>NC_086321.1:39407391-41917391 GCF_036172605.1 Pelobates fuscus | reverse complement strand
CCGTGAAATGCTTACCAAATACCTTTTCCGATCTAAACCGAATATAATAAATGTGCATTTTATATTACACCAACATTAACAGTAACATTCTGAGCAGGTGTGTATGTGTGTGCGTGTGTGTGTGTGTACGTTGATATATATGTGTGTGTGTATGTGTGTGTGTGTATGTTGATATATATATGTGTGTGTGTATGTTGACATATATGTGTGTGTGTGTGTGTGTGTGTGTGTGTATGTTGATATATATATGTGTGTGTGTATGTTGATATATGTGTGTGTATGTGTGTGTGTTGATATATATGTCTGTGTATGTGTGTATGTGTGTGTATCTTGATATATATGTGTGTATGTATGTGTGTGTGTGTGTGTGTGTTGATATATATGTCTTTGTATGTGTGTATGTGTGTGTATCTTGATATATATGTGTGTATGTATGTGTGTATGTATGTGTGTGTGTGTGTGTGTGTGTGTGTGTGTGTGTGTGTGTGTGTGTGTGTGTGTGTGTTGATATATATGTCTGTGTATGTGGGTATGTGTGTGTATATTGATATATATGTCTGTGTATGTGTGTATGTGTGTATGTATGTGTGTATGTGTGTAAACAAAGTTCACAGAATGTAATGCATTTCTGTGTGTAACATGCACCTACCTGTATTTCGTTTATAGAACACCTACCTGTACTTTAGTACACCAACACGTGTATAAAGACTTCTAAGAAATACTGATCGAGCATAAATGTTTCTAAACTTTTTGGGCCACAATTTTCTATATCAGTATGAGTTTGAAGTTTAACGTAGGGACCCCGGGTAAAACCTCTCGAGAATAAGGAGTAAACGATTTTTTTTTTTAGACATTTGGTGGAATATTTGATGAATTATACTTTATTACAAATACAGGCAATATTTGGGGTTGGCTGGTAATGTTACCCATTCACGTCTTATGAGTAGCTTTTTTATTGATGAATTCTAAATAAATGTTCGAATTTTGCCAGCTCGGTCTCTTCCATCGTACATGAGCCTGGCAGTTAATGTAACCTCTGTGCCCCAACCTGCAATCTCCTTAACACGTGGTGAATGTGCCAGGGTACTTGATTGGCATCCAGAGAGGAATGCCTCATTCATGGCATTCCAGGTTGGCTCTCTATAAACCAATCAACCACTGATTGAGTTTAACACTCTATAGAAATTATTTTACAATAAATGATTTGTTTACAAATAGAGGTCACCCCTACATCATTTACAAATACACAATATGTAAAAAACACTGAGAAATGAATCCTTTATACAGGACTTGCTATAGATTGAAAAACTAATATGATGTCTCTATAGCAAATCACTTAGTGCACTCTCCCCAATACTGGTAGGTGATTGCAAAGTCTTGGGTTCACTTGTTACCTTGTTGTGAATATTCAGATATTATATACACAGCACAGCACACCCTGTGTAAAATACACAAATTATTCTACAGAATATCCCTGGCTTAGAATGTACTATGCACAGTATGTAAAACATAGTAATTATTGCAATTATCACAGTATAGGAACAAAAATTATACATATAACCTTACCTAGACTACACAATATAAAATTAATTTACAATATGTATTATGCTAATTAATATACTGTAGAAAATAAAAGATATGAGATACATTGTATAAAGTTGGCACGATGTGCAGCATTCTATATATTGTATGTTGTATATATTGTATTTTCTAAATATTGTGTTTTCTATATAGTGTCAAAATATTTACAATAAACTGTTATCACACATTCTGTATCATTGTTAAATTGTACAATACACACAGTACATATAGCTCAATATGTAGAATTATTAGTAAGTAGTTAATATGTATTAATTGTTACATACGCTGCACATATTATCCACTACACACTATATAATGTAATATTCATAATAAACTTTATACCATACAGGATACAATGCTCACAATATCGAGTAAAACAGAACAGGCACAAGACATCATCAACAACACACAATGACAAGCAAAGTATTTTATACACCCTATATAATATTATAAGAAATATGTAAAATATCATATAGGAGTTTGCACATAAAACATGTTATATTTGTATTGTAAAAAATGTCATACATTATTTGTGACATTGTGTTCGGCCCATTTAATATCAATCTATAATACCATGTATATAATATTATCTGATCATGAATATAATTTAAAAATACTGAACGTGGAAGGAGCACACTGTGGATGTGTATACGAACAGCTATTTGTATTGTGCTATTAATATTCAGTAAAATATAACAATGTACAATAAGGAAAAAAGAAACAACTTGTTTCAAAAAATAGATATCCTTTTTTTTTAATAACAAAAATAATGATTTATTACCAGGTTCTCGCATATCCTTTATTGTAGAGTAAACGGTGAAGTTTGTTTTATTAATAAAAGTGAAATTTCTTATAATATTTATTATAGTAATCATAATGGTAACTATAAGATATTGATGACATGTGTCAATATATATATATATATATATATATATATATATATATATATATATATATATATATATATATATAGCATGTCTGGATATCGCGAGAAGCAGCACAGGGCAATAGTAAATAACCTCACAGAGTAACTGTTGGTATGAATTTCTAATCAGAGTCAGACATGTTCCTCGAAATGTTGTACATTGCCGATATTTTATCGTCACAAAATTAATGAATACATTCTTATAAAAAAAAAATAATAAAATAAAATTACAAAAAAACACCTTTGTACTTGCAGTGAGCATATTGGGTTAAGAAAATAAAGAAAAATGGTTTTGGATAGGTGTTTGATTTTAGTACTTACATCTGTTTTATTTTATTTTAAATATAAATGTGAAATAGTTAGGGGAAGCCGATTTTTTCATGAATGATTTGTTGGGATATCAGCTATGCACAGGGCTCTGTGACGTAATATTATATCATGTATCTCCAACATATACCGCAGCGCTGCTCTAGGGAAAACAGAACATACGCGTCATTTAAAATGATGACATTTCGGCTAAAGGGACCGGGATAGCCAGGCACCTGCTCCAGGGGTCGGCAGAACAATAGATCTATGTACATAACATAAGGCAGTTCATTCGCCAAGGCGGGAATTGTGGCGAACGTTCAAGACAATTTCAACAAGGTTTTTCACTAGTGAGAATTCAAAGCGAATTTAAACGTTTAGGACAAAGTAGCCGAATTAAATAAGTAAAATTAGAGAATGTTCTCAATTCTTCTGTTTTGGTATTTAATTTGAAATTCAATTGGGATTCACTTTAAAAGTTACAGCAAGATATTGGGGGGGGTTGGGGGGGGGGACCCAAATCAGCTAAAAAATTTTACACTCCTGCTCTTTTTAGACAAACAGTTTAATTCTACTATCAAATTCGAGTTCAATATAAAACCCCAAGGAGAGAATTACAGTGTATCCAGGGAGAAACACAGAGTTATTCAGTAAAGGGAGAATTCAACGTAAATCTCACACTCAAGGCCAGAGTAGCTCAGCTAAGAGCAGAGCTACAGTAGATAATTTATCCAGTTTGGCTATTTTGGTCTTATTCTCAGGTTTGTACATAAATACAGCTGACAGATTGCGAAAAACAAATAGAATACAACCAGTGAACAATGTAACAAGTCTGCCACAATCTGCTCAGTCACACTTTAGCAATCCCAGACTAAAAGCACACCAGATCTATGTGGACTACATTTCCCAGAATTCTCAGCCTACAGGTAAATGTAATTAAAACATTCTGAGTATATTAGAGGTATATAGCTCAGTTACAGTAGACCTGTGGTACTTTGAAATGATTGATGGTAAATATGACGATATCTATACCTATCTTCACTCCTCCATAATTCTCCTTTATTAGTAGGTGATATTAAAAAACTGAGTCCAGGAGAAATGATATATCGAGCTATTTACTGAAGTGAGAATTTACAGTGAAATTCGATTTTAGTTTCTTTTTTTACTAAAGTATCCAAACTGGAAGCATTGTTTCCAAATCAGATATTGTGGCCTTAAATGTATATATCACTTTGAATTGTCACTTTGGTAAATAGCCCAGTTTTTTTAACCCAGTGATATTGGGACTGTTAATTCGAATCCAATTCCCATGACAGTTCGGATCCAGTCATTCGGTGATCTATTCACTGAGCACATTAAACTCAGCAGACGTAAATTGTCAGTGACCTGTATGTGCTGTGTGTTTTCTCAGACATTAGTGAATTGAATACAAAGCTGTAACATGTATAAAATAATGTATTAACCCCTTAAAGACACATGACATGTGTGACATGTCATGATTCCCTTTTATTCCAGAAGTTTGTGTGGATACAGTACTTACTGCAGACAGCACGCGATGGGTTCTGTTTGGCACTAGATGAGTTTGGAATGGAGGGTATTGTGTCAGATGGAGAGAAAGGAGAACACAGCCCAGAGGACAGAGTGAAGTCACTTTACCAGTCAGTGTTTCCACTTTACTAATAAATACAGCTCTTCGTTTATACAGCTCTTCGTTTATACAGCTCTTCATCAATACACCTCTTAATTCAACACTGCACAGCTCTCTCATGTATTAATTTGTGTATATAATAACTCATTATCACACTGCACAGCTCACTCATTTACTAATCGGTGTATATAATAACTCATTATCACACTGCACAGCTCACTCATTTATGAATCGGTGTATATAATAACTCATTATCACACTGCACAGCTCACTCATTTATTAATCGGTGTATATAATAACTCATTATCACACTGCACAGCTCACTCATTTATTAATCGGTGTATATAATAACTCATTATCACACTGCACAGCTCACTCATTTATTAATCGGTGTATATAATAACTCATTATCACACTGCACAGCTCACTCATTTATTAATCGGTGTATATAATAACTCATTATCACACTGCACAGCTCACTCATTTATTAATCGGTGTATATAATAACTCATCACACTGCACAGCTCTCTCATTTATTAATCGGTGTATATAATAACTCATTATCACACTGCACAGCTCTCTCATTTATTAATCGGTGTATATAATAACTCATTATCACACTGCACAGCTCACTCATTTATTAATCGGTGTATATAATAACTCATTATCACACTGCACAGCTCACTCATTTATTAATCGGTGTATATAATAACTCATTATCACACTGCACAGCTCACTCATTTATTAATCGGTGTATATAATAACTCATCACACTGCACAGCTCTCTCATTTATTAATCGGTGTATATAATAACTCATTATCACACTGCACAGCTCTCTCATTTATTAATCGGTGTATATAATAACTCATTATCACACTGCACAGCTCACTCATTTATTAATCGGTGTATATAATAACTCATTATCACACTGCACAGCTCACTCATTTATTAATCGGTGTATATAATAACTCATTATCACACTGCACAGCTCACTCATTTATTAATCGGTGTATATAATAACTCATTATCACACTGCACAGCTCACTCATTTATTAATCGGTGTATATAATAACTCATTATCACACTGCACAGCTCTCTCATTTATTAATCGGTGTATATAATAACTCATTATCACACTGCACAGCTCTCTCATTTATTAATCGGTGTATATAATAACTCATTATCACACTGCACAGCTCACTCATTTATTAATCGGTGTATATAATAACTCATTATCACACTGCACAGCTCACTCATTTATTAATCGGTGTATATAATAACTCATTATCACACTGCACAGCTCACTCATTTATTAATCGGTGTATATAATAACTTATTATCACACTGCACAGCTCTCTCATGTATTAATCGGTGTATATAATAACTTATTATCACACTGCACAGCTCTCTCATGTATTAATCGGTGTATATAATAACTCATTATCACACTGCACAGCTCACTCATTTATTAATCGGTGTATATAATAACTTATTATCACACTGCACAGCTCTCTCATGTATTAATCGGTGTATATAATAACTTATTATCACACTGCACAGCTCTCTCATGTATTAATCGGTGTATATAATAACTTATTATCACACTGCGCAGCTCTATCGTTTCTTAATCTCTTATATAACATCTCATTATCACACTGTACAACTCTGTCATTTATTAAGCTGTGTTTATAATATCATAATCACACCGCACAGCGTTCTAATTATTAATCTCTTTTTACAGCCCTCTAATAATGTGATATTACACTGCACAGCTCTCTAATGTATTCATCTTTTATATAACATCTCATTATCACACTGCACAGTTCTCTAATTTATTAATCTGTGTACATAATGACTCATTATCACACTGCACAGCTCTCTAATGTATTCATCTGAGTATATAATAACTCATTATCACACTGCTCAGATATCGAATTTATTCATCTACACAGCTCTATGAATTTTTGAAACTGTCTATATACAGCTCTTTAACAACTCATTATCCCACTGCACAGCACTCTGACTTGTTAAACTGTCTATATACAGCTCTCTAACATCTCATTATAACACTACACAGCACTCTGACTTGTTAAACTGTCTATATACAGCTCTCTAACATCTCATTATAACACTACACAGCACTCTGAATTGTTAAACTGTCTATATACAGCTCTCTAACATCTCATTATAACACTACACAGCTCTCTGAATTGTTAAACTGTCTATATACAGCTCTCTAACAACTCATTATAACACTACACAGCTCTCTGAATTGTTAAACTGTCTATATACAGCTCTCTAACAACTCATTATAACACTACACAGCTCTCTGAATTGTTAAACTGTCTATATACAGCTCTCTAACAACTCATTATAACACTACACAGCTCTCTGAATTGTTAAACTGTCTATATACAGCTCTCTAACATCTCATTATAACACTACACAGCACTCTGAATTGTTAAACTGTCTATATACAGCTCTCTAACATCTCATTATAACACTACACAGCTCTCTGAATTGTTAAACTGTCTATATACAGCTCTCTAACATCTCATTATAACACTACACAGCTCTCTGAATTGTTAAACTGTCTATATACAGCTCTCTAACAACTAATTATAACACTACACAGCACTCTGAATTGTTAAACGGTCTATATACAGCTCTCTAACAACTAATTATCCCACTGCACAGCACTCTGAATTGTTAAACTGTCTATATACAGCTCTCTAACAACTCATTATAACACTACACAGCACTCTGAATTGTCAAACTGTCTATATACAGCTCTCTAACATCTCATTATAACACTACACAGCACTCTGAATTGTTAAACTGTCTATATACAGCTCTCTAACAACTAATTATCCCACTGCACAGCTCTCTGAATTGTTAAACTGCCTATATACAGCTCTCTAACATCTCATTATAACACTACACAGCACTCTAGTTTAGACAGACAACACATAGACACTGCCCTCTAACAGTCTAATGTATCACTCTTACCAGGATTTACATAATGTCTTCATCAATATATCTAATAAAGCAACACTCTGTCATGCAGCGTGTTAAACAACAGGAATCTATTAAAGAAATGATAAGATATAGGCATGTCCTAATTGAATAGCAATATCCCATAGAAGTCAACGTGAGAGCTGCTATTCGGTTACTGTGATCCAGAACCCAGTCTAGTCAAGGGACAAGAGAAAGAAGACAGGAGCAGTAAAAAGGGAGGGAGAGAGAGAGAGAGAGAGAGAGAGAGAGAGAGAGAGAGAGAGAGAGAGAGAGAGAGAGAGAGAGAGAGAGAGATTACAGTAAATTTCTAGTCATCTATGTTCACTTCTCTTGATAATCCATCCAAGTTCCTAGTTTAGTGAATATCCTCACGTTTTGTGTGTATGCGTTTCTGCACATTATAAAATGCTTATAATTAAACATTTGATGGCTAGTATTGGTAAAAAATTAACTACGACTTGGGATGAGTAAAAAAGATGCCACGTTTTAATTGGCAATCGTGTGTTTGTTATTGCTTGTTTGTGTATGGACACGTGTTTTGTTATGGTTTGTTTGTGTGCACATGTTTTTGTTATTGTTTGTTTGTGTGCACACGTGTGTTTATGCATTCTATATAACCTTTGCTGACCAGTGTTTTACTTTTAAAGATCAACTAATAAAGAAAGGGGAAATAAAGTATCTCCCTCTGTATTTACCCTCATGTGTGTGTTTGTTTGTCTGTGCGTACAGTAATCAGGATTTAAGTGAGAACACAATGTATGTGTAGACATTGTTAGAGAACCATTCAGCAGTGAGTGTAATTCTGACCACTGAACACACACACACACGCACGCACGCACACACACACACACACACACAGCACTGGGATACAGGAGAACTGTGTAAATTGTTATCTTTAAGGCAGAGGGATAACTATCATCCAGAGGAATTCTCTCAGGGTGGTGACTGAGAATTATGTGGATCATACTTATACCTCTTCGAGAACAAATAAATCACTGGAAGGAAACAAAGAGCAATATTTGGAAGGAGGATAACTGCAGGAGGCTGTGTGTGTGGCACAAAGCAAACCCCATAAGGGCTTCATTAAGTTCCCAATCTGTACCATTTGCTTAATCTAACCACAGATCAAGCTTCCCAGTTATAGCAACAGAAATAAGATGTTGCTTTTTGTGTGGTCCTTCTCCAGGGCTGATTCAAACATTATCACAGGCCCAGTCCCTTGGCTTGCTTTGCCTTTTTATTCCTGGGCCCCAGGAAAATAATGAGTTCTAGTAAATGTATACTTTGTAGCTGCCTTTCAGGGAGTGTGGTGTTGGCCATCAGTGAGTTATACACACAACCAATCTCAAACATATCAAACAAGGAGCATTTCTAAGCATCTTTCTGCCGGCTCTGAATGGACAGGACACTGAGAATGATTAGCATGCCAATGGTGGCTCCCTGTGTGTGGACAAAACTCTGATCAAAGGCCAGGATTTGTTCCAGCACCTGCTAGACTCAGGGGGACTGCTCAAACTCCCAGTGATACACTCCACACAGCAACCACCACACTGCAAACACAGTAAGGACCCGGAGAGCGATTTGTCACTCATTGGGAGGCACTTTAAACTATTTCCAGCCTGAATGGCCTTAAAGGGTCGATTTATTGTCACTTCTTTGAGCTGGGATTAAACCAGCCTGGCACAATGTCACTTCATTATCTGCACTTGGTCCCTCAGATCCTTTCCCTCTACTCCTAGACAGGCAGACAGACAGACAGACAGAAAGAGAGATAGAGGGATAGATACATAGATAGATAGATAGATAGATAGACAGACAGACAGACAGACAGATAGATAGATAGATAGATAGATAGATAGATAGATAGATAGATAGATAGATAGATAGACAGACAGACAGATAGATAGATAGATAGACAGACAGAAAGAGAGATAGAGGGATAGATAAATAGATAGATAGATAGACAGACAGACAGAAAGATAGACATATATACAGACAGATAGACAGAAAGAGAGATAAAGATAGACAGACTGACAGAAAGAGAGATAGAGATATAGATAGACAGACAGGCAGAAAGACAGACAGATATAAAGTTAATTAACCCTAATTATTTATCAATCTCAGCCCTGTGAATCCCCCCTGTAATGAGTTCGGGATAACTATGTATATGATTACAATGTAGCTAATAAACAGTTGGTAAACAACAGAGCAATTAAACAATCCAATGCATTGTGCAGGATGTGGCCCCATTACTCCCATTGCTGCATTATTTACAACCCAGCGTGTGAAATTGAGAGAGGAGAAAGTGCATTCCCTGCTTAGACTCCATAATAGACTTTGTCTACAGCAGAGTAATCATAGTAATCTCAGCACCTCCAATCACACACAATAGCTGTATCAGTAACCCCAGCAGTTTAACAGCTTAACTCCAAGGAGAAGTAAACTAGCTCCTACAGAGACTGCCTGATCTGGGACCCTGCTACCATCAATCTCAGGCAGCCTTAGAGATGGCTGAGAGTCATGTGAGTCATATCACAGCGTGAGATCCAGACTTTCTATGTTACCAGCAGGCAGATAGCCAAACATGTCAATGATTTCCTATATCTCCTATATTAATGAATTACATGGTTACAGTGTATATTTGGAGATATTGTATTTATGTGTAAAACTTCAAATTAATCTTACAAGGTGTGCTGAATATTTAATTATATTTTTGTATAATTTCCCTTCAAATCATTAACAGAACTTATTTATTTGCTGACCTCATCCATATCACACTACTAAAAAGAGAAGAAGGTCTGCCATTCGCCGAAACGTACAGTTTATCCACTGAGCAGCGAACTGTTGTGGATTTTCAATCCAGCTGCAGTCCCTGCTCGTCTATTTTTACCCTATTTTTTTTACTCTTAGTATTTCCTTTGACATTATTCGCTGCTTAGTAAATTGACAATTGATTAGGGATTTTCAGATTCCAAAGCAGTAGAGCTGATAGATTAGCTGAACTGAAGATTTTTCACAGTCTGTTGATCTTGACATTAATTTTGTAATTCTCCAAAATTTACAACTAATGTTTAACCCACATGTTCAGCTAAACGTGTAAAAATAATAATAGGCATGCTTAAATCCTCGTGTGATTAAATGCTGTGGACTACAAAATCTCATCACGCTAAGGCAGCCAATCACTCCCTGCGCATGATGGGAGCAGTGATACACGGGAGAGGGGTTTACAACACTCAATGCACTCAGGT
Organism: Pelobates fuscus; assembly: GCF_036172605.1. NCBI lineage: Eukaryota > Metazoa > Chordata > Amphibia > Anura > Pelobatidae > Pelobates > Pelobates fuscus. The sequence continues at coordinate 41,906,664 of NC_086321.1, read as the reverse complement.
ACGAACCAGCTGGGAGTTATAACATACAATTATATATAGATTCACCAGGTTGCACTTTTATATTTAAATGGGACATTCATATTACTCCTATATAAACAATAATAATAATAATAACAACAACAAAAAACAATAATTGCCAAATAATATTTTCACGGCTAATCTACCAAGTGCCTTAATGAGCTGACACTTAGCATCTAATAAGAATTAATATATGAAGTAGTTTGGTGTGTCCTTTATAATAGCTCAGCGTGTATCTATGACAAATTACACCAGATGTGTCTGAATAAAAAAATAAAAAAAATAAAAAAATTATCTGGACATAAACAAATGATCACATGATCTGACACATTTACCCCAAATGCTTGCTTCTATTAAGATGTGTGTGTGTGTATATGTCACAATACATCATATGATAAATGACATACCGTACCTTCCTTAGCGACCTAGAATGACTGCTGTGAATATTACAAAAATTGTATCGACTATTTGTTTGTAATATACACGTTTTACTTTGTTTAATATATTTTAGAATTTGCTTTCTTTTACTCTTATCCTTAAAACAAATGTATTAACATATATAATATATAATTAAAATGTATTAAACATATATATATCTAAAATGAAATATACTACGCCCATAAATTATGCTCTGATTTGAATCCTCACTGACTGCACAGTTTAAAGTCACCAAGTAAATGTCTTTAGAATTTTGGGGACAGGTGTATCCCCTTCCTAAGTCTAAGCTCATGGGGATATCTCTATCACAAGCCTGGGTGTGTATAGGCAATAAATACTAATACATTATTATTTTAATACTAGCTGCCTCTTGCTGTCTGTATGCAACTGTTAAAAATCAATCAGCCCATTTTACAGAGTCACAATGATTCATTCATTCGGTGCCCGCAACAAAATATTGATCTGCTATAATTTATTGGCAATAACAAAAAAAAAAATATAAAACTGCACATACCTACTGTGATTTGTTAATAACATATTATTTACATTCCTGCTTGTATAGATCACATACACAACTCTCTTTCTTCTCTCGATAAACAGTAAATATTATTTTACTGAAGTAGATATATTAAATAGCAAACGATGTGTTATATCTATAATAATATATTCAATATCTATCGAATATATAATATATATCACCTCCAGTAATTTAACATACATATATACACACACACCTTATATACATCCAGTAATTTCCCATAATGGATTTTATAGTCCACAGCATTTAATCACAAAAGGATTTAAGTATAATATTAATTTATATACACACAATATTATTTTATTACATGTATAATTTATAACGTAATATATCAATTCCTGTAATTTTCCATTTGTATTTTTATATATATATATATATATATATATATATATATATATATATATATATATATATATATATATATATATATGTGTGTGTGTGTGTGTGTGTGTGTGTGTGTGTGTGTAAAATTACTGGAGGTGACATATATTGTATTATAAATATATAGAAACATTTAATAAATTAATATTGCGTGTAACATTCTTAAAGTTACTGTAAATAGTATTTTTACCTTTGGTAGTTTCCCATTTAGCCATGTTTCTAGACAGACAATCCCTTTGGAAAATCATCCAAGGTGAAACTACTATCTCAGTCCATTAAGGCCTGATTGCAGGGTGAAATTATTGCCCCTAAGGTGAAAATGTGACCTCTGGGGGCAAAAATTGCCCTAATTCTCCTGGTTGAGCATTATGAGACATCACGAATACACTTTGCACTACAGAGAGAGTACATTAAAATTCTTCACAATCCCTCTTAGTATATTTAGATTGAAATATTGAAAGCAATGCTTAGGAATACACATCCACATAGCACTCATAGGCTGCTTTCCAAGTACATTGTGCTCATATAATGAAATTAGCAATATTTTGAAATATAAATATTATGTAGGTAGAAAAAAACATAAGTAAACAAACAACATACCATTTACAAATGTAAAAAAATAACGTGTTTTTTTTAAATTTACCACATTTATGATTTGTTATATATCATATATATTATTACAATTATATATATTATTACAATTATTTTATTTATATATATATATATATATATATATATATATATATATATATATATATATTAAGGTAATAATTGTATTTCTTTGTGTTTTTTTTTGTAATGTTAAGATTTTGAAACATGGTTTATAAAAAATATATGTTTTGTTACATTGTAGAATATATAAAATATATGTCATAATAAGTTTTCTAATGACTGACGATTATAATGTTACAAAGTGATAGAATGTCTCAAATAATGATCTAGTCAAATAAGGACAGAAATCGAGACTTAATAGTTTGTCTTCCCCATAGCAAACATAATAAATGAACCGGTTTCCTTCAAAACACAAATCAGGACACTATGTATATGTATAGTATTTCCATTTCAATAAACGGTTGGATATTTATTTTATTTTATGAATAAAATATATTGTGGCACAGGACTTTCAGGGATATTTATGTATATAAAAATCCAGCAAGAACACTTGATAAAGTTATTGTTCATATGCAATTTTCTTCCACAAGTATATTTTTAACCCACAATACTGATTAAACCCCACAACCACTAACCCCTGTCAATAACGTGCAAATTAAATTTCACATTTGTTCTAAGTCAGAGCTAAAAGTGCATTGGGATCTCGAACTGTTTTACCCATTGTTTTTTTTTTTTTAGAAATTAATATATGGAGCATGTAAAATTAAATATTGACCTCACAAACGTTCAGTGTTTTAATCCCTCACACACTCGCTCCAAACTCTATTATTGCCATGGCATTACAATTACAATATTAAAAAAAAAAAATAGTAATAATATTAAACTCCCAAAATATTTTTCCTTTTTTTTAATGTAAAATTTTATTTTATTTTTTTTGCATTTTTCAAAATGTGAAAAAAAAAAATCTTACATTAGCTTGGTACAATAATACTTGGCAGTACGTTTTACATTATTGATGTAAATAAGAACACTTAAGTACAAAAAAAATCAGTCTATTATGATACAAAAAAAAAAAAAAAACAACCCACGGGTTAAAATAAAATAATAATAATAATAATACAAAAAGATCAGATGTCACTGTGTAAACATATAAATCATTTGTCACAAAAAAAAGCACTTTTTAATTGTGCATAAAAAATACATCGCTTTGATTCTATGAATCTCCTGAGAATCGTAAAATATCCCAAATGGCTGTTTAAAGGGAAATTAAATGTACCATTTCCCTGTAGGTTTATTTTTTCTTGCAGGTAACCTTGGCTTGGCCTATAAAAGACACAGTACATACATTTGGCAGGAATGTAGCAAAACATTTCTTGGTCCATCAGATACTAACATTTTTTATTTTTTTTTAAAAGGCAAATTCTGTATAACCCATAGAAAAAGTCCTACCTTCTCAGTAAATGCCTGATTTGATTAAGAATTTGGAATCCTAGTGGTAAAAGTGTCTCCATTGGCAAGCACTGACCCAGGCTGAAGGCTACTCCCTAATGGTGCAGCAGGAGAGCTAGAGAAAGTCACCAGGGCCCTGGAAAGGGCAGGGGCCCCAGATGTTTTGGTAGAGGTGCACTGTACTGGGCTAAGGTCCCCACCTATGATGCTTTCTATGGAGAAGGTAGACCTGGTGAGTGCTGGGCTGCTTTTGGGGGTTTGTAGTGATGGTGAGAGCGTTGCACTGATCTGGTGAGGGTAGAAGGTGCAGGTTCTTGGCAGGTCTGTAGTTGCAGGTGGCATTAGTGAAGGTGCTGGGATGCCAGGGGCCCCTGGTGGCGGTCTGCTGTGATGTTGCTGAGACTGTGAATGGAAGGCAATCAAGGCAGAGTGGGGGTGGAAAGGCTGCAGCTGGATACCATAACCACAGCTGTATGGTCCATAGCCATAGGCAGCAGCAGGGAGGAAGTGACCTGGGTCCCTGAGCAGTAGCTCTGGGGCTTGCTGTCTTTTAAACCTTTTCCTCCTTCTTAAGAAGCTCCCATTGTCAAACATGTCTGCAGACTCTGGGTCCAAGGTCCAGTAGTTGCCCTTGCCAGGGTTGCCTGGTTCCCTGGGGATCTTGACAAAGCAGTCATTGAGGGAGAGGTTGTGTCTGATGGAGTTCTGCCAGGCTGGGAACTTCTCCCTGTAATAGGGGAACCGGTTGCTGATGAACTCACAGATCTCACTGAGGGTCAGGCGCTTTTTGGGGCTCTGCAAGATGGCCATGGTGATTAAGGCAATGTAAGAGTAGGGGGGCTTCACCAAAGTGTTCTTGTTGGCAGGCTTGTAAGGATCTTTGGTTGAGGAGCAATGAGGAGACCTTGGCATCAACATGTCCTCAGGAAGATCTGCCACCACCACCTCCTCTTCCTCTTCATCCTCACCATAGGAAACCCCCCTGGGCTCCTCTTCCTCTCCCTCTCCCACCACATCAATGTCGGTCTCATCAGCAAACACAGAGGCATCGGACATGTCAGAGCTCAGAGTCATGGCTTGGTGCTTGGGAAGATCATAAGGCTTTAGGCACAAGGAGAGACCCTCTCCTCCTCACCCCACACAGGACCAGGGCAGGAAGAACCTGGCAGAGGAGGTGAGGTCCACACACAGCTCCCTTCCTTGGTGGGATAAGCGTCCCCTTTCTCCTAAACCTGGATCCAGGCATTAGATTGTGGAGACAGAAAGAGGATTTGAATGAGAGTCTCGGGAAAGCTCTTACAGAAGAATAGGTTGGCTTTCAGTCCTGAAGAAGGCGGATCGTCTACTCCCCTTAGAGCTGTGCTGGATCATCACATGGCTGAGGACGTCAGAAAGACTAATGGAAGTGAAAGGGAGGGGTGGAGCGGGGGTCACACATCAGCCTCACCAGCCCCAGTCCAGGGATATCCAGGATCTGGAAACTGGGACCAGAGAGCTGGACCTGGAGCTCACGAATAACTCCTGAAGGTGTTTTCGGTGCTGGACAGGAGGGGACATCCAGCTTCACCATAATAAGCCCAATAAATGACACATATACCTAAAGTCACACACACAGAGCAAGGATTCTTTTTATCGGTGCCAAAAAAACACACGGGTGGTTATTTACTAAACAGCGAATTGTAGAATCATTGTAACAGCTAAAATAAAGAAACTGGGACTGCAGCTGGGTTTTGGTCTGTTCTTTCTCCCCCACCCCCTCCAGATTAGCAGTTTGTTGTCTACAGTTAACAGTTCGATGTATTTTCCACAGCAGTTTTGTGGTTTAGTGAATAAAGTTTTAGAATGTGTGATTTCCTGTCATTATTTTTTAATTACCTGCTTTCAGAGCCCAGCAGATGACACACACAGGGCTCTATTTACTAAAAGTCGGATAATCTGGGTCAACAATCCACTCGCAAAATGTTGGGGGGAAAAGCAAAAGTGGTAATGAGTATATATATTTTCCCTCTAACGAATGATATATATATATAATATGTGTTACACACTGTCTGTTTCCAAGTGAAATCTCTCCCACATTAATATTTCATTTGAATCTACTGGTATTTGGTGTTTTGGGAATTATTACATATGCAATAAAACAGGCGATACAAATAATTATAAATATTTGGCAGAAAACAAATAGTATATTTGTGAATTGAGATCCGAATGGAAATATTTAGCCAGAAAAAGCAGATTTTTATTATTTTTTTTTAAAAAAAAGGACACCAACGGAAAGCTAGTTACAGCTGGTTATTGCAGCCCCTATTTTACAATGTGGTTTGGGTTTTAGAGAATTAGCCCCTGCAGATACAGACCCCCTATTTAAACTAAAGGTCCCAGATCCAGAGGATTAATGTATCAAACTCTATATATTATGCAGAGTGGGCCCCTCTTATTAGGCACATCGCCACAATATTTGAGACCCAAATTATAAACATACTTAATGTGAGTATTATTAAATTCTTGTTTCATTGATATTTATTGTTGGTAAGGTAACACATGTATGCTCTTCCATTTGTGAAATAAAATAATACTATTGATGCAGTAAAATAGATAGACCTATAGATCCTATGAATCTGGGGCTTGGGACTGTCAGTAATTATTCTATACAGTTTGTTTACAATTCCATATGTTTACTAATTTCTCACCTGGCTACTAATGTGACATTGATATCTCCTGAATATCCTGTGCATTTTATATAGAATTGAATAGATCATGTACCCCTTCCTTACCTGGATGCTAGCATTATAGCTCTGTCACATGGCTAGTGCGATCATTTTATATAGAACTCAGCAATTCTTTCAATCTATAAAGCATACTTTTATACAGTTTACAGAGGTTTTTGGTGTGTCCTTAAGCCTTATTCCTAATTAAAACATGGCATCACTAATTGTGGTTTATTCACCAAACTGTCATTTGCACAATTCAGACCAGACTAGCCGATCTAGAATAACTCTTCAAGTCACAGCTTGATTATTTTAGTCTGAGTTTTACCATTCGGTTTCTCCTCAGTTCACTGTTTAGTGAATAAAGCCCACTGTGTGATAGTTCTAAATGGTATTGTTCATAGTAACTCCTGTGTCTACAAAAGGCTCTATATATCAAATCACAAGCTGGATGCATGTGTTCTAAAGGGTGATTCGTTTATAATTATATATATTATATTATATAAACGAGCAACGAATAACATGACATCAAATAAAATACTTATATTAAATCAAAACCAACAATGTGGGTCGGATTTGTATATTGTTATTAATTATTATTAATTATTTTATATTATTATTATTACCATTATTGGCCTTGAAATAGCGTTAATGTATTTTTTGCTAATTTGCAGAAAACGAAAGTAATTCGATCTTATTATATCTAATAATACTAAACATATTAAGAACGCATGGTGTTTTGTTCTGAAATAAACAAATATTAATAACAATGCATTTGATAATAATAGAGAACGCGTTTAGATATTTTAGAGTTTTATTGAACTAATTCCATCTGGAAACACATTTATATCGTCTGTCTATTATTTAGCTTTGAAAGTTTATACAATCGGTGCACGTACTGAGCTCAGAAGAAATCTCAGACTGTTCAGGAACTACAACTCCCATGATCCTTAGCCATCCTACCCCCCAATGTGGCAATCATGTGATTTGTAGCTCATGCACGATGGGGCCCATCTTTTGGCTACCCCTCCAATAGACTGATAGTTACTATTGATCCTCCTGATGTTCCTGAACCCATTTCCCATGGTCCTCGGCCAGCCCCAGGAGGCAATTGTAGTTCATAACCATCTACAGTGCAAGGATAACCATCAGCCATAGTTTATTAATTCAGGTCTAGAACCCAGTGAATTCTTCTTCCAGATTTGGGGTGAAAATACCACGGGTACAGGTAAAAAGGAAATACAATGTTCTGGATTACAGAGCATTAACTGCCAGGGAAGTCAGTTTGTCATTAGAATAAATATAACCATGATACAGTTGTCATTTCAGTTTTAATCGATGAGAAGAAAATGTACGTTTTCAATGTATACACTTACTGCACACAAGACGGAGAAACTGCAGTAAAAGTTTGCAATGTTACAATGTTCCTCCTTCTTTTTGATGCAGAATTGTTGAACTGGAGCGCCACCTAAAGGAGACAATAGTACATGTCTACGTTCTCATTTTAAAAATAGGTTGTAGTCTTAAAGAACCACTATAGGGACCCAGACCACTTCAGCTTAATTAAGTGGTCTGGGTGCCAGATCCACCTAGGATTAACCCTTTCTGCTGTAAACATAGCAGTTTCAGAGAAACTGCTATGTTTACTATGGGTTAATCCAGCCTCTAGTGGCTGTCTCATTGACAGCCGCTAGAGGCGCTTCCGCGCTTCTCACTGTGAAAATCACAGTGAGAAGACGCTAGTGTCCACAGGAAAGCATTGAGAATGCTTTCCTATGAGACTGGCTGAATGCGCGCGCGGCTCATGCCGCGCATGCGCATTCAGCCGATGACAGGCAAGGGAGGAGGAGAGTCTCCAGCACCGAGTGCTGGAGAAAGGTAAGTGTTTAATCCCTTCCTCCTCCCAGAGCCCGGCGGGAGTGGGACCCTGAGGGTGGGGGTACCCTTAGGGCACTATGGTGCCAGGAAATCGAGTATGTTTTCCTTGCACTATAGTGGATCTTTAAGAGAATTTCACGTCAGAAATACATACCTCCCAAGTGTCCCTTGTAGCCGAGTCTTAGTCCTGACCAAGACTCTCCCAATGCTATGATCAGGTATTCAGGAACCCAGGAACAAGAACAAGCCAATTAAATAGCACACCTCATCCTGGACGACACACAGTTCTGGGAGCATAACTGATTATATTCCTGCCACACACTGCTTTTATACATTGCCCCTAGCATGGGGTTTCTTAGTCACTTTTACAGAGCTTTTATTCCCAAGATCCTCTGTGCCTGAGAGATAATTGCGTGAGAGAAAGCTATAACTTAATTATCTCTCAGGCACAGAAAAATCTACAATATTTTAAAACACCCCAAAAATCCATTTTAATAACTTCAGAACCCCACGAAAGTCACATCACCGAATAGCTTAGATCTGAGCGCACACTTTGCCAAAATATCACTCAGATCCCTTTGCTGGTTCGGGAACGACATTCAAATGAAGTTTTGACCGGTCGGCCATTAGGTGATGTCCCAAAGCAGTTCCAGAGAAAACTAAGTCGTCTTTCAGGGGTTCACGCACGTACACCGAAGAATGCTTCCCCCGGCTGTTAGGGCAGAATGCTCCCCCTGTTCGGCAGTTTATGCCTCCCGAAAGCCGTTCTCCTAACTGTTCAGGAAGTTGGATGGGCAGCGGTACCAGTTTCCCGGGTGTTCGTGGGGACGCGTATCCGAAAGTAGTTCCACGGTGTTGACGACCATGTACCAGTGCCCTCGTTCGGGAGACAAAATTGCCGCCAATTGTTTGAACACGAACGTTCGGTTATACGAACGGCGGCCACACAGGGAAAGGACATGAACTAACAACCAATTTGTGGTTAACAGCCAGGGATGGTCAGTGATTATGAAGGTGCTTACAAGGGGCCACACAGTGAGGGGGTTCGCTAAACGAATGGGGGCATATGGACAGTCGAACAAAAGGGAATAAAAGTATTTTTGAGTTCTCCATTCCGCTACACAGCTCTCCCTTAACCACAAGCTGTGCACAGTCTGATCCTTAACGGATCGGCTTGGGGATGTCCTGGGGGGGCCTACGGATCACTTCTTAAGTTCTGTCTGTCTGGACAACCCGTCAGCATTTCTATTTTGCTTCCCGGGTTGGTAGTGGATCGTGAAGTCAAAAGGCCGCAGCGCCAAACTCCAGCGTAGCAGCCTGGTGTTGTCCCCTGCCACCCGGTTCGACCATACAAACGGATTGTGATCCGTGAGCAAGGAAAATACAGTACGTACAAATATGGCTGTAACTTTTTCAGGGCCCACACCACGGGCAGGCATTACTTCTCGATGGCGGCGTAGCTTGCTTCATGAGATAACAGCTTGCTGATGTAAGCCACGGGATGTTCTCCGCCATTGGGTCCGACTTGGCTCAGTACTGCAAACATAGAAGCCTCTGTATGGACGAGAAAACGTTTAGTTGGATTGGGAGCTGCCAAGACAGATGCATTTATAAGAGCTTGCTTTAACTACTGGAATGCCTGCTCACACTCCGGGGAGCAGACTACCTGATGGGGAAAGATTCTTACTGGTCAGGTCGGTAAGGGGCTTGGCCAGGGCGCTGTAGTTCGGCACAAGTTTCCGATAATACCCAACTGTCCATAAGAAAGCTAACAACTGGTTTTGGCCCAGGGGGTAGGCCACTGGGCCACTACCTCTATCTTAGTGGGCTCAGGCTTCTGCTGCCCGCAACCCACTCTGTGACTGAGGTACTGTACCTCGGCCATACCTATGTTGCACTTGCTGGGATTAACAGTTAAACCGCTTCCTTAATCCGATCTAGGACCGCTCCTATATGGGCCAAGTGTTCCTGCCAGGTATCCCTAAAGATGGCGATATCGTCTAGGTAGGCACAGGCATAGTCCTGGAACCCATCTAGGAGTCGGTCTACCATCTTCTGGAATGTAGCCGGAGCGTTCTACATCCCGAACGGCATGCCGCAAAATTGGTACAAGTCAAACGAGGTGATGAAGGCCGACTTAGGCATGGCTTCTGTGGAATCTGCCAGTACCCTTTACATAGATCAATGGTAGTGAGGTACTGGCCCCTCACCATCCTATTCAACAACTCATCTATCCTAGGATAGGCGTCTGGCACAGTCTTGTCATTTAACCTCCGGTAACCCACGCAGAAGCATGTCATACTGTCCCGATTTGGAACCAGGACTACTGGGGAGGCTCACGGTCTGTCAGACAGCTCGATTAACCCCAGCCGGAGCATCTCCTCAAACTCCTTACACATGCTCTCCTGTACCGACTTAGGGATTCGGTAGGGAGGCTGCCTCAGGGGTAACTGACCTGGGGTCTCCACACAGTGAGTGGCCAGAGGAGTGTATCCGGGTACATTCGAAAAAGTAGCCCTTTTGACTTCAAATATTTGTTATACCTTGACACGCTCCTGTGGGCTCAGCCTATCTCCCAACTGGACCTCTGCTAATTCAGCTGTCTGACTCCTGTCCGCTAGAAGATCTGGTCTGTAGGTTATCAGAATCCTCTGAGGCTGGGGCACAGATGGCTGCCACATTCTCTGCTCTTTCATGGTAGGGCTTCAGCATTTTTACATGGAGCATGCGTCGCCCTTCCAACCCAGAGCAAGGGGTGATCACATAGGTGGCATCATATTTCTGCTCTACCACCTGGTATGGGCCCTGGCAGGCGGCCTGCAGCTTGTCATGTCGGACAGGTTTTAAGACTAAAACTTTCTGTCCTACTTGAAAGCTGCGGTCCCTTGTTCCCTGATCGTACCAGCGGCGCTGCCGGCTCTGCTGCCTGGAGGTTGGTTCACACAGCTTGGGTTATCCAATATTTTGTTCGGCTAACGCCTAAGTGCCCTGACCGGGGAATGTTGTGAGCTATTCTCAGTAATTCCTGTCTGTACTTCTGAGGTACAATGAGTTGTCTGATGGGGGTTGGATCGGACCCCGCCACTACCTTTTCCGACTCCCTCTATAACAATTCCTGATCCCAGGGATACCTTTCTCCTTCTATATCCGGTATATCTGGAGAGTGTGGTCTGCTACTACTTCCCTCCCAACTCGGATGGGGCATCCCAAGGGAGGCATTCTAGGGTCGGGGTGTTTGGGCTTACCTGAGGTGAGTAACGGTCCATGGTGCTGGCTTGTTGTCTCGTGGTGACTGGGTATAGTTCTACAGATTGGGTCGGTGGCTCAAAGGCGGAGGTGAGCTTGCCCAAGACGTTTCCCAGAAGTACCTCAGCTGGCAAGTGCTGCATTAACCCCACCTCTACTATCCCTGACCCCACACCCCAATTCAAATGTACCCGTGCTGTGGGGATGTGGTAGATAGCTCCCCCTGCCACTCGGATGCCATGTTCCCAAACTTTCCTCAGGCTGACTAGAAACCGAACCGGAGCTGGTTGGGTCAGTCTGGTAGCAGTTTTGTGGGCAGTCTCTCCGCATGTGCCCCATTTTCTTACACAAGTGGCATTGTGTGTTATTTTGGTTCTATAAACCATTTGGGCATGGAGTTGTAAGGGCCTCTGCTTCTAGGTTGGGCCTTTGGCATTGCAGGGGATAATGGTGTTTTTGCAAATTCCTTTGGTTGTGCTGGTCTATGTGGGCAGCGGACATCCGCATATTCGTCCGCCACCCTTGCTGCTTCAGTACTGATCTCTCACCCACTCCTGGACATCTGGGGTTAGCCTATTATAAAATTGCTCTAGGAATATCATATGTAACAGTCCATCCATGGTGTTAATTTGGTGGGCTTGTATCCACCCCATGGCAGCCCTGTGGAGCCGACATGCCCACTCAGTATGGGAGTCTTTCTCAACCTTCCTTAGGTCCCTGACTCGCCTGGGGTATGCCTCCGGAGTGATGGCATACCTGGCCAGTATCACAGCCTTGACTTGGGTATAATTTCGAATGTTCTCGTTCGGGACTGCCTGATATGCTTCTGCAGCTCTTCCCGTCAGTCTGCCCACTAGGACCCAATCGTGCAGCTTGTCAAGGGAGTGCTGTCCATACAATTAGTTGTGCTGGAGTTTCTCTAGGGCTCACACAACAGCAAGGCATTCTTGTTCGATTGCAACGTCGCACACCTCCCTGGGAAGAAGTTTCCTGCTAATATGCGAGACGGAGTGTTCTCCGCTATCATCTCAGACTTGGCTCAATACCGTGCCCCATCTAAACATTCAAGCTTCTGGACCTCAGAATGCAAGTGGTTCTTCATGATGTGGGCCTGGGACATGGTGGTGACTAGTAAGGTCTCTTTAGCGATCTGGAATGGCAGGAATGCTGAGGTCAACTGGCCTAGGTCATTCCCCAGCAAGACATCGCTGGGGAGCTCCTGCATCATCCCCACATCAATTAGACCTGATACGGCACCCCAATTCAAGTGGACCCTTGCAGTGCGTAGCCGATGTACTGATCCCCCTGCTACCCGTACAGGTACTGACCCTCCAGTTTGGGATGCATCTGGGACCAGGTGTCGCTTTATCAAGGTGAGGGTGGTTCCTGTGTCCGGGAGATCTTAAGCTGGCTTTACGCTCAGCTGGACTGATTGGTGATCGTGCTGCCGATTATCCGTAGCTATAGTTGAGCGGACACCTGGATGTTCGGGTCCGGCGGGTTCAGACGAACTTTGAAAAAAAGTCTGGGTTCGGGCTCGAACTTGACCCCAAACCTGACCCAGAATCCGAACTCCATTGAAGTCAATGGGGACCCGAATTTTTGAGCACAAAAATGCCTCTAAAAAAGTCCTGGAAAGGGCTAGAGGGCTGCAAAAAGAAAGTAAAATGGGGGTAAGAGTAGGAAACGTGCCCTGCAAACAAATGTGGATAGGGAAATCACTTAAAATAACATAAAATACATAAAATAATGCAGCCGCTTAGTAGATAATTCCCTAATTCCCACGGTATTAGGGAGCTATCTACCAAAAGGCTGAAAGACCTAAATTAGTCTTTCAGCCAAATTTACTAATATTAAGTAAAGATTACTTAGTATTAGTAAATTCAGCCCCTACTCGCTCTACCGCAAGTAGCTGCTCACTGTAAGAAAAAAACAAAAAACCTATTGCACCCCTGTGCGATGGGTGCACCCCTGTGTGATGGGTGTGGGCCCTAAATAACAATAAAGGGAGGGGCACCCCTGCGCGGCGGTTGGGGGCCATAAATAAAATTGTAACCCCAGGTGACTAGGGGCCCCTAAACCCCTAGTCACCCCCCCCCCCCAAAAATAACCCCTACCTACCCCCCTCATCCTAAAAATAATGAGTGGGGACCCTTATCTAAATACCTGTAAAAAATAAATTAAAAAAATAGACTTACCATTTGATGTCTTCTTTCTTCTAAACTCTTCTTTTTTCAGGCCCAAAAAAGGGCAAATAAAAATCCATAATAACCGACGCACTTTAAAAAAAATAAAATAACGAGCGCAAACAAATAATAATCAATTTTCACCCATGGAGGGCTCCGTGCAGACTGAGCTCTCCTGGGCGGGGGAAGACTTATAAAGCCTTGCCCTGCCCTGCAGTTAGGCTCAGAGCACTCTGATTGGTGGGTTTAAGCCATCCAATCAGAGTGCTCTAACAGGTAAATGAAGAGACTGACAAGTAAGTCTCTACATTTACCTGTCACAGCACTCTGATTGGTTAGCTTGAAATCCAGCCAATCAAAGTGCTCTGTATCATTTTACACAGCGTGGAAAAGTTCTTTGGAATTTTCTCACGCTGTGTAATTTGACTTATAACACTCTGATTGGTTACTTAATCCACCAATCAGAGTGCTCTGTGTCATTTTACACAGTGTGGGAAAATTCCAAAGAACTTTCCCATGCTGTGTAAAATAACACAGAGCACTCTGATTGGTGGATTAAGTAACCAATCAGAGTATTATGAGTCAAATTACACAGCGTGGGAAAATTCCAAAGAACTTTTTATTTGGCCTTTTTGGGGGCTGAAAAAAGAAGAGTTTAGAAGAAAGAAGACATCAAATGGTAAGTGTGGCGAAACCAATCTCGCCACTATGAACTGGAGAAGCCTGGTTGCTCGCCTGCTTCCTTTGGACTATGGACCAGACTTTAAAAGGCTTATTATCCCTGCAGAAAGGCTTATTCGTGACTTTTCTGCAAGGGTGTTCGGTAGATTTTATCGGTAGATTTTAGGTAGGTGTTCGGTAGATTTTATCTACCGAACAAACTAACGAATGCGCGATCACCTGGGAGCTGGAATGTGCTGTCAATTGACCACCTAAAAGCTGCGGTTAACCGCAGCTTAATTGACAAACGCTGGGTGGCCTTTGTTCGTCAAATGAACACGTGGCGGCGGCCATCTTAGCTCCCGAACAGCAGTGTTTTGCCGTCGAGTGTCTGGAACTAAAATCGGACACTCGACTAAGCAAACACCGCTGAGACCTCCAGACTTCCATAGATTCGTGCCACAACTACCGAACGAGCCGCCGTTCGGTAGAAAGACTAATGTACATATGGGGATTCATCCGGACTTCGGTATAACTCTGGATGGCAATCCGTTCGGGACTTTTAACGTACAAACTGCGACCGACCGCAAGGCCAAACCTCATGGAACTATTTTCGGTTACTTTGCCTGTGCGGTCGGTCAATACTTTAAAGTCCCATAACTCCCGAACCCTTTATCCGAATGGGCTGATTTTCGCATATGTTGTTCCTCCAGACTAGGGCTATCTGGAGATATTGGATTTGTGGATGTACCCCAAGGATTTAGGGTACATCCAAGACTTGGGTAAAACTATGTACATGCTAATTGTGTTAACAGATAAGTTAGAGGGAGGAGATGTGTGGGTTGTACCTTAAACTGGATTGGTGTATTGTAAATCCCTCCCTTGCATGGGAGAATCCCATATAAATCTGTGTGTGAATAAAGGGTTATTCCTGCTTAACCCTCAAAGTGAAGTGTCGTCTCATTCTTGGGGGGAATTTGACTGTATGCCGATTGCCAGGAGTGTAAGCTGTTCGTATTGCTTTTCCTGTTTGGCTGCTTCCAGGGTTCGTGTATCTGCTGTTCGAGAGTTGGTGAATACGTGCAGTTTGGAGTTCGGGAGGTTGGTGATTGCAGTAGCTGCTGGTCTATGGGAAAGGGGATTATCGCCTAAACGGTTTTTATCCTCTTGTGAGCGAAACGGTCCGTTACAGTAAGTCTATTTTGTTTTTTACAGGTATTTAGATAAGGGTCCCCCCTCATTATTTTTAGGATGAGGGGGATAGGTAGGGGTTATTTTAGTTTGGGGAGGGGGGTGACTAGGGGTTTGGGGACCCCTAGTCACCTGGGGGAGGGGGGTTAAATTTTTATTTAGGGCTGGGGGGGAGGACAGTAGTTCCCCCCTTATTGTTATTTAGGGCCCTCACTTGCCGCGCAGGGGTGGAGGCCGGGGGGGGGGGAGGACAGTAGGTCCCCCCTCAATTTTTATTTATGGCCCCCACCCACCGCTCGGAGGGGAGGGCCAGGGGGAGGACAGTAGGTCCCCCCTTATTGTTATTTAGGGCCCCCACCCACCGCGCAGGGATGGGGGCCGGGGGGGAGGACAGTAGGTCCCCCCCTTATTGTTATTTAGGGCCCCCACCCACCGCTCAGGAGTGGGGGCCGGGGGGGGGGTGGAACAATAGGTCCCCCCCCTTATTGGTATTTAGGGCTCAGGAGGGGGGAATTTTTTTTTTTTTTTTTAATTCTTTATTTTATTTGCACAGTGACAAGCATGGTATATCAATCAACAGAAAACAAATACATGGCTAGTGCTTGTATTGCGCATTTTTTAGTTATGTAAACTTGTAATGTTGTGCTGCAGCCCTACGTGTAGTGGGGTACAAAGTGATGTGGCAAAGGCTATATCCCCGTAGGGGTGTTCGGCTTGCCTTTAATGCTTGCCTGCGCTGTGGTGTCGTAGCAGTGAAATCGCTCAGTGTGTGTCGCGCGGGTGGCAGCATTGTAGGCGTTGCGTGTCGTTCAAGAGGAGTGTGAGTCGTGTCTTGCGACATGATAAACCTTGGTTGATGCCCTATAACCCTGGGCGGGGGGGGGAGGTGTACCATAGGCCTGTTCCCTATCAGGGACTAGCGTGTGGGGCCCTGGGCGCTGAGGGTGCCGTGTGGGTGAAAACATTCTTCCGTCCTCATAACGAGGGAGTGAGTGCTTATTGGTGCGGTCTCGCTTAAACCTTAGGCGTGGCCGGGCGGCAAAGAGTGACCATCATTATAACAACATCAATGAAAAGAAAAGTAAAAGAAGAAAAAAAAAAATTGAACAAAAACAAACAAGCAAACTTTAAGTCCATTTGTGCGGTATGTCCAGTGTTATGTGCTGGAAGTCATATAGATGTGGACACAGTCCCATATTCACCCTCCTGGTCTCCTCAGGTCGTGATCGCTGCGTAGTTTGCGGCATTGAGCTCTCGGGGGACAAACGGAGGAGACGTGGCGGGGTCACCCATCCCAGATGGCGCATTAGCCGGTCTTTGTCCCCTTGAAGGTAGGGAGTCCTTTCCAAGTCCCAGCGCGGGCAATAGGTCGCGTGCGCCCTGCATGTCATGAACGTTGTATTGGCTGTTTCCGTGGCTTACTTGTAGCGCATGTGGGCTCTTCCATTTATAGGTGATGGTTTGCGCGCGAAGTAGGGAGGTGAAGGGTTGAAGAGAGCGGCGCCAGGCCATTGTGGACCGCGACAGGTCTGTATAGAAAGTGAGCGACATGCCCTCAAATATATGGGGGGACTGGTTTTTGATTGCGTTCATCACTGCCATCTTGTCTTTGTTGCTGTTGAAGCGAACTAAGAGGTCTCTGGGTAGGGTGCCTGAGGCTTTGGTTGGCCGTGGGAGGCGAAACATCCCCTCTAGGATCACCTGTTTGGCTTGTTTAGGCGTAAGGAGGGCTATGAGGAGTCGCCGTACAAGATGGGGCAGCTCAGCCTCCGGCGTTTCCTCTGCTATGCCCCTGATCTTTATGTTCTTGCTTCTTCTTTGGTCCTCCAGTGTGGCAAATTGTTTGTCGAACTGGACATTCTGTCTCTGCAGCTCAGAGACCTGTTGTTGTAGCAGCTGTGTTTGTTTGGCGTTCTGAGTCGCGCCATGTTCTAGGGCGCCCATGCGGCCTGTCAGGCCTTGCAGGTCTGATCATATCTGGGCCATGTCTGCTTGCAGGGCGAGCTGTACCCCAGCGAGCAGTTCTTTCAACACCGCCGTGGTGATCGGGGTAGAATCAGCTTGTGGGGACGATTGGCTCGGGTGCTGTGGGGCAGTTTTGGTAGCTACCTCAGGTTCTGCTGTGAAGTCGTCTGAGTAGTCTGAATACTCATCCGGGAAGGCGGCCATGACAGGGCCCATCGTGTCTCGAGCCTGCCTCCAGAGATCGCCTATGCTGGCTTGCTGCCGTGGTTTGTCGGGCTTGGGTTTCTTCGTTTTTCGTCCCATGTCTGCTTCTACAGCTTTGGCACCCGTTTTGCCTCCGGTCTGGCAGGTTTGACCGGTATTATCGGGAAAATTGTGTTTTTTTCCTCCGGAGCTCGGGCTGTGTGCGGCCATTCAGTGCTGTAGCTAGGCTCCGCCCCCCGGGAATTTTTTTTAACAGTGAGCAGCCACAGACGGTATAGCGAGTAGGGGCATAGTTTAATAATACTAAGTAACCAGCTTATATAGAGGCTGGGTCACAGGCTGCACTGGCCAATCACAGCCATGCCATTAGAAGGCATGGCTGTGATGGTTTCTAAGGGCAAACGAGTCAAACGCTTGTTGATTGGCTGCCCTGCAGCCTTTCAAAACGCGTCATTAAATCGCCGAACTCCAACCCGAACATACAGTGATATGACTGTACAGTGATATGACCGGGTCCGGGGTCCAAAAAACGTAATGTTCGGTACGAACATGAACTTTACAATCTGGGTTCGCTCAACTCTATTTGTAGCGGCTTGCATCGGGTTGGCTTTGTGGAGAGTATCCCATTGCTCCTCGTTGGATTCGGACCTGGGTATGAATGAGGAGGTCTCTGCGGGAATAGTGGGCCACTGTCTGCACTAGAGGAGGTGGCCCTGGTCGAATCCAGAAAAGCTTGGTTTTGCCCCTGGGTACAGTCTTGTTAATAGTGCCCAAACTGCTTGCACATGTGGCACTGTACCCCACTGCGGGACGGGTATATGGGTGCCTGCATTTTGGAGGGGTTGTGGTCCATGGTGTGTGATCCTGTGCCTAGGCATTGGTCTGAGGCTAGGTTGTTGCTGCCTGTGAACGTGATAGTTGTGGACTGCTGCCTGTGCTGGGTAGGGTGACCTTGTTCGAATCCATGAAGCTTGGCTACTTCTCTGGGCACAGTTTCTCTGGTAGTGTCCAAACTGTTAGCACCGATTGCACTGTATCTTGCTTTGCTATTGGAAGTGTGGTGAATTGAATGTACATGGGTTTCTGGGTTGTTTGACTGGCCCTGGAGGTGGTAGCGCTGGTTGGTTGAGGTTCTTTGGCTGGACCAGTTTTTGCTGTTGGCAGGCATCTAGATATTCATTTGTCCACCTCGCTGCTTCTGTGATGGTGGTGGGGATGCGGTCCTGCACCCACTCTTTGAAAAATGTCTCCACTAGCACTATCTGCAAAAGTTCTTCCATGGTGCTCACTCTGTGTGCTTGGACCTATCACACGGCAGTTCTGTGTAGCTGGCATGCCCACTTGGCATGAGAGTCTTTTCCACTTTTCCTCAGCTCTCTAAACTGCCTGCGATATGCCTCCGGAGTGATGGCATACCTGGCTCATATAACAGATTTGCCCCTAACATAGTCCAGAATTTCCTCGTCTGGGACTGTTCGGTGGGCTTTGGCTGCTCTCCCTGACAGTCTGCTAGCCAGAAGCGAAACCCAGTCTTTAAGACTGACCCTATGTTAGGTACATTGTCTTTTAAAGTCTTGGAGGAAAGCATCAATATCCTCCTCCGCCTCCACAAAGTTTTTAAAAGTGCCATAGGGCATTTTTTTTTTTTAAATTCTTTATTTATAACAAGGTGACACACCAACATCACAATACACAGCATAAAACATCACAATTGGATAGTCTTTAGTGCGATCAAGCGTAGGCCTTGAGCCAATTATGCAAATCAGTTCATGTGTTATTCTTGGCATCGTTGATACATTAGGCACCGTGGTTTTGAAATGTCCGTGTATGAGCGCGGTGTCTCTCCAATTTTCCAATAACATAAAAGTGAAGAAGAGCAAAAATGGCTGCGGTACAAGATATATCTCTCCGGTACACATTCAAATAAGAGCCCATCTCTGTCCGGTGCATATTGCACAGGGCCTCCATACAACCCAGTCCGAAGGTATATCATATGGTATAATAGCGCATGTCTAAAGATTGTACTGGGTGATACCGATCCCCATCAACGTGGACCAGAGTTCAGCCACGGTAGAGAGAGAATTAGCAGTGAGAGCCATTTAAAGAATAAAAAGTATAGAAAAGAAGGGATAGAGGAGAAGACAATCAAGAGAACCGGGGGGGGGGAGTAAAAGTTTGGAAAGATCGTCAAAGGGGAGGGGGGGGGGGGGGGGGGGGGGGGGAGGTAGGGAGAGATGTAGTCACTCAAAATAGGAGCAATCACCCGACTTCAGTACCAGCCGATATAGTCTTTCCCTCCTCTAGTAGCTCAGGCGGGGGGGGGGGGGTTTTGAATCATTCTTATTTAAGGGAACCCGACATGTAAGTGTCCGGTTCTCCCATGGGTGTTGGAAGAAATGAGAGCGGTGGTCCGGGTCCCCCTTCTTTGTCACCTAATCGCCCACGCCACTGGCTATCCACGGTGCCCACACTCTATCAAACCTCGCCGTGGTGCCCCTGACCTTAGCTGTGAGTTTATCCATAAGGAACGTATCCTTAATCTTTTGTATTACCTTAAGGAGAGGGGGGGGGGAGGGTTGAAGCCATACTTGAGCCATAGTTCGTCTCGCCGCCAGGTTTACATTATTCAGCAATTTCAGTTCCGCCCTGGTCCAGCCCTCTAGAGGCCTGGCCAGAAGGAAGACCCATGGGTCCAGGTTTACCTCCCTACCGAAGATATCCTTCAGTAGGTTCGCCACTTCCTTCCAGAGTGGCGTGATCCGAGGGCACTCCCACCACATGTGTAGGTAAGTTCCCTTGTGACCACAGCCCCTCCAGCATAGATCTGTGGATATTCTGTTCATCCTACATAACTGCACCGGGGTGGTATACCACCTAAACATGGTCTTATATGCTTGTTCCTGGATTGAGACACAAATAGACGAAGCTGCGGCAGCTTCCCATATCTCCTGCCAATCCACCCCTTCTAGCTCTTCGCCAAGATCCGCCTCCCATTGGGCTGTGTACGTAAGGTCCCCCCATTCCGACGTGGAGGTGCTCATTTGTGCATATAGAGCTGTTATAAGGCTCCTCGGGAACTGTGCCCTAAGGCACATAGCCTCGAAGGAGGTAAGTGGTTGTAATGCACTAGATTTATTGTTCGGGGCCTGCGCAAAGTTCCTGAGTTGTATAAAGCGAAAGAAGTCAGAAGGGCGAAGATCTGCCCTGGCAGTTAAATCCTCGAACCGGAGTAGCGACCCACCTTCATAGAGTTGGCAAAGGCGTTGGACACCCGTTCCCTCTATTCCTATGAAGTCCCTGGCGTATAGTCCAGGGGGGAAAGCTTTATTTCTAAGGTAAGGGGTCAATGGGGATGTCCGAGAGGACAATCCGTATTTGACCGATGCAATGTCCCATATCTTCATTGAATTTGCTATGGCTGGGCATTCTATTCGTGTAGTCGGTCTATGGTCACGGGGAACCCACATAAGGAATTGTGGCTTATCAGGTCCCATTAGGGATGACTCAAGGTCAACCCATCTCCTTTCATCTGGAGGGGTGTGCCAATACGCTATCTGCGCGAGTTGGGCCGCCAAGTAGTAAAAATAGAAATTTGGCAATCCTAGGCCCCCCCTAGATTTTGTTCTATAGAGGATATTACGGGAAACCCTATGTTTCCTATTTTGCCAGATAAATTTCCCCGTGGCTTGCTGAAGCGGGCCCAAGTCAGACTTGGTGAGTCGAACTGGGAGAGCCTGGAACAGGAACAAAATCCTGGGGAGGATGTTCATCTTTACCGAGTGGATTCTGCCAATCCATGAAATCGGTTTATCCTGCCATCGTTCCATATCCGAGATAAGAGTGCGAATCATGGGGGTGTAATTCTGCTGAAATAGCTGAGCGGGGTCTGCCGTCAGGTGTATCCCCAGGTATTTAATGTGATGCCTTTCAATACGAATATTGTGGCCATTTCCTATTCGAGTGATATCAGACTCCCTCATACTTATGGGTAAGGCGCATGACTTAGGTAGATTCACCTTATATCCAGCTATTTCGCCGAAAGTCTCTAGGACCCCCGCCAGCGCGTCCATTGACTCCGTCGGTTCCGTCAAAGTCAGCAGAACATCGTCGGCGAACGCAGACACAACATATCTCTGGTCCCCCACTGTGATACCGCGAATTCCATCAGTGCATCTCACCTGTTGTAATAGTGGTTCCAGGGACAAGGCAAAGAGCAGGGGCGACAAGGGGCAACCCTGTCTAGTCCCGTTGCTCAAGGCAAACGGTATAGCCTTGGAGCCCGCTATACGGACCCGAGCCCGGACA
Organism: Pelobates fuscus; assembly: GCF_036172605.1. Taxonomy (NCBI): domain Eukaryota; kingdom Metazoa; phylum Chordata; class Amphibia; order Anura; family Pelobatidae; genus Pelobates; species Pelobates fuscus. Next base: position 41,884,888 of record NC_086321.1, on the reverse strand, counting down.
TCCGTATATAATGCCCGAATTGCAGTAATAAACGTAGGCGGGAGGCCAGAGTGCTGTAGGACCTCGAATAGGTATGGCCACTTAACCCTATCGAAAGCCTTCTCTGCGTCAAGTGACAGGACCAATGTGGGGATTTTCCTCTGTGCTTGCCGCCAGAGAAGGTCAATGTTACGTCGAGTGTTTTCGTATAGCTGCCTACCAGGGATGAAACCCACCTGATCTGGGTGGATCAGCCGATTTAAATAGGGGTTTAGGCGGGTCGCTAAAATCTTGGCTAGAATTTTAGAGTCGTGGTTTATTAATGAGATCGGTCTATAGTTCTCCGGGAGTGAGTCGTCCCTGCCCGGCTTAGGTATCAGGATGACGTCGGCCAGCGACATGTCTCTATCCGGAATACCCCCATTCATTAAATCGTTAAACAATGCCCCAAGATGCGGTACCAATTCCTCGCGGAACAACTTGTAATAACCACCCTCAAATCCATCCGGGCCTGGAGCTTTATTGCCCTTCAAGGATGAAATTGCCGCGTCTATTTCGTCGGCCGTGATTTGAGCCCCCAAGGAGAGTACATCGCCGCCTTCCAGTTTTGGTAAGGCCAATCGATCAAGGAAAGCTCTCGCTTCATCGATCTCACGCTGTTGTCGTTCCCCATCTATTACACCAGAATGGTTATATAGGTCGGAGTAATATGCTGTGAATACCGACGCGATATCCGTGGGATCCGTATAACGCCTGCCAGCTGCGTCTTTAATGCTCGTGATATGAAAGTGACCCTGTCTCGGGCGTAGGGACCTAGCTAACAACGTGTCCATTTTATTAGACTTTTCGTAGTATGTCCTCTTAGTCCAAACCACTGCCCTGGCTGTGTCGTCCAAGAGTAACTCTCGTACTGACATTCGCACTTTCTGTACGTCCGCTAATGTGATATCTGACGGGGCTGACTTATGTTTCTCTTCCGCCCGACCCAGGGCCTCTAGAAGGGAGGACAGCAGTTGCAGTTTACGTTTCTTTTTTACCGTCGCCTCTCTGATAAAAATACCCCTAATAACCGCTTTGTGGGCGGCCCAGACCGTGGCTGGTCGGAGGTCCGGGGTTGCGTTCCGGAGAAAATAATCGGATAGTTCTCGACGGATCGTTTCCACCACGGCCGGGTCTTGTAAAAGCGAAGTATTCAGCTTCCAGGACCACGGAGACGCAACGCATAAGTTATCCATAGTCAGTGAAATATCTGCGTGGTCTGACCAGGATATAGAACCGATCGTGGAAACAGAAGCTTTGGACGCCGCGTGTGTATTAACTAGAAATAAATCTATCCTAGAGTAAGAATCATGGGGTGCGGAATAGAACGTAAAATCACGGTCGTCTGGATGGTGAGCTCTCCATATGTCTATGAGGCCTGTACGCTGTATAAAGGTGCGGAGTATCTTATCCTGACTCCCTCTACCGTGAGATCTCGGTAGCCCTCTGCAGCTGCTCCGGTCAGCTGCCGGGCACGGGGTGGCGTTAAGGTCTCCGCCTACAATGATCATGCCGTGCGGTAGGCTGTTGATCATTTGAGCCAAGGCGTCCCAGAATTCGGCCGATGGAGCATTAGGGGCGTAAATATTGAGGAAGTGGATCGTGTGGGAGTGTAAGCTCCCGGAAAGCAGCAAGTAGCGTCCCTCCGGATCGGCTGTAACAGTCCCTATCCGAAAGGGGCACCTATGATGGATTAGTATAGCAACACCGTTCCTCTTGTTGAGAGCTCTCGCCTCATGTACAACGCGGAATGTGTGGTCCCTTAACATTAGTTTTGCTGGTTTAGGTATATGCGTTTCTTGTAGAAAAGCAATATCAGGGTTCAGGCGTTTAAGTTCCCTAAACATAAGGCGCCTTTTACTCGGGGCATTAAGGCCTTTGACATTCAGGGATAGCAGTTTCAATGGCATTGTATCAAAGGAGGGGGTCGGCTTGTCACATAAGTTGGATCCGCTACAGAGCCAACTCGAGCTTGCAATGAGGGTATCTCAACATCTCCCCCCACCGGGGTCCGAGCAGGGAATAGGGGTAGGAAGGTGTAAGGGGGATGACAGGGGGTGAGAGGACAGTGAAGATAGAAAGAGAAAGAGTGAGAAAAAAACAGAAAAAACAACAATAGCCTGGACTTACCTATTGCCAGGACCAAATGGGAAATATGTCCAGGCGTTTCCAGGGAACCAAAACGGCCCCAGAACTGCCTCGACATAGACCAACCACGAATAGCACCACCAGGGTGCCTAACTATCCCCAATTGGAGATAAACAATTGTTGTAAATAAAAGCATATATAAAAACCGAAACATAGGGGGAGACCCGTTTGTCGTTCCCAGGTGATTGTCAGTTCCTAAAAAGGAGAAGCACATTCAAGACTTCAAAAATCCCGCGGGTGCCAGAGCCGGACACCAATATACCTCTGAACCCGCCCCCCTTCCCCCGTCCCGAACCTAATAATACGTAGAAATATAACCCGGCTTAAGAGTGAACCTAGCATAAAATAAACATAATAATAAAAATAGTTGCGGACATAGCATGAACCAGGTTCCCCCGCCCCATCCCGAACCCCCTCTGAGAAGAGTCGCAACTTAGTGCAAAAGGATAGCGGACAAAAATAGCCCGAACAGCAAAGATACTGTTACCCGCCGCCCGCCACCCGTGAAGCCCAGGAATCCCGTCCAGAAAAACAGTGGGGGGAGGGGGGGGGGGGGGGGCAGCAAACAGAAACAAAACAGCAATAATATATCGAGAAGCGTTACCCGCCGCCCGCCGCCCCACACCGATCCCGTTTCCCAGAAAAACTGTGAATAGTTGTACCTTGCCCCCGACCCCCCTGGACTCGGCCCAAGTACCGAAAAAACGTAGTACAAAATACAGTAAGCCATACTACACATTGTCCCCGAGGAAGAGGGAGGGGGCAATCGATATATAACTTATACATAGCGAGAAGGGGGGAGATAAAAAACACATTTCCCGCCTCCCCATTCCGATCCCAGTCCCCAAAAAAACACATTGTTTAAGTAAGTAACCATAGGTCTCTGCTCCGAGGGACCCGACACAATCCCCAAAATCATGAGGAGAAATAATGGTGGGCAGTCCCGAAAAAGGGCCCAACGGGAGAGGGGTTACAACGAGTCAGGACATGGGAAACAGGGCGAGGCCCGGGAGCAAAAATAAGCCCTAACCCTCCCCATAGTAAGCAATCCCACCCGCGGGTCAAGGAGCCCGATAACCCAGATGTGCCTCGTATAAAACCCCGGTAGCCAGGGCCTGCCGTCACCAGAAAGGCCAATAATCAAAAGCCCACATAGGCTTTTCAAGCGGGGCCTAGAAATCCCCCGCCCAAGCAACCTGATCCCGCCCGCGAGGTCTTACCATCTGGAGGTATAACCCGCCGCTCAGGCATGGCGACATCGTGGCCCCCTTCCTCATTCATCAGACGTGTACCATTCTCGGGGGAGAGCGACTAGGGCCTCCGTCGCCCCCTTCGAAACCGGGAAGTCGTCCGGGGTTTGGATCCCTAGTTCGGACAGGAACTTCCTCGGGTCACCGTCCGGGAACAGAAGTTTCGTGCGGCCATCCTTAAAAGCCATCAGCCGGAAGGGATGACCCCAAGCGTACTTGATGGTGTGGCGCTGTAGGAGTTCCGTGATCGGGCGCCAGTCTCTGCGTTTCTGCAGCGTCAGCGGGGTGAGGTCTTGGTAGAGGGTAAGGTTGGCTCCGTTATAGAGGATTTGACGATCTCTGCCATACCTCATCAATGCCTCTTTAGTTTGAAAAGACAGGAATTTAATTATAACGTCCCTCGGGCGCCGATCTTCCGTTCTTCTGGCTCTGAGGGCCCTATGCGCCCTTTCAATATGCCACAAATGCTCTGGGATGTCGGGGAGTAGCGGCCTGAAGATCTCCAGAATTACCTCTGCTAGGGATCCTTCCCCTTCTTGTTCGGGTAATCCCCGGAGGCGGATATTATTGCGCCTTGTCCTGTTCCCCAGGTCGTCTATGGCTGCTTCTGCAGTAAGTAGCTGGGAGGTGAGGTGGTTAATTTGAGCGGTTGCAGCGTTATGGGCTATAACTGTGGATTCGACCCTCTGCTCGAGTACCGCCGTCCGCGCCCCCAGTGCCTGTATTTCAGCTTTCACCTCCGAGGTGGTACGAACCATCTCAGAGGCAAGGTAGCTACGAACCTCCGACAGTTTCGCCAGTATTTGGCTAGTGTCGGAATCCGATGCCACACCGCTTGCTGGGCTCGCTGGGGAACGGGGCGTAGTCTGGCCTTCTCGTCCGCCATCTTGTGTGCTTTGTCGCACGGCGCGAGAGGCCGCAAACATCTCCGGCACTACTATTCCCGCTTCTACCGCCTTTTTCACCTTAGTTTTCGTAGTTCTCCGGTCCATCACTGTTCCCACGACTAATTCGGTTTGATCAAGGGTTTATCTCCGCTGTTGTATGCTGTTGGCACCGTGGTCGCAGCGGAGCTCTACCCGGACACGTCCAGCTCGCTCGGCTGCAGACCACGCCCCCGCCATAGGGCATTTTTAGCTTATCCTCTTGTACTATTGTAACTGACTGGGTCCTTTCGGGAGTTTGCCGTTCGTTCCTTTTCAGCAGGAACTCCTGGACGTCCGACATGGTTCATGCAAGAATCTCTGTTGACTGGTTCTTGCCATACAAAGATAAACAAAGTTGTAATTCCCTTTGAAATTCGTTTTTTTCTTGTTCGCGCTGATCCGAAGCACCTTCAGTTTGGTATTCTGCCATCAGTTCGGAAATGAGGGTGGCCTTCCTTTTATTACTTCACGCTATCCATCAGCTGTGGCTCTTGTTCCTCCGTGAGCTCTGGATCCCAACGCTGTCAACCAATGTAACAGAGCCCTAGTCCTAGCAGGGACTTTTCTCTGCTGGATTCACAACAGTATAATCAGGAACAAGAAAAACACCAAAGAAATATCCCACCTCCTTCCCAGCAACTGGACGACACACAATTCTGTGAGTACAACTGGTCTTATTCCTGCCACACACGGCTTTTATACATTGCCCCTAGCATGGGGTTTCTCAGTCACAATTACAGGGTTTTTCTTCCCAGGATCCTCTGTGCCTGAGAGATAATTGAGTGAGAAAATGTTATATACAATATTTTAAAACCCCCCCAAAATACATTTGAATAACTTTAGAAGCCCACGAAAGTCATATCACCGAATAGCTTGGATCTGAGCCCACACTTTGCCAAAATATCACTAAGATCCCTTCGTTGGTTTAGGGTCTGAAGATTGATCATTGGACAAAAGTCTCTGGTGTTCTTCTTGACCAGCAAGATATTGCTGCCGAATCCTCCCTCATCGTGCGCTCATGGAATAGCACATATGTTGAGTAGGGATCGGATCTCCTTGTCTATAAGATGACACAGGAGGCAGTTAGTCTGCAGTGGTAGTGGGACCTGTTCCAGAATCAGTGGAGAATGGAATTTGATCATGTAGCCCAGAGGCGGCTCTCTAATTAGGCGGTTTAGGCGGCCGCCTAAGGCCTCGCGCTGGCTGGGGCCTCGTGGCCGCCTAAACCGCCTGTGGGCAGAGTGTGTCAGGTCCTCGGTCAGTGACCGAGGACCTGACACCAGGAGGGGGCCCGGCGGCTTGCCCGGTATGCCGCCGGGTGCGAGGCCCCTCCTGGCTGCCCGGCCACCATCGCAGACACTGGTCTGCAGCTCCGCAGTGAGCAGAGCTGCAGACCATGTGACTCGCGAGAATTGGCCAATCAGAGCGTTGCCGCGGGTTACCACGGCAACGCTCTGAAATCTCGCGAGATTACACGGTCTGCAGCTCTGCGGAGCTGCAGACCGGAAGCAGTGGCCACCGGACCACCAGGGAGCCCACTGGACCACCAGGGAAAGGTAGGCTCTCCCTCCCCATCACCCCCAACCACACTCAGGTTCACCCCCCACCACCATCACCCCCCACTACCCTCAGCCTCACCCCCCACCACCCTCACCATCCTCAGCCTCACCCCGTTCACCCTCAGCCTCACCACCCTCACCATTACCCCCCACCACCCTCAGCCTCACCTCCCACCACCCTCAGCCTCACCCCCCACCACCCTCACCATTACCCCCCACCACCCTCAGCCTCACCTCCCACCACCCTCAGCCTCACCCCCCACCACCCTCACCATTACCCCCCACCACCCTCAGCCTCACCTCCCACCACCCTCAGCCTCACCCCCCACCACCCCCAGTTTCACCCCCCACCACCATCACCCCTCCCCACCCTCACCATCACCCCCCACCACCCTCACCATTACCCCCCACCACCCTCAGCCTCACCTCCCACCACCCTCACCATTACCCCCCACCACCCCCAGCTTCACCCCCCACCACCATCACCCCTCCCCACCCTCACCATCACCCCCACCACCCTCAGCCTGCCCCCCACCACCATCACACCCCACCACCCTCACCATCACCCCCACCACCCTCAGCATCACCCCCCCTTCACCATCAGCCTCACCCCCCACCACCCTCAGCCTCACCCCCCACCACCCTCAGCCTCACCCCCCACCACCATCACCCCACCACCCTCAGGCTCACCATCCCCATAACCCCCACCACCTTCAGCCTCACCTCCCACCACCCTCAGCCTTACCCACCACCCTCAGCCTCACCCCCCACCACCCTTAGCCTCACCCACCACCACCATTACCCCCCCACCACCCTCAGCCTCACCACCCCCCACCACCCTCAGCCTCACCACCCCCACCACCCTCAGCCTCACCCCCCTTCACCCTCAGCCTCACCCCCCACCACCCTCACCATTACCCCCACCACCCTCAGCCTCACCATCCCCATAACCCCCACCACCCTCAGCCTCACCCCCCACCACCCTCAGCCTCACCCCCCACCACCCTCAGCCTCACCCCCACCAACCTCAGCCTCACCCCCCTTCACCCTCAGCCTCACCCCCCACCACCCTCACCATTACCCCCCACCACCCTCAGCCTCACCTCCCACCACCATCACCCCCACCACCCTCACCATCACCCCCACCACCCTCACCATCACCCCCCACCACCCTCACCATCACCCCCACCACCCTCACCATCACCCCCCACCACCCTCACCATCACCCCCCACCACCCTCACCATCACCCCCCACCACCCTCACCATCACCCCCCTTCACCCTCAGCCTCACCCCCACCACCCTCACCATTACCCCCCACCACCCTCAGCCTCACCTCCCACCACCCTCACCATTACCCCCCACCACCCTCAGCCTCACCTCCCACCACCCTCACCATTACCCCCCACCACCCCCAGCTTCACCCCCCACCACCCTCACCATTACCCCCCACCACCCCCAGCTTCACCCCCCACCACCATCACCATCACCCCACCACCCTCACCATCACCCCACCACCCTCAGGCTCACCATCCCCATAACCCCCACCACCCTCAGCCTCACCTCCTACCACCCTCAGCCTTACCCCCCACCACCCTCAGCCTTACCCCCCACCACCCTCACCATCACCCCCCACCACCCTCAGCCTCACCCCCCACCACCCTCAGCCTCACCCCCCACCACCATTACCCCCCCACCACCCTCAGCCTCACCACAAAAACGCAAACATGCTCACAGAGACATACATTCCCACACACAAGGATACTGTGTCAGACACACTCTCAGGCACATACACAGGTAGACAGTGCATCAATGTGTATATGTGACACTTTTTTGTTAGTGGGGCCTCATGTTTGCGTTTTGCCTAAGGCCTCATAAAGTCTAGAGCCGCCTCTGATGTAGCCTCTTGCTGTTTGAAGAATCCAAGCGTCTGACATTATGATTGTCAAATTCTGTAAGAAAAGGGAAAGACGACCCGCAGTAAACTGGAAAGAAGGAACATGGCTTACCTGTCAGGAACTTTGCTCAACAAAGGACAGTGACTCTTCCAAAATAAATGGTATACAGCTGGGGCTAGCTATTGTCCAATGCAGCACTATTAGTAGTAATATATATGGTATGGTATCGCTATGACATACAGTCTAAGTGGGCACCACACAGCCTAAAAGCAGGGATGCCTTATAGTGGACTGCAGTGAACCAGATAATTAGTAAGTTGTGGGCTCACCACACTGGCCTCACTGGGCACTTTCTCAAACAGACATAGATAACAATCTTGCACAGGTAAGGAAATGGGAGCTCACCCCAGTGGCAGAAATTTAACAGGAACTTGAATAAGCTCTGGACCCGGTGCTAATGAGCTATTCACTACTTGTGTAATAATGTCCCCAATTCGCTCTGTATACCAACTCCCTTGTGCTTCCTGAGGGTCTAAGATGGCCAATGCACCTCTCCGATATGCAGACTAGGTTGCATTGCAGCCTTCTTGCAATACATGAGTATCGATATGGCCGCCACAGGAGCCGCAATATGTCCACCAGACCCACGCACCAAGCAGGGTGGATTTCTAGAATTAAAAACAACAAGCACATTTTGAACATTCCCTGGAGCATTATTAAATTCATTGTTAATGGCAATAATATTGCAAAACCGCTACTCTGTCTAGCGAAGTCTGTCCACTATAACTCATTGACAAAGTAAGGAGCATATTAATCAGAGAATCTACTAAAATACCTATGGCAAATAGGAAGGAGCTGGAGTGAAACTGTCCATGGGGCAACTATAACATGGGTTTTACACAAAGCTAGGCCTCATGGCAGTGGCGTCACAAAAGGGGGTGCGGACGGCACCAAGGTGTGCATCACGGGGGAGGGGGGTCCTTTAGGGCGCACCGGCTCTGGGGGTGCAGGATACGAGTGACCCGGCAGGATGGAAGCGCCACCAGGGGAAGGGGATAGGGGAGATACCCCCAGGAGAAGGGGGGTAGAGAGAGGAGATACCACCAGGGGAAGGGGGGAGAGGGGAGATGCCACCAGGAGAAGGGAGGGGGGCAGAGGGTAGATACCACCAGGGGAAGGGGGGGAGAGGGGAGAGACCACTAAGGGACAGGGGAGCATGGGCGTTCACTAAGGAACAGGAGGGGAGGGAGGTTTACTAAGGGATAAACAGACACACAGAGGGGCTCAGGAGGGAGACGCAGAAACACACTTGCTTGTCACTAAATGGGACTGAGAAACTGTTCAAACTTGAGTGTTGGATGCATAGGCTTAAAGGACCAGTTTTTGCAATATCACAACTTCAACAAAATGTAGTTGTTGGAATGGTGCCAGGAGGCCCCTGGCACTGGATCACCTATAAAAGTTAAAGTCTTCATTGGGGTGAAGGGATTTATCATTGGGGCAAACAGCTTTATCATTAGGGTGAATGACTTTATACCCTAAAGACGAGCCAGCGAAAGGGGCCTCCTGGCACCATAACAGCTATTGGAGAGAAAAATCTGTGTCAGTCTTCAAGACACGTGGTACTAGAACATAGGTCTACAGTCACATAGGATAATCACCATAAACACACAGCCAATTACACTAAAGTGGTTTAAAAACCAAGAACCCAAAAGTCTCAAAATGGCCTATTCAAAGATGCTCTAAAATCTGTGGAAATACTTGAAAACTTGCTATCCACCAATCAGTGGCATTGCTAGGTTCAAAATATATCATGCTTGAGCATAACAAAGCATAACATAGCCTAGCCCTTGTCTTCTCTCATGACCTCACTGTAATTTTTTTTGTCTTTAGGTTTTCCTTTTTTTATGCCCCTTGAATCTTAATGATGATATAACCACACACAAGTCTTTATTATTATTTATAAATTTTTCCTTGCGCCAGATCTTATTATCTAGGCGCCATTTTGTTCTCTGTCGATGATGCCAGCAGTTTGCCCTTATGTGGGATTCTTTAGACTGATGGATTGTGGGTAAATTAGCAACTGAAATGGAACTTTATTCAAGCTCCGCACATTGCCATATACCACGCTCCCCGTAAAAAAAAAAGCAGTCCCTAATATAAAAAAATTAAAAGAAGGCGAAACAGAGGGACAAAAAAAAGGATTAATTTACATACAAAACCTGCAAAGTGACAACAGTTTAAGGTAACAATCTGATAATCTATACATTTGCTGCACAAAGTGAAGGTTGAATCTATGTATCGAAAAACACATTCTCGCATTTTAAATATTAACAAATTTACATCAAAAGCTTCGTAAGCACTCTGCACCACCCTGAATTTCTCAGCTATGGAAGTAGGACTAGGCAGGGTCGGCCGCGGCGAGACTGTCATGGCAGCGGAGAAAAGCTCAGTACGTTTTCAGAGTGTATTATAGTGGTTCTGGTGACACTATAGTCACCAGAACTACTACAGCATAATGTAGTGGTTCTGGTTCCTATAGCCTCTTCTTACAGGCTTTTTAATGTAAACAATGCCTTTTCAAAGACGTTTACATTGCTGCGTACTAACACCTCTAGTGGCAGTGAGACGGCTACTAGAGGTGCTTCCTATGTCAGTGCTGCACTATGTGCAGCACCTTCATGCTCTGAATGGAAACACTGAACACTCCCCACAGAGATGTATTGATTAAATGCATCTAAATAAGGATATGCTGATTGGCGCAGCATGGAGTTTTGTTGCGCATGTACAATAGCCTAGTAATGCTTTCCTGTGGGAAAGCATTGGATTGGCTGAAATCATCAAGACTGATGATCTAAGCCATGGAGGCAGAATCAGGAGGGGGGGGCGGCAGCTGCAGCGAGGACGGCATGGCAGCGGAAGGAACGTAAGCTTAATACGTTTTCATAATGATCTGAGGGGGGACGGGTTGCTAAACAGTTAGTTTAACAGTACAGTGTTAGGAAAGGTGTCAGAACACACAGCCTTTAATAGGAACATGAGAGTCAGAACTAAAAATGGTGCAAAGGAAGCCGGATGTCTGGTCTGATTAATCACATTTTATTTTAGAAGAGGTGTATGACCAGGGGTGTGTGCATCGTTTCTTTGGAGAAGAGACGGCCGCAGGATGCACAATGGGAAGAAGGCAGGCTGGTGGGAAACCTTGCATCGTGTGGATGTTACTTTGACACATATCACCTACCTAGATATTGTTACAGACCATGTACACCCCTTCATGGCATTGGTGTTCCCTGATGACAGTGGCCTCTTTCAGCGGGATAATGCCACACTGCAAAAAAATGATTAGGAATGGTTTGAGGAACATAACAAAGAGATCAAGGTGTTGCTTGGCCTCTAAATTCCCCAGATCTCAATTCGATTGAGAACCTGTGGGATGTGCTAGTACAAATCCGATTCACAGAGGACGCCCCTCGCTACTTGCAGGACTAATGTGTTAGTGCCAGATACCACAGGACGCATTCAGAGTTATTGTGCAATCCATGCCTCGACGCATCCGAGTTGCTTTTAAAGCACGAGGGGGACCTACAGGATATTAGGCAGGTGGCTTTAATGATGTGGCTGATTGGTGAATTTGCTACATTTTATGGAACTGAAAAAATATGGCAATCTTTAGGCTAAAATTGGATAAATGCTACAATAACAATTTCTTAATTTGAGTCAAAATTTTGCCATTCTGATTCCAAATTTGCTACAATCATTAATATTTTGCAACCTTCTATAGGTTTCCAGTGATCATTTGTAATTTCTTTAACCCTATTTGTGCAGTAGCACTCTAAGCATGAAATAACTAGGGGATCCTTATTCAACTGCCTAGTTATGTATTCTTTGCTACAAATTATCTGTATTCATTGCGGCCCATTGCACCATCAGGGTCATCCGCTGTCAGGATTACTCTCTCAAGAGACAATTCCAAGTGAATTCAAAGTGAATTTACATTTTAATGTCAAAATAGCTGAACTTCTGGCAATTTGGTCAAATAACCATGTAAAGTGAGAAGTGTAGGGAATTTAAAGCAAATTTAAAATTTTGGGAGAAAGTAGTTAAAATGGAAACATAGCGCACGTTTTTTTTTCAGTTAAGCTATTTTGGTCTTAAATTTGAGATTTACTTTGAATCTCCGACTATTCTCACCCTACATGAAACTTGGTTCTGCCGTTCTCTTACATGGAACATGCTTGGTAGTGAAGTGGGTTAAAGGCTGATCACAAGGGGGGCGGGGCCTGACCGCAGAAGGGAACAGATGCATGTCACTGCTGCTCCCGTAGCTGATCCGACTTAAAGCCGATTTTCGACAAGCGGAGGCCGCGATCTGACTCACGTTGGAACCCACTCGACTGGGGAATCCGAGACCTGCAAATAGACACCACAAACGTGGATTTTGACAGCGGGTCAGTGCCCCCTAATGTTGCGGCCTACAAGCATGGCGGCGGTGGGGGAGACGGCCGCTCTCCCGCCGTCCACAAGTACAACAAGGCAGAGTCTGAGCTCCCGTTCCCCCCCCTATGGACCGGCGGGGGTTATCCCGGTCCCTACCAAGCTGACACACACAGCCCATAGACCTGCAGCTGCCCACTCAAGCCTGGGTTCTGAATGCTCCAGACCCGGCAACATGGCGGACGCAACCCAACTCACGAGGCCAGCGCCCACGAACCCGCAACCCACAAGCCTGGACCTGGCATTTCAGCGATTTTGGGACAGGTGGGAGCAACTCCTCACGAGACCCTTCCTATTACCCGAAGGCCCGACAGGGGAAACAGGGAAGCAGAGGGAGAGCGGGCCTACTCCGGGCACTACTCACCCTCCTAGTCCAGCAACGACCACCGACCTACCACACGGTCCGAGGGTCAAGGGGAGATTACCTCCACGGCATCGACCACATCGCCGGAGGCCCGACCGCCGCTGGTGGCGTAGAACCACCAGGGCTCTCCGTGACGCCCCGGCAGGGAAAAACTCGGCCTACATGTACACCCGAGTTTGTGGCACCAAGATGCAGACCCCACATGAGGCCTGGGGCCAGGCGGAGGTCTTCACATCCGCGCAACACACCTGCACCCTGCAGACCCTTCCAGCTTCAATCATCATAAAGCCACGTGAAGGGATCGGCTGAGGAAGCGGGCCGTGGCCAGCGACCAAGCCAGGAGCTGTGCACCCCACCAGGACTGACCCACAAGGTCTACGAAACCGTCACTGTCAGGATTCCCTGACCCAGCGATGCTCCCATGTCCCAGTATGACACCTAGCCAGACTCATAAATATCACAGTCGTGCAACACTTGTGCATCTGTTTGGCATAGAAACCTTATTATTAGCATTTTTTTTTGTATGACTTAGTTCGCTACCTATACTCTTATATCTAGATTGTATTACCAGTCTTAAGACAGTGCCTACTTACGACCATTATGCATGTTATATTACACGTTTACAGCACTGGGCATGGCCTGCATATTCCAGCCACACTAATTGGCTTTACATAGCTACTCTCTTGCATCACATAAGTTTTAATACTGTTATATTGTTAGATAGGCCTAGCACCACAGGTATAAGCGGGGTATGTACTGGTATGTTATTCTATTGTCTTATTATGCTCGCATAAAATGACCCTCGATACATAGCCTGTTAATGACGAGCACATTAAACCTACGCACACGCCATGTTGGCCACAGTTTAGCCTTACTCTCCCAGCCACCCTATCTGGGCTAGACTGCAGAACCGCTGAAACTACTATAACTAAGCTGCTCTTGTTAATAATCGTCTAGTTTGCTCACGTGGTATCGCATGAGACAGCCCTGCATAGGAGACGTTGTACTATGTTCAGCCTGTATATTTCGACTTTACACAACTCTTAGATACCTTAGCCTAGTCTTAGCATGTATTTAAATATCCTGAAACTGAATAACAGTCTGACGTAACCTTACTATTCTACACATAAAATGAGGCTTGCACCATTTAGAGATGATATGCCTTGCGTTGTATTATCCCAGACTTGTTTGAAACTTTATTGTCTCCCTTCTTACATTCTGTACCCACGTACCTTTCTGCCTCAATAAAAAAAGAGATTTAAAAAAAAAAAGGCTGATCACAATGACAAATGCAGCCACGAAGATTTGCTTTTGGTTCACTCTCAACAGCTGACGATTCCACTACATGAACAGCTGTTAAACCAGGCTTCCATGACTGCATAAGCCATGCAGACATTATATGTATATGTAACTCTCAATGGGGTGTGCAGCAAGTTAGTGTAAACCGCATGTCCCTTGGCTGCATTTCTATATGATCAATACTGCAAACTTGCCGTGATGCCTTGTATGATCATGCGTGCTAGGCACCCTCATCCTATGATGACATGCATTTACTTGCCTGTAAATGTGCAAGGCAATGGCAAGGACTTTTGCTTAATGTATATTAAAAACAAAAAGTGATTATTTTGGGGGGCACTTTGGGTGTGCGAAATTATGCCATTTCTTCCAAAAATGGAATTTAGTTTGGGACCTCTGAGACTTGTTCATTTGATGGTTCTGCTAATCCACATGTTGGCCATGAAAAATATTCAGGAAAATGATTTCAGCAAAAAAGGGTGTGCAAATGAGCCGATCAGTGTGCTGCAAAATGTATGCATAATATAAGTATCATGTAAAAGAATCGAAATCAACTACATTTGGGCAACTGTGCTTTTGATTTTTAGCTCATGTGCCATCTTACACAGAACATACTAAAGTGCTAAAAACCAATTTGCTTTTGTTTTTATCCCACCAGAATTGTGGATCCATTTGTCTTTGATACATCTTTGATGTTGTGATTGTCTGTATTCTTTTTTTATCTTTTAGGGAACTTAGGAGAACTGTGGAGTAATGGTCCTCTTTGTACCCTACCCTAAAGCAATTAACCGTGCTTAAGTCCTTTACATGTTAACATTGTGTTTCCGAGTGAATTAAGATTTGAAGCGAAGTATGAGTTGACTTGGGGCATGGTTCCGGCTCTAGCCAAGATGGCCGCGTGAGGAAAGAGCTCCACTCCACCGGACCCCGAAAAGCAGAATAAGCGCAGAACAGCAAGCTTCATGGGGCGCACAAAATGCCCGGAGCATCCCCAGACCCCTAAGAACCCTCAACAGGGGCCGCTGGACGGCTTTCTACAGCCGCAACCTGGATCGAGCGGAGGTTCCCTCAGCCCCAAGATGGCGGCGCCCACAACACCAGCGCCTGACATGGAGGTATCTGCCCTGAGCCGCATTGAGGGTTCCCTGCGGGACCTGACGTTGTCAGCAGTGACAAAAGCTGACCTCCAGGCCATCATCACCACAATTCAGGATACCCTGCGCACCGAGATAGCGGGGATCCGCAATGACCTCGCCGCGCAGGCAGGCCGCATTACAGTGGTGGAGGAAGCGAGCGAGGCCCTTACCGCCCGCGTGACGGCCACTGACACGGCTGTGGCGCGCCAGGGCGAAATGCTGCTCTCCCTGCGCCGACAGATGGAGGATGTAGACAATAGGGGCAGGAGGTGCAACATACGTGTCCGCGGGGTGCCTGAAGCTGAGGGACCAGAGGATGCAGTGGCAACACTCACTGACCTCTTTGGCTCTCTCCTGCAGCCGTCTCCACCGGCGGAGATAGAGTTTGAGAGGGCACACAGGGCCTTGCGACCCCGCACGGCAGAAGAGGGCCCACGTGATCTAATTTGCTGCCTACACTCGTTCCCGATAAAGAATGCCATAATGCTGAAAGCCAGGGAACGGCAGACCTGGCCCTTCCGGGGGACCCAGGTTTCTCTCTACAATGACTTTTCCCCCATGACGCTCGAGGCCAGGAGGGCCTTACGACCGGTCACTACAATACTGAGAGACCACAACATACCTTATAAATGGGGATTCCCCCTCGCCTTGCAAGTCAGACATCAAAACCGTTGGCTCTCGTTGAAGTGGCCTGAGGAGGTACCGCGCTTCATGGAGGAATTGGGCCTTCCCTCACCGCCGGTTTCTGACTGGATACTAGGTTCCCTGAACCCACCACCAAGGTCGCAGAGGGGACCTAGACATCGCGGTGTGAGAGCGCCCCCTGTCCAGCACGCGGGTGGCCATAGAGACCCGTTATCCCCAGAGGAGTGACGTCAGACGCCTTCCTAGACCCATGCACCAACTAGTACCACTCCAGGGCGGCTTACCTTACTTGCGCCCTCTACACCTCAAACGTCACTACTATCCAACTATTGTTTGACCCTTTTTGCTGTTGCCTGACGACCGCTTCTGCCTCCCAGAATCTACATGAAGCAGGTTTGACGTATAGCTCCGCTTTCAGGTACTTTGTACTTTATACGAGGGGTTATGGGCTTTGGGAGGGTGGGGAATCGGGCATACAGATTTGGGCGGGGGGCCAGTTCACCCCTGTGGCATATGCGAGGGTCCTATGGCTACATTGGCACCGACCTGTATGACTCTCCAACTCCTGATCCTTTACAAGTTGAAACAGGTTAACTTTGCATTGGGGTGGGGGGATCGGGGGCAGCGCAGTTTGTCCGCACCCGTAGCCCTGTGGATGGCTCCTCTTTGGGGTTTAACCCTGGTCACGGCTGCCTGGGGTCGGAAGTCCAGCTGTTGAAGAGGACTCCTTCCTAGCATGGACAAATCGGGGAATGTTGAATTTTTCTTGGCTGGTTTTGGGGGGGGGGGGGGGGTGGAGGGGGAGGGGCATGGGGAAGGATGGGGATCTCATTTAATGCATTATTGTGTATTATGGTGCTTTACTGATGACCTTCGTGCACTTCACCTTGGGCCCATACCCACGCACAGCCCCAATCAGGTTGACACAGGCGGATATGGGGGATCAAAGCTCGCTTGCAACCCCAGCTCGCTCCCATCGCACTCCCGACCCCTTGCACAGCTAGTGGGACACTTACATGGTTAACCGCTGCATCCTAGGCCCACTGGTCCACAACTGCGCGTGCACACACTTATACTCAACCCTAGATACTTGGTGTCATTGTATTCATGACTGCCTTTATGGGGTTTATTGGCGCAGCGCTACACTTAACATTGCTATCACCTGGGGACACATCTGACGCACTGGTTCCCAGGGACTGGTTGGATATAGGTACTCTGCGGCTCCTTATACTATAGCATAGGGGATCAAACGGGTCAACCCGGGACCTGAACCACCGGGGTGGGCATTGTATATATAGCTATAATGTTTGACGTTAATAATTGCTCGCTCCAATTGTGATTGCGCACTGTTTACATGTTGCTACTGCCTGCTCAAAGCTGAAACTGGGGGTTATGGTGGAGCGGATGACCTCGTACTTGACCCATCGACTCTCTGACACCTCATTTGGCTGGGGCTTGACCCACGTTCTCTACCACTCATACTCGCGCTAGTCGATTGGTGACCGGACGGTGGGATCTTAGACTCCAGGGCTGGTCCCGGAGCTAACTTCAGCCGCACCTGGTTGCCGCGCGAGTCCCCCCTCACCCTGTTGAGGGGACCTCAACCCGGGACGTTTACCGGTATCTGGGAAGTTACCTGCATACGGTTACACAACTCCCTTTACACACACAAGACACTGTTAGCCTGACCCTCCTGTGCCGACTTTGGTTCACCGGCTACCAGCTTCCGCTGTCATCCCCTCTCCCCCTTTTACCCTTGCCCTCCCTCCTCCACGCCCTCCCCCTTTCCCCCTCCTGCTCTCTTCTTGCCACACGCCGGCCGGCCCACGCATCGGATGTGCGGTCGCCCTGGCCCTCTGGCATCTTGGGGATACCACCTGACCTTCCATCGGTTGGGAACCCCGCCGACACGTACAGTGAGTATGGCTTTCCAGAGCGCACCCCTGAGGTTCCTCACCCAGAACTGCAGGGGACTTAACATCCCAGAAAGGCGAACGCACTTGCTGCGGGAAATGAGGAAGAAACATGTCACAATCGCCTTGCTGCAAGAAACGCACTTCAAGGAGGGGTCGACCCCTAGGCTGCGGAATAGACACTTCCCTAATAATTACTTCTGCAACCACCCTACAGCGCATAAATCTGGTGTAGCCATATTAATTGCGGCGGAACTGGATTTTAAAGAATTGGAATGTGTACAGGATTCCCAGGGGAGATACCTTTTCCTCAAAGGCACCATAGCGGATAAGATATATACGATAGCGACTATTTATGTCCCCAATAAGAGGCAAGCATCGTTCATCCGCAATGTCTTACTCCACCTGGAGGACTTCACGGATGGGATACTGGTGGTAGGAGGCGACTTCAACGCTCCACTCGACCCAACCCTGGACTCCTCCACGGGTCATAGCTGCATACCGCAACGCAGCATTAGGTCGATCCGGCAATCGCTCGACTCTTTGAGACTAGTGGACTGCTGGAGGACCCTTCATCCCACGACAAAATATTTCACCTACTACTCCGCTCTCCATAATCGTTACTCACGTACAGATTATATCCTCATCGCGAGGTAAGGCCTCTCCCATCTCCGCGGGGCTGACATTGGGACGGCCACTTGGTCAGACCATGGCTCGGTCGGGATAGAACTAAACTCACCTCTTTATAGACCGAAGAACTGGACTCGGAGGCTCAATCCATCTCTATTGCTTGATCCGGGCACCAGAATGCAAATCCAACAAGACCTAGACCAATATTTCAGAGAAAATGACACCCCAGAGTCTTCCCCGATAACCATCTGGGAGGCTCACAAAAGTGTGATCCGGGGCACGCTCATACGCATCGCATCCCAGAAGCGTAAGGCCTTTATGCAGGAAATGGTCGAAGTCTATAATGCTATCTCTACTCTGGAACGCCAACATAAACGCTCCCGACTTAACGCGACATACGGTGAATTAATGGAGCAGAGGAGGAAACTGAAAGACCTTATTCTGAAAAGACACCTTAGCTCGGTTCAACGCACAAAGGGCTTCTACTATACACACGCCAACAAGGGGGGCAAGTACCTGGCGAGACTACTGAAAGGCCCCCAGCCTCAACGGCAAATACATAAGATCCGTTTGACATCAGGGGAGATTTCCCCGTTCCCGCAGACAATCGCGGAGGATTTTCGATTGTTCTATGAACGCTTGTACAACCTCTATGGGCCTAATGGAGCCGCTGCAGCCCCGAGTGTACACGACGCGACACGGGACTATCTGTCCGGAACGATCACCAACGTGATCGACCAGGACTCAGCCACATTCTTGGATGCCCTGATAACCGTAGAAGAATTGGCCGCGGCTCTTAAGGCATCCAAAACTGGCAAAGCTCCCGGACCGGACGGTTTCTCCACGGGGTACTACAAGAGTTTCACGAACATATTGTTACCCTGGCTTACCATAGCACTCAATGCCGTCGGAGAGGGAGGAATCCTGGGGACGGAATCCTTGGCTGCCACCATCACGGTTTTACTGAAACCGGGGAAAGATCCCTTACAATGTGGTAGCTATAGGCCGATCTCCTTATTAAACGTTGATGCCAAGCTGTTTACGAAGGTCATAGCCACCCGTCTTAAACATTTGCTCCCGGACCTTATACACCCAGACCAGACGGCCTTTATTCCGGGTAGGGGGGCCCGAGATAGCACGTTGAGACTTTTTTCCATCCAACACACGCGAGAAAACTAGGGACACGGTTGCTCCTGTTATCGACCGATGCCGAAAAGGCATTCGACCGCGTCAACTGGACGTATATGCTGGAGACCCTCCGATGGCAAGGCTGTGGGCAGAGACTTCTTGCATGGATATCCGCGATATACAGTAGGCCACGAGCGTCTGTGCGAGTTAACGGGGCCACGACCGAGGATTTCGCAATCAACAATGGAACCCGACAGGGGTGCCCGCTCTCGCCCTTACTGTTCGCCCTCTCCCTGGAGCCCCTATTACAGGCGATTTGCCGTAATCCGGACATCAAGGGGTATGATTGGAAGGGGGTGCAACACAAAGTGGCAGCATACGCGGACGATCTCCTTTTCTTTGTCCGCAACCCTAGGATCAGGTTGCCGTGCCTCCTCTTGGAATTCGATAGATTTGGGCAGATTTCCGGATTTAAGCTCAATGTTTCGAAATGCGAGGTCCTGAACATCACGCTCCCCACAGAGGAATTCCGCTCCTTGGAAACAGAGTTCGCATTTCATTGGTGTCATGATAAAATGAAGTATCTGGGGGTCTGGGTGTCTGAGGATCCGGGTAGCATTTACCAACACAACTTCACACCCTTATTAAAGACCGTACTTTCGGACCTCACCAGGTGGGCCCATCCGCACATCACATGGCACGGCAGGGTCGCGGTAATCAAGATGAACATTCTCCCGAGGATCCTATACCTCATGCAGACTATACCTCTTGCTCTACCGCCGGTCTTCTTCTCTACCCTGAAGACGGCGGTGCTCAAGTTTGTCTGGAGAGGCGGTCGATCTCGGATCCGACATGAAATCATTTGCCGACCTAGAATCCAGGGAGGATTGGCATTGCCCGACTTCAGGAAATACTACCAGGCCGCAATCATGCAATGCATACTAGACTGGCACGTGACACCCTCCACCAAGCATTGGGTGGTACTTGATAAAGGACTCATCGGGCCGACGTTGGAGGAACAAATTTGGGGCCCTCCGGGACGATCACCGGCTCACCATCCTGGAGACGGGCTGACCTTCCAGACCCTAGTGGGTTGGAGGTCTGTGAGACGGCTGGATCACATCTCCCCCTCCCCCAGCCCGATGCTCCCACTCACACATAATGAGGCCATAGGTCGGGGACTTCCCCCCATAGCCTGGCCTTTACAAGAGAGAGGGACGTATATACCTATACACAAGGTTCTTGAGGGCGGGAGGCTACGGACTTTGCCCTCGATGTTGGGCGACAGACCACAGATGCCTCTCCTCTGCTTCCGATATTTTCAACTACAGCACTACTACGAAACATTACCACACAAAGACAGGCTGCACAGAACCCTCACATGGTTCGAGAACCTCTGCGACCAGGGCACGGCTGTGGAACATGCTATTTCCGTGCTGTATCAATACCTCCTGACCGGTCATGCGGCAGCGCCATCGACGTTTAAAAGACAATGGGAAGAACAACCAGGAATATCTCTCACGGCGAAACAATGGGAAACAGCGTTGCTATGGCAGCATAAGAGTTCCATGAGTTCCTATTACCAGGAGATGAACTATAAACTCATCTCCCACTGGTATAGGACGCCTACCTTATTACATCGCATATTCCCCTCCATACCTTCTGTATGCTGGAGGTGTCAGGAGACGCGCGGAACGGTGCTGCACATCTGGTGGGACTGCACAGCCATAACCCCATACTGGGAAATGATCAGGGAAACAATCATACTTATCCTGGGGGATCTCCCGGATTGGACCGCGGAACTCGCTTTACTACACATCACGCCGTCCTCTATATCTTCGTACAAGAAGTCGATACTGCGGCACCTGCTTAACGCCGCCAAAGCCAAGATCCCAGCCCATTGGAAGAAACCTGACATACCTACCAAAACTGAATGGATTCGTAGGGTGGAGGAGATCCAGGGTGCAGAGGCAGCGTACGCCACCTTAACTGGCAGGGAAACCAAGCATACAGAGATGTGGACGCCGTGGTTCTTGTATATTTCTCGATGCCGCAGTGTTGGGGGCGCACCGGGGCCCGCGGTGGGGGCACGAGCCGACCCGAGCTAGGCAGAAAGGGCAACACCCTATGTGCCCAACTCACCCTTTCTCCTTTACCTCCCCATTCCTTTACCCTTCCTGCCGGTGACCGGGGTTCCAGACTCGGGCCGGAGGAGTCCCTTAGGTACTTACTGTGAGATAACAGTTAAACACGTCATACTTGAAATGTGATAAGGGGAACCAAGACATACGTACGATAATATAACGAGACAGTGAACACTCTCTGATCTGAAATACCTGACTATCAGATTTGGTGGATACCTGCCTGGTGGCGGGACGGTGCCCACCGAGACGTAGGTACCAGACGAGACACACTCACGATACAGTTCAGCCTTACACGACAGTAGCACCCACAACACACTACACACGCACGCCTCTCTCATGGCACACGGGAGGGTGCACTTCCCCACGCCCCCCCTCAGACGCAACGCCACGAGACTGCCTTGCAGCCCGACCTAGAGTTGGGGTAGAAGGGAACGGCGATGTGTCATATGCGATGCCATAGTTAGTTATTGGTCCCGACTCCCAAGTTAATTCAGTGCTTGGGGTTTTCATCTCGTAACATGATGCTACTCCTATTGTATTCAGGGCTTTGTTCTGGTGTCGATAATGCTAACCCGCTACTTACCGGATACATCACCCACGAGATGGAAAGTATAGTTGAGCACACCGTATAATAGATTTATATAGCGAGATTTGTACACAACTGCAGGTTCACCTCCAGACATAACCCGCTCATGCATATTGCATAACAATTCAGAATATAGTTAATGATGTAGTTTATTGTACGGGGTTACTCCCACTTGTCTCTTTTCACATGTTGATGTTAAGCTAACGGATAGACGGGTCCAGTTACTCTACTGTATAATGCTGCGTATACTGCGATTGATTTACTGGCAATTACTTATTAATAATATCTGCCTGCTCTTTTATGATGTTTTATCTGCAAAGCTGGACCTGCGTGTCCTTTCAACTTGTTCTTGATGTTTTCGCACAATCCTCAATAAACAGATTTACAAAAAAAAAACCATTGTGTTTCCTTGTCCGTATTAATAAAAATGCCTATTAAAAGAGAAATAGCCACTTTTTGAATTAATTTAGAATCCCCCTTAGAAGTTACAACTATAAGGCACATGTGCAGAGTCAATTGCATCCACCACATTATGACTCCCAGTACGTACAATGCCCATTTACAATCCACTACTTAGCAGTTCTGGGGGCTGTATAAAGGGTCTGAGGAAAAAAAAAATGTAATAATTATACTGACTATATACTTTAGGTATAACAATGCTGGCTATTATTCATATTAGCGGCATATTATTATTGCTAGTGATGTCCCGAACAGTTCGCTGGCGAATAGTCCTGGCGAACATAGCTTGTTGGATGGCGAATATATGCGATGTTCGGTCCACCCCCTATTCGTCATCATTGAGTAAACTTTGACCCTGTACCTCACAGTCAGCAGATACATTCCAGCCAATCAGCAGCAGACCCTCCCTCCCATACCCTCCCACCTCCTAGACAGCATACAATTTAGATTAATTCTGAAGCTGCATTCTTTTTTTTTTTTTGTGTGTTTATTATACATTATCCTCCATAGCCAGTAACCTGTGTTTATTATACATTATCCTCCCATAGCCAGTAACCTGTGTTTATTATACATTATCCTCCCATAGCCAGTAACCTGTTTATTATACATTATCCTCCATTAGCCAGTAACCTGTGTTTATTATACATTATCCCCCCTATAGCCAGTAACCTGTGTTTATTATACATTATCCCCCATAGTCATTTATCGTTGGACCTATGCAGCATGATGTCTTAGGCCGGCCCAGAGAGTGAGTGAGTGAATAATATAATATATATATGTTCAGAAACATATTAGTAATATATGTAAATCGGGTTCATGCAAAGAGGGTGAAAAGGTATTAAAGAAAAACACACTTATTGCATCAAATTTACAAAGCCAAACTTTTAAAAGCTTTCCTCATTTCTTTCTCGGGATGAGGAATATATCGGTTGCAGACTGAGGATTTCCATCTGCCCAATCTTTTAATAATATGCACTGGAGTGTCAGTGTTGAAGGAGACCAAAGCTGCCCCTATTCTAAATGAAAGACCCGAGACATGGATACAACCCAATCTTAGAAGTAGTGTTCTGATGTAGAAGATGAATTTAGCCGTAGTCAGAGGGATTCAGTGAGAGTAGTGGTGAAATGTGTGTGGCATGACTGAGTGTGGGTAAGTAAGAGTCAAGTATTTTAACTGGGCACTAGTTCTAGGTGGTATAAAGTGGTATAGCGGATGGATGAGTACCGTATTTATCGGCGTATAACACGCACCTCATTTTCAGAAGGAAATTTCCACCCCTCCCATAGTGTTCCCCCCCCTTTCCATAGTATTCTCCCCCCCTCCCATAGTATTCTCCCCCCCTCCCATAGTATTCTCCCACCCTCCCATAGTATTCTCCCAGCCATAGTATTCTCCCCCCTCCCATAGTGTTCCCCCCCTTTCCATAGTATTCTTCCCCCCTCCCATAGTATTCTTCACTCCCCATAGTGTGTGTCCCGCCCCTCCCATAGTGCCCCCCCCCTTCCCATAGTGTCCCCCCTTCCCATAGTGTCCCCCCCCTTCCCATAGTGTCCCCTAGTGCACTTTCCCTCTGTCCCATATTTACTTACCTGTCTTGAAGCGTGGGCCGGCTTCACAGCGCGCACCGCGGTACTGGAACTTACATTTCAGGTTCCGGTTTCCGGCGGGACTGAAAGGAAGTGTGCACACAATAGTGTGCACACTTCCTTTCAGTCCCGCCGGAAACCGGAACCTGAAATTTAAGTTCCAGTACCGGCGGGACTGAAAGGAAGTGCGCACACTTCCTTTCAGTCCCGCCGGAAACCGGAACCTGAAATTTAAGTTCCAGTACCGCGGTGCGCGCTGTGAAGCCGGCCCACGCTTCAAGACAGGTAAGTAAATGTGGGATATCGGCGTATAACATGCACCCATGATTTTCTCCCTATTTTGAGGGAGAAAAAAGTGCGTGTTATACGCCGATAAATACGGTAGTTTGTTCGTTTTAGAAGTATATAGTGATCATGATTTTTAGCGATATCCAATATTTTTAAGGTGGTCTCAAACAATCATAAAATGCTATATAAAATTTGTGGGAATATCGAATAGTCGTGTACAGTAAATCAGAGAGGGCTCAGAATATCGAACCATCGATCGGTATCCAACCTTGTGCAAATGGGGAGTTTGCGGTTGTGCAAATGGACTGTTTGCGGTTGTTTGCGGTGCGTTAAACGGGGAGTTTGGTCTGTCACTGTGAAGCGGGCGTAACCCTTACACTACCTGATCGATACAACATCATACCTGATGTTTTTTTTTTTTAAAGATTCTTTATTTTTCAGTTTTCAGTTTTCATGAACAAAAGTTAATGAACGTTTTTACAGAAAAAAGAGGTTGGTTAGTTAGGGGGTTACAATAGGGTACAAAATATTTTCAGTAGCACATATTTCTGGCATTGTGTTTTGGTATCTCTTATAACATTTTCTTTTGAGGACCTTGAATCAGGGAGGTTACGTGTGTGACCTTACAGTTCGTGTTATCTGTGGTCAGGTGGTGTTACAGGGTTCCTGGGGTGGTTACGATGCGTCCAGCAAGGTACCAATTCCGGGATGTTCCGGTTAACAGAGATAGTCGAGGTCGTAGGGTCATTAGGCCAGAAGCTTTCGGTGGTGGTCGTCCTATTGTTGGGGGGAGGGGGACATCTGTCTGAGGGGGTGTGGCCTTCGTGTCGATCGATGATTGTGATTGTGTCAGTAGGGCCAGGTAGTTAGGATGGGTGTTACAGGGAGGGGAGTGTTAGGTAGGGGGGGTTATTAAGGGGGTAGGGAGAGGAACTGCGGAGAGGTGAATAGGGGGCTGCTGCCCGTCTGGGTATTCCCCTCGAGCCCAGGGCGGGTGGGGTTGGGTTAGGGGTGGGTTGGAGCGGTGCGCTTCTCCATAGTCGTGGTGAGCGTTGGTGGTGTTGGTCGTTTGGTCTGGTATGTCACCACGGGAGGGCATTATTTCCGTCGAGCCATGGGTCCCAAACCTTGTGGAATGATTTAGGGGTGTCATGTATCTGTGCTGTTAGTCTGTCCATGTCTATGCTATCTGTGATTTTCGTGTGTATTTGAGGGTGAGTGGGTATACGTGGTGTGGACCAGTTTTCGGCGATTGCTCGGCGTGTGGCTAGGGCTATTCTCGCTATGAGCTTATTTTCACTGCGGGTGAAGCTGTCCAGGGGTTTAGAGAGCAAAAGGGCCCACGGGTCAAGGGGTACTGGTTTGTTAAGTAGTCTGGATAGGAGGGTCGTCATAGTTATCCATAGGGGTGTAAGTTTAGGGCATGTCCACCAGCAGTGGAGGAATGTGCCTGTTTCTCCGCACATTTTCCAGCAGAGGTTGGTGGGGCTTTGTTTCATGGCCTTTAGGCGGTAGGGGGTGAGGTACCATCTGAAGAGCATTTTGTATGCCTGCTCTTGATGGGTGACGCAGATTGAAATAGATTTAATAGATGCCCAGATGTCAGCCCAGTCCGTGGGGTCCACGGGGGGTCCGAGATCTTTTTCCCACGCCATGATGTATGGGAGGGCTATCTGAGTGTGGTGTGTGGTTAGATTTATGTAGATAGATGATATTTGGCTCTTCCTGGCTGGTGACTGAAGGGTGTCTCTTTCAAACCCGGTTAGGGACGAGGTGGCTGCTATGCGAACCGTGTCGGTCGCTGCGAAGCTTCGGAGTTGGAGGTAGCGGAAGTAATCAAATGTGGTCAAGGTTTCAGAGTTGGGGAGTTCAGTGTATTGCAGGAGCTTGCCGTTAGGATAGAGGTGTCCCAGCCTAACTATGTCGCGATCTTCAAAATGGGCGTAGTGTTGTGGTGTGAGGCCAGGTTGGAACATTTTGTTGCGGAGGATTGGGGTGAGGGGCGAGAGGCCTGTAGACAAGTCAAATTTATCGCTGAGTCGGTCCCAGAGGTCTAGGGAGTGGGTGATTGCCGGGGAGGTGGGGGTGGCAGTGGCCTGTATTGCCTTTGGAGCCACATGTATTGGGAGGGGTGGTCTCGGCCAAAGATGAGATGTTCCAGGTCTACCCATCGTTTGTGTGCGGGGGGAAGATGCCAATGTTGGATTTGTGTCAGGTGGGCTGCATATAGGTAGTGTGTAAGGTTGGGGAGGCCTAGACCTCCGGAGAGTTTGGGTACATATAATGTGGCTCTGCGGATACGGGGTTTTTTCCCGTTCCAAATGAATCGGTCTATGGCAGTTTGTAGTCTTTTGAGGTCAGTTTTATTGCAGGGGATGGGTAGTGCTTGGAAGGCGTAGAGGAATTTGGGTAGGAGGTTCATTTTAACGGAAGCTATTCTTCCTAGCCAAGATATGTTCATCGGTTTCCAGCGTTCCAGGTTTTGGAATGCTTTCTGGAAGAGTGGGGGATAGTTGGCTTTGTATAAGGCGGTGGTGTCACTAGTGATTTGGACTCCCAGGTAAGTGATCGCCGTCGGGCAAATACGGAAGGGGAGGTCTTGTTTTAGGGAGCGGATAACGGGTTCTGTGAGGTTGAGCGGCATGAGGTCCGATTTAGTGGCGTTGAGTTGGTATCCCGATATCTTTGAGTATTCTTGTAGGGTTGTTATGAGGGTGGTCAGGTTTGGGATGGGGTCGGTCAGGGTAAGGAGGATGTCGTCTGCGTATGCTGCGATGGTGAATGTGTCGTCCCTGATTTTAAGCCCTTTGATGTGTGGGTTGTTACGTATGGTCTCTAGCAATGGTTCGAGGGATATAGCGAATAGTAGGGGGGATAGGGGGCAGCCTTGATGGGTTCCGTTCAGTATAGGGAAAGAGGGGGGGGTAATATTGGGGATTAGCAGCTGCGCGGTCGGAGTGTGGTACATGGCTTGGAGAAAGTGGGTGAGTTCTTGTGGGAAATTGAATTTGCGAAGGACTTCGAATAGGTAGGGCCAGAGAAGGCGGTCAAAGGCCTTCTCGGCATCTAGGGAGAGTATGGCGGTCGGGAGGCGTTTATGGTTGGCGTACCAAATTAGATCTATGACCCGTCTGGTGTTGTCTTGTGCTTGTCTGTGGGGGATGAAGCCTACTTGGTCTGGGTTGATGAGTTTCGGTAGGAGGGGATTAATTCTTGTTGTCATGACTTTGGTCAGGAGTTTTAGGTCTATGTTTAAGAGTGAAATGGGGCGGAAGTGACCTGGGTCTTCATGGGATTTCCCGGGTTTAGGTAGGAGGGTAATGTTGGCTTGTGTCATGTCGGGGGGTAGTGGGTTGCCTTTGAGCATTGCATTAAAGACTTTGCATAGTCGTGGGGTGAGTATGTCTCCGAATGTTTTGTAATAGATAGCTGTTAAGCCGTCTGGGCCGGGGCTTTTATTGGGTTTCAGGGATTTTATTGCTGCTTGTAGTTCTTCTGGGGATATGTCTGCTGAGATTAGTGTTCTGGCTGTATCAGTGAGGGAGGGGAGGGAGAGTTTCTTGAGGAAGTCGTCCGTTAAGGATCGAATGAGGTCAGATTGGGGGTCTGGGGTGTGGTTGTAAAGGGACGTGAAGTATTGTTGGAAGGTTTTCCCGATTGTGTGTGGGTCGGTGCTCATTGTACCATCTGATGTGCGGATCTTAGAGACTCGTTTTGTGTCTGTTAGGTTTTTGAGGCGTTTTGCTAACATCGAGTCTGCCTTGTTGCCCTTTTCATAATACTTTTGTTTGGTCCATGTGAGTGCTTTGGCCGTGGTTGAGAGGGAGAGGCGTTTAAGTAGGGCCCTAGCTGTTGTGAGCTGGTCAAGGTGAGAGGGGGTCGGGTGGTGTTTGTGGAGGGTTTCTAGGCGGCCTATTTCAGAGATGGCATCCATTAGTTGTCTGTTGTGTTGCTTTTTACGTGCTGTGGCTATTGCTATCAGTTTGCCTCTGATTACTGGTTTGTGGGCCGCCCATAGGGTGATTGGGGAGGACACGGAGGGGTCGTTCAGGGTGAAATATTCCTTGATGTCTTCTGCTAGGGACATGGTTATGAGCTTGTCTTGTAGGAGTTGTGAGTTAAGTTTCCATGTCCAGGGGCGTGTCATGTTGGGGATTGAGAGGGTAAGGGAGATGTCGGCATGGTCCGACCAGGTGATGTGACCAATGGAGGTGTGCGTGATTCTCGATGTTATGTTTGGGGAGATGAGGAAGTAGTCGATGCGGGAGTAAGTGTTGTGAGGGTGGGAGTAGAACGTATAGTCCAAAGTTGAGGGGTGTTGGGCTCTCCAGATGTCCAGGAGGTTATGTGTGTGTAGGAAGTGGGAGAAGGGAGCGTCGTTGTGTGACGGTCTTGGGTCGTTCTGAGTCCTGGTGGTGCGGTCAATGGACGGATGGTGTGTGGCGTTGCAGTCGCCACCTACAATGGTGAATGTGGCTTTGAGCATAGTGAGATGTGCTGAGAATGTTTGCCAGAAGGTTGAGTCTGGGGTTGTAGGGGCGTATAGGGAGGTGATGGAGTAGGTTGAGGAGCCTATTTTGCCTGTGAGCGTGAGGTATCTACCTTGTTTATCTGGGAAGGCTTGGATGTCGTTCAGGGGGCAGGATGCTTTGTGTATGATAGCCACCCCTTTAGTTTTGGCTTCTGGAGAGTTGGCGAGAAAGCTGCGGTTGTAGTGTTTGTTTTTGAGTGGGAAATGTTTGTGGGGGGTGAAGTGAGTCTCTTGGATTAGGAGAATGTCTGCTTTCTGGTTGTGGGCCCATCGTAGCAGGGCATGGCGTTTTTTGGGATTGTTAAGACCCTTTGCGTTAATGGAGATACAATGTAAGTTGAGTGGCATGGTCAGGGGTGGCCTGGTCAGGTATCGTAGTGTATGAGGAGGGTGTAGGGCAAGTCAAGGGAGTGGGAGGGGGGAGTCTGGGCCCGAGTGGTCCCAGGAGGGCAGCAGGAGGATTCGGAGGACGGGTAAGGCGTATGGGGAGGGGGGTAAACGTGCTGGTCTTACGTCAATTGCCAGCAAAGGTGAACTGTGGTACCGGGGGTCTCTCTGGTCAGTGTGATCGGAGACCAGCGGTACGGAACAGGTTATGTGGGGGGAGTAATGGTCGTCTGTCTGAGAGTGGGTGGCAAACAGTTAATAGGTTCGTGTGGGCAGTCTTGTCTTAATAAGGAACCGGGGAGAATGAAACCTGGGAGGTAGGCTTCTTAACTATGTACAATGGAGTTTATATATTGTCGCGTCTTTCTTTCTTTTTTTTTTTTTTTTTTGCTTTTCCCTTCTTTTTCTTTTTTGTTATTTTGGGGGGGGGACGACACACAGGAACAAGTTGTGGGATACAATAAGTGTCTTCCAAAATGAGCATATTTAACAGTTCTTATAAGTTGTAACATATATCATAGGAAGCTGTATGGCATGACTATAAGCTAAGAACAATTTGAGTTGTCATCATGCATTTACGCTTGACCAGCCTTGATTGAAACTGTTTTTAGACCTTGAATGGGTGGGATGTTAGAGTACCAGATCACCTTATTTGCAGGTGGTTGGGAAAGATCCCCCTACAGGAATCCCTGCCATCAACCTCCCAATGGTTTGTCAGGCCTTTTATCCTGTCTTAAGCTACCCATCGATTAGTAATCAATATTTTTAGTCTGAGATTGTCTAGAACATATTAACACTGACCTGGCTAAACGTTCTTTAAGTGTGGGTGGTCTGGTCAGGTAGAAGGGTCGTGTTGCCCTGGTCCCAGTCTCTTTGGGATCTTGAGGGGCTATTGCGTTTCCTGAGAGTGTCTGGGGTCTCTGCAGCTGTCGGGGTACGCCTTTTCTGAGTGGCTCAAGGCCGTCGCGGCCCGCCGCCCCCCCCGTCCCGTAGGAGAGGGGGGGGGGACGGCCGCCAGGACCCAGGCCATCTGTAATTTACTGTCTGTTCATTCCCGTCCTCTGGTCAGGTCGTGTGCTTTGTGACTCCGAGGAGCCGTCACCTTGTCTGTCAGGGGCCGTCGCGGCCCACCGCCCCCCCACCCCGTTGGAGGGAGGGGGGGGGGGGAGGCCGCCAGAGCCCCACTGTGTTCCATCAAGCCCGCCCCCCCCAGCCCCCCCAGCGCCACAGGTCAAGTTGTGTGTAGTCTGCGTGGTGCACATATCATCCCAGTCCGAGGCCGTCGCGGCCCGCCGTCCCCCCACCTCGGGAGGGGGGGGGAGGGAGGACCACCAGGGCCCCGGATCCTTCCACTCTTTTCCCCCGTCCCCACCCCAAACAGTAGGAAGAAGGCAAAAAATTGTCCCCAGTGTGATCTTACTTTAGTCCCAAAGTACTTAGAGCTCTCACAGTTCGATCTCTGTCAGCTGAATCTTGGGGCGTGAGCTGGAGTGCTTCACGGCTGAGTGGGGTCTTCTTCGTCTGCGGTTGTGGATGTTGTACAGCATCTTGTGGATCTTGGGGTGGGTCGCTGGAGTCTGCTAGGGTCTCAGGTCGAGGTCGGCAAGGCCGGTACGGCTCAAGGCCGACGGCGTGGGCAGCTGTGGTGGGCGGTCGCGTTCGCCGGGAGAGGGCCCCGGTGATGTTGAGTGTGTCCCGAGGGCCGGAGGGCAGGTACAAGTGTTGAGTGCACTTTGGCAGGTTCTGGGGTTTACGGTTAGGTTGTTAGTTTCGGCTTGGCGGTATTGATGGTCTTTGTTCTGTGTGTCCGGGGTCGGTTAGCAGGGTGGGTTCGAAGTGAGGGTGCCGTGAGTGGAGCCAAGACGCGGCTGTGATAGTGGACTTCGGTTTAGGCTGGAGGCTGCCTAGAGCGCTGTCTTCTGTCGCGCTCCCGTTGTGGCTGTTGGTCCCATGGTCTGTGTTGGGCAGCTGGTTGTCGTTGTGAGGCGGCGTTCGGATCTTGGATTAGGTCTTGGAGGCCTAGTTGTGCGGCGAATTCTTGGGCTTCCGATGGTCTGTATAGCGTGTATGTGTGGTTGTCACGTCGCACCATAAGTTTGAAGGGGTGGCCCCATGAGTAGCGAATTCTCCTTGCTTGGAGGGCTTGGGTCAGGGGTTTTAGTTCTCTGCGTTTGCGAAGGGTCGTGGGTGCTAGGTCTTGGTATAATTGTACCGTGTGGCCTTCAATCTGCAGTGGGGTCTCTCTGGTAGCCCGCATGATCGGCTCCTTAATATGGAAATAATGGCAGCGGACTATGATATCTCGGGGTTGCGATGAGCCTGCTGTGGGTGGACGAAGGGCTCTGTGCGCCCTGTCCAGGAGGAGATCGGATGATGAGGCGTCAGGCAGCAGGCTGCTGAAGGCCTCAAGGAGCATGGCGTTGAGGGCTTCTGGTGCCGTAGATTCAGGCAGACCCCTTATGCGGATGTTTCGCCTGGATCGGTTATTAAGGTCTTCTTGTAGGTCCTCCAGGTAGGCTATTTGCTCTTGTATATCTTTGAATTTGTCTTCATGGTTGGAGGTTATGGCGGTAACGTCGGCCATTTTGGTTTCTAGCGTGTGTGTGCGCTTAGTTAGGGCGGTCAGGCCTTCATTGATTGGGGCTAGATGTTTGGTAAGTTCATCTGCCACTAGGGATTTCATGTCTGTGAGTAGTTCTTTTAGGTCTTGCCTGGTAAGGGGCGATGTCTCCTTCCTGTGGCTAGTAATGCTGGTGTCGGAGTCTGAGTCTGAGGCCTGCATGCTGTGTGCGCATAGCGCCTCTCTGTCTGACCTGGTTCTGAAGATTGGCGCCACGGCCGTTCCGGACTTGGATTTTCGTCCGCCTCCCATTTCAGCCTGCTCCGGTGTGGGTCGAGTATGAAGTGCTCGGTTCGTGGGTGGATTGCCGGTGTTAATGCCCGTATTGTGTGCTTATGAGCTGTTTGCCGCCACGGAGCTCTCTCAGAACGCGGCCATCTTCATCGGCGGTTAGGCTCCGCCCCCCCATACCTGATGTTTTAAAGCACGTTATTCCAAACAATTCAGGAATGTTAGGTGATTTATGCCCTTTATGGATTAAAACCAGACTCTGCATCAACGATGTCATTTTCCATGGAAGTTTTGCCATGGATCCCCCTCCGGCACGCCACAGTCCAGGTGTTAGTCCCCTTGAAACAACTTTTCCATCACTATTGTGGCCAGAACCCTGTGGGTTTTAAAATTTGCCTGCCTATTGAAGTCTATGGCGGTTCGCGAACATTTGCGGAAGTTCGCGTTCGCCATTCGCAAACGAAAAATGTTATGTTCGCGACATCACTAATTATTGCCATTTATATAGCACCAACAGATTCCGTTGCGCTATACAATATTATGAGAGGGGGGATTTAACTATAAATAGGACAATTACAAGAAAACTTACAGAAACAATAGATTAAAGAGGACCCTGCTCAAACGAGCTTACAGCCTATAGGAGCTGGGGTATAAAACACATTAGGACAGGAAATAGCAATCAAATAAGGTGGGAGTGAAGCAGAGCTGGAGGAGAGAGTAGAGTGCTGCCCTTTTGGAGAGAGAGCAAGAGACAGGTATGTGAGGTAGAGGTTAGTCTGGGAGGCCATAAGCTTTCCTACAGAGATGGGTTTTAAGGCACTTCTTAACCGACTGAAGACTAGGGGAGAGTCTGATGGCAGTAGGCAGGCTATTCCATAGGAAGGGAGCCGTCCGCGAGAAGTCCTGCAAGTGTGAGTTGGCCGTACAGGTGCGAGTAGCGGACAGGAGAAGGTTACAGGCAGAGCGAAGAGACCGAGAAGGGGCATACCTATGGATCTGTGAAGAGATATAAGAGGGGCTAGAATTGTTCAGTGCTCTACAGGTATGGGTTAGCACTTTGAATTGACTCCTAGAGGATACAGGAAGCCAATGTAAGCAATGACAGAGGGGTGAGAGCACTGTACACACTATGTAACTAGCTATCCCTGGCTTTCCACGCACAGTGCTGTACACGCTATGTAACTAGCTAACCCTGGCTGTCCACGCACAGTGCTGTACACGCTATGTAACTAGCTATACCTGGCTGTCCACGCACGGTGCTGTCCACGCTATGTAACTAGCTATCCCTGACTGTCCACGCACAGTGCTGTACACGCTATGTCATTGCCCCTTGTTGCTTAGTGTTGCCACTTGTTGCCCCCCTGTAGCTCAGTGTTGCCCCTTGTTACTCAGTGTTGCCCCTTGTTGCTCAGTGTTGCCCCTTGTTGCTCAGTGTTGCCCCTTGTTGCTCAGTGTTGCCCCTTGTTGCTCAGTGTTGTCCCTTGTTACTCAGTGTTGTCCCTTGTTACTCAGTGTTGTCCCTTGTTACTCAGTGTAGCTCAGTGTTCCCCTTGTAGCTCAGTGTTGCCCCTTGTTGCTCAGTATTACTCTGTGTTGTCCCTTGTTGCCCCCTTGTTACTCAGTGTAGCTCAGTGTTGCCCCTTGCTGCTCAGTATTGTCCCTTGTTGCCCCCTTGTTGCTCAGTGTCGGCCCATGTTGCTCAGTGTTGCCCCTTGTTGCTCAGTATTACTCTGTGTTGTCCCTTGTTGCCCCCTTGTTACTCAGTGTAGCTCAGTGTTGCCCCTTGCTGCTCAGTATTGTCCCTTGTTGCCCCCTTGTTACTCAGTGTCGGCCCATGTTGCTCAGTGACGGCCCATGTTGCTCAGTGTTGCCCCTTGTTACTCAGTATTACTCTGTGTTGCCCCTTGTTACTCAGTGTTGTCCCTTGTTGCCCCTGTGTTGCCCCCTTTTTACTCAGTGTAGCCCCTTGCTGCTCAGTATTGTCCCTTGTTGCCCCTGTGTTGCCCCCTTGTTACTCAGTGTAGCTCAGTATTGTCCCTTGTTGCTCAGTGTTGTCCCTTGTTGCCCCCTTGTTACTCAGTGTAGCTCAGTGTTGCCCCTTGTTGCTCAGTGTAGCCCCATGTTGCTCAGTGTAGCCCCATGTTACTCAGTGTAGCCCCTTGTAGCTCAGTGTTGTTACTCAGTGTTGTCCCTTGTTACTCAATGTTGCCCCTTGTAGCTCAGTGTTGTTACTCAGTGTTGTCCCTTGTAACTCAGTGTTGTCCCTTGTTACTCAGTGTAGCCCCTTGTTACTCAGTGTTGTCCCTTGTTACTCAGGGTTGCCCCCTTGTTGCTGTGTTGCCCCCTTGTTGCTCAGTGTAGCCCCTTGTTGCTCAGTGTAGCCCCTTGTTGCTCAGTGTAGCCCCTTGTTGCTCAGTGTTGTCCCTTATTGCTTAGTGTAGCTCAGTGTTGCCCCTTGTTGCTCAGTGTTGCCCCCTTGTTGCTCAGTGTTGCCCCCTTGTTGCTCAGTGTTGCCCCATGTTGCTCAGTGTTGCCCCCTTGTTGCTCAGTGTTGCCCCATTGTTGCTCAGTGTTGCCCCATTGTTGCTCAGTGTTGCCCATGTGTTGCCCCTTGTTGCTCAGTGTTGCCCCATGTTGGTCAGTGTTACTCAGTGTTGCCCCCTTGTTGCTCAGTGTTGCCCCCTTGTTGTCCCCTTGTTGCTCAGTGTTGCCCCCTTGTTGCTCAGTGTTGCCCCATGTTGCTCAGTGTTGCCCCCTTGTTGCTCAGTGTTGTCCCTTGTTGCCCCTGTGTTGCTCAGTGTTGCCCCATGTTGCTCAGTGTTGCCCCCTTGTTGCTCAGTGTTGTCCCTTGTTGCCCATGTGTTGCCCCTGTGTTGCCCCATGTTGGTCAGTGTTACTCAGTGTTGCCCCTTGTTGCTCAGTGTTGCCCCCTTGTTGCTCAGTGTTGCCCCTTGTTGCTCAGTGTTGCCCCTTGTTGCTCAGTGTTGCCCCATGTTGGTCAGTGTTGCCCCCTTGTTGCTCAGTGTTGCCCCCTTGTTGCTCAGTGTTGCCCCCTTGTTGCTCAGTGTTGCCCCTTGTTGCTCAGTGTTGCCCCCTTGTTGCTCAGTGTTGCCCCCTTGTTGCTCAGTGTTGCCCCATGTTGCCCCCTTGTTGCTCAGTGTTGCCCCATGTTGCTCAGTGTTGCCCCTGTGTTGCCCCATGTTGCTCAGTGTTGCCCCCTTGTTGCCCCTGTGTTGCCCCCTTGTTGCTCAGTGTTGTCCCTTGTTGCCCCTGTGTTGCTCAGTGTTGTCACTTGTTGCCCCTGTGTTGCTCAGTGTTGTCCCTTGTTGCCCCTGTGTTGCTCAGTGTTGCCCCATGTTGCTCAGTGTTGCCCCCTTGTTGCTC
Organism: Pelobates fuscus; assembly: GCF_036172605.1. Lineage (NCBI taxonomy): Eukaryota > Metazoa > Chordata > Amphibia > Anura > Pelobatidae > Pelobates > Pelobates fuscus. The sequence goes on along the minus strand of NC_086321.1, from coordinate 41,849,268 downwards.
AGTGTTGTCCCTTGTTGCCCCTGTGTTGCTCAGTGTTGTCCCTTGTTGCCCCCTTGTTGCTCAGTGTTGTCCCCTTGTTGCTCAGTGTTGTCCCTTGTTGCCCCCTTGTTGCTCAGTGTTGTCCCTTGTTGCCCCTGTGTTGCTCAGTGTTGCCCCATGTTGGTAAGTGTTACTCAGTGTTGCCCCTGTGTTGCTCAGTGTTGCCCCATGTTGGTAAGTGTTGCTCAGTGTTGTCCCTTGTTGCCCCTGTGTTGCTCAGTGTTGCCCCATGTTGGTCAGTGTTACTCAGTGTTGTCCCTTGTTACCCTGTGTTACCCTGTGTTGCCCCCTTGTTGCTCAATGTTGCCCCCTTGTTGCTCAGAGTTGCCCCTGTGTTGCCCTCTTGTTGCTCAGTGTTGCTCAGTGTTAGTGTTGCCCCCGTGTTACCCCCACTGTTGCTCCATGCTCTGGGTCTCTGAGGGAATCAGACAGCAGGAGGCGGGGCTTACGTCACTCACGTGTTGGTGCGTCACTTCCGCCCCGCCCTCTTGGCTTCCATCTTGCTCCCCGCGTGTGTGCGCGTCCTGTGCCCGGCTGTCTGGAATCCTTTAAACCCGCTCTGTGTTCACACAACGCCCGCTGTCCGGCAGCTGAAGGTTAGCGCAGACTAAGGGGGTGCGAGCGGTCCGGGCGTTGGGAGAGTGGGAGGGCGGGCTGCGGCCGGGGAGAGGTGACCGGGCCTGGGGGAGACAGGAGCAGCTCCCATCACATGGCCGGGGCCTGGGGGTGGCAGTGCTGGGGGACCCGGGGGGCAGTGCTCGGGGGAACCTGCGGCGGGGGAGGGAATACACATGGTGAGAGCTAACCTGGGGGGCCGCAGACACTGTGGGTTATAACTCTCATGGTGCTAAACCAGCTATAGAGTAAGCTGAGAGTGATGGGAATGTACTCCTCTGTTACACTGGGAGCTTGTGTTTGCATCACAGGTTTTGCCAGGTCCATGTCTTCTGGACAAACAGCACTAATGAACTATCAGCAGGAGGATGGGTATGAAAAGTGCTGCCCTGCAGTATGCATATCCCCCCTGTATATGGATTGTACATGTAATGCAAGGGCAGCACTTCTTATCCATGGCCTCACAGCATGGTGATAAAATACCTGTCTAGGGAATTATGTTGATGCTGGCATTGCAGGTGTTTCAGACTGCATCCCTGGTAGGCTGGGTGTGATTATGGGTTGTGTAGTTGTCATATCTGAGACAGGAAGATTAGCCTTTATTAGTGTGTGGCTCTGTCACCTTTTGGACTTCTTTGTATATTATAAGATCAGTGATCAAAATATCCACCAGCCATTGGCGAGTGATAATATAAACCTGGCAAGTGGAAATGTACCCTTGATGTGGGTGTCATAGACCTGCTAAGCTTGCAGTGATCGGTAACATTTAAGTCCAGGTTAGTGTTGTAGGACGTGAACTTTTAAGCCCTGGTAGGGTGATATCCTTGCTCTGTGTGCGGTGATGAAGAGGGTGAAGCTTAAAGGTAGTAGACCTACCTGAAGCTCCTTGTCTGCACCACCATCTTCCCTATTCAGCTCATATTGCTTTGTCCACCAGGAGCCATGTCACAGCTTTAGGACAAGTCTGTGGACAAGCTAATGGGATCCGCAGGATGCACAAGAAGATGCCTCATTCGTGTGTTCATTGTTGGCAGAAACTGTGGTAATTGCCAAACGTTGAGAGCAAAGGCTCCTCTTTTGGTCAGCCTGTACCTGGCCAATAATACAAAGTAGTCACTGGTTTGACTTTTATGTTTATGAAATTCCAACAGGGTCAGCATGACATTAATTAACGGAGTTGCTCAAATCTCATGTGGGTATGAATTTAATAATTAACTTTACCACATGTGCAAAATGAGAGTTCCAAAACATAATGGTCTTTTTATTAAATGTTGTCATTGGTTTACAGATTTCCAAATTCAGCTGTTTTAAAGAGACCCTTGCTATCGAATAACGTTCGCTTAGTGGCTATTCGAGCTCTCATTCTGCTAACTGCTCAAATCAGCTGAATCCCTATATGAGTTTGGCTAGTTCGGCTATTCACAAACTGCCGAATTGCAATTGAAGTCCTTTCCTTTGGTTAATCTAGTTACCCTGCTATAAAGGATTGTACTCTCACCTCTATGCCACACAAACACAAGTCCCCAAAACATTACCCACAGCTCTCATTATTTTATTTCAGACCTTAAACACTCCTCTTACCGAAGTGTTTCTGCATCAAAGCGGAATGTTTGCATGCTACAGATATGTTGCTTTTAGTTTACATTTTTAAAGGGACACTGTTGGCACTATAACCTCATCTTCCTGAAGTAGTTGTAGTACTTGCAGTCCACTAGTGCCATCCCCCTATTCAGTGTTAAACTGTATTTGAATGGTTTAATACTGAGTGAGGATGTCTCTGACTCCGTGACAGGCAGAGTGCATAAACTTGGCTGGTCAACTTTTACAGCCTTATCTGGTGAACCAAGAAAGTAGGTCCTTGTACAAGAAAACTGCAATCTATTTTAGCCAGGCCGCAATGTTCAATTCCGGTGTGCTGTATTTAAAAAAAAAAAAAAAAAAGGGAGGGGGGGATATATTTGGCCTTGTGACTTCCCCTCAAAAAACCTGGAAAACTGGTACTGGGTGGTGAGCTGTTGGTGAGCTCAGCAAAATATTGAGGCTTTGTTACACTAATGCACATCGGGATGACAAAATATGATCACTAAGTGGGGCCTGCATTTGTGTTAAAGTGGCTAGACCAGACATCATTTTTTTTTTTTTTTTTTGTAATACGTGGGTTGTGCCAGATTTGAGAATGGTATAGTGGAAATGTCATTACCCAGGCAGTCATACTCTCTCAAGCGACATAGACCCAGAATTCAATAAAACGATGTTAAAGTGGCTAGACCAGACACCTTGATTATCTCAGCCAGTTAGGCGGGGTGCTAGGAAGTAAAGATAAGTTTAAAAAAAAAAAAAAACTAAAATTTTAAACCCTTACAGTGGGAGAGGGTATGAACACCTATATAGGTAGGGTAACACTGTAGCATTAGGAATCAATGTTTGTATTCCTAATGCTATAGTGTTTTAAGTATGCCTAAAGATGTAAACCTAAAACTGCACTATCTCACAATTACTGTAGCTTCTTTTTAACCCCTTAAGGACACATGACCTGTGACATGTCATGATTCCCTTTTATTCCAGAAGTTTGGTCCTTAAGGGGTTAAAGTGCTGCACATAAACAAAAAGTACATTTACACTGGCTCCTAGATTGAAAGCAACTTTGTCAAGCCCTGGGCTAATGCATCATCAATAGAATCTGTTCAACCCTTGGGTCGCAGGTTCAAATCCTGGCAGGGTTGACTCAGCCCTTCATCTTTCTGAAGTAGATAAAATGAGTTCCATTAAATTGGGTGATAGTAACAACCCCTGGATGTACTTGAAAACCAGATAATCTGTACCTTTCCTTGTTAAATACTTTATTATTATTATTATTATTATTTGTGAATTACTTTTCCCAAAAAGCTCAGCTCCGTCTAATCCCTTGGAACGCTTACATTTTCAGATGAAAGAAACAATCATGAATCAAGAAAAACTAGCAAAATTGCAAGCACAAGTGCGCATCGGTGGAAAGGTAAGTTATGTCAGCAGCTGACAGTCATTTCTTTATTTTGTGGTTGACTACATTTCAGCAAAGACTAGAAGTGTGATCATGTTTGTCAACCTGTTTAATGTTTTAGAGCACTGTCATAAGCGGTCTATGCCATCTGTTACGTTTGGTTTTCCCATCATCCTTGATCTCTGTATTACTGACAGTCCTCACTTGGGTTCCTTTCCTACGACCCGGTTGTAGAACGAATTGCTTGGTAAGTTAGGAGATAAGGGATTTCCTGCTCTGATGGGTTCTTCTATGTTCCTGGAAACTTCCCCGAACATAGACGAACGCACCAGAGCAGGGAACCCCTCTAATTTATGTTCGGGAAAATTTCCCAAAACATAGATTAGAGTAGGGGTGGCCAATCTGCGGCCCTCCAGGTGTTTTGGACTTACATCTCCCTTGGTGCTTTGCTAGCATTTCGGCCCTAAGAGCATTATGGGAGATGTAGTCCAAAACATCTGGAGGTCCGCAGATTGCCCACCCCTGGATTAGAAGGATTCCTTGCTCTCGTTCGTTCGGCTATGTTCGGGGAAGTTTCCAGGAACATAAACATATGCACCAGAGCAGGGAATCCCCACAACAGCTCGCACTTACGCCTGGTTGTAAGTGCGAACCGTCGCTAAATGGGGACCACCTGTACTGTTCTTTTGCTCGGCACAACTATGGTGGCAATGAAAGAAACCCCCACAAAGTTTTAGATATGCATCTAGTGTAATGACATGCTGTACACTGGTCAGTTGTAACACTTTGCAGCATTAGATTATCTTTTCAACATCTTAGAAACTTTGACATCAAGCACCTGTGACCTTTGCAACCCGTACTAGTTTTTAATACTCTGCATGTTCATTATTTAATTTGTCTTTACTTTGTACAGTCTATATCCCCTCAATTGTATAGCACTGCGGAATATGTTGTCACTTTAGCAATAATACGGCTTTGTATTATGTGTTATCCAAATGATCCATATTAGTTTCTTTGCCAGTAAAGAGAAATGCCATCTGCAGCTGCATTCAGACTTGCAAGATCCCTGAAGGGAGGCAAGCAAAGATACTGAAATAAAACCTCCCCTGGTTATGTAAAGAGCAGTTACCATGGAAACGGTAGAGAACTCTTGCCGAATATTCCAGTTTTAGAACTTGTTGCCTACAATTGCTCCTTTTGCTCCCTGCAGTGAGAATGATCAACTGCCTAAACAGCTGTGTTTACTTGACTTGCTTAGTCAGTTGTTACTAAGAAACCTAATTTAAACATGGAGATTCTTTGGTAATTTTCAAAGCACTGAAAATGGATGTTTCCTAGATTGAAGAAAAGTAATAAAAAAAAAATGCATGTCTCCCAGCATCTCGGTACTCCATATGGATTGTCAGCCACTTTGTTCCGAGGGCCTGGTGCCGTTGCAGCAGCTCTGATAATACGCTTTGAGTTCTGCATTAGTGATCGACCGATTATTGGTCTGTCCGATATTATCGGCCAATATTCTGTATTTTCGGCAATATGGATATCTGCCAATAAAGATACTGATATATGCGATAATGCATACCAGGACTGCCGGGCTTATAACAAGCCCGGCGGTCCTTTGGGGGGCACGCAGCAAGCTCTTACCTTCCCTTCAGCTCCCTGTGTAAATCTTGCGAGTCCCGAGATTTACACAGGGAGCCGAAGGGAAGGGAAATAACAGCTTGCTCTCGGCCCCCTCTGTACTTTCCATGCCACAGGACCACCCGGGAATGCCATATCCCCCTCCCTGGCCAAGTAGCAAGCAGGGTGGGGAGACTAAAAAAAATTTTTTTTTTTTTTAAAATGCTCTGATTGTGTTAAGGTCCCTGTATTGAAAAGCCTTGGCCACAAGCAGATGCTTCTGTAGAGATATTTACCAGCATTGTACATTAACAAATTGTGAATTTGTGTGGAACTTAAGCACGAAAGGACAGCACAAGTTGCATCAAATAGTTAGGATATAAGGCAGGTAACCTTCGACACTCCAGATGTTGTGGACTAGATCCCCCATAATGCTCTTACAGCCATAATACTGGCAAAGCATCATAGGAGGTGTAGTCCAAAACATTTCGTACCAAAAGTTGCTTATTGTGGATCGACCGGTATAGATTTTTTTTTTTATCATTTCATTATTATTTTTCGAAAAAAAGACAATAAAAGACTTACCTTTAAAAATATAAACAAAAGACAATACAACAAATACATCCCGACAGTTGTAGCACTCTAAGATGCCACATTTTTTATTTATTACCCTTAATTATTACCTTATTTATAAATTAGACGACATACCAAATTTAGTATCTTCACTTTGACTTGAAAGAAGCTTAAATAGCTACTCACTGTCTATGACAAACCATGTAAACATAAAAACAAACATAGTCATACTGTGCCAAGATCTATAAATCCTGACAGTGCCTTACTATAGGGCTTGATATTTTCTCCTACTTTCTCTTTTCTTCCCGGTATAGATTTAAAAAAAAAAAAAAAATATATATATATATATATATATATCTCTATCTATCTCTCTGATACTGATAGCTGATAACTTACCAACATCGATATTCTGTACATTTACCATTTAAAAAAATAAATGAATTTCTACACAAATCTACTGTTAACTGCAAATCTTTTTTTATTAAGGTAAAGGCACAAAATATACATGCCAGTCAGAATTTTTTGTTTTCAAGAATGTGTGTAGTGGATGCAGTGAGAGTATTTAATTAGTGAATGCAGTGTATGTATGTATCATTCAGCAATATCGGTATCTTTATTGGCGGATTATTGCTGAAAATACAGAATATTGGTCGATCCCTATTGCCTATGCCTGATATAGGGCCTAATTCATAAGCGGTAATTTACATTTAACATTTGAGAAACTATTTACCTTAAATCATTCCCATATACTTTGAATACATAATATTTCAAAGATACATGGTGTGTTCCGTGTAAAATATAAAGATTTACTCGTTTTTCCTCTGTTTCAGAGCAGTTTTGTGTTTCTAGTTGTGTAACACCCACCTCTGGACTGTCCTTGTTTCCGTTTTTGATTTGCCCTACTTTGGACGCAGCACGCTGGGTTTCGTTTGCCAGTGTTGGAATGGAGATTCCATACTCCCTAGCCAGCGCTAGGCCTAGCCGGTTAGGGTTTCCATAGCAACCGCAGTGCATGCCTGTGGGGGGGGGTTCTTGTTTGCTCTTCCTTGTCAGTCAATGCCTCTGCATGCTGTGGCATTGATTGACAGCTGGGAGAAGAAACTATTTTTATTTATTTATTTTTGTCCTTACCTATACACCTTCTAGCAAAATGTAAAGATAAAATCTTATGCTCAATCTGAGCATACGTTGTTTTGGGCATGACAGGTGAAGAAACAAAGTTTTTATTTTCAACGTCTGTTTTTTTTTTTGTTTTTTTACTTTGCACTATATTAGGAATATATTTATTTTAAAATACAAAATAAAAACACAAAGCCTTTTAATATATGCAAAAGTGTTGCAAGTGTTTTTTGGGTTTTTTTTTATTGCTTTGATAGAGCGCCACAATATTCCGCAGTGCTTTACAAGATTATAGGAAGGAAATTGTGACAATAAATGAGACCAGTACAAAATGTTACAGGAGCAGCAGGTTGACGAGAACCCTGCTCAGACGAGCTTAGCTGTGCAAATAGTCCTCATATGAATACTTTGTTTAGCTTCAGAGTTTTTGTTTTTACCAGGGAAGCGCCCGCAGAAAGAAGAAGGTTGTCCACCGAACAGCCACTGCTGATGACAAGAAACTCCAGTTTTCCCTAAAGAAACTGGGTGTGAATAACATCTCTGGCATAGAGGAGGTAGGTGCTTGTTTCACCTCTCAAACCTGATTAATCAGAGGAACATGTAGTGGGGTAAATGCTAATCTTTGGCTCTGTAGCTTTTGTGAACTACATGTAATTTCTTATGCTATTTAGACATGGCAAAATTTCTCAATTATGTGCAATGTGGTCCAAGACAGAACACACTGTACAATATATGCTATAAGCAAACACCTTTCTTGTTCCACCTTTAACAGGTAAATATGTTTACAAACCAAGGAACTGTTATCCACTTCAACAATCCTAAAGTACAGGCTTCTTTGGCTGCCAACACCTTCACGATTACAGGTCATGCAGAGACCAAGCAGCTCACAGAGATGTTGCCCAGTATTCTGAACCAGCTCGGGGCTGATAGTCTCACCAGCTTGAGGAGGCTTGCAGAGGCTTTGCCCAAACAATGTAAGTGGTGTGTGTATGTGTATAGTTCAGCATGGTGGCTGATTAAAGGAACGTTCCACATATACAAAATCCTGAGCAGGGATTTACAGAAGGGCAAGCTATTGAGTTTCTCTAAGCCTTAAGATCATATTCTGTTTTTGTTGGAATGCATTTACTTAGTTCTCCCCGAATTCAAAAGGGTGACCCTGTGCTCGCTGTGCCTAGAGGGGTATCCGCTACAACTTGCTGACGAAGGCCGAAATGATCATCCTGGGTGCTGTATCTTTCATGCAGAGAACCTGCTGGCATTTCGGTTCTGGACTGCCCTTATGGGTGGGATTAGTCTGATATGCCTTGGAATTGATTCTCTCTAATGGCACAAGTGATCAAAAACTATTTTTAGACCTGAGCAGGGATTTACCAAAGGACAAGCCATGGAGCTTCTCTAAGCTTTTGTCTATTCTCATATTATAAATAATAAAGTAATTAACCAGGAAATGTACATTTAGGTTACTCTGGTTTTCAAGTACGTCCTGGGGATGTTACTGTAGCCCAACATCCAGGGGTTGTTACAATGACCCAATTTAATGGTACTCATTTTATCTACCTCGGGAGGATGAAGGGCTGAGTCAACCCTGCTGGGGAAATGTTAAAGCGCTGCTATTTGCATAGTGTTTTCCGTGTATGTGCTTGACATGCTAGCTCTACTCTTGAATAGAAAGCATTTCAATTTGCAATTTGCATACAATCGCAGTGCTACTTCCCTTTATTTGTATGGAAGAGAACTGACTATTCAGACTGCCATTATATTTGATTCTGGTCGAACTGAAATCCATTGTGCTATTAAGAACATCAGAAAGCACTTTTTCAGCAAACGTATGTAACACATCAATGTGCCTAGAGTTCTTCCCCCCTTTACTGAAATCATAGGACGCAGATCTGGGTTTGTTTTTGGATTGTCATTCATGTAATTTCAGTGCATGTGTTTTCCAGTGTTGAATGTTGTATAGCATTCATTAGAATTTCAAATAAACATCAAAAAGATTAAAGGAATACTAGCATTAAGAATAAACAAGAACAGTTTTATTTGCATTTCTTTCCCCGTGTGCTGGTCTTGCTGTGATTGCATCGCCTCTGTTGGCTGATATAGTCAGTATTGTTAATCTCGGCCAGTGCAATGCTTCCTCATTTGGAAGGATTGGGGGCCAGTGCGTATGCTTGACAACCAGTCGGCATCTTCTCGTAGAGATGCATTACCAGCATGGAAACGCTGAATAGAAGTCCAGCTATCTTTGCAGGACCTCATCCAGGAATTTCCTTTAGGCCAGTCAGAGTAATCGCAACTAGAGGTGGTAATAGGCAGCTTTTGGCACTGACTTTACTTTAAAAATGCAACATTTACACTGCTGAAGCTGCAGGGACCATCATTGTCCCATCACCACCATATTGAGCTGTAGTGGTTCTGGTGCCTATAACTAAAATTATAAGTCTTGTTAGTGGAAAGTCAATTCTTACTGTGTTTGTCTTTCAGCACTGGATGGGAAAGCACCACTTGCCACCGGGGAGGAAGAGGATGATGAAGTTCCAGGTAAGATTTTGCTCTGCACCACAAATTTATTCGAACATTCCATTACTCAAGCTGCCTTATTAATGTAAACAAACAGCACAAGTTGGATGCTGCAAATTATGCCTTGTGTAGCATACCAAGCTCCATTGCGTGAATGAAACATTTGCGTCCTTACTAGAATGGTATTGGATTGACACTCATTGCAATGCAGTATAGCATTAACCCCTTAAGGACACATGACGTGTGTGACATGTCATGATTCCCTTTTATTCCAGAAGTTTGGTCCTTAACCCCTTAAGGACCAAACTTCTGGAATAAAATGGAATCATGACGTGTCAGACATGTCGTGTGTCCTTAAGGGGTTAAGCAAGAGTCAGTTGTCATTTTTTTTATTTTTTTTGTTCTCTAACCATTTCTTGCAGTTACTTCAGCAACTCCTACTTACTGCAGCCTACACTTTTATTTTTATTTTATTTTTTTAATCCTTCCCTGAAATACTTTGTCAACTGTCCGGGATATTGAAAATCTAAACGTATTTACCAGTTTCGAGACCTATTTAACCGTAGTTTCTCTGACTTGTCTGTACAGTTGGGTGTAAAAAAGCCATGACTAATCATTAGCTGCCATTTCAGAAGCAGTTGTGCTTGAGGAAAGGCATATATTAGTACCAAGTGGTGCAGTATGGAAAATGTTTGAGAGCGAATGTTTGAATGTGTTAAATGTTTCTAAAATCTACCAATAATTGCTATGTGTGTATTCTTTCACAGAACTCGTTGAGAACTTTGACGAAGCTTCCAAGAATGAGTCGGTCTGATTAACTTAAACCACTGAAGAACATACAATTCTGGGCAGTGCTGCTATTTTATATTGTGGCTGCTTTATCTATTTGTTTCCTTTTTGCCTCTGTTTCTGTTTTGGCCCAATGAGATTAACTCTTTAACAATATTTTACTGGTTATGCCATCATAACAATCTTGTCGCTGCAGAATTGGATCTTCCATATTCAGGTTGTTTGATGGCATGCATGGTCTTTAATTGGTTAAATGTTTTTGAACTTTAAAACCATTGTAATTAGCAGCTACCCGATGCCTGCTTCTTTGCAGAGAATTTGCATATTGCGACTCCATTTACGTGAACAGTTCTGGAAATAAAGGTTGATAAAACAAACATCCCTTGAGATTTTGTTTCAATGTTTTATGCAGGTTATAAAGTGATTTACAGGTCACTATCAACAAGGTAATTCCTTATTTGCATACACTGAGAAAACAGATTAATGTTTCTTAAGAACTAATTGCATAACCTATTCAGTAGAGATATGCAAGTGTTGTGTTACTATACTTGCATGCGAAAAGAATAAAGCCTACAAATGTTCAATAGAATTGTCATTTATTTTATGCTTTAGTACTTGTCATATTTTCAATGAAGGGAAGCACGCTGACACATTTAGCATTTTAAGAGCTGCTTTGAAAGTTGCCCTTTTTTTATTTATTAAAGGGACACTAGTCACCAAAATAACTAGCTTAATGAAGCAGTTTGGGTGTATAGATCATGCCTCTACTGTCTCACTTGGTTTTCTGCCATTTAGGAGTTAAATTACTTTGTTTATGCAGCCCATGACACACCTCCTTGCATATGACTTGCACAGCCTTACTAAACACTTCCTGTAATGAGTCGTCTAATGTCTACTCTTTCTTGCAAGTTCTATTTAATTTAGAATTTATCGCCTGCTCTAATAGTTTGCTAGACCCTGCAGGAGCCTCCTGTATATAATTAAAGTTTAATGTACAGAGCAGCAGATACAAACTTCTAAAGTTACATCTGATTGAAAATAAACTTCTTTTTTTTTTTTTTTTTTAAATGCAGGTTATGTGAGTCACGGCCAGGGGAGATGTGGTTAGGGTTGCATAAACATGTGATTTTAACTCCTGAATGCCAGAGAATTAAGCAGTGAGACTGCTTAAGCTAAAATTGATTTGACTAGCGTCCCTGTATTCTGTTCAAAAGTTAATATACAAAGCTAAATAAGTTTCATATGCCTCTGCTTTCTGAGAAAGCATCTAAACTTCCAGTGTGCTTTTTATTTTTTTCCCATCCACTGATTAGACACTACATTTTATTTAGATATTTTGCAATTTGGCTTTCTGCTCACTGTTGAGTGAATCCACCTTTAAAGGAACATAACATTTTGTATTAAAGGGACACTATAGACAACAGAACTACTTATTGGTTCTAGTGAGTATATTTATTGCCTTAATGCATTTTCATTGAAAAGTGTTTACATTGCCCCCTAGGGATACTGCCAAGTGGCCACCCTCTCCGATGGCCACTGGAGGTGCTTCCTGGGGCAGTGCTGCTGTTCAGCATCTCCACGCTCTGCATGGAGACGCTGAATTTTTCTCATAGAAATGCATTGGTTCAATGCGTCTCTATGAGGAGGAGCGGATTGGCCAAAACAGTGTTTGGCCCAGCCTCCTTGCTAATTTCAGCCAATCCAATGCTTTCCCTATGGGGGCGGTGCCAGTGCGGCATTGGCAATAAGGTGAGTTTTAACCTTTTTCTAAGGGGGACAAGCCAACTAAATGGTTTTAACAATATGGGGTCAGGAATACATGTTTGTTTCTGACCCTATAGTGTTCCTTTGAAATATGTTTCATATAGAATTGTTCTGTGCAATAAAATGTACTGTTACAGTGCTTGGAAGCACTTTTCACTGTGCCCAGATGTTCCTGCAGTGAAGTCCTCAAGATTGATTTAATTGCTTGGATGTATTGGAGAGTAGAACTGAGCACCTATGGTGCATGCCCAGCAATCCAAGGTGTCTGTAATTTGAACCCATATTTTGTATGTGCTTTTTAAATTGTGGACAATGGTAAAATAAAAATGTGTGGCTTGTACGGTAACTGGACACACTGTGAAATTTCACATGAATTATAACATCAGACTTGGCAGATGTGGACTTTTTTTTTTATATATATATATACCTTGGGCTGTCTAATTTCTAGATATATCTATATCAAAAATTGTTTGGTTTATTTTCTATGTAGCAGTTTTAGACTGATTATTGCATGACTATATATCTGCAAATACTCCCAGGACTGTTGCCTGAATCACGACAAACCTTGGAAGAGACGATTATAGTGGAACTCCAATGTGCTCTGAAACATACTACTTTGAACAAAGCTCCTGGGCATGCTAGCCTTACATTATGCCATTTATAAAATATTTGAACCTAGCAAAGGATCTAAAGTCCCTTTTGCATGTTGGTATTCTTCATAGAGGCTATCACAGTCCACATCTCCCTGTTGCATAAGGAGGGTAAAGATCCAAGTTTATGCCCTAGTTACTATCTTATCTCGCCAAGGTTATCCTTCCTCCTGTTTTCCATTTCTCTACACCTGTTTTTTTATGTTCATGGTTAAGAATGTATTTTATTGGTCGTACCCACACATATCGTGGTTGGGACGTATCCAGGTCATTAAAATGAACTTCCTCCCGCGACTCCTATATCTCCTACAGGCTATCCCAATAACTATACCTAAAACATTTTTCACCACACTTAACTCCGCGATGACTAGATATATATGGAACGGGGGGAGGCCCAGACTCAAACTCACTACCCTGATGCAACCCAAAAACAAGGGAGGGCTGGCCCTGCCGGACTTTCACCTCTATTATGTCACCACACACTTACAAAGGGTAATGGAATGGTCGAAAGAGGGAGTCTCTAAACTATGGAAGACAGCGGAGGCAGGTAAGCCGATATCCGGGATACCCTGGAGGAAAGAGAGCACCGATAGCCAGGAAATGTCAATATACTCGAGACACACCCTGGAGGTGTGGCGGCGGACCGCGAAGCAAAGGGGACTAGCGCCGTACCCATCTCCCCTAACCCCGCTAACCCATAACGAGGCCTGCCCACCTGGCCTAGACCCACGAGCATTTCGGCACATCCTCCCGAACCCCACACCGCGCCTACACCACGTAATACGAGACGGGAAATGCAAACCGCTACAAGACATGATGGGAGACACTATCCCCTCATTCATGCACCAATTCAAACATACCCAACTCAAGAACTTTGTCCTCACTCTGCCCCAGGGGTCAGCGCTCACCAGGAGCCCTACCACATTTGAAAAGTTTTGCATGCAACCAACCCCAACCCCACACGGCATATCCCTACTATACTCCATGCTCCAAGCAGAGACACCGCAGGAGACGCCCCAATTCATGGGCAGATGGGAGACGGCACTGACCACCACATTCTCAGACACGGAGTGGGACAACATATGCTACCTCACACACCACTGCTCAGTACATAGCAAGACGCAGGAGACGGCCTATAAGATATTGACTAACTGGTACAGGACGCCACACACCCTCCACGCCATCGACCCGACCCACCCCGACCTCTGCTGGAGGTGCGAAAAAGACGTAGGTACAGCAAGACACATCTGGTGGGACTGTGAATTAATCAGACCATACTGGGAGGGGATCCACAGAGTTCTGGAGATGTTCTCCGATGCACCCCCCCCCCTGGAACCGGCGGCAATGTTACTCCACCATACCGCAATACCCAGAACGCGGTACAAAAAATCTATGACCATTAGGATATTAAATATAGCAAAACAGGTCCTTCCCCAATTATGGAAGCAGAAGAAAACCCCCTCACTACTAACCTGGTTTAACCAAATGGAGGGACTCAGAGCTATAGAAGAGCTGACCCTGACGACCACGACAAACCCAACAATCTACACTGACATATGGATGCGATGGATCCTAGAGACAGGACGGGAAGACTTCCAACGTAAGCTCCGACAAGACTTTCAACCGGACACCGACCACTAGGCCTCTAGGCGACTGAATCAACTCCCAGTCGTCTATAGCCAACTGACCAATAAGGACGCCCTACATCACTCCTACCCCCCTTCCCCAACCCGCCACGACATTGGACTGGACACCCCTACCCCACCGCACAGGACAAATCGACCGACAGGGAGAGACTGGGGAATGAGTACCCCCGACCACTTAAAGGACCAAAGGTACAGGAGGGAGACGGGTCTAAATGAGAATGAGGAAAGCATGACCATACCATGAACACGACATATCGGGCAGGGGATCCACAAAAGGGCGACAGGCAACATGCCCAACAACACCAGAGGGGGAGAGCGATCCGATCCCGGATGCAGGGAGCGGCTTGAGCTCCCACCCTCCCCAACCACCAGATACCCACAGGGTTGACACTGACACAATAAGAAGTAGCTGCCTAACCCACAAACAACACACAACACGCAGGAACTACTCCTTGAAACGTATATGGTACTTGAGGCCTGCGAGCCAAAAAGCGAAGCACTTAAAGGGAAACTCCAGTGCCAGAAAAACGATCCGTTTTTCTGGCACTGGAGGGTCCCTCTCCCTCCCACCCACCAATCCCCGGTTACTGAAGGGGTAAAAACCCCTTCAGTCACTTACCTGGGACAGCGGCGATGTCCCTCGCCGCTGTCTCCGCCTCCGCGACGCTCCTCCTAGTGATTACGTCGGCCGGTGGGCGAGACTAATCTCGCTCACCGGCCGAGGAGACCTAATGCGCATGCGCGGAAATACCGCGCATGCGCATTACGTCTCCCCATAGGAAAGCATTGAAAAATAATTTCAATGCTTTCCTATGGGGTTTTGAGCGACGCTGGAGGTCCTCACACAGCGTGAGGACGTCCAGCGACGCTCTAGCACAGGAAACCTGTGCTAGAAACAAGGAAGTGACCTCTAGTGGCTGTCTAATAGACAGCCACTAGAGGTGGAGTTAACCCTGCAATGTAAATATTGCAGTTTATGAAAAACTGCAATAATTACAGTTGCAGGGTTAAGGGTAGTGGGAGTTGGCACCCAGACCACTCCAATGAGCAGAAGTGGTCTGGGTGCCTGGAGTGTCCCTTTAATCAAGGACCTGCGAGTCCAATACATGCTGAACAACAAGATACCCCTATGCAGCCCACTGTATATATTATGTAGTCATGGTCAACCACATTTCCCAACACAACATAATGCGGTCAATGGAATTCTCAGACCTACTGAAGTTCATATAAATTGAAAAACTTACTTAAAATGAAACCTACAAAAAACGGGAGACCTACGCGTCTCAAAAGTATGTTGTACGCAGAAGGGAAGAAACCTGCGAGTTTCGGAATTTATAAGTGTAAAATTAACACTACAGGTTAAAAAGAGAGACCTGCGAGTCTCGATGTCTATTGTTCATATATGAAAATAAATAAAAACATATTTACAAAAAAAAGAATGTATTTTATTGCCAAATTTCCTAAAAGTATTTTGTGAAAATTACGAATTGTCAAATCTTAAGTGCTAAGTGCTGACAAATCTGAAATTGAGTATTGATCCGCCTCTAATTCATCATTGCAGCATCCATTTATTGGAGCTACACTAAAAATATGATACTCTTATCAGCTATGAAGATGATTTGGCAAACGACCCAAATCCTTTAATTCCAGTACCGCAAAATGTAGTTTTCGCATGGGACCTAAATTGCGAGAATTTACCATTTGGACCTGAAAATCTTTACTCACTCAGACCCAATAGTGGTCTTTAGTCTCTGATTTAATTCAGAGGCCCAACAGGCTAGACTGAAAAGCTTTAAATATTTCCAGCTTTCGCTGCTCAGTTCTCTGCAATTTAGGAGGTAAATAACTTGTTTCTGTTTATGCATCCCTGGCTTTGACTGACACAGCCTGCATGAAAACAAGATTGATTTTCAACCAGTTATAACTTTAGAAGTTTTTATCTCTTTGTAAATTGAACTTTACTTTTATACAAGAGGCTCCTGGATAATCTAGCAAGCTATTAAAAAAGCAGGAGACAAATTCTAAATTAAACAGAATGTGCAATAAATGAAGTGTAACCGTTTGACTCTACAGGAAGTGTTTAGGAAGACTGTGCAAGTCACATGCAGGGAGGTGTGTCTAGGGCTGTATAAAAAAAGTGATTTAACTCTTAAATGGCAGACAATTGAGCAGTGAGACTGTAGGGACATAATCTATACACCAAAACTGCATCATTAAGCTACAGTTGTTTTTGGTGACTAGTGTCCATTTTAACTTCCCATCCCTTACTTCCCACTAAGCTTCTCTCCAGATAAGTTTGGACATATTCTTTCTAAAGGTCAGTGGAAAACTATTTTGACATACCAGAGCTCAGTTTCCAATAAAGTTCAGGAGCTGAATTACTATTTTGGTAGAGTTGCCCTCTCTTAGTCAAAAAAACCCTCAAACTCTGTGATGCCTTTTGGATCAGGGAGTTAGAAGCTCTGGTTCCAAGGGGTCTCACTTGTGAATATGACCTCTCATTGTTTATTTAAATCTTCGATTTGGTGTGACACATATGAGTGTCACACCAATATTTTAATGCATGTTGATGTATTGCATGTTCTTTACATTGTCACCTGCACTACTTGTGCATATTGTGAAGCAGTAGTCACATTATAGTCGTAAGAAGATATTGTTACATATTGGCACTTTATTAAAAAAAAAATTCTACATGAACCTTTTTTTTTTTCTTTTACATATTGTTCCTGTAAGTTGTCTTGTAATTGTCCTATTTAGAGTTACATCCCCCCACTCAAAATATTGTAAAGCGCTACGGAATCTGTTGGCGCTATATAAATGGCAATAATATGTGCAAATGGATACTGGCCTTCATGATAGAACGTGGAAGTTTAAAAGGCAGTATGCCAACTTTGTAAATGTTACTAATTACAGTTTTTTCCATATTGATTAGCTAATAATATTATTCTTGCCAACAAGGGTTGTGAGTGTTATTTGTTGCAATTATTTAGAAAAAAAAAAGTTTTAAATACATTTACATAAGAAATATAATAAATTTATCATTTAAATACATAAATGGATAGCTCTAAATGCTTGGGATTTTGTAGAGAGAATATAATATTAACATGTTAGTTCATCACTCCAGTCTGTGCAGTCCTGAATGTTGTCATGACAGCGTGTTTTTGGGATACAGTCACAATCCGCAAAGAAGACTGTGTTACACCTCCATCCCGGACAGAGAGGACAACGCAGAGCTGCAAAAATAGAAAGAATATATAAACTTAATCTATATTAATGGAAAACAGTTTGGCCAAACTTGTATTTCTTTATTTCCTGATTAATTTGTGTAAAGGGAGTAACAGGAGAACTATTTCACTGATTTCCAGACTTTCAAAATGTATTGCCTAATATAAGCTTACAGTCTATGAGGATTTGAGGTTGGTGAATATTTATCATTCGATATCCTGCCCAAGTGGTCCGAAAAGGTTTTGAACCTGGGTTTACTAGGTCTAAGGCAGTGATGTTACCACTGCTATTACCAGCCAATATCTATTTATTTAAGAAAATTTCCTATTGTGTCTTGTACGGCCTTTAATTATGTCTCCTTCAACCATGCAAGTTTAGAACAGCTTAGAGTAAGACATAATTTTTTTAAAGGGATACTCAAGACCCCTAAAGCACTTTAGCTAGCTGAAATGATGTGTTAAGTGTGTGACCTCTTCTTTTCCATTTTACAAAAAGTGCCGATTTCAGTAGAAATTGGCACTTTTATAAATTAACCTTGTTACTCGTTAAAACCTACCGGACTCATCGGAACAATCACCACAGTCATTTCTTTTGTCACAGAGTTTGTCAATATATGTCCAAGTTCTTTTGTTTGCACATCGGAAAACCAGGTTTTCTGGAAGACTGTTTGGTAAATTACCTGTTCGGTTAAAAAAAGACAATTCTTTTTAAGCCATCCCTTGAAAAAACTGTAGAACCGTTGTAACGGACCGTTTTGCTCAAAAGGGGATAAAACCCAGTTTAGGCGATAACCCCCTTTAGATAGACCAGCAGCTCCTATAAGCACCAATTCCCCGAACTCCCAAACTGCACGGATTCACCAACTCTCGAACAGCAGACACACGAACCCTGGAAGCAGCCGAACAGGAAAAGCAATACGAACAGCTTACACTCCTGGCAATCGGCATACAGTCCCCTTTCCCCCAAGAAAGAGACAACACTCCAGCTACAGGGTTAAACAGCAACAACACTGATTTATTCACACACAGGCTTATATGAGATTCTCCCATGCAAGGGAGGGATTTGCAATACACCAATCCAGTTTAAGGTACAACCCACACATCTCCTCCCTCTAACTTATCTGTTAACACAATTAACATGGACATAGTTTTACCCAAGTTTTGGATCTACCCTAAATACTTGGGGTACATCCACAAATCCAATATCTCCAGATAGCCCTAGTCTGGAAGAACAACATATTTGAAAATCAGCCCATTCGGATAAAGGGTTCGGGAGTTATGGGACTGTAAAGTATTGACCGACCGCACAGGCAAAGTGACCGAAAATAGTTCCATAAGGTTTGGCCTTGCGGTCGGTCCCAGTTCGTACGTTACAAGTCCCGAACGGATTGCCATCCAGCGTTATACCGAAGTTCGGATGAATCCCCATATGTACAATAGCCTTTCTACCAAACGGCGGCTCGTTCGGTAGTTGTGGCACGGATTTATGGAAGTCTGGAGGTCTCAGCGGTGTTTGCTTAGTTGAGTGTCCGATTTTAGTTCCAGACACTCGACGGCAAAACACCGCTGTTCGGGAGCTAAGATGGCCGCCGCCACGTGTTCGTTTGACGAACAAAGGCCACCCAGCGTTTGTCAATTAAGCTGCGGTTAACCGCAGCTTCTGGGCGGTCAATTGACGGCACACTCCATCTCCTAGGTGGTCCCTCGTATGGTAGTTGGTTCGGTAGATGAAATCTACCGAACACCCTGGCAGAAAGCACGAATAAACCTTTCACCCAGGGGAAATAAAGCTGTTTCAAGTCTGGTCCATAGTCTAAAGGGAGCAGGCGAGCAACCAGGCTTCTCCAGCTCATAGTGGCGAGGTTGGTTTCGCCACAACCGTTTTTCAATCTTGCGCAAAAAAATTTGCCTTTTGAAAAGACAATCCTATTTTTTTTTTTTTTTATTGAAGTCTGATGTTTGTGACTTCTTCATAGTGCCCTGTGCCCATGCAAATGCTACTGTGCAAAGCCAGGTCCAGTCTTTGAGTCCCCCTGTAATTTGCGGGTTCGGGATACCTCACATTCCTCGCCTCCTTTTGTCATTGTCGTTGCTGCACTCAACAAGCCTTTTCTCCAAAGTGGAAAGGACACAGAAGAGGTGGTGGTCAAAAGGCAAAAGACCCACCTCTTCCACCAAAACATTTCTCTTCAGGTATTTAATACAAATTAACTTACTTTGACCATGATTTCGAAGTTATCCAAAAAACAAACTAGATTTGATCCAATATTAAGTCAATTAAGATTATTCTTGATTTATTATTATTATTATTATTTATAAAGTGCCAACAAAGTCATCAGCACTGTACAATAGGATATATAAGAATTTACATACAGTAGTAGTAGTGGTTTATAGATTAATGATAGCATAAGGTAGTAAGAACGCATAACATGGCATCTTTAAACAGGCTAATATTAGTGCACCATAGTAGGTTGGTTGTTGCGCTTCAGGTGGATAGATATGCAAAACAAAAACAGAAAGAGTTCAATGGTGGAGTATATCTAGATTTATGGAATGGATGTGGAGAGACACTCACATGCAATTGAGCTCCAAATCAGCTCCATGGTACTAACTTTGAGCTGAACAATCCCCGCCTTTGGATATATAGTTATCTTCTCATGCTCAGTATAGATCCTCAAACAGATATGTAATAGAAAGCTGAACACAGGAGCAGTTTATAGTGTAGTATATCATGTACACTTGGATAATGCTATATGTATATATAATATAAACTCACATGGGTCAGAGCCTCGTTTCATCTTCTCAAAAAGGCTTTTTCAAAGAGTATAGAGGGCTCCTGGATGTTGCCTTCTTATATAGTGTTTGTTTTACAAATTTAATTTGGTCCCAAAATAACATCATAGGGACTAATTGATTACCTATGACCACATAAGTCAAAATGGATCTTTTCATCTAAAATATTATATTACCTAACTGGTACTGTACGTCTTTATTAATTAAAGTGTATAAAAGAAAAACGTTAATTTTAATTAAAAAAAACATATAGAAAAAACAGGCTTTAACAAATTGGTGGAGCCAATTGGAATATAGTATAGTACATGAGGCTGCAGCAAAATGGTTGGTTATACTAGAAAATATATAGCAGACACATTAGAAATAAAACTGCATAGCTAGCTTGCTAGATCCGGAAAAAGGGGTCCTATCTACGCTAGATAAAATTAGGGGAATCGTAATCCAGTCACATGATCTGGCCAGATAAAAATGAAGCCTAATGTAGGCTATGGGTATCCAATCATATGATCTGTGTAATGCATTATGGGAAGTGTAGTACGAACTCACATTTGTTGTCACGAAACTTGTATTTTTTTTTGTATATGATAAAATGGGCCCAGCCCATACTACATACTATGTGAAGGTGGGGCTACAGGTACGATGAACCGATAATGGGGACCAAACACAATGTGTGAATCGTGTATAAGGATTTTTGAAAAATCATTTCAAACGAAGGTAAATCGCTCAGATTGCTCAGAAAAATGTAATTACCGGTAGTGTTCTTTTTTCCATCCTAGTCCATAGGTCTAGATATACTCAAAAATCTATCCACCTGAAGCACAATAACCAACCTACTATGAATAATCGTCACTACTCCAGCTAAAAAGAGAGAACCTTGGCAGACCTGCTGCTACTTTTTATTAACAGAACTGTTTCAGTGCTTGATTTTTTTCTGTTACTTTAATACTAATCCATCACTTAAAATTCTGTACCTACCACAGTAATGAGTAGACTCATCTTCTCCATTAGAGCAGTCTACCTTGCCATCACACAGCACAGAGGCCGTAACACAGGTCAGTCTGTTGTCACACAGGAAGCCAGTGGCATTCATAGTGGTTTTGCAGTGACGTGTGTATGTATCTGTGTGATCAAACTTAATACATTGATACATTTATTGGCATCTACAAAGATTGTTTTAAACAAATTGTCCGCATTTCTTGCAATTACCAAAATGCTAATTTGGAGAAAGAAGAGGCTTTAAATAAATGACCATGGCTTCTTGCTATTTTACCCCCTCCCCCACAATGGATCCGCCACTGTCTATACCAGGGATACTCAACCTTTTAATACCTACCGCCCACTTGTGTATCTTTGTTGATGGTAACATTTCCTTACCACCCACCAGGGCCGCAATAACTAATTTTATAGAGCAAGAAAGGAAGGTTTGTACTTAAATTTATCTATTTTTTATTTTTTTTTCTATTTTCTATTCTACTTTTTTTTTTCTATGCGTGTCTGTGAGGTGCTGTGTGTGTGTGATGATGCAGTATGTGTGTGTGAAGGGGGCAGTTTGTGTGTGGGGTGCACTAAGTGTGTGTGTGTGTTTGTGGGGGGGGGGGGCAGTGTGTGTGGAAGGGGTACATAGGGTCTGTGCTGTGTGTAGGTGGGTTAGATGTGAAAATCTATCTTAATGTCTCCCCCTCCCTTCTTCTTACCTTTTTACCAGGGAGGGGGGACATAATGCTGCAAGCCCTGGTGGCATGTCCAGTGGTGGCATATTCACTTTAGCCTGCAGCTCCTCCAGCTGCAGGCTGACTCTCCTGTCCACCTGCGAGCACAGCACTGTATCAGAGCGTTGCCATGGTAATGGTTGGCAAAGCTCCAACCAGCCTGCTCGCAGGAGGAACACAGAGCTTCTCAGGCACTTCCCTCCATAGACATAGAATGCATAGACGCCGCACGTCTATGGCATTGTGTGCTGAGCGGCGAGGAATGCGGGCGCCATCTTGGACCGGTCGCCGCTCTACTCAAGCTATTGAAGAACACTTTTGGAAAGTCCATCTCACAAAAGGTAAGTGAAGGACTTATAGTCCTTAATACCCCTACCCCTGCACATAGTCCTTAATACCCCTACCCCTGCACATAGTCCTTAATACCCCTATCCCTGCACACACAGTGTTAATACCCCTACCCCTGCACATAGTGCTTAATACCCCTACCCCTGCACATAGTCCTTAATACCCCTATCCCTGCACACACAGTGTTAATACCCCTACCCCTGCACATAGTCCTTAATACCCCTACCCCTGCACATAGTCCTTAATACCCCTACCCCTGCACTTAGTCCTTAATACCCCTACCCCTGCACTTAGTCCTTAATACCCCTACCCCTGCACTTAGTCCTTAATACCCCTATCCCTGCACACACAGTGTTAATACCCCTACCCCTGCACATAGTCCTTAATACCCCTACCCCTGCACATAGTCCTTAATACCCCTACCCCTGCACTTAGTCCTTAATACCCCTACCCCTGCACATAGTCCTTAATACCCCTACCCCTGCACATAGTCCTTAATACCCCTACCCCTGCACATAGTCCTTAATACCCCTATCCCTGCACACACAGTGTTAATACCCCTACCCCTGCACATAGTCCTTAATACCCCTACCCCTGCACATAGTCCTTAATACCCCTACCCCTGCACTTAGTCCTTAATACCCCTACCCCTGCACTTAGTCCTTAATACCCCATACCCCTGCACATAGTCCTTAATACCCCTATCCCTGCACACACAGTGTTAATACCCCTACCCCTGCACATAGTCCTTAATATCCCTACCCCTGCACACACAGTGTTAATACCCCTACCCCTTCACATAGTCCTTAATGCCCCTATCCCTGCACACACAGTGTTAATACCCCTACCCCTGCACATAGTCCTTAATACCCCTATCCCTGCACACACAGTGTTAATACCCCTACCCCTGCACACACAGTGTTAATACCCCTACCCCTGCACACACAGTGTTAATACCCCTACCCCTGCACATAGTCCTTAATACCCCTACCCCTGCACATAGTCCTTAATATCCGTACCCCTGCACACACAGTGTTAATACCCCTACCCCTGCACATAGTCCTTAATACCCCTACCCCTGCACATAGTCCTTAATACCCCTACCCCTGCACATAGTCCTTAATACCCCATACCCCTGCACACACAGTGTTAATACACATAGTGTGCAGGAGTAGGGGTATTAACACTGTGTGTGCAGGGTTAGGGGTATTAAGGACTATGTGCAGGGGTAGGGGGTATTAACACTGTGTGTGCAGGGATAGGGGTATTAAGGACTATGTGCAGGGGTAGGGGTATTAACACTGTGTGTGCAGGGATAGGGGCATTAAGGACTATGTGCAGGGGTAGGGGTATTAAGGACTATGTGCAGGGGTAGGGGTATTAACACTGTGTGTGCAGGGGTAGGGGTATTAAGGACTATGTGCAGGGGTAGGGGTATTAACACTGTGTGTGCAGGGGTAGGGGGTATTAACACTGTGTGTGCAGGGGTAGGGGTATTAAGGACTATGTGCAGGGGTAGGGGTATTAACACTGTGTGTGCAGGGGTAGGGGTATTAAGGACTATGTGCAGGGGTAGGGGTATTAACACTGTGTGTGCAGGGATAGGGGTATTAAGGACTATGTGCAGGGGTAGGGGTATTAAGGACTATGTGCAGGGGTAGGGGTATTAACACTGTGTGTGCAGGGGTAGGGGTATTAAGGACTATGTGCAGGGGTAGGGGTATTAACACTGTGTGTGCAGGGATAGGGGTATTAAGGACTATGTGCAGGGGTAGGGGTATTAAGGACTATGTGCAGGGGTAGGGGTATTAAGGACTATAAGTTCTTTAATAGCTTGAGTAGAGCGGCGACCGGTCCAACATGGTGCCCGCATTCCTCGTCGCTCAGCGCGCAATGCGGCGTCTAGGTATTCTATGTCTATGCTTCCCTCCCTCTGCTGGAACTAAGTGCCAGCGGGCCAGTGAGGGAGATCTTTGATCTTTTCTGTAAAATAGTAATTTTCCTAAATTATTTGTTCTATACTTCAAATCCTTCTCTTTCCATGCTGACGTCCGTCTCATTTGGTGCAACCAATGGGCCCATTTATTTATTCATGTATTTTGTCTCTTGTTATGTAGTTTATCAGTAGTCATTACTAAAAAAAAATGAAATCTAAACTAATTGGCCTTTACCCAAGGATAACTCAAGCCATTTTGGGCAAATTCCAGTTTGGGACAATTTTGTTGTTTTTTTTTTAATTCTTTATTTTTTCGTGCAAGAGTTAATATTACAAGCTTTCATGCTTTGCCACAACAGCAGTAGCATGTATCAGATTAAAACAAGATTTTACAATTGTGGCAGAATATAGTTGCACATTTTTTTTTTTTTTTTAAGATATTCAAGAAGAAATAAACGTTTGGGAAAGGTTGGAGTAGATAAACATGCTAAGACATTGCTTTATAGATTTGAGTCGAGGACAAATGGTTCAGAACAGGTCTGATATTCTACCAATAGTTAATACACAGGATAGGAGCAGTAATTAAGCTAATGTCATGCTTTACAACATAGATTAGTAAAATGCAACTTATATCAGACAACGTTAGGTGTGGATAGCTCCGCATTTTTTATATTGACCACCAGGGGGCAGCAATCCACTAAGCTTGCCGGGCAATGCATATTTTCAGGCATAGACATGTGCAATTTTGCCCTGCAGTGATGAAAACGTTTGTGTTACACAAGTGAGAAGTCAGTACAAGACACAAGTATGTACAATACTCTGCTGGATTTTCATTTTGTGTGGTTAGCCTCCGCTTGGTTGCTGCTGCTGCAGCTGTGCTGGGTCTGCTGGCTTCTCAGCCCTCTCTAGGTCGCTTGTTTCCCGCTGGGTGCTAGCTTGTTTCTGTGTTTGCGATTTTCTGGTCATGTGTGAGTTGCTGTTATGCTTTGCCTGCATCAGTCTCGGGTACCTGAGGGAGCCTGCGTGCTGTGCCCGCTCTGTGTGAGCAAAGTGTGAGTCCAGGTAAGAACCCCTTGGTCTGCCAATTGCACAGGGAGCTGCAGCTTCAGTTGGATGTGAGCACTTGGTTAGGAATGGGCGCGGCGGCCATTTTGGAGTCTGCCGTGCGGACCTGCTTTGATCCCCTTGCCGCTTGGATAGTGAGTGCGGTCACTGCCTCTCTCCGGTGGGGTCCGGGATAACCCCCCCGGCCCACAGGGGGGGGAACGGGGCCCTTAGTAGGCGCATGAGACGACCCGCCGGACCAAGCGCGGGAGATCGGCCGTTTCTCCCGCCAGGGCCTCGCGGCAGGCCTCAATCCCGCTTGCCCAGTGGTCCGCTCTGCTGTCAGGACGGGGGCTGAGATTGACTCCGCGAGTGGCTTTTTGTGTCCTGCTTGCCTTCCTGTGGCTCCTGCTCGCCAAACGGAGGCATAAAAGGGTAATTTCTGCCTTATTGCTGTAATTTCGTTGAGGAGCCGAGGCGCCCCACGTCCTTCCCGCTCGGCGGTCAGGCCCCGCCCCCGTTTGGGACAATTTTGAATGAATTCTGGAATTTCTCTCTTCACTTTAAGGGACACTACAGTCACCCAGACCACTTCAGCTCAATCTATCTTAATGTCTCCCCCTCCCTTCTATCTATCTGGATCAAGGTAAGCTGCCGAAGGGGTTTTAACCCCTTCAGTGCCACAGGAGAGGGACCCTGAGGGTGAGGGTCCCCCAAAGATTATATAGTGTCAGGAAAACCGCTTTGTTTTCCTGACACTAAAGTGATCTTTTAAATTATAGTAGATTTTGTGAATTTCCTCCAAATTTTAGACCATGTATTTCCTAAAATTTACCAAAATTCAGCTTTTAGCAAATAACTATTTTCATGTTTTTCCCATTTAATACTATTAGTACACCATAGCATGCTATTACTTGGATTTTTCGGTATTCCATAAATGACTCCTAACGTTATAGCTCCAGCAATTGTTCCCAGGACGAGTAGGACTGATCCAGCAATGCAGAGACATCTTCTAGTGTGGCAGCAATTGAAATCTGAAAGACAAATTGTAGCCAAACTTACTGGGTGCTCCGAGTTTGCCGTTTTTATGTGCAGTAATGATGTACTGGATGGTTAGTCGTTCTGTATTGGTCACATCAGTTTTCCTAAGAATCCATCCTCTTCAAAGAATTTAAAGAATCTCAGAAATTACCACGCTTTCCATGGAGGAAAAATACATTGGGTAATTCTTCGGTCATTATTAATTCATTAAAACATAATTACACATCGTCTTGAAATTGAGACCTCACACACCATTGCAGTCCATCAACATTTACAGAACGATTTACAAAGTCCTTAATGCACATAGTTGAAGTTTGCCTATTTAACCTTGCTACCTATGCATTCTAGGCTGGTAATGGAAAGAAATAGTCAGAAACGAGAACTGGATGCATTGACAGGTATTCAATCCAATCCTGTCTAGTCACACCAATTACTTAGTGGAGAAGGAGTGAAGCACAGCTACTCTGCCCAGCACTACTTTACTGACTGTCACCTGTAGAGAATCATCCATTCTGACTTAGTAGGTTTAAAGAGCACTGCACTAGTCTTCTTTTTTATACTAGGAGGCTGCTTTGAGAATCAAAGAATCAGAAAATAAGTTATTTATATATATCTTTATGTCCTGGAACCACACCCTCCAGGAGGCGAATGGGGAACTCGCTCTAGACACCCACAGGCACTGGACGACACTCAGTCCTGGGAGCTCTAGTCCTTACAAGGACTTTCCCCGTTGAATCCTCCACACTGGAACAGTGACCAGTAACCAGACGATACACAGTTATGGAAGTACAAACTGGAATGCTTTAATCCAGGCCAAGTGGCCTCCTTTTATACACAATGCACGGCAAATATTACATTATGTAGAACACACCCACACCCACCCTTCAGGTTCATACGTAAACTCCTTCCCTTAATTCCTGTAGCTGAGAGACAATTGAATCTAAAGGACCTTAAATTGATTGTCTCCCAGTTACAGAATATATACACAAAATCCTACAACACCAAAACACATAATAAAAATACATAATAACTTCTGTTCTGAGCGCCCAAGTTGTGGAAATAGCACAAAAAATCATGCAGTACAGAGAAATCACTACCATGTTAAAGTTCTGACAGGCCGCACACGTGGTCCTATGCCCAAAACAGTTCCACAGCATTTAGTGCTTTTGCTGGTCAACTTTCCGAGGCTCCAGCGGACGAACTACAGGGTGTTCCACCTAGATTGCAAGCAGCGTTTGTTCCCCATAGTCTCAGGCACCTTCCCTCCAAAAAGCGCTCTCCTGGCTGTTTTCAAAGTGGTCCAAAACGCAGAACCAAGTTGACCGGTAACCGCACGGTCCCCTAGCCGAAAATAGTTCCATAGAATTGCGACTAAGTGCCGCTGGGGACTGACCGGGAACCGCGAAGTCTGTGATTAGGGGGTGATACAATGCATCTACATTAGCCATCCCTGGGGACCAGGTCTGCTCAACATGTGAAGTTTTCAGTATTTTATAATAGCACAATAAAGTTCAAATATATGAGGAAAAATTGTTTAAAATGTTCCAACTTTTTTTTTCTTTCATTTTTCCAGAAAGTCTGCATTTTATACCAGCTTCTATGTATGAGTTTATCTTCCCTTGTAATTTTTCTGGTCGCTGACCATTTTAATATCAATCTGTGACTGGCTGAAAGAAGCAAAACATCCATGAAAATATTAGTCTGATTTTTTTCTTTTCTTTTTTTTTTTTTTATTCTTTATTTTGTCTTGACACGACATGTTACATACATGGACTTGCACGGATTAAACATGAGTTAGCGTGGTTCTACATGGGTTAACAGAAAATAACATGGCTTAATATAGTCATTCAATGGACCTGCCATGGGATCCCTGGACTCACAGTGTGAACACGCTTTCGTGATGTTAGTTATTATATGGCTGTTACACATTGACGTACATATCTGTATCTCTGGTCTGTGCGACCCAATCATTGTCTTGCTAGTGTGAGGTAAAGTTTGCGCCCTGCCCATGGCAAGTCACAGGTGTTGTTAATGGCTATACAGCCGTGTCCCTCTACCGAAGTGTCAGTTGTCCGCATGTCCCACGTGTCTGCTCCCGTGAATGCATTACGTTGGTCAAATATTTTGATATTTCCAATGAAGATTGGAGGAAAATAAAGAGATAATGAACAGATTGAAAGAGGGGGATGGTTGAGGGGGGAGGAGGGGGAGGGTAGCAGGGGATCCACTGCCAGTGCCGATGAGTTGCCATCGGGGCCTGGTTATGTATTAGTTGCTCAGGTTGGAGTTTTCCAGGGTTCCCAGATCTTTTGAAACGTTTTTTGGGTGCCCATTATTCTAGCTGTCAGGTCGTCCATTAGGTGGACTTCTTTTAGTCTGTTGATGACCCCTGCGATAGGCGGTGTGCCTGGCTTAAGCCAGTCTGAGGCTACTGCCCTCCTTGCTGCTAAGGTAATCTTATTGAGAAGCTTTTGTTCCTGCCTAGTCCAGCCGTCCAGAGTACTACTTAAAAGGAATAGCCACGGGTTAATTTTGTAGCCCGCCTCTGCACTTTTTCTAGTACCATAATATCCTTCTTTAGAACAGGTGCCCAAAATTGCACAGCATATTCAATATGTGGTCTTACCAGTGATTTATAAAGAGGCAAAATGACATTCACATCCCGAGAATGAATGCCCTTTTTCATGCGTGACAATACCTTACTGGCCTTAGCCACTGTTGATTGACATTGCACATTGTTGCATAGTTTGTTGTCTATAACAATTCCCAAGTCCTTTTCGTGTGTTGTTATCCCTAATTTGCTTCCATTAAGGGTATACGTTGCTTGTGCATGTGTGCAATGTGATATATATATTATTAGAAACGTTTATATAACGGTTTTAAAGGTGATATTGACCCTTTAAGGAAAATATTAGAATCTAATACAATGAATTTACCTTTTTCATGTTGAAAGGCCACAGATCTTCTTGAGTCCCAATCAGTTGATACGGAGAAAGTGTCGTAGTCCTAGTGTAAGGAATTACAGAAGAAGTGCCTTATTAATTTTTCTTTATTTAGCTGGTTATATTTTATGGTTATATTTAAATGGTGTTTGAAATTTAGCCTGTGTTTACATGGGCGTAGGAACCCCAAAAAATCTGGGGGGATAGCATTTTTACTCGCCGGGTATATTCTTATTCCGTAAACTAGGAGTTGTTTATCCCATTGTACAGCGCTACGGAATTTGCAGTCGCTATATAAATGATTAAATAATAACATTAAAGGGTCACTATAGGGAAGGGGTTTTACTTACCCGGATACAGCGCCGGGATCCTCCTGATTAGAACCACCCCTACCCTTCCCATGAATACCCTTCCCATGAATATTAGAACCTCTCCCATCCACAAAAGAACCCCACCTACCCCTTCCACGCATATTAACCCCCTACCCCTTCCATGCATATTAGTACCCCCCTACCCCTTCCATGCATATTAGTACCCCCTAACCCCTTCCATGCATATTAGAACCCACCCTACCTCTTCCATTCATATTAGTACTCCCCTAACCCCTTCCAATTATTTTTCTTCCCCCCTTCCTCCTCCCATCCATATTAGTAGCCATAGGCGTGCGCACGGGGTGTGCCGGGTGTGCCTGGGCACACCCTAATCACACCTCCGTGCTGCACTACCTTTGGGCAGACTAACATGTCGGGTCCTCGGTCTATGACCGAGGACCCGACACAGGAGGGGGCCCGGCGGCTTGCGCACAATGCCGCCGGGTGAGAGGCCCCTCCTGTCCGTCTGCCCTGACAGAGATCCAGCCTCAGTCTGCAGCTCCGCCGGGAGTGAGCTGCAGACTGAAGTGTCTCGCGATCTCCAGCCTGTCAGAGCGTTGCCGCGGCAACGCTCTGCCTGGAGATCGCGAGGCTCACCATATGGTCTGCAGCTCACTCCCGGCGGAGCTGCAGACTGAAGAGAGAGGGCGCCCACTGGACCACCAGGGCAGGTATTTAAACCCCCCTCTGTCCCCTGTCACTCACTGCCCCCCCACCCTGCCTCTGCCCCCATACCCCCCTAACCCCTGTCACTCACTGCCCCCCCACCCCCCCCTAACCCCTGTCCCTACCCCTCTAACCCCTGCCACTACCCCTCTAACCCCTGTCCCTAACCCCTGTCACTACCCCCTAACCCCTGTCACTAACCATCTAACCCCCTAACCCCTGTCACTACCCCCCTAACCATCTAACCCCCTAACCCCTGTCACTACCCCCAACCCCTGTCACTACCCCCCAACCCCTGTCACTACCCCTCTAACACCCTAACCCCTGTCACTACCCCCTAACCCCTGTCACTAACCCCCTAACCCCTGTCACTACCCCCTAACCCCTGTCACTACCCCTCTAACCCCCTAACCCCTGTCACTACCCCCTAACCCCTGTCACTATACCCTCTAACCCCCTAACCCCTGTCACTACCCCCCTAACCCCTGTCACTACCCCTCTTAACCCTGTCACTACCCCCCTTACCCCTGTCACTACCCCTCTAACCCCATAACCCCTGTCACTACCCCCCTAACCCCGTCACTGCTCCTCTACCCCCTAACCCATGTCACTGCTCCTCTACCCCCCTAACCCCTGTCACTACCCCTCTACCCCAACCCCTGTCACTACCCCCAACCCCTGTCACTACCCCCCTAACCCCTGTCACTACCCCCTAACTCCTGTCACTACCCCCCTAACTCCTGTCACTACCCCCCTAACCCCTGTCACTACCCCCCAACCCCTGTCACTTTCCCTCTACCCCCCTAACCCATGTCACTGCCTCTCCACCCCCCAACCCCTGTCACTGCCCCTCTACCCCCCTAACTCCTGTCTCTACCCCCCAACCCCTGTCACTATCCCTCTACCCCAACCCCTTTCACTGCCCCTCTACCCCAACCCCTGTCATTACCCCTCTATCCCCAACCCCTGTCATTACCCCTCTATCCCCCTAACCCGTCACTACCCTTCTACCACCCCTAACCCCTGTTACTACCCCCTAACCCCTGTCACTAACCGTCTACCCCTGCTACCTCCTGTTACTGCCCCTCCACCCCCCCACCTCCTGTCCCTCTACCCCCCAACCCCTGTTGCTGCCCCTCCACCCTCCTAACCCCTGTCGCCCACACAGTGCACCCCTCACAATCATACACACTGTACCCCACACACACTGAATCCCTCACAATTACACAAACTGTACCCCTTACAATTACATACACTGTACCCCTCACAATCACACACACTGCACCCTTCACAATTACACCACACTGTACCCCTTACACGCTGCACCGCTCACAATCACACACACACTGCACAGCTCACAATCACACATACACTGCACCTACGTATACTTGTATTTGTGTGTGTGTGTGTGTGTGTATATATATATATATATATATATATATATATATGTATGTATATAAAAATACATATACACGTGGCGTGTGTGTTTGTGCTTTAGGGTGCACACCCTAATGCAACAGGCTGCGCACGCCTATGTTAGTAGCCCCCCTAAACCCTTCCAATTATTTTTCTACCTACCCCTCTTCCCCTATCCTTATTAGTAGCCCCCCTAACCCTTTCCAATTATTTTTCTGCCATGTTAACTAACGCCAGTGCTGGAGTGCCGCCGTGTTTACATTAAAAGGCCTGCAGGGACAGGCTATAGACACCAGAACCACTACATTAAGCTGCAGTGGTTCTGGGGACTATAGTGTTTCTTTAATGTGAGGTAAATTAGAGATTAGTGCCACGAATAATATGCTAGATTGCCTACTTACAACCAGATGAGGATGAGGATGGGCTCTAGCTGCAGTCTGGCTCCATTGGTCTGGTGTAGAACAGGCTCTCTGGAGGCTGTTTGTAACTGTGGTCACAAAAATCAATGTTCTGGGAGAACGGGAAGCAGCTCCATTTTTTGGGGGCCCTTTACACAGCTCAAGGTCTGGGTCCCAGGGTCCACCTTCATGTTCCACCAATGAGTTTGTTCACAGGGGGTGGAGTGTGCAGGGGATGTCCTGATATGTGTGTAAGGAATGCATTGTGTGAATCTGTGTTTGTATGTGTAAGGGCTGCAAGGTGGTGCATTGAGTGTGTGTACGGGGTGCATTGAGTGTGTGTAAGGAATGCATTGTGTTTCTGTGTGTGTAAGGGCTGCATGATTGCGTGTGTGTGTGTGTGATGGATGTCAATCTCTCTCCCTCCCTTGTCACTCTCTTTCTCCCCCTCCCTCCCTCCCTTGTCAATTTCTTTCTCCCCCTCCCTCCCTCCCTTGTCACTCTTTCTCTTTCTCCCCCTCCCTTGTCACTCTTTCTCCCCCTCCCTCCCTCCCTTGTCACTCTTTCTCCCCCTCCCTCCCTCCCTTGTCACTTTCTTACTCCCACTCCCTCCCTTGTCACTTTCTTACTCCCCCTCCCTCCCTTGTCACTCTCTTTCTCCCCCTCCGCCCCCATTGTCACTCTCTTTCTCCCCCTCCCTCCCTTGTCACTCTCTTTCTCCCCCTCCCTCCCTTGTCACTCTCTTTCTCCCCCTCCCTCCCTTGTCACTCTCTTTCTCCCCCTCCCTCCCTCCCTTGTCACTCTCTTTCTCCCCCTCCCTCCCTTGTCACTCTCTTTCTCCCCCTCCCTCCCTTCCTCCCTCCCTCCCTCGTCACTCTCTTTCTCCCCCTCCCTCCCTCCCTCCCTCCCTTGTCACTCTTTCTCCCCCTCCCTCCCTCCCTCCCTTGTTACTCTTTTTCCCCCTCCCTTGTCACTCTTTCTCCCCCTCCCTCCCTCCCTCCCTCCCTTGTCACTCTCTTTTTTCTCCCCCTCCCTCCCTTGTCACTCTCTTTTTTCTCCCCCTCCCTCCCTTGTCATTCTCTTCCTCCCCCCTCCCCTACCTCTGTTGTAGCGTGGCCGAGCCCTGTATGGTCCGCGGGTACAGGGAGATTTTGTTTCCTGTACCTGGCCGGACTAAAAGGAAGTGCACACTCAGTGTGCACTTCCTGTTAGTCTGGCCGGGTACAGGAGACACATGCTCCCTGTACCCGAGGACCATACAGGGCTCGGCCACGCTACAGTGAGGGAGTGACAGGAGGGAGCGCTGAGCGCTTCCCTCCTGTCAGCCCCTCTCCTCATGCTGCGCCCGGGCGGTGCGCCCTCATGGACGCACCAGCCCGGGCAAAGCTGCAGCCGCCTGAGGCTCTCTGCAGAGTGGCTGCAGCATGAGGGGGGATTTCCCCATAACCTGTCCCCCCCCGCATGATTTGCTGGGGGGGTGCGTCCCCCCCATCCCCCCCGGTTCCTACGCCCATGCGTGTATATGCAGGATTGGGGGGAAGGAGCTGGATAAATGTAAATCAGTTGGTTGGGTTAACAAATGGTAAGCAGGTTTATTTTAATTTTTTTAATGAAAAAAACACTAACTTTGATTCTATCAATTTAGTTTCTCTGCGCTGTAGATTATGAAGCGTGAGACGAGTGTCAGTGTAAGCTGAATACATGTGATAAGCGTCTGTTTGTGTCCGGTGAGTGTGTAGGATGAGTGTCTGTTAACATGAGTTGAGCATCTTGTCACATACATACTGTGGAGTATATGTGAGCTGAGTGACTGGTAGAGTTAGCCGAGTTCTCCAACTGTGTTCTGTAACTGAGCAGTGTATGTGTGGGATGTGTATGTTGGTGTGCGTTAGTATGTGTGACTGAGTGTTCTGTAACTGTGAGCAGTGTATGTGTGGGATGTGTATGTTGGTGTGCGTTAGTATGTGTGACTGAGTGTTCTGTAACTGTGAGCAGTGTATGTGTGGGATGAGTGTATGTTGGTGTGCGTTAGTATGTGTGACTGAGTGTTCTGTAACTGTGAGCAGTGTATGTGTGGGATGAGTGTATGTTGGTGTGCGTTAGTATGTGTTACCTGAGTGTTCTGTTACTGTGAGCAGTGTATGTGTGGGATGTGTATGTTGGTGTGCGTTAGTATGTGTTACCTGAGTGTTCTGTTACTGTGAGCAGTGTATGTGTGGGATGTGTATGTTGGTGTGCGTTAGTATGTGTGACTGAGTGTTCTGTTACTGTGAGCAGTGTATGTGTGGAATGAGTGTATGTTGGGGTGCGTTAGTATGTGTTACCTGAGTGTTCTGTTACTGTGAGCAGTGTATGTGTGGGATGAGTGTATGTTGGTGTGCGTTAGTATGTGTTACCTGAGTGTTCTGTTACTACTGTGACCGAATGTCTGCAGCATAAGTGTTTGGGATCAGCTCGTTAGTGTGCCGTGTGGGTGTGAGTGTGAACTAAATAGAAGTGATTGTAAGCTTGTCCGAGCAAGGTCCTCTTTAAAGGGTTACTCCAAACACCATGGCCACTACAGTGATTTGAAGTGGTCATGGTGCTTGGAGTCTTTATGTGTAGCATTTCACTGTGAAAAGCTGCACATTCAGAGTTAAAGCCCTTTGCTGCTGGAGGTGTAACTCCACCACTGGCATCGTCATTATGGCGTCATTAGCCAGCCTGGGCTGGGTACTGTCAATTCTGTGCATACTGGATGCTTGTCTTCTCTGTGCTGCCCACGTCCTCCCCTCAAACCAATGTCACTGACATCCTTCCTCTTCTAGTGAGGGGGATTGACATCATCAGAGAAGAATCGGGCGGCAGGGAGAACTAGGTGCTAGCACACAGCTATTACTTTCTTTTTTGGGGTTTGTTGGGATTGGCACCAAGATATTTACCAAAGGTCTCATTTGTTTGTTATAAACACACATTAGAATTGTAAAGCACTATGGAATATGTTGGAGCTATGTAAATGCCAATAATAATTATAATAATGATGATAATAATACATTTTAGATTGTAAGCTTCTTTGGGCAGTTTTAGGGGGGCCCAAAGACCAAGGCTTGCCAAGGGCTTCAAAGGCTCTAAACACTCCAAGAATGCAAAAGTTGTATGAGTTGTACATTTTTCAGCGTTTCAAAACCTATATTACAATGATTTAGACTGCATTGAAAGCTATCAGGTAATTAAATAGTTTAACCCCTTAAGGACACATGACATGTGTGACCAGTCATGATTCCCTTTTATTCCAGAAGTTTGGTCCTTAAGGGGTTAAGCAATGTCTCTGCAAACAATGATTTTTACCTGGTAAACTGGGTGCACTTTGTTTGAGGACATTTCATATCTTGTCCTCCGTTAGAGATTTAACGAAGCTGGAGGAAAACGGACAAACACAAAGATTATAAGAAATGCCACTGGGTTTAAAGGGACACTATAGTCACCAGTGCAACTACATGTATTCCTGACCCTATGGTGTTAACACAACCATCTAGCCCCCCATGGCCCCTCATGCCTCCATAAATATAGCAAAATCTTACTGTATTCAAGCCTGAAGCTGTAACTCTGCATGCTGTTAGACTCCGAAAAACAGTCTGCTGACATCATCAGAAGTGGTAGCCTGAACCAATCACAATGCATCCCCATAGTATTGGCTGAGACTGACAAAGAGGCAGATCAGGGGCAGAGCCAGCATGATTCAAACACAGCCCTGGCCAATCAGCATCTCCTCATAGAGATGAATTGAATCAATGAATCTCTGTGAGGAAAGTTCAGTGTCTGCATGCAGAGGGAGGATACACAGTGCTGCCCTGTGCTCTGCTGACAGCAGATCTGAGTGGATGGAGGCATATTATGCCTCCATCAACTCCGAAGTCCCTCTGGTTCACTGTGAGTTACTGCAACCGGAGGTGTTCCTAGCTTTCAATGTAAACACTGTATTTTCTCAGAAAATACAGTGTTTACATGAGAGAGGCTGCAGGGAGCTATAGTTCTCACCTGAACAGACTCATTAAGCTGAAGTTGTTCAGGTGACTATAGTGTACCTTTAAATACCTCCCAACATTTCAAATGGACAAAGAGGGACACTTTAATTTTAAGATTGTGAGTGGGGATTTGGCCAATGGCAGGACTGTTCTGAGAAATTCTAGGTGACTTACAAATAACGATTTACGCAGCTAAAAATTAATTTATCTGATTTACACAGATTGATTTCTAAACACATATAATATGGTTTAAAGACTAATTATTATTGCTGGGGAGCTCTGTTACACACTAAGACACAGCAACAATGTGGAACGCCTAGAAAAGAGGGACAGAGGGATTTGGGTCCTAAATAGGGACAGCCTGCTTTAAATGAAGAGGCAGTGGTAAGCAAAAGAAGGCCAGGGGTGGGGTATTTCTTAAACAGTAAGTGGTGGTAAGGTGACAAATTACTTATAAAATACTGACTAAAATAGCCAGGTTGTAAAAAATATTTCAAGATTACTTCAAGCACTTTTGACAAAGACCACATCAGGTCGAAACGCGTCAGGACAATATTTTTGTGAATTTTACCACCTTGCTGTTTTTAGGCCTTATTGTTTGCCTTGTTGGCTGAATAAAGATGAAAGATTGTTCAGTGAACGTTGCTCCTGGTGTTTATCCTGGTGTCTATCCTGGACCTAGCAATGCTGTCCAGAGGAAGGAGACACGTTGGGAAGGAGCCTGAGCTTGAGATCTTTCAGAAGGGGATTTAATCAAAGCTTTCATACTCTGAGTCAAATAAATTGGCTCAGCAGTATGTGAGTGGGATTCTCATCCAGTTGTGTATATTTGAGCTGTTACATACCATGTTGTGCTTTTTTATTTATTTCAGATTCTGTCATTTTACTGTCATTTTACTCCCAGCAGGGTAACATTGTGTATTTGGAATTGCACTTGTTTTTAATGTCTGTACTGTTGTTATGTGTTGTGGAGAGTGACACAGTAGCAAGTGTCTTTATTGCACCCAAAACTCACAAATATCAGCATTTTTCCTCTGCACATTTTTATTTGAACATGTACGTTAAGCATCATGACCACTTTAGTGATTTTAGGTGATCATGGCGTTTGGAGCCTGTGTGTTCTGCATTTTAATTTGGTACGCTGAACATACAGAGATATTCAAAGGTTGTAGCATCATCATTAACCAGCTGACGCTCAGCAAATGGATGACTAGCGGGATTGGCAACTGGCTTCTGCCACTTCGCAGAAGCCAAATGTGCATCACTGGCCAATAGAGGACCCTTGGAACACGATGGGACCCAGGTAAGAGGTAAAAGTTCTCCTCACATCATAAACACTACAGCGGACTGCAGTGGTCATGATACTTCTAACCTTTTAACTACACTAATTTGAAATTTATTTCTAACGTGTCTGCTTTGGCCTTTAATGTGGAAGTCAGTGGCTAATTCACTATACCTGACAGGCACACTTTGACAGTCACTTAGTCACCAAGTCATGACTAATCCACAAGTACTGTTACGTCGCGGGTAATAGTTAATGTGACACAAAAATAACAAAGTAAAAAATTGTTGACTTAATTTAAAATGTTTTCAAAGTTCAAAACATAAAATAAAGGAAATATAAAATAGGTGACCAAAAACTTACGTCTGGAGCTGTAGTGGTTATGGTACTTACAGTGAGGCACAGCAGAGGATAACTAATTTACATGCGTAGTCATGCTTTGCCCAGCTAAGCATGGAAATTAAAAAAAACAAAAAACAATTAGAAATATTGGAAAAAAATTGCTTAAAAAACCCAACCTCCCCTCCAAACTTCTAGTGTCCTATTAAATGAACTAAAATTGAGAAATTGACACAGCTGCTCGGTTTCCTTGTTTATGTATAGTGATGCATTGCATTGTGTCCCCCATCGACAGCCCAGATTTTTTTCTCCCCAGTAAAACAAGGTTTCTTTTCAAAGTTATACATAAGGAATTATATAACCAAGGGCTGAAGCGGAGACTCTCAGAGAGCAAAATGGGGGAATTTGCAAGATGGCGGCATGGTTTATAAAGACCGGTGGGACTTGCAGCATATTTAAAAAAATGGAAGTGATCTAGGTCCCGGGGTCAAATGCAACTATTGGGTGGCTTAGCAGGGCTTAGGAGACCTTTTATAAAATGAATGCGTACAATGCATGTATGTGTCTGGGAAATCACCATAGCACAAAAACATTGCATAAATGTCACACTTTCGTAGCAGTAAAAATGGCCCCGAAGAGGCTAAAATACATTCTCTATATTCTACCTCTAATTCCTGGAGAGATGTGTTGGCACAGCTGACTGTCTATAGCAAAGTGACTATAACGTTAAGAAATACAAACCGGCTTATTTCCTAAAGTGAGGATTAAAAGGGAATTTCAAATTTTAGGGGAAAATAGCTGAGCTGGAAAAAAATCTTTAAGTCAGCGATGCTTTTAGTTCTGCTATTTTGGTATAAAATATAAAATTCACTTTGAATTCTCACTTTTCTATATAATCCTGGCAGTATTTAATTATATTAATGTTTAATAATATTAAATCCACTATGATCTGGAAAGTTAAGTCTATTTACTTACGCCTGAAGGAGATCTTGTTCTGGAGAACCCAGCGTGCGCTCAATGTTTGCAAGTTCCAGTAATGTAATATTAATTGTACCGTATAACAAAGCTTTATCTTCTCTCTGTCGCTCAATGACAGACGTAGATCCATTCCTACTTGACTCAGCCCTGGCATCAGTTCAGCAGTATGTTTAAAGAGTCGCCCCAGCAACCAAACTCTGTAACATTTATTCCAAGAACCCGTGATAATGATCACAAATGTAATCTTTAAAATACCTTTATTTGCAAACTTGCTTACCTATGTTAGGTATATAAATAAAAATCTTACAGTCGGGGCTCGATTAATTCAACACCACATAAATGCTAGCAGTAAGGTAGGGGGCGCTATAAGGAGCTATCTTGTTAGGAAAACAACTTTGTTTTCCTGGCACTATATTTTCCCTTTAAAGGACCTTATAGTGCCAGGAAAACATACTCGTTGCCCTGAGGTTGCCCCCACCCTTAGGGTCCCACTCCCGCCGGGCTGGATGTAGAGGAAGGGGGTAAACACTTACCTTTCTCCAGTGCCAGGCTCCCTCGGTGCTGGAGACTCTCCTTCTTCTTCTGCCATCATCGGCTGAATGCACATGCAAGGCAAGAGCCGCGCGCGCATTCAGCCAGTCTCATAGGAAAGCATTCTCAATGCTTTCCTATGGACGCTGGCGTCTTCTCACTGTGAAAATCACAGTGAGAAGCGCGGAAGCACCTCTAGTGGTTGTCAATGAGACAGCCAATGGAGGCTGGATTAACCTTAAAGTAAACATAGCAGTTTCTCTGAAACTGCTATGTTTACAGCAGAAAGGGTTAATCATAGGTGGTCCTTTAACATAAAGAATTGTAAAAAAACAAACCGCTAATTCTGTCTCCCTCTGCACCACCCCAAACCCACTATTGTTAGGGAAATTACAGGATTACATGCAAATACTGACATTTACATACACACACATATCTATTTTATCTGTTTTTTACATATATATATATATATATATATATATATATACACACACACACACACACATTCATCTTCAGATGTTAAAATGATGTACACACATACATTGATATACACACATGGACAAATTATTATTATTTTATTATTTATATAGCGCCAGCAAATTCCGTAGTGCTGTACAATGGGTGTATTACCAGACACGTTATTGTAACCAGACAAATGGACGCACAGGAACAGAGAGGTTGAGGGCCCTGCTCAATGAGTTTACATGCTAGAGGGAGTGGGATATACAGACATAAGGGGTATAAGTAGGGGTAATGAAATGGGTTGCTAGAAAAGTAATCAATGAGAACTTTTATTACAGTTTTGACAGTTGCAGGAGAGGAGTCATGGGGGCGAAACAGTTTAAATGATATGCTTTCCTGATGAAGTGTGTTTTCAAAGATTTTTTGAAGGAGTGGAGACTGGGTGAAAGTCTAACGGAGAAGGGAAGGGAGTTCCACAGAAAAGGTACAGCCTTGGAAAAGTCTTGGAGGCGACACACAGGGCTCGAGTCCTGCAGGAACGCGTGGGAACGGCGTTCCTGCACTTTTTTCACAGCAGGAACGCCGTTCCCCCTGCAGGCACTCAGGGGGCGGCAAAAAATGCCGCCCCCAAATGCCCTGTGTTCCCCCTGTCATGGGGGGGGCCACCTGATTGCCCCCCTGCTCCCCCCCGGCGGGCGGCTCTCTCCCTGTCACACGCGGCGAGGGAGCTGTGTCCTCTCTGGTCCCTCTCGCCGCGCGCCGTTTTCTGATGCAGGGAGCCGGAATATGACGTCATATTCCGGCTCCCTGCATCAGCAGACAACCCACGCGCCGAGAGGGAGCAGAGAGGACACAGCTCCCTCGCCGCGTGTGACAGGGAGAGAGCCGCCCGCCGGGGGGGAGCAGGGGGGCAATCAGGTGGCCCCCCCATGACAGGGAGAGAGTAGCCCGCCTCACTACAGCCCCACTGGACCCCAGGGACCCATCCATGCCAGCTTTCCTAAAAGGTAGGGAGGCTGGGTGGGTGGGCAATGTTAATTTGAATAATTTGTATATATGTATGTCTGTTAGTGTATGTGTGTGTGTATGTCTGTTAGTGTATGTATGTCTGTTTGTCTGTTAGTCTATGTCTGTTAGTGTATGTCTGTTAGTGTATGTGTATGTATGTGTGTGTGTATGTCTGATAGTGTATGTGTGTGTATGTCTGTTAGTGTATGTGTATGTATGTGTGTGTATGTCTGTTAGTGTATGTGTGTATGTCTGTTAGTGTATGTGTGTATGTCTGTTAGTGTGTGTGTGTATGTCTGTTAGTCTATGTATGTGTGTGTGTATGTTAGTTCATGTCTGTTGGTGTATGTGTCAGTGTGTGTGTGTGTGTATGAGTGTATTTACGTCTGTTAGCGTATGTATGTGTGCGCGTATAAGTGTATGTGCTTCTGTTAGTGTATGCACATGTTTGCGTGTATGTGCTTCTGTTAGTGTATGTTTGTAAGTGTCTGTCAAATCAGTGAGAGTCTGTTTGTCATTTAGTGTGTGTGTGACTATTAGTGTGTGTCTGTCAGTGTGTTTGTGTGTGTCTCTCTGTCAATGAATGAGTGTGTGTCAGTGAATGTGTGTGTGTGTGTCAAATCAGTGACGTCTGTGTGTTTGTCACGTAGTGTGTGTGTTACTGTCAGTGTGTATCTGCCAGTGTGGGTGTCTGTCAGAGAGTGTGCTTAGAGGGACACTATAGGCACCCAGACAACTTCAGCTCATTGAAGTGGTCTGGGTGCAGTGTCCCAGTCCCCTTAAACCTGCAAGTGTAATTATTGCGGTTTCTCAGAAACTGCAATAATTACCTTGAGGGGTAACTCCACCTCTAGTGGCTGTCTATCAGACACTAGAGGGACTTTCGGGTGGTTAGGTGATCAAAAGTCGCCTAACTGATGCTGGACGTCCTCACCCTGTGCATGAGGACATCCAGCATCTGCTAAATACCCATAGGATTTTAACCCCATCAGTGTCGAGTGGGGGAGGGGAGGACATGAGGGAGGGGGGGGCACTACAGGGAATTATAGTGCCAGGAAAACAGCTTTGTTTTCCTGGCACTATAGTATTTCTTTAAAAGGAGCAGGAAAAGGTGGAGTCTAAAGAGGAAGGGGTGGGTTCTTAATCAGGAAGCGGTGCGCCCTTGACAGGAAGGGGTGGTAAATTTAGATTAGGGGTTCTCAGGTATAGTCATGCCTAGGGCAGCACAAAATTAAAATACACCACTGTGTGAGTGTCTGAGTATGTGTGTGCGTCTGTGAGTGTCTGAGTGCATGTGTGTGTCTGTGAGTGTATGTGTGTGCACGCGTTTATATATGCATACGAGTGTTTTTTTTTTTGGGTGGGGGGGGAGTTCCCACACTTTTTTTCCCAGGACTTGACCCCTGGCGACACATATACTCATACACACACACATTCATATACACAGACTACACACATGGTCATGTGCACAGATAGACTCATACACACACACATATTCATGTACACAGACTCATACATACACTTTCATATACACACACACCTGTAGGCAGCCTAGCAAACATAAATAAGTAAAATAAATTACAGAGGAACGTTAGCCTCTACTCAATCTCATAGCTCACTTGTGCAGCGATCAGACTTTTGCTGCAAGCAGTAGGATTCACCATTAGTTAGAAGGCGATACTGTTGCCACACATCGTGTAACAAGGTATCGATTTTTCTATCCAGTATCCGTTTGGAAATTACGCTACTAGTAAAGTGAGAGAAACCAAGAGAGTGTTTCCCTTAATAGTGTGTATTAGAGCTCTTTTTACTTTGCATATATTTGTTTCAAATGATATATATTTATTTATTCTTATGTCTTTTAATATATGTAATAAAGTAATATTTTACTATATATAAATCCTATTCTATTGTTTTTGCTGCTGATCCAATATCCTGGTTCCTGCTATATCCCAGGTGGGGATTATACCACCAAAGCTATACAAAATATTGAAGGTAGGATACCACTTGATTTCTTTTCATTATATTTATATGTACCTACTACACCACTGGAGTATCTCAGTTTTTTCTGTTGGAGCACTGTTAGCTACACTTCTGAGCAGATCTTCACATATCTGGGATTGTACCATCCAACCCCTATACAGCAGAGCTATTAGCAGCTCAAAAAGTGTGAGTTTAACACCTATATAGTTTTAAAACACTCTCACACAGATCTGACATATTGCACTATTATCTGTATATACTGTTTTGTGTTTTTTTTCTCTCTCAATTTATTTTGAAGATTTTGTATTGTGGGGGAAAGGGTACAGAAGAAAGAGGATGGGGAAAAGGTTCATAATACATATATCGCATCACATTCGTAATCACAGATTTCGCAATGCAGGTTTGGCATTAAATAAAGACGTTTGTATAAGAAAGTGCCTAGCTAGTGTAAGTATCGTTTGTTGTTTGGTTTTGTTGCTCTTGGTTTTATTAACAGCTGTATAGTGGACTAGTTCTGTTTCGTATTTTGTTATGATGCCTAGAGGGGCCTAGGTGTGGTTGGTGTGTGTGGCAGAGTCGTGAGCTGCGGTATTTTTTGTGTAAATGTGGTCCTAGTCTTGTAGGCCCATACTGTGCTTTTGGTTGGGTGCCTTTTGGACTTATTGTTGCAATTAAGTTCATCTGTGTAGGTGAGCCGGTGTTGTGATCTGCTGGTTTTTGTGAAGATGTAGGGGGTGTGGTTTGATTGGTGTTCTTTTTTAAGTTACAGGGACGG
Organism: Pelobates fuscus; assembly: GCF_036172605.1. Classification (NCBI taxonomy): domain Eukaryota; kingdom Metazoa; phylum Chordata; class Amphibia; order Anura; family Pelobatidae; genus Pelobates; species Pelobates fuscus. The sequence goes on along the minus strand of NC_086321.1, from coordinate 41,805,706 downwards.
GGGGGGGGGGGGGGGTATGGTGTAATTTGGTATGTATTTATATGCATTCGTGTGTTAAACTTATAGGGGAGGCCCGAGAAGTTTCGGGGTGGTTTCCCATGTTATTTTTGTTAATAGTTGTGCTGAGCTTTATGGGTGTCGTGTTGTTCCATTGAGTTGTGTGTGGTATCTCTTTCTGGAAGGGTTGGCGTACGTTCAAACTTGTCTCGCATTCTTGGATTCTTTTTCTGTTTTCTTAATTTCCCAGAAAGTGAAATTGATAAGCCTAGAACATGTTTTGTTGGAGGTGAGCATTGAGAGCCTCAGTTGTTTGTGTTGTGTGAGGTTGTGTGTTGTGTCTGGTACGTCGTGGGTGTAGGGGGGGAGGGGAGGCATGGGGGGTAGGGGACCGGTAGGTGTGAGGGGGGTGGGTGTTGGGTGGGGGAGGGTGAAGAGGGTAATGAGTTTGGGGGTGGAGTATGCTGTTTTATGTTTTAAGGTCCTGTGCAATATGGAATTGCCAATCTTTGACTGTTAATGAGTGTATGTATATATAAGATTTTATAAAAAAAAAAAAATTCTATGAAGTTGTTTTGGCGCGGTAGATGATACCTGTTTTTTCACAATTTGCTCACTTTGCAAGGTTTAAGAATCCTTTCTGATCTACTGCAGCCCATTCTTATTGATTGATTATAGTGAGCGCCTACACCTGTTTCTTTGTACATTATGAAGGTAATATCCTGCAGCGTGTTTCTGAATACGAATATTTTGGATGTGATCTTAAAATAAATTAGAAAGGGTTACTATTAATACAATCCTTCCAGTTAAGCAGTAAAAAAAAATTATGTGCAATTTTGAAAAAACTGAAGTTGATATCAGGTTTTACTATTTAAAATACATAAAAAAGGAATGTAAGGATCAACAGATCTCCCATTTTCTGAAACCTTGTTGAAGGTAGGTGGCTTTAAGTTCCTCACATTCTAAAAAGTTTGTACGACCTGAATTTCTCACTAACTGAGAGTAAAACAAAAACCAGTAATGGAAGATATATATAATTAATTGTAAATGAAAGGGGTGAAGTTGAATTCTTCATTCAAGCCATGTGGGGTTAGCATTTGAAGTCCGTGGATCCATTTGGATTCTCGCCTAAGTAGCTTTAGATTAAAGTTACCCTCTCTTGAATTTAGAGTGATTAGTTCAAAGGCCCGGAAACTAAGATGAGAACCATGAGTCTTGTGTTCTCTGCGGATATGGTCCGCTACTGGTGTTGTGGTATTCAAATGAGTTAATGTATTTGCATGTTGTAATATCCGTCTCTTGAATTGCTGGTATGTTTTACCCATGTATTGTAATCCACAGCTGCAAGTTATGACATAGACTACCCGTGCAGAGTTACAGATGATAAAGTAGTTTATAGGGTATTGTTTTTTTGTGTATGTACACACCACTGATTTAGATGGTTTTAGGAAGCTCTACAATTTCCACATCTATATATTCCTTTTGTGCCCAAAAGCCAGGTTTTGGGGGCCAGCTGGGGTTTGAGGTGACTATGGGCAAGGATATCTCTGAGATTTCTTGGTCTCCGAGCTGTGATGCTTGGGAATTGCGGTAAGTTATTGGCCCTTATTGGCCCTTATCCCCCTGTATCTTAAAGACTATGCTGTCTTCCTTGCCACTTGTGTTTATTTAAATGATCGGTTTGTGCTGGATCTCAATGTAAGGAAGCAGCCATTTTGTCCTCCTCTGCCCATGATGTCTGCCATTTGCCTTCTGTGGGATGCATTTTACTGATGGGTTTTAGGTCAATTTTATTGGCAACTGAAACAGAACCTTGCTTTAAGCTCTGCCCATTGTCAAGTTTTGCCAATGTGACTGATTTACATAAGGAAAAGTAGTCCCTACTTTATTAATGTATTTAATACAACGCACAGCGCACAGAAAAAAATAAAAGACATTTCAGACACAGGTAACTGTATAAAAGCAGATTAGATAAAGTTTATTTTACCTTTAATCCAGGAATCTTGTTTTGACAATTTGCATTTATATCTGCTTGTTGTAATTTGTCATTTTTTACACGACAGTTACATCAAATCTCATATAGTTAATTCTTTACATTTTTCCAGCGGTTACTTCACGCCCTATGAATCTCGTGCAAGGCATCCCATGTGCTTTCTGTTTGACTCACCATCACGATTTGGCTCTAACTAAATGGTTTAAATGGAGGGATGGCACCAGGGGAACCCAGACATTATAACAACTTAGATAATGATTATAGTGACTAGAATGGACCTTTAAATAATCTATCTCAAGTAAAAATAAAATAAAATATGGAGACAGAGCCTTTCATCACCTTGTCACGGCCTTACTGTGTATTGCGTAATAATGTTTACTTTGATTATCCCCGTGACACTTACATTATTATAATAATACATGTGACAAAAGTAAACCTTGCAATGAAACCATCACACCTTTCAGATGTTCTAGAATATAAACAAACAAATATTAACCACACTATCTAATGTTTCCATAATTACAAAACTCCACCAAGAGAAATCTATTGTCCTCAACTGTGCAACCAGATGATCAATGACAGACTGGTACAATAACATTCTGTTTAGAGATGTATGGCTAGATGAGGATATTTCATTGTATTGTGGGAAACCAATGAAGCTTAAATAAGTGCTTATTAAGTATTCCGAGAATGACAACAAATGTGAATCGGGTGATGTGTCCGTACATGTTTTTTTAATGTTTGGTAGGCACACGAGGTATACAGAGATTAGTTACCATTTGACTATGGATGCCAGTCTTTGGCATTTAGTACTCCACACAAATATTTGAAAGAGTACCGTAATTTATTTTTTTATTACTCATAGTACACGGTAAATTTTCCCAATAATTAAATACACAAAGACTCATTTATAGCTTCCAGCTAGTCTTTCTCCACCAGGGAGGATTGAATAGAAAATAAGTGATTCTGATTGATCTTTATAAGCAGGAGCTCAGATGATACCTGGAAAATCATCTAACTATGAAATGACAATGAGGGTGATGCTGGATTTTTAGAGTTTGTAAGACTTCTTGACAAACAGGAATATTTTCCATAGGGATTTACTCACTAAACATGAGATGGTAATGAATTCGGTTAATAATTTCCAAACTACCGCCTAAAATACGCAAGCTGTGACTGGCTGAGTTGGAGTACTTTATCGACTCTGCTCTTTCTACTTAAATTTAGCAATTTAGATTTCAAGTCACTAAACTAAAATTTTGCTTTTAATGAATTATGTCTAATGAATTATTATATGTCTAATGACCACAATGTCATACATAACTTTACTGTCTATAGTTAAAAAAAAGGAAGGGGGATTGTCTTGATTCTCACATTGTGCAATGGAAATGTATGATAGATTTGTGAGATTAACAGCATAGTATTGAAAAAAGCACACATTTTGAAATACACCATTTTTTTCCTTTAGGGTAACTCTAAAATCATTTCTGCCTCTATAAAAAATGTATTATGAAGGTTTACTTCAATCAGCCTACAATGTCGCGCCAAGTGTCTTTTTTTTCAAGCCGCGCTGTTTATCTTCTACAGTCTGATAGATGTTGTGTTGCTGATTTGGTCTGTTCTTGACGATGCCAAGCTGCATAATTCTGCTCCGTGAAAAATGTTTTCGGACTATGCTTCTCAGTTGTCTTGCTCCAGTCTAAACACCTGTGCTTGGTGTGTTGGCCATTGACAGTGGCCATAATTAGACCAAGTGTTCATCCTACTAATAAAGGGTGACTACTAATTATGGTGGAGATACTGACAATACACTAAGCCCTGCATTAACGTTCTGTTCCTTGATCAAACATGCAATATCATTTGTTGATACTATACTATAAATATTAGTGGTAGAAATAAGAGCATTACTCCAGCCCTGAGCTGATGTTACTCTTGGGCTGCTCTTCTTAAAGATCTGGCCTGATGAGCAGGTTCCATGTTTATACACGCTTTTCATGTTCATCAAGAGGATATCTCTTATTTTATCTTCATGCTCAGACTCCCTTATTGAAATAAAACATATTAACAATGCAAAACGAGACAATAAATAGGAGTAAAGTACAACAGTAACACAATAGTAGTTTATTGGTAATAGCATGTCCATTTGTAAACTTTCACTCCTTTCACACATATAGCATACACTATATACTAACACCATCGTAAAACTATCATATTTACATGTACAGATACAACACAATGAGATAAGACATTTACAAAAGAGGGTGTTGTGAGATACCACAGAACATTTTACAAGTGAATTTATATTTAAAAAAAAAAATTAAGATGCCTTAATAAACATATTTATAGTAAGAAGGAAAAAAATACTCTGTAAACAAAATGGCAACTATGGACTAAAAGGTAGATCCCCAACTTGGCAAAAATGTAAAACCCCAGCTTTAGTATAACTACAGCCCACATAACATCCTTTACTGATCTCAAACTTGCAAAGCGTTACTTGGGTTGTAGTTCTACAAATCTGGGGTACAACTTTTAAGCCATACATGGGCTACTGGATATAGACAGAATACTGTGAGTATGCCTCACCCATCCAAATGTGAAGTGCCACCTACAGAAAAATTACAGTTAATTTTTCCTTCATCCCAGTAAAAGCTTTTGCAGTGTATAAAGGCAGCAGAGGTAAGTAGAAACGTACTTACCTTCTCTGCACATCACCGTTCCATGATGCCTCAAACGCATATCTGCACACTCAGGCATCGGACTGAGAAATGCTACGTGTGTGCATGCGCTCCTGGCATTTACACTACAAGAGTTAACTAAAAAACATACTTTGCCAAGCTGCCTGGCTACGCATGTACAGCAATATAAAATAAACTATAACGATTGTAAAGTAATTTCAGCCAACCTATAGCTTTTAGTTAGCCAGGTTGTGCTAAATCGAGAAATTTACCGTTTTCTTTTTAAAGGCACACTAAAGTCAGCCAGACAACTTCATCTTAATGAAGTGGTCTGGGTGCAGTGGCTTGGCCCTTTTTACTCAGCAGGGCTGCAGAGTTAAAAGGCAATTCCTGCAGAGGTAAAAGGTGCTTTCCATTGTAATAACCGAGTAAAACTTGGTCACGTGACGTGAAAGTTCATAGGAAAGCATTGCACACAATGGGGAAGCTTGGTGTAAGTGCGGCATTTGTCGCACATGTGCATTAGGTCCCAAATACTCCTCTATGAGGAGCATTGGATACAACCATCACCAGAGGAGGAGAGGTGTGTAGGAAGTAGGTAAGTAAAACTTTGATTATAATAATGTTTTGGAAAATGGGGGGGACTTCAATTTAACAAACTAAACATGACTTGCAGTACACGCAAATTATCAGAAAACTGTGATGAAGAATAGTGCAAGGGTGCAGCATGATGTAAGTCAAATGCTTTTTATTATCCTGGCTGTACAATGGTAAGTCTAAAACTAGACATTAAAAGCATGCAACATGCTATTCTACCTTATTGCTTATGGAAACACTTTTTTCTTACTCAACGGATCTTACACTACTCCCAAATCCAGCAGATTCTGTACTTAATTACAGTGCAGAGTAAGTATGGGAGTTCAGAAAGCCAACTGCCTCGATTAGAATGGAACAGACAATCAACTACCTTCAACAGAGCTCTCCATGTTGCCCTAACAGTGTATACACATTAGACAGGAATGATGTCATGCCCAGACCTCTCAATGTGGCCCTGCAGGGTTAGTACTGAAAGTCAGGCAGCCATCTGCCCTCCTCTGGACCTGCTCTAATAGAGGCACAGTGAGATATCTAAGCAGGGCAGTTGGCTGCCTGATCTGCTTTATTAGCCCTTCTGCAGCATACAGTTTTGTTGTCAAACAGTTATCGCTTGCTGAAAATTGTTGAAACAATAGTAAAATAAAAAGTACCATATCAGCCCCACGACGACACCGGGAACATCGTATTTCTAAATAACAAAGCAGAATATGAAGTATATCACATAATCTATGGTGATCAGCTATACAGCTAGCCGGAACACACTATTCTTGCCCTCTCTTTTTACACTCAATAGAGAAATGCGGTTTAAATTAAATAAATAGCTGTAAAATACATTTAAATAACACTTTAAAAAATATATAAATAATTAACAAACAATGGTAGGTTTGCCAAATGTCAACAACTCAAGACTACCTGATCAAATAATGTTTCCTAGAATAAGGAAAATGCTTATTAAGTTAAACTATTCATGCCTTCACACAAACTTAAAATTTACTTTTTTTTTTTCATTTAGCACTAGCACTATTTAATTTGTCTCCCACGTTAAAATGTATCCTAGGACCCACCGATATTGGGGTACTGTGACGTAGTGGTAGGCTTAAGTCAATATGGCCATTTGGTGGAACTGAATCCACATAATTGTTTGGAGAGATAGTTGATTTTAAGAAGCCTTGTAAGATTTAAAGGACCACTATAGTGCCAGGAAAACAAACTCGTTTTCCTGCCTCTATAGGGTCTTTAGGTCCCCCACTCCCGCCGGGGTGAAGAGGGAGGAAGGGGTTAAACGCTTACATCTCTCCAGCGCCGGGTTCCCTCGCGTTGGGGACTCTGCTCCTCCTCCCAACGTCATGCGCTGAATGTGCATGCGTGGCAAGAGCCGCGCGCGCATTCAATCAGTCCATAGGAAAGTATTTTTCAATGCTTTCCTATGGACGTCAGCATCTTCTCACTATGATTTTCACAGTGAGAAGCGCCTCTAGTGGCTGTCAATGAGACAGCCACTAGAGGCTGGATGAACCCTCAATGTAAACATAGCAGTTTCTCTGAAACTGCTATGTTTACAGTTGCAGGGTTAACCTTAGATGGACCTGGCACCCAGACCACTTCATTGAGCTGAAATGGTCTGGGTGCCTATAGTGGTCCTTTAAAACTTTATTTACGTGTGTATGTCGTTCCTAAATCTGCATCTTTACATTCCATAACCCTATCAAATAAATAGAAGCAGGGTAATAGAAGAAAAGATCCCACAAGAATCAGACCAAAAATTTTGAGTTTTCTCCCAGTCCCACTCAATAAAATGTATATTATTTATTCACCTACTGGTAACATGAAAACCCCACAAAAAATCCATTAACCCAATCTGCATTCCAAAAATAATTTTCACCATGGAGAGAAAAAAAGTCTCCACCAGACTCCATCCATGCCTACCGGAAAATGCCTACTTTAGAAACGAGTCAGTAGCAGATTACAGTACTAAATAAGACTTCCCATGCACTAGAACAAGCACAGCAATGGAAGGACAGAAATGGGTTTGACGTTTATAGAAACAATCCCATATTCCCCAGTTGATAAATTAATTTAACTGGGCAATAGCCAGCTTTCTGCATTTTTATGAACTTTAGTCTACTGAATAATTGAAATCCAATGAATATTCTATACAGTTATTTCCCTTGTAAGAGTTATAACACATGGGTTTATTCACTAAACAGTAAATTGAAACGCACTGATAACAGATTTGCCAAAGGTTGGCCAAACAGCCATCAGAAAACACTCCGACTGTGAAATTGTTGCCAACTTTTTTTTTCACGTGACTTTGGTCTAAATTTTTGCAATTTGCAAGACAGCTAACCATTTAGTGAATAAACCAAATGAAAACACAAAAATGTAAAACAATGTATGAAATAACATTGTCTGCTTATATATATATGTGTATCTTTGATCACTGATCTCTACACAGTACAATCCACATTAAATGGAACATTCAGGCAGTGTAACTGGTGGTCAATGTACATCTGTCGGAGTTATAGTCCACATATAGCCTTTAAATCACAGTCACAATTTTCTATGACAAACTAGAAACCGATCACAGACAGGAATTTGGAACTGTTTGTACCTTTTTGATGAAGAACAACCTGCGAAAATGGGACTATTTTGGGTATTGTGTTAAGTAGAAAAATGTGCTCACAAATGTGACACTGTACAACACAAACTGTACCATCATAGTTTTTGAAATGTATAAAAGTCAGTTATTCTTTGATACTCTGAAGAAGCTGCAACAGATGAGTCTCAATCACTTGCTGAACTGAAATTAGAAAAAAGACAAACAATTAGCATTGCTTAACCCCTTAAGGACACATGACACGTGTGACATGTCATAATTCCCTTTAATTCCAGAAGTTTGGTCCTTAAGGGGTTAAAGGACCACTATAGTGCCAAGAAAACAAACTCGTTTTCCTGGCACTATAGTGCCCTGAGGGTGCCCCCACCCTCATGGCCCCCCTCCCGTGGGCTGAAGGGAGAGGAAGAGGTTAAATCACTTACCTTTCTCCAGCGCCGGGCTCCCTCGGCGCTGGGGACTCTCCTCCTCCTGTCGTCATCAGCTGAATGCACATGCGCGGCAAGAGCCGCGCGTGCATTCAGCCAGTCCATAGGAAAGCATTGAACGCTGGCGTCTTCTCACTGTGAAAATCACAGTGAGAAGCGCGGAAGCGCCTCTAGCGGCTGTCAATGAGACAGCCACTAGAGGCTGGATTAACCCATATGTAAACATAGCAGTTTCTCTGAAACTGCTATGTTTACAGCTGCTGGGTTAAACGTAGATGGACCTGGCACCCAGACCACTTCATTAAGCTGAAGTGGTCTGGGTGCCTATAGTGGTCCTTTAAGCTAAGATATTATACTAAATTATGTGCAGATGTGTCACTGCTTAAAGGAACACCATAGGGTCAGGAACACAAACATATATTTCTGACCCTATAGTGTTAAAACCACCATCAAGTTCCCCTGGTCCCCTCTTGCCTCCTTAAACATAGTAAAATCTTACTTGTATTCAAGCCTGAAGCTGCTGGCTCTGCCCCTGTCTGCATCAGACCTGCAAGCTGCCTGCTGACATCATCAGAAGTGTTATTCTGAGCCAATCCCAATGCTTCCCCATAGGATTGGCCGAGACTGGGAAGGAGGCAGATCAGGGGCAGAGCCAACACAAGTCAAACACTGTCCTGGCCAATCAAAATCTCATCATAGAGATGAATTGAATCAATGAATCTCTATGAGAAAAGTTCAGTGTCTGCATGCAGAGGGTGGAGACACTGATATGTTGTGATGCACACTAGGCAAGACAGCTTAAGGAAGCTGCTCTAGCAGCCATATGAGGAGTGGCCAGTGAAGTTATCACTAGGTTGTAATGTAAACACTGCATTTTATCTGAAAAAACAGTGTTTACAGCAAAAAGCCTGAAGGGAATGATGCTACTCACCAGAACAAATTCAATAAGCTGTAGTGTCCCTTTAAAGGGATACTCTAGCATAACACAAACCAGTGAAATGTAGAACATCTTGGGAATCAAATTTACATACAAGTTATACACTTATCAGCCATTAAAACAACCTGCGCAATATAGTAGCTCTTCTGTGTGATCAGACCAGATAGCCTGGCCTTCGTTTCCCACATGCATCAATGAGCCTTGGGTGCTCATGACCCTGATGCCGGTTCACCAGTTGTCCTCCCTTACACCACTTTTGTTAGATACTAACCACCACATAACAACCCACAAGACCTGCCGTTTTTGTCAAACTGCTGCTAAACAATATGACATAAAACAGGGGAAATGCAGTAGCCATATTTGGTTTTTTACGTATATAATCACTACACATATATAAAGGATTAAGTGAGATAATCAGCAAAATGTCAAACATGCTGTACGGATAACATTATATTCCACATAAAGCAAATAAAACACAAAACGCACAAAAAATGTACTAAAACAATATGAGGAACACAACTCACCACTTCTGTGGCCAAGAGCTACGGACAAGTCCATAGAATTGTATCCAGAGTCAGTCTCAATGGTTGGATCTGCACCATTTTCTGTTAAACATAACAAATGGTGATTAACAAGTGAATGCACTATACTATCATACGGCATTTATAAGATGAACACAGATATATAAATTTCATAAATGTGTTTTTGCATCTCAAGAAAATATGCTATGCTCAGCACAGTTATCATGCAGACAGCATCAATAGTGTGTAACAATCAAATAAAAAAAACTAAATTCATAGGTTTGGCACAAAATCGGGCGCCAAGGAACACAGCAGCAGGGAGCGGCACACTATTCAAACAATGAATCAAGCCATCTAGCAGGCATGAAAGCAGGATCATAATCCCTGCTACAGTACTGCTTAAACAGTCATTTTTAGTTGCAACATATAAAAGACAAAAAAAAGCAATTGATAACCACCTCATAAAAAAAAAGCAATCGCAGCAACCAATGGCTTTCATAGTCATTGTGTGATATCCAAGGAACTTAATACGAGGACTGACAATAACATTTACATTTTAACCACAATCAGAGCAGATTAATCTTTTATATGAAGTAATACATTAGCTTGCCTGCTTTTGTGTTTGAATTGAGTCTTCTTAATTTATCTTTGCTAGGCAGGGATGCCAAACATACAGAGCTTGTTTGCAAAGTAATTGTATGGTGCGAAGTGTGGGGACATTTCTAACACTTTACACTACTGGGTAAAATTGTAAGGGAGTTAGCTTCACTAAGTGAATGCCCAGAGCTGCTGGGAGGTCACCGAAACTAAGGATCTCCTCTCACAGACCCAAATATATTTATTGTTTCGTGTTTCATTCGGCCCCTGTTCACAAGGTCAGGAGGTACAGTGAATACTCACATCTTGGCATAGAAGAAGACAACTGGATGTCTATTGATTTCTTAATTTTCACACTTTTTTATTTTCTTATTTTCTGTCTGTGGACGAATACTATATTAACCCCTTCCAAACTTCTGGAATAAAATGGAATCATGACATGTCACACATGTCATGTGTCCTTAAGGGGTTAATCTACTCAGTTCTCATTTCCCCCATTTTTATTTCTTTTCTCTTTCCTGCATTTGGTATTTAAACTTAATTTTGGATCTTCTCATTATATCTATATATGTTACAGGTTAATGGTTTAGAAGTTTATTAGGTTAAGAGTCAACTACATACACCAGACTAAAACTATTCTAAACGTTTCCCACTGCAGACTGATAGAATCACTCCCATTTCCTAATCATAGCAGGCCCAACTCTATTAATCTTTCATAATGCTTATGGTATGGGAACATATGGATTAGTTAATAATTTATCAACCACCATTACTAATCTTTTATTAAAGATCTGTGCTTGTATCATTTTCAAACTCTGAATATCTAACCAAACATTTCATTCTTTTGTTCTTTTGACAGTTTTTTGATAAAATCTTTGTTGCTTTTGTGGATATCTGTTTTTAATAAAAATAAAAATAAAAAATAAAAGCAGAATTAAAAATGTGTTTAAAAAAAAAAAAAAAGAAACGCAGCTAGTTGGCATAGGCTGAGCACTTTAGCATCAGGGACTGGGTACCATACTTCTTTTGGCCTTCAGGCTCGCATGGAGCAAATTGTTTATGTTTATTTTTCATGTGTTATATGCATTCATTATCGGTGGGCATCAAAGGTATTATTTCCCTGTTACACTATTTTTATGTATAATAGCATGTTCCTAATTTCATATTCTCACTAGCTACCCTAGCACATTCCTATTCTGTCATGCTTAGAATTGATGGAAAGTACTTCTGATCACTAGCTAGACATGCTTGACTTAGATCGTCCACTTTCGTACTATTTCTTTTACTTTAAAAATTGTGCAAATGTTATATATGCCATACCAATGTTATAACATGTCAATAGTTGATTTGCATGCAGATGTTGTCGTGGCACTGCACGCTTCTATGTACTCACTTCCAAAATAAAGATTGGCCCAAAAAAAAAAAAAGTTAACAAAAAGTAAAAAAAAAGAAAAAGAAAAGAGAAACAATCCTTCAATTACATCATTTAGGAGGTTAATGATTTTAGAGAAAAGTAGATGGTTTGACAAAAAGCAAAGGGATGGCACCCAACGATTCCCTGCATCAATAACGCCTACAATACACTATATGTGTTGTGTATTAGAAATTCCCTTAACTGCTAAGTGGTGCTCTACAGATAGGAACCAAATACCAGGTGTTCCTGTTTCTTCATTCATTCTCACCTAGGAGGATTTTGACGCATTTCACATGGTTTCCATGAACGGCATAAAGAAGTGGTGTGCCTCCATTCTAAAAACAACAACAAAATATTATAGCTCAGTATCCACATTTTGCAAAGACAACGGAACAAAGACACAACACACATATCAATGATAAAACCTCACTATATATAAAGATTTACCAGATGTGCTTTTCTGCCTATTTTGTGGAAACTCCCATTGTACCCTTGCAGCGAAAGTGAGCTCTCAACACAATGACATTAAATGTATATATATATATATATATACACAATTTACCAAAAAGACTTTGAACCTGCCCCGAGACGAAGGAAATTCATATGAACACATTGGGGTTTATTGAATTTATAAAAGTTAGACATAAATGTCAGATTTTGAAAGAAAAAAAACCCCACAAATCTCCACTTTGCTGTAGTAGCCTGGCTATTTTAGCATCAGCTTTGCAGTTTTGATTTTAATTTACTACAACTTGTTATTTAGAATAAACCTCACTGTACGATTTGCGTGTACTAGAGAATACTTCAAAATTAAATGGAACCCCATGTATTCACATTGTATATCAATAAAAAATTTAAAAAAACATTCAAAATATTAAACCTTGCTAACAACTCAAATAGAGAACTTCGTGAAATATCCCACACTGTCTGCCAAGTATGCATCCCGCCGGATATGCACTTGTATCTAGCTCACTCTGCTTATACTTTCCCTTTCCAGGTCCCTGACTCATGTTTATTTTTCTCTTTGTGTTATCAGTGCCATTCGCACCTATTTTCCTCTCATATTAACCCTTTAAGGACCAAACTTCTGGAATAAAAGGGAATCATGACATGTCACACATGTCATGTGTCCTTAAGGGGTTAAAGAAGTTAAATATCAACGTGCTTGACATGAGGGTAGGTAGGTACAGAATAGTCACATAACAGGCATTTTCTTACGATAGAAATGAAAACATTTATCATACCCAGTCATATTCATTGACATCCACACCGCACTCCACCAGCATTTTCACTATATCTGTATAGCCCTTGCTGCACGCCAAGGAGAGAGCACTTTCCCGACCCTTTCCAAGTACCTGGGGGTCTGCACCCTTAAAGAGAAACACACATTTTTATGTGTAAAAACAACATATAGTCTATGTCCACTTCCTTAATGGAACACAGTTATCACTGGAAAAGATGTCCAGGATTGAAGCAAGTGACTATGTGCATTAAAATACCATGTTAACCACTGTACACAAATATATAGATATTACGGTCCATTGTACAAGGCTTTCAATCTGTGTACAGTACAGGTAATCTCAGTAAACCAGCCCCACCATGTTATGCAGTATGTGCCTTTGTCTTGCTTACATTTTGAAGGAGGAACTCTACGACGGCTATCTGTCCATGGGCTGCGGCCCACATGAGTGGAGTGAAACCTTCTTCATCAGTGAGGTTAATCACGTTTTCTGTTTGAAATGCAAAGCATACACATGAAAACATTAATATAGTTTAAATAGTAGCATTTATTTCTACCAAGAACATTTCCTTCTGGTTTCCCAGGTCCTATGACTCCCTCTTCTTTTGTACAAGACTTACCTTATCCCATATGTGAACCAATTATACAAGAATAGATTGATTCATTAAGGGGGCAGACTTGCACTATGTTAAAAAAAAAAAAAAAAAACAGACATGAGCACATACAGTTGGTGACCATCTGGCCTGTCGAGAAGATATTCTCTTAGCCTCACTTCTGTATGAAAGGTTCTTATGATCTATAAGTATAACAACTGAATCCCTAGACCATTGCAGCTAATGTCTCCATTCCTTCCAAGCTTGGAGTTCTCTGTTGCATATATCGTAGTTTTGTTCCATCTTGGTAAATTTCTTAAAATGAAAACCACATGGATGCAAAGATTTGTCAGAGGACTCCCTTTATCATAGAACAGCTCCCACTCCCACTCCCGAGACATCAACCTGCAGTATAAATGGCAGGGATGGGTCAGGGTGCTTCAAGATGGGAGCTGAAGCAAAAGCGGTCTTGAGAAACTGAAAAGCATTAATAGCCTCTGGGGTCCATACAGTAGACTTAGCATCTTTTTCGCTTAACCTGGTAATGGGTGCAATTATGGAGAAAAGGTCTCTGATCAATCTTCTATAACAATCACCAAAGCCAATAAGTTATTCAATGGCTCTCAAACCCTGTGGCAAAGCCCAATACTGCAGAGAGTTTCTTAGGATCCATATGAAAACCATTAGCAGATATAAGGTATCCCAGATTGTTGTAGTCTTAGTCTGATCGAACAGGCACTTCTCGAGCTTACAGTAAAGACCATTCTCAAAAAGACAGTGTCTGATCAAGTCCTTTGAGCCCGTGTAATCACCACACCACCTCTCACTTCAATGCATTTCGCCCATATAACCGAGCTGAGTCCGATGCACCTGAGAGAACTGATCCACACAGTGTTCTTGCTCTTGTAACCTTGCCTCGTAAAAAGCCACCTGTTGTCCTAAACCTGCAGGATCCATGGCCCTATCGTAATCTCACGGGGAAATACCCTAACATCCAACAGGTGAGTTACATATGTGCCAAAAGTTACATATTTAGTGAAAATCTGCAGTTTAGAGCACCTCTCTAGTTGATTTTTCACACTGGGAGCACCAGAGAGAAGTCCCAAACAAGAGCATGTTTAATCATTCTTGCAGTGTGTGGATATTCCCATGTGCGTTCCAGATTCCCTCTGTAAATGGCAGTGAATATTTGCATCCTTTACTGCCTTATATTTAAGACATGTATGAGGACACTGACTAATTTAGCTACTTCCAAAAAATCTATATATATTATTTTTACCTTGTTCCAGACGACTTGCTAAGTAAACCATTTCCCCTTGGGCTGCCAGCTGATGGACTGAAAGTGCTGAAAGATAAAGACAGAAATGTACTCAGTAAAACCTCAGATGTAAAATGGAACAATGATATGTGGAAATTAAGTCATTTTACTGCAGTCTCTTTGTAAACACAATTTCTAAACTCATGTTACCGCTCTCACCAATGTCTGAGGAAAGTGTTTGTTTTGTTTTAATTTTGCCTATTGACAATCTAAAATCTATTTACATTTTATCAGATGCTGATGGGACATTCTCCTCTTTGGGGGTCTTCTCAGTAATTGTATTAACATATTGCTTGCTACCATAAGAGATATTTCTAACACTGAACCAAAGGCAGTACCTTGTCAACAATCCCCCTGAAGAGCAAAAGTGGATGCTGCTCTGTGTTTTCAACAAAAAGTGCGATCAATTTGTACTCTCTTAAAACTCGACATCATACAATATAAATCATGTTGATACCACTGGCTGCGGCTTTATGTAAAGTTAGCTAGTAAACACATCTGCAGAGCTAAAGATTTATTTCCAGGACACAATAGTATCAAATGCTGTGTTATTAAAAGTATTAAGGTGCTGTTAAATCCTTGTATCAAATTACATCAGAAACAAAAAGCATTGTCAAGGCAACATAATTAGACAACAGAAAAGCTGTGAACAGATACCAGACTAGATGGATTACAATTATAGTTAAAGGACCACTATAGTGCCAGGAAAACATGCTCGTTTTCCTGGCACTATAGTGCCCTGAGGGTGCCCCCACCCTCAGGGCCCCCCTCCCGCTGGGCTCTAGGGGGTGGAAGGGGTTAAACTTACCTTTTTCTCCAGCGCCGGGCGGGGAACTCTCCTCCGACTCTCCTCCTCCTCGCTGAATGTGCATGCAGTCAGTCCATAGGAAAGCATTATCAATGCTTTCCTATGGACGCTGGTGTCTTCTCACTGTGAAAATCTCAGTGAGAAGCGCGGAATCGCCTCTAGCGGCTGTCAATGAGACAGCCACTAGAGGCTGGATTAACCCCATTATAAACATAGCAGTTTCTCTGAAACTGCTATGTTTATAGACAAAGGGGTTACTCCTAGCTGGACCAGGCACCCAGACCACTTCATTAAGCTGAAGTGGTCTGGGTGCCTATAGTGGTCCTTTAAGCTATGGCAAAAACTGTCATAATGCAACTAGATTTTATAAAGCCAATTAAAGCTATACAATTCTACTTGCGTGGTAGGTGTCTAATAGTTTACAAACTTACCCCACTCACACCAAGTTTTGAAGGAACACTTCAAGCACCATAACTACTACATAGCTCTGTAGTGGTTATGGTCTCAGGAGTGCCCTGGCGCCCCCCACTGTAAGTAGTCAAATAGTTTTAGAACAGTCTGACTACTTCCCTGGGTCTGCCAGGGCATCGCTACCCTTCCTACCTCAGCCACAGAGCCAGAAGCTCTCTGTTGGAGCTCGGCTCAAGAGCACTAATGGAAGCAGGAACTTCTGGCTGAGGTATGGAGAAAGGGAGCAGTGTAAGATGGTAAGACGTCAAAACAATATGAAACGGTTTAACTACTTACAATGATGTCCTATAGGGATTCAACGGATGCTGGATGTCCTCATGCAGAACGTGAGAACGTCCAGCATCTGTAAGCAGCCAGAAAGAGCCTCTAGTGGCTATCTGATTGACAGCCACTAGAGGCCTTCTTAGTCCTGTAATGTAAATATTGCAGTTTCTTAAAGGGCTAACTGGGACAGAGACACTGCACCCAGACCACTTTAACGAGATCACGTGGTCTGGGTGTTTAAAGTGTTTCTTCTAGTGGAACCATACATGTTAAAACAATAACAGGCTGTTCAGTTACTGCAAAAACAGAGATGGAGGAGGGTGTACGATGATGGAACACAGCCTATGTTTCAGTCTGAAACATGGTATTGCAAGGAGAGGTTGTAACACTGGATATTGGAACATATATCTGTTGATACATATAACAATAATAATGAAGCTTAATAAGTGCTTACAGTTTACCAGTAGGGGTGTAGTGGATACCTCATTGCCTCTGTGTTTGTTTGTCAGAGTGGTTGATTGTTTGATTGGAGAAAAATGTTTGGTTGTGGACGGTGTGTAAACATGTCTGACTTGAATCCCAGGTGAAGGAGATGTGTGGATGTTGCATTCAGCTGGAGAGATGAACAAAAAAAATATATATATTCATTACAATACAAGAAGACAATTTACACAAGTATATACTTTAAATTCACAACAGCATATGTAAAGGTAATTTTTATCCAGTGGTTTGGATTAATCTGGTTCAAAGTAGCAAAAGCCAAAAGGCTCTTTAAAATCTACATGCTTGACACCAATTAAATGGTGACTCCAAGCACCCTGACCACTATACTGATTTGAAGTTGTCATGGTATCTGGAGGCTGTATGTGCAGTGTTTCGCTATGATATGCTGTACAAAAAGAGTTTAACCCCTGCTGCCAGAGGCATAGGTCTGGCCTTGGCATTGGATCGAGGTGAGTTTTAACTCTCTTTCTTTGTTATATTATTATTTGGGGGTGGAGAGGGGCAGATCAGCACAGCAAGGGTTACTATCGCTAAAAAACAATGTTTTATGAAAATCGCTCAACTTTTGAATGGAGATGGTTGAGAAATATAAATTAATTAAATGCTTCACTGTGGATAAATGCAAAGTTATCCATTTAGGAATTAGGTATACATTGAACTTATCCTGAATGATGATGAGAGAAAACATGAGAAAGATGTACAAACAGTTATAGACTACAAACTATGCAACAATATACTCTGTCAGTCGGCAGTTGAATAACCCGTAAGAGACTGTCATGCATAAAAAGGTGTATTAAATCATGTAATGGAAATACGTAACTTTGCCTGTTTATAAATCAATGGAAAGACCTCACCTTGAATAGGCAGTGCAATTTTGGGCACATTTTAAAGAATGATATTACAGAACTAAAAAAAAGTGGAGGGGATAGTTACAAAATTAATTAGGAGAATTGAAGGTTTTAATTATAATATTATACAGCAGACTGTAGTGGTTAGGGAGTTGGAGTGTTCCTGTAATATGTAACTATGAATTATATGTAAATATATAATTAATCACAAGTTAAAAAAGCAAAATGTGATGACAGTGAACAAGTAAAGATTAACACTATCACCAACATTTGATTGAATTAGGAACTATAGGTGAACACTAAAAATGGCGACCCCTCTTTAGAGTCCAGATGCAGGGTTTAAGAAGCACTGCTACCGAGTTGCAGGCTTAGTTTTGCATCTGGCATGTACATACTGACAAACCTGTGCAATCTGCATATGCAATGAAAGAGATTTTGATGAAAGTATAAACTGCTTTTAGTACCAAACATATTATGGGATGTATATAAAGCACTGACCTTTAAATAGGACGGATGCTACTTCTAAATCAGAGTTCACTTGATCTTGAATATTTTTGCTATCTTCTTCATTCAAGGACTTAACAAATCGAGAGCAGACATTCATGTCAAATCGGTTGGGCAAGATGAATTTCATTCCCATCGCAACGCCCTGAGCTGTTCCTTCTTCAGGGTTTGCATCCATCACATGCTCCACTTTGATATCAGGCATGCTGGATAAACAAAAACTGACACATTCTTCACCAGAGAGCTCCGAAGAGCTCTCAAGATTACCAAGGGACGACATGATACACTTGCATATATTTATTGCATTTTAATACTTCCTTTTAATTCTGTACAGAACTTTCTCAAGCACCGACACGTTCTTGTGGGGAAGATCTAAATGGAAAAAAAGAAGTACTGACTTTAATATGCGAAACAGGTGTAATGGTTTGGCTTTCACTAATAATTTTGATGCAGATCACACAAATGTAATGTTAGCACAGGTCAAGCAAGTCAAACAAAATACTTAATTTTCTAAAAATTCATAATCTCCATGAAGTTCTTACTGTACTGGATGCAATTTAGCGACCACATGTGCAACTTGGTTGACTAAACAGTAAACAAGCCAAGGTGTGTATAAACTAAAAGTAGCATCTGTATAGCTGCTTATCAGCTTAAAAACCTGAAACGGTCCATGGGGATGCTCGATCTAATGCATCCCATGACTCAGATGGCTAAGTAGTGGAGCCACCCCGCTCCTTTAAATGATTCTGGAAAGGATCTTCCAGGGCATCAGCTTATGGCCTGTAATTGGCGTGATCCTAGAAAGTGCCTTGAGAAGGGCCTCAAGCTCACAGAGAATAAGATGCTAGATACACCGGAACCAATGGCTCGGATATTGTATTAGCAGACGATCCCATTACTTCGGGGACATCCCTGGATACCCACGTAATCAGAGATTGGGTGCAGAGGGCATACACCTGCTGGGAAATGCCAATTTGGCTATGTATTCTGAACAAAGCAGAACAACAAGAGTTGGGACCATCAGTACAGGTTATGAGGTTTTGGAAGCCTTTGTTGAAAGAATTAAACAGATACGTTAATGTTTTCTCCATACTTAATAAGGTACAGACAGCTTTACAAAAGGTTCCCCCCCACATCATGGTCCTAGAGCACAAAAGCCTACTAGTTTCTACCAAGACAATACTGGACCTTCCCAGTTTCCCGCTCAGTAAGGCCGGGAGCGGGCGGCATTCCCACATGGCAAGGGGAATGCCGCCGAGTACTTACCTCCTGTCACAACGCCTGTCGGGTCCGCTCCTGCCAGAGAGCAGACTGGGACCCGGTGGGTGCATCCCGTTGCAGCGGCATTCAGATTACTTACCTCCTCCTGCGGCACCCACTGGCCTCACTCTGAGCACAGTCTAGGAGCTGACAGGACAAGTCAGAATCTTTTAAGGTTCTTAGTTAACCCCTTAGTGCTTAACCACTGGGAACGTGCATGTGACGTCACACACGCACGTTCCACTGTCACATGCCCCTCTACAATCAAGGAGAACCTTAGGCTATTTAAACCTTTTTTGTCCATTTCTCTGTGCCCTGTCGTGGTTTCCATTGTGGTTATCCGAGAATGCGTTTCTGGTATTTATCCTTGTGTATTTTGACCTTGGCTTGCTTACTGACATTTATTTCTTGACCTTTGGCTTACCTAACCGTTTACATATACTCTGTATTCCTGACCTCAGCCTGTCTTGTACTTTTCTTTTTATACGTTAAATCCGGCCGTTCTAAGGTCCGGTAATACGACTTGGGGTTTTATTTACGATTTTACTTAAGTTCTGCGTGCTGAGCATATTAGTGTATACTGACAGGCTCTGACAGAGGTAGAGGTTCCTATTCTCCTCTGGTAAGTCCCCATGTGACAAAACCGTATTCCCAGTGTTTTACCACAGACTGTCTCTTTATTTTTCACAGAAGGGGGAGCAGATTTCGTCAGACTCTTGGATTCTGCAGATTATCTGAGGGTACATGATCGATTTCTACTATCCATACTTTCAGCAAAATAAGCTGATTAACAAGGAGATTGGGTCTCAAAGAGGCTAGTGACAGAGCTCTCCAGCTCTGATTTTTCAGCAATATCTTCCACACTAGGAGGTTATTTAGTCAGGAGCACAGGAGGCAAATATTTCCCATCCCTTTCTGTGACCTCCTTTTATCTCTGTTGCTGTTTCTCTTTTGTCATGTATAGCATTTTAAAGATTATATTGTGTGAATGTTCTACTGGATTGTATTTATGAATTGTATTACATTTACTCTTGCCACTGTTATGCTATGATATAGTCAACGAAATTCTTTTGGATATTTGATTAAATTTCTCTTTTACAGATTTTTCTTTTGTTTCAATATGAATACTGGTCTTCGTAATCAGATTCTACATCCAGGATCTGTCTGGAATAGTTTATGGATTTTGCAGTTACCCGTTCGCCATTTACTTTCGCTACAAAGAAAGAGGAAATGATGTACTTTGCTCAACTCCTTATGCGTTTCTCTTTTTCCTGATTGGTTGTTTCTGGATTTGATTGTTAGCGCTGCTAACATCGGTTCAGTAAAGAAAAACAATGCAAACTATTCGCCTCCTGTCATTATTAAAATTAAGAATATTTCTTAATGAAAGCTAGAATAATCTACGATTAAAACAGAATGCAAAGAAAGAAAGAACTGTTAACGGTTAGCAGAGTATTAGCTTGTGAATAAGAACAATAACGGAAAACATTGGAAGGCTGTGTTTACATTCATGGTGTTTTCATGGTATTTATACCCAGTAACACACTGTCCCTGCAACTGATACCATGGGATTTAACTAAAACAGCAACACTGATCATTGAACTGAAAAACTAATGGGAAATTGAGGCTAAAATTGTCATTTAATA
This sequence comes from Pelobates fuscus, assembly GCF_036172605.1. Lineage (NCBI taxonomy): Eukaryota > Metazoa > Chordata > Amphibia > Anura > Pelobatidae > Pelobates > Pelobates fuscus. Next base: position 41,784,477 of record NC_086321.1, on the reverse strand, counting down.
ACTATAGCTGAGCTGAAGAATTTGTCCAAATCATCAATTTTTTACCCTAAATTCCACTTTTTTTTTTAGTAGAAGCCCCTCTTACTGACATGAAATAGCCCAATGCTGCTCACCCTCAGCTGTCTTCTATTGTTTTTGCCTTGTGGTGACGTCACTCCCGCTTGCGTCATCGCGCCGCGCCACAACCCGGAAGCCACGGTTATTGGCGGAATAGCCAAAGCGGAAAAATTACCCGGGCGGGAATTTTACACTTTCACCTGTCGCTGTAGATTCAGTTCACCCACCTGTATTGTCCGGGCCACTGTTCGTCCAGTAATGACCGGACCCCCCCTCCTAAGCGTGACGCAATCACGGCTGCGACGTGACCGGAAGTGCGTCGGTGGACAAGATGGCGGCTTGCATGGGAAGTTCTGGCAACGTGACTCCGTGATCCCAGCGCGACTCGGAAACCAGCGGCGGAGGGCAGAGCGCGGGCAGCGGGGTATGTGTTAATAATGTGTTATAACGTGTGTTTATTGATGGGAAGTGACTGACAGCATGGGCTGGAGGGTAAGGAGGGGATTCTACTGGGTATCAATTAAAGGGTGACTTCCTAATAATGGGTATATTATTATTTATATATAGACAGAGCAGAAATGAACGCACTCCAAAGACTTTATAGAGATTTTCAAATAAAATTTAAACTTTTATTCAATCCATTTAAAAAGTCAACGTTTCAGCTCCCACATGGAGCTTTTCATCAGGATGAAAGCTCCATGTGGGAGCTGAAACGTTGACTTTTTCCATCAGGATGAAAGCTCCATGTGGGAGCTGAAACGTTGACTTTTTCCATCAGGATGAAAGCTCCATGTGGGAGCTGAAACGTTGACTTTTTCCATCAGGATGAAAGCTCCATGTGGGAGCTGAAACGTTGACTTTTTCCATCCTGATGAAAGCTCCATGTGGGAGCTGAAACGTTGACTTTTTAAATGGATTGAATCAAAGTTTACATTTTATTTGAAAATCTCTATAAAGTCCTTGGAGTGCGGTCATTTCTGCTCTGTCTACATGATCCTTGCCAGACCAGCACTGGGCACCACAGGAATACACCAGGAGTGCAAGCCCTTGCTATTTATTTTTTTATATAGATATCTGGTAGTTTACTATCCCCATGTAAAAAGATTGCCCAGGTCTTTTTAAGATTTGTTTTTGAAGGTGTTGATGTTGCTACATGTGTTCCTGTCTAGTGGAAATGTAACTTTTTTTTTTTAAGTTAAATGCAACTAGTGGCCACTAATTTTAAACTGAGTTCCACTACTGAAATTTTAACCAGCAAGTGTGTGTGTGTGTGTGTTTTAGCCAGTGCAACTTGTAAAATTGAGTTTTACATCTTAAATTGTCTACATACCTTCTCTGCTCAATTTTGTTCTCTCAACCAGAGGAGCAAAGTAATGTCACTGCCAGGAAGATGGGGCTTCATATAGCTGAAACTTGGGAATTAAGTGAAAGTAATCTAGCTGAAGTATTGTGTGACTGACAGATCGGTGTGGGCTACAAAACACACGTGACAGATTACCTGGAAGATGAAAGTGGATGGGTCCAAGATTGCTATCAGAAAAACTGGCAAATGTAAAAAAAAATATCACACTACTGCAGAGTGTATGTTTTAAATGGTGCTATAAAGGCTACTCTAGCATAACCTCTGATGATTAACCACAATCTACAAACCATAACACCCAGGATGGGACAAATAAAATAGGTTTGGACACAACTTCTGGAGAATAATAAAACAAAAATCTACACTGCCATAGTGATGGAATTCTGAAATATTGGTAAAAGAAAAAAATGTACACTATTCCTTTCATGGAACTTGGTAATATTACATGATGGTTTGGCCATGTGTGACTTCTGCTAGCACTCACACTGTCTATAACAGCTAATGTCATTAGTAGGATGTCTACAAGGTATATAGTAACATCTGTTCAGATCTTATCCCCTACTGAACTGTGGAGGTAATAGCACTTTTTAACAACTCAGTCAAAAATGCACATATTACCTTTTGCATAACACTATTCTAGTACAGCCTGCCATCTGATGCACATGGAAAATGTCCCAAAGTCAAATTCATTAAGTACGCACAGGACAACTGAGGAAGATTGTGGAATCAATTAATTGGAAGGATAGTGGCCGTAGTTTGTGTTGTTCAGCTACACAAGCCTCAGTGGGAGTAATAAAAGAAATGATCTAAAACGTAATGAAAAACGTTTTTTAAAAGTCTGAGATTGTACGGAAAATATCTTCACCTTGTTGTTGTAGCACCATTTTTTTTTTTCTTTCACTCACAAAGTAGAATATCCCTAATAGAAAAGTCAATAACTTATCCTGTAGTCAGCTGGGCCACTTTCTCAAGATTGCGTGCGTCCTATCCAGAAGCAAACCAGAACTGAAGATGACTGCAGTATATGCTGTATAGAGCATTACCTGGAAAGATACATTATTGCAGTCTTTAAATGGAAATTAATTGCAATTTCATCCGAAGCGTCATAGCAAACTTGCTTTTGAAATATTTGCCAAAGAAAATAGTTGTAATTAAGTTAATACCATAACCATCTCAGTAAAGTTGAGAAAGTTGAGAAAGTTCTGTAAACATCAAATCTCATTTTGGAGTAACTAAACAATATTTCTTTGCACATTAATATTGTAGCTTTCTAATTTATTTATTATTTGCATTTTTGTTTGTGTGCATATTTCAGCTGAATTCATGGTCTTTTGAAGAATCAAATTTACCTACCTTGGGGCACATTTCGTAGCAAAGACAAAATGTCTAGCTACAAGCCTGTAGCGATCTCTTCCTTCCCCAAACTTGGTGAAAAGATAACGCAAGATACCCTGTACTGGAAGCGTTACAAGGTAACAGAAATAGCTTTATTTTAATCATTTCTAATCGAAAAGTTCCAATTATTTTTTTTTTGTGTGGTTACGTTTGTGTGTAGTTGCAGTATGTAAAAGGAAACAGAAATTGATAGTTTTGTGTGTATTAAACATGATGTAGGAGTCTATTTGCTGCAAATCCTGTGGTTTGCAAGGGATGGATTCTAACAAGGATAGATATGTATCAAAGGACCAAATGATTTCCCTCTCCATAAAACCAGTACAATATCTCAACGTTAACATGTCACTATGTAGAGAGACAATGCTATTACACTAATTGTGTCCATGTATAACAAAAAATAAAACATTCCCTAAGAGGAAAAAGTTACAGATAACTAAAAGTTAGGTTTGATGTGGCAAAAAGAATGCAGCACACATTTAATATACAGTATAGTATGGTATTAATGAACAAACGGTCGTCCAATTTCTATGACCATCAGCGTCTTCTCTTATTTTTGGCTGGTACTGAGGCAACCCCAATTTGCATACAATATTTCACTCCCCTAAATATTGCATGCATTTGTAGGTAGCTTGTGGAGCCAGGTTTAATATATATTCTTAAGAGGGGCGGGATCAGACGCGCTTCGTCTGAGCTCCAGGGCCCGAAAGATGGCGCAAATTGGAGGCAAACCGCGACCACCAAGCCACGCCGGATCCACACTGGCCCCCAGGAGCTGGGGCGAACGGGGAAACCGCTTACCCGGTGCCAACAGTAACCCGACTGGGGCCCAGAGCTGGATGGAGCTTGAGCCGGGTTGAGACAGCCGCTCTCTCGGGTCTCCGGCCGGGGTCGTGCTCTCTTCCCCCCCCCGGACCAGGGGGGTCATCCCAGTCTGCAAGGGCATCGAGCAGTGGGTCAACTTGGGGCCTAAACACCCGCCCTGGCGAGGAATATTCACCAGCGACAATCCACAAAATGGCCGTCGCACACCAGCCATGTGCGAGAGCTGCTGGAACGATCAAGCTGACTGGGGGGGAAACCATCACCAGACCACCAGGATAGCCTAACCCAGGCCTCTGCTGTCGAACTAAGCTGGCAAGACTAAGGTACAGGCTGTGGGCAAATATTACGGGGAAAACAGGCATCCACAAAACGGGACCCTATTGAACCGCCCCTATACAGCAGATCCACAAGGGTCACCAGACCCTAGCACTGCCAAACCTGACCAGACAAGTCAGAGGGAACAATGAGACACTCACCCTGCATCCAGCTAGACATGGTACCCCCTACCAGCCCTGTCCCACGAAACCGCGACTACCGCTACAAGCCAACAAACAGCGCAGGACGACTAAAAACTGCACCACCAGGGCACAAGCGGCACTCACCAGGCAAATGCAGAGCAGCAAGAGCCACAGGAGAACTTCCCGCTGGCCAGCCTCGCTGCCGAAGCAAGCACAGATGACCCCACAAACCCTGCTCAACTTAGCGGACTCATGCAACTTAGCTGGAACCCAGGGACATTGAACTATGCTCATTCTTAGTATCACTAACTCCAACTGTGCTCAGCCAGACGCACTGCATTCCACCCACACAGCATGCTTTACACACTATATTAAGCGAGGAAAACAATCTAGAATGCCACACTAGCAAACTTTAGGGCTCAGACACCCACTTTAACTCATGACAAGCGTCACCAAACTTAACCCTAATGTAAAGACGTATAAAACATTGAATTTGAGGCATTCCAATAATCTGCTAACACGTTCAAACTAGAGCCAATCACCCAGTGCCCAGGGCACACACGTCAGTATAGATAACCTGAGTGCTAAGCTATGGTGATTTTCTCAACTACTGACAAATATCACTCTACTAGTGTTATCCGTTTGTTATTACACTTTAAAAAAAATGTGCACAGTTACTCATGCCATACCATTGTATTTACCTGTCTACTAAATTACTGGCGATAGCTATTGTGGCATGGCCAGAAAAATGTTATCTGTATAATCTATGCACACAAAAAAATAAAGAATTAAAAAAATATATATATGTATTCTTAAATGATTGCGCAAGCCTTTCGATCTCTATTTTTGAAAGGATGCTCTGAGGTACATAAGTAACCACTGCAACAGGGCTTAAAGTTAGAAGTCCCAGACTACTAGCCAATCCTTAATAGTTGCTTGTCGGTACAAGTCATAGTATGCCCACCAGGGAGGTAATTTCTACTCTATAGGGCTAAATTTGCACTTGCTAGTGATGAGTGGATGTTTTGGGCCTTGACTACAGTTTATTGTAGTAGTTATAATGCTATGAATCTATTGGTAGAGTCTCCAAGATTTGTCAGACCACGAGGTACTTCGTGCCTCTTTAAGAATCTGTTGTGGATGACGCTGCAAAAAAAGCTAGATACATGATGGGATTTTAATGAAGTGTTAGTTCTACTGGATTTAGCTCTTAGAACTTTCTTCCACATATCACTTTTAATAGGTTTTTATCTATGGTATGTGATAGAAGCATTTTGCTGTCCTTTAAGCAATCATACTTTTTAAGATGTGGCTTTATTGGTTTCCATAATGTTTGCGATTTAAATATATCCTGATCTTCGTTGGCCTCTGGAAGAAACTTTAAATGGAAGAAAGTGAATCAGCGGCCAAATCCGAACATGTGCTTTTTATGCTTAAGATCCTCCTGGTATAGTTACGTTTATGTTTATTCCATCATGGATATTGACATTCACTTTTTACTGCAAACGTGCTATACGTTATTTAAATAGCCACGGACTTTCCATCTATTTCTTTAATCCTGGCAAAGGTTATGTCTTACTTGACTGGTTAATGATGTAAAGAGAGCAGTATAGTAGTAACACATAAAAATATATTTCAGGGCAACGCAAAACATTAGTTTACACTAGATGGCATTTTATTGCATGTACAAGTATTTCTGTTCTGTCGTGATGGTGTAACAGTAATGTATAGCATATTTTATCGATAACCCTTTCATGTATTTTTATTCCTTAGACACCAGTTCAGATTAAAGAATTTGGTGCCATCACAAAAATACACTTCTCGCCTATACAGCCATGTAACTTCGCAGTCACATCCTCTACTAGGGTAAGTGTAATTGTAAAGGTACTTTTCACATAATGGTAATCTTTTTACATTTATTTTTTCTTTTTGTACAAGTTTTGCTTTTAAACCCAATCTTTATAGTCCCATTTTTAAATGTAAGCTTTAGGCACTCCAAGTCCTCCATCTCAATGAAGTGGTTATAGTGTGTGAAGTCCCCTGGCGCCATCATTCAATGTTAGACAGTTTCAAATGTTTTCATGCTAACTGAGTCCGCAACAACCCGCCCCCTCTGTGCTCCTTGAGTTAATGAGGAAACATTAGCCTGAACAGCAATTGGCCTATTACAGCCATTCATTGCAGGTATTAATCAATCTCTACCCCACAACAAAAACAGAATATGAGAACTCTAAGAATGAGCAAAAGTTCAGAGAAACCTCAGTAACTTGCCCTTCACTTAGTCCCTGCTCAGCATTTCGGATGTGGAATCAGTTTGATGTGTAAATAAAATAGGTTCACTTTGGAATGGCACAATTGAGTGCAAATCTTTTGAGACCTGAGCGGTACTAACTGAATGGGAAGATATTGAGGTTTCTGTGAGCTTTTGTTCCCAAACATTTGTTTTAATTGCAATTGAGGCCTCAGCCATGCCTCCAGTGAGCCTGGATTGTGGGCATCCAGAGACCACCATTCAGTATTTTACTGCTCGAAAATGGTATTGCAGTGAGTGGAACGGCAACAGCCTAGGCACTACAACCAATTAAATGATCTGAAACGGTTATAGTGTCTAGAGTGTCCCTTTAAGTATGCTCATTCATGTGAGCCAGTAAATTTACCTAGCCTCCCTGTTTGCTGTATGTAGGATCAGTCCCAGGTTTCAGATGTATAAATACAAGGTTGCATTTCTTCTTTCGTTCTTTGGATTCTCTTTTTTGGTCTAATGTCCTGATGGCTAGCCAAGTAATAAAGTAGAATTTTTCTTCCTCCAGATTCACGTCTATGGGCAGTACTCTCAAGAACCTATAAAAACCTTCTCCCGCTTCAAAGATACCGCTTATGGTGGTACATATCGAGATGATGGGAAGCTGCTTGTCGCAGGCTGTGAAGATGGAGTTGTTCAGCTCTTTGACATCAATGGAAAAGCTGCTCTAAGACAGTTTTACGGTCATAACAAGTAGGTATTATTGGTTTTAGTATGAAATGTCACAGAACGGATCTGAGGTAGAATGTTTTGCCACAGTTTATCCTCTTACCTGGGTTCCTGCCAGTCGTCGAACCTCCTATTAACCTGTTGACACCCATCAGGCTTCTGCAGAAGATGGCAATCATTCATTGGTGGAGAGCATCATCTGATCTCTCTCAGCTAATGAATAACTCTCTGTGCATGGAATAGGCACAGAATTTACATTCCAAACTGACTATTCTGCTGCAGGTGGAGTTACACCTCAAGCAGCAAAATAAAATATCTGTGTGTAGAGTTTCTGAAATGCTGCACATACAGACTCCAGTGTTTTGAAGTCATTATGGTGCTTGAAGCAACACTTTATTTTTTTATTTTCTTTTTAAATTTCAATAATTACATCTTGGCAGATATTCCCACAGAATTATCCTTCCCAGAAGAGTACACTGGCAATGACTAACCATACCCAAATTTCACATTATGCCCAGCCAGCCTTAACACTTCTGGGTGATATGCTAGGTATTTGTGTTAAGATTCACTAAGAATACCTATTGGCGCAGAGTTCATATTTACTGAGCTGTCAGAAGCAGGTCGATTACTTTTATATGGATCAGAGAGATAGACCATACTAGATTATATGATAAACTTCATTGTGTTTTTTGTTTTTTTTTGTTACTGGCAATATGTTTCTTATTAACAGGCAGTTCAGTTGAGGTTCTAGGATCCCATTAACCTGTGTGCAAGATTCAACTTTGCTCAGTGTGTGTGTGTGTGTGTGTGTATACACACACTATGAAAAATCCTCGGTTTCCTGAAATTTGAACTTCACTCTGAATGCGTCATCATTATTTTATTGAACCCTGTTATTGTCCATTGTACTTTCATTAGACAGAGTGGTTTAAAATAAACTTCTTTACTGAAAAAGACCGCATGAATGATGTAAACCATGTTTCAAACTATACAAAATACTTACCTGATGCCTAAAAGTACAAATAATTAAAGGAGTTCTGTGTAACAATGCTGCTTTGTGCTTTTGTTTTCAGATCAGTACATTTTGTGGACTTCACATCTGATAAGTATCGGATAGTGTCCGGTTCTGATGATTATTCTTCCAAGATTTGGGACATTCCAAATGGAGCTCAAATTGTAAACTACAAGGAGCATACAGATTATGTGCGATGCGGCTGTACCAGCAAACTGAATGAAGATCTATTTGTAACCGGTATATATATATTTTTTTTTTTTTTATTATTTTAAAATAATAATCTGTTTGAATGTTAGTTAGCAGCTACATTGCCCACATGCAGACTTAATGGCTAAACAAATATTTATCACTGCAGTTAATGGTTGAACCTTTCACTGCTTGATGGGGACGTGGCCTTACTGCGAATGGCGCCAGACGTGTAAGTCTGAAGCTCCGAGTTAGCTGAAACCTCCACACTGTATGCTACAGTGATGCAAGCGAATCTGGGCTTACTGGCCTCACCTCCGAACGGAGACTTAAGATGACCCACTAATCCTGGGATATTGCCCTATGTCCCCAGACTTATTCCTGTGTCTGTCCCTTCCTAACTCAAAGAAACAAAAATGATACACAGAGTGAAATTAATAGTGAAAGGTTTGACTGTTCCATGTGTGCTGCAGTTAAATTCATGATCTTCTTCTTCGTACTTTTACAGGGTCATATGATCATACTATCAAAGTGTTTGATACGCGAACGGAAAAGAGTGTGTTGACAATGGATCATGAGCAGCCAGTAGAAAGTGTGCTTCTTTTTCCTTCTGGGGGCCTTCTTGTTTCAGCTGGTGAGTAATTGTTCCGGTTTGTGTATAAAAATAATAGAATGTACATGCGCACTGGAATCCAGGAGGTCAGAGATTCAATCTTTTAAGCAGTGTTTACGACTCTGCAATGATCGCTCCAAACTTTACAAACTCAAACTGTAATCATCTGACCTGTGACTCATAAAGGTTTGTAAACTGCTATGTTTACACTGAGGGTTAATCCAGCCTCTAGTGGCTGTCTCACTGACAGCCACTAGAGGAGCTTCCGCGATTCTCAATGCGCATTGATCTCGCACTGGACGTCCATAGGAAAACGAGTTTGTTTTCCTAGCCCTATAGTGGTCCTTTAATGATCCATTCTTTAACTGTTTAATTAAACTTAATTCAGGAAAACCCTTGTATTTGACTCTTCAGTGTCAGAGGAATCTCTGATTTAGGAACTCAATTTTGGCTGTTGCCAATGGTCTGTCTAATGTAGGTCTGTTGCAACCAGTGGGACTGCTTGTAATATTTTGTCAGTCATTCTAGTGTTTGATCACCTGCAAACATTTTTGGCTTCTTTATGCGTGGTCTTCAAAGAGTTCTATGTATTCGTCTATGTGCGGATAAAGCCACATCCAAGAGCATCACTTCCAACTTGGTGCTGATCTACTTGTTTAGTAATACGGTTATTCCTCTCTGGCAGTACTGACTGACCGCTTGCCCATGGCATTATGTGTAGATATGGCAGCACATAGTCTGCACATTAATAATATCCAGTGCTATGCATGTATATTTTATTGTGATGGAAATTTAACCATATACTCTGCATTAAAATGCCAATTATTTTGGCAATACCACTCCTAAATAATTGCTCTGAAACAATGTCCCCAGTTCTTGCTTGTCCCAGTTTTGGGATAGACGGATCCTTTGTGTTTTGCTGAAGTTATTTGTTAACAGATGTTCATTTCTCTGTTATTCTCCCCTTTCTTTCAGGTGGACGATATGTCAAAGTCTGGGACATGCTGAAAGGTGGCCAATTACTCGTGTCATTAAGAAATCATCACAAAACCGTCACTTCGTTGTGTCTAAGCAGCTCTGGTCAGAGGCTGTTGTCTGGCTCCCTCGATCGGTACGCACTATGCTTTCATTTCTTTCCTTCTGCACTTTCAGATATTGTATTTGCAAGAGAACGTAGATCACTCCCCCCTCCCTGTAGTATTCAAATAGACCTGTTAGTTTTTTTTGTTTTGTTTTTTTAGAAACATAGAATGTGACGGCAGATAAAAACCATTCGGCCCATCTAGTCTGCCCGATTTTCTAAATACAGTTTTTTTGGGCCACTTGACATATCCAGAATGAGCTTGCTCGAGTATGTCTTCACTTTCATCACATATTCTAGAAATAATATACTGAGTTTTTGTTGTGCCTGAAAATTCTAGTTCGTACTGGCATCAAATTTCCTTTAATGTATGTTAACTTTGTAATGAGGCTTTACTGTACCGTTTATACATTGTTTAAACACAGTAAGAGAATTGCTGGTGGTTTACCAGCTGTAAGTGAGGACCATCCAGATGAATAGTTCTAGAGTTCTGCTTGGTAACTTGTAGTAATGTGAGCAGCAATGAGGTTGCAGATCCTGTGTTTCTGTGCACTATTTCTCTGCACATTTTATTGTGTTATTGCATGCCGTTTTAATTGTGAGTTAAAGTAAGAACTGTTGTGTTTTTATAACAGGCACGTGAAGATCTACAGCACAATGAATTATAAAGTAGTTCACAGTTTTGATTATGCAGCCTCCATTCTAAGCCTTGCGTTGGCGGTAAGTGTCAAAGTGGATTTTAATTTGTTTTGATTTCTATATATTTTTTTATTATTATTATTTATTCTCATATTTTTGGCATTTATTTCTACAATACAAGAACGAATTTGCATTATTGATCAAGAATATTAAGGGGGCAACTAATACATTCTAAATGGATGGTTTTTATTATATATGCTCAGTAAATCCTTTCCCTCACACTTTATTTTTTTTTTATTTTTATGTTTTTATTTTTGTATTTTTATTTTTAAATCTAGCCGGACGATGAAATGATTGTGGTTGGAATGACCAATGGGGTGTTAAACATTAAACACCGGAAACCCGCAGAGAAAATTACCTCTGAAACTACCAAAAAGAGGCACCCACGTTACAGGATGTTTGTCCGCGGCAAAGACTACATGCCCAAACAGGTACTATAATGGCAAATTAACTCCTGTTCACCAGATTGTGGGGCAGCTCGTAACTTTTGGAAAAATACCCTGACCCTTTTCTGCTTGAATTGGAGAATTCTGTCATTTGTTCATGCTCTAATGTCACTGTCCATTCAGAGATTTGTAGTATTTTTATAATGCAAGTTGTTAAATCCGTTTTGCAAACATAGAAACATAGAATGTGACGGCAGATAAGAACCATTCGGTCCATCTAGTCTGCCCAGTTTTCTAAATACTTTCATTAGTCCCTGGCCTTATCTTATAGTTAGGATAGCCTTATGCCTATCCCACGCATGCTTAAACTCCTTTACTGTGTTAACCTCTACCACTTCAGCTGGAAGGCTATTCCATGCATCCACTACCCTCTCAGTAAAGAATACTTCCTGATATTATTTTTAAACCTTTGTCCCTCTAATTTAAGACTGTCCTCTTGTTGTGGTAGTTTTTCTTCTTTTAAATATAGTCTCCTCCTTTACTGTGTTGATTCCCTTTATGTATTTAAATGTTTCTATCATATCCCACCTGTGTCGTCTTTCCTCCAAGCTATACATGTTAAGATCCTTTAACCTTTCCTGGTAAGTTTTATCCTGCAATCCATGAACCAGTTTAGTAGCCCTTCTTTGAACTCTCTCTAAGGTATACAGTACTCCAAGAGAAACATTCTCCAAGAGAAACAGTACTCCAAGAGAAACATTCTCTTGATATTAACATCATACTCTGCTCTCACAAAAATCATTTGTTGAAATTGTTTAATAGAATGTTTTTTATTTATTTTTTGTCGTGCTTATTGTCTTGTCATTATTTTCTTTTCAGGACGACATTTTTATCAGTAAACCTGTAAGGGAACACTTAAAGAAATACGACAAATTGCTGAAAGGTTTTGAAGTGTCAAAGGCCCTTGATGCAGTTTTGGAGGTAAGCATGTGTGTGTCTTTTGTCTTTATAGTGACTGCCTATACACTGTTACGTTAAATCATTTGCATCATTGAAATTGGTAACATACAAAATTGCAACTGATGTTAATTGCAAGATGGGGATTGCAAAGTTTTTAGGAGACAATGCTGCCATGCCATCACAATTCATTATTTCCCTCTGTTATTGATTATGTAGTGTCCTATTTCCCATGATACAGATAGGAAGATAATGATTGAAGAGGCAGAGAACCAATAGTCTCATAGTAATGCGCTGGAACGGTACAATGCAACCAAGTAGTTAGAATAAGACATTTTAAACTTGAAGAAATGGGAAGGTGGAGTTTGACATTACAAAGTGGACGAGCAGAAGAACCGTGATTTACCTGTATTATGTTAATCTATCGAAGCTTCCAATTTGATTAGTTTGGCCTGAAATTTTGAAATTCACTTTGAATTCTCACTTTGGTAAATGAATTGTACTTTTAAAATATTTGTGTAAAACCAGTATCATGCCCTCACTTTTCCTGATTTACCAAAATACATAAAGAGAAGTAGTTCCTGAAGTTACCTACAAACTGCTCAATAATGTTTTATTTTTCTCTTCTCAAACAATAATCTTGTAAAGGTGTATTTTCAATGCTAGTTTATATCGAGGTATAAAGTGTAATCTGTTTTTTACTGGCTACCTGGTTTACTAGAACTATTGAGAGAGTGTAATTAGAAATCTATCCACTTCTTTTCATGCTACAATGTAGAAAATCTGTAAAATGTCTTTTGCAGAAGACCATGTGACTTTACCTACTAGAACATGTTTTGTAGGGTATGGCTGAAAATGGTAGGAAAATACCTGACTTCACATGCTTCCCTTCTTCCGATCCACGATTCTGAGACCACTGATTTAGTGAATGAACACTGTCTGTTAGCCAAGGCCGTACGAGTGCTTCTAGTATCAGCTGTGTATCTGCACTTTGCAGGATTTCTTCTAATAAGATTCCTTCCTCCCTTCATCTTTCTTAGGCTCCACTTCGAATCCAGAGGCCTGAAGTGACTGTAGCTGTTATGAATGAACTGAAGCGAAGAAGAACACTTAAAAATGCTCTAGCCGGACGGGATGAAAAACAACTCAACCTCCTTCTCGCCTTCCTTCTGAAGTAAGACAGAGATGTTGCTCCTCCTGATCTCAAATCTCACTTTTAACCCCTTAAAACCGGAGGGCGTACTATTACGCCCTATTCTTAGCGGCTCTAAATGCCGCAGGGCGTAATAGTACGCCCTCACGGTTTTTCTTACTTACCCGGTCACTGGCGATCCCATGCTGGCGATCGTGGTCGGGGGGTCCCGCGGCAGATCCTGCCTCCTCCAGCCCCCCCCCCCCCCCGGCAATGTGAGAGTGAGGTCAGTTAGTCCTCCTGCTGGCTGGAAATGAAATAAAATAAAGTTAAAATCAGTGTAAGAAAAAAAGAATTATATAATTAGATCATATATATTTATATATATATACACACACACACACACACACACACACACACACACACACACACACACACACACACACACACAGTGTCTAGGTGTATTTTACTATTAATATATATATATATTATCAAATTGCACATAGATTGATGCAGATTAAATATATAATTATTGTTATATATATATATTTATTTATAATATAAAAATATGTAAATACGTTAAATAAAAAATAAATAATGAAAAAATATATAGATGTGATATTAATATATATATATATATATATATTTATATCAAAATACACGTAGAACGAAATATAAATATCTATATACATAAATATATGTGTGTGTGTATATCTATATATCTCTTATAACTTCCCAAAACACCATAAAAACTGTACATAGGGGGTACTGTTTTACACGTGAGACTTTGCTGAATACAAATATGTGTATTTTATTGCAGTAAAAGCAAACAGTATTACGACATTGACAGTTAAAATGTCATCTAGAACCAAAAAAAATAACATTTCTTATTTTCTCCCATTTTTTTCATATGAAATTATGTTTTATAGCTAAATATGTGATCTTAAATGAAAGCCCTGTTTCCCCTGAATAAAATGATATATAATAAGGGGGGTAAATTACAGTTGGACAGACATATAGCGCAAATGCCAGGTTTTGTTTATGTTTTGTTTTGTTCACAACATGTACATTTGGCTCAGTCCTTAAGGGGTTAATCAATAACGATGGTTTGATTGCTACTAAAGATATTTGTGTTTTTTTTTTTCTTATTCTTATGTAGTTAAATTAACTTTACTTTCAGTGGTTTTGTGTAATAATGTTTAAGGTCAACACGACATGTAGTTAACTGGCAACTCTTTTTTTTTTTTTTTTCTTTGAACAGAAATCTAGTAGAACCAAGATTTGGTCCAATCTTAGTCCATGTGGCAGACCAAGTCATAGGTAAGTGTACTCTTTCAATGACAATCTTAAAAGGAAGCTGTGTGCGCGTGTGTAAAATCTCTCATTATGGGGGCGGGGCCTGACCGTCATGGTGGTTAGACGTGTGTAGCTGGAGCTCCCTACTAAACTTGGCCAAAATGGCAACAAAGGCACGTCTTGACCGCCCTACAATGCAACACGAGACCCCAAGCGACTTACTAAAGCAGAGTCCACATGGTAAACTGGTAAAGCGGGCCAAGAGTGGACGACGGACGGCAAATTGTGCCCGCAGGGACATGCGGCCTGGCGCGTGCCGGGCGGGAGGGCCGACCTCCCAGCCTGGGGATGCCTGGAGACCTACTGCCACGAGCGGGCACCCCGCCCCTGGGGGTCCCCCCAGACAAAGCGGGAACACATGAGACGAAGGCCGGAGAAACGAGAGGCCACCCTGAGATGGCGGAGTCCATGCGGCCCACCAGCAAGCACGAGACTCCACAAGAACCAGTGTCCAACTTGGACCGCATTTTCGCTGAGTTCTGGCTTAAGCTCAAGCACCAGCTCCAACAACAGGCCCCCGCGACCACCTGGCCCAAGCTGCCCTCCTTGACAGCTGCCAACCGACCCACAGCAACGGAACGCAGCACCGGTGGGATCTAGGCCCAGAAAAGGGCGGCAGAGAGGGGAACGCACACATCGCACATACAGGGTAACGAAGCGGAAGCCAAGTACAAGCCTGCTCCAAACGCTTACCACCTCAGGGGAGACCCTACACAGGCAGCAAGGTACAGCCAAACAACCTCACCAACTCCTGTCGCCACACACCAGGGCCCCCATTCCCACAAGGTACCTCCTGGAGGCGCAGGGCTGGGACCGATCAACTGCCTCACAACACCGGCCACCTACGCATGCAGCATATCGCAACAACGCGACCCAAACAGCGACATGGCGCTGGAGAGAGCTGGCAGACCCACAAGACCGGTGGCATATGGATCTCAGGCTGCCGTGCGAGACTACGCATTCCCTATGCAAGGGGTAGGCTGACTGCACTGTGTGAACTCTCGGGTAAGCACCAGTCTCTAATGCCGGCCCCACTCACCCATAGGAGATTTATGGTAGAACTTTTTTTTTTTTTTTTTTTTTTTTTGCTCCTGCCAGATCCACATCTTAAACACTCAGGCTCTGTAATTAGTCTTAAAAAAAATGGTGCAGCACACCAGATAGGCATAAAGCCCTAAAGCCAACCTCCTCTGATTTATATTATTTTATGATTTGTTATCTCCTGCATAAAAGGTAATGTGTGAGTGGAAAGGATGCAGTTACAGGGAGCTAGCCACCGAGGTCCTGTTTATTTAGAAAATGTAATCTTGCTCAAATATGCACCCACCATAGAAACACAGCTTAACTTTATATGTTTTTCTGGCATATGGTCGCCTGACGGGTACCCTATTCAACGTAAATTCCAACATGTATAAACCTGGTATAATGCTAGCCGCCTAGTATATTAACACTGTTCCTCGCATTGAGGCCTCTCGACGTATAACTAATCATACCGTTATCTTCTGTTAAAATCTCTGCTACGATCTCACAACTTAACTACTTAAAGCATGTATAATCTACTGCATACAGCGTGTTTAAAACATAACATTTAAAAAATATGCCGATACTCTTACGCCGCAAATGTACAACTACTGTGTTTATATATTTTGAATATGCTGTTGTGGCATTGACAACCTTTTTGTTACTCCCTGCACAAAGAAAAATAAAGAATTTAAAAAATAAAAAATCTCATTATATGAAGCCAAAAAGAGTAGGCAAGAAAAACAAACAAAGGAAATGGGTTATGTGAGCAGCACACCATGCTTAGCCATATGATTGGCAACCCACAACAGAGCCAGAAATGCGGCCACCCCTTTAAAAATGTATTTGCCATTCCTCGCTCACTAGGAGAGAAATGAATTTCTCATCTGGTACACGAATTAGTAATAAACGTTTTTTTGAAGTTCCAGTAGAGCTCTTCTCAAACACAAGATGTACGTGTGATTTGTGTGACCTTGGAGACTTTAGTCATTGATATCTTTGCTATCTGCATAGTGATGCCTCTTTGATTAGAAATCATTGGGGTGGCCAGACGCATAACACTGCAGTGCGTTGTAGTTATGGTGCCCGGAGTACCCCAGTCCTTCCCAAGTGTACGTAGTCAAACTATTTAAGAACCGTTAAGCAAATCACCTAGGGTCCAATCGGCACCTGTCTCCGTCTCCCATGCTCCAGTGTCAGCCGAGTGCTCGTTAATGACCAGGCTTGGCTTGGTGTCAGAGAAGGCAGTTCTCCAGTGGCTTGTTAATTTTGGGAGGGCATCAGAGGGCTTGGATTTTTGACAAATTTAAAAAACAAGTTTTATTTTAGTTTTCTTTTGTTCCTTTCTGAAAACACAAATATTCTATTTTTTTATTTTGATTTGCAGATATCTATGGACCAATTTTTGGAAAGTCTCCGTTAATTGATAAGCAGTTTCTAAAGCTCCAAGAACTACTCGACAAAGAAATCAATTACCAAGAAGAGCTGCTAGAAGTTTTAGGCATGATGGACACTCTCTTTGCAACAATGACTATGAAAAAGGAAACGTCCCTTGCAGTAGACAAACCAGTTGATGTTCTAAAGCCTGTGCAGAGCAGCCAACCTGCTCCCATGCAAACTGTCTGACCAGAGACTTCTAGCAAATGACTTTAACACACGTTTTTGTACCACTTTTTAACAGTTACCTGGTGAAAACATTCAGCCTATGCAAATATCTTATCAGCAAATGTTTCTTTTCGGTTAGAAAAGGAAGGCAAAGACTCGTATTTGTACAATTTTAAAGACTGTTCTTGTTCAGGGTACCCAATATGTTTTTACATAAAGTATCGTTTTCTGAAATGTCAAAAACCTGATCTTTTTAAAGACCTCATTAGGGGTAACAGTTACCTGTTCCATGGTATAAATTTAAAAAAATGTATTAAAACTCCTGACCGCAATAATTTTCTTAACTTAAAGGACCACTATAGGCACCCAGACCACTTCAGCTCAAACTCCGCACTTATTAAGGTAATGAAGGCATTAAGTAATGATTTCCTATGGGCGGGTTTGAATGCGTGCATGCACATTCGGCCGTGCATGCACATTCGGCTCCACTCAAGAGCTGATGTTGGCTGGGGAGGAGAGGTTACCGGTGCAAGTGGCTGAAGTGGTTTTTACAGGCTTGTTTTCCTGGCACTATAGGATCCCTTTAATTGTAAATTACATGGGTTCTATCATATTAAGTTTAAATTACGATTGAGTGAGGATTATCAGGAAGAGTTAGAAATACTTGATTTGTTGTAAAAATTGAGAATCCTTATTTGAAAGTATGAATAGTTTGCTAAATTAAGTAAATGAGACGACATGCCATAAGTGTTGGTGTGTAAAGACTCATGGGAGTTAAATATTTTTGCACTCCAGCATATTTTTTGGTATAACGTTCAAAGTAGAGCAGAGTGAACTGTTTGTGGTATGAAAGGCAGCATGTGTAGCGGAGTGATATACAGCGGTTATAAAATAAAAAAGTTTGCTATGTAAACCTTATTCAGCCATTTACAAGCATTTTGGTGATTTCAACCATATTTGCATATATTATTTAGCCATTCGGTAAGATGTGAAAATGATATATATTTATATTTTCTAATTTGACTATACATTACCAAATAGCACAAAATCATCAGTCGAATCAAATTACATAAATACAGTTCAGGGGCACTAGCACCATTTAACTATGCCCCCCCCCCTCTCCTCATCCAGGCAAACCCTGCTTTTATTAATTTTTTTGCGTGCCTGTTTAGCTGCTGTTCATTTGACTTTATTTTTTGTTGATTGTGTAAAAATTGAACCTCAGGTATGCTGCATCAACAGAAAAGAACAGAAATTAGCTTAATACAAGTTTAATGTACAGCCCTCACTGCTAAGTAGAAAAAGCTGTTAAATGTAGATAAATATCTATGGATGCATTTTCAGGAGGTTAGAATGTTTTTCCCAAATCCCTATATAGTTAACGGAATGTTTGTTCTATATAACTCCAATTGAGCAGAAAAATGGCATTATAACCAGGAAAGTGTATAAAAAGCATACTGAATACCATGCATATAGGGGAGCGGAGTTAAAAGTGACCAGTTTATTTTTCCCCTCCTCCCCGCTTGTAGTATTTTGTAAGGGCCCTGGAAGGTAAAATACCCACTAGGGGTAACAGTGTTGTGGGGGTATATTCTTAGTGAAGACTTTCACTCGATGGCACTGCCATATTGAATTCTGGTTGCGGTCTTCACCTGCTTGGAGCCCTTGTCACTGTTACTTGTGTATGTGAAAGCGTACAACACAGGTATGTTATACTGTGGGATTCTCCAAAGAAGAAACTGCACATTGAGCAAGACAGGAGCCTCTTCCCACAGCGCTCTCTGGTGCTGGCTATGGAAATGGAGCTCTGAACTGTAGTGAATATACACCCTCATAATAAAACTAAAGCTGAAAAAAAACCAGGTACTCGCTTTAGTGAACAGCCTTGTAAATAAACAATAACCCTTCGTAGTTATCGCCAGTTGTAGTCCATGAAGACTGAAATAAAACAAGGCACTTTACTAAACCAAGTAACCCACAATATGTTGTGGCCTTGCACGTCTGTTGTTATACTAAGCACGAATAAAATAAAGAATTTAAAAAAGAAAAAAGTAACCCACAATATGTTTAGTCACCACGGAGGAACTTGTGGATAGCCTATATTTTAGGCCAGGATGGTAAAATATAAAGATGTTATTTTTCCAATGAAGTGTTGGCCAAATAGTTTCATTCAATTGTAGATTATCCACGATGACCAGCTGAGTGGATAACCCCCACCAGGAAATTGAAGGTTTCTTAGGAGTCGTAAGTGTGTGCCATATTTATTGAAACAAAAATTTCACATTTGCTGTTTGTGGATAATTAACAGCTTCCCAGCGATGAATAATGATGTTGACACAATCTCAGTACTGTAGAATTTTTGTATCGCCATAAAGTTGATGACGATAGGTCCTATAGCTTACATTAGGCAGTCAGGTTTTAATCACATTCCTACTGAAAGAATATTAATATTTGAGCAGGAATATAGACTTTGTTTGTGATTTGTACTTTAAAATACATTTCAATGTTTATAGATGCAACCTTGGTTATCAATTCCTACTTAATCAATTGGACTAATTAAAAGAACACTTCACTGCCCAAATACAACAAAATAAAAATCACCATGTAGGAGATATATCCCAAATGCAAACATGTATATTTTTAATTGTGCTATTTTCTAAAAAAATAAATAATTGCTTGCAAAAGCTGCAGAGGACACATTCATACATAAAGCACTTCAGCAATCCAAAGAGATTTAGAGGTGTATAGTGCCCCTTTAAAGGTCAAATAGTTGTCTGTAGGTCCACCAATTTGTTGGTGCTTTATACATAATATGCACTGTAATTATAGCAGCATAATTTCTAACATAACATTTACAGAATATATGAAATATCTGTCAAATAGGTACTTTAACCCGTTGCCGCTGTTCTGATATGTCCTGAACAGTTTTAATGATGTTTGGGTGTAATGACATATCCAACTGACGGTGCCCTCGCTGGATCTGATCAACAGGGCCGCCAGGCAATCCCAAACAGCCAATCTGTTGCGATCAGAGCTACGTGATTGCAGTGACAGCGTGCAATTTATTTATAAAATATTTTACCAGGATGGAAACATTGAGATTTCTCTCGTTTTCAAGTATGTCCTGGGTCCATAAAACATTGCATTGCTACAACTGGATACAATATTACAAAATACAATATACAAACTATATATATATATATATACACACATATATATATATATATATATATATATATACACACACACACACACACATATATAAATTTAATACATAATAGGTAATAAATATATTCAACCATGCCAGTTGCATTCTGTGCTGAGGTATGTGGCCATAGATCTCTTATAAGATTTCAGATTGAATGAAGATTTGTCTGTGTCCCTGAGGTTATTCCATAATTGCGGTGCTCTCTAGGAAAAGGAGGATCGAGCCACTTTATTTTTGTATTGCGGTATGCTAAATATTGTGCTAGTACTGGATCAGACGTTATAGGAGGTTGGAGGAGCCGGGGAGAGCATTCTACTCAGGTAGGGTGGGAGCTTCCCATAAATTATCTTATGCACAAGGCTGGAAAGATGATGAGTGCGTCGGGATTCCAGCGACAGCCAGTTTAGCTATTTTAACATGTCACAATGGAGGGTAAAGTAATTACATTCTAGTATGAAGCAGCAGAACGAATTGTATAACGTATTAAGGTGGGTTTGCTGGGCGGGTGCATACACTACATCCCCATAATCAATGCATTAGCATTTATTGCACTATCTGTTTCCTTACTGTAGGGCTGAGGCAGGATTTGTTTCTGTTACAGGACACCTAGTTTTGGGTAAAGTTTTGAAGAGATTTTTTTCAATGTGAAGGCCAAAGGATAGATTGGGGTCTAGCAACATACCTAGATATTTAAAAGAACAGACTGCTGTCAGTGTGCTATTTGAATTTGTTCTGATACACCGTTGTTGATTTTGTAGTTTACGTAATTTAGGTAATTTAGGTATGACATTGTATTCTCCTCTCCCTTCCCTCACTTTAATATGAGGTGAGAAAAGCAGAAAGATCATTGTTGGCTCTGTTCCAAACTTGCACTGTGTATATTACATAGCTGGAAAGAGACTTGCGTCCATCAAGTACAGCTTCCTCACATTTGTTTTTTGCTGTTGATCCAAAAGAAGGCAAAAAACCCCAATTTGAAGCACTTCCAATTTTGCAACAAACTAGGAAAAATATTCCTTCTTGACCCCAGAATGGCAGTCAGATTTATCCTTGGATCAAGAAGCTATTACCCTACATTGAAAAATTATATCCTGGAATATTCTGTTTTTGCAAGTATGCATCTAGTAGCTGTTTGACCATCTGTATGGACTCTGATAAAACCACTTCTTCAGGCAGAGAATTCCACATCCTTATTCTTACAGTAAAAAAAACATTTCCTTTGCCTTAGATGAAATATTCTTTCTTCCAGTCTAAACACATGACCTCGTGTCCTATGTAAAGTCCGGTTTGTGAATAGATTTCCACACAATGGCTTGTATTGGCCCCAGATAAATCAGTATAATGTTATCATATCCCCTTTTTCTAAACTAAATAGGTTTCAATTTGTTAACCTTTCTTCATAGCTGATAAGTTCCATTCCTTTTATTAATTTTGTAGCACGCCTCTGCACTTTAAATGTTTTGAAAATAATAAACAAAAATGCTTATTGCCCACATAATGCATCTTCTATCCAAACCCACAATTTTACACACACACACTGCTTCCACTAAACACATTGCATCCCTTACACACACACATACACTGCATCCTTGTGGGCTAACCTGGGGTGGGCACTGGGTGCTTTGTAAGGGGCCCCACATTTTCTGATAACAGCCCTTTCCCTAGTTTGGTATTCTATTGAAATTGGATAACAGCTTCCACTTCACAATGTAAATGGCAAATACCCTGAATGTATATGTGACTGAGTTTAAAATTCTTATCTCCCAGCCCTTCTCCTTCAAATCTTGTCTATAATAAATATTTTTGGTATGGAATTCCTCAATGTACAACCGATATTGCTCTTGCTACCACTAGGTGGCAGTGTCTGCTACTGCATTTGTTGCCTAAATAAAAAAAAATTGCAATGAGGAATATGCCATTAATGCATTGAAGTTTTACCCACCATTCTCTGCTCACTTGTAAAAGGCTTTTTTGGAGTTATTAAAGAAACACTACAGTATTCGGAATACGAAGCTGTATTACTAACACTATACCCCTGAAGCAACCCCAAATGCCAATCAAAGGGTTAAAAACTCATTAAACAATTACCCACCTCCACCGACGTCATTTCAGAAGGGATCTTAATGTGCATGTGCGACAAACGACATGCTGATTAGTCCTTCCCCATAGGGGAAACTCTGTTAAATTCCATGAAGAAGGAGGAAGATAAATATTTCAGTTTCTCTTGAAATGCAATTTTTTCAGCTGCTGGGTAAAAAAGGCAGGGACATTGCACCCACACCACTTTAATGAGATGAAGTGGTCAGGGTGCCCATAATGTCCCTTTAACCAAGCTCTGGGGAGAGGGACAAGGTGTCTTTCATCTTTGTTTTGTAATAGGGATACTTCATGGTAATTCAAAATGTGAATAAATGTATCTTAAATACTCAGTCCTAAATTGCAGAGAATCAGCCCAGAATAAGAGCTTTCATCAAATAGTTCAAATTCTTCTCAAATGTCCATGAAATAGCCCCAAGATGTTTCCATTCAGACAGTAGCGTACACACAATCAATGGAGCCCCAGTGCAAAACTGATCCATGGGCAGGCCCCGGTGCAAAACTGATCCATAGGCCCCCCCCTCCCAGCATCTAACATCATCAAAGGGGGCCCGGTCGCGCTGTTACCGGGCCCACTCTGATGATAATATTCATTTCCATAAGGTGGCCCTAACAGCATGGGCCACCCGATGGACCCCTTCACGTGCGGTCCCAGCAATTATACCGCACAACCGCGGTATGTACGCCACTGCATTCAGAACTAACCATAACACTGACCCCACAATGAGGAAATAAGGGTGGTGAATACCAATCACAGGTTACCTCTTTTTACCGAGGAATGTGTGTAACAAAGTGCTTAGAAAGTGAGAAATGATTTACAGGCAGCTCTATACACTTGTGTGGAGATATCCTCAATTCCACCAAACAGATATGTAAACTATAGTGCGGTGTAAGTGACAAAGACCTACACCTATAAGTGGAGCGCTCAAACACATATATGGCTTACCAAACGTTATTCCGTTCAATGATGCAATATACAGTACATGTCAAAAAAATACAAGATAGTGCAGATGGTATATAAAGTGGCAGTGCAATAATAACAGTGATGTCGTAGTGAATATGGACACTCACATTTTAAGGAGCCTGTATATAGAAACACTGGCTCCGTATTGAAGCTTGTGTGCTTATTATGGTAGCACCACCCTTCTACTCCGGCTTGGGATGATTCTCAAAGACATAAAAGAGAATAGGTCAATGTGTAGATTTAGCAATGGAAAAGCACAGGTATGAGTTAGTAAATGTGGTGCTCATCTGGTCCTGAGCCTATGAATCCCGGCTCTAGGTATATCAATGTTGTACCAATTCAAGTGGGGATGGCGCTACCCCTATGAAGATTCCTTGGATGCTCCGAAAAAGGACTTGCGTAGGATTTAAAAATAACGAATTTATTGTAAATAAAAACAAAGTAAATATATCTTAAAACTCCATATCATGCAGACTTTCAGAATATGTGGATAAGTGCCTCCAACCTATAGTTCAAGGTATCCCTAGCTATCTTAAAGATACAGGAAGCATTTTGAGACACTTACAGACCATCAAATGATTACTATTTGGTAACTGCGGACGTCAGCTCCTTATACACTATTATCTCACATCAGAAGGGCTGTACAGCAGCGAGATTTTTCCTGGAACAATCCCATTCTTTTGTACCGGACCAAATTGACTTTATTATGGAAGGGATACAACTAATTTTAACAAGCAATTACTTTTGGTATGATGATATTTTTTACTTGCAGGCGTGTGGAACGGCGATGGGCACCAGGTTCGCACCCAGCTACCCCAATCTGTTTATGGCAGATTGGGAACGCCAGTATTTACAACTCGATGGAGGCTGGGTGGAGGGCCTGGTAACCTATCGCCGTTACATAGATGACCTGTTTTTTATTTGGAAGGGTACAGAGGACACACTACACACCTTTTTAAACCAACTGAATAACAACGAATGGGGTATCATTTTAACCACCAATTTTAGTACACACATGGTTACATTTTTAGACTTAGATATTTTTTATAGATAATGAAAGAATAAAAAACAAAACCCATTTTGAAAGATGTGGACCTTAATAGCTTTATCCACACTTCCAGTTGCCATTTCTCCTCATGGTTAAACAGTGTACGCAAGTCCTAACTCATACGTATCAAAATAAATTGCACAGATGAGGACAATTTCAAAGAACAAGCGGGCAAATTAATGATTGATTTGTTGGATAAGGGTTATGAAAAAGACAAAATCAAAGAGACTTATACACAAGTCTCTAAGATCCCACAAAGCACTTTATTACAGGAAAAAAATAAAGCACATAATGAAGGTGAAGTGAACTTACCCATTATATGCAACTATAGCCACAACAATAAGGCATTAAGGAAAATTCTAAATAAACATTGGCCCATTTTACTACAAGACCATGCCCTATCTCAAATTTTGCCAACAAAACCAAAAATAATATCTAGAGGTGCTGCCAATCTAAATAGGCTCCTGGTAAAAACCACTTTTTAGATAAAGGAAAAGGTTTTTATGGATGTGGCACATGCTTAGCATGTAGGAACACACATAACAAAAAAAGACATATCAAAAAATTCAAGAATTTCAATAATAAAGAGGAATTCCTCATTAAAGACCTCATAACCTGTCACTCAAAGAATATAGTATACTTATTGGAATGTCCTTGCGGTTTGAAATATGTGGGACGCACTAAACGAAATCTACACACCAGGATAGAAGAACACGCTAGAAACATTAAGAAAAAAATTGAGGGACATAGTGTGTCACATCACTTTAACCTGGCACATAATAGTGACCCCACCAAACTTAAGTTTATGGGCATCCATAAAGTTAAGGGCAACTGGCGAGGAGGAGACATATATAAATTATTAGGACAGAGCGAGATGAGATGGATATTCAACCTCAGGACTTTAAAACCCTGAGGGTTGAATATAGACTTCAAACTTTGCCATTTCATTTAAACAGACACATTATATTTTTCAGCACAATACACACATATTATCCCCCCCCCCCCCCCCTTAGTGGTGCATTATCCACTTTCCATTGCAAATATATAAATATAAACTTAAATCAAGATTGGATATATGTAATATCCATAAGGGTATCTATCTTAGTACATAACACTTGCACTTTATACATATTTACTATTTTATAAGCACTTTATCACTTTGCATTTGCACTATATGATTTTCTGCAATTGCTGTATAATCTTCCCTTCTTTTCACTCTTTAATTTCTTTCTCTTTCTTTCCATATTTTTATTGTTTATTTTTTTCTTCTTTTCTTCTACTATTATTATCTGTTTATTCTCTATCCTCTATTTTCTTTCCATTCTTTTCATTTCTTATATATATTTTTTTCCCCTTTATTTCCTCTTTTTTCCCTCTTTTTTTCCTCCTTTTTTCTCTTTTCCCATTTCTTTATTCTCTATTTACTATTATCTGCATTTATTTTTATTTATTCTTTTTATTATTTTCCACTATATACTCCCATTTACAGGGAAGATGTCAATCAAGAGGGAGGGGGAGGAGCCAGTGGACACGCCGACACGCCTTAGGGGCGTTACGTGTCGGCGTGCACACGGACCACCGCCACCCATGCCACAATCCTCCCCCTCCGACCTGCACGCATATGTGATCAGCGGCAGGATCGGAGAGTTCGGGAGATTCTGGGCGGCGGCTGAGTGATGCTCACGTGTGTGCGTGACGTCACTTCCGCCAACCGCCCGGACAGCGAAAATTACTTCCGCTAACCACCACTGCCCACCAATGAGAATATAACAAATAAAGGCGCCAAGCACCTTTTACCTATTAAAGGCACACACACACACATCTCCCTATGTAGGGAGATTGTTAACTTGATTGTGATTGGACAAGATGTATGCAACTCATTAAAGGGGAAGACCCAAAAGACATTTAAAAAGGAAGATTCAGAGGACCAGCATTACAGCTGACTGAAGAAGCTCTATTTTGAGAGTGAAACGCGTATTGGCCATTTTAAAGTACTTTTATTGAGGACTTTTATTGAGGACTTTTAAGATATATTTACTTTGTTTTTATTTACAATAAATTTGTTATTTTTAAATCCTACTCAAGTCCTTTTTCGGAGCCTCCAAGGAATCTTCATAGGGGTAGTGCCATCCCCACTTGAATTGGTACAAAATTTATATACCTAGAGCCGGGATTCATAGGCTCAGGACCAGGTGAGCACCACATTTACTAACTCATACCTGTGCTTTTCCATTGCTAAATCTACACATTGGCCTATTCTCTTTTATGTCTTTGAGAATCATCCCAAGCCGGAGTAGAAGGGTGGTGCCACCATAATAAGCACACAAGCTTCAATACGGAGCCAGTGTTTCTATTTACAGGCTCCTTAAAATGTGAGTGTCCATATTCACTACAACATCACTGTTATTATTGCACTGCCACTTTATATACCATCTGCACTATCTTGTATTTTTTTGACATGTACTGTATATTGCATCATTGAACGGAATAACGTTTGGTAAGCCATATATGTGTTTGAGCGCTCCACTTATAAGGGTAGTGAATACCTGGTCTCCCCACTGGTTTATACTGGGTCTGATGGACTACCTTACTGTATTTCTAAATGTGATTTAAATTGATTATAACTCACAGTACAACCAACAAATACATAAATGTTCATCATATTCCCCAAGACCCTTACAGGTTTAGTTTTTCTCTTATTTTTACAGGGTACATTGTATTCATTTTATGTTGAATATAGTAACAGACACATCTAGAATTACTCACAAAACACTGAACTGATAGTTGATAAAGGAAATTTCACAATTTAAAAAACCAAGTTGTAAATACAGTATATATATTTAGTATGTTTTTTTGGACTGTTTTTTTTTGTCCAAATCTACAATTCCTTTGCTAATGTGTCACATTTCCTGCTTTATTGAACAAACAAGCAAATTTGTTTTTGTGGTGCACACTATGACTACACAATTTCTGAAGGTCGTGTGTAGGAGAAATATAAGCATGTGTATATATAATGTGTATTTTCACCATAACTAAAGGTGTTTACATAATAGCACACCATGCCAACCGCTCAGCAAGGAACACAACAGAACATGTTCTGCTAGCTGTTTCCTTTGACCCTTAAGTGCTTCTGATGACAGAGGTTTGTAGAGGTGACATATATCGATTTACTGTAATGAGGCCTGACAAGCTCATTGTTGCAAGTAGTACAAAGCCACATCACTTCCACACAACTATCAGGAGATTCCCCATCTGCATTCTTGCACTTGGACTTAAAACAATCAAAGGAAACTTCGCACAAGACAACAACATCATGCGCAGACATTAACAAGAAAAGCAAGGAAATTCTGTGAGAGTGCCTGACTCAACATTCCTTGTCGTGTGGCTATTTCCTTCGTAGAGAAAATTAACGTTCTGCAGGAAGATAAACGTTTTTCAACTGAACATTTTTCAGCCGTTGAATAGTTATCTCACATAACAAAAATAAATAAACTGACGGGGAATTGTGTATTCTTGGTACTCATCGCCTTAAAATTCAAAGATGGTTGTTTAGATAATTTGGCGCAACGTGGCGCTGTCATTTTTCTTGCTTTTAGATTTTCCTTTCTCGCGCCCCTTGTATCTTAATGATTGATTATACTATCCCCTTGCTGCTTGCCTTTATTATTGTATTTTTTTTGGGCAGGGGACAGCCAGAAAATATCGATTTTATTCACAGATCAAGTGAGAAGTCAACGCTAGAGGGGAAAAAAAGGAGAAGCATTATAAAAATAAATAAATAAAAAATCTTCGTGTATTACATATTTAAAAAATATATATATATATATAAATATAGATTTGTTTCTACTGTTTGTCCTCGTTCTCCTTTTAATGGCGGTACCAAATGGCGGTAGAAAGCTCCTATCGGGATAAGCATATAAGCGTTTCATATTGTACATATACATTTTTACGCCATTTTAGTTTGCCAGAATCGTTTTCTAAAATATTCTGTATGGACAATATTTGGATGTGCTGATCTGCTCCAACTATCAGACTACCTGATCTAAATGTTATTTTCGGACAAAGTGGTTTGGCAGAACCAAACAAGCTCTCTGGGTCCTCATTAAAAGTTTAGCCGGAAACAAGCACATGCTGCACAGCAGCATGTATGTACGTAGTGGGGAATCGCGATGCAGCCTAGAACAAAATCTACCCCATTAAAACCCCCCAATAACGACAGACCACTTAGTATGGATGAAACAGGCCACAGCATTTATTATCACAACTAAATTACTGCATAACACATCCATAACTTTATTTATTAAATCTCTTCTTTTCTGTAACCAAAACATTAGACATAAATAAGCATAAATTAACATATATACATATATAACTCCACCCATAGTGTTATACAGTGACCCAACCGTCCTTGCCAATAAAAACATGGAGTGGTTCCTAATCACCACTCCCTCTCACCTCCCCCCTCGTCATAAAAATCCTTCCAATGCCTGCCATCAGCCGACCTTATCCACGCTCGATGGGCACGAGACCTCAGGCAACCTAAAGTTAAACCTTTAGAGCAGGGGAGGTTTGAGACCTTAAAAAACTTGTTCATCTCATTCCATCTACTTAAACGTAACCTCAAACTCAATTGGCAAGGACATACCCCCGGCTAGCTGCGACAAAATATAGTATAGGGTGGGCGGGAGGGAAGCTGTTTGCTGGCCCGAATCCCAAGTGGCACTGAGGTAAGACCTCCCCCACACTGTCTTACACAGAACATAATCACACCCACAGACTCTTCCCAACCAATCCCATGCATCTATCCCCACACTCCTACATGTGCCCTTGTCCGCTTAGCTGCGCTATCTCCCCAGGGCCTATCCCGCCACTCTTCCTAAATATTAGAGGGAAGTGCAGCAAAGTTCTGTTCCCCACCCCTTCTGACAGTCACCTAGGGGGGGGCACCACCACTTCACTCTAAGTAGCGTGGCAAAGCACTTTACTAATGCACTTTTTTTATCATGTGGATTTTATTTTTATGAAATAATAATTTTGGATTTTTTGGAGGAGGTAGGGGGATGGACATGTGCTGCATTAAGGATCCCCCAAACCCTGAAGCCCTCAACCCCAAAAACAGAATTTCAATTATATGTGTGTACAATGAGGATCAAATAATAACATACTCCAAAATTATTTTAAAACACCATAACTGCTACATTGTATTGTAGTGGTTATGGTGAATATAGTGTTATGGTGACTTCCTCCCTAATTTCATCAAAGAAGAGGTTTAACAAAAACTGGGGCTTTTTTGGTACCCTAAGCCCGGCCCCTCAGCCGCTGACTTGGACATTGTATATACTACTAATGTGTTCAACTTTGGATGACAGTGATAGGCCGCAAGTGCCTTTCTGAGGTTTGAAGAATTTGTTTTTAGTCTTGTAGTTGTTATTATGATTATACACTTTGACTGGGTATATATTCTGTTTAGCATGCGTCTCACCATGGGCACCCAACTGTCTCTTGAATGCTTTTCCTAAAATACGTGTTTTCTTTTCAAAGAACAATTGTTCTGCTCAGATATTTTAAACTATGGAAGGATATCACCAAAGGAAATGTCATCCTGCCATTGTACATTGCTGCTCTTGGCACTTAACAAATACATCGTGAATAACTGACACAAACTCTTTGCAAGATTTATGTACAGATCCCAGTAAAACAGTCATTAAATTGCTAGATTTTTAAAAAAGAAATTTGCCAACAGACAACATAACGGTGAATCAAGCACTACTAATCAGACAGTTTCAATAACCCTTTTAGAACGTAAATAACCTTTGAACAAATGCAGAACGTAGGTGTGTGTCCCCCAATCAACCCTTCAAGAATTTTCACATTTGTCAATTAAACATTAGCTGCTATTTTTGAGAAAAATAATGTGCAGTAATGCTTATATAATTTTACTCTTAATTTTTTCAATTGTATTAAAAACATTTCTAAGATGGACATAGTAAGATTGTACATATTTGTCAAGGATTTAGTACACAGAGCCCAGGACGTGACAGAAGGCTGAGTGGAAATCGAGGCAAGGTAGCGGCAAAAATGAGACAAAGATGTAATGAAGGTAGCAAGTGATCAGCTCAGGCAGCACAGGTTTAAAAATGGATTTTAAAAAATCTTAATTTGGGGGGGCGGGGGATACAGTAGAATATTGAAGCTTTAATTACATGTAATAATTCAACCCCATCTTTTATTTCCCACTATTTACTATAGGTATGGATAAAGTGAGATTTCGCTAATAAAGATCTTTGCTGTGTTTTAGCCTTTCCAGGGGGTGAATTCTTACCAGCATGGAGCGTGGCTGGTAGCTAATTCTCCACGTATTATAGGAGAACAGGTGAGGCAGAGGTGTCTGTACATGAATGTATGTGATTTCAATAACTACCTAAATTTACAAACGTTGTAAATGTTGTAGTGAAACTATATTTTGTTATATGCTCTGATACACTGTCATCAACACTAGAAACATTGGAGCTCCTACAAAAAAAAGGAACAGAAGAATTTGGGTCGAAAATAGAAACCGTCCCTCTTTTGATAGCACAATATCAATGGAAATTTAAAGGACCACTCTAGGCACCCAGACCACTTCAGCTTAATGAAGTGGTCTGGGTGCCAGGTCCAGCTAGGCTTAACCCATTTTTTTTTTTATAAACATAGCAGTTTCAGAGAAACTGCTATGTTTATAAATTGGTTAAGCCTTCCCCCAAAGCCTCTAGTTGCTGTCTCATTGACAGCCGCTAGAGGCGCTTGCGTGATTCTCACTGTGAAAATCACAGTGAGAGCACGCAAGCGTCCATAGGAAAGCATTGTAAATGCTTTCCTATGCGACCGGCTGAATGCGCACGCGGCTCTTGCCGTGCGTGCGCATTCAGCCGACGGGGCGGAACGGAGGAGGATCGGAGGCAGAGATCTCCCCGCCCAGCGCTGGAAAAAGGTAAGTTTTACCCCTTTTCCCCTTTCCAGAGCCGGGCGGGAGGGGGACCCTGAGGGTGGGGGCACCCTCAGGGCACTATAGTGCCAGGAAAACGAGTATGTTTTCCTGTCACTAGAGTGGTCCTTTAACAGATTGCAAGACGGATATTACATACAGCTTCTAGAACAAGGTTTAGAAAAAGCAAGTACTGAAAAGTACACTTAGAATGCACCACATAAAAAGGGCAACGATGATGTGCCCATATTTGCATTGTGATACTGTTGCATAACATGCTGGTTTTGTTTAGTGTTATTTAATATAGCCCTGGGGCACTCATTGAAGAAAGGAGGTTCTCACCAGCATGTGTTGCAGGACTGATTGAGCTGATATTCCGCACTCTTTTTGCACAGTCAGTGCCATGTCTAGGGGAAACCTGTCTGACAGCAGTGAAAGTTGATGACTTTTTATTTTCTCGTTTTGTTTTCCCCACGACTGTGCTGCTCTCAAAGATAAAACCCGTCAAACCAGTCTTCCAAATGGCTGAACATTATTCACAAAGTGGCTTAGTGAGGATTGTATATCCGTACTAAATTTCAGTAGCTTGGAAACTTCCCAGATATAACAAAATAATCAGAGGTTTACACCGATGGTATGAAATGTAGACCTGGCACATTAAACCTGGTATTTTCTAGTACGATCCATGTCTACATTTCCTGTTGTTCATATTTAATGAATATTATATGTACTTATTTATCTAAATGTGTGAGTGGTAAGCCAGCATAAATTAAATAGCTTATTTATATTGCTAAGCAGTGCCAACAAGACAGCTTTTATTGGGCTAATGCCAACTAGTCATCTTCTACTGAGATATTGGGTAATATCAACTAGCCAGTATCTATTGGGCTACGAGGCAATGCCAACTAGTCATCGTCTACTGAGATATTGGAAATTATTATTATTATGTTATTATTTACATTGCGCCAACAAATTCCGCAGCACTTTACTGTGGGTGGACGAACAGACATGTAGTTGTAACCAGACAAGTTGGACACACAGGAACAGAGGGGTTGAGGGCCCTGCTCAATGAGCTTACATGCTAGAGGGAGTGGGGTAAAGTGACACAAAAGGTAAGGATAGTATTAGACTAGTGACAGTTGCAAGAGAGGAATCAGTCGGGAGATATTAACAGTTTAATTGATACGCTTTTATGAAGAAGTGGGTTTTTAATGATTTTTTGAAGGAGTGGAGACTTGGAGAGCATCTAATGGAGGAAGGAAGTGAGTTCCACAGGAACGGTGCAGCCCTTGAGAAGTCTTGAAGGCGAGCATCAGAGGTGGGAGTACGGACAGAAGATAGACGTAAGTCTTCAGCAGAGCGTAAGGGCCTAGACGGGACATACTTGTGTATAAGGGAGGATAGATAGGTGGGAGCATCAGTATGTAGAGATTTGAAAGCAAGAACCAGAATTTTAAATTGAGCCCTATATCTTACAGGAAGCCAATGTAGGAACTGACAGAAGGGTGAGGCGTGGGAGGTGCGGGCAGACAGGAAGATGATATAGTGAAATAAATGATGGAACCAGCGCTTTAAATGTATAGAAAAATGTGAATATAGTATAAATGTATCTTGTATTAATAGCTGCTAAACATTCAAATATTCCTTTCAATATAACATGTACAAAACCAATTAAGAATGTAGCGCTTATGTATAGAAAATGATAAATCACCTTTTTAAAAACTTTCAGAAGCAGGGTAATATCTATAAGGAATAATCACATATAGTATAGATCACACTTATATGAGATAATTAATATTATTATATGATGTACACACTCACAAATGGAGAGCTATAGACCCAGCTCTGGTTTGAATAGCCTCTGGGTCCATACAGGTGACCCCCCCTTTCTTTCCGATATAATTCCAAAGTCTGTGGATAAATAGAGGTACACCAAATAGCGCAGTATTGTTTTAAAATATTTCTAAAAATATAATATGCTCATCCCAAGTGGGTACTCACAAGTATAGAGTCAGAATACACTGACTCGATTTAGCAGCGTCTTGCAGATTCGGGACATGGAACGATGAACTCCTAAAGAATATATATTTGCTGCTGAATATAAATGTAGCTCACCGCACAGAGGAATGAAAGGAGCCAAAATGACAAGAAAGGATTTAACCATTTCGGCTCCCGGTACCGGCATGGAAGAGAGGCATGGACCGCACACGTCGTACCTGTGGGTGGTACTGACGTGTGACGGTTAATGTGCACTGACTATTTGCCCGCCGATTTTGGATATTTAAATCTGCATGAGGAGTCCCAGGATCACTGCTGTCTTATAACCCGGTTTGAAGAAGCCACGTTTACAGTGGCGAAACGCGTCCCGGTTTTTTAAGCACATTGAGGCTTTTTAATTTGATATATTACAGTGTATTAATACATTTTCTAATTGTTTTAACCGATCCTGGTTCCTGATACCGTTATATTCAACGGGGAGTGCAGTCCTGAATCTGCACGACGCTGCTAAATTGAGTCAGTGTATTCTGACTCTATACTTGTGAGTACCCACTTGGGATGAGCATATTATATTTTTAGAAATAGGAATTATATCGGAAAGAAAGGGGGGGTCACCTGTATGGACCCAGAGGCTATTCAAACCAGAGCTGGGTCTATAGCTCTCCGTTTGTGATCAGCTGATGGAGCACAGACTTTCTTACAGCAGTATTGGGGCTTGATAGTTTGGAAATCAGGCTGTTGAATAAAGATGCCAACTAGCCAGTATCTATTGGTTATTAGGCAATCCCAACTAGTCATCTTCCACTGAGATATTAGGTAATATTAGGTAATAAAAAAATAGATAGAGCCAACTTCTTTATTGTGTTTATTAGGCAATGCCAACCATCTATTCTCTTCAACACCTGGGGGCTGCTGCAATGTCCACAGACAATGTCAGCCAACGTCTTCTTATTTTATGAAATCCAAACCAGACATCATCTTTTTGTGTAGTACAGCCAAGTAGACAATCATCTTAGCTTGGGTCAACAGGCAATGGCAGTGAGACACGTTTCCTCCAGTTAATAGGAAATACCAATCATGATCGTATTGTTCTCTTAATGTGGAACAGATGGAAAGTTAATACAATAGACATAATTAAACAGTTTAAATCCTTTTTCTGATATTTTGTGGCAAGTAATTTGGTTTGTGTTCTCTATCGTACAATTTCTGTTTCCATTTTACCTCTCATACGAAGACCTCAATTCACGCTAATGAGTTTCATTTAAATGCTATGTCCAGCCAATGAAAATGATGTCAAGCATTCTAGAAATGCTCCTGAATGTTAAATGAAATTAATTATTTTTCACTCATGCATCAGAGCGAAGATCATGATTTCGACTCTACTCAAGAAGCTCAGAACCAACTAAAATTCCTGAACATTTCCTAAAGAAAAGGTCTTTGCTGCACACATAATGATTGCTTGAATGCTTGATTAAATGGACTCCTTTCTGTATTATTTTATTTTTAAGATTTTTCAATTTCGTCTTCGCCTTAAAGCCGTTCGTGACTGCCAAATAGTGTAATAAAGCTGTCATTGGCGCAACTTTCAGACTATTCATACTTTATTTAGATCTATAAAAACCACACATCTATCTTAATTAAAAACCTGCATAAAAACTAAACATGCTATTAAACACAATATAGTATATATATATACATAAAGACCATATGGTAAAAAATATATGTGTGTAAAAAAGCAGCTCTATATATAGTAAATTACTGATAGACAGTCTCTCTTTTTTGTTTGTTTCCTGTGTCCACTTTGGTGATGACACAATTCAATGTATCTTATTTCTGTGTTAACAGAGAGCTGAATTGGGGTAGCTTCAGAATATATTTTATTTGAAGTCTCTGACTTGTCAGTGGATCCTGTACAGAACTGAAGATGTTAAACTGCTCCTGGATACCTGTGGCCTGAAAAGATCTGCTTGTAAGATCCCTGGCAATATCAGGAACGGCTGATGCGGTGTAGTAAGTGTCTGATACTAACGTCTCTCCTATCAGGCAGGCGCCTTGCCGGAAGGGGGGGCGGCAATACTGGAACTCCAAAAGGGTCCGAGAAGTCACTGCTGGGTTCATGACCGCCATCATGCAAGGCACTATGTACATTGACGGATTAAAGAAGGATTTAAATCCCAGTCTAGCCAATTGTGGCAATACCGGACTTCATGTTGTGATAGCCGCACTAGTGGGGGATACTGTTACTTGAAATGATGTTTTCTGGCAAAAACTAGAATCCCTACCACTACTCGCTTTTTACCCAGGGATAATACAGAGGACACGGAGTGACAGGCATCTGGGTTCAAAAGCAGAGCAGAAGGGTGTAACGGACCGTTTTGCTCACCAGAGGTTAAAAAACTTTCTCTCTCTGGAACCCTTTCAGCCGCTGGGGAGAGGGGGTAGCAGGCTCCTCTCCCTGACACTCTCTCTGCTGGTGAAGGGGGGGGGACCAACTGTCTCCCCTTTCAATATTTTGTCCTGCGGCTGGGGTGCGAGACCAACGGTCTCTGCTCCCTGCAGGACACTCTGCCGCTGGGGAGGAAGAACGGCACCTTCAGCTCCCTGGGATACACACAGCCGCTGGGGAGGAAGGACGACCCCTTCAGCTCCCTGGGATACACACTGCCACTGGGGAGGAAGGACGGCACCTTCAGCTCCCTGGGATACACACTGCCACTGGGGAGGAAGGACGGCACCTTCCGCTCCCTGGGATTCACACTGCCGCTGGGGAGGAAGGACAACACCTTCAGCTCCCTGGGATATACACTGCCGCTGGGGAGGAAGGACGGCACCTTCAGCTCCCTGTAATACACACTGCCGCTGGGGAGGAAGGACGGCACCTTTGGCTCCCTGTAACTCACTCTGCTGCTGGGGAGGAAGGACGGCACCTTCAGCTCCCTGGGACTCACTCTGCCGCTGGGGAGGAAGGACGGCACCATCAGCTCCCTGGGACTCACTCTGCCGCTGGGGAGGAAGGACGGCAGCTTCGTCTCCCTGTAACTCACTCGGCCGCTGGGGTCTCTCCCCCCTGGCCAAATCTGCTAGAAATTGCAGGTACTCTCCTATTATTTACTTGACATGCTGCACGGATCTCTCCGAGGGGTTGGGTC
This sequence comes from Pelobates fuscus, assembly GCF_036172605.1. Taxonomy (NCBI): domain Eukaryota; kingdom Metazoa; phylum Chordata; class Amphibia; order Anura; family Pelobatidae; genus Pelobates; species Pelobates fuscus. The sequence goes on along the minus strand of NC_086321.1, from coordinate 41,747,936 downwards.
CATAGTAAACCAGCAGCCTTTTCTGCAAAGCGTCGAACTCATCCTGAGTGTAGCTGGGCGCCATGCTTGCTCTGCTGAAGTTGGTTCTTTTGTAGATAGGGGCGCTGTACGGGTACTAGCGTTGCCCTCAATTTGTAAATCCAGGGAATGGTGTTACCTTGTAGCTGTCCTTCTGGGCTGTGGGAATGATCTCACCGCTGCCACCAATTGTAACGGACCGTTTTGCTCACCAGAGGTTAAAAAACGTTTAGGCGATATTCCCCTTTCCAGATGCACAGGCACCAATCTCCCGAACTGCAAACTACACGAATCCTGGAAACAGCCGAACAGGAAAACCATACGAAAGGTTTACACTCCTGGCAGTCAGCATACAATCCAATTCCCCCAATAACGAGACGACCATTCGTTTTGAGGGTTAAGCAGAATCTGACTGTACTGGCACATACAGCCTCTTTTATTCCCAATCCACAAACATAGTACAGGCCACAGGGTTTTACAGAACAACCAATCAATCCGTACAATACACACAGACACTCCCACACAAAATCCTCCCCTCTGCCTGTGATATGATTACTGAACACAATGGGTAATCTCATTATCACAGGCAGAGGAATACAGTTTATTAAAACATATCACAGGGACCCCAAAACATGCAATAACCCCATATGAATATCCTCAGAACCGGGGGATCTGGGTGAACCACATATCCAAAATTCACCCAGATCTGTTCAGTAGTTTGGAAGATACATAGAAAAGTCACAACAGTGTCTGTGAGTTAAAATGGCTGCCATCCATTGTTCTCACCATGTGCTTCTGATACATGAAATGGTGGCCACCCAGTAACTCCACAGTATGTCCCCAGATGGTTCTTGAAGGGCCAGTAGCAGCATAATACAATACAACACGCCCAAATCAGTTATTTCAAGGGCCAAACCTCCCAGGGACCATAATCACAGGGCAAGAGGCTGGCAAGCAGTCCTCTCCAGGCACAAGTGGCGGGGCTGGTTCCGCCACAAAGGGGTTCCATTAATTCGTTGTACTGTTTCCTTTTTATGGAAAATGTCTTTAGTTACTTATTTTGTGATTTAAATCAATATTTCAGTTTTTTTGATCTCAGCTTAGTTTCATTTTCAGAACACAGTGTGTTTTAAAACATGTTATAACAACTAGATAAAGGAATGTCCAATTTACTGGTTTTTGAACAATCAACCCCACCTAAACGTGACTCATATAAGTCTACTGCATGAATCAGTTTAAATATAGTCACACACCGAGCAGCCACAAAAATAAAACCACTGACAGGTGAAGTAAATACTACTGATTATATCATTACAATGCAATCTGTAAAGGGGTGGTATATGTTAGGCAGCAACATCTGTGAAATGTGCTGGAGCAACAAATCTAATCCATGGAGGCCCCACCTCGTATCTTGCAGGACTTAGAGGATCTCCTGCTGGTGCCAGATACCACAGGACATGTTCATAGGTCTTGTGGAGTCCAGGATGCCTCTACGTATCAGAGCTGTTTCGGCAGCACGACCTACACTATATTAGACTGGTGGTTTTAATGCTATGGCTGATCAGTGCAAGTTATAACAGAATATAAGAAATAGGTTAAGGGCAATTTGGAAATAAACGAACATACAACTCTGTGTCATATATTCATTTTAACGTTACCATTCTTTTAATATCTGCATGCCAGTGTCATTAATGCATTCTGTATGGAAAATAAAATTCAACAAACTTACAAGCACGAGATTTAAAAAAAAAAAAAGTATAAAAAAATAACAACTAAAAACCAACACATTTTGCATATTCAGATTACTGAATCCCACCGTCTGGATTGAATTCCTCGGGCAGTACATCATTAGACATACTCGCACTGTGCAGCGGGTATTAGGACCATGTGGAGAACACGTCCGCAGCACACCTGTGGCCATGTCTGTAGGGGACCAGCCAGGCTGTTGTCTGTCAGCCTGTCAGCCTAGCGTGCGTTAAGTAGGTGGACATGGCCCACATCCCACCCATTATGTGCGTCACCAATGATGCAAGATATGTCACTGGTGACGCCCCCTTGAAGGCCCACCACCTTGTTGGGAAGTAGGCTTCTGTAATATTTCCGGATAAATAATATCAGTAACTACACAATTTGTGACAGTGTTATTTTAATGCACCATATTTATAGTTGATTATACAGCACAGTGTGGGGATATAATTGTTGATGCAGGCTTTTAGTTCAGTGGGTGCATGTTTGATGCTGAAAGTTTGGGATTATTGCGGAGGGTGCAGTGGTAATAGGTCATAATGTTGAGTTAATACAGCACGTATGGAGAATATAAATACAGGTTTATATCATACTCTAAATTCATTCAAAGGTTTGGTTTCATCATGTGAGTCAGAGAACAAATTCAGGTTTAGGGTTGGACATAGGGTGTGGACAGGGCCGGTGCAAGGATTTCTGCTTCCCTAGGCAAATATTAATTTTGCCGCCCCCTCATGTGCCTCTCTCACTGACAGACACACACTGGCAGACACAATCACTCATTGACAGACACACACACAGGCACACACACACAAACAAACACACTCACTGACAGTCAAACACACACACTCACTGACGCGGTTTTTAGTATGCCGGGGCCAGAATGACGTCATGTTCCGGCTCCCGGCATCCCAGAGGGCATGCATGGGAGGAGTGGGAAGCTGCAAGAAAAGCCTCCATCGCCGCCCACACTGCCGCCTGCCTGCCTCCTCTCCTCCGCCGGCATTCGTTGGCAGAGCAAGCACCTGCCATCAGGGTAAGCAGGTGCCTGCTCTGCCATACCGAAAAATGGACAGCTTTGGGGTGCCCTGAGGTAGCCCTATGGCCACCTCCTGCGCCCCTTGTGACAAGGCTCCTCCGGGCTCCCCCTCTTTCGGGCATCTGGAGGATAGGCCTGGTGCTAAGGGCGCTTACTCAGTGCTGCGGCTCAGGACGGGGAGCCCACCAGGAAATATCCCGGTGGGCGCCAACAGCAAGCCGGCGCCCTAGGCAAATGCCTAGTTCGCCTAACGGTGGTACCGGCCCTGGGTGTGGAATAGCATGGGGTTTGGGGCTAAACTCAACATATGTGGGTGGGGCCATAAAATTTACCGTTGAGCTGAAGTCACTGGTCTTTCTGTCACCTAGCACCATTATTGCCGAGAATAGTGTCAGAACTAACAGTGCACAAGGATGACCAAAAGATAGATTTCCATCTGTTATACATATCCCACGATGCATTGCCAGCTTGGGATCTACCATTTGCTCATCCCTGCAGGGTTTTATGTGTAAGCAGTTTTTGTGGGTTTGAATGTATTTAATATTACTATTTATTAATGGCATTTACAAAGCGCAAACATATTCCGCAGTCATGTAAGCATGTTTATTTATGGAGTATGTGTGTATGAAATGATGGGATCTATTTGTGTATTGTATTGGCATTTGAATGAACGTGTGTGTTAAAATGTACTGTTGCTACTTAAAAGCAGTGTACGTGTATGTGTGTAGTGCATTTGAAGTCAGGGGTGTGTGTGTTTGTATGTAGTGTAGGTGTTTGAATGTAGGGGCGTATTTGTGCTTAGTTTTGGTGATTGTATATAATGCTCACCATTACATATACATTATATATACAAATATATATGAGTGTGTTTGTATGTAGTTTGGGCATTTGATTGCAGGGGTGTGTTTGCATATAGTGCTGGCATTTCATAGTAGAAGTGTGTTTGTATGTAGTTTTGATGTTTGGGCACACCCAGATACAAATATAAGCCTAAAAGGGGGGGGGGGGGGTGTACTAGCGCTAATTTAGTGAATGTGATGTAGGTGAATAAGCAGCTTCAACATAGAATTCTTATCTTTAAACAATAGTGGAACGGTGAGATGTAAAGTGAAGCGCTGTATTTTTTAAACAATGTGAGATATACAAATTAGGACAATACCTTAGTTTCATACATACAAGTCCATATGTGACATATAGTACCTTGAAATAAAAAACAAATAAAAAACACAATAGTGTATCCTGTGATATACAAAGATAGGTATAAAACGAAATAAATTTCCCACTCACACTTTTAAGAGCTAATGGATATAGCTCAATAAAATCGCTTGTAGGATCTGTAAAGGCGATCCTAATCCCTTCTTTTGGTGGGAGTTCTTCCTCTTCCTTGGTCTCTAAAATCAGGAGAGGTATATGGTGCAGTATCTTAGATATAAAATCTTTAAAAGGGTAAAGTAAAAGGGTACTTACAAACCCAGAGCCATCCAAATCGGCTCTGATCAGGGGCGTATGTGGTTAAGGACCACAATCCTTCTTTGTGCAAAATGAAAGTAGCAGGAACAATGCCAGTAGTGTTTAAAAATATATATAAATACTTTATTACATAAAAATATATAACATTATAAAAACACTTTACTAGGCATTAAAAAAGTCCAATTCCATGAAGACAGGTGATCTCCAAATTCCCAGGACGCGTTTCGCTATATCAGCTTCCTCAACTGGATATGTAAAAATGGAAAAGTCTTCATTTTCCTCCTTGGACCTGTTCCTGCTTTTATACATCTTCTTAAAATCCGTAATGTCAGTCCGGCTTGTAAATTCGCGGGCGATTACCATGGAAACTGTGACGTCCTGCGTTTCAAGCCTCACTTTCAGTCCTTTCCCTTGGTTCCGCCGTCATTTCCGGTCACGTGGGAATATGCCGATACGTCATGCGTTCCAAATTGCGGTTCATTGGGACCGCATTTCCGGTAAAACATAATGTATAAGTGAAACCATAACAGAGACAGCCACACTATCAATTATTCATAAGTATATGCAATTGTTTTGTTCTGACTTGAGTAATAGAAAGTGATTGAACCCCCAGTTATTACATTATTTCACCATATAGCTATATTTTATAGGGGCAAGAGTGTGATTATATGTACATGCAATCCAATATTAAAGGGATAGTAGAAGTATATATTAACTTGTAAAAAGAGCGAATCATTCCGTTATTTTGGCATATAACTGTAGATATAAATATGGTTTATAGAGTAATTCTATATACATACAGTAAATATTAAAGGGATAGTGTAAAAATATATGCTTGTAGACAGAGAGCGAATCATAAAATGCATAAACTACAACCCATTTAGAAAGTTAAAAAGACTAAATGTAAAAACTTTTTAAACGTAAAGATAGTGCCATTCAAGTATAAAAGGGAATTAAAAAGAATTGAAAAATAGATGAAAACCTAACTTTAAAATTCTATTTTAAAAAATGGCACATCTCAAAATCTGTATTGAGACCATAGGGAATAAGTGTATTTAATTTAAAAATCCATTCCATTTCGCTTTTGCTTAATTTAGTATCGAAATCTCCTCCTCTCCAATCTTTTTCTAGTTTTTTTATTCCTAAGAATTTCGTATCTTTCATCTCACAATTGTGGTACGCTTTATAGTGAGCAGAGACACTATGGTTTTCGAAACCCTTGACTATGTTTCTTCCATGTTCTTCGATTCGAATATGTAATGCCCTTGTGGTTTTACCAATATATTGTAAACCACAAGGGCATATCATTAAATATATAAGATTATTTGAGTGGCATGTCAGAAGTTCTTTAATTCGATACTCTGTTCCCTCTCTGCTAAAAAATTTTTTTATATGTCTTTTCTTATTTGCGGTTCTCTTACAGGCCAAGCAATACCCACACCCAAAGAAACCTTTTTCTGTGTTTAGAAAAGTGCTAGTTGTTCTCTTTTCTTTTATAAAACTTGATGTGAGGGCGGTGCGGAGGTTGCTGACTCCTCTGTGTATAAAACGGGGTCTTTCTGGGAGAAATGTTTTAGCAATAGGGTCTTGTAAAAGAATGGGCCAGAATCTTGAAATTATTTTCCTAACTTTATAATTTTCAGTGCTAAAGTTACATACAAATGGTATATCTTTAAAATCTTCTTCTTTTTTCTCTTTATATTTTAGTAAATTTTCCCTTTCTACATCCTTCACCAGCTTTCTATCATTTTCTAATTTTTCTTCTTCATACCCTTTCTCCAAAAAGTCTTGTTTAATTTTATTTGATTGAATTTCAAAGGTTTTAGAATCGGTGCAATTTCGCCGTATGCGCAGGAATTGACCTTTGGGGGCATTTTCAAGCCATGGGGCAAAATGGCAGCTATCTCTTCCTATGTAGCTGTTGGCTTCTACTGTTTTAAAATTGTTTTTAGTCTTTATTTTATTGTTCTCTATATATATATGTAAATCCAAAAATACAATCTCTGACTTACTCCAGTTGTTTGTGAGTTTTATTCCCCATGAATTGGTATTCAGATAATGTAAAAATTCTATCAGATCGCTTTCTTCTCCCTCCCATATGAAAAAAATATCGTCAATGTACCGGCCATAGGTGACCAAGTTCTGCCTCCAGCTATGTTGCCCATATATAAAAGACTCTTCCCAATGGGCCATAAATAAATTTGCATAGCTGGGGGCGAACTTGGTTCCCATGGCCGTTCCATTTATCTGGAGAAAAAACTCCTCTCCATACCAGAAGAAATTGTTTTTGAGAATGAGGTCTATTCCTTCCAAAATATATTCTATTTTTACATCCATCAAGTCTGAAAAATTATTTAAAAAGAACTTTACTGCATTTTGTCCATAAGAATGAGGGATATTACTATAAAGTGCGGTGACATCACTAGTGACTAAAAAACAATCTGGATTCCAAGTGCATTATTTTAAAATATTTAAAATGGTAATCGTATCTTTTATATATGAGGTAGTTGTTTTAACAAGGGGTTGTAGATGGATGTCTACAAAATGGAAAGAAACTATTACAAAAATAGATCTATGTACAACGAACAATCAAGGGAAAGAAATAGAGAGGGACATAGATTAGAGGAAGTAAGACCAAAAGAGAGAAATAATAGAAGAGAAAATAGAGACAGGACCCCTTATAAAAGACCCACTTACTACAGAAAGGATGAACCTTTACCCACCAGCAACAGATTCCAAGTTCTAGACGAGTTCGAAGATCAGGATTTTTGGAAGAGCAAAGGAAAAGAGAGGTACAAAAGAGAAAATATTCCAAACACTTTGACACCATACAAAAGACGGAGAAATTCGAGTGTAGAGGAACCAGAGGAGGTAAACTTATCCAAAAAAGAAAAAAGAGAGCGAATACAGAGAAGCCAAATCCCATAAAAGGTATTTTCAATTTAAGCCAAAAAACTCTAACTGAACATCACAAAAAAGTGTTAGCAAAAGGATTAAAATTTGCACCAAATAAACCCTTAAATCAGTTTGAATTTTATATAGATTTGAATAAATTCAAAAGAAATATCTGTCTAAAAAAGTTTTTTATAAAAAATCCAATAGAATCCCAATACAATCAGGAAGAAGAATTAAGACACACTAAATTAAGAGAAAAATCATCATTTTACCCAAAACAAATGATCTCAGAAAAAATGGTGACATTTGAGACAATGGTATTAACTGAAATAAAAAAATTAGAAAAACTTGATAATTTTAATAATAACCTTACTACTCAGGAAAGAAAAGCATTTAGGGATTTAAAATCAGACACTAACCTTGTAATAAAGCCAGCGGATAAGGGAGGGGGGATAGTTTCAATGTCCAAGGAATCATACTGCAAAGAAGCCGAAAGAATACTAGCAGATGAACAGACATATAAAAAATTAAAAATACACAAAAATGTGGAATAGGTGGCGCTTTTTTATATTCGTGTACAATTTAGAGAAAATAGCCGCTAAAACACTCCGTGGGTACTCCTATAAAACCCACCACATATAAAAGATCACCAAAAATCAACAATGAAAACCTGCGTTTTCTTGAGTGTAGCGCTAAATGTGATAGAATAATACAATAGTGAATAGTGCTCTTAATTGCACTTACCCTCTTTTACACACTTGTATACATGAAAAAAAGGGAAAAAAATAGACAAATAATTGTGCAGTATGTTTAAGCTGAATTAAAAAATTTTTTGTGAATTCTGAAGATAGAGTCAAGAACTTGACTCTATCTTCAGAATTCACAAAAAAATTTTTAATTCAGCTTAAACATACTGCACAATTATTTGTCTATTTTTTTCCCTTTTTTTCATGTATACAAGTGTGTAAAAGAGGGTAAGTGCAATTAAGAGCACTATTCACTATTGTATTATTCTATCACATTTAGCGCTACACTCAAGAAAACGCAGGTTTTCATTGTTGATTTTTGGTGATATAAAAAATTAAACTTTAACCCCAATAAAGATATAAATGAAGTATTTTTTAATTTTTTTAATAAAGGTAAAGAACTCAAAATCCTTAATGAAAAAGAATTTGTTTTTTTAAACATTAAACACCCAAAAATACCGGTATTTTATTTTTTACCAAAGGTACACAAAGATGTTAACAACCCTCCGGGAAGACCTATAGTGTCTGGGATAGACTCAGTATCAAGCAGATTATCCCATTTTGTAGACATCCATCTACAACCCCTTGTTAAAACAACTACCTCATATATAAAAGATACGATTACCATTTTAAATATTTTAAAAGAATGCACTTGGAACCCAGATTGTTTTTTAGTCACTAGTGATGTCACCGCACTTTATAGTAATATCCCTCATTCTTATGGACAAAATGCAGTAAAGTTCTTTTTAAATAATTTTTCAGACTTGATGGATGTAAAAATAGAATATATTTTGGAAGGAATAGACCTCATTCTCAAAAACAATTTCTTCTGGTATGGAGAGGAGTTTTTTCTCCAGATAAATGGAACGGCCATGGGAACCAAGTTCGCCCCCAGCTATGCAAATTTATTTATGGCCCATTGGGAAGAGTCTTTTATATATGGGCAACATAGCTGGAGGCAGAACTTGGTCACCTATGGCCGGTACATTGATGATATTTTTTTCATATGGGAGGGAGAAGAAAGCGATCTGATAGAATTTTTACATTATCTGAATACCAATTCATGGGGAATAAAACTCACAAACAACTGGAGTAAGTCAGAGATTGTATTTTTGGATTTACATATATATATAGAGAACAATAAAATAAAGACTAAAAACAATTTTAAAACAGTAGAAGCCAACAGCTACATAGGAAGAGATAGCTGCCATTTTGCCCCATGGCTTGAAAATGCCCCCAAAGGTCAATTCCTGCGCATACGGCGAAATTGCACCGATTCTAAAACCTTTGAAATTCAATCAAATAAAATTAAACAAGACTTTTTGGAGAAAGGGTATGAAGAAGAAAAATTAGAAAATGATAGAAAGCTGGTGAAGGATGTAGAAAGGGAAAATTTACTAAAATATAAAGAGAAAAAAGAAGAAGATTTTAAAGATATACCATTTGTATGTAACTTTAGCACTGAAAATTATAAAGTTAGGAAAATAATTTCAAGATTCTGGCCCATTCTTTTACAAGACCCTATTGCTAAAACATTTCTCCCAGAAAGACCCCGTTTTATACACAGAGGAGTCAGCAACCTCCGCACCGCCCTCACATCAAGTTTTATAAAAGAAAAGAGAACAACTAGCACTTTTCTAAACACAGAAAAAGGTTTCTTTGGGTGTGGGTATTGCTTGGCCTGTAAGAGAACCGCAAATAAGAAAAGACATATAAAAAAATTTTTTAGCAGAGAGGGAACAGAGTATCGAATTAAAGAACTTCTGACATGCCACTCAAATAATCTTATATATTTAATGATATGCCCTTGTGGTTTACAATATATTGGTAAAACCACAAGGGCATTACATATTCGAATCGAAGAACATGGAAGAAACATAGTCAAGGGTTTCGAAAACCATAGTGTCTCTGCTCACTATAAAGCGTAACACAATTGTGAGATGAAAGATACGAAATTCTTAGGAATAAAAAAACTAGAAAAAGATTGGAGAGGAGGAGATTTCGATACTAAATTAAGCCAAAGCGAAATGGAATGGATTTTTAAATTAAATACACTTATTCCCTATGGTCTCAATACAGATTTTGAGATGTGCCATTTTTTAAAATAGAATTTTAAAGTTAGGTTTTCATCTATTTTTCAATTCTTTTTAATTCCCTTTTATACTTGAATGGCACTATCTTTACGTTTAAAAAGTTTTTACATTTAGTCTTTTTAACTTTCTAAATGGGTTGTAGTTTATGCATTTTATGATTCGCTCTCTGTCTACAAGCATATATTTTTTACACTATCCCTTTAATATTTACTGTATGTATATAGAATTACTCTATAAACCATATTTATATCTACAGTTATATGCCGAAATAACGAAATGATTCGCTCTTTTTACAAGTTAATATATACTTCTACTATCCCTTTAATATTGGATTGCATGTACATATAATCCCACTCTTAACCCTATAAAATATAGCTATATGGTGAAATAATGTAATAACTGGGGGTTCAATCACTTTCTATTACTCAAGTCAGAACAGAACGATTGCATATACTTATGAATAATTGATAGTGTGGCTGTCTCTGTTATGGTTTCACTTATACATTATGTTTTACCGGAAATGCGGTCCCAATGAACCGCAATTTGGAACGCATGACGTATCGGCATATTCCCACCTGACCGGAAATGACGGCGGAACCAAGGGAAAGGACTGAAAGTGAGGCTTGAAACGCAGGACGTCACCGTTTCCATGGTAATCGCCCGCGAATTTACAAGCCGGACTGACATTACGGATTTTAAGAAGATGTATAAAAGCAGGAACAGGTCCAAGGAGGAAAATGAAGACTTTTCCATTTTTACATAACCAGTTGAGGAAGCTGATATAGTGTTATGGTACTTTTTAGCAGTAAACCAAAATGTTTAAATGTCTATCTGTTCCTGTCCAAATTAATAAAATTGAATTGCGTATATACGCTGAAGTAATTAAGTCTGACACACAAGGTTCAGGTTAAAATAACTTCGAGAAAATTTATTGGCAAGTGATTAAAAAGCGGACGCGCAGGCCCTTTTAAGAGACATTATACGTCATCATTGATTATTAGAATATCAGCAAATAAACATCATTAATTGGATTAATTGTTAAGTGTCGGGATTAGTGTCCACCTATTAATATTATTAATTGGCTCAAAAACTAAGTGGTTAGTCCCGTGTCCACCCACCAAGAGGTGGGATTGTTCTGGACACGGGTGGGGGACAAGGGGGTCTTGAGCGTCATTTTACACGGTCGGTGATCTCAGGCCTCGTGGCCAGGTGCAAGGTCTCTTATGAATAGAACATTTCATTACTACTGTGTTCTCATGGCCTTCAAATTATACTATGTTGCAAGTTTAAGGAAAAGTCAGCATTTCCTGTGTTAATCATGTCTTTATAGAAAATACAGTCTTTGTCTATTGTATTAGATGTGCTGGGAAATTCTGTCATGTAAGGTAGTTTTAAAATGAACAAGTTAGGTTATGAGGACAAAATGGAGGATTGAAGAAGTCAGGTTAGGAGGACAAAATGGAGGATTGTCACAGTATAAGGTTAAAATGGAGTTAGTGCAATAATTCAATACAAGTACAATAAGGATTTTTTAATAATCCCACATCAGTCCCCCCTATGAAATGTTAGATTCTAAGAGATAAAACTTTATTAAGTTAGTACCAGGAAGACGTGTTAACCCAAAGGCACAGAAACCCCGTGGCCGCTAGCTAGGTGTTAATGCAAAGTGCAAGACTGTCCCTAGATCTGACCCTGATAGGCTAACTCATCCGTCAGTATGGCTCTCGAACACTTCACACCCATGGGTGTCCCATGGCAGCTAACCCACCACTTCTCCACACGGGGCCTTTACCATTCACTGACAGATGCTGTCCCTAAGCTAGTCCCTTCCTAGAATTCCTGCACTTTATCAACAAAAGGGATTGTTTGCAGCGGCAGACAGGGTGAGTTGATGTCTTGGAAATCTTGGTCATCAACTTCGAGATGGGTGAAAGTGGGTGCCGCTTGGTCAACAGTCTTCATGAGGGATTTTCTCAGACATGGGAGGATACAACAAAAGAGAAGAGCAAAGATAAAAAGAAAAATTAGTATAGCCATACCAATATGCATTAAAGCCTTTTGCCATCCTGTCATCCAACCAAACCATCTTTCCCAGGGATCTTTTATCCCAGAATTCCTTTTTAACTCTTCAGACAGGTCATTTAATTTCTCTATGGCTAATGTAACTTTACCATTAGGGCCTGTGTTTTCTGGGATATAGGTACAACATGTCATGGTGTCGGGCAAAATTTTACAAACCCCTCCTTTTTCGGCTAAGATCATATCTAGGGCCATTCTATTCTGAAAAGCCATTTGGGATGTGGCCTGCAACTGTTCGGCCAATCCCTGGAGGGCGTCTCTGGTATAATTAACAAAACGCTGTTGATTATAATAAATGTAATTTATCCAATTTAAATTCTTGTTTGTGGTAACTATGGCAAAAAGTGATTCAAATCCTGCAGCAACTTCATCTCTTGCTTTAAACTCATTGGGCACCCCCCTAGGCACTCCAATGGCATCAATATACACATGAGGATCAAAACTTCCTTTCACTGGGGCGTCACGCTTAACCTTAGTGTGCCTGGACTCATGGGTGACGAGGTGTGTGTCAGAGATGATATGTATAGGCATAATGGCTTTAGCCAAAGTACACTCCCCCCACCATTCCTTGTCCATTCTGGATCTTAGCTGTAAATCCCCACACAACCAGTAGATATCCCCTAATGACCTGGTGTGAAACTGCAACAAGTTCATAGAGACACTTCTGTAGGTAGCACAATACCCCTTAGAGAAGTTACCCAAGAATTTACCAATTCCATCATAATTAGCATAACAAGTGTAATTACCTTTATACACGGTAATACCATCTGGGGGTTTGACATCCTTGGTTAGGAGAGGATACTCCTTTGTCCATGCAATACATATGGACCTGTTAAAATCATAGTGATAGGCAAAAAGGCTTAAAACACATTCCTCTACATCTACTGGCAGGATTAGAGGTACAGTACCCAGGTGAGGCCGGGCACCGCCACACACATAGCATGCAGTCTTATTATGCTTATTAGCATTATATTTCATCCATTCTAACCATAAATTTACATCATTAAAACCTGTTTCAGCGGCCATGGTATCTTCAAAGGTGGGGTTAGCAATGGCCATCATGTCTTGAAAGGTCTGGATATGAGGTTTTAATGGGTTAGGGACCATATGGGTGGCCCCTTGCCACTCAGAAGAGTTGCACATATCTTTTAGGAAGAAATGCCCTAATTTACGGTAGGAACCCTTTTTCCAATACATTCCCATCACATACTGGTCTGCATCCGTTGGGCTTGGATGCCAAATGTTAAGGATTAATTTCATTGGTGTACCCCCCCCAGGCTTTCTCAAAGTCATTCTCTGAAGAAGGGATCTACCTTGATCATCTACTTTAGATAAGGCACTTTTTGGTTTGTAACCCCAGGCAGGCCCGGCATTCCATCCCGCCGCCCCCCAATGGTTACAATTATGCCCCCATTGCTTGTCAACTACACAAACATATGGGTCCTTTGAATGAGGGATATCTCTGTAGATACTCTGGATTTGTGATGTGGGGAACGGGCATTCTACAATATCACAATAGTCAAAGGTGTAAGTAGCCACATGGGTGCATGATGAATTGTACCAGAAGGTATACCCACTAATATCTTTGGTGATGGCTACTTGTTGGGCCTTTATGAGGCTAATTAAGGAGAAGGTGTACCAGAGGTACATGCTTGTGCGGTATCTGCTTCCTCGGGGGCTGGAGATTTCTTGCAGTGGGAAGCGTGGATCCAATTTGGCCTACCGGCCAGTTTGACGGAGGTTGCGGTAATCAGGAGAACTTGGAATGGACCGTCAAATCTTGGTTCCAGGGTATTTTTCCGCACAAACTTCTTGACCAGAACCCAATCTCCGGGAAGCAGGTTATGGGTACCTGTATCCAATTCGGGATCTGGAATTGAAGAGAAAACTTGGGCATGTATTTTGTTCAAGGCACTTGCAAGTTCAGTTACATAATCTACTAACACATCTGATTGGAGCTGTAACTGCTGCGGATAATAACAACCTAGTCTGGGTGCTGTCCCAAATAGAATCTCATATGGGGACAGTGAATGCTTCCCTCTAGGTGTGTGCCTAACACTAAATAAAGCTATTGACAGGCTTTCTGGCCAGGGCATTTTCGTTTCTTGTGACATTTTTAACATTCTGGCTTTTAGAGTGCCATTCATGCGCTCTACTTTACCACTACTTTGTGGGTGGTAAGGGGTGTGGAAGGCTAGGGTCACCCCTAGAGCAGTCCAAATTTCTTTAGTCACTGTTGCTGTAAAGGCTGGGCCTTGATCACTTTCAATGACTTCTGGGAGTCCGAACCTACATACTATCTCTGTAAGTAGGCGTCTTGCGGTTGTTTTTGCAGTGATATTGGCCACTGGGTAGGCCTCTGGCCATCCTGAGAACATGTCCACTATGACTAGTGCATATTCATGGGGCCCACTCTTGGGCATTTGGATGTGGTCAATTTGAATTCGCTGGAAGGGGTACATGGGCTTTGCCAGGTGTTTTGCAGGCACCTTGATTGGTCTTCCTGGATTGCATTTTGCACAAATGACACAGGCCTTACAGAAGCTGCTGATCAATGTTGTGATTCCGGGTGCTTCATAATACTTCTGTATGAGGGCGGCCATCAATTCCTTTGACAGGTGTGCAGGCCCATGTGCCCATTGGACAACTGCTGGATATAAATTTTTTGGAAGACAAAATTTGAAGTTGTTGTAATATACTCCGTCCTTTTGGACAGCTCCTTTCTTTTTCCATTTCTGGATTTCTTCAGGAGTGACTGCAGCTTGCTGTTCTCGCAAAATTCGCAAATCAGTAGGAAGAGTTTGTAGAGCAAAAATAGGGACTTCTTCTTCTTCTTGTCCGGACACTTCTTCATCCACTTCCTGCAGATCCCTGGCTGCTAGCTTAGCAGCCTGATCAGCCAAATGATTGCCCTTTGCTTCATCTGTATCCAATTTCCCATGGGCCTTTACCTTCAAAACGGCCACTTCTTTAGGGAGTAGGAGGGCATCCATTAGCTCCTTGATTGCAGTACTATGCTTGACTGGTGTACCGGCAGTGGTAAGAAATCCTCTTGTTTTCCAAATTAGGCCGAAGTCATGTGCCACGCCCAGAGCATATCTTGAATCTGTATAGATGTTGGCACGTTTTCCTTCGGAAATTTTGCATGCTGAAGTCAGAGCCTGTAATTCAGCTTCTTGCGCAGACATTGCTGGCGGTAAGGATGATGATTTGATAACTTCATCCGTTGTGGTTACGGCATATCCTGTATGATATCTTCCTTCTTCATCAGCATATCTTGAGCCGTCCACAAACAGGGTAAAATCTGGATCTAGTAATGGATTCTCATGCACAGTTGGTAGGTGCACTGTCTCCATTTTCATCTGTTCAAAACAGTCATGAGGTGTTTCGGGGTCATAATCATTCACTATGACCAGATCTTGAAATTCTTTTTCTAGGAAGTGGCGTGGCCATGCTTCCAGAAGGTCAGTTGTTGGGTATTTGACAATACCATTTTCCTGTAGCTGTTCTTCATCCATGGTGGCCCATAACTTTGCCATGGGCCCAAGATCATTCCATGACCTTGTCTTTAATTTGGTAACAGGAATATGTGGGATAGCAGTATCCCAATGGCGGTAGAGGTAGTTAAGTTGTTGAGGTAGTTGGACCAAGACCATGCTATTGCCTTCAGAGTCACAATAGAAATCTTGAGCAGTGAGCTTCACATCAGTCCAGTGGTAAAGCTCGTCTTCATAGCAAGGTTCGGGAGTAATGTTTGGTTTGTACCACATGGTACAGAAGGCGTAATCTGGGCCTTCACAGAGAGGCTTCTCATCTTCATAGAATGTCAAATGTGGATGCATGACTTTCTTGATACATCCACAAAGCAGGTAAATGTAGGTTTCATCCGTGATAAATCCATAATAGATACCCCCCTCAGGGAGTGGAAGAAGAGTGGATGGGTTAAGAACTTGACATCTTTGGATGGAAATGTTGTCAGGTAGAAGAAGATGGCACTGGAGGCGTAGGTGTCTGGCTGGAGACACGTGCTTGAGCTGGACTTGGTTGATGATGGCAGAAATGTCATGAGGGGCCAAAACAACCAGAGGGTGGCCAAGGACCAGGTCTGAGGTTCTTTCTATGAGCTCTCTTGCAGCAAAAACAGCCCTGAGACAGGAAGGAGTCCCTCTGGCCACAATGTCCAGTTGACATGAGAAATATCCAATAGGCCTCTGGCGGCCTCTTAAGTCATTAGTTTGGGTGAGAACTCCTGTTGCGTGGCCTTGTCTTTCAGAGACAAATAATTTGAAAGGTTTGGAGTAGTCAGGTAGGCCCAAGGCAGGAGCAGAAGCAATGGCACGTTTGAGAGCATTGAAATTGTCCAGAGCTTCATTAGTCAAACAGAAAGGATCAGACTTAAGTGCGTCATAGAGAGGTTGCATGAGCAGGGAGGCTTCTGGGATCCATGCTCTGCAGTAGGAAATGAGGCCTAGGAAGGCATGGAGAGATTTTGAAGTCCTTGGGGTTGGAATATCCAGTACAGCTCTTACCCGGTCCCGAGTAAGATGTCTGGTACCTTGAGATAGGCAATGTCCAAGGAAAATTACTGAGGGTTGGCAGAATTGTAGCTTGATGAGCGAAGCTTTGCATCCTTGTTCTGCCAAATAACAAAGAAGACTAATTGAGCACTTTTCAGTAGTGGGTATATCATCTCCACAGAGCAGCAAATCATCCACATATTGGAGCAGAACAACTTCTGGGTGCTCAGCTTGCCATGGGTCAAGGATGGTGGCCATGGCCTTTGCAAATTGACTTGGAGAATTTTGTGCCCCTTGGGGCATGACAGTCCAGGTATACTGTTGCATCTCATGGGTGAAAGCAAACAGGTATTGGCAGGATGGGTCCAGTGGGACACTGAAAAAGGCATTTGCTAGGTCAATGACTGTGAAAAAGTTTGCAGATGGTGGGACTCCAGAGAGCAGAGTATGGGGATTTGGTACAAGAGGGGTGTCCAGGACAGTGGCTTCATTGACGGCACGGAGATCCTGAACCATCCTGTACTTCTCTGGCTCACCTTTTGGAGTTTTCTTTTTCACAGGAAATAGTGGGGTATTGCATGCAGATTTACATTTTACCAAGGCACCCTTCTCCAAGAGTGCCTTGATCTGGGTAGAAATGGCTGCAGCCTGTGCTGGTTTTAAAGGATATTGTGGTTTTCTTGGTAACTTAGCTCCTGGGATAAGCTTTACCACCACAGGGGGAACATTTAGGTGACCTATGTCCTCTGGGCCTGAGGACCATAACTTGGCGGGCACCTGTGTTTTTAATACCTCTGGGAAATTGGACCTTAATTCTGCTGCTTTCTCACGGGGCTTTTCTAAATGCAGCATCAGAGGCAATGAGCACAAGGCTGAGGTGTCTGATTCAGATAGGGGTGTAGACATTTCTACCTGACCGTCTGGGGTAAAGGTGATAGAGGCTTGCAGGCGTGAAAGAACATCAGCACCTAACAGGTTAATTGGGCATGTGGAGGATACCACAAAGCGAGCAAGCAGGCTAGAGCCAACTCGTAGTGGAGTTGTTAGAGGGCTATGCCTTGGCTGGCCATCCACTCCAACACAGGAAACATCAATATTGGACAGGAAGGATGGGTCTGGCAGGTCTTGTTCTCGCAGAACACTACGGGCTGCACCTGTGTCAACTAGAAATGTGGTAGGGTGGCCTTCAATGGGCAAAGTCACTGTGGCAAGTGGCCCCCCCTTATCCCCTGTAGACACTGCCATTACAGGGGTTACAGACACAGGCTTGCCAATTTCCTAATCATCGGGTTCCTCAATTATCGGAACCTCTTTCTCGGCCTTGGGGGCCGGGGCAGGCCTGGATGGCTTTCTTGGCTCTCTCTTGGGTTCTGGGCAATCACTTTTAAAATGTCCCTTAGCCTTACAATTAAAGCAATGGCCATCCTCCGGTCGGACGCCCTTGGGAACAGGGGTAGAGCGGGAGACCATGAGAGGAGCTGAAGTGGGTCTTCTTGGGGTCTGAGCAGATTCTAACCCTCTGGCCACTAAGAGCAGGGTATCCAGAGTAACAACCTTATATTCTGGGCGGGCAGCAATAATTCCCTTGCGTATAGAGTCTTTAACACCTTGGACAAACGCACCAGACAACATTTGTGAATGAATCTTGTCAGTAAGATCAAACCCCAAATCTGTAAACATTTGATACAGTCTTGCATGAAACCTTTCCACTGATTCTCCTTTATCTTGCATAACATCAGTAAGGCCAGCAGCCTGATCTGCAAGTTTGTCCTTAGCCCAGTCTCTTAATTGGCTACAAAAAGTTACTCCAGAGGGGTAATCAACGTCACTGCTGAGCAGATCTGTACTGAGGTGTCGGGCCATGCTTGGCCAATATGCATCCCCTGCTTTAATAGCACAAATGCTCAGTAGATCACGCCATGCAGCGGAATAAGTCTTTTGAATTTGAACTATCCCTCGGTAGAAGGGCATAGGCTGTTTTTCTGGGTCAGGGAGTGATTTCATTAGAGCACTAGCTTGAGTGGGGTTGAAAGCAACATATTTAGGAGGGGCCCGTTCTCCCCGACCCTTGTGGCCAAAGGGGTCATCGATAGAACGATGAACGGAGGCTCCCGCAGCAACCTCTGATGAGACATGGGACACCCTGTCCTCCTCTTCATCATCGAATTCTATGATATTGGCTCTCTTACGCGGTGCAGGGCCCGCGTGAGGTGAAAGGATCGGGGGTTGGGAAAGAGCCCCAGATGCAGGGGTGGCTAGCGAGTCATAACCTGGGGACAGGTAGTCACCGGGGATTACCGGCATCAGGGCTGAACTGGGGGCCGCCATATTGGAGGCGGGGAAAGGAGTTGCATTAGGATTAAGTCCGGGGCAGACTGAGCCGGACTGGGCATGACCGGAACCTGGGGAGTGGCTTGGGGAAAGGGAGGGTAACCGGGGTAGGGCAGGGCCATGGGATATGGGAAGGGGTAGGGCCAGGCAGGGGAGGGCAGAAGAGTAGGGTGGGTAGGTACATTTAAGGAGGTAGGATATTGGACTGGGGCGGAGCTGGTTATGGGAGGAGACAGGACGGGATTGGTAGGGATGGGTGCAGAAAGAGGAGTCGTAGCAAGGGAGGGAGGGGTAGTTAGTTGGGCGGATGCTGACGGGAGGGGATTAGCCATGGAGAGGGTTTGTAGGGAGGAAATGGCAGATGAGATGTTAGGATTAGGCGTGGAAGGGAGCGTGGGGATGGATGAGGATGATGGGACTGTTAGAGACGGGGAAGGGGTAAAGAAAGATCCGTCAGAATTCAGGACCGGGCAGACAGGGGAGGTGATGGGATGGGATTCGGGAGGATTGGGAGTAGGGAACATAGTCAGCTGGCTATCACCTACTGCTGACTGAACCTTGGGGATAGACATCCCCTGGGCGCCATTTTGGGGCGCTGGCTGAGGGTAAACCCCAGCAACACAATTCTTATGATACACAAACAATTTCACACCTTTGTGATTTATCTCTTCCTCAACCCAACCTTCTAACTGAATAGCCTTCGCTACTCTGTACCATGCTTCAGCAGTCTTTAATAAACCTTTATCTGTAAGCTTGCCTTTCATTTCTGCCAGTAACTTGCGCCAACTTTCTGGTTGCAATCTTCCACATGTCGGTACAGCAATTTTACATACTTTTGCAATCTTCTCAACACCTTTAACCATCTCTTCACCCTCTCTTTTCTCTACTAAATCACATGCTAACCAGCCCTTGCTGGGCTTATCTAAATCCTGTCCCATAGTCCCTTTACCCCTATACCAGCGTCCTAGATATAGAGAGAGAGAAGGAAAATTGAACAAGAACGTCTACAATGCTCGACTGCCACCCGAGAACCGTGGGACTTTCTCAGGTGCGTCTTCCCAAAACGTAGACCAGTCACTGAATCCGCCTACCCGGGGTGGTAGACACGGATTGGAGCGAAGTGAGAAGTGTGTGACCAATCACTTCTCTTTTAAGAGGAATGGGAGTGGATAGTATAATAATATAGAAAGTGTAGAAAAGATGAAAGGCAAGGAAAAATCCTTAGAGACAGACACAGGAGTTCATGAGACTCCTCATTAAACATACAAGACAACAATACAGTTGAAATACAGTGCATGCATCACAGTTCAAATGAAATCAACAGTAATTCCTTTCCTTTACTCGTGTGCTTACTCCAAAGTCACCTCCCTCAACCCCGTAGTGTCTCCACTACCTGCAGCCGCGGAAAACAACTGACACCGGTCCGAGTTCCGCCAGCCTCCCTCGACACAGCAGCCCACTAATAGTGTCTGCGCTACCCTCACCCTTGTAGTGCCCCTATAAAAACCCACTTTATAAGTCTCACTACTCCGTGGCGATGAAAACAGCAATGCCTGCCCGAATTCATCCACCACAAATAAAGAAAAATTGGAATGGCTCCAGCTCAGCGCTCAAAGCTGGAGGGTACCACCACTCTGCAAGCAGAGTAACGTGCATAGAGAAGCTAGCTAGGCTATCAAAGTGACACAAGAAGGATCCCCAGGAAACTATGAGTCTACACAATCTCCACAGATCCAACACACCTCTTTTTCCCTACAGCCCCAGCCACGAGGCTCCTAAAAGAGTTAAACAGGAAAAGATGACCCCCAGGAACACATCCACAGGTCAACCCCCCTTTTTCCCTACAACCACAGCACCGTGGTTCCTAAAAGGGGTAAAACAGGCAACAGGAGACCCAGGCAAATCCCCTCAGGTCCACCCCCCTTTATCCCAAAAGGGGTAAAATACAAACAGATAGACAGATATACTGAAGACCCAGGCAAGTCCCCTCAGGTCCACCCCCCTTTATCCCAAAAAGGGGAAAACAAGCAAGACAGAACCCCAGGCAAATCCCCTGCAGGTCCACCCCCCCTTTATCTCAAAATGGGGAAACAGGCAAACAATTCAAACACACCCAGGCAACAGATAGACTAAAATGCAGGTAAACAAGTGAGTAACGAGGCACCGGGCAAGATATTACCTGTCTTTGATGTCCTCCCGGGAAGCAGTCACAGACACGTGGACGGGTCAATCAAAGGGGCCGGAACATACCGGTGGCTCTGCAGAAGTCTCTACCGTGTACCTGGAGGTGATCAATCTCCTTTCCTTCCCCCTGGATTCCTCCGTCCACCCTTGTCTTCCTTAGGACGGCTCACCGGCCGGACATAGCCCGATGCCCCACGTTGGGCGCCAAGTTGTTATGGTACTTTTTAGCAGTAAACCAAAATGTTTAAATGTCTATCTGTGCCTGTCCAAATTAATAAAATTGAATTGCGTATATACGCTGAAGTAATTAAGTCTGACACACAAGGTTCAGGTTAAAATAACTTCGAGAAAATTTATTGGCAAGTGATTAAAAAGCGGACGCGCAGGCCCTTTTAAGAGACATTATACGTCATCATTGATTATTAGAATATCAGCAAATAAACATCATTAATTGGATTAATTGTTAAGTGTCGGGATTAGTGTCCACCTATCAATATTATTAATTGGCTCAAAAACTAAGTGGTTAGTCCCGTGTCCACCCACCAAGAGGTGGGATTGTTCTGGTCACGGGTGGGGGACAAGGGGGTCTTGAGCGTCATTTTACACGGTCGGTGATCTCAGGCCTCGTGGCCAGGTGCAAGGTCTCTTATGAATAGAACATTTCATTACTACTGTGTTCTCATGGCCTTCAAATTATACTATGTTGCAAGTTTAAGGAAAAGTCAGCATTTCCTGTGTTAATCATGTCTTTATAGAAAATACAGTCTTTGTCTATTGTATTAGATGTGCTGGGAAATTCTGTCATGTAAGGTAGTTTTAAAATGAACAAGTTAGGTTATGAGGACAAAATGGAGGATTGAAGAAGTCAGGTTAGGAGGACAAAATGGAGGATTGTCACAGTATAAGGTTAAAATGGAGTTAGTGCAATAATTCAATACAAGTACAATAAGGATTTTTTAATAATCCCACATCAATAGCGAAACGCGTCCTGGGAATTTGGAGATCACCTGTCTTCATGGAATTTGACTTTTTTAATGCCTAGTAAAGTGTTTTTATAATGTTATATATTTTTATGTAATAAAGTATTTATATATATTTTTAAACACTACTGGCATTGTTCCTGCTACTTTCATTTTGCACAAAGAAGGATTGTGGTCCTTAACCACATACGCCCCTGATCAGAGCCGATTTGGATGGCTCTGGGTTTGTAAGTACCCTTTTACTTTACCCTTTTAAAGATTTTATATCTAAGATACTGCACCATATACCTCTCCTGATTTTAGAGACCAAGGAAGAGGAAGAACTCCCACCAAAAGAAGGGATTAGGATCGCCTTTACAGATCCTACAAGCGATTTGATTGAGCTATATCCATTAGCTCTTAAAAGTGTGAGTGGGAAATTTATTTTGTTTTATACCTATCTTTGTATATCACAGGATACACTATTGTGTTTTTTATTTGTTTTTTATTTCAAGGTACTATATGTCACATATGGACTTGTATGTATGAAACTAAGGTATTGTCCTAATTTGTATATCTCACATTGTTTAAAAAATACAGCGCTTCACTTTACATCTCACCGTTCCACAAATATAAGCCTACCTAGGCACATACAAACACTGACACATATATAAACATATGCCTACACACAGACACACAAACAGATACACACACATACACACAGACACATACACACACCCAAAAACACACACCGGCACACACACAGATACACACACATCCACACACTGGCACACAGATGAACACACTTATCCACACATACACACTGACACACACATAGGCACACACACATACACACACAGATTACACACTGACACTCACAGATACACACACAGATACATATTGACACACACAGATACACATACCTACGCATACACACTGGCACACATACAGATACACACCCACAGAGGAAAACACACACAGATACACATTGACAATCACAGATACACACACACACACAGATATGTATTGACACACACAAATACACATTCCTACACATACACACTGGTAAACACAGATACAAACACATACAAACATTGGCATACCCACAGATACACACTAACACTCACAGACACACATACCTACATTCCTCTCGGCATACACCGATACCCTATTTAGCAATTATACCCATCGGATGGCCCTTATTGCGTGAGCCACCCTATGGATACCCAAGGCGTGCGAGCCCCGGTGCTCCACCAGCAGTAGTTCCACCACTGGCTGAGAATATTTCTAGTTTACATCTTATGGCCTAAAATGTGATATTCACTTTTTAGTGGTTGACTCGGCCAGACACAGAAATATGGTCAAGTCATTAATGAAAAAAAAAATGCAGGCAGGTTTCTTTGGATATATAGCCCCATTATAGTGACTTGTGTTTTTTTTACCTCTGATATCCTCAACTATGCAGGGCACAGGTATAAACCAGAATAAATTCACGTTTTTTTCCATATCAAATTAGAGATTTACGTAGCAGGAGCATGAGACATTGTGTGTGTGTGTCTCACTCAGCTTATCCAATATTTCCGGTGTTAGTGTGTTTCGTCTACTGTATGTGTTGACACCACACATAAAGCTTGCACAAAACTGATATTGCCAGCCAGGAAGAGAGCGTTTGAGCTCGGCAATAAGATGAAGTAAATATATGATCCTTAAATTAATTCATTAAACATAGGGGAAAAGTGAACATAATATAAAACAAATCTGGGGAAATAACATGTTAGCTATCTACATATATTACTATTTTATATCTTGCCAGCTTCTATATATTTTTCTTCATCGTTTCTGTAATAAAGCACTGTGCACTCAAGTTTCTAGAATTTGTTTTGGAACTCCAGGTAGACGTACTTTAGAGCTTTAAAAACAGGAAGTTCGAAGAAACCATCGAAACATATTTCAAATGTTTATTCAATAAATCATTTCTGGTATGTCTCATTTAGAAAGAGAAATGCTAATTGCATAGCAGAGATGGAATACAATCCCGGAGCTTATTGTGACAAGATAACTGTAGAATTGCCCATAGAATTGCAAGTTTGAAAGGTACATATAATTGATATGCCAGAGACAAAAAACAGCACATGCGTATATAAAGTTATGACGCACGTAGCAAATTCCTCCATGCGAGATTGTACTTTGGGTCATTTGTTCCTTATTGTTGACTTCTGATTCCTCCAAGACCCAGTTATCCTTGGAATGAATGCTTTGTAAGACCTTTTTCATTATCTTACCGCTTTTATTGGAAAATCAAAGAAAGATAATAAATCTTGGCAGTAAAACGAGATCAAATGTTACTCGAATCAAATAAGTCTCACTATTGGAATACTGAATGCATTCCCGTGGTAGGTACCTGGCTGAGTTCTACTTCCTGGGAAAATATTATACTTTTGTCATAACGTCTGAACTATAGTCTGTCAAAGAATTTAATGTTTTTAAAAAAACAAAACAAAACAAAACAACAACAAAATAGAACTATATACATGTAAAACTGAAAGAAGATGCAAACAAATGGCACTTAAAAGAACACTCAAGGTAATGAATAAAAAATTATTTCATTTTTATTTAAAATAAAATATAAAAATATGCTCCTTTTTGAAATTTCCAAACCTTAAGACCCCTGTATTTGCAGCTCCTGCAGTCTACCCTCCTTAGATTAGGAAATGGCTAAATACTTTCAGCTATCCCAATCCTTGCCATTGTTGACAGTGGTATTGCTGATCATATTGCATAAATCCCCATCCTTACTGTGTGGGTTGTATTGAGAGACCCAAGGGTGCATAAAGCCAAAAGGTCAAACTGAGGGGAATGTAAGTAGTGCGTGAAAAACTCAGCTGGGGTTTCAATGGCAAAATGGCTTTACCCACTGCAAAATATCCACACCAAGTGGGGCAGTGAATACATGTTTGTTTTCCTGATCCTATAGTGTTCCTTTAAGGCGTTACGTACAACCATTACAAGAACCAGTGCAGTAGAATCTGTCACAGGTTCAGGGCTGGTGCAATTATTTTTGCCTCCCTAGGCAATGATCCATTTTGCCGCCCCCTTCATGTCACTCACTCACTGACAGACACATACAGGTAGACACAGATTCACTAACTGACAGACACACACACAGACACACACATTGACACACACTCACTCGCTGACAAAGACCTCTGTGCAGGTCGAAACGTTGTTGCTCTTTTTGTTCCATTAAAATCTGCCTGCGGCTTTCACACTTGAGTGCCTGGATATTCCTTTTTTTGACTTGACGTGTTGGGATTGCTGGTCCTGCTTCAGAGCAACGGTGGCTGCTAAAAAAAAAAAGGGATAGAGTGCGGTTCCTATAACTATCTGTGACACACTCACTCACTGACACACACACATAAACTCACTGACAGACATACACACAGACACAGACACTTACTGACAGACAGACACTCACTGACAGACATACACTCAAACACACACTCACTGACAGACATCCACTCACTCACTCACTGACAGACATTCACTCACAGACAGACTGACACACACACACACACACACACACTCACTGACAGAAACACACACACTCATTGACATACATACATACATACATACATACACTCACTCGATGACAGACACACACACTCACTGACAGACAAACACTCACTTACTCACTGACAGACACACTGACAGACATACACTCACAGACACACACACTCACTGACATACATACATACACACACACACTGACAGTCAAACACACTCACTGACACAGGTAGACACTCACTGACATAGATACACTCAGTCACTGACAGACAGACACACAAACACACAGGCAGACACTCACTGACATACATACATTCAGTTACTGACAGACAGACACACAAACACACAGGCAGGCACTCACTGACATACATACACACAAACACACAGGCAGACACTCACATACTCTCAATGACAGTCAAACACTTAAACATTCACCCTTCTGGGGCCCAGTGTGGGGCAGCTCCTCACTCCTCCAGCGAGCTGTTTAGTATGCCGGGCCAGATAGCCACCTCTTGGCTCCCCTGTGACAGGGATCTTCTCGGCGCCCTGAGGATCAGCCCCGCGCTGGGGGAAGGTGGCTCGAGAGCGCTGCGAACCCTGTCAGGGGCAGGCAGCGCAACAGGGAGCAACCTGCCCAGGTTTGTTCCCTGGTGTCCTGCTTTTGTGGGCATGAAGTTACTGTCCCCAGAAAGCACATTAATAGATATATTTGCGCTATGCTAAGGGCATTAAGACCATGTAACAGCACTCTGTGCATGCTCAACCCTTACTGAGGCCGGACAATGGGACTGGCAGTCACCCTGATGTGTAATACCGACTTCTCTGGAATTTATACATCAGGTCCCCCAGCAGTCCCAATTTCTGCAGGATAGTCCTAATTTTGGGGTCCTGGTCAACCATCCCACTTTAGTTCCTGCATCTGGGGACAGTAAGGAATTGTCCTCAGGTAACCCAGCACAATGCTTGAATTGTTTACAGGCACTAGGACACTGCATAGAGCACTTTGGCAATGCACTTTACAAAGTCCTGCATGCTGGCCAGAGAGGCCCTTCTGTCCTTCTAGATATATGAGTTCTACACATCTACACATCCTTAAGTTTAACAGGGCAATCCAGACGTGGACCCCTTGCTCACGGTGCCTAGAGTGATATTGGCTATACCTCACTGATGATACCTTACAAGGTTGAAACGATTGTCTGGTGTTGCTGTATCTCTCGTGCAGAGGGAACTTGCTGGCATTTCGGATCTGGACTGCCCATACCAGTCTGATATGCTTCAGATATGTTTTCTCTGTAATGGTACAATTTGAGCTAAAACCAGCTTGAGATCTGAGCGGGGACCCACCGAAGGGCAGGCTAATTGAGCTGTTGTCCGTTCTCACCTGCTTCTTGTTTTTCTCTCCTTTGTTTATACATTATAACCATTTGGCTGTGCCCGGACAGGCTCAAATCCAGTCTTTTGTCTGCGGCCTTTGCAAGCCCTCTTCTTCTAACCCCGCCCAGACTTTCTGTGGCTGTCTAATCACAGACTTCCCAATATAGCTCAATGAGAAGTCTTAGCAAGGCAGGTGCTCTGCGTAATTTCTGCCTCTTTAGTTCAGTGCTACGAAGTTACCAACCAGGAAGTAACATTACCTGCTGTCTGCTTGAAAAGCGAGTGGGTGTAACCAGTATAATTTATAAGAGTGTCAATTTCTATAGAAATCTGTACTATTTCCAAAATGAAAACAAATAGGACACTCTCTTCACAGATAAAGCTTTTCAGCAAGCTAGAGTGTTTTGGGGATCTGGAGTGCCCTTTTAAAGAACTGTTGCTTTAAGGATTATGACACAGCCCAATAACTACTAGGGTTAATCACTAAATTTAAAATTTTCGCAAATCCAAATGGCAAAACTGAGGCAAAAATATCCAAGCTGTGACTTTAGTTGAATTTGAAAATGATTCCAGATCAGGTATTTATGCCTCAAGTTTTCCATTTGAATTACATTTGTGAATATTCAAAGTTTAGTTTAGTAAGGTAGTTACCACTTGTATGAATATATATATATATATATATAAAGAAAAAAGGAAAGATCTCTTGCACTCACGCTATAATCAATGGTATTGATCCTGAAGAAAGTCCCATACAGAGGACTGAAACGTTGATTTTTTTTTAACGTGAACAAATAAAGATTAGAACTTTTAATACCGTGAGTGCTGCCACCTTTTTGGATTTATATATATATATATATTCATACTTCATATGCCAGGCTATCAAGGCACAGTCTGGCATGCTATTTAAATCATAGTTATTCTGTGCTACTTGTCATCATATGTCAGGGGTGCCAATATCTAATGTCTACCTCTGACTCTATCCTTATTGTCGTTTACTGGGGACACTGAACTGGTATCGTCTCAATGGTGACACAAACAATCCCATAAACTACATATTTCCCCCAAAACAGCTGAGCTGGAAAGGTACAGGACAGGTCTTATTCGCTAAACAGTAAATATAAGTGAATTGATACGTAATGTCTAAAACTTAGGGCAAATACAGACAAACTGTACCTATAGCGGAAATGGAAACTTTTTCCCAAACCCGCTTTTGTTCTTTAAATGTTCCAATTTGGTTTCAATTCACTACAGTTCTGCATTAATTAATAAATATAAAATAAATAAACCAAAATACATTGTAATCTAGGTTAAACATGGACTCTCACAAAGAGGAGAAACCAATTCTTAACTTCATAATGGCTACCAAACAGGTAAATTGCAGAATTTGAATGTTGCAAATTACATTAAAACTTTTGTTTTATTTCACCACCTCCTCCCCCCCCCCCTTACTGAAATTATAAGGTTGAATTGATGCTATCAAACAGAAGCAGTTTGTGATGTATATCACATACAAACAAGCAGACTTTGTTAATAATAACATTTAAGTGTACAGTAAATATAATGCACAGAACTCATCCTCCCTCCCAGCCAGCCCATCCCCACACTGGTATGTCACAGCACAGCACTGGAAGGGTTAATATCCATCACTGCCTTTGTCACTTGCTTTCATTATGGAAATGTTTTGGCTCTAGTCACTACACGTGCTGCACTTGCCCTACTTCCAGCCCACTGGGTGGGGAAGACAGGGGTCAGACTGATTGGGAGGGGCAAGAAAGCAGACTGGGAGGGGGGGTAGGAGTGACCGGCTGCCTGCCGGCTTCACCCGGATACCTTCACAGTCCAAACAGGAGCTGGATCAGACAGTACAGCCAGGGCTGGGATCTGACTGCATGGGAAAGACAGGGGGGCAGCCAGTGATGAGCCATACTGGGGGCCACCAGCAGCTGCTACCAGGAGCACACTGACAGCCAGGGATACAGAGCTCTAACGGACAGTATTACTGCACATAGTCCCTGCAGGGACTGACCTGGGAACAGCCTACAGGTAAGGATTGTTACAATACAATGAGTGCACATTGCATCACTTTATATATACAATGTGTGTGTATTCTGTGTCAGAATGTTCAGTTAAGGAGGACCAATCACCATGGAAACCAATAGAATGTCTCTCAACTCTCTTCAATTTACCACTTTGCCCCAGAATACCAAATCCTGTGCTTTGATAAATATCTGCTTAGTGATACTTTCTTTCATCCATATGCTGAAGAGTTCTGTGACTTTGTATACTGTATATATTCCCAAATAAGGAGTAATGTGATTGTCCAATCACACAGTGGTATAGCATAGTATGGTATGGTGTAGTGCAGGGGTGCTCAAAAGGTAGATCCCCATATGTTGTAGTACTACAACTCCCATGATGCTTTGCATGTCTTTAGAATGACAACATATCATGGAAGTAGTGTTAAAACATCTGATGATTTTTTTTTCTATTTGAGCACCCCTGGTGTAGTGGATACATGACCTTAATATCCAGCAGATGTGGTAAACTAGTACTTTTTCTTTTTTTACATAATGACAGGAGATCTTATTCCAGGTGTTCCAACTGTGAAATATAAACCTTATCTATATTACATTATTTTACCATTATTTCAAGTGCAAGTTCTGATTGACGCAGTGCAGTGCTGGCCCCTAGTCTCAGGGCAATGCTGGGTCGGTGTCGCTGCCAGCCCAAGATTAATAGGAGTTGTAATCCTAGGCAGCAGTTGCTATGTGCAGCAAACATCATTAATTATGTCCCTCCCCAGCAACTTAAATATGCCAGGCGAGGAAAGCAAGCATCCGTACAATTCTTTCCTGGTGTATCCATAATGGGAGAAGAACACACAGGTAGCAACAACTGCCCAGGAGTTTAACGCTGACCAGTCCAGAGCAGATCATGACATATATGTCCCGTGCTGTCCTCACTTTAACGAACCATAATTCGAAACCTTCAGTTTTGTCAGTTATCATCATATCTTCATATATCACTGTCCTATTTCCCCATAACTTACTGTTTCTAGTTATGTATTGAATTCACACAATAGATCTGACGGTTACAGTGCACTAATTGAGGAATGGATTTGTAGTGTAGAGTGCTGTGGAATGTGTTGTCTCTTTATAGATAACAATGTTTAATTTAGAATGTGTAATATTATAGTACTAGAGAGTTGTATGGTGGCGTCTCTAAATTGTGCATTGTTAGACTGAAAACACAATTGTATTTTTGCTTTATATATAAAACAATTTTTAACCTTGTATTTAATATAAAACAGGCCATATATACATTTATATTATTATTATTATTATTATTATTATTATTATTATTATTATTGGTATCTATATAGCGCCAACATATTCAGCTTTGCTGTACAAATATAGAATGGAGATATTTGACAACAAATAGTTGACATACAACAATTAACAGAGACAAGAGGCGGAGAAGGCCCTGCTCAAACGAACTTCCAATCTATGATATATGTGTGTATGTACATACAGTAATTTCTTTAACTTTATTTTCCATTGCATTTTGTTATCCTCCGTTTGACATTTAGTGTTGTGTATTTGAGTCCTAAATCTCTTATCTGCCTGAGTCTCAAGGTTATTTTATGGCTTGTGTTTTGGAGCCGTTCTATAAACAAGCTACAACTAGACAGATCTGAGATTGTGTTTTTAGAAAGGATATTGTTGTCCAACTGATTTTTCAGCCAGCTTGTTATCTTGCTTTAAATCAGCTTAAATATCGTGTACACCTACCCATGCCGAAGACCTAATTACCCATGCTTTATCATGCATTTGATATGAGCTAGGATGGAATTTTTGCTATTGACGGCCAGGGCATGCATGTTACTTGGCATTCCGGGTTGACACTGCATGGAATGCCTGAGTTTAGTGGGGCATTAAAGTCCCTTAGAACACTTCTTCTTAATGAAGTGGTCTGGGTGCAGTGCCCCTGTCCCTTTAACCCTGCACACCTCTATATAACTAGGGATAAGGGCAGAATAGTGTTAGGCATACATGTTTGTGTTCCTAAATTTATGGTGTTCCATTAAAGGGATACTATAGTCACCTGAACAACTTTAGCTTAATGAAGCAGTTTTGGTGTATAGAACATGCCCCTGCAGCTTCACTGCTCAATCCTCTGCCATTTAGGAGTTAAATCCCTTTGTTTATGAACCCTAGTCACACCTCCCTGCATGGGACTTGCACAGCCTTCCATAAACACTTCCTGTAAAGAGAGCCCTATTTAGGCTTTCTTTATTGCGAGTTCTGTTTAATTAAGATTTTCTTATCCCCTGCTGTGTTAATAGCTTGCTAGACCCTGCAAGAGCCTCCTGTATCTGATTCAAGTTCAATTTAGAGATTGAGATACAATTATTTAAGGTAAATTACATCTGTTTGAAAGTGAAACCAGTTTTTTTTTTTCATGCAGGCTCTGTCAATCATAGCCAGGGGAGGTGTGACAAGGGCTGCATAAACAGAAACAAAGTGATTTAACTCCTAAATGACAGTGAAATGAGCAGTGAAATTGCAGGGGAATGAGCTATACACTAAAACTGCTTTATTAAGCTAAAGTAATTTAGGTGACTATAGTGTTCCTTTAATCTATTAGAAGAATCATCCTAGTTAGGACAAGTATTCAACATGCATCACAGCGGTAACTACTATTGCATTTTGATCTGGAGTGGAAGTTTTGTAAATAAGCCCCTTTTATGCAATTGCAAGTAAAACTGAAGCGGTCAACTTCAAAACAACTGTTAAAACACTTTCTGCTCTAATGTGACAAGATTTGTGATAATGTGAAATTGTGACCTATAAAACCATATTGGATTAATTCGCTGTTTTCTTACTGGGCAGGCTGTGTGAATTTAAGGCTGGCATACTTGAATTACGTACAAACATTTCAAACGTTAAGACTTATTTTTTAAAAAAAAAATTTTATTGGACAATTTTGGCCAAAATTGTAAATTCATTTAGTTTTTTCGGTCCCGTTTACGCTATCCGCATAAGTTTCTCTGAGTTGAAGTTTCTATTATATTGTTTTTTATTACTTCAGTCCACAGGATGTGGGTAGGAACAAATTGAAATTTTGTAAATTTAGGTATCTCGTAGGGTTATTGAGTTTATCTCTAATTATGATTTATTGCCTGGGTGATGTGAAGGTGCAAATTGGCCTAAATTTGTTACCAACAGCTTGTAAACGTGCATCTCAAATGATCTGAATAAAATACTACTAGAATCCTGATGCCTTGGGTAATGAAGATCTGCCGCACTTTAAGCATCCCATGTAACATTTTTCAGGTTATACCTCAGAGGGTGATCCCATAGCACTTCTCCACCACACTCCAAACACTCCTTTTACCCATCTCAAATCTCAACTGCCCTAACTCTGCAACCTCACTCTACAACTCCACTCTCTCCTCTCAACTTGACATCATGGCACCTCCTACAGTTAAACGCAGCAAGCGCCCCCAACTACAACCCTGGCACACTAAGCTGACCCGTTACCTCCAAAAATGTTCCAGAACTGCTGAACGCTGCTGGAGAAAGTCTCACTCTGCATCTGACTTTGTCCACTATAAATTTATGCTGCGCTCCTACAGCATGGCTCTTTCCTCTGCAAAAGTAAACTACTTCAAAACCCTCATAAGCACACTGTCCCATCAACCCAAACACCTGTTTCACACTTTTGATGCTCTTCTTCGCCCTGTGACTACCCCTCCTTCCACCACCTTGTCCGCCACAAACTTTGCATCTCATTTCACTGAGAAGATCTCTACAATCAGGAAAGAGATCTCTAATCTCTCTCCTTCCCCTATCATTATATCACCCAACCTCACTCCCCCTGCCACCCTATGCACATTTGCACCTGCTACAGCACAAGAGGTTTCTGCACTGCTCCTGTCCTCCCGCCCCACCACCTGCTCTCTCGATCCTATTCCCTCGCATCTCATCCGCACTTTGTCTCCCTTTCTTGCTCTTCCTCTCGCTAGCATTTTCAATCTCTCCCTTTCCTCTGGCACATTTCCCTCACCCTTCAAACATGCAACCGTAACCCCGATTCTGAAAAAGCCCAACCTTGATCCCAACTCCCCATCCAACTACCACCCTATCTCACTACTCCCATTTGCCTCCAAGATCCTCGAGAGAGTTGTGTACGCCAGATTGACAGACTTTCTCGAATCCAACTCTCTGCTTGACCCCCTTCAGTCTGGATTCCGCGCTGGTCACTCTGTCGAAACTGCTGTGACCAAAGTATCCAACGACTTAATTGCTGCTAAATCTCACGGCCAATACTCTATCCTAATCCTCCTTGATCTTTCTGCCGCATTTGACACTGTTGATCATCAACAGCTTCTTCACATTCTTCGTAACTTTGGTCTATGGGATACTGCTCTCTCCTGGTGCTCCTCCTACCTCTCCCAGCGCTCTTTCAGTGTTTATTTCTCTGGTTCTGCCTCTTCTCACCAACCCCTCTCTGTCGGCGTCCCCCAAGGATCTGTCCTCGGCCCCCTATTGTTCTCCATCTATACTGCCTCCCTTGGTAAACTCATCAGCTCCTTTGGTTTCCAATATCATTTATATGCAGATGATACGCAAATCTACCTGTCCTCCCCTGATCTCTCTCCGCCCACCTTGACTCGTGTTTCTGACTGCCTCTCTGCAATTTCCAACTGGATGGCTGCTCACTTCCTTAAACTCAACCTGTCCAAAACAGAACTTCTAGTTTTTCCTCCCTCAAGTGCTGCTACTCCTGTTGTCTCCATCCAAGTCAACGGCGCTACTATCACCTCTACCTCGCAGGCTCGCTGCCTAGGGGTTCTTTTCGATTCTGACCTCTCTTTTATTCCCCATGTCCAATCGATAGTCAAATCCTGTCGCTTCCAACTCAAGAACATAGCGCGCATCCGCCCATATCTAACGCCAGACGCGGCTAAGATATTGGTTCATGCTGTTGTTCTCTCTCGCCTCGACTACTGCAATCCCCTTCTGACCGGTCTTACATGTTCCCAGCTTGCACCGCTGCAATCTGTAATGAATGCGGCTGCAAGGCTTATTTTCCTGTCCGGTCGCACCTCCCACGCCTCCACGCTCTGTCAGTCCCTGCATTGGCTTCCAGTTAGATATAGGGCCCAATTCAAAATTCTGGCACTTGCTTACAAATCCCTACATAATGCTGCTCCAACATACCTATCCTCCCTCATACACAAGTATGTCCCGTCGAGACCCCTGCGCTCATCCCAAGACCTACGCCTATCCTCTGCCCGGATCCCCACCTCTGACGCTCGCCTTCAAGACTTCTCTAGGGCTGCACCTATTCTGTGGAACTCCCTTCCCTCCTCAATCAGACTTTCACCCAGCCTCCACTCCTTCAAAAAATCTTTGAAAACTCACTTCTTCGTTAAAGCGTATCAATTAAACTGTCAGCAGGCTTCTCATCCCCCACCCCATGACTCCTTTCCTGCAACTGTCAAAAATGACCTACCAAGCACTCAATAAACCCTTCTCTAACAAACTATTTAATTCCCCTACTTTAACCCGTTTGTGTCACTATACCCCACTCCCTCTAGCATGTAAGCTCATTGAGCAGGGCCCTCAACCCCCTCTGTTCCTGTATGTCCAGTGGTCTGATTATGTGTCTGTTAGTCCACCCATTGTACAGCGCTACGGAATTTGTTGGCGCTATATAAATAATAAAATAATAATAATAATAATAATATACAAATCCTTGAAAAATCTTTATCTTATTTCTATCTGGAGTCCTTATTCCTGTCCAGTGTATTCAAGTACTTGAATCCCAAACTATACTACAGCTGGAGATAACCATTCTTGCAAAACCAGTACACTGGTCAGAAGGTACATACCAGACTGTGGTGGAATCACAGGAATTAGCTGAAAATAGAAGGAAAACAGGAACACTTACGGGAACACTTCAAGCATCGTAACCACTACAGTTTATTGATGCTCTCAACCAGTGAGCAAAGCCAGCTCGGTTTAGGAGCTTCTCACTTTCTGTTGTTGGTAGTAGAAGTAGGGTGCGATACACAGAGGCACCCGGGCACTCCTCGCACTATAAGAATTACAGCGAGCTGTAGTCTAAGGACAATAAGTACATCCATATTGACAACAATGTTTGTAAAGGAGTAATCACAGTCATACATTTTCTTTTAGTTTTGCTGGCACAATTTGGGGATTTGATTTTAAAGCAATTCTACTTATCAGCCCTCATTCCAGTAATTTGACAAATTGAACAGAGAATACCATATATAGCCGTTGTCTGTAGTGTTTGCTAATGTGTATGCAAAAACAAACTCTGCAAGAACAAACAAAGAAAAATCAAGGTCCACAATTCTGGTCTAGATAATTTAAATGTTTATCAGTATTTATATTGTTTAGGCTATGATAATGCCAGCAAGGCTATTCACAAAATGGAGAACTATTGAGAATTCACCAAGGAATTGCAAACTGTCGGTCACAAAACCACAAACCAAAAACCAAGTTGTGTGGCTTTTTTTTTTTTCTCTCCCAAGTGCTGTTCTTTCCAGTTTAACCCCTTAAGGACCAAACTTCTGGAATAAAAGGGAATCATGACATGTCACACATGTCATGTGTCCTTAAGGGGTTAACAATCAGGTATATTCTGGCCAATTCACTTTTTAATGAATAACCCTGCTAATGTTGTATTAGATCTTAAAGGTATCTCCCAAATACCATAGCCACCGCTGTAGTTATTGAGCTTGGAGTGCCTAGTGCTGTCCCATGGTAAGATGTCAAGCTACCTGGGTCCAGCTATGAGCCCATATCCCTGCATCCGAACCGGTCCAGCTGGGAGCCCGTATCCCTGCATCCGAACCGGTCCAGCTGAGAGCCCGTATCCCTGCATCCGAACTGGTCCAGCTGGGAGCCTGTTTCCCTGCATCTGAACTGATCCAGCTATGAGCCCATATCCCTGCATCTGAACTGATCCAGCTATGAGCCCATATCCCTGCATCTGAACTGATCCAGCTATGAGCCCATATCCCTGCATCCGAACTGGTCCAGCTGGGAGCCCGTATCCCTGCGTCCAAACTGGTCCAGCTGGGAGCCCGTATCCCTGCGTCCAAACTGGTCCAGCTGGGAGCCCGTATCCCTGCGTCCGATCTGGTCCAGCTGGGAGCCCGTATCCCTGCGTCCGATCTGGTCCAGCTGGGAGCCCGTATCCCTTGGTCCGATCTGGTCCAGCTGGGAGCCCGTATCCCTGCGTCCGATCTGGTCCAGCTGGGAGCCCGTATCCCTGCGTCCGATCTGGTCCAGCTGGGAGCCCGTATCCCTGCGTCCGATCTGGTCCAGCTGGGAGCCCGTATCCCTGCGTCCGATCTGGTCCAGCTGGGAGCCCGTATCCCTGCGTCCGATCTGGTCCAGCTGGGAGCCCGTATCCCTGCGTCCGATCTGGTCCAGCTGGGAGCCCGTATCCCTGCGTCCGATCTGGTCCAGCTGGGAGCCCGTATCCCTGCGTCCGATCTGGTCCAGCTGGGAGCCCGTATCCCTGCGTCCGATCTGGTCCAGCTGGGAGCCCGTATCCCTGCGTCCGATCTGGTCCAGCTGGGAGCCCGTATCCCTGCGTCCGATCTGGTCCAGCTGGGAGCCCGTATCCCTGCCTCCGATCTGGTCCAGCTGGGAGCCCGTATCCCTGCCTCCGATCTGGTCCAGCTGGGAGCCCGTATCCCTGCGTCCGATCTGGTCCAGCTGGGAGCCCGTATCCCTGCGTCCGATCTGGTCCAGCTGGGAGCCCGTATCCCTGCGTCCGATCTGGTCCAGCTGGGAGCCCGTATCCCTGCGTCCGAACTGGTCCAGCTGGGAGCCCGTATCCCTGCGTCCGAACTGGTCCAGCTGGGAGCCCGTATCCCTGCGTCCGAACTGGTCCAGCTGGGAGACCACGTCTCTGCATCCGAACTTCATTATCAGGAGAATCCAGATTGCTGTATAAAGTAAAGCAGAGCCATGCAAGACCCGCCCAGGTACATCCAACTTTTCTTGCCGTAGAAGATCGGATGCAGAGCATGTTGCTATGGGCTCCCAGCAGGACCTATGTAAGTTCATGAACCTTGCCAAAATGGTTTGACATGGGATTTCACCATTGTACTCCTGGCACCATAACCACCACATCTTGCTGTTGTGGTTATAGTCCATGGAGTATTCCGTTACATAGTTCCCCCAGTTGTGATTACCCTTTATGTCCTATGTAAAGGTTTTAAAATCTGCTAACCGCACAAAGCTTTTTCAGGCTAACCTTTGCATCCCAGATGTTTAACTACATACCTTTTATTTCCAGCTGAGCCGTAGGCCGGCCCCAGAACCATGTGACTGTAGCTTACTTAATCTGTCACTTTCTTTAGCTATCACTGTGTTCTATTATATAATCGATTTGGGCCAAGCAATGGACTATATACGAAGAAGATATATATATATGTATATATGTTTACGCAATAACTTTTTCACTAATCTGGAAACACAGACAAGGGAATACCAAAATTAAGGCACAAATAGGAGAGTTGGAGGAATATCTAATGTTCTTTTTTTCTGTTTTTGACCTAGAATTTCTTGGCGTTCTTGGTTAAGTGAATATCCCGTGTCTCCCGCTGGCAGCACCTAGTTGTGTTTAATAATCAGACAATACTTCAGCCGATTCTCCAAACCTGAGTCTCAACTGTGAGCTTGATTATCCTTTTCATACGTTAGTAAGCAGATAGACCTGACTGAAAGGAGACATGTAACTGAGCTGCTCGCTGCAGTGTTGGCCCTTTGTCTCGCTGTGTGGCTGTTACTATTGTTGGAGGACGTAGCAGGGTGTGGAAGGGAGGAGAAGATTTTAGTCTGGATTATGTCTATCTGTGCTCCTTGTGCAGTTTCTTTAAACTCACAGAGACATCAATCATATCTGTTGGCCAAAACACACATTATTCACCTGCTGTTTTTGCTTCGTGTACGGCAATACATATGTAAATAAACAGACATTAGTTTTAAAGGGACACTCCAGTCCGGAAGTCTTTACCACTTTTTTTTTAGGTATTTTGTAGATAATGCCTGAGATGCTGTGTATAAAGAATTGGGGGGGGATAATGAGCCTGTAAATGTTGCACTCTATGGTCTCTCTTTCTTGTTGCTGCTCTGTCGGGAGTAACTTAAACATGGCTGAACAGTCGTGAGCCAATCAGGGTTCCGGATGTCAAGTGTGATGTTCCGATTTGTTTGCTGTGGATCTCAGTGATTTGGAATAGAAATCATTAGAGCAAAAGGTCACATCAGGGTAAGTGACAGATTCTCTTTCCATCACCGCAGTGAAAGCTATTGAAATCCCAACAATTGGATTTATGCAACAGGGACGGAGTGAGTGGACCATGGGGGAGTATGCCAGTTCGAGATGGTGTCACGGGCAATGCCAAAAATAAGCAAGCTGCCCATAAAGGGGCATCCCAGCTAACAGAAAAGGAATGTCAACCTGGCATCCATACACAAGCTGGGGGTTCCCAATAACTTAGATTTGCTCTTAAAGCCCACCCTATCTGCCCGCATTCCTAACCTAAAGTGTTTACATTATTACTCCACAATACTGCTGTATATCATGACTGGGCGTTTTTGGTTTACGGAGAGCATCCTACAGTAGAAAGCGTTGAAAGTAATTGAATACCAAGTCCTGCAATCCCTTGCTGTTCCCACAAACCACTGCCTATGTCATGAGACCAGCAAATCTATAGAGGGTTAAAGGAGTTTCATGATTATCTGAGTCCCTTCCTGGTTTGATCACTGCAGAATCGGTACTGTATGGGGATTAGCAGGCATAACCTATGCCTGCTTAATTTGCCAAAAAAAAACCAGACTGTGATTGGTGCGGTGGCAAAGGGGTGCAACGGAAGGTGACTTATACTGTGAAGCTGACTTTAAGGGGTTAATAGCTCCTGCCATGCTCTCCCAGCCAGCTCTCTTCACCTCCTGGCGTTTCAACTGCATGCACATGCACGAGAGTACACTAAGGTCTACATAGTATCCCACAAAACCACCGGTTACTCCATAGCCAGAGCCTTTTTTTCCCCATCAGCTGTTACTGGTGACCCCTGGGGGCTTGAAAAAAGATACCTCCGCCTTTTTGTCAAGCTTGTCAAGGGTAGGAAAAATACGAAGATAAAGTTTTTATTTTGTCTTAGTATATCTTTTGACTGGTTTGGAATCTCAGTGAAATCCCACCACAGTCTATGTGAGTATTTTTTTAAAAAAAAAATTGTATTGTCCTGAAAAATGCTCACATTTTGGGGTTAACAGAACTTATTTAAAAGTTACTCGCCAATGGAAGCCTGGATGATACATGATGTCTTTCCAGGGTTGAAATATTCATTTTGGAGAGCGGTAACAGTGCCACTTTAAGAACTACCTCTGACATTCAAAATACATGTTTGCATTTCTAATGTTACAGGGCTCCTTTAAATACTCCTAAACACGCCTTTCATGAAATGCAAATTAACTAGGAGAAGAGGAAGCAAAGAAGACTAAAAGTAACAATATTACATTTGTAAATCTTATTTTAGCATCATGAAAGGGGTTCTGCACACTGTCAAATATTTTAATATCCCTGATGGTTATGTAATATATACAGATCAGGCCAACACTAGGATGTGGAATGTGACTCTATATACAAAGTAGATTAAACAAATCTTTCTTTAAATGGATTTTGTTTGTCTGTTGGGCATAAAAAAATATTCAAGCTAGACCAGGTCTATTTCAAGAAAGGGGATCTATAAATGTATATCATTCATATATTGAAATGGAGCCCTTTTTAGGATAAAGATTGGGTCGTCACAGTTATACATTTTTTTTAGCTTTAGTGGATACAAAATAATTTGATACGTTGTATTTTGTTGTATTTCTTGTAGACACCAGGAAGATTCTATTTGCATGAGGTCAGTCGCATGGAAAATGGCGATCACGCAGTGGTCCTTGTTATCTCAATAATGAATGTATTATTGCTAATCTATGACCAATATCTTAGTCTCCTGTATATGTTAAGCTTGCATATTGGACCCTGATAGACCACTTTATCAGTATCCCCTTTTGTGTCTTGTTTTTTAAAGGGACACTATAGTCGCCAGAATAACTACAGCTTATTGAATTTGTTCTGGTGAGTAGAATCATTACCTTCAGGCTTTTTGCTGTAAACACTGTCTTTTCAGAGAAAATGCAGTGTTTACATTATAGCCTAGTGATAACTTTACTGGCCACTCCTCAGATGGCTGTTAGAGATCCTTCCTGGGTCATGGCTGCCTAGAATGCATCCAAACATTCAGTGTCTCCTCCCTCTGCATGCAGACACTGAACTTTCCTCATAGAGATTCATTGATTCAATTCATCTCTATGAGGAGATGCTGATTGGCCAGAGCTGTGTTTGAATTGTGCTGGCTCTGCCCCTAATCTGCCTCTTTGTCACTCTCACCCAATCCTATGGGGAAGCAGTGTGATTGGATCAGGCTACCACTTCCGCTGATGTCAGCAAGCAAGTGTGCAGGTCTTAAGGAAACAGGGACAAAATAAGCAGCTCCAGACTTGAATACATGTAAGATTTACTAGATTTAGGGAGGCATGAGGGGACCAGGGTGGCTAGATGGTGGTTTTATCCCTATAGGGTCAGGAATATATGTTTGTGTTCATGACCCTATAGTGCTCCTTTAAACTTTTTTTAAAAAATTGTATTTACCAGTTCAGTAATAATTAAACTATTGTAATAGTTTAATCTGTGTTGTGTTTATTATAACTGTTTTATGAACATTTCAAAAAGTGTTTATATATATATATATTGCTTCCTGTATCCTTTCTATATTCCACACGGAGTGCTATCGGGATGCAGTTTTGTTTTGTTTTGCGTATTTTAAAGGACTATTCGATGATCAATTAGATATTTAAAATTTATAAATACGTGCAAAATTAGCAGCACCTTAAAGTGCACTAGCTCAAAAACACACTATAATGAATAACATATATATTTATTTTTTATAAAGTGAAATTACTCTATCAAGGGTGGAATTACATCTTGCACATTGCAATTTCACTCTATCAGTGTGTCCTATTACATTGTATTGTATTATCTTAAAGACATAGCACACCTTAAATTATACTTTATGGTTTGACAACTTACCTGTATCCCCTAAGTACCTATTGCCACACCTGGTCTTCACTTATAGGAGAGACTAGATGTCCTTGCAGAGTTAAGCCTGTCTGATGGAAGATCAAGCTTATTGGTAGCAGAGGGCGCTCAGCTGATGCTCTCAGCCAATGAGTATGGTCCTGTATACCTCTGTGGAACTAGCCAGATTCTCCTAAAGGAGATGACCAGACGTAGGAATGCTTGGTGGATCCCAAGTAAGTAATGACTTTATTCAGTGGGACCGTACCAGGACACAACTATCACGTAAACCACTAGAGTGGGCTGTAGAGTTTTTGGTGCTGGCAGTTTAGCCCCCCTTTTATTTTTTTATATTGACGTATTTATTACATTTTTACTGTTACAAAGTAAAATTAACTTTATCTGTATTGAAAAAATATAAATGAAAAATACAAGTTAAAGTTAATCAAATGCAAAAACATCTAGAATACTTTAATTCACCATTCATCCTAACGTGGGTCACCGTCTGGGGACTTTGCAGAATTATGAACATATGAATATTGCATAAAGATGTAGAAAAATAAAGTTCTGGAACACTGATGGTTGAAAGGTAAAACCTCCATGATTCTTTGTCAGTCTTAAGTCTGGTATTGCATCACAAGTGATCTAGTACCACCACAGTTGGGGGCCCACTATTTGGCCTCTTTACGCACATTGATACACATACTTGATCAGTAGGGACCATTGCCAAACTAAAACTAAATAGATTCCACTCCTGTCCTGCCAAAATTCACTGTTTACAGGAAATTGGGATATACATGCAAAACAGTAGGATTATCCCAAATCCGGTCAGCTGACAAGTATGGACACCCAAGGAATTGCAAAACTGGACTTGGTAACAAATTTCCATTGCTTGGAATTGTCACTCATTCACACATTTATTTATTTGATTACATTTTATACCAATATTGTGTCTGTGTATACGTTTCATGTGTATTTAGATTTTTTTTTTCATGGCCGGTCGGCCAGCCAGCCAGCAAGCAAAATGTGTATTAAATAGAACTGGAATGTTATGTATAATATACAAACTGCTTTTACTATATAGACCACATTAGCAAATATATCTTTCTAATATGAACGTGAGAATTTATTCAAAGATATGTAGTTTGGTACCGAGACACAACTTATCATTTTGTAATTTTTTCTTCTTTCAAGGGTCTCTAGGGACCTTGGGTTGGTGAGCTTTGCATTTTTGTTTTTACATATCTGGCTCATAGCTTACGTTTTGCAACACTTTCTCGCCGCTTTTAAAAAATAAAGTGTCTGTAGGATGTTCTTTAATTAAGCAGGAGGGGAGGCATATAGCCCCTCCACCCCCCAAAAAAAAATCTTAAAGAAAAAAACCCTGAAGTTTTAATGGTTCCTTTTTGATTTTCTTGTTTGCGTACAGTCTTTAAAAATAAAGGGGTGGTATATAGGGGCGCTACAGTAACAAATGGTGGATATAAACTATATACGTTTCTCTGACCGTCCTTTCATTAAAATGTTAATAAATGTTTCATTTAACGTAAAGAGGTGTACTTCATCTGTTAGGAAACTCTTCTAATCTGGTTTTCGAAATTGACAGCATGAAAGTGACTAAAAAAATAAAAGAAAGTAAAAATTCTCAATATCACCAACCGTCTTTTAACATCTGCTTCATTCCCCTGATGTTTGCTCCTCATTCCTATTTCTGCGTAGTCTTTATTGTAGTGTTGGGCATCCACTTGCTGCCAGGAATTCTATTGTCCCAAGAAATGTAACATTGTCTGTCTATTACCTCTTCTTTAGTTTAGTTCTAAATAGATTTGACAGGAAAGCTATAGTTCGTATTGTATAATATGCAGCATTCCTAGGATACTCCCAGGGCAAGCCCCCCCCTTTTTTTTTTATAACTGTTTATAAGGTGTATATTTTGGTCTGTTTATTCCTTGTTAAAGAATATAAAATAAACCATCGAGAGTCATAATCTGTATTAAACTTTTTAGAAGATGCTCAATTTTCTTTTGAAGTTATATTTAACCCCTTAAGGACACGACATGTGTGACATGTCATGATTCCCTTTTATTCCAGAAGTTTGGTCCTTAAGGGGTTAAAGGGACACTATAGTGTCAGGAAAACCGCTTGGTTTTTCTGACACTATAGTACCCTGAGGGTGCCCCCACCCGCGGCGCTGAAGGGGTTAAAACCCCTTCAGCTACTCACCCTCTTCCACCGCCGGGCTCCCTTACCTCTCCTCCCCCGTTGATGTCAGCATCCTTGTCTGACATCACCGGCGCCAAATGCGCATGCGTGGCACTGCCGCGTGCGCATTCAAAGTGTCCGTAGGAAAGCGTTTTTCAATGCTTTGCTATGGACGCTCTGTGTGATTGAGGCATAATATGCCTCAATCATTGCCGATGCACCTCTAGTGGCTGTCCGGGA
Source organism: Pelobates fuscus (assembly GCF_036172605.1). Classification (NCBI taxonomy): domain Eukaryota; kingdom Metazoa; phylum Chordata; class Amphibia; order Anura; family Pelobatidae; genus Pelobates; species Pelobates fuscus. The sequence continues at coordinate 41,704,298 of NC_086321.1, read as the reverse complement.
GACACTGCTATGTTTACATCAGACCGGGTTAACCCTAGAGGGACCTGACACCCAGACCACTTAATTGAGCTAAAGTAGTCTGGGTGACTATAGTGTCCCTTTCAGATTTAGCAAATGACCGCATTATCCAGTTCCGACAAGGCAAAGCAAATCCAGGGCAAACATTGTAAATGAAAAGCAGAAACAAAACATTGTTTAAAGGAACGTTTCAAGCACCATACAGACAATTCTATTGGTTTATGGTGCCAGGAGTGCCCTCGAGCCCTTCCAGGGTAAATAGGCAAATAATGAACTGACCTTGCATTGCAGTGCCTGCTGCGTTGTAGCTAATGGAAGCTCCTTAAAGGAGATTCTGAAAGCACAAGAGGCTGAGACAAGCACCAAGAGGACTCCAGTTTGACTACTAACCCTGGGAAGGCGCTAGGGCACTCGTAATCACTTCAGCTGGTCTGGAGGGTTCCTTTAGAAAGCTACTTACCTCATGTCCAATGCCACCACCGTCTTGCCAGTGTGCCACTCTTGCACACATCCCCTACTACTTTCCCAAGTAAGATGCAGAACCCCTATTACAGTGACACACTGGTGACCGTATGGCGTGATACTCGTCACTTCTATCCTGTGTTACTCTAGCAAAGCACGAGAGCACATGTCCTGCAGTTACTGTGAAGAAGAGGAGGTTTTTTTCCAATAGGAGGGCTCCCCTGCTCTCCTGTCACTCCGTTTTTGACATTCTGTATGCTGAGAATTAATTGACAGGAGAGTGAAAACACCGTATATTAGTACCGTTTTTTCATCAAATGTATGCAGTCTGTTTGTACTATGTATATACATTTTTTTTTTCTTTTTTTAATACTTTTTCCTTAGCGGATAAGTTAGGGTGCCCCCCTAACTGACAGTACAGTTTAAAGTACTAGTTTAAACATCAGAATGTTGGACTGTAGATATTAAATATGTTCTCTATATACAGTAATGCCTTTGTACCTCCACCCATTCGTGTTCCTGTAAACCACACACAAATAATGAAGACAGCGGGAAGTAAAATAAACTGGAGCGTACCCAGAATTCCACAGGCTGACCCACTTTTTTCCATAGTCCTGAATGCAGACCCCAAATCAGTGTAGTTTACTTTCTGATGAATCTCGCAGTCGATCGCATAGCAGTACAAGAACCCTTTCATTTTACATTGAATCTTGGTTTTGTCTGCTCTGTGTAAAGAATTAATTTTGGTTACTCGCTGGTCTAAAACCTTTACAAGCAGAAGAATACCTGTGCAATTAAGGTTTGCTTTGATTGAAAAAGGCTGTATTCCTAACACTATCGTGTCCCTCTGCTTCCACCCCTGCCCAGTCATAAAAGAGTTAAACACCCTTTCTTGCTTGTAACTGATTCCACCCGTGGCACTGGATCTGTCTCCTTCTCCCATGACATCATGGCGATGGGGGAACCGAATGAGCAAGTATGAATCAATTGAATCAATGCTTTCCTATGGGAATTTTCAAGACGCTTGACATCCTCATGTAAAGCATGAGAAAGTCCAGCATCGTTTCACAGAGTTAAACTCCGTGTGAATCAGGAAGTACCTCTAGTGGCTGTCTGGTACTTTATCTCTTTTGAGAGGGGAGGGACGGGGGGGGACCGTTTTTGGTATAATATGCCCTGTTGGGCACTGTGGAGAAGGTCCCCTCTCTCAATTTGCGGTAAAATCTGAAAAAAAAAGTTTTCCTCAACTGCAATCCAGTGCCGGGCGAAGCTGCTCTTTTGCGACCCCTCCAATGTCACCGAGGCCGCACCTGGTCCAGTCACAGGCTTCTCTATGAGAAGATTGTAATTAGACCATTTTGCCGACTCAGAACGCATGCATGCGCTCCGAGTCAGCGAAGGGAGGGACGAAGGCAGGGGGAGTTGGGAAAAGGGAGTTTTAAAAAAAAAAAACAAAACAAAAAAAAAAAAACAACAATGTGGAACATAAGGGGCATGGAAAGTGGAAGGGGAGAAGAGGCAAGCTATCTTCCCCTTGCAGGTACTCTGCTTTTAAGGAGAAGATGATCACATCTGTTGTCATCATGTCATGTCTTGTCATTTTGCAGTGCGTGCTGACAACAGACATAATTTATGCAAATAATTGACATTGGGAAGCACGGAAGCACAGAACCAGAATTTACACATTTACAAATATCTCTGAATGTGCAGTATTTCAAGTTATTAAAATTATTCAAATGATTGAAGTGGATATGGTGATTGGAGTAACCCTTTAACCCTGCAATACAAACATCCGTTTTTCTGGCACTGGAGGGTCCCTCTCCCTCCCACCCACCAATCCCCGGTTACTGAAGGGGTGAAAACCCCTTCAGTGACTTACCTGGGACAGCGGCGATGTCCCTCGCCGCTGTCTCCGCCTCCGCGACGCTCCTCCTAGTGATTACGTCGGCCGGTGGGCGAAATTAATCGCGCTCACCGGCCGAGGAGACCTAATGCGCATGCGCGAAAATTACGCGCATGCGCATTACGTCTCCCCATAGGAAAGCATTGAAAAATAATTTCAATGCTTTCCTATGGGGTTTTGAGCGACGCTGGAGGTCCTCACACAGCGTGAGGACGTCCAGCGACGCTCTAGCACAGGAAACCTGTGCTAGAACCCAGGAAGTGACCTCTAGTGGCTGTCTAATAGACAGCCACTAGTGGTGGAGTTAACCCTGCAATGTAAATATTGCAGTTTATGAAAAACTTCAATAATTACACTTGCAGGGTTAAGGGTAGTGGGAGTTGGCACCCAGACCACTCCAATGAGCAGAAGTGGTCTGGGTGCCTGGAGTGTCCCTTTAATGAAGCAGTGTTGGTGTACAGATCATGCCCCCACAGCATCTCTACCAAATTCTCTGCCATTTAGCAGTTAAATAACTTTGTGTACTGCTCTAGTCACACCTCCTTGCATGTGACATACACAATCTTCCTAAAGACTTCCTGTAAAGAGTCATCTAATGCTTGCACTTCCTTTATTGCAAATTATATTTAAAGGGACTCTACAGTCACCAGAACAACTACAATGTATTGTATTTGTTCTGGTGAGTATAATCAGTCCTTTCAGGCTTTTTGCAGTAACACTGTCTTTTCAGACCGTTTCTCCTGAGCTACTCCTAAGATGGTTGCTAGAGGTGCCTCCTGGGGCAGTGCTGCACTGTGTGACTGCCATTCAGTGTCTCCACTGCATACAAAATGTGCTGGGTAGTGAATGGGTTAAAGAGTCACTTTGAGCACTACTACAACTTTGCATTATTGCACTCTCGGTTCTAAAAATATTTTAGATCAGAACCCCATAGATTTGAATAAAAAATAAATGCTGCAGCTGTAAGAGAGCCTATCAGAGCTGTCAGTGACACAAAGCTTAGTATTGGCTACCCAGAGGACGCAAAGCCTAGTTGTAGCGGAGAGCCGATCTTGCACAGCTATTCTCCACTAGAGATTCCAGTGAGGCTCAGGAACAAGGTGATGTTAAGTCCATAGGCAAGGTTTCCAGCAGGTAAAGTAATACAGCAGTATCCCCATCGCAATCCCAATAACTGGACGACACACAGTTTCAGGAGTAGACTGACAAGCTTTATTCCACAGTTCCTTATAAAGCCCTCTCCCATGCAAGGGAGGAGGTTCTATCACTTAAGACATTATCCAATCTCTAAGTAGTAACCTCCCACAGATCTCCTCCCCTCCTCCTCCCCTCCTCTAGCATCATAATCCCCTTATTGTGTACACAGTTTTCCCCGAGTTTTGGATGTACCCTAAATACTTGGGGTACATCCACAAATCCAACATCCCCAGATAGCTCTATTCTGGGGGACCAACATACTTAAAAATTAGCCCATTCGGATGAATGGTTCGTGAGATATGGGGTTCCAAAGATTTGACCGACCGCATGGGTAAAGTATCCGAAAACAGTTCCATGCATTTTGGCCCTGCAGTCGGTCACAAACAAGGGAATGAAAACAGGCGAATTGCCTGTGTTATAGAGCCTGGAGAGGGTTTGAATGAATTCCCTTGTTTATGGGGCTCTTTCTACCGAACGGCGGGTCATTCGGTAGTTTCCATACGAATTTCTGGAAGTATGGAGATCTCAGCGGTGTTTGCCTAGTCAAGTGTCCGATTTTAGTTCCAGACACTCGACGGCAAAACACAGCTGTTCGGTAGTTTAAGATGGCCGCCGCCACGTGTTTGTTTCCCGAATGGCGGCCACCCAGAGGACAAAGACCACACTGCACTGATTGCCAATTACCTGTTTGCAACATTGTTGCAAACGGTAATTGGAGGCACACTCATTCCTGGGTGGTCTGGTTGTTCGGTAGTTTCATTCCCTTGTTTTATTTGAATGATTCTACCGAACAACTAGAGGAATACAATTCTTTACATACATTTAACTGTCATTATACCCGGATACCATGCTTTCTATACATGTACATACACATTAAACCAGCCATATGACCAAATACACTTATTCTTATACATGTCGTGGGACAGCCCGGTACCAATCCGCTACACTGCTCCCCCTTGCCCACAAGCCGGCATACACAGTCTGATCCAACACGGATCGGCTTGGGGATGTCCGGGGGCTCACGGATCATTTCTCTAAGTCAGTTTGTCTTGACAACCCGTCAGCATTTCCATTCTGCTTACCCGGCCGGTACTGGATATTAAAGTCAAAAGGCTGTAGCGCCAAACTCCAGCGCAGCAGCCTGGCGTTGTCTCCAGCCACCCGGTTCAGCCAGACTAACGGGTTGTGATCCGTGAGCAAGGAAAAGGGCTGTCCATATAAATAGGGTTGTAGCTTCTTTAGGGCCCACACCACAGCCAGGCATTCCTTTTCGATGGCGGCGTAGCTTACTTCTCGAGGTAACAGTTTGCGACTGATGTAAGCCACTGGATGTTCCCCGCCATCGGCCCCGACTTGACTCAGTACTGCCCCCAATCCAAACATAGAAGCGTCTGTGTGAACAAGAAAACGTTTAGTTGGATTGGGAGCTGCCAAGACAGGGGCATTTATCAGTGCATTTTTCAATTGTTGGAATGCCTGCTCACACTCCGGGGTCCAGTTTACTTGGCGGGGAAGGTTCTTACGGGTCAGGTCAGTGAGGGGTTTGGCCAGGGCGCTATAATTGGGAACAAACTTCCGGTAATACCCTGCTGTCCCTAGAAACGCTAAAACCTGGGTCTTAGTCCTAGGGGTGGGCCACTGGGCTACAGCCTCTACTTTGGCGGGTTCGGGTTTTTGTTTACCGCACCCTACTCTATGTCCCAGGTATTGTACCTCAGCCATGCCGATACTACACTTGGCCGGCTTCACGGTCAGACCTGCTTCCCTTATCCTATCTAGTACAGCTCCGATGTGAGCTAAGTGTTCCTGCCACGTATTGCTAAAAATAGCAATATCGTCCAGGTAGGCACATGTATAGTCCTGGAATCCATCTAGGAGTCGATCCACCATCCTTTGGAAGGTGGCTGGGGCGTTTTTCATCCCAAATGGCATGACCTTAAACTGGTACAAGCCAAATGGGGTGACAAAGGCCGACTTCGGGATGGCGTCTGGGGCCAGGGGGATTTGCCAATACCCTTTACACAAGTCAATAGTGGTGAGGTATTGGCCCCTGGCCATTCTGTCCAGTAACTCGTCTATCCGGGGCATCGGATAGGCGTCAGATACAGTCTTCTCGTTCAATCTCCTATAGTCCACGCAGAAGCGGGTCGTACCGTCTCGCTTTGGTACGAGGACTACAGGAGATGCCCAAGGACTGTCTGAGGGTTCAATCACCCCCAGTTGGAGCATTTCGTCGATCTCCTTACGCATGTTTGCCCGTACCGCTTCTGGAATGCGGTATGGCGTCTGGCGCATGGGTAGTTGCCCTGGGGTCTCGACCCGGTGAGTTGCCAGAGGCGTGTATCCAGGTACATTAGAGAACGTGTCGCGTTTCTCTTCCAATAGTTGCTGTACCTCGATCCGCTCCTGTGGGCTCAGCCGATCTCCCAGCGTAACCTCCCCTAAATCTCCGGACAGCTGCCCATCCCCCAGCAAATCGGGGAGGGGTAAGCTGTCAAACTCTTCCGTGTTAGGGGCACAGATGGCGGTTACCTCCTCAGTACGCTCGTGGTAGGGCTTCAGCATGTTCACATGGAGCATGCGTCGCCCCCCAGTCCCTGTGCAGGGGCCGATAATATAGGTGGTATCGCATCTTTGCTCCACCACCTTATATGGGCCCTGCCAGGCGGCCTGTAACTTATCATGTCGGACAGGTTTTAAAATTAGTACCTTCTGCCCGACCTGAAAGCTACGGTCCCTGGCTCCCCGATCATACCATGTACGCTGGCGGGTCTGGGCCTCCTGAAGGTTTTCCCGTACCGTCTTGGTCAACGCTTCTAGGCGGTCCCGAAAGGCCAACACATATGGTAGGATGGGAGTGCCATCTGTGCTCCGGTCTCCCTCCCAATGCTCTCTAATAAGATCCAATGGGCCTCGGACCCTCCTTCCAAACAATAATTCAAACGGGGAGAACCCTGTGGATTCCTGCGGCACCTCCCGGTATGCAAATAGGAGGTGCGGCAGGAATCGTTCCCAGTCCTTGTGGGTCTCTGCGAAGGTTCGGAGCATCTGCTTCAAGGTACCATTGAATCGTTCGCAGAGCCCGTTCGTCTGGGGGTGGTAAGGGGCGCTGATAATAGGCTTAATGCCACAGATCCTCCAGAGGTGTTGGGTGAATTCTGCGGTAAACTGGGTACCCTGATCCGAGATAATCTCCCTGGGTAATCCCATCCGGGAGAATATCCGCATGAGGGCATCCGCGACCGTCTCAGCGTGGATGTTGGTCAGAGCCACTGCTTCTGGATACCTGGTGGCATAATCTACGACCGTTAAAATAAACCGTTTTCCTGACGGGCTAACTTTATTGAGGGGGCCTATCAGATCCACCGCTATTCGGCTAAAAGGTTCCTCTATTATGGGTAAGGGGTGAAGTTTAGCCTTCCTGCGATCCCCCCTTTTTCCCACTCTCTGGCAGGTATCGCAAGTCGTGCAATATCTGCGTACTTCCTGGCTAATCCCTGGCCAGAAGAAACTCTGGGTTAGTCTGTACCTGGTGCGACTAACCCCTAGATGTCCGGATAGCGGAATATCATGCGCTATCCGGAGTAATTCAGCCCGGTACAGCTGTGGTACCACTAATTGTCTCCTCGCTATCGGGTCTAACCCCGTAATCTGTTTGGTTGTTTCCCTGTATAAAAGTTGTTTATCCCAGATAAACTTCTCTCCCTCCGCCCCGGGGGAACTCGTGCCAACCTTGTCCCTATACACCTGAAGCGTGGGGTCTGTTGCGACTTCAGCTACAAATTCATTAGGTGGAGCCCAGGGGACACATTCTAGAGGGGGGGTAGGGTTGCTTACCTGGACCTCCGGCAGTGTGTTGTGGTCCTGGGTGCGGGCCTGTTGTCGGGTGACTACAGGGTTGACCTCTCCTGTGGTGGGTGACTGGGGCTCAAAAGCAGAAGTGAGCCTCCCCAGATCGTTCCCCAATAAAACCTCCGCCGGTAAATGTGGCATCAACCCCACCTCCACTTCCCCTGCCCCCGCTCCCCAATGTAAATGTACCCTTGCTGTAGGTAGCCGGTACACTGCTCCCCCAGCTACCCGGACGGCAACAGTTTTGTTCAGTTTTGCCTGATCTGAAATCAGGTGGCTCTGTACCAAAGTGATGGTGGCTCCCGAATCTCGTAATCCCCGGACTGCTGTACCATTCAGATATACCGTCTGTCGATGGTGCCGTAGATTATCCACATTGGCCTGGACCGGATCTGCCTCGTGCAGTACCTCCCATTGTTCCACAGTAGTAATGGGGACTGCGGAACCATATGGGGTGGTGACTAGGTCCTGGTAGTGGTGGGCTGCGGCCGCCCTGGGTGGAGGTGGGCCTGGACGAATCCAGGTGGAACGGTCCCGTAGCTGTGGGCATTCCCTTTTATAATGTCCCCACTTCTGGCAGTGATGACAGGGGCCAGCGGTGGGTTGTCGGAACCGGGGCTGTGCAGCGGGTGGTGGAGGTGGTGGTAGCGGTCTCGGTGGAGCTGGGGTGTAGTTGTTTCCCCCGAATGTTTTAAAGGTTGCTTTTGGAGCTGCAGGTTTTTGTGACCTGCGTGCATCCAGGTAGTCATCCGCTTTCCTAGCCGCCTCGGTAAGGGAAGTAGGGTTTCTGTCCCTTACCCATTCCTGGACCTCATTGGTTACTCCCTCATAGAACTGCTCCATCAGCAACATTTGTATTACATCCTCCATAGAACGTGCCTTGCTAGCTTGCACCCACCCGAGCGCTGCCCCCTGTAATCGGCATGCCCACTCTGCGTGCGAGTCCTTCTCTGTTTTCTTTAGATCCCGGAACCTCCGCCGGTATGCCTCGGGTGTTATAGCATACCTGGCGAGTATAATTTCTTTCACTTTACTGTAATTCCTTATTTCGTCATTAGGTACAGTCCGATATGCCTCTGCTGCCCTCCCGGTTAACCTTCCGGCCAAAATAGGTACCCAGTCCTCTGCGTTAATTTTATGCAGTGCACACAGTCTTTCAAAGTCTTGCAGGAAAGCGTCTATATCTTCCTCTGCCTCCACATATGTTTTAAAAGCCTGGTATGGTATTTTAGGCTTACCTTCCTGTGGCACATTAATTGCAGAGCTTTGTTCTGGTGCCTGTGTCCTTAGGATGAATTCTTGTACCTCGGCCATTGTCCTGGTAACAATTTCTGTTGGGGGGTTTTCCCCATAAAAGGATAGCCTGAACTGAACCTGCCTCTGGAATTCCGATCCTTGTGGTGTTCCTCCCGGCTCCCTCTGTGCCGGAACTGAATCGCCCTCCATTCTGTACTCTGCCATGAGTTCTGTAACAAGTACTGCTTTCTTCTTATTGCTGGCTTGTATACCCCTTGCCTCTAGGAGGTCCTTTAGCGTGGAGCGTTTTAGCGCAGAAAAATCAATCTCCATCCGTACTCCATTTACGCTTGTTCCTCTGTGAGTTTGGATCCCAGCGCTGCCAACCAATGTAGCGGAGAGCCGATCTTGCACAGCTATTCTCCACTAGAGATTCCAGTGAGGCTCAGGAACAAGGTGATGTTAAGTCCATAGGCAAGGTTTCCAGCAGGTAAAGTAATACAGCAGTATCCCCATCGCAATCCCAATAACTGGACGACACACAGTTTCAGGAGTAGACTGACAAGCTTTATTCCACAGTTCCTTATAAAGCCCTCTCCCATGCAAGGGAGGAGGTTCTATCACTTAAGACATTATCCAATCTCTAAGTAGTAACCTCCCACAGATCTCCTCCCCTCCTCCTCCCCTCCTCTAGCATCATAATCCCCTTATTGTGTACACAGTTTTCCCCGAGTTTTGGATGTACCCTAAATACTTGGGGTACATCCACAAATCCAACATCCCCAGATAGCTCTATTCTGGGGGACCAACATACTTAAAAATTAGCCCATTCGGATGAATGGTTCGTGAGATATGGGGTTCCAAAGATTTGACCGACCGCATGGGTAAAGTATCCGAAAACAGTTCCATGCATTTTGGCCCTGCAGTCGGTCACAAACAAGGGAATGAAAACAGGCGAATTGCCTGTGTTATAGAGCCTGGAGAGGGTTTGAATGAATTCCCTTGTTTATGGGGCTCTTTCTACCGAACGGCGGGTCATTCGGTAGTTTCCATACGAATTTCTGGAAGTATGGAGATCTCAGCGGTGTTTGCCTAGTCAAGTGTCCGATTTTAGTTCCAGACACTCGACGGCAAAACACCGCTGTTCGGTAGTTTAAGATGGCCGCCGCCACGTGTTTGTTTCCCGAATGGCGGCCACCCAGAGGACAAAGACCACACTGCACTGATTGCCAATTACCTGTTTGCAACATTGTTGCAAACGGTAATTGGAGGCACACTCATTCCTGGGTGGTCTGGTTGTTCGGTAGTTTCATTCCCTTGTTTTATTTGAATGATTCTACCGAACAACTAGAGGAATACAATTCTTTACATACATTTAACTGTCATTATACCCGGATACCATGCTTTCTATACATGTACATACACATTAAACCAGCCATATGACCAAATACACTTATTCTTATACATGTCGTGGGACAGCCCGGTACCAATCCGCTACACTAGTCTTGGCTACCCAGAGGACGCAAAGCCTAGTCTTGGCTACCCAGAGGACGCTAAGCCTAGTCTTGGCTACCCAGAGGACGCAAAGCCTAGTCTTGGCTACCCAGAGGACGCAAAGCCTAGTCTTGGCTACCCAGAGGACGCAAAGCCTAGTCTTGGCTACCCAGAGGACGCAAAGCCTAGTCTTGGCTACCCAGAGGACGCAAAGCCTAGTCTTGGCTACCCAGAGGACGCAAAGCCTAGTCTTGGCTACCCAGAGGACGCAAAGCCTAGTCTTGGCTACCCAGTGACAATTTAGTCCAAGTTTTGTTTATGACTTATGCATGCCATGCTCAAAACTTGTGCTGAGCTCTTTTTTTCCTCTGCTGAAGAAGAGCTGGATCATTTTTTCCTACTCTAGTTCTAAAGGTTGCGATTGGGTTGTTTGTAGATCACTATTTAGTGATTATACCCAAATGCACGCCAGTGAGCTGTGTATGTCGAGTTTCACGCAGACGGTTTAACAAAAGCACTTGGTTTTCTATATAATGCTTAGTGACATTTTAAAATGTTCTTTCCTGATATAATCAGGCGGAACCTTCTGAAACAATGCTCACATTCTTGTAGAGCTTTGAGACAATGGGTTGGCTTAATTATCAGTATTTAGCAGCTGTGTATTGACTACACTGATAAAAGTATTATAAAAGGCTTAATTGTGAAGTGCAGTTATTGCCTGATTTTTTTTTTTTTATTAAAGGTTATCTACTAGAAAAATGGCTTGTTTTTCAAATATTGTGTAGTAACATGCTGTGCATTTAAAAATATTTTATAGCTAATCCAATAAAAAAAAGTGCAAAAAAAGTAACCTTTTCCGTTTAAAAGAAAATAATGTATGCCTTATTTAGAACATTTGATGGGATATAACTCATCAGACCAGATAATATTTTTAATAAGAAAGGGAGGGGAGGGTGTAAATCTAATCCCCTCCCTTTCTTATTTCTTGTTTATAGGCTTTTTTTGGGGTGTGCCTATTTGAGTGGCAGCTTTTTACTTCTATGACCTACTTATAGAACCTTGATTCTGGATCCCTTTCTATTTTGAATTTAGATAATATTTTTTATTATATAGCCCATGGCTCCAGCTAGCTTACTCCTTACTCCAAATATGGTTATCTTCAGTGTCCTTTTTTAGGACTGCTATAGGTCGATGCTTCATACTTCTCTTTTTATATGGAATTATGAGAGCTTTGACACTTACCTGGGTTCACCTGTCGTCCGGCTCTTTCTCATAGTTTAGTAATTTTGTCCGACTTAGAATGCATCTATTGACCGAGGAATGTCTCCGCCATTGAATTCCTTCCAACCGTGGGTGGAATTGAGATCATTAATGCTGAAGTTGGAACTTCTATTTAGCTGTGAAGAGGTGTTGGTCCGCACATGCCCAGGAGCACAGGTAAATGTCAAATAATGAAAAAAAATAAAAAAGCTTAACTTTTAACTGTTGGATGAAGAGGACTCTCCCAGTACTACAAGTAGCTATAGTGCGTAGAATGTCCCTTTCAGAATCGACTGATAGGGTGACAAGTTAGTGGAGAGTTTAGTGATAATGAAGTAAATTGTGAGACAGGGAGTGAAGGGAAATATTAGATTAAGGAAAAGGGAGATAGGGGTAAAGGGCGGATAATGTGTAGTGGGAAGCTAAGGTGAAGAAACCACAATGAGCCAACGCTATTAGGAACACCACAAAGAGGATTTCTTCCCGTATATGAGCCTTGAAGTCAGTCCTTCTTTTCACCCCAACCTGTATACCTTTTCCTATAAATTGGATGCAATATACAATATTTGCAATTCTGCTGGGCCAGTACCACATACAACGTCATAGATTTGGCTTCCTGGGCCAAAAGTTGACAGTTTCCCCCACATAAGCAGGTTTATGTATTTTTTTTCTTAAATCATCATTATTATTTTTTTATTATCAAGACCTATATGTCTCAAGGATTTTTATTTGTATTGCTGGAGTGAAGCCGTTTTTATTCAAAGAATAATAAGCACAAAACAAACCTTTCTTTTGTCACTTGTCTAATTTTCAAACTAACTTTTCTTTTATTTCTAGACCCCACCTTCCTGTTCCTTTAAGAAATGTCTGACTTTGTGCTGTGATTTAAAGCCATAAACATTGTGCTAAAAATAATCTGCACTAAACTTTAGTAAAGCCATAAACATTGAGCACAGGAAAACGAAATCCCATGTTGTACATTAAAGGAACGCTACAGTGACAGGACAATAATGTTGTTTTCCTGGCACTATAGGTCCCTATAGTTGCCCCTCTCCCGACATGGTCCAAAGAGATTAAAAAACCTTCCTGTCGCTTCCCTTAGTCCAGCATTGATGTCCCTTGGCACTGTCGGCGGGGGAGACCTAATGTGCATGCATGGCAGTGGGCCCGCTCGCATTAGAACAGATCCATAGGAAAGCATTAGAGGTTTCGTGTAACGCTGGATGTCCTCATGCACAGCCTGAGGAGGTCCAGCATCAGTTCTGATTTTACCCCACAGAAGTGCAGAATACTGTGATAATGTTGTAATATTTTATGCTGACATACTGAAGATAGGAGGAAAAATAATCATGTAAATTTCTCTAGTGGGGGAATTTTTCAGAGCTGAATAGGAAATGATTCTTCCTTTAAAATAAAGCTTTAACAATTAGCAACGTCGGCTTGTAATGAATAACCCTGTGAATATTTGAAGCATTAGTAGATAGGCCTGCAGCACTCCTGACCCAGTGGGCGATTGGCTAAACCCCTTGGGGTAAAGTACAGCACTGTCGGTAAACGATAATGGTTGAATTTGGCCTTGAATTGTACTACAGGTTTCAAGATGATCAAAATCCCAAATTCAGGGACCATTTTACTGAAAACTGATCTTGGCTCGCATTTTAATTGTTAATCAGAGCTGCAAGGCTAAGACTGGTGCCTTTGCAATGTTCTCCAATACATCACACGATGGGGGGTATCGACATGTATAATTAACCTGCTGAGTTCCACGTGGACATTGCAGTGTGTCTATCTTTATATTAGGCCTCAAAAAATACTGAAAGTAATGCCACATGTGGATTTGTTGTGTTATCGATTTTACTTTGTTATATTGTAGTTGCTTGCATTATTTGTTCTTTGATTGGTTTAACTGATTAAAGAGGAATCGGTTTTTAAGGATACTTGGTGGTGTTGGCAAACGTCATCAGTTATATAACTCTTGCAGCCCTTGTTCGAAAAGTTGGAGTTTTTTTTCGTGTTAGTTTTCAAATTCTTTTGAATTTAATTAAATTGTAGGATGGTTCTGTTAATGAGTTCATAACTTGATTGCTTAAGCCTGACTATTTATATTTGGTACATTGTTTGTTAGTCCATCCTTCTCACCCGGCAGAGACTGAACAGGGGCTTAGTGTGCCCCCACTAAATACATAAATGACCCCTATCCCTGAGCACCCCTGGTCTAGCTAATTGTTTTACCTACAAGAAATAATGCTGACTATGGACGGGCCTAGTTCAGTCATCAGTTGGTAAAGGCCATTGAAATATTTTTCGTGAAGACTTCAAGAAATATTTGATAACATTTTTGAGTAATATTTTAATTTATATTTTCTTACACAAACATATGTACCGTAATAACAAAAAGATAATTCACAGGGCATTTATTCAGAAGAATAATTATTTTATAGACCTTTGGCCACGCATTACTATGTTAAAGGACAAATCAGACAATAAAATTCTAAAGAACAGAGAAGGGAGACCCTTGAAACAAGGGGATCCTGAGAAGCAGCTTTGGACACGGAAAGGGCACTTGAATGCCTGGTAACTGGCTCCTGACGACGGCGTGTATTCACGCTGAAACGCGCGTCGAGCGTTTCCTTCACTTTATTTTTTTCTTAGGTTTTTTTTTTTTTTCTTTTATCTTATGTTTGCTTTACACTTTATTTAGGTAGCACTTTAGTAGTTTTTCATTAGGTGACCCTTTAGTTTGCTAGTGGTATCAGGTATTTAGCTAGCTTGCCTTAGTCCAGGTGGATGTTTCCACAGGCTATACTATATTAGGCAGCTATTGGAGAGGTTTTTGGGTTTTTTTTCGTCTGTTACCTCCTTATAGTCCCTGTGTTGGGCTACTTATTACTACTCTGTATAAGTATGGTATATTAAGGAAGTTGGGGGTATCGCATAGGTTTTTTTACCTGCTTTCTCTCCTACTACTCTCTCTCTCTTTCCTGTTACCAGGCATTCAAGTGCCCTTTCCGTGTCCAAAGCTGCTTCTCAGGATCCCCTTGTTTCAAGGGTCTCCCTTTTCTGTGTATTTTTTCTGGGTTACCCCCTATCTCGCAGCTTTGAGGTAGGCTATGCATAGGGTTTTTTCAATATTTTACATATGGTTATGTGAATTATTGCATCTACCCTATTCATCATTCGTTCTCTTGTAAAATTCTAAAGAAACCTCCGTTTTTTTCACACGAAGAACTAAGTTTTCTCTTTGGGGAACAAGGGGAAAAAAGTCTTAGCCATAGCTCTTATTTTGACTCAAAGAGAAACTATACAACCATGATCTAAAATGATTTCCCCATAGCATTGTAGCTGTAATATCTTACTAAAACAATACAAAGCTATGTATAAAAAAAGATCTACAATAGAATGTAAGCTATAACATTATTAAAACATTAGTCACCGTTCTACAGCGCTACGGAATTAGCTGGCACTATATAAATAATAAAATAATAATAAATAAAAACTTGTTTTAACACATTACATATAGATCCCAATTTTAAAAAATGGCAAGAGATTGTAAAGAAAATAAAAAAGTTTTCTTTTAACCCCTTAAGGACACATGACATGTCTGACACGTCATGATTCCATTTTATTCCAGAAGTTTGGTCCTTAAGGGGTTAATGTGTCCCTTGGTCACAGGATTAAGATCCCACGGGCACGAGACCGGTTAACAGTTTGGGACCTCCATTTATTCTTCACATCGGCATTGTTAATTGTGCCAAGCAAATTCATGGTTCCGGGGGCCCCTGTCATTCCCTGGGACCTAGATGGCTGCATTACGCTTAATCCTGCTCTGCCTTTGGTGCAGTATTTAGTGGGTTTGTCTGACCCCTCTTGTAACCTGATGAGATGCCTTAAGAAGGAGTAAGGGATTATGTAGTTTATCCCCAAAGAGCAGTTCCAGTCATCACATATAATTGTAACTGCTCAATATACAGTCTCACTGAGGACTGTAAACTGGGCTGTGTTTTACTGTTGACTAGGCCACAGACCAACATACTATGGTACTTAGACTGCACATTTTATTCTTTGTATTGAGTCCTCGTATGCACTTGCTCGGTGGAATTATATAAAGATTGTATCACTGTGAGGTTCGTACCATTTTGTATTATTGGTTCTGTGCAGGGCAGACATCCATTTCCTTTGTTTATCAAATTTAAATATAACAAATTCTTTGCTGTAACAAAGGTCCATGCGATAACCTAAGGCTCCGTGCATTGTTTGTGAATGGAACACTTTAAATATACCATGGTATCTGCTAAACCTTCGCTGCTGTTGATTTAAGCAATCTGTAGTGAATGTTGGCTGTCCCTTGAGGGAGGAAAACTAACAAACTAAAGTTATAAATTGCAAGATGCGAATGCCAAATAATGAATGTTGTTACTTTCTGTTCTACTCTTAGAACACAAGTTAAAGAACACTCAAAGCACGATAACCACTAGAGCACACTGTTGTGATTATAATGTCTGCAGTGTCCTGGCTCCCCTCAATGTAAGTATTTAAACCATTATAGAATGGTTTCACTTTTTACCTGGGGTCTAGCAGGCTCCGCTCCCAGACTCCTTTACAGTGCACATCTTGGCTCTTTGGTTGAGAGTGATCAGATAATGATCTTAGCCAATGAGCTGGCCTTGCACTGCTGGACCGAACAGGAGATTTTAGCATTCCTAGCAGCTACAGAGAGAGCATTGTCCCTGATAAGAAGTCAAACCATCATGAACAGTCTGACTACTTACAGTAGGGGGCACCAGGGCACATCTGGCACCATAACCACTCATGGCACCATAACTACTACAGCAAGGTTTGGAATGTTCCTTTAAATCTAAAAGATCATCATTGTAGCGGAGCTGCAATCCGAAGACCGAATATCTCTCCTAGGATCCTCTGGAGCTGTAAAGAAGTGCTGTTCAGTGATTATAGCCCATTCACCCAGTAACTGGACGACACACAGTTCTGGGTGTCAACTGAGGTTTATTGTGCCACACTTGGCTTTTTATGCACAGACCCCCTCTCCCCGGCGTCTGTGTCAGGGAGATGATTGAGTCCTTGGAAGGCTAGCTCTCAGGTTACAGGAAGTAACACAATATTATAAATCTCCCCCAAACCATAGGAAAATATTACAGGAACTCCACAAGTCTTAAATCCCCGAATAGCCTGTGTCTGTGCGACCAACATAGTGCTTAGATCTGTTCAGTAAAACTGTATCGCCATTCAGGCGAAGTTTTGAACGCCCGGCCACAAGGGGATGCCCCAAAAGAGTTCCAGAGAATCCAGGGCAGCGGCCAGTCTGCCTGTGTTCAGGAGATAAGGCCAGGGACTAATGAAAGTATTTAGAAAATTGGGCAGACTAGATGAGCTGTCTGGTTCTTATCTGCCGTCACATTCTATGTTTCTATGTCTCCGTTCGGGGGATTCTGTACGAACACCGATGAATGCTCCCCCTGCTCTTAGGTAGCGAATACTCCCACCAGTCGGAAGTTCTATCTTCCAAATGTGGTTTGTGTAGCTGGTCGGGACAGTGTATGGAGCGCGGTACCATCTTTGACGGGGTTCGCGAGGTTGTGTAGCCGAAATGGGCTCCACGCACTCGAGTTAATGTCTTACTTGCAGTTAAAAGCCAAGGGTGGTCGGTGTTCTGAGCCAATAAAGAGGGGGACCACACAAGTTATGTTCGGTCCACGAACAGGGGGATACGTATCCGTTTGGGAAAATTAAACCTAGGTTCGGGCAACCTCAGGGAATGTTACCAGGTCACCACAATCATCAGTGTTATTATGTATACAAATGTGCAATTTAGAAGACTTCATTTAACCCCTTAAGGACCAAACTTCTGGAATAAAAGGGAATCATGACATGTCACACATGTCATGTGTCCTTAAGGGGTTAAAGTCACAACAAACTGGAAAGTTTCCAAAATTAATTTGAATTTGTGTGACTACAACTACAAGCATATTAGCAACTGTACATTGTCCTATCCCAAAATTATCAATGTGACTGGAAAGGAAAGGCATTCTCTGGGAGCCGGGGAAAGCTCTTGGTTATTGTCACACTGCGCCAAAGCAGTTTAACCAAAATATGCAAGGTCTCTGTAGTAGTTATGGTACTAAACATACCCACCCCTTTTGCTCCTCCCGTGGGGAGTTTATTGACACGAAATTCCTCATGCAGAGCGCTAGGACGAAGGAAGTGTCTCTAGTGGCTGACTGACAGCCAATAGAGGCAGTCTTAGCCATGCAATGTAATTATTGCAGTTTATCAGAAACTGCAATAATTAACATTGCAAGGTTAAGGGGACAGCAGGGACATTGCACCGACACCACTTCAATAAGATAAAGTGATCTGGGTGCCTATAATGTCCCTTGTAGCAATAACGCTATAACTGTTGTTATTTATTACCCGCATTATAAAATATTTACAAGCAACAATACTTACTTTCACTTTTTCTTCTCCCCTATAATAATAATCCCACTATTATTATTATTAGTATTTATATAGTGCAAACGTATTTTGCAACATATAATAACATTATTAGGTGGAAATTTAACAATAAATGAGACAATTACAAAATGGTTTACAGTAACAATAGGTTGATGAGGACCCTGCTCAAAGAACCTTACAGTGTAAATCTAAATGACTTTTAATGATCAACAGAGACTTTGCTGCGGTCTTTGTATTCAGGAGTCTGGCAGGCGTGGGGTCAGTTGGACCCTGTGAACACAAAGGCCACAAGTGTGTGATTTCGAACCTGACATTGTAGGTAACACATAACATATGCAGGAAAATGTGGAAGCGTTCGTATGGGAGGCAGAAGCAGATGGTGTTTTACTACTGTACAACTCCCATAATGAACATAAAAACAGGTGCTTACACAACGAGCACGCTACACAAGCATGTTAATCAGTGCAACCTTGAAGCAGACGTTTATATGACCAAGTTTTATAGCAATATGCTACAGCAGCAAGAAATGATTTCATTTTTAGGGATATATTTAAAATAAACGGCCATATACAAATAGTGTGGGCTGACAGGTTTACCTTCAGGTCGTTTATATTACTCGTTATACCGTGGAGGCTGATAAACCTGAAGTTCCTTTTTCTCATCTTGGTCAAAGGCGACCCTTGAAATTCCAGGTGTTGGGAAGGGAGGCTTACCCCTGACCTAGTGCACGGGCTTCTTAGTCCTTAGCCCTAATTTTCAATCAATAACCAATTCTACCAATACTACAGTTAGTTTGAGAGGTGTTTTCCTATCCTTTGGTGTTTGCAAAATAAAACAACATTAACCAAAAAAAAGTGCATGCTGTCTGCATGGGAGTACTGGGAAAGGGGAGTACTGGTAATTGCCCCCATACCACAACCATACAGACATCGTGGACTGTAGCCTCACATATTATATATATTATTATATTAAGGAAGTGCGTAATCTCTGCCTAAGCCATATATTCAGTAGGGGGCCGGGCTGTGGATGACCAGAGACCCTCTGGTCATCTAAGCCAGGATACACGACTCCCTGACCCTCCACCTCCAGTAAAAGGTCTATATCACTGTAGACTAACCCTCTGCCCAGAACCATCTAGATTCCGCCAGAGGGGACACAGAGACGTGGTGCGTCTGACCGGGAGCGACTTGATATCACCCTGAAACTATAAAGCAGTGTCCCTGCTTTAATGAACTTTAATCAGAGCACTTTCGGTCCCATGACATTCAATCAAAGCACTTTTTGAAGGATTAACCGAGGAGGTGGAGAGGCTTTGAAGGACACCTAAGACTTGGGGGTAAGGGGAGGAATAGCCGTGCTTTAAGGTGACTGGGAAACTCCACCCAGCACTCTGGAGCTCTGCGCCAGATCGGAGGCTAGCCGCGTCCCGCTGAACTTTTAAATTCCTACTAATCCGGGCTAGCCATATCCGATCCAGGCACTTTTTGGACAGAATGAGCACTCTAGAGAGACCTTTCCGGGGATGTATGGCATGTATGGCAATATTCTAGATATTTTTTTTTTTTTTAATGTTTTTGGCTTTCTGTGTCAGGGAGATGATTAAGTCAGCTCTTGGTTAAACTAATTATCTCCCAGCCACAGAGGCGCTTGGGCGGGCTTGTTGCATTGAGTGGAGACCCCATGCTGGGAGTCTGTGTATAAATTTGTGTGCTTTTGACCCAATAAATCAGTTCTTCTTTACCCTTCATGAAGTCTCGACTAGTGCTTGGGTGAAACAGCGGTACTCACTCTATAATCACTCTTGAGCTACAAAGACTGGAAAGTGACAACTTAGGAGGTAGACGCCCATCTTCTCGAGGGTATACCACCACAATGACCAATTAAGATAAATGACCTGTTTGTAGTCACTATGTGCAAAATAAAATAATTTGGCAATATAGATGTATATCTAAGCTTTTCCCTGCTTGACTATATTAATTCATATGATTTTCTAGTATAAAAATTGTGCAATATCGTTTTCCCAAGAGTTGCCACTCTCAACCGTAGCTTTAATATAGGGAGAAGACAAATCTTTTTGATAATTTAATTCCCCATTTTCTTAATTGTGCACTATGTTGATAGTTACAAGTTTCTTTGCTGAAAACAAGGCAGGATCAATTAGGTGCACATTTTTTCCCAAGCAGTAAAGACATGACTTGGCTTCAATCAGATTTGTTTACAGAGAAGCAGATCTGCAATTAAAAAAACGTTACAGCTTCCCCGGTCTGACTAAACGTTTTCACAAGGTCATGAGTCCAAATGAATATTGGGAGAAAGCCGTGGTTTGACCGGAATACAAACGTTTTACAAAGTAATGTTAATTCAGCATTAATTAAGCTCCTGTTAGCTTTACGCCTTTATATACAGTATAAGCATAAAGAAACTGTGAAAATGTCTCAATAACAAATTAAAATGCAAATCAAAGACAATGAGTAGAAAAAACCTATTCACAGACGTATAGATATACAGAATATTAGAGAACGAATGGGAAAAAAAGCCTTGCACGCTCTCCGTGCTGAATTTGGTGCCTGCTTCCCGTAATTGTCCTCTGCATGTCCTCTCATCTTAATAGGGACCCTCTAAGCACCAAAACAAATTTAGGTTAGCAAAGTAGTTTTAGTGTATAGACAGTGGTGTATCCTGGTTTTGTGCTGCCCTAGGCAGGACAAAACTCAGGCGCCCCCCTCCCACCCACGCCACCCTCACCCAACCCTCCCCCCCCACCCGCGCCACCCCCACCGAACACTTCCCCCGTCCCGCCTTCTAAATACACACACACACATTCACTGACAAATACGCATACACTAGGTAACAGAAACACACACACTAACAGACACACTCACTAGCAGACACACACAGTCTAACAGACACACACTTACAGACACACACACTGACATACACACACACTAACACACACACACAGACCCACACACATACAGACATACACACACACAGACATACACACACACAGACATACACACACACACTAACAGACACACACAGACACACTAACAGACATACACACACTAACAGACATACACACACTAACAGACATACACGCACACAAACACACACACAGACATACACACACACAAACACACAAACTAACAGACACACACACAGACCCACTAACAGACATACACACACTTACAGACATACACTTACAGACATACACACACACACTAACAGACATACACACACACACACTAACAGACATACACACACACACACTAACAGACATACACACACACACACTAACAGACATATACACACACACACTAACAGACATATACACACACACACTAACAGACATATACACACACACACTAACAGACATATACACACACACACTAACAGACATATACACACACACACTAACAGACATATACACACACACACTAACAGACATACACACACACACACACTAACAGACATACACACACACACACACTAACAGACATACACAGACATACAAACACACTCAATCACTCACATATTTAATACATTTTTTTTTTTTTAAATTTAACCCCCCCAGCCTCCTTACCTTTGGGAAAGCTGGGGGGGGGGGGGATATCTGTCTCCCTGGTGGTCCAGTGGCTGCTGGGCAGTGCGGGTAGGTGGGCGGCCGGCGAGGGAGCACTTCCTCTGAGCGGTCTGCTCAGCTCCCTCGCGCGCCGCAGAGTGATGCTGGGAGGCGGAGCCGGAATATGACGTCATATTCCGGCTCCCAGCCTCACTCTGCGGCGCGCGAGGGAGCTGAGCAGACCGCTCAGAGGAAGTGCTCCCTCGCCGGCCGCCCACCTACCCGCACTTCCCAGCAGCCCGCCGGCCGCCCAGCATGCCTTGTTAGCCGCAAGGCTAACAAGGCATTTGCCCTGGGCATTTGGGGGCGGCTTTTTTTGCCGCCCCCTGAAAAATGCCGCCCAAGGCAAATGCCTTGTTTGCCTTGCGGCTAATACACCCCTGTGTATAGATCATGCACATAAAGTCTCACTGCTCAATTCTCTGCCATTTCAGAGATAATTAAATGTTTTTTGTTTATGTCACATGCCATGCCACACCTTCCATGGTTATGACTTACACATTTAAGTCCATTTAAAAAAGGTTTAATTTTCAATCCGATAAAACAGCACAGTGTGATTACTTGAGAAGTGCTTATCTCCTGCGCGGTTAATTGAACTTTCATCATACCATATAGGAGGCTGTTGCAGGCCCTAGCATGCAAATGACAACGTTTGAGATCAGCAATTCTAAATAAAACACACTGTGCAATAAGGGAAGATATACAATGTAGGATATTTTTAGTAAGTCTGTCATGTCAGGGGCACCATGGACTTTGTAGTAATGCAACAGTGGGCTTTATAAAAGTTGGTATATTTATAACCTAACCACCTGCTCAGTAAAATGCTGATCTTCAATTGGAATTAAGTTACTTATTATTTTTGATTTTTTTTCCTTTTTTTAAAAGCCATCATTGCTGCAATAATCTCTTTGAGTTGTTTGTGGTGAATAAACATGAGTGTAGAGAAATGTGGAGGGAGAACGAGGGGTACAAACCTTCCAGTAAATGTTGTGGTGTAAAGGAATTGAATATAATGAGTTAAACGCTTGCCCTGTCTATGCCATACAAGGCTTGAGATTAATGTTAAGGATTAGTGGATGCTTGTAAAATATTAGCATTGGTGAACATTTTAATTGCAAAACTAATTTGTGTGTACAGAAGTCCCTGAATCCTCTCTTCTATTCCCTAGTCATCCCCTAAACACACACCCCTTTTTAGAGATCCTTGCATCATATAAATTAGATGGTGGAGCGTCCCATTATGCTAGTCAAATAGCTGGTAATTGTATACATTAAATTGTACTCTGCAATAAGATTTAAAGGAACACTTTGGTATTAAGAATACATAGATTCCCCAGCGCCCCCTCTAACTCATACAAGGTTAGAAAGGGTTAAATAACCCATTATTCACTTAACCGATTCCAGTACCGATGTACCACGGCGCTGAGTTGTGATCTGCCTCGTCAGACGATGTGGGGAATCTAATGCACATGAGCGGCAAGGGCAGCATGCATTAGGTCTTCCCCATAGGAAAGCATTGCATCAATGTATTTCCTTGACACTGGATGTCCTCACTCCATGAAACTCTGGTAGACAGCCACTAGAGGCAGTGTAAACTTTGTCATTTCTCTAAAACTACAATGTTTTACATTACAGGGCTTAGGGAGACAGGGACACTGCATCCAGACCACTTCCATGAGCTGAAGTGGTCTGGGTGACTAGAGTGCACTGTACAATATTCTACATCCCCAATCCATGCATCATCTAAATTGTAATCCTTATCTAAAGCAGAATGCATCAACCACACTTTTTTTTTTATCGAGACAGTTCTATTTTTTTAGAAACTTTTTTTGCACTTGATTTAAAGAGTAACTCAAAGCACCATCACCACTTCAGTGATTTTAGTCTGTATGTGGAGCTATTCTCTATGAAAAGCTGCACAGAAAGAATTTAACCATTCTGCTGCTGGAGGTGTAACTCCGCCTCGTGCTGCGTCCTTGGGCCATCCTTAACCATCCTGGAACTGGTGGTTAATGTTAATTCTGTGCATGTTTGGCGTCTGTCATCTGCATACTGGTGACAGACAGCCAATTGCGGGACAACCCCCACCCTCCCCAATGCTGCCCATATCTTCCCCTCAGGCCATCTTCCCTGATGCCGGACCCCGTCAAACAAGGCAGAATCATAACAGTAGATGATTGGGCAGTAGGGAGAACTTGATCTCGATCTACGTTAATCCTGTTTGTAAGTGCACTAATTTATTAAAACATATTTTATACCTTGCATATCTCTTCTTTCCTTTAAAATATTAGAATTTCTTAACTGCCAGACGTGCCCATAATTCAATTCCATGTTTTGAGTGCTCCCCTCCACCTTTTATAATCTGTATCTGTATTACACTATTTTGTGTTTTTTTTTTTTCCTTTTTAAAGTTTTGTTATTGTTTATATCCTGCTTGTATTTCACATTTATTATTGAGACCTTTGTAGGTTATATATATATATATATATATATATATATATATATATATACACACACACTTGGGTGGGTGTGTTTTTTACTTGTAGAGTTTCTCATTTTTGTTACACATTATTGTATACTTTTGTGGATTTATTTATCATTTATGGTGAGACACTTTTTAGGAGAATCGTTTAAAAAAAAAAAAATTTATTCTATAATATTTTTATAAAGTGGTAATTATTTTGCGTATACATTAGCAATTTTATTTATTTTTTGGGGTTGTAGGAACTGGAAAGATATGATTACTCTGACCAAAATCAGCATTTTGTTGATCCTTTAAGTTCCATAAATATGGTTGAATTTATGAAACCAATATTACATCTGCCGGCTCCTTTATTTTCAAGATCGTTAAATAGTTAAATGATTGTTAGGCAGTCTTAACAATAGATCGCTGAACATCCATTCCTTGTATTGATTTTAAAATTCTCTTACAGCACGGCTATTTGTTGCACATTAATCCAGGCATTTAAACAGAACACCAGGTATTAAGTTTCTTTTTATTTCCCGAAGAATAAGTTCCTCCCCAGTGTCTACAGATATGTATTTATGTAGCAACCACATGCGTGACAGCAAGAAACACTTCCCACTTTTCTTTGTGGAGCAGATGGGGTTTAGCAATGGCCTGAAGAGGTACACACCTTAACTTTTGAATTGTGCTGTTCGGGTGCAGTGTTTGAATAAAGAATAGAATTGTAATTAATCCATCTGGCACATTGTTAGAACTGTACGTTAATCAGGAAAGATACATTATCAGTATAGGCCAGTCCGGCTTTTACTGCAGTGCAATAATCTTATATAACACATCTTTTTCTTTCTTCCTGTAGATGTTAAGATGATGGAGTTAAGCCACTCGGAAGTTCCACTATATGTAAGTTTACTACACTGTTTGTTTTTATCTTAATTGGGTTGTGTTAAAAAATTAAATAAATAGTTTTGCCCTTGTATATGCTGATAAATGTACTGTATCTTTATTTCCCTGTATGCAATTTATAGTTTTCCTGTGTGTATTTCTTTTTTCTTCAATTTTCTTTCTCCGGAGTTCTTTCTATGCCCTAAAAATCTTCCTCTTTACCAGACCCATCCTCCACTGGTTCGGGTAGTGATCACAGATAAGAAAATGTATTGCTTTGGCGGTAAACATGTAACTGCTAATCACAGCTGGTGGCTGTACTATGAAGGAAGAACACTCTAAATAAATACATTTATTTCTATGTTCAATCTGTACCTTTTTTAATTTCGATTATGAGCAACTTTAGTTGGGGGAAAAAAAAAGTTGCAGATAGCTAATAAATTTACCTGTAATCCCGTACCGAAATATACTCCTTACAGCTGCCGATACGCCATTGATGAAATACGATTGATACGGTCCTGTCTAGTTAATGAGGGGTATATCAAATCTGTTTATGGGACTCAATACATTTCAAGAGACCTTGTTAAAGGGTTACTCCAACCACCATGACCACTTGGGTGATTAGAAGCGGTCATGATTGTTGGACTATATATGTGTAGTGTTTCTGCTTGCAACAGTGCACTTACTGAGTTATTGTTAAATGTGTGCTGGGGGTGCATCTAGTTCACGTGATTTAGCTCAAAACTCCGTTCCAGGCTGCTTAGTGTCAATTCTGTGCTTAAAAAAGTCTGTTGACTGCACAAGGCCCATGTGATGTCAGACAGAGGCGGGAGCTTCGCCCTGTGTTGAATTCCAATTGCCCAATAAGGCAATTTAAATAGAAAAGCTCTACCCCCAAGCATTGAATTAACCCTCTAAGGCTAAACATTATTCACTACTTTCTTCAGCTAGGAATGCTCATAGATAAAGGAATGATTTTATGGGATGCTAGAGCAGAAATGATCTGGCTTCGTGATTGATGATTTTTGTATATGCTGAAATCCTTATTAAACCACAACTACTAAAAGAAACAGGTATGCGTTAATTCACCTCCAGAATGGGTGTTAGGCCCTAGTGAATAAATTCACTATGATTGTAACTTGAACTGAGATTCACACTTAGTTCAAGTTACCTTATTAAACCACATGTGACTAAAAGGGTTACTCCAACCAAAAAAATTGTGTTGTAAGAAAAGACTGTTTTTGATCAGACTGCGCCTTCCTATTCGGGCCCCCTCCTTCCCAATAATAAAAATAAAGAAATGGCTACAACTTGATTCTGTCCCAGCCTCTGGCTAGCTCTTCCTGCAACCTGATTTTTGTCTGCTGAAATCACTCTTGCAGGAGGACAGTCATGGAGGGCTGGCTGAGAGGAGGACACAGGCCAGGGGGGTGGCTGTTGCCAGTATGCTGTGCGTACTGACAACATTAACCAAATTTGCACAGAATTTACATTAGCCACCTGGGAACTATTGTTATGTGTTTTCTAATGATGCCCAATAACTGCCATCTCTGTGTATGCCACATTTCATAGCAAAACACTGAATATACAGATTAAAGGGACACAACAGGCATCGAAACAACTATAGCTTCATGAAACAGTTTTAGTGTATAGATCGTGCCTTTGCAGTTTCACTGCTCAATTCTCTGCCATTTAGGAGTTAAATCACTTTTGTTTCAGTCTGTGCAGCCCTAAGCACACCTCATCTTGCTGTGACTCACACAGCCTGCATGGAAAAAATGGTTTCAGATCTTACTTTCATTTAGAAGTAAGTAGAAGTAAGTATCGGACAGGGGCGGACTGACCGGTCGGGCACTTCGGACATGGTCCGAGGGCCCGGCCGGGAGGGGGGCCCGCCATCAGGGGGCCCGGCCGCCCCTTTAAATGCTGCAGCCGCCTGAGCGCTCTCTTAAGAGCGCTCAGGCGGCTGCAGCTTCTCACCTCCCCTCCCCGTAGCGTGGCCGAGCTGCTCTGCGTCCGCGGTGCCGGCCGGAGTGATAGGAAGGTGCACACACACTGAGTGTGCACCTTCCTGTCAGTCCGGCCGGGTACAGGAAACAGAAACTCCTGTTCCGCGCGGAACAGGAGTTTCTGTTTCCTGTACCCGGTCGGACTGACCAGAAGGTGCACACTGAGCACCTTCCTATCAATCCGGCCGGCACCGCGGACGCAGAGCAGCTCGGCCACGCTACGGGGAGGGGGTAAAAAGAGAGAGGGAGAGAGGGAGGGAGTTAAAAGAGAGAGGGAGGGAGTTAAAAGAGAGGGAGGGAGTTAAAAGAGAGAGGGAGGGAGTTAAAAGAGAGAGGGAGGGAGTTAAAAGAGAGAGGGAGGGAGTTAAAAGAGAGAGGGAGGGAGTTAAAAGAGAGAGGGAGGGAGTTAAAAGAGAGAGGGAGGGAGTTAAAAGAGAGAGGGAGGGAGTTAAAAGAGAGAGGGAGGGAGTTAAAAGAGAGAGGGAGGGAGGGAGTTAAAAGAGAGAGGGAGGGGGGTTAAAAGAGAGAGGGAGGGGGGGTTGAGAGAGAGAGGGAGGGGGGGTTGAGAGAGAGAGGGAGGGGGGGTTGAGAGAGAGAGGGAGGGGGGGTTGAGAGAGAGGGAGGGGGGGTTGAGAGAGAGGGAGGGGGGGTTGAGAGAGGGAGGGGGGGTTGAGAGAGAGAGGGAGGGGGGGTTGAGAGAGAGAGGGAGGGGGGGTTGAGAGAGAGAGGGAGGGGGGGTTGAGAGAGAGAGGGAGGGGGGGTTGAGAGAGAGAGGGAGGGGGGTTGAGAGAGAGAGGGAGGGGGGGTTGAGAGAGAGAGGGAGGGGGGGTTGAGAGAGAGAGGGAGGGGGGGTTGAGAGAGAGAGGGAGGGGGGGTTAAAAGAGAGAGAGGGAGGGGGGTTAAAAGAGAGAGAGAGGGAGGGAGGGGGTTAAAAGAGAGAGAGAGAGAGGGAGGGGGTTAAAAGAGAGAGAGAGAGAGAGAGAGGGAGGGGGGTTAAAAGAGAGAGGGGGGTTGTTAAAAGAGATGGGTTAAAAGAGAGAGGGAGGGGGGAGGGGAGGAGTTAAAAGAGAGAGGGAGGGGGTTAAAAGAGAGAGGGAGGGGGTTAAAAGAGAGAGGGAGGGGGTTAAAAGAGAGAGGGAGGGGGGGTTAAAAGAGAGAGGGAGGGGGGGTTAAAAGAGATGGGTTAAAAGAGAGAGGGAGGGGGGTTTAAAAAAGGGAGGGGGGTTTAAAAGAGGGAGGGGGTTTAAAAGAGAGAGGGAGGGGGGTTTAAAAGAGGGAGGGGGGTTTAAAAGAGGGAGGGGGGTTTAAAAGAGAGGCAGGGGGGGTTAAAAGAGAGGCAGGGGGTTGTTAAAAGAGAGGCAGGGGGTTGTTAAAAGAGAGAGGGAGGGGGGGTAAAAAGAGAGAGGGAGGGGGGGGTAAAAAGAGAGAGGGAGGGGGGGTAAAAAGAGAGAGGGGGGGGGGGTAAAAAGAGAGAGGGAGGGGGGGTAAAAAGAGAGAGGGAGGGGGGTAAAAAGAGAGAGGGAGGGGGGGTAAAAAGAGAGAGGGAGGGGGGGTAAAAAGAGAGAGGGAGGGGGGGTAAAAAGAGAGAGGGAGGGGGGTAAAAAGAGAGAGGGAGGGGGTAAAAAGAGAGAGGGGAGTAGTGGGGGTAAAAAGAGAGAGGGAGGGGGGTAAGAAGAGAGGGGGTAAGAAGAGAGAGGGGGGGGTAAGAAGAGAGGGGGGGGGTAAGAAGAGAGGAGGGGGAGTAAGAAGGGGGTAAGAAGAGGGGGAGAGGGGAGTAAAAGAGGAAGGGGGGAGTAAGAAGAGGGGGAGGGGAGAGTAAGAAGAGGGGAGAGTAAGAAGAGGGGGGAGGGGGGTAAGAAGAGGGGAGAGTAAGAAGAGGGGGGGAGGGGGGTAAGAAGAGGGGAGAGTAAGAAGAGGGGGGGAGTAAAGGGGGTAAGAAGAGGGGAGGTGGGAGTAAAAAGAGGGGGAGAGTAAGAAGGGGGAGTAAGGAGAGGGGGAGGGGGGAGTAAGAAGAGGGGAAGAGTAAGAAGGGGGGTAAGAAGAGAGTGGGAGTAAGAAGGGGGTAAGAAGAGGGGGAGGGGGGGTAAGAAGAGGGGGGAGTAAGAGGAGGGCAATTGCCCCCTCCCCTGTCCGCAGGCACCGTGCGGGCAGCCGGCAGGGGAGGGAGGAAGAGAGGACCCGGGAGCTCAGCCTGCAGCTCCTCTGGGTCCTTCTTGCGCGAGCACAGATCGTTGCCGCGGTTACCACGGCAACGTTACGGCTCTTGCGAGAGTAAACTCTAGCCCTGGAGCTACGGGCTAGAGTTCACTCTCAACACTGTGACCACCAGGTATTCCTGGTGGTCGCAGTGGTGAGAGTGAACTTTAGCCCCATAAACACACTGCCCCCACACACCATACACATTCACACACTGCCCCCCATACACACACACTGCCCCCACACACACCATACACATTTACACACATTGCCTCACACACACACACACATACACTGCCCACCCATACACACACAGCCCCCCATACTAACATTGCCACACACATACACAGCCCCCTCGTACACACATTGCCCCACACACCCTACACATTCACACACTACACCCCCTCACACACACTGAACCTTTCACACACACACTGCACCCCTTACACATTGCACCACTGCTCCTATACCCTACTACAGCCTCATATCCCAGCAGACCCCAGGTAAGTTGTCAAACTGTTCTTAAACGGTTTGACTACTTACTCTGGGAGGGGGGCCCGGCCCTCCTGGCACCATAACGACTACACAGAGTAGTAGTGGTTATTGTGCATGGATTATTTCTTTAAATAATCTACGAGTGCCCCAGTAGCCAGCAAGCCAGCCAACCCACAGGCCACCAGTTAGGCTTAAAGCCAGCAAACCCACAGCCTGCCAACCGCAGCCAGCAAGCCACAGCCTGCCAGCCAGCAAGCCACAGCCAGCAAGCCCACAGCCTGCCGGCAGTAGCCAGCAAGCCCACAGCCTGCCAGCAAGCCCACAGCCTGCCAGCCGCAGCCAGTAAGCCCACAGCCTTCCAGCAAGCCCACAGCCTGCCAGCCGCAGCCAGCAAGCCCACAGCCTGCCGGCAGTAGCCAGCAAGCCCACAGCCTGCCAGCCGCAGCCAGTAAGCCCACAGCCTTCCAGCAAGCCCACAGACTGCCAGCCAGCAACAGTAATTAAGGTAAGAGGAGCCAACTTGGCTTATCAGCTATGTTGTGTTGCTATATTGTGAATAGGAACCAGAGTGTTGGAGAGACCCCCCTCCAGGCCCCATTAGACTCCATTGTAGTCTCTAATGGGACCTGGAGGAAATTCTTTCTAACACACTCTCTAAAGGACACTGAGATAGCCTCTGCTAGAATGCTCCCCCCCTCCATGGCCCATTAGCCCTCAATTGTAGTCTCTACTGGGGCCTGGAGGCGACTGTTTCCAGCAGGGACACTGAGATGGCCTCTGTTAGAAAGACCCCCTTCCAAGCCTATTAGACTCCATTGTAGTCTCTAATAGGGCCTGGAGGGGATTCTTTCTAACACACTCTCTAAAGGACACTGAGATAGCCTCTGCTAGAAAGACTCCCCTCCATGGCCCATTAGCCCTCAATTGTAGTCTCTACTGGGGCCTTGAAGGGATTATTGCTCTTTTGTTCCTTGTGTCTAAAGATTGTGTAGGGTGTGGCTGGAGGCGGTGCATGCAGGCGGGACATGGGTGGCGCTTGCTGCGGAGTATGGGTGGGGCCTGTAAGGGGGCCCTTGATTTATTTTGCCCGGGGGCCCTGAGGGTTCTCAGTCCGCCCCTGGTATCGGACACTTTAACAAAAGCAGACCCTGCCTTGCGATGCTTATAATACGCTGTTCCCAGATATATATTGGCATGTAAATATGTGTACCCACTCACCTGGGTTCCAAGATTGGTGAATCCACCAATCGCACTCCAAGAAAAACATTTCACTGGTGCTCCGAAGTATTTAAAATATAAAGGTGTTTTCTCTCCCCCATGAGGGTTTAAAATCCAGCAACCGAAAATCCAACAGCCATACAAGTGACACATAAAAACACAAGTGAATCAATCCATAATTCAATGGATTTTAAACCCCCATAGGGGAAGGATAATCTTTGTTTTATATAATATGGAACACTGGTGAATTGTCGTTTTTGTTGAAGCATGCCCCAAAGTATACTTGCAAAGTAAAAGCAGATCCAGGCACTCGGAAAGCTTTCTTTGTGCAGACTTTATTAGGAATTAGAGACTTAGAAATGACAACGTTTTGACAGAGTAAGGCCTTTGTCAAGTCATCACTCTTTCTCAAGTCATTCTTCTGGGTTGGTTAGTGTTGGTCTTAAATTCTGTTGTAACTGTTTGATGGGTTAAAACAAATCGTGCTGTACAGGGTTTGAAACTGTATCAGTGCTGCTTTACTCTCACACCATGCAATGTATCTTTTAATGGCATCAGATAGTTTGGTGATTAGATTAAGAAATAATGAAGATCGCGCCCAGTTTCAGAGGCCCAGCTTTACATTGGAAACTGGTTTGGCTTGGGAAATGTCAGTGCTATTTGAGAACATCAGGAGATAATGGCATTTGCGTTTTCTGTACACCTGCTATTACATAAAAAGTACGTTTATATGTGGGCGTCTAGAAATATCCACTTCAATTGTTTTTAAATGTTTTTAAGCTGAATTGTATGTGTTGCACTCTAGTATGTAAGATGACACAGATAACTAAACTATTTACAGTAAGCCTGTCACTCCTTAATTAACTTCTGCTAAATGACCCATAAATTGCACACATCATGTATCCCCAACATACAAACCTGGTATACTACTACTACTACTAGCCAGGCCTTAAAATTTACTTGCTCCTACAAGCCTGGGAGGTCCATAGCACAGTTACCAGGGTTCAATTTATTTTTAAATTATTTTTTGCAAATATAAAAATCATGACCTGAGTATATGTGCCAGTATTTGTATCTGGGTGTGTATGTGCCAGTGTGTGTGTGTATGTGTATCTATGTGTCAAGGTGTGTGTGTATCTGTGTGCCAGTGTGTATGTGTCACTGTGTGTATCTGAGTGTGTGCCAGTGTGTTTGTGTCACTTTGTGTATGTGTGTGTATCTGTGGGCCAGTTTGTGTGTATGCACCAGTGTGTGTAGCTGTGTGTCATTTTTGTGTATATGGGTGTATGTGTGAGTGTGTCTGTGCCAGTGTGTGTGTCTGTGTGCCAGTGTTTTAAGGTGTGTGTTGGTGTCAGTGTGTGTATCTGGGTGTGTGTGTGTATGTGCCAGTGTTTGTATCCGTATGTCAAGCTGTGTGTATGTGTCACTGTGTGTTTCTGAGCATATGTGTGTGTATATATGCCATTCTGTGTATCTGGGTGTATGTGCCAGTGTGTGTATATGCCATTCTGTGTATCTGGGTTTGTGCCAGTATGTGTCAGTGTGTATGTGTGTGTGTCACTGTGTGTATCTAAGGGGATGTGTGTGTATATATGCTGTTCGGTGTATATGCCATTCTGTGTATGTGGGTTTATGTGTCAGTGTTTCTGTGTGTGTATCTGTGTGTGTGTGTGTGTATACTAGTGTATGTGTGTATATCTGTGTGCAAGTGTCAAGGTGTGTGCTTCTTTGTGTATGTGTCAGTGTTTTTTTCTATTCGTGTATCTGTGTTAATGTGTATACACATCTATGTAAGTATGTGGCACTGTATGTGCATACATCCCAGCAATCTAACCCCAGTGCAACCTGCAAACACATACCTGCAAACACATACCTGCAAACACATACCTGCAAACACATACCTGCAAACACATACCTGCAAACACATACCTGCAAACACATACCTGCAAACACATACCTGCAAACACATACCTGCAAACACATACCTGCAAACACATACCTGCAAACACATACCTGCAAACACATACCTGCAAACACATACCTGCAAACACATACCTGCAAACACATACCTGCAAACACATACCTGCAAACACATACCTGCAAACACATACCTGCAAACACATACCTGCAAACACATACCTGCAAACACATACCTGCAAACACATACCTGCAAACACATACCTGCAAACACATACCTGCAAACACATACCTGCAAACACATACCTGCAAACACATACCTGCAAACACATACCTGCAAACACATACCTGCAAACACATACCTGCAAACACATACCTGCAAACACATACCTGCAAACACATACCTGCAAACACATACCTGCAAACACATACCTGCAAACACATACCTGCAAACACATACCTGCAAACACATACCTGCAAACACATACCTGCAAACACATACCTGCAAACACATACATTACATACAAAAACACCCCTGAATTCAAACCCCAAAATTATATAAAAAAAACATCTAGAGCTTTGTATTCCGAACACTAAAGTGTTCCTTTAATATCACAGCTTTGGAGGTCAAAGTGATGTAGACTATGTAATTCCAGGTAAACTAGTAATACAGCACTGGATCTAACCTTTCTTTGACAAATTCCCTTTCTAACAATAAAACTAATGTCCCCAATGAATTCTGAATGAGAGTATTCGTAGTTAGGTTTTGGTCCTTTGAAGTTTATTCAACCAGCTCTTTTTATGCAATTTGTTTTCTATGGACGGTCATTTAGTTACCTGTCACCGCAATAATTTGTTAGTCCGTGAGAAGAACCAGTAGTGACCTCGTACGTGAATGATCACAATGCTAGGGAATTAAATAATTGCATCTTTGAACTGTGGTACACGTTCAGTGTTCCTAAAGCCTGTATTTAGTTTGGATTTTAATTTTAAATTGTGTGATAGAGAAATGATCTGTTGATACTTTAAGCGGACAGGGAGCCTACATCTGGCATTTCAGAAAAGATTAGTTTTAACTCAGCATGACCAAGTCAAACTATATCCCAAAAAGAGTCTCGGTGGACCGTGTGAGCACGCCAAATGGCTAATGAGGAACTAATAATTATCGTAAGTTGAGTAGTTTGGCCTTTTTGGTGTACTCTTTGATTTTTTTTTTATTTCTTTTTTGTAAACTGCTTGTAATGGTTTTGCTAAATAAATTGAGGGACTGCACCATTTCCACTGCAGTGAGGTTGTAGTAGTTATAGTGCTTGAAGTCGTTCAATACTACTAATACATTTTACATTCATAGCACAGGCAAGTTTATATTCAGATTATTGGTCTGTGCAAAGTTTTGTGTATAGCAGCAAAATCTGATATTGGCTTAAAAAAAGAAACACTTTAGGACAGTACAATATTCTACAGAAAGACTTCTCAGTGAATGTGAAAACTGACACTGATACCGGAGAAACTGACGGAAGCCAAGCACAGAGAGATGGACACAGGTTTCTTCAGGAAGGAAGAGATTCTTTATTGGATCACCGATCGGGACTCAGAGGGACTAATGTCACCAAAATACAACAAGTTCTGAGCCCCGGACAATAGTGCAGGCTCCTTATATAGGCACATAACTCCTCCCATATTAAGCTCCACCCGCACATTCTCATAACCAATCAAAACGAACAAGAACTAACTTCCTGCTTGACCGCATGGCTTGTCCAGCACAATGGAGGAGGGGAATACTACATCCTGTATTCTCGCACATGCTCCGTGCACTACTGATCGTATCTTTGCCACGTGCAACCAACCGACCGATACACCAGTATATGCACGTACACATGCCACGTGGTAATCTCGGCCTACTAAATTTATTTTTTACCGAGATTCCACCACATTCCCCCCTTTGATGCCTCTGATATTTCACAATTACGGAGGCATCACTTAACCTTGGTTTGCATATACCTCAGGTTACCATGAACCAGACCAGACTTTTCTATGATGTGAATCCCTCAACACTCCTCTTCCTGCATTGGTTCTCCCTGATTTAGAGCCTCGTATTTATATATGGCCATTATCTGTGCAGCCGCCTTCCTCTCTGCTATATTTTCTATCAGGCTCTGCACAGACCTAACTACTAAAGGAATAAGACATGGCAGGAGTAGGCACAACATTAAAATCAGCATGACTCCGCCTACCAATGCCTTAAGCCCTCCAAACTGCTCATACCAGTTACCAAACCAACTACTTGGATTATACCCTTTCCATACCTGAGTAGGCACATGCGCTAGTTTAACCATATGGCTAGTAAGCTCAGCTATTGCTTGCCCTTCGTCATCTATTTGAAGACAGCAATTGCTCAGGTTAAACTTCCCACATACACCTCCCTCTACTGCCAATAGGTAATCCAAGGCTAATCTATTTTGGTAAACTGCTGTCCTCATCCTGGTATTATGCTTCGCTAGAAGATTGAGCGCTTGTGAGGTCTCATTAGTAATTATCTCAACCACCGCCTGTAACCTTATAATGCGGTTGAGCATATATATTGGGGTCCTATACCCGAAAGTACCATCCTCTGCCCAAGTGGCTGGCCCATAATAGTCTATAATACGCTGGGGAGGCCATTCATCATCTTCCCAGGCGCCTATCTCTATGGGGGTCCCCTTTACTTCCTATGATTCACATCATACACTTTAACTCCCAAAGTCTCACCTGTTTCAATAGGTAACAAGAAGGATGGTTTGAGCATACCCAACACACATGCCCCTTCCCAGTCCTGTGGCAACTCCGAATAGGCCTTCTTACCACAGATCCAGTACAAATTTACTGGGGCTTTCCAACTAGATGTGATGGATAAGTCAAACCATACGTCCTTTAAATTGGCATATCTTGCAAACGGGTTGGATGGTTCTGAGACATTTGAAGCCGACCACCAAGTTGTATTCTTTGTATTATCATCATAAGCTTTTTTCCCTAGACAAGTTAGTTCTCCTACAGAAGTATTAAACATCATTCCTTTCCTTGCTATGCAAACATAACCTATGATGGAGGTTTTTAATCTCCACTCAGATTTACCTCTAACACTCATTTGATAATCTGCTTGTGTAGATATTAATTGTTCAACTGCCTCAGAACCGGCAGCTAAATCTATAAACAATTTTAGCGTTATGGGGAAACTTATTATCTACACTCATCTCTTCATAAAAAGAATGGAATACCTGATGAGTTTGGGATGTTACAGTATCGGTCTCTATCCCTATAAACAATATTGTCCCAGGGTCTAAACCCGTCCCATATATTTGAAACCCAAATAAGTTACCATATCTGTCTAGGAATTGGTCAGGATTATTTATAAGAATATGGACTGGGTTGCATTCCATAGACTTACAGTATGGTTTGGTAGGCAACTTAGTAACAATCATATCCTTGTCTGCTGTCTGTCCCCAAGTTGCCCACCCCACACAAGACCAATATGGGCAGAAATTATATTCCCTATCTGGGCATCTTGGACTTACATACTTGTTTTTACTATTGGGACAAATATATTTATCGTTAGACCCATACGTTCTCTCCCACCTAAGATCCCCACATACATTCCACGGCTTTCTACCACTTGATATCGCTTTACATGCATCAAATAGCAGAATACCCGAAGAATGTACGGATTCTAACTCAGTTTTATTTATTAGGGTCCCCTGAGGATCTCCATTCCTGAGGGTCAACCAAATTGTACGGGGTTGATACTCCGGATTGAAGCACTTAGATTCTCCTACTCCTAAATGGCATATACTATATTCTATACCTAGATATCTACACCTAGACACATCACCTTTACACTCATACTGTGAATGCCAAATTAGGGTCTGGAAAATATGATTACCTGTTATAGTAGTCTTAATGCAAACCTCACAGCTAGGAGTGTCGGTACCTCTACCTTCCTGAATATAAAAAGACATATAAATAAACATTATCATTAACACTTCTTTCGTCGGCTGCATCCTCAGTCTTCGTCCGTGCGATGACACCTCAGCTTCCAGGGTGTAAGGGCTGCAGGGAATGGAGTTCTGCTCGTCTTCACAGGGGTCCCTTCGAGACTTTCCTGGCTTTTAATAATATGTTGGTGAGCGGGCAGGCGTTATTATGGCCGTCAAAACACTCACTTACCAATCTCTGTAACAACAATAATTGTAATCCACAAGGTTTCCTCGTCACTCCGACTGAGTCGTGCGCTTTAACCGGATCTTGCAGGGATTCTCTGGATCTGGTGTAACTTGCCAAGAATCTACTGCTGCTGGTTTAACCCTGGAGTGATGAATCCACTTCGGCCACTTTTATTGCTGTAGAGGTAGACAAAAGAACAACATAAGGACCCCTCCACTTAGGCCCTAACGGTATGTTATTCCACTCTTTAATCCACACTTGATCTCCTGGATGGTAACTATGAACAGGGGGATAAATATTCACAGGTAATCTATCTTGTACCCATTTCTGTACCTCCTCCATAGTTTTACCCAACTCTACAACCTGCTGCCGGGTAATTCCTTCTCCCAACTGACTCAAATCCCCCCTTAAGTTACCAAGTACGGGAGGTGGACGCCCATACATGATTTCAAAAGGAGAGACCCCCATCCTTCTGGTAGGTGTACTTCGAATACGCAACAGAGCTATAGGCAAAAGCACATTCCAGGGGGGCGTGTCCGGCAGCCGAGGAAGATGGACGCCTAACTCCGGAGCTCCTCGTGGCGCCCGCTTAATACACGCTATAATACCGGCACCAAGTCCGTCCACACACAGCCATGGGTCGCACTAGGAAACAATCCGACCCCAACGGCACCCCGAGACCCTCGGGGCGCGAAGGGGAGCATTCTATCCGCTCCTACCTCCAAGCTGCAACCCGCGCCCGATCACCACAGCGGGAGGAGGAGGCCGCAAGCCAGGACATAGATTCCTTCCCCTCCACGCCGGCTAGGATGTCGCCGGTACCATCCACCGCATCAGAGGCACAGCCCCCACAGGAGGGTGAGTGGAAGGCCATACTCCCTAATCTGCTCACCAAAGCAGACTTTGAGGCCCTATCTGAGCGCCTGGGCCGCGTGGTGAGGGAGGAGGTAGCTCAACTCCGCGCTGACCTGACTAATGTGGAAGCCCGGATGTCAGTGGCGGAGTCTGAGGCCAGGTCTCTACGCACGGACCTGGAACACACTAATTCGGCTGTTGCTAGCCAGGAAGCGGACACAGCCAACCTAGCCACGTGGATAGATGATTTAGACAACCGCGGCCGCAGGCTGAACCTTAGGATCCGCGGGATGAGGGAGGGTGGCCCTGCAGAACACCTACCAGACACGCTGCAGCGCCTGTTCGCCCAGGTACTGGGGGGCCCACAAATGCCCAGACTTGGCATAGTCAGAGCGCATAGGGCGCTGCGACCCTCGCCAGGGCCAGGGGAACCACCTAGAGACATTGTGTGCTGCTTAGACAACTACCAGCTGAAGGAGGACATACTGCGCACGGCTCGCCGCATGGGTACCATCCACTTTGAAAACCAGAACATATCAATATATCAAGACTTATCCAGGTACACCCTGCTGGCTAGGAGAGCCTTACGCCCAGTAACATCCGCGCTGCAACAGGCAGGAATACCGTACCGCTGGGGCTACCCATTTTCCCTCTCGGCCAGGCACGGCCCAGACCAACTGGTGATAAGAAGGCCAGAAGACCTCCCGGGTTTCCTCCGCACCATGGGCCTCCCGCCGCTTCAAGTTCCAGATTGGCTGGTAAGATCGTTTTTCCAACTCCAGCCAGGACCGCAACAACTGCGCAGGCCGGACCAAGGCCCTCAAAGACCCCAGCAACAACGCCGCAGGGACCGGAGCCCGGGCCCGGCAAGGCGCGAACAGGAGAACTAGCTGAATGCCACATAGACCACATAGACCACATAGGCCACATAGACTGAAAATTGGGGTGGGGAACGGGGATGCGGGAACAAGAGTCCACAACGCACCACGCAGCATGGGGATTCCGACTCTAGGGCACTAATCCGCACCTGCAGAGTCATGGGGGAGGGTTACTCAGGACACTTGGGGAGGGGAACGGGGACCAGCATCTACACTGGCATTGCTAAGGCCGGGCAGGCATACAAGTACTCTGAACGGCTGTTAATTTGATAAGAGCTACTGAACTGGGGGCCACACACGACACCTCGCCCAGGCCACAACAACCGACATGCCCACGGTGAGAGGGGTTAGACAGGCACCCCGGGTAAACCAGAGCTGAAGATGGATAGACTTGCCCACCGAGTAAGGTCGTGGACCGGAAGCGATACTACTAAGGCATACAGAGACTTTCCCTTCGGTTGCCTGCCTACGCACCCGCCCCCGACTATCTGCCCACTTTTACAATCTGGGCGCTTCATATTAACTTAATTCAGTTGGTTCTGCATTGTCAAGTTTTATCTGTACTTAATTCCGCAGGTAACTCCACAGACAACTACGCACTACCCCCTTCAGTACACTTCTACATGCCGCCTGCGCTGGGTGGCCTGTCCCCCACCCCTCTTGGGGGCCCCTGGTCCCTCACTGGAAATGGAGCGCGACGTGGGGGGGGGGGGGCGGGCTGCGCCCGCTCAAGGGTTGGGGGTGGGACGCCCGGGAGGGTTGAACACGAGAGTGGGTAACGGAGGGGGGGGAAGATAGGAGACACGTGGCCGAACGCCAGATGGTGAGAGCTGGACGGGGAAAGGGGTCAAGGGGGAGTAAGGGAGGACATGAGATTGACGCCTCGAGGCAACACGCACAGACGTCAGGGAGGGTGGGAGGGAGGGGGACAGGAAATGGGAGGGAGGGAAGAACAGGGGGGGAAGGGGGAGGGGGAAGGGGGAGGGGGAGGGGGAAGGGGGAGGGGGAGGGGGAGAGGAGGAAAAAAATATATATATGTTATCGCACCAAGGAAGACCAAGCGACAGCCCAAAGAATGGCTTGCCAATAGGGCCATCTCACTGTTGTATAGCAATAGGGAACCAGACAGCCCAGGGTAGAGGCAACCACGCCGACATACCGGAGTGATGGGCCGCATAGGGCCTAACTCCCGAACATGCTAGACATCGCCACTAGCCTGAACACTAATATATACTCACCCCAAAACCCCACATGCTTACAACCGCCTGCTGATCACCCAGCCCCGCCAGAAGCACGGCTACGACACACATGCACCCAAATAGGAACTCACAAACAGAGGCCACGCCCGGGACATCACATACAGACCGAGCGACATCACAGTAAAACAGAAAGCTACATAAACAGAGAGACACGACACGCTGCAATCTGCACGACACGCACACACGGACCCATGTACGCTCTACAGAAAGGACGGAGCGGCCGCTCAAACTACATAGCCACCAAGGAGACGGGTGACTACACACCACATACCGTACACGGTACCACATTCCGCACTGCCACGGAATCGGCGGACCGAATCTATCCGGACGGATAACCCGACTCCCCCACAGGCATAGGACAAAACAGCCCCCACTTGGTAGGGGACACTTCCCTCCTGACACCGACACAGGCACCCCACTCGGTGTGACCTAGAGACCGGTCAATCGGGACGCTTGTCCGATATCCTAGATATAACAGACCCAATCGACAGTAAACACAGATACAGCTCCACTCAGTACCCTGACGCACCACTGACTGTACAAAGTGACACACGTGCACACACGGCTCGATCACTTTACCCCCTAGACCCCGCCCGGACGATGCCGACACCGGGACCGGGTGGATACGCCAGGGAGGACTTATGCATGGTCTCCTATAACGTCCGCGGCCTAAACGTCAGGGAGAAACGCTCCAGACTACTGCGCGACCTGAAACACTACAAAGCTTCGATAGCGTTCCTCCAGGAAACGCACTTCCAGGAAGGCAGGGCACCAGCCTTGAAGGATCGCAACTTTCCAATGGGATATTTCAGCCACAACCCAAACCGACGCTCGCAGGGAATATGCATCCTCTTCTCCCGACGTGTTCCATACGTTGAGCAAGCCACCGTAAGATGCAAACAAGGCAGGTACCTTTTCACGAAAGGCACAATCCTAGACCAAACGTACACGTTCGCTAATGTGTACGCCCCGAACACGAAACAATACCACTTCCTACGAGACGCATTGAACACCCTGGTGAAATTCGCGGAGGGCACCTTGATCATGGGCGGAGATCTTAACCTGGCAGTCCATCCGGACCAGGACTCGACAGCCTCGCATGGGAACACACCATACAACAGGCATGCCAACACACTACGCCTCCTACACTTCCACCAGCTGGTGGACTGCTGGCGGACTGCTGGCGGGCGCTACACCCCTCCACCAGGGATTACACGTTTTATTCAACGACCCACTCGACCTACACGAGACTGGATTACTTCCTGATGCCTCACCGCAACCTAGTCCTGCTCAGTACCGCAGAAATGCTACCGATGACATGATCGGACCACAGCCCAATCCGCATACGGATAAAGTCACCGCTACACAGACCCAGACAAATGTCATGGCGATTGAACGAATCACTGCTCTCAGACACCACGGTTGTAGACCAGATGCATCGACACATCCAGGAATACTTTGAAGACAACGAAACAGATGAAGTCACCCCACAGACGTGCTGGGAAGCGCACAAAACCGTTATCCGGGGCCGGCTCATCGCGATATGTGCGACCCGCAAGAAGAGGCGGGTTTGTAGATCGGACATAGGGAGTCCCCCCATATACTGAACTCCTGGTGGCTTTACTGGTCCTTGCCTTGCATTATTTTTAGCACATGTTACACATCTTCGTACAATGGCTTGAGTTAAGTTGGACAATCTTGGTATGTAGAAATGTTTTCTGAGAGATTCTTCTGTACTATCTCTTCCAGAATGAGTCCCGTTGTGATAATTTTGGACAATTTCTACCGCTAGTGATGCTCTAATAACTATTCTCCCATCTTCTAACTGATACCATTTGTTCTCCAGGTACTTTCCAGGTTCAGTCTTTAACCACTCTTCTTCTTGAGCTGTATAAACTGGAGTCCATTGAGACAGTGGAGTCGGTATAAGAGCAGCTATATGTTCCACATATTCCTGTCTTCCTGATTCAGCGGCACGCTTAGCTGCATTATCTGCCATCCAATTTCCTTTGGTTACATCACCATCGCCTCTCAGATGCGCTCGACAATGTATAATACCAACTTCTTTCGGTTCCCATACTGCTTCCAATAGTTGTAGTATTTCAGCTGCATACTTGATTTCTTTACCCTCTGAATTCAATAGTCCTCTTTCTTTACACAAAGCTCCGTGGGCATGAGTGGTTAAAAACGCATACTTGGAGTCCGTGTAGATGTTCACTCTTAAACCTTAAGCCAATTGTAACGCTTGTGTTAGTGCTATCAATTCTGCCTTCTGTGCTGATGTTCCTTTTGACAGTGGCCGAGCTTCTATCACCTTGTCTATCGTTGTGTCAGGGATCTTACCTGGAGTGGGAGTCCGGCAGGCAGAGTTAAGGCACCCTTTGCAATTCGGCACAGACCGAGGGGACTCAGGACAGAAATCCCTAAGGGTGTGACACAGTGCACTGGGGCTGAAATAACCAGTGCTTCCTGGAACGCAGTACAGACAAGGGAAATCCAGAAGAGTAGTCGGTAACAGAATCAGAAGTTACGGCTGGCGGCAATCAGGCGAAAACAGTAGACGAGAAGGAGATCAAAACCAGGAGTCAGACAAACAGCAGTGAAACCAAACGGAACAGGAAACACGATCTGACAACGAGGACCAGACTTGCGGGGTTTAAATAGGAAGACTCAGCCAATAATCATGGAACCAGGAACAGGTGTGCAAATCCCAGGCAAACAGGCTCAGACATGGGTACAGGATACCAAGAACATGTAGAAACAGTCAAAGATGCGTGGAGCCCAATGTAAGGATCCTGACTGGGATGCAGGCAACTCAGGTTCGATCCCAGCCAGACCCAAATACACAATATTGTGTAAAACCCACTGATGATCCTGACACGTTGTTACTGCATATCCTGCATAGCGAATCCCTTCTTTCACATAACTACTGCCGTCTGTATAATATTGAACATCAGGGTTCTGGATGGGAAAATCACGAAGATCTGGTCTACTTGAAAATACTTCATCCATCACCTCCAAACAATCGTGTTGACTTTCAGTAGGTTGTGGCAAAAGGGTAGCCGGATTTAAGGTATTGACAGTCTCTAAATGCACTCTTGGGTTTTCACACAACATTGCTTGATACTTAGTCATGCGGCTGTTACTGAACCAATGATTGCCTTTGTAATCTAGCAATGTCTGTACTGCGTGTGGGACTCGCACATAAAGTTCTTGACCCAGAGTGAGTTAATCGGCTTCAGCTACCAGCAGGGCGGCTGCAGCTTACGGCTCTTAGACAAGGTGGAAGACCACTGGCCACTGCATCCAATTGTTTGGACATATAGGCAACAGGTCTTTGCCATGATCCCAAGTACTGTGTTAATACTCCCACAGCCATTCTTCTTTGCTCGTGTACATATAAGTAGAATGGACGTGTCTGATCAGGTAGACCTAATGCTGGGGCACTCATCAAAGCCTTCTTCACATTTTCAAATGCCTTTTGCTGTTCTGGGGTCCATAGGAAGGGGTCATGTTCTGTACCCTTGATAGCTGCATACAGAGGTATCGCCAATATCGCATAACTTGGAATCCATATCCTACAGAAGCCTGCTGCCCCCAAGAACGCTCGCACTTGTCTTCTATTCTTGGGTATTGGTATTTGGCACACAGCTTCTTTTCTCTCTGGCCCCATTTATTCTTTGACCTTCAGAGATATGGAATCCCAGATATTTGACAGTTGGCAGACACAATTGAGCCTTCTTCCTAGACACCTTGTATCCTGCCTTCCAGAGAATGTGTAGTAGATCGTGTGTTGCTTGCTGACATATTTCTCTTGTAACTGCGGCTATCAACAAATCATCTACATATTGTAATAGTACACACTCTCCTGGGATGGACTTGAAATCCAGTAAGTCTTGACTTAAAGCTGAACCAAATAGGGTAGGTGAATTTTTAAACCCTTGGGGCAGTCTTGTCCAAGTCATCTGGCGTTTCAAGCCCGTTACAGCATTTTCCCATTGGAAAGCGAAGATACATTGGCTTTCTGCAGCAATTCGGAGGCAAAAGAAGGCATCTTTGAGGTCTAAGACTGTAAAATAGGTAGCCCTGCCCGGAATTAAAGCAAGCAGGTTATACGGATTGGGCACAACTGGGTGTATACTTACAACCGCATCATTGACTGCTCTCAAGTCCTGCACAGGGCGATACTCATCTGTACCGGGCTTTTGAACAGGCAGCAATGGGGTGTTCCAGGGGGAAGTACAGAATTTTAGGATACCATACCGTATGAACTTATCCAGATAAGATTGAATATTCTTCTTAGCCTTCTGCGGGATATGATATTGCCGTAGGCTCACTGGATAAACCCCAAGTTTTAGTTCAATTCGAATGGGTGGAATATTGCGGGCCAGTCCTGGTGGGTTGTTCTCTGCCCAAACTCCTGGTATGTTGAATAAGGATTCATCACTCTTAGGGTTTTGGCTAGTCAACGCTGTATAAAGTCGCCACTCTTCTTCCTTTGGTACTGATAATGTCATAATACCTGAAGGTCCATTAAACTTTAAGGATGTTGTTCCATTTGGTAGGAACGTTATCTGCGCTTGTAGTTTTTTTTTTTTTTTTTTTTTTAAATTTGTATTTTATTGGTTTTGTACACATGGTATACATTTCTCATTATATGTGGTATAGTAAGAACAAGTAATAATGCATTATGGTTACAAGCAC
The DNA here is from genome assembly GCF_036172605.1 of Pelobates fuscus. Taxonomy (NCBI): domain Eukaryota; kingdom Metazoa; phylum Chordata; class Amphibia; order Anura; family Pelobatidae; genus Pelobates; species Pelobates fuscus. The sequence continues at coordinate 41,659,707 of NC_086321.1, read as the reverse complement.
AGTCATATGCGATATTACAATCATGAGCCTTACACTCCTCAGTTATAGTAACAGTGTCATGGAAGCATATAATGGGCAACATCAAGTACATTTATGTGCTGAGATTATCGCTTAATGCTTAATGGGGCTGCCTGGCTTTGGAATCTCGCAGCCCTGAGCTATGTGTATACGGGCGGTTATGTGAGTACGGCGCTGGTTGCAGTGCCGCTTGCCCTGAGGTCGTGAGTTGCTGACAGCATTGTACTCTCTAAGACATTGAGCCTAGATAAAACATTTAAAACAGTTAAAACAGTTAAACATGTGAAACATCAGTGGGTGAAAGCCGTCCAGTGTTGACTGCTCGAGGGGTCAAAAGAGTGGGCAATATCCAGCTTCTGTGGACAGTGAGTTCCCTTAGGTGTTGCGTTCCGCACTGCTCTTGCCGTGTTTGGAGGCAGTCTTACCAAGGCCTTTGAGGAGAGTCTCTGGGTCATCATTGGGGGTCAGAGTGAATGCCTCGGTGCCCTGATGTACTACTAGTGAACCCGCTGTGTCCCATCTGTAGCGGACCGAGTGTTCTCTTAGTTTCTTAGCGACCGGCGCTAATTGTCTCCTTGCAGCAAGTACAGAGAAGGGGAGGTCACTGTATAAGGCCACCTCACAGCCCTCTATTTTGACTGTCCCCAGCGTTCTGGAGCTGGCCATAATGGCGGCTCTCGCTGTAATGTCTCTGGTTGTGGCTATGGTGTCTCTGGGGGCTCCTGCTGGTGCCGCTGGTGATTTGCGCACTCGGAAGGCAGTCACGATTATTGGGGTGTCTGTGTTGCACCTTGGGCCCATTGAGGAAACAAGCCTCCGGGCGAAGGGTAGCAGGTCTTCTTCGCTCACCGTTTCAGGAATGCCCCTCATACGTATATTGCGGCGGCGGTGTCTGGACTCCAGCGAGACCACCGTGTTGTGCAGGCGTTGAACCTGGTCGGTGAGCTTGTCCAGCCGTTCCGTGTTGTCTTGGAGGCGGTTGTCCCTGCGTTTCTCTCTGGTCTCCACCTCCTGTACCCTCTGCTGGAGGATCCCAATTTCAGCCTGGGTCTCCTTTAGGTCAGCCTTCCAGACTTGTCTGAGGTCTGTTAGCAGCCTTTTGATGTCCCCCTTTGTGGATGGGGAATCATCATCATCCGAGTCAGACATGTGAGGGGTGTCCTCGGGTTGGGGTGATGTCTGCGAGTCCCTCTCATCCTGGGACTCCTCGGAGGTCTCCTGCTCCATGTGCGGTTCCGGCGCCATCTTGGCAGGCCGCGCTTGAGGAGGCCTCTGGAAGGCGATCCGAATGTCGGGTGCCGCGGGTCGCTCCACACGGATTATCTTTTTATGTTTGCGCCCCATATTGTCGGCTGTCGGGTGGCGGGTAAGTTGGAAGAATCTTTCGCTGATTTTTCTATGTTTTTAGCCTCTTTATCCGTGGGGCCGAGACGGAGCTCCACAGATTTGCGACCGTTCAGCTCCCTTGTCGGCCACGCCCCATTGCGCGCTTGTAGTTTTGATAGCAAATCACGTCCTAGCAATTGGACTGGACATTCAGGCATATAAAGGAATTGATGTTTCACTACGTGGCCTCCCAATGTACATTGTCGACTTTTAAGAACCGGTTTTGCAGCACTTCTTCCAGTTGCTCCTATTACGGTGATAGTTCTTCCAGATGGAGGAGCAACTAGGTCAGTCACCACCGAATGTTCAGCACCAGTATCAATCATGAATGCACTCCTTTTTCCCCCTATTGATACTTCGACCATAGGCTCCGCTCGGCCAAGGGGAATGGAGCCCGGTCGGTATCAAGTCATCCATGACCGTGTCAGCCAATCCTACAAAGTCCCTGTCTTCTCTATCGTGGGATCTCTGCGCTGCGGTATAATATCTATCTTCCCTAACACTACCTCTGTTATTACCATTACTCCCTCCGGGACCTCCTCTACCTCTCGCTCTACCTCTAAAGTTCCCATATCCTGCCCTGGGTTGGTCTCTCTCATACTGCTCCCTTTTTGGACACTCGCTTCTCCAATGCCCTTCTTCTCTACAGTATGCGCACTGATTCCTACTCAGGGGTTCCCTATTCCACTTGCTATCGCCTCTATCCGGTCCCCGTCTGTATACGCCTGCGATCGCTACCGCTAGCATATCCGCCTTTTTACGCATCTTGCGCTCTTCCTCTTTCTTATTCTCTGATTCCCTATTCATGTAAACTTTGTTTGCTACTTCCATTAGTTGGGTGATGGACATTCCTACGAACCCTTCTAACTTTTGTAGCTTGCACTTAATATCTCCGTAGGCTTGGCTGACAAAGGCAGAGTTTACCATTCTGGAATTCTCAGGGGCTTCCGGATTAAAGGGGGTATACAAGCGGTATGCCTCCAATAATCGGTCATAAAAGACACTGGGCGGTTCATCACTTTTCTGTAACACCTCAGCCGTCTTAGACATATTTATAGCTTTCTTCCCTCCGGCTTTCATGCCAGCAATTATAGCGTCTCTATAGGCTTTTAAATTAACCATATCTGCACCATTAACATTCCATTCCGGATCAGTGTTAGGATAATGAGCTGTGGCCCATGCTGCTGGATTAGCTTGATTTAATGTACGGGCTTCTTCTTCCAGCGCTTTAATGGCCGCTTGGTTTATCCTAGTCCTCTCCTCGTTGTTAAATAATGTCATTAGTAATTGCTGGCAATCAGCCCAAGTAGGATTGTGCGTCTGGACTATTGAGGTGAACAGGTCGGTCATGGCTTGAGGTTTGTCAGTGTACGAATTATGGGTTTTCCAATTCAAGAGATCGGTAGTTGTAAACGGGACATATACGAAGACTGGGTCGGCATATATTAATTGGCCTTCATCATTAAGGTGTGCTGTGCCGGGAGCCAAACGAAGTGGCATTTGATAATGTTTAGGCTTTTGGGTACCGGTCAGTTGTCGGGTTAGTATAGGGCTTCGTTGAGGGGCGTCGGTTAGGGGTTCCAGTCGAGGGGTAGTAAGGCATGGGGATGTGGAAGCTTTATTGTGGGGAAGGTCGGTGAATAAAATATTCCGGGCCGGGCTAGAGGAAGCCTGACCGGAAGCTTGATATGGCGCCAAATCAGGATATGTGGGTTTAACGGGGATTGGTACCGGAAGGGGAGGTTTAGTAATGAGGGGGATGGACTCTGAACTAGAGGAGGAAGTAGATGGGGACAACGGGGAAAGGGGTGTAGTGCTTCCTGTATCACTTCCTCTTCCTCTTTCTGTGGAGGAGGAGTAAGGGGGAGGCATAGGGATCTCGGACTCAGGAGGCGTGTCCAAAATGGACGAGTCCTGGCCACCATGAGGCGACATTGCTCCTCGTGGCATACTCGGATCCATCTTGGCGAGTCGTTTACGGCCTGCCTCCAACAATCAATGTATGGAAACTGTCCGTAAAGTTCAGGCCTACCTGATACAGCCACGTGTACACGCTGTACCAGATTTGGATCTAAACTGCCACGTGGCGGCCATGCGGCAACCAAAGTAGGCCATTCCCTAGTACACAAAGTAATCAAACGTACAGAAGACATTTTAACCCCAAAATCACATTTTGTAAATCCCTTTTTAAAATTCTTTAACATGCATCCTAAGGGATCCAAAATCGTCGAGTCCGACGCGCCCATACTTAACAATGGAGCGTCGTTTCCAACGAATACTATACACGCACTCTATCAACGGTCACACCCGTTCCCTCGGCAACAGCACCACGTGGTACAGTTACCAAGTGAAACGTACAAAATAAAAACACTCAGGGAATTCCTGTACACACACAGCTGTTACACCAGTCACTAAATAATAGATACTATGCCCTTTGGCGAAACTATACAGTCACCCACGCTATAATTCCCTATATATGAATTACCCGTCTATAACATACCCCAGTAACATCGTCTTTACAAACAGCAGTTACAGTACGGTTAGCATAGGTCAAAGTACAATTTAAGGTCACAGTACAATTAATAGTGGTTATGGTGTTAGACATGCAATAGACGACAAGTATTAGTATTCATATACAGTGTCAGTAAATATACAGGGTTATGGTACCGTGCGCTATAATACAGCTACACACTATTAACACTCTCGCTAGACGGCAGAGCTCACGCTATCTAACAAGATATACACTCTACTAAACAATCTTTAACACATATACAATTCCCAACTAATCTATTTGCCAGTACCTTGATGGACTACCGAAAACTATCTACATCCGTTTTGGTTAGCCACACTGCCCAAGCACCACATATAGCGAACTTGTTGGAATCAGATCTTAACCAAGTGCAAAAGTATAAACAGAAATGGACCTCACTTGATTTAACATATGTCATAAATAAGTAATAAAACTTGACTTGATGAGGAAGTGGAAGACTTACAATATATTTTTTAATTTTTTTATTTTTATATCATTGCAATTTAAAAAATAACCTGCCATTAAACACCATGCCACTTTTATTAAATTACAAATAGATTTTCATTCTAAGATAAAAATGAAAACAAAGAAACAAACAAAAAGGCAGTAAACATGATGATTTTGCAGTGCATACTATGGTGTGTTGTTTTTTTTCTTTCTAAAAATACAAAATTTAATGTTAAAGACGTGAAATAGGGGGCGTGGCCTGACCAGGGAACGAGCTGGACGCATCGAGCTAGAGCTCCGTTCCCAAAGCGCTTAAAATAGCCTACTATAGCAGTTTTTCAAATACCTGCTCCACGTTTCCATGGATAAACGTAGCTCAAAGAAACACCCCAAGAAAGGGCCAGACTCGGGGACGACGGTCTTGGACATGCTGACTGTCCCGAGGGCCGGCGTAGCCGACACACAACATGGCGCCGGAGCAGGCCCGACGCCATCTTCGCCCTCACCACGCGGGCCGCTGACCGCAAACCCAAGAGAAGGAGAGACGGCACAAATCCTAGCAAAGCTGGCAGACTTACTTGGCTGGAGAGATTGAAAGGTCCACGTCGGTCCTGCAAGCCGAGATCACAGCACTGGGCACGCGAACCGCCAGACTTGAAGAACGCCTGGAAGTCACTACAGGGGCTCATAATACGGTGGTGTCCCATGTGCAAAGACTGGAAGCCCGTGTAACTGACATGGAGCTCGCCATGGAGGACATGGCGAACCGTTCCAGGAGGAACAACATCCGCCTGAGAGGCCTGCCCGAGAATGAGGGCGAAGGCCCCCTGGAGCCCACACTGCTCGCCCTCTTCACACCGCTACTGCCTGACCTGCCTGCAGATCAATGGTGCATCGAAAGAGCGCACAGAGCCCTCCGCGCTAGAAGGCAGGAACCCAACGCCTCCAGGGACATCATTATCCGGTTCCTCCACTTCAGAACCAAAGAGACACTGATGAGGAAAAGCAGGGAAGTGGAGCTCCGATCAGAGGGGTCTGTCCTGCAGCTGTTCCAGGACCTGGCCCCCAGCACGCTACAGAGGCGCAGAGAATGGCGGCCCATCACGGAGGCTCTGAGAGGAGCTGGCGTGCGATATGCCTGGGGCCACCCGTTCAGGCTCCTGGCATTCCGCGGAGGGAGACCCCATGTGCTGCTACCCGGAGGAGACCCGGCAAAATTCCTGAATGGGCTGCAGATCCCAGCCCCGACGCGGCTGCTGACGCCAGCGGAGACCAACGAGGACCTCGTCCCCCTCCCGGCGGAATGGCAGGGGGCAGGAGTTCGGAGGCGCTGACGGCTGGAGCGGGTAGAGTACAGTGGCTGAGAGCCGGGGTGACATAGCTAGGAGGCACACATTCTTCAGCCTACTGAGGGACAAGAGGGGGGGGGAACCGGGGACTCTATTTGGGTGGGGGAAGGGGGCACTGAGCCGCTCAGTAACTAGACCCGAGGGACCACCAACTGAGTCCACAGCTACACTTGTCTTGCATGCTTTTTAGGGGACATTAACTTTTATGACTTTTCCCGCCATTTTCTCCCTCCAACACGGGCGGGCACATAAAGAGCGGGAACTGGTATTCATGGGGGCGGTACGCATACAAGGATCCCACCCACAGATCTAGAGGGAGGAGGGAGGGGGTGGGTGGGCAGCCCCACGACATCAAGTGAGAGTTAGAGGAGTCGTCCTCTCTGGGCCCCATAGATATACCAGGGGTAGTCACTGGAGGGTATCGGGTGGGAGATTTTTGGCGGAGGGGGGAGACGGGAGGGAGAGCCCCATGAGAGACGGGGGAGGCGCTATCCTCTACAATCACGAGGGCGGGGACCTGGGGGGCTCCACCTTAAATAAGGGTCTCCGGCTCCGAGCCCGTTGTTTGTGGGGCCCCAGTTGGGGGGACGGGGGCTACCCCAGCGCACGCTATCGGCACCTACCTGATGGCCACCACCACAGCGGGTACGGGGGAGGGCGAGGAGGTGGGGAAGGAAGGGACAACCGCGGCCATGCCAGCCACCGCCGGAAGAAGGGTGTCTACACAGCTGCAGCTACTGCTCGTGGCGGTGGGCCTGGGGGCGAGGCGCCCGTCCCCTGGGGGTCGGGCCGGCTTTTTGTTGCCGCGCTTTGCCCCCGACGGGACTCTGTTCCGCCTGGGGCGGGCGCCTCGCCCTCACGCCCAGAAGGGCCCGAGAACCTTAGGCATGTCAACTTGTTGGGGGAAGCCGGCGGTGGCTGCGTGATGGAGCAGGTAGGGGGGTGAGAAATTTCCTTCCCTCCAAGCGGGAGAGAGCCCTGGTGGGAGGGGGGAGGCGGGAGCACGGGACTCCCGGAGGGGGGAGGGAACAGGCAGGCTTAGCTGGGAGGGGCGTATATCCACATGTGGTGGGACTGCCCGCAGATGACCGTATTCTGGAAGCAGATACAGACACTGTTGACTCAGGTCTTTGGCAGATCTCCCAGCCTGGACCCTTGGCTGTTCCTCCTAAGTAGGTCCCTGGAAGGCTGGACTAGGCAAGAACAAAAGTTATTGCATAAAATCACCCTGGCGGTCAGGAGGGCGGTAGCAGCTGATTGGCTGCGGCCAGATACACCACCCCTCACAGGGGTCATTAGGAGAATAAAAGAAGTCCACCTAATGGACGACCTGACTGCCAGGGTGCGGGGCACCTTAAAATCCTTCTACAAGATATGGGAACCCTGGGAAAACTCCAACCTGAGCAATTGAGTAACGGCAGGGCCCCATAGGTGACCCAGAGGGACCTCCCGCCCCCCCCCACCCCCTCCTCCCCCTCCCTTCCACCCTTCTTTCGTGACTCTTTCTTCTCTCCACTTTTACTAAATCTCTACCTGGGTAGAGCTTTGACCAATATACCTGGCACAAACGCAGGCACGGGGGGCGCACGGACAACAGTAACCTCAGGGGGAGAACCAGGCTGGCAGCCTTACATACAAGAGGGGACGAACCAAGCACAGAGCATACATATCCACCGATAAGCAAATAATACGGGTCGGTACCCAGTAGGCCAAACGCAAATAACGTACTGACAGCTGGTATCTCTCTGTTGGCACGCCCCGTGACTAAAGCAAGCTGTTAAACAGGGCAGGTTCTATTATGCCAGAATGTGCATCCACTGTGATATAAAATGTTATCGCGATCATCACATACTCTCATACAATATCAAACATATACTGATGGATGAAATGTCACATATTCTACTACCTGTTAAACTTGTTGAGGCTGCACAAGCCTATTGTAGTACGATGAAAAATGAAAATAAAGAATTGAAAAAAAAAATAAAGACGTGAAATAAAAACATTGTTATAAAACAATTAATAAAGACACATCCTAGCCGTTACTTCCTAAAGATGTGGTATGCACTAAACCCTTTCACAGGTGAGCTCCCTGCACGTCTCTTTCTTCTCTGCCCACCTCTTACCTGGAAGGTGGGATAATGTTGGCAGGTAGGCAACCTGATATCCAACATTTATCAACTCATTAATGGTTGATGGATAAACCATTAACTATATTTATACATCATGAAGATAACAATAGGTTTCCACAATGGATTTGTGAAAACTGCATTGCCCCTATGGAATATAATGAATTCACTAAATCCTGGTCTTCAAGTTACATTATCAATGCATTCGGCTATCTGTAACCTTTAACCTGTTGTGTAATTGTCACGGTGTGGCGGTCCGAAGACCGGGACCCCTGAGTGCCTGATGTTGTTGGGAGTCTCAGCGTGGTAATGGACTATCAGGTCCTGGTGCAGGGCAACCACACGCCCTCCGGTGTTGAGCACCAGCGTTTGTGCGGCCACATACCAGAACCATGATACAGCTACTGTGGATCCTAAGAGCTAGGAGCTTGATATGCAGACCTCCCAGGAACTGGAAAGTGGGGCTCTGCAGCAAGAATGTATCCAGTACAGAAACAAGGCAAGGCTAGGATAGTCACCAAACATGAAAACAAGACAGAACTAGTAGAACCCAGAACCAGAGAAGGATAGGAAGCTAAACCCAGAACATGTAAACAATACATAAGGGAACCTTAACTAAACAGGGACAGGACAGGACTGAACATGGACTGGGATTACAAAATAAAACAAGACAAGATATAGGCAAAACAATAGGAGACATAACTAAGCACTATATATGAAAAGTATGGGGATTTAGTTACATTATATGATCATACATTGCATAAGCCTGCCACAACGCCAATGTACCCCATATTCGGCAGGTCCTACACTGCCTAATGTTCGCTAAAAGAACCATACTAAACCACAATAGCAGTTACCTGCAAGAAAGGGCAGAGGGCTTGAGCAGCTGCCTGCAGGACACTGAAACAAAAGGAATGATGGAAAACAAACGGGTGTGGCTACATAAAACAAACATTTAAAGGAAACCTGGAGACTGGGAATTTCAGGGACGGATTACAGAAATGAACCCAGAAAAACCCAGCATAAAGAAAACCAGACATAGAATAGAAAACCAAGAAAAACTAAACAAGAATTGTAAAAAGTGTACTGGATACCAGAAGCCAAAGCCAGACATCTCCACAGAACATGGCATGATGTGGCAGTAATAATAACCCCCCCCCCCCCCAAAAAAAACAACCTCTTGAAGGTGACAACGTTGTGATATTGACCTATCAAGCACGACATTGCACGACTAACCTTAAGAGCATAGTTTAGATCTAATGTTAAGATTATTAAGTTTTCTGATGTAGACGTGATAACTATCACATGATACTGTTCTAACATAGAAAGCATTATTGATTGATTGACAACGATTGCAATGTAGGCCTCAATGTCCCATAGCAATCTAAAGAAGAAATCTCTATGTGAGATCACCGAATCAGGTTTATTGATAAACAGAATTTTAGTGATATTGCCGTGCTTTGATGGTGTCATAAATTACCAGTACCGGCTGACTTCAAAGTCCTTAAACCTGCTCACATATTTTATCAGATGGTTATACAATTTACCAAAGTATTTCTATTGCTGCTATTATGTTTTTATAAAGTGTAGACCAGTTTTACAACGTTACAAATGAGATGACATCCAGTAAATATATTGTCCTGAAACAATTCCAAGTGCAGCACCTGCCTGGAGAATGGAGCAGGTCATTTAGTGTAAAAAGGGAATTGGATCCAGAAGTGATTATATCTCTCGTTTCTTTTGTTTTACATTTATTAATAGTCTGCAGGTCACAAATGTGAGAGCTTGTGCTAAGGTGATTTGTCTGGTTCAGAAGAATAGACCTACATACCAAAGCAAATGAATATACACATACATAGTGTTGGAATACATTAGTCCAATGATACCAATGTTAAATAATGGATACAATTACAGGGGCTCTATTGTGTTGGTAATACAGTTTTATTTTATTCTTAACACTGTGGTGTTCCTTTAAAGGCGCACCATAACCACTGCATAGAAACGCTTTAGACTTGAGAAAGGGAGGATCACCCGAAAGCTTGTCATTCCAAAATTGTTAGCCCAATAAAAAAAAAAGGCATTACAAGATATTATACCTCCTATTATATAATTTAGTTTTTATAGTTGAGGCCGGCAGAGCATTGTGAGAGTTGTAGTAGGAGACCCTCCTACCTAAACTATCATATGCCCAGCCTTGGATAAAATATCTGTAAACCGGTTAATAGCAGAAGGGTGTGCTTCTATCCTTGGGGGAGTATAACATTATGGAGTACTGTTACTTTTATTAAATTAGTGCGAACATTGCCCGCCTTTCTTACAATCGGAAAATACTGCTTATAATATCCCCCCACCCTCTAATAAAAAGTGCCAGAATAAAGCATGCCTATTACTCGATGGAGAGGCTGCATTCTAGTGTCAGAGCCTTTGATGCCGGTGTGTGATTGATCACCTGTCAGCACTTTGTTCGCCCTGAAGGTGTCGCACTATCTGTAATACCATATATAATACAGGCAGTGATTACTGGGCTATTACTTTATGTCAGCTTTACACCTGCAGGATTTCTGCGGAATCATTAGCACTGACATTGCTGGTGAGAAGTACTGCCTACAGCCAAGTGAAAGTTTTAGAAAATGCTAAATATTATTATTGGTAAATGTGGGCAAGTGACGGGAATAGGTCTGTCTAATCTATCACCGACCTACACACTGTCTCTCAGAATAGTTTAGGCTGCATGGTGTCAATGGGAATTCACATGTGATTGCAAAGTATTTAAGTTCAATGAACACTGGCTCGAACTGCTTTTTTTTTTTTTTTACATTTCCAATGCTGGATAATCAATTTCTACATTTTGTCACATTTTTCTGCATTTTACAAATAAAGAATTAAACAATAAAAGATACACTAATAAATACAAATATCCTTGGATACCTTTTTTTTTTTTTAATGTATGAATACCTATTGGAAAAAAATCTGTTTGCTAATGTAAATACAGTTAGTCTCTAACCTAGCGTTTACCATGTGTCGGTGTAGTTAAATGTGACCACTAACGTCACCCAGACCACTTCATCTCAATGATATGATCTGGGTGCAGTGGCCCTGTCCCATTAACTCTGCAATGAAAAACATAGAAGTTTTTTTTTTTTTGAAATTGCAAGTTTAAATCCACCTATAGTGCGGTGATACTGAAAGCCACTGGAGGTTCGTCCGCTGCATTGATTGAGTAATACTTGGAATCAATGGTTTCTTCCGAGGCATTGGATGCATGTGGGGCTCGCCACTCATGAGCATCAGATCTCCACCTCCTTGAGCCATGCCTCCTCGATGACATTGTAGTAGGTGGAGAGGTAAACACTACCGAGGGAGTCTTGGAACTGGATAAAGTTGACTAAGAAGCTTTCTTTTATTTAATCTAATGGATACCTATTGGAAAACAATGTGTTTGCTAATGTAAATAACATTAGTATCTAGCTAATCTAGAGTTACCCAAGCATCAGTGTAGTTAAATATGACCACTAACGTCACCCAGACCATTTCATCTCAATCACCTGATTGAGTGGTTATGATGTCAGGTGTGCCCTTGTGTTCCTCCATTATAAGGAGTCAAGCCATTTGAGAACAGGACATCTTACCTGGGATATGATGGGTGCCCCTCCTTGTGTCCACTTCTACCTAAGCAGGAGCATCTCTCCTTATCTAAAACCTGTATAACAGTCATAGCCTATTGGCTGAGAGAGTCACCTGATTGCTCTTAGCCAATAAACCCTGCACAGTCAGGCTTAACTCGTATAGAGAGACTCCAGCTTCTCTGTAGGAAGTAGTAGAGATGGGGAGTGGCATCTGAACCAGTTTGACTCCTTACAATGGGGCACTCCTTGCACCATTACCAGTACAGCATGCTGTTATGGTTATCGTCCTTTGAGTGTTCCTTTAAAGAACTTCTAGTTTTTCCTCCCTCAAGTGCTGCTACTCCTGTGTCTGTCTCCATCCAAGTCAATGGCGCTACTATCACTTCTACCTCGCAAGCTCGCTGCCTAGGGGTTCTTCTTTATTCTGACCTCTCTTTTACTCTCCATGTCCAATAGATAGCCAAATCCTGTCGCTTCCAACTCAAGAACATAGCGCGCATCCGCCCATATCTAACGCCGGACGCGGCTAAGGTACTGGTTCATGCTGTTGTTCTCTCTCGCCTTGACTATTGCAATCCCCTTCTCACATGGTCTTACATGTTCCCAGCTTGCACCGCTGCAATCTATAATGAATGCGGCTGCAAGGCTGATTTTCCTGTCCGGTCGCACCTCCCATTCCTCCACGCTCTGTCAGTCACTGCATTGGCTTCCAGTTAGATATAGGGCCCAATGCAAAATTATGGCGCTTGCTTACAAATCCCTACATAATGCTGCTCCAACATACCTATCCTCCCTCATACACAAGTATGTCCCGTCGAGGCCCCTGCGCTCAGCCCAAGACCTACGCCTATCCTCTGCCCGGATCCCCACCTCTGATGCTCGCCTTCAAGCCTTCTCCAGGGCTACACCGATTCTGTGGAACTCCCTTCCCTCCTCAATCAGACTTTCACCCAGCCTCCACTCCTTCAAAAAATCTTTGAAAACTCACTTCTTCATTAAAGCATATCCGTTAAACTGTCAGCAAGTTTCTCATCCCCCACCCCATGACGCCTTTCCTGAAACTGTCAAAAATGACCTACCAAGCACTCAATAAACCCTTCTCTATTTCATTCCCCTACTTTAACCCTTTGTGTCACTATACCCCACTCCCTCTAGCATGTAAGCTCATCGAGCAGGGCCCTCAACCCCCTCTGTTCCTGTACGTCCAGTGGTCTGATTTCAATTATGTATCTGTTAGTCCACCCATTGTACAGCGCTACAGAATTTGTTGGAGCTATATAAATAATAAAATAATAATAATAAAGGGGTAACCGTGACTTCTCTGGATATAAGACCTTGAAAAAAATCACTTTTAACTTGGCTTAACTTTTGTTTTCATGTGATGGTCCACTTTATTTTAAAGGTATGTTAAATATGTAGCAATTTAAATCACCATCAGTACAATCTTTGGTTCATGTTCTGCAATCCAATGGTATCACCTTTACCTGTTTGTATAAAATGATTGGAATACCCGTAGTATTTGTGCTAATAGATGCCAGTGAGATGCCCTGGATTGATTAAACATGCCATGTGCAGGGCCGGCTTTAGGCGCCCTGTGTGAAAAATCTTTACAGTCTCCCTCCCCCCACCCGTCATCCATGTATGATGTAATTTTGTGTTGTCTGTGTATGTGATAGGTGTGATGACTGTGTGTGATATGTATGCTATGTGTTGGCTATGTGTGATATTTGTAATGGGTGTATTAACAGTGTGTGATATGCGTGTATTGGTTGTATGTGATATTTGTGCTGGGTTTATTGGCTGTGTGTGATGGTTATTTAATTCAGATAAAAACATGCATTTAGGCCTGTGTGTGAATGCAGGTGTATATTTTTGCAGAGTTATGTTCACACAGTCCCACAGTCAGATGCACACAGTTATACATATACACTGTCAAATCCACCACATGCACATAGTCGCAGGCAAATAGTCACATACACAGGATCAGGCAGAAACACACAGGTATGGGCAGTAACACACAGTCACAGTTACAGGCAGACAGCCACACACACACAGCCACACACAGTTTTACACACACACACAGCCTCACATACAGTCCTACACACACATCCTTACAGGCAGACAGTCCTACACACACACACACACACACACACATGCAGGCAGACAGTCATACATACACACAGACAGCCACACTCACACTGACAATCACTCATAGTTACCTCTGTTCATTGTGGAGGCAGTGCAGCTCCTGGAGACTGTTTGTTGGGGAAGCAGGGACTCCTTCCTGCTTCCCCTGCAGCAGTTTTCTGGCACTTTTAGCTCCGCCCCGGCTGTCAGTTTAGCTCCGCCCCCGCGGCACGGTAAGCTCCGCCCCATCACACTTTTTTTTTTTTTTTTTTTTAACATTTATTTTTTTTAAATGCCGGCCATGTGTGAGCTGTGTCGGCCGCACGGCGCCCCCTGCTCCGTGGCGCCCTGTGCGTCCGCACAGCTCACACACCCCTAAGGCCGGCCCTGCCAATGTGTAACTGCCTTCTCAAATCCTGAGTGATTTGTCTAAAGATAATTTTTTTAAAATATGTTTCCATGATCGTCAATTTGTTGTGGGAAATTTAGTGATAAGAGCCAAGGCCGCAGCAGGTGACGCTTTCGTGAACTTTTGTGAGTGCGCTTGAAATGTAGTTTCTGGGAACTTTCCCTATTGTTTGATCTCTGGCAGGTCTCCAACAAAATGTGTTGTAGCTGCTAAACATTGCGTTAACAGTACATCTTCCACCACTAAAAGTTGCACTGTCATCGTAGAGTTTAGCTCCAGAGCTAAATCCCAGCCATTTTTTTTCCTTCTGGTAAAATATTATCTAATAAATGTAAACCAATTATTGGTTTTGTTTAACTTGCATCTACTCAAAAGCTTTGCACTTGGCATTAAAAGGTTGAGACCGCAGAGGCACCGGCTATTGTACATTAACAGTGTTTAAGTGCATAACGGCTAAATTAAGAGAACGCTAACTTGACAAAGGCAGCCCTAATCCCAAAACACTGGATGACCTGAGTTGCTCTTGGGAAACTTGCACTGTAAGCTATAAAATAAACTGTCAGGTTTTTCCCCCCACAATGAGTTCTGGAATCATGTATTGTTGGGAAATCAATGGCGAGATTAGTTTTTCTTTTGTGAGTTAAATAGAACTTGTATCTTTTTGAATTAAGTTAATTTTCCAAGTGAATGAGTCAGACCGTAAGGAGAATAACTACACGATGATAAGCTTTTTCACACAGTCACGTTTCTCGTTCTGTTTGTTTTGTAGGGTCACATGACTGTGCTAGCAAACTTTGGCGAAGATGTCCATCTGCCAGAAGACGCAGAATTTTATTTTGTTTACAATGGATCCAATCGCAGACATGTTATGTTTGCAGAGCGTGTCAGTCCTAACACGTTACGGTCTATTTTTCCAGGTAAGCAGCGAGGCTAACTTTTCTTTCCCTCAAATAATTGGCAGAAGATGTCTCACAAGCAGACTGCACAGTTATCCATCTGTTAACCATGACGTATGGCCAAATTCTTTCATTCTACAACAAAAATTCTCATTCTCAAGACAAGGAAATTGCATTTCATAGATTTTGCTAAACAAATCATATGTATGTGAACAAGGCTTAAAATTACCACCCTTCACTAGCCAGTAGAAATTCACTCCTGGACCTTCCAGACTTGCCCTGGCAAGTAACTTTTAAAGTCCTACTAGTCTTCGTAGTTTAGGACTTGAAATTTTAAGCCCTATTGAGTATAAATATATTTCTATATATTACACGAACTGCCCATCATTGGACATATTAGGATTTAGAATCTCTTATTGCACAGAGTGTGACATCTTCTGTGCAGTTATTTTCTGTAACAATGCTCAGATCACCTCTGTGCAGTCTGAGACCTCTAATCTCAAGAAGAGCTGGGATTGTTGGCTTGAGACTAGTAGGAGTTGCACTCCTGAGCTTCACCTGCTGCCATTTTTGTGTTGGCAGCTAAAACAGCTTTGCCCAGAGCAGTAATTACTCCTAATATAAGGCAACATGTATGTCTCAGTGCTACACTTACAGTAAAGTCCTCTCTTTAACCCCAACACCACCCTAACATACTGCACTAAACATTAACTCCTGCACTATGTTATGCTAAATATTAACCGCTACATCAACACAAATCATTATCCACTACTGTACCCTAACTATAACCCATGTACTGCCTTAAGACTAACACTAACCCGAACTGACAAAAATCATAAAAATATTAGCAGGAGTGTATTTTGGGTAATGCATGCTATGCCTGGGTTCTGGAGACCTTTTTAAACCGCTCAGTCTTCAATCTTGTGGTTTGTTATGTCTCCAGAAACCCTTCATGGCATTATTTTTGCCCAACACAGCGTTCATTGTTCTGTTATTCCCACATCACAGTGATGCATGGGGCATTGCCAACGCATGGGTATCTGCCAACCGCCACACCTGTTTTATGCAGCGATATTTACATCTTTCCCAGTGTCGAGGAACTTGCCATAGTGGCACCAGAAGGAAACCAATAAATTAATAAAGGAAAATAAATATCTAGCTGTATGACCCTTCAAAAGAAAAAGAAAACATTGGAAGAGACACTTAAAAGAATCCACACATATGGGCTAAAGTTTTCATAAATAGATCTTAGTTAGCGTTACGGCTAGTGCTATTGTTCCCTTAACATTCGGGCTAAATGAAACAAATTTAAGGTAAATGATGGCCTATACCAGGGATAGGCAACCTTCGGCACTACATCCCCCTTAATGCTCTTAGTGCTGGCAAAGCATCATGGGAGGTGTAGTCCAAAACATCTGCAGTGCCGAAGGTTGCCTATGCCTGGCCTATACATTTGTTTGCAATTTTGTATAACCTTAATAAGACATTGTTGTGCACAAATTTGCACAACTGGGTGACTAGAATTATTTTTACTCGTTGTGCCTCTCATGTGCCAATATTAATAGCCCATCACTCAGACTGTTTATAATGACTGGTCACTAAATACCACCAGTTCTATTCATAAATTCCATTTGGCCAGGACTCAAGGCACGAATATATATATATATATATATATATATATATATATATATATATATATATATATATATATTGGAAAAATAAAGCGTGTGCGTAACTTGATTGCGTTGGCTTCAGTCTTTGTGACCCCAACAACAATCAGACCCTTTCCCGTTAAAACCCTGTGATAAGGGCAAAATCATTCAGAGAGCACCATGCATGTATTTTAATGTTCAGTATATAAAATAATAGAGGTCTAGCATACGGACCGTTCAAGTTTATTTCACTATTACGGCTCCATTTGGCACTTTTTCTTTTTCTATCTGTCTGTTTGGAAAACCTAATTCCAAACATACCATCTACCAACAAATTAGTTTTTGTGTTTTTTTTTTTTTTTTTACTGCAATTTTTTTCCTGAATTACTCCAAAAAGAAATCTTTAAATTGAATTTTTTTTATTTTATTTTTTAAATCTAAGCTCATCCCCGCTTGCCATTTTGAACTAGACATGACACTATTTTAGCCCATTGATAAGCTGATATTTTATTTTGTTTTTCCACTCTAGGCCACAGTTGTGTAGAATCTTTAAGTTTGACCGTCTGCATGCACACGCACGGCTACTCATCAGTGATTGTGGCATGTACATCATTAACCTATGTGATGGATACCGCATGCAACCTTTCACACTATCTCAAAAGCCATTGTGATAAGCTAACTCCTACTAGCCATGAAACAATACTCGAACACTTTGGATTGGCAGTCAAGGATTTACAATTGCTAGATCGAAATACAATGTTATGTTTAGCAAATGAGGAGTTAACGCCTACCTGGAATATACTTGGATCTCATTTTGAAACGGGTAAGAAATGATTGAAAACTGTTTACTTGCTTTTTTTTTTTCTTGCAAAAAAGCTCATTCTATTATCGACAAGGTTATAAGTATCTGAAGACGTGTTATTATTAAATAAATTCTCTTGTAAGCTCTAATGCTGATTGATGGACAATGGCCCTGGAGATATTTGAGGACTACTGTTCCCATGATGCCAGGCCACCGTAGACTCTTTTGGTTAGTGTTGAGATCTGAAGGTTGGCTGATAACATAGGATGTGTAATCCACATAAAATAGCTAACCCAGACTTTCCCGATCTTTTGGGTATTACATTCTTCGTACAGCTGTAATATAATCATGAGAAAAAATAGTTCACAAACTTCTGTTTTGCTTGCAGGCATGTTGCTACTCTCCGAACTATGACACGTCGAACGTGAAGACCTTCGAAAATCGAAGGTCTTAACAAGGAAGTTCCTCCAGTGGCTGTCTGCTTGACAACCACTAGAGAGGTGTTATAGGAAAAATGTAAACATTTCTGTCTCTTGACTTTCAACTCTACTTTAGTGTAATAACAGCTCAGTCAATGTGAGCATTTCATAATGATTTTATCTTAATGAAATACTCCATTTTTTTTATTTTTTTTTTTAAAGCGGGTGGGGGTGCGTGGGCTGGGACTGCCTGAGCAGGACTCCCTATTCATATAAGGCAGGCTGCAACATGTATTTTCTCTGTGTGACAACTGAACACAATATAGTTTTAAACTGCTATAACTATACAAGTTTAGTGGTAGATTCTCCTTTAAAGGAAAACTCCAGTGCCAGGAAAACAATCCGTTTTCCTGGCACTGGAGGGTCCCTCTCCCTCCCACCCCCCAATCCCCAGTTACTGAAGGGGTGAAAACCACTTCAGTCACTTACCTGAGGCAGCGGCGATGTCCCTCCTCCCTGTGATTCCATCGGCCGGTGGGCGAGACTGATCCCGCCCACCGGCCGAGGAGACCTAATGCGCATGCGCGGATATGCTGCGCATGCGCATTAGCGCTCCCCGTAGGAAAGCATTGAAAAAGATATAGCAAAATCCTTGCTATAAATCAGGAATTGACCTCTAGTGGCTGTCTAGTAGACAGCCACTAGAGGTGGAGTTAACCCTGCAAGGTAATTATTGCAGTTTATAAAAAAACTGCAATAATTACACTTGCAGGGTTAGGAGTAGTGGGAGTTGGCACCCAGACCACTCCAATGAGCAAAAGTGGTCTGGGTGCCTGGAGTGTCCCTTTAATGACATTGGACGTCGCTCAGGCACTCAGTTCAGGAGGGAAGTTTTGGATAGTTATGAGTTTCCACCATATTCATCAAATCTGGCCAGTGTTTTGATTTGGCTCATTACATATCAGTGCCTGTGGAATTTGGCCTTGTATGAAGTTTTACTCTTTCTTTCTATGTTAATGGAAATCTAGCGAGCCATTTAATTAATTTCCCCAGTATTCCAACACATGCTTGCTCCTTTAACGCGCCTTTTTTTTTTTATAACGTTGGCTCTCTATTCTATCATCCTGGCTGGTATGTCTGAAGAACACTGGATCTATTCAGGATTATCGATTTTATTACTGCTATAAAAAGAAGTGATAAATCGAATTCGTGAATGACAAATGGCAAGATACTCTGTATAGGAATGTGCTGCTTTATCCCATGTAGGGTTATTTACTAAAGGGAGAATTGTCTGCGACTCAAAGAGAATTCAAAGTGAATTTCACATTTTAGATTAAACTAGCTGAATTAGAATCATAGCTGACTTTGAGAATTTTTCCAATTCAGCTATATTGGCCTTACAATGGTATATATCCACCTACCATAGATTGTAAGCTTCTTTCTGCAGGGTCTTCCATTGACTCCATTGGTAGATCCATTGACTCACTTCTTTTAATCTGTGATGGGGTGTTTTTCTGTTCCTCAGTTGGGCTGTTTCCCTGGGGTATATGTTTGAATCTTTTCCCCTGTAAACAAAACACCAGCCACTACTGATCTTCAGTGGCAACAAGAATCTTCTACTTTCGTTATATTATTTATTTCGTCCTTTGTTATTTCTGTCTAATGGCGCTCAATATATCTCTCTCCAATCTTATCTTTTTATATTTTCTGTAGTGTGTATAATTTTTGATTGTTTATGCTCGTGTGTGTGTGTGTGTGTTTTATCTGTCAGACACACTATGCTGTGAGCACATGCATTACTTCCAAAATTCGGAGGTATGAAGATTGAGATGTGTTGGTTAGGCCTCACCAGTAATGTAGACAAATAGTGGCTACTATGCAAGATAGTAACCGTTTATCCAGGAGCTTACTTAGTAGTGTGAGTGAAATAAAATAAATATAAAATTAATTAAATTGAACTGAAGAGTGAGAAAAGTATTGTTCTAAAGTGCAGGTTATGTGACTTCCTTTGATATACTTAATATGGATTAACCCTTAATCGTCTGATTTAATTATATAATTAGACCCAGTTATGTGGGACCCAGATGGATAGGGAAGGTATACAAAGAAAATGAGATAAAATGTAACTTCAATACTTAGTTATAGAGAAAAATAAGAATAGGTATCTATTTAGAAGATACAGTAACCAAATGGTTAAAATGTGTCACAAAGTATCCAATATCTTCTATTTAAACAAATGATTCCTTAGAGTGAATAGGCTTAGTATAATAAAACTATTCTGTATTAGGCAATATAAATATATATCGCTAAAGACAACTGTAGGTATAAAAGTAATATTTATTAAAAATATAAAAAAATCCAAATATTCAAAAATAAAGTTAATAGCACATCCACAATATTATTGCCAGTCTATTATGGGTAAAAAATGCAAGACCACCTTGTTGAAAAGAACGGATGGATCCGGATGCTGTATGTGATCCTCTTGCCCAGATCCTGGTTGCCGGTGAGGACGGCGTGCGTTCCACAGAGCGTTCCACCTCGAGCCTCACTTCGGGGGAACAGCACTGCTCTCGCGGCGGTGTCAGTAATGCGCCTGGGATCCGGGACAGGTGAGTTATTCTGCAGAAGTACCCTGGCTGGATAGAACTTGTGTGGATGTTCCTTCTTGCTGTTCTAGCTGTCTAACGCGTTTCGTAGAGAATAGCTCTACTTCATCAGAGACGGACCAGTAATGTGACTTGTGCCACTGCCTATACCCATTATGAAAGCCCCGTCCGGAAAAGAAGTGGATCTGTCTGGTCGGCCCCCAGCCTGTAGAACATTGCATAAACATTCATGGCGTAGCGTCTAATAATGTTCTCCCACCCTGCTGTCTGAGGACAGGCAGCAGGACACCAGGACACAGAAGCTGGACAGGACCCTGAAACCGGGACGGTCTCGCCGAAATGGAGACTGTTGGGAGGCCCGTATATGAATTTCCATACATCCTTAGGAAAACAATCTACATAGCTTTAACTCAAATTAAAATGTGTGTATTTAACAGTTGCAAGCGAAGCATTTTATACTATTAATATGATGGTCTACCCAGCTTATGTTCTTATAGACCAATTTCCAAATAATTTGAACACCACAGTAAAACTAGAAATTTAAAGTTGAAAACAATAAACAAATTTACAGCAAAATTTAACGCCAACAGCTAAATCTCTCAGCAGTAATTTGTAGCAGTAATCAAAGTTGTGTAGCTTTATTTGAAATGCAATATATTTGCTCCTTAGCTGCAGTCACAATGTCACATGTATATTATGTGTCTGCTGGCCATTTTCCCCCCTCTCTTAACTACACTTGATTAATGACCTTTAGCTCCGGCCTGGTTGGACATGGATGTAATCTGCAGTGTTTGAAACATTTGCAGAGAGCTTTCCACTTTGCGTTTTGTCGGCTTAGTACAGATTCTGCTGGAAAAATATCTCTCCCACTGCAGGACGTGTACATACAGGAAAGGTAGGTTGGTCTAAGGCCATGGGAAGAGAGTTTTGTTTAGACAAAAAGCAGGGACCCTGCAAAATAGTTCAACCACCCCACATACTCACTTCCTCCCACTGTAGTATTTAAAAAAAATGTTTATTGGTCTTGTCTTATTCTGAGGTTTTCATGATTTACTTATTGTTAAAGGCACATGCTAGGCACCACGCACTTCAGATTATTGGAGCCTTTGTGTTCAGACAGACTCGCTGCCCCTGACGCTTTGCTCCTCTCTCGCCACTCAGATAGTGAGGATGTTTTACTTTTGTATTGTGTGTCTAAAGTTGTCTGACCTTGACTCATGACAGACTTTAGGCCTTTGTTGCCGACTGAAAGTTTACGTTTTTAGCCTCATTGCTTGGAAGACAGTTTGAGTAAGGTAAGGCATAAGATAAATGTCAGCCACTATTAGACTATACCAGTCTGGTACAAATGACCCCCTGGCCCCTAAGATAGAACTTTAATAATGGGATATGTGAATGAATAATATGAACAATCTACATATTGTGACTCAGTGGCGTGCCTACCACGGTCGCAGGGGTCGCTGCTGTGACTGGACCCCTCACTCCAGGGGGCCCGGACTCAGCCTGCAACCGTGGGCTGCCTGCATACCTTCTGGGCCGGTGCACCGGCCCAGGTCCGTGGGTGTCTGGCAGGAGGGGAGAGCTGTGCTGCTCCCCTCCTGCCTGTGTGTAGCATGGCAGAGCGGTCTGTCAGGAAGTGCTCACTAAGTGAGCACTTCCTGTCAGACTGGGGTGCAGGCCCCCTGTGTTCCCCCTGTCATGAGGGGGACCAAGAGGTGGTCTGCCAACTAATGAACTCCCATGGCAGGCGGCTGTGTTCCCGGCAGAGACGGCGAGGGAGCTGTGATCTCCCTGCTCTGCTCCCTCGCACGCTGTTTGCTGATGCTGGGAGCCGGAATATGGCGTTATATTTTGGCTCCCGGCATTAATAGACAGCCCGCACAGCACGTGGGAGCAGAGCAGGGAGAACACAGCTCCCTTGCCCTCTCTGCCAGGAACACAGCCGCCCGCAGCACTGAAGCCCCACTGAACCCCAGGGACAGATCCATGCCAGTTCTCCAGGTAGGGAGGCTGGGTGGACATTTTTAAATTTAAAAAATATGAATAAATTGTGTGTGTATGTGTCTGAGTGCATGTGCGTGTGCGTGTGTATCTATGCGTGTCTGTATGTATGTGTGTCTGTATGTATGTGTCTACATGTATGTGTCTGTGTGCGTATCTGTTTGTCTGCATGTGTGGGGTGGTGGGGATGTGTAAGGGGGGCAGGGACATATGGGGTGGGAGGTAGATGTATGGGGGGCCCCCAGGGCAATTTTCGCACGGGGCCCCGTGGTTTCTAGATACGCCTCTGTTGTGACTGTAACTAACTTTTGCTAGCATCCATGTGTATTTATACAAATAACCTTTTTCTGCAAAAATCTATTTTAACATAGAAACTGTGTATCATTCTGGAAGCTTTTTTAGAAAACATTAGGGATGATTTATAAAAATTGATACATTCACATTTGCATCAGTTTTGTTCCCCTGCACTTTTTTATTATGTAGGAAACTGTTACTCCACCT
Organism: Pelobates fuscus; assembly: GCF_036172605.1. Classification (NCBI taxonomy): domain Eukaryota; kingdom Metazoa; phylum Chordata; class Amphibia; order Anura; family Pelobatidae; genus Pelobates; species Pelobates fuscus. The sequence goes on along the minus strand of NC_086321.1, from coordinate 41,636,812 downwards.
TGATATTGGTGACTTAAATCTCTGCTCTTGTAGTGCACAAGATAAGCCGTCTCCGTCTTTCTGCCGTGTTTCATTTATCTTTCTGGTTTTATTTATTTTTTGCTCAATTTGTCCATGATCATGATACCATTGGTGTGACCATCTTATCGTGATCTGCATTTTGTCAGAGCAACAGATCAGCTTAGTAGCTTTAATGCTGGCTACATGATTTGAGCAGCTAAACTACCGTATATGATGCTTTGTATAATGAACAGGTGCTTCCACATTGCATGGTAGTTAACACCTGTTGTATTTGATTTTGTGCGCAAAGGTCCCTCCGTGACTTGCTTTAACCCCTTAAGGACCAAACTTCTGGAATAAAAGGGAATCATGACATGTCATGTGTCATTAAGGGGTTAAACGACAATCTGTAGCTGTAGGTGTGCTGTATGCTGTGAATATAACTAGAATTTGCATATGTGGATGAATTTCAGGCAGATGCCTCCGATAAGGTGAAAGCATTCAGTCTTCATCGTGAATGTGTCTAATTGAAGGAAAAAAAAAAATGTTCAGCCCCATAAACAACTTTCTTCAAAAGCATTTTCCCACGTACTTTGGAAACATATATCAAACACGTGTTCCATTGAAAAAGACAACACAGAATTGTGTTTTCCGTTTGGAGAATGGTGGAGAAAAGATATATCTCACGTTGTCTTAAAGGAACATTCATCACTTGACAATTATTATTGTGAACCAGAAAGCAAACGCTTTTATACAGATTATACAAAGCAAAAGGGAGGAAAGCAAGGAAACTTTAAAAAGTCTGTAGTGAACTTATTATAAACGTGGTCGCATTACATTGTTGGGCACGCCTCTCGGCCACCACTTCACCCTTTTCATCTCCGTTTTAAACCAGTCCACAAATTACAGAAACAAGACATCAATGTGCGACAGCAGTAGAGAGAAACCTGACACTGGAGTCTGCTCTGCGTGATCACACTCCTCTAACTTCCTCTTTTCACTCCGTGTCAGGATGTTGCAAGGTGACGAGATCTTTCAACTGCACATGTGTAAAACTGTCAGACATGCTCAATGCACTTTTCCAGCATTCCTAGGGATAGGACACTGATTGGATAGTTTTTAACTGCTTTTTTCAGACTGCAAAACTAAACTTTTGAGTGGGACCATTGTCTTAAAGTCCCTTTAAATAAATCGTTTTGTTAAAGGGACACTATAGTCACCTGAATAACTTTAGCTTACTGAAGCAGTTTTGGTGTATAGAACATGCCCCTGCAGCCTCACTGCTCAATCCTCTGCCATTTAGGAGTTAAATCCCTTTGTTTATGAACCCTAGTCACACCTCCCTGCATGTGACTTGCACAGCCTTCCATAAACACTTCCTGTAAAGAGAGCCCTATTTCTTTATTGCAAGTTCTGTTTAATTAAGATTTTCTTATCCCCTGCTATGTTAATAGCTTTCTAGACCCTGCAAGAGCCTCCTGTATGTGTTTAAAGTTCAATTTAGAGATTGAGATACAATTATTTAAGGTAAATGACATCTGTTTGAAAGTGAAACCAGTTTTTTTTTCATGCAGGCTCTGTCAATCATAGCCAGGGGAGGTGTGGCTAGGGCTGCATAAACAGAAACAAAGTGATTTAACTCCTAAATGACAGTGAATTGAGCAGGGAAATTGCAGGAGAATGATCTATGCACTAAAACTGCTTTATTTAGCTAAAGTAATTTAGGTGACTATAGTGTTCCTTTAATATTTGTATTCATAATCAGAGATTTTGTCTGTGTGTCCTGTCTGCTTATGAGAGTATCTTGATTTGTTAAACATGAAAACGGTGTGATATGCATTAAAGCTTCATTGTCTCACCTGCTTGCTCTTTTATTTTGTAGTGTTGTTTTAAAGGAACACTATAGTGTCAGAAATACAAGCATGCATTCCTGACACTATAGTGTTAAAAACCCATTTTAACCCTGATCGGCACCCCCTTGCTCCATTAAAAAGGGTTGAAAACTGACTTTTTTTCCAGCGCAGCACAGGTCTCCTGATGGCTGACCTAGACCCTCTCAACCTCCTTGATGATCTCTGCCAATCCAATGCTTCCCCATAGGAATCTCCTCATAGAGATGCATTGAATCAATGCAACTCTATGGGGAGCGTTCGTCATTTCAGTACAGAGTGTGGAGACGCTGAAAGTCAGTCTTGCATGTTGTGGAGCACAGACACTGAAAGCACCTCTAGTGGCTGTCTGAGTGACTGCCACTAGAGGTGTTCCTAGGCAGCAATGTAAACACTGCCTTTTACTGAAAAGGTAGTAGTTACATGAAAATGCCTGCAAGGACTGACTATACACACCAGAACAACTACACTAAGGTGTATTTGTTCTGATGACTATAGTGCCCCTTTAAGGAGAACACAATTGGGTTTATTTATTCAAAAGGGAATTGTAGTAAATTAAAATCTAAAGTGAAAATGTAAGCCAGAACAGCTGACTTGTGGAAAATAAAAATGTCCAACTTCGTTATAGTCACAATTTTTTGCATTGACACACTGACACAAATTTTAATGTTTATCTTTGACTATGGAAATTAAGGATATTTAGGGTTATTAAATAATCCACCTTTATTTAGAAGGTGCCTTAAGAGAGAATGGTATGGATTGTAACTGCTATCAATCACAGCCAATAAATACTTTAGATATCCTCAACGATTAAACGATCTCCACTACCTCTCCACAGGCAGCATACTCTGTGCTGTTATGGCATGTATCAAATCAGTTGTATCTGTAATGACTCTGCATGTTTATAAATGTTGCCCCACTTTATTGTTACTATTGTGTGCTGAACAATGTTGGCTTGCTACTGTAATGAAGGGTTCTCATGTATAACCTGTAATGTACATAAATCACCAACAGGGGGAGCTCTTTTAATTGCAGTGTTTTGTGAGCCTGGAAAAAATGGGATAGTGGTCATTTTATAAACCATGATGTGGATTGCAGATTCTCATAATCTTTTGAAAACACTTTCACTGTGTGGACACTATATTTTTTAGATCACTATTAACCAGGTCTGCTCAGCAATTAAAGCAGTGGTTACGAAGATCATTGCTTTCCTGCATCATATTGACGATGAAAAATAAATAAAAAAATGTAGATTCAAAATGATTCAAGATCCTTAAGTTGTTTAACAGAGATGGGCTGGATGCAGCTTTACAAAGACCCTTCCCAGACCACGAAGAGGGGGTGCCACCCGTTAGCAGCTTCTCGTTCTGGCCGGTGGGTTCTGATCTCATCCCATAAACTAGTGGCCAGCAGTCATTTATGGGCAATTAGTTTATCCCCCAGCAGCAGTTCCAATCATCGCACTGGATGAATTAAACTGCTGTTAAAAAGATAGTTTGGTGCGGTGCATCAGTGGGGAATAGTATGGCGCAGTGAGTCAGTGGGGAATAGTATGGCGCAGTGAGTCAGTGGGTAATAGTATGGCTCAGTGGGGAATAGTATGGAGCGGGGCGTCAGTGGGGAATAGTATGGCGCAATGCTTCAGTGTAGAATAGTATGATGCAGTGAGTCAGTGGGGAATAGTATGGCACGATGCGTCAGTGGGGAATAGTATGGAGCGGGGCGTCAGTGGGGAATAGTATGGAGCGGGGCGTCAGTGGGGAATAGTATGGAGCGGTGCGTCAGTTGGGAATAGTATGGCGCAGTGCTCCAGTGTAGAATAGTATGATGCAGTGAGTCAGTGGGGAATAGTATGGCACGATGAGTCAGTGGGGAATAGTATGGAGCGGTGCGTCAGTTGGGAATAGTATGGCGCAGTGCTCCAGTGTAGAATAGTATGATGCAGTGAGTCAGTGGGGAATAGTATGGCGCGATGCGTCAGTGGGGAAAAGTATGGTGCAGTGCGTCAGTTGGGAATATTATGGCGCAGTGCTCCAGTGTAGAATAGTATGATGCAGTGAGTCAGTGGGGAATAGTATGGCGCGATGCGTCAGTGGGGAATAGTATGGAGCATGGCGTCAGTTGGGAATATTATGGCGCAGTGCTCCAGTGTAGAATAGTATGATGCAGTGAGTCAGTGGGGAATAGTATGGTGCGGTGCGTCAGTTGGGAATAGTATGGCGCAGTGCTCCAGTGTAGAATAGTATGATGCAGTGAGTTAGTGGGGAATAGTATGGCACAGTGAGTCAGTGGGGAATAGTATGGCGCAGTGAGTCAGTTGGGAATAGTATGGTGCAGTGCTCCAGTGTAGAATAGTATGGTGCAGTGCTCCAGTGTAGAATAGTATGGTGCAGTGAGTCAGTGGGGAATAGTATGGTGTGATGCGTCAGTGGGGAAAAGTATGGTGCAGTGCGTCAGTGGGGAAAAGTATGGTGCAGTGCGTCAGTGGGGAAAAGTATGGTGCAGTGCGTCAGTGGGGAATAGTATGGCGCAGTGCTCCAGTGTAGAATAGTATGATGCAGTGAGTCAGTGGGGAATAGTATGGAGCGGTGCGTCAGTTGGGAATAGTATGGCGCAGTGCTCCAGTGTAGAATAGTATGATGCAGTGAGTCAGTAGGGAATAGTATGGCGCAATGCGTCAGTGGGGAAAAGTATGGTGCAGTGCGTCAGTTGGGAATATTATGGCGCAGTGCTCCAGTGTAGAATAGTATGATGCAGTGAGTCAGTGGGGAATAGTATGGTGCGATGCGTCAGTGGGGGATAGTATGGTGCGATGCGTCAGTGGGGGATAGTATGGTGCGATGCGTCAGTGGGGAATAGTATGGCGCAGTGAGTCAGTGGGGAATAGTATGGCACAGTGAGTCAGTGGGGAATAGTATGGTGCGATGCGTCAGTGGGGAATAGTATGGTGCGATGCGTCATGAGGGGATAGTATGGTGCGATGCATCAGTGGGGAATAGTATGGAGCGGTGCGTCAGTGGGGGATAGTATGGCGCAGTGCTCCAGTGTAGAATAGTATGATGCAGTGAGTCAGTGGGGAATAGTATGGTGCGATGCGTCAGTGGGGAATAGTATGGTGCGATGCGTCATGAGGGGATAGTATGGTGCGATGCATCAGTGGGGAATAGTATGGAGCGGTGCGTCAGTGGGGGATAGTATGGCGCAGTGCTCCAGTGTAGAATAGTATGATGCAGTGAGTCAGTGGGGAATAGTATGGAGCGTGGCATCAGTTGGGAATAGTATGGCGCAGTGCTCCAGTGTAGAATAGTATGATGCAGTGAGTCAGTGGGGAATAGTATGGTGCGGTGCGTCAGTTGGGAATAGTATGGTGCAGTGCGTCAGTTGGGAATAGTATGGCGCAGTGCTCTAGTGTAGTATAGTATGATGCAGTGTGTCAGTGGGGAATAGTATGGCGCAGTGAGTCAGTGGGGAATAGTATGGCGCAGTGAGTCAGTTGGGAATAGTATGGTGCAGTGCTCCAGTGTAGAATAGTATGATGCAGTGAGTCAGTGGGGAATAGTATGGCGCGATGCGTCAGTGGGGAATAGTATGGTGCGATGCGTCAGTGGGGAAAAGTATGGTGCAGTGCGTCAGTTGGGAATAGTATGGCGCAGTGCTCCAGTGTAGAATAGTATGATGCAGTGAGTCAGTGGGGAATAGTATGGTGGGGGATAGTATGGTGCGATGCGTCAGTGGGGAATAGTATGGAGCGGTGCGTCAGTTGGGAATAGTATGGCGCAGTGCTCCAGTGTAGAATAGTATGATGCAGTGAGTCAGTGGGGAATAGTATGGCGCGATGCGTCAGTGGGCAATAGTATGGAGCATGGCGTCAGTTGGGAATATTATGGCGCAGTGCTCCAGTGTAGAATAGTATGATGCAGTGAGTCAGTGGGGAATAGTATGGCGCGATGGGTCAGTGGGGAAAAGTATGGTGCAGTGCGTGAGTTGGGAATATTATGGCGCAGTGTCCAGTGTAGAATAGTATGATGCAGTGTGTCAGTGGGGAATTGTATGGTGCGATGCGTCAGTGGGGGATAGTATGGTGCGATGCGTCAGTGGGGAAAAGTATGCTGCAGTGCGTCAGTTGGGAATATTATGGCGCAGTGCTCCAGTGTAGAATAGTATGATGCAGTGAGTCAGTGGGGAATGGTATGGTGCGATGCGTCAGTGGGGAAAAGTATGGTGCAGTGCGTCAGTTGGGAATATTATGGCGCAGTGCTCCAGTGTAGAATAGTATGATGCAGTGAGTCAGTGGGGAATAGTATGGCGCGATGGGTCAGTGGGGAAAAGTATGGTGCAGTGCGTGAGTTGGGAATATTATGGCGCAGTGTCCAGTGTAGAATAGTATGATGCAGTGTGTCAGTGGGGAATAGTATGGTGCGATGCGTCAGTGGGGGATAGTATGGTGCGGTGCATCAGTGGTGAATAGTATGGTGCGATGCGTCGGTGGTGAATAGTATGGTGCGATGAGTCAGTGGGGGATAGTATGGTGCAGTGCGTCAGTGGGGAAAAGTATGGTGCAGTGCGTCAGTGGGGAATAGTATGGCGCAGTGCTCCAGTGTAGAATAGTATGATGCAGTGAGTCAGTGGGGAATAGTATGGAGCGGTGCGTCAGTTGGGAATAGTATGGCGCAGTGCTCCAGTGTAGAATAGTATGATGCAGTGAGTCAGTAGGGAATAGTATGGCGCAATGCGTCAGTGGGGAAAAGTATGGTGCAGTGCGTCAGTTGGGAATATTATGGCGCAGTGCTCCAGTGTAGAATAGTATGATGCAGTGAGTCAGTGGGGAATAGTATGGCGCGATGGGTCAGTGGGGAATAGTATGGCGCAGTGCGTGAGTTGGGAATAGTATGGTGCAGTGCTCCAGTGTAGAATAGTATGATGCAGTGAGTCAGTGGGGAATAGTATGGCGCGATGCGTCAGTGGGGAATAGTATGGTGCGATGCGTCAGTGGGGAAAAGTATGGTGCAGTGCGTCAGTTGGGAATATTATGGCGCAGTGCGTCAGTTGGGAATATTATGGCGCAGTGCTCCAGTGTAGAATAGTATGATGCAGTGAGTCAGTGGGGAATAGTATGGCGCAGTGCTCCAGTGTAGAATAGTATGATGCAGTGAGTCAGTGGGGAATAGTATGGTGGGGGATAGTATGGTGCGATGCGTCAGTGGGGAATAGTATGGAGCGGTGCGTCAGTTGGGAATAGTATGGCGCAGTGCTCCAGTGTAGAATAGTATGATGCAGTGAGTCAGTGGGTAATAGTATGGTGGGGGATAGTATGGCGCGATGCGTCAGTGGGGAATAGTATGGAGCATGGTGTCAGTTGGGAATAGTATGGCGCAGTGCTCCAGTATGATGCAGTGAGTCAGTGGGGAATAGTATGGCGCAGTGAGTCAGTGGGGAATAGTATGGCGCGCTGCGTCAGTGGGGAATAGTATGGTGCGGTGCGTCAGTGGGGGATAGTATGGTGCAGTGAGTCAGTGGGGAATAGTATGGTGCAGTGAGTCAGTGCGGAATAGTATGGCGCGATGCGTCAGTGGGGAACAGTATGGTGCAGTGCGTCAGTTGGGAATATTATGGCGCAGTGCTCCAGTGTAGAATAGTATGGCGCGATGCGTCAGTGGGGAATAGTATGGCGCGATGCGTCAGTGGGGAATAGTATGGCGCGATGCGTCAGTGGGGAATAGTATGGCGCGATGCGTCAGTGGGGAATAGTATGGCGCGATGCGTCAGTGGGGAATAGTATGGCGCGATGCGTCAGTGGGGAATAGTATGGCGCGTGGCGTCAGTTGGGAATAGTATGGCGCAGTGCTCCAGTGTGGGATAGTATGGTGCGGTGCATCAGTGGTGAATAGTATGGTGCGATGCGTCGGTGGTGAATAGTATGGTGCGATGAGTCAGTGGGGGATAGTATGGAGCGGTGCGTCAGTGGGGGATAGTATGGAGCGGTGCATCAGTGGGGGATAGTATGGTGCGATGCGTCGGTGGGGGATAGTATGGTGCGATGCGTCAGTGGGGGATAGTATGGAGCGGTGCGTCAGTGGGGGATAGTATGGAGCGGTGCGTCAGTGGGGGATAGTATGGAGCGGTGCGTCAGTGGGGGATAGTATGGAGCGGTGCGTCAGTGGGGGATAGTATGGAGCGGTGCGTCAGTGGGGGATAGTATGGAGCGGTGCGTCAGTGGGGGATAGTATGGAGCGGTGCGTCAGTGGGGGAATAGTATGGAGCGGTGCGTCAGTGGGGAATAGTATGGAGCGGTGCATCAGTGGGGGATAGTATGGAGCGGTGCGTCAGTGGGGAATGGTATGGAGCGGTGCGTCAGTGGGGGATAGTATGGAGCGGTGCGTCAGTGGGGAATGGTATGGAGCGGTGCGTCAGTGGGGGATAGTATGGAGCGGTGCGTCAGTGGGGGATAGTATGGAGTGGTGCGTCAGTGGGGAAAAGTATGGCGCAGTGAGTCAGTGGGGAATAGTATGGCGCAGTGGGAGGCACACTGCCAAACATATAAAAAAAAAGCCTAAACATGGAGTTCAAAACAGCAGGTAGGCATCTCTGATAAGGTTTTATTAGAAAATGTAATGGTTGCACTCCTATTGTAAATTTTACATTTACTTTAAATCCGCTCTCCGCTGATATTGAACCCATCTGTAAAAGGACTTGATCTACAGTTTACACAGCAGAAATCTGATCACTGAGGCCCACAGATGGAATAAACACTTTAATGGAATCCTGTATTATTGGAGAGGTTGTCCATTAGAAGCTAAACCTCTACATTAATAGATAGAACATAGCCTGATATGCTGCACTGCCGGTACTGTAAACCTCCTAAATGAAGCAATAATTAAAACGCTTTCAATTGGCTTACCTAGATACACCCGCTGATGGCAAACACTCAGATTGTGCAAATTCTGCAAAGGCAGGATCCGACCGGTTCTGTGCTGACTAGTGACGGTGCCAGAGGTAGTGTTACATCACCGCAGCTAAATTAAAATATCTCTGTATTAGCTGCTTTCTAAGAAGAAATACCACGCCAACGGGGTCATTGCACCATTGCCACTTTAACAAGCAGAAGTGTGGATAGTGTTTACAGTATCTCTTTAATATCCTTATATGTTCTAATAGTTGGCAATGAATACAATTTTCTGCTCTGCCTAAGGACATCCAGCGTCGGTAAAATTCCTGTAATTGAATCAGTGCTTTCCCATGGGGAGAGCTTAAATGCGCTTGCAGTGCTCGCCGTACATGCACAATAGCCCCTCTGAGCAGGCAGAATTGGTTGAGTACACAGGTTTTTTTTTTCTTTTTTAACCCCTTTCGATGTCAAGAGGGAGGTGGCATGTGGGTTAGGGGCATACATAGGGAACTATGGTGTAAGGAATACATCACAACTTGGCTGCAGAGAGTCTGAAAACCTACAGGTAGTGATATCCTTTTATATTTTTATATATATATATATATATATATATATATATATATATATATATATATATATATATATATATAAAAACGTTTTATGCAAAGGGTTAACAATCTGAAAGAGAAAGGTGTAACAAGACATACCATTAGTATGGCACCCTCCCAGGAGTAGCTCTACCATTTGGAAATGGTTTAACAAAATATATGGGGTCTGCCAGGTGCTGGTCAACTCCTTTATAAATAAACCGATAAAGAAATTGAGCATTCACTGTGAATTTCAATGAAAATGTGTATTAAATAAACACAATAAACATCTGATGTTTATTGCATTTGTTTAATACAGATTTTTCACATTACAGAGGTTGAGTGCCAAGTGGAGCCTCTCACACTGGTGTATTGAATGGTGACTTGCAGGGATTTCTGGGAAATGTAGTTCTGCCCCCAGCCACAATTCCACTCATCAGACCTGACTAATGCAACTACACAGCAAGTCGACATCAGTGGCCCTGCTAGATTTTGCGGATGGGTATTCACAACAATTGCCAGAACCATCATATGCCAATACGTATGGCTTTCACTGAGGCTTTTTCTAAATGCTGGACAGGGGTGTATGAAGCATGTCTTGAGATTTGCACATAAATGTGGCCTCAGATAGGCAACGTGGCTCAGTTTAAGGTCCACAATTCACTACAATTTTGTTTTTAGTGAATAAACCCCATTAATTTTTCCTGGAGTGAACAGAAGGTTCGTCGCTGTCACACATTGGCACATGTAAACTTTTCTCAAGCAGTTGCTCCCAAAATAAATGTGTCCAGATGTTCCGGGAGACCTGCTGCTCAGTGGAAATTCTCCTGGGATTGTGTAGAGACCACTGTATACTTTGTGTATCTCAAATTCTCAAGAATTTGTATAAACATCTATTGTGAAGTTTGCTCCTTTTTTTTTCGTATTTCATTTGCTTGGATTTTTGGTAGGTGGGAAGCCATTAAAGGCACGTATTGGTGTACTTTGGTCCTGCAGATGTCTGTAAACTACATTTCCCATGAAGCTTAGTCTGTGTTAAAATATAACTTTGTATCGGTTTCTGCTGTAAGCAGTTACTGCTGTTTTAACTGGGTCCAGAATACAAAGCGTGCTGTGACATGTGTTGCTGTGTCATTATCCTTTTAAACTGTGTAGTTTACCAGTGTTATTGGAAGCAGATTCATGGACTAAGTGGCTTTGCAAGTAATGGAAAATTATTCAAATAAAACTTTGCGTAGATCGTGTTTCTCAAAGCTCTGTTTCATGGACGGCGAAGCTATCTCTGCAGATGCTGCCCGTGATGAAGGGCAATATTGCACATATCACCTCTGTACGGTCTGGCCACCCTAATCTCAGGCAGAAATAAGACATAAATATGCTGGTATGCCAGAAACTAGTGGGAGATACAATCTTGATTGGCAGCTGCTGCCATCTTAACCGCTAAACTAATGGTAGCAACTGAAATGGTGGCCGTCTGAGACTCATGTAAGGGCTGTGTTGTACCCCTCACCCCCCAGATCCTCCTGTGGCTGCACAATTTTTTTTTTTTTCTCAGGCAACAGCCAACTTCAGAATACAACAACCCGGTGAGCTAGTTTGGGCATAGATATACAGAGAGTGACCAGCAGGAGAGTTCTCTGTGTTCTCCCCCTCCTGTCACCTGGACGTGTTTGCGCCCCACCTGGGCCGGTACGTCCTAAGTCGGGAACCTGGGCTGCCTTATGGTAGCACCGTCCCTGACTGTGGAACTTATGGAAGGGGAAGTAAACCTCCCTTGCTGTCAATCCATTTCTGGTCCACCTATAAAAGTTAAGATTTTCGATTTGAAATCACCACTTTTATAAGCTACCACAAATATGACAGACTCCAGACTTATAAAGCACTTCAGCAAGCTAAAGCAATCAGCCAATGAACGAACGGAAGTTCCTACTAGGAACCGCCGGCTCACCAGTGATGGTAGTGAAGTTGGGGAGTGATGCTTGGCAGACCCCAGATAAACTGGTTAAAAACATTTGGACTACTTACATTGTGTGTGGGGGTGGCAGGGCATCCCTGGCACCGTAATCACTACAGTGAGCTGTATTGCTTATGGTGCTCTGAATATATATTTGCAGAACTATGGAAAAGTTGAAATTACAGTATGGTGATGGCATAAAAAACAGACTGGGCGACAGGCGGAGCCTAACCGTGAGCCAGGACGGTCGCATGCCTGAAGAGCTCCGTACGAAGACACCGAAAAACGGCTAAAATTGGGGAGAAAGCCATCACCTACCCTCACAAAAACTGTCCCCTGGCTGAGAGTTCGGACATGGGTCGGAAAAATAAAAAGCCCAAGCCTGATAAAAGCCCGATGAACCGGGATATCGCCGATCTCTTCCGCAACTCCCAGAGGGCCGCGTGGGACAACATGGCGCTCGCGGACGAGGGCTCCTCTTACTCATCGGAGGACATGGCCGAGGCCCCGATGGTGAGCGCCTTACCTACCACTAAAAAAGCACGGGCCCCATCGGCGACGGACCGGGACCCCATCACAGCAACCCAACTCAAAGCAATGTTGGCAGAACTTCGAGAGAACATAGCGGGAGACCTTGCCCCATTCAAAAAGGCCATCGAAAGTGCAACTACCAAAATGGTCCAACTTGAGGCCACCCAGAGCACCCACGAAGGCCGGCTCACAGAGGTGGAGAGAGGCCTGGCTAACCTGACCCAATACCAACAACAAATTGACACCAGATTAGATGCCATGGAAGACCAACGGCGCAGATATAACCTAAAACTAAGGGGAGTGCCCGAGACAGTGGGACTGCAGGACTTACCTCATTTCCTCAGGCGGCTCTTTGCAGCCCTCCTACAGCCGAAACAGGCCAAAACCATGAGACTCGATGGCATGTTCCGTCTAACAAAGCCACCCAATGCACCGCCGACAGCGACCCCGGACCTTATCCTCCGTTTTGGCTCCATGCGGGACAAGGCCCTACTACAAGAAGCAGTGAGGGGAAAAACCCCCATCACCTTTGAGGGCGCCACACTGCACTTCTTTCCAGACATGTCAAGGGGCACTCTCCTATGGCGCCGATCCCTGCAACCACTACTCCAACTGCTCCGAGCCAAGGAGGTACCGTACCGCTGGGGCCCGAATCGCACAGTACTAATTACAGCCGGAGACACCGCTCTACGGGCAAGCACCGACAAGGAACTAGAAGACCAACTGCGGACACTTGGAATAACTCTGCCATCACCAATTGCAGGAGGGGACCTGTCACGGGTGGATTTGGCGAAAGTCAGGGATTTTACACCGCGAACCACGAAACCCACTTCCTCCACGGGAACGGGGACTTGAGGGGAAAAGAGCGGGCTCAAGGGTCTGCTGCGCCCTTATCCAGGACTCTCTTATCACCCATGGACTGGCCTACGGCCATCATTTCGGGGACTTAAGAATGCCATAACTGCTTTATCCCCCCCCCCCCCCCCTGTTGAAATTGTTTTATTGGTTTATTATGTTAATGTTTATCCACTCTTGCTGCACCTCACGTGAACGCAAAGTTAATCGAGAAACGACCAACGTGTGAGTTACTATAACCAGTAGTTTAAAGTTGCAGTCAGTTTTTAGCACTAGCCGGTGGTACTCACTTGAATATTTACACATGTATAATCTATGATGTCAATAGATCAGCGAATACGCACACTAAGACTAGGCCTAAGACTTCACTTTATATTTCTTATCTATGTGTATTATTGTTCTTATTTTTTATTAATTTACCAGTGAACGTTACTAGCTAGCTACATGTCAGACACACACAGGACCGCCTCACATCAGGTTCTGTAGCGGTATGTTTAATCTCTAACAAAACACAGCAAATGTGATGCTCTGCCTGTTATCAAAGTTAAGCGAATGTGTTACTCGTTATTAGTTTGAATCTAGCGAGGGTCAACCTGCATTACTTCTTGGCTTCCTTAATGCACTGAGCGTATCCTTTACCTTATTACGTATATTTACAGGGTGAGATAGTCTATCATAGTGTATCATAAAATCTAAAATTGTGCATAATGCCCACCTGTAACAATATATGCTGGAAGATTTACACTACCTTCCCATAACCTACTAATCGACCCACTATCTACTCATAGTCCCTAAAAAGCTATGATTCATAGATGCTACCAGCAAGTAGTTTAGTTAACACATGCATAATCTGTTTAATTTTTCGGCTCACAGCTAGTTTATCCAATGCCATAACGTGTTATCCAACCTGGATTGTGTTCCTTTACTTCATTTGTCTGTAAACTAATTGTACGCAACCCTAGCTAACCATATCATAGGAACGCTACCTTGCATAGACTAAACCTTGTCTAGATGGCATGTTGGGTTCCCCGATAAACCTGTTTATTTCTTATGTTTAAACGAACAAAAAAAAAAAAAAAAAAAAGCGCAACAAATCCTCTTTACCACTATGTCATTGCATCAACTCCTGTTAACTGTCATAATTACTCACTGTATCTGGCATTGCGCTTCAAAAATAAAGAATTCAAAAAAACAGACTGGGCACATAACTTATGGCATTCTCAGGTTTATTGGAGCAACGTTCTGTATTTAAAAATGTTGGCAGCGTTTTACCGAGTGAAAGTCCCTAAATCAAGTCTTTATCTGGGGAAAAGTTGATGCTTTAGCCTGGCATCACAGTGTGCTAAAATACTTTTGAAACAGACATACAGGGAGTGCAGAATTATTAGGCAAGTTGTATTTTTGAGGATTAATTTTATTATTGAACAACAACCATGTTCTCAATGAACCCAAAAAACTCATTATTATCAAAGCTGAATATTTTTGGAAGTAGTTTTTAGTTTGTTTTTAGTTATAGCTATTTTAGGGGGATATCTGTGTGTGCAGGTGACTATTACTGTGCATAATTATTAGGCAACTTAACAAAAAACAAATATATACCCATTTCAATTATTTATTTTTACCAGTGAAACCAATATAACATCTCAACATTCACAAATATACATTTCTTACATTCAAAAACATAACAAAAACAAATCAGTGACCAATATAGCCACCTTTCTTTGCAAGGACACTCAACAGCCTGCCATCCATGGATTCTGTCAGTGTTTTGATCTGTTCACCATCAACATTGCGTGCAACAGCAACCACAGCCTCCCAGACACTGTTCAGAGAGGTGTACTGTTTTCCCTCCTTGTAAATCTCACATTTGATGATGGACCACAGGTTCTCAATGGGGTTCAGATCAGGTGAACAAGGAGGCCATGTCATTAGATTTTCTTCTTTTATACCCTTTCTTGCCAGCCACGCTGTGGAGTACTTGGACGCGTGTGATGGAGCATTGTCCTGCATGAAAATCATGTTTTTCTTGAAGGATGCAGACTTCTTCCTGTACCACTGCTTGAAGAAGGTGTCTTCCAGAAACTGGGAGTTGAGCTTGACTCCATCCTCAACCCGAAAAGGCCCCACAAGCTCATCTTTGATGATACCAGCCCAAACCAGTACTCCACCTCCACCTTGCTGGCGTCTGAGTCGGACTGGAGCTCTCTGCCCTTTACCAATCCATCCATCTGGCCCATCAAGACTCACTCTCATTTCATCAGTCCATAAAACCTTAGAAAAATCAGTCTTGAGATATTTCTTGGCCCAGTCTTGACGTTTCAGCTTGTGTGTCTTGTTCAGTGGTGGTCTTCTTTCAGCCTTTCTTACCTTGGCCATGTCTCTGAGTATTGCACACCTTGTGCTTTTGGGCACTCCAGTGATGTTGCAGCTCTGAAATATGGCCAAACTGGTGGCAAGTGGCATCTTGGCAGCTGCACGCTTGACTTTTCTCAGTTCATGGGCAGTTATTTTGCGCCTTGGTTTCTCCACACGCTTCTTGCGACCCTGTTGACTATTTTGAATGAAACGCTTGATTGTTCGATGATCACGCTTCAGAAGCTTTGCAATTTTAAGAGTGCTGCATCCCTCTGCAAGATATCTCACTATTTTTGACTTTTCTGAGCCTGTCAAGTCCTTCTTTTGACCCATTTTGCCAAAGGAAAGGAAGTTGCCTAATAATTATGCACACCTGATATAGGGTGTTGATGTCATTAGACCACACCCCTTCTCATTACAGAGATGCACATCACCTAATATGCTTAATTGGTAGTAGGCTTTCGAGCCTATACAGCTTGGAGTAAGACAACATGCATAAAGAGGATGATGTGGTCAAAATACTCATTTGCCTAATAATTCTGCACACAGTGTATATAAGTCTCAGAACACCAATAAACCTAAACCTCCTTCGCTAAAGCTCAGAAGAAGGCATCCATGAGAAGTATCTTAACAACCATTGGGTTATTTGTAATGTGTATGACTTGTTAGGTAGGTTTGTGATGACATATAAATTTATTCTTACAGAGGACTTCTGCCGCGAGACACTTTTACATCTAACAATGAGATGGGGTCTTATAGAGCTTTCGCATTTCCTCATGTACCGGCCGGGCGGAGCGTCCGCACTGAGAATGAAGAATGAGGATGGAGACACCCCAGTTGACCTGGCTTCTCGGAATGGCCATACCAGACTTGTTGAACTCTTGAGAAAGTAAGTAAACCTGTTTTATTGCAATATGTTTGTTGTGTTCTGAGGGTTATGGTTTGTGATCTTTCTATGGGCCAGTTAGCCCATTTTTTTTAGCAATTGGTGAAGCAAATTATAATTTACCACAATGCCCCAAGCATTTCAAGTTTTGTGCTTTATTTCTAAAAGAAATACCACCTCGCTGCTTACTGTGCAGTTTTTGCTGATATAATGGATTCAATGAAATTATTTAGATATTGAATTCTGCCATATAGACACACAACTGATATCTCTGCTGCAGAAGGGTAACTTCCTCAATAGATATAACAAACGAGAGCACCTAGGGGACCCAGGTGATAAAATTATTTGACTCCCTACTGTGGGATGACACCAGGACACTCCTGGTACCATTACTATTGCAATGCATGAATGGGGGGGTCTTGGTATTTAATAGATATACCCCCAATGACATGCATGCATTTATTGATGTATATTTTCAATGGCTGTATATCTAAAAAAGCTTGCAAATGCTGGTAGATCCCCAGCTTTCAGTCTGTCCCGGGAAATGACCACTCAAAGGCATCGCTGAAATTAAAGGGATTCTATAGTGCCAGGAAAACAAAGCTTTTTTACTGGCACAATAGGTTTCTATAGTACTCTGCTCCCTCATACAGTGTCTCAGAAATTGCAATAAATACCACTGTTGGGTTAAGGGACATGGGACATACACACAGAAGGAGGGGGAGTGCCAGAAAGACGCAGAAACCGGGGAGAACTTGGCCAGAGAGGACAAGGTAGAATTGAGACCTGTACATGCGCATTCTCACGGGCTTACTGTGAACGGTCAGAGCAGGAAGGTGCACTTTCGTTAACAGAAGGTAACAGAAGAGGAAGAGAATCTTCCTGGCTGTTTGTAAGCTGGAGAGGTGTTTCTTTTTTGAATTGTAAAAATGCCAATTTTGCATAATATAAAGTGGATTAAGATGGGATGCTCCTTACATAGATAGCACTTCAGGCGCTTGTTTGAAACACTGCAAATGAGGCACTGTCTTCCAGAATCCAATGATAAACCTGGCAGCTCATGGTAATTGACCTGTAATTTGTAACTGCAGATTTTCCAATACAGTCAGCTGCCATCCTGAGTTTGCAACAAAGGCATTCAACTATAAACAACTTACCCTAAATGCTTTGTTTGTGGAGTGGTCCTTCTAATTAATAAGCTGAATTTATTGTGTTGATTGATAGTTTGTATTGATTGTGTTTATTTAGTTGATTGATTGTTACTAAGCAGCCATGAAGTGCTTATGGTCACGCGATGTAACTGGTTAACTCCCTCTTTATTCATCACATGTTGGCTTGTTACCATTATATACCTCTTGATGCACTAGGCCTTGTGATCGGGCCGAAATGTTGTTATGAGACCTCAATAAATTGAATGCTTTCACATATCGTGGTGTACAGCACCATCTTCTTTGTGCCATACCTCGTTTGGGAGCCAGGCTGCAGAATACCATGTTACCTCATTCCGGTTCAAACTGTTCTAAAATGGTTTAGCGCCGAGCAGAGAGACTGCTCTAGGGAACTTTAACTACTTCAATGAATTGAAGTGATTATAGTTCTTAAGGTGTCACTTTAAGTGTGAGGTGGGATGTATCTGCTAAGGTACCTTAAAATAACACTAGCTATGGATTCCCCAGGTAGGGTAATATTGTGTTTTATATTATATTATTTAATTTATTTTATATACTTTTTTTTTCTGATCTTATTTATTTTATTGTCCTTTACGATCAGTTAATTTTTTTATATTTCCTTCTTTTATTTTCGTCTTTTTATTTTCTATCATTCCCAATATTCCCCTTCCTCCTGGCTTTATCCACCTCCTCCTTTTTTTAAAATCTGTTTTTATCCATGATCACTCATTACATTTAAGGCACAGTACATAATGTCTAGCATTTAAAGGCACAGTACATATTATTCTACACAATTTTTTATTGATTCTCCCATTTATTGTATTTTATCTTCTACAATTTCACACTCCCTATAATTTAGCTATCAGTCACAAGTCTACTCCTGGATTTTACACACTATCTTTTAGAGTGTCCTACTAATATTGGGACCTGTGCGGCATATAGAGGGTTAACTTTCCCCCTCCCCCGCTTTTTTTTTTTACCTTCATGCTTTCCTATGGGTCGCCTTGTCACACGACAGATTTTTACTCAGTCAGTGCAGTGGAGGTGCCTCTAGTGGCTGTCTGTCAGTAAGACGGTACTAGAGGTGGATATAAACCTGCAATGTTTTGCTTTGCAGGGTTAAGGGGACAGGGACACTGCACCCAGATCTCATTACTAAATTAAAGTGGTCTGGATAAATATATAGTATTCCTTTAGGCTGCTGGAACAATGTTACAAGTTAATGATTTTGAAAAATTCAGCTTTTGTATCTTTCCTATAGAAGGTGGTGGGGGGCTAGTCACCACTGTCTTTGGGTCTTTCCTCTGTATGCACCTTGTACATAGACTGCGAAGCTGCTGATTTGAAACTCTGTAGCCGTGGCACTGCGTATCCGAATCCAATAAACAAACATGGTAGATCATGGTAATTAAGTGGCACTTTGTAACTAACATCTGCAGGGATTCCACACTACAGAATTCTCAAAGAAGTCTGCTGCCATCCTGAGTTTTCAACAGTCATTCAATAAGACTCAACTCAAACAATGACCCCTGCTCCATCTATGTATGTAAACACTAACCTGGGGTGTTTTAAAGGTATATTAGCAATCTATTAGCAATCTGTGCAGCGTATTATAGTGGTTATGGTCCAAAGATTTTTTTTTTGGGTGCCTCCCCCCACCTCTACGCCCTTGGTTTATATAAAACTGATTTCAACTGATTTGACAGGAAAATAGTGTTCTTTCACTGTGTCTATATAAAATGTATATTATTTTTTGCCAGGGATATATGTTTCAGTCATTAAATTACTCTTTCACATGAGATCAAAATGTATTTTAATAACATTTTGGTTTTACGTTTTTTGTATTTTATTTGATACACTTAGGTTACATATTTGGAGCATTATTCCAGTTTCCATTTTAATAGCAAACGCTCATCAAAGACATTTCTCCAGAAATGTTTAATTTATTATTTCCTTTTTTTACTTTTTATAATTCTACTTCTATGAAATATGATCTAAACATCTGACACAAATTAAACAGATTTCTTAATCTGAAGCAGCCCCCCTTTCATAGGTAAAGCGAATAAAAAAAAACAAAAAACTTTGGAGTTTATTTACTAAAATGCCAAATCGTACGAGATATGCCAAAATAGCTTAGAAGGAAAAATAACTATTTTTATTTTTTTTTATTTTTTTTTCAATAAAACTGTTTTGGCCTGAAATAGTTTTTATTCCAGCTCTCACAATGAACCATTTGGTAAATAAACCCTTTAATCACTCCATAACTTTCTCTTTCCATCATTACCTTTATTTTGATTTTGATTGACAAGTTAATGTTCTTAAAACCTCATTTCTGATTGAAGTGCTGTCACTCGAGCATTGTATAATTATGTGTTTTAAAATAACATTGTGGGCTCGGTCTCTGAAGTTGAATTCAAATTGTTTATATTTCAGCTGGCCCCGAAACTATCTAACTTAGCAGCATTCTTCCTTCACGTTGCCTGGTATTTCACAGTTTGCTGATAGAGCTCTGCAGAGGCTCATGTCATTTCTGTCAGAGCTCTGTACTCCTATTTGCATGACTAGAGAACTTTAGTACATTTTGTTATGAATGTCTCGTTTGTTTATAGCATCTTAAAGAGTGCACAGTTTCCCTTGAGGCACTGTCTGTATTTCCCAGTCTTCGTCAAATAACTCCCCTTCCAGTTCGCTGACGAGTGCAGTACACACATGCCAGGCTGCTTTCTCCAGAACCCATTAAAAGAAAATTCTGTTTGATTTTAATTCAATTACATGAAGAAAATGAGCCAACATTTATCAATCCCTCCACAAGCTCATTTGGGTGATTGCACTGTTGGCGGACAACATAATCTCATCGAATCTACACGTTTCACAAATCTGCTGCTTCTGCAGGTGTTGAAGGAGGAAAAGTTCTGAATTCCGTGTGACTGTTCTATACGATTCTCCAGGGATTTATGTTAACTCTATAATCTTCAGTTTCCAGGATGCGCCTCCACTTGATTTCTGCAGTGCCGCAATCAATGAGGATACCTTCTTGAGGTTCTGCCAATCTTCTGGTGTAGTGACCCTAACTAGACTCCAACCTGCTGGATATTCGTTGGAGGCAGATATCGAGCTTCTTAGGAAATGTTTGTGGGATAGTCAGTTCTGTGAAAAGGTATGTCTCCAAATTTCTCTTCATCATTTTGTGTCTTTGACAAGTACTTTTAATTTTACTTGCTTAGTTTATGGTTTGGTTAAACTATTGTAAGAGCAAAATCTTATCATTCTAAGCTGAGGTCAAGTGCTATACACTTATATTACGATGCTTGGCAATGGGCAGTATTTTAAAGAGGAACTGTCAAGTACCTGGAATTGTAATACTATGTTTACTTATCACTATATTTAACAAATATGTATTTTTAAGATGGGAAAAATTTAATTAAATGTTAAAATCCACACCTCTTTATCCTGCAACTGGGTGCCTCCATTTTATCCCCCTGTCAGTCATTGTTTTAATCTATTCCCCTTACACCTGACAATCAGTATAGAGATGGCAGAGAAAAGGATCATTTAAACAATGTTTTTCGATTTCTTCTTTTCATTTGCAATGTTTGCCCTGTCTAAGGTGGATTGGGATGTCATTTGCAACATCGGCTAAATAAATTTAAAAGAAACCAGAGTAAGATCTCATGAAAAAAGATTAACACAAGTTAAAGGTGCCAGTGTCTTGTTCAGTGATCTAAATTACAGAGAAGTGTTCCATTCCTTTCAACTGCAGAGAATTGTCTTACTAGTGTAATAATACAAATTATAATAAGCACAGAACCTTTCTGTTCTGTAATCTGTCTTGTGCGTTCTTCCTAGATGTTTGTGAAAATGTTAAAAACCGTATAAATAACCCTAAGGGAGGAGTTGTAAAGCCTGCCTGTGAATTTTAAATCCAAGACTGTAGTCCCAATATGTCAAGACAATTGCAATCAGGGGTAAGGCAGAGGTTATAGAACACAACCTGTGAGCTTACACAGGATTCCACTGGGGCAAGTGACAAACAAGGTGCGAAAAGTGATAAAAGAGGTGAAAATTATTGTACTGTTTGGCGTAACTAATGAAAGATGAGAGAGTGAAAAGGAGGAGTATTATTTTATTGTCCCTTTGTAGTAAGTAGGACAACGCTAATATATAGCTGTATGACATTAAATAACAATTATTTATTACTGGAAGCATGGTGTTCCTGGGACAGATTCAAACAATTGGAAATATTAATTGTGCATTTCACATTCGTTCATTGACTTGTCTGATTAAAATAATTCTCTTCTGGTCTTCTGTTCATTAAAAATCAGTATTAATCCCCTTCGATCTCTCTGCTTTGCGGGGTGAATAATTGTTTGTATTGTACATCTGTGTAAAGTGTTGGGAGGATGCTTGATGTGAGTCTTAGCAGCTCTCCATGTTACATCAGACGGTTCATTCCTTCTTGCTGTAACAATAATATATACCTGTCAAACACAACATGTTCACAAACCTTATCCATCAAAAAATTAAACTGCACTTTTCTAGAAATGATTTCCTTGAATGATTAATGTCCTAGATCAGGGGTAGGCAACCTACGGCACTAGTGCCATGCACGGCACTCGAGGTGTCTTTGCACGGCACTCAAGGCTGCTAGAGTCAAACAGGCTCTGGCCTATCAGGAGTCCCAGTAAAACTTCAGATATCTGCTAATCCGAAAAGGTGGTGAAGGACAATCCTCAATTTATGCATTGCAGCACGTAGAGGTAGTGATCTCAGATCACTTCCTCCCAGCACTTGTGAATAGGAAGCCACTCTGTAGTAGAGCAGCTCGCAGTTGCTGTTGCAGCTTCTGTCCTTGACATGTACCTGGCCAGACTAGTCCCCACTGGAACCCAGGGAAGCCACCCACACTGCTAGATATACACAGAAATGCAGAATAACCCTCCCCTCATACAAATAATACGGACAGCTCACACACAATTGAAACACCACTAACAATCCACATACATGCACACAACCCCACATGCAATACCCCAAACAACCCCCACACACTACCAAACACACACTTTGACATATCCATCCATCCACACACACACACAATTCCGCAAGCAGCACCCATACACAGCTTACATTCATATGTATCATACACAATACCATAAACTACTCATGAACATAAACAATATAATAGCTCATATACGCAGGGCCTTCTTTAACGCGGGGCAAACTGGGCAGCTGCACCGTGAGCCCTGCTGGCCTTAACTATTTCTAACCCTCTGGCTGGTAATCTGCACACTAAGGAGGCCCACCGGGTGGCCCATGCACAAAGGACAACCTGCTGGGCTTCTGTCAGCAGGGACCCGGTCACACGCTGAGGTGCTTTAACAGCGCGAGCGGGCCCCTTGCTTTTCGGCAGCAGGCTGGGAGGAAGTGACGGCCACGCATCACTTCCTCCCACAAAGAGAGGAGCGCGCAGGAAAGAAGATTAGGCAGATTGGAGGGGGGCTGGCCAAGAGCTCTAGACCCCAACTCCCAACGCCCTCAGCCACCAGCAGGAAAGGTAGGAAACTGGAGGGTGAGTTTTAAAGTGTATGTCTGTGTCAGTATGTCTGTCAGTATGTTTGTGTGTGTGTGTCAGTATGTTTGTGTGTGTGTGTCAGTATGTTTGTGTGTGTGTGTCAGTATGTTTGTGTGTGTGTGTGTCAGTATGTTTGTGTGTGTGTGTGTCAGTATGTTTGTGTGTGTGTCAGTATGTTTGTGTGTGTGTCAGTATGTCTTTGTGTGTGTCAGCATGTCTTTGTGTGTGTCAGCATGTCTTTGTGTGTCAGTATGTCTTTGTGTGTCAGTATGTCTTTGTGTGTGTCAGTATGTCTTTGTGTGTCAGTATGTCTGTGTCAGTATGTCTGTGTCAGTATGTTTGTATGACAGCATGTCTGTGTGTGTGTCAGTATATCTGTGTGTGTGTCAGTATATCTGTGTGTGTGTGTGTGCTTGCAATCACGCCAACACCACATACAAACATATTCCACAAAAACACACAAAAACGTCTTAGTGCTAAATACAGACCTGCAAACATGAGTAAATGGTAGAGCCCCAGCTGTCAATGCTATTCTTGAGTTGCACGACAGATGGGGATCTACCTTTTAATCAACCGTGCAACAGGGAGACCGCCAAGAATTCTTGCACCTCTCTACTTTAGGTCCGCCACTGTGTTGAGGTGGAGGACGTGATTGCATGCCTGGGAAGGGGGGACAGGGTCCAGGGGGCCCTAAGCAAATGCTTTGCCCAGGGTCTAGTCATTATTAAAGACAGCCCTGCATATATACGCACAAATACAACGATACAAAGCAATTACAGTAAAAATAACACAAGCAGAATACGGCAGCATACACACCTCGATTTATAAAAAAATAGGACCGGCACGCTACGGGACATCACAATCCTATATCGGCACAGTGCTGCTAAAAGGTTGCCTACCCCTGTCCTAGATCCTGATTTCCTGTACATTATGGGGCTAACTTTTAATGAATTGGCCATCTTGTGATCCAAATAGAGCCTGTCTCAATGGAAAGAGTGCCATGAGTAATGGAATTTGGAAGTAAATCTTGGCAAGATTTCACCTGTTCATCCTTTGTTATCCTGACTTGTGTTCTTATGTTGTGTACTGTGTAGGTCTTCTTCCTGTCTGTGATGTTTGATACTTTTTAAGATGCCCAAAGTTAGAGGTTTGTAAGGATGTCATTGTGTTTTTTTAATTTTTGTTTTTATTCGTTTTTGTTTGTACTTTTACAGGATATGGACTTGTTCAACGTGTTCTCTTAATAAAAGTCAATAACTGAATGCACAAGGTGCACCTGATACAAAATTCCATTTGTTTTTTAAAGGAAAACAAATTACTTTAGACTCAAACAATGCAATGCAAATGTATATATTATCAATTATAAAATTGCTGAATTGATACTAGCGCTAGTAAAATTGCTGAATTGATACTAGTGAGATATAAAAGAAATTAAAGGACCCCTCTAGGCACCCAGACCACTTCAGCTTAATTAAGTGGTCTGGGTGCCAGGTCCAGCTCGGGTTAACCCATTTTTTTAATAAACATAGTAGTTTAAGACAAACTGCTATGTTTATAAATGGGTTAATCCAGCCCTCAAACCCTAGAGGCGCTTGCGTGATTCTCACAGTGAGAGCACGCAAGCGTCCATAGGAAAGCATTGATAATGCTTTCCTATGCGACCGGCTGAATGCGCGCGCAGCTCTTGCCGCGCGTGGGCATTCAGCCGAATGGGAGGAGAGGAGGAGGATCGGAGGAGAAGAGCTCCCCGCCCGGCGCTGGAGAAAGGTAAGTTTTAACCCTTTCCTCTCCCCAGAGCCCGGCGGGAGTGGATCCCTGAGGGTGGGGGCACCCTCAGGGCCCTATAGTGCCAGGAAAACTAGTATGTTTTCCTGGCACTATAGTGGTCATTTGACAGCTATAATATTGAACTTTTGCAAAATGAACTTTGTGTTGGCATGAATTAGTTTTTTTTTTTTTACATGGTTCTAAACATGACCTAATTTGAGTGTAATGGTATTCGGACAGTGTGTATATTTTAGCAAATTGGTACAAATGGCCTTTGGGATGACTAATTTTGGTAATTTTTGTCTGTTTTCTACCAACAACTCCTAGAGAGTTTGTGTTTGATGGGTTGAGTCTTTGCGTCTCATGCCTTTATCATTTTGGGAGTCTTGATCAGGCAATTATGGAAGGTCCTAGCGGAGAATTGGCCTCAGTCAGATCATCCCAAAATCTTTTTGTGCATTTATATTGATTTACTGAGATTGTGCAAGAAGATTTTGCTGATGTTGGCTGTCAGATTCTGATGTTTTTTTAGTTCTCAACAAAACTTACATTATGTGGAAATGTAAAAAAATGTTTTAATTTTTTTTTTACTGGTACTGCAGCTCCGCTAACACAGACTGAACACTAAAAAATGATATATGTTGGAGAGACACATGTGTCTAACGCTTCAAACTGGTTTTTTTCCGTGCCTTTAGATCAACCGCAAAAAACGATGTGAGCGAGGCTGACTTGATGGATGCATGTCTCTATTCAGAACTTAGATATGTAACTTTGATACTGACCATAATGCCATCATAGAGCTTTACCGATATGGATTTTTTAAAATTAAACTTGGTGTGTTTAAAGGCAACATGGTGTCAGTAACTTGGGCTGACTGGCATCAAACAGGTTGATTGTCATTGGGTGCTTGTTCCACTTGTCATTATTGACACAAGGTCTGATCCTCTTGTGCAACACTATTCGTGATAAAGCCAAGAAGCAGCACCACAAGTCCAAAGTGTTTTATCGGTCCTGGGCATACACACATAAAGAAAAAACAAAAGAATAGCAATACGAACAAACACCAGAAACAATCAAAAAAAATCCGTATTATAGTAGAAGAGTCTTTGTTATGAATAAAAAGTATATTTTGGTAATTGGAAGTATAGAGTCCTCAATGTTGTATGTGTTTCAGCCGTTCCGTAACTATAAAAGACACAAGCGAGGGAAGCCAATGGCACAGTATGTACAAACCAATAGGATAAGATGAGGAAATATATATAATCAACTCACATTTAAAAGAGTTATGGCTAGCTCCGGGTTTGAAGGGCGTACAGCAGTATAATTCTCGCTGTTACGGATATGTGTATCAGCCGTTCCATATATATAAAAGACAAAAGCGAGGGGAGTCAATGGTACACTATGTACAAACTAATAGGATAAAATGAGAAAATATATATAATCAACTCACATTTAAAAGAGCTATAGCCTGCTCAGGGTGTTAAGGGCGTACAGCGGTAAAATCCCTGCTTTAAAGGATATGTAGTCAGCGCCCTCCAAAGGGATGAAAGCGTCCTCCACTCAGGAAAAAAATATAAAAGAAAAACACAACTGTGCTTTCAGTAATATAAAATAGTGCAAATGGACATAAATAAAAATGTACTCGCAAGTCTAGTGCAAACTACTGCACTATGATATAAGCGTTGGTGGTATGATCCCCACCTAGGATATACTTGAAGTCATGCGATAACAGGAAGCCAGGTAAAATATCTCCATGTGTTCCCCAACTTCCTGTTATCATCGCATGTTATCATACCACCAATGTTTTTTCTGTGTTATACTTTTCCTCTTCAGAGGGTTTGAGGGTTACCCTCAGTTGGGCTGCTGCCTACTGTCTCCATTTCATATTCGATTCCCCCCCTCCCCCCTTTAGTACACACATAAAGAGCTTTAAATAGCTAGCTTTCCCTCTCTTTTATGCCCATTCATGTCTAATGCATCTTAGGAATGTAGGAATGTCACAATGTAATACCCCAACACGCAGTTTAGTATAGCAAGGGAAGAGACTAGGAAATAACGTATTACTGGGCCTTAGAATGACCGGACTAAACGTTAGATAGAGATAAAGCGTAATCAGAGACAAGCCGAGGTCAGGGAAACAGAGAGACAGCGAAAACAAGAACTAGCTAGAGTCAGGTACACGGTAATAGTCAGACAGGCAAACAAGACAAGAAAGGGTTAAAGATAACTCAGTCAGATACAAAGCCAATGTCAATACCAAAATAAATACAATAGATCAAGGAACGCACTAAAGGTTACTGAAACAGAAACCACGATAGGACAAAGTGGATAGGGCTAGAGAAGTTTAAATATCCTTAAACTTACATTTGATTGGCCCACGTCATGCCCACGCCCCCAAAACGTGTGTGTGTGGGAGCGTCGTAATGACGTGGGCCAATGGGAGCCTGAGTCTACTTTTGGCTCCCACTGCCCCTTTAAGAGTGCGCTCGTGATGCAAGCCGCCCTACTAGTGACAGACGGCCCGCTCAGAAGGGAAGATTGAGCCATGTGCGGCTCGAGCTGAGGACCCCGGCCGGCCCCTGGATAAGGTAAGTACCGCCACAGTTCTATGTGAAGAGAGTACCTCGATCATCCTCTCTTTATCCTCTAGGTTTCTGACCCATCTTATTATTTGATCACTGTCTGTTTGCTGCACGTCCTGACCCGTGGCACTATTCTGAATTTTAGTTTCCTTGACATTTGCTATGTCACCTATTCTTTTTTTTTTTGTGTGTGTGATTTACATCACCTGTTAGAGGTGCCTTTTTCTTTTCTGTTAACTCCAACCATTCTCAAGTTGATAATGTATTCTTCGAACCCTGTCTATATCTACTGTTAGGGATCCAACCGTGTTAATCCAAGACAGTCCAGTCCAGGCCTTGCACTTTCTATAGAATGAATGCATTATAGTAATTTACAATTCTTGCATCTTTTCAGATTATAAATCCTGTGCATGATCAGAATCATAAAACCCAGATGCCAACGGATGAAACAGATTTAGAAGAAGGTACCATTTTATTTCTCGATTTGTAATAGAATAAGTGACTTACAGTGTCCTAACTCAGTACCGAATTGGTGAACAAGTTTTTTTTTTTTATGTTTTTCACAGTGTTGTATGGGTCTCTTTCTGTGACATACTGATAACATTTTTCATTCTACGAGGGGAGGCTTAGGAACAGGAAAACAAGTATATTTAAAGCAATCCATTCTATTATGGATCCAAAAGCAATACAGCGGTGTGGCTGTGGGATTCACAATTTTTTAACATTTATTTTTAGAAGTTTTTGCATTTAATTTCCTTTTTAACATCTAATGTAAAATGACCAGGAATAAAAAAAAATCAACAGTAGAAAATATTGTTAAAGGGAAGTACTTGTTTTTTAGCAGTTTGCTGAGAAAATTATTGGCATGCTTGTGTTTTCTTGCATTTCTGACCGCGTACTCACTGCAACTTTCCGTGGAAAATACATTTATTTGCTGCAGCGTTTCACCACTTTTTGTTACTGTGGAGGTGAGGTGTACCAGGGTAAAGAATCTAAAAAGATTTAAAAAAAACTTTGCATTTCATTTTTTTTATTTATTTTAATGTAATTTAATTAATTTTTTATATTTTTAATGTATATTCTATGGAATGCTTGGTGGGATTGCTGCTCCGCACTTAAACATGCTGAGATGACACAGCAAAGAGGAACACTTAGATTTATACCGTTTCCATGTGTTTTTGTGTTCTCTGCTTCAAAATCAAATGGAATATCTGGAAATATATTTTGTAATGAAGATTGATGTGATCTTTATGAATTAATTGTGTATTTAATGCAATCGAATCAACTTATTAATAGAATGCTTAATTTGATAAAAAAAAGTGAACAAAACATTTTAGTTTTCTATATTTATTTTTTCCGGTAAATTGTTAGTTGTTTATAACATAAATGGTTAATTGAGCATCAGATAATTAGTTGTCCTGTTTCTCATGTACATATTTCGAGCAGTGTAGCAATGGTCCCTCTTGGAAACTGGTGATGTAACTCCACTTCCTGTTCTGGGAGTGATTTCAAAGAGCAGGAATGTCCTTGGAATTTTCCAATGGCAAATACCGTTATGCCTTTTGTTATAATGGTGAAAAAAAAAAAAAAGAAAAATAGAATTTTTCACAAATTTTGTTCCAACTGCTGCATTGTTCACTGAATATCTTAGAAAAAGTAATTTAAAAAGATAATTTTAATCTCTCATCTACGTCAATTCATAAATCATAAAAAAAATTCTCACGTGTTACTATTTTAAAGAGTTTTAAAAACACATTTATGATATTATGTAATAATAATTCTCTATTAAAATATGTATTCATTAAATCGACCTGCTAAGGATCACATATGTAATGGCCATAAGAAAAGAGCCTAACCAAACATTTGATTTCGGCAGTTTTAATTTCTGCACATTGCTTGAAAACAAATTACATAGAAATATAATAATTAGCCAAATGGTCTCTTATGAAGAAGAGATCACGGATGCATGGTGGTAAATTCTACATTAATACCACAAAAGATTGCAAGTAGTGCAAATGTGTATTTACAAAACTTAAAAATTAGTTTAACAACAAAAAACAAACCTGAAATGTTTGAAAATAATGTTAAACTGACTATAGACTGTCTTATGCTCTGTTGATTAAAATAATATTTTCAGGGGGAATTTTGCACCCGTTTTAAGTTAAAAAACAAACTAACAAAAAAGTGCTATCAAGTGCTTCCAGTCACCTGATAGAATTGAAAGGTAGCTACCAGCCCATGCACAGTTGCGCTGCAAGTGGCAGGTGTTCTCTTGAATGGAGGCCTCTTTTGACTGAATTCTAATTGTGTCAAGTACTCCCATCAAATTTCATGGGAAACTATTTTGTGTATGCGATAACTTGCTCTGTTAAGGAGAAAATCCGGGGTACTTGAACTTGGCTTTGTGGAGTTCTCACATTAACCTCGGTGATGGCTCGGTGGAGTATTGCAATGCACTTGGAAGTGTAATGCGCAGAAAGGCTAGGCCCATTCACGATGGGGATCATAATCATGTAAATGCCGTTTTTGTTTTTGCGTTAGCATCTTTTCTGTGGACAGTCGTGGAGTGGAGCAGAACCAACTCCAACCCTGCCCTGACCAGTTTAACAACTCAATCCTACCCAAATGCTAAATTAAAATCCTCTTGTAACAGTCTCAGAAACAGGAATACATGTTATATAGACCAGGTGTCGCCAAACAGGTAGCTGCTGCAAACATTATCCTCTGCCAGTTTCTGTCTAGGCATGAGATTGCATAGAAATGTGGATTCATCCTTTTTGTGCCCCACTCCCACCAATGTAGAGCAATGGATGGATATGTCCATCTGGATTGCTATAGCATGAGCCTCGTGTGGAAGCCGTTGGTCAATCTGAGGATCGGCAATGCACTTCTTGTAACTTGTGACCAATTTATTGCAGGCTTTTGTGCACGTCACAGGATTTCCCTTTAATGTTTAGTCTTGCTTTTCAGGATTGTACTCTTGGTTCCTGTGTTTTTTGATAGCCCTCTTCCTACTGAAACGCTGCTGTCCCTTACATCTTCTGATCACACAGTACAGAGACGCCTATCAGCCCAGACACACTCCTTGTGTTTCCTGTTATTTATAGTAATGCATTACCCAGCTTGCAATTAAAGGCTTGATTGTTTGTTCCCAAATAAATTAGTTTGCTGACAAGCATGTTTTAATAATGGGTGTGTTTGCTACCAACTGTAGCGTTCTCACCAGATCTTTAAAAGTTAGCCATGGCCACCAGGCAAACCATGCATCATAACGTCTTTCTAGAGGCTAACTGAACAAAATTAAGGCAGACAGGTTTACATTTCAATTACATTTATTATATATAGATTCATGGAGAGGATTGGTGTGATACATCTTCGGTTTATGATGGATTCAAATGTTTTTCTTTCAAACTCTGGCATGTTTAGAGAATCAAGAGTTTTGGTTTAATTTTGGACCTTCCAATAGCAGGTGTGTGTCCTACCTGTCAACTCTATGGTGTATCCCTCTGGAATTGGACAGTTTTTGTTGCTGCTTGGATTACCTGTTTAGAGATGACATGGATTGGCTGTGTCTCTTGCTGGATGATTTGCTTTAGTATGATAACCCGAACACCTGACCTCCATATTGTCTGCTAGATGTGGAGGTTTTAAAAACTGGCCCATCTCACTGGTCACCATGCAGAGGGCCTCAGTACTGCTGCATGATTTCCAAGATTCCACAAAGACTTAAAGACTTAAAGTTGGCTGCGTTTTCCAGCAGTAGGCAAAAGCCATGAGTGATATTTCCATGTCCGGACATCTTGGTAAGGAGCCGGCACTTATCCAGGTATTGGACTGATTTTGGAAAAACTGAAGACCAGTGACTCTTATGGCCCTGCACATCTCCCAAATTGACCTAGTCCTTAGTCTCTGGACATCTATTGTACTATACATGGAAAAAAGGGAATTTGAGACTGACTAGGATGTTTACTAAAGTGTGAATTGTCAGGAATCTAGTGTGAATGAAACGTGAATCTCCAATTTTAGGACAAAGTAGCCAAACTGGAAACATGTCTGCTATGTTTGGCTATTTTGGATTCACATCATTCACACTTTAGTGAATAAACTTGATAAGACTTAGGATAATAGGTGAAACAGTATTCTGTTTTTATACATACACATAGTTAAGAAATTTAAAGGGACAATATAGACTTCTCATTGAAGTGGTTTTAGTGTCTGGAATCCCTAATACTATGTTCCATTCAGTGATAAATGATTTTTAATTATGTAATGCTAAATGAATGTCCCCAGCAGTCCAACCCCTTTTTTATTTCTTGGACTGATGAGGAAGCATTAGCCTGAGCAGCAGTGGGCCGCAATTATTGGCTGAAAATGTCGGCTGACCACTGTCAGTCTGTCACGTGCAGATTGCTGGCATGGATTGGTATGGCTATGGAACTGTGTAATCTCTGCCGTAGCCATTTCTTTAGTGGTATCCAGGGTGTGTGTGACAAGGGTCCCTCACTCTGTGTTAAACTGCTTGAAAATGGTTGAAAACACTGAATGAATGGATGGTACCAGACTACAGGCATGGAATGGTTATATTGCCTAGCGTGTCCATTTAAAGTGTAAAGTGTTACATTTCAGACATATTTTGTGGTGTACTGTGTTCTGTATAATCATAAGAGAGCCCTACATAACATAAATATAAAAAAGAGGAACCATAATAACAGTAGTAGAGTAAAATGGAACACTCACAATTTTCAGAGCCCTTAGATTGGCTCTGAACTGTAACAGGATTTCATCCACCATTGGGATAACAGGAAATTGTAGTAAGGTCTTTACTGGAACAGTGGGATATCCAGAAGAACCAGGAACCGTGTGGTAAATGGTAAAAACACGTTTATTCCATATATATTTAAAAGAACAAATTATAAAATAAACACCACACGTTTTGACCTAGTGCAGGTCCTCCTCAGGTACAATCTGAAATAACAGGGGCAACAAGCTGTTTCATACCCTAAAAATAAATGTAATTAGATTCAGGTGTGTTAATTACTTGTCTACGACTAGTGTCCATATAGTGTCCAAACCAGATGCACATCGCCACCCCTAAGATGGCGATACATCCTGTTTCGGCCACAATACAGTCCAGAATGCCACCTTCAAGATGGCCGCACGTCAATCAAAATGATGCGACTAATTTAAAGTGTACTTGGGGACAATACACTTTAAGTTATTTTAGGCTGCACTGGATTATTATTTTGCTGAGCGCCACATATCCCTTATAACTTTTGTTTCTTTATATCTTGTGTGGTGGTCCATTTTTTTGCAAAATGTTTCCATCCATATCACGACAGAGGGTTTCTATGCTGTTTGGAAAGAAAATCGGTTAGTAAGTAAAGCGACAGTTTTATCTGTTTTTAATCCCTCTCTTTTCAGTGCACACCTGCTTTTAGTGGGTCTGTTGTGTTCTAAATGTTGGATATAATCTTTATAAAATACTTATACGCAATGCAAAGATCCAAAAAGACAAAGTACGGACTACTTTTTCTTATAGACAAGAATGAGGTTCACAAAAAGAGAAGCTCCTCTGTCAACTGTTGGAGTGATATCTGTGGGAATCAATAACCGTCTTCCTCATCAGGAGATATCTATGGAGGCTCCCGTGTTATTGTGGGGTCCTCCATAGCACATGCACAAGAGTACAACACTAACGCGGCTCCTGGCAGATGACGCACCAGGAGCTAAATCGAGCCGATAAAGAAGCAGTGGCTGTGAGGGACAGCTTCAGATAAATAAAACCTACCTTTGACTGAACCACATGGCTGCCAGACCCAAACCGGAGACATCACCTTTGGGGGTCTTTGCAAAATATGTAAAGACTCCTAAAAGTGACAGATTCGCTTTAACTTTGAGCGGTGCACTTCAATAATCGTTGTAGTATAGATTGGATGTACTGCTCTTTAACCTTTTTTTGTCACAGATCCAAATTATGTATGTAACTTTTTCCTTTTAATCTATTTCTTTAGTTGCTAAATTAATTTAGCAACCGATTTGTTCAATTGAATATTAAAAAAAATTTGCTATGGTAACCAACTTTTATTGGACAGGTGCCTATAGCCTAATAATTATATTTGTGTGCCTACAATTGGGCACAAACATAATTGACTTAAGGACCCATTTGTGGGTCCCAGCCCAAAGGTTGAAAAGAGGTAAGAACTACTGGTCTCGATTTTGCATCAACCAAAAATTAATACATTACAATTTACATAATGATTTGAGATTACGTTTGTTTGTCGATGGCAAAGAGGTTTAAACTGATCTGTTTAGTGGGAAACTTTCTCACCCCCCTTGAAGTCGGAAAATGTAAATGTCTCACAAGATCTGTTCTTGCTCATTTCCTGTCTCTGTGGGTGCTCGGAGTACGATTGATTAATCTGAGGTTATATATTTACTGATTTTTGTTTCTAAGGGACATTCCTGAGGCACATTACTCCTACAATTCCCCTTAGCTCAGCAGCAGTTGGGCACAAAATATGGCTATGTTTTCAAATACAAATCTCTACTGACATTTTAAATTTTTTGTTAAGTGTTCTTTCAAGCCACATGGATCATCTAACATAACTTGCTTATCAATGACACTTTCCTTCTGCAAACTACCAGATATACTTGGTCATTTTTGTACAGAGTGCTTGAGCAACCAAATATGTCAGGCATTCCCTGAAGCATTGTTATGGGTTTCCTTTTCAGTACATTATTTGAATTGAGGCTTGTTGATTAAATGGAAGCCAGCCAATCAAAGAGAGAGCATTGTCCTGATCTTGCAAATGTCAGCCAAAAAAAATTAAAAATACAAGTACAAAATCAAGGCTGCAGTGAAACAAACGATGGAGACCCTACCTTCCTCCAATGACCATAACATGAGTACACCAGCAGCAGGGATATTCACTCCAGTGTGAATTCCAAGTGAGTTTCAAATTTAAGACCAGAATTGTCACTGAAAACATTGCTGACTTAGAAAATCAAATTTGGCTATTTTGGCCTTAAATTTTAAATTCACTTCTAATCCTCACCTAAGTTGTTGCACCAGCATCAATGACCAGAACAGGTTGACAAGGAGGTCTCTGGCCTGAAAACTGGATGACTGAGAATGGAAATATTGGGTTGGAGGACAGGAAGAAAAAGATCAAAAACTGCTTCTTTTTTTCTTTTTTTGTTACAAGCAGGACTATGCCCAATAATCCAAAAAGTACAGGTTAAATACAGTCTGCTGCTTATCACAAAATACAAAAAATGCAGAAAGTCTAAAATGTCCACTGAGTTCTTCTTGAACTGGAGACTATTCTCCAACTCGAGTCTGGAAACCAAATCAGGTGTTTGCTACATTCTTTAAGACTACACATCCTCATCAAATGTTAATTTCCAGATGGTATCTGGATGGTACATAATTAGCAAAGCCAGAGTTAAAGCATATTTTTCTTTTGAAATCCTGTTTACATTGACAGAGAAACAGTTGACAAAAATGAATGTCAATAGCCTTCACTATGGAGATCGGTTGGTGTATGTGAACCTTTGCAAATATTGGAGGTGAAAAGTGAGAGCTCTGCCAAAATTTCCCCACCCCTTTCTCCTGTAGCAAGAAGGTGCAGAACACCTGAAGAGCCAAATTAATTCACATAGATGATGTTTAGTAACCTCTTTTGAGTCTTAATGAGCAATATGGGACAAAGACATCTGATGCATTCTGAAATTCAGTAGTTGATGTCTGTCTCTGGTAAGAAATTGAATAGAACTTTATAAACCTCTCTAAAACAGCTTAACATATACATACATTAATCTGAGTAGACCATCTGTACATTCCTGCCCTCACTCAGGACTAAGTAGGCTTTAGCGCACAACTAGTTAATTGTCCTGACAGGTTGAATAGACCACCGTAATGTCTGACTATCCAAGCACCAACCCTGCGATGTTCGTCCTCTACAGCCATTAAAGAAGCTCAGGGCCTGGTGACTATGGTTGGATAAAGGAGGTACTCCTTTTCCAAACTTCATGGTTGTTGAGAGAAACCAAATTATTTTAATGAGGTATGCGGTGTACCCAGGCAGCTCAAACCATAGTAGTTCTGGATGGCTATGAGAAAATATTGCTACACCTTGTCTAATCTATTCTTTTTGTCTGGTGATGGAGGTCAAGTGACAGACTAGTCCTACACCAGATAAAGGCCTTCAAAGATTGAATTGTGAATGCCCAAACTGGAAGACTCACATGAGAAGGTGGACAAAAAACAGTGACTGAAAGAGGAGTTAGTAAGGATGGGAATACTGTAGTAGTCCTAGTTGTGATGGGAACACTCAGGGCTGTTGGAAGGTGGAACATCTAAAATCTCTGTCAAAATGTTCTAGGTACTGCACAGAACCCTCAGACTCCCAGGCCTCTGGTAGATGACCCGAGAATGAGGAATAAACAAATACCACCCAGAGGGAAGAGAACATTAATTTTATATGTAACACATATAAGTTTTGCAGAGAAGAGATTAACAAAAACTCGTCTCTGATGTAAATAGTAAAAAAAAAAAAAAATCTGCCATAGGAGCTCTGAAGATTGAACTTCTGATAATTGCAGGGTACTGAATAAAGTTCATGAATAGGACCAGTGGCATCATGGGATTTGTAAATCACATTCTGGAAGAGAGATTCTTTCATTCTTGCTGCAAATAACCTTGAGTTCATATTTTCATATTTCACTGGACACTTTAGATAAACCTACCCAGGCCTTTACAGGTAAATTATCACAGCTTTGATTTCCTCACAGCTTTAACCAAAAGTGATAATTACTATATTATTTGTTAAATACTTTACAATTGCCTAACCCTTGCACCACCATCCCTCCCCTCCCCCCCCCCCCCCTCCAATATGCACCTATCCAATGGCTAGCAGTAAGAGAGTTAGGATTATTGGATTTAAAACATAGAATATTGCGATTTTTAAAAACTTTATTTTATGGTAATTTAAAGCTAAGACTCATTGCTATTCATTAAATTAAATCAGAAGTGGGCAGTTGAGAATGGATAAATTCTAGGCGTAGAGAAGTGGTACTTTAAGCTTCATCTGCAACAATAATTTAAGTGAAGTGAGGAATGCCAACATGCATGAATGTCAGACTTTTCCTAATTCCGATACTTAAGCTGATCATCAGTAGGCTTCGTTCTATACACATCAAAGGCAGGGAATTAATACAGGCCTGCATAATAACACATTGATTATTCATTGCTATTTTCTGTGCGCCTATGTAGACCTCTTGACGAGGCGTGAGATGTTTGTGTGCTATGAACCGGTTCGTGGTAGAGAAAATTAAGTCTGCTGAACTCTTGTGCAGTTGAGAGTTGTTCAGGGATACAGTGTAAGAATGGTGTGCTTGTTGTAAATCACTCTCCAAGGTCCCATTATACTTTGCTGTAAGTTTACATCCACATATTAACACTGTGCGCACCAAAGAGTCTATGCAAACTCATTGCCTTGTTTAACCTTTCTGGTAATCAATGTGTTAAAATTACCAGGCTTGTAAAATCTTTGGGACCTCCAGTGTCTTACAGGAGGACGTTGGCTGCAAATAAAATGTAACAGATATTGGAGACTTAAAAAACAAAAACAATAAAATAAAATAACATTTTTAGCCATTGTCCTTCAATTGTTTTGAATTATTTAATTTTTCTGCTTGATATTATAAACTGTACATATGACAGCATGACAATCCTGTATCGCACTAAATTAGTTTTTATTGGCATTAGTGTATTTGGTTATATTTATTTTCTGTTACTTTCTCTTAAAGTCAATAAACATGCTGCAGCCTAAATAGATTGCTTTTTTAAATGTGTATATGCAGTTAGATCGAGAAATATTTGGACACGGACACAAGTTTTTGTATTTCGGCTG
Organism: Pelobates fuscus; assembly: GCF_036172605.1. Classification (NCBI taxonomy): domain Eukaryota; kingdom Metazoa; phylum Chordata; class Amphibia; order Anura; family Pelobatidae; genus Pelobates; species Pelobates fuscus. The sequence continues at coordinate 41,599,868 of NC_086321.1, read as the reverse complement.
TTTAGCTTTAATTTGAGGGCAGGTAAACAATCTGAGTTGATTCCAGGTGTAGCATTAGCATTTAGAAGCTGTTGCTATGAACCCATAAAAGGCTGTCAAAGGAGCAATGCAAGTGAAACAGGCCATACTTGGGCTACAAAGAAAAAAAATCCATCAGAGACATAGCAGGAACATTAGGAATGGCTAAGTCGGCAGTTTTGTACATTCGGAGAAAAAAAGAACGTACTGCAACACAGGTCTACAAGACAAACACCTGGACGTCCATGGAAATCCGTGGTAGATAATCATAAGACCTATTCCATGGTAAAGAAAATCCCTTCACAACATCCAGCCAAGTGAAGGATAATTATGTGCCTACCTCCTGGAGATTGTTCAAGTCTAGTATAAAGAGAAGACTTAGAGAGCGCGAATAAAGAGGGTTCACCATAAAGTGTTCATAAGGTTTAAGAATAGAAAGGCCAGATTAAACTTTGCCAAAAAAAATATCTAAAAAGCCAGCCTAGTTCTGGAACAGCATTCTTTGGACAGATGAAACTACCATCACCCTGTACCTGAATGATGGGAAGAAAAAAAAAATGTATGCAGAAGGCTTGGAATGGCTCATGATCCGAAGCATATCACATCATCTGTAAAACATGGTGGAGGCAGTGTGATGGCATGGGCATGAATGGCTTTTTTAAAGACACTGAATCACTGGTGAAGATAAAACTTAAGACCGAAAGACCTACGAACAAACAACAACTGAAGACTTGCAATTCCTAAATGTTTCATACAATATTTTTGTTCAACCCCTTGAAAGTTTGCACTTCAATTGCATTTAAGTTATTTCATTTCCAATCCATTTTAGTGGCGTACACAGCCAAAATTATAACCTTCCCAGGCCTAACTGTAAAAGGGAGAGCTAATTAATTTGTAATAAATGATCATGTATGGATATTCTATTATAATGCATAGATTGGCTGCATGCAGTCTGAGGTCCCTAATTTTGTGTAGAACCGGAGCATCCATTCCCCTATGCACTGATCAACCACAACATTATAACTACCTGCCTAATACCATGTAGCGGTGGGGCCAGGGTGCATTATGCTGCTAAAAGCAGCCACTGTCATCAGGGAAAATGCTAGCTCTCTGTAGCTTGCAACAATCTATCGGTACATGATACATGTTAAAGTAACATCCACATGAATGCCAGGACCCAAGGTTCCCCAGCAGAGTATTGCCCAGAGTATAACACTGCCTCCGCTGGCCTGCCTTCTTCCCAAAGTGCATGCTGCTGCCATCTTTTCCCCAGGTAAACAATGCATACACAAGGACCATTCACCTGGTCTAAAAGAAAATGTGATTCAGCAGACCTGACAACCTTCTCCCATTGCACCAAAGTACAATTCTAATGCTCCTGTCCCCATTAAAGGCACTTTCAGTGGCACTCTGACCGGTCTGAGGTTACACAGCCCCATACGCAGCAAACTGCAATTAATTTTGTGTTTTGACACATTTCTATTATGGCCAGCATTAATAATTTTCTCATAAATCTGTGCTACAGTAGCTCTTCTGTGTGATCGGACCAGATGGACTAGAAGTTATAGTGTGGTGTAAGTGACAAAAAACTTATACCAACAAGTGGAGCGCTTTGACATGTATAGCTTACCAAATGGTTTCTCATTCAATCATAGAGTATACGGTACATGTTGAAAACACAAAAAAATACAATATAGTGCAGACTGTTTTAAAATAATAAAGTTATAATAAAAGCTGTAGTGGTGGTTTCTAAACGAATGGAACACTCACATTTAAAGGAGCCTTTATATAAGAACACTGGCTCCGTATTTCAGCCTGTGTGCTTATTTTGGGGGTAGCACCGCCCGTCTCCTTCGATATAGGATGTTTCTCAAAGACAAAAACGGAGAGAGCAGACCAATGTGTAGGAGGTGTTTGTAAGACACAATTATTTTCAAGATAAATGGTGTGCTCACCTGGTCCTGAGCTTGTGGGTCCCGGCTCTAGGTATATACGTGTTGTGCCAATTTCAGTGGGGATGGCACTACCCCTGGGAAGATATTCTTGAGGTGTTCAAAAAGGAAGGACTTAAAGGATCTTTAATAAAAAAAAGATGAATTTATTGTGAAATAAATAAAAACAATAATAGTAAAAAAGTCCTGGATAAAAAGTCCTTTTAAAATAAGCGTTTCACTCCTTGGTGTGGAGCTTCCTCAGTCTGCTGTGGTATTTTGTCCTCTAGATCTTCCTTTTAAATGGTTTTGGGGGTCCTCCCCTTTGGTGATTACAGTCCATTTATCCAATAATACATTAGGTTGCATATCCTTGTAGAATATTATCTGTATGTGTCTCTTTAATTGGACAGAGAGATTTTGCGCCTTTTTTTCCTCATGTCTCATTGGTGGACTGTAGTGGTTGGCGGAAGTGATCCGCTCGTAGCCGGGCGGTTGGCGGAAGTGGCGTCATGGACCCGCGTGATCGCCACGCCGCCGCTCATCATTAACCCATACACTACCAGACACTTACACAAACACTTTGCTAGCCTAAAAATATCATTTGATATCAAATCTAGCTATATATTTTTAATAATATATAAAAGATGCATCATGACATGCACACCTTATTTATATATATATATATATATATATATATATATATATATATATATATATATATATATATTATATGCAGGATACTTGATGAAATGTATATTGTATAAAAACCATTAGGTAAGCGTTACGGTAATGTTGGGATTAATGTTTAATGGCCATGTGTAGTGCTTGGGTTAATGTTTAGTGATAGTGATTGTGTAGTACAAGGGTTGATCTTTAGTGATCGTGTTTACTGATGGTGTTTGTGAAGTATAAGGGTTAATGTTTACTGATGGTGTTTGTGAAGTATAAGGGTTAATGTTTAGTGATGGTGTTCATGAAGTATAAGGGTTAATGTTTAGGGATAGTGTTTGTGTAGTATAAGGGTTAATGTTTACTGATGGTGTTTGTGAAGTATAAGGGTTAATGTTTAGTGATGGTGTTCGTGAAGTATAAGGGTTAATGTTTAGGGATAGTGTTTGTGTAGTATAAGGGTTAATGTTTAGGGATAGTGTTTGTGTAGTATAAGGGTTAATGTTTAGTGATAGTGTTTGTGTAGTACAAGGGTTAATGTTTAGTGATAGTGTTTGTGTAGTACAAGGGTTAATGTTTAGTGATAGTGTTTGTGTAGTATAAGGGTTAATGTTTAGGGATAGTGTTTGTGTAGTATAAGGGTTAATGTTTACTGATGGTGTTCGTGAACTATAAGGGTTAATGTTTACTGATGGTGTTCGTGAAGTATAAGAGTTAATGTTTACTGATGGTGTTCGTGAAGTATACGGGTTAATGTTTAGGGATAGTGTTTGTGTAGTACAAGGGTTAATGTTTAGTGATAGTGTTTGTGTAGTATGAGGGTTAATGTTTAGTGATAGTGTTTGTGTAGTACAAGGGTTAATGTTTAGGGATAGTGTTTGTGTAGTATAAGGGTTAATGTTTACTGATGGTGTTCGTGAAGTATAAGGGTTAATGTTTACTGATGGTGTTCGTGAAGTATAAGGGTTAATGTTTACTGATGGTGTTCGTGAAGTATAAGGGTTAATGTTTACTGATGGTGTTCGTGAAGTATAAGGGTTAATGTTTACTGATGGTGTTCGTGAAGTATAAGGGTTAATGTTTACTGATGGTGTTTGTGTAGTATAAGGGTTAATGTTTAGTGTTTGTGTAGTATAAGGGTTAATGTTTAGTGATAGTGTTCGTGTAGTGCTTGGGTTAATGTTTAGTGATAGCGTTCATGTAGGATACGGGTTTATGTTTAGTGATTGTGTTCGTGTAGTGCTTGGGTTAATGTTTAGTGATAGTGTTCGTGTAGGATACGGGTTAATGTTTAGTGATAGTGTTCGTGTAGTGCTTGGGTTAATATTTAGTGATGGTGTTCATGTAGTATGAGGCTTAATGTTTAGTGATGGTGTTCGTGTAGTATAAGGGTTAATGTTTAGTGATAGCATTTGTGTAGTATAAGGGTTAATGTTTAGTGATAGCATTTGTGTAGTATAAGGGTTAATGTTTAGTGATAGCATTTGTGTAGTATAAGGGTTAATGTTTAGTGATAGCGTTTGTGTAGTATAAGGGTTAATGTTTAGTGATGGCGTTTGTGTAGTATGAGGGTTAATCTTTAGTGATGGTGTTCGTGTAGTATACAGATTAATGTTTACTGATGGTGTTTGTGAAGTATAAGGGTTAATGTTTAGGGATGGTGTTCGTGAAGTATACGGGTTAATGTTTAGTGATAGTGTTCGTGTAGTATAAGGGTTAATGTTTACTGATGGTGTTCGTGAAGTATTAGGGTTAATGTTTACTGATGGTGTTCGTGAAGTATAAGGGTTAATGTTTACTGATGTTGTTCGTGAAGTATACGGGTTAATGTTTAGTGATAGTGTTCGTGTAGTATAAGGGTTAATGTTTAGTGATAGTGTTTGTGTAGTATAAGGGTTAATGTTTAGTGATAGCGTTTGTGTAGTATGAGGGTTAATCTTTAGTGATGGTGTTCGTGTGGTATACAGATTAATGTTTACTGATGGTGTTTGTGAAGTATAAGGGTTAATGTTTAGGGATGGTGTTCGTGAAGTATACGGGTTAATGTTTAGTGATAGTGTTCGTGTAGTATAAGGGTTAATGTTTACTGATGGTGTTCGTGAAGTATAAGGGTTAATGTTTACTGATGTTGTTCGTGAAGTATACGGGTTAATGTTTAGTGATAGTGTTCGTGTAGTATAAGGGTTAATGTTTAGTGATAGTGTTCGTGTAGTATAAGGGTTAATGTTTAGTGATAGCGTTTGTGTAGTATAAGGGTTAATGTTTAGTGTTTGTGTAGTATAAGGGTTAATGTTTAGTGATAGTGTTCGTGTAGTTCTTGGGTTAATGTTTAGTGATAGTGTTCGTGTAGGATACGGGTTAATGTTTAGCGATAGTGGTCGTGTAGTGCTTGGGTTAATGTTTAGTGATAGTGTTCGTGTAGGATACGGGTTAATGTTTAGTGATAGTGTTCGTGTAGGATACGGGTTAATGTTTAGTGATAGTGGTCGTGTAGAATACGGGTTAATGTTTACTGATGGTGTTTGTGAAGTATAAGGGTTAATGTTTAGTGATAGCGTTTGTGTAGTATAAGGATTAATGTTTAGTGATAGTGTTCGTGTAGTATAAAGATTAATGTTTAGTGATAGCGTTTGTGTAGTATGAGGGTTAATCTTTAGTGATGGTGTTCGTGTAGTATACGGGTTAATGTTTAGTGATGGTGTTTGTGAAGTATAAGGGTTAATGTTTAGTGATAGCTTTTGTGTAGTATAAGGGTTAATGTTTAGTGATCGTGTTTGTGTAGTATAAGGGTTAATGTTTAGTGATAGTGGTCGTGTAGGATACGGGTTAATGTTTAATGATAGTGTTCGTGTAGTGCTTGGGTTAATATTTTGTGATGGTGTTCGTGTAGTATACGGGTTAATGTTTACTGATGATGTTTGTGAAGTATAAGGATTAATGTTTAGTGATAGTGTTCGTGTAGTATAAGGATTGATTTATTTATTTATTTATTTATTTATTTATATATAAGGATTGATGTTTAGTGATAGTGTTTGTGTAGTATAAGGGTTAATCTTTAGTGATGGTGTTCGTGTAGTATACGGGTTAATGTTTACTGATGGTGTTTGTGAAGTATAAGGGTTAATGTTTAGTGATAGTGTTTGTGTAGTATAAGGGTTAATGTTTAGTGATAGCTTTTGTGTAGTATAAGGGTTAATGTTTAGTGATAGTGTTTGTGTAGTATAAGGGTTAATGTTTAGTGATAGTGTTTGTGTAGTATAAGGGTTAATGTTTAGTGATAGCGTTTGTGTAGTATAAGGGTTAATGTTTAGTGTTCGTGTAGGATACGGGTTAATGTTTAGAGATAGTGGTCGTGTAGTGCTTGGGTTAATGTTTAGTGATGGTGTTCCTGTAGTATAAAGGTTAATGTTTAGTGATAGTGTTCGTGTAGTGCTTGGGTTAATATTTAGTGATGGTGTTCATGTAGTATGAGGGTTAATGTTTAGTGATGGTGTTCGTGTAGTATAAGGATTAATGTTTAGTGATAGTGTTCGTGTAGTATAAGGATTAATGTTTAGTGATAGTGTTCGTGTAGTATAAGGATTAATATTTAGTGATAGCGTTTGTGTAGTATGAGGGTTAATCTTTAGTGATGGTGTTCGTGTAGTATACGGGTTAATGTTTACTGATGGTGTTTGTGAAGTATAAGGGTTAATGTTTAGGGATGGTGTTCGTGAAGTATACGGGTTAATGTTTAGTGATAGTGTTCGTGTAGTATAAGGGTTAATGTTTAGTGATAGTGTTTGTGTAGTATAAGGGTTAATGTTTAGGGATAGTGTTTGTGTAGTATAAGGGTTAATGTTTAGGGATAGTGTTCGTGTAGTATAAGGGTTAATGTTTACTGATGTGTTCGTGAAGTATAAGGGTTAATGTTTACTGATGGTGTTCGTGAAGTATACGGGTTAATATTTAGTGATCGTGTTCGTGTAGTATAAGGGTTAATGTTTAGTGATAGTGTTTGTGTAGTATAAGGGTTAATGTTTAGTGATAGCGTTTGTGTAGTATAAGGGTTAATGTTTAGTGTTTGTGTAGTATAAGGGTTAATGTTTAGTGATAGTGTTCATGTAGTTCTTGGGTTAATGTTTAGTGATAGTGTTCGTGTAGGATACGGGTTAATGTTTAGCGATAGTGGTCGTGTAGTGCTTGGGTTAATGTTTAGTGATAGTGTTCGTGTAGAATACGGGTTAATGTTTAGTGATAGTGTTCGTGTAATGCTTGGGTTAATGTTTAATGATAGTGTTCGTGTAGTGCTTGGGTTAATATTTAGTGATGGTGTTCATGTAGTATGAGGGTTAATGTTTAGTGATGGTGTTCGTGTAGTATAAGGATTAATGTTTAGTGATAGCGTTTGTGTAGTATGAGGGTTAATCTTTAGTGATGGTGTTCGTGTAGTATACGGGTTAATGTTTACTGATGGTGTTTGTGAAGTATAAGGGTTAATGTTTAGTGATAGTGTTCGTGTAGTATAAGGGTTAATGTTTAGTGATAGCGTTTGTGTAGTATGAGGGTTAATCTTTAGTGATGGTGTTCGTGTAGTATACGGGTTAATGTTTACTGATGGTGTTTGTGAAGTATAAGGGTTAATGTTTAGTGATAGTGTTCGTGTAGTATAAGGGTTAATGTTTAGTGATAGCGTTTGTGTAGTATGAGGGTTAATCTTTAGTGATGGTGTTCGTGTAGTATACGGGTTAATGTTTAGTGATAGTGTTCGTGTAGTATAAGGGTTAATGTTTAGTGATAGTGTTCGTGTAGTATAAGGATTAATGTTTAGTGATAGCGTTTGTGTAGTATGAGGGTTAATCTTTAGTGATGGTGTTCGTGTAGTATACGGGTTAATGTTTACTGATGGTGTTTGTGAAGTATAAGGGTTAATGTTTAGTGATAGTGTTCGTGTAGTATAAGGGTTAATGTTTAGTGATAGCGTTTGTGTAGTATGAGGGTTAATCTTTAGTGATGGTGTTCGTGTAGTATACGGGTTAATGTTTACTGATGGTGTTTGTGAAGTATAAGGGTTAATGTTTAGGGATGGTGTTCGTGAAGTATACGGGTTAATGTTTAGTGATAGTGTTCGTGTAGTATAAGGGTTAATGTTTAGTGATAGTGTTCGTGTAGTGCTTGGGTTAATGTTTAGTGATAGTGTTCGTGTAGTGCTTGGGTTAATGTTTAGTGATAGTGTTCGTGTAGTGCTTGTGTTAATATTTAGTGATGGTGTTCGTGTAGTATAAGGGTTAATGTTTAGTAATCGTATGTAGATAATCTGTACATTGTTGCCTGTTAATTATGGCATATAATTCCATAGATGGCATTGCCTTCCGTACAGTATGGGATTCTAAGACATGATTTGCTTGTTGCTGGACAGATCACGTATGTCATGTAATATACATTCTGTACACACACATGTGTAAAACGACCTCATATCATGAAAGTTGTGATAGCGTATAGTGGAATAGTCACAAACACATGCACACACATACATATAAACACACATGTGTATATATACATAATACAAACACACGCAACTAAAGAACTGATTGCCTGGTACTCAATATGGCAGAGCTACCTATCTGTCTGTCTATCTGTCATCCATCTGTCTTTCTGTCGATCATCTGACGGTTTTATTTTGTTTGGTTTCTCCTTATTGAAATTTACCACCTTTACCTTTATTTTGGATGGAAGCCTGTTTTTCAGCATGATCGAAATAATGAGAACAGCTCGCTTTTATCCCCACAAGCTTTGCCACATGTCGCTGTATTTATTTACACAGGGGTTTTGCTGTGTTTACTTGTGAGTGTGTTCCTCAGAGCCCAGTTTAGATCAGGCTGTTTCCATTAACATGGCAGTGAAAAAGGTGAGTTAATGATTCATTGCCACAGTCTGACCTTTCAAATACTTCTGGACTATGATGCAGCCTCCAGTTTGGGTCTATGTTTCCCCTTACATTCTCTCAGCTGATTTAATATTTACAGCCTGAGCTGTCTACATGCTTGAGCGCCTGAAGAGAGCAAACGTTTACAACATCTCCCTCCCTTAGTTCGAGGGGGCAATCTCATCCAGCCTTGCTTGTTCCTTTATTTTACATCATCCAAAGCTTTCCCTGGCTCTAAGGAAGCTGTGCGGTCCTTGTTACTTTTCCTTAGTCCAACAAGGAACTGCTTAATATATCAAAAACAATGGATTCTGATTCAGACTCTCCTTTCAACTACTCCTGGCCGTCTTTTCCAAAAATAAGGATCCAGAGACGTCCATCAAAACAAGGTACAAACAAACCCATCTGACATTTCCTGTAGGTTTTTAATACCTTGCTCTGAGAAATGATTGCCATATGTAAACTTGGGAAATTGATAAATTGCATTTGGACAGTCTGAGCAAGAGTATGTCTGTGTTCCGCAGGTTACAGCATTGTACAGAAAGTGCTTTTGTTTTTTTGATCTTGACATTTTGCTGGGACTTTTTTTTTCTTATTTTTTTTTTTAACATATTTTTTTTTATCTTGGTTCTGGTTAACCATTTTCTCTGCGTCCGTAATGGTGCGAGAAAAAAAAAAAAATATATATATATATATATATATATTTTTTTTTTGTTAAACCGTTAAAGCAAGATTAATGTTGACAAGATAACTCAGTTGGTTAATGCACCCACTGAGGAACATTTTAAACCTTAAGGGCAGGCTTCCCCAAACTCCGGCCCTCCAGATGTTGCTGAACTCCAACTCCCATAATTCTATGAATGAAATAGGCAGAGAATCATGGGAGTTGTAGTTCAGCAACATCTGGATTGCCGGAGTTTGGGGAAGCCTGCTTTAGAGTCATGGTCTAAACTTTACAGGGTTAATGCTTTTTATCTCATCAAGGTTGATTAAAAAATAAATAAATAAATAAATAAATAACATCACCTTCAAATTTGTTGGGTAAGGTTAACTAGTATACCCGATGATAAAGGAAAAGAACAAATCTCAATGTATCACTTGCCCTTTTGCAGTGGATTCACTACACAATTGTTTCGATTCCATTGTGTAAATTGTGTAAGTGTACATATCCAGCTATAGTCCCAGTGCAACTGAACTGAAACATGAACTGAAACACGAATTTGTGTCCCCTTCGGGACAAGACGTAAAGCCGTGATTGTTGCAATATGTCAGCTGTCATGAAGGGGTTAACGTTTCTTCTCCTTTTATGAGGATAGTTAATGAATGTTCCACATAGTTAATTTGAATACCAGGATCCTTTGTTTACCAGACCGAGAACTGGACACTTGACAGAAACGACTTTAACACAACTTGCGGCTGTTACGTGATTGCTGTATGAGCACAGTTATAGTTTTTTGATGACAGAAATGTCACTATATCAATTACATAAAATATACCCCTTTACTACGCACTGTGTAAACTGAACATACTGTCTGCACATTGTTTAACAAGTATATATAGGGGGACCATATCCACCATGTTTTCCAGGACACACACATTTATCCAAATTGATGGGCAGTATACAGAAAGTGCGGCCCTGCACAATGTAGAAGTTAAATGCGGCAAGTAGTAAATCAGGTGATAAATCAATCAGGAATCCTGCAGCTTATACATTCTCCACAATACATGGCAGCGTGGTATCGGCTGCAAGCTTTGTTCAGAGTAACCAAATCAATAAGCACGCTTGCCTTACTGATTATAAAATTAGGAGTACACATGCAGGCAGGTATGCTCTTGGGTAACTTGACTTTTACAGTATTTTTGCACAGAGTACTGTTTAGGTTTATCAGATTTGTAATTTGTAAAGAGCAAAGAAGTGGTCAACCTTGCATTGGTTAGCTTAAAGGGACACTCCACACACCAAATGCACTTTAGCTGACAGAAGTGCACTATGTGTGGAGAGTGTGTTCTCTTTTTTCATTTTTTCATTTATAGAAACTGCAGATTTCATTAGAAAATGGTACACCCCACTGGCTGTCAATCAGACCCCGGTCCTGTTACTTCCTGGTTTTAGTTTACTAGAACTAAACTCAAGAGGCAGTTTGGGCAGGGTTAGGATGAAAGGGCTTACATAGGCTGCATTTTTTGCGAGCTGCTTTTAGATACACCCCCAATTAATAAATGCATAATAGAAAACATCCATGTTGTCATTGGGTTATAGATACTAAATTGTTAAAACATAAAAAAATAAAAATGTTTTCCTACTGGAGTGTTCCTTTCACTATCTACTTAGATGTCAAGATTGTTACCTGGCAGCCATTACAAAGTCTCCATTAGAGTCCACATACTCACCTGTGCTAAACAACATTTTGATTATAGAGTTACTATTATAAAAATTCACAATGTATGACTCTTTTTGTTTTCAAAGGTCAAGGATTGGTAGATCATTAGCACTTTGGCTATTGGAGACTTAAATATCCATCATGTATATAGAGCTTAAGGTAGAATAGAAATTGGGATGATAATTGTTTACCTAGGTCTATAAATTAAAGTTTGTGGAGGTGATAGGTGCCATCAAATTCCCGTCCCTTTTTAAAAAAAAAATTGTTTTAACTCCTAATGGAAATGGATAGGCCTAAAAATAGCAATCGTTATTTCTGGACTATAGGTTCCCTTATATTGATATGATCACTGTCCACCCCCCTGCTCAGTAAAATTAAAGAATAATCTAACTCACCTTGTTTCCAGCACTGAGACTCCTCCCCTGCAGCCAACAGCTCTGTATCCATCTATGTCTGCATCCATCCAAGCTGACCACCCACAGTTCCATCCACTCCAATGCTTCTCATAGAGAAGCATTGGATAGAAGAACGCATACACTATAAGCATCATTTGATTGAAGAACTGAGGTTTACTTGGTTATAGAGCTGGAAGCAGCGGTGGTGGCCATCAGAAAGACCGGATTTTAGAGGCATGCTATATCCGCTTCTATAAACGTTGCAGTTTTTACAAAACAGCAAATTTTTTACACTACACAGTTAAAGTTACAGGACCTCTGCAACCAGACCACTTCATTTTCATAAAATGGTTTGGGTGACTTTAGTGTCTCTTTTTACTAATCGACAACACCTCTTATTTCTGCTCCTTGCATTGGTTTTGTGTAAAGACGCTCTCCATTTTTGTCTCCCTTTTTTCTATTTTATAGGTTGCAGCAAAATGTTTGTTTAAATGTTCTGTATTATATGCCCACCTTCTACTTTAGTGACATCATAGGAAAACATAGCTTGACCTGACTCTCTTAAAAGATCTTGTCCTAACGAACACGAGATCTTGCATAGTGTTTTACAACTCATTAATTGCGTTTAACTTGTGAATCTCTCATAGTGTTCTATGAAACAATTTGTGCAACAGACATGTACACTTGGCCACAAGTTGTTTCAATTAAAAGCAAACAAACAAGAACAATCAAAAACAAAAAAAACACCCACAGTAAAAAGAATGAAGATACTTGCCATGTTAAAGGATCACTATAGTATCAGGAAAACTCGTTTTCCTGGCACTATATAGTCCTTAGGTCCCCCCCACCCTCTGGGCCCCCTCCCGCTGGGCTGAAGTGGTTAAAACCCCATCAGCCACTTCCCTTTATCCAGCGCCGGGCTCCCTGTGCACTGGTGACCTCTCCTCCCCCTTCGATGTCAGCTCCCAAGCAGAGCTGAATGCGCATGCGCGGCCAGAGCCACACACGCATTAAAAAAGCCCATAAGAAAGCATTTCTCAATGCTTTCCTATGGACGTTCTGCATGCTGAATGCGATTTTCGCATTGAGCGTCACAGAAGCGCCTCTAGCGGCTGTCAGGGAGACAGCCACTAGAGGCTGGATTAACCCTCAGTGTAAACATAGCAGTTTCTCTGAAACTGCTTTGTTTACATCTGAAGGGTTAAAACCTTGGGGACTGAATTGAGCTGAAGTGGTCTGGGTGACTATAGTGGTCCTTTTAACATAAGTCACCCAGTGATTGCTATTGACTGGTGGGAATAATTTATTTTATGTTTCTAATAAAATAAAGTTTCTGCTGCTGGGGTAAGCACTGTGCTCCCTTTGAAAACACTGGTGGTGCCAGGATTGGTTGACAGACTTCAAACTCTTCCTGGACTCTAGGAATCATCATTGTAAAAGCTGCAGATGCTAAGTTGTGGAGAGTGTAATAATAATAAAAAATATATAAATATGTTAACTGAATAATGTGTTTAAAAAGGGTGATCTTGGCATCAACATGACACGTCAATTTTAAATGTTTCACTAGCATCCCTATCTAAATCAGATTTCACCCAGTGAGGAATTTAGTATATTGTATTAACACTGCATTCCTTTTAATGAGACATGACAAGAGGAGCGTGTTTCCTGAATGCTCTGCTGACCCCGTGGAAGCCAAGGAGTTAAAGGCAGACCATCTGTTGCAGAGATACAATTATGCAAACCTCTGCCAGCATAATTATAGATTTCAATCATTATTACAGTCTGTGATGTAAAAGCATTGTCTGATTGATTGTTTGATCGGTAATGAGAATGAGCTCTTCCTTCTATGATATGTCCTTAACCCTTTAATAGCCTCAGTGAAATAATTAAAGGAACACTATAGCATTAGAAACCCAAACAAGTATTCCTAACCCTATAGTCTCCTAGTGCTGGATTACTGAAAGGAACACAGGCATGTATTCCTGATCCTATAGTGTTAAAAGCACCATCTAGCACCCCTGACCCCACTTATCCCTTTAAATATAGCAAAAGCTTACTTTTATTTCAGTTTACTGCTGCTGCTAGCTCTGCCCCTGATCTGCCTTCTTGGCTGACATAATCAGAAGTGGTGTTCTGAGCCAATCACAATCACAACCCATAGGAAAGCATTGGATTGGCTGAGATTGTCAAGAAGGCAGATCAGGAGCAGAGCCAGCACAAGTCAAACACCGCCTTAGCCAATCAGCATCTCCTCATAGAGATGCATGGAATCAATGCATCTCTATGAGGAAAGTTTAGTGTCTCCATGCAGAGGGTGGAGACACTAAATGTCAGTCACACTGTGCAGCACTGCCCCAGGAAGCCGCTTTAGCAGCCATCTGAAGAGTGGCCAGTGGAGGTGTCTCTGGAAATAGTGTTTACTGCAAAACAGCCTGAAGAGACGAATTACTCACCAGAACAACTACAAAAAACAGAAAGCATTGCAGTTGCTACAAAACTACATGGTTTACATTGCAGTGTTTAAACTACAGGGCCAACGCACCCAGACCACTTCATTCAGATAAAGTCATCTTGGTGTCCTTTAGGATTTTTTTAAATCCTCTGTCATCCTATAGAGCTAACAGGCTGGTGCACTTGTGTACTAAACAGCTGCAAATACAAAAAAACAGGTATTTCTACTGTCTATCTACTGTCTACCTCTCATTCTGCTGCCCCACTCATCACGTCTGATCAAAAAAGGATTTAGAAAAAATAACTGACCCCAAAGAACAAGGTGAAGGTATCCTGCTGCAGCTCTCACGTGATTTAAAATATTTAAAGTATCTTTTTTTATTTTTTGCAATTTTTTTCCCAATACAATAAAGCTTGGAGTGCGGTATTTTGTATCACAGTCATATGTGCATTTGTGGGAGAGGAAGCGTTAATCGTGAAAGCAGGCTTAAACTCCGCCAGATGTTTTGCGGATTTCTTTCGTGTTCTGCTTCTCACGTCATCAATCTGATTGCAGTTCCTGTGGCCGTGTGCTTTGGAGAAGATCACATTTAAATCCTAAATATAACCAGAGATAAACAAACAAAACACTGAATTAGTTTGTGCCAAAAAAAATAATTTTTTTATCTTGGTCACTAGCAGACACCATTTTTTATTTTTTTTTTGGTTTACAAGACCTTGTGTAAGGGATAGTCAGATTTCCAGATTAACCTTTATACGGCACTCGGTGAGGGAAGATGCCTTTGAGTGTGACGCTATAAATAGGCAGCTCAGTCTAATCCACTCACAAATTATTCTTTTTTCATTAATTTTTTTTTGTATTGCTATATATTATTTGCATTATCACAGAAAAAGGGTCAAAACAATATTGTATTACACTAGACTGCAGTTTAGCTTAAATGGTATCACATTTTACCTTGGGACAGGTCTAGGGCATATCTTGCACCATAACCACTGCATCGTGTTTTTAGTGGATATGGTGCTTGGAGTTTAGTTTAACCATTTGTCATGAAAGAGTTAATAGTTGCTTGAAGCTGAAAAAATGATCACTTTAATGATGAAAGTTTCGATATTTAGATTGTTCTAGGTGAGTAGATGGAGCTTGCCACTGTCACGAAGGGGTTAATCTCTGCATCCCTAGCGAGATCTGTTTAAAGTGAAAGTACCTTTGTTTTGGTAACTTTTTTTTTTTTACTAATGCGGTTTATAAGATGTGCCATACTCGATAATATCCGCAGTTCCTGGGTTTTCCACCAGTTTATAAAACATGTTTTAAAACCTAATGAGCATCCAATTTGAAAAGAAGTTGGTTGGACGTGTGCCTGGAGACTGTATGTTTTCCAGACAATTGAGTTGAAATGGTGCAATTTTGGTATGCCATTAATACTGCTACACAGTTTGTTCTCATGCTAATTTCATGCAAGGTACCAGGACAACAACATTCATGGATGTAAAACTTAAAGCAGAACTGTCAGCTTGTTACCTGCTAGCCAACTAGAAGTTGTGATTTAAAAAAAAAAAGAAAAAATGTTTTAAATCTCCATTTTTACATTTTTTATTTTATATTGCATGCATCTCTGTATTGGTACAGCCAAAGGAACCTGTGGAAATTAAAGGGACACTCTAAACACCAACACCACTACATCTTGGTATAGTAGTTTTGGTGCATAGATACTGTGTGTTTACATTTGTCTGTCAGACTGATAGCCGCTAGAGTCACTCCCTCTTTAAGACTCGGAACAGCATGATCGCTCTGAATGCAGCTATAACGTATTATAGAGAAAGATTGCATTCATTGCTTCTCTATGAGTATCATCGACTTGGTGGAGAATGGTGATGGCTGCGCATGCTGTCAGCGTGCAACGCTTCTCTCTGGGGTACATTGGATTGGGTAGAGATCATCAGTCCTGAGACTTTAGTGGTAATGGAATAAAGGCAGATTTTATAGCTTCTTTTCCCACTTATTTTTTTAAATTTTTTTTTAAACAAAGAGGGGGCCTTGAATCTAAAGAAAGCAAGAAACACTCGAACATTAAAAATAAATAAATTATATTATTAACATTATTCAGTATTCCTTTAATTTAAGTAGCACGTTTATCTATAGCCTGTCTGAGCTCAGAAGGTCTCGTATGTCGTGTCACAGCACCCATTAACGCACCTGAAGACATATAATAGTGTCATTTTATTTTACTACTTTTTTTTTTTTTAAATTCTCATTTGCTCTAAAGCGTTGAAGGCAGGGTCTACTTTACAAAATCTTACTCTGTGTAAGTCATACCTACCAACTGTTACAAATCTATTGAGATGGTCCTGATTTTGGTCTATTTTCCCATTGTGTTTAAATTTTTCTTTTGTGTCCCCCTTCTGGAGACGGCAAAGAAAAATGCAATAGAATGCGCCTTTTACTAAGATACCCTTGTGGCCAAGCAAGGTGATTCCTAGCCATATCTCCCCATACACAAACATTTCAGCAGATCTCTATCTATGCATGTGCTGCATTGACTAGGCTGTCTGTTAAACTTGGGCTTCCATTTGTTATGCATTGATTAAATACACATGCAAAACCTTTGTTTTTGTACCAATAGTTCTGACTCTTAATGACCGTTTTTACTATAATGCAGTCTCGTTGTGAGGTTCAGTGTGCACATCGCATGCTATGTTAGAACTTCTCTTTTGTCTTGGCATTATAGTACAAGTAGTTCTGCATTTAGAATCAATTAATATGTGCAGTCTGCTAGATATCAGATCTGTTTAGTAACCTGTCCCAGACTGTGCTTTCTACCTGGACACTTGCCAGGGGAAGGGACAGGCGGATACGTTTTATTAGGCAACATTAGTGTTTTAACAAGACATTAAATCCTAGCAGATTAATATTACAGATAGCTGATATCATGACAATGGAGTAGAATGTTTAGCACCGGTTACTTGATGGAATTTGCTTAAAAACAGTGTGTGGAAACGGTGAGTCCCTTCTAACTAGCTGTATCGCTGCTTTAATATTACCGGATCTTACAGTAACACTTACTCACAAATAACCTCGGTAAACAAGTGATACACAGAAATTCCCAGATTTTACTATTAACATGACGTAAAGTCATGATTTTATTAAAGACACGGAGGTGAGTATTATGCATATCTCTTTCTTTATTACTCTCAGCAGCAAAGATAGAGAAATATAAATATATCACAATGAAAGAAAAAACTGTATAGGCACTCAGGCAACCAATCACATAACAGAGGAAGTGACTATAAAAGGCCTGTATCTCCCACAATCCCCCTCTTTCTTGCGAACCGAAGACCAGGAAAAACAGGAACCGACGTCACACACCGGTAAGAACAGGAGACGGCAACAAACCGAACTTCAAGCTACAAAAGAGAGAGAAATATGGTAAAATCCAAGCTCCAAACTGAAACTCACTAAATAAATTCGTCAGGAGCAGCCTAGGAACTCAAACCTATAATAGAGAAAATTACCATTAGAACCAAACCATGGAAAATTGAAACTTCTTCAGTAAATATGCACAATAAACACATACAACAAACGGACTGGATTGCCACATACCTGAAAGTCCAACAGCATCTCATCCCAAACCCAACACCTGGAGGGTGGGCGGGAATAATACTCGCCTCCGTGTCTTTAATAAAATCATGACTTTACGTCATGTTAATAGTAAAATCTGGGAATTTTATTAAAGACACGGAGGCTCCTATTATGCAAGTTCAAAGCTGAGCCACCGTATGAGATGCAATGCGATCAATCGGCCTGGAATAGAGAGTCACGAAACTCAACACTCGTCACTGGACAACAGCCTGGAATGTATCCTCCAAACGACAACCGCCCTCCGAGGCCTTGGTTGTCAAACTCCCATGTACCAAGTGGGATGCAACAAACAACATGTTGACACCAGCCAATATAGTAGTCATGAAACCCATCTCGCCAATGTAGGAATGGACAACAGTAGATGGGGAGCGTTGAAAGAAAAGAACAAAGTGAACGGTCAGGAGAACTTAGTGGCTGTGTAACCTCCAGGTAAGTTTTCCGACACCCCACCGGCCATAGCGTCAAGAACGTCGTGAACGTAGGGTAAAAATGTAAGCTCCTGGCGACCTAGTAAGGTGAATCCTCTACATGGATCTACGAAGGTTGTCAACCGACTAGGAAAAAATCCCAGATCCAGGGTTAGAGACGGACACCAGTGTTAGTCCCATGCATCAACCGTACCACACTTGTCATGGGGACCGAAGGCCGGTCGAGCACCCGGCATCCATGTGTTATAGAGGAGACGGGGAGTTGATCGCAGAACATCCAAGGTAATCCAAGCGCCCCGAGAGGAGTCACGTCATCCGATGTAGGAGGTCTTGGTCCACGAAGTGAGTACCCATTCGGTCTAGAAGGGTTCCGAACGCTTGGGATCAAACCTGGGCAAATCATCGCCATTCACAGTAAGCGAGGGAACCAGGGATGCGACCTTCGAAGAGTAGCAATCAACACCAACGCAACTTAGTGCTGGGCCAATTGCAAGAGCCTGCGAGCAACCTCATAAAGTCTAGAGCCGCCTCTGGTGAGGGAGGCTGAACTTGTTGGACGCAAGTCTCTTTTCAGCTATGTAACTATGTAAATAAATTCCCTTTCTTATTAGTTCTGTGTTTTTTTTCACGTACTAATATCACAACCTAGTTCAGTACTGGAACAGCCAACGCACACATTGCTTTAAAGCAGGGGTCTCCTGCAAAAAGACTGTTTCTGCCACTTATTACATTCTATAACAAACAAGGGCGGAGCTTATAACTGTGATTGACAGCCAAGATGGAGGTGCTGAGTTCTAGGATAGAGCTCAATACACTGATGTAGATTTTTACTTTTAATTGTATTTTTCAGACTTCACCAAGATATTTGTTAAACATAGAGGACAAGTAAACATAGTATTAAAAATCCTGGGAAGTGTCAGTTCCCCTCTGGTTCAGCTAATGGATGGTATGGCCCATTCTTAGCATTTCTTAATGATATTTATTCAGTTGTCACTTGTCTTTTCAAATGAAAGATCTGTGCCTTTGTAAACAAATATGTATGGTTGACTTATTCTGGCTGAAGGCCACACGACATTTTGAAGCCCAGAACAGTTACACACACTTAGATTAATTCCTTTCTAAATAATTACAATATACAAATATTTTGATAAAAAGTTGTATGCGGTGTGCTTGTTCTCTGTTCTGTGCGAGGGACTGTTAAACATTAATCTATAATCACACTCCTGGAGGTAATGCCTTTTGGATGAACTAAAGGAAAGGAATTAGTCCAGTCATGTTTGTTTTGTTGACTTTTTTTTTTTTTTTTTTATCCTTCACCCAGCTGAAAATTATATCTCTATACCAAAACCAATTCTAATTTCAACTTATAATTATTAATTATAAATACATAATATTAAAGTGGCTCTTTAACCTTCAAAGTCTTTGGGTATTTTTGCAATTTCTCCCAAAGGTGACAACCCTGCTTGGTGTATGCCAGCTCAGAGGAGAAACTATGAATAGTTAAACTTGAATCGTTACCTTGTAATTGCCACCATCTTCTTTCGTCATTTCCTGGTACTGCAGCCACCAGTAGCTCATGCCACTATTGTACTCTACGCATCGTCAATGTTAATTTTGTCTAACTGTAAGCCCAGCTCTCTCAACCAATAAATGTCGTCCAGGCTGGACAAAGTTGAGGCCGATTATGTAGAAGCGTTTATTCCACTTTTCAACTCTACCAAGCTGGGAGTTAGTCCCTGCCTCTCAGAGGTTTAGTTTCCTAGACGGTTTAATATCAAATGGGGGAAAGTGCCAGGGCACTGCAGCCAACATAACCATGTAGGCAATGGTTATTTGTAGCAGTTAAATTACTTTAAATATCTAGAGTTCCATCAATATTCTACTGTATGTAGGCCCCTGAAGGCCTGTATTAACCATAGTATACACACGTTTTTTGGGGTCTGTACATGACATATGCAGGAGTGAAATGTACTTTATTGCATCATGAATTAAAGGGACACTCCAAGAACTATAACAACCTTTGTCCCTTATTTAGGTTGTGGTGCAAAGCGCTCCTGACTTTATCCTTGCGCATGTTTTTAAGAGCATTGCCGCTATAATTCCACTGCCACATTCACTCACAAATGCCACAAGAGAAAAGCTAATGTCTCTCTTTGTCCATCCGCATGCTTACTTTATTAAAGCAAGCATTAGGCTGCTACTAGGATAGGACCTGCCGAATATGGGGTACTTTGACGTAGTTGGCAGGCTTATGCAATGTATGATCATATAATGTAACTAAACCCCCATCATTTTTTGCCTAGGTGAGGTGTTTTTAAATAAAACTATTACAATCTCTAAGATTTGAAATCATTGGTTAGTGAAAAAGCGAGTGCGCTGGATTCTGTATTTTGCTTACTTTATTATATATTTTATTACAAAAATAGGATTCAACTACTGGGGAGTTGTCACTTTATAAAATGTCGTAGCCTATCAGCATATGTTACCTGCAGCAACACAAACGTAGCTCAAATGTATTGCGTAATTTCAAATTGTATTAAAGCTCTTTGTGAAGTGTGTTATGACGAAGCTTGTATGTGTGGTCCTCTTATGTTATGAAAAATGGTGTCACTTGACTTTTTGTCTAACACCCCAGTGGAACAGCTAATCCCTGTATACATTCTATTTATGGTACTTCAGACAATGTTCAGAATGTGGTTACCTAGCAACTCCTCTGTGTTTAATGTATGAAGTGTAACACCTCCATTCATTAATAAGACTGTTGTGGTCTTTTTTTAAATTCTTTTTCCTGTTTAAGATGTACACATTCATTTATCATTCTAAATCATAAAGCACTGAGTATGTAGAGCTGCTGCATGACTCTTTAAATCCAGGATGCTTGGATTTATTTATTCAAATGGAGAGGGCAAAAATCCAATTAATAATTGTCTTTACATTTCTGCATTTGCATCACTTGGGTTGTGTGCATCAATCTCCCAACATGTTCAGATTTGAAGCTCAGGCTCTCTTTTGAACTGGATAGATGTCCTTGGAAATTGTGAATGTAGATTTTAATGGCAAAATAGAAAGTAAAATAATTTATTTGATGCCACTGATCCAGAATGTGAATAGCCATGTATAAGTTCTTCTGAGAAGGAAAACTCAGAGCGGAGTGTCTTCTGAGCCGTAACTTTTGAAATGACAGAAAGTTTTTATGGTACCCAAAGTGACCGTTTAAAATGTTCATGTGAGAACCCTATATTATAGCATTGTCTAGACTGGTATTTGTATATTAATTGGGGACAAAAATCATTCCTTATTTTTTTGTATGAATGTGTGTTTTTTAGTAATATATATATAGTACAGAAAAATAGAAAATACTAGTTGCTTCACACATGCTGAGTGTTGGTGTATGTATGTAAAAACATTCCTGCAATTAAATGCTAAATAATGTTTGATTAAACTCTAGTAAGTATGTTTGTGGATAATGGTCTCATTTGCGGAAGAGCCGTAACACCACACTGAAGACACCACAAGCAGTTACTTGTGACCTGAGGGTTAATGTGTCTGTACTAACCATGTGGACTCACAAAAATAACATGGGGGGATCAAGTTTTGAGTCCTGGTTATGGATTAAGAACCCAGTTACTACCAGCACCATGAATATGTCAAATCACTGGAGTCTGCATGTGCAGTGTGTTGCTGAGAGTTTAAACCCTTTGCTGCTGGAGATGTAACTCCACCTCTGACAGCATCATTGGGTGTGAGTAACCAGTCCTGAACTTAGCAATGCTAATTCTGTGCATATCTGTATGCGCAGAGTTCCATTCATTGGTTGAGAGAGGCCAGCCCTGTGTGTCCAGTGGAAACCCATTGAATAGGGCAGATCATTGTAACGTGGTTTGCCCTGTTGCTATAAAATGGGGTCAGTATATTCATGGTATTATAAAACACTACATCTGGGCTGCAGGAGGTTATGGTGGAGAGACACTTCATACAGATATACCTGTAGAGAGTCTGACTGTACGCGTGCGGAGGGGAAGAGTTATGTATGAAAAGTGGTGGACACATGGATGTAAAAGAGGAGGATTCACAATGCAGTGTGTGTGCTGGTCCTACTGGCTTCTATGGTGGCCGATCCTCCTTTCGTACTTAAGACCACTTTTCAGAACAGAACATTTTTATACATAACCACAACTGTGTTTGTTCATTATAGCATTGTACACTGCAAAATACATGCTCCCTACTATTGATTTACTATACCATTATTGCTACGATCACTGGAGGATTGTTCCATATATCTACTACTACCCTCATATATTGTCTGAAAAGTAATATTGACACCTTTAAATCTTCTCTAAAGTTCAGATTGTGAATTATTTGTGATTCCCTTTTTGTGCAGTTACACACCCTCTCCTGTCCCCCCTTTCTATTGTGATCTGTCTCTTCTAGGAGCTCCATTTTGCTGGAGTGTCTGAGTGTATAACAGAGCTCCACAGCAATAATACTTCCAGTAACCTCCACTCACACCCCTAAATGCGAGTTTCCTCTTTTTCCGTTTAAAATGTTGGGTATGTATTTAGTTTATTTGCCTTTGGAGCAGAAGTGTCTGGCTTTTACATCATTAGTAGAAACCAAACCCTTTATTAAAAATGTCTGTGCAACAGAATTACATTTTTGCTCCGACTGCATAATATTCAATTATCATGTTTCATTGTTTACAGTCCCTGTCTGTATTCCATTGTTTGAAAGGTAAATTTAATCTCACAGACATGACAAAGTACCTGTGCAGGATTAAGGATCACTAAGGATAGATTTGCCCATTGTTGACAGTGAAATGCAATAATCTTGGCAAAATTGCACAGCCTGTTGTGTCTTGTTCCTGGCTGCAAATATACATTGTGTTTTCCAACCTTTATAGGCAGCTTGACTCTAGGGCAATTCTCAGAAACTATTATTCAGTGTAGCCAAAGTCTGGCTTTGGAAAAGATCTCTAGTGCGATTTTTCCAACTAATATTATGCTAGGAAAACAAAACAATAAATGTATTCCAGACACTGACCTTAATTGTATAATTCATAAAAAAAATAAAATAAAAAAAAAAAGCAATATTATTGCTTGCTGAAGATCCCGAACTATGGCCTCGATTTAATATTGCTGGATAAGTGTTCCAAATGATTACATATTTTTGGATAAACTCTTAAAATCACTTTAATATCATAAAATATATTGAGATACAGCCAGCCTATAGAGCAGTGGTAGTCAACCTTTTTCTACCTACCGCCCACTAATGCATCTTTTTGGTTGAAAACATTTCCTTACCGCCCGCCACTTTTCGCGCAAGTGCGGAATATTTTTTCGAAAGGAGGGGGTTTTAAAAGAAAAAAAAAAAAATGTACGTACATTTATCTTTTTATTTCTACTTAATGCATGTTTATAATGTTTTTAACTTTATAAAGTTTAATGAGAAAACAATAAAGTAAATTGAAATGACCTTTACTAGTGATTAATGAGATCCTTGAGGTTGATGCTGCAAGACTAAATATTTGATATCTGGTTCGATTTTCGCAAGGAACAAACGAAGGTCTCATCTTTCGGTGATATTCAACTTCTCTGTTTGCGCATAATATGATTTCTCATATGTGCGTCAGCTCCCCTCCTCCAATCCCCTCCCCACCTTATAGCAATGCCCAGTAGGAAGGCTGAGCTAGGTATCCCACTTACTATTACTTACTATAGCCCACTACAACAGACAGGCACACAAACATACATACAGACACACACACAAGACACACATACATGCAGACAGACAGGCACACACATACATGCAGACAGAAAGGCACACACATACATACAGACACACAGACAGGCACACACATACATACAGAAACACAGACAGGCACACACATACATACAGAAACACAGACAGGCACACACATACATACAGAAACACACAGGCACACACATACATACAGAAACACAGACAGGCACACACATACATACAGAAACACAGACAGGCACACACATACATACAGAAACACAGACAGGCACACACATACATACAGAAACACAGACAGGCACACACATACATACAGACACACAGACAGGCACACATATACATACAGACAAACAGACAGGCACACATACATACAGACACAAGACACACAACACACATACAAAGACAAGACACACATACACACATATATACAGACACACACACACAAGACACATACAAAGACACACACATACATACAAAGACACATAAGACACACATACATAGACACATACAGACACACACAAGCCATAAATACAAAGACACATACAACAAACACACACATTATATTTAAGTAACCCTCCTGTTTCCTACCTTTAAGGTGCAGGAGGGTGACTTTCCCTGGGGTCCAGTGGTGGCTCAGGTGGATGGGAATCAGAGTTCCCAAACTGACTCAATCCTCCCGCGCGGGCTCTCGGTATGCTGGGAAGAGTGACCGGGCCCCCTCACAATCCACATCCATTGGGTGGCCCTGACAGCATGGGCCACCCGATGGACCCCTCCATATGCGGCCCTGGGCCGCAGGTGGTGATGGCGGTACCCGGTCGCAGGGGTACCGCCGGCTCGCACATGCCCGCCCGCTCACTCACCCAATCTCTCAAAATTAGAAAATCCCTACCGCCCACCTGGAATCCTGAAACGCCCACTAGTGGGCGGTAGGGACCAGGTTGATGACCCATGCTATGGAGGAACAAAAAAAGGCTACTCGGTATAGCGCTGTTTAGATAATATAGCCCAAAATGTGTGCTAATGTTGCTCTCACAAACCACTAGGGTAGAACAGGCATGGAAGTATGTCTCTTCTTAACCAGATCTTTAGATGGCATAAATCGAGGAACGACATTAAAAATAAAATGCAAAAATGATAGTGCAGAACATTCTTAATTTGAGTAAAAGAATTGACAGCATATCACAAATAACTTCCTTCAAGCGGATGTATTGAGAAACCCCCTACGCGTTTTATCCTTTAGACTTCCTCAGGAGATTCCAATAAATCGAGTTACAAGTCAGTAAAAATGATTATAAACATAAAAAGAAACTCCAGTATATGGAAAGAGAGTAATCCAAGCTTCTGCACTGACCATATTTAAATATCCCTCCCTTCCCATTCACCCAATATCCCAATTTTCGGCTAGTCCGATTCGGAGGAGTGTTCTTTCTGCCTGTGTCTGTGTGTCAAATACTAAGGGCTTTCAGCTGCGCTCCCTGATATCATTACGTGACATGCTGGTCATGTGATGGTCCGGGGGGGGTGGAAGGGGGGGAGGTTTTTTCATGTTTTATTCCTGAACTGTCTATATATTTAATGCTGTATGTTTAATATCTAATTCTGTAAGAGCTTGTGGGCAAGGAGGTTAATTCTTGGGTGCTATGACTATATAATTGTATTCGCATGTCTGCAGTTGCGTCAAGTCGATTTCGATACTTTGTTTTTGTTGCAGAGTAAAGCGAGAATCCAGTTTCACATAAATATATGCTGGCGAATGGCAACAGAACTTTGATTGCCCGCTTGGACAATTCTGGGTATTCTTCACGTAAATCACCCCAAAAAGCAATAGAGAAACTTCTTTAAATTTGTGGCTTAGTTGACTGTCAGAAGTTATATCGATCAGATTCTCAAAATCTACATCACAAACATTGTCTGGCTTGTCTTTTATGAATGGATTTCGAATTGACTCATTATTGTTTTCATTCGAGAATGGAAAATACTGATTAATAAAGGTGATTAAACGGAAGATGATCTACAATTTCATTGCGAAAGAAAATCCTTAAGTGTTGGCAAAGAGTTCAAATTATTTTGCTCAACAGATGAGGTCCAAAACAGTGAAAATATTTTATCAATTGCATTAAAAATATTAGTGTTTTTTCCTTGGAGTGATAAACATATGTCATATAATTTTGTGAATCTGTCTGCAAGATATGCTACTTTGGATAACCACAGAGTGTTTGTTAATTGATCAGATAATCCAAATGTCTGATCCTGGAAATATGCAAACAACACTTGACGCAATTCAAACATTCTAACAGGGACTTTACCTCGTGATAGCCAACGGACTTCTGAATGCAAAAACAGAGCAGAGTGGTGACTACCCATATCTTCACATATAATTTTAAATAGTCGTGACTGTAATGGTCGACTTTTTATAAAAGTAATAATCTGGACCGATTCGTCTAGCACGGTTTTAAGTGAGATTGAAATATTCTTAGCTACCAGTGCATGTCTGTGAAGAACAAAGTGAGAACTGGTGCTGTTTTTTGCTACATTTCTTATTCATGTCACAGCGCCTGCCACTTTCCCAACCATTGCTTTGGCACCATCACTGCACACATCTACACATTTGTCCCAATTTATTCTGTGTGCGTTCATGAACGTTTGGATATAGTTATTAAAGATGTTCTCACCAGTGGTATGAGTATTTTAAAGTTTCACACAGAAGCAAGTCTTCAATCTGTTTGTTAAAATATCTAACAAAAACCAACAAAATTGAAAGTCCTGCAACATCTGTGGACTCGTCTATTAGCAGTGAGTACCCATCACATTGATGCAGTCGAGAAATTATTTCTTTATGGATGTCGTCAGCAAGATCATGAATACGGTGCAAAACTCTGTTGTTCGAAAGTGGCACAGCTTCAATTTTTTTTACTCAACTTCTCCCTTAAAATACATGACACTATTTCTTTTGCACATGGTTTTATTAGTGATTCCCCAATTGTGTGTCCTTCTCCTGCAAGTGCTATGCGGTAACTCACTCTGTAAGAAGCCTATGTGGCTTTTGCATTAGCATCTTGAAATATTTTGCTCATAAATTGTTTACTCTTCTGATACTCCTTTAGTTTTCGCTTGAAAAAGTCAATGTCTTTATCTTTGTACTCTGCGTGGTTTTGCTCAAAATGACGACGTCATTTAGCAGGTGCTAACAAACTGTTTGGCAATATTTTATTGCAAAGTACGCGTTGTGCTTCAGGACAATCTTCATTTCTGGCACTTGTGAATCCAAATGACAAGTAGCTATCATCATATTTTATTGTCTTTGTTTGAGAAGATTGGCTAGCATTGTGTGCTTTTCTTTTCCCTGCTTTAACCAGCTTTCCAAATTCATAGTTGTTTATTGGTAAAAAAAAAAACACTTAAAAAAAATACAGATCTCACAACCTGACTGAAAAGGATTCTGATTTTGATAACACTCTTAGAAAGGACTGAATTTAAGCAGGAATTTTGAGTTAGACGTGGAGCAAAAAGATTTGAACACTTTGAAAAATACAGTTAACCCCTTCAGGACGGGTGACGGACGAGGTCCGTCATCCTGGGGATACCCTTAACGACGGGTGACGGACCTTGTCAGTCACACGGTAAAATTAAACCCCAGATCGCCGCAGTTGCGGCGATCGTGGGGTTAATGGTGCTCCGGTCTGCCTCTGTATTAGAGGCAGACCGGGAGCACCCGATAGTGCTGCCCCAGCACATGTGCCCGCTCTGACAGCATCTCAGAGCGAGCACATGTGCTCTGTATACTTACCTTCCGCTTCCCTGCACTTCCGGGTTCAGTGTGAAGTGCAGGGAGACGGATCAGTGCTGATCCTGCCCCCTAGTGTAAAAAAAATAAAGTAAAATTAAAATCCCACCCCCCTTTACCCATTTTAATAAAAAATTAACCCCTTCCCTGCCAATTGATCACTGACTACAGTGATCAATTGGCAGGGATTACATTTTAATATGATCTGATTTTTTTTTTTTTTTAACCCCTGAGGGTTAATTATTCTTTTTTTTTTTTTAACCCTCATGGGTTAAATTTATTTTATTAATTAATTTAAATATTTTAAAATTATAAATTTAGCTAGCTGGGGAGGGTGGAAGTTAGTGGGGAATTGGGGGATTTAGTGTTAGGCTAACTAGGGGTTAACGTTAAAAAAAGTTTTAAAATAAGCTTTAAAAAGTTAAAAAATTAAGTTAAAAAAAAGTTTTAATAACGTTTAAGTAAAAAATTTAAAAAAATAAACCCTTTACCCAGTCCAAATAAAAATTAACCCCTTCCCTGCCAGTCGATCACTGCATACAGTGATCAAAATACAGATCACAGTATTCTACTGTGATCTAATTTTTTTTAACCCCTGACGATTAAATTAACTTAACCTCAGATTAACTTAACCTCAGGGGTTAAAATTATTTAATTAACTAATTTAAATATTGTATAATTAAATATTTTGCTAGCTGGGGTGGGTGGGAGTTATGGGAAAATGGGGAATTTACTGTTAGTGCTGCTTACTGCTAGTTAGGGGTTAACGGTAAAAAAAAAAGCTTCGAAAAAATGTTAAATCTGTAAAAAAAGTTTTACGAAAGTTTAGGAAACTTTAAAAAAATTAATAAGCAAAACAAAAGTTTAAAAAAAAAAAAAAGTAAAAAAAGTTTTAAAAAGTTAAATACATTTAATAACGCTCATTACCACTACACCTGGTACAAGCAAGCGGAAAAATGATCCCACGCTAAGGTTCAAAATATGCCTTTTGAAATACCCTGGGATGTCTTCTTTAAGAAATGGTATGGCTTTATGGGGTATTTGGATTATATAGCCTGGTAAAATACTCTAAAATGAGACATGGGCACAGCGCAAAAATTAAAAGTTTTAAAAAAACTGGAATGACTATGTCCCAAGTGTGCCCCTCCGATGTTCACATATACCTGGCAAAGGTACATACGGGGGTATTTTTGTACTCAGCTGACATAGCTGAGCAACATATGAAGTATTATACAGTCGAAGCACACATAAGGTTTGCAAAATATACTGTGCAAACTCACTTTGTGTGTCAAAAAGGCAGAAAAAACGCTTATTACCACTACACCTGGTATAAGCTAGCGGAAAAATGATCCCACGCTAAGGTTCAAAATATGCCTTTTGAAATACCCTGGGGTGTCTACTTTAAGAAATGGTAGGCCTTTGTGGGGTAGTTTGAATTTAAAACCTGCGAAGATGCTTGGAAATTGCACATAGGCCCAGCGTCAAAATTCAAAGTTCTGTAAAAACTGATATGGCTTGGTCTCCAATATGGCACTGTAGCTTCACAAAATAGTGCCAAAGACATTCATTGGGGATGTCTTTTTACTCAGAAGACTTATGCTGAGCATAATTTGGAGGTTTTGAACTTAGTGGCACATATGAAATATACAAAATGCCCAGCAAAAATGCAATCCGTATGTAAAAAAAAAATGCCCCAAATTTTTTTTTACCACATACTTTGGCATATATTGGTGAAAAAATGGGGGCATGCTAAGGCACAATATGCACCTTATGATATACCCTGGAGTGTCTACTTTTACAAATGGTAGGCCTTTGTGGGTTTTTTCTGAACAGTCAAACTGTTATAATACCCCAAATGGAAGCATAGGCTCATTAAATCCGTCTCTCAAAATTCTACTGTGAATACTGAAAAGGACAGGTCTCCTGTATGGTACTGTAGCTTCACGAAATAGTGCCATAGACATACAATGGGGGTGTCCTTTTACTCAGAAGACTTAGCTGAGCATAATTTGGGGGGTTTGAACTTAGTGGCACATATGAAATATACAAAATGCCCAGCAAAAATGCAATCCGTATGTAAAGAATTTTAAAAAAAATCTTAAAAAAGTGAACATTGTTTGAGGAATAAATAAATTACGGAGAGAATAGATGACTGAGAGAAAGGATTGTAGATAGCTAGATGAAGAAAAGACTAGTTCAACTCTATTGAGTACGGAGACCAGAAGAGAGGAGAAAGTGGGAAAGATGCAGAGTGGACTAAGGAGGACTGGAATATATGTAGAAATATTGATTGGAGAATGGAAGACATCTGTGGATTGCAGATGGTAGTGAAGCACCCAATGGGGAGGGGGGGGGAGAGAGGGGAGAATGGTAATGAAAAGGACCAGAGACATTAATGGACACTCCAAGCACCATAACCCAATTTATATAGATTATGGGGCTTGCAGTACCCTGGCACCCTCTGAGAGTTCGTCAATGAGTAGTCAATGACTACTTGACTCATTTTTCCTGGGATTGTGCTAGGGCAGGGGTAGGCAACCTTTTAGCAGCACTGTGCCGATATAGGAATGTGATGTCCCGTAGCGTGCCAGTCCTATTTTTTTAAATTGAGGTGAGTATGCTGCCGTATTCTGCTTTTGTTATTTTTTCTGCAGTTGCTTTGCATCGTTGTATTTGTGCGTATATAAGCTATTATATTGTATATTTACATTAGTACCGTATATACTCGAGTATAACTGACCCGAATATAAGCCAAGGCCCCTAATTTTACCCCAAAAAACTGGGAAAACGTATTGACTCGAGTATAAGACTAGGGTGGGAAATGCAGCAGCTACTGGTAAATTTCTAAATAAAATTAGATCCTAAAAAATTATATTAATTGAATATTTATTTGCAGTGTGTGTATAAATGCAGTGTGTGTGTGTATAAATGCAGTGTGTGTGTGTGTGTGTGTGTATGAGTGCAGTGTGTGTGTGTTTGTGTTGCAGAGCCTTGGTGGGGGGTGGGCATTTTTATTATTATTATTTTAATTATTATTATTTTTTTTGTTATAATTATTATTATTTATATTTTTATTATTTTTTTCGTCCCCCCTTCCTGCTTGATACATGGCAGGGAGGGGGGCTCTCAGTCCCTGGTGGTCCAGTGGCATTGGCAGTTCAGTGGAGGGGGCTGGCAGAGAGCGCTTACCTCTCCTGCAGCTCCTGTCAGCTCCCTTCTCCTCCGCGCCGGTCCGGTCAGCTCCCTCTGCAAGTCCCAGTGTAAGTCTCGCGGCTGCACTATGACCCCGCGGCTCTCGCAAGACTTACACTGGGAGCTGACAGAGGTGCTAAACGGACCAGCGCGGAGGAGGAGGGAGCTGACAGGAGCTGCAGGAGAGGTAAGAGCTTCCTGCCAGCCCCTTAATAAGGGGCTTGCCACCCCCTGAGTAAACATTCTGAAGTTTTTCATTAACCTGATACCTGTGTCTCAGTGTAATTTACTTCAGAGCGTGCACGCATTTATTTTAACAATTTGGAAAGGAGCAGATACTCCGATAAACACTTGGTTTGATCCACAATATCTGTGTATATCTAGCAGTGTGGTTGGCTTCCCTGGGTTCCAGTGGGGACCAGGCTGGCCTGGTACATGTCAAAGACAGGAGCTGCAACAGCAGCTGCAGGCTGCTCTACTACGTTGTGGATTCCCATTCACAAGTGCTTGGAGGAAGTGATCTGAGACCATTTCCTCTATGTGCTGCATTGCTTTCCTCTATGTGCTGCAGTCCTTCACCATCTTTTCATATTAGCAGATATTTGAAGTTTTACTGAGACTCCTGATAGGCCAGAACCTGTTTGGCTCTAGCAGCCTTGAGTGCCGTGCAAAGACACCTCGAGTGCCGTGCATGGCACTAGTGCCGTAGGTTGCCTACCCCTGTGCTAGGGCATTGTGCATCAGCAGAGTATGCCAGGGAGCATAGTGTAGTGGTTATGGTGCTCGGGGTATTCCTTTGAAGGAACATATATTCCCAACATTAGAGTGATGTATGGCCTATTTTGATGCTACCCTCCCCCTTCCAGCCCTCTTCCCCCCCAAAAAAAATAAATGAGAATGAAGAATGGAAAAAAATGATTTTATTATTTTCTAAGTTCACAAACGATGCGCATTCTTTGAAATTTTAGACACAGAATGTTTGTTTTACTCTGTAAACATATTTCCCAAAGGAAATCTGAATAACGAATCAAAAGAAATGTCATCCTATGAATATCATTTGATTGGAAAGAATTATGAACTACATATGTTCAATCTGCATGTTCCTGCCCATTTACAGAATTTAAATAGTAATCATAAAATAACGGTATACTCTGTTTTCTGGTACTAGTGTTACAGTGGCAATATATTGGCATTATCCCACACGATTCACCACCACATTTCTTTATATGACGCAAATCCTTTTTTTTTTTCTTTATTTGTTTAATTATGTTCCTTAACACAAACATGTATTCCTGACTCTATAGTGTTAAAACCACCATCTGCCCCCTCTCCCCCCTTTTACCCCCCTAAATATAGTAAAATCTTACCTTTATTCCAGTCTGCTGCTGGCTCTGCCCCTTCTCTTCCTGCTTGACTGATATAATCAGAAGTGATATTCTGAACAAATCACAAAGCATTGGATTGGCTCAGACTGTCAAGGAGGAAGATAAGGGGCAGAGCCAGCACAAACACAGGTCTGACCAATCAGCTTCTCCTCATATAAACGCATTAAATCAATGCATCTCTGTGAGGGAAGTTGTGTCTCCATGCAGAGGAGGGAGACACTGAATGTCAGTCACACTGTGCAGCACTGTCCCAGGAAGCACCTCTATTAGCCATCTGAGGAGTGGCCAGTGGAGTTATCTCTAAGCTGTAGTGTAAACGCTGCATTTTCTCTGAAATGACAGTGTTTACAGCAAAAAGCCTGAAGGTAATGATTCTACTCACCAGAACAAATTCAATAAGCTGTAGTTGTTCTGGTGACTAGTGTCCCTTTAACAGCTGGCATACATGAGTTTCCCCAGACATTCCAGTTGCAGTGGAATGCAGCACACAGTCCTGCTGCACACATTAACACAGAATCACACATACAGTTCTGGGCTATGCATGCACAACGTTAACTAAGATTAAGATTTTTTTACACACATGCAAAAAAGACAAAATGGAGCCCAGTTTGATTGCTTATGTGAGTTAGAGCGCTGTATTAATTAAAGAAAAGGGTGATTATGATTCAACTGCTATCTTTAACTTAAATTTGAAAGGATTGGCGTGATGGCCAATTTGATACATTTCCTGGTAGATCGATACAAACTCATATGGCCAGTCAAGTTATTCATTTTAATAATAGCTTTACTGCTTTAGCCAGCGTCTCCTGTATGGCAGGCTCCTGTTTGGCGCTTGCTTGAGCCTGATTCTAGAACATTGTGTGATTTATTATTATTAATATTATTACTATTCGCGACTTGCACTGAAAGATTGATCACGTCACATGTTTTTCTTTCTTTTTTTTTTGTAGAAAAGAGACATTCTTCAATAGATGCCTCGAAGAAACTGAAAAGCCCACCAACTTTCATTGCTGCAGCCAGGCTTTCTGCCATGCTGAATGGGAATGATGAGATTTATGCCAACAGCATGGTGGTAGATGAGGTAAGTCATCCTTTCCTTATTGAATAAGACAAAGGTAGCTAACAGGGGGCTCTGCAGCAATACTTTGTGAGAGATGCAGTTGTTGGCCTCCTGCACCTCCAGATTGGCCTGGCTCCCTTCAAGGGGTTAATTTTAATCTACCCCTTTAAATTCTCTGCACACACATACATTGCTTTATAATTTCACTGTTGTTATGGTCAGGTAGTTGGAGGCTTAGGCACTGCCCTCTGTTACAATACTATACCCCCCTGTGATGACATATGTGAGATCATAGGGGTGTCGTTGCATTCCAGAACCGTATTGTCAGAGGTATGTGGGATGGATATGGTGAGTGGGGTTCGGAAAATATCGACACGAGACTGAAAGGGGTAACTGAGGATACTGGTGGAGGGGAACGGGTGACAATGAGGTGGTATTCTGAAGAGAGATGGCGACATTGTAGTGGTTAGAAGGTGACATTGGATTGGGAAGACTAATTTTGGATTGGGAAGGCTAATTTTGTGTTTATATCCTTGGGGTCATACCCACAGAAGGGCATTAAGATTAATCAGTCAGTTAGGGTAATCTCAAAGGGGTAATAATCTTGGGCCTGGGTGAACTTTCTTGTTAGGCTGGCTACTGAGTTTTGCTTGGGGCTTTAGTTTAAGTACTTTTTTAACCAAATAACTACCGTGCTATCTCAGGGAAGCCCTTTTCTAGGTCAGAACCATAACGCAGAGCTCTGCAACAATACAGTTCAGTCTACGCTCAGTGTCCTTCTCTTAACTCACAATAGCAGAGAATTAAAACTCAAACTGTTACATCACGTGTTTCCCCATAATAAGCCGTTATTATACTAGCAGTTAGTGCATCAGTTGATATAGTTAACTCAAATGCACTTCTATGCTCTACAGGTCAGTGATTCCGATATCTCCTACAGTGTCAATGCTGATCTGTCAGACTCCACCCCAGCCTCTGAGAAGGAAAATAATTGCAGTCTTGGTACATCTCCTGGGAGTAGCAATGCTGAGACAAACAGTGTGGATATTGCGGATTCACCTGCTTATTTTACATCCTCCAAGTGGTCCTCTCCTGGACACAAACAACGGCAATGCAGGACTCTTGGATACGGCACGGAAAGAAATTCGATCCTTGCCAGTGTAAAGAAAAGGAGGTAAGGGATACGCTAATCAATTTTTTTTGGGATGAGAGATGCTAGATGCTATTTACTTAACTTGTAACATTGTATCTTTTAATGAAAAAAAATGGGCAAGAGTTGGTACCTAGCCGTTGGAAGGATCATATCAATATAACCGTACATTTAGCCTGCGAAAGGTCAGAAAGTTGCCTCCTCAGTCTGTTGGTGATTGGATATGAAGAGAGTCTGCAGTTTGTAAGGCCTTCCAGGAATACAGCCCATTCCTTTTTCTAATAAAGATCCCTTCCCTCCCTATAAACCATTTGTGACCAAAGACTTTTCCAAGATTTTGTGTGTTCGTGATCGAGGCATTTTCCCCCACTATTGCCATGTTTTTGTTTCTCTGCGCTTTCTCTTTAAGTGCACCCATACATATTAAATATATATTTTTTAAAGGACAGATAGGGCTAAATATAATTTTTAAAGGATTTATTAGGCTTTTTAAACTATAATATACCATCCTCCTGTCTGCCGGGAAGTGTGAGTGAGTGAAGTGTCAGGCTATGCTGTGTACATGTTACCGCATTGTGTGGCAGGAAAGAATTACATTTTGGTGTAAATCAACCAAAATTTTATATTCTGCCTGTATTTCGAAACTTCCTGGCACAAGAGCTGGATTTACCTGCTCTCGACTGTAACTTCAAATATTTGAGAAGACAATTAAGGGTGTTGTCTATTAGATACGGTTAACTTGAAATCTTTAGCTTCTGTTTTCAAGGTACATTTGTTTCTTAGATATGAGCGTGCAATTGCTTTATCCTCATGGTGACAGATTTGACACAAGGGACTGCCTCACAGTTTGAAAGACATAATTTCCTCCTGAAAATGTGTATATATTTAAAAACCCATGGTAAACACCACACAAACCCAACCCTAAACTATTCTCTTCTTTTCTACAATTATTATCTAGTTTATTTATTTTTCCTTTTTATTTTAAACAGTAGGACCATATATAAAACCGTTTATAGAAGTCTTAGTAGTCACTTCATAAGATTTGTTTTACATTTTATAGAAAGTTTACAAATTAATAGAAGTGAAATGTGAATGCTTTTTTGATGGCATCCCTTTTCTTTTTTTTTTGAATTCTTTATTTTTGGCGTGCAGGTGAGTACATACGATTTACATACGCCACAACAGCGTGCATTTATATTGAAACATATATGAGTGAAACAGTGGCAGAGAGAAATTGCACAACATTTTTTTTTTTTGAAGAGCATAGTGATTAGTGATAAGTTAGGCAGTAATGAATGAACTACAATAAACAGATTGCTAAATAACTCGACTGTTTCAGCGTACCTTAGAGGTACCGACAGGTAATTCTGTTACTTGGCTGAAAGGTAACTTCGCTGGTATATCTAGACAACTATATTTGGGTAACCTAGAGTGTCACAAGCGTAGTCTAACTTATTGTGTACTTAAACCGTTAATTTTCAAGAGAGGCTTGGATAAAAGTAGGTTGTAATTAAAGAAAACAGAACAGAAATGCTAAACGTTTTAACCTCGTTATATCGCTTGTTTTAGCATGGA
Organism: Pelobates fuscus; assembly: GCF_036172605.1. Classification (NCBI taxonomy): domain Eukaryota; kingdom Metazoa; phylum Chordata; class Amphibia; order Anura; family Pelobatidae; genus Pelobates; species Pelobates fuscus. Next base: position 41,564,141 of record NC_086321.1, on the reverse strand, counting down.
CATAAAGTAAGCTAACATGTCAAAATACATTCCAGTATAACCCCTGACCTATTCTAGGCATTAAACCAGGGATAATGCAGAGCTTGGATTATATTTGTTAGAGTGTAGTTACAGTTGGTTCTCCGCTTACGCTGAGGCTGTTCTTAACATTGCACAATTTTATATATTTTCTAAAGACAAGAGGATCAAGATTGGAGCATGCTAGTTAGGTAAGTATAGAAATCGCGAGTGTATATATAATGAACACGTTAATCAGACTGGTCAGACTAAGGACAGCTAGCCATGCCATATAACGGTATAAAACAGTGAGGAGGCAGCTTCAGCACCACTTAAGATGTAACATACTTGAATGATGGTCACCCCTTACAGGCTTAAGTTGCATTATACAAAGCGTGGGCTCTATAGAGTATTTAAGCTAGCGGCCTTGCTGTCTAAATTACATGCTGTGGAAACATCTCCAGACTCTGTTTGCAGTGTCGAGTGTCATCCCATAAGTAGCTAGGCTAGAGTGCTATTTCACTAAGAAGGGGTAGCCTAAAACAATGTTAAGCAGTCGCGTTAAAGGGCCATTCCGAATGAACTAATGCTACAATAAATGGGAGAGCAATTTTAAGTGTCAGCAGGCCCCACTCTCAAGCTGGTACTGCACTAGTAGGAGCCATGGGTTAGCGAGTTAAGAGGCGCAGAGATATAGCAGTACATATATACAATTCTAGTGGCCTGTGGTAAAAAGATGAGCTTTAAACATTAGATTGTAAAACTAAACCTAAACATATTGACATTGCTAGGTATAGTACAGTCCCGCCTAGAAGTGGGTTGCAAGCCTGATGCTTGAGGTATCAGCTGAGGATCCGATGTCTGCTCCTCTCTCCACTTGTTTATCCTCCACATTTAGAGGGCTTTGTAAGGCTATGTTGCCTACCACCTGATGTCGTGCTGTGCGTCGTTTATGCTGGCTGTGATGGGAGGTGCGGTCCTTCAGGCGTATGGTGCAGCATCTTGTCTTGATGTGGTGTGCACTCGAGGAGGCCCTGGCTTTTCCAATCCCCTCCTCTTTGCTGCTTTGCATGGTTAAGGTAACTACAAAGCTTTCTGCCTCCCTCCTATATCTCTGTTTGTTTGTCAGAGCTTCAGGTTGTTGAGAGGAGAGCAGAGGCTGTCTGGGTGAGTGGTCATCCGATTTCCCCATGTTGCCGCTTGTGCTTAAGGGGGGAGCGATGCGAGGGAGGTCCCGGGTTGAGCCCCTGTTTAGGCCTTGGGCGGCTCATCCGTCGAGAGTGGATGTGTTCGGGCTTGCGACAGGTCTCCAGAAACTCAATTTAGTGCCGGCATTCCCACAAGCTGCGATGTGTGCAGTCCATTCTGTGTACTGCTGCTGTAGATATGCAGCCTGTGAGGGTTCCGGTCTCAACGCCATCCCGCATGGCCTCCGCCATTTTGGAGTTGCTGCCTGGAGCGAGGACCTCGGCGGTCCTGCTGCTTCGCCTGTTGCACTGGTAAGCGGGTCTCAAGGGTGTAGACCGGGATCACCCCCCCGGTCCAGAGGGGGGGGGGGAAACGGGGCCGGTGTCCCCGCGGGTCCGACTCCAAGCCCCGAACAGCAAGCGGCAGGGCAGCGGCCGTCCGCCCCGCTCGCCTCCGGAGTAGGCCTCAAGAAAGTCGGTAGGATTCCTCCACCAGGGGACTGTAGCCTTTTGGGCCAGCCTCGCCCTGGATCTCGGGGCTCTCTACCCGGCGAGGACCACCGTTGCCGGCGGGTTTTTTGCCGAAATTCGGATAAATATGGCTGTTTCTAGATTTAGGCTGCAGGAGCTGGTCTCGCATGCGACCAGCCAGCTCGGCGGTCCGGCCCCGCCCCCCCGATGGCATCCCTTTTCTAACGACACAGGACTAGGATTGTGTTTTCCTCAGGGCAAAAGGGACAGGTTCTCCGTATCTGGTGAAGGACCTAAAGTTGTGCTTTTCGGTCTACCAGCTTGTTTTAAATTGGTGTATAAGCATACCTCCCATCATTTCAGATGAACAAAGATGGACACTTGCATATTGGGGATGTGAGTGGGGGTATGGGCAGGAGCTGGACTGGGCTTTTTGGAACAATTTTAGTTGACAGACTGTTAACACTTTTATAAAACTAGAATGTAATTTACAACCAGTACAATTTACACAGACCGATTTATCGCAGTTTAAATACACTTTACTGTAAGTGTTATTGCTGTGGAGCTCTGTTTTACACTCAAACACCAACAATATGGAGAAATGTTGGTCCAAAATAGGGACAGTATGGTGTAAGTGGGTTTCAGGTTTAGCTATGAAGATACTACAAGCCATTAGGGATGTGAGCCCTGTTGAGAACTTAGACAACATTCAAATTATAGTTAAAAAAGAAGTAGGACGTACAAGCAATGTACAGTAGTAATTGGGAAGTAAACATGGTGGCAATATTTTAAATAATAAACAAGTGGGACAAAATAGACAGCATTTTGGTAAATTATTATTGCACGCTTTAATAGGCCGATATGAAGCTCTCTCTTTAGCTGACTTATAAGATGTCTATAGACATCAGTTTCCCAAACTCACCATGACCTGTGAAGACACTCGATAGAAGACAGTAATCATTGCCAACATTCTTTCGAGTCATTACCCGGTTTAGAGAATGTGTATGTGATCTCACTCATTGGGAACAAACTCCCTTTAATTTTCCACAAGCCATAAAAATATGAGCAGTCAGTTGTCTGATTAATTTTAGTCTCCAAAATTCCACTATGTAGGGAAAAAAGGGCTGTAATTCCTACAGGGAATTAAAGTTGACAGTTTGAACTTTATCATCTTAGTCATGTTTTATTTTCAAAACCAGAGATAAAACAGCAGTACTTGTATAACCCAGAGGTTCCTGAAATTGTACAGAGATAAAAGCCAACAGGGAAAAGAGATGCACAGAGAGGGCGATAAATACTGCATTATCCCTGGACCTCATTAAAAAAATAACAAAAAAACTAATTCTGCTGTTTCTGTGGGGCTCACTTCCTTTATTGTGTATAACAGTTAAAGGACAACTGTCACCTCAAAACTATTATATATAATTCTTTCATCAAGTTTTGAAAGGAAATATATTTCTAAAAATGACGTAGATGATTAAAACTCGTCTTTACTCTTTAGTATATGACAGGATCGTTTAGCCATATACATGCATAATGGGTCAGACAGTGCAAACTGATAGTCTCTATGGCAGTGATGGCGAACCTATGGCACGCGTGCCACAGGTGGCATGCCGGGCCCTTTACCATGGCAACGTTCCACACAGCATAGCGCGGGAGGACAGGAGAGCTGCTTCACAGATCCCTCCCCCTGCCTCCCGACACGGAAGCAGTGCTTGCCACCACCGGACCACCAGGGATGGCTGTGTCCCCCCCCCCCCTTCATTAAAGGTAAGGTGGGGGGGGGGGGAGATACTGATTTAGCATACTTTTTTTTTTAACACCTTTACCCCAGCCCCACACACACAGTACCCCTACCCCCCACACAGAGTCCCCCTACCCCACCACACAATACCCCTACCCCCCACACAGCACCCCTCCCCAGCACCCATACCCCCCTAGCATCTCTCCCCTCTCCCACACCCAGCATCCCTCCCCGCCCCTACCCCCCACACCCACAGCAGCCCTACCCCCCCACACCCACAGCAGCCCTACCCCCCCATACCCACCGCACCCCTTCCCCCCACACACAGCACCCCTAACCCCCACACACAGCACCCCTAACCCCCCACACACAGCACCCCTACCCCACCACACACAGCACCCCTACCCCCCCACACACAGCACCCCTACCCCCCCACACACAGCACCCCTACCCCCCCACACACAGCACCCCTACCCCCCCACACACAGCACCCCTACCCCCACAGCACAGCACCCCTACCCCCACAGCACAGCACCCCTACCCCCACAGCACAGCACCCTTACCCCCGCCCAGCACCCTTACCCCCGCCCAGCACCCCTACCCCCGCCCAGCACCCCTACCCCCACAGGTGGCAGTGCTTGCCACCACCGGACCACCAGGGATGGCTGTGTCCCCCCCCCCCCTTCATTAAAGGTAAGGTGGGGGGGGGGAGATACTGATTTAGCATACTTTTTTTTTTTAACACCTTTACCCCAGCCCCACACACACAGTACCCCTACCCCCCACACAGAGTCCCCCTACCCCACCACACAATACCCCTACCCCCCACACAGCACCCCTCCCCAGCACCCATACCCCCCTAGCATCTCTCCCCTCTCCCACACCCAGCATCCCTCCCCGCCCCTACCCCCCACACCCACAGCAGCCCTACCCCCCCACACCCACAGCAGCCCTACCCCCCCATACCCACCGCACCCCTTCCCCCCACACACAGCACCCCTAACCCCCACACACAGCACCCCTACCCCCCCACACACAGCACCCCTACCCCCACAGCACAGCACCCCTACCCCCACAGCACAGCACCCCTACCCCCACAGCACAGCACCCTTACCCCCGCCCAGCACCCTTACCCCCGCCCAGCACCCCTACCCCCGCCCAGCACCCCTACCCCCACAGCACAGCACCCCTACCCCCACAGCACAGCACCCTTACCCCCGCCCAGCACCCTTACCCCCGCCCAGCACCCCTACCCCCGCCCAGCACCCCTACCCCCACAGCACAGCACCCTTACCCCCGCCCAGCACCCCTACCCCCCACACAGCACTTCACCCCTCTCTCACACACTTCACCCCTCTCTCACACACAGCACCCCTCTCTCACACACAGCACCTCACTCACACACAGCACCCCTCTCTCACACACAGCACCTCACACACACACAGCACACCTCACACACACACACAGCACCCCTCACACACACACACAGCACCCCTCACACACACACACAGCACCCCTCACACACACACAGCACCCCTCACACACACACACACACACACACCAACCCTCAAACACACAGCACCCCTCACACACAGCACACACAGCACCCCACACACAAACACATACACTACACCCCTCAATGCAGTATGTGCGTGTATTCAGCAGTCTGTGTGCGTGTATTCAGCAGTCTGTGTGCGTGTATTCAGCAGTCTGTGTGTGTGCGTGTATTCAGCAGTCTGTGTGTGTGCGTGTATTCAGCAGTCTGTGTGTGTGCGTGTATTCAGCAGTCTGTGTGTGTGTGTGCGTGTATTCAGCAGTCTGTGTGTGTGTGCGTGTATTCAGCAGTCTGTGTGTGTGTGCATGTATTCAGCAGTCTGTGTGTGTGTGCATGTATTCAGCAGTCTGTGTGTGTGTGTGTGTGTGTATTCAGCAGTCTGTGTGTGTGTGCGTGTATTCAGCAGTCTCTGTGTGTGTGCGTGTATTCAGCAGTCTCTGTGTGTGTGCGTGTATTCAGCAGTCTCTGTGTGTGTGCGTGTATTCAGCAGTCTCTGTGTGTGTGCGTGTATTCAGCAGTCTCTGTGTGTGTGCGTGTATTCAGCAGTCTCTGTGTGTGTGCGTGTATTCAGCAGTCTCTGTGTGTGTGCGTGTATTCAGTGGACTGTGTGTGTATTCAGTGGACTGTGTGTGTGTATTCAGTGGACTGTGTGTGTGTATTCAGTGGACTGTGTGTGTGTATTCAGTGGACTGTGTGTGTGTATTCAGTGGACTGTGTGTGTATTCAGTGGACTGTGTGTGTATTCAGTGGACTGTGTGTGTGTATTCAGTGGACTGTGTGTGTGTGTATTCAGTGGACTGTGTGTGTATTCAGTGGACTGTGTGTGTATTCAGTGGACTGTGTGTGTGTATTCAGCGGACTGTGTGTGTGTATTCAGCGGACTGTGTGTGTGTATTCAGCGGACTGTGTGTGTGTATTCAGCGGACTGTGTGTGTGTATTCAGCGGACTGTGTGTGTGTATTCAGCGGACTGTGTGTGTGTATTCAGCGGACTGTGTGTGTGTATTCAGCGGACTGTGTGTGTGTATTCAGCGGACTGTGTGTGTGTATTCAGCGGACTGTGTGTGTATTCAGCGGACTGTGTGTGTATTCAGCGGACTGTGTGTGTGTGTGTACTCAGCAGTCTGTCTGTATGTGTATTCAGCAGACTGTGTGTGTGTGTATTCAGCAGACTGTGTGTGTGTGTATTCATCAGTCTCTGTATTCAGCAGACTGTGTGTATGTATTCAGCAGTCTGTGTGTGTGTGTATGTATTGCATTTGTTGGAGATACTAATAAATATAAGCTTAATTTTATCTATTTGTATCATTATTTAAAATTTGTATCATTGAACTCTCTGTTGTTGTGTTCTTTTAAAACAACAGTACAAGTTGTTTTTTCTAAACTTAAACCTCAGTATTGAGGTTTAATTGCCGTGTTGGCACTTTAAGGAAAAAAAAAGTTGGCATGTATTGCGGTTTGGGCACTCTGGCTCAAAATGGTTCGCCATCACTGCTCGATGGTCTTCCTTGCTTCACTTCCTGTACATAAAGACCATAGAGACTAACTGTCGTTTTTCAGAAACTGTTTGACCCAAGGTCCATGTATATGGCTGAACGATCCTGTCATATACTAAAGGAAGGGATGTGTATATCTAATTTTTTTTTTTTACATATACTTAATTTAAAATAAAATCCCCTTTTCCTTTCACAACTTGTCAAATAGATAGTTATATTAAACCTAGTTTTGAGGAGACAGTTGACCTTTAAGCAAATGGCTGTACCAGTTCCTGGAGTTTGTGAGTATAGTAGCCACCCGAAGGGATTGCCTTCCCTCTCTGGAGGTATGTGAGACACATGGCCATACAGGCAGAAGCAGGAGGTTTAGAGGAAAGGAAACTCGAGAACAAGCAACAAGAAAGAGTAGCAGGAAATAAAAGCGAAAAAAAATGAGTAATGGGCCCCAGCACTCTATGTAGGTGAGCTGTGTTAAGTGATGTGGATCTCACAATCTAGATTTGGGACAGTGGGAGGGAGTGGACCTGTGATATAATTGCATCATTGACTTTGTCCAAAAGGGGATGGGCCCATCCAGAAAGGAGGCGGACCAGCCCATATTACTAGCAAGTCAGCAGGCTCCTAGTGCCCTAAACTTATGATTGTTGGGGATGCCCTGTTGTCCCCAAAAGGGCAGGACCAGAGCTGCAAATCCGGAAATTGTGGCAGTCCCACTGAAATCGGGTGTGTTGGGAGGCATGGGAACTGCAATTAATATTTAACATTTCTGGAGAATAATGAAATTAACAAAGTATTTTTCTCTATATTGTTACTACTGTACAGGGCCGCCACCAGAAATTTTGGGGCCCCTAACTCAGCTCAGGGTCTGGGCCCCCTGGGGTCCGCCTCCAAATCCCGCCCACAGGAATACACACACAGACACAAACACACACACTGATACAAAAGAACACAGATACATACTAACAGATACACATACTGAAACAGACATACACGCATATAGGCATACATACTGACACACACATACTGAGACATACACACATATACAGACACACAGGCATTCATAGTGACAGACAGACTCATACTAACATACATACAGACACACATGCATGAGGACATACAGACACATACATACAGACACCGACATACACACACACACACACACACACACATTCATTCATACAGGCATACATACATATATATATACATACATACATTCATAATGACATACATATAGACATACTGACAGACATACATTCATAATGACATACATACAGACATATATTCACAATGACATACAGACATACATTGATACATACATACATACATACATATACACACACACACACACACACACACACACAGCTCATTTTTCAGCCACCCTCCTATTTTCTTACCTTTTCCTTGCAGGAGGGTGGCTGGGGCTGATAGGATTCGGCGCAGGTGTCCCTCTTCACGGCCTAGCTGGCGCTCCTCCCGCGCAGAGTGAGCTGGGAGGAAGTGACCATTTCCTCCCAGCAGCACTTGCTGTGTCTGCGTTTTTGTTTTTAAAGGGGCCCGGTCGCGCTATTACGGCCCCAGTGCTGACCGGGCCCTTGAAGATATAGGGCCCATCGGGTGGCCCTAAGTGCGTGGGCCACCCGATGGGCCTCATCAGCGTGCGGGCCCTGGTGCAATTGCACTGGCGGCAGTTCTGCTGCTACACGTGGGGCCCGAGCGGCTGGGCCCGTGACAACCATCATGGTTGTCACCCCCTGATGGCAGCCCTGCTACTGTAAAAGAGTCACCGTGGTCCAAGAACTAGCTGCACAAAAGTGAATTTTATTTATTGATTATTTTTTATTTTATTAAAAAATTTTCAATACCATAAACTTCAAGTGACAGATCAAATCCAATAACTGTAAAACCTAGACACGTTCTGTGTGTAAATACCATTTCTAAAATATATAGACATAAATATATAAATAATCCAACATTCCAAACGAATAAACCACAATACACTGGGCGAAGTTACAGACAAATACCTCTTCCCTGTCTTTCTTCCCAACATTCTTTAAATTAAATCTTGATTCGTCTGTAACGTCTAGTCTATTCACCGTCTCTAAGACTAATGTCCCAATGGTCTGGTAGTACCATTAAAACACAAACATATGAAAAAAACAACAAAGTTGTACAGTTAATACTGCTGTGTCCATGACTCTCTCCAGTTTACATAGCCCAGCACCACTTCAGCCATTTGGACACTTCAAAGTTATCTACATGATTTCCTCTAACCTTGAAGAGAGCAATCTTTCGTGTACGCTAGTGGGAAAGATTGGCTTCCACTTCAGAAGAATCGTACAAGGCAAAATCTTTTATACTATTTAAAAAGTTAAAAGTAAAAAAAAAAAAAACCAACAAAAACACTTCCTGTTTCCTAGTAGTTTACTTTTAAGTTCACTATCTGCTCCATTGTATCAGGCAGAAAATCACATGTATATAATATTTAGGGGATTAAAAAAAAATAAAAAAATAAAAAAATGAGTGTGACCGTGCCATTTTAAATCTGGGTAAACTCACTTTGCATAAATCCGCAGCAATGCAAGCTTCATGATTCTCCCACTATATCTGAGCCTGAACTACAATAAACAGCCGGCAAATTGGGATTACAAGCCAGAATGTAGCGTCCACTGCTTGTGGTGGTTACACTCTAACGGACGCTAGACTTCTGACATATGTTTTGACTACGGGAAGCTAATAATATTATATAGAATGCTTTCGATCATTTGGAATTCTTTGATCTTTGAATTCCTAGTGCTGCCTCTCCTTATATTAATTCCAGATGTTTAGTCACTTTGCTTTACATGTTTAACCGCGTCTTATGTCACAGATGGTGAAAGTAAATTGTATATTTGTCTGTTTAACCTGTTCAGTGGCATAAATAAATATATTTTTTATTGAATGAGCTGTGCAATAATATTAATCGTTTACCTGTGGCATCAACTGTAGGAGGGTGAAGGGGGGGAATAAGGTTGATTTTTTGTTGTTGTTGTTACATTGTGTTCTGCTTGTCTCAAATACTTCAGATGCTGCCTGAATTTTTTTTACATTTTTTTTTAAATATTGGGCCGTGAGTGTATCGCCTCGCTTTATGACCAGAGCTATATAAAAAGGAATATATAAATGTGCTGCTAGTCCGCTCTCACTGATAAAGATAAATAAAAATGGGCTATATATTATGTTTAATGTATGTCGTATGAGACTAAGTAACCGTGTGTGTGTTTCCAGCTCAAGTCTTGATGGCCTCGAAGCAGACAGCGAGGACGAAGGGTCATATGTCCGATACCATAGCCCTGGTTCAGTTACACAAGACACAGTTGGACTTTTGGGGAACAGTGGAGATGAGCTTGACTCTCCTGAGACAAACACTGAACGTGATTTCCACATCCAAAGTTCGGGGACGCTGCCTCTCTCTCAGGGAAAGGTATCTCACCTCAGCAGTATCTTTGTATGTGTAGCAAAATATTGGAGTTCTAGGGGGTGCTTTTGGCTCAATATGAAATTTAGGTCTCAGGACTCAGGACTGCTGGTTTAAAACAGAGAGTTTCACCTGTTGCGTAAAATGACGCCCTCTATAGGTTTATATTGAATGCATTCATTCATCTCTGGCCTAGCATTACTAGACCACAGAGGGTTGTGTGGTGATCAAAGAACTGCAGGCCTTCGGGTGAAGATGGTGTTCCAGGGCTTGGCAACATGTTGTAAAATATTGTCTCGGAGCGCAAATATTAATATTAATTTCTTATCTATGGCATTATCAATGGCACACTTTATATTGAATGTATCAGTTCATTGGAGAGTGATTTTCCTTTATATGAAATCCTGCTGATTACATGATAAGGAAGTTTACCCAAGTCCTTTTCTTCTTGATCTATATAATTATTGTATATTTTGTTAGCTCAGTGCCTTATATGTTCAACTGAGTTGATTTTAAACCTCCATGGCCAGTTCTGCTTTCAAAAGTGGTCATGGAGCAAGCAATCGGTAACGTGCAGCGTTTCTGCTTAAAATGCTGTCTATACAGAGATATCTGCACATGACTTGGGAATGCAGTACCGGACTGTCTCATGTTAATTCTGAGCAAAAATTACATCTGTAATCAGCACATGCCGGCTGCTGATCGAGGAGATAGTAAAGATGATAAAAGAACGAAGGCTCAGTTTTCGGGCTCATTGTGCGTTCCAGCACCTAGACCTCCTGCGTTCCAAACTGACCACCCCGAGTCACGCTGAGCCTGAAATTGGAGCCTTCATTCTTTTTTTCCTCTTTATTATTTCCTTCAACAGAAGCTGGCACTGAGGAAATTCATAATCACGACCGGGTTTTGATTTTTACTCATATTTGGCATTTTACTCACTGACTACCATGTGGTTTAAAGTGAATTATCGCTGGAATCTAATGTCTGTGTCTGTAATATATTGGCGCTGGGTCGCAACTCTGCCTCCGTCCCACGTGCATTAGACCTCCCCATAGGAAAGTAATGAATCAATGCTTTCCTATGGGGAAATATCTGATGCTGGATGTCCTCATGCAGAGCGTGAGGACGTCCAGCGTCAGATAACGGACAAAAGGTCTATTTTGCATGTAGCTGGTTATGGAGTAACCCTTTAATGCAGGTTAGGTATTCAGTTGGTTATAGAGTAACCCTTTAATGGAGGTTAGATGTTCGGTTGGTTATGGAGTAACCCTTTAATGGAGGTTAGGTGTTCGGTTGGTTATGAAGTAACCCTTTAATGGAGGTTAGGTGTTCGGTTGGTTATGGAGTAACCCTTTAACGGAGGTTAGGTGTTTGGTTGGTTATAGAGTAACCCTTTAATGGAGGTTAGGTGTTCAGTTGGTTATGGAGTAACTGTTTAATGCAGGTTAGGTGTTCAGTTGGTTATGGAGTAACCCTTTAATGGAGGTTAGGTGTTCAGTTGGTTATGGAGTAACCCTTTAATGGAGGTTAGGTGTTCAGTTGGTTATGGAGTAACTGTTTAATGCAGGTTAGGTGTTCAGTTGGTTATGGAGTAACCCTTTAATGGAGGTTAGGTGTTCAGTTGGTTATGGAGTAACCCTTTAATGGAGGTTAGGTGTTCGGTTGGTTATGAAGGAACCCTTTAATGGAGGTTAGGTGTTCGGTTGGTTATGGAGTAACCCTTTAATGGAGGTTAGGTGTTCGGTTGGTTATGGAGTAACTGTTTAATGCAGGTTAGGTGTTCGGTTGGTTATGGAGTAACCCTTTAATGCAGGTTAGGTGTTCGGTTGGTTATGGAGTAACTGTTTAATGCAGGTTAGGTGTTCGGTTGGTTATGGAGTAACTGTTTAATGCAGGTTAGGTGTTCGGTTGGTTATGGAGTAACTGTTTAATGCAGGTTAGGTGTTCAGTTGGTTATGGAGTATCCCTTTAATGGAGGTTAGGTGTTCAGTTGGTTATGGAGTAACCCTTTAATGGAGGTTAGGTGTTCGGTTGGTTATGAAGGAACCCTTTAATGGAGGTTAGGTGTTCGGTTGGTTATGGAGTAACCCTTTAATGGAGGTTAGGTTTTCGGTTGGTTATGGAGTAACCCTTTAATGCAGGTTAGGTGTTCAGTTGGTTATGGAGTAACTGTTTAATGCAGGTTAGGTGTTCGGTTGGTTATGGAGTAACCCTTTAATGCAGGTTAGGTGTTCGGTTGGTTATTGAGTAACTGTTTAATGCAGGTTAGGTGTTCAGTTGGTTATGGAGTATCCCTTTAATGGAGGTTAGGTGTTCAGTTGGTTATGGAGTAACCCTTTAATGGAGGTTAGGTGTTCGGTTGGTTATGAAGGAACCCTTTAATGGAGGTTAGGTGTTCGGTTGGTTATGGAGTAACCCTTTAATGGAGGTTAGGTGTTCAGTTGGTTATGAAGTAACCCTTTAATGGAGGTTAGGTGTTCGGTTGGTTATGGAGTAACCCTTTAATGCAGGTTAGGTGTTCGGTTGGTTATGGAGTAACCCTTTAATGCAGGTTAGGTGTTCGGTTGGTTATGAAGTAACCCTTTAATGGAGGTTAGGTGTTCAGTTGGTTATGGAGTAACCCTTTAATGGAGGTTAGGTGTTCGGTTGGTTATGGAGTAACCCTTTAATGGAGGTTAGGTGTTCGGTTGGTTATGGAGTAACCCTTTAATGGAGGTTAGGTGTAGAGTTGGTTATGAAGCAACCCTTTAATGGAGGTTAGGTGTTCGGTTGGTTATGGAGTAACCCTTTAATGCAGGTTAGGTGTTCGGTTGGTTATGGAGTAACCCTTTAATGCAGGTTAGGTGTTCGGTTGGTTATGGAGTAACCCTTTAATGCAGCTTAGGTGTTCAGTTGGTTATGGAGTAACCCTTTAATGGAGGTTAGGTGTTCGGTTGGTTATGGAGTAACTGTTTAATGCAGGTTAGGTGTTCAGTTGGTTATGGAGTAACCCTTTAATGGAGGTTAGGTGTTCGGTTGGTTACAGAGTAACACTTTATTGGAGGTTAGGTATTTGGTTGGATATAGAGTAACCGTTTAATGGAAGTTTGGTGTTCAGTTGGTTTTGACAAACAAATTGGTAAATTAGAGATGTGAATAATACAATTGTATAAAGTAGAAATTTTGTGACATATTTAAAAATAAATTTTAAAAAAAGCTACAAAAAGTAGGCATTGTTACTGATAAAACACAACTTTTTTTCTGCAGGATCAAGGGCTCCGATTTCGTTCATATTCCTGTTCTTCACCGAAGGTTTTTCTAGGGAAACCTCGATTAACACGGGACCTTTCACTTGGTGACCAAACTGAGGGTGAGTTCTTGTACTATAAAACCTCTTGATAAAATGAATATCAGACAGAAATAACTTTCCTCTGGTATTACTATATGCTGTACAATCAGCCATCGGCAGTTAGAATTCTTTCAAAAAAACACGAAACCAGGAAACACGCCTGGACATAAGCTGTCAATCAAGAGAATGTCCGGGTATTATTGGTAATTGGAAGAGAGTGACCTGGGGAGGTAAGTGTGTTACAGTGGCCGCTTGATACACAGTGATGATGTTTAGCTATTTAGTTATTATAAACTTATAGCATTTTTAAGTTATCTCCTTTGAAATATTGGTGACCATTTTGTGTTGTAACAGTGTCATTTACATACTTATTTACAAGTGGTAGGTAGGCATCTGTTTGCTGTCCTCATGGAGTATTGGTATCTTTGGGGATTATAGATAGAGGGATGCCTTATTACTCTGAGTATTAGCACATGGTTTGTATGCTGTCTGGGCTGCTGGAGGTCGGTCAGTAGTCAGCCCCTCCATGGCTAAAGAATCCTTTATCCCCACACTCTGTGGTTACTCTGTGGTAATTGTGTAACCTGAATGTTTCCAAAGAAGAACATGCACTTTCTCATTGGTTAAAGCTTTCCCAAGGAATGCCTTCTTCTTAAGTTCAGAGTGATAATAATCAATCCACATATCCATTTTTATAATAAAACTGTAATCTCTGGCAAACTAATTCTTATTGACTTTGTACTGAGATACTTGGTGGAGGTCGGGCTTAAAGCTCATTAAAGGTGAAACAGCAGTTCAAAGTAATTTTTTTTGGCTCTTTCGTTCTCCTACCCCTTACAGCTTTGGAAATGTTCAGCAAAGTAAGGACAAAGGAACAATAACTTTGTAATCCTGCGTTACCACACATAAACCTTAATCTACATATAGGGTTCATTCCTATGTTAATTTTCCTCCAAAGGTATATTATTATTATTATTATTATTATTATTATTATTAGTCCTTAACTTTCTGTACATAAGCTTTAATGGCTGTGGGATCAAAAAAGTCCAAGGAAGGCATTCCGTGTTTTGGAGCCAATTTTAATTCTGCTCCCCTTTTCCAACCAGTGTGATAGATAGAGCCCTTTTCCATAGAATGGTGTATTTGAATAACCTGTGGAGGTATGGGGCAGTCTGGTGGTGCTCTGTTCATTTACTGTCATGAAACTCTGAAACCTACATCACAATGAGCAATTGCACGTGCTTTAAGAATGTATTCCTGCCCTTAGATGGTGTGATCAGCTTCAGTGGTCGCTCACTACTTCAGGCACTTTCATTGTCTAAATCAGTAGCTCTTCTGCAACCTGGTAGTAAGTACTGTAGCAGCATGACGGGATCTACGGGTGAATAATCAGGTTGTCTCTCTGCATGTGTTGGGAGGAATTTATCAAGGTGTATTTCCTCTTCAGTAACTGTTACATGTTTAATGTTGTAAGACTTACAGTATATACAGTTGTGCTCAAACATTTGCATACCCTGGAAGAAATTGTGAAATTTTAGCATTGATTTTGAAAATATGACCATGCAAAAAAATTATTTTATTGAAGGATAGTGATCATATGGAGCCATTTATTATCACGTAGTTGTAATGATAAAATAAATCACCCAAATGGACCTGATCACCCTTGAATGTTTGGCCTTCTTACAGGCACACAAGGTGACACACACAAGTTAAAATGGCAAATCAAGGTTAATTGCCCACATCTGTAGCTTTTTAAATTGTAATTAGTGTCTGTGTTTAAATAGTCAATGAGTTTATTAGCTCTCACATGGATGCACTGAGCAGGCTAGATACTGAGCCATGGGGAGCAAAAAAGAACTATCAAAAGACCTGTGTAACGAGGTAATGGAACTTTATAAAGTTGAAAAAGGATATAAAAAGATATTCAAAGCCTTGAAAATGCCAGTTAGTACTGTTCAATCACTTATTAAAAAGTGGAAAATTCAGAGATCTCTTGATACCAAGCCAAGGTCAGGTAGACCAAGAAAGAATACAGCCACAACTGCCAGAAGAATTAGGAAACAAAGAAAAACTCAAAGGTAACCTCAGGAGACATACAGGCTGCTCTGGAAAAAGATGGTGTGGTTGTTTCAAAGAGCACAATACGACGATACTTGAACAAAAATGAGCTGCATGGTCGAGATGCCTTTACTGCGCCAATGCAAAAAAAAAAAGTCTGGTTACAATATTCCAAAAAACACCTTGACATGCCTCACAGCTTCTGGCACACTGTAATTAGGATTGACGAGTCCAAAATAGAGCTTTTTCTTCTCAACCATAAGTGCTATGTTTGGAGAGGGGTCAACAAGGCCTATCGTGGAAAGAATACCATCCGCACTGTGAAGCATGGTGGTGGCTCACTGATGTTATGAGGGTGTGCAAACTCTAAAGGCACGGGGAATCTTGGTGAAAATTAATTAATTAAATTGAATTAATTAAAAATCAATTAATAGCAAGATGAATGTTATCAGAAAATACTGTCAGACTGGCATTCTTCTGCACGAAGGCTGCACGTGGGATGCTCTTGGACTTTTCAGCATGACAATAACCCTCAGCACAAGGCCAAGTTGACCTCCAGTGGTTACAGCAGAAAAAGGTGAAGGTTTTGGAGTGGCTATCACAGTCTCCTGATCTTAATATCATCGAGCCAGTCTGGGGGAGATCTAAAACGTGGGGTTCATGCAAAACAACCAAAGACTTGGCTTGACCTGGAGGCATTTTGCCAAGTCAAATGGGTAGCTATACCACCTGCAAGAATAAGGAGCAATATAGACAACTATTACAAAAGACTGCACGCTGTCATTGATGCGAAAGAGGGCAATACACAGTATTAAGAATTAAGGGTATGCAGACTTTTGAACAGGGGTCATTTAATTTTAATTTTATTCTTTATTGCCATGTTTTGTTTTATGATTGTGCCATTCTGTTATAACCTACAGTTGAATATGAATCCCATAAGAAATAAAAAACGTGTTTTGCCTGCTCACTCATGTTTTCTTTAAAAATGGTACATATATTAGCAATTCTTCAATTCTTCAAATTCTGCAAACCTTTGAGCACAACTGTAATATTAAAACCTATAAACACATACCCTAGAATTTCCTATTGGAATAAAAAAGTATCTTTAAAGGTAATCATTTTTTTTTACCAATGAAGGTTCAGTTTTCTGCTTTGTCATCCTTGAATATGACCTTTTATCAATTCCTTCCCTTGCTCTTGTAATATGACAAACTTGGTGGTGGTCTTCTGTATTGCATGTTTGTTTTGTTTTTGCATAAGATTTGATGAACAATCTTTTATATGAAAGTGACTTCAAAATCTTGTCAGCATCACTGTTTACAAACCCTATATATAGTAAAATGTTAAGGGTGTCGATGACCTTTAGCAATATACTCACAATAAAGATATAGGATAATTGAAATAGATCCTCCTTTGGGTTCCAAGCTAAATCCTAAATTTGAAAAAAAGGTGCGTATTCTAAATCTTATTGTACAGGAGATATATATCTGTTCTATTGAACATTAGTTGAAAGCTATATGCAATCAATTAAAATGTGATTGAAAGATTCTAGGTGTTTAGTATTTTTAACTGAGCCTGTTCCATATCATTGGGTTAGTCCAGGGGTATTCAACCTGGTCCCTACCGCCCAGGTTTAGGATTTTAGGTGGGCGGTGGTGAGTTCTGCATAGAAACCCAGTGGGCCTCGATGGCCGTGGACCAAGTCCAGCAGGGGAAATACTTTTATCTCCTCTGCTGGCCCAAGCAGAGCCAGCCTTGCTGTAAGCCCTGTCGAGCTAATGAGGTAATACAAAATCTCCCTTGCTGGCCCGCTGGCACTTAGTTCCAGCAGAGGGAGGGAAGGACCTGGGAGGCTCTGTGTTCCTCCTGCGAGCAGGCTGGTCGAAGTGTTGTCGTGCATTACCATGGCAATGTTCTGATACAGTGCTGTGCTCGCAGGAGGAAAGGAGTCAGCCTGCAGCTGGAGGCTAAAGTGAACATGCCACCACTGGACATGCCACCAGGGCTTGCAGCATTATGTCCCCCCTCCCTGGTAAAAGGTAAGAAGAAGGGAGAGGGAGACATTAAGATAGATTTTCACATCTCCCCCACCTACACACAACATAGACCCTATGCACCCCTCTCACACATGTACCACTGCCTTCACACACGCTGCACCCTTCACACACACTGCTCGTCTCACACACACACACACACACACACACACACAGCACCTCACAGACATACATACAAGAAAAAGTATAGAATTTTTTTAAAAAAAATTAGAAAATAGAAAAAAAAATTGCACTTGCGCTATAAAATTAGTTATTGCCACACTGGTGGGCAGTAAGAAGATTTTACCATCAACAAAGATACAAAAGTGGGCAGTAGGTATTAAAAGGTTGACTACCCTATGGGTTAGACAGATAAACCATGGTGATGGATGTTAAATTTACCATGATTTGCTCTCTCTCTCGACTGATTTATTAATCTTTCTCTTTATTTTAACAGAGCAACGTGCTTACAGCCTTCCAGAAAAATCTAAAGAAAAAAGGTATAGTATAAGTAAATGCTGTGTAATTCTACAAATTAACAGCTGACCTCTATACGTTATAAAGCGATGTGTGCTCAAAAATAGACCAGTGAAAATTACAGATTAGCAGCCGATCCTGACTGACCGACATAACATAACTGGCGTAACCATCTGTATCCAGCAAATTTCTTGCTTTAATTTTCAATTTAATTTGCTCTCTACTTCTTCATGCTGTGTTTTGCACTCCGATCCCACACCCTCCACACATGCTTTTCTTATAATTCCTTATTATAATGTATGTGGTTCCTGCATTATGCTTTGTGTTTTATTTATTTTCTTTTTTTTTTTTGGCATCATGCACGTCTATGATACTCTCCCATGTGTTCCATTCCATTTCCATTATTTGCTATGCTATTCATTCGCATGTGCCTGATTCCATTCATTATATCGTACTCATGGATTTAATTCAATGTGTGCTACTTCTCACTTGCATTACTCTCAATTTCTCTTCACAAATTAAAGCAACACTCCAGAGTTCTAAAGCACTTTAGCTTGCTGAAGTGCTTTATGTGTGAAAAGTATGTTTTCTCTTTTTCATTTTGCAAAAATAGTAGAATACGAGAGAAATTGTCACATTTACAGTGCCCTCCACTAAAATTGAAGTGAAAAAAAATCATTATTGTTTAACCTTTCGATCTTTTGTTAAAATAATACAATGTTCTTGTGGATCCCAAACAAGTGCAAACACAACACTAGTTTATAAGAAAGCAAAACAAATCAAAAAACTTTGTGAAATATATATGTGGCACAATTATTGGCACCCCTAGGAATTCATATGAGAAAAATATATTTGAAATTTAAAAATTTTTAGTACACCTTGGAGACTAGGAACAGGACATTGTTCAATTATGATTTCCTGTTTCACAGGAGTATAAATATGAGGTAACGCATAGGCTAAATTCTGTTAGTTATTCATCACAATGGGCAAGACCAAAGAATATAGCAGTGATGTGTGACAAAAGGTTGATGAGCTTCACAAAATGGGAAGTGTCTATAAGAAAATGGCAAAAGCATTGAAAATTCCTATTTCCAACATCACAGCAATAATTAAGAAGTTCCAACTGGAAATGTTATGAAGTTCCAATGCAACCTGGGAGAGGACATACGTCTATATTGTGTCAACGCACTGTGAAGAGAATGGTTTGAGCGGCCAAAAAGTCTCCAAAGTTCACAGCTGGAGAATTGCAGAAGTTAACTGTATCTTAGGGTCAGAAAGTCTCCAAAACTACAATCTGACCTCACTTACATCACCTTAAGTTGTTTGGAAGGGTTTCAAGAAAAAAGCATCTACTCTCATCCAAAAACAAACTCAAGCATCTTCAGTTTGCCAGACGCTACTGGAACTTAAAATGTGATCAAGTTCTATGGTGAGACAAAACCGAAATGGAAATTTTGGGCAATTAACACCAGACGTAAGTTTGGCGCACCCACAGAGAGAGCCATAAGGAAAAGTACCTCATGCCTACGGTTAAATATGATTTAATGTTTTGGTGCTGTTTTTCTGCCAGAGGACCTTGATATTTTGTTAGGATACGTGACATCATAGACTCTATCAGATATCAACAGATATTAAATGAACACTTGACTGCATCTGAAAGCTTAAAATGAGCTGTGGTTGGATCTTCTGGCAAGACACTGCTCAAAAAAATGCATCAAAATCAAGACAATTTTTTTTACTGATCACAAAATTAAGGTGCTGCCATGGCCATCCCAGCCCAGTGACTTGAACATCATAGGAAACCTGTGGATGAACTGAAAAGGAGAGTCCACCAGTGTCACCCTTGAACTTGAAGGGTCTGGAGAGATTCTATATTTTAGATTTTCTCAGATCCCTTGCCATGTATTCTTCAACCTCATCAGACATTTTTGGAGAAGACATACAGCTGTTATCTTGGCAAACACAACACAGGTTTAACAAAAGAAAAAATATTTGTGAAATATGTGTGGCACAATTATTGGCACCCTTTTAGACAATTTATTGTCCTACCTTCCTTTGCCAAGATAAAAGCTTTGTTTCTTCCAATTTAACAACGCAAGGTTTTCCAAGAAAAATGATAGTACTTACGGTATGTGTCATTTTAATCTAGTTTAATAGTTTGCATTCCAGATGCCTATTAATGATTTAAAAACAAAGATACTTCCAGCACAAAGGAAATTCTAGAAATAATCGAGTAAGATAATGAATAGTATGTTTAGACTGATGAACCGTAATGATGTGACAGGTCAATGCGCAGAGTCCAACAGCTCACAATGTAAACATAATGTCATGAACTTTCCTCATGTTTCTTGGCTGGAAGAAGCACACATTCATTTACATGAGTCTCAAAACGAAACAGATGATAAAAAAAACAAAACCAGAATAAAAAATAGATGGTGCCCTTGACAGTAAAACATGCCCAATGCTTGCCTTGCTAATTTTCAGAATTGCTTATAAATACTCTGTAAGGTTGGAGGGATGATTGGTTATATTCACCTTGGCTTATCAGCAATGATATCGCTGTTAAAAAAAAAATAAAAAAATAACACGAACTTTGATTGACCTTAATCTACTATGACGTTTTGACCAGCTTTTGATGCTCCACCTTTTTATGGACTACATTTTGTGCCTCTCTACCAAGCCTAGCATGACCAGACACATCATGCACCATGCCCTCGGTACCTATGGTTCACAGGCATTTTAACAGAGCAGTGCTGGGCCGTCTAGACACCCACATTTTTCCTATTTACATTTTTTTAATATACCCAGCCACTGAGAGAGAATGTCTTGTATAACCTCATTGATCTACAACACTTTATTTGAAATTAAAATGTAAACACAGCTTCAGCACTGATTGAGATTTAATTGTTTTATATTGGTAGGATTGAAGAGGAAGAGTGGGATAAATATATGACCCCCACAAAACCTGAATCTGAAAAAAACAAAGTGAGCCGGACTTTCAGCTTCATACGAAACAGGATGACCAGCACACGCAATAAAAATAAGGTTGGTTATCACTTTTTTCTCAACTGTGACACATAAGTATGACATGGAATCTTCCCATTGGTCTACTTTTAGAATGTCCATGTAAGTGTGTATGTGTAGAAACATGGGACATCATGGCCCTCTTTAACCAATCACAACCCAGGATTGGGTATATATACCTCCTGTTCACCCGAGAGAGCGCTTTAGTCTATACTTACCTGTTTTTTATTTTACTTTGGCTTGCCTGACTATTCTTGCTCTTCTTTATCCCGACCTTCGCTTGTTTCCCTTCTCCTCTGTTACCCTAGTCCTCGGCCTGTTTATATTTATTCTGTCTATTCTTGCAGACAATTACTAATATTCTAAATGCTAGCCTGGCCACTCTAAGGACCGCTACGCATTAATACTTTATCTTTAACCTAGGTTTGAGTGTTAGGGTCAGGCAAGTCTTAACAGCTACCAATCCACATGCTTTGTATGGTTTATTACGTTGACTCTTCCCTTCATTCTTCTTGGATATTAAAAGTTAAGTTCCTGTTGTTTATCATTTGTTGTAAGATAATACTGCAGGATAATATGATTAGAGGTAACAACATTTTAAAATCGAATCAAATTAATTAGAGTTTATTTTTCTTTAAACATACTTACGTTACATTATAATCCAATTTAAATAGTATGAGTCAAACATCCACATATTTAATTATATTTTATATACCTGTAAGTCAGAAGTCATTAGGAATACAAAGCGAATGTTAACTGCCTCCCAAGCTGAAAACTGATCATGTTTTGCTTATAAACCAATTAGTCTGTCCTTCCAGTTTTAGACTGGAAAACAAACTCCTATGCCGGCTGGGTTCCAAGTCATTGCAGAGCGTTTTATTGGTAAAATCAAGAAACTGAAAATGAAAACATGAAATGGAAAACACGCTTTTCTTTTATCCATATTAAACCATTTACTTTAGAGAAAAAGTCTTTAACGCCGATAGGTAATATGACCTAAAGGTTTGTCTATGACAGTTAAACCTGTTATAGAAACCAGTAAACTTTATTGTATAAATCATCTTGTTTCAACCCATCTGCAGTTTAGAGTTTTTTTTCTTTGTTTTTTTTTTCTTTTAATCTTTTTTCGTACATCACTTAAAAATATCAGAATGAATACATAATAGAATATTTGTAGTGTATCCTATTTAAAACCATTTTTATTAATAGAATAAATTTATATTTTCTTTAGCGATCTTAAAATAATTTGTTTTCTCATTATAACTGATTGAATATAAGGAGGATAAATGTTCTAGTCTAAAATAAGGCTAGAATAGTAATATTTTGCCGTACCGTATGCATTTTTATTTTAGAATTAATAAACTTTTTTCTTTTTAGCAAACACGATTAAACTGCTTTTAAAGGTGCAATTGTATGGTCAATTTTACAGTGGAACAATTAGCATAAACATTCCATGGGTTCCCGGGGTGACTGGTGTTCTAGAACTTTTCCCTAGAATTATTCTTTATACGTAGCCTCAGGTTTCCTTACTACTTGACAGTTTGAATTCTTATTTATGTTAAATATTCTTACAGTAATTTGCCCCAGTCATTATTTCTTCTGAAATTTGTCAGGGATTTATTGCTGATTGTAATTTTTTGTTCTTTTGTTCCTGAAGACCAAAAATAAGGACTGTAAAGAGAAGGAGAAGGTGAACAGACACCAGTTTGTAATGGGCACGTTTTCAGGAGTTGTTCCGTGTTTGGTCTGTGAGAAGGCAATGCTGGGGAAAGACTCCCTCCAGTGTTCCAGTAAGTAGACACAACATCTACCAATGCATAGATAAAAATAGGACCTTTGTAGGGCGTTATTCACTAGAATGATTATTATTTTATTATACTTTATTTATAAAGCAACATCACATACCGCAGTGCTGCCCATGGGTACAATGGTATATGTTAAAAGACACAGTACAATATAACTAAGAGACAATAGAACATTTGATAAACTAGTACAGGAGGAAATGAAGGCCCACCTCGGGTGAGAACTTATAGCATTTGAAGTGAATTTTGAAACTTTAAGCAAAAATAACTGAATGAAAAAAAATCTCAACATTAACTTGGTTTTTATTTTGGTTATTTTAGCTGAATATTTTTATTTTTTTATTTTTTTTTAAATGCCCCGAAATGTATACTTTAGTGAGTAATTGTAGTTCATACATTGACAATGAATCAATCTGGTATAAATTCATCGTAGTTAAACGTAGAAATTCAGCATATTTACACGTCTCTGTAATCGAGGTGAAACTACTGATTTTGCCAATTTGTCTTGTATATATTTCTCTAATTTCCCAGTATGTACTTGAAAACCAGAATAATCTGAATGTACCTTTTATGGTTAAATACTTTATTCATAGTTTTATTATAAAGTGCTGCTGTTTATATTGTTTGCCTTCTTTTCTCACTTTTTAGACTGCAATGTGAATGTGCACAAAGGCTGCAGGGACTCCTCTCCAGCCTGTACAAAGGTAAAACATTACCATAAACCATTCTCACTATTGGTTCGATTAGATTGTAGTTTATTGACATGCATGGTATCCCACTTGTTCATTTGGGGAATAGTCTTCATAATTTACATTACGAGCTGCTCCAAGTGATCGCCATTAAAGATTATATATACGTACATGATGAACATTTGTTTTTTTTTTAATACTAAAAGTAAAATTAGATTGCAGGGAAAATGGAAATGCTTTAGTGTTTCCGAACTCTTCATAATTTGATGCCATCAGCAGATAGAGATATTGAGTTTCCATGACCACATTTACATCAATACAAAAATAATGTAGTGTCATTTCACTAACAATGAACTATGTGTCAGCAATCTGTTAGCCTTGTGTAGAGCATGAAATATCTGCCCAAGTACTTCAAGATTACATTATACCTTAGTACCCTCAGTCACTTTGTAATACATTCTTTTAGACAAAGAGAGAAAGATGGTTGTGTGAGTATAGATTTATGGATTTATCCCTCTAGGCCAGTGCTTCCCAACATACTCTTCCAGACATGCTAGCAGTCTGGGATTTAGACATTTCCCAATTCTGTTCCATGGGGATACTGATGAATCTTGAACTGTTGGTGTGCTTTGTAATGTGTTGGGAATCTTTCCAAAATTTAGTTAGGAGTGCAAGTAATGCAAGTCCACAGTGACCACTGTTGTTACTCAATCAAGCTCCTCTACTTGTCCTCCGGAAATTATGTGCTAGATCAGAGAAGAATTAATAACTGGGCCTAGGCAGGGAACCAACTTGGGACAACCTTTTAATTTATCACATAGGAATGGTAAATTGGGCCGAGCAAAACATGATTACAGGTCTTCTATTGAACAACTGGGCCATAGAAAACTGCGTAAGGTCAGCTTATCGTTACTCCTGCTCTTTGCTAGAACAGTCATAGCTAATCTTTGGTGCTGCAGATAATGTGGGCCATGCACCCGCTGATGCTTAGGCAGGCAGAGCACCATTTTAAGAGTAGACTATTACATCAACAGTGCGAAAGCCCCAATTTATTATTGTCTAAGAAAGATCCCAAACCCTAGGCAATTACGCTCTTCTTTTTTGTGTTCACAGAAGTTCCAGGAACGGTATCACCCCAAGAACAAGCCATCAGCTGTCATCTCAAGTGAGTGGAGAAACCTTCACTTAGGATATTATTCATGGGAATGGCATAAGGCTATCCAAACTATAAGATAAGGCCAGGGACTAATGAAAGTATTTAGAACATTGGGCAGACTAGATGGGCTGAATGGTTCTTATCTGCCGTCACATTTTATGTTTCTATGGTAACAAAATGCTAGATTGCGTGGTTTGATCAGCTGGGATATTTTTAAAGGGTATTGACAAATTGTTGCATAAATCTATATGCAGTTCAAACAATTGCACAATAATTTGTAGATAGAACATGCATAGAGAAACTAAACAAGCTGAAACTCACAGCGCATCGGGACTTTCCCGTGTGTACAATGGGAATAACGCACGGCAGTTTCTAGGAACAATGATGTCAGAGCTCAGCTGTCTTGCTTTCTGTATTCTAAAGCTAGATTTTATCTTTGCTTTCATTCTTTTAGTCTCAGTGGTATCTCCGAACACATTTTTGAAGGTGTTTTTCCTCCTTCTCTGAGATGCACAGCTTTTTAAAAACTAAATGCAGCAGCAGAGACGCCCAAACTTTGTGCATGAATTAAATTACAAACCGGTCCTAGAGATAATGAATTAAAGGTGTGGTACCACCTGCAGAAATTGTGTTAATATGGGTCAAGGAAAGAGCCAGGAAAAAAAAACCACAAACACTTTTAAAAAAAACAAAACCTCTTAATTTTTTTTGTTTATTTATTGATTTTTAATCTTTTGAGGTAAAGGGACACTGTGTGATAGAATTACATACTTTAATCTATTATATCAAAAAATTAATTAAAATGCTAAACACTTGTATATCATTTGCAACAAATCCTCTGATTCCAATGCTTGTTTTCTTCAGATAGGAACTGGCTGGGATATGTCAGCCAATTCCAGGTGGCGTCTCCCATTTTCTAAAACTGGGGAATGTACTAGGCATGCAAGTGTGACGTGACGTGCACATGTGCATTGCGACTCAACTAATTCTGCTTTGTGTATGGATAGGCAAGTGAACACTAGGTCCAGTTGACAGTGGTTTAGGTTGTGAAATAATGGATTCTCCTTTTCAAAAAATGCCCATATAATTTCAAATATAATGCCCTCCCATCCTCTTGTTCAGGAACTTTTACTATGTAGGCAAAAAGTGACAACTTCTACCCCTATTTCTATTTTTTGCTTTTGGGAGATATTTCACCTGTGCATGTGAAATACATCAAATTATGTCAACTCATCTGTATTTGTAAAGTACACACCCAATGTGTTTATTATTTAAACAGGTAAATGTACAGTCGTAATGCTGATATATTTGGGTGTGTAAATAAGAGCTAAATGAACAAACCTTCGTGTGGACTAATTGAATATTGTTTTGCCTTGACACCATGTTTAAAATAAATGGACTACTGTGTTACCATTTCAGTACTTGTTCTAATTAAGCTCATCACTGCAAAATGTTTTTTTTTTTAATTCAATACAATTAGCATTGATAAGGAGAAATTTCCGCTGCTATTGATCAGTGTGATATTAATGTGAAGTCCATGTGATTTGATTATAGCATGTTTAGATGTTCTACATCACCAATGACCTCGCATTTCCAGGAAAGGGGTGAGTTGTGCTGAGGCCCACTGTTCAAGGGGTCATCAGAGGACAGTCCCTTTCTGAGCTCTGGAGAGCCATGTTTTAAATTTCTCAGGAATAATAGCCCAATGTAAACATGAAGCCTGGGATTAGATGAACATGTAATGATTGTAAATGAAACACAATCCAAGATCAG
Source organism: Pelobates fuscus (assembly GCF_036172605.1). NCBI lineage: Eukaryota > Metazoa > Chordata > Amphibia > Anura > Pelobatidae > Pelobates > Pelobates fuscus. The sequence continues at coordinate 41,537,898 of NC_086321.1, read as the reverse complement.
CATTTGTTTCATAACTTATATGTTCACATTTGTCAGTGACACTGCTTGTCTTAGTTTGCATTTGTGTTTGTAAATACAGTTTGTTTTTTCTTAGTTTGTTTAGGTGTGTAAACAAACATGTTCTTATTATATATGTGTTTATTACGTTGTAGATTCATCTTTCAAGGATAATCCACAGCCAGTTCAATCAGCAATGCCTTCATCTCCTACCACACCTCTTGGACTGTCTGCTGGCAAGAAAGATCTCACCCAGGCAGTCCATCCTTTGTCCAGGAGTGTGCCAATGTCAATTATAGACAGGTCCGAAATTCAGTTTGTATATTTATATAGTGCCACCCCCTGAACCTCATAAGTAAAGTATGGGTTTATTACCTAAATTAATACATACTTATTTTTGAAACGTGCAAACCGATCTTGTCAGATTTATCCGTAAATAGGTGATGTATGAAGATCTCCTTTCAAAGTTATACTTCTTTTTGAGTCTGATACCAGATCCTGATATAGGTTGAGTCTGATACCAGATCCTGACATAGGTCATAGCTTGTTTTTTTTATTAAGTTTGTAATACGACAACTGTCCATAATGGGACTGCTGTGCCGAAACTGCCGGTAAAGATTAGGATAGGTCATTTAAGGTGAGGATGATGTTGTCCATGAACAGGGAAGTTCTATAATCAACATTATTGATACCAATGCCTAAGATGTCCTGGTGATGTCGAATTTTCTGTGCCAAGTGTTCAAATGATAAAATAAATAGGAGGGGAGATAAGGGACAGTCTTGACTTACACTGTTCATTATTGGGAACGGCACTGATAGAAAAGCCACATTTTGGATGATAGCTGTTGAGGAATTATATAAAGCCATTATCCCTGATGTCAGTTGATGTGAGAATCGGAACTTGGACTTTGTGTCATGTAAGACCAGCTTAGCCCATGAAAGGACTTTTTGGCATCTAATGCCAAAAAAAGGCCTTCGCTATTTGTCTTATTGAGATGAGAAAGAATATTGAGCAACATTCTGGAGTTGTCTAAACCTTGCCTAATGCAGAGATGGCCTCTAAAACACAGGAGAAAGTTACTGTAAAAAGGGATAAGAAAAACCTTAAAATGGGAAGAGAAGTAACTAATTTTTTCTCACCAGAAAGTAAAAAAAAAGCAGAAGAGGATGTTTTAACAATTTCAAGATCAGACCAGACACTAAACAGCTCAGAAATCTGCGCGAATAATCAAATTTCGGCAGAATTTCTGGAGAGTTGTCTAAATTCTCAGTCAGAAACACTAATGAAGCAAATAAATAAGAATTCAGAGGAGATTCTAAACCAAGTGAAACTCCTAACTGAGAAAATAAATAAGGCTGAAGAAAAAATAAATTGTCTGGAATTTCAAGAGAAAATATTGAAAGATCAATATACCCATATGGAAAATAAAATTAAAAATTTAGAGACAAAAGTAGGAGATCTAGAGGATCGCTCTAGACGAAATAACCTGCGATTAAGAAAAAATCACCCAGGATAAGATCCCAGAATTTCTGGATAATTTATGGAAAGCCTGGGGGATAGAGAAAGAGAAATTTACCCATTCCATAGAAAGGTGTCATAGGCTGTACAGAGCCAAAAATATCCCAGAAACAAAACCAAGAGATATAATCTGCTGTTTCCAATCATTCCAATTCAAAGAGGAAATTTTAAAAACAAGCAGAGTCAGGAAACCACATGGGGAAGAATATAAGGATATAATTGTATTCGCAGACTTATCTTATTTCACCAGAATGCAAAGGAAAGCATTCGCCCCTGTTACAGAAACTTTGAGAGCTAAGAAGATCAAATATACATGGGGGTTCCCCACTGCAATAAGATTATACATATCCGATCAGCTAGTGGTCCTAGACTCAGTAGAAAAAGCCGTTATTTGGTTAAAAGATAAGAAGCTGATGGATTAGGTTAAAGCAAGAAGGATGGGGAAGAGAGGGGGGGTGGGAGGAGATAGAGGGAAGGGATAACAAATGAGAGTTGCTATTTTTTTTTTTTTTTTTCTTTTTTTTTTTACACATGTATATAGACTTTCACATGTATATAGAATAATATAGAATTAATTTCACCACATCAGGAAACTGAGCCAACATATAGAAGCAAGGGTAATTTGAAGCGATTGGTACACCTATAAACTATGTTATTTAGTAAGTACAACAGAGAGAGATGGTGATGAAAGGAGAGATATCACACTATTACACTCACCCATAATAAATAGAATCAGCCTAAATATATGGAAAGTAGACATGAGTAATTTGAACCAATAAGGCACACTTAAATAAAAGTAGAGAGGCACTATCACCTGACTATAAATGAAATAGAATTAATTATAAAGCCAAAAGGAGTGAGGCACTATAAGAAGTTAAGAAAGATTATCACTTGATTAATAATGAAATAGAATTAACTTTTAAGTTAAAAGTATAGAGGCACCACAAGAGGTTAAAGAAGATTATCACTTGATTAAAAGGAAATATAATTAACTAACAAGTTAAAGTTAAGATTTAGTCGTTTTTTTTTTTTTTTTTTTTCCCCCTCTTTCCTTCCAGTTACCCACACCACCACGGTGGCCCAACACAGCTCGCCCATAAGTTCTAAATAGAACTTAGTGATTGCCTTGATAAGGCAACCAAGTATGTGCAGAAGACAGTCCCTTATAATTAGAGACTCCAGTATAAAAGTTAGTATGAATGTGTGTGACTGGTGTAAGAATATGAAAGGTGTATTGCTACGAGTTTATAGAATCTTCCGGAAAAAAGGCAAAGAGTTAATGAACCAGAATAGAGTATGGTAAGATTTGCTACGATTAACATACAGGGCTTAAATATCCCACATAAGAGAGTGGCCTTCAGAGAATATTTAATGACAGAGAAAATACAAGTATTTTTGATACAAGAGACGCATTGGATATTAGGAGACAGTATTGGGTGGCTTGGCAATAACTTCCCTCTAATAGTAGCCGCCTCTAAGAAGGAGGAAAAAAAGCTGGTGTGGCTATAGGTTTTTCCAAAACACTTCAAGTAGAAATCAAACATAAGGATATCGATATAGAGGGTAGATATATAATATTGATCTGTGAAATTAACGGGGAACTATATACAGTGATTAATGTATACTTACCGAATGTAAATCCGATGAGAGTGTTCTCTCACATATTAGAAAGAGCGGATAGAGTAGCCATGGGCTGTGTGATAATAGGGGGAGATTTTAACTGTGTTTTTGATTTTGAGTTGGATAAATCTAATATTAACAAGATCTGTGTGGATAAAAATGCCTTGAGAAACGCTAGTTCCTTTCAGAATATAATTCATAAAAATAATCTCTATGATATTTGGAGGGTCAGGAACCCGCTCGCAAAGGAGTTTACATTCTACTCTTGGCCGCATAATACTCATTCAAGAATTGATTTTTTTCTAGGAGATCCAAAAATAATAGATAAAGTAATAGACATACGTATAAATATAATGATTTGGTCAGATCATAATAGCGTTATAATGGATATAAAGGACGGGATACGTCCCTATCCTAGAACTACTTGGAAATTAGATGATTCAATACTTTATAACAACGAAAACCTAAATTCATTAAAATTAGGGTCACAACATTTTCTAGAAGATAACAGACCTGAAGACACCTCAGAATTAAATAATTGGTGTGCATACAAAGCCTTTATTAGGGGACAATGTATAAATATTAAGAGTAGAGTTAGGAAAAAAGACGGACCGGGTTTCTCTGAATTATATATTCAGTTGTACAAAGTCTTCAGAGAACACAAATTAAATCCAGATAAAGAAGGACAAGTAAAGATCACTAATCTCAAAAAACTATTAAGAAAAAAATATTAGCAAACATCGAAAAGAAAATGATCAAATTAAAAATCAGATATTACTACCGACAAAACAAAGCAGATAAAATCTTATCAAATCAACTGAAAAAGAGAACGGCAGATAACCGCATAGATAAAATGGAATATGAAGGAAATATATATAGAGCCCCAAACGAAATTGGAGAGATCTTTAATCATTTCTATAGATCACTCTATAATTTACCAGACAGATCTACGGAGGAATCCATAGACGGTTATATAAAAGATCTTGAACTACCAAAAATATCCCCAGATCAGCTAGACTCAATAAACAAGGACATCTCAAAAGAAGAAGTAATTGAGGCAATAAATAACTTGGCGAACTATAAAACTCCAGGACCTGATGGTTTTAGTAATAAGTTTTTTAAGTTAATGAAAGATATAATTGCTGAGCCACTAACAAGATCATTTAATGAAGCCGTAAAAGAAGGAGCATTTCCACAAGAGATGCTAAGAGCCAACATCTTACCAATTTTGAAACCAGGCAAAATAGCAACAGATGTCAAAAGCTACAGACCGATCTCATTGATAAATGTAGATGTTAAGATCTTTGCTTCAATCATTGCAAAAAGATTAAAAACAGTTCTGCCTGAAATTATCAACCCAGATCAGGTTGGATTCGTTCCTGGCAGAAATTCAGGAAATAATGTCAGAAGGCTATTAGACTCAATGGACCTATCTGATAAGACATGTAATCCCCTCCTGATCCTGTCATTAGACGCAGAAAAAGCGTTTGACAGGGTCAGTTGGGGATTCATGTTTAAAGCGCTGAAGGCCTTTAATATAAAAGGATGGGTCAATGAAGCGATAGGTTCCCTGTACAAGAAGCCAGTGGCAAGATCCATAGGCCAAAACATATGTGCAAATTGGTTTAGTCTGGAAAACGGCACAAGGCAAGGGTGCCCCTTGTCACCAATTCTGTATGTTATAACAGTAGAAATTTTTGCTTCAAAAATCAGACAAAATTTACTAATCAAGGGTCTACCAATCTCAAAAGGGGACTTAAAGATCTCTCTATACGCGGACGACACTCTATTGTATATCGTCGACCCAGAAAAATCCCTCCCACATGTCATAACAGAAATAGAACAGTATAGCACAGTATCTAATTATAAATTGAATCTCTCTAAATCTACCGCAATGTATAGGAACGTGTCATCAGATAAGATAATCAAACTACAAAATGAATATAACTTTGCCCAACCAGAAGAATTTACTTATTTGGGGATAAGAATAAATAAAAAATTAGAAAGAATCATGGAATCTAATTTTATCCATCTTTTGAAAAACACTAATAGAGATTTAAAGGAATGGCGTCAGGTAGAGATATCATGGTGGGGCAGAGTGAATACCTTGAGGTATTATGTGCTCCCTAAGTGGATTTACCTATTTAGGATGCTACCATTATCTATCCCTAAACCTTGGATAAAAATGATTAAATCTTCTTTTGCTAATTTTGTGTGGAGGGGAAAAAACCCTAGAATTAAATTAAAAACAATGAGCTGTAATATAGACAAAGGGGGACTAGGTTTCCCAGATATGGAAAAATTCTATGAAGCCGGAATAATCTACCACACTGTAATGCTACAAAGGGAGATATATCAAAAGGAGGCCTGGGGGAGGATAGAATTAGAAGTATGTCAATCCAAAAACTTATCTAATATCATATGGAACAACAAAGCATACGACTATTCGCTTTCATTCGTGTTAAATCAAATTATCCCTACATGGGAAAAAATAAAGAAGAAAGCAGATATTAGTAATAAGATTCTGGGGTTCCAAAATATAGAGAGCCTTGAAATAGACATAAGTAATATCTCTTTAAAAACATGGAGAGAAGTAAATACTGGGAAGGTAGAAGACTTAATGCAGAATGGTGAATTAAAAACTTTCGAGACATTGACAAGGATATTTCCCCTCCCATATAGAGAGGTTTTCTCTTATCTAAGAGTTAGGAATTATATGAAGCATAAAATTTTTTTAAACAGCGGAGATACATACAATGCCTTAAAAGGGATATTCTCTCAAAAAGAGTGTAAAAACCTTTTCGCTAAATGTACAAAAGTATGTGATACAATACAAACAGAGAACCGCCCAACGGCAATAAAAAGCTGGGAAAAAACTCTGAAATGCACTATAGAACTAGAAGAATGGTACGATGCTATATCAAAAACAAATAAACATGTACACTGTCTCTCTCTGTTGGAAACTCACTTTAAAGTGATCAATAATTGGTATCTGGTTCCTTCAAAAATATCAAAAATGTTTAATAACAATAATGATCTTTGCTGGAGATGTGGAAAAGAGAAAGGAGATTATCTCCACATCTGGTGGAGGTGTAAAAAAGTAACTACCATATGGTCTATGACAAATTCATTATTAATCAGTTTAAATGGAGTAGGATTAAAAGTCAATCCAGATATGATGTTACTCCATATAAGGTGGCCCGCTCTTAGTAGAATGAACCAAATTTTGACAACACATGCTTTAATAGCAGCAAAGATCATTATTGCTAGGAATTGGAAAAAGACACAAATATTTACAAAGATACAGATTATTCAGCAATTAAAATACCAGATCCAAATGGAAATAGGGATGAATAAAATTAAAAACCAGCATAAAGAACTTGATAAATGGGAAGAGTGGCTCAAAAATTTGGAGAAACTAGAGATAGAACTCTCTTGGCAATAAGCTAGAAAAACGAAAGATAAGAGGACAAACTAATAAAAAGAAGGGCACAAGAAATAAGAAAGCTGAGAAGAGGAAAAGAGAGAAAGAAAAGGGTAAAGAAAAGGAGAAAGAAAGGTAGCAGTACTGTATGGTGTGAATGAGAGTATGAATGAGGTTAAGATGCTGTTTTTCTTTTGTTTTTGGCAGTTTTTTCCTCTTCGTTCTTTCAATTTCCCCTCGGCTGGTCCCGTCCCCTCTCTAGATAGAAGATCTCTGAATAAATAATGACAAATAATAGGAAAGGAAGAAGAGAGGGAGGCAGGGAGAGGGAGGAGGAGTAAGAGGGGGAGGGGAGGGAGGAAGAGGATAGGAGTAAATAATAAAAGCTCAACCTGGGTTATGTAGTTAACTGCTTGTTTTTATTAAGTAGAGTTGAGCCAGCAAATGTTTATGATGACCAAGATACCCGGCCATATATGAAGATATATCTGAATTACAAAGAGGCGGGTATAGTCTGAAACAAAGAAGAAAAGAAAAAAAAAAAAAAAAAAAAAACCTTGCCTTGAGCAAACTAACTCTAATTGGTCATTGTTTAAAAAGGAAGGAAAGATCAGTATAAGTGGAAATCACTGCATTTATGGTGGGCCGGGGGTATAAATACTGTGAAAATTATGTTGCTCCCACTTATCTTATATGTTTCTAGGTTACTACCCATAAACTTGCTCTCATCTCTCTGTAAAATCTTACAACAAACATTTACCAAAGCCACTTAGACAATCTATGCTGTGAACCCTCTAGCTACTTACTGCTACTGTCTGAGAAATATGCCCAGTGTCCTCATAGGGTCATATCTTGTTGGCAGCATGCCATCGTTTAGCACTGCATTGGAATATAAACATGCCCCAATCTTTCCAAGCCCAGGCCCACTACAAAGGATAAACCTCAATTATGCATAAAAACGTATGTGTCTTGAAAATGTTCCCCAGGGTAAAAGTTTGAGAGTATATAGCAGTCTTGGGTTATCTATATGTCTGGTGCAAGGTGAATTTCTGTGACAGGATAGAGTACTGGGTCGGCACTGCAGAGCTTCTATCTGAGTCAGTCCCTAAGGTGGGAAATTTCTCCTTATTGCTACTGTGAGATTAGCTACTTGCAAAGTGAATGCCATTACATTTTTTTTTATAATTCTTTTATTTTAATTTGTTTATGTAGTTTTTTTTGTAAATCATTGCATGGCATCTTCGGTACTCAAGCCAATGTATTTTCTGCATGGTCTGCTATGAAAATCGATAAACTACCTAGCAAACTCCGCTAATCTTATTTATTGTGCCCCCTCATCATTAAAGTCCTACTTCTCTTATCCCAAACAATATTCTAATTTCTCCTCCCTCTCTAAGACAATGTTTTCCCTTTGCGTTCCATTCTTCCATTTTCTTTATTCCTGTCATTCTGCATTCAGTATCAGGAGAAATGTTATTCAGCTGTCCCTCTCATCAATTCTTATTCTACCATTAGTGTTTGTAGAAGCCCACCTACTCTCACACAGGTGATTTTTGACTTTCCTAGTGGCCCCATTCATTGTTTCTTTATAAAGGAGAAAAAAATGTAAATCAAGAGAGCGCAATACATTGAGAGATGGTTAAGCGTAATGGGCAGATATTGGTAAAAAGAGGGAAACCTCCCAAGTATATACCAACAATTATAAAGCTGCTAAAACACAGAAAAAATCCCAGAATTTTCAAACATAAAACAAACATATAAAGTGCCGCGCTTAGTAAATAATCCCCTCTAACAAAGTTTTGAAAAGAGGGTTTTGTCCAATAATGAACCATATAGTGTTCTTGGTTTCACCTTTAAAAATAAAGAGAGGCTGACATAGCGTGATACTGTTTGATATTTTAATAGTAATAGTAAAGGAATCGCTTTTAAACTGTGAAGGAAACCAGCGTCCTGCCGAGATAGCTATATACACCACCCGGTCCAAGTGCACAGGACGACTGAGCTTTTTCAATCAGGCGGACTGGTAACAGAACGAGACGGCTTTGTTTCATTTATGCTGTATTTGTGGAACTTGGAGACAAGGACAACTTAATTTTGTGTAAGAGTTTTACTTAGGGGGGTTGGGATTACGGTATCTATTTTTTACTATTAAAATACCAAACCGTATCACGCTATGTCAGCCTCTCTTTATTTTTAAAGGGTGAAACCAAAAACACCATAAGGAGAAATGTTACAGCGATTCTTATTATTTATATGACTGTGCTATACCAGCAAAAAGTTGTGAATAACATTTATCCCAACCTGAAGAATCCTATATTAACTTTTACGGTTCATTATTGGACAAAACCCTCTTTTCAAAACTTTGTTAGAGGGGATTATTTACTAAGCGCTGACACTTTATATGTTTGTTCATTGTTTCTTTATGTTTAATATCCTGAATGAACTGGTCTAGCTCCCTTCTGCTAGGCAGAAGGTAGGTGCATCATGTAGGATTGTTGAAAACACAAAAAAATACAGGCTGTTTGGCTGAAGTCATGTACATCCAAGAGTCCAAGAGTTGCAATACCTGAGATTTTGGAACTAAAATCAAAGCCCTTCCCTCTGCACCAATAAATGTTGATCACAATTGAGGATGTCAATATGGCCACTGAGAGAATTTCAGTTAGGGTAGACAGCTTGTTTACTGCTCCAAATGTCAATCAAGATCAGAGCTGTATGTGAGGCACAAAGGTTTAAATAAGCATTAAGCATGATGATAAATATAAGCTTTTGCTCTGGAAATGTGAGGGACATATGTATCATGAAATGCAACAAGCGTACGAGTCTTGATGAATTGGAACTAATGTTTCCTTTTTTTTTCATGTAGAAGATCTGAGCAGCCATTGGAATCTGATGGAGACACCTTTGCCTCTAGATCTAGGTCTCAGTCTGAGGAACTTTTGCAAAATGTAGGAAGTCCTCCATCTATAGACTCTTTCCCGATTGAAGGTTGGTGAAACACAGTTTCTTAACTGCTGTATGAACAGCATGCTGGTGGTTTTATTTTGTGATATATATTTTTTGTTTTGTTAAGGCGTGAGTATTCAACTGACGTTCTTCTCTTTCCATAATTATGGGAAATGTAGTACAAAATTGGACTTTCCTAATTTAAAGTAACTTCCCTGTAATTTACACCACTAAATAAAACATTGAAAATCAACTGTAACTTTTGTTAGCGATTTTTCATAAGTTGCTGCGTTTTCTTATATTAAATCTTTAGAAAATATATCATAAAGTAGGTCAGACAAGGACATAAAGTAGGTCAGACAGTGTTCCCCAACCCATCCACCATGGACCACCAACAGTCCAGGATTTGTGTATTTCCCTGTTTTACTCTAATGCTGATACTGACTGTTGGTGGCCCATGAGAACTGGGTGGGGAACACTTGACTAGGCAAAACTGGGGCAAACATTGCAAATGAGGAGATATAGAACATTTTTGTTTCGTTTCTCCTCTTATCTATATTGCTGACTGCCAGGTGCAAATGACAGTGCTTTTATCATCGATTGGAATGGATCTAAGATGAAGGTGTCCAGTTGAAGGATAAAGAGCTGTGGATTTCGATTAGAAAATACTGGGGAGTTAGTTTCCCTTTAATAGTTCCCTGAAAGGAATTTAATTTTTTCCATGCATTGATCTAAGACTGCTTTCCACTACTATTCTTGAGAAATTAGGTTGAACCCAATATTGCAATATAACTAGCTGTTCTAACCTCTTCTTATCAGAAATGTTTCATGATTTTACAGATCCATTGTTCATTTTTACTACATTGGAAAAAAGGCATTTAGCAGTAAAAAGTACTTCGCTAATGAGATGTGAATACGCTGAACTCTTGAACTTTCTAATGATAGTGGATTATTATTACATCTCTTTGTATACTTTCTCAGAGTCGTTATTGTTTGTTGGTTATCATGACAAATTCCCATCTGTAATGGTGGAAAGCATTAGTTCTCCTGGGACATTGCAATAAAACATTGTGGTTATTGTTTTGCTCATTTTAGATGTTGTGGATACACCGCTATGGAGTGACTTCAGTAAAGACGCACTGGAATTCGAGGCGGAGTCGTGGAGCCTTGTTGTGGATTCGTCATTCTGCAGTAAACATGAGAAGGATGTAATCAAAAGGCAAGATATTATTTTTGGTAGGTATATCTGGCAAATTCACTTGCTACATGCAAACATATTATGATGCCTGCTTGATGATGTAATTAAAGTAAGACATTTTAGTAGAAAACAAACCATATTCATTCAGATGACTCAATGGACCAATATTTGACTGACAGCAGTTGATGTCTCTGTAAAAACTAGGCCCAAGACTCCCTGAAGGCCACTAGACATGTTTCTCCATGCCATCTGTCTATTACACTTTGGCACATATTACCCCCTCACACCTAGAACCCTCCCACTTATCGCCCCAGAGCCCTCCATTCTCCATCCCACACATCCCTCCATTCTCCATCCCACACATCCCTCACAGCCCTCCATTCTCCATCCCACATATCTCTAGGAGCCCTCAATTCTCCATCCCAGATATCCCTCAGAGCCCTCCATTATCCATCCCACATATCCCTCTCAGCCCTCCATTCTCCATCCCACATATCCCTCACAGCCCTCCATTCTCCATCCCACATATCCCTCACAGCCCTCTATTCTCCATCCCACACATCTCTAGCAGCCCTCCATTCTCCATCCCACATATCCCTCTCAGCCATCCATTCTCCCTCCCACACATCTCTAGCAGCCCTCCATTCTCCATCCCACATATCCCTCTCAGCCCTCCATTCTCCCTCCCACACATCTCTAGCAGCCCTCCATTCTCCATCCCACATATCCCTCTCAGCCCTCCATTCTCCATCCCACATATCCCTCACAGCCCTCCATTCTCCATCCCACATATCCCTCACAGCCCTCCATTCTCCATCCCACATATCCCTCCCAGCCCTCCATTCTCCATCCCACATATCCCTCCCAGCCCTCCATTCTCCTCCACATATCCCTCCCAGCCCTCCATTCTCCTCCACATATCCCTCCCAGCCCTCCATTCTCCATCCCACATATCCCTCACAGCCCTCCATTCTCCTTCCCACATATCCCTCCCAGCCCTCCATTCTCCTCCACATATCCCTCCCAGCCCTCCATTCTCCATCCCACATATCCCTCACAGCCCTCCATTCTCCATTTTCTCTAGCAGCCCTCCATTCTCCATCCCACATACCCTCACAGCCCTCCATTCTCCATCCCACATATCTCTAGCAGCCCTCCATTCTCCATCCCACAGTGTGTCTGACGTATAAATGTACAGTTTTACTTTTTCCCATCCTCGCACTGGAACCTCCTGTGCATAGCAGTGCCGTGTGGGAGACTGAGAACATGCATAATGCTACATCCGATTCCCAGCCCATTCACACATGTGCACTGGAGTTTAAGTATTGAGAATGAGTAGAGGGGAAAAAAAAATCAATAATTAATTCCTGCACACACGAAATTACGTTGGGTAAGTGAAAAGGAATTCAGTAGCAGAGCTCAACAGGTAGCTGGGGTCGCTTTCTGCTAGTAGGCCAATCAGCTAGCTTATATTTACTCAACCACATATAGTCCTTCCAGAGCCTTGACTGATTTTATGGTGCTCAGTCTGCCCTGCAATGGAAAATAAAAAGCTGGATTTGTCTACCTTTCACTGAACTGAGTCTGTATATACTAGATGGAATCTGGATTCTGCATTTTAATTTGAGAAAAAGTTTATCAGGCTTTCCATTGAAATATAGAGGGCACCAGGTACAGCAGAACCTTTCTGAGTTTGACCCAGTGACTTCACTATTTGACTATGCTTTAATTGCTTAATATCATATTCTTCTTTTGAGGGGCGTATAATGGGACATTCTCATCCAAAATGTATCAGGGGCACCTTCTGGGAACCGTATTGGCCAAAATATGGGGGTGGGAAGGGGGGGGGGGGGGGTAATAAAACTCCTTTCCCTCACTTAACTGAAGATTTGGGGAGGGGGGGGGGGGAATCTGAACCTTTCCAGATAGCACAACAGCAACCTGAAATTCTTAGAGTTCATTAAACGATGCACTGTTTATTGCTAATTAAAATGCTGATCACGCCTAACCAAAGATAGGTCACCATAGCCAATGAGTTCATGGGAAGTTACATAGTATCATTGCCCACTGCCATGTTCCCAATGAGTAAAATCTGTAGGTGGATCAGATGGCTGGCACAGAGTGACTTTGATGAATCCATAACTTTTCAGCACATCGCAAGGTTTATTCCTGTTTATGTTCTTTAAAGACATGTTCATTCTTTATTCAGTAATGTTTATAGTTCTTTGTGTCCAATTATTTTTTTCCATTCTGCCAATGTAAGCAAAGGATTCATTCTATTCCATGTTTTAAGCTTTTTAAATAATCCCCAGGAGACCAGAACGGGATATCCTGAGTCCTGGTATAAAAGGTTGAGAGAAGTTCATGTACAATTCAATGCTGATGGCATGGCTGCTATTTCCCCGGCAGTTTGCTCTGAAGGTCATTTAAATGACTCAAGAGGGTCAAATAAATAAATAAATGCTGCATAGTTACCATAGATAAATTCTCATAAAACTACATTCCCATTGACATTGCAAATTAAGTCAAAGCAAAAAAAATCAAGTTTATATTCTACAAGATAGTGAGATAGTACTCCTTTATATAACCTTATTATTTTGCTTCTGTGGAAGTACAACAGAGCTTCCACCTGGACCCTTTTATGATTGTACAGGGATGTTATTCTCAGAATTGTCATACTATCCTGTTGTTGTTCTCTTTGCAGAACTCATCCAGACGGAAGTGCATCATATCCAGACCTTGCTCATTATGTCTGAAGTATTCAGGAAAGGCATGAAGGAAGAGCTTCAGCTGGACCACAGCACGGTGGACAAAATATTCCCCTGCCTGGACGAACTCCTCGAGATTCACAAACCGTTCTTTTATAACATGCGGGAAAGAAAACAAGAATCCAGGGAAGGATATGATAGAAATTTTCTTATCACCAGAATTGGGGATATCCTCGTGCAGCAGGTAATGTTTAACAGTCAAATAGAACATTCATTTAGGGTTTTTCCTGTAATGACAAATAGGAAACCATCTCACACATACTATAAAATACCACTAGAACGCCATTGGATAATATAATGATATCAAATCACTTAATTAGGAAACGTACATTTAGAGTGCCACTCCCAGTACTCTGTCATCTTAATTGTATTTATTTTATTAACCTCTAAAGCAGGCTTCCCCAAACTCCGGCCCTCCAGATGTTGCTGTACTACAACTCCCATGATTCTATAAATGAAATAGGCTGAGAATCATGGGAGTTGTAGTTCAGAAACATCTGGAGGGCCGGAGTTTGGGAAGCCTGCTCTAAAGGCTGAATTAGTGGGGTAATAGCTGCTTGATCCAAGGAGACATCGGACTGCTATTTTGGGGTCAAAAAGGAATTTTTTTCCTAGTTTGTTGCAAAATTGGAAGCGCTTCAGACTAGGTTTATTGCCTTCTTTTGGATCAACAGCAAAAACATATGTGAGGAAGGCTGAACTTGATGGACACAAGTCTCTTTTCAGCTATGTAACTATGTAACTGACCTTGTCTGCCATGAAACCTTGGACTCTGAGATTACTACAGCTGGGGTCCTACCCACTGAGCTTTCTCATTGGGAATATTTTGTGTGAATTAATTATTACTATACTAACCCTGCTGAAATGTGTTTCTTTAGTAGGTTCAATACATTTTAGGAGGCTGTTATATTGACAGAGCAAGAGCTACATAACACATGATTGTAACATCTCAGGGGTCCTTCCTTGAGACATACTGGCAGACTGAATCACAAGGCAGCTTCCATTCATTATGGGTAAAACATTATTGAATAAGCTCCATTATAATTGAAGACAAGAAGTCTGGGTTCTGAAAGGCTGACATGCAGAACAAGATGTATGGTTGAACATATCTTCAAACATAAAGGCACCCTAATAAGCATGACACCGTCACCTTCTGTTTGGAAGGATTATTAACATTACTCACATTTATCGGTTACAAATCATTAGCTGGTTCCACAGCTCTATAATGGCTACAAAAATATAGCGTATGCATCAATATATTCTGGAATGAAAGGGGCAGAGGGCTGTGTTTTTGCATTCTTCGCATAAGGAGAAGGCCAGGGAGCTGCATGAAAGGGAGCAAGCAAGCTGTGAAGGAGGCTTCATTGCAAGATTTGTGACAACTAAATTGGGAGGCAAGTTAAGCAGTTAATCAACTGTATGAATCAGTGTAGCCGATTTATGGGGTAATAATAATAATAACAAAGTATTTAACCAGGAAAGGTACATTCAGATTACTCTGGTTTCCAAGTACGTCCTGGGGATGTTACCTTAGCCCAAGATCCAGGGGTTGTTACTATCACCCAATTTAATGGTACTCATTTATCTACCTCGGAAGGATGAAGGGCTGAGTCAACCCTGCTGGGATGTGAACCTGCGACCCAAGGGTTAGACAACAAGGAGGCCGACCCATGTTTCAGAGAGGCTCCATCTTATTACCGGTGAATCAGATGCTGGTAACATAGCTCAGTGGGCTAATGCATCAGCATTAGCCCACTGAGCTATGTTACCAGCATCTGATTCACCGGTAATAAGATGGAGCCTCTCTGAAACATGGGTCGGCCTCCTTGTTGTCGATTGCTTTTTAACGTAAATGATTACTTTTATGTGTAGAAAGTCCTAAAATGTCTGGATAAAACATTGCTTAAAACCATGCAATGTTTTTTTAAAAAAAGCTGTGTTTATTACAACGTCCATTGCTAAGGGTATCCACAGAAATGCAATATGAAGTCTGAAGCACAAAGACTGTTTGTGCTCATTTGCATATCAAGCTGGGAACTCTGGGATAGTTGTGGAAACTTTTCAAATTTCTTTTCCAAGTGGGACCTTCTAAAGTCCAGCTTGAGATATGCAGGTGAGGCACAACAGTTATTTATTTTGACCACTCTCTGGTCATGTGCCAGGTAGACAGAAGATACAGAAGTAATCTACTTCTTTCTAACTCATTCTGTAAAGGTAATGTTGATATATAAAATAATGGACTGACATCCCCTTCCCTTGTAATAGCACAGGGAAATATGTTTGTGTTCTTTTTTTATTTTTTTTCGGGGTAGGGGGGAAGTGTGGACTGGTAATGGGTCGGCAGAGCAGGCCGTCCGAAAGTGGGACTAGTGGACTGTGTATGGCTTAGCGCGATTTAGGTAAATAGAGTGCATTTTTAACTTAACAGTGCATATACAAGTTGTTGTCGTAGAGTTGGCTCCCATGGAGGTCTGGTGTCTGGAGCGGGTCATTGGTAAGTATCCTGCCTGGGTGTGGGGAGGCCCAAGGCCTTACGAAGTGTCAGGAACTCAGCTAGCGTGGAGAGTTTGTGCACCATTCCGTTATGTATGACCACCAGGTATCTGGGTGATCTCCGGTGGTATTCCTGCCCTGCTTCTCTGAGGGCGCTGGTGACTGGGTTCAATGATCTGCACCATTGTAGCATGGCTCTGGTGAGGTCTTGGTAGATGGTGAGTTGAGCTCCCTCAAATGTTAGCGGCTGTCATCAGGATTCTCTTGTCCTGGACAGTGGCGCAGAATATAATCACATCTCTGGTTATGGCGGTATATCCCGTCTATGTTAAAAAAAAAAATTGCCATGCGTTGGCGGTTGGAGTGATGGCGTCCGGTAATCCCCTGATCTTAATGTGGTTTCGCCTTGTCCTGTCATCAAGGGCTATGTAGTGTAGGGAGAGTGCCAGTTGTTGGGCTTGTAAGGCCTGCACAGATTCCTGTAGGGTTGTCAGTCCTTGCTTGATACCGGAGATATCGTCCTCCGTGGATTGCACCCTGTCAGTGACAGCTTGGACGTCCACTTTAATGGCCGCTACGCTGGTTGCCAGGAGACTTTTGATTTCCCCAACCAAGTTATGAAAGTCTCGCTGGGTGACTGGGGTTGACCCATCCAGATTCCCCTTGGTTGTATGCACCCGTTCTAGAGTTGAGTCAGGCGGTACGGGGTCTGTGGGTACCTTGGCTAGTTCATGTTCCGCTGTTCCCACCATTTTGGGTGTTTGTGTTCTGTTCTAATAGTTGTAATATGGTTTTAGGTAGAGTTGGGATACTACTGCAATAATAGTAAAAGTATCAGAGTAATAATGAAGCGTATTCATTATAACGGTTACTCATTTTCAAAAAAAATCTGAAAATGTTTTAGTTGAATTAATAATAATGTCAATTTGAATTAAACCAAAAGAGAAAACAAAAAAATGCCTTACCACTCACCCCTTCCCCAACAAAATAGCTAATAAAAAAAATTACAATATCAAAAAGTTCAAACTAAATTGTCGATCTTGCAGCAGAAGACATTTGTCAGAAGTTAGTACACACAAGAGACGTTAGTTAATACACACATAATAATATAGATCTATGTCCTTGTCTCAAATTATATATATTTTCACATTTCAACAGCAAATTAGAAACATAAATGAAGACCTTGTGTATACCTACTATCTTTTTTTGCTTACTGTATGGCCAGCGAGGGAGCATTAACAAGGACAGCAAACTTGCTGCTTCCTCGTAGTAATCAGATGAATACATGCAGAGTACTGAGATCCTGGTGACTATAATGGTGACTGGAGCAACCCAATGTACGAACGTTGAGTATTCTGAAGCATAAAGATGTGTTGTAGATCCAATATTATCAAATACTGCAGAAATGGAAATAAACATACTATGCTGATTTTGACCTCACTAGAATATTTTTGGATACTATTTTAAATTGATTTAATATGTTGATATTTGTTTTGATATATTGATACTTTTTATGTGTGTGTGTGTGTGTGTGTATATATATATATATATATATATCTCAACATTTTCATTGCCAAACTTTCACTTTCACGGTGTTTGTTTTTGTTTGCTTTTTGATATTTACTCGTGTGTTTGTGTTGCAGTTTTCCGCAGAGAATGCAGAGAGGATGAAGCAGTTGTACGGAGAGTTCTGCAGTCACCACATCGAGGCTGTCAATTTGTTCAAAGAGCTGCAGCAAAACAAGAAATTCCAGAATTTTATAAAAGTAAGTGCTAGTCCGTTCTCACATATACATTGCACAATGTTTTACAGTGTTGGGAAAATCACCCAGCACCACTCCAAGTGTTTGTAAACTACATTTACCATGAGCATCCTTTGGCTTGCAATTTCCAAATTTATTTTGCTGGAAGATCTTATCTTATCTTATCTTATCTTATCTAACATTTTAGAAAATATGAAAAAAAAACATTTTTTTTTTTATTGGATATGCTCATCAGCAGTTAAAGAGGCAAACTGATTTATTGTTAATTGTAAATCTAATTCTATCTCATGTTAAAGCCTTTGAATATTGAATATTGTTTGCACTTACAGACAAGCTTAAAGGTTCACTTTCCCAGCTTCTTGCTATAGTTGCTCTGTAACATTAGACTGAATAAACATGAAGAACAAACTTTGGTTGGTCCATGGGAGTTAGAACAGGATGTAAACACTTACCAATAAATATGAAATTGGGAGCCAGAAACCTTGGAGTAAGGTTCAGAAAATAAATTAAAAAATCCCATAAGTTACCAGACCACTAGACGCAAACCAAAGGCTGCTTTAGCCACCGTTTTGGAAGCATGGAGATAACCGAAGCTAACTCTATTCATCCTGTCCTATCGTGCTTTATACCCCACCTCCTATAGACTGTAAGCTTGTTTGAGTCCTCTTCAACCTATCGTTTCTGTAAGTTTTCTTGTAATTATCCTATTTATAGTTACATCCCCCCTCTCATAATATTGTAAAGCGCTACGGAATATGTTGGCGCTATATAAATGGCGATGATAATAATAATAATATTAATAATATTCATGGGCAATCTTGCATGCATGCGTAACTCGATTTGCAATACTACGTTTAGAATTAGGAGTCCGACTCCAAGCCTCCAGGCAGCGGGTTTTAGTAATTATGGTGCTTGGAAAGTATACCTTTCAATAAATGAAAATAAGAAACGAGAAGTTAGTATAGGTGACTATTACAGTCTGACACTTGTTGCTACATGGATAAAATACCCACCTTTCTATGTTGCAGTGCCACCTACTGGCTGTTTTCATGAATGACTCCAGGAATTTAGGCTATGATGATTTGTGTGTGCATGCCATTAATTAATGCAGCAAAAAACAAATTGGTTGTGGTGGGGAAAAAAATTGTGATTGAAAACCTCTTCCACCTGAAGTCTGTGGATAATTAAACAAAAATCTGCCCACCAGTCACGCCATAAGACTTGCTTTTCCCCACAGATTTCTAACATTGTATTAACTATTAATGAATGATTTAGACAAAGTTTTCCAGGAGTTTAGTTTTAATGTAGTAATAATTAGCTACTTTTTCTTTCGTGGTAAATTCAGAAGATTGTTGGAATTCTTAAGTCAAGTTCCAAAACATTCATATGATGCTATTATTGCAAAACATTAAATGCATTTATTGGATTAGCAGCAATGCCAAAGTGACAGTGTACTCATAATGTGAATTCATATATATATACACACACACACATACATTATTTAGAGCATGATTACCTTTGAATAACCACAATGCTTGCCTAAACTTCACAACATTTGTGCTGCTAAAGTTTACCATTATTGTTCTAGAGAGTATGGTAAAAAGCAATTTATTATATGTCCTCTGTCAATGAACGGTGTTCAAATCTGGATAAAAATTTACGTTGTTTATACAGAAGTGTAACTTCTGCAGTGACAATAGGGAGACGGAGGGGCTGAAAAGCAGGGGGGGGGACTCAGGGAGCCTCGGTTTGTGTAAACTGATCTAAATGTTCTATGACACAGAACTGATTTATGGCATCCGTAGCATGCTGCACCCTAAACACTAGCATGCATGTTAGTAGTTATGGTTCTTGGCGTGCTCCTTTAAACAGTCACATTTAACACACATAGATGGTGCTATCGTTTAAATGATATTATTTGTACTTTATTTTTTTAGCTGAAAAACAATAACCTATTGGCTAGACGACGAGGAATTCCTGAATGTATTCTTCTTGTAACGCAACGCATCACAAAATATCCAGTACTTGTGGAGAGATTATTACAATACACACCAGGTCAGTGCAGGTTGTGACCATGGTACTGAAACGATTCATATTCCAGAGCGCATTTTTAAATGAATTTCAATACCAATGCATTATGTTAATAATATTACGCTACGTGCCAATCTAGGTAAACAAAAACCGCAAAAACCTTGAATCCAACAAATGTAACCTTTAACGCATCCTGCTTTTCTTTTCTTTTTTCTAAAAGGAAAAAAAAACACACTTTGAACAATTTCCAATTCTGTATATGCAATTTCTATGCACAATTGCAAGGCACAATCACTCATTTTTAAATATTCGTAGCGTATCTGTTACTGGTAACATTATAGAGATAGATATTGAAAATATATTACATTTACTAATGATAGATAAGGACATTACTACTGTTCTATTTTGAGACACCTAATACTGGGTCCTTACACGGGATCATCTCAATACCACAACTCACAGCTAAATATGATAATATCTTGTGCAAACTATGGTAATGCCAAAAGTCATCTCAGGCCTCTTTGGCTTGTCTATGGGGGGGACATTTCTAAGTGTTAGATATTTGAAAAATCTAGTCACTAGTAACTAAACAGTTAACGGTAACTAAACATACAGAAATATATACTTTATTTTATTATGCTGCGGTTAAAGATCATTATATCTATTGTTGTTCTGCTGTATTTATTCCCCAAAACATGTCACTTGTAGAAGGAACTGAGGAGCATAAAGACCTTTGCCGAGCCCTGGGTTTAATCAAAGACGTCGTCGCTGCTGTGGATCTGAGAGTCAACGAATACGAGAAAGAACAAAAGTTGACAGAAATCTTAAATAAGATTGAAAATAAGACTTGCACCAAGATGAAAAATGGTCACGCTTTTAGGAAACAGGATCTGATAGTCAAAGAACGGGCCTTGCTACACGAAGGGCTGGTCTTCTGGAAAACGGCAACAGGCCGATTTAAAGGTATAAACATAAATTCTGTCTAGCTTTAGGTTTTATTCACTAAAGTGAGAATGTAAAGTAAATTTCAAATTTAAGACTAGAGGAGCTAAACTGGAAACATATATGACTTGAAGAAATTTTCCAGCTCAGCTAGTTTGAACCTAAATTAGAAATTCTCTTTGAATTCTCACTTTGGAATAACCCTGAAAGTGTCCAATGACTACGAGATGTGAATGGTCAAAACTGCTCAGAACCCATTTTCCTCATTTCTCATTGGTCACTATTGTCTCCTCCTTTTCCTTTATTTTGCCTCAATAAACTCGTCCCCTACATATAAATGTCCCTTCTGTCTGTAACACTTCTTTCTGTCACTTTACGCCACTCATCTTTTAACTATTTTTTCCCCCTTTAACTCTGCCCTGAACTTCCTCTGTCTAAATTATCATTCTGTCTCACTTTCACAGCAGCTTAAAGTGACACTATAGGCATCAAAACAACTTTAGCTTAATGAAGCTGTTTTGGTGTATAGATCATGCCAATCATTACTCAATTATTTGCCATTAAAGAGTGAAATTACTTTTGTTTCTGTTTATGCAGTCCTGGCAACATATCTTCTGGCTGTGACTGACACAGCTTAAATGAAAAAGATATTTAGTGGTCTCCCTCTGGTTACATTGTTCCACACAACTGGATGCTATGGTGCCTACATCGTTATCTCCAGTCAGCATTAAAGTCACAGTTTGTGAATTTTTGCTTCTTTTTTTCTGTTGTTAGTATCTAGGGTTAAGCCCTTGGGCATTGCTGGAGTGCCCTCCTGGTGCATTGGATCAATGTGGAGGTGGTGTTTATTCCCTTTTACACCCATTTTCACACAGATCCCATTTCTTTCTATTTTTTCCTGAATGAAAAATCAGATGTTAACTTGCTTTAGATGTTCTTATCTCCTGCTCTGTAAATTGAATTTTAATCACACAGTGGAGTCTCCTGCTGGGTCTAGAAAGCTATTAACAGTGGAGGGGATAAGATAAGACATTCTAAATTAATCAGAATTTGCAATGAAGGAAGTGTAAACATCAGATGCCTCTTTGCAGGAAGTGTTTAGAAAGGCTGTGTAAGTCACATGCAGGGAGGTGTGAACAGGGCTGCATAAACAAAGTGATTTAACTCCTAAATACCAGATGATTGAGCAGTAAGAAGGCAGGGGCATGATCTATACACCAAAACTGCTTCATTAAGCTAAAGTTGTGTTGGTGCCAAGTGTCCAAATTTCCACTCACTACTAGCTTGTGAGTTTAAATATAGCTCTGGTGAGTAGAAAATCACCCCCGGTGAGTGTACCATGGACCCTCAAGGCTTGTAGTGATGGTTATATCTTAAGGCCTGGCTATTCATGCAGAACTTGAAATTTTAAGCCCTAAATGATAGCTACAGCGGATTACCAGTTGAGCCTTTGTCAGGACACAGTCATAGTTGCATTTAGTGTCTCATTAAAATAATACATACACACCTGAAAACTACATTTTAACAAACCCCCCCCCCCCCTTCACTGCAGATATTCAAGCACTTCTTTTAACTGATGTGTTGCTGTTTCTACAAGAAAAGGATCAGAAGTATATATTTGCTGCTGTGGTAAGGTTTTTTTTTTAATATATATATTTTTTTCATTATTTCATTTCTTCTTTAATTGTTAAGAGGAGGCTACAATTCCCATTCTACATGCTGTGAATCACATTTCCCACAGAAACATAGAATGTGGCGGCAGATGAGAACCATTCGGCCCATTTAGTCTGCCCAATTTTCTAAATACTTTCATTAGTCCCTGGCCTTATCTTATAGTTAGGATAGCCTTATGCCTATCCCACGCATGCTTAAACTCCTTTACTGTGTTAACCTCTACCACTTCAGCTGGAAGGCTACTCCATGAGTCCACTACCCTCTCAGTAAAGTAATACTTCCTGATATTATTTTTAAACCTTTGCCCCAGAGTGCCAGCTGATAGGGAAAATGTAGCGATGGCATTTGCGTGGTAAGGTGTCTTTCCTTTCTTTGACATTACCCGACAAATTTATTATAGGCCACATAAAAAACAGGTTAAAGGTAAAGGTGTGGGTTTATAGATACTGACACCAGCCCATTAACTCAATTTTAACATGCATGTATAAATGCTGATTTCAACCTATCAATTAAAACGTTCCGTCTATTTATAGCTTCAAACAATAAGCTGCTATTTTCAGTAGCCACTTTAAAATTCAATTCTGTTTATGTATGGCCAAATAGATTTAATTTCTGCTTTTTAAACCGATTGTATTGTAATATACCAATTATGTTTAATGTAATTTTTGCCATTGAATGAAGGATCAGAAACCTCCTATTATTGGTCTTCAAAAACTGATCGTCCGAGAAGTAGCCAATGAGGAGCGTGGGATGTTTCTAATAAGCGCCTCATCCGCGGGTCCTGAAATGTATGAAATACATACCAGCTCTAAGGAAGAGAGGAACGCCTGGATGAGACTGATTCAGGAAGCTGTGCAGAGGTAAGGTCATGCTCATTCAACCGTGCTTCACAGAATCAAATGCTCGTAAAAACCAAACTTTTATAAATGTTACGATATTTGCATTAAATATTTCAACTGATCTTCCCATTTAAAATTGTTATGGAAGGAAATTCTTAATCTATAAGGTACAAGCATTTTAGGATTTCAGCAAAATTGAATAAGCTAAATATTCGTGCATGTAAGCAACAAGTGAAGTATTCCTTTGAAAGTCTAACTATGTTTCATGATGGGGAGATGCATAATCTTTTATCGATATCTTTAAAATGTTATGTCTGCATTCTCAAATGTTTACATTATCCTGTCTCTAGCATGTACAGTCTGAATGAAGCCATGACACTATTTTACCTTTTATGACGCTAATGGACTGGTTTCATTTAGCCCTCAGACCAAAATGTCCAGATACGTTCGGTAATTTGACAAAAACAGAGACCAATTTGAGAATGACTTTGAGAGCTTATTACTAGAGTATAACCAATTGATGGGATTCCATAAAAGCCCTAAGTTACCAGATTTAGCCTTTTTTGATCAACTTAAAATCAGACTCCATAGAATATCCGATTTGGGAAAAGGGGAATGTCCTGCCAGCTACATAGTAAGGTAAAGTCATTGTTTTATTGTATGGCCACACGTACCATAGTTGATGTATTTTTTTTTCTCTGTCTATATAAATAAATGAAAATATAAGTTAAAATATTGAGAATTTAATGAGAATAAGAGTTTTTTTCACCATATAAAAGCAAACGCCTCCGCTGGCTGTCTAACTCAGTAACAGTACAAGGTTCATCAGTATCTGGTTGGTAGAAGAACACAGAGAAAGTTTAGTAATACACGATTGTTTTTATCATTATTGGCATTTATTTAATGCTAACATGTTCCGTGGCACTGTACAATATTTTTGATGATGTTCATTATTTAAAAATCAGACTTTATACATGTGGTGTATCCCAAAGCTGTCCCGAAGAATATGAAGGGAAAACCTCTGAATCCGACGAAGATAAACGTGTTGCAGAGGCAAGAGTCGCAAAAGCTCAAAAATTCCAGGGTATGTTTATTCTTAGAATTTGTTTATTTTTTGACAATTTTCATTTTCGTTTTGTTATTTTTTATTTTTTTCCACAAAGAATTAAAGTAAAAACAAAATAAAATGTCAAAGACAGGAACACAGCAATATGGCACAATTATTATCTACCACATTGCCTTACACAATAGCAGAGTGTTATACATTTTGAACCAGTACACGTCACCAGCTTCACAGCTTTAAACTCCATGAGTGCAGTTAGCGGGACCAGGGTCAGGCAGCGCAGTGATATTAAGAGAGCCCCTATAGGGGAGTGTTCAGTTAGTTTTTTTATAACTTTTTAAATCCTCTATAACCACTAACCAGAGATTAATTAAAATATAGCTATGTTAGTCAAAACAAAAATGAAAAGAAAAAGACATAATCCGGGGTAAAATGCAAACAAAGATTTATATATGCAGTGTATTGGATACAGCCATAAAGAAAAACAGTGGAGTGCATATTACACCTTATGTTTTTTTTTTTAAGTGGCTTATATAGATAATAATTCAATAAAAGGCAAAACAGAAAGTGAATTGAACTAAAGTCTTACTTTCCGAGATTATAAAACGACACAGAATAGAGAAGCGGACTTCAGCTTCAGGCAGTTCCCTCGTTCATTACTTTATTCTTGCCTGTGTGGTCTGATCATATACCCAATAGCAGCTACACTCATCACGTAAGAATAGAGAAATGACTCTGCAAACTGATAGCAGACATTTATATGTAGCACCGTTTATACAGAGCCCAGCTCTCTCTCTTTGGAACAGAGATAAATCAGACCAAGTTGTGAGCACCGCATGTGTACACCATAAATTTGAACTGCAGCAATGTTTACAAATCATTGCATTTCAAGCCACTCCCACACTGGTGCAGTAAGCCACTCCCACAGCTGAGAGTTGGTGCAGCAAGCCACTCCCACAGCTGAGAGTTGGTGCAGCAAGCCACTCCCACAGCTGAGAGTTGGTGCAGTAAGCCACTCCCACAGCTGAGTTGGCGCAGTAAGCCACTCCCACAGCTGAGAGTTGACGCAGTAAGCCACTCCCACAGCTGAGAGTTTGGTGCAGTAAGCCACCCCCACAGCTGAGAGTTTGGTGCAGTAAGCCACCCCCACAGCTGAGAGTTTGGTGCAGTAAGCCACCCCCACAGCTGAGAGTTTGGTGCAGTAAGCCACCCCCACAGCTGAGAGTTTGGCGCAGTAAGCCACCCCCACAGCTGAGAGTTTGGTGCAGTAAGCCACCCCCACAGCTGAGAGTTGGCGCAGTAAGCCACCCCCACAGCTGAGAGTTGGTGCAGTAAGCCACTCCCACAGCTGAGAGTTGGCGCAGTAAGCCACCCCCACAGCTGAGAGTTGGCGCAGTAAGTGGTGATTGATAGGATTAGCGACATTTTCAGTTTAAAGAAAGAAAACAATCACTTGATTACATGATAAAATCTGCTGCACTGTTGACCCAAATAAACCAAAATTAGTGAGAAATAAAAACAAAATTCTTGAAATATGATGGGAGTATTAAAAATTCACATCTAAATTCGTTACCCAGCCGCAGCTATTATTTACATTTTATCATCTTTGACAGGTGATTGCTATGGGGTATGAATCAAATGTTAATACAGTGATCTCTAATTTATGATTTGTAATTTTTTTTTTTTTAATATAGAAATGCTGAATATTCACGATCAACAGATTTGCCATTATTTGGAG
Source organism: Pelobates fuscus (assembly GCF_036172605.1). NCBI lineage: Eukaryota > Metazoa > Chordata > Amphibia > Anura > Pelobatidae > Pelobates > Pelobates fuscus. The sequence goes on along the minus strand of NC_086321.1, from coordinate 41,511,883 downwards.
GAAAAGTTCCAAATTTATGCAGAACTTGCAGCTCTGTGTGGGGGAAATGATACAAATGTGGAACCACGGCTGCTTGTCAAGGCCGATTCCTTTGAAATTCCGCAAGCCACGAGTCTGCTAACCGCAGTGATGAAGGAAGGTAGGGAATCACAAACATACGTCGTAAGACAGAAATGGTTAAAAACAAAAATCGTCACCCTGTTTCTGTCCATAAAAGTTATTTCTAAATAGTTTGTAAACGTCTTCTTCAAAAAAATCAAAAATTTTAACACATTATAAAACACATTTCAGAGGAAAGTTTTGCTCATTTTATTGGGGTTACTAGGAATGTCTAAAGATGGGGTGCCCATGGTATACACAACATAGGTATTTGCACAATTAACCAAGAGTTTTGGATTTTCTTGTTTTGGCTGTTAAATGCATTTGTCTTGCGTTTCTCGTTTTTTTCTTTGCATTTAAATGGGCAATACACGAAATAACATTCTATTTTAATATTTTTTAGCTGAAAATCTGCATTCCATTATAAACTCACACATGGAGAATTCTGCTTGGTTGGATGATCCTGAAACGTCAAACTCATCGCAGAGATGTGATCCTGTGTTATTGGAGGAAGCGCATGAATTGTCCTTTGACTGTAAGTAATTTATATGTGATTACCGTTTCCAGGTTATTCTGTTCACCGTACCTATCTGGCAGTTATTGACCTTCTGTATATTCACCTTTTCAGTCACGTATTCAATCACCTTTCTGCAATCCATTGACCTGCTGTACATCAGAATGATTACTATAGAACCAGTGCTGTGATGCAAAAGGACTGTTTTGGTTCCCTTCATTCAATCAAAGCAGATATGCGTCTTGTGCAATATGTTTATACATTTCAATTAAAGGAACACTATAATCATCAGAGCCACTACAGCTTAAAGTAGTGGTTCTTGGGTCTTTAGCCTGTCCCTGAATGGAGACTCTGAATGTCCCCCATAGTGATGCATTGATTCAATGCACCTCTATGAGGAGATGCTGATTGTTGCTGTGTTTTGATGTGCAATAGCCTCCCGATGTATTCCTATGGGAAAGCATTGGATTGGCTGAGATCATCAAAATTGATGATCTCAGCCATGGAGGCGGGGCCAGCCGCAACGAGACTGGTTCAGCATTGGAGAAAAGGCGAGTAAAATCACCTCTTTATGGACATTGAAGGTGGGCCAGTACGTAAACAGCCACTTCAGGATTATAGTGTCAGGAATACATGTTTGTATGCCTGACACTATAGTGTTCCTTTAACTGTAATTAGTGTAGGTATCTTCTTTGCCCGTACCTGAGTAAAGAACTTGACTAAATGATTAACATGGCACTTTGCCAATTAGATTAATTGGTCACTCTTTGATATGTTCAATACAGGCAGTGCTAGCGTGAGGAGTAGCAGTGGGTCTGTTTCTACTTATGGCATTTAACAATCCCCCCTTTTAAAAATAAAAACGGAATATAAATGTTAAATTCTTAAACCTAATTAACTATATCCCAAAAATATAATGATGACAAATACACAGAGGTTTATTCATTAAGTACTGAATTTGTGATATTAGAACCTAACTACAGAATAAAATCTAAAACAGCCAAACTGTGACTGAGCTGGTGAATTTTCCAACTTGGCAATTGTTTTACTAATTCACTGTTATACACTGTATATACTCCACGATTTTATTTAAAGAATTATTTCAGTGTTATAAAAGAAAATGTGTGTTTTTTTTATATTTATTATGTTATCTATTTGTTATTTGTGGACTTGTTTCTTTTGAACGTTAACTATTGGGTAATATGTTTTTATACATTTATAAATGTACTATAATAAAAGTAGATTTATTTTATCTCCGTGTAATGCACGTTTTTCTTACTCACCTTTACTGGCTCTAGACTCAGACTGGAAGCTTTATTAAAATATTAAAATACTTAATAATATCTGTAACATACATAGTAGAATTATCTTGGCAAGAAAAACATATGGCCTTTGGACAACCAGTTCGTCTTGCACGTGCACCAAGCGAACACATATTTTATGGCAATAATGCCCCTACACAGCATGAACATACCACATCATATTTGAAATGCATCACTATAACACCCTACATAAACACACCACTTTATAATTTCTCAGGGACAAAAGTTGGGGAGTATGAGATTTACTATGTGGTTCCCGAGTAGTGGGATATAATTTGGAATAACCTAATTCAGCAGGACATTCTAAATTGAGACTGTTCTTTTAGACTCGGGACACTTGGAAGGTATTGCTGTTTTATTGGTTTCTAGCATTATATTCTGTAATTAAGGCCATCCTAATAATTGGCATGAGTCAATGTAAGTGGGTCTTACACTGTTAGATGGGCTTGACCGGCTAATTCTTTTACTTTCTAAGATTTATTTTCCAAACTGAAAATTCTATCACAACAGGAACACAATGCTGCTGGTTGAATTCCTTTCTTGCTTAAACACAGTTCCTAAAGGGACAGTGACTGGTATTTTAACCATTTTCAGCCATGAATTCAGAGGAAAGAGAAGATGTTAAATCCGCTGGTGACATCGATCATGCTCTTTCTCATGTGAGTGACGGGGATGTGACTTGCACTGAAGAAAAGGTAATTTAGAACAAACAAATCTAGCCCTTCTTAGTCTGAGCTTTAAGACACTCTGTGAACGAGAAGTGTGTCTGTGCGTGTGTGTGTGTGTATTTTATACATAATTGTATCACATACTTGTAATAATGATCAATGTCACTTACTCACTAAACTCTGCATCTTAGCTAGCAGATGGTTAAAATTTTTAGAATTGCTTTATTGACCATATTTCTATAAAAAAAAATTGAACCTCAGCTAAAAAGAAGTTCTGAAAATAACTAAATATCAGTTAAATTTGAGGGAAAACAACATTTTTTTCCAATTTTTTTTTTTAATGAAAACAAATGATCACATGTAATACTCCCTTTTCCATGCTGCCTCATCTCCCTGCTAAAAATATAAATTCTGATGGTCTCACACAATCCATTGCTTTCCCAAATGGAAGTATTGGTAGGCTAGTGCGCATGCATGACAAATCACTGTGCAAAGCATCACCTCCTCTTAAGAGATGCATTAAGTAAATCAAGGACCAAACCTAGGAAACCCCTTTAATGGCTGTCAAAGTGAATGCCACTAGAGGTGTTTATAGGCAACAATGTAAATACTGCATTTTTTCCGAAAAGACAGCATTTGCAATGATCAGCCTGCAGGGACAGGCTCTTTGCCCCAGAGCCAATACATTAAGCTGTAGTAGTTAGTGTCCCTTTAATAGGAAAGTTAGGATAACATATGGGCACAACCTTCATATTTATAAAGGCTGCCATCTGTATATTTAAAGGAAACGTGCCCAAATGTAAGCATTTCATTAAAGAACATTTGGTTTAAATAAAATAATGCCTCAATACCCATCAAATCTGGGGGACCTTGTGCTGATCGAACTGGATTGAACTGTTCACATTAATTATTTAATCAGTGTACAATTTCAAACACACTGAATCTCTAAAAAAAAAGATGACATTAGCAACCATGCCTAAGCCTGACCACTAGATGGCAATAGTAAACCATAATAGTGATTGTAAAAACAATGAACAGTCTCTCTGTCTGAGATACGTTTCTTCTCATATAACCCTCAAAAGTTAATTTTGTAATTTTCACAGCAGAGAAATTAAGATTAAATAATAAGATACATTGCTGTTTGTTTATACAGATCCTAATATTTCCCTCTTTATTGAGGCTTTTGTTATTGTGTGGTTGGAACAAAGATTGGGCAGTGTTCTTAAACATAGAAACAGAATGTGACGGCAGATAAGAACCGTTCGACCTCTTGTGGGTGTTAGAGTTCTGGTAGCACAATGTATAAACTAAAGGGATCCTCGAAGCACCATGACCACTTCACTTCAAATCACTAAAGTGATTTGGTGCATGAATTCTGAATGTGCAGCATTTTGCCGTGAAATGTTGCACATGCAGATATAAATCTCCTTCTGTGGCCAGAGGTGTAACTCCACCTCCAGCAGCGTCACTGAGGTGTCATCTGCCAGCCTGGAGATGGAGTTCTGCGCTGACTAATGTCCATTCTGTGCATATTTCTATAATTCACAGAATTGCAATTATTGGCACAGAGTCCAATCCAGGTGCCTGGTAAGACCAGGTAAGAGGAGTAAGCGTTGCAAAACAGTTTGCCCCGTTAACAGGAAACAGGTCAAGGATACTCCTGGAATAATAACCACATCAGTGGGCTTCTCTATCTATTTTTTTTAACACTCGTTTCTGTCTTCACCTGTGTGTTTTTAATCTGTTTTGTTAAAACCAATTATCTAACGTGAATATTTCTTGTAGGGAGAGAGCACACATTTCCCACCTTCAAATCATGCCGAGGTAAGCTTATCATATTTACCTCCATAATGAGTGTTTGATTTCATTATTCATTAGCAGTCCATCAATATTCCAATTAATAGCTTACAAACAAAAATCAATACCAGATCTTAAATATTTAACCAGCCAGCCCGACCATTTCCCAGCATGCAATGAATTAACTTTTTCAGTGCCAGGGGTGTCTGAGTAGCTCCCTAGGCAAAAAGGAGAACTGTGCAGTGTTTTATTGATATTTTAAACCCCAAAATTGTTCATAGTCATAAAGTTTTGTGTAAAGTTTTGTATGACCACAGTGCATGGATTGTTACTTTTCCTCTTATTTAAAACATGTTTTACTTCATTTTTTAATATACTAAGGTTTTGGTAAAGTAACAGTTGTTTTTGATTAGGATCAAACTAACCTGCATGGGGGGCTGGCAAGAGGGGCAGTGGGTCAATTTCCCCTTGGGCCACTAGCACGGGAGAGCTGGCAATTAACATAAGTTGTACCATCCACACTTGAACTTGCCCACATAGGACAAAGGTTACAAACTCTCCCTGCTTACAGTATAGAGTCAGAAGGGTTAGTATAGGAAAAATATAGCAGGGAGAAGATTTAAAAAACAATAGGGAAATTGAGGATCAGAATAGTAAGGTATTAGGAAATGAAGAGGTATCATACCCTTCTTGTAAAACTAGAATTCAGGGTGAAAAGAGAGAGGGGTTTGGGAAATTTTATTCTGTATGTGGTTTGCACTTACTTATATAAAGAATGCATTGTTGTTAAAACAATCCAATAATTTGTGTTTACTACTGCTATACATTGTTTTATCATTGTGTTGTGTTCTCAGCTTTTAATAATTGGCAAATATTCAAACACTATGCATATTTTTGGACAGACTTCAGCATGTCGGAGTCGGTTATCTAAAATAATTGCTTTTAAAGACGTGTGTAATTGGAGTCCTTACACAGCACAGCTTAATGATAATTACCTTATTAGGTTTCTACCATTTTAATTCTGTTAATTTATACATTTAATTTTTTTTTCCATTAAGAATTTTTATTGATGTTTTCCAAGAAATATCAAAATATAAAAAATAATAATAATATATATATATATATATATATATATATATATATATATATACTGCTCAAAAAATATAAATAATATATATATATATATATATATATATATATATATATATACTGCTCAAAAAATAAAGGGAACACTTAAACAACACAATGTAACTCCAAGTCAATCACACTTCTATGAAATCAAACTGTCCACTTTGGAAGCAACACTGAGTGACAATCAATTTCACATGCTGTTGTGCAAATGGGATAGACAACAGGTGAAAACTATAGGCAACTAGCAAGACACCCCCAATAAAGGAGTGGTTCTGCAGGTGGTGACCACAGACCACTTCTCAGTTCCTATGCTTCCTGGCTGATGTTTTGGTCACTTTTGAATGCTGGCGGTGCTTTCACTCTAGTGGTAGCATGAGACGGAGTCTACAACCCACACAAGTGGCTCAGGTAGTGCAGCTCATCCAGGATGGCACATCAATGCGAGCTGTGGCAAGAAGGTTTGCTGCGTCTGTCAGCGTAGTGTCCAGAGAATGGAGGCGCTACCAGGAGACAGGCCAGTACATCAGGAGACGTGGAGGAGGTCGTAGGAGGGCAACAGCCCAGCAGCAGGACCGCTACCTCCGCCTTTGTGCAAGAAGGAACAGGAGGAGCACTACCAGAGCCCTGCAAAATGACCTCCAGCAGGCCACAAATGTGCATGTGTCTGATCAAACGGTCAGAAACAGACTCCATGAGGGTGGTATGAGGGCCCGACGTCCACAGGTGGGGGTTGTGCTTACTGCATTTGCCAGAGAACACCAAGATTGGCAAATTCGCCACTGGCGCCCTGTGCTCTTCACAGATGAAAGCAGGTTCACACTGAGCACATGTGACAGACGTGACAGAGTCTGGAGATGCCGTGGAGAACGTTCTGCTGCCTGCAACATCCTCCAGCATGACCGGTTTGGCAGTGGGTCAGTAATGGTGTGGGGTGCATTTCTTTGGCGGGGCCGCACAGCCCTCCATGTGCTCGACAGAGGTAGCCTGCATTCCATTAGGTACCGAGATGAGATCCTCAGACCCCTTGTGAGACCATATTCTGGTGCGGTTGGCCCTGGGTTCCTCCTAATGCAAGACAATGCTAGACCTCATGTGGCTGGAGTGTGTCAGCAGTTCCTGCAAGACGAAGGTATTGATGCTATGGACTGGCCCGCCCGTTTTATTGTGGCCTTTTATTGTGGCCAGCCTAAGGCACACCTTTGCAATAATCACGCTGTCTAATCAGCATCTTGATATGCCATACCTGTGAGGTGGATGGATTATCTCGGCAAAGGAGAAGTGCTCACTAACACAGGTTCAGACAGATTTGTGAACAATATTTGAGAGAAATAGGCCTTTTGTGTACATAGAAAAAGTCTTAGATCTTTGATTTCAGCTCATGAAAAATGAGGGCAAAAACAAAAGTGTTGTGTTTATAATTGTTTAATGTATATGTAAATTTTTTGTATGTTTGTTTATATTTTGATTATTTATACATTTTAATTGTTTAACAGCTGAGGCCAACACTTCATTCCAACTAAATATAGTCAATGTTTCAGGGCACTAATTCTCTTGTCTTACCCCCCAATGTATCTTTAAACTGGCAGAGCTTGATGGGAAATTTAGTGTAGAAAGATCTGGAGTGTCAAGTTCAGCCATTGCCGGTGTAATATGTAGGTTTTTATATGGTATGGGGTAGCTGAAATGGTTGGATTTCCATTTTCTATTCTAATATAAAAATGATTTACTGTGACTCCTTTTGTTTTTTATAAATGGCATATACTAGGTAAGGAGGGGGAGAAAATGGTTTATATGCTCACTAAACCTTTAATCTCCATTCCGACACATTGGCTTTTGGCAGTTAAGTTTAATTAAAATTTGCTGGAGGCGAATTATGACATTAACTTGATATATCCTTTCTCATTAAACTAGCCCACACATTCTGTTAAAAAGGAATGTTGCCACTTATGGTAATAATATATTGTGGATTTGTATTTTTAGACCTTAATGGTCATTAAACATTTTGTATTTTCTTTTCTTTAGGTTTTGCAAGCAGTTCAAAACATTACCCGCCTTTTATACAGTATCCAGGTCTGTGTCTCTGTAAAATGTTAAGTATGTTGTCATGTGTTTTAGTTCCACATAACATTCCGTTATAAACCGTTAAATATTACCTAGAGCGTATTTACTAAACAGTGCTTTGGGGTGATTGGACAATCAAAATGTTAAACTTAAGCCAAAATATTGAGTTAAAAATTATGAATAGTGGGCAAAAAATATTATTCTAGTGTTAATTTAGTGAAGTGACAATCATTCTGTTATAATTCATTGCTTAGTTGTGGAGAATTGAAAGGGGAGTTTCACATTTTAGGTAAAAATTTACAAATTGAGAAAATTCAACAACTCTGCAGATTTGATCTATTATTAAAAGTTGTTATTTTGGGCTAAAACTTTTTGTTTTTTGTGTGTGAATTCTGCACAATGCTCAGTTTAGTGAATAAGCCACTCAAGGTGTAATTCTTTACATATTGCACAATTTGCAGTATATTACTGTACAGGTGTCAAAATATAAATTTGTTAAAATTTTACATCCATATCTGAGCGCTACATGCTGTGTCACACATTTACCGCCTTGTTGGCTTAATTTTGACAACAGAGCGTTTTTGGTGTGGCAGTGATTTGACTTAATCATCAAGAAACACAAATACACATAATTACATACTAGCTTATAGTAACTTTGTTGTGTTTTGAAATCCAGACCTTGTATAAATTTGTTTTTATTTACTCGTTTTCTTTCTATAGGCTACAGTTGCCATACAAGATAGCCAAATAGAAATCCACAGAATATTTCTGCAGGACAACGAGTTGGGCAGCAGAGGACTTTGTGTCCGTGGGAACCTTCTGCAAGATCAAGAAAAATATCGCCACCAAGAAAAGCAACGTGGAGAGGTGGTCAACTTGCCCAAACTCCAACACCAGTTTCACCAAGAACAGCAGCGCTGGCTCAGAGAGTGTGACCAAAAACAGAGGGAACACGAAGAGAAGGAGAACATGCTCCAGCAAAGAGAGAAGGACTGCCAAAGCCAGGAGCATCTTTTGCTGGAGAAACAGGAAGAGCTTGGTCAACAGGTCCAGGAATTCCAACAAAACCTGGATAGACTAAAGGAAGGACTGAGATTGGTGGAGAAGGAACGGGAAGAGCTGGGGGTGCAACAGAAACTCTTGAGGCATTGGAAGCACAATCGTCAAAACAGCTTACCCGTGATATTTCCTCACGGTAAAAGAGAGGTATGCAGCCCCACCTGAAATGGCACAGTATAATCAACAGCGTTTCACTGTATAATGATAATGGCGTGTCTGTCTTTTTCACATTCCATCACTGAGACAAACATTTATTGGGAATACAATAAGGTTCCACCTCTGTTGTTTTCATGAGAATAATCCTCTGTTAATTGGGCTTGTGTTAATACGAGGGAAGGAATGCATGGGAGAACATTTATAGGTCTGTGCATTAAAATCACAAACATAACAATAGTTCAGTAAGGCTTCACCAAGCAGGCCCTCGCATAGTTCAGACATTACCTTAAATAGAGATAATCTTATTGTCACATCATTGCGTCAACATTGTCTGCCCACTCAGATAATTCTACACAGCTTTATAATGAGTGTCTTTATGTGATCGTGTTCTCTTACCTGCAATGCAGTGCAAATAACATACTGCGATACAGTCAACTTATACAAAAAATTGTCATGTACCTACTGCCATTTATGCTTACTGTTGTATTTTTTTGTGGAACGATACCGGTTAATAGGGCAACATTAACGACTTTCAGACAGGCGGACAGGGCACAAATTAGTGTTTTGTTTTGGTTTTATTTACAATATATTCATTATTACTTTGTATCCCAACTTCACATTTTAGAAAAAATGAGGTCCATGTGGTGATAAAATATTCAGTTTGAATGTTTAGTAGATACAAAAATGTAATTATTTCAATATTAAGCACCAAAAAAGTACAACTTATAGTGAAATATAATCTACATAAATACAATTAATACAATTACAATTAATGGCAACATTGTTATTATAAACAAATATATGATATACACACACATCAAAATAAAATCACAAATCAAACATATATTTAAAGAAAAAAAAAATACAAACAAAAATTAATTATAATTTATGTCGATGACTGTGGATGTCAGTAGCTCCCAACGTCCAGTGCAATAACAGTTGATCTGTGTCAGTCCCACTAATTACTCAGTAGGTGTGCCTTACTAACTTACCTAATTGAAACCAGAGAAATACAGAGTTCTTAAAGGACCACTATAGTGCCAGGAAAACATACTGAGGATCCCACTCCCGCCCCCACCCTCAGGATCCCACTCCCGCCGGGCTGAAGGGGGAGGAAGGGGGTTAAACACTTACCTTTCTCCAGCACCGGGCTCCCTTGGTGCTGGAGACTCTCCTCCTCCTTTCCCCGTCATCGGCTGAATACGCATGCGCGGCAAGAGCCGCGTGCACATTCAGCCAGTCTCATAGGACAGCATTTTCAATGCTTTCCTATGGATGCTGGCGTCTTCACACCTTTCCTATGGATGCTGGCACCCAGACCACTTCATTAAGTTGAAGTGGTCTGGCTGCTAAATTGTGGTCCTTTAATGCTTCTCTTTGGATCGTACGCAGCACATTTTAAAACGAGTAAAATATACCTTAAATGGCCCTGTGTGTTTCATCATACTAACACATATTTACTAAAGTGTAAGAAAGTCACTTGAGGTGTAGGATCTGACATATTCACCAACAATTGGCATCAACCAACAATTAGCATGTGTGGGTACAATGGGTGACCATTAGAAAGGTAACAGCAGTGTCACTGTGGATATAGTGATCTCGATAAAAGGAGAGTATACAGATAATGATGTCCTGCGTTCTCATATGTATCGTAGTAAAATAACAAACTTCATTAACCAAGTATTAAAGTAAACGCCGCTGACAGAGTGCGGCAAATAATTATTATATAATTTTGAATGCTTCATGCTACAATCACACTTTAATTCTCAAATGTGGATTAAGTGCTCATATGAGTGTAAAAGAGGGGGAATGCGGGGGCGGAGCCTGGAGCTGGAGTTGAATGGACGCCATATCCATTCACTCTTGAAACAGCTGCCGATAATCTTTAAATATCTCCTCACCACAACACCATCCGGCCCTATAACTGGGAGAACCGGCACCGGGACTCTCACCCGCACAGTTAGATGCCTTTCTTCTAGAGCCCGAAGACCGGGAGAACGAAACGGAAGACTCGGGCCTACCTTCCAGCGGCTTACTGCGATCTGGATTTCCTCCTCGGCGGGACGCCTGAGCAGAGCAGCCCTGAAATAAAGAGGAAACCCACCTCTCCCTGTGACAAGACTCCGGTAAATATGGGGCGCCGCACGCAAAAAATGCAATCAGGCCCCTCAGCTGAGCACCCAGACATTGGAGCCATGCTCCAGCGGCAGGCACAACCTAAGATGGCCACCGCAGAGGCCCCAGCCACACCATCACAACCCCGCACGGGTACCATCCTACCACTCAGCCCAGACCTGACCCAATACAGGTCCAAGTGCCATCACTGGTGACCTCAGATGACAACTCCCTGGCAACAAAAAGGGACTTACAAAACTGGGTGCAAGACATACAGAAAATGCTCTCTGCTGACATAGGGATCCTCAAGACTAACATGCTAAACGTTACAGACCGCGTCAAGGCGACAAACGATGAAATATTGGACATCCACAACAGCCTGTCCAACATGAAGGATCATATGCAACATCTACACACAGCGCAACAAACACTCACGCTGCAGATGTCCACCCAGGAAGACCGCGCACAACGTAACCACATTAAAATTCGCGGTATACCTGGCGACATAACGGCAGACGAACTGCCACATTACACATGGAGACTCCTGGCCACCATCGTGCCCCCGGCGACAGCCCGGAAAATCACCCTGGACAGGATGTATCGCCTCCCGACCCCACCGAACGCACCTGCCGCCGACGCCAGAGACGTTATCCTCCGCTGCACCACATCTTATGACAAGACTCAAATCATGACAGCGCTTCGAGGTAAAACACCTCTCTCATTTGAGAATTCACATTTATCCTTCTTTCAAGACCTAACCCGAGCCACACTCCAGTGGCGAAAGTCTCTGAGCCACCTTACCAACCAGCTACGAACCAAAGGGATACAATACCGCTGGGGACTACCAAGAGCCCTCACAATCACCCACGCCGGAACTGTCCACAAGATCTTCACTGGGGCAGACGTCCCCACTCTGATGTCCAAACTAGGACTCACACCTACATCCACGGAGCCACCGCAGCAGAACACCTCCTGGAACCCTGACACCTCAGTGCCTTTTGTCCCACGGGCAACAACGTCCCTAGACTCTGCTACATGACTGGACTCACAGACAACCGAACCTAAGGCAGCAACGAGAGCTGCAGCACAGTTTCTACTGTTCATGTTTTGTGTTACCGTTAAATATTGATGCTTGTCCACAATAGGAGAGGCCAACATAGAACCCAGGCCCCCAGAGAAGGTATTACTAACTGTCACGGGCAGTCCCTGCCTACCTCTTGGAGCCAAATTTGTAAGCACCACAAGCAGCTGACTACATAAATAAGCACACCGCAGACAGCTACTCCGTCAACCCCTCCCCCCCGCTACCCCCTTGGTTAGGGGTAACCACAACCCCACAAATGTCCTAGACACCACATATATAGCGCCAACAATCTGGGATACACATAAACAGGTACATGTGGGCCCACTCACAAGAGAGACCATACACATCACCACAAATCCCCGCCTGGAGCATTAGGGACCTGCAGCAAGCAACCCATAGACACCAACTGTCATAAGGATCCACCCTACACGAGGAACATGAGCAAACACACCGACGCCTAAAGCTCCCAACTAGTACTATACAGCTATACACCTCCATAAGGGGACACGGTAGTGCCTACATGTATGTGTCTACTTCAGTAGATGGTTTACCTTGTTAATTTTAGTTCAACTTTCAATGTCATAATGTGGCATGTGCTTCATGACCGCCGACCTCTAAACGTAACCACCTTACCACATACGCCATGTCTAACCTGTAACCTACTCCCATAAAAGGAGGCTGGACCGCATATGTATGAAAACATTTCCGATATCACGTTGTTACACCTGCAATTGTCTTACGTACCATGCATATTTTTCGATAATTCTGTTAACTCTTATGCCTCACAAATAAAAAGGAGATAAAAAAAAAAAGAAAAAAGAAAAGAGGGGGATGCTTTTTCCGCGGATTTTCATATTAGCAGATTTTTATACGATTTGCTATGGAACTACAATCCCACAATGCTTTGCCAGAGTATGGATGACTGACCATTCTCGTTAACCATTAACTCCCGTTACAAGTTTAAACTATAGGGACTGGTCAACGTGTCTTTGCTCACTTTGCTCTGACAGACACCATTTGTAGTTAACTAATTGATGCTAATGATTAATATATGTAATGTCTCCAAAAAAGGTTATCTCAGGGCTCTGCATAGTAAACATTAAAGAGGCCTATGATTAATAGTACATCTACACTACTTTCACTTAGTTTCTATTAGCTTTAGCATTACGCCTTCTGTGTCTGACATGTTTACCATTTGTTTTTGCTTCTTCCATTTACTTTCTGAGTGCGCCTTCGCAGACCATTTCACTCGCCGTTTCGGATTTGTGTATTGTATTTCAGTTCTGTATCGGCGCTATTCACGGACGTTTGATCATTCTCAAATTATAAATAAATTCAAAGTGCAATCCCACTTTTTAGTCCAAAGTAGATATAATAAAATGTATTTTTCAATTTGACTATTGTGCTTAAAATCCAAAAATCACTTTGAATTCATTACAAATCCCTGACAGTTCACACGTTGGTAAATACCATGTGTGCCTCTCTCCTTTGGTCCACATGGTGTGTTACAACAGATGAAAACGATCCTCTCACTCTGTGTTCTCCGCAGTTTGGTATTAAAGTGTGTGGCCTAGATTTTTTGGTAGAGAAGTTCGGTATTCTGTTACAGAATTCTTCTGATCTTTCAAAGTGAATTTCTTCCCTTCATATAAATTGTCTTCAGTCAATGGGCTTCATAAAAGTTTTAATTGTGTTAATTATTTGTGGCAGTATTCAGCCGGTCGTAGATTTTTCACGATTAGTTTTCTTTTATCTTTGTTATAGCTGATGAATTCAAAAGGAATGGCAATAAAGAATTCTTTGACTTTGTACCATTGTATATGTCGTATAATAGGTGTGACATTGATATAGTCTGAACATTGCTTTGACCTTATTATTGCAATACAGAAATGATAACATCTTAAATGCACAGTGAAGGTTATGTAAGATAAGGTTTCTAAATGATATTACACGTGTTCAGTTTGTTCTACTTTTTGGAAGAAAAAAAGGAGTTATATAATAATAGTAAGGAAATATTTAACCAGGAAAGGTATGCTCAGATTACTTTGGTTTCCATGTCCTGGGGATGTTACTTTTTCCCAACATCCAGGAGATGTTACGGTTACCCAATTTATTGGTACTCCTTTTATCTACCTCAGAAAGATCAAGTCAGCACTGCTGGGATTTGAACCTGTGAACCCAAAGGGTTGAACAGATTCTACTGATGATGCATTAGCCCATTGAGTCCATCTATGATATCTGCCTTTTTTTTTTTTTTCTTCATAGAAAAGGCTGTCTAAAAGTATTAGGTTGCTAGTAGTTTTGTGTCTATAATCAGGACTTTAAAATGACATGGCCACTTTTGAGTTTTAGATTAAGGATAGGATATAGAAGATTATCAGGGGTTAGCAGGCTTCAGTACTCCAGATGTTGTGGAACTACATCTCCCCTGATGCTTTGCCAGCATTATGTGAGAGGTGGTCCACACCATCTGAAGGTTAAAATAGTCAAACTGCAGAATTTTCCCCGGGAATTTTCCCAATTCAGCTATTTTGGCCTTGCATTTAAAATTCACTTTGAATTTCTCACTTTTAGTGAATAACAATATATGTTGGAATACCTGAATATATCACATGGAAATGAAGGGTCTTCTTTGACTTATGGACAGTAAGATGTTTGGGAAAATTTAGCTATGGGCTTCCACTGCCGCATTCTGCCATTTCCCATCAGAAACGAATTGTAAAAACTGATGGGAGTAAGTATCGTCTCATGCAATGCAAAAATAATGCTTTGCATCTCATTGCGCATGTTTGAGATTGTGCAAAATCCCGCAGCCTTGTGGAATCTTAATAAGTATTATAGTCATAGTTGGCAGCTGAGGCTTCCAGGAGCTGAGGACATAGGCTAAGAATAGGATGGCTGTACCAAGCATAGAGGGGTTCAGCTAAGTATGTCTATCTTCCCCTTCTATGTCTATCTTCCCCTTCTCTCTGGGGTGCCTCAATCAGGTTTGGATTTCCCATTAGGCACTGGAATGGTGCCTATTTAGAGCACTTATAATGTGCCTTCTTGAAGCTTAGGTGGGCTGGTGACGGGACATAAGTACCAGGATCCTTGGCCAGTGTCCTCGGTAGTCTAGTCACCCTCCTATGCTTAATAGCAGAGCTGCAGGAACAGTTATAGAGTGTCCCAGCTCCTCCAGTGTCTGTGTGTGAGGCTGGACAGGAAGAGGAAGGAATCACTTCCCTTATGCCCACTAGCAGCCTCTCACACAGGAAATGCCTTGCAGGAGATACAGGGAAACCCTCTTAGAACTGCAGGAGGTGTTATACAATGTGCATCACTGCCATCAATCATAGGAGGCTAAGTACTTTGAAAATAACCCTTTAACCTCCACACACCTCTACCCTAAACACCAATTTAATCCTTGCTTCTGCTGCATTGACTGAGTAAAACTCTGTCACGTGATGCAGAAACCCCCATTGAAAAGCTTTCCTATGGGGAAGCTTGAATGTGCGGTGCCACCCCCTATGCACATTCATTTATTGGATTGGACCATCACGGAGGGGGTCACGCTCCGCTGTGATGTTGTTGGAGGCAAAGAAGTAAGCAGCACCAGGGGAGCCTATATTTTTTAAAACGTTTATTGCAAATGGGAGTGGGGGTTCCTGTAGAGCTAGGGAGAGGGGCATCATAGTATTAGGAATACAGGTTTGTACTCCTAATGCTATAATGTTCTTTTAAGCCACAGAGCATGGTTTTGCTTGGGTATAATTAGGGCCATTTAATAGACATAACCAACAATGATTTCAGTTCGTAAGTTTATAAAATGCAAACATAAACTATTCAACAGAAAAAAAAATTCTGATATTATGAAACCTACTCTACAAAGCGCAGCCATATACACTTTAATATTATTAGTTCTTCTCACGAGGGTATTCCATTCAGTGCCTAATAAATCTTTAATGTTCTGAAAAATTCTCACTTGCAAATTAGGTTTGAGAAAAGAAGAAAAAAAAATACAAACTTCATGTAATTTCAGCCCACCATAAATCAATTTCCATGCCTTCCATTATTAAGTGCTTTGATGGCTGAATGTTCTTCTATGAATAAGAAATAGTCATAATGTGAGCAAGTTACTTGAGTGTTTGTCCATTAAATGGACACTATAGCCACGAAAAACAACATTAATGAAACAGTTTTGGTGTATAGATCATGGTCTCTAAAGATTCACTGCTCAATTCTCTGCCATTTAGAAGTTAAATCAGTTTTGTTTCTGTTTATGCAGCCCCAGCCAACCTCCCCTGGATGTGGCTGGCACAGCCTGCATTACAACAAAATGGTTTCATTTTCAATCAGCTGTAACTTACTTTAAATGTTTTTATCTCCTGCTCTGTAAATTGAACCTTAATAACAAATAAGAGGCTGCTGCAGGGTCTAGCAGGAGATAAATGCTAAACTCCCACAACCATTAACACTGCAAGTGTAATTATTGCAGATTTTTATAAACTGCAATAATTACCTTGTAGGGTTAACTCCACCTCTAGAGGCTGTCTACTAGACATCCACTAGAGGACACTTCCTGGTCCATAGCACAGAAAACTTGTGCTAGACCTCCAGCGTCGCTCAATTCCCCATAGGAAAGCATTGAAAAGCATTTTCAATGCTTTCCTATAGAGAACTCTAATGCGCATGTGCGGCATTGCCGCGCATGTGCATTAGGTCTCCGCGGGCGGGATCAATCTCGCCCACCAGCCGATGTAATGAGGAGGAGGAGTGGCGGCGACCCAAAACCACCGCCGAGGGACTCGCTATACCGCGAGTAGGGGCATGTCTACTAACCAGTGAGCAGCCTGTGGCTGCTCACTGTAGAAAAAAAATTACATAAATTACAATAAGGGGGGGCGGACCTATTGTCCTCCCCCCCCCCTCCCCCACCCTGAGCGGCGGGTGGGGCCATGAAAATAATGAGGGGGGGACCTACTGTCCTCCCCCCCAGGCACCCACCCCTGGGCGGTGGGTGGGGGCCCTTAAACCATCCAATCACAGTGCTCTGTGTCATTTTACACAGTGTAGGAAAGTTCTTTGGAAAAATGACACAGAGCACTGTGATTGGATGGATATCAAGCCATCCAATCACAGTGCTCTGTGTCATTTTACACAGCGTGGGAAATTTCTTTGGAATTTTCCCACACTGTGTAAAATGACACAGAGCACTGTGATTGGATGGCTTGAAATCCATCCAATCACAGGGCTCTGTGTAATTTGACACAGCGTGGGAAAGTTATTTGGAATTTTCCCACGCTGTGTAAAATGACAAAGAGCACTCTGATTGGCTTAAACCAACCAATCAGATTTTTCTTAGACTAATTGCAGGGCGTGGCAAGGCTTTATAAGCCTTCCACCGCCCTGCAGAGCTCAGTCTGCGTGGAGCCCTCCATGGGTGAAGATGGATTAATTTTTTTGCGCTCGGGTTTTTTTATTTTATTTTTAAGTTCGACGGGTATGATGGCTTTTTATTTGGCTTTTTTGGGGGCTGAAAAATTAAGATTTTAGAAAAAAGAAGACGTCGAATGGTAAGTTGAATTTTACTTTACAGGGTAGTAATTTTATTCCCCCCTCACTATTTTTTAGGGTGAGGGGGTAGGTAGGGGCTTTTTTATTTGGGTGGGGGGGTGGGTGACTAGGGGCTTGGGGACCCCTAGTCACCTTTGATGGGGGGGGATTTTCATTTAGGGCCCCCACCCGCCGCGCAGGGGTGGGGGCCGGGGGGAGGACAGTAGGGTCCCCCCATTATTCTTTTATTGAGCCCCCACCTGCCTCGCAGGGGTGGGGGCCGGTAGGGGGACAGTAGGTCCCCCCCCCATTTTCTTTTATTGAGCCCCCACCCGCAGCTCAGGGGTGGGGGCCGTGGGGGAGGACAATAGCCTCCCTCCCATTATCTTTTAGGGTAATAGGGTTTTTTTGTTTCTTTTTACAATGAGCAGCCACAGGGTGCTCACTGCTTACTAGACATGCCCCTACTCGCGGTATAGCGAGTAGGGGCAGATCATTTACTAATACTAAGTAATTTTTACTTAGTATTAGTAAATGTGGCTGAAAGACCAATTTAGGTCTTTCCGCCTTTTAGTAGATAGTTCCCTGATACCGTGGGAATTAGGGAGTTATCTACTAAGCGGCTGCAAGATGCAGCCACAGCAATGAATAAGATCGGAGTTTCATTCATTAGAATGAAATTCCGATCCGAACAAAGTCCCGAATTGCGTTCTAACACGAATGGAGAAACTGTTAGAACGCAATTCGGCAGTTTTGCCAGCGTCCTGTCTAAGTGACAGGAAGAATCGCGGGAACAGATAGGAAAGCAAAGGATTGTGGGAAAATTGCTGCGACCACCGGAAACGAAGCACACTTTGCTCCTCCGCTGGTCACTGCGTAGGAAACCTCCATAAGAGAAATAGTCCCTACTTTGTCTTATGTTTTAAATAAAACTAGAGCAGATAGGAAGAAAAGAAGAACAGATCCTGAGAGAGGGAGAAAAGAGGAATCTTCTGGGGAAAGGTAAGTTCGGCATGACAGTGCCGCTTTAAAGGACCACTACAGCACAATGAAGTGGTCTGGGTGCCAGGTCCCTCTAGTTTTAACCCTGCAGCTGAAAACATAGCAGTTTCATAGAAACTGTCTCACTGACAGGCGCTAGAGGTGCTTCCGAGATTCTCACTGTGAAAATCACAGTGAGAAGACGCTGGACGTCCATAGGAAAGCATTGAGTAATGCTTTCCTATGTGCGGTTTGAATGCGTGTGCGGCTCTTGCCACTCATTTGGATCTGACGTCGGCAGTGGGTGGAGAGTTCCCCAGTACAGAGGGAGCTCGGCGTTGGAGAAAGGTAAGTGGCTGAAGGGGTTCTAACCCCTTCAGCCCAGCGGGAGGGGACTCTGAGAGTGGGGGGCACATAATGACCCTATAGTGCCAGGAACACGAGTTTGTTTTCCTGGCACTATAGTGCTCCCTTAAGATTATCAGGTTATTCAATAAAGCGAATATGGTCAAAAATTGGAATTTCAAATTGAAATAAAATTGAATTTCAAATTTAAGGCCAATATGATCTAATTGGAAACCTTTTCCAAGTCATCTCTGGCCTTACATTATAAATTCACTTTGAATTCCTGACAATTCTTACTTAAGTGAAGAAGTTGATTCACGCAGTATTCCGCCAACTGACATCTGTGTACATTTCCTACTCAGTGGTGTATCCTGGTTTTGTGCTGCCCTAGGCATGACAAAACTCAGGCGCCCCCCCGCGTAAACCCCCTGCCCCCATACACCGTCTTCTAAATACACACACACATTCACTGACAGACACGCATACACTCATACACTAGCTAACAGACATACACACTCACTAACAGACACATACAGTCACTATCAGACATATACATTCACTAACAGACATGCATACACTCTCACTATCACACACACACAGTTACACACTCCCTAACATACACACTCCCTAACATACACACTCCCTAACATACACACTCCCTAACATACACACTCCCTAACATACACACTCCCTAACATACACACTCCCTAACATACACACTCCCTAACATACACACTCCCTGACATACACACTCCCTGACATATATACACACTCCCTGACATATATACACACTCCCTGACATATATACACACTCCCTGACATATATACACACTCCCTGACATATATACACACTCCCTGACATATATACACACTCCCTGACATACACACACTCACTAACAGACACACACATAGTAACACACTCCCTAACAGACACACACACTCCCTAACAGACACACACACACTCACATTAACACACTCACTTTTTTTTTTTTAAATTCAATCCCCCCAGCCTCCTTACCATTGGGAATACTGTGGAGGGGGTTCTCCCTTTCCCTGGCGTCCAGTGGGGCTGGACTGGTGACTGCAGGTGGCGAAGGAGCACTGATTAGTGAGCTCTCTGCTCAGCTCCCTCGCACGTCATATTCCGGCTCCCTGCATCACTCTGCGGTACGCCAGCAACACCCGCCCGGATTTTTAGTTTGCCGCCAGGCTAACAAGACATTTGCTGCCCCCTGGAAAGTGCCGCCCAAGGCAAATGCCATGTTTGCCTCGTGGCTAATACGTCCCTGTTCCTACTGTTTTGATGAGATGATTGGTGTGACGCTGCAGTCCACAACCTCTGTATGCTAGTGGCCCATGGAGATAATTGCCATCCAAGTTCTCCTTGAAAGCCTTCACTTGCTACCTCTGCAAAAAATATCATAAATAAACATGTCATGAGCCTGGTGTCCCTATAGGCATCATGGGCATGGGACCTTGTAGAATGATACAATGTGTTGGATCTATAGGGAACAACTCCAAAGGGTCAAGTCGCCAGGTAAAGGTTCAAGGAAACTAAACATCCAGGTTCCAATGACATTGTAAGAGAAAGACCCATGATCATAGTTAGTGGAATGTAATCAGGAGTTGCTTACTATCAATATGTGAATCCCTATACTTTGAACAACAGAAAAGTTCTTCTGTTAAATAATAAACAGTCATGTGAATAGCAAGCTTTCCATGTGTTATAGAACTCATATCTCATATCATATCCATTTGTTTTAAGGTGTCTTGCTATACGTTTGCCAAAGTGAGAGACCTTATTACCCCAGAAGTGGAAAGAAATCAAATATGTGGTTATTTATGGTCCTTTAATTATATTGTTGGATTATAAAGCTTAGGCATTCGATATTGGTATATTCAGGATTGGCTCACAAAACGCTCCATAGTCAAAGTAATAAAAAGTTATTTCTTTTAACTAAAACGTGTTAGCGTCTTAACACTTTTAGTAACAAAAGGGGATGTCTCAACACACCGTAAAGGGTTATGAGAGTACATCTGGCAACAGGAGATTTAATAAAGTAAGGACAGAGGAGGTTAACAAAAAAAGTGTTGGGGAAAACGGTGACATTAAAATCTTCTTTGGTTATTGTAAATGGTACTACTGAGCTTGATTTTATATTCTTTTCTGTGTAACAGAGTGTAAGAAACCACAAGTCTGAAGGATTACAGAATGAGGATTCGGTCTACATTAACAATGCATTGGCTCAAATTTCACTCAACAATATTGAAACACGTCCAAGCCCAGTTTACACGGATGCTCACGTGGATAACAGCTCAATTCCAAACTTGGCAACGCCAAGCGAGAACAACTCCTGGAATTCTCATAATGAACCATGGTCGTCCACATTTACACACCACCAGAGGCTTGATAGTTCCTCCGTTAGCACCCGGCACTGCAATAAAGATGTCACTAACAATGGTAAATAATAAGAAACCTTATTAAGGATACAATTTGTTAAAATTAAATAAGAATAAAAAGTTCCACACTAATGGCAAGCAAATGTTTGTGTGTTCAGTGATTGGGGGAGATCTATCAAAGTGCTATGTTCTAAAAAGTCATCCAAAAATGTAAACGAGAAGGAGACATCAGTAGAAGGTGTCTACTGGATTCCTTGATAATTGTCCCACTTGTGTGTGTTTTTTATTACAGCCGTGGAAAATGGAACAATCAACTAAACAACATTGTGTTCTAACTGTTAATACGGATGACATGAACAGAAAGTATACCCGATGTTATAGATCTTTTTAAAGTAGGGTGCTTATTTAGGTTAGCAGGCCATACAATATTCAGCTTAGCTTTATGCCAAAATGATGCACCATTAGTGATGTGATCTAAGCAAATCCATCTCCTAAACTGTGTTACTTACCTGGGAACTGTGCACTTTCTGATTCAACATTATCCTGCAATTTATATATTTAATCTTTATTGCCTATTTTGTTCAGCTACTCAAACCATATACTAAACCAGCTTGTACTACTAGAGGCACAGTTAAAAAGGACGATAGTTGCATAACATGAATCTATGGACACCCACACATTACAAATGTTTTTTAATTGCTGGATGAAAAAAAAACACACACACACAAAAAAAACCCAAAAACATCCCTTTTCAAATCTCTGCCTGGTCTGTCATCCTTAATCTTATTTTTGCCTCTCTATTTTATAATCTGACAAAAATTAAAAATATATATAGTATTGAAATGAAAGTTATAATTGTAAATGCAGTTTTTTTGGAGACTGTAGCAGTACTCCATAACAAATAGTAGTATAAAATAGTAACTCAATAATATCAAAATTGTTTAACACTACATCAATGCTACAGAAGTAAAGATAGAGAAGGGTAAATAAAGAAAAATATTTAATAAAATGCTAATTTTATTAAAGACACGGAGGCTCATATTATGCATAACTCTTTCTTTATTTCCTCAGCAGCAAAGATAGAGGAATATAAATATTATCGAAATTGAAAGTAAAAAACTGTACAGGCATAACAGGCAGCCAATCACATAATAGAGGAAGTAGCTATATAAGTCCTGTGTCTCCCACAATCCCCCTCTTTCTTTGCTGCTTCCTCAGACAGCTAAGTATCCATGTTTAGCTCTCTTACTCATTGCCTTTATTTGTTCTGTGATTATTGTTATATTGCTTTAATTGTTTTATTTATCTGTGTTTTATCTGTATTCATTGTTTTATTTATCTGTATTCATTGTTTTATTTACGTGTTTGATTTGTTCCTCACACCTTAGTGTGCCTTAGAGATCCCTGGGGGTTTTTTCCCCTTTACCGGGAGATTATCTCCCTGCCCTCCCTTGCTCCCCGCGTCTCTCGCGGGTGCCGGCGGCGGTTTTTCTGCCGCGGCCGTTCTTTTCCTCACGGCCGCGGCTGCATGCACTCCCCTGCCCGCTCACGGGCTCCCCGCGCGGGCAGAGTGCACGCGCCCCTTCCCCCGACGGGCGCACAGCCGCGAGCACTCCCCTCGCGTGCCGCGGCCATCTTGGACGGACCTCCATGCGGTCTGCTTCCTTTTGCCGTGCAGTCGGTCGCCTCGATCTCTCCTGGGCACACTAACGGTCTGACTATTGAATATTGTTGTATTTTTGTTCTTCTCTGTGGGTTACTCAACCCTTTAGTTCTCCTGCTCATTAGTTTGCATTTTTACGTTTTCTAATTACTGCCATTATGCAGGATAGGGATGATGGGCCTTCAGGTCCCTCTGGGGACTTTAACATGGAGACTACTGAGAGTGCTATGGCCTCTCAGGAATTTCAAGCCTTGCTAGAGGTCACTATGGCTTCTTCACTGCAGAAGGCTATTGCCTCAGCCATGGGGGCCGTCTCCTCCTCATTTACCCACTCCCTGCATTCCATGGTTTTACCTGCAATGGCCACCCCGGCTCCCCAGGGTGGGGGGTCCCCTTCACCTGCCCAGACTGTGCCTGGGGCCCATAAGGCTAGGGCCAAGTCCAAAAATGTCGGCTCCCACTCCTCGATGCAGGCTCTGCCTGCCATGACTGACACGCTAGAGGCGGTCACAGATGGCGCGCACCCCACGCGCAAAAGAGCCCCTGGCCGGGCTAAAAAGGCTAGATTGTGGAAACGGGCTAAGGCCCTTGATGATGGGTCGGATTCCGACCAGAGTGTGGAGGACTAATCCGACATCATGGAGTATGACTCCTTTGACGATATTGATTCTGGAGAGGATTTGCCCCTTACGGGCGTGAACCCCTCGGGGTCCTCTGCCAAGGCCCGGGGTCAGATATTAGGCCCCATTGGGGATGACAAAACAATCCTTGACCCGCAGGGTAACCCCCTGTTTGATCCAGACGACCTGCGTCACCCCAGGTCCGTTGAATGGGTCCCCCCGGACCATATTGCCCAGTACGTGGCTAAACGCATCCGCACGCCCCTTTCTAGAGAAGGCCGCAATAAACTGCACGCCGAATGCCCACGCCCCACCCTCCCGGGCGCTGCCTGTAAGACTCCAGACATTGACCCGCAGATTGCCCAGTTCTTGAATAAGTCGGGCTGGAAGCCCAAGAAGGGCCTCGACCATTCCCTGAAGGGGTGCCAAGACAAGATCCTGGATACGCTAGGACCCCTCTCGAAGCTATACGAGCTTCTCGATTCTGCCAGGACCGGCGACTCGGTCTTAGATATTGATGTGGCCGTAGGTTGAGTCCAACGGGCCATATGCTTACTGGGGAACGCCAATACGGCGATGTCTACAGAGAGGCGTAAAGCTATTCTCTTAAAGATCGACCCTAAGCTGGTCACCATGAATGTGGCGGAGCCTGAGCCGACCGATGAGGGTTTGCTGTTCGGCTCCTCCTTCGTTAAGTACATGGGGTCGTATGTCAAGACCTTCACTGCTATTGACAAGGCACAGGCGAACATGAAGCGCGTGTTCGCGCCTAAGGTTTTCGGAGGGGCCGGGCGTAGCAGGAACCGTCCACCCGGCCGTGGTTTCCGAGGCGCATTCCGCGCAACCAGAGGTTCCTTTTTTTTTTCCCTCCCGGGGATTTCAGGATCAGAGAACCCCTCCCTTCTTCCCAGCCAGAGGTCGGGCTTGGGGCTCCAGATACCCCCGCGGTGGTACCCCCGGCAGACGTCCTTACGGTGAGTACCCTTTCTTTCCCTCCCGTTCAAGTGGCGGGGAGGTTGGCTTTATTTTACCGAGAGTGGGAAAATATCACCTCGGATGCTTGGGTTCTGCAATGTGTGAAGGGGTATCGCCTAGAGTTTGTTTCCATGCCTGTCCAGTTTTGTTTCCCCAGAGAACTGTCTCTTCCACCGGATCAGGACGAGATGATTTCCACGGAAGTCGTGGAAATGTTGTCCAAGGGCGCTATAGAGGAATTACCGTTCGCTGCCGTAGGCTTTACGAGCAATCTGTTCCTGGTGCCCAAGAAAGGGGGCGGAGTTCGCCCTGTGATAAATCTTCGCCCCCTCAACGCCTTCCTACGTTACCAACACTTCCAGATGGAAGGTATACACTGCCTCAGAGACCTTCTACGCCAGTCAGACTGGCTAGCCAAACTGGATCTGAAGGACGCTTACTTCACGGTACCCATTGCTTTGGAGTTCAGAGACTACCTCCATTTCACATGGCACGGGCGTCGTTGGCGCTTCACTTGCCTGCCTTTCGGTCTCTCCTCGGCTCCCTGGTGCTTCACCAAGCTCATGAAGCCTGTAGTGTCGTTCCTTCAAACCCGCGGGGTTCGCCTCATTATTTACCTGGACGACATTTTGATTTTGTCCCAATCAAAGGAGGACCTCCTCCTACATCTGGAGTGGACTACCAGCCTGCTACAGAAGCTGGGTTTTCTGATCAACTGGGACAAGTCGGTCCTAGTTCCCGCCCAGTCCATAGAGTTCCTGGGCTTCAGAGTGAATTCCGTCCAACAATTTCTGTTCCTACCATGTTCAAAGGTGAGAGCCATCCAGAAGGAAATTCGAAGGGCTCTTCGTGTCTCAGATTTATCCGTCAGACAACTGGCGAGAATAATTGGCCTTCTCGCGGCCTCTATTCAAGCGATCTTCCCAGGCCCGCTACATTACCGGGCCCTCCAGCGGCTCAAAGGGTCACACCTTCGGTCAGGTCACTCCTACGAGTCTCGGATACGTTTGGACGCGGAGTCCAGGGACGAATTGGTGTGGTGGTTGGCACACATGGAAGCATGGAACGGGAGAGCAATTTTCGGCTCCATCCCAGACGTAGTGATCGAGTCCGATGCCAGCTTGCACGGCTGGGGTGCTCGTTGTGGCGACGTTTCCACAGGAGGCAGATGGTCCGACATGGAGAAGTCGTTACACATCAACTGCTTGGAACTCCTGGCAGGGGCGTTCGCGATCCGCAGCCTTACCCCAGGACGGGCGAATTGCTGCGTTCTCCTCAAGATGGACAACGTGTCGGCGGTCCGCTACATAAATCACCTGGGGGGTACGAAGTCCAAGATGTTGGCGATTCTGGCAAAAGAGTTCTGGCAGTTCTGCCTCTACAACAATGTTTCGGTAACAGCGGAACACATTCCGGGTCTGGACAATTCGGGAGCGGATTGGAATTCCAGACACTTAAGAGACTCTGGGGATTGGCGTTTACACGCTTCGGTGTTCCAGAGCCTGGACATGCTGTGGGGAAGATTCCAGATGGATCTGTTCGCATCTCGGCTGAACACTCAGCTGCCGGAGTTCTACAGCTGGAGGCCGGACCCTGCAGCGGTAGCGACAGATGCCTTTCTCCAAGAATGGCCACGGGGTCATCTGTACGCTTTTCCCCCGTTCAACATGATCGCGCGCACGATCTCGAAGATGGTTCGCCACGACTGTCGTTTAGCGTTGATCACCCCTCTATGGAGATCTCGACCATGGTTCCCTTGCTTGATGGAGTTATCGATAGATTACCCTCGGCTGATACCTGTCTTCCAGGACCTCCTTCTGGATCCGGATGGGAACTCACACGAGCTGGTGTTGCAACACCAGCTACCCCTGATAGCGTGGTTCCTTTCAGGGGACCTTGGACTGTCCCAGACGTTCCGCAGGCAACTCTCCTGCTCCTCGATAACGCCTGGGCCCCAGGCACCCGTACAGCCTATCGAGCTTCATGGAGATCGTGGTCTGGTTGGTGCATGGAACGGGCAGTGGATCCCGTATCTGCCCCTCTGTGTTTGATCCTGGAATTCCTCACGTCCCTGTTTGACTCGGGCAAGGCATACCACACGATCAATCTTTCCTGCTCGGCTATTTCAGCCGGCCACAAGGGTTTGGATGGTTTCCCTGTAGGCAGACATCCTTTTGTATGTCGTCTTCTAAAGGGTATTCGCCTTGCTCTTCCTCCTCGGCCTCGTTTCTCGGCCTTTTGGGATGTCAACGTGATGTTGCAGTTCCTCTCATCATGGTACCCTAACCGAGAACTGACGTTAAAACGATTGTCATCCAAGTTGGTAATGCTACTATGTTTGATCTCTTGCAAGAGGGTCTCTGACGTCAGGGCCCTGGATTGGGACGCCGTTGCATTCACCCCAGAGGGTGTTACTTTTGAATCTTTTAAGTCTCCTCATCGGCCAGTTTTCGACACCCACTCTGGCACGTTGGGTGCGTTGGCTGTTAACCTCTGCGGGTATAGACACCTCTGTATTTACGCCTCATTCTGTGCGAGGCGCAATGGCTTCGAAAGCTTCCTCAGTCGGATGCCGTCTGGAAGATATTATACGAGCGGCAGATTGGTCCCGGGAATCGACCTTCCGAGACTTCTATTTCAGACCTATTGAACACATCGCATCTCGAGTGGTGGCACAGCTTTGAACTTGCATAATATGAGCCTCCGTGTCTTTAATAAAATTCCCAGATTTTACTAGTAACATGACGTAAAGTCATGATTTTATTAAAGACACGGAGGCGAGTATTATTCCCTCCCACCCTCCCGGTGTGGATTTGGTATAAGAGATGCTTCGATACTATTCAGGTATGTTTTCAATCAGGTCTGTATTTCTATCATGTGTTTAGATCATGTATTTGTTTCATGTATTTTATCATGTTTTTGGATGATTTTGGACGCTTTTGCTAATTTCTAATTCTATATATTTTATATTTCAGAATCCAGTGTTATGTGTGGCTCCTCACGGTTATGTTTGGTAAGTCTACAGTTTTGAGTTTGGAAATTACCATATTTTTCTATTTTTTGTAGCTTGAAGTTTTCGCATTGTTTCCCGTTTCCTGTTTGGATCTAATGGAGCATCGTTCATCTTACCTGGTCTTCGGTTTCGCAAGAAAGAGGGGGATTGTGGGAGACACAGGACTTATATAGCTACTTCCTCTATTATGTGATTGGCTGCCTGTTATGCCTGTACAGTTTTTTACTTTCAATTTCGATAATATTTATATTCCTCTATCTTTGCTGCTGAGGAAATAAAGAAAGAGTTATGCATAATACTCGCCTCCGTGTCTTTAATAAAATCATGACTTTACGTCATGTTACTAGTAAAATCTGGGAATTTATCCATGTACATCCGTTTAAATAGAAACATGTTCAGATTAATATATATACTCTATAAAGAGAGAGTGTCATACATAATATGTCAACTTTAAGACTGTCTGAGTATGATGGGATGAGCATTATACATCGTTTTTTATAAATGACCTGCTTGGGATGTAAGGTGTTAATAAAAAATATTGAATATATTGATACATGGCTAAGAAAAACCATATGTTTGGTTGAACTCCTGCGTTAAAATAGTCCTTGTAAATTAAGGTGAATCCGTGTTTCATCGAACAAAGTAACATTCAACAATGCCATGCAAAACAAATTATCACGTGCAACTTTTAATTTCGATAAAAATCAAGTAGTCTGTAAAATCCTATTAACCTGCTAGAATGGGCTCAAATTAAAATATTTACTAGCATCTGTTAATGACTTCCTTATTCATTTCTTTATTTGGGAGATGCTTTTGATTATTATGATTATTATTATTATTATTATATTTATTGAGCGCCGTCAAATTCCGCAGCGCTTTACAATGGGTGGACGAACAGACACGTAGTTGTAACCAGACAAGTTGGACACACAGGAACAGAGGGGTTGAGGGCCCTGCTCAATGAGCTTACATGCTAGAGAGAGTGGGGTAAAATGACACAAAAGGTATTAGACTAGTGACAGTTGCAGAAGAGGAATCAGTTGGGAGCTATTAACAGTTTAATTGATATGCTTTTATGAAGAAGTGGGTTTTTAACAATTTTTTGAAAGAGTGGAGACTGGGTGAGCATCTAACGGAGGAGAGAAGCGAGTTCCACAGGAACGGTGCAGCCCTTGAGAAATCTTGAAGGCGAGCATCAGAGGTGGGAGTACGGACAGAAGATAGACGCAAGTCTTCAGAAGATCGTAAGGGCCTAGACGGGACATACTTGTGTATAAGGGAGGATAGATAGGTGGGAGCAGCATTATGTAGAGATTTGAAAGCAAGAACCAGAATGTTAAATTGAGCTCTATATTTTATAGGAAGCCAATGTAGGGACTGACAGAAGGGTGAGGCATGGGAGGTGCGGGCGGACAGGAAGATGAACCTCGCCGCCGCATTCATTATGGACTGTAATGGCGCAAGTTGGGAGCACGTAAGACCACTGAGAAGCAGATTACAGTAGTCAAGGCGAGAAAGGACAGTGGAATGGACCAACACCTTAGTCGCATCTGGCGTTAAGTAGGGGCGGATGCGCGCAATGTTTTTGAGATGGAAATGACAGGATTTGGCGATAGATTGAACATGAGGATTGAAGGAGAGGTCGGAGTCAAAGAGAACACCTAGGCAGCGAGCCTGCGTGGTGGAGCTGATGGTAGCACCGTTGACTTGGAGGGAGACAGACACTGGAGTAACAACACTTGAGGGAGGAAAGACCAGAATTTTGGTCAAGTTTAGTTTAAGGAAGTGGGCAGCCATCCAGTTAGAAACAGCAGAGAGGCAGATTAGTATAGCCTCTTCCTTAACTGTGCAAGTTCGATCTTTTTGAAGGTAAGTATGTTTTTCCTTTTAAAGAAAAAACTTCCTGCATATTGTGTATTTGTTAAATCTTTTCATTGTTCTGCAATCCTGTTTTAATTTAATTATATATTTTTCCCATTTGTCACTTCGAATCAAATCGTTTTGTTTCTGTATTTTGTGTGTACTGGTAGAACTCTACTTGACCTAATGTATATTGTATGCAATCAGAAATCTGCATGTGTTTATAAAAACAAAAGTCTTATTGGCTAATAACTTTTTTCCTCCTTCATTTTAACCCCAATGTGATTTAATAATCATATAACATAGTACCGTATATACTCGAGTATAAGCAGAGTTTTTCAGCACATTTTTTGTGCTGAAAAAACCCAACTCGGCTTATACTCGAGTCAGAGTCTGTATTATGGCAATTTACATTGCCATAATACAGACTGGGGGGAGAGGGGTGCTGGCAGAGCTGTACTTACCTTTCCTGCAGCTCCTGTCAGCTCCCTCCTCCTCCGCGCCGTCCGTACAGCACCTCGGTCAGCTCCCACTGGCGGCTCTCGCGAGACTTACACTGGGAGCTGACAGAGGGAGCTGCACAGACCGCGCGGAGGAGGAGGGAGCTGACAGGAGCTGCAGGAAAGGTAAGTACAGCTCTGCCAGCACCCCTCTCCCCCCCACTGAACTGCCAATGACACTGGACCACCAGGGAAGGAGAGCCCCCCTCCCTGCCATATATCAAGCAGGGAGGGGGGACGAAAAAAAAATATAATAAAAAATAATAATATTAAAAAATAAAATAATAATTAATAAAATAATTAATATAGCAATCAAAATGCCCACCCCCACCAACACATACACAAACACACACTGCATCTCACACACACACTGCACTCATACACACACTGCACTCATACACACACTGCACTCATACACACACTGCACTCATACACACTGCACTGCACTCATACACACTGCACTGCACTCATACACACTGCACTGCATTCATACACACACTGCACTGCACTCATACACACACACACTGCACTCATACATACACGCACTGCACTTATACACGCACTGCATTCATACACACACTGCACTCATACACACACAGTGCATTCATTATATACACACACTGGAAATAAATATTCAATTAATATATACGCACACACACTGCACTCACACACACACACACACACACACACACACTGCATTCACACTGCACTCATACACACGCACTGCACTTATACACGCTGCATTCATACACGCTGCATTCATACACACTGCACTCATACGCACACACTGCATTCATTATATACACACACTGTAAATAAATATTCAATTAATATAATTTTTTTAGGATCTCATTTTATTTAGAAATTTACCAGTAGCTGCTGCATTTCTCACCCTAGTCTTATACTCGAGTCAATAAGTTTTCCCAGTTTTTTGGGGTAAAATTAGGGGCCTCGGCTTATATTCGGGTCGGCTTATACTCGAGTATATACGGTACTTCAGATATCTGTGCACTACATTCTATGCAAGAACTTCACTAATATCTGGGATGCCATAATCAGCCATTATGACAAAGTATGGCCAATGATGGCCATATACAACCTGAAGTATACTTTTAACATTTGTGTATATATTATTTTGCAGAGTTTAACATCCAGAAACCCACTAGTATCATACGTTTCTTTCCCAGAAGTTGAAATAAATATGAATCTTCTCAAACGATTTCCATGAATATCTAATACAATTGGTCAAGGGTTATGGGCCTAATGTAGACAATTACCTCTTGAAGGTCACCATTCACCTCGTATCATGATTCTCATACGTAGGCAGCTTTAATTTATTGTGTATGTGCCATTACAGTGATTAGATTGCTATAAGAAAAGAGTGTGAATGTGAGCATGTAATATTGACATTCTTGCTATGTCATTGGTTCTCAATCGTTATGGGGTAAAAAAAAAAAACCTTGATGATCAAAAAAATTACCTCTTTTTAACTTATTATTTTAATGATAATTATATGGTCGTGTTTGAATTTTGTATATTCATTTACGTTACAGATCTTAACGCAGCCCGGGTTATCTCCTGTGGAACATTACTCTCCTTGTCTTCCGGAGGACATCCTGTAAACACAGAGTGCACTGACAAACATCAATCTATGGAATGTTTGGAAAACCCTCTTGCAGACAGCAATCAAAATGTGGAAAGTGGAAGAGTTGAGGAAAATATTGTTTACCTCTGATAGACTGCTGGGAACTTTGTGTTCTGAACCAACACTTTTTTGTTTGCTGGTAGAACCAGGGAACCAATGCTCTAAAATTACATATTGAACTTCCGAGAAAACTTATGAACTCCTATTGTTTGTGTACAAGTTACCATTGATTGGTAATTTTCTGAAACTCCTC
This sequence comes from Pelobates fuscus, assembly GCF_036172605.1. Lineage (NCBI taxonomy): Eukaryota > Metazoa > Chordata > Amphibia > Anura > Pelobatidae > Pelobates > Pelobates fuscus. Next base: position 41,480,087 of record NC_086321.1, on the reverse strand, counting down.
ATAGATAAAACAGCGCATTAGTTTTTTTGATGACGTATGTTGTAATCAGGGATAGGCAACTCCTGGCAACCCAAGATTCCCATTCCTCGTAGTAACCTGACATCTTACTATGAAGAACACTATAACGAATGTTATGATCTACTGTCCATCACTTTAATGTTTACCCATAATTCTGCACTCCGCTCGCTGTCACATCTAAAATCGACAATAGACCTTCAAACACATCATCAAAGATATTTGGATTTATGGATTTGCTTGAAGCGAATGGATCTCTGTTACAGTGTATTTCAAAGTTGTATTATACAAATGTCCTGAATAAGAGACGATGTATCGTATAAACGCATCATTATATTTTTATTTAAACCCAACAGTGCCCTCCTCGTACTTCTATCAAAGAGTTTGCCTTTTTTTTTTTTTTTTTTTTTTAACTCAGTTGGAGCTGAGCTATATTTTTGTGTGTCAAGGGGGTACATTTTTATATATATATGTGGTTTTTTTTTCTTGTGTCTTCGAATGCCGTATTGACATTTCTGTGTAATTTATTATCCAGTATACAATCATAGTTATGGACACACAGTTATCAGAATGTTACTATTACACACTGTTTCTGTCCTTATAATCTCAAATCAGTGCAGTTTTGCAGCTATGTTTGTTACCCTACCCTCAACTCAAAAACAACCACAAACTATAAAGAGGAAGTGATTAAGTGACTTCACTTGTCCTGCCTGTGATATCGTGTAAAACTAGTAGATTTTCAGTCCACCATTTTGCAACTGGAAAAGCGGTCTAACTGTGGTGTCACAAAGGTTTGTTCCCTCTCATTCCTGTCTTTACCCACCACAACAAGATAACATATTGTCACGTACAATGATCTGTTCTTCCCAGGTCAATGCGTTTCACAATGAATTTAAAGCCTCGAAGTCCTTCCTGGCCCATTTCCTCCACACAAAACACTCACAGGTTCCTGAAATCTGTAAAGTACAGTTTTAGACCAGAAACAGCCTAAAAATAAATAAATCTATATTTTCCCAAATTGAGGCAAACCATTTGTAATTCTCTGCATAATTCACGACGGTTTCTTGTTTGGTAAATTTTTATATTCATGGCATTATTGAGTTTCGATTCACGTTTTATATCTAGAGCAAAATACGGTGAATAACGTTCCTAATAATATAGACCAAAAGTCCACTTCATGCTTTTTTCCTTTTCAGTAATTATAACTTGTAATATTGTTGACTGTGACGTACTCCATTATTTCTATAGCTTCATATTTAGGAGCAGAAAACAAAAACAAACGGAACGTTCAGTTGATCTAGAGGTGGAAGTCCATTGATTTAGGTGTGGAATTGTAACTTTCACTATAAGAAAAATACTGCAATGCAAGGTAGTGAAAAACCTTTAGTAGCCGTCTGAATGATTGCCACTAGATATGTTACTAGGCAGTAATGTAAACACGAAGAGGCAGCATTCACTTAAAAAAAGCCTGCAGGTATATGCTATAGACTCTTGTGTCTATAGTGTGCCTTAAACCCCTCAATGACAGATGTGTGAGCACCGTTGTATCATAAGATTTGTCCTGAAGGGATAAGAAACCTCAAACCAAAACAAAAGGGTATCTCAAAGTGAATTTTATTTTCTTTTGTAGTTTTGTGTCTTGATTTGTGGCTGGGCCCTACAGGCAAAACCTGAAACATTCAGTTAATTTATGGAAAAAATTAAATCCTCTTGTATGTCCATAGTGAATGGCAAAATGGATGGAGCTGCCTGTGACATGGCTCACGTTATCTTCGACAACTCCTGTTAGAAGGGGTAGGGCTGCGAGCAAGAGCAGAATAACCAAAATATACAGGGTATTGGCTTTCACCCTGTCATACCATAGTTCCTGATTCAGTATCTGGCATCAGAAGTGCTATCTGCTGTACCCTCTGGACATGTACATGTAGAGGAAAGACGTTGGTAATAGACTGATTAAATAGTACAGAGCATTCTTACAGCTATTAAAGCATGGTTACATTGAACCATCAGGTAGGCTTCATGCCCAATGACTGATCGTAACACTTAGGATCCAGATTACAGTCTTACGACACTCCAGATGTTGTAAACTACATCTTCTATAAGGCACTTACAGCGATAATGCTGGCAAAGCATCAAGGTAGATGCAGTCCACAATATCTGGAGTGCCGAAAGTTGCCTACCCCTGGTCTAGATCCACTTATGATTTTGGACCGATTCGTCCCTTCCGATATTCCCAGGTTTGGCAGGACAGTGCTGAATTCAGTCTCCTGTCCCATCAACCCAGGTTTGCTGCTTCTGGGAAGAGCAAAGATCAAGTCTACAGAGTGCCTATGATTAGACGTCTTCACACTCAGTCCATGTGAAATTCAGCAGCACTCAGAGCACCTCAGTGGTGCTGGCCATCAAGGCGGACGGCTGAAATGTCCCCTTAGTGGCTGCGTCCCTAGCACCAAGACAACTGGTGGTAAATGATAACTAGAGTGAGAAACATTGCTGTTTTTGTAGCAGAAATCCATGAAATACTGTCCATTTCAGGTTTAATTAGAAAGCCATGCAAAAAAAACAACATTTTCAGTAACATCTACCATGCAGGTCATCGATTCAGCAGCTCTCTTCATGGTTCTTATCATGGAATGTTCCTAGTAGATGGATATTTTAAAACACATATAATGCAATGGTCTTTCCATATAGAATGATCACTACTGCGATGGTGTATTTAAAGCCGATTTCACATTTTAGGCCACAGTAGCCAAATTGGAAAATATCTTTCATTTTGACCTTAAATTTTAAATGTACTTTGAATTCCTTAAACATTCACACTATTAAATATGATATTGTTAAACATATGTATTGTGCTCTACAATTCACATTTACTAAAATGAAAATTCAATGTGAACTGGAAACATTCTCTCTGCTACATCCCTCCAACATTCCAAATGGACAAGGAGGGATACTTTAATGTTCAGTGTGTGAGTGGTGGTCTGACCAGGGGCTCTGCTATACACTCAGACACACCAACAATATGGAGCGCCACGGAAAGAGGGACATTAGGATAGAAATAAGGGACAGAGGGATTAAGGCACAAAAAGGATCTGGTCCTGCTAAACAGGGACACTATGGGGATCTACTGCTATGACTGATTTGGCCTTAATTCTCACTTCAGTAAATAATCCTGTCAGTATCTGATTTCTCCTGCATTCTTGGTTAGCCTATTTTCAAAATGAGAGCTTTTAAAAAATATTACTGCCAAAGAAAGACATTATTTAAAGGGACACTCAAGACCCCTAGAACATTCTGAAGTGTTTTATGTGTGAATAAAGTGTCTTGTTTTTTTTTTTTACAAAAAGTGCAGATATCAATAGAAATTTTATAGAAAGAAGTAAATCTTCTTACATCACCCCTGCCCCCTCCCCCCCCCCCCCCCGAGCTGTCAATCAGACAACCGGTCCTGTTACTTCCTGGTTGTTAAACTCAAGAGGATGACAACAGCACCTGCCTTGCAAAGACTTCACATTGAACTGCACTGGGAAGTCTGTGATTGGACAGCCACAGACAGTCTGGATTGCAAAGGCTGCAGACGAGATCTGCAGCTTTTGCAAGCTGTCTGTGGATAGACCCCCAATGAAAACATACATAATAAAATGCATGCAAGTATTTATTGGGGGCTGATTTACTAAACTATTATTTTTATTTATTTAGCCAAAGGAGTGTCCTTTTAAACATAAATGTATACATACAAACTAAATCCTAACCCCATATAACATTTAAGATTATTCCATTAAGACTTATTGCTGCAGTGGGCATTTTCTTTCTATATTTTCTCGTTTGATACACTCCTCCAAAAAGAAATATGGTGTGCTCCTGTGTTTTGAGTCAAATGGTAATTAAGAAAAACAAATCTGTCTGATAGGTGCTCCATGTGATATCTGTAAGAAGTGGTAAAAGCAAGACCACATATATTAAAACTTGATATTTTTACAATTATTTCATTGCTATTGTTTCTTAATACATCCACCCCGCATTATCACATATTTATTGAGTTACAGCTTGTGCACCTGTGAATAAAACAAAAGAAGAAAAATTATATTTATTTGGATATATTGGTATTATTTCACAGAGCTCCTACATATTCTGCAGTACTGGGCAATGAATAGCAGTAGTTAAAATACAATTTAAAAATACATTAAAAGACCACTCCACACTTAGAAATCACTTCAGCTATGGGTGAGGAGTACTCCATTTTAATGAGAAATCAGAACTTTTAGAATTAAAGGAACACTATAGGGTCTGGAACACAAACATGTATTCATGAACCTACAGTGTTAAAACCGCCATTTCAGTGGCTTGCCCCCCTTAACCCCATTAACCCCCCATTATAAGGGGATAAAACATACCTTATGATCCCCTGATCCGCCTCCGTGTTGTCATCATCATCATTTCCTATTTTTTTTTGCCAATCCAATGCTTTCCCATAGGAAGCTATAGTGACTGTAGTGTCTCTTTAATTATGAAATCACCCCCCTGGCTGTCAAACAGCCAGGAAGGTATCTTCCTGCTGCCCTTAGCTCCCCTGATCTAACATAAATGGTAGGTGCACTCTTTCAGCTAAACTGCAGAGAAACAGCGCTGTTCACTAAAGAGTGAGCCGTTGAGACTTCAAAGTGATTTAAAACAAACACATTTTAGTGAAATACATGTAAAAGATGCAAAATAGTGAGCCTTGGCTTCGCTTATTGACCGTCTATTCTGAGATGCATAAAGACAGGCAACTGATTAAAAAAAAGTCCATATATGTGATTTAAAAAAAATATATAAAAAATGAGATTGTATATTGTAACATAGAGATTATATTGGTATATTAACCCCTTAATGACACATGACATGTGTGACATGTCATGATTCCCTTTTATTCCAGAAGTTTGGTCCTTAAGGGGTTAAAGCATTTTGATGACAGCTTCCTTTACATTATGCCACAAACATGTGGCCGAGGCACAGCCCGAGAGAGTACTTTCTGATAAACGTAGCTATTTAGTTTTTGTTAATTCTAGACATTTCAATGGAATATTTCTTATTCTGAGTTCAAGCCGTGTCTGTGCCATTTAGTCTCTTTTATATTTTTTTCACAGCCTTATTAATTCACCAAAAAACAACAACCTCTTTTTAGTCCCTAAGCTGCATGTTTTTGAAGACGTCAAATGAATAATGAAGCAAGTGCACATCACGACTTAAATTAAAAGCCTTATTGTAAGGATGGATAAAATGTTCCACCTGTGGTTATACTGAAGTCAAGGGATCATCAGAGGGAAAAGTGCAGGAAACAGGTGGCTGTTTATTTAATGTAAGTGCGGTAAAAGTAGAAAGGGGGTACGCGTTGCCATAGGCAGGTGGTCTTTAAGATACATTTCATTACAGACTGTATTCTCTGTCCATCAATGTGACATTCATTATGGTTAGCGGAATCTAATATATATATCCGACAACATAATGAAAATCCACTTAGCGCTTCAAAAGTAACGACAGAGAGAGTTTTTTTTTTTTTTAGCATCAAAGATGACCTGCCCTTTATTTCTTGTTTTATCTCAATGTTATATGAAATATTCCCCAGGCCTACTTTAATGGGTTGCACAGTTTCAAGCAACGATTTTGTTGCCATGACTTTAATGCCGTCATCAGTTCTGTTTCAGAATCTGGAAAAGTAACGCAGGCTTTTAATTAACACAATTCGAAGATCTTAATTGTTCACACACTGCTGGGGTTTGTCCCACATACTGTTCACCTCTGCACAGCGGCACGATATAACCCTTTCAGTCTACAGTGGATTTAACATATCAGAATCAGTGATACAACTTTGTTATATTCTTTTTGGGGAGGCCCCAATGTTTGGAGTGGAACAGGTGTTGTTACATCTTACAGTCTCCGAATAAAAAAAATAAGGGGTTCAGAATGGTTTAGTTGGTGGGGAAGTCCTATTGTCGTATATCAGAAAGGTTTTTAAGATTCAGTGTTTATGGTACGCCCTACCATGGATTTAATAATTACATGCCTGACATTGGAATGTCACAGGTTTTATTTCTTTCTTTTTTTAGAGTAAGGGTAGACAGGAGATTTATAGTTGAGGCATATCATGATAGCAGGCGATGTGCCCAAGCTGATGCGGGGAACTTGACCCCCATATAAACTGTTTTATTAAATGATCATCTTTAAATTAACTGTTTTGGTAAAGATATAATTGGTAGATGTCGCCCTGTTATTGTATAACTCAATGGTGATACCTCTATTGGTAATCTTTGTTACAGTCATAGGAGAATCCATAAATGTAATAAATACCACATCTGTCTAAATATAAGTTACACATTGTTTAATGAAAAACGATAATCATGTGACTTTATACCGTATTTTCATGTACTTTTTAAATATTTCACTTATATTGAACGTGTATACTCTACACTGCTCTTTAGATTTAAAAATCTTTTTTTAAATAAAAATAAATATCTTCATTGTAAAAAAAATAAATACAACTTTGTTATATTCTGTGCAGCCATTTCCAGCAAATTCGTGTGCAGCTCAGTATTGCCCTTTCCCCCTGTTGAGTTATGCACTGCCCTCTCCAACTGAGCCAGGAGCGGCTTCCTCCTCTTCTATAGATATCTCAGGCTCTGGTCCCCCAGAGGTTGCTGGACTACAACTTCCATGAGTCTATGGCCATCTGTTGGATTCAACGAATTCTGGGAGCCATGTTAATCAACATCTGGGAGCCATATTAATGTGAGATCCATGCTTTCTGTCTTGTCCAACCTATGGATATGCTAAAACAGACACTATTTTTAACATATCCAGACTCCGGATGTTCTGGTCCACATCTGCCCTCATGTGTTGCCAACATTATGGCTGTGAGAGCTTTATGGAAAATGTAGTCCACAACATCTGGAGTGCCGAACGTTGCCCACCCCTGAAATAGACTGATGCATGCGCTGTGTTCCTTAATTCTTGCCACAATACATAGGGGCACACAGTGCCTTAGCCTATATAGACTGCATAAATGAAAACTAGATATTTTTTAGGGGCCTGGCAACCTTGAGTTGCTGATTGGGTGCGTTCATTTGTGAGTACTATTTAGCAGACATGTTATTGGTTTCTACCTGTATCTAATTTTGTGGATAAATAGGTATCGATACATACTTTGATATTGTAGATACGGATTAACTGAGCTCTCCGTTTAGCATGTATTAGTACGTACTCTCCTTTTACCATTTGTATCTTGAAGCAGTCACATGTGTAGATTAATACTACTAATGGAAGGGATCTCATTGGCACCTGACATGTCATTAGAGCCATGAGAGAAAACCTTCACTGCAGCTACCAGTGTTTAATCTTTGTAAATAAGATGTTAAATTTTTTTGAGCTGCTTCCTTGGGCTCCAGGATATGGTTACATTTTGGGTGTTATGCATAGGCGTGCGCAGCCTATTGCATTAGGGTGTGCACCCTCAAGCACAAGCACACGCGGCGTGTGTGTATATATATATATATATATATGTATATGTATGTATATATATATACACATATATACACACACACACAAAGCTGTGTGTGTGCTGTGTGAGGGTGCTGTTAGTGTGATGTGTGTGTGCTGGTAGTGTACTATGTGGGTGAGGGTGTTTGTGTGTGCGTGCTTGTGAGGGTGCTGTGAATGTACTGTGTGTCAGGGTGCTGTTTGTGTGTGTGTGTGTGTGTGCACTTGTGAGGGTGCTGTAAATGTACTGTGTGTCAGGGTGCTGTTTGTGTGTGTGTGTGTGTGCACTTGTGAGGGTGCTGTAAATGTACTGTGTGTCAGGGTGCTGTTTGTGTGTGAGGGTACTGGTAGTGTTTTGTGTGTGTGTGTTTGTTAGGGTCCTGTTTGTGTTTGTGAGGGTGCTGTATGTGTGTGTGTGGGTGCTGTATGTGTGTGTGGGTGCTATATGTGTGTGGGTGCTGTATGTGTGTGTGGGTGCTATATGTGTGTGGGTGCTGTATGTGTGTAGGTGCTGTATGTGTGTGGGTGTGCTGTGTATGTCTGTGGGTGTGCTGTGTATGTCTGTGGGTGTGCTGTGTATGTGTGTGGGTGCTGTGTATGTGTGTGGGTGCTGTGTATGTCTGTGGGTGTGCTGTGTATGTGTATGTGTGTGGGTGCTGTGTATGTCTGTGGGTGCTGTGTGTGGGTGCTGTGTATGTCTGTGGGTGCTGTGTGTGGGTGCTGTGTATGTCTGTGGGTGCTGTGTGTGGGTGCTGTGTATGTCTGTGGGTGCTGTGTGTGGGTGCTGTGTATGTCTGTGGGTGCTGTGTGTGGGTGCTGTGTATGTCTGTGGGTGCTGTGTGTGGGTGCTGTGTATGTCTGTGGGTGCTGTGTATGTCTGTGGGTGTGCTGTGTATGTGTGTGGGTGCTGTGTATGTCTGTGGGTGTGCTGTGTATGTGTATGTGTGTGGGTGCTGTGTATGTCTGTGGGTGCTGTGTGTGGGTGCTGTGTATGTCTGTGGGTGCTGTGTGTGGGTGCTGTGTATGTCTGTGGGTGCTGTGTATGTCTGTGGGTGTGCTGTGTATGTGTATGTCTGTGGGTGCTGTGTGTGGGTGCTGTGGATGTCTGTGGGTGCTGTGTGTGGGTGCTGTGTATGTCTGTGGGTGCTGTGTGTGTGTGTGTGTGCTGTGTATGTGTGTATGTGTGTGGGTGATTGTGGGGGGTGGAGGTGGGGGTACATTACTAAATATCTTATGTGGGGAGGGGGGATTCTTGTTCCTTGTCCCTGGTGGTCCAGTGGAGGTGGAGGCAGATCAGTTATCCCCCCTCCCTTCTTACCTTATGCCTGGGAGGGGGGATCCTGCTGCTGCTGCCATCCCTGGTGGTCCAGTGGAGAGTGAACTCTAGCCCCGCAGGGCTAGAGTTCACTCACGCGAGATCTGAGCGTTGCCACGGCAACGCTCAGATCTCGCGAGAGGAACCCGGCGGAGCTGCTGGCAATAGCTCCGCCGGTCCTCTCCTGCCTCCCTCACTGCCTGTGAGCCGGTGAGGGGAGGCTGAGAGCAGAGCCGGCGCTCGGATAGCGCCGGCTCTGCATGAGCCGACAGGGGAGATCCTGAGATCTCCCCTGCCGGTCTCAATACATAGGCGTGCCGCGGGGATTAGGGTGTGCCCAGGCACACCCGGCACACCCCGTGCGCACGCCTATGGTGTTATGGTAACACTGCAACTATCTCTCTACAATGGAACACTTTGCTCCGAGTCAGGTTTTTATAACGCACTGGTAGACAGGGTTACTTTTTAAATGTTGTTTCTTTATTGGGTGTGCAGAAAATATTACACACTGTGTTTGGGACACCCATTTCAATAAGGAAAATTAACCTAAACACAGACTCTGAAAACCAATGTTACAAAGTACTGTGAATCTGAATAGGGTCAGAAAGTGCGGAAAAGGGAATCACGTCCGTTAGCTCTCCTGCATAGCAGGACTTGTATCATAGGATGAGAGCGTCAAGCCTGGATCAGTATTTTAACTATGGCTGTGCCTTCTCACCCTTCAGTCACCTACCTACACATACTGCCGGACAGCTTGCAATCTAATCCACCCCACTGCAAGGTGACTACGGCACTAAGAGGCCTCTTAAGATCATATCCCCCCCAACATCAGGTATATTAATAATACCTTGACTATTACAAGAATATTGTTTATCTGTTACTGTTAAAGCAATTCTGGCACACAACAAATTATTATTTATTATATTGCTTATTAAAGACTAGGAACAACAATAACTGTTTAATTGTTGTGTTAACATTTATTTTTTTAATACAGTAAAAATGGAAATCCAGCACACTCCCTTATCCAGTAAACAGCAACTTTGGTGCTGACAGATTTTGTCAAATCTAGGCATAAAATAATGGGGGTTTAGTTACATTATATGATCATACATTGCATAAGCCTGCCGCAACATCAATGTACCCCATCTTTGGCAGGTCTTACTCTAACAGGCAACTGTCTGCTTCATGAGCCACTTACTTGGGGAACTCCTTCCATCTGGAGTTCTCTGCAGTACAAGGCTAAATAGGGCCCTGGGATGAGGCACCTGTGACAGAGAGGGGTGCGAAACCAAGGAGCTGGCTAGACTCCTAAATATATGTATCTGAGAAAAAAAGGGGCTGGTTGCACTCACCTGAACATGCATAAATAGGGTGCTGCTGGGAGCCAATTTATACAATAAAAAAGAAAATCCAGCTTACTCCGTTATCCACTAAGCAGCAACATTAAGCTGTTAGAGTAAGACCTGCCAAAGATGGGGTACATTGACGTTTGTGGCAGGCTTATGCAATGTATGATCATATAATGTAACTAAACCCCCATTATTTTTTGTCTAGATTAGGTGTTTTTAAAAAAACTTACAAAATCTGTCAGCACCAAAGTTGCTGTTTAGTGGATAAGGGAGTGCGCTGTAAATTGGCTCCCAGCAGCACCCTATGTATGCATGTTCAGGTGAGTGCAGCCAGTCCCCTGTTTTAACATTTATTTTTTTGTCATGTGTACGGCATTGAACCTCTGTATTTAACAAAACGCAGAATGCATATTAGAATGCAGAAAAACATACAACCAGCAATACGGGTTGAGTATTGGACATTAAAGATGCTCGGAGATGAGTTAAGGCAATATGATGCGGTTGGTTTTACCAATTTCTTGGGAATAAAGTTTGCGTGCATCCTCTGCTAAGATCCCATCCCCTGTTTGGCGTTAAAGATAAGCTTCAAGGAGGGGGCTCTAATCTCTGTGAATTGCTTGCCCCCTAGGGGTTGAAAAACAGAATCCATGGGAACCATACAGGGCTTAATTTGCAGATGGTGTCCTAAATTTCATTACTCCTATATTTCATAGGTAAAATTTATTTTTCACAGTATTAAGACGGATTCACATTCCAATCCCTAGCAGTGCAGCATCTATCCACAAGTCATATATAGAATTTTAATAGGTTACTAATTTTATCTAGGATTTGAGAGAAGGATTTTGAAAAAACAATTAGGAAAACTGGTGAGGACACAGAGTTCATGGATGAAGGAACGCCATGAGCTAAAATAATAATTCTAAAAGCATAAAAGAAGTTTACTTGCGCTTTACAGAAAGCTGGGCTACTTCGAGTCAATGTTTTGGTCCATTGTCCACAGAGGCATCCGTCTACTCTATCAGTCACTGGAAAAGAGATTATTTAAGTCTTCTTGACTTACCTTCCTTTTTATTACAAATGGGAAAATGGAAAAGCAAGAAAAAAGTTGTGTGTTTGTAAATTTGTCATCAATCTTTGTATAATGATAACACATTTTAGGGTAACTAATGACACCGTGTGGTGCAGATATATTTCTCTTCCGCACTGAGACTATTACTTTAGAAAATGATCAAAATAATGAACTGATCTGATTCCAAGTTATTTTATAATTTGCATTTGAACATCCAGTATGTTCTCAATCTCTATAAGAAAGCATTAATTCAATGCTTCCGTATGCAGAAAGACTAATGCATGCGGCGCTCACTGCACATGGGCATTAAGTCCCCACTTGCAAAGATGTTGAAGGAGGTGGAGATGGAGCCAGTGCCGAGAGACTCTGTGCCAGAATAAGGAAAGTTAAAAAAAAATTTTTACCCTGTGATAGCAGGGGGCAGAGGAGGCAGAGGGACACTATAGTGCCTTGGTTTATCATGAAGGTTGTGGCCACACATGTCTCTCTCCCTGTATTTGTGAAGTAAGGAAAGTAGATGTGTGCTTTGGCCATGGACTTCATAAATACAAGAAGAGAACCAGTGGAACTGTGAGCAACATGATTAGCCCAGGCTCAGTGCAACTTATTGCTTATGGGATGATTTTAATTTAAATGCCCAGGCCTATATTTGGTGCCAGCCCAGGCCTGACAAAAGACAGCCAACTCCTGTTACAAAATCATCCTTCCATGCTATTAACTATTTCAGTTTTGCTGAATATTTTTTTCTTTAATATTTTGAAGATTACCTTATAATGAAGAAAACTGACAAAATCCATTCTATTGCAAGTATACTATTGATTTTAAGGAGTCTGTAGTGTTGCAATCCTATTTTGTAATGATTAATCTGCAACTATCATTTGCAATGACAACATAAGCCACTTGATGTCCTCAGCGCTCCAGAAAAAAACTAAAAGTATTCTAGCACTGAATCAGCCTAGCATTTCGTACTGTTGTTCTAATTCTCACCGAGGTGAGGTTACAAAATGCAAGACTGTGCACGGTGAGAACATTTGCTTTGGATGAACCATATTCCCCCCAAAATTGTAACTTTTTTGTGTTGCCCACATTTTAGACATGTTCTACTCAGGTTTTCTGTACTGAAAACCCTTTTCGGAAACAAATCAGATGAAACAAAAGAGCGCAAAAATTGGCCAATCAGTGTACTGCAAAATATACACAGTACATAATACATTTCCCCACCATGGTTCATGGATCAAGTGAGAAAAAGTAAGCAACAGTGGTGAAAGATAAAGAGTAGTACTTTATAGGTATGGGTTAGCACTTCGAATTGACTCCTATAGGATACAGGGATTCAATGTAAGGACTGGCAGAGGGGTGAGGTGTGAGAGGATTGACTAGAGAGGAAAATTAGTCTGGCGGCAGCATTCATTACAGACTGTAGCGGGGCAATACGACTTTTGGGAAGACCAATTAGGAGAGGGTTACAATAATTCATGCGGGAAATTACTGGAGCATGGACAAGCTCCTTGGGAGCATCTTGTGTAAGAAAGGGGCGAATGCAGGCTATGTTTCTAAAATGGAATCTACAGGATTTGGCAACATTCTGGATGTGAGGCTCAAAGGTGAGGCCAGAATCAAGTATGACGCCAAGAAAGCGCACTTGCAAGGATGGACTTATGTGGATACCACTAACTTGAAGGGAGAGCGAAAGAGGAGGATCAGTATTAGGAGGAGGAAAGGCAATGGAGCTTAGTTTTAGAAAGATTGAGTTTCAGAAAGCGGGAGGACATCCAGTCAGAGGCAAGCAGTGACACGTTGCAGGACAGCAGGGGTGAGAGAGGTCCAGGGAGGAGATATATATCTGGGTGTCATCAGTGTACAGGTGGTAGTGGAATCCAAATTAGGTAATAAGTTTGCCAAGAGAGGCAGTATAAAGAGAAAATATAAGGGGACCAAGGACAGAGCATTGGGGGACGAGGGGGGGCTGTATCATTAGAAAAGGACACATTGAATGAGCGTTGGGAGAGATAAGAGGAAAACCACGAGAGGACAGAGACCGAGTGATTGAAGAGTTTGAAGAAGGAGAGCATGATCAACGGTGCCAAAGCCAACAGAGAGGTCAAAAAGAATTAGTATGGAGTAGTGGCCTTTGGATTTAGCTGCGATTAGGCTGTTAGTAACTTTGATAAGAGCAGTCTCAGTAGAGTGGAGAGGGCAGAAGCCAGACTGAAGAGGGTCAAGGAGAGAGTTGGAATTGAGGAAGTGAGACATACGGATAAAGACAAGTCTTTCCAGAAGCTTTGAGGAAAAAGGGAGCAGGGATGTGGGCGATAGTTAGAGGGGGAGGACGGGTCAAGAGATTTGAAGATGTGTGTTAAGGAAGGCACAAGACAAAGGGAGAGAGATCTGATAAGGTGAGATGGGACAGGATTGAGAGGGCAGGTGGTGGGCGAGAGGAAAGGAGAAGGGCAGCCACCTCTTGTTCAGTAGCCGGGGAGAAAGTCTGAAGGGTAGGAAAGGTTTGATCTACGTTTGGATGAAAAAGAGAACGGCAAGGTGGGGAGAATTCTTTCCTTAGCTGTTCAATCTTGTCGGTAAAATAGCATGCAAAGCTATTAGCTGTAAAGTTAGTTTGGGGGGTGGCCACAGCAGGGCAAAGAAGAGAGTTAAAGGTGTCAAAGAAATGCCTGGGATTGCGGAAGCATGAACTAATGAGAGAGGAAAAGTATGACTGTTTAGCGAGGGCAAGCGCTGTGCTGTATGAACACAATATGAATCTATAATGGAGAAAGTCTGACTGGGTACGAGACTTCCTCCAGGAGCGTTCAGCACAACGGGAGCATCTTTGCAGGTAGCGCGTTGATTTAGTATGCCATGGTTGAGGCATGTCCTCCTCAAGGTGCATGTTTATGTATCTTCATGCACTTTTGAACGAATTGTCAGTGGTATGACCCAGTGTCCACTTTTTTGCAACTGTTTTCAAAATCACCTGCTAGAAATTTCTACAGGCCCGGAATAATAGAATTGTAAAAAGTAAACTTTTGAAAAAATATTGGAAAAATAAGACTGTGATAGCTTCAGCATTATTAATACCTCTTCAATAGCCATAAATATATCAATAATTATCAAATAATAGATGGTAATTTACACAAAAATTGGAGCTAAAGCAGAGCTTCTTGTGATGCTTCACATTTGCGTTGACAAGGATCATTGTCTATAATTTGGAATAAACCAACTGTGTTCTGATGGTGGTATCAATAAAATCTCCTTGGTGGTTCCTCAGAGTTTGGCATTGTTCTAAGGTAGTGGCACACTAAGTGGAATGTGACCGTCCCCTATGACAGGTTGGAGGAGGGTGTACAGAGCACCCCATTTCCACCTATCACTCTTTGCAGCATGGCACATGGGTAAAGAATTTAATTATCTTATTCCAAGATGTAGCAGGAAGGCGGAGTTAATTGCGCTGGAACCCACTGCCTGTTAACTACTGCAATTCACACCAAGGGGGAACATGAAGGAATCACTGCTTCCCCAACCACTAAACATCAGGGATTGTTCTGCCTGTTGCCTCCTGTTCTCTCCCAGTAATTTGGGGCTAGTGATGTCGCGAACACAAAATTTTCAGTTCGCAAACGGCGAGCGGGAACTTCCGTAAACGTTCGCGAACCGGCGAACCGGGCGAACCGCCATTGACTTCAATGGGCAGGCGAATTTTAAAACCCACAGGGACTCTTTCTGGCCACAAAAGTGATGGTAAAGTTGTTTCAAGGGGACTAACACCTGGACTGTGGCATGCCGGAGGGGGATCCATGGCAAAACTCCCATGGAAAATTACACAGTTGATGCAGAGTCTGGTTTTAATCCATAAAGGGCAGAAATCACCTAACATTCCTAAATTACAATGGATATGGATTGACAACTGACATATGACATATTGACACCTTGACATATGGATTGACACCTGTCCTCAGAGACCCTGATACACACTGACACAGAGCAGAATAGGGACTATTCCCCCTACATAGGGTCACTTGGCAGATATGGATTGACACCTATCCTAAGGATCCCTGATACACACTGACACAGAGCAGAATAGGGACTGTTCCCCCTACATAGGGTCACTTGGCAGATATGGATTATTATTATTATTATTATTATTATTATTATTGCCATTTATATAGCGCCAACAGATTCCGTAGCGCTTTACAATATTTTGAGAGGGGGGATGTAACAATAAATAAGACAATTACAAGAAAACTTACAGGAACAATAGGTTGAAGAGAACCCTGCTCAAATGAGCTTACAGTCTATAGGAGGTGGGGTATTAGAAACATTAGGATAGGAAATATCAGGTAGGAGTGAAGCAGAGCTGGAGAAGAGAGCAAAGCACTATCCCATAGGAGAGAGCAAGAGACAGGTATGTAAGGGAGAGATTACTCTGGGAGGCCATACGCTTTCCTGAAGAGATGGGTTTTAAGGCCCTTCTTAAATGATTGAAGACTAGGGGAGAGTCTGATGGCAGTAGGCAAGTTATTCCAAAGGAGAGGAGCCGTCCGTGAGAGGTCCTGCAAGCGCGAGTTGGCCGTACGGGTGCGAGCAGTGGTCAGGAGGTGGTCGCGGGCAGAGCGGAGGGTACGAGGAGGGGCATACCTCTGGATCAGTGAAGAGATATAAGAGGGGCTGGAATTGTTCAGTGCTTTAAATGTATGGGTTAGCACTTTGAATTGACAGGGAGCCAATGTAAGGACTGGCAGAGGGGCGAGGTGTGAGAGGACCGACTGGATAGGAAAATCAGTCTAGATGCAGCATTCATTACAGACTGTAGCGGGGCAGTACGGCTTTTGGGGAGACCAATCAGGAGAGGGTTACAGTAATCCATGCGGGAAATTACTAGAGCATGGACAAGCTCCTTGGTAGCATCTTGCGTAAGAAAGGGGCGGATGTGGGCTATGTTTCCTAAGGATCCCAGATACACACTGACACAGAGCAGAATAGGGACTGTTCCCCCTACATAGGGTCACTTGGCAGATATGGATTGACACCTATCCTAAGGATCCCTGATACACACTGACACAGAGCAGAATAGGGACTGTTCCCCCTACATAGGGTCACTTGGCAGATATGGATTGACACCTATCCTAAGGATCCCTGATACACACTGACACAGAGCAGAATAGGGACTGTTTCCCCTACATAGGGTCACTTGGCAGATATGGATTGACACCTGTCCTCAGGGACCATGATACACACTGACACAGAGCAGAATAGGGACTGTTCCCCCTACATAGGATCACTTGGCAGATATGGATTGACACCTATCCTAAGGATCCCTGATACACACTGACACAGAGCAGAATAGGGACTGTTCCCCCTACATAGGATCACTTGGCAGATATGGATTGACACCTATCCTAAGGATCCCTGATACACACTGACACAGAGCAGAATAGAAACTGTTCCCCCAACATAGGGTCACTTGGCAGATATGGATTGACACCTATCCTAAGGATCCCTGATACACACTGACACAGAGCAGAATAGGGACTGTTCCCCCTACATAGGGTCACTTGGCAAATATGGATTGACACCTGTCCTCAGGGACCCTGATACACACTGGGGGGGGGGACCTACTGTCCTCCCCCCGCCAACACTCCTGCGTGGTGGGTGGGGGCCGTAAAAATAATGAGGGAGGGGACCTACTGTCCTCCCCCTGGCCCCCACCCCTGCACGGTGGGTGGGGGCCATAAATCACAATGGGGGAGGACCTACTGTCCTCCCCCCGCCCCCACCCCTGCGCGGTGGGTGGGGGCCGTAAAAATAATGAGGGGGAGACCTACTGTCCTCCCCCCCGGCCCCCACCCCTGCGCGGTGGGTGGGGGCCATAAAAATAATGAGAGGGGGGACCTACTGTCCTCCCCCCCCCGTGCCCCCACCCCTGCGCGGTGGGTGGGGGCCGTAAAAATAATGAGGGAGGGGACCTACTGTCCTCCCCCTGGCCCCCACCCCTGCACGGTGGGTGGGGGCCATAAATCACAATGGGGGGAGGACCTACTTTCCTCCCCCCGCCCCCACCCCTGTGCGGTGGGTGGGGGCCGTAAAAATAATGAGGGAGGGGACCTACTGTCCTCCCCCTGGCCCCCACCCCTGCACGGTGGGTGGGGGCCATAAATCACAATGGGGGGAGGACCTACTGTCCTCCCCCCGCCCCCACCCCTGCGCGGTGGGTGGGGGCCGTAAAAAAATTGAGGGGGAGACCTACTGTCCTCCCCCCCGGCCCCCACCCCTTCGCGGTGGGTGGGGGCCATAAAAATAATGAGAGGGGGGACCTACTGTCCTCCCCCCCTGCCCCCACCCCTGCGCGGTGGGTGGGGGCCGTAAAAATAATGAGGGAGGGGACCTACTGTCCTCCCCCTGGCCCCCACCCCTGCACGGTGGGTGGGGGCCATAAATCACAATGGGGGAGGACCTACTGTCCTCCCCCCGCCCCCACCCCTGCGCGGTGGGTGGGGGCCGTAAAAATAATGAGGGGGAGACCTACTGTCCTCCCCCCCGGCCCCCACCCCTGCGCGGTGGGTGGGGGCCATAAAAATAATGAGAGGGGGGACCTACTGTCCTCCCCCCCTGCCCCCACCCCTGCGCAGTGGGTGGGGGCCATAAAAATAATGAGAGGGGGGACCTACTGTCCTCCCCCCCCTGCCCCCACCCCTGCGCAGTGGGTGGAAGGGGGCCCTAAAAAAAAACAATAAGGGGGGACCTTCTGTCCCCCCCAGCCCCCACCCCCGAGTGGTGGGTGGGGGCCCTAAAGAAAAATCCCCCCCCCCAGTCAAAGGTGACTAGGGGTCCCCAAGCTCCTAGTCACCCACCCCCCCACCCCAAAAAAAGTTACCCCCTACCTACCCCCCTCACCCTAAAAAATAGTGAAGGGGGAATAAAATAACTAACATGTAAAGAAAAATTCAGCTTACCATTTGACGTCTTCTTTTTTCTAAAATCTTCTTTTTTCAGCCCCAAAAAAGGCCAAATAAAAAGCCATAAGAACCGACGCAATTAAAAAAAAATAAAAAATAAAACCGAGCGCAAAAAAAATAATCAATGTTCAACCATGGAGGGCAGACTGAGCTCTGCAGGGTGGGGGAAGGCTTATAAAGCCTTGCCACGCCCTGCAATTAGGCTAAGAACACTCTGAGGGTGAGGGAGGTAGGTAGGGGGTGGGTGACTAGGGGCTTGGGGACCCCTAGTCACCTTTGATTGGGGGGGGAATTTTTATTTAGGGCCCCCACCCACCACTCAGGGGTGGGGGCCAGTGGGGTGGGTGCCAGTGGGGGATGAAAAGTAGGTCCCCACCCTCATTATTTTTATGGCCCCCACCCACCGCGCAGGGGTGGGGGCGGGGGGAGGACAGTAGGTCCTCCCCCCATTGTGATATATGGCCCCCACCCACCGCGCAGGGGTGGGGGCCCGGGGGGAGGACAGTAGGTCCCCCCCTCATTATTTTTATGGCCCCCACCCACCGTTCAGGGGTGAGGGCAGGGGGAGGACAGTAGGTCCTCCCCCCATTGTGATATATGGCCCCCACCCACCGTGCAGGGGTGGGGGCCGGGGGGAGGACAGTAGGTCCCCCCCTCATTATTTTTACGACCCCCACCCACCGCGCAGGGGTGGGGGCGGGGGGAGGACAGTAGGTCCTCCCCCCATTGTGATTTATGGCCCCCACCCACCGTGCAGGGGTGGGGGCCGTGGGGAGGACAGTAGGTCCCCCCCCACATTATTTTTATGGCCCCCACCCACCACGCAGGGGTGGGGGCGGGGGGAGGACAGTAGGTCGCCACCCAGTGTGTATCAGGGTCCCTGAGGACAGGTGTCAATCCATATCTGCCAAGTGACCCTATGTAGGGGGAACAGTCCCTATTCTGCTCTGTGTCAGTGTGTATCAGGGATCCTTAGGATAGGTGTCAATCCATATCTGCCAAGTGACCCTATGTAGGGGGAACAGTCCCTATTCTGCTCTGTGTCAGTGTGTATCAGGGATCCTTAGGATAGGTGTCAATCCATATCTGCCAAGTGACCCTATGTGGGGGGAACGGTCCCTATTCTGCTCTGTGTCAGTATGTATCAGGGATCCTTAGGATATGTGTCAATCCATATCTGCCAAGTGACCCTATGTAGGGGGAACAGTCCCTATTCTGCTCTGTATCAGTGTGTATCAGGGATCCTTAGGATAGGTGTCAATCCATATCTGTCAAGTGACCCTATGTAGGAGGAACAGTCCCTATTCTGCTCTGTGTCAGTGTGTATCAGGGATCCTTAGGATAGGTGTCAATCCATATCTGCCAAGTGACCCTATGTAGGGGGAACAGTCCCTATCATGCTCTGTGTCACTGTCTGGGGGGAGTATCTGCAGTAATACAGAGTGTCTGGAGGGAGTATCTACAGTAACACAGGGTGTCTGGCGGGAGTATCTGCAGTAACACAGGGTGTCTGGAGGGAGTATCTGCAGTAACACAGGGTGTCTGGAGGGATTATCTGCAGTAACACAGAGTATCCGGAGGGAGTATCTGCAGTAACACAGAGTGTCTGAAGGGAGTATCTGCAGTAACACAGAGTGTCTGGAGGGAGTATCTGCAGTAACACAGGATGTCTGGAGGGAGTATCTGCAGTAACACAGAGTGTCTGGGGGGAGTATCTGCAGTAACACAGGGTGTCTGGAGGGAGTATCTGCAGTAACACAGAGTGTCTTGAGGGAGTATCTGCAGTAACACAGAGTGTCTGGAGGGAGTATCTGCAGTAACACAGGGTGTCTGGAGGGAGTATGTGCATTAACACAGAGTGTCTGGAGGGAGTATCTGCAGTAACACAGAGTGTCTGGAGGGAGTATCTGCAGTAACACAGAGTGTCTGGAGGGAGTATCTGCAGTAACAAAGAGTGTCTGGAGGGAGTATCTTCAGTAACACAGAGTGTCTGGAGGGAGTATGTGCAGTAACACAGAGTGTCTGGAGGGAGTATCTGCAGTAATACAGAGTGTCTGGGGGGAGTATCTGCAGTAACACAGGGTGTCTGGAGGGAGTATCTGCAGTAACACAGGGTGTCTGGAGGGAGTATCTGCAGTAACACAGGGTGTCTGGAGGGAGTATGTGCAGCAACACAGAGTGTCTGGGGGGAGTATCTGCAGTAATACAGAGTGTCTGGGGGGAGTATCTGCTTGTAACATTTATATGCACTGAAAAAAAAAATAATAATAATACATTGAAAAAATAAAATAAAATGGTTGCAGCTTCCGAACTGGAATGATGTCCAGTAGGTGGGAGGGTCTGCTAGGGAGGGTGTGCTGCTGATTGGCTGGAATGTGTCTGCTGACTGTGAGGTACAGGGTCAAAGTTTACTCAATGATAAAGAATAGGGGGCGGACCGAACATCGCATGTGTTCGCCCGCGGTGGTAGACGCGAACATGCTATGTTCGCCAGGAACTATTCGCCAGCGAACTGTTCGGGACATCACTATTTGGGGCGCTTGACTTCCAGCACATCTAATGTGCATTTATAAGCATAAATAGGCTGATGGAGAGACAAAGGCCAGTGTCATCTTTTGTCCAGCCAGCCTTAATAGCAGAACCAATGTTGAGGGTGAAAAATTCAGTACTGTCCCAGCTCTTCCAATGTCTGTGTGTGAGGCTGCACAGGAAGAGGAAGGATCACTTACCCTCTGCCCACTAGTAACCCATCACACAAGAAATGCCTTGCAGTAGAAGCAGAGGGAAGCTCTGAATGGTGCGCACTGTAGATCATAGGACGTCACTGAGTGTCACTCTATAACATCTCCTGCTATTTTTTTCAATCTGACTTGTCTACAGAAGACATAGGATGGTGAGTACTATACAAGGAACCTTTTAAACTCCATCTTAAAGCCTAAGGCTCAAAATAAACCCTTTACCTTGATCATATGTTTAAATCATAGAACTAAACACCTCATGTACTCCAATACTAAATTTAACCCAACGCTAGTCCTAAACTCATATACAGCCTTTCTACTACAACTTTAGCCCCTCTCAAGCTGTTAATCTTCTTAACACTTAACACCCTTTGTAATCTAACTCTGATATTAACCACTCTATAACCTTAGCCCCCCATTTTGTACCCTAAAAAGCTTTTAACATTATTTAAATGCACATGCACCCAATTATCCACCTGATCTAAAAGAAAGCTCACGTCCCCATTAAAGGCACTTTCAGCAGTAGACAGATGTCATCATGGGCACTCTGACCGATCTGGGGCTACACAGCCCCATATGCAGCAAACTATGATGCACTGTGTGCTCTAAAACCTTTCTATAATGGCCAGCTTTAAGTTTTTCAGGAATTTGAGCTACAGTAGCTCTTCTGTGTGATCGCATCAGATGGGCTTGCCTTCGCTCTCCACGGCTACTGGCTTTCCTTCCAACTTTTGGTAAGTACTAACTTTTGGTAAGTACAACTTTTGGTAAGTACTAACTCTGCATGCCAGGTACACCCTACAAGACTAGCCGTTTTGGAGATGGTCTGACCCAGACATCTGGCCATCACTATTTCGCCCTTGTCAAACTGGTTCATGGATTGCAGGATAAAACTTACCAGGAAAGGTTAAAGGATCTTAACATGTATAGCTTGGAGGAAAGACGAGACAGGGGGGATATGATAGAAACATTTAAATACATAAAGGGAATCAACACAGTAAAGGAGGAGACTATATTTAAAAGAATAAAAACTACCACAACAAGAGGACATAGTCTTAAATTAGAGGGACAAAGGTTTAAAAATAATATCAGGAAGTATTACTTTACTGAGAGGGTAGTGGATGTATGGAATTGCCTTCCAGCTGAAGTGGTAGAGGTTAACACAGTGAAGGAGTTTAAGCATGCGTGGGATAGGCATAAGGCTATCCTAGATATAAGATAAGGCCAGGGACTAATGAAAGTATTTAGAACATTGGGCAGACTAGATGGGCCGAATGGTTCTTATCTGCCGTCACATTCTATGTAAAGTCACTCAGATCTTTTTGCTTGCCCATTTTCCTGTTTCCGACACATGAAATTCAAGAACTGACTGTTCACTTGCTGCCTAGTATATCCCACCTCTTGACAAGTGCCATTGTAACGATATAAGTGACTGTGCATGTGTTTATGTGAATGTGACTGTGAGTGTGTTCATATTTGAATGTGAGTGCATGTGTGATTGCATTTGAATGTATGTGTGTATGCAAGTCAGTGTATGTATGTACAGGAACCAGAAGAGGGTTCAGAAACAGTAAAGAGGTAAGCGGTGGTTAAAAGATACACAAGACGTAACGTGGGTTAAGAGACACAAGAGAATGAAAAAAAGAGAGAAAGAGATCATTAATATTATCATTATTATTATTATTATCATCATTTATATAGTGCTAACATATTCTGCAGCGCTGTACGGTTATAAAATGGAATATTTGACAACAAGTAATTTAGAGGCGGAATATAACTGACACAAGAGGTGAAGAAGACCTTGCTCAAACACGCTTACAATCTTTGATAAAGGACACACAAGAGAAATAACAGCATTTCAGAGGGGGTAGGGATCGACGAAAAAAGATGACTGTGTAGAAATAGCTAGTAAGAGAGGTGTGTGAAAGAACCGACCAGTGGCAGGAGAGCTATGCAGGCGAGGAACTGACATGGGCAGTGAAATGAGAGAAGAGTCATCCAGAAGGATGGAAAGCCCTCCTAAAGAGGTGTGTTTTCAGTGACGTCTTAAAGGACTGGGGACCAGGGGAGAATATTATGGCAAATTCCAAAGAAATAGGGCAGCCCTTGAAAAATCCTGCAGATGAGAAGTCCGATGAGTCATAAAATGTAATAGTGAAGTCTGTTATCAAGTGCATGAACATGTACCTTGGTCATATCTTGAGTTAGAAATGGGTGAGTGGGGACAGTATTTTTAAGGAGACAGACTGGATGTGAGAGGAAACGGTAAGACCTGAGTCAAAGGTAACACCAAGGCAGAGAGCTTGAGTGCAGGGAGAGTGAAGGAGGAGAACTACAGGGAGTGCAGAATTATTAGGCAAATGAGTATTTTGACCACATCATCCTCTTTATGCATGTTGTCTTACTCCAAGCTGTATAGGCTCGAAAGCCTACTACCACTTAAGCATATTAGGTGATGTGCATCTCTGTAATGAGAAGGGGTGTGGTCTAATGACATCAACACCCTATATCAGGTGTGCATAATTATTAGGCAACTTCCTTTCCTTTGGCAAAATGGGTCAAAAGAAGGACTTGACAGGCTCAGAAAAGTCAAAAATAGTGAGATATCTTGCAGAGGGATGCAGCACTCTTAAAATTGCAAAGCTTCTGAAGTGTGATCATCGAACAATCAAGCGTTTCATTCAAAATAGTCAACAGGGTCGCAAGAAGCGTGTGGAAAAACCAAGGCGCAAAATAACTGCCCATGAACTGAGAAAAGTCAAGCGTGCAGCTGCCAAGATGCCACGTGCCACCAGTTTGGCCATATTTCAGAGCTGCAACATCACTGGAGTGCCCAAAAGCACAAGGTGTGCAATACTCAGAGACATGGCCAAGGTAAGAAAGGCTGAAAGACGACCACCACTGAACAAGACACACAAGCTGAAACGTCAAGACTGGGCCAAGAAATAT
Source organism: Pelobates fuscus (assembly GCF_036172605.1). Classification (NCBI taxonomy): domain Eukaryota; kingdom Metazoa; phylum Chordata; class Amphibia; order Anura; family Pelobatidae; genus Pelobates; species Pelobates fuscus. The sequence continues at coordinate 41,456,190 of NC_086321.1, read as the reverse complement.
CTCAAGACTGATTTTTCTAAGGTTTTATGGACTGATGAAATGAGAGTGAGTCTTGATGGGCCAGATGGATTGGCCCGTGGCTGTATTGGTAAAGGGCAGAGAGCTCCAGTCCGACTCAGACGCCAGCAAGGTGGAGGTGGAGTACTGGTTTGGGCTGGTATCATCAAAGATGAGCTTGTGGGTGTCAGGATCGGGACAGGGATCCAACACGCAGAGTACAAAGAGTGGAAAGGTACGTATACCGGGCCTTAGAATGGCCGGACTAACGTACCGAGAGTAAAGAATAGTCAGAGGCAAGCCGAGGTCGAGGGAACGAGAAGACAGATAAGCGAGAGACAAGCCGGGTCAAGGGATAACAGAGAAACAGGGTAGTACAACGAGCCGAGTCAAAACCAATGAAGCAAACTAGAATACCAGAGCACTGAGTGACTAGACAAGCTAGAACCACGACAGGGCAATGAGCTGAAGTAAGGAGTAAGCTTAAATACCCTGGCTCTGGATGGAAATCACGCCTCTGACAAGTACCGATTGGATATCGGACACTTGAGTGACAGATGCTCGTGCTAGCGTCATGACGTCACGTATTGAGCGTCCTGCTAGAAAAGGACGTGGATTCCTCGCGGCCGGTGTTTAAGTGACTGGATGAACCGCGAGGAACGGAGGAAACAGCTCGCCTGGACGGATACACCACCAAGTCTCTACCTCCCTTAGAGGTAGAGGCCTCAGGTACCCTGACAGTACCCCCCCTCTCAGATACGCCCACCGGGCGGAATGAACCGGGGCGAGATGGGAAGCGAAGGTGAAATGCTCTGCGAAGGCGAGAAGCATGGACGTCCTCCTGAGGTACCCAACTCCTCTCCTCAGGACCATATCCCTTCCAGTTGACCAGATATTGCAATTTTCCCCTTGAAATTCTGGAGTCAATGATGGAGTTGACCTCGTACTCTTCCCGACCCTCCACCTGAACAGGACGAGGCGAGGAGACCTTAGAAGAGAATTTGTTGCAAATGAGGGGTTTCAACAAGGAGACATGAAAAGAGTTAGGAATGCGTAAGGCAGGTGGCAGAGCAAGGCGATACGCAACCGGATTGATACGAGTGAGAACCCTGTAAGGGCCTATGTAACGGGGAGCAAATTTCATGGACGGAACTTTTAGGCGAATATTCTTAGTACTCAACCATACCCTATCCCCAGGAACAAAAACAGGAGCCGCTCTTCTATGTTTGTCAGCGTGTTTCTTGAACAGCGAGGAACTATGTAATAGAATTTGTCGAGTCTGGTCCCATAATTTCTTCAGGTTGGCGACATGATCATCAACCGACGGTATCCCCTGAGAAGAGGAAACCGAAGGAAAAATCGAAGGATGAAAGCCATAGTTCATGAAGAAAGGGCTAGAGCGAGTTGAATCGCAAACAAGGTTATTGTGTGCGAACTCCGCCCAAGGAATCAGACCGACCCAATCGTCCTGGTGTTCGGAAACAAAGCAACGCAGATACTGTTCGATCTTTTGATTAGTACGTTCAGCAGCTCCGTTAGACTGAGGGTGATAGGCAGAGGAAAAGTTCAATTTGATGCCCATTTGAGAACAAAAGGATCTCCAGAAACGTGAGACAAATTGAGAGCCTCTATCAGAAACAATTTCTGAAGGGATCCCATGTAGACGAAAAACTTCTCTCGCAAAAATCTCCGCCAATTCAGGAGAAGTCGGAAGTTTGGGTAGTGGCACGAAATGGGCCATCTTGGTAAATCTATCCACCACCGTGAGGATAACAGTCTGTCTTTTGGAAGCAGGCAAATCAACGATAAAGTCAATGGACAAACAGGACCAAGGTTTCTCAGGAATGTCCAAGGGGTGTAACAGGCCACATGGAGATGCATGAGATAGTTTAGTCTTGGCACAAGTCTCACAAGCTGCAACGAACTCCTCAATATCCTTACGAAGTGAAGGCCACCAGAAATCCTTGGATATCAGAGAGTACGTCTTGCGAATACCAGGATGACCAGCTATTTTACTTTCATGAAAACATTGTAAGAGCTCCAGTTGAAGTTCAGGGGGAACAAAGTGTCTTCCCTCAGGAGTGTTTCCGGGAGCTAGATGTTGCGATTTCAAGATCTGGTCAAGTAGCGGGGAATGAATTTTGAGACTGGTATTAGCAATAATATTGCATTTGGGTACAATGGAAGACAAAAGTGGTTCAACTGAAGCAGAGGGTTCATATTGGCGAGATAGCGCATCGGCTTTAGAATTCTTTGACCCAGGTCTGTAAGTCAGAACGTAATTGAAATGGGTAAGAAACAACGACCAACGAGCCTGCCTGGAGGACAGACGCTTGGCCTCTCCGATATAGGACAAGTTTTTGTGGTCTGTCAGGATGGTAACAGGATGTAATGTACCTTCCAATAAATGTCTCCATTCTTTCAAAGCCTTGATAACCGCTAGTAATTCTCTGTCACCAATGTCATACCTGCTTTCAGTACCGGTCAATTTTTTAGAGAAAAATCCACATGGATGTAATGGTTTATCAACACCCAACCTTTGAGATAGAACAGCACCTAAACCAGTCTCTGATGCGTCTACCTCGAGCAAAAATGGCAGAGAAGTGTCAGGGTGAACTAAAATTGGAGCGGAAGCGAAAAGCTCCTTGAGAATCTTGAACGCAAGGAGAGCTTCAGTAGTCCAATTCTTAGTGTCAGCCCCCTGTTTGGTCATGTTAGTGATGGGTGCAATAATGGAAGAATAGCCCTTAATAAAGCGCCTATAATAATTGGAAAAACCAATAAATCTCTGTATGGCTTTAAGACCTGTGGGTAAAGGCCACTCTAGAATGGATTGGAGCTTATCCGGATCCATCTTAAATCCCTCCCCAGAGATCACATAGCCGAGAAAGGTTACCTGGGTTTGATCAAAGCTACATTTCTCCAACTTGCAGTACAAGCCATGCTGGAGAAGCTTGTGCAAAACCCTCCTGACTTGTTTGTGATGAATCTCAATGTCACTAGAATGAATGAGTATATCATCTAGGTATACAATGACGCACTCTTGCTGAAATTCCCTAAGAACCTCATTAATCAGATCTTGGAATACTGCTGGCGCATTGCATAACCCAAAAGGCATGACAGTATATTCATAGTGGCCATATCGAGTATTGAATGCCGTCATCCACTCATGTCCCTGCTGGATTCTCACCAAGTTATATGCCCCTCTGAGGTCTAACTTGGTGAAAATTGTAGAGCCCTTCAAACGATCGAAGAGTTCGGTAATCAAGGGAATCGGGTAGGCATTTTTAATGGTTATTTTATTCAAGCCTCGATAATCAATACAAGGTCTCAAAGAACCATCTTTCTTTTTAACAAAAAAAAATCCAGCCCCGGCAGGAGAGGAGGACCTCCTGATGAATCCCTTGTCTAAATTTTCGTGAATATATTCCTCTAGGACTGAGTTCTCCTTTATAGATAATGGGTATACATGACCTCTGGGAGGCATGGTACCAGGGAGTAGGTTAATTTTGCAATCAAAGGACCTGTGTGGGGGTAAGGTATCGGCTTTCTTTTTGTCAAATACTGCCTTTAAATCTAGATACTGAGACGGAATTTGTGTTTCTGTAGGATTGTCAGAGGTATTCGATGTATTAGTTAATCCAAGAGGTAAGACCTTCCGCAAGCATTTTTCTTGACAATTCTCTCCCCACGAAACTATCTCCCCTGATTCCCAATTAATAATAGGGTTGTGTCTCCTCAGCCAGGAGTACCCCAGAACTATGGGAATAGACGGAGAAGAAATGAGCATCAAGGATATATCCTCTTTATGCAGGATGCCAACAGTCAAGTTAATCGGTATGGTTTCATGAAAAATAACAGGCTCAAGTAACGGTCTACCATCGATGGCCTCAACAGCCAGAGGTATCTCTTTTAACTGGGATGGAATAGCATGCTTGGCAGCAAAACCCTGATCTATAAAGCTCTCAGCAGCTCCAGAATCGATTAGTGCCATAGTCTTAACTACTCCCTTCTCCCACTTTAAAGAAACGGGTAACACAAGCCTGAGCTCCTTGTAGTTGTGAATAGAGGACAAAGTAGAAACACCCAAGGCCTGTCCTCTAGAGGAACTTAGGTGCGAGCGTTTCCCGAACGATTGGGACAATTTAGGCGTAAATGACCCCTGACTCCACAATACATACATAAACCCTCCCTTCTCCTGTACTGTTTCTCCCTTTCAGTGAGATGAGTACTGCCTATCTGCATAGGTTCAGGAATACGTAAGTCTTCGAACTCAGAGATTTGAAAGGTAGGCGCTAGTTTAAAGGAGGGTCTACGGGTCCTATCTCGAGTGTTCTGCCTCTCTCTTAAGCGTTCATCAATACGAGATATAAAAGAAATTAAATCCTCCAAATTTTCAGGGAGTTCTCTAGTAGCGACCTCGTCAAGAATTACATCTGATAACCCATTCAGAAACACATCTATATAAGCCTGTTCGTTCCACTTAACTTCTGCCGCCAAGGATCTGAACTCTAGTGCATAATCCACAAGTGTTCGATTGTCCTGTTTAAGGCGCAACATTAATCTAGCTGCATTGACCTTTCTGCCAGGAGGGTCAAAAGTTCTTCTAAACGCAGCTACAAAGGCATTATAATTATAGACGAGTGGATTATCATTCTCCCATAAAGGATTGGCCCATCTCAAAGCTTTTTCAATGAGCAGAGTAATAATAAATCCAACCTTTGCTCTATCTGTAGGATAAGAGCGGGGTTGTAGTTCGAAATGGATGCTAATCTGGTTTAGAAAGCCACGACACTTCTCCGGTGACCCGCCATAACGTACTGGTGGGGTAATACGGGAAGAAGCACCTACAGTGGCTACCTCTAGACCTGAGACTGCAGGAGAGATAGAAGGAGTACGTGTCTCCTCAGGTGGATTACTAGCACGAGACAAAAGTGCCTGTAGTGCCAAAGCCATCTGATCCATCCTATGTTCCATGGCGTCAAACCTGGGATCCGAAGAACCAAGCTGACTGTTTGTACCTGCAGGATCCATTGGCCCTGTCGTAATGTCAGGATCGGGACAGGGATCCAACACGCAGAGTACAAAGAGTGGAAAGGTACGTATACCGGGCCTTAGAATGGCCGGACTAACGTACCGAGAGTAAAGAATAGTCAGAGGCAAGCCGAGGTCGAGGGAACGAGAAGACAGATAAGCGAGAGACAAGCCGGGTCAAGGGATAACAGAGAAACAGGGTAGTACAACGAGCCGAGTCAAAACCAATGAAGCAAACTAGAATACCAGAGCACTGAGTGACTAGACAAGCTAGAACCACGACAGGGCAATGAGCTGAAGTAAGGAGTAAGCTTAAATACCCTGGCTCTGGATGGAAATCACGCCTCTGACAAGTACCGATTGGATATCGGACACTTGAGTGACAGATGCTCGTGCTAGCGTCATGACGTCACGTATTGAGCGTCCTGCTAGAAAAGGACGTGGATTCCTCGCGGCCGGTGTTTAAGTGACTGGATGAACCGCGAGGAACGGAGGAAACAGCTCGCCTGGACGGATACACCACCAAGTCTCTACCTCCCTTAGAGGTAGAGGCCTCAGGTACCCTGACAGTACCCCCCCTCTCAGATACGCCCACCGGGCGGAATGAACCGGGGCGAGATGGGAAGCGAAGGTGAAATGCTCTGCGAAGGCGAGAAGCATGGACGTCCTCCTGAGGTACCCAACTCCTCTCCTCAGGACCATATCCCTTCCAGTTGACCAGATATTGCAATTTTCCCCTTGAAATTCTGGAGTCAATGATGGAGTTGACCTCGTACTCTTCCCGACCCTCCACCTGAACAGGACGAGGCGAGGAGACCTTAGAAGAGAATTTGTTGCAAATGAGGGGTTTCAACAAGGAGACATGAAAAGAGTTAGGAATGCGTAAGGCAGGTGGCAGAGCAAGGCGATACGCAACCGGATTGATACGAGTGAGAACCCTGTAAGGGCCTATGTAACGGGGAGCAAATTTCATGGACGGAACTTTTAGGCGAATATTCTTAGTACTCAACCATACCCTATCCCCAGGAACAAAAACAGGAGCCGCTCTTCTATGTTTGTCAGCGTGTTTCTTGAACAGCGAGGAACTATGTAATAGAATTTGTCGAGTCTGGTCCCATAATTTCTTCAGGTTGGCGACATGATCATCAACCGACGGTATCCCCTGAGAAGAGGAAACCGAAGGAAAAATCGAAGGATGAAAGCCATAGTTCATGAAGAAAGGGCTAGAGCGAGTTGAATCGCAAACAAGGTTATTGTGTGCGAACTCCGCCCAAGGAATCAGACCGACCCAATCGTCCTGGTGTTCGGAAACAAAGCAACGCAGATACTGTTCGATCTTTTGATTAGTACGTTCAGCAGCTCCGTTAGACTGAGGGTGATAGGCAGAGGAAAAGTTCAATTTGATGCCCATTTGAGAACAAAAGGATCTCCAGAAACGTGAGACAAATTGAGAGCCTCTATCAGAAACAATTTCTGAAGGGATCCCATGTAGACGAAAAACTTCTCTCGCAAAAATCTCCGCCAATTCAGGAGAAGTCGGAAGTTTGGGTAGTGGCACGAAATGGGCCATCTTGGTAAATCTATCCACCACCGTGAGGATAACAGTCTGTCTTTTGGAAGCAGGCAAATCAACGATAAAGTCAATGGACAAACAGGACCAAGGTTTCTCAGGAATGTCCAAGGGGTGTAACAGGCCACATGGAGATGCATGAGATAGTTTAGTCTTGGCACAAGTCTCACAAGCTGCAACGAACTCCTCAATATCCTTACGAAGTGAAGGCCACCAGAAATCCTTGGATATCAGAGAGTACGTCTTGCGAATACCAGGATGACCAGCTATTTTACTTTCATGAAAACATTGTAAGAGCTCCAGTTGAAGTTCAGGGGGAACAAAGTGTCTTCCCTCAGGAGTGTTTCCGGGAGCTAGATGTTGCGATTTCAAGATCTGGTCAAGTAGCGGGGAATGAATTTTGAGACTGGTATTAGCAATAATATTGCATTTGGGTACAATGGAAGACAAAAGTGGTTCAACTGAAGCAGAGGGTTCATATTGGCGAGATAGCGCATCGGCTTTAGAATTCTTTGACCCAGGTCTGTAAGTCAGAACGTAATTGAAATGGGTAAGAAACAACGACCAACGAGCCTGCCTGGAGGACAGACGCTTGGCCTCTCCGATATAGGACAAGTTTTTGTGGTCTGTCAGGATGGTAACAGGATGTAATGTACCTTCCAATAAATGTCTCCATTCTTTCAAAGCCTTGATAACCGCTAGTAATTCTCTGTCACCAATGTCATACCTGCTTTCAGTACCGGTCAATTTTTTAGAGAAAAATCCACATGGATGTAATGGTTTATCAACACCCAACCTTTGAGATAGAACAGCACCTAAACCAGTCTCTGATGCGTCTACCTCGAGCAAAAATGGCAGAGAAGTGTCAGGGTGAACTAAAATTGGAGCGGAAGCGAAAAGCTCCTTGAGAATCTTGAACGCAAGGAGAGCTTCAGTAGTCCAATTCTTAGTGTCAGCCCCCTGTTTGGTCATGTTAGTGATGGGTGCAATAATGGAAGAATAGCCCTTAATAAAGCGCCTATAATAATTGGAAAAACCAATAAATCTCTGTATGGCTTTAAGACCTGTGGGTAAAGGCCACTCTAGAATGGATTGGAGCTTATCCGGATCCATCTTAAATCCCTCCCCAGAGATCACATAGCCGAGAAAGGTTACCTGGGTTTGATCAAAGCTACATTTCTCCAACTTGCAGTACAAGCCATGCTGGAGAAGCTTGTGCAAAACCCTCCTGACTTGTTTGTGATGAATCTCAATGTCACTAGAATGAATGAGTATATCATCTAGGTATACAATGACGCACTCTTGCTGAAATTCCCTAAGAACCTCATTAATCAGATCTTGGAATACTGCTGGCGCATTGCATAACCCAAAAGGCATGACAGTATATTCATAGTGGCCATATCGAGTATTGAATGCCGTCATCCACTCATGTCCCTGCTGGATTCTCACCAAGTTATATGCCCCTCTGAGGTCTAACTTGGTGAAAATTGTAGAGCCCTTCAAACGATCGAAGAGTTCGGTAATCAAGGGAATCGGGTAGGCATTTTTAATGGTTATTTTATTCAAGCCTCGATAATCAATACAAGGTCTCAAAGAACCATCTTTCTTTTTAACAAAAAAAAATCCAGCCCCGGCAGGAGAGGAGGACCTCCTGATGAATCCCTTGTCTAAATTTTCGTGAATATATTCCTCTAGGACTGAGTTCTCCTTTATAGATAATGGGTATACATGACCTCTGGGAGGCATGGTACCAGGGAGTAGGTTAATTTTGCAATCAAAGGACCTGTGTGGGGGTAAGGTATCGGCTTTCTTTTTGTCAAATACTGCCTTTAAATCTAGATACTGAGACGGAATTTGTGTTTCTGTAGGATTGTCAGAGGTATTCGATGTATTAGTTAATCCAAGAGGTAAGACCTTCCGCAAGCATTTTTCTTGACAATTCTCTCCCCACGAAACTATCTCCCCTGATTCCCAATTAATAATAGGGTTGTGTCTCCTCAGCCAGGAGTACCCCAGAACTATGGGAATAGACGGAGAAGAAATGAGCATCAAGGATATATCCTCTTTATGCAGGATGCCAACAGTCAAGTTAATCGGTATGGTTTCATGAAAAATAACAGGCTCAAGTAACGGTCTACCATCGATGGCCTCAACAGCCAGAGGTATCTCTTTTAACTGGGATGGAATAGCATGCTTGGCAGCAAAACCCTGATCTATAAAGCTCTCAGCAGCTCCAGAATCGATTAGTGCCATAGTCTTAACTACTCCCTTCTCCCACTTTAAAGAAACGGGTAACACAAGCCTGAGCTCCTTGTAGTTGTGAATAGAGGACAAAGTAGAAACACCCAAGGCCTGTCCTCTAGAGGAACTTAGGTGCGAGCGTTTCCCGAACGATTGGGACAATTTAGGCGTAAATGACCCCTGACTCCACAATACATACATAAACCCTCCCTTCTCCTGTACTGTTTCTCCCTTTCAGTGAGATGAGTACTGCCTATCTGCATAGGTTCAGGAATACGTAAGTCTTCGAACTCAGAGATTTGAAAGGTAGGCGCTAGTTTAAAGGAGGGTCTACGGGTCCTATCTCGAGTGTTCTGCCTCTCTCTTAAGCGTTCATCAATACGAGATATAAAAGAAATTAAATCCTCCAAATTTTCAGGGAGTTCTCTAGTAGCGACCTCGTCAAGAATTACATCTGATAACCCATTCAGAAACACATCTATATAAGCCTGTTCGTTCCACTTAACTTCTGCCGCCAAGGATCTGAACTCTAGTGCATAATCCACAAGTGTTCGATTGTCCTGTTTAAGGCGCAACATTAATCTAGCTGCATTGACCTTTCTGCCAGGAGGGTCAAAAGTTCTTCTAAACGCAGCTACAAAGGCATTATAATTATAGACGAGTGGATTATCATTCTCCCATAAAGGATTGGCCCATCTCAAAGCTTTTTCAATGAGCAGAGTAATAATAAATCCAACCTTTGCTCTATCTGTAGGATAAGAGCGGGGTTGTAGTTCGAAATGGATGCTAATCTGGTTTAGAAAGCCACGACACTTCTCCGGTGACCCGCCATAACGTACTGGTGGGGTAATACGGGAAGAAGCACCTACAGTGGCTACCTCTAGACCTGAGACTGCAGGAGAGATAGAAGGAGTACGTGTCTCCTCAGGTGGATTACTAGCACGAGACAAAAGTGCCTGTAGTGCCAAAGCCATCTGATCCATCCTATGTTCCATGGCGTCAAACCTGGGATCCGAAGAACCAAGCTGACTGTTTGTACCTGCAGGATCCATTGGCCCTGTCGTAATGTCAGGATCGGGACAGGGATCCAACACGCAGAGTACAAAGAGTGGAAAGGTACGTATACCGGGCCTTAGAATGGCCGGACTAACGTACCGAGAGTAAAGAATAGTCAGAGGCAAGCCGAGGTCGAGGGAACGAGAAGACAGATAAGCGAGAGACAAGCCGGGTCAAGGGATAACAGAGAAACAGGGTAGTACAACGAGCCGAGTCAAAACCAATGAAGCAAACTAGAATACCAGAGCACTGAGTGACTAGACAAGCTAGAACCACGACAGGGCAATGAGCTGAAGTAAGGAGTAAGCTTAAATACCCTGGCTCTGGATGGAAATCACGCCTCTGACAAGTACCGATTGGATATCGGACACTTGAGTGACAGATGCTCGTGCTAGCGTCATGACGTCACGTATTGAGCGTCCTGCTAGAAAAGGACGTGGATTCCTCGCGGCCGGTGTTTAAGTGACTGGATGAACCGCGAGGAACGGAGGAAACAGCTCGCCTGGACGGATACACCACCAAGTCTCTACCTCCCTTAGAGGTAGAGGCCTCAGGTACCCTGACAGTGGGGCCTTTTCGGGTTGAGGATGGAGTCAAGCTCAACTCCCAGTCCTACTGCCAGTTTCTGGAAGACCCCTTCTTCAAGCAGTGGTACAGGAAGAAGTCTGCATCCTTCAAGAAAAACATGATTTTCATGCAGGACAATGCTCCATCACACGCGTCCAAGTACTCCACAGCGTGGCTGGCCAGAAAGGGTATAAAAGAAGAAAATCTAATGACATGGCCTCCTTGTTCACCTGATCTGAACCCCATTGAGAACCTGTGGTCCATCATCAAATGTGGGATTTACAAGGAGGGAAAACAGTACACCTCTCTGGACAGTGTCTGGGAGGCTGTGGTTGCTTCTGCACGCAATGTTGATGGTGAACAGATCAAAACACTGACAGAATCCATGGATGACAGGCTTTTGAGTGTCCTTGCAAAGAAAGGTGGCTATATTGGTCACTGATTTGTTTTTGTTTTGTTTTTGAATGTCAGAAATGTATATTTGTGAATGTTGAGATGTTATATTGGTTTCACTGGTAAAAATAAATAATTGAAATGGGTATATATTTGTTTTTTGTTAAGTTGCCTAATAATTATGCACAGTAATAGTCACCTGCACACACAGATATCCCCCTAAAATAGCTATAACTAAAAACAAACAAAAAACTACTTCCAAAAATATTCAGCTTTGATATTAATGAGTTTTTTGGGTTCATTGAGAACATGGTTGTTGTTCAATAATAAAATTAATCCTCAAAAATACAACTTGCCTAATAATTCTGCACTCCCTGTATTTCATGGGGGAAAGATGGAAGACATCTAGTAAGAGATGGAAGGCAGGAGACAGGCAGTTTGTGGCGTGTTCCGGGAGAGCTGTGCAGAGATCAGGAAAGGAGAGGTAAATCTGTGTATCTTTAGCATATAACTGAAATCCAAAGAGATGCACAAGGTTGAAAGGGAGAGTTGCGAAACTCATAAGATGGGTCAGGAGATACACCTAAAAGGATGGGTGGGTGCAGAGCGTAAGGTGGGGGGGAGGAAGTGGTGGTCCCAACATACCATTCTCCCCGCATGCCAAGTCACCTAAATATGCCTCTATTCTACAGTATGATTGTTAACCCATTTGTTCAGATATCAGCGTGATTATAACTGAATGATGATTTTAAATTGGAATATGTGATAACAATGCTGTCTAGCTTATCTATTGAAACACTTTACATTTGAATAATTACTTGATGGCAGCACTTTCAACATTTTTAAAATGTAAAATTATAGTGCTGAAACAGTTAATATCGCTCATGAGACCCAGGTGGGACAGAATAATTACCACTTGTCTTAATTAGTTTTTTTAACCATTGGAATGCAGGGACATATTTCATTTCTGGAACTAATTTTTAAACTTATTTGAATTTCTTTCAATGTGAATGTTTCATGTTGTGCAAAATGGTCCAATAATTTGTATCAAATATGTTACAGATCAAGTTGAAGATCATACGCTTTTATAAATAGGATTATTTCCACCCAAAAAAAAACAACCTAAACCATATCTTGTCAAATTATGTTTGGATGCTCTGGAAACACATTATTTTAACATTATTTTAAAATGCAAAAGCAATAATTGAACTATGAAACATAATACATTATTCTGTAATTTGGTATTTTGTAAATACAGATTTATTGTGGCTGACACAAAATATTGCCGAGTGAAAGATCTGATTCCCCAAATGGAAATCCTGTCCAGATACTGAAACGAGGATAAAAGCTGACTTGTCAGGCCATGTTACGATATGGTAAGTGGAATCAGGCAATCAGGCCATGTTACGATATGGTAAGTGGAATCAGGCAATCAGGCCATGTTACGATATGGTAAGTGGAATCAGGCAATCAGGCCATGTTACGATGTGGTAAGTGGTATCAGGCAATCAGGCCATGTTACAATGTGGTAAGTGGAATCAGGCAATCAGGCCATGTTACGATGTGGAAAGCAGAATCAGGCAATCAGGCCATGTTGCGATGTGGTAAGTGGAATCAGGCAATCAGGCCATGTTACGATGTGGTAAGTGGTATCAGGCAATCAGGCCATGTTACGATGTGGTAAGTGGAATTAGGCAATCAGGCCATGTTACGATATGGTAAGTGGAATCAGGCAATCAGGCAATCAGGCCATGTTATGATGTGGTAAGTGGAATCAGGCAATCAGGCCATGTTATGATGTGGAAAGCAGAATGAGGCAATCAGGCCATGTTGCGATGTGGTAAGTGGAATCAGGCAATCAGGTCATGTTACGATGTGGTAAGTGGTATCAGGCAATCAGGCCATGTTACGATGTGGAAAGTGGTATCAGGCAATCAAGCCATGTTACGATGTGGTAAGTGGAATCAGGCAATCAGGCCATGTTACAATGTGGTAAGTGGAATCAGGCAATCAGGCCATGTTACGATGTGGAAAGTAGAATCAGGCAATCAGGCCATATTGCGATTTGGTAAGTGGAATCAGGCAATCAGGCCATGTTACGATGTGGTAAGTGGAATCAGGCAATCAGGCCATGTTACGATGTGGTAAGTGGAATCAGGCAATCAGGCCATGTTGCAATGTGGTAAGTGGAATCAGGCAATCAGGCCATGTTAGGATATGGTAAGTGGTATCAGGCAATCAGGCCATGTTACGATGTGGTAAGTGGTATCAGGCAATCAGGCCATGTTACGATGTGGTAAGTGGAATCAGGCAATCAGGCCATGTTACGATGTGGTAAGTGGAATCAGGCAATCAGGCCATGTTACGATGTGGACAGTAGAATCAGGCAATCAGTCCATGTTACGATATGGTAAGTGGTATCAGGCAATCAGGCCATGTTACGATGTGGTAAGTGGAATCAGGCAATCAGGCCATGTTACGATGTGGACAGTAGAATCAGGCAATCAGTCCATGTTACGATATGGTAAGTGGTATCAGGCAATCAGGCCATGTTACGATGTGGTAAGTGGTATCAGGCAATCAGGCCATGTTACGATGTGGTAAGTGGTATCAGGCAATCAGGCCATGTTACGATGTGGTAAGTGGTATCAGGCAATCAGGCCATGTTACGATGTGGTAAGTGGAATCAGGCAATCAGGCCATGTTACGATATGGTAAGTGGAATCAGGCAATCAGGCCATGTTACGATATGGTAAGTGGAATCAGGCAATCAGGCCATGTTACGATATGGTAAGTGGTATCAGGCAATCAGGCCATGTTACGATGTGGTAAGTGGTATCAGGCAATCAGGCCATGTTACGATGTGGTAAGTGGAATCAGGCAATCAGGCCATGTTACGATGTGGTAAGTGGAATCAGGCAATCAGGCCATGTTACGATGTGGACAGTAGAATCAGGCAATCAGTCCATGTTACGATATGGTAAGTGGTATCAGGCAATCAGGCCATGTTACGATGTGGTAAGTGGAATCAGGCAATCAGGCCATGTTACGATGTGGACAGTAGAATCAGGCAATCAGTCCATGTTACGATATGGTAAGTGGTATCAGGCAATCAGGCCATGTTACGATGTGGTAAGTGGTATCAGGCAATCAGGCCATGTTACGATGTGGTAAGTGGTATCAGGCAATCAGGCCATGTTACGATGTGGAAAGTAGAATCAGGCAATCAGGCCATGTTACGATGTGGTAAGTGGAATCAGGCAATCAGGCCATGTTACGATATGGAAAGTGGAATCAGGCAATAAGGCCATGTTACGATGTGGTAGGTGGAATCAGGCAATCAGGCCATGTTACGATGTGGTAAGTGGAATCAGGCAATCAGGCCATGTTACGATGTGGTAAGTGGTATCAGGCAATCAGGCCATGTTACGATGTGGTAAGTCTTTAAAGTGTAATGTTCTTCTTTTTAGAAATTTCTTGTAGTTGACACATTCTGCTAACTGGCAGAAAACCTAACCTGACTCACCTGCACAGCTGCATTTGTAACTATGATTTATTTCAATTTACATCAAAGTTAATCTCCTCAGTGCTCTTATTATTTGGACCAACTCTTTTTTTTTTTTTTTAATACAAATTTGTCATAAGTTGGTTCAGAATGACATAATTACATGCAATCCTTACTTTTTAGGGCATCTCTATGTTTTATGTTTATTTTATTTTTTTAACCCCTTAAGGACACATGACATGTCTGACACGTCATGATTCCCTTTTATTCCAGAAGTTTGGTCCTTAAGGGGTTAAGTGGGCCAAAAACAAGCATATATAGTATAACAGGTAATGGAACACAATGGGTTTTATTTACTAAAATACTGGATTTTGTGCAGATGGACAAAATTAGATGAAAATGGCTAAACTCTGATTGCAATTCTCATATTTACTGAAAGCCAATTCCAGTTTGAATCCCGCCATCCCAACCAATTCTGCACAATATGTCTGGATGCATTTGGTGTCTGGTTTGAAATCAGTTCTTTTCGCATCTGAACTCTAGACAAAGTTTTGGATCCAGAACATTTATAAAGCACCAATTTTAAGCTAAATGTATCTGGTAGGAAGCACATTCACAATTTATCTTTTACTTACTTTTTGCAAGTGAACGATAATTTTAAATACGATTTGCCCATTGGCAGTGCTAGCCTATGATGGTCAATATGATCCCCATGTTAGTATGTCAGCTTTCAATGCTTCTTACCTTCCCCTACCTCCATGCTGCAGGTGAGGGTACTAAAAACTAAAAGCTAGTGACTCTTATTGCTGCCCAGTCGCTAAGGAAGGATCCATCAATTGTGAATTGGGGTGGGGGAAGAGGGGTGGAGTGGGATCCTGGCACTGGTCCCTCCAATGTTGTAACACATGGGCATTGGCTAGGGGCTGAAATTCAATAATGTTTGGTGGACAGGTCACTGTCTACCTCTATGGTCCCACTGCTGGCCACCAGTTGGAGGCACTGTAATAAAACATAGGGGGAGGGAGGAGCACTAAACTATGTTATGGTCCCCACCCACAGCTGGGTTGGGGGATACTAATTTAATAAATGGGGGACATACCACAGTCATTCCCACCCTTGGCCAGTGCTCTGGGTCTATTTAATAAACAATGTGCATGGGGGTGGGGGAATTAAAACAACAAGGGGTTGTTGTAATTTACTTGGGGTATACTTGTAAATAAAGTCCTCAAAGGACGAAGATGGATTTATTTTTGTGCAAGGCAGTGTGTATTTTTTTTATCACCTTTATTTTGCTGTTCTTTTTATTTTTAATAGAGGCATCTGTGGTTAATCATGTGGTGACTGGGAAGGAGAGACTTACTGCTTTACTCTTGTGCATTATCCAAATCAATGAACAACCACGAGAGAACAGGAATATTTAGGGGAGACGAGAGCCTGAAAATTCGGCCTGTAGAAGACCCTGAGATCTGAATACGGTTTTAGCTATATATACACCAATTCATTGTTATATATAACCTTAATAAATAGAAATGAATCAAATGAATTAGTGGACGCCTTTGTGATTTAACAGAAAAAATTGATTCATTGATGACATATCTGACCATGTTTACATTGTTAGGTGGATAAAGCTTTCAAACATAGAGGCCAACTTCCATCAAAAGGAAATATTGTGTTTTCCATTATAGCTCACAGTTTTTTTTATTTGTATTGGACAGAGACCAATTTAACCCAACCAGTGAGTCAGAAACCCCAACAATTACACATTTATGTAGACCAGGAAAAACATTGTATCCAGAGATAAACAAAATATGGTTCCAGGAAAGAATAAAAAAATGTTCATTTAAAATAGCATACCGGTAATTACAATACACATCTATAGGTCTATGCCCATTGATGGAACATGAATGACAAAGATATGAAAAATACTGTTTATTTTCTTATGGGTCTGTCATGGAAACACAGATCTGTGTGATATCTGAAGTAAAGCGTATTACTTGTTTACGTTCTCCGTGACACATTATGGAGATATTCAGTATATTTTACTGCATTGTAAGAACTTAAAGAATACTGTTTAATATTCTTCAAGGCTACAATCAAACAATTTAGTTTTCGTGTACTATTTATTTGTATGTAATGCATGGTTTACAACAGGGCTCAACATTTCAATTCTTTAGATGCTATTCAGATCTAAAAGTTATTTGCCACCTGAACCCTGTGGACATAGCATTGTGTTAATTTAAGACGTGTCTTCTTCATGTCAACGTGAATCAAAGCCCATTACTAGTGGCCTTTCCTTCTCCTTCACTGTTTATAAGTAGTAGCCCAATATCTCCCTTCCTTGTCCTGCATGAGTACGAACCAAGTAAAATCCCAGTGAATGATACTACGTCACCACATTCCACATGCCGTGTTCATTTCTGCTGACACTGGTCCTGGAGGAAGTTGCTGGAGGTAGTTGGTGAGCTTGAAGTAGAGGCTTGTTAGTGGCCCAGTCTGCATGGGCGCTACGTGTAAGTCAGCCCTGCAAGCCTGACTACCCATATTCAGAGTACTGAACAAGTGTTATTTTATGTATTGGGGCTGATCTGTTCTATAGTAATTGTAAATTGTGAAAAAGAGTTTGAGTTCAGGGCTTATAAGGATGTCCTGTGTTTGTCAGTGCTGAAAAAACAGAACATGTGGATAGAATTACCTTTCAGTAATTGATGATAAAAGAGGTGAGCTTGCTGGTTCCTGGTTCTGACTGGCCTAATATATGTAAGAGAAATGTATTAAATAGTTTGTGTCCTATAAGTACATTTGTACACACGTGTGTATGTGTGCTATGCCTTCTATAACTGATTATTCATAACATAAACTGGTTTATTGACTAAACCAGGAGTCTGAAAACATTTACAATACTATAAAGTAAGAAAAGTATCATCGGGTCCAGTATCCCGATCTAAATTCTGCATGTTGGTTCACTTGTTTATTTGCTTGTTATGTATTTATTGAGGCAGACCCTCGCAGCCTGTTACTTTGCAGACCCTACCTAAGGCCGTGATGGATAACTTTGACTATGCAGACATTGGTGGACTACATTTCCCATGATGCACATCCATTCTCACAGCATCATTAATAAATAGTATACAAATATCTATCTTGAGATATGTTTACAAAGACTAAAAATGACTTTTGGCTGCACCTTCAGGATCAAATGGTTAATTATCTCCCACATCTTGGGAAGTCGTAGAATCAATGGGTTACAGATGTTTGAATTCATTGACATCATCAAAAATACTAACCCATGAATCATACACAAAAATAAATATTTACTTGTAGTCTGGGGTTGTGTAGACAAACTGTTCTGACAGCCACAAATTGTAACACACGTGCTTAAATATGCATGGCCTAAAAACTCACATTTTTTTTTGTACTTTACTTCACTTTACTGTGAAAAAAAACATTTAGTACAATTTATTTTTAAATTTACTTTTTTTTTGTCCGTTGAACTGTTTTTCGATGAACACATTCTTTCTTTTAATTTCCAAGACATTGAGGTAGCTGACGACTCTAGCTAATCATTTCATTGGTTCTGTGAATTACAGTCTCTGTGGAGGTGAAGACCAAAGATGTTAAGTGATGAAGAAACAGGGTTTGTCTGTGAGGAAGTAGAAATACAAAAACAACCAATTATATTTAACCTTGGGGTCCACAGGCTGGCTCTCCACATCATTTTCCTTATCTTAAACCTCATAGTAAATGGAGCTAAAGATCAATGAAAATGCAAGTATTTAGTAGACCAGGAAATAAGAAGTCGAGAACCAACAAGGATATATTATCTGTGATTTTGTTGTGCTTGAGAATTCCAATTACTTTTGATCTGGCTTTCTGCAGGGAAACATCAGCTGTGAATGGTTCTTCCTATGATAAGTACTTGATAGCTTTGTAACAATCTTAGTTTATTATGATTTATTAGTTTTTTTTTTTAGTATATTGCACGGGGTCATTAGTAACTCGTGACTTTATTTTGTTAGAATGTGAATCTATAATTAGAGTCTAAGGATTTACAACATAACTAATGCAATAGCTAAATGTTGGGTATTCATTTATTTGTATAAGAAGAATCAATATACCTAATTTTCATAGTTTTCATAAGTGGGGAGCAGATGTTATTTTTAAGTTTTCTAGAATGCCTACATAGGATATATATAAAAAATAAACAATAAATAAAATATTGCGAACAAGAAATGAGGAGAACCATGGTCAGTTGGAGCTTACAGTTTTGTCAGTTATGGATCTTGCCTGGCAATGTTTGAAGAATGTTTCTAAAATGTTCCATGCATTCTATTAAAACATACTCAGAGTGCACATTCAAGCCTAATGACTTGCTAGGCCAGCATAGATTTTTTACAAGTTCATGTCAAACAAGTTAAATAGATTATTTACAGACAACGAGTGAATACACCCCAAACAAAGGGGAACTCAATGTTGGTATATAGGGGGGGGGGAGGGGGTGGAGAATTTAATATTTACAGCTTAAATAACTTGCTTTAAGAGAAGCCTGGTGAGACAGTAAGTCAAATCCCCACAGTTATATTTGTACAAAATGTATCCAGTGATAAACACTTTATTAGGTATAGTGATGTCGCGAACATAAAATTTTCCGTTTGCGAATGGCGAACGCAAACTTCCGCAAATGTTCGCGAACGGGCGAACCGCCATAGACTTCAATAGGCAGGCAAATTTTAAAACCCACAGGGACTCTTTCTGGCCAAAATAGTGATGGAAAAGTTGTTTCAAGGGGACTAACACCTGGACTGTGACATGCCGGAGGGGGATCCATGGCAAAACTCCCATGGAAAATTACATAGTTGATGCAGAGTCTGGTTTTAATCCATAAAGGGCATAAATCACCTAACATTCCTAAATTGTTTGGAATAACGTGCTTTAAAACATCAGGTATGATGTTGTATCGATCAGTGACAGACCAAACTCCCCGTTTAACGCACCGCAAACAACCGCAAACAGTCAATTTGCACAACCGCAAACTCCCCATTTGCACAAGGTTGGATACCAAGCTAGCCATGTCCCGTTCCTTGTCCTCACTGATGTCATTGAAGGTCTCTTCCTCCACCCAGCCACGTACAACACCAAGGGTCCCCGAAAGGTGACAACAAGCCCCCTGTATTTTTTCCCTTCGTATAGTGGCAGTACTTACAAGTGGGATGTTCCTTAGGATTCTGGACAAGAAGCTCCCCCTTCTTTAGAATTTAAATGCTGTGCTCCGCCTGCTGCCTCCATATAAGCTGTAACCCAGAGACACTCACCAACAGTTCTTCTTGTCCCGGCAACGGGACGGACAGGTTCCCCCACAGTGCAGGTGGAGATTTGGTGCGTTCAGCACAGGTTGCTGACCGGGAGGTGAGTGCCCGATAGTTTCCCGGGTGGGAACTGAGCGGCAGCAGTACTTCCGGGTTCGCGTTACGGAACGCGACCGGGTACTGTCTTTTGTGTTTTTTTCTGACGGAGTTCCCAGGTGGTCCTCCTTCATTGCTCATTACGCATGCGCACAGCGGTGGAACGCACGCCCGGGAGGCTTTGCGTTCCACCAAACACAGAATCGCGCTACTGAGCATGCGTGAAACGGTGTTTGGCGCCAAATTGAAAATTTGGATACATGGCTGTGCAGGACCTTCCTGACCCCAAGGGTGGGTGTACAGTTCTGGTTCTCTGTGTCACCTGCCCTCCTACACGGATCTTAGGTGATTTAAGGTGAATATCAGTGCAGAGCTGAATTTGCAGGTTCAGCGGTTCTCAGAGCTCAGAGCGTTTGGCTACAAGCCCTGGAAGATTCCCTTATGGGAAATCTGATACAGATCCTTCCCATCTCTTGTTCCTACTGAAAGATGAGTTTTCTTCGTTTATCAGCGAGGATTATGGGTTTGTCGTCAGTAGCCAGAAGAGCTCTTTGGCTACGAACATGGACAGCTGACTCTGCGTCTAAGGCATCCTTATGTGAATTACCCTTTGAAAGGAACAACATTTTTTGGCACTCCTTTGGAAGACATTATTAGACAGATGTCTGATACGAAGAAAGCCCTGCCTCTGCAATCAAGAACCCAGGGATATTAAAGTTTTCAGTACAAGGGTCAGAGGTCCTTTCGTTACCAGGGTGGTTTTGCAGGTTTC
This sequence comes from Pelobates fuscus, assembly GCF_036172605.1. Classification (NCBI taxonomy): domain Eukaryota; kingdom Metazoa; phylum Chordata; class Amphibia; order Anura; family Pelobatidae; genus Pelobates; species Pelobates fuscus. The sequence continues at coordinate 41,435,656 of NC_086321.1, read as the reverse complement.
AAAAACATGGTGGCCTATGGCCATACCAGCCTGAAAATCCCTGATCTCGTCAGATCTCAGAAGCCATCCAGACTTGGGCCTGGTTAGTACTTGTATGGGAGACCAACTAGGTACCTCAAATAAACAGCCAGTGGTCTAGACAGGTATCCAACAGGCATGACAAAAGCGTTTTTTGACGCCATAAGAGTGGGAGGACGCCTTCGGTTCTTCGCCCATGACTGGGAAAGAGTGCTTCAAATAGGTGGTTTACAAGAACCATTTCAGAAGGTTACAGAATAAAGTTTCATCGAAACCACGTCCATCCTTCCTACTATCAAGCTATCCATCAAGAGTAAGACAAATGCTCTTCTTCTTTAAGAAATATGGTAGAGAGGTACCCAAACGTTGGGAATTTCAGGGAGTTTACTCACGCTTTTTTTCTGGTTCAAAAACCAGATGGATCTTTCCGGCCGTTCCTAGACCTGAAACTAGTAAACACCTGCTTACCATAACAGAAGTTCCGTATGGAACGTATTTTGTCTTTTGACACACATTTTACAAAGGGAGATTACATGGCAGAGTTTGTTTTTAAATATGCTTATCTCCATGAACCGGTTTCAGAATCTTCCCGGAAGTTTCTCAGGTTTGCGGTTCTAGCAAGAAAGCGAAGGATTCTCCATTTACAATTCAACTCTTCCCTTTGGCCTGTCCTCAGCTCTTCGAGCTTTTACGAAAATCCTGGCACCCATAGCGGCAGTTTTACGTCTGAAAGGTATCTCGATTGTTCCATACCTGGACGTTTGGTTCCTGAAGGCCCAATAAAGACAACTGCTAAATCTTCATCTCAAGATTACAATGAAGGTTTTAAGAGATCACGGTTGGATCCTGAACCTGGAAAAATCCAAGCTGACTGCGTCACGAAGTCTAGAGTTCTTGGGTCTTAGAGGAAATTCACAGTCCCTCTCTCTTTTTCTACCATTAGTGAAACAAATGAGGATTTTAAAAGCCGTATCAAAGCTGCATAAAAACCTAAGTTCATTCAGAGATGTTATGAGGTTCTAGGCCTCCTCGCTTCTGCAATCCAGCAGTGGCCTGGGCAAAGGCAGAAGCAAAACCATTGCAATGGGACATCCTTTCCTAATGGACACGAAAACAGGAAGATCTAGACTCTCCCTTCCACCTATCCAAATGGGTGAAAAGACTCCTGAACTGGTGGAAACACAGAAGCAAAATCTCAAAGGGCCTATCGTTTGCTCAGAAACAATGGTTTATGATATCCACAGATGCCTCCCAGATGGGTTGGGGCGCCCATCTAGTTTCTCAGTTCCGTCAGGTCTTGGAACAGAGTGGAGGCAGGCGCTTCCTGGAGTTTCAGGGATTAAATGCGGTTTGGAAGGCACTGGTTTCCTTCCTTTCAGCCGTCACCAATCAGTCAATGAGGATTCAGTCGGACAACGCCACTACAGTGGCTTTTTTGAATCACCAGGGAGGCACGAAGGTAAAAGCTCTACAAGAGCTCTGCTACCACATATGTCTTGGGCTCAAGCGAATCTTCTCGCTATATTAGCTACCCATATCAGAGGGTCTCTAAACGTTATTGCAGACGGCCTCTGCAGAAGCCTTTCGTCTCAGGCAGACTGGGCACTGTCAAGCCAAGTTTTTTTTTTTGGGAGCTGGGTTCACGCTTCGGCAGGCCGGAGATAGACCTATTTGCCACAAGGAGAAACCGGAAAGTCCAATGATTTGCTTCCCTCCATCAGGAGATTGCCCAGTTGTTCTAGACGGTCTATCAATACCTTGGAACTTCGACATGGCTTATGTTTTCCCTCCTGTCGCTCTTATACCACGGATTGTTCACAAGTAAGTTGGAGAAGGCAAGTAATTTGGCAGTCCTGCCCTCCTGGCTGAACAGGAGTTGGTTTCGGAAGTGGAAAACATGACAATGTCACGTAGGCATCTCCCAGTCTCTTCTCAAATATTGGAGAATGTGACTCTCCCCGTGGAAACTCTGGAGATATTTCACCTGACGGCAGGGTTGCTGCAAGGGTGATCCTTCAAGGCCATGGTCTTTCTGACCTTATGTGAGGTGTTGCTGTCTTCTGTCCGCTGGTCCACTTCGAAAATCTATTTCAGAGTTTGGATTAAGTTCAGAACCTGGTGTTCACTTCGAGGTTTGGATCCGGCCAAAGCCTCTATCCCGGAAATTCTTTATTTTTTGCAAGATGGGTTTGAAGCCGGCCTGGGAGTATCCACGCTCAAAGGCCAGATTTCAGCTCTAAATCGCTTCCTGGTTCATGACATTGCCTCAAACCTGCTTATTCGAAGATTTCTTGAGTCATAAGGCTGAAGGGGCCTCCTAAGTTAAGTACCTTTTCCTACTTGGGATCTGTCTCTGGTGCTTCGAGCCCTTTGTGAACCACCGTTTGAACCATTACTGGAGGTTCCTATCAGGTTTCTTACCTTCAAGACGGTTCTCCTGGTGACTATCACCTCTGCTAGATGAGTAGGTGTGATCCGAGCTCTCTCTTTCTCTCCGGAATTCACCATGTTTTCATCAAGACAAGGTGGTCCTGCACACCAAGCCTTCTTTTTTGCCTAAGGTTATTTCTAGTGCTGCGATTAATCTATTGTCCTACCGGTTTTTTGTCGATCTCCTACATCGGATCTGGAAAGAAAGTGACATCTCCTAGATGTTAGAAGTTCCCTGAAAATCTGTCTTCAGAAGTCTCAGGGATTAGATCCTTAGATCATCTATTGTATTCTTTCAGGGCACTAACAGGGATTGGGCTGTCTTAGGACCCTCTTTGCCCAGATGGCTAACGTATACAATCAGGTTGGCTTATCAATCCAAAGGGATTCCCCTTAGTTTCCCTTTAAAGGCTCGTTCCGCTAGAGCTATGGCGACCTCCTGGGCTGAAAAAGCGGCCGCCTCACCTGAAGACATCTGCAAAGCTGCTGCTTGGTCTTCCTTACATAGTTACATAGTTACATAGTTACATAGTTAGATAGCTGAAAAGAGACTTGCGTCCATCAAGTTCAGCCTTCCTCACACCTGTTTTTTGCTGTTGATCCAAAAGAAAAAAAAAAAAAAAAAAAAAAAAAACCCAGTTTGAAGCACAATTTTGCAACAAGCTAGGACAAAAAATTCCTTCTTGACCCCAGAATGGCAGTCAGATTTATCCTTGAATCAAGCAGTTATTACCCTACATTGAAAGATTATATCCTTGAATATTCTGTCTTTGCAAGTATGCATCTAGTAGCTGTTTGAACATCTGTATGGACTCTGATAAAACCACTTCTTCAGGCAGAGAATTCCACATCCTGATTGTTCTTACAGTAAAAAAATCTTTCCTTTGCCTTAGACGAAATCTTCTTTCTTCCAGTCTTAACGCATGGCCTCGTGTCCTATGTAAAGTCCGGTTTGTGAATAGATTTCCACACAATGGTTTGTATTGGCCCCGAATATATTTGTATAATGTTATCATATCCCCTCTCAGGCGACGTTTTTCTAAACTAAATAGGTTTAAATTTGTTAACCTTTCTTCATAGCTGATATGTTCCATTCCTTTTATTAATTTTGTAGCCCGCCTCTGCACTTTTTCTAGTGCCATGATATCCTTCTTTAGAACAGGTGCCCAAAATTGCACAGCATATTCAATATGCGGTCTTACCAGTGATTTATAGAGAGGCAAAATGATATTCTCGTCCCGAGAATGAATGCCCTTTTTCATGCATGACAATACCTTACATGCTTTTATCAAGCATTGTAGGCTGGACGTATTCTCATCATCTGGAGCTGCTTTGGGCGTAAGGTGCTACAAGCTGTGGCCTGCTGAGTTCCCACCCTTTGTTTTATGCAGGGGTCTTGCTATATCCCACTTGTAAGTACTGCCACTATACGAAGGGAAAAACAGTAATTTTACTTACCATAAATTCCTTTTTTCTTAGTATAGTGGCAGTACTGGCTTTCCCTCCGCTTTTTTTAAATAGATTAAATTCTATGCATCATTCGGTCTCCGTTTGGTTCTTTTGTATTACTGGTGAGTGTCTCTGGGTTACAGCTTATATGGAGGCAGCAGGCGGAGCACAGCATTTAAATTCTAAAGAAGGGGGAGCTTCTTGTCCAGAATCCTAAGGAATATCCCACTTGTAAGTACTGCCACTATACTAAGAAAAAAGGAATTTACGGTAAGTAAAATTACTGTTTTTTTTTTTAAATGTACACTACTGTTACACCAGATATGACTTGCACTGGTGTGACACTGTGCCCTGGCAGGCCCTGAAACGCACACGTGTGAAGGAAACTGACTGCTATTATTTCACAGTCAAATTTCTAGTTTTTTTTTTTAATGTACACTACTGTTACACCAGATATGAGTTGCACTGGTGTGACACTGTGCCCTGGCAGGCCCTGAAACGCACACGTGTGAAGGAAACTGACTGCTATTATATTACAGTCAAAAAAGTTTTTTGTTTTTTTTAAATGCAAGCTATTGTGACACCAGATATGAGTGGTGGCACTTGGCAAGTGGGCACAGTATACGCTGTGAGCCTGACACAGGCGGGCAGGCAACTGCAATTAGATTACACAGAAAAAAAAAAAGCAGACTGATGTTCTAGCCCTAAAAAGGGCTTTTTGGGGTGATTTCCTTACAGCAGAGATCAGATGAGTCCTTCAGGACTGTAGTGGACACTGAATACACTGGCCTAGCTATCGATTTCCCTATTAAATCAGCAGCAGCTACACTGTCCCTCCTCTCACTAAGAATGCAGCTTCCGGGGGGCGGGGCCTAGCTGTCATGGAGGAAAGACGCACTTCGTGTGAGCTCCCTCAATATCTCACTTTAAGCAGCTATCAACAAGCGAATTTCACCCCAGAAGAGGATGACCCAGCAATGTTGCTCCTACCTGACCGACCCGACATGCTTAATAGCGGTCAGCAACTCGACAGAGTCTTACTTACCTCCGCGTGGCAAGTGTGGCCTGGTGCTCACCGGGCGGGAGAGGCAGCCGATCTCCCAATCCTGGGATGCCCAGGAGCAGCTACTTCCCGGCAGGAGCTCCGTTACCCCCCCCTCGGACCGGTGGGGGTTATCCCGGTCCACCCCTGAGAGGCTGTCTGGAGCTAACGGACGCACAGAGCACAGCCGCCCAGGCTGAAATACTCATCTGCGACTCTCCCAATATGGCGGCAGCCGCGTGTCCTCCTGGTACCAGCAAAGCATGGCAGGATATTGAGTCTAAGCTGGACAGACTCTTTAATCAATTAAGCAATTAAGCAAATAACAAGCAGGAAGCCCCAACAAGCTCCACCACAGCCCCAACAAGCTCCACCACAGCTAAGCGAAGCAGTCCCCATTAAAATCTACCAACGCAAAAGGCGTCGAAGACGGGACCGGAGGCACAAACAGAAATGCACAGCCTGCCCCACGTCAAGCACTCACCTCCACCTTAAGCCACCACAATCCCGCACCGGACGTGAAGCACCACCGGGACAGATCCGACCACCCGACAAAACAAGCTTCCACCACCTCAAGCCGCAAACCCGGCACTCAGCCAGAGACTTGCCTTTGTTGTTCCAGGTATCAGGGACTCCCAGGGTCTGCACCTGGCGCCCAGAAGGGATCGGATGAGCACAAGCAATAAACAGCAGCCTGCCAAGCATGTCCCACTATAGCCGATCCTCCCCACCATGCCTTTGATCACATGAACTGCTCTCTGCACATTAACTAATCGTAAAGTAGCAAGTGTTTAAACCTGTCATTATTTCACCTCCTAAAGAGTTTATTGTCGTAGTTCCTTACATGCCTTTACCTTAACCGTTCATGTATTATGTTATTCACTAGTCTCATCTCATGGGGCGACTCACACTTGATTTATAACTAGTGGTGGAGCTGCTGATATAAATACACAGTTGATAACGTGCAAGCTACACCCTAAACATGACAGCCATCTTTCACAACAATGTACTGCTATATACTCATACCCTCAGTGCAACTAGCCATGATATACGCACGTTCAGCCTAGCATGCTCAAATATAACACACTTCTGTCTAAAAAAAAAAAAACGAATAAAAAACAAAAACAAAAATGCAGCTTCAGAATGAATCTAAAATGGATGCTGTCCAGGAGGTGAGAGGGTCTGGGAGGGAGGGTCTGCTGCTGATTGGCTGGCATGTGTCTGCTGACTGTGAGGTACAGGGTCAAAATTGACTCAATGATGACGAATAGGGGGCGGACCGAACATCGCATATGTTCGCCATCTGTGGCGAAAGCGAACAAGCTATGTTCGCCAGGAACTATTCGCCAGCGAACTATTCGGGACATTTCTAGTCAGGATAGATGCCTCTGGAATGGGAGGTACGGGTTGAGATGGTACGCATACCAGTGTCTCAGGGGCCAAATAAGCATTTCTGGACAAAAGTGTCTGATGGGCCTGGGCAATCTGGTCCATACGGTGATCCTGTTCTTAAAATCTTGCCTCATAGGAGGCCATTTGCTGTCCTAAACCTGCAGGGCCCATGGTCCTATCATAATGTCATAATGTAATACCCCAACACGCAGAGTTTAGGATAGCAAGGGACAAGACTAGGATATAACTTATTACCTGGACTTAGAATGGCCAGACTAAACGTCAGACAGAGATAAAGCGTAATCAGAAACAAGACGAGGTCATGGTAACAGAGAGACTACGAAAACGAGAACAAACCAGAGTCAGGTAGATGGTAATCAGTCACACGGGCAAACAAGACAGGAAAGGGTTAAAGATAAATTCAGAGTCAAGAACAAAGCCATGGTCAATACCAAAATAATCAAAATAGATCAAGGAACGCACTAAAGGGTACTGACACAGAAACCACGATAGGGCAAAGTGGATAGGGCTAGGGAAGTTTAAAGATCCTTTAACATTTGATTGGCCCACGTCATGCCTACGCCCCCAAAACGTTCGTGTGTGGGGGTGCTGGAATGACGTGGGCCAATGGGAGCCTGAATCAACTTTTGGCTCCCACTACCCCTTTAAGAGCGAGCTCGTGACTCGAGCCGTGCTCCTAGTGCCAGGCGGGCCACGTGACCGATCACTGCGGTCAGTACACTCGGCTAAGTCAGAAGAGGAGATCAAGCCGCATGCGGCTCGTGTGGAGGCAGGAGTGATCCAGCCACGCGCGGCTCAAGCTTAGGAGCCAGGTCGGTCCCAGGATAAGGTAAATACAGCCACAACCACTTATCCCAATCACACACCTTTCCTAACGTCCTATCCAATTAAAGGCATATTACCGCGTATTTAATAAAACAGATAGACCCCCTACTTCATCCAGGTTACCGATCGATGGTTCGATATTCTGAGCCCTCTCTGATTTACTGTACACGACTAGTCGATATTCCCACAAATTTTATAGAGCATTTTATGTTTGTTTGAGACCACCTTAAAAATATTGGATATCGCTAAAAATCATGATCACTATATACTTTCTCTACAAACCTCTAAAACGAACCAAACTACTCATCCATCCGCTATAGCACTTTATCCCACCTAGAACAAGTGCCCAGTTAAAATACTTGACTCTTACTTACCCACACTCAGTCATGCCACACACATTTCACCACTACTCTCACTGAATCCCTCTGACTACGACTAAATTCATCTTCTACATCAGAACACTACTCCTAAGATTGGGTTGTATCCATGTCTCGGGTCTTTCATTTAGAATAGGGGCAGCTTCGGTCTCCTTCAACACTGACACTCCAGTGCATATTATTAAAGGTTGGGCAGATGGAAATCCTCAGTCTACAACCGATATATTCCTCATCCCAAGAAAGAAATGAGGAAAGCTTTTAAAAGTTTGGCTTTGTAAATTTGATGCAATAAGTGTGTTTTTCTTTAATACCCTTTCACCCTCTTTGCATGAACCCGATTTACATATATTACTAATATGTTTCTGAACATATATATTATATTATTCACTCACTCACTCTCTGGGCCGGCCTAAGACATCATGCTGCCTAGGTCCAACGATAAATGACTATGGGGGATAATGTATAATAAACACAGGTTACTGGCTATGGGGGGGATAATGTATAATAAACACAGGTTACTGGCTATGGGGGGATAATGTATAATAAACACAGGTTACTGGCTATGGGAGGATAATGTATAATAAACACAGGTTACTGGCTATGGGGGGATAATGTATAATAAACACAGGTTACTGGCTATGGGAGGGATAATGTATAATAAACACATGTTACTGGCTATGGGAGGATAATGTATAATAAACACAGGCTACTGGCTATGGGAGGATAATGTATAATAAACACAGGTTACTGGCTATGGGAGGGATAATGTATAATAAACACAGGTTACTGGCTATGGGGGGGATAATGTATAATAAACACAGGTTACTGGCTATGGGAGGGATAATGTATAATAAACACATGTTACTGGCTATGGGAGGATAATGTATAATAAACACAGGTTACTGGCTATGGGAGGATAATGTATAATAAACACAGGTTACTGGCTATGGGGGGATAATGTATAATAAACACAGGTTACTGGCTATGGCAGGGATAATGTATAATAAAAACAGATTACTGGCTATGGGAGGGATAATGTATAATAAACACATGTTACTGGCTATGGGGGGATAATGTATAATAAACACAGGTTACTGGCTATGGGGGGATAATGTATAATAAACACAGGTTACTGGCTATGGAGGGATAATGTATAATAAACACAGGTTACTGGCTATGGGGGGATAATGTATAATAAACACAGGTTACTGGTTATGGGGGATAATGTATAATAAACACAGGTTACTGGCTATGGAGGATAATGTATAATAAACACAAACACACACAAAAAAAGAATGCAGCTTCATAATTAATCTAAATTGTATGCTGTCTAGGAGGTGGAAGGGTCTGGGAGGGAGGGTCTGCTGCTGATTGGCTGGAATGTGTCTGCTGACTGTGAGGTATAGGGTCAAAGTTTACTCAATGATGACAAATAGGGGGCGGACCGAACATCGCATATGTTCGCCGTCAAGCTATGTTCGCCAGGAACTATTCGCCTGCGAACCGTTCGGGACATCACTAATTAGGTAAAACAGGAAAAAATAAGATACAAATTGAAATAAAGCTGGGGAACAAAAATATTTGTTATGTATATAACAACACCAGATCCTATCCTCGTCTATTCGTCTCAGAATGCAGCTATATGTAATGTGGCTTAAACCAAGCCTTATTATTGCTGCTGAGACCAGATGACAGGATAAGTGGGTCAAATAAAGCTCAATAAACAGTGAACTAAGTAGTTATATCATAGAACAACTACAAACACAGGGGACAGGAGGGCAAAGCGGGTGTAGCCTGAATCTAGGAGATATTCTAAAATGAAGTTGCAGTGATTAGTATTTCAGATTCAAGTTAAATGGGTTCGGTAATCACTCATATCTACTAACCTAAGTAATGTAGGTATCATTTACCCTCTAACAGCCGATAATGTATGAGAGACTCATAGAGACAGGGGGAAGGAAGGAGGGCGGGCAAACATCTATGCAGAGCAGCCAAAACTTGTAGGTGTTAGATGTCCTTGCTACTAGCCCCTGCGTCTCCTAAGAAACACCTTCATGTGTTCTATCGAATACCTCATCTCTACTAGATCAATCTCTCAGCTCCAGTCAGCCACCACAAGCATATCTAAAAGAAAAAGGTGCTAAACATCCAGTGAGTGCATTAGTGTTTCAAGTGCTCCATAATGTGAAGATAAGAGGACCTGACGTGCGTTTCGGTGCATAAAGCTGCACCTTCGTCAGGGGAAACCTTCTCTCTGTGTGGACCGGGTTTTTATACGCACGAAGACCTATCAGGTGTCATTGCGTCACACTCCTCATCATGTGTCATTTTGGTGACTGGGTATTTACCAAGAAACAGATCAGAATAACTAAGCAATGACAGCTCAGCTGTTCACTGTTTAAATAGGGCGTCTAATAGAGGCAATGCCTATTTTAGATACTCCTCTATAACGCCCTATTGGTGTATTGTATGACAGGGGCTTGAGGTTGCCATGGGAGCTAATATGTTGCTAGCCACGCACACAGGACCATCATGCAGCGTATTAGTAGCGTGCACATCTTCCTGGTATCTTGTGTTGCCTCGGAGACATGACCAAATTGGGTTTGGAATTTGTGGACCTCCCCCTGTATTCATTGGTTTGTATTCCTAAAATTTTAGTGTTCCTTTAAATAATTATAAACGTGTTTTCCATGAATAATGCATTAAAGGGTTACCTGCTGTAGTAGTGATTATGATGTCAGAAGTACCCTGGTCCGTTTCCCTGGTAATGGGTCAAACAGTTTAGTAACTTTTGCAGAATAATTTGGCTTAGTGGATCCAGTCACCATTCATTGGCTGAGAGCATCAGCTAACCACCATTCATTGGCTGAGAGCATCAGCTAACCACCATTCATTGGCTGAGAGCATCAGCTAACCACCATTCATTGGCTCAGAGCATCAGTTAACCACCATTCATTGGCTCAGAGCATCAGTTAAACACCCTCAGCCAAAAAATGCAATTCCAACATTGCATCAACATTTGCACAGTCTGAACTCTTGTTCTAATGATGCCCCTGTGACACTACTGGAAGTATATTTACACCTCTGGCAGCAAAAGAGTTAAACTCTGTGTAGCATTTCATAATGAAATTCTGCTCATACAGACTCCAGGCACAAGGACCACTTCAAATCACTGAAGTGGTCATGGTGCTTAGTAACCTTTGTTTTTAACCATGTCCTGAACGTCAAAGCTGAACTGACCATGATGTGAACAAATGTTTTGAACAGGTTCTACAGTTAGTGCATTAACCAACTGAATTAACAAACTAACTATCACAGGTAGAATGAAAATAGTCCCCCCCTTCCATGCTATGAGCGCACTGTCCCTGCCTGTCTTACTGTAAGGCATGGAGCTGTGTGTATAGACTTCAGCATGAAAACAAACATTTATATTATTTTATATAATAATCTGCTATTACAGATCCAGACTTCAGTTTCAAAAATATCCAATTTAGAAAGATACATTGTAGATAAACATAATCTGCATGTGTGCAGATACTTCAGAACGACACAGTAACCTGTACGTTGCTCCAGGACCGATGCTTGTTGAGCTACCGACCCATGGATACCCTTGGCATGGCGGTCAGACCATGCCCTGCCTATTTCTTGTTCCTAGTGCTCTTTGAAGTCTGCATGGTAGACAGAGTTTGCCATTAGCACATATCTAATCTATGCAGTTTTTGCGGTATTCTATATTGAGTGTAAATACATATAAATCAAATTAAATTCAGCTTTGATTTCAAATGTGCCAGTATTAAATTAGTTTCTCTCTGTTGTCCTTTTCGGTTTTAAATGGAGTGAAGCAATGAAATCATACAAATATTTTTTACGGACATCACTGATCCGTCCGTCCATCTATCCATCTATCCATCCATCCATTCTCAAGCTATAATAAAAAATGTACTGATGGTTTAGGAAACATTAACATATAAACAACCTTACGGCTGCACTGGCAATGAAGGTACCCCTTCACACAATAAACATGTTATGGATACTTTCAAGACCATTGAATTTCTAGGTATTAAGCCTAAAAGACATCTTGTTGGGAATATATAAAGTGTTTTCTGGCTGAGATTCTGTGACTACAGGGAAAGAAATAAATGGGGGCATCTTACTTTACCATAGTAAATCTCAATAGAGTTCCAGAAGAACTAAATATAATACAGTACACTCACAACTATTAGCAAAAAATATACACTATATCAGTGTTGGCTAAACTTGGCACCCGACATATTCCCAAACAACATTTTCCATGGTGCTCAGCTGGCCCGATGCTCTGTTTGCTTCTCTCTCTATGTGTGTGTGTCAAAAACAGTTTCAGACTCTTTGCTATTGGAACCTAATTGCATTTTACTGCAGTAGAGTAAGATTGTAACATATTTTAGTGGCTACATTTTTTTGCCTTTATTGTGTGTTATTGTGTCTCTGCCAGGAGAGTTAGGGCAAATGTGTTTTTTTTTATCGACGTGTATCAGTATTTCCTAAACCCAACACGACTTGAACTCACAATCTAGATTTAGTCCTCTTTACACAAACTGCACAAATGTAACATTTTTAGTATAAGTGCAGCAAATCTACATTTTCCTGGCATGAGATGGACTGGAAACACTCTATGTAAAAGTGTTACGGCCCCAGAATAATATTATTGTATTATTCTAGTGTAGTTTTTAGAAAAAGCTAGTGGGGATTTTACCAAATGAAGTCACAGCATCTATCAAGGGCATCAGCAGTGTTACGAGCCTTAAATGAAAGGATTTCCAGGGCTGCCATTTAAACCAAGATGGATTTAATTATACATTAAGTTGAGGAACACAATACAAATAATCACAATTGGTTAAAATAAGACAGTAAGGCTTAAATGACAAAATACAATAATGCAGCCGTTGTATTGATCTTCATTCTCACATTAAAGCCACATGGATCCATATGGTCATACCTTGTTTGTTTACGGGTAGTTCCATCTTAGGGTTTCTTGTTTCTAATTCAGCTTCATATCCATCTGTCTGATAATAATAAATAATTATTCTGCCAGGAGGAGGATTGTTAGAAGCTATAATGTCATGCATTGGATATATTAGATGTTACTGGGCAAAATAGGTGCATCCACCCACTGTATAGCATTGCCTCACTGAACGTCAAAGATGCATAAGTGCAAGATAATGCATCTTGGACGTAAAAACACAAGGGCAGAGTACAGAATATTTGATAGAGTCCTAACCTCAACATCTGAGGAAAGGGATTTAGGGGTAATTATTTCTGATGACTTAAAGGTAGGCAGACAATGTAATAGAGCAGCAGGAAATGCTAGCAGAATGCTTGGTTATATAGGGAGAGGTATTAGCAGTAGAAAGAGGGAAGTGCTCATGCCATTGTACAGAACACTGGTGAGACCTCACTTAGAGTATTGTACGCAGTACTGGAGACCGTATCTCCAGAAGGATATTGATACCTTAGAGAGAGTTCAGAGAAGGGCTACTAAACTGGTTCATGGATTGCAGGATAAAACTTACCAGGAATGGTTAAAGGATCTTAACATGTATAGCTTGGAGGAAAGACAAGACAGGGGGGTATGATAGAAACATTCAAGTACATAAAGGGAATTAACACAGTAAAGGAAGAGACTATATTTAAAAGAAGAAAAACTACTACAACAAGAGGACATAGTCTTAAATTAGAGGGGTAACGGTTTAAAAATAATATCCGGAAGTATTACATTACTGAGAGGGTAGGATGCATGGAATAGCCTTCCAGCTGAAGTGATAGAGGTTAACACAGTGAAAAAGTTTAAGCATGCATGGGATAGGCATAAGGCTATCCTAACTATAAGATAAGGCCAGAGACTAATGAAAGTATTTAGAAAGTTTGGCAGACCAGATTGGCCGAATGGTTCTTATCTGCCGTTACATTCTATGTCTATGTTTCTATGTTCTATGAGGGGGATAGATTCAGCAATTGTACTCCCATCCCACAGCCCAGGTGCAAGGTGCATCAAGATGAGCCCCAAATGAGGAGCCAGGATCCCCAATTTAAATTATTGTGCCCTGTTAGACCAGGTAATGGATGCATAGGGTGTGGCACCAACCATGCATGGGGTTTGTTAGGCCATCCAAATTAATTCAGCTAAATTTGACTGTTCCTCTAGAAGCTGAATCAAGGGGGAAAAAATGAATGATTTGAGACAAACAAAATGTATCTTCCTTCTTAAACATTCCATTCAATTTCACTCTCTTTCCTTCTCATTATACAGATTTTCTACACATTTCTTCTTATTTTATTAGTTTAACTAGATACTACTGTCAAACTTGGAGATCTAATTATTTTTCTTGTGTTCTTATACCTATCATGTAGGCCCATTTGAGCAGGACCCTCATGAAAAGGTCAGTCTAAGCACGAACACAACTTCCGCATATCAAAGTTTTTGTACACAGATTATGCCCCTACAATCTCACAGCTCAATTCCCTCTCTTTTAGGAGTTAAATTACTTTATTTCTGCAGTTTTAGCCACACCTGCCCTGGCTGTCAATCACACAGCCTTCTTATATACTTCCTGAAAATAAATAATATTTTCGACTATTTTAGGACTTGCAAGAGGCATGGAGTCCTTCTCATCTCCCTGCTCAGAACTGTGAATCAACTACTGATGGCAAAAAACATTGTGCCCTACCAGCAGACTTCTGTGTCCAGTATGCTTACTAACCTATATGAAGACCGATGAAAAAACATCAGATCTTTTAATCTGTGCTATCTATTTTCTTGTATGTTTGAATAGATTCCATAAGTGCATGTGGTATATTTACAAAACTGTTATTTGAGTAACTGTTCACAATATCTTAAATTATGCCGCTGGTGATCTCAATGCTTCTGCAACCAATTGTAGTGGTTATGGTGCCAGCATACATTTCTGCGCCAAAGCATTTTTTAAATCAATTTGATTGAGGGTCCGCTACGCACCCACGGTTTGACCCATAACTTGACATACTGCTAAACTTACACTTCTACATAACAACATCAATTGTAGATTATGCTAGCTTTAGTGTACCTATAATCTTAATTTTATTAATGACAGGAGGCAAATTTTTGCTTAAGTCTCTCTTTACTAGAACTCCACAGCAGCAAAAAAACACGGAGATATAGGTGGAGACCATCGGGTCAAATTCGGGCGTCATAGCGACCTTGTCTGGTAAGGTGGGTCTGGGGCATTCCGCCCTCAACCTCTTCCGAACTGCCCAATCGAGGGGTCTGCGAGCCCAATAATGGACGAACTGGGCCAGATGTTTGGGCAGAGACCACTCAGGAGACCGGGGGTGTCGGATGGTGCATGGGTTGAATAGGGGTTCGCCCATTGCGTCCAAGAACACATCCTCCCCAAAGGAGGTGTGGAGGTTTTCCGAGGTGGTCTCGCCGGCGTCCTGTCGGTACGCCAATTCCTCCGGTTCTTCCCCACCCCACCCGCCTTCATCCTCTGAGGGGGACTGATCCACCCGCCATTCATCTAGGATGGACAGGGGCGCGGGGAGGGTGAATTCTTCCTCTTCTTCGGGGAAGTATCTTGGGCGTGCCGGAGACGAAGCGGTCGCCTGCTTGGGTCGCTTTGCAGGAGCCTTACCCTTCCGGGTAGCTGGCTCAGGGCCTGCACCCTTCCAGTAGTGTTTAGATGCGTGCGACTGGTCTCTGTCCGGTGATTCAGGACCGGACTCAATCAGCGTGCACTGAGCCTCTGATATATCCTTATCTTGAGATGACTGGGGCAGAGCGCGTGAGAGCGCTTTCTCCACAGAAGTGGCAACGGCCACGTTGATCATTGCCTGCAGGTTCTCTTGGGTCGTAGCGTCCATATCTTGGCCGTAGCTTGACCCTGGGGTAGAAATGACAGGCGAGACACAGTTATTATGAGAGCAATGTATGTGGACACAATTCCCGGTGTCTACAGCATGGCCACAGTGGACCCCAGTATAAACCTCCCCAGAGAAATATCTTAGGCCAGCGGCCGTCAGGGGTTAGGCACAGCAAGCGCCGGCTCCGTAATGGGGTACTGACAGGGCAGTCCAATCAGTAGGCACAGACAGAGCAGGCTGGTTAAATGGGCACAGACAGAGCAGGTCAATCTTATGGGCACAGACAAAGCAGGCCAGTAATAGGGGCACAGATATAGCAGGCCAGTAATAGGGGCACAGATATAGCAGGTCAGTAATAGTGGCACAGATATAGCAGTCCAGGACATGTGGCACAGATATGGCAGGCCAGGTCACGTAGGATTGTTGTAGCACTGATACAGGAGCTCTCCTGCTTAATAAAATGAATGATTTGACAGACCCTTGGGTCTAAAGCAGGACACCAAAACACACAGTGGGGACGCTTTAAAATTTTTCCCCTAAGGCATAAAGTAGATGAAGACAATAACGCAATTATAATAATATAATCTTACAACCACCTATATATATATAATAAGCATCAACAGTCCCACAGCAGTGGAAGGGTTAAGTGCAGGATGCAGCAAGGGGAGTTCCCAGACCACCAGACTAAACACCGGCCTCAGGCCGCGGTCTTATTGTTGTGGGAAGCCCCTTGCACACGTGCGCCAGACGATGAGGATCACTAAACGGGCGGGGGAGGGGGCGATAGCGTTCAGTGCTCCCTTCTCCACCCGGCGGACACACACGGTCTGCGGATCGAGCTGGCTCCGTGAAGCTCTGGTCGGCGGGTAAAGCGCTCGATCGCGAGCACCCCGCGACCGGAGCAGTAAGCACACACGGGACCGCTGGAGAAGTACTCTGTGGTCCCGGGGCTCGGGGGGATCGGAGGAGGCAGTAACAGACCAGCCTCCAGAAACCCCCGAGCAAAATAAAACCTGTGTGAATAAAAAACGGGTGAAACAGAGGGGACAGTTAAAGGGGAGAGATCCCCAGAGGGAGAAAACAGACAGAAAGATTAACTCCCTATAAACCCAGAGGGAGAAGGAAGGCATAAAGCCTAAAGTGTAACCAAAAAGTCCCCAAAATTAATAAATTCAAATAAGTAATATGCATAAAATATTCAATATACAGTAAATTATTAGAAATCCCAAAGCCACCAACTAATAATAGCAGGAGGCAGTGGTACTCTGACCTGTACTGATGCGGAGCAGCAAAGAAAGAGGAAATGGAATGTTGAGAAGGGAGTTATATGGTCTCCTTACTGTTTTCTGATTGGTTGTTTACTCTCTGTGTTTTTTTGCTGCTGTGGAGTTCTAGTAAAGAGAGGCTTAAGCAAATATGAAGCCTCCTGTCATGTTATAAAATTATTATTATTATGTTATTATTTATATAGCGCCAACAAATTCCGCAGTGCTTTACAGTGGGTGGACGAACAAACATGTACTTGTAACCAGAGTTGGACACACAGGAACAGAGGGGTTGAGGGCCCTGCTCAATGAGCTTACATGCTAGAGGGAGTGGGGTAAAGTGACTCAAAAGGTAAGGATAGTATTAGACTAATGACAGTCGCAAGAGAGGAATTGTATCCATCATGTGGGTAGTATTCATGGGCTGAGCATGTCAGCTGACACACACTAGTCAATGAATGCTATAAAGTCAGACAAAATTGACATTAATAATGCAAAAATGTTAATTTCATGTTATCAACATGCTGAGAGAAGGACCAGGCCGTGGACATCTGAGGGGGCCTTTGTGTCAAAGCTTTAGAGAGCTGTAGTTGTTATAGTGCTTAAAATAATATATTATTGTAATTTGCATATTTTAGATTTACAGACGCTGATATACACTCAGGCCGTAAAATTCTGACACTATTATGTACATGCACAGTTCATACGAAGGAGGGCTAGAGGAAGAGAAACAATTTGTCAAATCGTACATTTAGAGTAATGAAATTGTCAGCTGCTAAACGAAGTTGTAACATGAGAATGAATAAGGGCTTATTTGAAAACCTTTCTACTTAGACTGAAACATGAGGATTCATTTAAAGCAACTACTTTGGCTGAAATACTTTAAAACCATTTCATGCTGGTGCACATCAATACGAGGCTTTGCTTATGGATTGCTGACATTATGTCCAGACTGACTCATAATTAGATTTTAGTTACATATATTCCATATGTTCTGAATCCACCTGATTGGCAAGGTTTATTGAAGGAAGATGGAATCTGAATACATTTGTAAATATTTTGGAAAAGTCACAGTGTTATTCGCTAAACTGTGAAATGTAGTGATTTCAAAACTGGATTAAAAAATTTGGGATAACATATCCAAACCGTGACTATATCTGACTTTTTTAGCCAAGATTTTTCTGTTTGGGTTTCAATCCACTAGAATCACTGTTTTCAGCCAAATAGTTGAACTGAAAGCATAGCTGGCTGGGAGAAAGATTCAAGTTTGGCTATTTTATCCTAAATGCACATTTTAGTGAATTTCCCTAAATTGCAGAAATTAATATTCCCTGCTTGAAAAATCCCAGAAAGAGTGATATTGAAATGCAACATAAATACAACCTGGTGTCCCTTTAATGGGAATACGTTTTACCTTTACATTGAGTTAGCCAAATTGCTAGCACATCATAGATTAAAGGGATACTCAAGGCAGCCAGAACACTTCTGCACATTGGAGTGGTCTGGGTGCCAACTCCCACTACCCTTAACCCTGCAAATGTAATTATTACAGTTTTCATAAACTGCAATATTTACCTTGCAGGGTTAAGTCCTCCTCTAGTGGCTGTCTACTTCCAGGTTCTTAGAACACGAAAAGTGTGTTATACGACGCTGGACATCCTCACGCTATGTGAGGACCTCCAGCGTCACCGAAATCCCCCTAGGAAAGCATTGAATAATGCTTTCCTATGGGGAGGTCCAAAGCGCGTGCGCGGCCATTCTTGCGCATTCTCATTAGGTCTCCCCCGTTGGCTGACGTTGGTGGGGGAGCAGAGTAGGCGGAGCATTACCAAGTGCCGAGGGACATCGGCGCTGGACTCTGGTAAGTCACTGAAGGGGTTTTAACCCCTTCACCAACTTGGGCTGGGAGGGAGAGGGGACCTGCAGTGCCAGGAAAACTATTATGTTTTCCTGGCACTGGATAATCCCTTTAAATGCTATTCCTATTTCCTTTTTTGTTTAATTCCCATGCAATCTTTATTTTTTTTATTTCCATTTTACTTTTTGTTTAAATTCTTAGTCTGATGGTACAGTTGTATAAACTGCCACTAGACTAGAATAGGCTCTTTATCAAGTGTTAAAATATTTAGGTGTGCTATAGCACCACAAATGGCATTCTGAATTTCTGCACATCTGTCAGGTCAGTCTTCCCCATGATTGTGATTCCTACTGAACCAGGCTTGGAGACCATTGAAAGGCTCAGAAAACCTGTGCAGGTGTTATGGCTTACTTAGCTGATTAGAGTGGGACACTGTGAGCCTAGAATATTGTACCTTTTCACAGGACTTGGCACCTGTCCACACTGCCAAAAGCACCAAAGCCTGGTTCAATGACCGTGGGATTACTGTTCTTGATAGGCCAGCAAACTCGCCTGACCTGAACCCCAAAGAGAATCTATGGGGCATTGCCAAGAGAAAGATGAGAGACATGTGACCGAACAATGCAGAAGAGCTGAAGGCCGCTATTGAAGCATCCTGGTCTTCCATAACACCTCAGCAGTGCCACAGGCTGATAGCTTCCGTGCCACGCCGCATTGAGGCAGTAATTACTGCAAAAGGGGCCCAAAGTACTGAATCCATATGCATGCTTATACTTTTCAGAGGTCTGATATTGTTCTATGTACAATCCTTGTTTTATTGATTGCATGTAATATTCTAATTTACTGAGATTGTGGATTTGGGGTTTCCATGAGATGTAATCCATAATCATCGCACTTATGACAAATCATAGCTTGAACTATCTTGCTTTGCATGTAATGTGTCTATCTCATATATTAGTTTCCCCTTTTACATTGCATTACTGAAATAAATGAACTTTTGCACGATATATTTAAATTTTTCGAGTATCACCTGTAAATTAGGACCAAGGTAAAATGTCTGGTCAACCTGTTCTCCTGGGCCTGTAGTTTATCGGTCAACATTTTAACTAATATTACAAAGTTACTTAGCATTAGCAACAAAATTAAATGAGATGAGTGTTGTGACCCTAGGCAGCTCTGAGGATTTTGCCAATGATAAATAAAATAAATAACAAATAAATAATGGAGTTTGTACTGGAACAGGTTATTTTCATTGCCCATTTTAAGAAACCATTTAAAGGTGATTATTTACACAATGGTGTTTTTTTTTTCCATGGCAATTTAGCTTGTATCAGAAGCCCACTCGGCGTTTTAGTATTTTTTTTATTCCTTCTCCCTAGAGAGTATTATGTAGATCTGCTTTCAGACAGCTTAATGAGAAACAAGCTCCTGTCAACATTGTTTAAGAAACATGATTAATTGGCATGGATTGAGCAGTTACGCAAAAGCCATCCTTATTACCGAGACTACAGAAAACCGGGATCAGCGAGGTGGATTTGTATGTACACTCTGAAAAGCGTGGCTAGTTTGAAATCTGAGAATACATTCTCTTAATCCTGCAAACAGGCAATTACAACACACAGCCCTGCTGTCGTCCTCAAATGTCATGCTAAGGATTAAGTTTGTTTTGTTCCTAGACCCACTCCAACCAAACTGGTATTGTTTTATTTCGCCACGTTATACACCACGGGGCTTATTCGCTAAACTCTGTATTGTAGCGAATTCAACATCACATTGCACAATTTAGGTTAAAATAGCCAAGCAGTGTTTATAGTTGTTGTATAATAACTATTTTTGCCTATGGATTTTGATATGCTACGGCTCGTTTTAAGTTAATAACTCTGTATAATTGTAGATTATGCTAACGTAGTGTACCTATAATCTTAATTTGAATAATGACAGGACGCAAGTATTTTGCACAACTTCCTTTACTTATTCCTCCAGCAGCACAAGTCAATCATAAAACTTAAACCAATCAGAAACAAGTAACACATTCCATATAAAGCCCTGACAGACATAGCTCTTCCTCTTTCTTTGATGTGAATTGACAGTCTTGTACAAAGTCAGGCAATATAACAATACATTTGAAGAAACTTGATAACGATAGAGTTGAAGAACGGACACTTCCAGTATATCCAATCTCGAGATAAAGGTCACACTGAAAAGAACAGAAACAAGTGAAAGCTAATAGTAATAAACGGATGTCCACATAACATATATGATCAATATGTAATTCAATATTAAGATATTATAATTCAATATATTAAATTAGTATATTGTATACGAGATGTACTATATGGCAATAGTCCGTAGTGGACAACTCAACAATCCTGTACTACCACAAGACAAGTCAGCGTATCTAGAATCACACCATAAGTATGAATAGCACTAACTGGATAAAACTAATAACAAGACGAAACCAGACTAAAGTAAAATAGCCATCCAAAGGGAGGGAACCAATGGAGGGAAAATACTCGACTCCTGTCATTATTAAAATTAAGATTATAGGTACACTGAGTTAGCACATTTTGCACTTTTAACACTGTGGAAGGAGCACAAGATGCGCGTAGAGTCTGATGAAGTAAAATACCCTGAAAGTCTCTTCCCGTGTCCAATCCGAAGGATATCGGCAAGGGAAACATGCGTCACGAATGCCCGAGATGCATCCATGCCCCGAATGACTGCTAAAACCGGTCTCCATGACCGCTGGGAACAATAGCCAACGTACCCACCCAGCTAATGAGGTGGTCGTAACTGGTATAAAAGGTTTGGTGTGCAAAAAAAAGGCTGGCTCGATTGTGAAAGCCGAAGAGGTGTAGACACCACCACATAACGTGAAAGTAGTATGAGCTTCACCAAGAATTGTTGAAGTGAAAATCCGAATCAACTGGCCAAACCCGCAGGGATCAGAGAACTACTTCTACGTCCCATAATCGAGTGTATTTCGATACTGGTTCTGGTCTGGATAGTATGATACCTCGCAACATACCAAAGGTCCTGACCAACCAGAATGCCCTGAAGTAGAATGTGAGCCACCAAAATCTCTGATGGTACCTTGTGGGTTTGTCAGTAGAAGGGAAGACGATGGAAGGAGCAGTGGATGGTCCAGGAACCACCTTTGATTCTGCCATAGTGGCAAGGTGAGTGTCATCTAGGTCTCTGTGATGCGAAGATGATCAAGGACTCTCGCCAACATCAATAAAAGAGGCACGCATATGCCCCTTGCGTTGGCCCAGGTAGAAGAAATGCGTCCCCTGTTCGCATTGAGGTCTGGAAGCCGGACCGTTCGCATCATGGAATACACTTAGGTGTCCCATTGCCTATCTCTGGCACGAAAACCAGGTTGGTGATCTCCTGAGGGTACTATGGTCGGAGAGTAACCTTGCATGGAAGTTAGACACGGTAAATGTCCTTCGTTATTACTATTAGAGCCTGAGACCAGGCTCCACCCAGACGGCTTTTGTATCAACCCACTAAGATATTGCCCATTTGTAGGAGAATACAGCAATCGGACATGTCCTTGGCTAGCTGCAGGTTGCAGATGATCCCGCCATCAGTCGTCTCTTCCCGATACCATGGGCCTCCAGTGGGAGTATGTGCAGGGAGCTTCCCAGCCCTAGAGGCTGACGGTCGATTTCACTATGAAATCTGGTGCAGAACTGAAGATGGCTCCGCCGTTCCATGTTGGTATATGTGGGAGCCATCATGAATTTCCGTTCACCCCTCCGGTGAGACCATCATCCAGTGGCCCTAGGACCGCCTTGTCCCCAGGTAATAGGCTTTTGGGTATTCCATAGCCTGGTAATGCAGTGTCCCTGGGAAGGTTGCCTGTATAAAAGAGGGAAGGAGTCACATCACTCTGGCCATGGAGGGGAATGGAGTTCTTGCGGAGTATGTAACGCATCTCCCTGCGAATTCCGGTCCTTTCACACAATCCATTGAATCCCAGCATGTCGTCTAGATAGGTAAGGCAACAGATTCCCTTGTGGCGAAGGTGCGCCATGACTGGCTTCAGGAGTTTCTTGAAGTTGAACCCATAATGGTAGACATGTGAATTGGCATGGTTGGTCCTGTCAATGAAACCAAAGGAATGGATGACTTTCTGGTGTGATTAGCATGGACAGGTATGTGTTCCTCCAACCCAAATGAGTGAACCCATCTTAGGTGGAGAGGAGATCTCGCAGAAGATGAGTACCATCCATCTTGAAGTGACGATGCACCATGAATACATTGGGTAGGCGTAGGATGATGACGGGTTGATAGTCTTTTGACCATAAAGATATTGCTGAGGTAACCAGTGATGACTGGAGCAAGTTGCTCAGCGCTTCTGTTGAATAAGGTGTAAATCTCCTCATCTATTTGTTTGTGGTTTGTGGTTGTGGTTTGTGGTCCTCTGATAGCTGCAGGGAAGACGGTTATGGGAAATGGAAATTGCTACTCCCAAGGGTTGAACAGATATCCTGATGAAGTATTTTCCCACTGAGCTAGCTTACCACACTGGGTCGTTCTGCCCAGGAGTATAGAGGAATTCTATAACATATTCTCTGACCATCTGGAGGATTCTAGCGTCCATAGAGATTGCTTCCCAATTTGAGAAAAGGAGACCTTTGCCCGTGGTTTCATCATGAGAGCGTTGAAACAGGAGATATCTATGATTATATATGTTTAGTCAGTACCGTTAGGAACCACTCTCTGAACAGGAGACCATTAACCATTGGACCCCATTCCTTTACCCGAACTCAACGAGTTTGGTGTCCAAATTAGAAAGGGCCACCTTGCGGTGTTAGGCCCCTATGCCATAGAGATTGCTTCCCAATTTGAGAAAAGGAGACCTTTGCCCGTGGTTACATCATGAGAGCGTTGAAACAGGAGATATCTATGATTATATATGTTTAGTCAGTACCGTTAGGAACCACTCTCTGAACAGGAGACCATTAACCATTGGACCCCATTCCTTTACCCGAACTCAACGAGTTTGGTGTCCAAATTAGAAAGGGCCACCTTGCGGTGTTAGGCCCCTATGCCATGTTTGCAGTGCCCAGGATGCGTACAGCATGTTGCGCTCGTTCTTGTGTTATTGGCCTCCATTGGAGTCCTCTGTGGGATTGCCAAGCATGCATAATAT
Source organism: Pelobates fuscus (assembly GCF_036172605.1). Classification (NCBI taxonomy): domain Eukaryota; kingdom Metazoa; phylum Chordata; class Amphibia; order Anura; family Pelobatidae; genus Pelobates; species Pelobates fuscus. The sequence goes on along the minus strand of NC_086321.1, from coordinate 41,411,940 downwards.
AGTATCTTAGCCAGTGGGTCGAACAGTTATGTAGGATTTTTTAACCCTCTTTTCATGTCCCTTCCGGGGGTCCCAACCGGAGTGGGACCAAGAGGTCACCCCTGTGGTGTCGAATTCTGTAGTGTCGTGCTACGTTGTTGGGGGGAAATGGGTGAGGGTGTTCGGCCCGGAGTCGAACATGCCATCTTATTTTCATAGGCTTTTGTAACTAGAAGTGTATGAATCGTGTCTGATGGCCTAGCAGCCCCCATTTCGACGATCTCTGTGTGTTTTTTTGTGGTGGTCAAACAATAGGAACACCGTGGGTGTCGGGAAATATCGCCCTCCCCTTTGTCCGCGGATTTGCAGGAGACCCTTTGTCCGTGGATTTTCAGGAATCTTCCTTATAAAAAAAAAGATGTTAAGCCATCTCGAAAAATATATCAAACATATCGGGAAACCGTTTCAGGACTTGCCTTTATCATTTTTCAGAGGGCCCGTGATGGTACCCTTCCAGTGTCATTCGGATACGGATGCTTGGTCTTAGGGGCAGGTGGGACACCGTAGGCTTTATATGGAATGTGTTACTTGTTTTAAATTTTATGATTGACTTGTGCTGCTGGAGGCATAAGTAAAGAAGGTTATGCAAAATATGAAGCCTCCTGTCATGTTGTAAAATTCAGTTTTTAACTGGCAATCTTTAACCCTGAATACCTGCTTGGCTGGGATTTTCTTTCACAATGATCTGAACATTTTCTACCACGTATGTTAAATGCGTTAGGGAAATTAATACCCTAAAGGGAACTAAAGTGTCACTAACCATTTTCCTGACATTTAATGCGTGCATTTTATTGGAGTGTTCCCTTTTTTTTTTATTAAATAGTTATGTCAGTGGGAAAATTCTTCACCACATCTTACCAGTTATAAAATTATATTATAACCTCATATATTCAATTTCGACTTGGGACTCTGTTGTTATTCTATCCAACAATTTTGATGCTTAATTCAATGAACAAAAGATTATTCAAGCACTAGATACAGATGGAAATAGATTGCATTAAAAACAATATTCCTATTATACTTCATCCAAATACAAGCATCAGATGTCATCGATGCAATAATATGTGTGAAAATTTTGTTTTAAAAAAATAACGTGTGATATTTTCCATTTCATACTTGTAATGACATTGACTGCTACAATATTCTTATACCCTAACTATGTTTATAATAAATACCAAGAATTGTATCTTTGCTGTGCTTAGATTGTAAAGAAGAACTGGGGTCACACTGGTTTCAGATAATCTTTTTATGTGTCTTTCTGGTTATCGCAACATTTTTATAATATTGTTTAAAATGTTCAATTGTATTGGATTTATACCATTATTGGTATATACAACAGCAGCATAGGATTAATCATCACATTTCTAATTTTCAATTTTATAGTCACCTAAAACCATTCCGGAATTATTGAATACTTCAGAAGTTTAATTTCAGAGACAATTCACTAAATCAAACATTGTCAGGAAGTTACTCAAGTGCTTCTGAATTGATCTGGATAAGTTCTGAATTGCAACCAATGCTAATCAGTTGATAAAGGACTTTTAGTGTTTAAAATAAATAATCAAGTGGTGCCATTTTTTATTAATTTTGCAATTGCATTTATAAATGGCTGCTAGCAGCACATGCATTGATGCGGTATCAGCTACACCAAACTGATGAGATCATAGAAATATCTTGGATGGTGGATCTCTTGTGGAGAAGGACCTTGCTGTTTTTTTTTATCTCGACAGACCCTGAGAGTGGGATCAATTTGATTTGAAGAGTACAGATTATCTCTGTCATGTTACATGAGTTCCAAAGCTTGTTTGAGACCTGAGCTGGACTATTCGAATGGAAAGCGACACTTTTTTTTTTTGCCTGTTCTCACATTTTCTGTTTTTCACTTGAATACATTGTATATAATGCATTATTTTAAACTATATGATCTATATATCATACATAGGGGCTATATTGTCTCTGAAATACCTTTAAGGCACAAAACGCATTAATGTCACTGATTGAGGTGCCTTTCTTCTGTGAAGCCCAGTATCTCACTAAATGCTATTTCAAACTATACCCATCAAACTTGAGACTTCAGAAAATTCGGTTACACTCCATCACAATGGTTAATAGATTCTTACTGATAAAAAAAATAGACTTTTTCACTGTGAGTAATATGTTTTTAGTTATAGGCACTGCAGAGGGCCAGTGGAATTAGGTCCATGTTAAGGGTATCGTGATCGCTATAGCACTGGATGTCTGAAATACTGTTAATAATTTAGTTTAAAATGTAATACAGGGGAATGACCTATACACAATATCTGAGTAGCACTATGTCACGGTGTAATACATCAACATGCAGAATTTAGGATAGCAAGGGACAAGACTAGAAAATAACGTATTACCTGGCCTTCGCATGGCCGGACTAAACGTTAAACAGAGAAAAAGCGTAATCAGAGACAAGCGGACAGCGAAAACAAGAACTAGCCAGAGTCAGGTACACGGTAATCAGTCAGGTGGGCAAACAAGACAGGAAAGGGTACTGAAGCAGAAACCACGGCACTAAAGGGTACTGATGCAGAAACCGCGATAGGGCAAAGTGGATAAGGCTAGGGAGTTTAAATATCCTTACTAACATTAGATTGGCCCACGTCATGCCCACGTCCCCAAGATGAGCATGTGTGGGGGCGTCGGAATGATGTGAGCCAAGGTGTGTACGTTAAATCATTCCAATGCAGAGATTTTCTTTATGTGATTCCTAATGGAAAACATATAAAATTGAGGTGGGAGCAAGGGGAAAGGGAAAAGCCTGAACCAGCTGAAAAAGAGATCTGCTAAATTAAGAGAAATGAACAGGGAACAATTGACAGAGTTCAGAATGAGGCACACCTTGTTAAACTGCTGACTTTTAGTTTTAATCTTTCACGTAGTGTACACATGCTTTTAGTAACTGTTAACTTCAGGGATGTCAAAAGAGTGTTGCACTATGGCCCAGGTACCAAGCTGGGTATTTCATAAGAACTAGACATGTGCAATTCGTTTCAGTCCGAATATGAATTCGGACGAATTTCGGGCAATTCGGACATTCGGGTACTTTCGAATGTCCGAATTGCCGAAGTGCCGAAGTGCCGAATTGCCGAGGTCCTGAAGTTCTGAAGCGCCGAAGTTCCGAAGTTGCCGAAGTTCCAAAGTGTCAAAGTGCCGAAGTTCCGAAGCACAGTATTGCCTAAGTACTAATATACTTACCCAGTGAAAGAAGAAGAATGTTACACTGTATACAATTTTAAATAGAAAGTATACAAACATAGCCAGTTTTCACCTGTAAGCATTTGCAACACTTACAACAATCAAGTAACATACATTCATATAAAATGTAAGTTACTTGGCCAGTCAGTGTAATGACAGGAATGAATAAGTAGATAACTCCCTAATTCCCACGGTATTAGGGAGCTATCTACTAAAAGGCTGAAAGACCTAAATTGGTCTTTCAGGCTGAAAGACCTAAATTGGTCTTTTATACCGTGAGTAGGGGCATGTCTATTAAACAGTGAGCAGCCTGTGGAGGCCCCTTCCCGGGCCTCCACCCGCGACGCGCGAGTGGGGGCTTTTACCCTATTGCCCCCCTGACCCTCACCCCTGAGCGGCGGGTTAGGGCCCTAATGTAAAATAATGGGGGGGGACCTATTGTCCTCCCCCCGGGCCCCCACCCCTGAGCGGCGGGTGGGGCCCTAAATCAGAATAGTGGGGGGACCTAATGTCCTCCCCCCTGGCCCCCACCCCTGAGCGGTGGGTGGGGGCCTTAAATTATAATAAGGGGGGGACCTAATGTCCTCCCCCCTGGCCCCCACCCCTGAGCAGTGGGTGGGTGCCCTAAATAACTATAAGGAGGGGGACCTAATGTCCCCCCCCTGACCCCCACCCCTGAGCGGTGGGTGGGGCCCCTACAGTAAAATAATGGGGGACCTAATGTCCTCCCCCTGGCTCCCACCCCTAAGCGGTGGGTGGGGGCCCTACAGTAAAATAAAGGGGGGCCTAATGTCCTCCCCCCTGGCCCCCACCCCTGAACGCGGGTGGGGGCCCTAAATACCAATAGGGGGGGACCTATTGTCCTCTTCCCCGGCCCCCACCCCTTAGCGGCGGGTGGGGGCCCTAAAAATGTTAACCCCCCCTCCCAGGTGACTAGGGGTCCAAACCCTGGGCCGAAGTTCCGAAGTGCTGAAATGCCGAAGTTCCGAAGTTGCTGAATTTCCGAAGTGCTGAAGTGCCGAAGTTCCGAAGTCGCCGAAGTTCCGAAATGTTGAAGTGCCGAATTGTCGAAGTCCCGAATTGCAAAAATCCCGAATTTCAGAATACCGAACCGAAATTTTTTCCCATGCACATGCCTAATAAGACCCAGTAGCGGGACCCAGAACTTACATATAAACCAAATTCTGCTTGTTACATCTGTAGTATAAAGAAAATGATGAAGTCTCTTGATTTGCCATGCAATGTTTGTCTCACTCGCAGGCTGGGCAGGTAGATTAGCATGAAACATTTATTGGCCTCTGCCCATCTTCACCCCCTGCACCAGTACCAGTATCCTTATTTATACTAAGTGTATGTGTCTGTGCCTGTCTTTACATGTATCTGTCTCTGTGTGCACTTGTCCGTGCCTGTGTGTGTGTGTGTGTGTGTGTGTAGTTGTGTCTCTCTGTGTGAGTGTCTATTTGTGAATGTGTGTGTCTGTATCAGTGCATCTTTGTGTGCCTGTCTGTATGCATTTCTGTGTCAGTGCACAACTCTCTGTGGTCTGTGTGTGCTTGCTTGAGGCTGTGTGCCTGTGTGTATCTTTGTTCCAGTGTGTGCATGTCTATGTGCTTGTATGTGTTTGTGCATCTATAGATTTATGTACGTATCTGTGAATGTGTGTGTCTGTATGTATGTGAGTGTATGTGTCTTTATATATGTGTCTGTAAGTCTGTGAAGAGATGTTTTTATGCAGATGGGGTTTTGGAGGGGCCAAGAGTTAGGCTTTGATCATGTTTTGTTTTAGCCTAAAATTCTATTATAGATTCCTTTTTACAAATTGCATGAGATTTTGCAAATATTTGTTTGAGTGAATTTTGTTATTTTGTTTGAGAGTTTGAGAATTCATGTACAGACAATGTAACGCTGGGATATTTTTTATTTGTGAATAATCACAGTCCTTTGTCTATCTCTCCCCCATAAAAGCAAAACTTGGCTACTTTATGATGATATATCCCTTGGTTAATTGTGTTTATAGGTGATATTGTAGCCAACTGGAAATCAGTCTACTATATCATTCCATAATGTAATTGGTTACAAGATGCATCATTTAACATACCAATCTCCCACTATAAATGCAATAAGCTTTTTATCTGTAAAATGACAACTGAGATAGAACTATATCATTTTTATTGTAGATTCTATTAGGAACCATACAATGTACAATGTACTGGTTCAGACTGTCTCCATGATTACATTTCACAATCTCCTTTTATCATTGACTCAAACAATCACATTTACTCTAGTCCCAGTTGGGAGGAAACACTAAATTATCAGCTTATGTGATACAAATGAGATCAGTTCAGCATGTTCTTGGTGAGAAGTGGGTTTCGTGTCTAGAGTGATAAAGTGAATATGATGTCATCCTGCTCCAGTTTCATTATTTATCAATATAGTCTCTCCATAAATATTTGGCAGCGCCCCGCGGTCGCTGTCTGCTTTCGAGAAGTTTCAATTATTTTTTATAATCGTTTTAACACCTTTGTCTCAAACTCTCTAGAAGTGAAACACTGTAATTCTTTTTTTGCGAATTGCTTACTGTCAGGTTCGATAAATAAATATCCCTTGTATTAGAATAATGAGATTAAAAGAACAAATATTACAAGCTGTATTTTTCAAAATTAAAGTGAAACCATCACTTCTCTGGAAATTACACCACACAGAAAAACATTGAAAATATACAATAACTTATGCTAAACTTTTGTTCATAACAAACTGTGTTTTGTTTCAAATTGAAATTAAAGAGATAGCAAATGTCATCAGTTAAGTCCAAGCACCCAATATATGAGATATTTATTATTATTATTACTGGTATTTCTATAGCGCCAGCATATTCCGTGTCGTTTACAATATTATCAAAGGGGGAGATTTAACAATAAATGAGACAATTACAAAAACTTACAGGATCAATAGGTTGAAGAGGGCTCTGCTCAAACGAGCTGGATCAGAAGATCTTCCAGTACTCACATATGCAGTTTTGTATCACTTTTATTAGTATCAGGACCTTAATTAGAAGGAAATGGTTCTGAGAACATTGTCATCACTACAACTACTTAGTATGCATGTAGAGGATTAGCGCTCAGTTCAGTATAAGGAACTCTTTAGTAAATCAGTGTAAGGATTGCGGTATTAGGAAGTCCTCCCTGGTATTCTAGGAAAGTGGTTGTATCTCTGTGTATCTCCCAGTTACTGAGGGCCGTGTCTCTGTGTATCTCCCAGTTACTGAAGGCCTTGTCTCTGTGTATCTCCCAGTTACCAAGTGAGGTCATATCTCTGTGTATCTCCCAGTTACTGAGAGCCATGTGTCTGTGTATCTCCCAGATACCGAGTGAGGTCATATCTCTGTGTATCTCCCAGTTACTGAGGGCTGTGTCTCTGTGTATCTCCCAGTTACTGAGAGCCATGTGTCTGTGTATCTCCCAGATACCGAGTGAGGTCATATCTCTGTGTATCTCCCAGTTACTGAGAGCCATGTGTCTGTGTATCTCCCAGATACCGAGTGAGGTCATATCTCTGTGTATCTCCCAGTTACTGAGGGCTGTGTCTCTGTGTATCTCCCAGTTACTGAGAGCCATGTGTCTGTGTATCTCCCAGTTACCGAGTGAGGTCATATCTCTGTGTATCTCCCAGTTACCGAGTGAGGTCATATCTCTGTGTATCTCCCAGTTACTGAGGGCTGTGTCTCTGTGTATCTCCCAGTTACTGAAAGCCATGTGTCTGTGTATCTCCCAGTTACTGAGGGCTGTGTCTCTGTGTATCTCCCAGTTACTGAGGGCTGTGTCTCTGTTTATCTCCCAGTTACTGATGACCATGTCTCTGTGTATATCCCAGTTACTGATGACCATGTCTCTGTGTATCTCCCACTTACCGAGTGAGGTCAGATCTCTGTGTATCTCCCAGATACCGAGTGAGGTCATATCTCTGTGTATCTCCCAGTTACTGAGGGCTGTGTCTCTGTGTATCTCCCAGTTACTGAGGGCCGTGTCTCTGTGTATCTCCCAGTTACTGAAAGCCATGTGTCTGTGTATCTCCCAGTTACCGAGTGAGGCCATATCTCTGTGTATCTCCCAGTTACTGAGGGCCGTGTCTCTGTGTATCTCCCAGTTACTGAAGGCCTTGTCTCTGTGTATCTCCCAGTTACCGAGTGAGGTCATATCTCTGTGTATCTCCCAGTTACTGAGGGCTGTGTCTCTGTGTATCTCCCAGTTACTGAGGGCTGTGTCTCTGTGTATCTCCCAGTTACTGATGACCATGTCTCTGTGTATCTCCCACTTACCGAGTGAGGTCGTATCTCTGTGTATCTCCCAGTTACTGAAAGCCATGTTTCTGTGTATCTCCCACTTACCGAGTGAGGTCGTATCTCTGTGTATCTCCCAGTTACTGAGGGCCATGTCTCCGTGTATCTCCCAGTTACTTAGGGCCATGTGTCTGTGTATCTCCTAGTTACCGAGTGAAGTTGTATCTCTGTGTATCTCCCAGTTACTTATGACCATGTCTCTGTATATCTCCCAGTTACCGAGTGAGGTCGTATCTCTGTGTATCTCCTAGTTACGGATGACCATGTCTCTGTGTATCTCTCAGTTACCGAGGGCCATGTGTGTGTGTATCTCCCAGTTACTTAGGGCCATGTGTCTGTGTATCTCCCAGTTACCGAGTGAAGTTGTATCTCTGTGTATCTCCCAGTTACTTATGACCATGTCTCTGTGTATCTCCCAGTTACCGAGTGAGGTCGTATCTCTGTGTATCTCCCAGTTACGGATGACCATGTCTCTGTGTATCTCTCAGTTACCGAGGGCCATGTGTGTGTGTATCTCCCAGTTACTGAGAGCCATGTCTCTGTGTATCTCCCAGTTACTTAGGGCCAGAACTCTGTAAATCTTCCAATTCCTGAGGGCCATGTCCCTGTATATCTCCCACTAATTGAGGAACACATTTCTGCCCCCCCCTCCCAGTTACTGGGGGCCAGGTCTCTGTTTATCTCCCAGTTACTGATGACCATGTCTCTGTGTATATCCCAGTTACTGATGACCATGTCTCTGTGTATCTCCCAGTTACCGAGTGAGGTCATATCTCTGTGTATCTCTGAGTTAACAGGATCATGTATCTGTGTATCTCTGAGATAACAGGACTATGTATCTGTGTATCTCTGAGTTAACAGGACTATGTATCTGTGTATCTCTGGTACTGTTCCTCAAGACTCTTTTAATTACAAAATATGTATTAACTGCTCTGTGTAAACTCTGTGAGATTTGAATACAGATACATCTTACTGACACAATAACAGGAAATATATTGCATCTCATTACTGCAAATATTCATTAGATTTTATTCCACAAATTTGAATAAACAAAAAGTTCTCTAACACTAATTATTTCCTACCCAATTAACTGAAGTTAGACAGGAAGATCTAAAATTGGGAGTAATTATGTTTCTATCCTGCAATATTAATTACATTTTCTTCCTGTGAATGTTATGTGAGCTTCTAATTATCATTCAAATTAATAAAATATTCAGTAAATCATGATACCTGGAGATGCTAAATAAGCCATTAAGATTAAATTATTTTATATAATGTAGTGATGTGGAATTATTAAAAATCTTTATTGTACTTGTATTGAATTATTGTACTAACTCCATTTTAACTTTATACTGTGACTTCGTCCTCCATTTTGTCCTCCTAACCCGACTTCTTCAATCCTCCATTTTGTCCTCATGACTTAACTTGTTCATTTTAAAACTACATTACGTGACTGAACTTCTCAACCCAATTAGTATAGTAGACAAAGACTGTGTTTCCTTCAAGGACAAGTACCAGGAGGTGCTGGCTACTCCTTAAGACTTGCTGGCTACTCCTTAGAGCTTGTAAGATAGTACAGTTTGAAGGCCACAGAACACAGTAGTAATGAAATGTTCTATTCATAAGAGACCTTGCACCTGGACATAAAGCCTGATATCACTGACCGTGTAAAATGACGCTTAGGACCCCCTTGTCCCCCACCCGTGTCCAGAATAATCCCACCTCTGATGGGTGGGCACGGGACTAACCTCTTAATTTTACTAACCAATAGGTAAGACACTAACTCCGTCACTTAACAATTAATCCAATTGATGATGTTTATTTGCTGATATTCTAATAATCAATGATGACGCAAAATGCCTCTTAAAAGGGCCTGCGCGCCCGCTTTTTCTGCACTTGCCAATAAACTTTCTCGAAGTTATTTTAACCTGAACCTCGTGTGTCAGACTTAATTACTTCAGCGTATATACGCAATTTAATTTTATTGATTTGGACAGGAACAGATAGACTTTGAACATTTTGGTTTACTTTCAAAAAGTACCATAACAACTTGGCGCCCAACGTGGGGCATCGGGCTATGTCCGGCCGGTGAGCCGTCCTAAGGAAGACAAGGGTGGACGGAGGAATCCAGGGGGAAGGAAGGGAGATTGATCACCTCCAGATACACGGTAGAGACTTCTGCAGAGCCACCGGTACGTTCCGGCCCCTTTGATTGACCCGTCCACGTGTCTGTGACTGCTTCCCGGGAGGACATCAAAGACAGGTAATATCTTGCCCGGTGTCTCGTTACTCACTTGTTTACCTGCATTTTAGTCTATCTGTTGCCTGGGTGTGTTTGAATTGTGTTTGAATTGTTTGCCTGTTTCCCCATTTTGAGATAAAGGGGGGGTGGGGACCTGCAGGGGTTTTGCCTGGGGTTCTCTGTCTTGCTTGTTTTCCCCTTTTTGGGAAAAAGGGGGGTGGACCTGAGGGGATTTGCCTGGGTCTTCGGTGTGACTGTCTATCTGTTTGTATTTTCCCTCTTTTGGGATAAAGGGGGGTGGATCTGAGGGGATTTGCCTTGGTCTTCTGTTGCCTGTTTTACCTCTTTTAGGAACCACTGTGCTGTGGTTGTAAGGAAAAAGGGGGGTTGACCTGTGGATGTGTTCCTGGGGGTCTTCTGTTGCCTGTTTACTTCTTTTAGGAGCCTCGTGGCTGTGGCTGTAAGGAAAAAGAAGTTGGTGGAACTGTGGGATCTGTGTAGAATCATAGGTTTCTGTGATCCAATGGTGTGTCACTTTGATAGCCTAGCTAGCTTCACTGTGCACGTTCGGACCATCCAGCTCTAGTTGAGTTGGGGACGTCCTGGCCCGGACCTTTCGGCTCTAGTTGAGCCGGAGATCCACTGGTTATTTAATTGTGGTAGGAGACTGAGCCTTGTGGCAGGGGACTCAGTTTCCGGGGGGAATTCAGGCAGGTATTGCTTGTTTTTCGCATCACGTGGTAGTGAGACTTATAAAGTGGGTTTTATAGGGGCACTACGGGAGTGAGGATAGACGTGGCCACATTCTCGTGGACTGCAGAGTAGAGGGAGGCTGGAAAGGATTTCGGACCGGTGTTAGCTGTTATCCTTGGCCGCTGGTAGTGAGACTTATGAAAGTCGTTCTCCGAGCGGGGACACTACGAGATTGAGGAAGGTGACTTTGGAGTAAGCACATGTAGAAGGAAAGGGATTATTGTTGATTTTATTTGAACTGTAATGCATGCACTGTATTTCAATTGTATTGTTGTCTTGTCTGTTTTATTAGGAGTCTCATGAACTCCTGTGTCTGTCTCTAAGGATTTTCCTTGTCTTTCATCTTTTCTATACTTCCTATATTATTATACTATCCACTCCCATTCCTCTTAAAAGAGAAGTGATTGGTCACACACTTCTCACTTCGCTCCAATCCGTGTCTACCACCCCGGGTAGGCGGATTCAGTGACTAGTCTACGTTTTGGGAAGACGCACCTGAGAAAGTCCCACGATTCTCGGGTGGCAGTCGAGCATTGTAGACGTTCTTGTTCAGTTTTCCTTCTCTCTCCCTATATCTAGGACGCTGGTATAGGGGTAAAGGGATTATGGGACAGGATTTAAGCAAGCCCAGTAAGGGCTGGTTAGCATGTGATTTAGTCGAAGATAGAGAGGGTGAGGAAATGGTTAAAGGTGTTGAAAAAATTGCAAAAGTATGTAGAATTGCTGTACCGACATGTGGAAGATTGCAACCAGAAAGTTGGCGTAGGTTACTGACAGAAAAGAAAGGCAAACTTACAGATAATGGTTTATTAAAGACTGCTGAAGCATGGTATAGAGTAGCGAAGGCTATTCAGCTAGAAGGTTGGGTTGAGGAAGAGATAAATCACAAAGGTGTGAAATTGTTTGTGTATCATAATAATTGTGTTACTGGGGTCTATCCTCAGCCAGCGCCCAAAACCGGCGCCCAGGGAATGTCTATCCCCAAGGTTCTGTCAGCAATAAATGAAAGCCAGCTGACTATATTCCCCACTCCCACTACCCATCCCATCACCTCCCCTGTCTGCCCGGTCCTGAATTCTGATGGATCTTTCTTCTCCCCTGCCCCATCTTTAACATTCCCATCATCCTCATCCATCCCTACGCTACCTGCTATACCTTCCCCTAACATTTCATCTGCCATTCCTGCCCTACACTCTCTCTCTGTTCATGACCCCCTCCCCTCTTCTTCCGCCCAACTAACCACCTCCTCCGCCCTTGCCCCGGCTCCTCCCTCTACACCCACCCCTACCAATCCCTCTCCGTTCCCTCCCATCTCCACCCCAGCTCCATACCCCACCTCCTTCCCCTCCCCAGCCTGGCCCTACCCCTTCCCATATCACATGGCCCTGCCCTACCCCGGATATCCACTCCCCACTCCCCAAGCCACGCCCCAGATTCCGGTCATGCCCAGTCCGGCACAGTCTGCCCCGGATGTGCCCTCTTCCAGCATGGCCGCCACTTCTTCCCTTAACCCTAATGTAGTACCTTCTCCGGCCACCAATATGGCGGCCCCCAGTTCGGCCCTGATGCCGGTAATTCCCGGTGACTACCTATCCCCAGGTTATGACTCGCTAGCCACCCCTGCATCTGGGGCTCGTTCCCAACCACCGATCCTTTCACCTCACTCAGGCCCTGCACCACGCAAAAGAGCCAATATCATAGAATTCGATGATGACGAGATGGACAGGGTGTCCCATGTCTCATCGGAGCTTGCCGCGGGAGCCCCAACTCATCGTTCTATCGATGACCCCTTTGGCCACAAGGGTCGGGGAGAACAGGCCCCTCCTAAATATGTTGCTTTCAATCCCACTCAAGCTAGTGCTCTAATGAAATCACTCCCTGACCCAGAAAAACAGCCTATGCCCTTCTATCGAGGGATAGTTCAAATTCAAAAGACTTATTCCGCAGCATGGAGTGATCTACTGAGTATTTGTGCTATAAAAGCAGGGGATGCATATTGGCCAAGCATGGCCCGACACCTCAGTACGGATCTGCTCGGCAGTGACGTTGATTACCCCTCCGGAGTAACTTTTTGCACCCAATTAAGAGAATGGGCTAAGGACAAACTTGCGGATCAGGCTGCAGGCCTTACTGATGTTATTCAAGATAAAGGAGAATCAGTGGAAAGGTTTCATGCAAGGCTGTATCAAATGTTCACAGATTTGGGGTTTGATCTTACTGACAAGATTCATTCACAAATGCTGTCAGGTGCGTTTGTCCAAGGTGTTAAAGACTCTATACGCAAGGGAATTATTGCTGCACGTCCTGAATACAAGGTTGTTCCCCTGGATACCCTGCTTTTAGTTGCTAGAGGGTTGGAATCTGTTCAGACCCCAAGAAGATCCAATCCAGCTCCCCTCATGGTAGCTCGCGCTACTCCCGTCACCTCTGGCACCAAGAAAGTCAGGTTAGAAGATGTAACCTGTTTCAATTGTGGGGCTCAGGGACACTACAGAGGCGACTGTCCGGAACCTAAAAAGGAACCAGGGGCACCCAAGAAGTTCTCTAAGCCTGCCCCAGGCCCCAGGACCGAGACAAAGGTTCCAATTGTTGAAGAACCGGACGATTAGGAGACTGGCAAGCCTGTGTCTGTAACCCCTGTAATGGCAGTGTCTACAGGAGATAAGGGGGGGCCACTCGCCACAGTGACTTTACCTATTGAAGGCCACCCTACCACATTCCTTGTTGACACAGGTGCAGCCCGTAGTGTTCTGCGAGAACAAGACCTGCCAGACCCATCTTTTCTGTCAAATATCGACGTCTCTTGTGTTGGAGTGGATGGCCAGCCGAGACATAGCCCCCTAACAACTCCGCTGCGAGTTGGTTCTAGCCTGCTCGCTCGCTTTGTAGTATCCTCCACATGCCCCATTAACCTGTTAGGTGCTGATGTCCTCTCACGCCTGCAAGCATCCATCACTTTTACCCCGGATGGGCAGGTAGAAATGTTTACACCTCTGTCTGTATCAGACACTTCAGCCCTATGCTCTTTGCCTCTGATGCTGCATTTAGAAAAGCCCCGTGAGGGGGCAGCAGAATTAAGGTCCAATTTCCCAGAGGAATTAAAAACACAGGTGCCCGCTAAGTTATGGTCCTCAGGCCCAGAGGACATAGGTCACCTAAATGTTCCCCCTGTGGTGGTAAAGCTTATTCCAGGGGCTAAGTTACCAAGAAAACCACAATATCCATTAAAACCAGCACAGTCCGCTGCAATTTCTGTCCACATCAAGGCACTCTTGGAGAAGGGTGCCCTGGTAAAATGTAAATCTGAATGCAATACCCCGTTATTTCCTGTGAAAAAGAAAACTCCAAAGGGTGAACCAGAGAAGTACAGGATGGTCCAGGACCTCCGTGCTGTTAATGAAGCTACCGTCCTGGACACCCCTCTTGTACCAAATCCTCATACTCTGCTCTCTGGAGTCCCACCATCTGCAAAATTCTTCACAGTTATTGACCTGGCCAATGCCTTTTTCAGTGTCCCACTGGACCCATCCTGTCAATACCTGTTTGCTTTCACTCATGAAATGCAACAGTATACCTGGACTGTCATGCCCCAAGGGGCACAAAATTCTCCAAGTCAATTTGCTAAGGCCATGGGCACCATCCTTGACCCATGGCAAGCTGAGCACCCAGAAGTTGTCCTGCTTCAGTATGTGGATGATCTATTGCTATGTGGGGATGATGTACCCACTACTAAAAGGTGTTCCCTTAGTCTCCTTTGCTATTTGGCAGAACAAGGATGCAAAGCTTCACTCATCAAGCTACAATTCTGTCAATCTTCCGTGATCTTCCTTGGACATTGCCTATCTCAAGGTACCAGACATCTTACTCGGGACCGGGTAAGAGCTGTTTTGGACATTCCACCTCCAAGGACTTCAAAGTCTCTTCATGCCTTCCTAGGCCTCATTTCCTACTGCAGAGCATGGATCCCAGAAGCCTCTCTGCTTATGCAACCTCTCTATGATGCTCTTAAGTCTGACCCGTTCTGTCTGACCAATGAAGCCCTGGCCAATTTCGATGCTTTAAAACGGGCCATTGCTTCTGCTCCTGCCTTGGGCCTACCTGACTACTCCAAACCCTTCAAATTGTTTGTCTCTGAAAGACAAGGCCACGCAACAGGAGTGCTCACCCAAACTAATGACTTAAGAGGCCGCCAGAGGCCTATTGGATATTTCTCATGTCAACTGGACATTGTGGCCAGAGGGACTCCTTCCTGTCTCAGGGCTGTTTTTGCTGCGAGAGAACTCATAGAGAGGACCTCAGACCTGGTCCTTGGCCACCCTCTGGTTGTTTTGGCCCCTCATGACATCTCTGCCATCGTCAACCAAGTCCAGCTCAAGCACGTGTCTCCAGCCAGACACCTGCGCCTACAGTGTCATCTCCTTTTGCCTGACAACATTTCCATCCAAAGATGTCAAGTGCTTAATCCGTCCACTCTTCTTCCACTCCCTGAGGGGGGTATCTATTATGGATTTATCACAGATGAAACCTACATCTACCTGCTCTGTGGATGTATCAAGAAAGTCATGCATCCACATTTGTCATTTCATGAAGATGAGACACCTCTTTGTGAAGGCCCGGATTACGCCTTCTGTACCATGTGGTACAAGCCAAATATTACTCCCGAACCTTGCTATGAAGATGAGCTTTACCACTGGACCGATGTAAAGCTCACTGCACAAGACTTTTATTGTGACTCTGAAGGTAATAGCATGGTCTTGGTCCAGCTACCTCAACAACTTAACTACCTCTACCGCCATTGGGATACCGCTATCCCACATATTCCTGTTACCAAGTTGAAGACAAAGTCATGGAATGATCTTGGGCCCATGGCAAAACTATGGGCCACCATGAATGAAGAACAGCTACAGGAAAATGGTATTGTCAAATACCCAACAACTGACCTTCTGGAAGCATGGCCACGCCATTTCCTGGAAAAGGAATTTCAAGACCTGGTCATAAAGAATGATTATGACCCAGAAACACCTCATGACTGTTTTGAACAGATGAAAATGGAAACAGTGCACTTACCAACTGTGCATGAGAATCCATTACCAGATCCGGATTTTACCCTGTTTGTGGATGGATCAAGATATGCCGATGAAGGAGGAACATATCATACAGGATATGCCGTAACCACAACAGATGAAGTTATTAAATCATCATCCTTACCACCAGCAATGTCTGCACAAGAAGCTGAATTACAGGCTCTGACTTCAGCCTGCAAAATTTCCGAAGGAAAACGTGCCAACATCTATACAGATTCAAGATATGCTCTGGGTGTGGCACATGACTTCGGCCTAATTTGGAAGACAAGAGGATTTCTCACCACCGCCGGTACACCAGTCAAACACAGCACTGCAATCAAGGAGCTAATGGATGCCCTCCTACTTCCCGAAGAGGTGGCCGTTCTGAAAGTCAAAGCCCATGGGAAATTGGATACAGATGAAGCAAAGGGCAACCATTTGGCTGATCAGGCTGCTAAGTTAGCGGCCAGGGATCTGCAGGAAGTGGATGAAGAAGTGTCCGGACAAGAAGAAGAAGAAGTCCCTATTTTTGCTCTGCAAACTCTTCCTACTGATTTGCGAATTTTACAAGAACAACAAGCTGCAGTCACTCCTGAAGAAATCCAGAAATGGAAAAAGAAAGGAGCTGTCCAAAAGGACGGAATATATTACAACAACTTCAAATTTTGTCTTCCCAGAAATTTGTATCCAGCAGTTGTCCAATGGGCACATGGGCCTGCACACCTGTCAAAAGAATTGATGGCCGCCCTCATACAGAAGTATTATGAAGCACCTGGAATCACAACGTTGATCAATAGCTTCTGCAAGGCCTGTGTCATCTGTGCAAAATGCAATCCAGGAAGACCAGTTAAAGTACCTACGAAACACCTGGCAAAGCCCATGTACCCCTTCCAGCGGATTCAAATTGACCACATCCAAATGCCCAAGAGTGGGCCCCATGAATATGCACTAGTAATAGTGGACATGTTCTCAGGCTGGCCAGAAGCCTACCCAGTGGCCAATATCACTGCAAAAACAACCGCAAAGCGCCTACTTACAGATATTGTATGTAGATTCGGACTCCCAGAAGTTATTGAGAGTGATCAAGGCCCAGCCTTTACAGCAACTGTGACTAAAGAAATTTGGACCGCTCTAGGGGTGACTCTAGCCTTCCATACCCCTTACCACCCACAAAGTAGTGGTAAAGTGGAGCGCATGAATGGCACCCTAAAAACCAGAATGTTAAAAATGTCACAAGAAACGAAGATGCCCTGGCCAGAAAGCCTACCAATAGCCCTATTTAGTGTTAGGCACACACCTAGAGGGAAGCATTCACTGTCCCCATATGAGGTTCTATTTGGGACAGCACCCAGACTAGGTTGTTATTATCCGCAGCAGTTGCAACTCCAATCAGATGTTTTAGTAGACTATGTAACTGAACTTGCAAATGTCCTAAACAAAATACATGCCCAAGTTTTCTCTTCAATTCCAGATCCCGAATTGGATACAGGTTCCCATAACCTACTTCCCGGAGATTGGGTCCTGGTCAAGAAGTTTGTGCGGAAAAATACCCTGGAACCAAGATTTGACGGTCCATTCCAAATTCTCCTGATTACCGCAACCTCCGTCAAATTGGCCGGTAGGCCAAATTGGATCCACGCTTCCCACTGCAAGAAATCTTCTGCCCCAGAGGAAGCAAATATCGCACAAACATGTATCTCTGGTACATCTTCTCCTTAATTAGCCTTATGAAGGCCCAACAAGTAGCCATTACCAAAGATATTAGTGGGTACACCTTCTGGTATAATTCATCGTGCACCCAGGTGGCTACTTATACCTTTGACTACTGTGATATTGTAGAATGCCCATTTCCCACACCACAAATCCAAAACATCTATAGAGATATCCCTCATTCGAAAGACCCATATGTTTGTGTAGTTGACAAGCAATGGGGGCACAATTGTGACCATTGGGGGGCAGCGGGATGGAATGCCGGGCCTGCCTGGGGTTACAAACCAAAAAGTGCCGTATCTAAAGTAGATGATCATGGTAGATCCCTCCTCCAGAGAATGACTTTGAGAAAGCCCGGGGGGAGTACACCAATGAAACTAATCCTTAACATTGAGCATCCAAGCCCAACAGATGCAGACCAGTATGTGATGGGAATGTATTGGAAAAAGGGTTCCTATAAAAAGTTAGGGCATTTCTACCTCAAAGATATGTGCAACTCTTCTGAGTGGCAAGGGGCCACCCATATGGTCCCTAACCCATTAAAACCTCATATCCAGACCTTTCAAGACATGATGGCCATTGCTAACCCCACTTTTGAAGATACCATGGCCGCTGAAACAGGTTTTAATGACGTAAATCTATGGTTAGAATGGATGAAATATAATGCTAATAAGCATAATAGAACTGCATGTTATGTGTGTGGCGGTGCCCGGCCTCACCTGGGTACCGTGCCTTTAATCCTACCAGTAGATATAGAAGAATGTGTTTTAAGCCTTTTTGCCTATCACTATAATTTTAACAGGTCCATATGTATTGCATGGACAAAGGAGTATCCTCTCCTAACCCAGGATGTCAAACCCCCTGATGGTATTACCGTATATAAAGGTAATTACACGTGCTATGCCATGTACGATGGTATTGGTAAATTTGTGGGTAACTTTTCCAAAGGTTATTGTGCTACATACAGAACTGTTCCTGTACGCTTGCTGCAACACCATACTAGGTCACTAGGAGACATTTACTGGTTGTGTGGGGACTTACAGTTAAGATCCAGAATGGACACAGCGTGGTGGGGGGAGTGTACGTTGACTAAGGCCATTATGCCTATACACATTATCTCTGACACACACCTCAACACCCATGGGCCCAGCCACACTAAGATTAAACGTGAAGCCCCAGTAAAAGGAAGTTTTGACCCTCACATTTACATTGATGCCATTGGAGTGCCCAGGGGGGTGCCCCATGAATTTAAAGCAAGGGATGAAGTTGCCGCAGGATTTGAATCAATTTTTACCATAGTTACCGCAAACAAGAATTTAAATTGGATAAATTACATTTATTATAACCAACAGCGTTTTGTCAATTACACCAGAGACGCCCTCCAGGGGTTGGCCGAACAGTTACAGGCCACATCCCAAATGACTTTCCAGAATAGGATGGCCCTAGATATGATCTTAGCCGAAAAAGGAGGGGTTTGTAAGATTTTGCCCGACACTATGACATGTTGTACATATATCCCAGAAAACACAGGCCCTAATGGTAAAGTCACACTAGCCATAGAAAAATTAAATGACCTGTCTGAAGAGTTAAAAAGGAATTCTGGGATAAAAGATCCTTGGGAAAGATGGTTTGGTTGGATGACAGGATGGCAAAAGGCTTTAATGCAGATTGGTATGGCTATACTAATTTTTCTTTTTATTTTTGCTCTTCTCTTTTGTTGTGTCCTCCCATGTCTGAGAAAATCCCTCATGAAGACTGTTGACCAAGCGGCACCCACTTTCACCCATCTCGAAGTTGATGACCAAGAATTTCAAGACATCAACTCACCCTGTCTGCCGCTGCAAATTATCCCCTTTGTTGATAAAGTGCAGGAATTCTAGGAAGGGACTGGATTAGGGACAGCATCTGTCAGTGAATGGTAAAGGCCCCATGTGGAGAAGTGGTGGGTTAGCTGCCATGGGATACCCTTGGGTGTGAAGCGTTCGAGAGCCATACTGACGGATGAGTTAGCCTATCAGGGTCAGATCTAGGGACAGACTTGCACTTTGCATTAACATCTAGCTAGCGGCCATGGGGTTTCTGTGCCTTTGGGTTAACACGTCTTCTGATACTAACATAATAAAGTTTTTATCTCTTAGAATCTAACATTTCATAGGGGGGACTGATGTGGAATTATTAAAAATCTTTATTGTACTTGTATTGAATTATTGTACTAACTCCATTTTAACTTTATACTGTGACTTCGTCCTCCATTTTGTCCTCCTAACCCGACTTCTTCAATCCTCCATTTTGTCCTCATGACTTAACTTGTTCATTTTAAAACTACATTACGTGACTGAACTTCTCAACCCAATTAGTATAGTAGACAAAGACTGTGTTTCCTTCAAGGACAAGTACCAGGAGGTGCTGGCTACTCCTTAAGACTTGCTGGCTACTCCTTAGAGCTTGTAAGATAGTACAGTTTGAAGGCCACAGAACACAGTAGTAATGAAATGTTCTATTCATAAGAGACCTTGCACCTGGACATAAAGCCTGATATCACTGACCGTGTAAAATGACGCTTAGGACCCCCTTGTCCCCCACCCGTGTCCAGAATAATCCCACCTCTGATGGGTGGGCACGGGACTAACCTCTTAATTTTACTAACCAATAGGTAAGACACTAACTCCGTCACTTAACAATTAATCCAATTGATGATGTTTATTTGCTGATATTCTAATAATCAATGATGACGCAAAATGCCTCTTAAAAGGGCCTGCGCGCCCGCTTTTTCTGCACTTGCCAATAAACTTTCTCGAAGTTATTTTTTTTTTTTTTTTTTTTTTTTTTTTTTTTTCAATTCTTTATTTTTGAAAGTGCATTTTTAATTACATATGTCAGTAATACCAAAGGTTATTACAGTAGAAGATTATTGGTGACAAAATTCAAGATGCATGGCACTTTTTTTTTTTAGATTAGAAATTCAATAGTTAACAGAGACAGGCGTAGTAAATAAAAGCAAACAATAGATTATACATGCTGCGTGGAACACTTTAGCTTGAGATAATATTACTAGTAATATAAAATGCAAGTAAGTACCATTGTTACAGACAGGCTTGTTATGCCCCAGAAGCAAGTAGAGCCTATAATGCATATAAACATGGTGAGGGCACTTGATGGGACTTGCATATTTTGTTTAAATGGTTAGTTACTCATGGGTTAACGTTTGCTGGAGCTGGCTATTTGCTTTTGCCAAGAGCTTAACAGGTTGGACTGTGCCATCACATGCTGCAGAAACTACAAGAAGGTAAGCTTAGGTTGAACTATGGGTTAAGTTAAGCTTAGTGCTTATGGTTAATAGGTTAACCCTTTCAGGAGACCTATGTTATGGCGTTGGATTGGATATCTTAGGGACCGTGTCTACATTTTAAACTTAACTTTGCAGTCCAGTATTGAAGAGCTATCATATACTTAGAGTCCTGAGATCACTTGCTTGTGATGTAGGAACGGAACACCCCAGCAGCAGGCAGTTGAATACCCAGACTCCATGGAAGGATGTTAGGCAGGCTCTGCACCCTCAGTGAGTGCAGAGCTGTTTCCTCAAGTCCTCTCTGCCTGGGGTCTGTAGTGTGGATGTGTAAGGCTGGTATGTACCCCTGTGATAAGGAGTTTGCCTTTGCCGCTATCCTCCAGCCGTTGGTGTCCTCCCCCTGCGGTCTGGCTGTGGAGGGTCGCTGTGCTGTTGTGGAGGCGTTGCGGGCCAGATCCGTGGGACGGAGCGATGAAGTGCACTCTGTGTAAGTCTTCTGGAGGGGTTGTCTGATGGGTCTGAGTAGCTGGGTCTGTGCTTTGTGTGCTTTTTGTGTCAGCTTGTAGCCGCTCCCGCCTTTTCGCCGTGTGTGGACTCAGGGCTTTGGTAGCTGTTTAGCCAGACAGAGACTGAAGCTGTGTGTCAATGTGTATTGGGCTGCTCCATGCAGGTATGCAGGGCCTGCATGGATTTGGAGGGGATTGCATCCTCTTGGGAGCCAGAGGTAACAGTGTGGGTCAGCAGGGTCACTGTGCCGCCATTTCAGATGTGGCTCCCGGTCTGGTCTTCATTTTGGCGGCCGGTTGGGGCCCCGAGAGCTCCGGTAAAGCAGGGGCTGCAGGGCGTACAGGGTGTGGGCCGGGATCACCCCCACCGGCCCAGGGGGGGGAGGGCAGGGCCCGGTCCTCCCAGCTGAGGGAGTCTGGCTGGATATCATCGGGCAGGATAGCGGGCGGCGGCCGTCCGCCTCACTCACCGCCTGAGTAGGCCTCATCCGAAAGGAACGATGCATATCTTTCCGAGGGACTAGAACATTAACTGCAAGCCTCTCCCCGGGTCCAGTGTCTCCTCATGTGCCGGCCCACCGCGGTAGGTCGTCAGGTAGGTCCAAAAGTGCCTTATTGTGGGCTAATAAGTCGAAAGTTGCTGGAGCTGTTGTGCCATGCAGCCGGCCAGCATGGCGGTCAGGCCCCGCCCCCCTCTCGAAGTTATTTTAACCTGAACCTCGTGTGTCAGACTTAATTACTTCAGCGTATATACGCAATTTAATTTTATTGATTTGGACAGGAACAGATAGACTTTGAACATTTTGGTTTACTTTCAAAAAGTACCATAACAGTAGCATAGAGTGGGGAACAAATATAAATATAAGATGCACAAAAAACAAACTATATACAATAATATACAATAATAAATATAATTAATAACATAATAATAATAATAATAATAAAAAAAAAAAAACACATTTCTATCTAGGCATCGACGCACACACACCCTTCTTAATGTGATTAATTATTGTTACTAGCTTCATGTCATGCCACATTGTTAGAATATTATAATATAAATCCCAATAATGTATAGATATAGCTAAATTAAACAAAAAAGTCACACAATGCTTTGCAACAATGTGTTTATCAAAACCACGTGGTAGAAGGAGGCAACCCCATGACAGCAAAATACCATCAAGAGTGTTTTCTACAATAACGAGAGTTTTAATTGAAAACCTGAGGACAAGTGAGAAACAGTGTTAATTTTGTCGACTACAATATTAGTCAAATTTTAGTCGTCTAAAATTTTTCAGATTTAGTCGACTAAAACTAGACTAAAATTAAAACAATTCAGATGACTAAAATACGACTAAAACTAAAATGACTTTTTAGTCAAAAGACTATGACTAAAACTAAATTGAAATTTGCTGCCAAAATTAACACTGGTGAGAAATTTTGGTGGGATCCTTGATAAGATCTAACCTCACATACACATTTACGTATGTATTTGTGAAATATATATTTTGTAATATTTTACTAGGAAAGAATGTAATGGGCACACAATGTTGCACATAGACATACAATAATCTTATAAAAACATTGTAACACAATTAATAGACATATACAATCTGAATATAAATGAACAATGAGTGCAGTTGTTTGGTTGAATGTAGATGGTTTGATATTTTTCGACAGGTTATTCCATTTATGTGGAGCTCTATTGGAGAAAGCTGCACAGGCAACCTTCTTTTGTAACAATGTCCCAACATGCTTTTTTTTGCATCTTAATAGTGCAATACTCTTCTTATAACCCAAAACAAAAAAACAACTATAACACCTTCAGTTGGTGCAAAATACTTCAACAAAGTTTCTAACTGACCAGTCAAGAATGTGGCATATAACACCCAGCAGCTGTTCTCTACATTGGAGGTCAGTAAAATGGCATAAATTCAAGATTGGCCTTTAGTCCTATAAAGTCCTACACATTCAGGTGTCCAGCTATTTCAAAGATATCTTAAAGATCTCTTGATTTCCTGTAACCCAACTGCTCTTATGCTCCTTGTGTCATCTTCTGGTTCTGTGACAAACCCTTTTCTTGCAGTTTTACACAAAGTATGCACCGTGACCAGGTGTTTTGTTCATCGTATTTTTATTACATAAGTTACCAACATTAGCAATATAAGTTGGCGCTATAAAATACCAATAATAATAATCATAATAAATAAATCTGTGTCTAGATTACCTTTTAGAGTCAATATCATACAGCCAGGGCATCCATCAGAGGATGACAACCTTGATGGTTGTCATGGGCCCGCCGGCCCAACATGTAGCAGCAGAACTGCCGACGGTGCAGCTGCACTGGGGCCCGCACGCTGATAGGGCCCATCGGGTGACCCAGGCATTTAGGGCCACCCGATGGGCCCTATATCTTCAGGGGCCCGGTCAGCGCTGTGGCGTGTATGTCTGTCTGTCTGTATGTATGTCAGTATGTATGTCTCTCAGTATGTATGTACATGTATGTCCTTATGCATGTTTGTGTCTGTATGTATGTTAGTATGTGTCTGTGTGTCTGTATATGTATGTGTGTCTGTTAGTATGTATGTGTGTCAGTATGTGTGTATATTTGTGTGTGTATCTGTGTCCTTTTTGTAACAGTGCGTGTGCTTGTGTCTATGTGTGTGTGTATTCCTGTGGGCGGGGTTTGGAGAAGGGATTTGGGGGTGGGATTTGAGGTGGGCCCCAAGGGGCCCAGACCTTGAGCAGTGTTTCTGATGGCTGGATTTATCCATGCAGTCCCAAATTGCATTACATTTCAATTTACCCATTTGATAACTGAATCTGAACTGTTCCAAATCTATCCGTATCATCACTCATTCTTGTCGAATACCAATTATTCTATTCTTGAACTATTGGCACACACTATAGAGCAGTCTGCTCCGTCTTATGTAATATGTACATATGCCGATCTGCATTGGTTTCCTGACTGCGCTTTGTCTATGTAGATGTTTATATGAAGATGATAAACCATGGATATATTGAAATCTATTTGTTAAACAAACTGACAACAAAGGAAACAAACAGAATGAAACAGGATCACAAATAACATACAGGTGTAGACAAAATAGCAAGCTAATTATTGAAATAATTGCATTCTATTTGTAACTATTCAAATTACCATCTGAGCAATTAAGATAAGCATTCCGCTATTTTGGCAATGTCTGCTGAGACTGTGTGAGTCATAAGGTAAGCATCATGTTTACTGAACAAGTAAAATATGATAAAGGAGTGTGAGATTCCTTTACAGCCTTTATTCCTCTCCACCAGAAGGAAAAGCCAGGAGATAAATATCTGAATGTAACTGTGCCTCACTTCATTTTTCACACAATATTTTTACTTCTCAAGATTATTAAATTGATATATAACAGGGCAGAAGAAAGATACCAGATATGGACAAGATGAATGGAAGACTAAAGAAGGACGTGATACCAGAATTATGCTGGTGAACCATGCTGGTGAAGACGTGAACAATTCTGTACGAAATCAGTTTGATGCTATACCAGTGAATAGTGATGTCCCGAACAGTTTGCCGGGAACCGTTCGCCGGCGAACATAGCTTGTTCATGGCGAACGCGGTGGGCGAACATATGCGATGGTCGGTCTGCCCCCTATTCGTCATCATTGAGTAAACTTTGACCCTGTACCTCACAGTCAGCAGACACATTCCAGCCAATCAGCAGCAGACCCTCCCTCCCAGACCCTCCCACCTCCATGATGAATAGGGGGCGGACCGAACATCACATATGTTCGCCCGCCGCGTTCACCACGAACAACCTATGTTCGCCAGCGAACTGTTCGGGACATCACTACCAGTGAATCTCTGCAACAATGAAATGACGAATGGAGATCCAAATGTCAAAATTTGGGATATTTCTAAAGACAGTTATCTAAAGGTTTAAAGCTTGAGATTAGCTACACTATATGGACAAAAGTATTGGGACACCTGACTATTACACAATCAGGGACTTTTATGACATCACATTCTAAATACACAGACATTAAAATGTAGTTGATCCCCACTTTTGCAGCTATAACAGTGTCTACTCTTATGGGGAAACTTTCCACCAGATTTTGGAATGTTTCTGTGGGGGATTTGTTTCCATACAAATCAGTAGAGCATTTCTGAGGTCAGGTACTAATGTTGGATGAGAAGGTCTGGTTTTCTATCTTTGTTCCAGTTTATCCAAAGGTGTTCGATTGAGTTAAGGTCAGGCCTCTGTTCGGGCCATTCAAGTTTTTCCACAACAAACTCATCCAACCATGTCTTTATAGATCTTGCTTTGTGCACTGGTGCACAGTCATACTTGAACAAAAAAGGACTATCCCCTTTTCTATTCCAAAATGGTTTTCTACTTCCCAAACTTTTCTCACAAACTTGGCAGCACAGCATTGTACAAAATGTCATGGTTTGCTGAAGCATTAAGATTTCCCTTCACTGAAAGTAAGAGGCCTAGCCCAACCCCTGAAACTAGCCCAATATCATTATCCCTTCTCCACCAAACCTTACAGTTGGCACAATGCAGTAAGGCAGGTAATGTTCTCCTGACATCCGCCAAACCTAGACTCGCCTATCAGATTAATCACTCCACAGAGCAAGTTTCCACTGCTGCAGAGTCCAGGGGTGGCGTGCTTTATGCCACTTGATCCAATGCTTGGCATTGTACAACTGCTCGGCCATGGAAAGCCATTTCATGAAGCTTCTGCCACACAGTTTGGGTGCTGATATTAATGCCAGTGGAAGTTTGAAACTCTTCAACTATGGAATCAGCAGAACATTGGTGACTTTTACACACCATGCACCTCAGAACTTGGTGTTGCTGCTGTTCCTAGACGCTTCCACTTTCCAATAATACCACTTATAGGTGACCATGGATTATCTAGCAGAGATAACATTTCATGAGCTGACTTATTCCAAAGTGCTATCACAGTACCATGCTTGAATTGACTGAGCTCTTCAGAAGGACCTATTTTTTTTCACAAATTTTTGTAAATGCAGACTGCATGGCTAGGTGCTTGATTTTATACACACTGAATTCAATAATTAAGAGGTGTATCACAATCCTTTTGTCCATATAGTGTGTCTTGCTAAGCATTTTATCGTAAGCTTACGGGCAGGATCATTTCTTCCTTTTGTATAAGTTTGTGTTTATTGTTTGTCTTTAGTCCTAATCATTATACAGCACTGATAAATATGTAGGTGCTATATGAATACCAAATAATAGTGATAATACTAAAGGTTCAATTCAATAAACTGGGAGTTATGGCAAGTTGATAATATTGCTGAGTTTAAAAAATATCTGCTGAATTTGAAATGTAATTTCTAACTCTTCACTTTTAGCTTATAACTTTCAAATTGGTTGTCAACTCACAGCAACTTGCTATTTATTTTATAAACTGCTATGTTATGTAATCACTATCAGTCATCATTTGACAACTGGGAATACTGTGAATAGGAAAAAGTGAATAATTTCAGAGTTCAGCCATTGAAACCAAGCAGAAAGTTGATTTGTTGCATCAACAAAAGTAAATATGGCAGATAATCGGTCACTAAAGTTTTTTAGAAAAAAGCTAATATTTATGCTACACCTTAATTCCTGTCCATCACTAGCCAGAAAGAAAAATTCAAAGTCAACAAATGACAGTAAAGATGTCAGTCGGTGACCGCTGCTTGAACTAACTAGCTAAATGAAAGGGATTGGAGAGATGACGCAAAGCAGAAATTTCTTAACAATTATAGTTCACAGAAAAAAACATGCAAGCTTTCTCTTTTCCCTGTCAGAAGTCCATTCTGACCTCTGCATTTCTGCGCAAAAAACTATAAATCACAGTCTGCCTTTTGCAGCAACTTTTGTAGGTTAAACTTAACGTCTTTATTCTAGGTGCCAGGAAGGGAGTGAGGCTCTGGGCACTGTACATTGGCAGGATTATTTACTAAAATATTACTCATCAGAAAATGAAAGTGGATTTCAAAAAGACAGATTTGAAAAATTCTCTTGCCAGCAATGTTTTCAGTTTTGGTATTCAAGCCTAAAATTTGATATTCAATATTATTATTATTATTATTGGCTATTATTTATTTAGTGCCAGCTTATTCCGCAGATCTTTATGATAAAAGGGGAATTTACCAAATGAGACAATAACAAAATGTAACAGGAACAATAGGTAGTTGAGGACCCTGCTCAAACGAGCTTACAGTCTAGAGATATGAATTTATTATGAATGCCTGATAATTCTTATGTTAGTAAATAACCCTTAAATGTTATCTAAATGTCATGTACTAACTATGCATCCCACCGTTTCCCCTTATCTCATTTTTCTAAATCAACTTTTTAGGTAACGGGTACTGTATATACTCGAGTATAAGCCGACCCGAATATAAGGCGAGGCCCCTAATTTTACCCCAAAAAACTGTGAAAACTTATTGACTCGAGTATAAGACTAGAGTGGGAAATGCAGTAGCTACTGGTAAATTTCTAAATAAAATTAGATCCTAAAAAAATTATATTAATTGAATATGTATTTACAGTGTGTGTATATAATGAATGCAGTGTGTGTATGAGTGCAGTGTGTGTGCATAAATGCAGTGTGTGTATGAGCGCAGTGTGTGTGTATGAGTGCAGTGTGTGTATGAATGCAGTGTGTGTGTGTATGAATGCAGTGTGTGTATGAATGCAGTGTTTGTATGAGCGCAGTGTGTGTATGAGCGCAGTGTGTGTATGAGTGCAGTGTGTGTGTATGAGCGCAGTGTGTATGTATGAGTGCAGTGTGTGTATGAATGCAGTGTGTGTGTGTATGAATGCAGTGTGTGAAGTAATGCAGTGTTTGTATGAGTGCAGTGTGTGTGTATGAGTGCAGTGTGTGTGTATGATGCAGTGAGTGTGTATGATGCAGTGTGTGTTTGTGTTGCAGAGCCTTGGTGGGGGGTGGGCATTTTTATTATTATTTTTTTATATTATTTTAACATTTTTTTGTTATATAATAATTATTATTTTGTATTATTATTATTTTTATTATTATTTTATTTTATTATTATTATTATTTTTCGTCCCCCCTCCCTGCTTGATACATGGCAGGGAGGGGGGCTCTCACTCCCTGGCGGTCCAGTGGCATTGGCAGTTCAGTGGAGGGGGCTGGCAGCGAGCACTTACCTCTCCTGCAGCTCCTGTCAGCTCCCTCCTCCTCTGCACTGGTCCGGTCAGCACCTCTGTCAGCTCCACTGTACGTCTCGCGAGAGCCGCACTATTACCCCGCGGCTCTCGCGAAACTTACACTGGGAGCTGACAGAGGTGCTGAACGGACCGTCGCGGAGGAGAAGGGAGCTGACAGGAGCTGCAGGAGAGGTAAGAGCTCGCTGCCAGCCCCCAGTCTGTATTATGGCAATATAAATTGCCATAATACAGACACTGACTCGATTATAAGCTGAGTTGGGGTTTTTCAGCACAAAAAATGTGCTGAAAAACTCGGCTTATACTCGAGTATATACGGTAAATTGGTTTTTGCTAATGACGTAAATGCTTCAGGTTAAATCATATCTGGCCAACTCTGTTTTGTAATGTGAATATTTGCAAATGCCATTGCAGGCTAAACATATACTTTAGATCTAATGAAAAAACAGCTATTTTTAAATTTGTCTATTTTTTTGTACCAATTCTTCTTCACTAATATAAAATAAATAGGATAAAAAGATACTGTAATAGAGTCCATCCACTGTATATCTAGCATTTATAGACCGTAGAACACATTGTAATTGAAATGTAGTTTTAGAACAGAATTATAGAAAATACAAATACTCTATAAAAAATCAGTAATACATGACAAATAAAGCTCTTTCATTGGATTAAAAAAGGGACATAAAGCATCATTACATGACTATAAAATTACTTTCATAATAATTTTCTTTCTTTTTGCTCGGGATTAATTTAAAACTCTGATAATGATATTGTGTATTGTTTTCTCGTGTGTGTCTTCTTTTTTATAACTTCAGATTTAATTTTTGGTGGCGTAGATGCGGTAGACTTTCTCAGGGGAAATATAAGAACACAACACTAAAAGTTTGAAATATCAAGTAATTTAATATCAGGGAAGTTGTTCTGTTTATGAAAGAACTGATGCTAGACTTGCATAAGGGAAAAGTGAACTCCCTAATGAAACAAGTGGCTATGATTATTCCTTAGAATGAAATTCAATTGAGGATCTAGTGGAATGTAATTTATTTAAAACGTGCTATAAAAACATGATTAAAAAAAAAAAAAAAAAAGTAATGGTATGGCCGAATGCATGATCATTTTTTTTCCTGCAACTATTTATTTTATTTCAAATATACTGTAATATTAAAAAAATGTGTGAGATAAAAAGATCACAGCCTGCAAACAAGCCAATTTTACCTCCATTGTGCGCGATTGCTGATTCCTGTATTTATAGTGTCATTTTTTTGTATGTTAATGTGATAGATCACATATGCCAGTTTTAAAAGTAGTCAGGATGGGAGGAATTCATGATTACATGTTTGCTTAAACAGCACTTTGAGGCCTAGAAAGTTAAATGTCATCACGTGAAGTCATGACAAATTGTTTTGCAAAGAATCTCAGAATGAACAACTACATTCTAATAAAATAGGTGGAAAAGAGAATACAGATAGTTGAAGTGACGGGACTTACTCTTACGAAGATGAAAATACCATATATTTGGGGAATTGTAGGCCTTGGTGGAAATGATGTGAGATTGAATTTGTACCCAGTGCTGTTCTGTCACATCTGTCTATAGAGATGGGAACATAGTAGTGCAATAGGTAAAGACTTCTGTAATTGAAACAAAAAAGTAGTCTACTGAGGAGAGTTATGGTAGAGTGTCTCGTATGCATACAAGGAGAACAGAATAAAATAATATAGTGTAGTATGTTGAATGTAAAATTGTAAAGGTAAGTAAGTATATAGCACTCACATTTTATGGAGCCTAGCAAAAGAATCCTAGGGCATAGCGTGGAGCGGTATGGTGCCTAATCTGGGATATGTGGGTGGTACAAGTCTTCTCCGTATAGGTATAAAAAAAGAATATTCAGGGCACACCATTAACTGGAAGTGTAAAAACAAATAATAACTCACTTACATAGAAAAGAGCAAATATGGATTGCTCAGTCCTAGGTTAGACAATATGAACAGGTATTGTTTTTACCTCCTTATAATAAATATTTGTAACAGAACAGTAACATAAAGGTCCCTGTAACCTACATCTTCAATAGTGGAGAACATAAACAACCCTACCTGTTCATATTTTAGGAGAATCGGCAGAGCCAAATTAAGATTGCCCAGGACCCTAGGCAGGATGCCAGATGGGGCCTCGTCCTAGAGTCATAGGGTCTGTTCTGTGAGTAGTCTGTGTGTGTTACCTATGTGTGGGGGAGACTGTATTTGAGAGTGTGTAGTGGATGAATGTTGTGTGTATAGTGAATGAATATCGTGTGTGTGTGTGTGTGTATATGAAAGCTATATGGTAGTATATTGCTCCCATCCTGCTAACCTTTTGGCAAACGGTGGTGTACTTCCTGGTGGCCCAGTGGATGACATTATTTGCAGAACCCCTGGTATTCCTGTGCAGGCATGATGGGGAGGAAGATAACTGGTGGTCTGGTGGGAAAGCATTGTGATCTGCGCCAATATCAGGTGCAGATCTTTTTAAGAGCTCAATAACGGTCCGTTGCTCAGTCAGTGACTCAGAGCACTGACTGTGGTGCTCTTAATCATTGAGATGTACCACAGAATGGTAAGCTTGTAAATGATCTGCACTCAATATTGGTGCAGGCCACAATGCTCCCTGGAGGTATTGAGCTGGCATAGGGACAAGCAGTGAGATTTTTTATCTTCCCTCTCACAGCCCAGGCTGGAGCTCCAAAGTCAGACAGATGTCCATCGGGCCCCAGTCCTGATCTTGACTTTATGCAAGTTGTGAGGTCCTTATACAAATACCTAATTCAAAAATAAAAATTTGGAGAGAGACCAGCAGCACTTAGTGCAAAACAGATTTATTTTTTGAGAAGTGTTGAAATAGCAGATCTGGCCATCAGGATACCAGATAAGGCTGTTGTCATTAGACATCTTTGAACTTGTGTAGTTTGTTAGAATATGGAAAACATGCAATTGATTTATAATAAATAGACTTATTATCTAAATACTTTGTTTACCTACCTTTTAGGTTTACTATTGCAAGCCTAAATACGAAATCAAGTCATGTGCTACCAGCTAGTTCAATTATTTATATTAGCCTTTATACAAATACTTGCACTGCTGTTATCAAAAGGGGATTCTATAACTTATGTTTGTGTGCCTTCTGTCCCATAATATCATTAACAAAATGCAAATGAAATCCATTATTAGTGTATTGTTAAATTTAAGCTAGGAGATGTTACATAGTCTATTATTAAGAGGGAAGAAAAAAAAGCTAATGAAATCTGATCTTTTTTCAGAGGCATCTTTGAAATGTCTCAACCGTAGCTTTCAAGTCTCCTGAAAGGGTTTACTATTACGCATTTCTGATCATTGAAGTGTACTAAACAATCCAAGTGGTTCTTGTAGAACCCAGAGAGTTGCCAATAAGATAACAGATCACATTACATTTTAGACTCTGGGAGCTGTTTGTTGGTATCTTTCAAGGCAAAAGCTCAACTGTGAACTTGATATAATTAAAACTAATACAGTTGAAATTGTTTTTACATTTTAAATTAACATATCATTTAAGGAAAATCCATTTTATATATAATGTTTAACTCCTCCCTAATTAGGTGAATAAGGTACAATGCCAGGAGAGCAGAGGCCACATTAAACATCCTTTACTGGGTGCTGAGTGACTAATTGATGCTGTAATATCCCACCATGCTTTCAGTCACTCCATTGGGCCATGACTGGCACTGACACACAAATCAGCACCCTAGCCTCTAGGATGCCAGGAATAAAGGAAAAATCCTGGCAGAAGCCATACACCAATTAAAGTTTATGCCAACAAACCTTTGCCAGCCAGATTTCCAGCTCACTGGGCGCCTCTGCTGCATAATTAAGATTTAAAAATGATATAAGGTTATATAAGAGGATAAGTACAGGTATTGGGACCCACAATAACCACGGATAAAGCAATGTTTTAAGGGGTCTCTGAGAGGGCTCATCGGGGTGTGTGCTAAGTAGGGATAATTAATCGCCTTCAGACACCTGATGCAGCATCTAGCAGTAATATCCCAAGAGGCGGGCCCCTTGCCCAGAACTATTACAGAATGGCAAAGGTTTTATATACAACAAGAAATAGACACAGTATCTCAGGAGGGTAGTAAGATGCGAAACATGGGATAATACTAAGTGCAGACAGTGGGCAGGGTGCTAATAGAGACTGGCTTTGGTGGGTAATATGTGAGGAGACTGGAGGAGGAGTAATGCAAGGTACACAACGGAGTTGTTTCATTTTTATCTGCTGCACGTGCATGGAGTGATCAATTCTTCCTCTTTTTCAGCTCGTCTGTTGCAGCTCAGCCGCCTGGGGCCCAGTCAGTGTATTGTACGCATGTTTAAAAACTGGGGTATATCTCCACTTTCATCCCCCCCGGAATACTATCTGTGGGGGATCCATACCCCTGTTATCACACTTCCTAACCAATGCCCAGAAGTGCTTGCTCTGCCACCATGACAACGTACTGTTATATAATATTGGAGATCACTTAGACACGCACTATACTGAGTCGTAATCGGGAAAGTAGTTTTTGGACACAGGTGTCATGGAACCATTCTCTTACTTCCAGAACTGGAGAATCCACCGACATCAAAGATTACATTCAGACTCCCATGAATATTTTAGTAATTAACACATAATTACAATTTTAGCAGTCCCGTTTATACTTTGATATACACCAGCACATCCGTTCTATTGAGATTCACAGCCACAGTGCTTTAGATAAGAGTGTTTTAAATATTCCACTCAACCTGCTATGTAATTACTTGGAATAAATTCACGAGAATCATAGTTAATATTTTAAAATGTAATTAGGACAAGACAGATTAGCCTTTTGTAGAAGAGAGAAATGTTCACATATGAAGAAGGTTACTCATCTTGAGGGTTACTCATGATTCTTAAATAGATATCTGTATAAACCTGGAGAAAATGCTTCATATAAAGAATATATATTATAATTATAAGAAATCAATAGACAAAGGTTCCTGTCAGGCCATCACAAATTATTTGCATTTTTTTTTTTTTTAAAGATACAAAAAAAACAAAAAAAAAAAGCAAGTGAATAAAACAAAATGAGCAAAGCCAAAACTATGAAACAAACCTGCATTGAGACATAAATATTATATAATATATAAAAATGTTGTATTATATTATGTCACAGCTGCTATCATCTTGGGAAGCAGGTTAATTTATATTTGTTTTATAAATTGCTCATCTGCCAATAGCTGCACTATATAACCCATAAACTCTGGATGAGCAGTGGTTTATGGGATATTCTCAGCACTCCTAATTAAACCAATGGAATTGCTAGCCCTGACTGTCAGATACTAGCTTCATCTTAAATTCAGCAGTCCTGTCGGAGACTGCAATTCCCTTGAATTTAAAGCAAAATGCAGGTACTTTCAAGACTATGACTTTATTTTTTATTTTTTTTATGTGCAGTCTATATAATGAATGAAAAATCTAAATCCTCTAAATCTTTCAATCTAAGTGTGAGTTTTTAAAATTATTTTTGACTTGTGTCTTACTTTTTGGCCGAATTGCAATCTGTCTGAATTTAGGTTGTACGGCCGAATGCTGTATCTCTGAAGCACCATGCGGATGTGTAACTAAGCAAACAATTAAATGTAGAATTATATTTTTTATGGTGAAGAATGGGAAAAGAACATGTTACACTCTGGTATATATGTGTTATAAGCTCAACTAAAAATTCAAGAAAAAACTGTTTTCCTCCGCTGTTTTAAAGGGACTCTATAGTCTACATATAAAAGCAAGAAAGACAGGTCCCCCAGCCTTCCTTCTTGCTTTTATATGTACTTACTGAAAAAAAAAAAAAATTCGAGGTGTTTTTATATATAAAACTTACCTCCGTTTCAGCGCCGAGCTCCCAGCCATGCCGCGACCCCTTTTTCGGCAAAATGACAAAATCGCGGGGCCAATAGGACGCTTCTCACAGAGAAGCGTCATTGCGATGTGGTGCGCATGCGCGTCATCGCGCTGCACCAATCGCGTTCTTCATAGAGCGGCATTGACAGCCGCCCTATGAAGAACCTCAGCGCTATACCGCGCATGTGCGCGGAATGCGCGTTCGCGAGCTGAGCTGTCTGACTGACAGCTCAGCTCGCTTTCTAAAATCATCAATAAGGGGGGGGACCTACTGTCCCCCCCGGCCCCCACCCCTGAGCGGCGGGTGGGGGCCCTAAAATTCACGATAGGAGGGGGACCTACTGTCCCCCCCCGGCCCCCACCCCTGAGCTGCGGGTGGGGGCCCTAAAATTCACAATAAGGGGGGGGACCTACTGTCCCTCCCCCGGCCCCCACCCCTGAGCCGCGGGTGGGGGCCCTAAAATTCACAATGGGGGGGGACCTACTGTCCCCCCCGGCCCCCACCCCTGTGCGGAGGGTGGGGGCCCTAAAATTCACAATAAGGGGGGGACTTATTGTCCCCCCCCGGCCCCCACCCCTGAGCGGTGGGTGGGGGCCCTAAAATTCACAATGGGGGGGGACCTACTGTCCCCCCCCGGCCCCCACCCCTGTGCGGCGGGTGGGGGCCCTAAAATTCACAATAAGGGGTGGACTTATTGTCCCCCCCGGCCCCCACCCCTGAGCGGTGGGTGGGGGCCCTAAAATTTACAATGGGGGGGACCTACTGTCCCCCCCGGCCCCCACCCCTGAGCGGCGGGTGGGGGCCCTAAAATTCACAATGGGGGGGACCTACTGTCCCCCCCCGGCCCCCACCCCTGTGCGGCGGGTGGGGGCCCTAAAATTCACAATAAGGGGTGGACTTATTGTCCCCCCCGGCCCCCACCCCTGAGCGGTGGGTGGGGGCCCTAAAATTTACAATGGGGGGACCTACTGTCCCCCCCCGGCCCCCACCCCTGAGCGGCGGGTGGGGGCCCTAAAATTCACAATGGGGGGACCTACTGTCCCCCCCCGGCCCCCACCCCTGTGCGGCAGGTGGGGGCCCTAAAATTCACAATAAGGGAGTACTTATTGTCCCCCCCGGCCCCCACCCCTGAGCGGTGGGTGGGGGCCCTAAATACAAAGGGGGGGACCCTAGTTAACCCTTCCTCCCCCCTCCAAAAGAAAAATTATCTCCCTACCCCTACCCCTCACCCTAAAAATAATGAAGGGGGGACCTTTAACTAAAAACCTGTAAAAAAAAATATGAGATAAAAACAACTTACCATTCGATGTTTTCTTTCTTCTAAAATCTTCTTTCTTCAGCCCCCAAAAAGGCCAAATAAAAAGCCATAATAACCGACGCAATAAAAAAAAAAAAAAACCCGAGCGCAAAAAAAATAATCCATCTTCACCCATGGAGGGCTCCGCGCAGACTGAGCTCCGCAGGGCGGGGGAAGGCTTATAAAGCCTTGCCCCGCCCTGCAATTAGGCTAAGAACACTCTGATTGGCTGGTTTAAGCCAATCAGAGTGCTGTGTGTCATTTTACACAGCGTGGGAAAATTCCAAAGAATTTTCCCACGCTGTGTAAAATGACACAGAGCACTGTGATTGGATGGCTTGAAATCCATCCAATCACAGTGCTCTGTGTCATTTTACAAGCGTGGGAAAGTTCTTTGGAATTTTCCCACGCTTGTAAAATGACACAGAGCACTGTGATTGGATGGCTTCAAATCCATCCAATCACAGTGCTCTGTGTCATTTTACAAGCGTGGGAAAGTTCTTTGGAATTTTCCCACGCTGTGTAAAATGACACAGAGTGATTGGATGGCTTGAAATCCATCCAATCACAGTGCTCTGTGTCATTTTACAAGCGTGGGAAAATTCCAAAGAACTTTCCCACACTTGTAAAATGACACAGAGCACTGTGATTGGATGGCTTGAAATCCATCCAATTACAGTGCTCTGTGTCATTTTACACAGCGTGGGAAAATTCCAAAGAACTTTCCCACACTTGTAAAATGACAAAGAGCACTCTGATTGGCTCAAACCCACCAATCAGAGTGTTCTTAGCCTAATTGCAGGGCGGGGCAAGGCTTTATAAACCTTCCCCCGCCCTGCGGAGCTCAGTCTGCGCGGAGCCCTCCATGGGTGAAGATGGATTATTTTTTTTGCGCTCGTTTTTTTTTTTTTTTTTTAATTGCGTCGGTTATTATGGCTTTTTATTTGGCCTTTTTTGGGGCTGAAGAAAGAAGATTTTAGAAGAAAGAAAACATCGAATGGTAAGTTGTTTTTATCTCATTTTTTTTGTTACAGGTTTTTAGTTAAAGGTCCCCCCCTCATTATTTTTAGGGTGAGGGGGGTAGGTAGGGAGATATTTTTTTTTTGGGGGGGGGGGAAGGGTTAACTAGGGTCCCCCCCTTTGTATTTAGGGCCCCCACCCACCGCTCAGGGGTGGGGGCGGGGGGGGGACAGTAGGTCCCCCCCTATTGTGAATTTTAGGGCCCCCACCCGCCGCTCAGGGGTGGGGGCCGGGGGGGGAAAGTAGGTCCCCCCCTATTGTGAATTTAGGGCCCCCACCCGCCGCTCAGGGGTGGGGGCCGGGGGGGACAGTAGGTCCCCCCCCTATCGTGAATTTTAGGGTCCCCACCCGCCGCACAGGGGTGGGGGCCGGGGGGGACAGTAAATCCCCCCCCATTGTGAATTTTAGGGCCCCCACCCGCCGCTCAGGGGTGGGGGCCGGGGGGGGGACAGTAGGTCCCCCCCCTTATTGAGAATGTTAGGGCCCCCACCCGCCGCTCAGGGGTGGGGGCCGGGGGGGGAATGTTAGGGCCCCCACCCGCTGCTCAGGGGTGGGGGCCGGGGGGGGCAGTAGGTCCCCCCCATCGTGAATTTTATGGGCCCCCACCCACCGCTCAGGGGTGGGGGCCGGGGGGGGACAGTAGGTCCACCCCCTTATTGAGAATGTTAGGGCCCCCACCCGCCGCTCAGGGGTGGGGGCCAGGGGGGGCAGTAGGTCCCCCCCTTATCGTGAATTTTAGGGCACCCACCCACCGCTCAGGGGTGGGGGCCGGGGGGGGGAGGAGAGTAGGTCTCCCCCCCCCCCCCCCTTCAACCACTATTGTGGCCAGACAGCATCCCTGTGGGTTCGGGCTTCAGCTGTCAGCTGAAGCCACGCCCACAGCAGTGCTGACAGGCTATCAGCACACAAAGCGCGTTCACAGTTCTTTGTGTGCTGATAGCCCGTCTGATGTATTCACCCAGAATGCATCGGACGAGAGGCCTTTTTAGGGCCTCTGAACTCGGAAGTCCCTCTGGTGGCCGTCTGATTGACTGCAACAAGAGGTGTTCCAAGCTTCCAATGTAAACACTGCATTTTCTCAGAAAATACAGTGCTTACAAGAAAAAGGCTCTGGGTAGCTGTAGCACTCACCTGAACAACCTCATTAAGTTGAAGTTGTTCAGGTGAGTATAGTGTCCCTTTAAGTAGTTAATTTTTGCCTGACATAGGGATTCCACAAAGAAAGTCTATATATTTTTAAATTCTAGGTCCCCATCCACAAAATATATAACATCCATGTTAACTAACAGCTGAAGAAAAAAAGATTAAAACTGATAAATGGATGTCTAAATAAAAAATGCTGAAAATAGCACTGGACGAAAAAGTCAATAATAAATAATGACAGAAGAAACCATTTGATGAAAATGATATAAACAAAAAGTGCTAAATGTAGGACTTTCTTTTGCACAAAGAGCTGGTTTTGAAGTTTTGAAGTATCTTAATGGCTTCTACAAAAGGTCAATGAAACCCAATTTTAGTTGGGGATACGTATAACCATTGAAGTGCAGGAAAATCACCAGAGGACATTGCAATACTGAAATTTGGCAACGGTTTAAAGGAACACTATAGTCACCTAAATTACTTTAGCTAAATAAAGCAGTTTTAGTGTATAGATCATTCCCCTGCAATTTCACTGCTCAATTCACTGTCATTTAGGAGTTAAATCACTTTGTTTCTGTTTATGCAGCCCTAGCCACACCTCCCCTGGCTATGATTGACAGAGCCTGCATGAAAAAAAAAACTGGTTTCACTTTCAAACAGATGTAATTTACCTTAAATAATTGTATCTTAATCTCTAAATTGAACTTTAATCACATACAGGAGGCTCTTGCATGGTATAGCAAGCTATTAACATAGCAGGGGATAAGAAAATCTTAATTAAACAGAGCTTGCAATAAGGAAAGCCTAAATAGGGCTCTCTTTACAGGAAGTGATTATGGAAGGCTGTGCAAGTCACATGCAGGGAGGTGTGACTAGGGTTCATAAACAAAGGGATTTAACTCCTAAATGGCAGAGGATTGAGCAGTGAGGCTGCAGGGGCATGTTCTATACACCAAAACTGCTTCATTAAGCTAAAGTTATTCAGTTGACTATAGTGTCCCTTTAAGTAAATATTGTGTTATAAAATACAAATATTAATACATAGTTTTTCCCTCTACAAAACCTGTGCACATTACTAGCGAAACCCATATATTGACAAGCGGGCTGAGAGGTGAGAATGTTGCCTTGAGCTATCCAAAAAGTGGGCTTGGGAAATCGTTTAGATCTGCAGTGCTGCATAACAGACTTTCGCATGGCAAAAAAAAAAAATAGTTTCAGGTGAACCCCTTCATCAAAAAAAAAAAAAAAATAGTCCCTGACCGATTGGCTAAAGATTTTTTTTTTTTAAATAATAATAAATGTGTCTAGGGCCTGATTCATTTTGATACCATAATATATACTGCGTATGCCTAGGTTAGTATACCGAAGGGTGAACTGTGTTTTACTGTTTTGGCCTAGATTTTGCAGTTCCCTCGCAAATTCACCACAATTCAATTTTTATGGGGTTATTCCCTTAAGTGTCAGTAATTTCACCCGAGTTTCAAATGTAAGGTCAAAATAGTCAAACTGTAAATATTCTCCAAGTTGGCTGACACCAACAAGAATGTGTAGTGAAGTGTGCACTTAAATTCATGAAACAAAAGAAATTAGTTTTTGTTAAAATGTTTTGTTACAAAATATATGTACCAGACTAAGTCCAGCTAAATTCACTGGTGAAATATTTTTTATTTTTTATTTTTTATTTTTGTCAATCTTTCTTTCTATTGAGGTAAATATTTGGCAATACAGAAAGGAAAAGAAAAAGCAGAGTTAAAAAAAGTGTACATTGGTTGTGTTGATACATTCTCGTTGCTATACATTTTAACTCTTGAGTGGAATTATCCTTATTTTATATGTTAAAAGACGAAAGAAAAAAATTGGGCAGGTATTGTATGTGGGATTTGTATCTGCACCGCAGGGCCTGTTGAGCAGCCTGAGTATTTGGGGCATTAAGTTGCATCGAGCTAGGCCCACCAGACCTCGCCCTTAAAAACCATCTGAGCTAGATATCTGTCATTCTGTCGATATTAACTCAAGGGTTTAACTGCTTGCTTAACCTAAGGTACATATTAAATACTAGCTCAATACACAGTAGTCACTTAATAATAGATATGCCGACTAATTGCAAACCACTGCCCAAGTAGAGATGTACAAAAAATAAAATAAATGAAGCAGGTAAACACAAGCATAGAAAAATCAAGTAGAGACCACTGGAGTCCCGCATGGAATGCAGTGTAGCCTTTGGGATCAGCTCCAGGAGACCGCTGGTGATGGCATGCAGTTAAGTCCGCTGGATCCTCTGGGCTCAGCCCATTCCTTCCTCCAGCTTGGGTACGTTAACATCAGAGTCCCAGCAGGAAGGTGAGTCTGGTTGGTACAACTCCGCCAGCCCCGGGCACAACATGAGCCTTGAACCTGTGCCCTCGGTTCCTCGGTTGGAGACAACAATCGGGGTCCTCGATATCATGTTTTGCCCAGGCATAGGGCAGTGGTTCAAGGGATAACCTCTGGGGGCTCAAGAACTTGCATACTTTTTTTTTCTTAAAATTCTTTATTTTTTGTGTGCAAAAGAACACAAACAGGCTTGCAAAGCACCAACAGCAGTGGCAATATACATGTTAATACAATATTGTGGCAGTAAATGTACTGGCACAATTTTATGAAAGAAAAAACTATTAAATGTCAAGCTGGTTCATCATGTCTAACTATGTGGTAAGTTAAATGTGAAGTATGAGCATGCAGGATGTAAGAGTAATCAAGAACTGGTTGTTGACCAAACTAATTTAATACAGTCTGACATTAATGCCCATTTTACTAACTACTTGAGCCTGCTGCACTTGGTGCTATGTAGACATTAACAGTAAAAATGTAAAATAAAGAGTAAATGGAATAGTTGCAAACATACACTGAGCCTGCATCCACTGAGGAAGATAACTCAAAAGAGAATGTAAGTTGTGCAGGGGTAGGAAAGGCTGTGTGCCTATTATCTTAAAGGACCACTATAGGCACCCAGACCACTTCAGCTTAATGAAGTGGTCTGGGTGCCAGGTCCATCTAGGATTAACCATTTTTTTCTGTAAACATAGCAGTTTCAGATAAACTGCTATGTTTACCTATGGGTTAATCCAGCCTCTAGTGGCTGTCTCATTGACAGCCGCTAGAGGGCTTACGTGCTTCTCACTGTGATTTTCACAGTGAGAAGACGCCAGCGTCCATAGGAAGGCATTAAGAATGCTTTCCTATGGACTGGCTGAATGCGCGTGCGGATCTTGCCGCACATGCGCATTCAGCCGGTGACGGAAGAAGAGGGAGGAGAGGAGGAGGAGAGTTCCCCGCCCGGCGCTGGAGAAAGAGGTAAGTTTAACCCCTTCCTTCCCCTAGAGCCCGGCGGGAGGTGGGCCCCGAGGGTGGGGGCACCCTCAGGGCACTATAGTGCCAGGAAAACAAGTATGTTTTCCTGGCACTATAGTGGTCCTTTAATAGGTAGTGAAATGGGGTGTACACCCAGGTAGTAAGACAAAAGGCTGACACCCACTACGTCAAGCGGGCGCAAGATTATCATAAATAAAGTAAGTTGGTGTGGGGCCCAAGCCCCTATTGCCTGCAGGTAATGGCAGAATGGGACACATCCATAAGGACACACATTGTGGAGCATGTAAGGTGTTGAAATTAAAGTAAAACTTGCTGCATAAAAACTGTGAAAATTATACAAAACAGAATGAGCAGTGATGCAACAGCTGGGGTGTTGAATGCATCGTTTTGGAGGCTGGGTCACCCCGTATAAATGACTGAACCTGGTAGGTTGTGGTTAGCACAGGTCAACGTTGGAGGCTAGCCCGAGTTTTAGGAGAGTGCAAGTGATTTCGGATGCCTCAGAAACTTTTAAAGTCGCGGATTCATGGGGTATTAAGAGACATCTCGGGAAGCCCCATTGATAAGAAACCTGATGCTTGGTAAGTTCGGTAATTAAAAGTTGCATGGAGCTCCTCCAGTCCATTGTGGCTTTGAACAGGTATGGGTAGAATAGCAGTATATGGTCCTTAAAACGGTACACAGTCTTATTGCGGACCGCTGTCATAAAAGCTTGCCAGTCGGGGCCATATTGGAATCGGTTGATGACATCCCTGCTAGCTCCCAGCAAGCTGTCTGTGATGCTGCTAGTCAGTAGCAGCCATTCAGAGTCATGGTTTTGGCCTGTTTGGCATAGAGGAGGCTTGTGAGGAGTCTCCTAACTAGGTGAGGAATCTCTGCCACTGCAATTGTTTCAGCTATCTTCACATTTTCCAGCTGCCACATTGCTGCCATGTGGTGCTGAATTTGGTCTTGTTCACATTTGAGAGGCCTCAACTCACTTTCCAGGCCAGTAGGGCGGACCTCGTGGGCAGCGGTTTTAAGTGCCATGTCGTAAAGGCGCACTGACACCCCATTGATCTCTTCTTTGAAAAGTGTGATGTCTGCTGCTATGTTACGGCAGAGATGGTCCAGGAGGATTTTTAGTGTTCCCTCAGTGACTGGTGCACCTTCTGTCCTTACAGGAGGTATATCAGCTCTCTGTCGGTCCATTGGTCTCTCCAGCTCCCCCCTGTTAGCAAGGGGCACCTCATTGGAGGTGCGCTGAAGGTCCGTCTGATAGTGGCGCCATGGCAGGCCTCAGGGGGTTTTGTGGCCTCTAAAGCAAATCACCTATGTTGGCATTAGACGGGGGCTTATCAGCCTGATATTTCTTGCTCTTACCCATGTTGTGGGTAAGCGGAGACTTTCTCGCTGAGGGCAAAGACTGAGGGTAATCGGGTGATTTTCAGCGGTTTTGTCTCGAGACGCGTCCTGGTGGTATGGCTGCTTGCTCGGCCCCCTGAACTTGCGTTCGTACGAAACAAAAATTTCACTGGTGCACATGTCTAAAAATAAGGTTTTGGTACAACTGACCATTGACGTGTAAGCTTATCTGCTAACATAAAGATAAAAATTGTATGTGAGTTTTAGTCTCACAATTCACAACATGTCAAAAGATTCTTATCTAGGAATACATTTAATCTTCCATGCTTCAGTCTCTGGATAATTTGCATCTGGAAAAAA
Source organism: Pelobates fuscus (assembly GCF_036172605.1). Taxonomy (NCBI): domain Eukaryota; kingdom Metazoa; phylum Chordata; class Amphibia; order Anura; family Pelobatidae; genus Pelobates; species Pelobates fuscus. Next base: position 41,369,133 of record NC_086321.1, on the reverse strand, counting down.
AACAATAAAAAAAAAACAATGAAATCACATCTATATTCATTTTGTAGATTTTCTTGTGAGAATCTAGTAATATAGGTATGTAAGTGTTCAAAAAATGCCATACAAATGTCATGAAATATTTTATTGAACAGCAACTAGAATTGTAAAGCTATCTAAGTTAACATGTCCCTTTTGATGTATGTATGTATATATATATATATACATATATATATATAAATTGATGTATGTATGTGTATATATATACATACATATATAAATAAAAATAAATAATATATAAATATATATATATATATATATATATATATATATATATTTATTATTTCTTTTTATTTTTTTTTCAAATAAAAAAAAGATAAATTCAAACAACAAATAAAGGAATGGGCAATATTTGCTTTACTCAAAACACAAACTGAACATTATTAAAAATAAAATAAACATTGTATTAAAAATAAATACATAATCGGAAACATAGATTATAGAAGAGAGAGCTATGCAAAATGTGAAATCATTCAAAAAAAAAAAATATATAATACATTTTACATCTGAAAAACAGGAAATTTAAAACAAAGATTCTGACAATCTCAGACATCAACAGCCAGTGCACACAAGAACGCAGAGGGGGCACATAGTGTAACACAACATGCTGTAACTATAAGGGATTGATAGTTTAAAGGGTGATTTGTTTTAACTGGAAACATTGGTGTATATTTTAGGGGGCCCTGTCAGTCATAACATGATAAAGTCCATGTTGCATTTGCAGATAACTTTGTCCATACATTTTGCCAGCCAAATTGCTAGCACATGTATAGATTTACAGATATCATAAAAAATAAATACCCCCATATCCAGTTTCAGATCCACACACAGTCCATCACACACCTGTGCTTGCCCTTGGCCTGTCCTGGAATGCTCTGCTTTGGAGAGATATCAGATGAAATGCTAGGTGAGGGGCAGGCATTGATGAAAGTCTATAAAATATCAAGATTTAAATGTCCAAGCTAAATATAGTGATGTAATATTGTCCCTGCTTTCATACAAACAATGTGGGTAAGGTTAAGGTAAAGTTAGGTGGAGGTTAGGATAAGATTAGGAATGGAGATAAGCTGGGCCGTCTTTACGCATGGGGACGCTGGGCAGATGCCCGGTGGCCCCACAAGCATGGGGCCCCACCGCTCTGCCCAGCATGTCCGGCAGGCAGGAGAGATCATTTGATCTCCCCTGCCGGCCCTGTTTATGTACTGAACACTATAGAGAGTAGTTATGTCATGTACCACTACCACACAAACCAGTTTGGTGTAAAACAAGGAAGAAATGGCAAATTTCATTATAAGTTTTTCAGTAAACAAAATAAAAAAAATAAAATAAAAAAATTCTGTGACTCAAAAGTAAATAAAGCAAAAGTATAATAGATTGCATACATATTCACCCCTAAGTGAATTCAGTTAGCTGCATACATTTTCACAAGATTAGTTGAATGGAGTCTATCTGATGGAGTCTATCTGTGTTCAAGTAGCATATGACATTATTGCAAAATCAGTGCACCTGTTTGTGGAAGGCCTTGAGTTTGTTAGAGTACATATATACTCATACAGAATCATGATGACAAAGGATGGGGCAAGATACATCTGGGATTCTGGAGAAACAACCAGCAGGATTCAGCTTAGGTACACTGAGCACCTTGAAAAGAGAGTCAGAGGAACTGGATGTCAAAAGTAGGCTAAACAGAGACACTTGAGAGACATGTTATTGTATATAGTATGTACGTTATAGTAAACACGTTTTCATTAAAAGTAACCTGTCACTCAGCTTAAAGGACCACAATAGACACCAAGACCACTTCAGCTGAATGAAATGGTCTGGGTGCCAGGTCCCTCTAGTTTAAACCCTGCAGCTGTAAACATAGCAGTTTCAGAGAAACTGCTATGTTTACATTAGGGTAAATCCAACCTCTAGTGGCTGTCTCACTGACAGCCGCTAGAGGTGCTTCCACAATTCTCAGTGTGAAAATCACAGTGAGAAGACACTGGACGTCCATAGGAAAGCATTGAGAAATGCTTTCATATGAGCTGTTTGAATGCATACGCGTCTCTTGCCCCGAATGCGTATTTGGAGCTGACGTCGGCGGATGGGGGTACCCAGCACTGGAGAAAGGTAAGTGTTTTAACCCCTTCAGCCCCCTTCAGCCCAGCGGGAGTGGGAGCCTGAGGGTGGCGGGGGGGGACCTAAAGACCCTATAGTGCCAGGAAAACGAGTTTGTTTTCCTGGCACTATAGTGGTCCTTTAATTGCAGGTAATGTACTGTAATATACTGTATGGTTTATGAAGGAAACACATCAAGATCACAATTAGTAGCAACTATTATGAAAATGTACTAAATAGTAACAAAGTCACGCCGTATAATTAAAATCGAAGTTACTATCACAGTTTCCATCTGTTCTACTTAAAAAAAAAAAAACATTCTAATTGTATTCTTCACTTCTACTTTCAAAGTTAGTATAGCTTGCTCTGAAAAGGACTTATTGTGTAATGAATATTATACCAGACATTCATCTCCTACAATATTATTTCATAGACTTAGTGCAGCCAACCTAAGGACATTGGAAGGGTAAAACGAGCCAACTTAGCAGATCTACTGCTTCCAGCGCTGCATATTATTAATACAGCATGTCTGGGATGATTTCCCACCGGTGTTCGTCTGTAGAGCTAGCTTGGGAACGCATTTGTGTTTTCTTCAATGCTGCCCATAAAGAAAACGAACTGTTGATATTTTTCCATTTCTGGATACTGTAATGCGATAAACAAACACGGTAAAGGTAATATTTATTACAAAATGCAATTCAAGCTTGAAATTATAGAACAAAATATGCATATATGTCAGGCCCCCACCATCCTAAAAACCCCAAAACATTTCCCATAGAGTTCAAACTATAAACAATTCTTCAATCTTTTATCACTTTAGAGTTTTGGGAAGTTGGAAATAAGCACAATATAAGGATAAAGTTATTCCACCTGGAGTAGAATGATAGTATGAGCTTTGGCATAGCTGTTATTATACCTAACATCCCATAGCCATAAATATCTGGACCAAAACCAGAGTAACAACATTGAGCACTAATGTATAAATTATAACCACAGATTTATTAACATTACTATATGCAATGTTACACATTATATAACCAACATTATCAGTTTGACACCCTCCAGGTCTGGATGTATTAAAGGGACACTATAGTCATCCAGACCACTTCAGCTCAATGAAGTGGTCTGGGTGCCATGTCCCTCAGGTTTTAACCCTGCAGCTGTAAACATAGCAGTTTCACAGAAACTGCTATGTTTACATTAGGGGTTAAGCCAACCTCTAGTGGCTGTCTTCCTGACAGCCGCTAGAGGCGCACCTGCAACGCTGGATGCGAATTTCGCATCCATCGCGCAGAGCGTCCATAGGAAAGGATTGAGAAATGCTTTCCTATGTACTGTTTGAATGCGTGCGCGGCACTTGCCGCGCATGCGCATTCCTCTCCAGTCGGGAGCTGACTTCGGCGGGGGAGGAGAGGTCACCAGCGCCGAGGAAGCCCGGCCTTGGATAAAGGTAACCTACTGAAGGTTTAACCTCTTCAGCTCCATGGGACGGGCACCCTCAGGGCACTATAGCAAATGTAAAAATTTAGTATATAAGACTTATGTGATGTGTATGGAGGAAGAAAGACAGGAGAAGCAGACAGACAGGAGGAGCAAAACTAAAATACATAGTTACATAGTTACATAGTTACATAGCTGAAAAGAGACTTGCGTCCATCAAGTTCAGCCTTCCTCACATTTGTTTTTTGCTGTTGATCCAAAAGAAGGCAAAAAAAAAACAGTTTGAAGCAAAATTTTGCAACAAGCTAGGAAAAAAAAATCCTTCTTGACCCCAGAATGCCAGTCAGATTTATCCTTGGATCAAGCAGTTATTACCCTACATTGAAAGATTATATCCTTGAATATTCTGTTTTTGCAAGTATGCATCTAGTAGCTGTTTGAACATCTGTATGGATTCTGATAAAACCACCTCTTCAGGCAGAGAATTCCACATCCTGATTGTTCTTACAGTAAAAAAACCTTTCCTTTGCCTTAGATGGAATCTTCTTTCTTCCAGTCTAAACGCATGACCTCGTGTCCTATGTAAAGTCCGGCTTGTGAATAGATTTCCACACAATGGTTTGTATTGGCCCCGAATATATTTGTATAATGTTATCATATCCTCTCTCAGGCAACGTTTTTCTAAACTAAATAGGTTTAAATTTGTTTACCTTTCTTCATAGCTGATATGTTCCATTCCTTTTAATAATTTTGTAGCCCGCCTCTGCACTTTTTCTAGTGCCATAATATCCTTCTTTAGAACAGGTGCCCAAAATTGCACAGCATATGTGGTTCAATATGTGGTCTTACCAGTGATTTATAAAGAGGCAGAATTATATAATCATCCTGAGAATGAATGCCCTTTTTCATGCGTAACAATACCTTACTGGCCTTGGCCACTGCTGATTGACATTGCACATTGTTGCATAGTTTGTTGTCTATAACAATTCCCAAGTCCTTTTCGTGTGTTGTCATTCCTAATTCGCTTCCATTAAAGGTATACGTTGCTTGTGTATTCTTTACGCCGAAGTGCTAAGAGAGACAAGGAGAGTGGGTGAGAGGGAGATAAAGGCAGGGAGTATGAGACAGACACAGAAAGAGCTACAGAGAAAGTTCCACACACAATGAGACACACATGGAAGGGGGTGAGAGAAGAGAGACTGAAAGACAAAACAGTTGTTTGTGTGTCTATGCTGTGTTAGTGTGTAATTCTACTGTTAACTTATTAAGCTGTTAATTTTCTTCTCAAAATTCTCTCTATATATTTTATTTTAAGGGACTATTTTCTAATTTTGTTGTGTCATAAAAAGCAATAGTATTAGCAATTTCCTTAATAAGACAACTGGAAGAGTTCACTTAGGAGAGGAACAGAGGTAGCTGTGTTGGACCTAATGTAACCAGAGATCGACAATGAAATAGGAGAACGCTGGACGCTCAGGGCTTTCAAAGGGCAACTTTAAAGCACAAATAAGCATTAAATTAGATCTTTGACCCATAATAAAAAAGGGCATGACAGTTCAAACTATGGTAAGGAGGATGTCATTAAGCAAAGACTGGGTCAGACAAATCAATAAAGTAAGATGATGTAGAGTAGAGAAAACTCCCCACAAATAGGCCAACAATAAACTCTGCACACTGAGGTGTAAAATAATATGTTTCTGCGATGAGAACAGTAAAAATAAATGGGGAAATATATGAGCATGCATTAAGAATATACACACATTAATTATGGGGATCTACAGGAAGTATTCCTATCATACCAAGAGTTCAAGCACTTGAAAATATGGAATTAGAAAAGGTAACATAGAAACAAAACAACCAATCAAATTAAATGCTTTAATTAGTTAAATGAGAACTATGTGGAAGTGTTATACATAGAATGCAATTAAAAAATTCAATAAAAAAAGTAAATAGTTCTAATGCTAGCAAACTGTCAACCCCCTTGCTAGTCAGTAAGCCCCCCTTACTCTATTTTTTTTTCTATGGGTTATCCTCCTTTCCATCAGGAAGTTAAAGTACATTGAGTTTGTGACGGACCACCTGGCACCCCGACCGGGTATCTCTGTCAATCACTACTTCCTAGTAATTCTTGAGTACCATAAGCACCGCACCGGACACCATAACCATTGTAAACCCACACAAACCACCTCAGCTTGTTGGGGTCTCGCTGTCCTCCACCCACCCTGGACCCAAGACCAGGATCCAGCTTCCAGTGGGTATACATCTCCTAGTCAAGAGAGCGAAGCAGGCTGCTCTTGTAAGAGCAATCGTTGTGATCCAAGGGAGTAGTGATTATAGCAATTCCCAGTGTGTGAATATAGCTCTCCAATACCCCAAACATGAGCCTAGACTTCATGAAGGGTAAAACAAATCTGTTTAATGGCAGCCACAACTAGACCTTATATGCAGGTCATCATGCAAGGGGCACTCCCCCTGGACCTGAGAGTAGACTACAGTTAAAACATACACACAATTACATTGGCTCTAAGGTCCAGGACACTCCCATACAAAATAGATCAATCCCTGGGAGATAATTGAGTCAGCACTGTACTAAACTCAATTATCTCCAGGAACAGAAAACATAAATTTTTACAAAACCCCAAAAATACCTTAAAACACACAAACCCCCCACAAACGTTACATCCCCTGATAGCCCTTGTGGCGAAACTAACTTTACCACTTGTGCCTAGAGAGGACTAATTGCCAGCCTCTTGCCATGTGACTATAGCCCCTGGGAGACTTTGCCATTTAAAACACTATTTGGACTTATTGGTGTTTTAAAAGACTGTTCTGGTCCTCTAAATGAAACTGTCTGCTTTGTCCCTCCTCAACCTCTCATCAGCCCATGCTAAACTTTAACCCCATGGCGATTTTATTCTGTTCATGGGATCTGAGCGATGTTCGGATAGAGTGAGCGCTCAGATCCAAGCTATCTGGGGATAGGTTGAATGTGGGGGTTCTGTTCAGTATGATAGGAATTATGTATTTTTGCTGTTGTTGTCAATAGAGGTATTTTATGTACCTGGAGATAGTTGGCTTAACACACCCAGTTAAGCCAATTATCTCCAGGATGGAGAAGATAGACCGGCTGCACAGCCTAACTCTGTGGAACTGGTTTGGGCTGGGAAGCCATGCTTGCAGTTGGTCACAAAGGACTTTGACCTAACTTTTAAACCCCTGGAAGGAATTGCCTGATTTTTGAGTATGTTTGTATTTGGAGTATGCTGCTTCTGAAAATGTAACGTGTGAATGTGAATGTGATGTATACTTTTTAAGTTATGAATATTGTGTAAAACTGTATATTTTCCTGCCTGTGATAATTGCATTAACCCATTGTGTTCAGTAATTATATCACAGGCAGAGGGGAGGATTTTGTAGAAATAATTGGGAGTGTTTTACTGTATATTACGTGTTTGATTGGCTGTTCCACAAAACCATGTGGGTGGTACTATTGTGTAAAAATGTGTATATAACAACAATAAAACCACAGCTCTGTCTGTTCCTGTTTTGACCCTCAACATAGAGCCTCGTCTCATGATTGGGGGATACAGCTGCATTTACACTGGGGGATTGCTATACTCTGTATACTCCCCTGGCTATAATCACTAAGCTCTTTTAAGAGCTTGTTCCAGCTTTGCTCTCTGCAGGAAGAGATGTTCGGTCTGCAGTGCTTATGGTGTCTGGAGAAGTACTTGGAGCCCTCGGGAAGCACTAGGAGCATCCAACAATGGAGGTACTCGGTTGGAGTACTAGGAGCTCCGTTACAGCCCTGATCTGGGTGACCAACATATCCAAAAATCACCCAGATCAGTTCAGGGGTTCAGGAATTTCATGGAAGTCATAATTTGACCAACCGCCTGCATGATCCCGTGCCCAAAACAGTTCCACAGAATCAGTACTTGCAGGTGGTCTAGTTCGGTAGTTTAAAAATGAACAAACTACAGAACAGAGTCAATAGTCTTACCCTGGAGATTGATCCTCTTGTTCGTGGGGACGTTTCCACAGAACAGTGCCTTTCTTAGTGTTGCAGAACCGAACACAGGCGATGCTGGAAGTCCAGCTGCCTGCGTTTGCGGGAACAAGATGGCCGCCACCTCGTGGTCGTCCATAGGAATTGCACTTAGAACACTGTAGTGGATATTGCAACAAAGTAGCAATTAGGCTTAACAAGCTCCAGGGTGGTCTCCGGTTGGTGTGGCTGTTCGGTTTCCGAACCAAATATAAAATACCACGAACCAAGTCTGTTCACATACTTTCTAAAGGACCCATAGTCTTTTGGTAAGAGGCTGGCTAGCAGGCCCCTCCAAGAACACAAAGATGCTCCCGTTGTGCTGAACGCTCCTGGAGGAAGTCTCGTACACAATCAGACTTTCTCCATTATAGATTCATATTGTGTTCATACAGTGCAGCCCTTGCCCTTGCCAAACAGTCCTATTTTTCCACTCTCATTAGTTCATGTTCCCGCAACCCCAGGCGTCTCTTTCACACCTTTAATTCTCTTCTTCGCCCTGCTGTGGCCACCCCCAAAACTAACCTTACTGCTGATAACTTCGCATGTTACTTCACTGACAAGATTGAACAGCTAAGGAAAGAATTCTCCCCTCCTTGCCTTTCTGTTTCTCAATCACACATAGATCATGCCTTTCCTACCCTTCAGACATTCTCCCCAGCTACTGACCAAGAGGTGGCTGCTCTTCTTTGCTCCTCTCGCCCCACCACTTGCCCGCTTGATCCTGTCCCATCTCACCTTATTAGATCTCTCTCCACTTGTCTCGTGCCTTCTCTAACACACATCTTCAACTGCTCGCTCTCCTCTGGCATCGTCCCTGCTGACCTTAAACATGCCACTGTAGTACCTATACTAAAAAAACCATCCCTCGACCCATCCACCCCCTCTAACTACCGTCCCATATCCCTGCTCCCTTTTTCCTCAAAGCTTCTGGAAAGACTTGTCTTCACCCGTGTGTCTCATTTCCTCAATTCCAACTCTCTCCTTGACCCTCTTCAATCTGGCTTCCGCCCTCTCCACTCTACAGAGACTGCCCTTATCAAAGTTACTAACGACCTAATCGCAGCTAAATCCAAAGGCCACTACTCCATACTAATTCTTCTTGACCTCTCAGCGGCCTTTGACACCGTTGATCATGCTCTCCTTCTTCAAACTCTTCAATCGCTTGGTCTCTGTGACTCTGTCCTCTCATGGTTTTCCTCTTATCTCTCCCAACGCTCATTCAGTGTCTCCTTTTCTAATGATACCTCCTCCCCTTGCCCTGTCTCAGTTGGAGTTCCCCAAGGCTCCGTCCTTGGTCCCCTTCTATTTTCTCTTTATACTGCCTCTCTTGGCAAACTTATTACCTCTTTTGGATTTCACTACCACCTGTACGCTGATGACACCCAGCTATATCTCTCCTCCCCGGACCTCTCCCCTGCCGTCCTGCAACGTGTCACTGCTTGCCTTTCTTCTATCTCTGACTGGATGTCCTCCCGCTTTCTGAAACTCAATCTCTCAAAAACTGAGCTCCTTGTCTTTCCTCCTCCTAATACTGATCCTCCTCTTTCGCTCTCCCTCCAAGTTTGTGGTACCAACATCAGTCCATCCTTGCAAGCGCGCTGTCTTGGCGTCATACTTGACTCTGGTCTCACCTTTGAGCCTCACATCCAGCATGTTGCCAAATCCTGTAGATTCCATCTTAAAAACATAGCCCGCATCCGCCCCTTTCTTGCACCAGATACTACCAAGGAGCTTGTCCATGCTCTAGTAATTTCCCGCATGGATTATTGTAACCCTCTCCTGATTGGTCTCCCCAATAGCCGTACTGCACCCTTACAGTCCGTAATGAATGCTGCTGCTAGATTGATTTTCCTCTCTAGTCGTTTCTCTCACACCTCACCCCTCTGCCAGTCCTTACATTGGCTTCCTGTATGCTATAGGAGTCAATTCAAGGTACTAACTCACACCTATAAAGCACTGAACAACTCTAGCCCCTCTTATATCTCCTCACAGATCCATAGGTATGTCCCTTCTCGGTCTCTCCGTTCTGCCCGTGACCACCTCCTGTCCGTTGTCCGCACTCGTACGGCCAACTCGCGCTTGCAGGACTTCTCGCGGGCGGCTCCCTTCCTATGGAATAGCCTGCCTACCGCCATCAGACTCTCCCCTAGTCTTGCATCTTTTAAGAAGTGCCTTAAAACCCATCTCTTTAGGAAAGCTTATGGCCTCCAAGACTAACCCTTACCTCACATACCTGTCTCTTGCCCTCTCCAAAAGGGCAGCCCACCTTATTTGATTGTAAATTCCTGTCCTAATGTGTTTTACACCCCACCTCCTATAGAATGTAAGCTCGTTTGAGCAGGGTCCTCTTCAACCTATTGTTCCTGTAAGTTTATTTGTAACTGTCCTATTTATAGTTAAATCCCCCTCTCATAATATTGTAAAGCGCTACGGAATCTGTTGGCGCTATATAAATGGCAATAATAAATAAATAAATAAATAAATAAACACGTGACGAGGCTCAGTTCATCACAGAGTCTAACTCTCAGAAGTGGTCTATCACATAGGATGTGTGGCCATACCACAACTATTATAAAGTTACACAATGCCCAATTCACTACTTAATGACCCTGGCGTAAATAGCGTGGATATGTACACCGATTGGCAGAGGATGAGATCCTTCCAGCAGAGAGGTGTTGAGAAACATTGTCCAGCTTACCCAAGGTACAAAGTCAAACCATTACTAAACGGTTTGTTTTCCTACAGTGGACGGGTGCCAGGAAACTCTTGGCACCATAATTACTGCAAAGCAGTGGAGTGTTCCTTTAACAAAAATGTTGTATATTAAACTGGTATACAAGGTTTATTGCTGAAAGACCAAGACATTAATATCATATACAAAATATATATGATACATTTTTCTCTTACTAAATCATTGGTAAGAATCCCCATTGAAAATGTTCCTTTCATTTAAAAACAAAATTGTTTATGTAAGCAGGTATGGGGATGAAACAATCATCTCACCTTGATGTGGCTAGATTTAACTCCTTTTAGTAAGTTAGAGAGGTCATATGGTGACTGTGTCCAGTAAATGGCCTATCATCAATCATAAAATGCTGTTAACACCGTGAGGTCAATAAACAACCACAGGTTTATTAGAGTCAATATTTTCCTTATTTCACGACGTGATAGTATTCTCTGGGGTAATATCACGCCCCCGATGTGATATTACTCAGGAAATACTGGAGTCATCAGATTTGAGTGATTGAGTTATACTGCAGGATAGGGACATTCTACTCAAGTTTAAAGGGAACCCATTACATAAAGGTCCATAAATATTGTGTTTAGGCTTTCCTCCATCCGGTGTGAGATGTTATATTTTCTGAGGATTTTTACTGAGAACAGTCAACTTGTCTAGAACCTGGGATAGATGCTGATCTGCACTCCTTAGAGGAATCCCCCTGATCCGCCCTTACCAATATATTTTTTTTCACCTATGTTGAAAAAAGCACCACATAGGAATAAAAACTCTAACCTTTTTAAAACTAAAGGGCTATAGCTATAATCACGTTAAAAAGTAGAATATTTTATATTCTACAACATATTAAATGTCATTTTTCATAATTCACAATTAAGATGTAAACACTGCAGATGCATATAGAGTGACGACATTTCAATAAATCATTTTCTGCCTTAGAGGTTTATTCACTAAATGTTAAATATGTTGTTTTGCCACTAAAATTGCTTAGTGTAAGTGAAAAAAATAAAAATGCTAAGCTAGAAACGTAGTTGCTAACAGTTAACTTAGATTCCGTATTCTGATTTTAGTAAATAACCCTTCTTATATAAAAAAGTTTGGTTCCTGGATTTACACATTTTTGCAAATCTGATCAATTGGGGACACTGATAGAACCTGGATTCTTAATGTACCTTAAAGGGACACTATAGTCACCAGAACGACTACAGCTTAATGTAGTTGTTCGGGTGAGTATAATTGCTCCCTTCAGGCATTTTCATGCAAATACTGCCTTTTTAGAGAAAATGCAGTGTTTACATTGCTCTTATGGATATTTCCAAGTGGCCACTCCTTAGATGGCCACTGGAGGGGCTTACTGGCTCAGGGCTGCACAATAGGCAGCACTGCCGTTCAGCGTCTCCACGCTCTGCATGCAGACACTGAATTTTCCTCATAGAGATGCATTGATTCAACAAATCTCTATGAGGAGGTCCTGATTGGCCAAAACAGCATTTGGCCCCGCCCTGTGCTGATTATAACCAATCCAATGCTTTCCCTATGGGAAAGCATTGGATTGGCTAAAAATCGGCCATTATTATGATGTCACAATGGGAGTAGAGTCAGCGCCGGCAAACCAGCGCAGCGCCTGAAATAAGGTGAGTTTTAAACTTTTATAGGGGGGCTAAGGGGGAGCAAGCCACCTAAAATGGTGGGTTTAGCACTATAGGGTCAGGAATACATGTTTGTATTACTGACCCTATAGTGATCCTTTAAGAACTGTACTGGGAACCAATGAAACATTCTAAAATAGTGTGTTCTGATTTCAGTCTATGGTGCACAAACTCAAAACACCTATGCAGTGGGCAGACAAAGCGTACACATAAGCAGGACCATTATATGATTAGATACATAGGCGTGCGCAGCCTATTGCATTAGGGTGTGCACCCTAAAGCACAAGCACACGCCGCGTATATATATGTATGTATGTATATATATATATATATATATATATATACATATACACATATATACACACACTGCTGTGTGTGTGCTGTGTGAGGGTGCTGTTAGTGTGATATGTATGTGAGGGTGCTGGTAGTGTACTATGTGGGTGAGGGTGTTTGTGTGTGCGTGCTTGTGAGGGTGCTGTGAATGTACTGTGTGTCAGGGTGCTGTTTGTGTGTGTGGGTACTGGTAGTGTGCTATGTGTGTGTTTGTTTGGGTCCTGTTTGTGTTTGTGAGGGTACTGTTAGTGTGCTGTGTGAGTGTGAGGGTGCTGTTTGTGTAATGTGTGTGAGGGTGCTGTGTGTTTGTGAGGGTGCTGTGTGTGTGTGTGTGCTGTATGTGGGTGCTGTGTATGTCTGTGGGTGCTGTGAATGTGTGTGGGTGCTGTGAATGTGTGTGGGTGCTGTATGTGTGTGGGTTCTGTATGTGTCTGTGGGTGCTGTATGCGTGTAGGTGCTGTGTGTGGGTGCTGTGTATGTGTGTGGGTGCTGTATGTGTGTTGGTACTGTGTATGTGTGTGGGTGCTGTATGTGTGTGGGTGCTGTATGTGTGTGGGTGCTGTATGTGTGTCGGTGCTGTGTATGTTTGTGGGTGCTGTGTATGTCTGTGGGTGCTGTGTATGTGTGTGGGTGCTGTATGTGTGTGGGTGCTGTGTATGTGTGTAGGTGCTGTGTATGTGTGTGGGTGCTGTGTATGTCTATGGGTGCTGTGTATGTGTGTGGGTGCTGTATGTGTGTGGGTGCTGTGTATGTGTGTGGGTGCTGTGTGTGTGTTGGTGCTGTGTATGTGTGTGTGTGGGTGATTGTGGGGGGTGGAGGTGGGGGTACATTTCTTAATATCCCCCCTCCCTTCTTACTTTATGTAGGGAGGGGGTATCCTTCCTTGCTGCCTTCCCTGGTGGTCCAGTGGAGGTGGGGGCAGATCAGTTATCCCCCCTCCCTTCTTACCTTATGCCTAGGAGGGGGGATCCTGCTGCTGCTGCCATCCATCCCTGGTGGTCCAGTGGAGAGTGAACTCTAGCCCCGCAGGGCTAGAGTTCACTCACGCGAGATCTGAGCGTTGCCGCGGCAACGCTCAGATCTCGCGAGAGGAACCCGGCGGAGCTGCTGGCAATAGCTCCCCGGGTCCTCTCCTGCCTCCCTCCCTGCATGTGGGCCGGTGAGGGGAGGCTGTGAGAAAAGCCGGCGCTCGGATAGCGCCGGCTCTGCATGGACCGACAGGGGGGATCCTGAGATCTCCCCTGCCGGTCTCAATACATAGGCGTGCCGCGGGGATTAGGGTGTGCCCAGGCACACCCGGCACACCCCGTGCGCACGCCTATGATTAGATACACAGGAATGATAAAACAAAACTCAACAGGAAATTAAGGATTAAAAAAACATTTTGGATCAAATATCACAACATGTAAAACGTGCTTTCATCAACATGCCAAAACGAACAAATAAGGCCCCAATTTTGACAGTTATTTTAAGATAAATAAATCATATTTTTTGTTGTTGAGATTTTTGGATTATAATTTTTACTTAGCGCGTTTGTGCCGATTTTGGAATGGAAATGATGGAATAAATAGATAATGTCTACGAAACTGAGCAGACATTCTTGTGATAGAGTATAATAGAGCTTTGATTTGAGGTTGCTGACCCCATATGTCTCCCCACACTGGTAAGAAAACCTTTCTCAAGGATTTGTGAAAATAAATTGGAGTCAGAAAAAATCTGGGTTTGTATTTGGATATTTTTTGGATATTTTTTAAATGTCTCGGACAGAACGAGTTAACAAATATCAAGGTAGTAGATCATATAATGCTCTTGCCTATACATTGTCCAATATGCACTCAGTTCTCAGTTGTGTGTGTATATAAAGTACATATATATGTATATAGAGTGTGTATTTATAGGAATATAGAGTAGTGTGTAGCGTGTATGTGAGTGTATAGAGAGTGTAGTGTGTCTTTATTTTATAGGGTGTATAGAGTGCATGTAGTTTGTTTGTGGGTGTAAGTACAGAGGGTGTAGTGTGTATATGGGTGGGTAGGATAGGAGTATAAACAAGTAATTGAATTAATTATTTAAAAAAAGTTATTTGGTCTGTACCTCCGCAGGCTACAGATCATGTCTCTCCTTTTCGCAAGTGCCTGTGTTTCAGAGCGTTGCTGCGGGTTACCACAGCAGTGCTCTATCAATATTGGAGCTCCTGAGAGACAGAGACGCAGGCTTCCTCAGTAATTTAAGATCCCCTCTAGTCCATAAAGGAACAGTGCTTCCTCTTAATGCTGCTGCTGCACTGCATTGGCAGAAATGGGAGATCTTTTGATTGCGGCCATCTGGGCATTTGCCATGCTGCCTGATGGTCAGTCTGGGCCTGCCTACATGAAATTTAAGTCCAAACAAATGGTGACAGTTGCAGGAAGATAGTGGCTCAGTCTGTTGATTCTGAACATTTGTATTCTGTATATCCATGAAGTTGGCTTTAGATTTCAGTCATTTTGTTGCATATGGAGAGGCTGAATCATGGAGCATATTCAAGGTAATTCTGAGGCTGTATTGCAAAATCTGGACATGATATCTCTTAAGAACAAACTCTGGATTTTGCAGACTGGGTGGATTCAGATTATTTTTGATAATCCAGACTGGGGGCATTCTGACCTTAGTGAATAACTCTACATGATTCCTGATGTGTGTCTCGAACGTTCGGAGCAAAAGTGTTTTAAATCTTTGAAGTTTATTGTTGCTTTAATCTTCCGAAGAAGCAAAACAGTGATTCGAATGTTATGTTTTATGTAGCAAATAAAATGTGAACATTACAAACATTCGGAAACAATTAGTGCGCATGGCATTCACGTTGGGTAGACAATAATTGAACACAGGCTTTAACAGGGGCTGTTTTTTTATAGATTTGTATGATCTGACAAGACTGTTTTAATTTATTTATATGATGTCCTTTTATTGTTCCCTTGATGGTGTACTTTTTCCAAGCCTGCAGAGAATAACTGTTTTTCAACTCTCATTACTGGTAATAACAATTTCTGGTTAGGGAGGTCCACTCCACAGGGGTCCCACTTTTTCAAAGCTTGCGATTTAAGAGACCTACATCCATCGTTACAACATTTTACTACTTAATGCTAATTACATCAAAGTTATTTTTGCAGCTGGCTGTCACTTGCATATGTGTGTTCACAGACATTCACACCAACCCCATAGTGTGAGGAATGTTAAAATTCCGATATTGCCGCAGGTACATATTTCAAAACTCCTTTCTTTAATGACTGGGCAGCTCCTTCCAAAAGTGTGATACTAATTATAAAGGCACTACTCTCCAGTTTTCAAAACGTACCCTTGCCCCTTTCTAAAAGCCTTTTTTTTTTCCCTTGCCGAAAAATAATGATGATAAACAATGTGCGCGATAACTTAATTATCTCGCCATCTGTAAGTAATAGCTCGGCACAGGTTATATTTATTTTTATATATTTTAGCTGCTGGCTATAGGTCTAGGAAAGATTGGTCTTATTTTTTCAAATTAAAATAAAACCACAAACGATGAAATATTTGTTTTCTTCTACATTTGGATTATTTTTATTTTGAATTATTTTCACAAAGTTTCATGTAGATAATCAGATTTTAATTTAGCAATATGTATTTTAACCAACAACTTAGAGAATAGCCACTCTACTGATGTTGCTTTAAACATACAGTCCCTTTTCTGTCCTATAACTGCAATGGGATGGTGATTACACCAGTCTTTTGGATGAATTCATTAGAATTCTGAAAAATGGTGGTTTTAATATTTGTAATCAATTTGCATATATTATATGTATCCTTGCAAAGAATGCGACTGGCTGGATTTACATCATGAGTCCCTTCCAAACTAATAAAAAAATATGATAACAATTCTTGTACACACATACACATACATACAGTGAGTGTGTACTTATGTATATTTGTGTAGTGTGTGTAAATGTCTAAATGCATATCTATGTGTGCCAATGTGTGTGCCAGTGTGGGTGTTGCAGTGTGTAGTAGTGTAGGTAGAAACATGTGCAATAGTGTGTGTGTAGAATTGTGTGTATTTACAGTTTGTATATCAGTATGTGTGTGTGTGTGTAACAGTATGGGGAGCAGCATGTATAGTAATAGTTGTATAGTCATTTGAGTTGGCCAGTACTGTCTCTTGTGCTGGCCAGTCGTGTCCCCTCTAATTTCAGGAGATGCTTTATTTAGTCTGAAGGTGCGCGGCCATGCATAAATTGCTGTGTTCAGTCTAAGCGGGCGGGGCCATTCATAAATTGCTGTGGTCAGTATAAGGGCGCGGGGCCATGTAACAATCACTGTGTTCAGTCTAATGGGGGGTGGTCATACACAGGTATATGTCTGATGGGGTGGGACCATGCACAGATCATTGTGTTCAGTACGTGGGGATGGGGCATTGCAAGATCTCTGTGTTCAGCCTGAGGGGCGGGGCCATATGCAGATTGCATTGTTCAGTCTGCAGGGGCAGGGCCATGTAAAGATTGCTATATTCTGTCTGAGAGGGTGGGACCACACACAAATCTATGTGTTCAGTCTGAGGGGGCAGGGCCATGCAAAGATCACTGTGTTCAGTCTGAGGGGCAGGGCCATAGGCAGATCACAGTGTTGGGTCTGCAGGGGCGGGGCCATGCAAAGATTGTTATATTCCGTCTGAGGGGGTGGGGCCATGCACAGATCTCTGTGTTCAGTCTGCAGGGGTGGGGCCATGCAAATATTGTTATAGTCCGTCTCAGGAGGTGGCGCCATGCCCATATCTCTGTGTTCCGGCTGAGGGGGGTGGGGCCATGCACAGATCTCTGTGTTCTGGCTGAGGGGGTGGGGCCATGCACAGATCTCTGTGTTCCGGCTGAGGGGGTGGGGCCATGCCCATATCTCTGTGTTCCGGCTGAGGGGGGTGGGGCCATGCACAGTTCTCTGTGTTCCGGCTGAGGGGGTGGGGCCATGCACAGATCTCTGTGTTCATTTTGAGGGGACAGGGCCACAGGCAGATCACTGTATTTAGTCTGGGCGGGCAGGGCTATGCATGGATCAGCTTCCTCAGCTAATCCCAGCAATCCCAGCAGTGTCTTTTCCAGTCAACAAACAGCAGACACGAGTTAGGAGTTAGAGAGGGAGCATTAAACCTAATGGGAAATCCGGAGCTGGTAACTAACTGTGCTAAAATATGTAATAATCATAATGTCAAATCAAAGCTGCTGTATAGTGGGACAGTGGACTCAGAGAACAGACACCCTCAAAGTTGGTGCATTTATTAACATTGTGTTAAGTATTAAAATTTTTACACATATTAAATGCAAAAAAAATGCAAAAAACATGTTTAGGGGGGGAAAAAAAAATGAAGCCAGCTGCAACGTACAAAGAATAATATTAATTGTGTTTTTGTTTTTGTTTTGTATGCCCACCGAAGAACTCTGCATGGTTTTAAATTATGGTTAATTATAGCAAATTACCTTGGTATATTTTGCACCTGTAGTTAATTATAAAAAGCCAAAATGTAAATTCCATTAGAAGAGCCAGTATGTTTCAAATATAATTATATTAGTGCTCCACTGTCCATATTATAATAAGGGCACACCAGGCATAATTTTACATAATTTTCCACCATTTTTGCTTTCTCATTTAAAGCGTGTAGACTGCTAAATTAAAAATTACCAGTTGATCAGAATAATTAAAGGGTCCATGATTATTAAAATGTACTGTACTGCTGGTATTGTTGGACTAATTTGATATAACCAGTTTGAGGTCTTCTAGACGTCATCACAATAGCAATCTGGAGTACAGACTGCACTCACTCTGCATTGAGTGTTTGAGTAGAATGTTTATGGCAGAACTTTCAATCCCGTAAGATGAGGGAACTAGTGAAAACGGAACTACCTAATTCAGAGTCCAAGGGATATAATAGGAGAAAGACACAAGGTTGATGGGAGGGAGAGAAAAAATATGGGAGCAACTATTGGAATGGAATAAACAGGTGATATGTCTCTGTCCACATCTGTCCCACCCAAGGTCACTGGGAAAGGGCTATACAAAAATTCCTGGGGGACATGTCAGTGTTTTCCCCAGTCCGCAACCATGGTGTGCAGGTTGAGGCTATAAAATACATTCAGAGTGGATATGCCACTGACCCCCCAACTCCAAGCCCTACTAATGGGCGTTGGGTGGGGGCTAAAATATATATATATATATATTTGGGGCAATGCACTGCAAGAGCTATCTCCTGTGAGATTGCAGCATGAATTGAGATTTCTCCCTCATCCTGCAAGTTGATGCTGTTCCTTATAAAGCACAGACCAGCACTGATCATTGTCGGCAGGGAGACCCTTCTGAAGTCTTTTCAGACCCTGAGGGTCTTCATCTCTCAGAGAGTCACTCTGTTCAGCTACAGTGATTTTAACGGCTGTGTGTAGCACTCGGGCCGGTGCAAGGATTTCTGCCACCCTAGACAAAGATCTATTTTGCCACCCCCTCATGAAAGCAAATACAATCTCACAGAGGTTTATTCACTAAACTCTGAATTGCAGTGAGTTAAAAAACCAAATTGCTAATTTTAAAGGGACACTGTAGGCACCCAGACCAGTTCAGCTAATTGAAGTGGTCTTGGTGCAAACTCCTATCACCCTTAACCCTACAAGTGTAATTATTGCTGTTTTGATAAACTGCAATTATTACCTTGTGGATTAAGTCCTCCTCTAGTGGCTGTCTACCAGACAGCCACTAGAGGGACTTCCAGCTTCTTAAATGACTTTTGGTCGTCTAAACGACGCTGGACGTCCTCACGCTAAGCATGAGGACTTCCAGCAACGCCGGAATCCCCATAGGAAATAATTGTTTCCTATGGGGAGGTCTAATGGGTTTGTTTTCCTAGCACTGGAGAAACCCTTCAAGCAAAAACAGCTGAACTGTGACCGTAGCCGAATTGGAGAATTCTTCTACATCAACTATTTTGACCTAAATTTTGCCATATGGTTTCCAGTTAGGTCTGGCTTGACGCGTACACCCATACACACATACTGCCTAATACATACATCCATGCACACATACTGCTTAATACCTACAGCCATACACACATACTGCCTTATACATGCATTTATACACAAATACATCCATAAACACACATACGATCTAATACATGTATCCATACACACATACGGCCCAACACCTACATACATAAACACACACTGCCTAATACATGCATCCATACACACATAATGCCTAATACATACATTGTATATTGCTGCGGTAAATGACGTATTCAATGCATTTGGTGAATTTAATTTATAAGACTAGCACAGATGAGCACACACACTGACAGACACATACTCAGTCACTGACACACATACACACATTCACTCACTCACTGACACACGTACACTCACTCACTGACATACACCCACACAGATATGCACTCAAGCACTCAATCACTCACACACACACACACACACACACACACACACACACACACACACACACACACACACACACAGAGACACGCAGACACACACACACAAACACAGACAGAAACACTCACTGACACACACACACACACACACACACACAGACAGAAACACTCACTGACAGTCAAATACACACTCACTGACACACAGACTCACAATTTTATTTTTGTGTGTGGGGCAGCTTCTCACTCCACCAGCGCGCTGTTTAGTATGCTGGGGCTGGAATTACATCATATTCCGGCTCCCGGCATCACAGAGGGCGCACGAGGGAGGAGTGGAAAGCTGCAAGAACAGCCTCCGCCGCCACCCACAATACAGCCGCCTGCCTCCTGTCCCCCTTTCCTCTGGCATTTCTCGGCAGAGCAGGTACCTGCATCAGGGTAAGCAAGTGCCTGCTCTGCCATACTGAAGGGCAGCTTTGGGGATGCCCTGAGGTGGCTAGATGGCCATCTCCTTGGCCCCCTGTGACAGGGCTCCTCGGGGCACCCCTACTTTCGGGCGCCTGGAGGATCGGCCTGGAGCTGAGGAAGGGGGACGGCTCAAAAGCCGCTTGCCCAGCGCTGTGGCCCAAGACAGTGGCAGCCCACCAGGAAATATCCCGGTGGGCGCCCCCAGCAGGTCGGCGCCCTACGCGTCCACTCAATTTCAATACTACATAAAACTAATTGGTCAAGTATCCATTGATCCACCAAAACTGCAGGAAGTTTGATGCTGTCGTAAGGGGTTTTAAAGTCCACGTTTTCTAGGATGGTAATGAATATCCTCTGTACACTAAAGTGTTAAATATACATGCAACATTATACACAGACCTAAACCTTTTTACAATAAAATTAGAGAAAGAATTCTAAAGTACACAGAAGACTGGCAAAGACAAGCATTCTAGTTCTTTTCTGCTTTCACCGTTGTTCAGGGGTCTCTCGCTCATCTGGAGCTCAGTGTTTGCATGCAATGGACAGGATGTTGACAGCATGTTCAGGACATAGGAAGCCATCCTCTTATCTTCCATGTCTGTGTTTATTTAGCATAATGCAACATTTCATTCACTGTACACCAGTGACCACAAAGGCAGTTTTATTTTGTACTGTCTTCTACATGTTGTATGTGCTTCGTAATTACATATTTCAAACGTATTTATCTGTTCTTCTTCCTAGCTCTCTACAAATGTGGTTAAAAAAAAAACCTGACATATATTTTCCATTCAGTATTCGGGCATTATCAGAAGTAACAAATCCTATGTCCCTGAACTAGTTTCCACCTGTCAGCTGTGAGGCTTTTCCTCATTCCTATTTAATCAGCTATATTTATCCACCTGGTCTCACCTACATCTTGACAGCCTTTGACAGTCCCTTTGAAGCGAGTGCCTAAAATACACCTCAGTACAGTATGTTTGCATTCCAAGCATGAATAGATAGGAACAACGGCAACTCGGCATAAACTGAATAATCTATATTCTTTGTAAATTCTGTATATAGAAAATCTGACTTCTGCCAATTTTGTATCTACATCCAGTTCATTTTTAAAATTAAACTCTAACGCTCGGTTTGTATTTAAATATCTGTTCTCTAAAGACTGGGCTAAATGTGCTTTCTACAGTACTGATAATTGTCATAAAAATACAATTCTGCACCAAAAGTCTAGCTTGCACTGACCATTTATCTCTCTCTATGTATCTTGTATTTTGCATGTTTTCATGGCTTGTAGATCATGGTTGTCAGTCTCTGCCCCCATCCTCCAAGGTGTTAATATACTACAAATCCCAAAATTCTCATGGGATTTGTAGCCTGACAATACATGGCTGGTGGGCCAGAGCCTGAGAGTCCAGCTCTAGATTGTAAGATCATGAGAGCAACTTATGTCAAACAGAATTTGCAATACCTATAAGGTGTATGAAAGATAGTTGCTGGACTTCTAATATCACAGCTCACAGTGGCGGATCAAGGAGGGGGGGGAACAGGCAATTGCACCCTCCCCCCCTTGAGATGGAAATACAGCATGATGAGAGTACTTCTGATGGCCCAGCTTCCCTGCTGCCCTTCTATCTACACCAGTTGTAGATAGAAGTGCATCGGCAGCAATAGACTCCGCCCCTTGTGATAGCCTCCTGTGACGCTGGTTTCTGGAAGGAACTGTCTGCACAGCAGCACATCTCCCACCGGACCAACAAAGAACAGGATTCCCCCCCTCCCTGATCCAAGGTAAGCATCAGGGAGAGGGGAATACACTAACTTTTTTTCTTCAACCCCCCCAAGTGCAGCCCCTATGCCCTAATACACCCCTTACCATTCACTAGAGCCCCAGGGGCGGATCCAGAGCCTAATCTGGGGCACTGGTAATGGGCTGTAGTGGGGGGGGGGCACTGGTAATGGGCTGTAGTGGGGGGGGCACTGGTAATGGGCTGTAGTGGGGTGATAGGGGCTTACTGGGGAAACAGCGGCTGTGATTGATGAGTTAGGGGCTAGGAGCTCTACAGGGGGACAGGTGCTGTAGTGGAGGGATGGTGGCTGTAGTAGGGGATAGGGACTGTAGTGTGGGGTAAGGGCTGTAGTAGGAGTGTTAAGGACTGTAAATAGGTTGTTAGGAAATGTAGTAGGGGATATGGGCTGCAATTGGGGAAGAGGGGCTGTAGTGGGGGGGTAGCGACTCTTGTAAGGGTTTAAGGACTGTAGTAGGGGAGTTAGAGGCGGTAGTGGGGTGATATGGGTTGACGTTGGGATGAATAGTACTGTATTGTGGGGGATATGGGTTGCATATAGTGTGTAGGGACTGTAGTGCGGTATAGGGGCTGCAGTGAGGAGTAAGGGACTGTGGTAGAAGGGTTAGGGACTGTAGTATGGGTGTTAGGGGTTGTAGTGGAGGAATGGGACTTTAGTGGGGGGGTAGGAGCTGCATTAGGGGATTAGGGACTGTAGTGGGAGATAGGAGCAACATTTGGAGGGTATGGACTGTAGTGGTGGATAGAAGCTAGATTTGGAGAGTAGGGACTGGAATTAGGGGTAGAGACTTCCGTAGGGGGTAGAAGCACAGTGGGGATTAGGGGCTGAAGTAGGAATAAGGGCTGCAGTGGGGGAATAGGAGCTGCTGTTTGATTAAAAGGACTATAGTAGGGGGCTTAGGGCTGTAATAGAGACTGCAATTGTGGGGTTAGGGCTACAATTGCGAGGGTTAGGGGCTGTAGTAAAAAGTAAGAAGCTTTAGTAGGGATGTTAGGGGCTGGAATAAGGGGCTTTAGTAAGGTAGGTTAGGGGCAGGAGTAAGGGGCTTTAGTAGAGGAGGTTAGGGGCTGTAGTAAGGAATAAAGGGCTTTGGTATGGGAGGTGAGGGCCTGTAGTAAGGAGTAAGGGGCTTTAGTAAGGGAGGTTAGGGTCTGTAGTGGGGAGTAAGTGGCTCCATTAGTGGCTCCATAGTGGCTGCATTATCGAATAATGGACTTGTGTCTACAAACAGTTTCATCTCAAGATTATCACTATTGTCTACTATGGAAATGGTCCACCATGTTACTTATTTTATTGGCTAGATTATTTAGTGGCATGGAGGTCCACTGAGTGATCTTAGTGAACAGGGTTAAGCTGCTGAGCCCACATTCTTCTATCTTGAGTGAGACTCAAAAACCACCAGATATGATTTGATATTCAACTCAAAACTCTAAATGTAAGACCCGACTACTGGAAAAGTCAGAAATAGAACTAGTTCATAGAGCTCCTAAAATTGCTTTTTACAATTGCCGACAAAGATTTAATGTATTTTAAGGTTTATAGGCACATATCTTTCAGATGGTAGTGTCTTTTAATGGGGATTCTGACAGGTGTTTAGTGTGTTTAGCTTGCTCACACATTGCTGCTTCCGGCTTATCTACCTGGATTATGAGAGTTGTATGTTGTACTAACATATTTAGTATAAAGAAACGCAGATAAAGTCATGTAGTTAAAATTAAATATTTGTGTAAAAAGCAATGAATATGACTTAAATAGTAAATGTTCCGATAAGATATCATGCATTCTATCTCCCTTTATTCTGATAAACGTATCCTTCTCTGTGTTGAATGGACTGTTTGACTCATTGTTTCATTAAACACTACCCCAACAAACAGTGAATAAAGGACACATTGAGCAGATCATGAGATCGGATTCTAGAATACCAGAGTTAGCATGCTCAGCAATCATTGTAATCTATGTTTGTTTAATAGGCAGAGGTGTGTGCCAAGCTATATGAGGGCCTTGCAGTGTTATGAACAATATCAGATATTAACGTTCAATAGAATCACGCAATATCACATATAATATTAAGACTCAGCAGGAGTTTAAAATATAACGTTCTGAATTAATATACCTGGGGACTTGCTCTGTAGATTATATAATTTGAACTAATTGAGAATGTTGAATGTGTTAAAAACATGGCAAGCAATGTTTTATGTGCACATTTGTTCTGTCAGGTGAACTAGAAATAAGAAAAATTAGATTGAATGTTGCAATCTTTAGAATACGCAATTAAAAGAAAGCTCCAAGCACCATAATCACTACAGCTCACTTAGAGGCAGAAATTCCAGGACTTTCTATTTCATCTGCTGTATTAGCTGACACACCTTTATTTACGTTATCTATCTATCTATCTATCTATCAAAGTAATGTTTCATGTCATTCCTATAGCAAAGCGCAAAGATTCATTAGAGGCATAATGACTGCTGTGCTGTGGTTGCAGTGATTGAGAACAGGAGAACTGTTCATTAAAGGGTTCTCCTGCAATCCCCTATCACCCATTTTGCAAATTTACTTTTAAACAAACTTATGTGTCCCATGATAGATAAAAAAAAAAACATGTATCTCTAGTTCACGAAAGATAGCTAGCTATCCCTCAAGTAGCTAGTGGGCTACAAAACCACCTCCTGTCAACATCCTAGTTGAGGGTCGGGGAAGTTGTGATCCAACAGCTTTAGAAGTAATATTTGGTCACAGTGGCTGTGCTAGAGTTAGCTAGGGAAAGAGGTTATGGAAACATGTTTTGTGTAATGCTGTGTAACTCTTGTTTACATAATGTTATTCTATCCCATGCCTTTAGTACTTGTAACACATAGAAGATAGAATTTCGGACAGAAACTGTAATAATCTGCATAGTTCTGAGGGGTTGGGAAGGCATTGACACGATTAGGACTTTAATTATATCGCCTGAGAGCAGTTTCTGGTTGTTTATAGAAACATCTACTGTAAGAAGACGGCAATACAGCTTGACATCTTCTTATCTTTCTTGACACTTTTCAAGCTTTTCATTTAGGCCCAAAGGTTACCAAATGTCTTTTTTTCCACCAACAAATTGTGATGTGTATGCTCTGTAGAGGGAAATATATTCACTAATATTCCTAGACACTTATACACATTCATTTCTCACTGAAGTCATTTCAGACAGCTATATCACGAAACCAACAACTTAAACACCCTTTACTTAAAATGGGGTAGGCACACAGTAAAGGGGTACGTATGTAAAGAAGTAGCCTTTCCTTCAATTATGCCCCTATGTTTTATAATTTAAAAAAAGAGTAATTAAAGTTCCACTATATGAAGCCTATTACCCTTTAGATCGAAGTAAATTATCCTGGTCAATATATAATTTTACATCTAATTAAAATAATTATTAGAATTTATAATGATTTTAGCATTAATACATGGGATTCATTTTTTCATAATATAAACCTCTTCTTCTTATTTTTTATATGGTAAGAAATAGTAAGGGTACATTTAGATTTTTTTATACTGATGCATGTATTATTATATTTTTTTCAATCTATTTCTATACATTTCAATATTGAGCACATTGGACTTTTGAGGACTCTATGAAATCGAAACACATGTGTGGAACGTAAAAAAATGTAAGCAGGAGTCGCAGGTGGAACGCATAGCAGAAGTATTAGGATCTGATGGAACGCATGGAGAAGGTGGAATACAAGCAAGATGGATGCTGTTTTCCAGAAAACAAGGCCAGGAACGCAATGTAATGGATACGTAATTAAAATGAGTCACAGATATAACCACTCAGCGCGGATTGGCTGACGGTGGTTACTTGGGATTTAAAAAGAGTGGTATGCCGGACCGGAGTTCACACTACTTCACTGGACAAGCGACTTAACTTTTATTTACCCATGAGAAAGTTCGGTCCCATCCGAACAAAACGCGTAGGGTGTTGTTGGACATTTTAATGCAATACATTTGTATTTGTATATAAAAAGATGCACACCTTTGTTAATAAGTCAAATTGCTTTATTATATACACAAAATAAACAAGACAAAAACAAGTAAAAATAATAGAATATTGTATGTTTGGTACACGTGTCCAGCCATTTGAGGTAAGATGCTAATAAGCTTCTATGCCTTTGACTTAATAACTCAGGGTGGATCTCTGAGAACCAGCAGCATGGCATTATTCTCAAATGTAATGATCTCACATCAAAATCAACAACATACAAAGTTAGCATCACAGAGGGAGTGCTGGTTAAATATCAGTATACAGGAAACAGTACACCAGAATCCTAGAGACCTATGTTTGGCTCAACAACTGTCAACCCAAAGACTTATGTCACACTTACTGAGTAGAGTACCAATTGTTAAGTCATGTGTAAGAACTGACCCATTACCTCAGGCTGTAAGGTACCTCATGCATCCTACTCCACCACAGTAACCCCACTGCTGTGTCCCTTTCTAGATGGGTGGGGGTCATAGGAAAAGACGTAGCATCTATACCTCCTGTAATCAAATCCAAATGTCACAATCTTTACTGAGGTCATATTGTAAGACTTTACATTATATTGTAAGACTTGTAATCTCCAGATATCCAAATCTGGTTTTGAAGAGGCTAGATATTTGTACAATTACTTTTAACCCTGATTTAAATGTTGCTATTATTATATCAGCAATCCTTCCTTAAAGGAACTCCAATGGGATTTATTTTTTTAAAAACAATTTAGGAGATGTACCCCCAATTAAAACATATATGCATTTAATTATGCATTTTCCATTCGGGCTATATTTAAAAATAGTTTGCAAAAGCTTCAGTTCTCGTGTCTGCAGGCTTTGCAAGCCCTCCATTCTAACCCCACCCAGACATTCTGTGGCTGTTCAATCACAGACTTCCCAATGCAGCTCATTGAGAAGTCTTTGCAAGGCAGGTGCTCTGAGCAATTGTTGCCTCTTGAGTTTAGCTTATCTGAGTTTGAGAAACCAGGAAGTAACACGGTCAGCTGTCTGATTCACATCCAATAGGGTGTAACAAGATTAATTTATTAATATGTCAGTCTCTATTAAAAACTGAGGTAACAAGGGGAAACACTCTTTACAAATGCAGATTTTCGGCAAGCTAAATTGCTTTAGATGCCTGGAGTGTTCTTTAAAAGTACCATGCCCAAAAAGTGAGGAGGTTAACGTCTTACACTTTGTTGTGTTTAACGAGAGAATCTTATTTTCATCTTCAAAAAAGTTAATTTGTTTAACGAATATAGATCTGCTAATATAAGAAATTCAAATATTTACCTGACATTTCATTCTAGCATAGCCATAAGAGGTTACAAGATACTGCAGTGGAAAGTTCCACACGTTAGTGGGCCTTGTATTGCTTTCTCTCTGACTTGTCCGTGAATACACTATAGTCACCAAAACAACTGTAGCTTAATGAAGCAGTTTTGTTTTATACAGTATCTCACAAAAGTGAGTACACCCCTCACATTTTTGTAAATATTTTATTATGTCTTTTCATGTGACAACACTGAAGAAATGACACTTTGCTGCATTGTAAAGTAGTAAGTGTACAGCCTGTATAACAGTGTGAATTTGCTCTCCCCTCAAAATAACTCAACACACAGCTATTAATGTCTAAACCATTGGCAACAAAAGTGAGTACACCCCTAAGTGGAAATGTCCAAATTGGGCCCAAAGTGTCAATATTTTGTATGGTCACCATTATTTTCCAGCACTGCCTTAACCCTCATTGGCATGGAGTTTACCAAAGCTTCACAGGTTGCCACTGGAGTCCTTTTCTACTCCTCCATGACGACATCACAGAGCTGGTGTATGTTAGAGACCTTGCACTCCCCCACCTTCCAATTGAGGATGCCCCACAGATGCTCAATAGGGTTTAGGTCTGGAGACATGCTTGGCCATTCCATCAACTTTACCTTCAGCTTCTTTAGCAAGGCAGTGGTCGTTTAGGACGTGTCTCTGGGGTCATTATCATGTTGGTATACTGCCCTGCGGCCCAGTCTCCAAAGGGAGGGGATCATGCTCTGCTTCAGTATGTCCCAGTACATGTTGGCATTCATGGTTCCCTCAATGAACTGTAGCTCCCCAGTGCCGGCAGCACTCATGCAGGTCCAGACTATGACACTCCCACCACCATGCTTGACTGTAAACAAGACACACTTGTACTCCGCACCTGGATACCGCTGCCATATGAACCAAACACGTTTATCTTGGTCTCATCGGACCACAGGACATGGTTCCAGTAATCCATTTCCTTAGTCTGCTTGTCTTCAGCAAACTGTTTGCGGGCTTTCTTGTGCATCATCTTTAGAAGAGGCTTCCTTCTGGGACGACATCCATGCAGACCAATTTGATGCAATGTGCAGCGTATGGTCTGAGCACTGACAGGCTGACCCCTTAACCCTTCAACCTCTGCAGCAATTCTGGCAGCACTCAAATGTCTATTTCCTAAAGACAACCTCTGGATATGATGCTGAGCATGTGCACTCAACTTCTTTGGTCGACCATGGCGAGGCCTGTTCTGAGTCGAACCTGTCCTGTGAAACTGCTGTATGGTCTTGCCCACCGTGCTGCACCTCAGTTTCCGGGTCTTGGCAATCTTCTTATAGCCTAGCCCTAGGCCATCTTTTTGTAGAGCAACAATTTTTTTTTTGCAGATCCTCAGAGAATTCTTTGCCATGAGGTGCCATATTGAACTTCCAGTGACCAGTATAAAAGAGTGTGAGAGGGATAACACCAAATTTAAAAAACCTGCTCCCCATTCACACCTGAGACTTTGTAACACTAACGAGTCACATGACACTGGGGAGGAATATGACTAATTGGACCCAATTTGGACATTTCCACTTAGAGATGTATTCACTTTTGTTGCCAACGGTTTAGACATTTATGGCTGTGTGTTGAGTTATTTTAAAGGGAAAGCAAATTTACACTGTTATACACGCTGTACACTTACTACTTTACATTGTAGCAGAGTGTTATTTCTTCAGTGTTTTCACATGAAAAGATATAATAAAATATTTACAAAAATGTGAGGGGTGTACTCACTTTTGTGAGATACTGTAGATCATGCCTCTGAAGTTTCACTGCTCAATTTTCTGCCATTTAGGAGTTAAATCACTTTTGTTTCTATTAATGCATCCTTAGCCACACCTGCCCTGGCTGTGACTGACACAACCTGTATGAAAACAAGATGATTCAATTTTCAATCAGATGTAACATATTCTGCTCTGTAAATTGAGCTTTTGTTACATACAGAAGGCTCCTGCAGGGCATAGCTAGCTATTAGCAGAGCAAGAGATTAGAGAAATTATAAATTAAACAGAATTTGAAATAAAGGAAGTTTAAAAATTAGATTACTCTTGACAGGAAGTATTTAGAAAAGTTGTGTAAGTCACATGCAGGGAGGTGTGGCTAGGGTTGCATAAAAAAGTGACTTAACTAAACGGCAGAGAATTGAGCAGTGAGACTGCAGGGACGTGATCTATACACCAAAACTGCTTCATTAATTAAAGTTGTTTTGGTGACTATAGTGTCCCTTTAACAATCATCGACAGCAGAGAAAGAAATTAGAGAGTTTATTTTAAGGTTACCTTGTGTGAAGCAGTGGTGTTGCTACAAGAGGAGGAGGCATTAGCCGACAAACACCACTGCTGTCAATAATGAAAAATGTAGGTCTCAAACATATGCAGTTATAAGGTATCATTTAAATGTATTTGTAATTTGAAAATTTGTACTAATGTTGTATTCTCCTCTGTTCTTGCGCCTCGTTGCATGGTATGAGCTCCCAAAGTGCATACAAATTTATCATTCACACATAGCCCCAAGAACCACAATCACTACAATAAGTTATATTGTTTATAGTGCTTGTGGTACCCCTTTAAGGGATTTACATTCAGAGGTAAAAATAGAGGTTCTTCCATGTAAACGTCATTGAGTGATGAGTGCATACTTTGTAAAAATGAGGTATGCAATATTTTGGTTACAAATAAGGTATGACACTCACCTTTTCATGGAAATGATTAATTTGACAGGACCAGTATTTCTGGACTGCCAGGAGGTAAAAACTCATTTTTCATTTTTTGGTCACTTGAACCTGATGTTAGAGCTCAACTTTAGCCCAGCTTAATAACCCATGAAAAGTCTAGCACGCTCTTCTTTAGAAAGTAAATGCACAAATCCATTTTATGTAAAAAATGTTATTTACTTAGTATTTACCATGCACCCTTACCTCATTTTTATTTTACAGCTCAACAACAGGGACAATTTTCTTATTTGCTAATCAAACATCCAACCCTTCATGGTTCATAGAATACAAGCAACACTCTGCCATGGAATGCTAATGTTATTTTAACGTTATTTGTAAAACACAATGGAGAATTGAAAAGAAAAAAAAAAAGATGTCAAGGCTCTAAACTTGTTTAATGTATATGGTGAGCCGGTAGGTTACAACTAATTATTTCATGTAGAGTTTTTCTGTTTCTGATTTATGAATAATTTCATTAACTGGGTTTATGTATAAAATATTGCAGTAAGAGTACAGTTTTTGTGAATTTTGTTTGTTGGGTTAGGGTGGTATCCGATACCCAGTTGATGGCACTAGGACATTTTAGCCTTACAGTGGTTCTTGCACAGTGGATTCTGGCACTGCATCGTTTATGAGCAATAGAATTGTTTTACGTAGAGGTGGAGTAATTTGACACACAGAATAGCATCAACTAATGGTCTTGCATTCTGTTGATGAGTTGATGAGTTTTATACCAGTTCTGGTGCCGATTGTAGTGGTGCAATTAATTATACCAAATCCAAACTTTCATTTTGTGTATTTTAAAGGATTAAGATAATGAGAAGCTTTATTAATAACTATAAATAATTAATAATGCATTTTTACTTAAACCCATGTGTTTGGTTTCTAAACCAGGGCCTCTGAAGGGACAATATAGTCCCGAGCGCCCAGCCCAGCCCATCTACACCTGTATCCCTGCCTCAACACAAATCAGCTACTAGATGACTACAGCCTGATTGGCTTCTGGACGTGTATGATTACTGCTTGATTTAAGGAGCATCCATTCACCATCATTACTTCCAGGGGCCACCATCTATGTACCCACTCACCAGATCAGGACTCTTTCATCATACAGAGGGGTGAAATTTTTTTTGACTTTTTATTTTTATTTTATTTTTTTGAGCTTTTTTTTGTAAACAGACTTTTTTTCCCCTTATTTTCTTTTCTTTTTCAATATGGATAACATATATACACTTTTATTAGTGGACTGAGCTTTGAGATATACATTTTGTCTGGTTTTACAGTTAGCCATTGGCAATTTATGCATACATTGCTGCTTCAGTCTGTGGGTGGATCCATTGGGATCAACTTGTGTGAATATTTAAATGTTATATATGTAAAGATTCATCTTTGCATAACGATTGTTGTATACCTTTATAAATAGGCATAGGATCAGGTACTCTATGGGCTTCATACATATGGTAGCCGCTTTTTCTTCCATATATATATATATATGTAATAAGAATTATCTTTCTCTTGGATCAAGATTTATATTAAAAAAAAAAATTACTTTAACTTGAGTGCGGTATATTTTGTATTATATAAATAATTAATAATTTAGTAAACATTTTATTTGTAAAGTGTCTGTGCATGTTAGTGCAAGTTACACCTAATATTCACAGTGTAATTACTTTGTAAGTTATTAATTTATTAAATGAACACCCAGACACCTTAATGATTGCAGCTCACGGGAGAGGTGATGGTGCATGAATGATGCTTTAATCATCTTATTCAGTGATTCATTTTATTTGAATTATAATCAGTTACTATAAAGGCTTCGTGTTGGAAAACAATTTTTTGCTACTGGTATTTTGGTAATTGGTAAGAAATAGATGGAAAATAGGTGGAAACATTGTTCTAGATTAGAAGATTGTCTGCCAATCAGGAGCTGTGATTTAAAAAAAATAATATTCATGCATATAATATATACATATATTATATGTGTAATTATGTTGTAAAATGATGTAACAGTGTTATAAATAATGATGGAAATTGTTTATTGGGCACACATTCAAAGTTGGACAATATGATGGTAAAAACAAACCTTATAGATTTACAGATTTAAAACACAAGAATATGCTTCCAGAATAGAAAATAATAGGTCTAGGGGGGCGTGGCTTAGCAGCTCACCAAGATGCATGTGTGAGCTGCCTGATCCTTGCAAACAGCGATTTTACTAGCGATTTTTAGCCCGCTAACGGCAAGATACAGGGTCACACACTGTCCCTGCACAGCATGGCATTGAAATTCACCAAGAAAACAAAGCAGAAATCTGCACTGCAGATCTTGGCACTCACTGCGATTACCAAGATGGCGCCAAAGGACCGCAATTGCCTCCCTCCCACTCAGACCACAGTGACGGCACTTGCATCTCCATACATACCCAAGCTCCAGCGACTGACTCCTCCATACAAAAATTGCTGCAGGACCTGCAAACCTCCATGCAGGCTGAATTTGCCAAATTAATACAAAACAACCACTATTAAACAAACAATGATAATAGTGTAAAGTGTGTAGCACTAAAAGTGGTTGACACTTACCCCTAAAAGTTAGGGGATATAAAAATTGCAGAGAATAACTGTAGGGAATCATAGAAATAAAATATAGTGTAATACAGCAGTGACAAGTGGTAATATTACCTCATAATAGGAAGCACTCACATGGTTTAGAGACTATTTAGGACTCGCTCTAATCACATCCACTGTTGTGTACTCTGGGTGACACACACCCTATGGATCCATATTCAGCATTAACCGCAATAAATGGGGAAAAAAGAGAGAGAGAAACAGGGAAGTTTGCCCTGGTGTAGAAATCCTCAGCAATACAAGGTACACATAGAATACAGGTTGCTTCTCAGCTTGTCAAGAGCCTATGACTTGGCTCTGAGTGTACAGATGAGTGAGCCTTATTCAGGGTGACACTGCCCTTCTTTTCAACAGATGGTCCACCAGATAGTATGTTATAGTACAATTCACGTTTATTTGTAATCAAAAAATAAAAACAGTTAAATACAGAGTACTTGTATAGTCGTCCAAAACGCGTTTCATCGATTCTGTCCGGCTTTCTCAATTGGTGATTAACATCCTGCTGATTTGAGTTTAAATATCCCCAACTCTGAGGTGATAGGTGGCTGGAGATGGTGATACATCCAATCATGAGCGCTCCTGCAGAGGGGAGTGTAAGATGCCGGCTGTCAGTAATCTATCCCTTAATGGCGACGTCATCATGTTAGTTCCAGGAACTCGGATACCGTGTATCTTTATCATAGTCCTTCTATATCAGGTTTAACATGGCCTGTGGATACCATTTTTTTTCTCCCAGCATCCTTTATGTTGTAAAGCTGTTATACTATCGAAGTTCGCCAAAAATGGCAGACGGGACTTTTAATAAAGAAGAAACAGGCCAGCTATTAAACAGCTACTCCCATAGAGGAAGTGGAACAGGAGAGTGGGAACTTTGATAGTATATCAGCTTTACAACATAAAGGTGCAATTGCAATTGCAACTGGATGAGCTGAACCACATTTCTGCGCCCTTCATTAAAATGGAAATAGCTCCTGGCCCAGACGGCTACTCTAATATTTACTATCGCAAATTTGCATACCTTCTCATCCCACACACGATAATTTTTGAAGAATTTTATTACAAAGGTGCCCTTTCAAGCGATATGTTATTAGCACATATCTCTACCCTGCTCAAACCTATGAAAGCACCCACTACATGCCCTAATTTCTTCCCCATCTCCCTTTTGAATCCGGATGTAACGCTCTATGCCAAGATCTTAGAAAATCGGTTGGCTGGAATAATCCCATGCATAATCCATGCTGACCAATCCGGCTTTGTAAAGGGCAGACAGGGCTGAGACAGGGCTCCAAAGGTGAGGGGCTTCTCTTAGTGATGGACGCGGAGAAGGCCTTTCGACCGGCTAAATTGGCAGTATATGGAATATGTCAACAAATTTGGCTTCCTACCTGCCTTCATAGCAGGCATCCTAGCCTTATATAATCTTCCGAAAGCTTTGGTCTCCAACGCAGGATTCTTATCCAACCACTTTCATATCACTAATGGATCACTGCAGGGATGCCCCCTCTCTCCTTTACAGTTCATTTTTAGCTTAGAGCCACTGGCGCTCAAGATTAGGCATCACCCTGACACACAAGGGCTACAACTGGGGAAAAAGGTCTTTAGCCTGTCGACATACTGCTGACCCCTTGTCCCAGAATTACTTACCTGTCTTGAAGCGTGGGCCAGCTTCACAGCGCGCACTGCGGTACAGGAACTTCAATTTCAGGTTCCGGTTTCCGGCGGGACTGAAAAGAAGTGTGCACACTGAGTGCGCACTTCCCTTCAGTCCCGCCGGAAACCGGAACCTGCAATTGAAGTTCCAGTACCGCGGTGCGCGCTGAACACCGGCCCACGCTTCAAGACAGGTAAGTAAATCTTCACATTCGCTCCATAAGACACACAGACATTTCCCCTCACTTTTGAGGGGGAAAAAAGTGCGTCTTATGGAGCAAAAATACGGTATATCGGCGTATAACACGCACAAAGAAAAAGTGCGTGTTATACGCCGATAAATACGGTATGTTGTGGGGGCTAGTACAGTCCTTGCACCATAACAACTACAGAATGCTGTAGTGGTGATGGTGCTTATAGTGTTTCTTTAAGACAAAACACTCAAAATTTAAATACCCACAATATACACAGAGCAAATTCAATCGCAGATTAATATTTTAATTTAAAATCTAATTGCCAAATATATGCATACAATAATGATTCTATTCTTTAAACCCTTAAGGACACATGACATGTGTGACACGTCATGATTCCCTTTTATTCCAGAAGTTTGGTCCTTAAGGGGTTAAACAAAGTTTTTCTCCCAGCATGGATATTTCAGCTAATGTTTTATAAGCCTTTTCATAATGATATATTGTATTTCAACATTACTCCCAGAGTGCAATGCAAAATATGCAAATGAGCTTCAAAAGCATCACCTTTTAGCTTTCTACATTTCTCTAGGTTACCATAGCAACAGCCTGCTACTTTCGACAAAGCTTTTTGAGGTGTAATATGCAGAATCGGGTGTAGCTAGACCAACATCTGCAGCTTTCCAGTTTGCATAAATCAGCGGGGAATTTTGTTACAATTTCATCTCAATGTAAGAGCCTCCATTTTTTGTAAATGTACATAGAGATTTGGGCCAGAGCGCAGGTAACTTTTTCTTGTTTTTACCTCAATGTATAATGAGCCTTTGAAGTATAAAAGCGCTTCATGCGGTGAAGCATGGTTGTCTATTTAAAAAAAAATTTTTTATAATATGCCTCAAGTTATTTGAATGTTGCACAGAAGTAAATTCCAGATTTTAATTTTAGTTTAACCATCATACACCATACTTATTAACACTCTTTTCTTTAATAACAGTTTTATTGTTTATCAATTTTAATAAATTCTGCCATTGCCAAATAAATATTTACAAAAATTTTGACACGTTGGTATGACATACTTGCTAAAACCAATAATGATCGGGGCACACCCGGAACATGCATTCTGCAGGAATGGTGCTGCCGTAGTGACCAAAATTCATATATAATACAAATTAAGTTACAGCGCACACATAAAAATACACTTAAAATCTTATAAGGCCACTTAAAATCACCTATCTAAGAAAACAAATATGGAGATTCAGTTTCACCATGTGGCCATATGATGTTAAGCCCACCACTACGTCACAGTACCCCAATATCAGTCGGTCCTGCACTAATTCCAAAAATTAAATAGTTCTAAATAAGCTAAATGTGTATTCAATTAATCTATTGTAAGAGCATTGTGCGTATACAGCAAGCATGTCAAAGATGCGGCCTGCAGTGAATATATTTGCGGCCCGCCTGCCCTGTGGCCGCTTTCAGCTGTGGCTGCGACCATCAAAACAGGAAAAATATTTCCTGATTCTTGCTCTCCCGGCCACAAGACAGCAGAGTGTCTGTGTGTCTGCTGAACAGACCAGAGCAGCCATTCCCCCTT
The DNA here is from genome assembly GCF_036172605.1 of Pelobates fuscus. Taxonomy (NCBI): domain Eukaryota; kingdom Metazoa; phylum Chordata; class Amphibia; order Anura; family Pelobatidae; genus Pelobates; species Pelobates fuscus. The sequence continues at coordinate 41,332,981 of NC_086321.1, read as the reverse complement.
CCCTCCCGCTCGCAGTGCCAGAGAAGTGTCTGGTTTGCTTCAAATTGTAAGGTGGGATAAGAGGGGCTTGGGGGGGGGGGGATCAGTGAATTAATTTGAGAGAGGGGGCAGTGTATTAATTTGAGGGAAGGGGCACTGTCTTAATTTGGGGGAGGGAGGGGGCACTGTATTAATTTGAGGGAGGGGGCACTGTATGAATTTGTGGGAGGGTGGGGGCACTGTATTAATTTGAGGGAGGGTGCCAGTGTATTAATTTGAGGGAAAGTGGGGGCACTGTATTCATTTGAGGGAGGGCAGTGTATTAATTTGAGGGAGGGGGTGCTGTATTAATTTGAGGGTGGGAGGAGGCATTATTAATTTGGGGGAGGGAGGGGAATGAATTTATTATAGGGAGGGATGGGGCCAGTGTGTTAAATTGCAGGGGGGGGGGGGGGTGAGGAGCAGTGCAGAGTGGTGGGGGGGCAGTGTATCAAGTTAAGAGAGGTCAGGGGCAGTGTATTAACCTGGGGGAGGGAGGGGGCCAGTTTATTAAACTAGGGAGTGGTGGCAGTGAATTAAAATGGGGGGAGGGTGCAGTGTATTAATTTGGGGAAGTCATGGGGCCATTGTATTAAATTAGGGATGGGGGAGTGTATTTATTTGAGGGAGGGTGGGGGCCAGTGTATTAGAGGGTCGGGGGGCAGTGTGTTAAATGGGGGGAGGGCAGTGTATTAAAGTAGAGTGGTGGGAGTGGGGGCAGTCAATTCAATTAGAGTGCAGAGAGAAGGGGCAGTGTATTAGATTAAGGGGCAATGTATTAGATTGGGTGAAGGGGGCAGTGTATGGTGGAGTGAATGAGTGGAGGGAGGTGGGGCAGTGTGTTGGATTTGGGGGCAATGTATTAGAGTGGGAGGAGGGGCAGTGTGTTAGATTGGGTCTGCATGGAGGTGCTAAATGCTCCCCATGGAGATGCTGTTTGGCCGCGCAGCTTTTTGCCACACATGCACAATAGCCTCCCATTGCTTTCCTATGGGAAAGCATTGGATTGGCTGAGATCATCAAGTTTGATGATCTCAGCCAAAGTGAAGAACACACTCATAGAACGTCAAAATAAATAAGATAACATCATTTGTTTTTTACAGCTGTGCAACAGCATACATTCACCATTTCAGTCCCATTACCAAACATTTCTTAATATGTCAAGATAGTTGGACTGAAACATTGTTATTATGCAAAGGCATTTCTTAAAATACATTTACTCTTTTGTTTATTTTGAAGCCCTACGAGCACGACGACATCCAGTGTCAGTAAAGTGTTAGTGCTTCGATAAATATACTTACAATGCAAATTATATCTGTGCTAAATGAAGTTTATAATAAAAGTGGCATTTATATTCAAAAACTCCATATACATACACACACACACACACACACACACACCTGTGGTCACCTCCAAAGGGGCCTCTGAAGCTGGGGGGCTGCTACTTCCCAAAACCTTCAGTAGGGGCATCTGATCACCAGCCTAGAAGCAGTGTTTAGAAAACAGCTACCTTTTTTATTGTTTGCAATAAATAAATGTATTATTTTGTATTCAATTATTTTCTTTTTTTTTACTATGTTTATTTCTTTGTGTGTTGAGTATTATATGTTTTTGTATTTTGTTATCATGCAGCTCCTAAATGTATTCATTTTGATTATGTCCTTTTATACTAATGGAGAGTAGCAAATAGATTTTATTTAAAAAAAATACAGTGTCTTCTATCAGCCTGGAATGTTAATGGATTCAATTCAACAGCAGAACTTTTAAAACGTACTGTATCGGCTAACTGAAGAGTTCAAAGTAGACTTGCTTGTTTAGCGATGAGTAACTAAAACGCTAAGCAGGTGACAGTGCAACTCTTTGAAGATAACAATTAAATCACCAGGGCTTACATTTAAATGACATGTTTTACCTTAAATCAACCTTGCTTGCTATTTGCCATTTCTAATTACAGAAACTACACAACACTTCACAATCATCACAGCCAAAACATCATAAAAATGTAGAGTGCTTTGAAATCTCTTAGCCATCTGTTGTCTATCACAGTGTAATTAGGAACATCACTAATACATTAGAAGATTAATGATTCACCAGACCTCCCAGAAGATCATTTTTGTCCAGAAGTTATTAATTTTATGTATAGAAACACATCAATGCATTTTCCAAATCCCCAAGCAACGTCGTACATGTTGTTATTCTTGTGAAGTACAGTCCGTCATATACTTTAGTTATAGTTGGTTCTGAATTATAAAGTGATTTATTCACTAAACTCCGAATTGTACAACATTAAAACCATAAAATAGCTACAATATCATCCGGGAAGTTTCTTCAACTCAAATATGGTCAGAGCTTGGTCATCTTAAATTCAGTTTTGACATTTGGATATTAGTTTGCTATTATTGTTAATATGTATAAATCTCCAACAAGTTCCGCAGCGCTGTGCAAATGTTATAAATTGTAGTTTAGTAAATAGTCATGATAGAAACAGAAAAAGCTTAATTTTTCATTAAAACGTTTAATAAATGCGGTGGCCAGGGCATTCTACGGGAGGAATGGTCTAAAATAAAAATTAGATGCTGACAAAAAAAATACAGCTTTTTGATACCTCGCACTAGTACTAGTTTCTAAAATTGCAAATTGTTAGTATGTTTTATACTTTAGGACTATTTTATTGGTAGTTACAGTAATTTATTTTTTTCACAAACGGTTTAATTTAATGATTAGAGTTTGTTAATTTCAGTTCCTTCCTTCCCTTCTTCCTTCTTTTCCTCCAACCCTCCATCCTTCCTTCACTTCTTCCTTTCTATTCCTTTCTCTTCCTCTCTTCCTCTCTTCCTCTCTTCCTCATGTTGAATTGGCAATTGTGTTTATTAGTTTGACATTCTTTTCTGTTGTTAAGAAAATCACTTGTCATCATCTTTATTTATTTCCACAAGCCCAATATGTACACAATCCTCTGTTTCTCGCCACTCCAGAATCTTCAAAAGTTATCTAATTAAATTACAATAGTAATAACGAATGAAGGATATTAAAACTATGAAGCTTAAAGGAACACTATAGGGTCAGGAACACAAATGTGTATTCCTGACCCTAAAGTGTTAAAATCACTATCTGGCTCCGCTTCCCCGCCATTGCCCTCCCTAATTAAATTAAAATCTTACTTTATTTTCAGTGCAACGTGTGTCCACCAATGTTGACTCCACCTCGATCTTCCTCCTTGGCTGAAATCATCAGAAGGAAAGCATTGGATTAGCTGAGATAATCAATTCTGATGATATCAGCCAAGGAGGTGGGGCAGAGGGCAGAGTCAAATGCCACCCTGGATGCCACCTTTGAATCAATGCATCTCTATGGTTAAAGTTCAGCGTCTCCATGCAGAGCGTGGAGACGCTTAACTTCAGTGCTGCATACTGTGCAGCACTGCCCTCAGGAAACACCTTTAGTGATCTGAAAACGCAGTGCTTACAGCAAAAAGCCTTCAGGGACATCGTATAGACACAAGAACAACTACATTAAACTGTAGTTGTTTGGTGATTATAGTGTCCCTTTAACCCCTTCACGACGCTCAACGGAAATTTTCCATTAAGCTTGTCCTTGCTTGTCGTCATTTACTAAAGTTAACCCCAGATTGTCACGTTTGTGGCGACTGCGGGGTTAACGCTCCTCTGGTCTGCCTCGGTATTTGAGGCAGACCGGTAGCACCCGACCGCGTTGTGCCTGCAGCTTTGATCGCTCTGACAGCACATGTGCTGCATAGACTTCTGATCTGCCTCCCTGCTCTTCCACAGTCAGTGTGAAGTGCAGGGAGACAGATCAGTGATGATCTGCTTCTCCCTGTAAAAAAATTAAGTTTAAGTTAAATCCCACCCCCCTTTCCCCTGCTTTAATAAAATTAACCCCTTCCCTGTCAATTGAACACTGACTACAGTGATCAATTGGCAGAGACTACATTTTATTGTCAGCTGATTTATTTTTTTCAGGGGTTACATTTATTTTATTAATTTATTTAACTATTTTAAAATGATATATTTAGCTAGCTGGGGTGGGTGGAAGTTAGTGGGGAATTGGGGAATTTGGCGTTAGGCTAGCTAGGGATTAATGTTAAAAACATTTTTTAAAAAAGATTTAAAAAATTTAAAAAATTGTTTTAATAACGTTTAAAAAAAGTAAAAATAAATTCCACCCCCCTTTACCCAGTTCTAATAAAAATGAACCCCTTCTCTGCCAGTTGATAACTGCCTACAGTGATCAAAATACAGATCGCAGTATTATACTGTGATCTGATTTTTTTTTTTACCCCTGAAGGTTAACTTTTATTTATTTTTTAACCCTCATGGGGTTAAATTTATTTATTTAATTAATTTAAATATTTTAAAATTATTTATTTTGCTAGCTGGGTGGGTGGGAGTTATGGAAAATTGGGGAATTTACTGTTAGTGCTGCTTACTGCTAGTTATGGGTTAACGTTAAAGTTAACGTTAAAGTTTTAAGAAAGTTTAAAACAGTTTAAAAAATTGAATATGTAAAAAAAGTTTAAAAACAAATTTTAAAGAGTAAAAAAATACATAAAAATGCTCATTACCACTACACCTGAAACAAACTAGCTGAAAAATGATCCCACGATAAGCTTCAAAATATGCCTTTTCATATACCCCAGGGTGTATTCTTTAAAAAATGGTATCTGTTTGTGGAGTAGTTTGAATAACAAACCAGCTAAACTTCTCCAAAATGGAACATGGACACAGCGTAAAACTTGAAAGTTAGAAAAAAACTGTAATGGCTGTGTCTCAAATGTGCCTCTTTACCATCAACATATACCTGGCAAAGGTACATATGGGGGTATTGCTGTACTCAGACGACATAGCTGAGCAACGTATGAAGTATTATAATGCCATAGCACAGGTAAGATTTGCAAAATATACTGTGCAAACTCACTTTGTGTGTCAAAAAGGCAGAAAAAAAATATGCCTTTGAAATACTCTGGGATGTCTTCTTTAAGAAATGGTATGCCTTTATGATGTAGTTGGAATATGTAGCCTGCTAAAGTGCTCCAAAGTGGGACAAAACCCTCCATGAAAATTCACACTTAAAAAAAATGAACTTGTCATGTCTCCTTTAACAGCACTGTAACTTCACAAAATAGTGTCTAGGTCATACATTGGGCATATTGTTTTACTCAGATGTAACTGAGCATCATTTGGGTAATTTTTCAACAGTGGCACATATCAAGTGTAATAAATACTTAGCAAAAAGGCAACATGTATGTAAAAATGCAATTTTTCCCCCTCACCACAAACATTAGCATAAATTGATGAAAAAATGGCGACAAGTTAAGGCACAATATACACAATATAAGATACCCTGGAGTATCTGCTTTATCAAATGAAAGCCCTTTGTGGGGTTATTTGAACAGTCAGACTGCTTTATTACCCCGAAATGAGACATAGGCCCGTCAAATCCATCTATGAAAATTCTAACAATAGAAACTGAAAATAGCCTTGTCTCTTATATGGCGTTGTAGATTCACAGAATAGTGCCAAAGGCATACAATGGGGGTATCATTATACTCAGCAGATGTAGCTGAACATAATATTGGGTTATGTGCAAGAATAGCACAACTCCAGCTTTACTAAATACACATTACAAAAACCTTGTTATATGTGTAAATGCCAAAATAGAGAAAAAACACAATTTTACTCCAATATTTAGCAGAGATTGGCGATGAAATGGCTATGTTAAAATTGTCAAAATAACCTTGGGTAAATAACCTGTGTTATATACTTTGTATAAATATTAACTTTTCTGGAGTGTCCTTTTAGCAAGAGTTAACAGGCAGCATAACAGAAAATGTTAATTGCCTTACTTCAAACATAAACAAATTAATGTAGTACAAAAATGAAAGAAAGCTCATGAGACTATATCACTTTTTCCATTTGATTCATAATGTCCATTGGTAATCAACTTTTGATGATTCACAATTAAAGCCGCACTTGTAATTGTGATATTGTTATTTAAATGTCAGTGTGGTACTCCTGTGTTTCCCCTACAGTATAAAATGCAATAAACACATTTAAATATAGTTTTCTATAGTACCTTCAAAATAGACAGACATACAGACAGACAGACAGATAAAGATAGATAGATAGATAGATAGATAGAATAGCATGATCTCTACTAAAAGAAACCACAGTATGTGTTGCATCACAGTGGTATGAGCCTTTACTTAATTTGGAAGATAGTGACAACTATTTTTTATTCTTCAACACAGGTTTTCTTAATTCCCATATTATTTCTTCAACAAGTTCACTTTCAATAGCCAGATATAGAAAGCATCTCAATTATAGTAAATAAGAATAATAAAAAGTAGAGGCAATGTCCAGACAGCTGGGGTGAGCAGACGCATGGACGCTTGCTGAATAGGCCTACTGTGCTGGTCACAGTGATTTACTGACTCGTGCTGATTCAAACCTTGTGTATGAGGTTATCATGAAACCAGGAATGAAATAGCAGCATTTCGTGAAACAGATTGACAACTCACAGCTGTCTTCATCAAGGAAGAGAAACAAACTCCGCATGCAACAAGACTGAGAATCTAAGGGCAGCACTTGTTCAGCTTTGGAGCACATTAGGGCAAAGGAAACATTGTGGATACGTCCAATTCTTCCAATCTATCATCCAAACGGATTTCAGAAAAAATACAAATGCAATTCACAAAACTAAATGAAAAACTATTGTACAGAACATTTAGGAGGAAACATGGATGAACACTCTAGCTCCCAGAATACACAAGTTCATCAGCCATTTCATGATAATAGAGAAGGGTCACAACTTTTAAAAGTAATGGACATTGAAGACCATGGCTGTCGGAATAATGTGTGGGCACATTTAACTTTGGTAGACTGGTGGGACCACTTTAAGTAGTTATTTAAAACACTTGTGCCAGCTCAGCTGTGAATGTATTACGATCTGTTTGGAGGGTAGAATGCACAGGTTGCCTAAGCCAATTGTTGATTTCAAGGTTATTACCTCAAGATATTATCAACTCCTTTATTATGGGAAAAATGCTCTTTTTGTTGGCTACTTTGTTACCCCCTAGAGGTGTTCTCCTCTCTGGCGCTCTACGTAGAAATGTCTGTGGCCAAAATTGCTAAATGTCATGAATTTGCGTCCGTAGCAGATCCTTCATCATAATATGTTCTACTGCTGGGATGTCCCTTAATTAAACATTAAATAACGCTGCACTCAAGGAAGGGTTCATAATTTACTGGCACTGTGAAACCCTCCAGCAATTAAATACACGAATAATAGAGCCAGATACCTCTGTAAGATCACCAAAGAAAAATAATTAAAAACAATAACATAAAAGCAATGAATGAAACACATCTATTTAAGTAGAAAATAAAAAAAATAAAGAAACTCTGAAGGTCAAATTCCTTGTTTAGGGCTCCACCTCTAGGCCATAGTGTGTTTAATATAGATTTATTTTATTCCTCCTCATTTTTTTTCCCTATTATTTACTTTTTCTCACTTGATCTGTGAAACAAATAGCAGCGAATCTCTGGTAAATGGTTCTCCATTTGCTTCTTCTCAACTGTGACACCCAGATGTAAGTGAGCATACCACGACCGTATGATTTTCAAATTCCCAGCGTACTTCCATTCTGGCATACACCCATCGAATCCACCACGTGCTTCACCCTATTGGATACTTCTATTATTGGACCTATTATTTTAGGTTTAACTCATTTGGTTTCTGGTTTAGTTTGCCTCCATGCTTACCCCCTTTGCTAAAATGTTGTTTACTTGGACAACTTGGACAACTTGACACAGCATCGGAATACCACAGTTCTCCTCTCGTACTTAGACTGTCTCATTGTTAACAGGAATCGGAATTGACTTTAAAGAAATACCTGTCTCTGGCCTAACCCCATTACCTGAGTTATCTTATGGTAACAGATTCTTGGCTAGGGATTATGGACTCTTTCTCCAACCATGTTTTCAGACTGCTCTCTGTTATTTCTTTACATGGTGAGTTTAAGTGGTATGCCAAGATTTCATTTTTAATGTGAAAAACTGCGGATAGTCAAGCCTATTCCGAAGAGTTAAACCACTATCTGTGTGTTATGACTCCCTTTGCAATAACCTTTACAATTAGATAACTTACATGATGACCTGGGAGAGGGAACTAGATAAGTATTTAATGCAAAAAAATAATAAATCTTAAGTTTTATCACACTGGGAAATTACCAGGAAACTGGTTATTTCAAAGAATATCTTAGTATGCATCAATGTGCAGATCCCAAAGCAGGATTAACCACAAGATGATGTTATGTTGTTGACTTGGGCCTAGGTATAAGACAGGGGTCCCCAGACCATGAATCTGCTTGGCCCGATTCACCATCAGTACATGAAGAATTAATATTATCTGCATAGGGCCAGGGCCGGACTGGAAACTAAAAGCAGCCCTGGAAAAAAATTCTATACCAGCCCAATAATGCGTCGCGCCAGCATAGTGTGCTGATATAGAGGGTGAAAAAATAACTTGAAATTGAAAACTCTTACTCTAACGAAAGAACGCATATAGGACTTCAAAATAAACAAAAGAGTGCCTTTATTTTAAGTAGACGTACATTTGCATGTAATCAATGTTTCAGTACAACTACTTTGGCCTATTAAGGACATTTTAGTAATGATACTGAAATGCTGAATGTCTGCAATTGCACAACTAAACAAAAATTAAGTTAGCTTGTTTATTTTGAAGTTCTATGGGTGCGCTCTAAACTTTAAATATGTTATGGTGCATGAGTATGCAACTAGCAACAAGACTGGGCCAATACGTGTTCATTATATATATATATATATATATATATATATATTAATGACATTTATGTGTGTATTATGCATATATAAATGTATATTACTATATGTGTAAATATTATAGGCATAATTATATGTTACTAATACACACATCAATATATATATATATATATATATATATATATATATATATATATATATATATATGTGTGTATTACTATCAGGATCACATGAATTTACGTCTATTACTTTTACCTCGTTTAGTGTATCTTGTCTCCAATTGTCTCCTTTTTTTCCACTTACAGCGACCCTTGTGCATCTTTTACTTCATCCCAGTCCCTGTGTGTTTCTTTTTACCCTTCTCCAGCCTCTGTATTTCTCTTTCCCTAGCCCCTTTTGCGTTGTTCTTAGCCCCAGCCAACAAACCTTCTGTGTCTCTTTCTCCCCTCTCCTCCCTGTCTCTCTTCCCCCTCTCCTCCCTGAGTCTCTCTTCCCCATCTCCTCCCTGTGTCTCTCTCTTACCCCTCTCTCTTTGTACCCCCATCCCCTGTGTCTCTCTATTACCCCTCTGTCTCTTTGTCCCCCTTCCCTGGTGTCTCTCTATTACCCCACCTGTCTCTGTGTCCCCCCCTTCTCCTGTGTCTCTCTATTACCCATCTCTTTGTCCCCCCAACCCCTATGTCTCTCTATTACCCCTCTGTCTCTTTGTCTCCCCCCCTTCCCTGGTGTCTCTCTATTACCCCTCTCTTTATCCCCCCATCCAGTATCTCTCTATTAGCCCTCTGTCTCTTTGTCCCCCCCTTCCCTGGTGTCTCTCTATTACCCCTCTCTTTGTCCACCCCATTACCTGTCTCTCTATTACCCCTCTGTCTCTTTGCCCCCCTTCCCTGGTGTCTCTTTATTACCCCATCTCTTTGCCCCCATCCCCTGTCTCTCAATTACCCCTCTGTCTCTTTGCCCCCCCCTTCCCTGGTGTCTCTTTATTACCCCATCTCTTTGCCCCCATCCCCTGTCTCTCAATTACCCCTCTGTCTCTTTGCCCCCCCCCCTTCCCTGGTGTCTCTCTATTACCCCTCTCTTTACCCCCCCATCCCGTGTCTCTCTATTAGCCCTCTGTCTCTTTGTCCCCCCCCTTCCCTGGTGTCTCTCTATTACCCCTCTCTTTATCCCCCCATCCAGTATCTCTCTATTAGCCCTCTGTCTCTTTGTCCCCCCCTTCCCTGGTGTCTCTCTATTACCCCTCTCTTTGTCCACCCCATTACCTGTCTCTCTATTACCCCTCTGTCTCTTTGCCCCCCCTTCCCTGGTGTCTCTTTATTACCCCATCTCTTTGTTCCCCCATCCCCTGTCTCTCTATTACCCCTCTGTCTCTTTGTACCCCCCTTCCCTGGTGTCTCTCTATTACCCCTCTCTTTGCCCCCCCATTCCCTGTCTCTCTATTACCCCTCTGTCTCTTTGTACCCCCCTTCCCTGGTGTCTCTCTATTACCCCTCTCTTTGCCCCCCCATTCCCTGTCTCTCTATTATCCCTCAGTCTCTGTGTCACCCCTTCCCCTGTGTTTCTATTACCCCTCTATTTATCCCCCCTTACCCTCTATTTGTCCCCCTTCCCCTCTTTTTGTCCCCCCTTCCCCTCTATTTGTCCCCCCTTCCCCTCTATTTGTCCCCCCTTCCCCTCTATTTGTCCCCCCTTCCCCTCTTTTTGTCCCCTTCCCCTTCCCCTATTCTTCTCTGTACCTGCTGCAACAGGAGGACTGAGGGAGGGGGCGGAGCTAACTACCATGCTCCCTCCCGGTTCCCATAATTCCCAGCATCTACACATCATAGAGTAATCCCTACTCTATGATGTGTAGATGCTAGGAATCATGGGAACCGCGAGGGAGCTTGGTAGTTAGCTCCGCCCCCTCCCTCAGTCCTCCTGTGCTGACAGCTATGCTGCTGTCAGTATCAGTGAGTGTGCTGCTGGATCGCTTAGGCGGCCGCCCGGCACACTCACTGATACTGACAGCAGCATAGCTGTCAGCACAGGAGATGGGGCCGCCGGCTGCAAGGTGAGTAATCACCTCAGACTGTGCCGCCGGACCGGCCACCCGGCGGCACCGACATGCGGCCGGTGGCCGCGAAATTATTAAAATACAGGGAGCAGGGCTCCCTCTCCAGCCCCCCAGGTGCCGCGGCCCACCGGGAAATTTCCCGGTATCCCGGTGGGCCAGTCCGGCCCTGCATAGGGCCCTAAGATCTTACTCCCTTTCTGGGAACAATGCTCTGCATATGGTGGGACTGTCAGCAGATTACAAAACTTTGAAATCATAACTTCTTCATTCACACCACAAACCATGCAATGCTTCCAGCCTGAACTATTTCTATAAGGTATTCAGCCCCCTGGTATACTCCACCGCATCAAACACCTTCATCAAGCAACTTGTAATCGGCTAAATCTCTTTTATTACTGGAAAAGCCATATGGAAACTGTGGGTCCCTTAAGATAGCATCAAACATAATTATTAGTTATCTTTCATTATGTTTTCATTACATTCAATACTTTCGAACAATTTGTGTTCTGTGGCTGGATTTATATATTTCGAGTTGAAACAAATTACTTGTGTAATTATCAGATAACATGCAACTATAAGGGAACCATCTGGGGACTTGCATTATTTGCAAAGATGTCCGAAGGTGACATCGCAGGTGGGGTTGGGGGGGGGTTAAATACCTATTACTTTATTATTATTATTATTTTTTGTAAAAATACAAGGGAAGGAGGACAGCATAAGGTAAAAAATATAGGAAAACAATTTAAATAGATTAAACTTCATATACAAGCCTAACTCTCGTGTTAAATAATGCGGATGTGTTTGTTTTTTACATTTCTAATTTAAATTAAAGGGACACTATAGTCACCTGAACAACTACAGCTTAATGTATTTGTTCAGGTGAGATCTATAGCTCCCTGCAGGCAATCTAATGTAAACACTGTATTTTCAGAGAAAATAGTGTTTACATTGATTGATAGGAATACCTCCAGTGGCCTAAACTCAGACGGCCACTAGAGGGACTTCCTATCATGCAGGGCCCTAAAAAGGCCCTGTACACGTCAGACGTTTGAAAATACGTCTGACGTGTGCAGGAGAGAGAAGGCACAGTGCGCGCCTTCTCTCTCCAGCCTGTCAGAGAGGAGAGGGGGCGGGCAAAGACCGCAAGCTGTCAGTCAGCTCAGCTCGCGGCCGCGCACACCGCGCGCATGCGCGGTAGTGCGCTCAGGACTTCAGAGGGCGGCGTGAATGCCGCCCTCTGAAGTATGTGCGCATGTGAAGCAATGACGCTTCTGAAAAAGTGCGTGTTATACGCCGATAAATACGGTATCTATCTATCCATCTATTCCAGATTGTGTTGAATTTCCGCAAATGGCAACAGTCATGACCAATATTATACTTTTGTTGGGAACCATAGACAATACAATTCGTGCAATACAAAACTGCTAATTAAAAATAGTCTGAGTTCACATTGGCATAATTGTGGCTTAATTTGCAACATGATCTCTTCAATTAACATATGATATTGTCTGCAGTTTATTTCAAATAGTAAGAGCCTCTTCTGACCCAAAGGCAATAGATTTGTACCTAATCTGTAATGGATCGAAGAACTGCAAACATATTTACAGCCAAACATCTTTTATTCTCATATATTTCTTTTTCAGAGCTCGGATTGTCGATCCATTACCCTATAACCCTAACACACTGTTAGTTTGGGCCATTTGAACAAAGTCTCACCAGAGATTTATTTTATTTATTCCCATAAGTGTTCTTTTTTTCTAATTTAAAAGCGAAGTATAATGTAATATACATTGTGCAGTAAATCCTGATTAAAGTTAATTGGAACAATGGAATTACAGGAAATTGAGCTACAAAGAAATATGGTTTGTTTGGGAACATAGGAACCCTTAGAACAAAGGTTTATCAGAGGGGCCTGTTATCTCATGGAAAACACATTGCATTGTGGGGCAGCTATGTCACTTTTGGTCTTTTAACCAATTCACTATAATGAATTTACTGGAAGTCTAGACAAGCTGTTACTAAGTGGGAAATATTTTCAAACCACAAACAGTTTCATTCTCTCTTGCATATTGCAAGATCCAAAGGTCATCCTTCTGCAAAATGTTTTTTGAATGCTAATTACTCAAATGGGAAGAACACCTGTTTTCGGCATAGAAAATATTGTGTGTGTGTTTTTTTCCCCAGTGTTGGACGTGAGCATTAAATGATTTAGATTGCTTTATGTAAAATTATAGCATCCATTGCTCCAAATTGCACACACTCTTAGTCTGTTGTAGTTTTAGGGACGATGTAAACACATTGCAGATGGAAAAATAAAAATGGAAAAAAATACATTTTTTACTGAGTTCCGAGCCAAAATACTTTCCCCCTGCTTATTCCATATTTTTGAAGATTTTAAATCTGTGAGCTGGAAGCTGTCAGATGTGTCATCCAGAGAGTCATGAAGATTTGATGAGCTGTGCAGGTTGTACATCTCATGAATCTCCCACCATATAGCAAAGGAACCAAATTAACCGGTTAGTCACTAAGGGCTTATTTCCAATATGGTCACTACTATTTTTTTTATGTTTAATTTTTAGTTCTAAACAAACACAGACATGTAGCAGTGAGAAGGTAAGCATATAATCGAGGCAAAACCTCTTAGACTGCCACCCATGAGCTTGATCGCACGGCTTCATTTTGTATGTTTGTACATAATCAACATCAATCTTACATCCAAGATTTCATGAATAGTAGGGCATTTGTTGGGGTTGAGATTGTTAAAAGTCATGAGTATACATTATGGACAATTTCACCCACTCTAGTTTTGTAAGTGGATTTATTACTTTAGCAACACATCATCATATTTTAGGTTAAGAGGATGACCTTCTGGATACGTTGGAAGATGAAGAGGATGATATCTTGCCAAGCGAAGAAGATATTGAAGCCATAGGAGGGGGAAAAGGACAATGATGAGGAAGAGGAGGATGCTGCAACAGAGTTGGCCAAAATGAAAATTCCCTAGCTGAAGGGAGCAAGTCACCAAGTGAAACTAAGTCCACCAAGTTAGGGAGAGGTGCAAAAGGCACACAAAATCAAAGGGGGTCAGGAACTGGTGGAAGGAGGAAAACGAAAGGACAGGATGGTTTAGGACAAAAGGGTAAATTTGAGGAGAAACAGCACTTCCCCTGCCCTAGAGTGTTCAACAATAGGTGGTACCTGGAAAAACACATGAACGTAACTCACAGCTGCATGAGGATTTGTGATTAATGCGGCAAGAGATGCCTGCTTGAGAGTGAGCTGATGCTCCATTACCAAACAGACTGTGAAGAGAATATCCAATGTTTAACTTGCGGGAAGACATTTAAGAAGCGTTGATCTCTTTATGAACACAATAGAATCGTGAATGGCTATGCAGAGAAAAAGTTCTCCTGTGACATTTGTGAAAATAAATTTTACACCATGGTCCATGTCCAAAAACATCTGGTTGGACACAAGCAATTCATGTGCCAGTGGTGCGGCAAAGATTTCAATATGAAACAGTATTTTGATGAACATATGAAGACCCATACTGGTAAGGAAAGAGAGAAACCATTCATCTGCGAGATCTGTGGAAAGAGTTTCATCAGTCAGCCTAATATGAAGTGCCACCGCAGGACGCACACTGGAGAGAAACCCTACCCTTGCAACGTGTGTGGCCAGCGATTCCGCTTTTCCAATATGCTGAAGGCTCACAGGGAAAAATGCTTTCAGGGTGGCAATCCATTGACTCCCTGCAGCCCTGGCACTGCCGCGAGCCTCTCCGTTTCCTCCCAGAGCGACAATTCACCTGGTCAGTCAAGCCCAGGCCTTTCCCCAACTTTGCCACAGCACCCATTGTCCCTGCCTTTGCTCCACTCTCTACCCCTTGGCATGCCCCCGCCAGGACACTATCTGCCTCCACCACCACCCCTCTTCCCAGCAGGCCGCATTAACTCCAACAACAACTAGATCTCCCCTAGTCTGGCCTGGAATATCGAAGTGCCCCTCCAGACCATGCTGTGGAATCACAGTTGTTTTGTGATTTCTGTTCCCTCTCCTAGTTCAGCATCCGTCTCAGGCTTGGGGTAGAGCTGGACAATCAACCATCTTTGTGATTTCTGTAGCACCCAGAGAGCTAGTTCCTTCCTCTACATGCAGCGAGAACTTTGATATATTGAAGTAGAAAAAAAGGAGAAAATGCTAAGTACTGTGCTTTCTATTTTTGTGCATATTAGATTATTTTTACTGTTGTAAGAAAAAAAATATATTAAATATAATAATATCTAAATATAATAATATACAATATATTAATAATATATAATAATAATAATATTAGATATTGTGCTAAGTGTATTTGGTGGGCTTTTATTATTGATTTACCTGGGGGACCAAGGCGTTAAAATAGTAATAGTTATATTATTATGCTTAAGTGTGGGTGGTGTCATTATTTGTGGTCTAGTGCAGACAAATAGTAAACTTTAACCCTTTTACCACCACAAGTACGTCACGCACACTCTTGAAGTAGGGTGCATTCGTCACATACATGACTGTTAAGAAACTGTCAAACGTCTCCACTTCCCTTGACTTTACGCAGGAAAATGATGTACATAAAGATTGCGATTAGAAATGATGTATTTTTTTCCCTCTATGAAGCAAAATCACTCTACACATATTATTTCCTTTGAGAGACAAAGGTGAGAAAAATGCAGTTTTAAAACTCTCCCTCAAATAAATTCTCAAAGAAAATGTGCTGTCAAATTCAAATACCAAATTAATTGTGTAAGTCGATGCAATTTAAACAAAATATTTATCAAGCTGACTGAATTTGCATTGAAACACAATTATATTATGTATAGCCTATTTTACTAATAAGAATAAAAAAAAAGAAAAAACAAAACAGATTTTATAAAATATAGTGAATTCTGAAAAATGCCATGCAACTCATTTTGAAGATTTATTATAGTATTGCTTGTTCCTTCGAATCGGCTATAAAATGTTGTATGGCTTTGACCCTGCAGGCAATAGGATGTAAAGACGATCTCCATAAATTTACAGAACCTCATGTAATTCTTACCTAGTACTTATGTATGCAAAATCTTTAGAAATCAAGAAAGTTAGCTTTATGAAACATGGTAAATGGAAATTAACTATGGTGCACGATTGCGCATTTTGAAACATTCTACATTTGCTACATCGAAATTAAGAGTAATGGAGTCATGCACACGACAAAAGCAACCCTAATTTCTTGTGTAAAGAAAAAGAATGCTCTTTAATTCAGAGTGCCAGATGGCGATTGCCGAATGTCGACGTGCCGAATGCTTCTAATTAATGCATTAAAATTTCTGATGTAAAACAGGACTCATTTTTTTTTCCTTCTTTGATAATCAAGTAGAGAAGAAGCAGGTGTGATACAGAACAGCCCTTTCAATAGAGACCTAACTTCCATCCTCAGGGAATGCATAATGGCAAGTGGCAGTTCATTTGAAACTCATTGAGCGATGGCTTTCCAGTCGTAGTGCAATAAACCTAGGTGTGAGGCATCAGCTGTCCTTCTCTATATGACAGGAGGACTAGCAGTAACAGTAAGCATGCACCAGTTGTTCAAACTGTATTTAATTCCCCAGGTTACAAGAATTGCTTTTGTTCTTTTTTTTCATACAAGATGATTGAACATTAATGGCCACTGGAAAGAACAACCTGTTTTTTTGTTTTTTTTAACATTAATGAACACAAGAAACTGATTTCAAACAATTAAAATCTTAAATACAAGTTTTACTTAGGAGAAAGTGCTAAGAAAAACAAACTTCATATGAATGATATTTTCACAGTTTACACTAAACGGATTTTAAATGATGGCATGCCTTTTACCTTCAGTAAGGCATCTTATCCTATGTTATCGGAATGCTGATCACATGTTTCCATTTAATGTGTAATATAAGTTATAACATTTATATATATATATATATATATATATATATATATCAGTTCATTTTTTTATTTCTGGATAAGGTTTGGTGGATGCTGAATAACATGGTTATTTACTAAACAGGGAATTGACAAGAGTCTAAACTTGTGAATTCGGGTTTGGCTGTCTTGCAGTTTGTCTGAATTTAGGCCGATTGGCTGCTCGGTTGAATTTCGTATCTTTGAAACACAATACGGAAGTATAACCAAGCAAACAGCTTGGACGAGCATGTTCACTTGCTTTGGATTTCGGAGTTCCTCTTATGGTGCCGAACCATCACTCAGCCGAAATTCAGGCATCATACCCACTTATTGTTGAGCTTTATTAATATTTTGCAGTAGATTGTTAGGGGCATTTCCAGTCATTTGGTTCACAGATCAAATGAGAAGCAGTGACCAGTGAAATTTTATTGACTCTGCATTCATATGAACACAACATCGTTAAATCACAGCAGAAAACAATATTCTGCATTGGAAAGCATGCTGCTGACGTGAGGTTAGAGTTGGCGTGATTTGAGTTTAAGGTTAAGTTAAGAGAGAAGAATTCAGGTTAGGAGTTGCTTAGGGTAAGGACTGAGATTAACATATCTCACACCACCTTCAAGGCAGGTGCCCCTTAATGTTTTGTCAGCCTTTAAACCAAGCCCTCCCTTACTTCTACGCCCTGAACCTGCAGCAAAGGGTACAAAGCCGTATACCTCATAGTTTTTCAAAGCATACTTTTTTTCTGATGGTTTAATGATGCGGTGGGCAAAACTAAAAGCTTTTTGTTATAATGATAACTTATCCAAGGCATTTAAAAAAAAAAAAAAAAAAAAAAGAAGATATTTAAATACTTGACCATCCATGAGTTGTTTATGGTTTAAAGATCTGTCTTCTAACGAGGCTGAAAAGAGAGCAAAGCTTTGAAGGTTAGGAGGTGTAAATGCATTCATTCAATACTGGTGAATTTTTAAGTATCCTTTGTAGTGTCTTAATGCTAAATTAATATATGTAGCTTTTGTTTGGCTTAAGGATTTGTGACAAATGCTCTTTTCCATGGACACCTGCCAACTGACTATGGTCCAGGTCTGAGACCCCGTCCGGGAGTTACCCTGCCCAGCCACCATTAGCAGCTTTCCCTTGGTGCCCCTGGTTCGGCACTTTCCCTTCTCATGAATGGAAGCGAACGCTGGCTCCCAGGTGGCCGTTCGCATGAACAAATCCACTAACGGTCCTCAGCGGTACTTAGCCGTGACTGCTATGGAACTAATTTCGGCATGAGGACTTTGTGGTTCACGGTCACCTCAGCGGCACTTAGGTGACCTTGCGGTTCCCGGACAACTTGGTCTGGGGTTTTGAACCACTTTTTGGAGTGAAGGTGCCTGAGATTAAACACTCCCTGAGAGCCAGGCGGAACACCCAGTATTTCGGATGCAGGAGGTCCCGAAAGTTGACCAGCAAAAGCACAAAACGCTCTGGAACTATTTTGAGCTAGGACCACGTGTGCATCAGGTCAGAACTTTACCTCGGTGGTGTTTCCCCTACACTGCATGAATCTGAGCGCTATTTGGACAACTTGGGCACTTAGATCAGGGCTGTTTGGGGATGTAGGACATGTGGGATTATTATATGTTTTTATGATGTGTTTGGCTCTCAGTTCCTGGGAGATAATTAGACCACTCAGTTATCTCCCAGGCCCAGAGATTCCTGGCAGGGGCTTGTATTGTATTGTTTGGAGACCCCCTGCTGGGGTCTGTCCAAAAAAGGCAGAGTTTGGCTCATTAAAATCAGTTGTACTCTCATTGTCTAGTTACTGGGAGGGGAAAGGGCTATTCACTGCTCAACATCTTGTTCCAGCTGGGGAAAGTCCATGTATGGACTATAGCTCCCAGGACTGGGAAGGAATAGAGCTAGTCCCCTATCCTGTTCCAGGATGGAGAGGCTCTAGGAGGACCCCAGTCAAGCCACAGAGACTGGGGCAGAAGCGCTGAGCTTATCTCTGGTTCCAACTGGGAAGTGATCATTGGTGGAGGTACCCAGCCGGGGTACAGGGAGCTTCGTCACAGGGTTAATTGTTAAAAAAACAATTTCTTTCTTCCAGTGAAAGCTCATATAGCTCTGAAATCTGATTTCTGCTAGCCACTGAAAAATTAGACCATCTTGCTTTGCTGCAAGTCACAAAGAGAGAAAAAATCAAAGTAAGAAAGGAAAATTACTGGCAAATGGAGGTAAAAACATTAATATGAGTTAAAGAGCCAGGGTGAAAAAAGAATATTTAATGGCATGTATTTGAAATTATAGAGAACTGAGGCGGTAATTTGCAAAATATAATACCATGTATGAGTTTTACGACTATAAGCATCCTGTGCCATGAACAAGTCATTTGGACAATACGCTTTGGGTTTCCATTCGAGATAGTTTCTTGGTCAGCTGACACATCTTAATCTTGAACAGAGCTTCCTCTGCCTTGAAGCAGCCATTTGGACAATACGTTTTGGCTATCCAAAGGGGATAGTTTTTTGGTCAGCTAACATGTCTTAGTCTTGGACAGAGCTTCCTCTGCATTGAAGCAGTCATTTGGACAATACGTGTTGGCTTTCCAAAGGGGATAGTTTTTTGGTCATCTGATATGTCTTACTCTTGGAAAAAGTTTCCATTGCCCTCAAGAAGTAAGTTGGCTGCAGTACTCCTCCAACTTCTTTTGTCAATTCTGTATAATTTCCAGTTTAGTGAGTATATTTTTGGAAAATACCTCAAATGCCAACTAGAAATCAGAAATAAAGTTTTTAAAACTAATCTTTTCTAGGAAGCTTTTTTACTTCAACTACACTTGGAATGCATAGAATAATTTCCATGGACACTGTGTCTTATCTCCTGCTCTGTTAATAGTCTTCTAGACAATGCAGGAGACACCTGTGTGTGATTAAAGTTCAATTTAGAGAGCAGGAGACAAAACGTCTAAAGCAAGTTAACGTCTGAATGAAAATGAAACAATTATTTTTTTCATGCAGGCTTTGTCAATCACAGCCCTAGGAGGTGTGACTAGTGCTACATAAACAGAAACAAATGGTGATTTAACTCCTAAACATCAGAAAATTATGCAGTGAGACTTCAGGCCCATGAACTATACACTAAAACTGTTTCGTTAAGCTAAAGTTGCCTTGATACCTATAACATTACTTAATAATATTACACTTGAGCACAAGTCCTCACAATGGCACCAAATTAGGTAGCTAGCTTCCTTATCTCCTTCTCTCCCATCAATGTACCTTTCAACCAATCATAACTCCCCCTGCCCTATCCTTTTCTTCTTTTGAAGTTCACACTGTCCGCCTATTTAAATCCACTCCTTTAAGAATTGCTGTAATCTACCGCCCCCCCCCTGGTTATCCTAGACTATTCATTGAGCACTTTTCTTTCTGGCTTCCCCACTTCCTCCCATCAAGCACTCCTTCCCTTACACTTGGGGATTTCAATATCCCAATCAATAACCCCAATTGCACTGATGCCTCTCGTCTGCTCTCTATAACCTCCTCCTTTGGCCTTACGCAATGGTCCAATTTAGCAACCCATACAGCAGGAAACACTCTTGATCTTGCCTTCACCAACCTCTGTACTGCCTCTAATCTCTCCAATATTCCTTTTCCTCTATCTGACCACCATCTGCTGACTTTTGACATTGGCATACCTAAGACCCAATTGACACCACCGACTGAACATTACTCTCACAGAAACCTCCAATGTCTTGACCTAGAGCATTTCTCCACTAATCTCCAAACTCTCCTTTTACCTATCCTAGTTCTGCAACCTCTTTCTACAATTCCACCCTCTCCTCTCAACTAGACATCGTGGCACCTTGTACATTTAAACGCTGCAGGCCCCCCCAACAACAACCCTGGCACACCAAGCTCACTCGATACCTCCAAAAATGCTCCAGAACTGCTGAACGCTGTTGGAGAAAGTCCCACTGTGCATCTGACTTTCTCCACTATAAATTTATGCTGAGCTCATACAGCTTGGCTCTTTCCTCTGCAAAAGTTAATTACTTCAATACCCTCATAACCACACTCTCCCGCGAACCCAAACGACTATTTCACACATTTAACTCTCTTCTTCGCCCTGCTCTTCCTCCTCCACCTACTAACTTGACCGCCTCAGACTTTGCAACTCACTTCACTGACAAGATCTCTACAATCAGAGAAGAGATCTCTCATCTTTCTTCTTCCCCTTACAATACTTCCCCTAACTTCACTCCCTCTGCTGTTCTATGTTCATTCACACCCGCTACATCGGAAGAGGTTTCTGCTCTGCTCCACTCCTCCCGCCCCACCACCTGCTCCCTAGATCCAATTCCCTCACATCTCATCCGTACTCTGTCTTCTTCTCTTTCTCAACCTCTCACTAAAGTTCTCAATCTCTCTCTCTCCTCTGGTATATTTCCATCACCCTTCAAACATGCAACTGTAACCCCAATTCTAAAGAAGCCCAATCTTGACCCTAACTCCCCATCCAATTATCGTCCTATCTCGCTACTTCCTTTTGCATCCAAGATCCTTGAAAGAATTGTGTATGCGAGATTGACAGACTTCCTCGAGTCCAACTCTCTGCTAGACCCACTTCAGTCTGGTTTCCGCGCTAAGCACTCTGTGGAAACGGCACTGACCAAAGTATCCAATGATCTACTCGCTGCAAAATCTCGTGGTCACTACTCTATCCTAATTCTCCTTGACCTGTCTGCGGCTTTTGACACTGTTGATCATCAACAGCTTCTTCTCATCCTCCGCAATATCGGTCTACAAGATATTGCTCTCTCCTGGTGCTCCTCCTACCTCTCCCAGCGCTCTTTCAGTGTTTATTTCTCTGGCTCTTCTTCTTCTCCCCAACTCCTCTCTGTTGGTGTCCCCCAAGGTTCAGTCCTTGGTCTTCTACTGTTCTCCATCTATACTGCCTCCCTTGGTAAACTCATTAGCTCCTTTGGCTTCCATTATCATTTCTATGCGGATGACACGCAAATCTACCTGTCCTCTCCTGATCTCTCCCCGTCCCTCTTGACTAGTGTCTCTGACTGCCTCTCTGCTGTTTCTAACTGGATGGCTGCCCACTTCCTTAAACTAAACTTGACCAAAACTGAAATTCTGGTCTTTCCTCCCTCAAGTGTTGTTACTCCTGTGTCTGTCTGTCTCCAAGTCAACGGTGCTACCATCAGCTCCACCACGCAGGCTCGCTGCCTAGGTGTTCTATTTGACTCCGACCTCTCCTTCAAGCCTCATGTTCAATCTATCGCCAAATCTTAACGCCAGATGCGACTAAGGTGTTGGTCCATTCCACTGTCCTTTCTCGTCTTGACTACTGTAATCTGCTTCTCAGTGGCCTTACATGCTCCCAACTTGCGCCGTTACAGTCCATAATGAATGCGGCGGCGAGGCTCATCTTCCTGTCCGCCCGCACCTCCCATGCCTCACCCTTCTGTCAGTCCCTACATTGGCTTCCTATAAAATATAGAGCTCAATTTAAAATTCTGGTTCTTGCTTTCAAATCTCTACATAATGCTGCTCCCACCTATCTATCCTCCCTTATACACAAATATGTCCCGTCTAGGCCCTTACGATCTTCTGAAGACTTACGTCTATCTTCTATCCGTACTCCCATTGATGCTTGCCTTCAAGATTTCTCGAGGGCTGCACTGTTCCTGTGGAACTCGCTTCCCTCCTCCGTTAGATGCTCACCCAGTCTCCACTCCTTAAAAAAATCGTTAAAAACCCACTTCTTCATAAAAACGTATCAATTAAATTGTTAATAGCTCCCAACTGATTCCTCTTCTGCAACTGTCACTAGTCTAATACTATCCTTACCTTTTTGTGTCATTTTACCCCACTCCCTCTAGCATGTAAGCTCATTAAGCAGGGCCCTCTACCCCTCTGTTCCTGTGTGTCCAACTTGTCTGGTTACAACTACATGTCTGTTCGTCCACCCATTGTAAAGCGATGCGGAATTTGACGGCGCTCTATAAATATCATCATAATAATAATAATAATAATAAACAGTTGAAAGAGGAAAATAAAAAATGTAATGTTTGAGAACGAGAATTTTGGATGCATTTTAAAAAAAAAGGATGAATCAATTTAGATGAACTGATTTGTTCATCACAAGTCTATTAAATATAATCTAAAATAATTGCATAGTGCAGCTAAAAATGATAACATTAATTAGTTAATTAATTAATTTATAATACATTATTTCATAAATAAACCCTCTTAAATCAGTGGCTACATATTTAAAACCTCACTGCCCAGGTGTGTCGCACTCTATGAGGTAAATAACAAATTAGAATTAAATTTTCAGTGACATCAATGTTTTCAGTGATTTTCACTCATACATTGTACTAATAGCTTAAATTCAAAGTTGGGTAAAGAACTACTTTGTTGATAGGCCTTTATCCTGTTTTCTATAGAATATTACTTACCCCTCCACAACATTACATAGGACAAGATTATGTTGCTCTGATGGCTAATCCAGAAATGTGCATGTAAATTCATCAACTTTACATTTTGTTTTATTTTTGGCTCATGGAAGATTTTCAGTGTTTACCCATAATTATATTATTATTTGCCAGGTACTGATAGAGATTTGCAACTGTAATTTGATGCTCCCTAATAGGTTTCCTTTCTTTTTATTTCTCAAAATGGAATGCTCCCACTTCTATGAATAAAAATAAACCATCTGTTGAAAACAAATTAAACTTGGTATTTTAGGTGTTTGTTTTTTTAGCATTCCTACTGAATATACAAAGTATATTTTAGAAAATTTGACTTAAAGGAGAACTGTAATTCCTTTAGAATGTATGCCAGGATTTGGCGATAGACTGTACATGAGGGGTGAAGGAGAGGTCAGAGTCAATGAGAACGTCTAGGCAGCGAGGCTGCGAGGTGGAGCTGATGGTAGCACCGTTGACTTGGAGACAGACAGACACAGGAGTAGCAACACTTGAGGGAGAAAAGACCAGAATTTCAGTTTTGGACAAGTCGAGTTTAAGGAAATAAGCAGACATCCGGTTAGAAATAGAGAGAGGCAGTCAGAGACACATGTCAAGAGGGGTGGGGAGAGATCAGGCGAGGACAGGTAGATTTGTGTGTCATCCGCATATAAATATAAATGGAAATAATAAAACAATTAGTAGAAGACATCATAATCCAGTTCACAGAGGGAAAACATTGTAAGTGAAGAGGAGAAATAGAAACATTGTTTCACTCCTATTCTCTGTGTGCTTTCTCTATGCTGATAGGTGCATCGAAGCTTATAATAATGACTGGCAGAGGACCAAGATGGAGATGACAAGTTACAGAATAAAATGGTGTGGATTAAAATATCTTTATTTTTACACTTCACAAATACATACATGTAAGTAAACATTCTATCAAAATTTAAGATGTCATGAAATCAATTGTGTCTGTCACAGAATAATTTTACCACATGACAGTAAGTGTTCATGGAGGCACCTTCATAGCAGCAAACAACAGTAAATAACCAATATGAGAAAAGTAACATCGATATAAGGTTGAACCACTGTAACACCTCCTCTTTCTTTGCTGCTTTTGCCTCCAGTTCAGGTCAGAGTATGCTCTTCCTTTTCATGGTGTTTTTTTATGCTGACTGTGCTTATGTGCTATTCACTCACATACTTACAGTTATTACAGTGGGATTACTGTCCCTTTTCCCTGTTTTCATGCTCACTCCTTCTATCTTAGTACTTTGGAGGTTGTTATTGTTTATCCCCTGAGGTCTGCCTCCCTTCCTGTTCATGTCACTGTATCTACACTTCTCATCTGCTCAAATGCCCGTTGCCTATCACTCTTAAGTACACCCACCTTACCTTTTTGTGTCATTTTGGATCTGTGCCACTCAGAAATGGATCTGTGCCACTCACTTGCCCAAATCCAGCTCTCCCTGCAGGGGGAGTACAGTACAGCTCCGGCAGCCTCTTTTCTTCTGGCTCGCTGGCTCAGTCTTCTCATTGACGAATCTCGTGAGGTTTGGTAGCCATTTTGTCTACTTGCTGGTTGCTTGGGAGTGACTGTATCTGCAACTGAGCCGACACTTACTGTGCAAACAGAATCCTAGCTTCACAATCCATCTTAAAGGGATACTATAGTCACCTGAACAACTTTAGCTTAATGAAGCAGTTTTGATGTATAGAACATGCCCCTGCAGCCTCACTGCTCAATCCTCTGCCATTTAGGAGTTAAATCCCTTTGTTTATGAACCCTAGTCACACCTCCCTTCATGTGACTTGCACAGCCTTCCATAAACACTTCCTGTAAAGAGAGCCCCATTTAGGCTTTCTTTATTGCAAGTTCTGTTTAATTAAGATTTTCTTATCCCCTGCTATGTTAATAGCTTGCTAGACCCTGAAAGAGCCTCCTGTGTGTGATTAAAGTTCAATTCAGAGATTGAGATACAATTATTTAAGGTAAATTAAATCTGTTTGAAAGTGAAACCAGTTTTTGTTTTTTTCATGCATGCTCTGTCAATCATAGCCAGGGGAGGTGTGGCTAGGGCTGCATAAACAGAAACAACGTGATTTAACTCATAAATGACAGTGAATTGAGCAGTAAAATTGCAGGGGAATGATCTATACACTAAAACTGCTTTATTTAGCTAAAGTTATTTAGGTGACTATAGTGTTCCTTTAACACTACCTGCTGCCAAGCGTGCATGTCTGCTGGGTGTGCCCCATCTATGCAAGCATTGTTTTTGTGTCAATACTTGCTATTTATATTGCTAGTGTGAGCTCTGTAACAAGGCTTCTAAATAAACAGTGGGTCCTTGTCTTCCCCTGGATTTATCATTAATCAAGTGTTTGGTAGAGTTATCCACTCTTTTCACTACTTTACATTCATTAATTGGGCCTTAGTTTAAACTGTACCACAGATTTAATCCTAGTGGTTCTTTAGCACATAACATTCTACTACACTTAGGGTGAGCCCCCTGCTCACATTAAATATTACATTTAGTGCTATTCAGTACACATATACATTTACTAACCATGGAAGATTCCAAAACACACACAGAGGACCTCCAATCCTTTATTAACAGTGCAATAGCGGCCTCAGTGGTGAAGGCCCTGGCCAGAGTTTTCCATAACCCTGTGCAAATGCTACATCAGAATCCCATGACAGAAAGTCATTCAGAAGAGAGATGGGTCAGGCTGGGTGCCCTAGAAAGGTGGATAATCTAAACCTTTTAAAAATAAAGCACCTTCCTCCAAGGCTCCTCCTTCCTCCGAGGTCCCAAGGACGGACAACAAGTCATCAGCTGAGGTTAACAATTACTTACCACCCACCCTTTCTGTGGTGGATGAATAGCTAGCAGATGGGTCAGAGTAAGAGCTCAGCACCATGGTGCTTGACAGAGATCATGAAATCCCACCTCCAGTCCAGGGGCATCTCATGTATCGTCTACCCCAATGACATTCTACTCTTCGGCATGGAGGTGACCCTTCTACAGTATGCCAATTACATTATTCCCAATTCCATCCCCTTCCTGAATGGTTCAGTTTCTGGGATGTAAGAAAGATTGTCTCTCCTGCGTTCTAAAACTGCCACAATAAAAGATCACGGCAATCAAGAAGGAGATATTAACATGGGACTTGGTACCACTTTGGACCTTGTTTAGTATTTTAGGACCACTGTTTTTCTCTATCCAGGCAATCTTTCCAAGTCTCCTACATTATCGTGCAATACAGCATCTCAAGAAGAATACCAGTATCTCGGAAAGTGTGCTTGGAGCTCAGATGCTGGCAAATCCAAATGCAAGTCTGGAATGGGCAAACCATATTTGGTGCGACACCAGAGTAGTTTATTACTACTTTCACGTTTTTATCTTTTCTTTTCTTGCAGTGCAACATACCGATTTTCCACGTCTTAATCTGGTTATGGATCTTATATTGAAGTTATGTTTCTTGATGAAGATTTTCAAGATGATTGGAAGTTTTCTGTCTTGTTCCTGTTCTGTGGATTCTTTCGTCACAAAGAAAGAGGAAGTGTTACAGCGGTTTAATCTTACTACTCTCTGATTGGTTATTTACTTTCTCTCTTGCTTGCTGAAATGGAGGGGTAGTAAAACAAGAATGCTAAATATTCCCCTCCTGCCATTAATGAATGGAGATTATTTCTTCATGAAAGCTATAATAATCTACATTCATTTATTAAATCAAATATTTAGCTTTTTTTTTTATTGAAAATTTAGATTTATTTGAACAAAATATATATATATGTATATATATATATATTATTTATTTTTTGTTGGCAAAATGCACAAACAATAATCATTGCTGAATATATATATATATATATTCAGCAATGATTATTTTTTTGTGCATTTTGCCAACAAAAAATAACTAGTAATTTTCATTTCTTACTTGTTTTAATAATTGCTGAATATAATAATGAAAAGTAATTTCCAGCCACCATAAATGATGTTATAAATATTCTAGAGAATAAAAAATTAAAAAAGTGGAAAACTGTGATTTCAGTTTGTTTTTAGAAAATACTCCCGTCATTTTAATGATAAATTATTGCTGTTGCATCGTGTGATGGGGATTGATATGAGAGGCTGGCATTTTCGGCAAAAAACAATTTAATGCAAGGATGGGCAAAAGGCAGAAAATACAACTCCTATAACGCTTTGCCAGCCTTGTTTTATGCATTTGTGTATAAAATCCATATAACCCGTTTGGTATCCGTTTTCTTGTTTGTATCATTTACCTAAAGCCATCTGCTACTTAGCTGGCAAACCTCGGTTGAGAATGGAAGGGGATATTATATACTTGGGTCTACTATGCCAAGTTGGTGTGTGATACACCATGAAAGGGGTCCCAGCTGATAACTGTACGCATAATGAGATATGCCCAATTATGCACAGCTGCCATCGGACAAGTTGCAAAATATTATGATGGCTTCTCAATGGAACATTAAGCAATTATATTAACATCTGATACCTCTCATGCCAGATAGGCACTGGCCATGCCAAGTTAAAAGACAAATAAATTGCAAAGTCAAACAGATGGCTAGAAGTGTGTAACTGGTTTAGAAAGCAATGATACACACAGCAAATACTTTTATTGGATGAAACACATAAATTTAATGTATATATATTTCTTGACATATTAATTAGAAAAATATTTTAAAGTGCACTTTGCAAACACATTTTTATATCAGAGAGACACGATACGATTAATAATCACTTTTACTCCCAGGTTACATTACAGAGAGCAGGAGACATCTGTCCCACATTTTTGTTTTTAAAGTGTTATTTTTTTGTAAAAAAAAAACGTATGTTTAATTTGGCATCTGATTTATTAACAGTATATATTACAATTTTTTTAAACCCCATGTGTGGCATTAAATACAATGTAACAGTTTGGTAGTTAAATTCAGTATTGGAGAAAATTGATTTCCATATCTTTTTATTAAGGAAACATCTGATTATGGAATAAATTAAAAATTCCCCAAAGCGCAGTGGATATCAACATTCTACTAATAGTGTAAATACGTTAACATGGCGGCCATGCGTAAGAATAACAGTTCAGAATTAGATTACTGCCAAGGTTTACATGCATAAAAGGCATGTTGTGAGCTGCAAAAGTAAAATTATAGACTTCTCCAATACAGATCTAATTAAAACATAATCTCTAATTACAAGAGTAATCAGGTATCCCAGTAAACTAGAAGGGAACAGCAAGATTCATCTTTTTAGATATTTCTTATGTTAACAAAATACTCTTCAAATACTCCTGGCTTTGGGATGTAGATGACTAGTCACCAACACTGTGTATCGTAGAACAAGCAGACATGGAGCTGCGCATTCACTAACCCTGACAATTCTCTCACCTCACCTTCAAGAAATAAACAAGGTTTGATGTTCACAGTCTATTTAATAGTTGGAGGTTTATTCCTCTTTGCTAGGAGTCGACCAGGGACAGCAAAATATCCAAATATGTAAAAATTCTTCATCTGGTCAATTCCTGGTTCGGTAAAGTTTTTTGTCCCCATTTTTGGCTAGCTTGACCTTAGACTAGTGGCAGGGATAGAATTCCCAATATTTCCCTCTCCCACAGGATGTTATGGCAGGAAAAATGAACGTCCATCATAAACTTGTAACTTGCTTTATCACCCATTAGCGGGTGTATTACTGTAAGAAAAGTGTAGTTGTTTTCACAAACAGTCGTTATTATTATTGTTATTATTATTTCATTTTTTTTTATATGTTGAGCTAAATCCCTCCATCAGATATCAATTCTATACAATATTATACCTTTATATTTTCTGTTTCTGATGTGTAGGAGTGAATTAACTTACTCCAGAAACAACCTTTTAGAATTGTATTTAACGTGGATTACTGGATATGTCAATGAATTACTATTGAATTGCATCTTACATTCTGTGTTGTTTTTCAATTTCAACTTTATACTCATAAGACCAACCTGCTTAAAATTGATTTGTGTCCAGTCCCTGCTTCCATTAGCAATATCAATGTCATCATTACTTGGAGGGCACTGAATGGCTGATTACATTTGCATATCGGCTGACATTACGTGGCAGTAGTATGCCCAAATGGGCACCTTTTAGATTAATTCATTCCAACTGGATCCATGAGAGACAAAACTTGAAACTTTCTCATTGTTTGCTTCTCTTTGATTTTATTCGTAGAACCTTGTTTTTCAGTTATATTGTTTATTACATGTAGGAGGAAATACATATAATAGGACTCTTGTTTTAAGGTAGCTCAAGTTTGATACAATCTCTAAATGAACAATTATGATCATAGCCCACACCAACAAAAAGCATCAGTAACTATAACCTCCTCAGAATTACAATAGTGTTTTGTAAAAACAAGCGTTTGAACCGATTGCGAATTGAAATCTAAACCTTTTCCAGCAAAGCGGTTAAGGTAACGTAGAGATTAAATATATATTCTGCTCCCTCGATTCTGTGGTTTCACTAAATTGTTT
Organism: Pelobates fuscus; assembly: GCF_036172605.1. Lineage (NCBI taxonomy): Eukaryota > Metazoa > Chordata > Amphibia > Anura > Pelobatidae > Pelobates > Pelobates fuscus. The sequence goes on along the minus strand of NC_086321.1, from coordinate 41,303,139 downwards.
TGACTTTTATTACACCACTGGAACAAAGTTGAAACTGGGAAAAATCTGTTTTCGATTACAGTGAACCCAGGGAAAAGGAGTGTTTTTCCCTCAAAGCTTTGTTATAAAATATATTTAGTCAGTGTAATAAAAATCTATCACCTACCTTTAATGTTTGACTTTTTGGTGCAACAGAAAACCAGATATAAACGGAGTTAACTTTCGATAAAATGACATGCTGTTACAGAAATTGGAGGCTTTATCTAACTTGGCTTTTTCGACCTAGATTATGTGATTCAACTAAGAGCCCCCCCCCCCCCCCCGTTGATCCAGTTATCATATTCTGAATTCTACTGTATACCCATACATTCTAACGTGACTTTTAATATTGTACCTCATTGATTTATTAAGTTACTGATTAATCTCTCCCCACCTTTTAATACTCAATTATGTTTACTACAGAATTATTCACTAAAGTCCATATGGCCCGGTACCAAATGGGACAAAACAAAAGCCATTTGGATTGCAAAATCTAGACAATATTCACAGTCTATAATAATTTCCAGATTTTGCAAAGCAGGCTGAGAAGGAGCTTGAATTTATTCTGAAAGATGCTACATGGGTAAAAAAAATCAGACCCGGATTGTTAAAATTCAGGTCAAATGCTAGAAAACAACCCAAAGTTTAAGAATCCAATCTATTGCTCAAAGACAGTGCTGGCAGGCAAATTGTGAAAAATAAAAAAAATTAATCATTTTCGAAGGTTAAGTTCTGTGTCGTCTTGCATGCAAAATAAAATAAACAATAAAACAAGCTGATGGGAGTCAATATGAGAGGTGTAATGCCCTCTTAGCACCTGGGCAGCTGTTGGAGAGTTGGAGCCAATTCACAAATTGGAAGTTGTCCTGAGCTGAGACCTACAAAGTGTAGGCTAAAATATCCATTATAGCAAAGTGAGTGACATTTTTCTATTTCAGTTATGCTTGCTAATATATGCAATATGGCCTATAATTCATAACAACTGAATGTTTGATATATATACCCCACAATACATCAGACTCTTAATGCTGTTTTGTGTTTGTATAGTGGATGTTGTGTGTTTGAGTGTAAGGGGTACATGCAGTGTGTGTTTGTGTAAGGGATGCATTGTGTGTTTCGGTGTGTGTATGTAAGGGATGCATTGTGTAGGGATGCACTGTGTGTTTCTATGTGTGTAGTGTGTGTGGGGATACATTGTGTGTGTCTAGGGATGTATTGTGTGTTTCTGTGTGTATGTGTGTAAGGGATGCATTGTGTATTTGAGTATGGATGCATTGTGTTTCTGTGTGTGTGTTAAGGATGCATTGTGTGTGTGTACGGATGCATTGTGTCTTATATGTGTGTGGGTAGGATATATGAGTTTTGTGGGGGGAGACAGGGGAGCAAAAAATTTTTTTTGTTTATTTACCTTATTTTTACTTTTTATTTTTTAAATATATTTATTTTTATTTTTTCATTTTAAATGTTTATTCCCCCCTCCCTGTTTCTTAACAGAATTCAGGGAGGGGGGACAACATATTCCTTGGTGGTCTCATGCTTGTGTAACGGCTCCCAGTCTTCATCTCTGCTAGGCGAAGGCGCTTCTTACGAGCCCTGGCACCATGTGAAATTGAAGCGTTGCCGTGGTAACTGTAAAATCACAGGGCTTGCGAGAGTTAGAAGTTCTTCCACAGAGGGGAAGTCTGAGAGTCTCCTTCCCACATTCACGCTGCCCAACACAAAAAACAACACAAGTGTTTATATATAAGGGGCCCGTGTCACTGTTGAAATGGCGCTCTGACCTGCCAGGCCTCTTAGTGGCCCGGGCCCCTTACATGTGTAGGGGTTGTACTCCCCAGATGGCAGCCCTGACTAGCATGCTCCCTTTGACTTATGATTTAGAATTCTTCCCGTGGAACCAACAAAAGATATAATTGATCGGAAAAAATATGGTTGACGACAAGGGGACAGCCAACAAATATTTATATTATTCACAGATCAATTGACAAGTGACCAATAGATGGAAAAAAGAAAGAGCACTAAAAAAAAAAATTATATTATATATAAAAAAAATATATATCTATCTATATATATATATATATATATATATATATATATATATAAATATAAATATGTTTTTACTGCTCCTCTTCTTTTTCCCTCTTCTTGGTTATTTTTTCTCACTTGGTCTGTAATCCGAAATATTTATGTATATCATTTTCAGTATACTGATTGGCCCATTTTCGTGTCCTTTTAGTTCTTCTGACTGATTTCTGATTAACAAAATTTGGATGAGCCAAACTGCCATATAGCTGAAATTCGACCATCCTGGGATATTTTGTATTTTTGTCTGAAGTGGTTTGGAAACATTTTTATTTTTTTTATTTTGCTGTGCACAGGTTTACTATTATTATTCAAGAAACCAGAAGGTGTATTTCACTATAGGCACATGTTGAAATATTGGGTCTTTGAAAATGAGGGTCTTTATAAAAAAAAGAGAAAAATCCCCAAGAATTAAAGCCAGCCTAAACATATAACACTTTATAAGTACTGCACTGCTTTCCCTGTGCTTACCCAGAAAATGTAGCAGGACACAGCGATGATGACAGCTCTCCTGCTTAGACAACACTTTATGTGAGTGAGCTTTAAGGGGGTTTTGCTGCGGTAACCAGAAGCTGCCAATCAAAGAGTCAGATGACAACTGTAGACACTTCAATGGTGGTGAGCAGGTACACTTCAGTACCCATGGTGTGGTGAACCTTTGGCTTGTTGGCAGAAGAGAGGTGTCTGCATGCCTCTTGTGGCACATGTGTCATAGGCTCACCATTGCTGATCTAGGACCTTCCCAGAGTACAATGGGTGAGATTTATCATGTGTTCTGTTCTACAAAGTGGTCTAAAAGTAGGCAATCACCATGGAAACCAGTGGAACCAGCAGGCACATTCCATTTGTAACTCTTTTTACATATTTGTGCCACTTTTTATAACTGAACATGTTGATAAATGCTCTGTCGCTCGCCAGGTTTTTTGTAAAATGCATTTAAACCGTATTCTGAGCACGCTAAAACTATTGCCAAACATACAGCATTACTTGGGACAATTCCAGAGAGTCTGAGAGATTTTACTGAAGTGAAAATCTGTATGTGAATATTATAGGAGCCATCAGCTAACGCTATGTTCTCCTCCAGTATCCCCCTCCATGTTTTATCAGATTTTGATATGATTCTGACAATGATGTAAAGTAAAAAATTCACAGACTAATTTTAAGAGTCGGAACTAAAGGAGAATTGTGGTTAGTCTTTTCCTGCCCTCTCACAATTATTTATCCTAGTGTTTCTTTCTGTTATCCTCTTTTAGATTTCAAAATTGCTTTTAGTCATTCATTTGACTGGTTGTCACCACGAAATACAGTATGTTATGTTCTGTTACGCACATCTTCGATCCTGCTGTTATATTGTTTTATGGGATCTGTTAAAATATGTTTCTAAAAATTCAATAAAATATTTTATTATAAAGAAATCTGTGTCAAAAAGTGTAGAGTGGTTAATTTCTTCAGGAATATTGAAGGGAGAGATGGCGAGTTATTAAACAATGTTTATTAATGATATCTTGCTGAATATAAATGTGGAAATTCCATGAACAACTGGCATGTATTAGATCTCCGACAAGGTATGCTTTTTCATAGTTCATGGCAATTTAACCATAAATAATAGGTTTTAACCCTAATCCGTGTTAAATTATAGTTCATCACCCCTTACTGTGTGTCAATTTGCATGTTAAATTATAGTTAAAGGCCAGATGCTCTGCTGCACTTTGCTGTATAATTGTGCATTTCTAAGCTGTATCTGAAATGAATCTACAATGTGTTTGAGATGGAACCAATAATTAATGTGTCTAAGTCTGCTTTCATAGTTTTTGTCAGTGATATAAATGGTTATCGGGAGCACATTTGAGCTACATTAGCAGTATCTTCAAAAAGCAAGTAAACAACCCAGTTACACATAATTTATAACTCGGAGTTCAATGTGTCAGTTGGACTGTTTCGACATCTGCAATTGACTGCATGTATTGTAGCAGTTTTCCGTATCCCTGCTCATATATTCTGATTTTCGCACAGAAGAGGCTTACATGGGGAATGGCTTAGAGGGAAGACTGTAAAAGCAAATAAGAAGGGTGTTTGGAAAAATACTTTGGCGTCAAATGAGAACTGACTGAGTGACCCTAACTAGAGTCCCTATTTTTGCTTGCTCAGTGCTGTATTGTGACTGAATTTACATCTAGCCAAGCCGACAAAGGTCAAGCAGATGCCACAGAACATGCTAAATAAAATATTCAGGGTTTCCTTCAGAGGGTTATAGAAACTGATCTGCTAAGAGTCCTGATTAAGAAGGGGGAATGTTTGCCCATTGTAAATCTGATTTTCAATATATTCCGGTTAGGAAGTTGGGACCACATTGAATCAGCCACAGATCAGGCCCCTTACTGGACCACATGGACGGCACTCTAGAATGCATATCCGTGTTTGAAAATGTATGTCTCTACGTGTTTATATCTGTGTGTGATTAAGTGTATATCTGTGTGTGCTTGTTCCTGAGAATGTATATGTGTGTGTTTGGGAGTGTGTTGCTGCAAAAATGTGTATCTGTGTTCATCGATTGGCCCTCACACTTGGTGCCACCGGATGGGCATCTCTCATTAGGGACCCATTCAGACACCATGGCTTTATAATTGCGCGAATGGGACACTTTTAAGATCAGCAGTGCTGAGAGTAGATAAGTACAAGTCACTTCCTCCCAGAGAGGTTCAGGATGTAAGCTGAAACGCGGTTGCTCCAATAAGAGTTTGCTTTTGGGAAATGACCTGTGTGTGCTCGGACATCTGCTTATGTATGAATAACTTCTATGGAGTTTGTAAGCTCCTTATTATATGAGGCAGCTTAGGATTGCCATTTTTTATAGCGTGTGCAGTCCCTCATCTTGGATATTATATATGTACCTTCTGGCACCTGGGATTGACACATTCCAATGTTTTTTTTTTAGTAAACGTGTGTTACCTGGTGCTTTAAAAACCCCTCCTCTCTTTCTAAAGCAAATTTGTACAAAAATAAAATAAACAGAAAATACAAATCTCTCCCTGTCAGAAAAATACAGTGGGCCAATACGCATTATTAAGTCAAACACGGTAAATAAATAAACTGAGAAAAAAATGTATTACCGTGACTTAGAATGGCTGGAATTAATGTAAATAGAATAACCAGTAACTAGACAAGGTCAGGAGTACAGAGAGGAGCAAACACGGGAAGTCAAAAGCCAAAGGGTCAGGAAGCCAGAAGTAAGAATAGTCAGGACAAGCCAATATCAAAAAACAGAATATCAAATACAGGAAGGCACTCTCGGATAACCAAACAGTAACAGAAACACCGACAGGGCAAAGAGAAGATACAAAAATAGGTTTATATTGCCCATTCCTAACTGTCATTGGTGAGACAAGGATCAGCTGACTCCAGAACGTGTGTGCATGCCTATTACGTGGCCGCGCATGCACTTTCACGTGACCTCTGACCCTGCCTGAAGCGCCGGCGGATCTGATTGTGGTCTGCTGCAACTTATGTAAAAGCCTGTCTTTATTCAAGTGACTGCACCGATCGGATGTGGTCACATGAGCCCGCAAACTAGGGGCCGTGACACTCCCATCTAGACCCACTTGCCCCATCGTGGTTCTTGCTAACCCAATAGTGCATTCGAGTGATTGTCTGTTTTCTGGTTTTGACCTTGGCTTTCTCTCTGATTATCTTGATCTCTGTGCCCCTGAACTTTTGTCCTATGTTTATCCTGTGTTATCCTACCTTTGACCTTGGCTTGTACTCTGACCTGTCCATCGGTTAAGGACCCGGATATCCTTGTTCTCGTTGTTGTTAGTTGGGGTTTGTGTGTTTAAAGTTCCTAGCTATTGCAATAATAAGGCAGGATCTACATACAATTAATTATTATTATTATTATTTTATTATGTATATAGCACCAATAAATTCCCCAGCACTGTACAATGGGTGGACTAACAAGCATTTAATTGTAGCCAGACAAGTGGAACTCACAGGAACAGATGGGTTGAGGGCCCTTCTCTGCCCTGCAAAGGGTAGAAAGATATGTGATAGCCAGATAGGCCTGCAATAAAGCTGAGGGAGGGGGATATGCATCTAAGTACAGAGATAAGGGGATGGTTATTCTGGGGCTTATAGCTTTCCAGCGAGTATATTTCCTTCTTATTGTTGGGAAGTAGGATACCTCCCACCACATATGCATGGCTAATAGTAGCAGCATAGAATTTAGGGAGCTGCTACTTTACGCACAATGATAAGACTTTATTTACACTAAATACCCCACAATAAAAACCTAAACAACTTTAAAGTAGTTCCCCATTTGTGGATGTTCTAAAAGATATTTCTAAGATTAAATATTTGTTTCATTTAGAGGTTTGCATGCATAAAGATTCCCATTTCTGTTCCCAGAAATTGTTGTTATTTTTTTTTATAACATTGAGGAGAGTGCTCATAACTACAGCTTTTTCTTGAAACCCTGGAGGAATCATATTCAGTATTAGTTTTTGGATATTTTTTTCCACAATATGGCCCTTATTTATAGGATTAGTATTTCTTCCAAAAGGATGCAGTTCCATATTTAAAGTCACCTCATTCTATACGAATGCACTTCACATATTCTACAGTGTTCGAAAAGGTACTGACAAGCAACCTCCATTTTAGATTTTTTTTTCCAGAGCTGCGTTCGGGTTTCCTTACTTCGTCCCCACCTCTTTGTTCCCAATGGAAGGTGTGCAGCTGGCTGAAATGAAATAAAAATAATGCAACATATTGGCATAAATTAATATATTCATTTTTTTTTTATCCAAAACTTCTTTTCTTATTTTGCCAAAAAAGTATAAAGAATAGAGGCAGCTGCAAAATAGAATGGGATACGTCTGGTAAAATGTCCAAGGTTACAATCCATTAATAATTAACAATTTCATCTCTGTCAAATCCACCTTATCAAACAGTTTCAACTGCTTAGCCATTCTCCTACTTCCTCTAAAAAAGCCAAAGCTTGTAGTAAATTATTTAAGGAGTCCCTTGAGGTCTTTTGTGTTTAGACGTTGAACCTGATGCCCATATGCTCCGAGTTAAGAATAAAAAAAAAGACATACAACACAAATGAAAGGTGATCCAGGATATTTTAGTAGAAAATACACACACACAACAAAAACATATGGACAGCATAATAAAACATTAAGAACTAAGTCACAATACCAGGAACTAATAAAACAAGCAGAACCCTTCACATGGATCATTTACAATATGTCCCTCAAGGAGCTATGGTGGTACTGCATTTCCAGAGATTTTCTTTTGTTGCTGTCTATCAAACACACTGACGTTTCATGGATACACAGAGTAGCAGAGTTTGTTTACCTTGTTCTTATTGCAATTTCATTAGCACATTAGTTGTATCAAACACTGAGAAACCTAGGTTTAGAACTGCTTCAGAACTGAAAAACCTAGGTTCAAATCCTGGTCAGACCATTTTATCTGGTGTGTCTTTGGACAAGACACCTTACAATATACATGGATCAGCCACAATATTATAACCACTGACAGGCGGAGTGAATAACATTGATTATATCGTTACAATGGTACCAGTCAAGGGGTGGGATATATTAGGCAATAAGTAAACAGTCCGTTCCTGAATTTCATGAGTTGGAAGCAGGAAAAATGGGCAAACTAAAATATCTGAGTGACTTTGGTCATGATAGAAAGGTGTCAGAACACACAGTGCATTGCAGTTTGCTTTCATATGGAGCTGCATAGTCAGAGTGTTTATTTTGACCCCATCCATCACTGAAAGTGCCTTCAATGGGGACAAAACATCAGAACCTGACCATGGAGCAATGGAAAACGGTTGCCTGGTCAGATGAAATACATTTTCTTCTTAGATCTTGAGGATGGATGGGTACGTGCGCATCATTTACCTGGGGAAGTGATAGCAGGAGGATGCACTATGGCATGAAAGTCGGTGGAGACAGTGTTATACTCCGGGCAATGTTTTGCTGGGAAACTTTGGGTACTGGAATTTATGTGGTAATACTTTGACACGGACAACCTACCTAGACATTGTTGCAGATCACCATGCCACATTGTAAAAAATGTTCAGGAATGGTTTGAGGAACATGACAAAGAGTTCAAGGTGTTGCCTGGGTCTCCAAATTACCTATATCTGAATCTGATTGAGCATTTGTGGGATTTGCTGGAAGCCCAGGACTTTAAGGATCTGTTAAGTGTTCAAACTCAAAGAAATCAGCCTAGATGAAAATTCTTGTTCTTAATTAGAACATTGGTTTAAATATAAACAAAATCAAATGGCACACTGACCGCAGTCCACTCTTTCAAATACTTGGGGATGGTGCTAGACCCCCAATCTATCTTTTGGCCTCCAGATAGAAAAACTTGCATCTAAACTTTATCCAAAGCTAGGTGCTCTGTACAGAAACAAATCCTGCCTAAATCCTACAGTAAAGGAAAAGATTGTACAGCAAATGCTGATGCCAGTCATTGATTATGGGGATGTAGTATATGCACTTGCACCGCAAACCCACCTTTATAAACTCAATAAATTTGTGTATAACTCGTTCTGCTGATTTGTGCTACAATGTAATTGCAGGATCCACCATTGTGACATGCTAAAAGAACTAAACTGGCTGTCATTGGAATCCAGACGCACCCTTCATCTTTCCAGACTTGTGTTTAAGAGCTTTTCTGGGAAGCTCCCACCCTACCTGAGCAGAATGCTCTCCCCAGCTGTTCCCACCTCCTATAATCTCCAATCCAGTAGCAGCACTTTATTTAGTCTACCTCAATACAAAAAGAAAGCAGTTCGATCATCCTTTTCCTACAGAGCGCCACAATTGTGGAACGACTTCCCGCACACTTTCAAATCTTCCCCAGGCCTAAAGTCCTCTCTACAGAATGCACATGTCATGGTTGGTTATATATTTTCTACCTGTTAAATTTTGTATATATTGTGTATTAATATTGTTTTTGTCTTTTAGTGTACCCTATTGTAACAATGCAATGTTTTGTGGAACCAGGAAATACTTGAAAATGAGAGAAATCTCAATGTATCCTTCCGGGTAAAATATTTTATGAATAAATAATATACATCACCCCATATTGAATCTGTTTGCAGGCCAATAGTGTGGTATGGTCATTATTTTTTTCCTCTTTAGCCATTTTTTTTTATCTAGTTTTATTTTATCTTTCAGGTTGTTTCAACAGTTACTACTGTTACTACTTATCTTTTCCTTACTTTTAGTAAAATGCAACTTTTCTCAGGAGGGCGGAATGACGTGACCATGCATGCAAGTACGTGGCGCTCTTCGAAGCAGGGAAGCCTCTTGAGCAAATGCATTAAAGATGCATTTATGGCGTCTATAAGTAAAAAGACAACATCTCCGTGAAGAACGAGCTGACCGTATCAAAGTTTTTCTGTTCCTTCAACGCACGCCTCTCCCGCTTTGGTGTCAATGCTCTCTATTGCAACTCCCAAGGGGAGACTTACCGGATAGTCTTGCTGAGCTGAGCCTTTGTTTTTTGGGAATGTGGATATGCTTTGGACTGGGCTCATGATACACTGATACACTGAGAACCTCTAATTGGACGGCATCCATGGGGATATGGCGGCAGCCTGAAGGAAAGGAGCTGACTTTGCCGTTCGAAATAAGAAGAGGCTTAAACGCAGAAGCTCCAAGACAATCGTAACAGATAAATCTAAATTGCTATTCATATGCATCGGGAAAAATATATATTTACTATAAGATAATAGCAAGTGAGAATAATGCCACCTGATCTATTGACCAAGTGGAAATAATTTGGTAATAAACCTGCAAACAGAAGACATTTCTAAAAAAAAACATGTATATCTACTAAATAAAGCTTTTATTACAAAACGGCAAAAGAAAGGGCATTGTATTAGCATTTGAAATTGTTCTTAGGAACAAGAAAAAGGGAAAGGTCTGAACATTGAACTTTATTTCAAAATACATAAAGAAAATAAATATATAACAGCATTTTTTTTTCCATATATCATATATGATTTCAGTCCTAATTTATTGGACCTTACAATATAAAATATTAGCAAAGGAGAATAATGCTGCAGAGTCCATTAACCATTGGGAAACACTCTGAAATTAATCTGTAAACAGAAGAGATTCCTTAAAAGTATGCATATTTACTAAATGAAGTTTTGAAACACTATAAAATATGGAAGAAATGGTTTTATATTAAGAACCTGTGACCGATATCAGGGGTAAGAAGAAGTCTCCGTCTGGAACTCTATACCAAAATACATAAAGAAAATAAACCTGGGATTATACTCTCGATATATACTATAGATACTTTTTTTCTTTTTCTTTTTTTGGGGGGCTTATATACACTGCTCAAAAAAAATAAAGGCAACACAAAAATAACACATCCTAGATCTGAATGAATTACATATTCTTCTGACATACTTTGTTCTTTACATAGTTGAATGTGCTGACAACAAAATCACACAAAAATAAAAAAATGGAAATCAAAATTTTCAACCCATGGAGGTCTGGATTTGGAGTCACACTCAAAATGAAAGTGGAAAAACACACTACAGGCTGATCCAACTTTGATGTAATGTCCTTAAAACAAGTCTAAAAGAGGCTCAGTAGAGTGTGTGGCCTCCACGTGCCTGTATGACCTCCCTACAGCGCCTCTGCATTCTTCTGATGAGGTGGCGGATGGTCTCCTGAGGGATCTCCTCCCAGACCTGGACTAAAGCATCTGCCAACTCCTGGACAGTCTGTGGTGCAACGTGACGTTGGTGGATGGAGCGAGACATAATGTCCCAGATGTGCTCAATTGGATTCAGGTCTTTGTCTTGCAGGAACTGCTGACACACTCCAGCCATATGAGGTCTAGCATTGTCTTGCATTAGGAGGAACCCAGGGCCAACCGCGTCAGCATATGGTCTCACAAGGGGTCTGAGGATCTCATCTCGGTACCTAATGGCAGTCAGGCTACGTCTGGCGAGCACATGGAGGGCTGTGCGGCCCCCCAAAGAAATGCCACCCCACACCATTACTGACCATCTGCCAAACCGGTCATGCTGGAGGATGTTGCAGGCAGAAGAACGTTCTCCACGGCATCTCCACACTCTGTCACGTGCTCAGTGTCACTCTGTCACATGCTCAGTGTGAACCTGCTTTCATCTGTGAAGAGCACAGGGTGCCAGTGGCAAATTTGCCAATCTTGGTATTCTCTGGCAAATGCCAAACGTCCTGCACGGTGTTGGGCTGTAAGCACAACCCCACCTGTGAACGCCGGGCCCTCATACCACCCTCATGGAGTCTGTTTCTGACCGTTTGAACAGACACATGCACATTTGTGGCCTGCTGGAGGTCATTTTGCAGGGCTCTGGCAGTGCTCCTTAGGTCTTAGAAAAAACTAAGACCTTAACAAAGAAAGATAGAGAAAAGATGGAAAGGGAACAGCTTGTTAGAAAAGATACAAATTTATCAGGTTTCTTCTCAACCAACTCTCAAAAGGATACATAAAAAATATCAATAAATTCTCTGGTAGCCCCAAAGGATAGACTATCATCTGGGAAGACACAACTGGTAGACCAATTGGATCTATCTATAAATTCCGAACAAACAACTATTGCTCCAGATTTATTAAAATCTTCCCTAGAAACTCAATGGGAACTTATAAGATCAGAAATTCAAATAAACGCGGAGATAAAAAGAAAGATATTAAATCTGATTTACTCGATTTATGGCACAGAATCAAGTCCGTGGAAGATAAGATATAATCTATACAGGTTTCCTCACATGAATCTAAATACCAATTAAAAAAACTTGAAACAAAGGTAGCCCTAATGCAGAATAAGATAACCGATCTGGATAACCGGTCACGAAGAAACAATGTAAGAATTAGAAATATACCCCAAACCGTCACCATAGACAATTTAGAGAGCAATATCTGTTAGAATTTTTTGAATCCTTGGGACTCTCAACTGAATCTCCTCAGCTAATGATGGAAAGATTCCATAGATTACGCAAGCCACCATCAGTACCTGAATCTATTCATAGAGACATAATTATAGCCTTTTCATCATATAGAACTAAATCACTAGTAATCAAGGCCTTCATAGATCTAAAACAAAAACCTGAAAAATGTAAATATCTGAAGATTTTTCAGGATCTCTCTTACTCAACAAGAGCAGCCAGGAAAAACTTTAACAAAGAAACAGAGGCAATGTGATCAAAGGGTATCAAGTATAGTTGGGGTTTCCCTACTAGCCTGATTGTCTATAGGGATGGTCTAAGATTAATATTTAAAAATCAAGAGAAAGCTAAAGAATGACTAGAGAAACAAAATGATACACAGAGATAGTAATCTGTTATTAAATGGCAATGGGGAGAGAAGTTATAGATAAATTAGAGATTAACTCAATGGGGGAATCGGAAGAGACAATTACTTTATTTAGGACTTTCATTTTATATAGCAGCAAATAATGGGGTATATATTTAATAACACTAAGGAAATATTTATTAAGATTTAATTTACTAAGCACGGTTTTAAATTACTGAACTGAAAACTATAAAATGGGAATGGATGGTTTTTTTTTTTTTTAATAATTTTTTATTGAAACATTTTGTTTTTATAGTACAAGACAATTCAAAATGCATACGTACAGTCATACATAGAACGTCCGATTGATATAAATAAGTTGTCTTATAAATAAAGTGGATTCATATAAATATCACAATCAGACGAATGTAAAAAACATACAAAAAAAAAATAAAAAAATAAAAAACAAATAAATCTTTAAAGAGCCAGGAAGTTATTAATATGACATAAACAAATGTCTGTAGCCAAATAGTAAGAAACAGAAAGGAATATATCGGTGGAAGCAAACACAGATTTAAATACATATTGTCCATGAGTTATTTTCAAATGACCAGATAGATTTACATATACCATACTTCCAGTTAATCTACCTAATAGAATTTATAAGTTACCATAAAGTAAAGAGCAATTTTGAAGCCAAGTTGAATACCAGTCTCTTTTTTTTTGAGACCGCTGAACAATTTTTGGTAATATCATTTTCCATTGTCAGTTGGAATTTAATTTGATTAATCAAGGAGATTTTCTGAAAAGAATTAGAGGATTTCCACTGTCTCGCGATGGTAATTTTAACTGCGATAAAGCAATGAATAGCTAAACAGATGCATTTACATGATTTAAAGGGCCATTTCAAATGAAGAAGGGCCAAAGCTGGATTTTTATTTATATCGTTAAATTATGCCTCATTTAGAGATATTTCAGAAAAAATATTAAATGCCCAGGCCCAAAGTGACTTAAGTGCTGGGCAAGCCCACCATATATGAATGTATGTACCAGAATAGGTACCACATCTCCAACAAGTAGAATCTTGGGAAGTGTACATTTTGGCCAATCTTGTCGGGGTGTAATACCATCTGTGGAGTAGCTTGAAATTACACTCGGTCAGGTTTAGGCCATGAACAAATTTGTTTACAAGAATTATAGAGGAAAACCAGTCGTTTGGAGAAATCACTAGATTTAATTCATTCTCCCATGTTTTAACCAGTTTATAAGGGAATGGATGTTTTATATGTAACATAAAAGAGGAGAGACACAGTAAAATGAAGGTAGCACTATTAATCAGTATACTCTAAAAGTCACTCACTGGGATAACCTTTTGAATTTTTTATTTGTGTTAACGTTTATTATAAGTTAAAATGAAAAATTGGTTGAAAGCATTTAAAGATACTATAGATATATTGTAAAATATACACAATCATATAAATAGAATTTGCACTATGGATTTAAGTCAAGACACAGAGGAATATAGAGAAGTAGCAGATGATTTTTTAAATGGATATTACATACACTATAAGGGATATAGGAATAGATAGGATGATAGATGTGCATAAAGCTAAAATATTTCCTCTAACATGTTGATCTGGTTCTGAATGATATCCCCCTAATAGTGGTGTTTTGTTTTTTGAAGAGGAGAGGCGAAATTTAAGGAATATAAGAATGAAAGAGAGGACAGAGAAAAAAAGATAGAGAGAGGAATGTTAAAACATAGATATCTTTATAAAACTTGTTAAAGGACCACTATAGGCACCCAGACCACTTCAGCTTAATGAAGTGGTCTGGGTGCCAGGTCCACCTAGGACTAACCCTTTCTGCTATAAACATAGCAGTTTCAGTCTCTATTTATGGCCCCCACCCACCACGCAGGGGTGGGGGCGGGGGGAGGACAGTAGGTCCCCCCCCAGTGTGTATCAGGGTCCCTGAGGACAGGTGTCAATCCATATCTGCCAAGTGACCCTATGTAGGGGGAACAGTCCCTATTCTGCTCTGTGTCAGTGTGTATCAGGGATCCTTAGGATAGGTGTCAATCCATATCTGCCAAGTGACCCTATGTAGGGGGAACAGTCCCTATTCTGCTCTGTGTCAGTGTGTATCAGGGATCCTTAGGATAGGTGTCAATCCATATCTGCCAAGTGACCCTATGTAGGGGGAACAGTCTCTATTCTGCTCTGTGTCAGTGTGTATCATGGTCTCTGAGGACAGATGTCAATCCATATCTGCCAAGTGACCCTATGTAGGGGGAATAGTCCCTATTCTGCTCTGTGTCAGTGTGTATCAGGGTCCCTGAGGACAGGTGTCAATCCATATCTGCCAAGTGACCCTATGTAGGGGGAACAGCCCCTATTCTGCTCTGTGTCAGTGTGTATCAGGGATCCTTAGGATAGGTGTCAATCCATATCTGCCAAGTCACCCTATGTAGGGGGAATAGTCCCTATTCTGCTCTGTGTCAGTGTGTATCAGGGTCTCTGAGGACAGGTGTCAATCCATATGTCAAGGTGTCAATATGTCATATGTCAGGTGTCAATCCATATCCATTGTGATTTAGGAATGTTAGGTGATTTATGCCCTTTATGGATTAAAACCAGACTCTGCATCAACTGTGTAATTTTCCATGGGAGTTTTGCCATGGATCCCCCTCCGGCATGCCACAGTCCAGGTGTTAGTCCCCTTGAAACAACTTTTCCATCACTATTGTGGACAGAAAGAGTCCCTGTGGGTTTTAAAATTCGCCTGCCCATTGAAGTCTATGGCGGTTCGCCCGGTTCGCCGGTTCATAAAAAAACAATTGCGGAAGTTTGCGTTCGCTGTTCGCGAACCGAAAATTTTGTGTTCGCGACATCACTAGTCCTGACAAGTCTTCTCTCCTCATGCATGAAATTTGGCTGTACTGAAATTTTATTTCTTTTCGAATTGAGTAGTTTGGCTAGAATACATACAAGTCTACTAGGCACATAATCAGTGTCTCACTGCTGCACACTCACAGGGAGCTGTGTCTGTCTGCTCTGTACAGAAAGTGTGCTGTATGTATGGTTACTTTGTATCCAGCGTGTGCTGTTTGTGTGCTTTGCAATCAGGGTGTGCTATTTGTGTGATTACTTTGTATCCAGTGTGTGCTGTTTTTGTGGTTTGCAATCAGGGTGTGCTATTTGTGTGATTACTTTGTATCCAGTGTGTGCTGCTTTTGTGGTTTGCAATAAGGGTGTGCTATTTGTGTGATTACTTTGTATTCAGAGTGTGCTGTGTCTTGATTTTTTTTGGACAGTGGCATCTCCAGTAATACATTATAAGCATGCAGAGAGTGTGCAGAACGGGGGGCAACTTGTAAAGGGTGTTACATATTAAGAAAAATACACAAATTACACAATAACATAAGTGTGCACACGTTGAGGGCACTTTTAAAGCATTGCATTGCAGAAGGACAAGTCACTTTACTAGGGGGATGTAGGGATGATCAGTCAAAAAATGAGAACATTAGTTATGTGTAGAAGCTTCGAAAGTTCACAAATGGTATAGTATCTTTAGCGTAGAGATGCTGTGTTCCTGAAGGATGGGTTTGTGCTGTACGGAAAAACCATCATATGGGTCATCTTAGATTTACCTTGGACACTGCTGGGGTACATTGGAGGGACCTTTTGATCCTGACCTTGGATCTAATCTATACAGAGGGTTGGGGAAGGGAACTGTGGATTATATGCATTCAAGAAAACATGACCTCACTCGTTGCCAAGACTTGACCTTGACTGAGTGTGTCTGGGGTTGTCCGACACCTGATTTGGGGTTGCATTTCAATTCAATGGTCCTAGTGTGCTTTAAAAGTAAGCTGTGGGGGGTGGGGCCTGACTGTCATGGTGGAGAGATGTGCTTTGAGCGAGCTCCTCTCCTATACTGGCAATTTAAGCAATAAGCAGCTCCACACAACTCGATATACATTGAACCCAGCGACCTACATGTAGATTGCACTAGCTGACATACCCTGCAGGTATTAAGGGCAAGATTGAAGCACAGTTTGGAGCAGGTGGCCTGGAATATGTCAGGCGGGAGAGGCGGAGAATAGCCTGTTTTTTTCACTTTATGCTTTACTACAAACACAGATGACAAGCCTAACACATACTTTAAACTCCTCTGCTGACTACTACTAATGTATACTCTCATACTAAAACTAAAAAAATGTTGCTGTCTCCTGGAAGCCACACTGTTTTCTATTATATGTAATACTGCTGATGCTGTTGTGGCAAGGCAAGCTTGTATTGTTATATGTGTACAACACAAATGAAGAATTATAAAAAAAAATAAAAAAGTAAGCTGGATTTGATCGTTTCCAGGTTTTTTTGTAGAACTAGAAATTTGGGAATTGGCAGATAGAAGGGGATATTCAGGACCTTGTTAGAAAGGATGATATTCATTTATAGTTGATTGGTTTGCACATATTTAATGTTGTATTACAATTGGTAGTTGTATAATGGCTGGCTTCATCAGGGACACATCACTTGTCATGTTATGTCTTTATATGATGCAGTGCTAGTAGTTCCATCTTCACCCATCGAAGGCTCACCACAGACTTAAACCTTAATAGCCAAACAATGAGAGTGCTGACAAAGTGTGGGCCTATACAAGAGCTGCCCAGATGCAAATGTTTAGACTTGGGTACAGAATAAATAATCGTTTCATATAAATATATTGGGCTGAATTTTTTTTTCGTTTCGTCCGAACTGAATGTAGTTTGTTTGTTCGTTCATTTTTGGTCGAAAATTCATCTGTTATTTTCATTTTGGAATTTTATTCGGACCCATGAAATTCAGATCCATGTAGTGGGCTGTGGCTCCATCGTGCAGCCGTTTAGTAGATAACTTCCTGAATTGGTACCCTTTTTATTTTGCAGGTGTTTCATTTATTCTAGTAGGGTGTAACGGATCCCCTATACTCCAACTGAGTATATCCATTGTAATTATCCTAAATCCCAGTGATTATAGCTCTGGTATACACAAACATCAGCCAAGACCTGATGAAGGGTACAAGGAGACTGATTTATTATGGCACAGTGGTTTGCTTATATACAGAGACCCCCAACATGTGGTCTCTAGCAAAAACATAGTAAAACACTCCCACAACACGCACAGGAGTCTCTGTGTCTGGGAGATAATTTAGTGTACTTTGCTTGAACTAATTATCTCCCAGGCCCTAGAGATACAAAATCTAAAACCTAAAACACCCCAAAACATACATAATATTAATAGGGACCACCACATATCCCATATCCACGGATAGCCTGGATCTGAGCTTCCAAAGTGTCCAAATAGCGCTCAGATCCCACGAATACAGCCGAATCGCCACTGGGGTTAAGTTTTGACTGACCGCACACGTGGAGTCTGCCCAAAATAGTTCCATCAGAAAAGTGTCACTTTTGGTAATCACAAAATCAGGGTCGGTCACTTTTGGTAATCACAAAACAAAACAAATACCGAACGGTTCCCCTGGCTCATAGGTAGTGATTGTTCGCCTGGTTCATGTGAACAATCCTACTGAACAGTGCTCTACTTGCTTGTTCGTATGAAGGTGTTCGTATGAAGTTATTGGTGTTCACAGGGGCAAGTGTCTGACTTAGAGTTCCAGACACTTGATGACCAAGTCCCGCTGCCTGCGTTCGTGGGACAAGATCTCCAGCACATGTTGTTTAGTTATATGAACATGGGCTACACAGAGAGAGCACTGAAGTTCACCAATGAGCCAGAGGGGTGGTCGGTGTTCGGTAGATTACATCTTGCGAACTGAGGAAACATATTTGTGTTCGGGGAAACTTTTTACATGAACAAGGAGGGAATTGTCCTTAGAATATGAGAAATAGTGAGCTTGTTGTATTGTATATGACCCATAGTCGGTGGGCAAAAGGACAGCTTCCACACTCTTCCAGAAGTTCATGGCAAATGTCCAGGGCAAAGAGCGTTTGCCACATAGGTTTTTTTTTTATTGGGGTGTGACTAGGGGTTTTGGGACCTATAGTCACGGAAGGGAGGGAATCATTTTTATTATTAGCCCCCACCCACCACCAAAGGGTGGGTGTTGGGGGGGACAATACATCCACCCCATAATTCTTTAGGGCGTATTTAACCCATGCTGCCAACAGGCTAGTAGTTTTGATTTTTTTAAGCATTCAGGCACAGTTCTCAAATCTTTGTGCCCAGATTTTCCTACATTCAGTCCAGTTTTCAGTCATACGGCAGCATTCAAGGCCTGAATTACAAAATCCAGACATTGTTGAATTCCATGAACAATGTCTGGATTTTGCAGTCCAAATACTGCAGTGAATGGCTTTGCTCCACTTGGTACAGGGCCATTCGGACTTTAGTGAATAACCCCAATTGTGTCTGATATTTATTTGTACTTTGATCATGTATGCACCTAAATAGATACTCATGTTTAAAGTCCATCGCTGGTCAGAAAATAGGACCAATATTTTATGGATTATATGCATGTTTAATATGGTATAATGACATGTTTTGAACTTCCATGTTACACATGTTTAGGAGGTTTGGTGGGACACTTTTGCAAACTAAAATACTAAATGCAGGCATTCGTCGATCAACCATGCTTGGTATCTTCATTGCAAAACATGTGATTTTCAGGTAATAAGGTTAATGTTTCCCGATTGCTGTTAATAGTTCAATGAGTTAATTTTTCATTTTCTCGGTTTGCCCTAAGAAATGGATTTCTATGATATGCATACCGCAGAAGTTGCAACTTTTAATACCAGGACAAATGTGATTACTAGTTGTCCTTGCACCTTTTAATTAAATCTAAATACTCCCTGTTGTACATTGATACTGATTGCCTGTGACAGCTGAGCAACCTCAGAGGTATGACTTTTTAATCATTTTCCAGGTATTTCAAAAATGGTATTGTGTATCAAGAGTATCATCATAGGATGTGAACAAAAATGATTTGGCTGGGGAATTGTGTTATTAAAAAGCACCAGGCTCTGAATGTATAATCAGTGAAAAAGTGTACTATATTTTATATACTGTAGCAGCATAGGAAATAGCCTTTAGTAAGATGACTAAAGACTTGATTTTTTTAATGTTCATCGTTTCCATCCTAATGCCATGTACAGGTTTAATTTTGTATTTCTTTTTAAAACAAAATGGATTTAATATTCTTACCTACACCCCCCTTTGTCCCACTGCCAAATTTCACTAAATGGAGAAATAGCTCTGTCTGATGGAACTGTACTGGAACCTACAAGGCTTAGACAGCACAGTGCTATGAAATAGCATCAATATGGAGGAGCAAAGAAGGGTGATAAGCTCAGGGAATGTTGCACATCAATGTTCTCAGGTCACTATTGCAAACTACATGTTCAGAATTTGACACATTTATTGAAAATCATTGGGTAAAGATAAGGGCAGTTTTTGGATGATCAATTATGGAGATATTTACTAGTTTCATTATTCACAAGAATTTACCCAGAGGATTCTGAATTGATCTAGATGATTCAATTCAAAACATAAAGGAATTAATTTGTATTTGTTGCTTTTAATGGATTCCTATAATATTATCTTATTTAAAGTTACACAATTTTCATATTATGTCTATTTATTAATTCTTTGCATACATTTTTAAAGGAAGGAAAATCTTCATAGGTTCCACGGCAGGTCAAACCCCTCCCTGGTATCCACTGTCAGCAGATGGTGGATGTGGCTCACATTGTGCAATCTTACCACTGGTTAAAAATTCAGAACTGAAAGACAGTACTGAGTCAATAATCCTAGCAGCACAGGAACAAAAACTCAGTACCAGATCAATAAAAGTGGGGGTCTACCACACCATGCAAGACTGTGCAAAGAGGCCTTTGAGATAATGCAACACCTGGTAGTTGGCTGCAAGAGGCTAGAAAGGACAACATACCCTTAGAGACACAAGTTGCTAGGATTGTGTACCGAAATATCTGCAAAGAAAATGGTCTGGACCTGCATAAGTCCAGATGGATGGTGCCACCAAGGTTGTTAAGAATGACAGTTCAAGATCCTGTGAATTTAGTGCAGTTCCATTTTTTGAATTATTGTGATTTAAATTGGTATTTAAGATCACGTGAGTCACCCAGATCCCAAACAGACTTCTCAAGCAACCTGATATCATAGTAGTAGATAAGGAATGGAAGACTGCAGTGGTGGTGGATGTGGCAATACTCAGAACATCAAAGACCATTAGCTCAAGAAAATGGAACATGAGAAGGTAGACAAATACCAAGTAAATTAGCCACAAGTTAGGACTTCACAAGCGGCTTCAGCTGATTCCAGGTGGGACATCTGAGTTATGTGTCCAAAAAGGTGTAGTTCTAGGAACAGCTAAGATACTACGCAAAACCTTCAGTCTCCAAGGCGTTTGTTAAATGACCACTTCTTGAAATATATATATGTATACTGTATATACTTAAAATATTCCTTCAAATAAACAAATATTAAAAAAGTCCAATGGCTGCTTAAAGGGTTCATTGCCTCAAATCATGTTAATGTAGTAAAGAAATATCTGAGACTCTTTGTATTCCAATTAACCAAACTGTAGAAAAACAAAACTGGACTAGTAGAATGTTATTTTTATTTTTCTGTATGTCAGGTTTTCGTGTTTATATTTTATTTAGTTCATTACTGTTAATAAGCATTTTTACATGCTTCTGGCAAGGTTTTCTAAGGTACTCGTACATATAGGTAATATTAACTTAAATTTGCTTTTGGTGTAATGCCACAATGTATTTATTCTGTTTCTTTTGATATACTTTGTTGGTTTTGGGCAAAAGTTTACTCAGTAATGAATAATATATTGCAACAATGCTAAAATATATATTAGGTTAAAAAAATCTTTATGTGAAGCATTTGGTCATACTGAAAACATCTGCAGTAATTACAAGAATTGGAACTGCATACGTATGACAAAGGCTTTGACGGGATGTGTAGGTAGCAGAGAAAATGGCAGCAGATTCCAAGCGTAAGAGTACATTGAAATAGCAAATATAAATAAAAATACAGGTTAATAGAATACAAATATATGGTGGAAATCTAGTCACATGATGCTTCTGTAGGAAATGGCAGGTTGCACACCTTTCCTTATTGCACAATGCTGTTTATTATTAACGGTAAACGTTGAGACAAATTAGAAATGGGTCTTTTCTACTGTGATGTCATTGGTTTACTATGTTCTTTATCAATATTTACATTTTTTGAACTCTATTGCGGTCAAACAACTGGTGCAAGATAACGCCAGCATTAAGGATTAGGATTTAGCACAGGTTACACTCTTCTAATGCCAGCCCTAGACATGTCCCCCGGTGGGTGGTGCTTGTCATCTAAACCTCCGGTGGGTGAGGTCATCTATTGATCTTCCCATTGTCCTTTGAAGCTACTTAACATTCCTGAGGATGCGTTCTATGCAAGTACATGCACAGTGTCTAAAGTGGTTTAGAACACAAGAGGAGTTCTTTTTTTTTTGCTGCAAATAAATGGAATATCATTTTTTACCCCTAAAAGGTACCTGGGTAGGCTAGCAGAATGGTAATTCTAAGACGGTGCCACCCAAGTGTCATGGAGCCTCCATAAGGGTCATATTTAAAAAGGCAATTCAAATCTGAAAAAAAAAACATCTTTATACTTATATTTAGGCAATAAAAATATTAAAAGTTAAACAGGTGGTTTATATATTCATATTAGTAACAACAACAATAACAATAGCCTAATATTGCTTTATACTTTGTAGTATTGAAAAATATCAAGTATAAATTCATAAATTATAGATTAATCCCAAACGCTGTATTTAAGGTCTAAACAGTAGTCTATGATGTATGAAGAATGAATCAAATGTATTTCACTCGATCATAGAATATGTGAAGATGTGAACTATATACATCATATTATAAAGCAGTTCAAATAGTTTGACAGTGAAATAAAGTACACACAACACACTCACATTTATGAGAGTATCTTGGTGCTCACACATTGAGCTTATGTTCAGTCCTTGGTCCCCTACTGTTCTCCATCTATACTGCCTCCCTTGGTAAACTCATCAGCATATTTGACTTCCATTATCATTTATATACAGATGAAACACAAAT
Organism: Pelobates fuscus; assembly: GCF_036172605.1. NCBI lineage: Eukaryota > Metazoa > Chordata > Amphibia > Anura > Pelobatidae > Pelobates > Pelobates fuscus. The sequence continues at coordinate 41,280,572 of NC_086321.1, read as the reverse complement.
CTACCTGCCTTCTCCTGATCTCTCTCCACCCATCTTGACTCGTGTCTCTGACTGCCTCTCCGCGATTTCTTTTTTTTTTTTTCAATATCTGATTTTTATTGAGATATTTTGTACATAAGAAAAATAACAGTGGGGATACAGAAAGGAAAAGGGGAAATGGGTAAAAGGAAAGCCAACAAGCGAATCAATGTAGGCTGCATACATTTTGTACAGAGTAAGAACATTACAGTTATGTCGCAGGTATAGTCCACAATAGACCATAACTACGTACTGACAATAACCCAGTGTGGTTTAATTAGCGGAATCATACACACATATAAATATTTGTTCCACAATGTACTTGAAAACAGGATACACAAGGAAGGAAGCACTCGTTATCTCTGGTGCAGCAATAGTGTCCAAGATACATCAAGGATAATTAAGAATAATGTATTGTAATGAAATAGAAGTATGATAGGGTGAAAAAGTCACTAATAGGATAGTAAGTGGTGAGGTGCAAAACTATCATGCTGTGTAATGCCTAATTAGTCCTGTAGTAGGGCCCAGATGTGACGGTGGGAGTCCTAAGGCTAATATTAGGAGGAACGTGTTAGGAGCAACGTTAATATTACCAATACTGCTTGAGCAATTAATGTACTCGTCTTGTGCTAGTCCTAGGACCTCCTGGTTATCCCGACTGTATACGACTACCTATTTATATGTAAGTATGTATGGCAATAAACCGTGTAAGTGGTGAAATGGGGCCAGAAGCTGCCAAGAGATTCGGATGAGTCGTATGGTGCCGAAGTGTGCTTTGATCAGAAAGACCTTGATTTCACAATTGCGAGTAGGGTAAAGTAGAGGCAAGGCTTGAGGGGTGGGATGAGGTCTTCAGCTATTCGGGCGATTCAAGTGACTTTGCTAAAATACGACCTAGATGCGTTACAGTCAGGTAACCAGGACCGGTGCTAGGATTTTTAGTTACACAGGCGAAGATGCATTTTGGTGCCCCCCACCCTCGTTTAAAATAAGGTTCATACAAACACAGAAATAATCATACAGAGACATACAGACACAGACAGAGACATACATGCAGGCATATAGACATACATACAGAGGCATACCGTCATACAGACACATACATACATAGACAGACATACAGAAACATACATACAGAGACATCCAGGCATACAGACACGTACATACATACAGGCATACAAAGACATACACGCATACAGAGACATACCGTCATACAGACACATACATATATACAGGTATACAGAGACATACAGGCATACAGACACATACGTACACAGACATACAGGCATACAGACACATACATTTGTACATACAGAGACATACAGGCATACGGACACATACATTTGTACATACAGAGACATACAGGCATACAGAGACCTACATACATACATACATACATACATACATACAGAGACATACACAATTACATACTAGTTCAATCTTGTCCCCTGGATGCATGCTGTATGGCTCCTTGGAGTCCTGTCCTGCAGCCCAGCCCCATCACAGGGCGCCAGCCGCGCTGTGTGGTACACAGGGAGCAGAGATATGATGTCATTCATATCCTCGCCCCCTCCAACACATGGCGGCGGGCACCTGGTCGCAGGGGTTGCAGGGCTGTGACCCCTGCGACCGCGGTATGTACGCCAGTGCATGCAGATGCACACACAATTAAAGGACCACTACAGACACCCAGATCGCATCAGCTCAATGAAGTGGTCGGGGTGTCAGGTCCCTCTAGTTTTAACCCTGCAGCTGAAAACATAACAGTTTCAGAGAAACTGCTATGTTTCACCGAGGGTTAATCCAGCCTCTAGTGGATGTCTCACTGACAGCCGCTAGAGGAGCTTCCGCTATTCTAAAACACTGAACGTCCATAGGAAAGCATTGAGTAATGCTTTCCTATGGGCGGTTTGAATGCGTGCGCGGCAAGAGCATTCGGAGCTGAGAGGCGGAGGGATCCCCAGCGCCAAGGGAGTCCGGCGCTAGAGAAAGGTAAGTGCTGAAGACACACACACACTCTCACGAACAGATGCATACACACCAGCTAACAGACACACACATTTACTCAGTGGTGTATCCTGGTTTTGTGCTGCCCTAGGCAGGACAAAACTCAGGCGCCCCCCCTCCCCCCGCGCCACCCCCACCCAACCTTTCCCCCCGCCCCGCATTCTAAATACACACACACACACTCGCTAACAGAAACACACACACACTAACAGACAAACACACTCACTCACTAGCAGACACAAACTAACATACACACACACTCACAGGCAAACACACACTAACAGACACACACACTAACAGACACACACACTAACAGACACACACACACTAACAGACACACACACACACACACACACACACACTAACAGACACAAACACTAACAGACACAAACACTAACAGACACAGACACACACTAACAGACACAGACACACACTAACAGACACAGACACACACTAACAGACACACACACTAACAGACACAGACACACACTAACAGACACACACACTAACAGACACACACACTAACAGACACAGACACACACTAACAGACACACACACTAACAGACACAGACACACACACTAACAGACACAGACACACACTCACCCACCCACATTAACCCTTTTTTTAAAATTTATTTTTAACACATTTTTATTTTTTTTAACACATTTGTTTTAATTTTTTTTTTAACACGTTTTTTTTAAATTTATTTCTAACACTTTTTTTTAAAATTAATTTTTAACACATTTTTTTTTTTTAATTTAACCCCCCCCCCCCCAGCCTCCTTACCTTTGGGAATGCTGGGGAGGGGGGGTGTCTCTTCCTCCCTGGTGGTCCAGTGGCTGCTGGGTGATCGGGCGGCACTGCCTGGCGGGCGGGCGGCTGGCCGGCGAGGGAGCACTTCCCCTGAGCTGTCTGCTCAGCTCCCTCGCCAGCCTCAGAGTGAGGCTGGGAGCCGGAATATGACGTCATATTCCGGCTCCGCCTCCCAGCCTCACTCTGTGGCTGGCGAGGGAGCTGAGCAGACAGCTCAGGGGAAGTGCTCCCTCGCCGGCCGGCCGCCCGCCAGGCAGTGCCGCCCGATCGCCCAGCAGCCCGCCGGCATGTCTGTTAGCCGCGAGGCTAACAAGACATTTGCCTTGGGCATTTGGGGGCGGCTTTTTTTGCCGCCCCCTGGAAAATGCCGCCCAAGGCAAATGCCTTGTTTGCCTCGCGGCTAATACGCCCCTGCATTTACTGACAGACACACTCAGCGACAGACATACATACACACTCACTTACAAAACATACACTCTCACTGACAAACACACACTCACTAACAGACATCAAACAGACTCACTAATACACAAACAAACACACTCAGTAAGAGACACACAGTAACACACTTACTGACACTCACTAGCAGACACACTCACTGACACTCACTAGCAGACACACTCACTGACACTCACTAGCAAACACACACACTGACACTCACTAGCAAACACACACACTGACACTAGCAGACACACTCACTGATACTAGCAGACACACTCACTGACACTAGCAGACACACTCACTGACACTCACTAGCAGACACACACACTGACACTCACTAGCAAACACACACACTGACACTAGCAAACACACTCACTGATACTAGCAGACACACTCACTGACACTCACTAGCAGACACACACACTGACACTCACTAGCAGACACACACTCACACTAACACATGTTTTTTTTTTTTATTTAATCCCCCAGCCTCCTTACCTTTTTGGAGTGCTGAAGGGATTCCCTGGGGTCCAGTGGTGCTGCTGGGCTCCTGGGCTCCTTGGCTGGCTGGCTCCCTCCCTGGCTGGCTGGCTGGCTCCCTCCCTCCCTCCCTGGCTGGCTGGCTGGCTCCCGGGCGGGCGCGAGGGAGCACTCTCCCATGTGTGCTTCCTCTTCAGCTCCCTCGCGCACCGCGTAGGGATGCCGGCGCCGGAAGATGACGTCATCTTCCGGCTCCGGTATTAGTATGCGGCGCGCGAGGGAGCTGAAGAGGAAGCACACATGGGAGAGTGCTCCCTCGCGCGCCCGCAGAACCGGGCGCTCGGCCACGCTACAACAGGTCGTCGGTTGGAGGGGAGCGCAGTGCGCTTCCCTCCTTCCACTCAGCCTGATTTTGAGCCCCCAGGGCCGGTGCGCCCTAAGGCGGCCGCCTGGGCCGCCTTATGGTAGCGCCGGCCCTGCAGGTAACTCTAAAGGGTTTTACGACTGTAGACAAGGCAACCGTATCTTAGTCCTACAAATGGAATGTAGCAGTTCTGAGTAGCTGCGAAACTTGTTGTCTACTGTGTTCTGGGTGAGAGTCTGGCCACAGAGAAGCGCTTGTTGTAGGGTGAAGGGGAAAGATGTGGAAGGTAAAGGTAACAGAGGGGAGAAAGGAGGGACAGGACGAGAGACGAGCTGCAAAGTAGGAGAATAAGAGCGGAGAGGAAAGGAAAGGCCGGGAGAGGAAAAGAAAGGAAAGGAAAGAAGAAGAAGGGAAGGTAAAGGAAAGGAAAAGGTAAAAAGGTCCCCATATCCAATTATCCTCATTTGGAAGCTGCTAAAATTGTACTGTGCGGGCTTGAGAGAGAATTAGCCCAAGTTGGTGTAGTATTGGTATGTGGCGTCCCAACCATTCCATTGCTCGTAGAATTTGGATATGTTTCCTCTTTTTGCCCATTCCTTTTCGTGGCAGTATGCGGTGTTGATTCTATTAAGCAGTTCTTTTGCAGAAGGGATAAAGTCACTTTTCCAGTGGGACGCAACACATAGTTTTGCTGCAATTAACACATGAATGACATCTGCCCTCGAGGGGATGTGGGACGAGTCAGGCAAAATGTGAAGCAAAAAACTAGCAGGTTGAAAAGAGAGTTTTAACCCTGACATATTGTGTATTACGTTTGCCACATAGATCCAAAATGCGCTGAGTTTCGAGCATTCCCAAAAAATATGCAACATGGTGCCTTTACCGCTATTGCACCTCCAGCAAGTGGGAGCCGCCGTTGGATATATTTTGCTTAGCCTACTAGGTACTAGGTACCATCTCATCAGTACCTTGAAATATGCTTCCCATAAATTAATGCATTTTGTGGACTTTTTTGTGGTTGCTATCGCATACATCCAGTCGTCGGTGTGAAAAGTCGTGTTTAAATCTGTTTCCCATTTTATCATATAGGGTAATTTATCCTTCTTAGATGAGTTTACTTGGGTTAGGTAACACAAAGCTAGGAATTTCAGCGGGGTATGAGATTTCCCTATGCTGTAAAGTGTACGACTAATTGGGGTAAATTATGATAGATCCCGGTTTGTTATGTTTGCTGAATTTAATATGTGTTTTACTCTCAAATAAAGGAAAATGTCTTTATGAGGAAGGTTATGAGAATTTTGCAGGTCTGGGAAAGTACGAATACCTTCGGAGTCATACAAGGAGTACACGTGAGTAAGACCATGTTTAGACCAATGCTGAATTGACAAATCTGGAGATGTCGTGGATAGGACTTTTAGCGGAGCCAAGAAGAATAGTTCATGTTTGGGACAAAGGCCTGTGCTCCATGACTTCCATGACTGCAGGAGAAATTTCGTACACGGTAGTAGAGATTTGGTGGTGCATGTTTGCGTAGTCCACATATTATCAGAGAGGGAATGAATTTGACTGCAAGCTTGTTCGAGTTTAAGCCAAACCGGACTTGTTTTCCCCGACAATAGGTCTAAGCTTTGTGCAAGTATAGAGGCTTTATAATAGTTATAGATTTTGGGAACACCAAGACCGCCTTGATGGATGGAGCGCCATAACGATGAAGTAGCGATTCTCTGAGGTTTTTTCTTCCAAATGTGCGCGTTAATAGATATTTGGAATCTCGAAAGAATTGATTTGGGAAGAGTGATGGGTATCGTACGGAACAGATAAAGTATATGAGGAAGTGACATCATTTTTATTGAGTTAACCCTGCCTATCCAGGAGGTGTTCAGTTTATCCCAATGTTTTAGTTGATTGGATATTTTCAACAATACCGCTTCGTGATTTTCTTTTATAGTCTTGTAAGGGTGAGTTTTATGCCCAAATATGTGATCGAGGTGGTGCGCCAGTCAAAGGGAAATCTTGATTTTAGAGTAGTTACAGTTGGAGGGTCAAGATTCAGAGGGAGTATTTGCGTTTTACTAACATTATTTTTATAAAATGACAAAGTTCCATAGTTAACCAGCGTTTGCATGAGGTGAGGTATGGTGGAGCATGGATTCGTTAAGAAAAGAATAATATCATCTGCAAATAGAGCGAGTTTCTTTTCCCCCGCCGGTGTAATAAATCCGGGAATTAATGAGTCTCGTTTGATCAATCGGACGAGTGGTTCCAGACACAAAATAAATATGAGAGGGGATAAGGGGCACCCTTGTCTAGTACCATTTGAGATGTCAAAGCTCTTGGATAAAAAACCTGAGCTAAAAACTTTCGCTGAGGGTGAAGAGTAAAGAGCCATGATACTAGAGATAAAAGGTACTGAGAAACCGTAGGCTTGCAGGGTGAGTTCCATATAAGACCAATTGAGGCGGTCGAAGGCCTTTTCTGCGTCCAAGGCCATTAAGACCCCGGACATGCGATGACGTTTGGCCCATTCGATGAGGTCCATACAGAATCTGGTATTATCTCCCACCTGCTAGCCGGGCACAAAGCCTGCTTGTTCTTCAGAAACTAAGGTAGGAAGCAAGGGTTTCAGTCTGTTGGCTATGAGTTTTGCATAAAGTTTCACATCCGCATTCAATCCGCATTCAATTGGACGTAGATTACCACATGTCGTAGGTGGTTTGTTCGGTTTGGGTAATGTGATAATGTATGCCTCCAGCATGGATTTAGGAAAGCATCCGGTTTCTCTTATCTTGTTGAATAGATTGGTAATGTGCGGAGTTAAGTAAGGTTCTAATTTAATATAATAATATTTTGGGAGTCCATCTGGACCAGGTGCTTTGTATTTAGGGAGGGATTTAATAGCTGCGGCCACTTCAAGTTCTTCGAATGGAGCTGATAGCAGGTTGTTCTGTTGCTGTGTGATGGTTGGTAACTGAATTTGTTCTAGGAATTGTTGTATTCCGGTTTTGTTCGGAGTGCACAAATCCTCCCTTCTATCAAGGTTATAGAGATCCTCATAAAAGGATGCCAATTCGTTCACTATGTCGGTAGGATTATATAGTTTCATCTGTGATTTCGAAAGAATGAATGGGATCTTCGTTTGAAGGTGATTGGATTTGCTAGTAGTTTCCCGGCTTTGTTGCCCATACCATAATAATGTTGTCGAAGTTTCATTGAGGACGCCGTAAATTCTTTAATCTTCAGTTTTAGAATTTCGTCTCTTGTTTTGGTGATTTGCTGTGTTATAGTGCGAGAAGGGGATAATTTGTTGGAGTTTTCCAAAGCCGTGAGTTCTTGGAGTAGTTTTTGCTGTGAGTCGCGAAGTACCCTTTTGTTAGTCGCTCCCAGCTTTATAAATTCTCCCCTTATCACCGCCTTATGGGCAAGCCATTGGGTTTCTACGGATGTGTCTATTGTGTTATTGATTTCGAAGTAGTTTTGCAGTTTCTTAGCAATCTTCTCCAAATCTGATGCCGAGTCAAGGATGGATTCATTCAATCTCCATTTACCACGGCCTCTTGTGGGATAAGGCACTGCTATTGTGATTATTATTGGGGCATGGTCGGACCATGTCCTATTACCTATCGTCTGATCCACTAGGTGAGGCAATGTTAGTTTGTCTATCAAACAGATATCTATACGTGTGTATGTTAAATGAACCGGGGAGAAATACGTATAATTTTTAGCGGCTGGGAATAGGTTTCTCCACGTGTCATAGAGATCATGTGAAAAAATTAGATTGGAGAATAGTTTGCTATTTTGGATGGTTAATTTATTGGGCTTTTGATTGTTGGAACGTTGGACATCTAATGTAGGATCCAGGGTACAATTGCAATCACCGCAAATTATAACATGGCCCTGTTTTAAGGAGGAGATCTTCTTTATAGTTCTATTAAGAAAGGAAAATTGAGCCTCATTTGGGGCGTATAAGGATGCTATCGTTATTAGGATTCCATTAAGGTCTCCCACTATAATTAATAATCTCCCCTGGGGGTCGACATGTTGTATAGTGGGGGTAAATACCCAATCTGCGTGTATTAGGATACTCACACCTTTTGATTTATTAGGTGCATAAGCGTGATAAGCTGTGGGATATTTGGAGGATCGTAACTTAGGCGGATTCTTTATATTGAAATGCGTTTCTTGAAGACAGACTATTGCGGCATCGGAATTATGCATTTCTTTTAGAACTTGTTTGCGCTTGTACGGGCTGTTAAGGCCTTTGACGTTTAAAGATAAAATTTTCATTGTGTTAATCATTTGGACAGGAAGTGTGGCACTAGCAGATATTTAGGCATTTTGGTCTGGCGATGAAAGGGAATGGCAGGACGGTGGTTTGCACAATTAAAGATATCAAGCCTGGCATAAGATTACGTGCGTTAAGAGGACGAGTTGGATTACCAGTTAATGTTGCTGGATATGGGGGTGAGAAATAGGGGGAGGAAAGTAAGAAAGGGAAGAATGCGATAAGAACTAAAGTAACTATATACAAAGTTATCTTCCTATAGGGAAGATATATCTTGGTCAACATGAGAGCACTAACGGTGTCCCAAAACATGAACTGGGGGGCCAGGGAGAGTCCTCAGGCCTAGAATGAATCGCAATACAGTGGATGGCTGCAATTAAATTGAATAAAAGGTGGTTTATCCAAATGATACAAACTGTAACTTACTAAATGACTACAGAGGAATATAGGAACATTTAGATGTTAACGGCTGTATAGTAACATAGAGCATTCGGAGTTACGATGACAAACGGATTGAAGGATTTATGCTTTATGCGACATGCAAGCAATATATACAAACAACATCCAGACGTGACATGACGTGAGGGGGTGCCAGCTACTTAGTAGTGAAATGTCGGCAGGGTTAGTAAGGGGTGTCGAGACCTTCGTTGCTACCGAGTACATGCTCGTAGTTGTTAAACGTTTGTGAGCTGTCACTGTACATTCACCTGGAAGTGATGTAAATTGTATAAATCTAAAGCGTAGAAAAAACTTAGGATGTAAAACACAAAATGTAAAACGTAAAGAACAGCGGAATGTACGCCGTTATAGAGGTTTAAAGGAGAAATTCAAAAGTTAGATAGTCAGGTGCTCAATATAGATATACATATGTTATCCATAGACCTCCTCCTTTTTTTTTTTTTTTTGTGTTTTTACTTTTTTTTTTTTAAGTTTTATATTTGTATCTTATATTCTTTTTTTTTTTTTTTTTTATTTATTACTTTTTTCACAGACGATGTGCGGAATTTGAAGCGCACTCCTGTGAATACCCGCGAGGAAACATACAGAGGTCTGAATGTCCACAATTGCCCTATCGCATGCAGTCTAGAGTGAGTAGAGAAACATACACGGGTCAAAAAATGAGTAAGACATAATCAAAGAAAATAAAAGGGACATGTAAAACATAATGGCAATGCGTGGGGGTAGCAGGAGTATAAGTTCTAATAAATACATATACTGGTAGTAGTCTCCCATATTATCTGGCAAGGTGCAAACAGTTGGCCCTTCCTGACAGTGGTGGAGGCGTAGCAAGCCATACGTGTTAGTAGCAAGCAACGATGTATACATACATTACTACAGATAATAACGCTTGAAGTAAAATTTTTGCAATCAATTTAACAGTCGTGATTTTACCCACGGTAAACATAAAATATTAATTGCTGTATCTGCGAAAATTGTTAGGAATGTACAGGTAGGTGGGCTGCACATAAGGTGTGGGAGTGAGCAGTTTGATAACAAAGCCCACAATCGGGGCCTAGTGACAACACTGCTTGCATGAGACTATTTACTTGTGACTATGAGCGTCACTTTAAATCTAGCGACATGTTGAGGGATTTGTAGTGTGTGCCGTGAACAAGTGGGATATGCCCATCCATTGTAAAAAGAGATCTAATAATAACATAACGATAAATTATTGCAAACGAAATGTGGCGCTATGAACAATCATAGAGAGCATATAAAGAGAAGACATAACGTTTTAAAAGTCATAACGTTTTAAACATGCTAGACTGTGCATAAAATGGGGTATACTCATCGATATGCAAACATGTGAGACAGTTCATGAGTTTGTAGCCGGCGAACCAGATAGGACCCAATCTGTCTGCAGTTTTCTCGGGGAGAGATCTGTTGAAGACGTTGCACACGAGGGCGATTTAGTGGCGGTCCAAAGACCCCATGATGTGATGAGCTTCATGCCTTCGTCCGGGTCGTTCATGACAACCGTTCTCCCTTCTCTCCAGACCAGAAGCTTTGTTGGGTAACCCCACTTGTAGGAAACATTGTTATTGCGTAGAGTTTTAGTGATGGTCAGGAATTCTTTCCGACGAGCCATTGTGGAAGCCGAAAGGTCAGCAAATAGAAATATTTGTTGAAACGGTTCCGGTAAGGTGCCAACTTTCCGTGCTGCATTAAGGAGGGTGTTCTTATGAACAAAGTAGTGGAACTTCACGATCACATCTTTAGGTACGTCTCTCGCCATACGGGCCGGGCGTGGAAGCCTATGCATGCGATCGAACATCCATGCAGAGTCAGGCAATTCCGGGACCAGGGATTTGCATATAGATAGAATGAAGGCAGGCAAAGCATCATGGGGTACATCGTCCGGTATGCCCCTAAATCTGACGTTCTGTCTCCGTGATCGATCCTCCAGATCCGACCTGTTTTAGTTTAAGAGTAGTGTTATCTTCTGAGAGTTTCTGGATCTTATCAACGACATCATTATGGGCGACACATAGCTCATCCGATTTGTTTTCCAAATGACTGGTTCTATCTCCCAATGACGAGATTTCCCTCCTCAGTTCACTATCAATTTGTAAGAAATCTTTTCTGATTGTAGTACGGAGGTCTTGCAACATTCTGTGCAGACTGCGTTCCGTGACCGTGGCATCTGACAGTTTAGAGGAGGTTGACTCACTGTCTGACTGATCGTCCGACACACCATGCGTTTCGCCGCCATCTTGGCTGCTCTTTTTTCGGTCTTTTTTGCGTTTTTTCGTCGTGTCCGTGAGCTTTAATTGCTTAGATGGTGACATTTCCGTGGTATACCTCTGTGGGGATGAGGGTTTTAGAATAAATTTGCAGTTTTCTGCTGTCTTTGTCGCTAGTTAGGCCGGAATAACAGCGGAGCTCTCAAGCCATGCGTCCGTGCTAGCCGGAAGTCGGACACGCCCCCCCCTCTCCGCGGTTTCTAATTGGATGGCTGATCACTTCCTTAAACTGAGCCTGTCCAAAACAGAACTTCTGGTCTTTCCTCCCTCAAGTGTTGCTACTTCCGTGTCTGTCTCCCTCCAAGTCAACGGCATCACCATCACCTCTACCTCGCAGGCTCGCTGCCTAGGTGTCCTCTTTGACTCCAACCTCTCCTTCACCCGTCATGTCCAGTCGATCGCCAAATACAGCCACTTCCATCTCAAAAACATTGCTCGCATCCACCCCTATTTAACACCAGATGTGGCTGAGGTGCTGGTCCATGCCGTTGTTCTTTCTCGTCTTGACTACTGCAATCCCCTTCTCAGTGGTCTTACGTGTTCACAGATTGCACTGCTGCAATATATTATGAACGCGGCGGCAAGGCTCATTTTCCTGTCCGCCCACACCTCCCACGCCTCCCCCCTCTGTCAGTCCCTGCATTGGCTTCCAGTTAGATATAGGGCTCAATTTAAGATTCTGGTGCTTGCTTACAAGACCATACATAATGCTCCCCCAACCTACTTATCCTCCCTAATACACAAGTATGTCCCGTCGAGGCCCCTACGCTCTGCCGAAGACCTACGTCTATCCTCTGTCCGTACTCCCACCTCTAACGCTTGCCTCCAAGACTTCTCCAGGGCTGCACCTTTTCTGTGGAACTCCCTTCCTTTCTCCATTAGACTTTTACCCAGTCTCCACTCCTTCAAAAAACCTTTGAAAACACACTTCTTCAGGAAAGTATATAATTTAAACTGTTAGCGGATTTTCATTCCCTCCCCGCACCCTGATTCCTTTCCTGCAACTGTCAAATATAACCTACTAAGTTCCCAGTGAATACTTTTCTAGCAACCTATTTTATTACCCCTACTTATATCCTTTGTCTCACTATACCCCACTCCCTCTAGCATGTAAACTCATTGAGCAGGGCCCTCATCCTCTCTGTTCCTGTGCATCCATTTGTCTGGTTACAATTACGTGTGTTAGTCCACCCATTGTACAGCACTATGGCATTTTGCTGGCGCTATATCAATAATAAGATAATAATAACAATATTAATGTCACAGTATGATTCCCCACTAATGGATGTGATATTTGGCACTCGTATATCCAGGCAAGTATACAACTTTTCCATGCATAATACAACATGTATATATAGATAGGGGGAAAGAATCAGCAGCCAAAGTATTGTGATTTTCAACTTATATGTCCCAGTGGAGGCCCGTGCTCTAACTTGAAGAGCACCGTTGTATAGGGAGAGGTATTAGCAGTAGAAAGAGGGAAGTGTTCATGCCATTGTACAGAACACTGGTGAGACCTCATTTGGAGTATTGCACGCAGTACTGGAGATCAAATCTCCAGAAGGATATTTATACTTTAGAGAGAGTTCAGAGAAGGGTTACTAAACTGGTTCATGGATTGCAGGATAAAACTTACCAGGAAAGGTTAAAGGATCTTAACATGTATAGCTTGGAGGAAAGATGAGACAGGGGGCTGGCGGGGTGGGGTGGGGGGTATGATAGCAACATTTAAATACATAAAGGGAATCAACACAGTAAAGGAGGAGACCATAGTTAAAGGAAGAAAAACTACCACAACAAGAGGACATAGTCTTAAATTAGAGGGGCAAAGGTTTAAAAATAATACCAGGGAGTATTATTTACTGAGAGTGTAGTGGATGCATGGAATAGCCTTCCAGCTGAAGTGGTAGAGGTTAACACAGTAAAGGAGTTTAAGCATGAGTGGGATAGGCATAAGGATATCCTAACTATAAGATAAGGGAAGGGACTAATGAAAGTATTTAGAAAATTGGGCAGACTAGATGGGGCGAATGGTTCTTATCTGCCGTCACATTCTATGTTTCTATGTTTCTATGTTTCTTTGTCCAGCTTGACAAAGACTGTGTAGGTCGAAATGTTGCTGTCGGTTCAATATTTTTTTTTCCTTTTTGTATCATGAGAGTGCCTGGACTATTTTTTCTCATTCTATGTTTCTATGACATTTAGTTTCAAATGCATTGCCATTTGTCTGCATTTTGGGTTATTGGTGGTTCGTCAGAAATCCCGTACTCTAAAATATGGTATGGACAAATCACCAAACAAATGAATAAAACAATGTATTAAAAAGATTTGTTTTGTTTGTGACTTGGAGTTCCGTTCATGGCGCTAAACAAAAAAGATGACTGATGGAAAATAGATGACTGGTGGTTAAGGAACAGCCACTAAATGTTTATCTTATTCACAGATATTTTGGTTAGATAGGGGGGAAAAAGAGGACCAGTCAATAAAAATATAATGTTAAAAAAACACATCAATATATAATTTTCTTTATTGCTCCTCCACTTTTTTCTTATATTGATTATTTCTTATTTTAGATGTGAACCAAATAGCAGGGAATTCTGTCTATCCATAATATTTATATTTTACCGTACACTGATTGGCCAATTTTTGTGCTTTGGTTTGTCTGAATTGTTTTTCCTGAAAAAGTTTTCATATGGTTCGAACCAATCACTCAAAACAACTTGTTTTTTGAATGGATCGATTCAGACAAACCAGAATTTTTCACTGTGCACCCATCTTCTTTTGTATATGCTGCTTAAACAGGTGCCAAATATGCAAAGTTGACATCTAAGGTGAGGAATGTATTTGGGTTATTTAAAGGATATACTTTAAAACATTTCTGTAAAATATTAAAGATTTTGCTTTAAAATACATTCAGAAATAAACAATTGGATACTATATACAGATATTTTAGTCTAAATACACATCACGCACAGCACATATCCAAAATTGTGTTCATAGGTTGTGAGATCTTCAGAAACCAAAAAGCTTTCCTACTATATAATGTTTGTCCGTCCACTGCTTTCAATATGTACACATGCAAATATATGTGCTTATTGCTGGTCTTTTCTCATTTATGAAAAAAGAAAATCAATGGGAATATCTTGCACAAATGAATAGAATTATCCTTTAAATTTATATGTGCCGGTGTAAGCGATTTTCGTACATTTTTTTTCATGAATTGAACACGATGATTTCATTTATTTGCTGTTTAGTTTTTATTTTGTCAAATGCTTATATGAACATTCACATTTCCCATAATCCTCTGCACATTACACCAGTGGCCTGGTAAAAAAGAAATCATTTGCAGATCTCTCTTAAAATGCAGGTGCACACATGGTCATATGATACCCTGAAACAATAGGGCTTGCGTTCTAAACTCGAATTATGTACAATTTTGTAGAATGGAAGAGGACATGTTTAATATTTGCATGAAAAAGTCAACTTGGTAAAATCGTTGAGCTGTTACAAGTCTGAAGTATGACCTAAAATCTGCAGTTTGTCGGTCATTTCTCCGGAAAACCTGCTCTAGTAAACACCCAATATCTCATGTGGAATTCTTTCTGTGCTTCATCTACATGATTTATTCGCAGACCCAATAAATTACCAATCCTGCTTTATAACTTGCAGGATATAAAATAGAATTTTGAATGATGAGGCAGAATTTGTCTTAAGTGCAGAAACGTTGCCAGAATGCCCCGGGTATTCCTTATGTTGATAATAACTGTAACCATATTGGTGACAGTGAAGTAACACACATACTGTATGTATATATATAGCATAAATTAGTTCCAGAACACAGGAGAAACAATTCCATTGTAAAGCTTACTGGCCGGAGGTCTAGATCTTTTTTAAGCTTCTCAAGAGAGCTGCTGTCCCCCTCCCAATTATTTTCTCTCACCTGCCCTATTCACAGATACAGAAACTCGAATGTATTACCATCAGTATTGATATTCAGGAACATTTTAGATTCTCCTCTTTTAAGAATATTTTTTATTGTATATTTATTTTTATTATTGTATAATTCTGATTTAATATTTCAAGTAAATCATGGGATTATGACTTTCTGTACAGAGAATCCAAACTGAAATTGGTTCAGGCATTTATACGTGACTGATATTAATAAAATGATATATACGTGTCCTGTGCCATTACCGAACATGTGAAAAGCTGATCATTTATTTGTATTTTTACATTTTTATGTATTGCATTTTCCTTTATGAATTTTGTTTATAGCTCTATCTGTCCCAGAAAGAACTTTAAAAAAATATGCTTTTTGAGACTTGGCAAAGACATTGAAAACCGATGGAAAAGTAGGTCATGTGGCAAAGGAAACAGATATTATTCTGGTGTTAGCATTTCAATATACCGTATATACTCGAGTATAAGCCGACCCGAATATAAGCCGAGGCCCCTAATTTTACCCAAAAAAACTGGGAAAACTTATTGACTCGAGTATAAGACTAGGGTGGGAAATGCAGCAGCTACTGGTAAATTTCTAAATAAAATTAGATCCTAAAAAAATTATATTAATTGAATATTTATTTACAGTGTGTGTATATAATGAATGCAGTGTGTGCGTATGAGTGCAGTGTGTATGAGTGCAGTGTGTATGAGTGCAGTGTGAGTGCAGTGTGTGTGTATGAGTGCAGTGTGAGTGCAGTGTGTGTGTATGAGTGCAGTGTGTGTGTGTGTATGAGTGCAGTGTGAGTGCAGTGTGTGTGTATGAGTGCATTGTGTGTGTGTGTGTATATTAATTGAATATTTATTTACAGTGTGTGTATATAATGAATGCAGTGTGTGCGTATGAATGCAGTGTGTGCGTATGAGTGCAGTGTGTATGAGTGCAGTGCGTGTATGAGTGCAGTGTGTATGAGTGCAGTGCGTGTATGTATGAGTGCAGTGTGTGTATGTATGAGTGCAGTGTGTGTGTGTATGAGTGCAGTGTGTGTGTGTATGTGTGCAGTGTGAGTGCAGTGTGTGTGTATGAGTGCAGTGTGAGTGCAGTGTGTGTATGAGTGCAGTGTGTGTGTATGAGTGCAGTGTGTGTGTGTGTATGAGTGCAGTGTGTGTGTATGTGTGCAGTGTGTGTGTGTATGAGTGCAGTGTGTGTGTGTATGTGTGCAGTGTGAGTGCAGTGTGTGTGTATGAGTGCAGTGTGTGTGTATGAGTGCAATGTGTGTATGAGTGCAGTGTGTATGAGTGCAGTGTGTGTGTATGAGTGCAGTGTGTATGAGTGCAGTGTGTGTATGAGTGCAGTGTGTATGAGTGCAGTGTGTGTATGAATGCAGTGTGTGTATGAATGCAGTGTGTAAGTGCAGTGTGTGTGAGTGCAGTGTGTGTGAATGCAGTGTGTGTATGAATGCAGTGTGTGTGTGAGTGCAGTGTGTGAGTGCAGTGTGTGTGAATGCAGTGTGTGTATATGAATGAAGTGTGTGTGATGCAGTGTGTGTTTGTGTATGTGTTGGTGGAGGTGGGCATTTTGATTGTTATATTATTAATTATTATTTTATTTTTTAATATTATTATTATTTTTTATTATTATTATTATTATTATAATTTTTTTCGTCCCCCCTCCCTGCTTGCTAGCTGGCCACGGAGGAAGGCTCTCCTTCCCTGGTGGTCCAGTGGCAGGGGAGAGTATAAGCCGAGTTTTTCAGCACATTTTTTGTGCTGAAAACCCCCAACTCGGCTTATACTCGAGTCAATAGTCTGTATTATGGCAATTTGCATTGCCATAATACAGACAGGGGGCTGTGGGGGCTGTCAGAGCTGTAACTTACCTGTCCTGCAGCTCCTGTCAGCTCCATTCTCCTCCGCGCCGTCCGTTCAGCACCTCGGGCAGCTCCCAGTGTAAGTCTCGCGAGAGCCGCGGCTCTCGCGAGACTTACAGTGGGAGCTGACAGAAGAGCTGAACGGACGGCGCAGAGGAGGAGGGAGCTGACAGGAGCTGCTGGACAGGTAAGTTACAGCTCTGACAGCCCCCACAGCCCCCTGTCTGTATTATGGCAATGCAAATTGCCATAATACAGACAATTGACTCGAGTATAAGCCGAGTTGGGGTTTTTCAGCACAAAAAATGTGCTGAAAAACTCGACTTATACTCGAGTATATACGGTAATTTTGTGATTAAGCAATTAAATGTTGTTTGCCAGGAATTTTTTTTGACAAAAATAGTCCATTATTAGCATCTGTTTTAACTGCCCGTATTGCTTTACTCTTTGCTTGCTTATATAAAACTTGCACTACTGAATGTATGGAATAGTCTTTGTCGTTTAGCTATTTTCAGTTCTGCAGTCAGTTAATCTAATCGAATATTTAGTTTGGCTTGCGTGAGTATACAATACTGTCCTATTTCATTGATTTGTAAAGTATGTATGAATAGAATCTCTTTATTCAACCACAAACACGCAAACAAACAAAAAGAAGCGATTAAAGGGACACTAGAGTCACCAGAACAACTACATCTTATTGTATTTGTTCTGGTGAGTATAATTATTCCCTTCAGGCTTTTTGAAGTAAACACTGTCTGTTACGAGAAAAGGCAGTGTTTACATTACAGCCTGGGGATACCTCCAATGGCCACTCTTCAGATCGCTACTAGAGGTGCTTCCTGGGGCAGTGCTGCACACTATGCAGCACCACCATTAAGTGTCTCCATCCTGTGTATGCAGACACTGAATTTTCCTCATAGAGATGCATTGATTCAATTAATCTCTATGAAAAGATGCTGATTGGCCAGGGCTGTGTTTGGCTGGTGCTGGCTTTGCCCCTGATCTGCCTCCTTGACCGTCTCAGCCAATCTTATGGGAAAAGCATTGTGATTGGCTCACATAATTACTTCTAATGATAAAACAAGGGGCTCGTTGCACTCAACCTAACATGCTTAAATGGGGTGCTGCTGGGGGTGGGCAAATACATACAGTAAAAAATGAGAACACAGCGCACTCCCTATCTACTAAACAGCTACTTTCTTGCTGACAGATTTTGTAAGTTTTATTAAAAACACCTAATCTAGGCAAAAAACAATGGGGATTTAGTTACATTATATGATCATACATTGCATAAGCCTGCCACAACGTCAACGTACCCCATATTCGGCAGGTCCTAGCAGCACCCCATTTAAGCATGTTAGGTTGAGTGCAATGAACTCCTTGTTTTTTTTCATATATATATATATATATATATATATATATATAGGAGTCTGCCCTAAGCCTGCCAAAATGTCAACGTACCCCATATTCGGCAGGTCCTAGCAGGTCAACATACCCCATATTCGGCAGGTCCTGCTAGGAGACCATGGTACGTTGACGTTGTGGCAGGCTTATGCAATGTATGATCATATAATGTAACTAAATCCCCGTTGTTTTTTGCCTAGATTAGGTGTTTTTAATAAAACTTACAAAATCTGTCAGAACCAAAGTAGCTGTTTAGTAGATAGGGAGGGCGCTGGTTTCTCATTTTTTACTTCTGTTGATGTCAGCCA
Source organism: Pelobates fuscus (assembly GCF_036172605.1). Lineage (NCBI taxonomy): Eukaryota > Metazoa > Chordata > Amphibia > Anura > Pelobatidae > Pelobates > Pelobates fuscus. Next base: position 41,261,897 of record NC_086321.1, on the reverse strand, counting down.
GCAGGCAGATCAGGGGCAGAGGCCTCGACTGCAGACTTGATTACAAGTATGGTGGGGGGAGTAGATGGTGGTTTTAACACTATAGGGTCTGGAATACATGTTTGTAGTTTAACCCCTTAAGGACCAAACTTCTGTAATAAAAGGGAATCATGACATGTCACACATGTCATGTGTCCTTAAGGGGTTAAAGACACATTGTTGTGAGTATTGCTGTGGAGTTTTGTGATACACTCAGGCACATTAACAATATAGAGACATTAAAATAATAAAAAAAAAGGAGACAGAGGAGTTTAGGACAAAAATAGGGAAACAATAGGGATTATCCTTCTCAATTACGAATAATTGGTGATTTAGCATGATGCCTGCAATGGTGTCAGTTGAGATATATATACACAATAAAATAAAAATACATATTTTACCAAATACTGCTAAAGTGTAACAAGATTAGCCTAAAACAAGTATGTTATACATTATGTTTTGTAAAGACAAAAGCATTTTAATTTATGTATAAACAATACATAGTCATGATAAATAGTTTACATTTTTTATGATGATATAAAAACAAGCTTTTGCAAAAATACGTTAATAAATACAAGCTACTGTCACTTTTAAATTTAGCGTCTGTCTGACATTTCATCTGGCAATATTTTTCTTCCAGTTGTCTTTTGTTACCATCGAAAATTTGTCTTCATTTTTCTTCTCCAGTGGTGAACATCTATTCCTCCATTAATCACATAGTTCTTTTGAAGAAGTTTCAGGAAATATTATTTCTTGTGTTGTATGTATCTTGTACATTGCTTTTTATTATATTCATCTTTCATTCTGGTATTTCTGCTTTAGTTGTATGTCATAGTCAGGCTTGAAAAGCATTCAGTTTTCATTTACGCTATTTTGAATGGAATTTTTAGAAATTGATTACTCTCCTGAGATACTATATGCATGCCTGTCTCAACATTTCTGTATATCCTGTTGTATACAGTTTTTCTGTTTGTTTATTTGTTTAAATTGTTAGCTACTATCTCACGTTGAGTTAAATAGCCTATTCCACTTACTAAATTAGTTTTCAGAAAGCTCTTAAGAGAATTATTGACACAAACCAAGTCTATTTGCTGCTTTCATGCCATTTAAAGAAAATCAAGTTCTTTCCATTAAAATTGAGCACACGGTGTTTCATTCTTCGAGAAATGTGATCGGAATTGAATAAAGCTAATAACAGAGCGATTCATTGGATTGTGACATATTAGGAAATGGCACAATTAATTTTGCATTATGAAAACCATTCAATAATTCCGTCAATTGCAAATGTTGACATAGACAGTAAGATATATTATCTCCCATGTGAGGAAAACCAATATTTACGGCTGTATTGTACAATGAACTCCGAATTATCCATCAATTTAGTCGGGAGAAAATTAATAGTGTAAGAGAGCCTGGTACTACTGGGCATCCCCTGTCTTCCCCAACTCCCTGGGGTAGACCACCCATTCTGGGTCGTGGGGGGGAGGGATATGAATTTACCTGTTCTTTCTTCCCAGGTGGCTCCAGACTGGGCTATGTTCAGGCATCGTTGGGTTCTACTCTGGTTTCCTTTCCGCTGGCTGCTGCAGCTCCGGCCCAGTCTCCTGTTGGCATGGCTCCACTGCTCCAGTCAACTCCTGCGCCATCCGGTTAGTCTGGTTCTGTGGTGGAGGACGGTCGGGCTGGGGTTAGGGGTGGATCTGGCGGGGTGCTAAAGTCTGATTGGGGTTCTCTGGTGGGTTGTCTACAGGGTTTCTTGGATCAGTGGGAGCGTAGCTCAGTGGGGTCTCCGCACCCTTCTTCTTTGGACGCGCAAGTTCGGGCAGGGTGGGATGCTTCTCCTGTTTTTATGGGAGGATTGGGATGTCCTTCCCGAGTGGGACATCAGTATCCCCTGCCCCATCTACGTCCAGGGGCCATCGATGGGGACAACTCCCTCCTCCGCATCAGGTTCGACAGCGGGGCTCAGACAAGTGTTGAGGTTGCACCTACATGTGTTGTTCGGGCCCTCTTGGGTTACATTTGCACCAGGAAGTCCAGGAGAACATTTGGAAAGGGGAGTTTGTGGAAATATTTTCCCTGTTCCCGTTGGAAGACTGGCCCCCTCCTGATAAGGAGTCTAAGGACTCTGACAAGGATAAGGACAAGTGCCAGGTTCGGAAGATCTCCAAAACTTTTGGTAATTGGCTCAGGACCTTCTTGATTCTGGCAAGTGTTATTGGGGAGAAGGCTCCGGACAAGTGCTCGGCCCTATTCTGTTACCAGGATATGATGTTGAATGCATGTCGGGTATATGGGGTGTTGAACTGGTGGTGCTATTATGAACAGATTCGACAGAGGTTGGCGGTTCGCCCATCCATTGGATGGGATCAGATGGATATTGGCTTGTGGTTGGCAATTATGACTCACCCAACCTCACATCAAAGGGGTATGTTGTCCTTTCTTGTCCCTACGCGTTGGTTTTGCCCAGGCGCATGGATTGCTCCTGGCAGTTCAACGAAAGTCATTGCAAATGGGGAGACGGATGCAAGTTTAAGCACGAATACTCCGGGTGTGGGGGTTCTCACTCTGCAGCCCACTGCTTCAAGCATGGTATAGCCGGTAAGTGGGGGGGGGGTACCGTGGTCTCAAAGGGCGAGGACCGCGGGGGACATGGCTAAACCTTCATAGGAACTGCAAGGCAGCGCAACTGCTGCTTGGGGGTTTCCAAAATGGTTTTTGGATTCCCCATCGGGCTAGGGATTCCCTTGGGGTCTGTCAGAACCTTAAGTCAGTTCGTGTCCACCCTGACATGGTAGAAGACAAGCTCAACAAGGAGCTGTCATTGGGGCATATGGCGGGCCCATTCTCAGCTCCAACAATTCCTAACCTTCGGGTCTCCCCTTTGGATGTGGTGCCCAAGAAAGAGCTGGGCAAGTTTAGGCTGATTCATCATTTACCCTACCCATGCTGAGTTGTGCAGGGTATCATCTTTTGATGCGGTGGTTCGGATAGTCCATGCTGCAGTTTCGTGGGCTCTTATGGCTAAAGTTGTCAAAAGGTTGTCAAAGCGGCCTTTTGGCTTCTTCTGGCGCACCTGGCCTGTCACCATCTGCTCGGCTGTTTTTTCCGGGACAGTTATTATGTGGACTTGGATTGCTTGATTTCCTGTTTCTATTTTGAAAGTTTCAGCACGTTCCTGGAATGGGTGGTGCGGGAGGAAGCTGCTTGTGACTAGCTTCTACACTACTTGCATGATTTCCTCTGTGTCGGTCCCGCAGGTTCGCACGTGTGTTCACACCTTCTTCGGACCCTGGAGTTGGTCTCGCGGTTTTTAGGAGTTCCTCTGGCTCCTAATAAGACAGTGGGTCCTTCCACTTGTTTGAGTTTCTTGGGGATTGAAATTGATTGGGTCGTCGGTGAGTGTCGTCTGCCGGAGGATAAGGTTTCGGACTTGCGCAGCCTGGTTTCAGACTTGAGCGGCATGGTTTCGGCTGCTGGGTTTCTCCGGAAGATTTAATTGCAACAGCTGCAGGCACTCGTAGGCAAGCTTCAATTCACGTGCCAGATTATTCCCAATGGGAAGGGTGTATACTCGTCGCTTGGCAGCGGCAACCTCTGGGGTGGAGCGCCATCATCATTATGTGCTGATCACTCGCCCCCTGCGCGAGGACCTGGCAGTTTGGTCTGTCTTTTTGGAAGGTTTTAATAGGCGTTCCTATAGGAAGGCTCCTAAGGTGTCCAATGCCGAGCTCCATCTCTTTACTGACGCGGCCGGGGTGGTGGGTTTTTGGGCCACCTTTGTGCAAACTCCTGGCCACAGTCTTGGCATGCTTGGGTTAACAGGGAATTTGATCTTTTTGGAACTTTTCCCTATAGTGGTTGCGATGGAGCTCTGGGGGATCTCCTACAGCATTGGAGGGTGGTATTCCATTGTGATAATATGGGGGTGGCGCTGGCGATTAACAATTTGTCGGTATCTTCCCCTCCTGTGGTTCGGCGGCTGCAGCGCCAGGTTCTGCGCTGCTTGATTTTGAATGTGTACTGTAGGGCTGTTAATGTCCCCTGGGTTGCTAATATTACAGTGGATGCTGTTTCTCGTTTTCAGTGGCGGGAGTTCAGGGTGGCAGCGCCGGGGGGCGGAGGAGGTGGACTTTCCATGCCTGATGGATCTCTGGGGCCTTGGGCTGACCGAATAATGTCCTGGATCCAGGGTTTGGTCTCGAAATCTACATGGCAGCTTTATGGTAGGGCATGGTGTGAGTGGGTGGATTTCGAAAGGCAGCTCGTGGGTTTCCGGTCAGATGGAGAGCGTTTGCAAGGTCTGTTACAGGTAATCTGGTTCTGGAGGGTGTCGTGCTTTTCCTCCTTGGCTGATTCAGGTAAGCTGTCCGAGCTCAATTTTTGGTTCAAAATCACCAGGGCCCCAGACATCACAAAGGATGTTTTAGTCTGATTGGTGATGAGGGGTTGGCATACGGGGCCCAAGATTTCGTATTCTCTGAGGCCAGGTTCGGGTGCTCTGATGATGGGCCAGGTTCGGGTGTTCTGCTACAGGTTTGTTCTTCTCTGCTTGAAGCGGCACTGTTTCGATTGCCACTCACGTTTGCCTTTTCCGGGGGCCATCCATGTGGGGGAGCTCTTTAGCCCATCCAAGGTGGTTCCTTGTTGTTTGGGGATGTTTTTAGTGAGGTTGGGGCGGTGTGTTTATTGCTGTATAAGTCTAAGACGGATGTTCTTGGCTGGGGTACTTGGGTCATGTTACAGCACATCCGTGGTTCGATGGCTTGTCCAGTGGCCTGTTTTCATGCTTTCTGCGAAGTTCGCCCTGCAGGTTCACGGGGACTCCAGTTTCTTATCTCGATTCAAATTTATCAGTGTTTTCCGCATGGCATTGGAGGCCTTGGGGTTACCTAGTGGAGAGTTTGTGTGGCACTTCTTTCGCATAGGGGCTGCCACTGAGGCCTCACACCTGGGGTTGTCTGAGGAGGTTATACAATGGATTGGGAGGTGGGTGTCACGTCTAAACATTTGTTATGAAGGAACACAACTGCAGATTTCTTATAGTTTGAATATTTATTATCAAAAGTAAAAGGTATTGACTTTAAGTCCAATTACAGGTACTGTAGCTTTAATTAATAAACGATAACTGAAGTCCACAATTACAGGCACTGTAGCTTTAAGTAGTAAACGATAACTGAAGTCCACAATTACAGGCACTGTAGCTTTAAGTAGTAAACGATAACTGAAGTCCACAATTACAGGCACTGTAGCTTTAAGTAGTAAACGATAACTGAAGTCCACAATTACAGGCACTGTAGCTTTAAGTAGTAAACGGTAACTGAAGTCCACAATTGCAGGCACTGTAGCTTTAAGTAGTAAACGGTAGTAATTAGCAGACACTGAATCAGAAGTCTCTTAGTAGTATTAATGAATTAGGTGATAAGAAGTTACAATAGCTGTTCCATAGACTTTAACTGAAGCGATACAGATGCAGCTAACTGAGATAAAGTAGGAGTTGAAGTTAGCTGTAACGGTTTTGTTTTATCGAAGGACTTTGAAGACAGGAAATAACAGCTTTGAAATGCAACGCTTATCACTGAGGTTTTACTTAGCTTCCGGCACATAGAACACTGGTTCCTGAGATCTCCTCTGAGGCGGTTATCCTGGAAGGAGAGAGTTCATCTTTAGTCGTGGAAGAGGAGAGGTGAAGGGAACTTGAAGTCTTCCAGTCCGGTCCGGTAACAGAGGGCTTTCACAACGATGTTGTAGCCGGTTCGTGAGTACGGAACGTAGTTCAATAATCCAGCGTCGCTCAGCTGGTGCGGTCGGATTAAATAAGGAGACCGTGTCATAAAGGGGTGTGGCTAAGCTCCGTGGAACCAGGAAGTAAGAGGATACCATAGTTAAGGCATGACAGTACCCCCTCCTTAATGAGCAACCTCTGGGTGCTATTGACTTGGTTTAGAAGGGTAACGCTTGTGAAATTTGGAATTCAATTTGTCAGCATGAACGACAGAGGAGTTTTCCCATGTATCTTCATCAATTCCATATCCTTTCCATCTGATGAGGTATTGTAAAGAGCCACGATGGATCCTTGAATCCAGTATACTTTGAATTTCGTATTCATCTTCGCCCTGGACCAATATGGGATCAGGAGAAGTAGTGACATTTCTTTGGAAAGGGTCAGGATGATGAGGCTTTAGCAAGGACACATGAAAAACAGGATGTAGCTTTAAAGTAGTTGGAAGCTTCAATTTAACAACATTACGGTTGATAACCGATAGTATTGGAAAAGGACCAAGAAAAAGGGAACTTAACTTCTTTGATGGACGGTTTGTAGAGATGTTCTTTGAGGAAAGCCAGACAAGATCACCGATTTCATAAGAGGGTGAAGGTTGTCTTTTTGTATCAAAAAACTTCTTTTGATTGGAGGAGGCCGATTCTAGATTTTCATGTAATTTCTTGAATAAAGAGGACATATGAGAGTTTTGATTCGAATCGGAGAGATTAGATGAAGAAACTGTCTGAGCAGGAAATGAGGAAGGATGAAATCCATAATTGGATAGAGATGGAGTCATTTTGCTGCTGGTATGATGATGAGAAGGAGGTAATTCCACCATGAAGTCCATAGAAATGGATTGCCAAGGTCGTTCAGGAATCGGTAAATGGCCGAATGGTTGTTGATGGACATGTTTGGATCTTTGGCATTCAGAACAAGACTTGACATAAGATTCAATAGTTTGGTCTTGACGAGGCCACCAATAGTATCTTTTAGACAATTCAAGGGTCTTTTTTATACCTGGATGACCTGCCAGAGGAGAATCATGAATAAATTCGAGTACTTTAATTCTGAAAGAGGGAGGTACGTAAATCCGGTCTTTAAAATAGTAGAGACCGTTTTTCTTGGATAATTTAATTGATTCAGGAAGTTCAAGAGCATCTTCACTGAGATCTTTAATGTCGTCAATAAGAGAAGATAAGATTCCAATGACTGTAGACGGAGGAGGTTCAATTTTAGTGTCTTTATGGATCCTGGAAAGGGCATCAGCCTTTTTGTTTCTAGACTCAGGTCTAAAGACTATTTGGAAATTGAACCGGGAGAAAAAGAGATTCCATCTTACTTGTCGAGCAGACAGTGTTTTATTGGAGTGAAGATATTCAAGATTTTTATGGTCAGTATATATGATTAAAGAGTTCTGAGCACCTTCAAGAAGGTGTCTCCAGGTTTCTAAAGCCACTTTGATACTTAATAATTCTTTTTCCCCTGTAGGATAATTCTTTTCGGCAGGAGATAATGATCGTGAGAAGAAGGCGACAGGATGAAGAGGTTCTTGAGGAGTTTTGTGTTGAGAAAGGACAGCTCCAATTGCAAATTCCGAAGCATCCGTTTCAAGGACATAAAGATATGAAGGATTTGGAAGTTGAAGAACAGGAGCTGTTGTGAACTTTCTCTTTAATTCATTGAAGGCAGTTTGAGCCTTCTCGTTCCAATTGAAGGGATGTTTTTTACTGTTAAGTTGATTGAGTGGGTGAGCTATCTCAGAGTAGTTTTTAATAAATTTTCTGTAGAAGTTGGCGAACCCTAGAAATCGCTGTAATTCTTTTACTGTAGAGGGAACAGGCCAGTTGATGATACAATCGACTTTTGAATTATCCATAGGGTCACCAGGTATGAGGTCTACAGGACAATCGTAGGAACGATGAGGTGGGAGCGTTTCAGCTTCTTTTTTACTGAATACGTCTGAAAAGTCTGAATAACAAGAAGGTATAGTTGGTTCTTTGGAGATCTGAAGAATAGGAAATTGCTGTAAACATGTTTCTTTACAATAATGTGAGTTAAAGGTGAGAGAGAAAGGAGACCATGAAATTTGAGGGTTGTGGTTCCTTAACCAGTTGATCCCTATTACAACGGAATAGAGAGGTGATGGAATAACATCAAATACTAGAAATTCAGTATGAATATGATTGGTGGTTACCTTTAGAGGGATGGTTTCATGAAGAATCGGTCCCGAGGATATAAGGGAGCCGTCAATCACTTTAATAGGAACAGAAATGGCTTTTCGAACACAAGGAATTTTATTCTTTGTTACAAAGGTTGAATCTATGAATACTCCATTTGCACCAGAATCGATGATAGCTTCAGTCACAATTCTCACCTTGTCCCATTGTAGTATAAGAGATATAGGAGTGAACTGAGTAGTTGGTGTAGAAGGGAGTGCACTGAAGATCGCAGAGGGATAGGCTTGCCTACCGGCCTTTGTCCGTTTTAATAAGGGACAATCAGAAACCAAATGATCTTGAGAGGCACAATACATGCATAGGTTTAATTGACGTCTTAGGTTCTTCTCTTCGGGAGTGAGAGGACTTCTTATTACCCCTATTTCCATAGGTTCACTTGATAAGGAAGTCTTTTCTGGAGCTTTTGAGGGAGTGAAAGGTTTGCGGTCTTTAGAATGTAAAAGGGCTTTTTCGGCCTTTCTTTCTCTTAATCTTCTGTCAATACTGATTGATAAGTGAATCAGAGCGTTCAAAGTAGTAGGGAGTTCTGTTCTCGATAGTTCGTCTTTTACAGCTTCAGATAACCCAATCCGAAATTGGTTGCGCAATGTGATGTCATTCCATTGCGTTTCTACTGCCCATCTTTTAAACTCAGCAATGTAATCTTCAACGGGTCGATACCTTTGCTGTAGTGTTCTGATTGTTAAATCAGCTGTTGCTTGTTTGTTAGGATCTTCATAGAGAAGAGACATGGCTTCAAAAAATTCATCCAGTGAGTCTAAGATGGGGTCATCGTTTTCCAAAAAGGAATGGGCCCATGACATAGGTTCACCTCTTAGAAAGGAAATAACCGAACAAACTTTAGTTCTTTCTGTAGGATAAGATCTAGGTTTCAAAGCAATTAATAGTTTGCAAGAGTTGAGGAACTCCCTATAGTTGGAACGATCTCCAGAGAACTTTTCAGGGTTACATACAGCAGGATCACTAGCCGAGTGCAGAATGGTTTGAGGTGTATGAGTTTGTAGATCTCTGACATAAGTAAGAATTCTTTCGTTAGTAACTTGCAGGTCTTGCACACCTTGGGCTAGTGTATTAACTCTTTGATTCAGCGTAGTTATCGTGGAATCGAAATCTGCTGGATCCATTACAATGGCTGGATTATTCTGTCACGTCTAAACATTTGTTATGAAGGAACACAACTGCAGATTTCTTATAGTTTGAATATTTATTATCAAAAGTAAAAGGTATTGGGGGGCGGGGCCGAACCGCCATGCTGAGTGGAAGCATGGAGACAGAGCTCCTGAAAAAAAGCTAAAGTTTATGGCTCTATCGATCGGCAAAACGACTATTAATAGCCAGAAACCTGTACCCCAGTTCGTGAGGCAACCCTGGTCCCGAGGTGAGGCTTGCCACGCGGTTCTAGTCCCTCGGTGGGGCGATCCCAGCCGACCGTGATGGAGACCGCCCGGGCGGTGAGTGGGGTGGACGGCCGCCGCCCAGCTATCCTGCCCACCAGCGGTATAGCTGAAACGCAAGGCTAGGCGGGTCTGGCCCTGTTCCCCCCCCCCCCCATGGACCGGCGGGGGTGATCCCGGTCCCCACCCTGTGACCCAGACAAGTACCGCAACACCAGCGAGAACTCGCTCATAAAATGGCGGAGACCACGCGGCACCCCCGAAGTGAGGGCCGTCGGATGCACCCTCCTCTCTTACTCCCACACAGGCGGAACAATGACCGCACCAACAAGGGCACCAACGAAGAAACACCTACCTCGCACAAGCTGAGGAGGAGCAGCGTGGCAGCTTGACACACCAGCGCAACTTTGAACCCGCAGGAGGAACACAACACAAGGCCTCTTACCAACCTGACACAACTGCAACCCTCCTTTCAGGTCACCCAATGGGACTATAAGCACAGAGGCAGCCATTAAGCATTTTGCCACACCACAACATACTGCACTGCACACTAAGGGGTCATTTTGTATGCGGTCGTAAACTCTTACCTGCCTGTCACTGGGTAAACATGGGGTGGTTATTGTAAGCGTATGGTAAGCGTATTTTAAGCGTCTTTTATGAATAGTCTAAGCAATTTTAAGCATATTGAGCAATGAAACACAATCGTTACTGTTGACGCTGCTTTTCTGTTATAAGCCTATGCACCAATCAAACACTAAAAGCTTGTTTACTTTAATGTACACCAAGTAACCCACATACATTACTATAAGCTTGTGTATACCCACCTATGTAATTCTAATGCCTATCCAAGCATGTATGTACATCCTAACTACACGTGTTTGTACCTTTCATGTCATTAACAAAAAAAAAAAATGTGCCGTTTACACTGCCACATATCTGTAACAATATGAAAATGCCTGCAGTTGCTGTCGTGGCTCTGCATGAACACTGTTATCTGATGCACAAACCAAAATAAAGAATAAAAAAAAAAAAAAAAAGTAAAAGGTATTGACTTTAAGTCCAATTACAGGTACTGTAGCTTTAATTAATAAACGATAACTGAAGTCCACAATTACAGGCACTGTAGCTTTAAGTAGTAAACGATAACTGAAGTCCACAATTACAGGCACTGTAGCTTTAAGTAGTAAACGATAACTGAAGTCCACAATTACAGGCACTGTAGCTTTAAGTAGTAAACGGTAACTGAAGTCCACAATTACAGGCACTGTAGCTTTAAGTAGTAAACGGTAGTAATTAGCAGACACTGAATCAGAAAGAGTCTCTTAGTAGTATTAATGAATTAGGTGATAAGAAGTTACAATAGCTGTTCCATAGACTTTAACTGAAGCGATACAGATGCAGCTAACTGAGATAAAGTATGAGTTGAAGTTAGCTGTAACGGTTTTGTTTTATCGAAGGACTTTGAAGACAGGAAATAACAGCTTTGAAATGCAACGCTTATCACTGAGGTTTTACTTAGCTTCCGGCACATAGAACACTGGTTCCCGAGATCTCCTCTGAGGCGGTTATCCTGGAAGGAGAGAGTTCAGCTTTAGTCGTGGAAGAGGAGAGGTGAAGGGAACTTGAAGTCTTCCAGTCCGGTCCGGTAACAGAGGGCTTTCACAACGATGTTGTAGCCGGTTCGTGAGTACGGAACGTAGTTCAATAATCCAGCGTCGCTCAGCTGGTGCGGTCGGATTAAATAAGGAGACCGTGTCATAAAGGGGTGTGGCTAAGCTCCGTGGAACCAGGAAGTAAGAGGATACCATAGTTAAGGCATGACAGTGGGAATCTACGAGGTTCCATTCTTATTTTCGTCCAGCAGAACTGATTCCCTTTTGTCTCCGTAGGTGCTGAAAGCCGAGTGTGGGTCATTGGCCATTCCTACATTTATTGGGCACGACAGCAGGCTGAAGTTTGTCCCGGGGGACTGCAGCTTGGTCTGTCACCGGCGGTGGCAGAGGTCTGTTGGCTCGGATCCCGGGGCATGAGCTGGGAGCACCTGTCGCATGAAATGGTCCAGTTGGCTCATTTACTCTGCGTTCCTGATGTGCGGTTAATTCATTTGGGGGGAAACGATCTTGGCACTATTCCGGTGTGGGATCTGGGTGAATCGATCCATAAGGATTTGGACGAGCTATGGCTCAAGTTCCTGAGACTTTGTATCGTCTGGTCCAAGGTGCAATCCCGGAATTATTGGCGAGGGACCCCAGGGTGTTTGAGCGGAGAAGGATCAAGCTGAACAAGCGAGTATTTACATTTGTGAAGAGAATGGGGGGGCTCACGGTACATCACCGCATCTTCGAGCAAAATGCAGCCATGTATTTTAGGGGTGATGGGGTCCACCTTAAGGAGGTGGGACTTGACTTGTTTAATTTGGTGTTACAGGATGCGTTGTAGGAGGCCATGGCTTTGGTGTTGGGGCAGCCCCGCTGTTTAAGATGGCTTGTGGTGGTATATGGCCCTTGTCAAAGTGGTTGGACCAGCGGTCTGTGGAAAGTGAATGGGTAAGGGCTGTCCCTCCTCTAACCTTAGGTACAGTTATGGATAACAGAAATGCCCACTGAGCCATTAATCGGCCAGTGGTCAGCATTACGAGAACGGAAGGCCCAGGAAAGGCCTGGTGTTGGTTGGGACAAGGAGGAAGGGCAGCTGTCCGAGTTAATGTTTTTGGTTGGCAAGGTGGTACTCAGTGACGGATATATGTACTGAGTAAATTATGTATATAGGATGTATTATGTTATAAAGTTAAAGTTTAAAGATGTATACATATTTATATATTTAATACAGCTGTGGCTTATTTTCACCATGTAAGTCTACGGTTTGATTATTTCGGGAAAGTAAGTGGTAGGGGTTATGCCCATACACAATACCCTCTACCTACGCACCAGAAATAAGTAGATTTGTACTTGTTGTATTTGACCAAGAAACCTTTAGTATCAATCCATTCTAGTAGGTGACCTGCAAAAGTTTTAGCTTGATGACTTTTTGTATTTTGATTGGTTCCTTGCCAAATAATCTGGACTGTAACTATTAAGCATCATTATTATCCATGTAATAATATCAAAATTCAGTTTATTTATATTTGATTTAATTAACTAAGAACGAATTATTTCCATGGATGTGCTTTTCTAATTGTTTTTCAATATGACATACTGAACTCTTCTCATCTCTCCCACCAAGTCCATGATTAATAATTAATTATTATAAAATGTGTAAGGTAAGAATCCACAGCCAACCCAATGCACTGCTCATTAGATACATTTAACATTTGAACTGAAAGCTACCTATGTTGATACAAAATACCTGAATTATTGTCTTCTAGATTCTTACTTTTCCATTTCTCAGAACAAAATTCCTTCCTTGACAATATGTTGCATATTAATTTTATATTGTGTACCATACAAGGGGCAAGCTTCCATCCAACAGGAACATGGGTGTTCTTTTACCAATACTACAGCACATACCATATATTCTCTGATTTGGAAAGATCGAGTTTGATGATGGAGACAGAAATCCAGTTAGATACAGCTAGAGGTAATTAGCGACATGAACCAGTAAGTGACAAAGAGATCGTCTTTATTTAACCAGCTAATAGGTGGCAGTGGGATGCATGGGGTGTTAGTATGTAACCAATACAGGCAAATAATGTTAAGCAAACTGGGCAAAGAAGTGTAGCAATGGACACTTTAACAGAAAGACGTAGCAGGTAAGAAGGAAATTCAAGTAGTGACGCACCCTGTATGTTTCTATCACTTATAAAATTGGTGACCTTGTCTAAATCCTCCAAATCATTGGTCTTGCTAGTAATGCTGCAAGTCAGTTATTGACAGAGGCGTCACACGTATGCGTGTCCAGCAAACCAATTACATTTTTTTTTAGGGTTAATAAATACTAAAATTAAAAATGGACAATGTATTAAATGATGCTTTTTTATCAATATTTTTGAAGAGCTTTTTAAGTAAAACTATGTTTTGTGATCAAAGGTAAAAAACATTTGATTAAAGGTGTTAGTGAACAAATAAATGTTTTCACTGATATATTTCTGCATATTCTACAAAAATAAAGTTCTCTGTAGCTGCCAAACTATGCCTGAAAGGCACACTTAGAGGCACAGAAATGACTCACCAAAGCAGTTACAAGCACTTAGGTGAAACGAGAAGCACAGAACAATAACTCATAATGTAAAACTAAATCATCCCGCCAAGCAAATTCTGGGAATACAGAAAGCATTCTAAAACAGACCTGGTAACCAAGAACAAGCCACTGGCAGATGTATGAAACACATTACATTTTCTTACTGGCAATGCTTTCCTCGATCATATATTTAATAGCCTGGAAAGAAATGGTACATTGTAACAGTTAGCTTTACCAGGACATTTACATTATCACATGTTAAATAGAATTTCTTTATATGAATACATTTGGAGGGTATATATTTACAGAAAAACAAAAAAGGTATTATGTAAGAATAAATGGACAAAGCTGTGTAAAGGCAGTTCTGAAACAAGTAGTATTCATTTCAAGTAATCTGACCAAGCATCAATTATATTTCCTACATAATACCAATAAAAGATTAATTTTGCTGAGATATTTTAGGCTGGCAGTTCCACAGAAGAGAATTAACTGTTCTAGAATTACTTGGGCTCAACTCATTTCAGGTAACCCAACATTTTTTTATTCTTTTATTTCAAATAAATATATGTTAGAACACGTATGGTAGACATATAAAAATATATTCAGGTTTGGGCATGTTGTCTATTAATTAACATCATTACTGACTTCATATTCCTTCACACCAAGGATATGGCATTGTTTTAGATTTTGAAGTTAAATATAAAATATTATGATACCCCAATTATAAAAGTCATCATTGACGTGTGTACTTGTTACTATAGGTTTTATTTGTATGCAGTTCATTTTGTGTTGCTAGATTTGTTGTAGTCTCCAGATAAATCCCTTATGGGTTAAAATTTTACCTGCATCTATTTTAGCGATGGCAACATCAATCTCAGCTGTAAAACACCATCATTTATCACCATTTATTATTAAAATATATAATTCAATCTAATCGCAATGAAATCCTGAAGATGTGAAAGATTATTTATGTTTCCTTCGCTTCTCTGATAGAGTTTGAAGTACCAGTTCTCCAATGGGTACATTATCAAACTACTAGTGGATGCTTGTCCTTGGGCCAGTTTTTCTCGAAAAGAAAGTAATAATAATAATAAAATAAAACAAAACAAAATATAAACTATAGGAAAAAAAATTATGTTGGGTTTTTAACTAGTTTGTGTAAACTTACACATTTAATATGTGTGTCATAAAATGTGTTCAGCCCATCTAAATACTATTTTTCCTTGTTATTTCCCTCTGTTGTTGCTAGGTAGAGTAAAAAAAAAAAAAAGCCTATGCAGATTGTTGGGGACTGCCCAAGAAACTGATTATACTCTATGGGAAATTGCCTACTTCATCGTCATTGGTTGGCTTGCAGTCCCTATTGTTTCCTAATGGAGCTCACTGGGGTGGCAAATAGGAGGGACAAAAATAGCGCTAAAATCTCAATTCTTGATCATTTTTGCTAGAGAAATTTTATCTAGCATTCACTGTAAAATATTTTTTTAAGTAGTCCTTTAAAACATCTTGTGGTTAAATTCTGTCTTACACTTATAATTTGAATTTACAGATAAAAACACACAAATAAGTCAGCGCTAAAAACACAAATAACTAAAAGAGGCAGCAACGCCTTTCAAGAATGACAAATATAGGAGGATAAGAGAAAAGGGCTGCGCCACACAAATATCTAAAATAGACAATATATAAGTCCCCCCCCCCCCAAAAAAAAAATGGCATTGCTTATCCTCTTATCATTTGAATTTAGCCTCAAAATGGCTAAATGTCTATATGGGTTATTCCCTATATATGGGGTCATCCTCATATTTTGGATGTAATAGAGCAGTATAGACATATTCCTATTCATGAATAAAGGCGTTTAGTTAAATCCATGTCCAGTCTGAAACTAACTTGAAATGTTACCAGCTGCCACTGCAAACTAGTGCACATTATATTTTCCACCACAGAGCACTCCGAGTCCCTTCTTCCCTTTTATTTTACTCTTTTGGCTTGTATTTTGCCTTTTATGTATTACTATTGAATTATTTATTGTTCTCAACTATTATTTATCCCTAAAATAAGGGGTGCTTAAAAGGTAGACCCCCATATACGTCAGATCTACAACTTTCATTATACTTTGCAATTTTACATTGCAGCAGCTGTAAGATTGTACAAAACATTGTGGGGGCTGTAGTCTGGCAACATCTGGAGTTAACCGGAGATGTCCTCTGTTTTCTCATATGCTCAAAATCATCATTTGATTGAATACTCGGTCTATTATAGTGGTATTGTCACCCCACATACCTGAAAAAAGAATCCTTATGATGTACTCATTTTATCAAACTTCACTGAAATTTCAACCCAGTTAAGAGATATACAGTATCTGCCTGACTTTCTTAGACACTGGGCGGAACTATAGAGTCAATCACGAGAAAAGTCACCAGTGATGGCAGCAGGGAATTGGTTCTGTCTATGGAGGATCTCTCAGGATCCTCCATAGACCTTAATGCTGTTGAGTGACATCGGCCCATGGCTGAAGCGTCAGAGAGCTGAAGAGGAGCCGCCAGAGGAAGATGGCTGCATCCGCGAGGCACAGGTTCATGTAAGTAAATCTTACCTTCACCTGATCCCCCACCTACTGGATCACTAGCAATGATGTTATCATCAGGAATCTTTGCAATTTCTGCAAATTCCCCAGACACATTGAGGCTTTAATGGTGTGATATCTTATATAGGTTTCAATTAAACTGTATTGGTTTCTGTAAATAATGTTATACTATGTTACACATGTTACATAAAAAGAGAGTTGTGGAAAAAAAAAATATTTTTATTCCATTAATTGTGTTTACAATCGGTTAGTCCACTGTTACAGCAATTAAGAGAGTTTTATTCTTTTTAGGAAGTATCACCGAGATGGGTAAAAATAACCCTGACAATCTAAGACACAGTGAATCACATTGTTTATTATTATTATTATTATTACTATTATTAATGCACTTGTATTCTTGGTACAATGAAAATCATTTTGAATCTAAACTATGTGCTTCTGTTCTCCATCGTTGCATGGATGGACGAGCAACACAAAGTTTAAAACATTTAATGCACTACAATAAATGAACAAAAATTAAATACATAAATACATAAAAAAAACTCAATGATAGGTTATGGGTATTCAAAACCATATATGCAATTATAATGCATTGCTTCCAAATAAGAAAGCTCAGTAGAAGTTCAGTCCTGAGTCCTTGAGTTCCCTGCTGTATATAATCAGATTAACCCCTTGTACAGGTGTGGACTGTGGTCCCCACACTCATACCATTGTATTCTAATCATCAACTGACAATAAATAAATGTAGTATATTTTAGATCCCTACCTGCCACTCTTTCCTCTAATAAATATGAGTGTGAGATATGATTATTATATGGGTTGTATGTAATAAAACATATAAAATGTAAATAAAAAAAATAAAAATAACCCCTGACAAATATGTACATCAAAGCCCTTGAAATCCTTAACCCATGTCCCTGAAATTAGGCTCCTGAAATAAAACTAATGCATTATTAATACTGCTATTAAAGGCAAACAAACAAAAGTGCAATATAAATCCAGGTAACTGGAAAACAGAAACATTTGTGTACTACTGAGAGGGTAGTGGATGCATGGAATAGCCTTCCAGCTGAAGTGGTAGAGGTTAACACAGTAAAGGAGTTTAAGCATGCGTGGGATAGGCATAAGGCTACCCTAACTATAAGGTAAGGCCAGGGACTAATGAAAGTATTTAGAAAACTGGGCAGACTAGATGGGCCGAATGGTTCTTATCTGCCGTCACATTATATGTTTCTATGTTTCTATGTTACTTGTTTTTTTTGTCTCGCCTCAGAATTGTGGTTGGCTGGGAGTACATCTGGCCAATCATATTTCATCAATAAGTAAACCATGCACGGTTTAGTGGTAGGGCTTATTGTGCTTATATGAGAGGAGTAGTGCATAAAGACTAGTCAATAACTGTTACTGTGTAGCAGTTCCACAACAGTGCCAGCATAGACGTTTCAATCAAAACAATAAAACAAGTGCTTGTTATTGTGATTTGATAACATAGCAAACATTTGGAGGCAAGTAAAACAAACCCTTAATAACTATGGCAGGGCCTGCACCAAAAGGAGCCCTCAGAAAACAAATTAATGAGGGCTCTAGGAATTTTAGTATCCATTGACCAGGAGAACTACATCTCCAACACCTCCAAGAACCATTGGCTATGAGAAATATAATGGATGTGAGGAAGGGTCAGATAAATCTCTTGTCCATTCTCCATGTATGGAGCCTTCACACTTGGCACTCAAGGAAAATAAGAAAGATGGACCTCGCCTTGAAGGAAAACTGTTTGGAATAGCAACCACCTCTCCCGATTGATTCTGCCAATAAGGGGCTCATATGCAATTTGTCTTGGGAGACCTCTGCACATAGTACAATAATATTTCACAAAGTTATAGGGGACCTTATTTGTATTTAAAGGGTGTAATGGGGATAGGCTGTGACAATGTCTGGACTTTATGTTTCTGTCACGGGTGGCGGTCCGGTGCCCGGGACCCAGACACTGTCCGGGCAGTGGTGCAAGGACCGGGACCCAGTATGCCTGATGTTCAGAGTAGGAGTCACAGTGTGGGTCTGGTGCAGATTAGCCGCACACCCCCTGGTGTTGAGCACCAGCGTTTGTGCAGCCACATACCAGAACCCTGAATCAGCTTAAGCAGATCCCAGGAACTAGGAGCTACGAAATTAAGCAGACCTCCCAGGAGCTAAAAAGGGAGGCTCTGCAGCAAGAGTGTATCCAGTACAGAAACAAGACAAGGCTAGAGCTAGGCACCAAACATGAAAACAAGACAGAACTAATAGAACCCAGAACCAGAGAAGGATAGGAAGCTAAACCCAGAACATGTACACAAGACACGAGGGAAACATGAACATAACATGGACATGACTGGACAGGACTGTACATGGACTGAGTATAGAAACTAAAACAAGACAAGATAACATAGGCAAAACAAGAGGAGAAATATCAAAGTACTACATATGAAAATCATGGGGATTTAGTCACACTATATGATCATACATTGCATAAGCCTACCAACAACGCCAATGTACCCCATATCTGGCAGGTCCTACTCTGCCTAATGTATGCTAAAACAACCAAAGAAGACATACATAGCACTTACCTGCAAGAAAGGGCAGAAACCTTGAGGAGCTGCCTGCAGGACACTGAAACAAAAAGGAATGATGGAAAACAAACGGGTGTGGCAAAATAAAAAAACATTTAAATGAATCCAAGAATCTGGGAAATCCAGGGACGGACTATAAGAATGAACCCAGAAATCCCAGCATAAAGAAAACCAGACATAGAATCGAAAACAAAAAAAAACAAGAAAAACTAAACAAGAATTGTAACAAGAGTACTGGATACCAGAAGCCATTGCCAGACATCTCCACAGAACAGAGCAGGATGTGACAGTTTCCCCTGAATGTCAAAGGTAATCCATAGCCAACTAGTAAGGTTGCATGCTGGTGTCTTACTCTTTATGTCCTTTATACCAAGACAGATCATCTTTATCATCGGAAATTATCATTTAAAAATAGTATTAAGTATATCAGTAAATGGTGGGGGAGTTGAAATCAAGATATCCCATTGAGCCAGTGGTGCACTAACTACTAACTACCAATTCTCATACTTACCATCATAAAGAGAAAGCTACACTGTCCAAAACACTACCAGAGGGTCAATGCTTCCCTGACTTACTGCTATAACGTATCTACAGATGAATGTTTCCCTTCTGCCCAATGGCCACAAAAAATACTACCAGGTGTTTCACGATGTTTTAATACTAACACCTTCAACAAAGGAATTTAAATGCATTATCCAAACACTATACATGGCAAACATAGGTCGTTCTGCAGTGTAAGATTACCATAATGATTAACAGAGGGATATTACAGTACTCCCAAAGTAAATTACCATAATTAATAACTTTGGGCTATTCCTGTATTATTATAATGATAATAATCCTAGACATGGCTCTTTGCTGCCTAATTATCTTAATAGCAATACCATAGAAACCCATACAGCACTTGAAATGTCTTAATTAGTACCAGAGGGACAACCCTTCAATGGCCAATTATTAGAATCACCATCCATGGAACAGCTCTACTACAGCTAATTATAAAATCAATTATAGAATTTCTCATTCATTATTTACCGTTTATTAGATTAGTTTACCAAATGGCAAAGCTTAAATTACATTCCTAAATCTTTAACTACCCCCATAAAATACTTAACCTTAAACTCCTTTTAAAACGAGCTATGATGTCTAATTTCATTCTGCAGTAGTACAGTAAATATATAGTTTCAACAAATAGGTGCACTATAGTTTAATTGCGCCATTTAAAGAAAACATTGTAAGTACTTTGACTGCAATAAAACTTCATATATTAAGTTATTAAACCCAGGACACAATATTTATGTCTGTGTGGAAAGACACACAATATTTATTGCAGAAGGCTGTTCCCAAATTGTATCTCCAGATTCAATGGTCAACAAATAACTGGCTGAATACCAACAACTAGTTTAACAGTGACTCTAGAGTATAAATTAGTCATGTAGAAGCCTAGGGATCTGACATTTCACTGCAGTGATATTTTATACCGAGGCTGGAAAAATCAGGAGTGCAGAGACGCAATGCAATTATTCCTCTACACATTTGTATAAAAGTTTCAATTATGTTCGTAAAAAGTACATTATGCACTATCAATAGGCTTATTATGTTACTGTTTGTTAAGGTTTCATGGTGTATTCATCCCAATAAACACTATTTCTGTATATGACTTTGTGAAATAGCAAGCAGATATTTATATGCAACTAATTGAAGTCTGCTGACTGAACCATCTAATGGGTGTCAACATTTATTTTTTTTTCCCCTGAAAGTTTTTTTTTTTCCCATAATACCTCTGCTCCCCAATTGCTTCAAGTTTTGTCAGTTTACCTTTGATGTGGATTTATCTCCGGGGTTTGTTTGGGAATTTGCTCGGAGTCTGTCTGAGATGAATCCACGTTGACTTCAATAGGGAGTACTTTGGGGAATTGTTTGTTCAGAAAATAGGTGAAAAAATATAAAATATACATGGAGAGATCATTTTATTTGCATTGCAATTGCTGTTCCTTTTATTGTGTGCCAGAATAAAATTACTTTACTCTAATTAATTATAAATACATAAATACAATCGTAAACATAGCTATGACTGACAGGATACCGCCCAGTAGCTAAGAGTAGTAGACAGTTTGAATGGGAACTTTGAAAAACTAATTAAGACACACATTTCTTAATTCATGGAAAATATATACACTGAACAAAATTATAAACGCAACACTTTTGATTTTGCCCCCATTTTCCATGAACTAAACTCAAAGATCAAAAACTTTTTCTATGTACACAAAAGGCTTATTTCTTTCAAATATTGTTCACAAATCTGTCTAAATCTGTGTTAGCGAGCACTTCTCCTTTGCCGAGATAATCCATCCACCTCACAGGTGTGGCATAGTAAGATGCTGATTAGACAGCATGATTACTGCACAGGTGTGCCTTAGGATGCCTAAAATAAAAGGCCACTCTAAAATGTGCAGTTTTATCACACAGCACAATGCCACAGATGTCGCAAGTTTTGAGGGAGCGTTCAATTGGCATGCTGACTGCAGGAATGTCCACCAGAGCTGTTGCCTGTGAATTGAATGTTAATTTCTCTACCATAAGCCGTCTCCAAAGACTTTTCAGAGAATTTGGCAGTACATCCAACCGGCCTCACAACCGCAGACACCAGTCCAGGACCTCCACATCCAGCATTTTCACCTCCAAGTTTGTCTGAGACCAGCCACCCGGACAGCTGCGGCAACAATCGGTTTGCATAACCAAAGAATTTCTGCACAAACTGTCAGAAATCATCTCAGGGAAGCTCATCTGCATGCTCATCATCCTCATCAGGTTCTCGACCTGACTGCAGTTCATCGTCGTAAACCGACTTGAGTGGGCAAATGCTCACATTCGATGGCGTCTGGCACTTTGGAGAGGTGTTCTCTTCACAGATGAATCCCGGTTTTCACTGTACAGGACAGATGGCAGACAGCATGTGTGGCATCGTGTGGGTGAGCGATTTGCTGATGTCAACGTTATGGATCTAGGGGCCCTGGGTGGCGGTGGGGTTATGGTATGGACAGGTGTATGTTATGGACAATGAAGACAGGTGCATTTTATTGATGGCATTTTGAATGCACAGAGATACCATGATGAGATTCTGAGGCCCATTGTTGTGCTATTCATCCACAACCATCACCTCATGTTGCAGCATGATAATGCACGGCCCCATGTTGCAAGGATCTGTACAAAATTCCTTGAAGCCGAAAACATCCCAGTTCTTGCATGGCCAGCATATTCACCGGACATGTCACCCACTTTTGGGATGCTCTGGATCGGCATATATGACAGCGTGTTCCTGGTCCTGCCAATATCCAGCAACTTCGCACAGCCATTGAAGAGAAGTGGACCAACATTTCACAGGCCACAATCAACAACCTGATCAACTCTATGCAAAGGAGATGTGTTGCATGTGTGAGGCAAATGGTGCTCAGACCAGATACCGGTCCCCGGATCCCCTAAATACAGTAAAACTGCACATTTGTGGCCTTTTATTGTGGCCAGCCTTAGGCACACCTGTGCAATGTTCATGCTGTCTAATCAGCATCTTGATATTCTGTCTAATTAGCATCTTGATATGCCACACCTGTGAGGTGAATGGATTATCTCGGCAAAGGAGAAGTCTCACTAACACAGATTAAGTTAGATTTGTGAACAATATTTGAGAGAAATATGCCTTTTGTGTACATAGAATAAGTCTTAGATCTAAGAGTTCAGCACATGAAAAATGGGGGCAAAAGCAATAGTGTTACGTTTATAATTTTCTTCAGTGTATGTATGTAACCTAGACATTACCTTTAAAGGTACACTCTTAGCATCAAAGTTAAATCACTCTATTTTTGTAGTTCTAGTCACACCTTCTGAGACTTACACAGCCTCCCTCAACACTTCCAGTAAAGAGAGATCTAATGTTTAACTGTGTTGCACAGTGTGTTTAATTTAGAATTGTGTACATCCTGTTCTGTTAATGCTTGATGAAGCCTCTTGTGTGTGATTAAAGTTGTATTGACAGTGTACATTGTTCCCCTTCCTGCCAGTCATGTAGTGTGGCTGTGCAGACTGCGGTAGACCATCTTCTGTATCCTGTAGCGAGCAGCTTTCTGCCAGACCAGATTAAGAATACTGGCGATCCATTAAAGTGGTCTGCGCGGCTACGTAGGAAGGGAGCTAAGCAGGCACACCAGGAGGTGAAAGGGTGAAAAGCCTGCAAAGGGACCTGGGGAGATAGAGATACACAAAAGGGACTGGGGGAGAAGGAGACACACAGAGTGGCTGGAGAGGGACAAAAAGAGACACACAGTGGAGCCCTGGAAAGAGAGAAAAAGACAAGGTGCTGGGGGGCAGAATGGGAAAGGACCGTAAAATGCATCACCCGTGCAGCAAAAAATCCTTGCACCAGCCCTGCCCATATTCACATAATTTTTTGTTCATCTTAAACATTTTTTCTGAATTATTTCATGGACTATATGCAGACGAACCGACTATCAAATGAACGTATGTCAGAGGTCCTGAATTAACATATTTTTTTTGGAAATAAAATAGTTCGGACGAACCAAACATTTCTGCTGTGCATACGTCTATTAAGTTGCCAGCAAAAATTTAAGGATAGAAAAGGTTCAAGCATATTTTGTCTGCAATTTCACACATGAATAACACATAAAATGCATACTAAGGCATCAAATTACTTTTTTTTTTGCCTTTCATCAAACAAAGAAGCAATGATAATCTGTACTACGGAGGGAATAACAATCCTTAGCTCTAGTCTAAAGATAAATTCATCTCAAGTTCATTATCTTGTGTTCTGAGATCACAGAGCCGGCTGTAGATTTTAATATTTCTTATGTGACAGGTAGCAGGGAGTTTTCTTGCAATTTTTTCCAATTCAATTTTTCATTTGTAGGAGATATTTCACTGGTTAAACTTTAGGATTAATAAATAGCATATATAGAAGTGCAAACCTTTCTAACAAAACAGACACCACCATTTGTTTTCCACCCAATATCTGATCATAAATCTTTTGATCTGCCCTGAGAATTATACAAATACATGCCATATGGCAGATATGAACTCATTAGGGGTGTATTATACTTGAGTTATTATATTCTTCAATACTCCTTCATATTTGGAAATAGCAGTGATCTATAGTACAAGCATGAGATACAACCAGTGCACAGTAGATATTTAACAAGAGTCTGTATTACCCTAGTATTTCTGTGTCAATATATTAACTGAAAAGGTAAACCTTTTATTTTGCCTTAGGTGTTTTACTCAAACATAAATTTCTTATTTTTCAATTTAGGTAAGTGTAAGTTATCATCACAATCCAAGTATGAACGATTTGCTAGAAAAATGCAATAGGAATACAGCTAATCTTCAAACATAAGAAATATAGTTCAAGTTATCAACCCCTGAATTAAATGTATTCCTACTTATTATATATATTTTATTGGCCCACAGTATCAAACTATTACATTTTTATCCTGTTTTAATAGTAGGTTTGCTTTATTTCTAAGTTTTTTTTTTCTTGGTAGCGCTGTGTGACCCAACTATCATATTTCATGAAACATATTTTACAATATGTTTGTTTCTATTTATTTCCGTTTTCTAGAGCAGTATCTACACTGATTGAATTATTATTGAATAACGTTACGTTAATAGTAGAGTTATTAAAGACCCAATACTGACACTAAACATAAGTTTACTTTTACAAGTTCTGCATCATTCTAGGTAAGATTTTTTGCAGTCAACCCCTAAGTTTATCCTTTATTTTATTCAACTAGCTAAACGTATTTCAGGAATTATCTTTATTCTATATCCCATCAAAATATAATATTATTGTAACTGATCGCCTGGCACCCCGACTGGGTTAATGGATGCTCCTAGTGCTTTCCCAGGGCTACAAGCACTCCACCCGACACCATAACCAGCGAAGACCCCACGAACCGACGCAAGCTTGGTTGGGGTCTCGCCGTCTCCTACCCAACCTGGACCTACGCCAAGGCTCCAGGCTCCAGGCTCCAGTGGGTGAACCTCTCCTCCAAGAGAGTAAAGCAGGAACAAGAACAAGCTCTTACAAGAGCTTACTCTGGGGAGTATAGTGATTATAGCAATCCCCAGAGTGTAGGCAGTTCTCCAAACCCCAGACATGAACTGAAACTTCATTAAGGTACAAGATAATCTGTTTAATGAGCACAAAGGCATTTCTTTTATACACATTTTCAGGCCAGAGGAAGGACAAAACTCAGGGGCCTCCCTTTATCCCCCCCCCGCACACACACACACACACACATTCACTGACAGATACGCATACACTAGCTAACAGAAACACACACTCGCTAACAGACACACACTCACTCACTAACAGACACACACTCACTCACTAACAGACACATACAGACACACACTAACAGACACACATTCACTCACTAGCAGACACACACACACACTCACTAGCAGACACACACACACACTCACTAACAGACACACACACACTCACAGGCAAACACACTCACACTAACAGACACACACACAGTCAGACACACACACACACACACACACACACTAACAGACACCCACTAACAGACACACTCACACTCACTAACAGACACACACTCACTCACTCACAGACACACACTTACTCACTAACAGACACACTCACTCACTGACACACACAGACACACACACACACACACACACACTAACAGACACACACACTAACACACACACACTAACAGACACACT
The DNA here is from genome assembly GCF_036172605.1 of Pelobates fuscus. Lineage (NCBI taxonomy): Eukaryota > Metazoa > Chordata > Amphibia > Anura > Pelobatidae > Pelobates > Pelobates fuscus. Next base: position 41,236,356 of record NC_086321.1, on the reverse strand, counting down.
CACACTCACTAACAGACACACTCACTCACTGACACACACACACACACACACACACACACACACACTAACAGACACACAGACACACTAACAGACACACACACACACTAACAGACACACACACACACACACACACTCACTAAAAGACACACTCACACTCACTAACAGACACACACTCACTGACACACAGACACACACACACACACACTAACAGACACACACACACACACACACACACTAACAGGCACACACTAACATACACACACACACTAACAGACATACACACACACTCACTCACATTAACACATTTTTTTTATTTAACCCCCCAGCCTCCTTACCTTAGGGAATGCTGGGGGGGTTCTCCCTCTCCCTGGGGGTTCAGTGGCTGCTGGGCGGGTGGTGCTGGTGGGCGGCTGGCGAGGGAGCACTTCCCCTGAGCACTCTGCTCAGCTCCCTCGCGTGCCACAGAGTGATGCCAGGAACCGGAATATTATGTCATATCCCAGCCTCACTCTGCGGCGCGCGAGGGAGCTGAGCAGACAGCTCAGGGGAAGTGCTCCCTCACCAGCCGCCCGCCAGAACCGCACGCCCAGCAGCCCGTCTGGCATGTCAGTTAGCCGCAAGTTTAACAAGACATTTGCCCTAGGCATTTGGGGGCGTTTTTTTTTGCCGCCCCCTGGAAAATGCCGCCCAAGGCAAATGCCTTGTTTGCCTCGCGGCTAAAACGTCCCTGCCTGGACCTGGTGGTAAACTGGGACAAAAGGGATACAAACCAATGGGAACACTAATTAACAAAATAACACTCCCACATACACAGTAAAATCCCTCTCCTCTATCCTGGAGATAATTGGCTCAAGTAACCGTAGTAAACTCAATTATCTCCAGGTACAGAAAATATCTCCATTTTACAATAACAGTAAAAATACATAAAAATACATAATTCCTATTGTACTAAGCAGAACCCCCACATTCAACCTATCCCCAGATAGCTTGGATCTGAGCGCTCAATATATCCGAACAGCGCTCAGATCCAACGAACAGAATAAAATCACCATGGGGTTCAAGTGTCTATGGAAGTCTCTTTTGACCGACCACAGCCTGGCTTTCCTGCCCAAAACAGTTCCACAGAATTTGGCTGTGCGGCCGATGTATTTCCCATGATAGAGTCAAATCAAATAGACGAACGGCACCCGTTCGTGCAAATGTCAATGTTAAAGTGCAAGGTTAATGTGGCGTTCGTATTGTCAAACGGTGTTCGACTCCATTAGAAGGGTTGAAGCCCCAGAGAAGGTAAAACTTCAGTGGTGTTCGTGCCGGCGAGTATTTGATTTTAGTTCCATGAACTCGACGGCAAAACACCGCTGACCGGGTTCGGCTAAATTAAAATGGCCGCAGCCATGTGTTCGTTTGTTGAATGGCGGCCACTTCGACTACTTCAGCACTTCGGCTGTGCCACTTCAAAAGTGCAAAGCTGTTCCCATATATTTTAAAGGGGCAGCAACAGTGTATTAAGTATTAAAGTCCAATATGCCCAAAGAGGGCTTTTAAAGGGCCATACATCCCAGGGGCCATAGTCACATGGTAAAAGGCTAGCCATTAGTCCTCTCCAAGAACAAGTGGCGAAGGGCAGTTTGTCACAATTATCAATTCATAGAAATATAGAATGTGACGGCAGATAAGAACCCTTCAGCCCATCTAGTCGGCTCAATATTCTAAATACTTTCATTAGTCCCTGGCCTTATCTCACGTCTAGGATTCTATATAATAATATAATATAATATAATAATAATAATAATAATAATAATAATAATAACATATTTACTTTTTCAGTATTTATTCATACTTTGAGAATATAACACTTTCAAAAAGTTATATATATAAAAGTTGGCTATTCAGCTGTGTTGACATATATCAAGTGACACACATGGTTCACATCCTGTATGTCTGAAATGTAGGCGACTTGCAATAGAAGTTTAGGAAATTGTCTATTCACAAAAATCTGACTTGAATCCAGCTCTAAATACTGATGATGGGTAATGTTTCCAAGTCAGACTTTTTAGCCTCTCGAGGACACAGCCTCAGAAAGAAAAGGCCTGCATGATGGAACATTTCCATCATGTGTCCGTAAGGGGTTAAGGAAGGTACTTTTAATTACCTAATTAGAAGAACTGTTAATTAAAAAAAGCTCTCTAACATTGGGCAAATATTAAAGAATAATAAACAAAAATCAGAATGGGGATCCTGAAGACCCCTGAGTAATCAGAAGGCAGCTGCATGGCTACTTCTGTATTCCTCAACTATGTCCAACTATGTCCGTACGTGTGATGGGGTTAAAATAAATGACCACAAGTCTCTTGCAACCCTGGCCAAAGAAAGAACTGGATGTGTTAACTTCTCTATTCCCATAAATAGTGACTGCTCAATAGCTAATACCCTATCCTCTAGGTAAATTCTAATTTACTGAAAATTCCTAGTGCCTAATCACAACAAAGGTTAATTTTTAGATAGAAGAGCTTCTTTTTGCCTGAATAGCAAATCCTGTAACTGTCACTCACATATCGTAATTTGCGTCTTATTGTATGTTAGTATCGTATCTTAATAACGCTTTTTATTATTATTATGTTGTTAATACTGATTCCTTATTATATGTAAAAGCTGTGATTATTTTCTAGGTAACACTGCTTGCAGAATGGTTACACTGTGTATCTCTTTGTTTGTGAATGCATTCGGGCTCCCGTTGCCTCTATTTTTTCTCTTTCCTCTTCTCCTTTCTTCTGTGGCAAGTCAGACAATTTGTTGTGTTTCCAATAGTCCCCAGTATTTGCTTGCCTCCAGTTCATTCCTGCCAGTGCCCGTCTTTTCTCTCGTTACAGCCCCCTGTGGTTTAATGCATTCGCTTCACTTCTCTATTCTTTGTGCCAGCCTGCGGCTTGTCCTCTCAATATTCTCTTTAATGTGTTTGCCTTTTTTCTTCTGTTTTCTTCTGCCTGCATGGCTGCTTTTTATACTTTCAAGTCACCATTATTTATTCTTCTCTTCTCTTTACAAGCCTGCTTGACGCTCAGAATGTTCTGAATCCCTTTTCCAAGTTCGGCCCTATTTTATTCTCAGCTTTCTTTCGACTTATTTGACTTATCCCCTGCTTCTCTCTGCTTTTCATGAATAATATAGTCTGATAAAAATCCCAAATGCATTAAGAAACCCAACAATCATCGAAATGTTGCACCTATTGTTAAATGTAGGCTGCTATATTCTGTATCAAAATCTAATTCAGTGGTTAGGTAGGTCATTTACAAATATTGTTAGCAAATACAGCACTTAAACTCCCACTACTCTTGGGCAGCAGCAACGTCTATAGTATTCATCAGCCCAAATGCGTAGCTCAAATGCGTAGCTTTCAGCTAAAAGGCAAAATCTCTAATGAGGAAGAAAGGGATATTCTTAAGATCCACTACACACTTACCATCCCTTAATAAGACATACATGGGGAGGGCAGCAGCACTGTAAAATGTCTGTGTAATACAAAAGCAAATATAAACGTACACAATTAAGCCCTGTGCTCAGACTCCTACTACTCCTGAGCGGCAGCAATAACTATTTCCCCTCAAAAAAAGCAAAAGAAAGTTACCTACACTCTGTCCCAAATCCCTATGCGCATTTAAATAACTGGAGGTGTTCAGTAACACTTCACTGCTCATTAAAGTGTAAGCCCATCTGCCAAGTCAAGGCAAACCTCTTAGGTGAGTCCTACACAAACAATTCACCTTGCTGTTGTCACTTAAAAGGCAAAATCTCTAAGTATACAGAAAAGGTTATTTTTTTATAAACCACTAAACACTTATTAACCATTAATAGGACACATGGGGTGGGCGGCAGCACTGTAACATGGCCGTGTAATACAGAAGCAATTATGTGATCATCACAAATTAATGGCATGCTGTTTAAAAGAAAATACATTTATATTAACAAATGGGTTGAACCTAGATTTTATAAAAAAAAATATAGAAGCAAATTTCTAAAATAAAAATATTTTAAGTTGAAAGTAGAATTTATTTCTAAAATGTTCCTGCATTGGACAGTGTGTACTTTCATTTCAACAGCAGCCAATTTTTCACATCGATTGTGGCTTCAAATCTCACCTTTTAAATTCCCTGCCTGGAGTTTTTTTTGGCAGAACAGCAAAATCTGATTGTTAATAAGACACAAAAAGGGCATAAGCCAATAACGTAAGTGTTCCAAAAGATACTTATAACAAAACTTAGTACAACAAAAATAACATCTGATATAATAAAGGAGTTACAGATAAACAATCACAAGTAAACCGGAATTCCAAGCTATGGTTTTCTCTTGAAGACCATAAGTGGCTCGCACCCTTCACCGTGGAGGTTTAATATTTTTATGATATACTGCACTATTTGTACAAAATGGAACAATATTCTTAAAGATGATTCACATAGTGTTTTTAAAGCAAGTAGAAGTCATTGGTTATAAATGTGTGTCACAGCTGGATAAGCAAATTGACTTATAATAAGTAATATCATTCATATATATATATAAATAGATTTCCCCACCCCTGTGTGTATATATATATATATATATATATATATTTTTTTTTTTTAAATAAATGTGTGTGTATTCCTCATTCTCATGTCCTCTACCAGAGGCCTGGGAGTTTGAGGGTTCTGCGCAGTATCCTAACTGTTCCTAGAACTGCACTCTTCTGGCAAGTGATCTCAGATGTCCCACTTGGAATCTATAAAAGCCACTCTCAACTTGGGGGGTCACAAACCTGTGTGCTTCTATGACAAGTGATCTCAGATGTCCCACTTGGAATCTATTAAAGCCACTCTCAACTTGGGGGGTCACAAACCCGTGTGCTTCTATGACAAGTGGGACTACTACTGCCTTCACTGTCCACATCCTTTCTAGCTCCTCTTTCAGTCCTTGGTATTTGTCCATCTTCTCCTGTTTCTTCTTCCTGATGTTATAGTCACTGGGTATTTCCAAATCCACTACCACTGCAGTCTTCCATTCCTTGTCTAACAAAACTGTGTAAGGTTAGTTGGCCAGTACTTGCTTGTCTGTCTGGATCAGAAAGTCTCACAGGACAGGCTCTTAGCCCTGTCATTATCAACTACCTTTTTTGGTATCTCTCATTTGGACTTTTGCAGGTCCAGCCCATATTCTGTGCAGATATTTCGGTACACAATCCCAGCAACTTGGCTGTGTCTCTCAGTGTAGGCTATCCTTGCTAACATCTTGCGCTAGGCTACTATATGCTGGATTGTCTCAGATGCCTCTTTGCATAGTCTGCACATGGGTCTTGTCTCGTGTGGTAAACCCCCACTATTGATCTGGTGCTGAGTGCCTTCCTGAGCTGTTAGGATTAGTGTCTAAGTGCTATCTTTCAGTCCTGCATTTTCTAATAGTGATATGATTTTGTATTGTGAGTCACATCCACTGTCTGCCAGTGGTACACCCTATTGAGAAGTCTGTCTTGCCAAGAAACCTCCTCCTTTGCTCCATCCTCTATCTGTTGTTGTCTCACGCATTCTGTTAGCAGCTCATATATATATGAGATGTTGCACATACAGAGACATTTGCCCATGTGACTAAGGTAGCCCGGAAAATAATAAACAGCAAAACAAATTTCAAACACTGTCTGGCCCAACCAAGGTGCATGTATATGGTTGAATGATCCTGTTATATAACAAAAAAATAAGGATGGGTTTTCTTCATTTTTTTTTAACATAAACTTATTTAAAAAAAAATATATATGTATTTCCTTTTAAAACTTGATTATTACATTAAAATATAATTTTACGGTGACAGTTGACATCAAATTGTTTTAATGTCAATTAGGTGTTGTCAAATATCCCCATTTTATAATTGTAAAGCACTGCAATATATGTTAGCTCTAGATAAATGATAATTATAATAATAATAATTTTTAAAGTAGTCTGACCTCAACCTCTTATGTTTTACCCAATGACAGATCTAGGAGACATTACAATATACAGGCAAGTGGATATTGATTCTATTCACAGATCAAATGACAATTGACCAATAGAAGGAAAAAAGGAGGAGCTTAAAAAACTCTATATACTTATATATCATAGATGTTTGTACTGCCACTCCTCCTTTTCCCTCTATTGGCTACTTCTTCTAACTTAATCTGTGAACAAATTGGTACAAAAATAAATGTATTGGTTTGTCCAAATTTGTTTCCCAAAATGATTGCATGGATGATATTTCTCTGAATTAAAATGCATTATGAACGGATTTCCGCCACCCGAAAATCCAATGTTTTTTTGGGGGGGACAAATTGTTTTGGCCGAACGTAATTTTTCCACTGTGTATAAGTCAATTGAAAAGGCAAATCCAAAACTAAGATCTGACGGTCCAAACCAAGCTAACATGTGACAACAGAAATACTATTAGATCAGATTAAGCAAATCTGAAGGATCTGTAGCCAGAAATGGTGGGACATTGAAAATAGACTTTTATTTAATATTTTCTTCTTTATTCGGGCTTTTTCCTCCATTTACTACATGGATATTGAATATTGGTTCGGTAGTTTGAAACTACCGAACACCGACCACCCTCCTGGCTCATTTACTTCAAAAGAACCGACTATTAAGTGCTCCCTGGGCGGCCGCTGTTCGTATAGCCGAACGCCACGTGGAATAGAAAACGAGTGTCTGGAACTAAAATCGGACACTCGACCTCACGAACCACCGCTGAAACTACCGAACGCCTGCTTCCTTTAGTTACCGAACAGCCAGGAGAGCGCCATTCGGTAGTTTTGTTTGTACGGACAAGGGGAGCAATCGCTCCTATGAGCCAGGAGAATCCATATGAGCCAGGAGAATCCATTTGTTTTTTTACCTTTTTCTGAATTGACCGACCGCACAGGGGATATGTAATTTGTGGGGATACCTTGTGGGGAAAGGGGTGTTCCAACTTTTGGGAAAATTGTGTGCCCTCTGCCTGGAGATAATTGATGTATTCCTTAACTTATCTCAATATCTCTCAGGCAGAGGGAAGGCGTGTATTACTGTAAAACTGTATGGTGATTGGTTATTGTATTTGTTTGCTGTGGGAGGTCCTCGTGCAGGAGGATTTCTCATAAAAGCCAGTGTGTTTTCAATAAATTTCATTCCTGTTACACTCTTCATGAAGTCTAGCTCATGTTTGGGGGATATTCTATTTGCTGGGGAGAATCGTCTTGGAAGCTGCATTCATCTACACTATTCCTCTACTCCCTGCTGCAGCTATAATCACTTATGCTCAGCTATTGGGAAAGGAATAGAAGACCGCAGTACCATAACCACTGCAGGTCTTAACATCCCAAAATTGTTCAGCCTCAAATAAAGGGAGTGGTGGACACTAATCATTGCAGAAATCTTTTTTTTTCCATACACATATATTATTTGTTCTTATCAAGTCAATATTTTTTATTTTCTTTATTGCAACAAAAATCATGTGTTGTTCCCCTCCTGCCCCTATGTATCACCCTACTGCTTGTATAGGAATTTGTAGTTTTGAGGTTGATAAGTATCTGAAAACTCCAAAATGGAATGCATAATATGTATGGTTGACTAGTGATAGCTTGATTGAGTTAAATTATGAAGCTCATTCATTCTTTAGGTAAAACAATACAACAGTGTGTCAAACACAAAACACTACTTAGAATCTTAAACTGTCAAATATAAATGTAAATGTACTTTAGCGTGAGTATTTTGACAATACTAATTAAGAATATAGGAAGGTAATTCCTCAACTAAATTGCTGGTTTTAAAATGTTGCAGGTTTTAAAACGTTCAATACCAATTTTGAAACTACAATGCGATCTATACATGGTTTACTGGCAAGAGAACAGTTTGATTTGTTTAATGATTCAACCAATGAAAAGAATTTGCCCATTCGGGATCAGCGAAAATGTCACGGACAGATACCAAGTACCAACAAAAGCTTGAATACAGACACACTGCAATCATCCCTGTGATACCATGATTGGGACTTTTTAAGTTGGTGTTTTTCATTGTATACAGCATATTCCCTATACCAATAATGCACAGAGGCCCATTCGGTTTCAAATCCGTTAAAATTTTGGACAATCAATGGGTCGTCTGAATTCCTTATCTTCAAATCACCATGTGACTGAATCACGTAGTACAAAAAAAAAAAAAAGATAAATTATATGAATAAAAGATGATTTATGGTTGGAGACTGCTGATTAATATTGATTCTATTCACAGATCAAATGAGAATGGACCAATGGAAAGGAAAAAGAAGAGGACAGGTAAAAGAGCAACAACCCTATATTTATATATTATATATATAAACTATATCTATATAAATTTTTGTACTGCCTCTCCACTTTTGCCCTCTATTTGGTTACTTCTTCTCATTTGATCTGTGTACAAATTGGTGCAAAAATTAACCCATTTTCACCCTTTTGGTTCATCAAAATTGTTTTCCCAAAACGATTGCACGGATCAAATTTGTCTGAATCAAAATCCAATATGAAAAAATTTCCATAATCGAAAAATGACATTTTTTTTCCCGGGAATTTTCCACCATGCTCAGGTCAATTGAGAAGACAATGATAAAAGAACTTGAGTGCTGCCCCGCATGGATTCATAGTGCAAGCTGAAATAAAATTTGAGGATGGAATCTCATTAATAGTTATCTGGGATTGAAGACGATCGGAATTGGGATGGATCAAAAAGATTAGAATGAACAGCTGGATACTGTCTTCCTGGTTTCTCTAGATCCGGCATGCCCAAAAGGTAGATCCACAGATGTTGTAGAACTACAGCTTTCATGACACTTTGGCATTCTAATGCATTCTAAAGGTGCAAAGCATTGTGGGTGTTGTAGTTTTATAACATCTGGGGATCTACCATTTGGGCACCCCTGCTCTGCATCATTATTTTCCTCACCTGTGATTATAATATTGGTAAATTACAATCTCTGCTTGTCACTGGTGTCCATAAGCATGATCAGCCCATTTCATTAACTGTGATATCAAGAACGAAAGCTGTGAGCAGCCACGAGTCCTATCTCTGGGAATAAGTGTTGGTGACATTGATTTGTCTTTGAGGACCTTGCTACTAACTTTTTCTGTAATACGTACATTGACCCAATTCCCATTACGCACCTGTTCTTCTCTTTTTGCCTGACATCTACGATGCACCGATTACAATTTCATTGTCATCTTCATAATGCAGCTGGGCTGCCTGACTTAAATAATACAATACATTTAAAAATGGTGTAGCTTCTCTCCATCCATCTAACCAGTAATGTCTGACAGCAACAAAGCAAGCAGCAGAGGCATCATATGGACAAAATTAATTCTCCCACGAAAGAGAGGTTGAGCAGACGCCAGCTGTCTAAATCAAGTAACACTTTCTAGTCGTACAACACCTGATGATACTGCTATGTATTGGTAAAACGATTTGAAGTTGAACCAGTGGATTAAAGTTGATGTATACATTTTATAGTTTTTTTTTTATATATATTATCTTGCTATAAGTCAATGTGTCATATATTAAAAAAAAGAAAAAAAAAAGGTTTGTTCATTCAGTTCCCCAGTGCTGATGTATTTTTTATGTAGTAATAATTTAATATAATATTTCTACATAATAAGTTGAAGAAGAGCAATATTAAAATATGTGAAAAAAACTTGTCAAAAAGTGGATCAATAATCACTACTTAGCAATTTATATATGAACAAGAGAGTTGTTAATCAGCACTATAATTGCTCAGAAATAATCACAAAATACAAGTAATATACTAATCAACAGATCTAATGCAGAAAGTGCAGTTTGTGTTATTTATCATACTATTTCTTGATATTCCCCATGCACCGGTTTAGTAACTATTTTTCATTAAAGCACTCACATGCACTGTGTTATTTTTTTGGCATTTAATGTAGAGAAAAGAGAATCGATACAAAATGATGATTGCTGTAATTTTTTTTCAAGCAGTTCACAAATGTGATTTTTTTTTCTACTGCAGCTCGTTAGAAAATATCTCAATACTTTATTATCTTGTAGAAAAATAAACTTTTTTTTCCCCAAGCAAAACAGATGTAATTCTAGGACAAAGGTCTGTTTTTTTCAAGAAATAAAATACAGCAATTCTTCTAACAAATTCTCGAAAGTGAAGTAGTCGGCAGACATATGATTAGAGCTCCTTATATGTTCCTTTGATGCAAAATTGATCCGGCTGAGTCTTGATCAGAGTCTAAATTTTGTGCAAGAATTGAAATAATTATATTCCATTTTATGGTGACTACTTCTCAGGATGTAGTAATTTACTCTAAAGATACTCATGTCTTGCTTTGATAGATACTGCTTCATAGCTCATTAATACCCGATATACCCATATTATGAACATTTTATTATGGATTGGTCATATAGTTGGTCTTCTTCTCACTGCACTGCTGACTTGTCTTCAGATTGATGCACAGAAACAATTATCTAAAGACGGCTTAAGTTGTATGTTATTTTAAATATAGCTCATCATGTAAAGTCACATGAGCGTGACTTTAACTAAAGGAAACACCTGTTATAAATCCTTAGCCAACATTGCTTCTAGTGTGCTTATATATTTCCTTGTCCTATTGTTCATTTCCCATGTTTAAATTACACTTGTTCCCATGGTGTTTCTTAATCCTATAAATGTGTGAATCATCATATTTTATAGCTTCCTGTAACATGTAAAAGACTAAGGATACTTCTCTTCTTGCATCCTGATGACATTTATGGAGCATGCAGAATAGGCTTCCTGTGGTGAGACAAACTATGTCCAAGGTTGATGAGTGAGACGTTATAAATGTGTCCTACACTGACACAATACATGCTGTGTTCAATGCGATGTGCGACGCAAAGAGTCCACAATAAACTTAGTTTAGATTTATTAAAAACAATCTATAGTAAATACTATATACTACAAATAAAAGCCTAAACCAGATTGGACACGAAAATATTTTAGGGCAACTTAGGGCAACTTAAGAAAACACACACACACACACACCTTCTTTTAGAAATTATAAATATTTGGACATCTTTATTTTATTTATTTATTTTAAATAGTACATGTATGTATCCCCAGCCCTGAATTTACCTTATTTGATGTCTATATCCCTTTCTTTTGTCTTTTTTTCTGTTAATGGGCATTGAAAGTCATAAGTTGGAATTTTCAGATGACACAAAACTAGGTAAGAACAGTCTGAAAATTATATAATTTCTCTATAGAGGGATTAGAATAAATTGGGGAACTGGGCAGGCCAGTGGCAGATGAGATTCAATACAGATAAAAAAAACAAAAACATGCATTGTGGAACAAAGAACCCACAAGCCACTTATACATTAAGTGGGGCTAAGTTAGGATAACATTAAACATTAAATGACATTAAATGAAAAGGACATGAGAATAATTATAGATGACAAACTAGACAACAGTATGCAATGCACAGCCTGGCATTGTAAAAGTTAATAAGGTGCATTTGTGTATAAAAAGAGGGATTGATTCACGAGATCCAAATGTAATTTTGCCTCTTTATAAAACAATAGAAGGATTTCACCTTGAATATAGGGTGACATTTTGAGTATATAATATTTATGGAGAGATCTCTTTCCATACGCATTTGGTATTTTAGTTAATTGAAGAAGAGATTTTTTGAAACGGCTTACTAGATTTCCAATTTCTGGCTATCAATATTTTAGAGGTCATAAGACAATGAGTTGCTAGGCATTTTAGATATTTGTTGTTATGTTCCATTTGGTATGCAATAATGCTATTTCTGAGTCCCCATTCTAGTTGATAGAATCTTAAAATAGTTATAGGCCCAAATCCATAAAGGTTTAACGAAAGGGCATGACCACCAAATATGAATAAATGATCCGACTGGATTGCTACATTGACAGCAATTTGGAGCATATTGAGGGTACATTTTTAGATAGTTTAGTGGGTACCAGATACAATTTACACATAATTTTAGATTTAGACAATGAATATTCTTATGCAGTTGAGTTAGTATGGTGCACCATTCTACTTATGTTATTTCTAATTTTAGTTCTTTATTCCATGAGTTTATTATTTTTGTTAGTTTATTGTTTAATGAAATTATCATCTGGTTGGCCCTAGACATTATTTTGTTAATTTTCTTATATGAAAATAGATCTTCTATATATTTAGAATATTGTGAAGAACTATTTAGTAGAGTTGTATTTAAAACATGTTTTATTCTTATATAAGTAAAAATTTCTTTACTTGAAATTTGATATTTCAACACAATATCAGAAAATGCTTCTATTTGATCTTCTCGAATTATATCTGCTATAGCAATTACGTTGTATTTGACCATTTTTTAAAAATTGCATTTCTTCCATATTATCTTCTAACACGATCAATCTACATGATTTTGGTATTTTCTGGTTTAAAACTAGATGTTTTTAATTTCTTCCCATATTTGAATAATTTGAGCTAAAATATGTGATTTATCTTGTATTTGATTTATATGTTTTTTGTGACTGTTGCACCATAAATAATATTCTAATCTTTCAACACCCACTGTTTCCAACTCAATAATATACCATGGCTCTGTTAGCATTTGCTCTTCCTGTAGTTTGTATACATGGCATATTATGTTTGCATAATATATAGATTTAATAATAGGAAAATGTAAACCCCCTTTTTGATATTTTCTTGCTAAGACTGATGAGCTTATCCTAGGCTTTTTACCCTTCCATATATAAGATACAAAACTAGATTGCATAATTTACAACCAACTATTTGAAATTTTAAATTGAAGCAGCATAAATAAGTATGACCATTCTGGAATTATATATGAGTTAATGGTGTTTATCCTGCCAAACCAAGATGTCTCTACTGATCTCCAATCTTTCAGTGTCTTATTTGTATATTTTAATAGTTTTAAGACACTTATTTCCATTGTTCTCTCTACTTGTGCAGGAATTATTACTCCTAAATAATTTAATTATTTTTTGTCCAAATAAATTAGAATTTTCTACTCAATTCCTCAGTGGTTTGATTTTTTTATATTTATGGACATTGCCATAGATTTAGTAACATTTAATTGATAGTTTGATATTTCACTATACTTTTTTTATCTCTTGTAGCATACATGGCAGAGAAGATGTGGGTGATGATACTGATAATAAGGTATCATCTGCATATAGGGAAATTGTTATCTCTTGGTTTTCAGTGGGGAAGCCTGTTATATCCTTGTTGTCTCTAATATTTATAGCCAATGGTTTTACTGATAGGATATACAGTAGAGGGGACAAAGGACAGCCCTGTCTTGTTCCATTTTGGAGATTGAACCATCCTGCACATATATTTGCACCTATTGTTCTTGCTGAGGGTGCAGAATATAGAGCGATAATGGCATCCCGTATCCACCCCTCAAAGCCAAAATGTGTTAATATGTTTTCCAAGTATCTTCAGCTGACCCTGTCAAAGGCTTTCTCTGCATCCAATGACAGGGCCAGCAGGGGTTCGCCTCTTCATCTAGATTGATCCAAAATATCCAGAATTCTCCTTGCACACTTATTTGCTGATCTCCCAGGAACAAAATCTGATCTTTGTGAATATTTTTTTTATTACTCGCTTTATTCTTTCTGCTATAATTGAAGCATATCATTTCATGTTGGTATTTATCAACGGAATTGGTCTGTAATGACATACATCTGTTCCAGTTTTATTTGGTTTTAGTATCGGCAGAAGATTGCCTGTAGGAGCTCTTTTGCAGTATTTAATCTTTTAGCTATCTCATTAAACAACAAGATCAAAGGAGAAATCAATCTAGGTTTCAATAATTTATAGTACATATTACTAAATCCATCAGAACCTGGAGTTTTGTTAATATCTATCTTATCTATTTCTTTCTCAACTTTGTTAGAAGTGAAAGGAGTATCAATCATTTAGAGATCTATCTTTGATATCTTAGGTATATTGGTCTTTGTTAGATAATTTTAGATAATTTGTTAGATATTTTTTTTGATTTGATGGATTTAGTTTATTTATATTTCAAAGATTATAGAGAGCTATATATAGATCTGATAGATCTTTGCCTTTTTTTTCCTTCTGTTTTAGCCATTTTTATTAAGTAACCCCTCAAGATAGCCTTATATGTGCACCAGATTGTAGCTTCTAAAATGTCTGTGGAGACATTTTCTTCGTAAAAAAGTTTTTACATTCTGAGAAGTTCTTCCTTATTTTCCTCAATTTTAATTATAGCGTCATCTAATCTCCATGTAGTGAAACCTTGTATTGGAGGTTTGTCTAATTCTACCATCACATAACTGTGGTCTGACCAAGTATTCTCTTTGATCTGTATTTTTTTTTTGTTTGACGGATAGTATTTGCTTTTACTAGGCACGTCTATTCTAGAATATGAGCCATAAACTTTTGACAAATTAGTATAATCTCTCCCTTCTGGGTGGATAGTTCTCCGTGAGTCATACAGTTCACATTTTCTGCATATACTAAATATTTTTTTTAATTGTTTACCCTTTTTTTTTTTTTATCAGTTTTGGTGTATGTTTGAAAATGTATATCTTTCCTATGATCCAATACACAGTTGAAATCACCTGCTATGATTAACAAGCCTTTAGGTATTTTTTGATCTTTTTCCATAATCTTGGAGAAATTAGACATTGGATTCAAATTTGGTAAATATACATTAACGAGTGTAAACAAATTGTTGTCTATATTACAAACAACAATCGAATACCTAGCTTCTGGGTCGGCGTCTTGATATATTATTCTTACATTTAATTTACTTGAAAAAAATTGCTGTGCCTCTTTTCTTATTATTTTCTAATGATGCTTGTAAAATTGTTTGGAATTTATTCCCTCACCATTTCTGTATATAAGTTTGTTACCAATGGGTTTCTTGTATAAAACCTATTTGAATATTTTCGGTAATGAAAGAGTTATATATCATGCACCTTTTGATTGGAGTATTTAAACCTTGTGCATTTACTGACATTAACTTATATTGTAACTTATATTTTTTAGATAATATTTGAGCTCCTATTCTGATCACTAAAACCAAAATATATTTGCCTAATTTTTCTTTCCTTTCCTTTCTTTCCTTCTTTCTCCTTCCCTCTCCTCTCTCGCCTTCTTAACAGAGAGGAGGGCAGAAGCACGTGGAAAGGAGAATAGAGATGAAGAAAAATAAAATCCTCTTGTTATTATGGTAAAACATTTAGATTAATTTATAATCCCTTTTCCATCCTTAATTTTCTCTCTTTATTTGACACGTGATTTTCTTTTTTTTTTTTTACAAGATATTTTGGTGAGTATTGTATTTTTATCTATTGCAAAATTATTTTGTCTATTCATATATTTGTGTATATCTATATTTTAGCATAACTCTCTTATTTTCTGTGATGTAAAGTGCTTCTTCAAATATTTATCTAAAGTGTAACTCAAAAGTTAGTCAAGTAGTATACAATCTGTGTCATTCTTCAACTTGTTATTTTTATATCGTTTTACCTTTAACCCCTTAAGGACACATGACATGTGTGACATGTCATGATTCCCTTTTATTCCAGAAGTTTGGTCCTTAAGGGGTTAAAGTGCTCTAAGTGATTAAGTACTTTATATTTAATGATTTTTCTATTTAAATTATATTTCTTTTAAATAAACATTTTCAAAAATTGTGAAGTCTCATTATCTACTCTTTCTTCTTTATTTCCCCTATATCCCATAAAAACATTTAAAAAAAAAAAATTCATTTCACCGTCCCTCTCTCGCTGTTTTTTTCACCGCTCTTGTCTTGGGTGAAACACACTGCTCTGTCAGTAAGTTTGTTCAGCATTCGCTGTTTTCGTCTCCCACGGGATATTTCCACGCCTAGCTTGTCCGATCACTCACTACATAACCATCACTCTGCTCCACTCCTCGGTAACACCTCTCCTCACAGTGCGTGCGTCAGCATGTCATCACGTTCCTTCACCGACATGGACTTTAGTCTTTTGTCAACTCAGACAACCGTGTAACTATTTAATAACTATGCATATGTCACAGATAAGAGTGGCAGCTTATATGCTGTCACTAAGCTGTGACCCTAGTCTTAGGACAGGTAGACAAAAAATGCAGACACAAAACAGGTGCTATATGAAGAAAATCATTCATTATTCATGGAGTACATTATGCGGTTTTGAGAGGCAAATCCTCATCAACAGATGAACTGGGGACACTGTATCGAGTATCACAAATGTTGCTCTTATAACTGATGCAAAAAGGCACCGCTAGCTAGCTCCCGAAAGACCCCATCAAGTGCATTACTGATTTTGCTTAGCTGAACTGAAGACTGCATATGTTAGAAGTGAGCCAATTACCTGCATTGGTGCAAAATGAGGAATATCACTGACTCCCTTAAGAGCATGTTGAGGCTATATTCTTGTTTTTGAATGGTGCGTATTATCCTTGGTTTACATATACCCAGTGTCAAGCTGCTCACAGGTGTATTGTTGATTTCTTAGGGGATGCATCTTGGTCTCTCAAAAATCCTAATTTATTTGAGATACAATCCAGGAACCTACAGAATACTCTAAAACTAAATAAAATAAATCTCTACTATTTTCTTATGAGGAGTTGAAGAAGAGCTTATAGATAATGTATACACACCTTTAACCCCTTTAACATCAATAACTTTTCCATTGGAAAAATTTTATCATAACATTTATTTGAAAGAAGGAATGCATAGCTGGAGAAAATATATATAATATAAAACAGGAATTTAGTGTACAGGTTGCTTTTCAGGCAAACTTAGTGTCCCGGTAATATACCCCAACACGCAGGAATAGTCCAGATAGTCAAGAGACAAGAAAACAGGATTCGTCTTACCGGACCTTAGAATGGCCGGACTTAGACGAGTACAAGAAAAGACAGAGTCCAGAACAAGCCGAGGTCAAGGGGACGGAGAGACAGCGTAAAGTAGAACAAGCCGGGGACTGGTACACAGGAGGACAAACCGGCGGATAAACAAGCAAGGATAAAGAGAGAACGGAGTCAGGAACAAAGGCAAGGTCAAGCACCAAAAAACAACTGAACGAAACAAGCACTAAAGGGAACTGAACAGAAACCACGATAGGGCAAGGTGCAAAGGAAACAGGTGAGTATAAATACCCTAATGTTCACTTTGATTGGCCCGTGTCATATCCACACCCCCAAAACGTGAGTGTATGGGGAACGTGGCATGACAGGGGCCAATGGGAGACTGATTCTAATTTTGTCTCCCACTGTCTCATTAAGAGCGCGCCCGAGACGCGCGGCGCGCTCTTAGTGTCAGGCGGGACACGTGAAAGCTTCTCGCGGTCACTGCCCGCCTTCCTGATCTCGTCGTTGGATGAGCCGCGCACGGCTCGTGCAGGAGCAGGACCGCGCGCGGCGAGAAGAGAGGACCCCGGCCTGGCGAGGCGAGGAGCGTGAACAGCGCCAGGGAAATCCAACTGCGATCCTCAGGCCCATAGCCCTTCCAATGTACCAGATATTGGAGGCGACCCCGAAGAAAACGAGAGTCGAGTATAGCAGCCACTTCAAATTCCTCATGGCCTTCCACAGAAACTGGAGGGGGAGGAGGAACATGCTGAGTATAACGGTTGCACAGGAGGGGTTTTAACAAGGAGGTATGAAACACGTTAGGAATGCGTAGATTCCTAGCAAGATCCAAGGCATACGAAACAGGATTAACCACATGCAAGATACAAAAAGGACCAATAAAACGAGGAGCCAACTTCATAGAAGGCACACGAAGACGAATATTGCGAGTAGAAAGCCAAACCCGGTCCCCCACAGCATAGGATGGAGCCGCCCTGCGATGCTTGTCTGCCTGAACCTTCCGGCGAGCAGCGGAATACACCAAAGAACACTGAACCTGCTCCCAAGTATTACGTAAACCAGCCAAATGTTCATCCAGAGCTGGCATGCCCTGTAAGGAGAATGCAGCTGGAAGAACCACGGGATGCCGGCCAAAAACAACGTAAAAAGGGCTGTTACCGGAGGATTCATGAGCAGCGTTATTACGAGCAAACTCAGCCCAAGGAAGAAGGTCAGCCCAATTGTTCTGATGGTGGGACACGAAACAACGAAGATACTGCTCTAGAGATTGGTTGGCACGTTCAGCAGCTCCATTAGACTGGGGGTGGTAAGCGGAAGAAAACGAGAGAGAAATACCAATCTCTGAACAAAATGCTTTCCAGAATCTGGAGATAAACTGGCTACCCCTATCGGACACGATCGAAGTGGAAATAACATGCAACCGAAACACCTCCCTGGCGAAGATAGAGGCAAGTTCCTTGGATGAGGGCAATTTGACAAGAGACACAAAATGAGCCATCTTAGAAAAACGATCCACTATCATCAGGATGACAGTTTTACCGTTCGAAGGGGGTAATTCAACAATAAAATCCATGGATAGATTGGACCAAGGCCTCTCGGGTATGGGCAACGGATGCAACAACCCACAAGGAACTCTGTGGGAGGACTTCATACTGGCACAAGTAGTACAGGCATTAACGTAATCGGTGACGTCCTTGCGTAAGGAAGCCCACCAGAAATATCTAGAAACTGCTGATAACGTTTTAGAAATACCAGGGTGTCCAGCAGTTCTTGTGTCATGATACAATGACATAATGTCCCGTCTCTCGGGGATATCAACGAACAGTTTATCAGCAGGCCTCTCTCCAGGAGCCATGTTTTGTTTAGCCTGTATAGCCTGTAAGAGGGAAGAAGAAATAGAAAGAACAGTAGTAGCTATTATTCTGTCGGGAGGAATGACAGGGGTAACATCAATTTCTAGTTTGTCAGTAGTTTCGAATTGTCTGGACAGAGCGTCAGCTTTAGTATTACGATCACCCGGTCTGTATGTGATTATGTAATTGAAACGAGACAAAAACAGAGACCACCTGGCCTGCCTAGAAGACAATCTTTTTGCTTCACTAAGGTAGGAGAGGTTTTTGTGATCTGTTAAAATTAGTATGGGATCCCTGGTACCTTCTAGTAGAGGTCTCCATTCCTTGAGCGCCAAAATGATAGCAAGGAGTTCGCGATTGCCTACATCATAATTATTTTCCGCTTTGGACATCTGTCTGGAAAAGAAGCCACAAGGGTGTATCAGCTTCTCAGGTGAATCTCTTTGAGACAAGACAGCACCTACCCCAATCTCAGAAGCATCAACTTCAAGAATAAAGGGTAGGGAAGGGACAGGAAGCTGTAAAATAGGGGCAGAAGCAAATGAAGCCTTCAGGAATTCAAAGGCCTCAAGTGTTTCTGGTTTCCAGACATGAGTATTACCATCCTTTTTGGTCATTCTGGTTATAGGTGCTACAATGGCAGAAAACCCTTTAATAAAACGCCTATAATAATTTGAAAAACCCAGAAAACGCTGAATGGCTTTCAAACCCTGAGGTAGAGGCCATTCCATGATGGCAGAAAGTTTCTTGGGATCCATACGAAAACCCTTAGCAGAGATTATATAACCCAAGAATTGGACTTCTGATTGATCAAATGAAAATTTTTCGAGTTTGCAATAGAGACCGTTAACAAGAAGAGTTCTCAACACTAATTTAACATGCATGTGATGAGTCTGTAAATCAGTAGAATAAATTAATATGTCGTCCAAGTATACTATTACGAATGTGTGTATATACTGACGTAGGACATCATTAATAAATTCTTGAAAAACTGCTGGGGCGTTACAAAGGCCAAAGGGCATCACAGTATATTCGTAGTGACCACTCCTGGTATGGAATGCGGTCTTCCATTCGTGATCCTTTTTGATACGTATGAGATTGTAAGCACCCCTAAGGTCCAATTTAGTAAAAACCGTGGCATGTTTAAGCCTATCAAATAGTTCCGTGATCAAAGGTATGGGGTACGCATTTTTTGACGGTGATTTTATTAAGGCCCCTATAGTCAATACAAGGCCTTATGTCACGGCTTACCTTGGTGGGAGTCCAGTGTGCAGAGATATGCTCACCCTTGCAATTAAACACAGGCCAAGGTGGTCAGGGAAGAACTCACCTGGCCTGTGAGTCTGTGCACAGGGGCTGTTCAGGATAACCAGGTCGAAGTACAGACAAGGACTAGAGCAGGAGAATAGTCGTGGGTAAGCCAGTGGTCAGAGGATGCCAGAATTCAGGATAAACAAGAACAAAGCCCAGGTCAGAAGCCGAAAACTAACAGGACAACAGGAACTCGAAATAACAGGAACCAGAGTCAATGAACTGACACTGCCTTCTGGGAGAGGCAGTGTTATATACCTGGCTAACGGCCATCAGCTTCAGGTGTGCGAGAATATTGGAGCAGCCACAGATAACGGCCAGCCCCCAGTGCTGGATACAAGGCAAGATTGGACTATGGGCAATATTAGAACTGTAAGGTGGCTCTGAGGAGAAACAACAGGCCCAGGACCGCAAAGTACCCAGGTTCAAATCCCTTGTTGGGCACTTCTGGGGCGACCTTGTCTTGCAGTCTGGATGTCGCGGCGAGAACTGTGACACCTTAATTCGCCATCTTTCTTGGATACAAAGAAGAAACCAGCCCCTGCCGGGGAAGAGGATCTTCTTATAAATCCCTTTTGTAAAGATTCCTTAATATATTCCTCCATAACAAGATTCTCCTGAGGAGACAAAGGATATATTCTCCCTTTGGGAGGCATAGTACCAGGTAGTAAATTAATAGCACAGTCGTAAGACCTGTGAGGTGGCAACTTTTCAGCCTCCCTTTTATCAAAAACAGATTTAAGAGACAAGTACTGAGGGGGTATAACAGTAGGCACGGGAGGAATATTAGTAGAATTCAAAGGGGTGATTTTAAAAATACAAGACTCTTGGCAAGCATCACTCCAAGATACTATTTGTCCTGACTCCCAGTCAATAGTGGGATTATGAGTACGCAACCAAGGATACCCTAACACGAGGTGAGAGGAAGGAGAAGTAATGATCTGAAACCGAATGGTTTCAGAGTGTAACACCCCTGTAGACATATGTAGTGGTACAGTTTCATGTGTGATAACTGGAGAGCATAATGGTCTACCATCTATGGCCTCAACGGCCAAGGGTGTCTCCTTCTCTCTAGTGGGTATGTTATTCTACTTAACAAAACTGGAATCTATAAAGTTTTCGGCCGCTCTGGAATCAACCAGGGTTAGCATATTCCCTGCTATGCAGTTACTACCAAGGTGCAGGGAAACAGGGAGAAGCAATTTATTAAGAGGCAAATGTGAGGACTCTGATGTCACACCCAAGGCCTGTCCTCTATACGGTCTTAGGTGCGATAGTTTTCCGGACGTACGGGACATTCTTGTCTCATACGGCCCCTCCTACCACAATAAAGACAAAGTCCCTCCTTTCTCCTATAAAGTTTTTCAGCGTCAGTAAGTTTAGCAACCCCTAACTGCATAGGTTCCTCCTCTGACCCTTTAGATCCCTCGGGAGTCTCCGCTCTAGGTGAATTAACGGGGACAAAGCGTCTATTTCTGGACTTGGTATATAACCTGTCACGGATCCTGTTATCTATATCGATGAGATAGTCAATAAGGTCCTCTAGGGGTACAGGGAGGTCCTTAGCTGCTACCTCATCCAACATAGTTTCAGACAGGCCTTCCATAAACGCAGTAGTAAGCCCATTGTTAGTCCAATCTACCTGTGAGGCAAGGGTACGCAACTGAATAGCATAATCGGCTACAGATTTAGATCCTTGCTTAATTCTCATTAACACCCTGGCGGCATTCTTTGACCTTTTAGTCGTGTCAAATGTTCTACAAAACGCTATGAGGAAGCTATTGAAATTGTGTACCATAGGTCCATTAGCCTCCCAAATAGGATTTGCCCATTCAAGTGCCTTATCCGTAAGCTGGTGCATAAGAAAACCCACCTTAGATCTATCAGTGGGAAATGAACGTGGGTACATTTCAAAGTGGAATTCCACTTGATTAAGGAATCCCCTACATGTCTTAGCGTCCCCTCCATACCTAGGTGGCGGGGTGAGATGTGCTGAAGCATTAGGCATATTAGCTGTGTCTGGTTCAGGGGTTACAGGAGGCGCAGGCACAGGTACCGGAGCTGTTCTGGATAACAGTGTCTGGATGGCTTGAGCCATTTGATCCATACGGTGATCCTGTTCTGCGAATCTAGCCTCATGAGTGGCCATCTGTTGTCCTAAACCTGCGGGGTCCATGGCCCTATCGTAATGTCACGGTAATATACCCCAACACGCAGGAATAGTCCAGATAGTCAAGAGACAAGAAAACAGGATTCGTCTTACCGGACCTTAGAATGGCCGGACTTAGACGAGTACAAGAAAAGACAGAGTCCAGAACAAGCCGAGGTCAAGAGGACGGAGAGACAGCGTAAAGTAGAACAAGCCGGGGACTGGTACACAGGAGGACAAACCGGCGGATAAACAAGCAAGGATAAAGAGAGAACGGAGTCAGGAACAAAGGCAAGGTCAAGCACCAAAAAAACAACTGAACGAAACAAGCACTAAAGGGAACTGAACAGAAACCACGATAGGGCAAGGTGCAAAGGAAACAGGTGAGTATGAATACCCTAATGTTCACTTTGATTGGCCCCTGTCATATCCACGCCCCCAAAACGTGAGTGTATGGGGAACGTGGCATGACAGGGGCCAATGGGAGACTGATTCTAATTTTGTCTCCCACTGTCCCTTTAAGAGCGCGCCCGAGACGCACGGCGCTCTCTTAGTGTCAGGCGGGACACGTGACCGCTTTTCGCGGTCACTGCCCGCCTTCCTGATCTCGTCGTTGGATGAGCCGCGCACGGCTCGTGCAGGAGCAGGACCGCGCGCGGCGTGAAGAGAGGACCCCGGCCGGCCCCTGGAGAGGGTAAGTACTGCTACACTTAGAAACTGAAATTTAGTAAATTTACATGTTTTCTTTTTCATTAATTAATCCTTTAGAAATTTTTTTAGGGAATGAAAAGCTTTAGACCATATTCGATGTCCTTTATCTTGCAATATTTCATGCAGGGTATGAAATGTTAGTATCACATTCCATATGTTTGACAAATACAGAAAAATAAAAATGGTCAAATAACTTGCTTATTGTCTAGCCCTCACCGGACCCGGCACTTATCTGCTCCATCTGCCCACCGGACCTCGTTGCATTGACTGAGGATACTCCGGTCACTTCTGCTGACACGAAGAATGGGAGGGAGGTGCACAATGTTGAGGCTGTGTCTAGTCGTTCAGCTTGACCGAACGCTCACACACAATGGCTGAACTAGACACGCGCCCAATTTACGAACCTGTACCTCCTGACCGAACCTATTGCCTGCCTGACCTTGCTTCTGCTGCATCTTTATCTGTACTTCAGACATTTTTCAGTTGAATACTGCATTCTGGGCTCTATCTACTAAACTGTGAAACTTATAGATGTTCATAAGGATTCTCGTGGTATTACTGGCAGTACAGCTTACTGATAATGGCAACATAATATGAAAATAATGCATTTGAAATATAGAATGTGACAGCAGTTAAGAACCATTCACCCATCTAGTCTGCCTAATGTTCTAATACTTTCATTACTCCCTGGCCTTACCTGATATCTAGGATAGCTTTATGTCTATCCCATACATGCTAAAA
The DNA here is from genome assembly GCF_036172605.1 of Pelobates fuscus. NCBI lineage: Eukaryota > Metazoa > Chordata > Amphibia > Anura > Pelobatidae > Pelobates > Pelobates fuscus. The sequence goes on along the minus strand of NC_086321.1, from coordinate 41,212,704 downwards.
CTCTGTTTACCTGTACCAGTTCAGCTGGAAGGGTATTCCATGCATCCACTACCCTCTCAGTAAATTAATACTTCCTGATATCATTTTTAATCCGTTGCCCCTCTAATTTAAGACTATGTCCTAAATTATACTACTATACTCTCCATTTGAACATAATGTTACAACCAATACATATGGCTAAATCATATATTTCTAAAACAAAGGTATTTCAAAAGTTATATTGTAGTCTTTATCAATCTCTGGAATGCTAATGTACTGCTACTCAACCTCACCGTTCTCCTCCCACCCACTGAAAACTGTAGGAATGCTATAAGCAATTGAAACCTCTCTTACTGTTTGGAGAAAGAGGATGAGCTGATATTTTTAATCAGGCATTAAAGGAACACTCCAAGCACCAAACCACTATAGCTTGCTGTATTTGTTATGATGCCATGAGTGTTCTGGCACTACCCCTCATCATGGGAAGTCAAATTTTTTTAAATGCTTTGACTTCTTACTTGCAGGCTATTGGGTGCCACTCTGTGCCTTCACTACCATCTCCTGAGAATCTGAAGTTCCTGGCAGGTCTTAGCTCATTGGATGAGAGCAATGCACTTTGAGAGACAAAGAACAGACATGACAGGATTCTAGATTACAAACCACACCACTATTGGCAATATTATCCAACTTAGGCCTTGACTTAATATGTTTTCCAAGTGATTCAATGCTTTTAGTTAAACATTTTAAATGATTTATCTACAGAAGGCACCATTAAAGTCTATGGGAAATTTTGTAGATACATAATTTGAAATTTTTTCTAACAGTATTGAATCATTTGGAAAGCTTATTAAATTGAGGCCTTAGATTTGTGGTGATTGGCTGAAAGCCTTGAGCTAACCCAATCCCTAGCATTCTTTACCAACAACGTCATCTAGGTTGAATGAAATCAACACTGATAATGGAGAAATGTTTCTCAATCAATGCATCTTAAATGGGTAGGTGGAGGGGGGAAGTGGGTTTGGCACTGGGAAGACCCTTGTAGTCATTGGGCAGACTAGATGGGGACGAATGGTTCTTATCTGCCGTCACATTCTATGTTTCAATGTTTCTATGTCATGGCTGCAATCAAAGGAGCCTCCTGGATACATGGGACACTATTACCAAACATGTGGCCTACATTTAGCAAGGCTTTGGGCCTGTTCTTTGTCCCAATAAACCACTCCCACCTAAAACTCATAGGTGCAGAAAAGGCCACACAGACAAATAATTAATTTGACATAGAAGTTGGGTAGTTAGCAACTCTTTCAGTTTTGTTCCTGCTAATGATGGAGTGGCACTAGGATCCATTGATGGCTGATATCTTTTTATTCACATTTTTATTAGTGGGATATCATTTGTGGGGTGTAATATATAGTTTGTGGGCTAATTAGGAATGTTGTATTTCCAGTGTTGGTTATATTATTATAGGTATTGGGTCGTTGCCCTGTTGTAATCAGGACTGTGGGTTTGGTGTAATTGTGATGTTATTTTGGGTTTTTATATAAAGATGGATTTTATATTATTGTTTCATATTATTGTTTGCAAAACTGTACGAACCCAAGTCTGGATTGGCCCACCAGGATACCAGTAAATTTCCTGGTGCCCCGCGGCACCTGGGGGCTGCACAGTTCTAATTCTTCCCTCTTGTAGAGAGGGAGCCTTGCGGCAAGCTTGAATAACACAGCAGCAGCAGTTGCCGGCCACATGTAGGTGCCGCCGGGTGCCCTACTGGTGGCACAATCTGAGGGGGCCGGCCGCATTCAACAGTTACCATGCGGCCTGCCCTGTAGTGTATGGTGGTGCCGCTAGGCCGGCTAGTGAGTGTGCCGGTCTGGCGGCACACTCACTGATACTGACAGTCGTGCAGCTGTCAGAAAGCATAGGAGGACTGAGGATGGGGGCAGAACTGACTATCATGCTCAATTGCGGTTCCCACAATTCCCAGCACAGCCACATCATAGAGTAGTGATTACTCTATGATGTGTCCATGCTGGGAATTATGGAAACCATGAGGGAGCATGATGGAGAGAGAGAGAGACAACAGCACATTACTGTCTCTGCCTTTCTAGCAGAGCTCCAGACAAGGTCAGCCTCAGGGGGTGAAGGGGAGAAATAGTGGGGGGAGGGGGAGAAAGAGACAGAGGGAGAAGAGAGAGACACAGGGGAAAGGGGAGAAAGAGACACAGGGGGAAGAAAGAGACACAAGAGGAAGAGTGAGGCATCGGGGTAGTGCGGGAGAAAGAGGGGTAAGAGAGAGACAAAGGGGGAGTGGGAGAAAGAGGGGTAAGAGAGAGACAAAGGGGGAGTGGGGGAGAAAGAGGGGCAAGAGAGAGACAGAGGAGGAAGGGAGAGAGACAGAGGAGGAAGAGAAAGATAGGGGGAGGGGGAGAGGGGAGAAAGAGACAGAGGGGGAGTGTCACGTTCACAGTAAATGATGTGGAACACAACTGCAGATTTCTTAGGACTTTGATATTTTATTAAGACACTTAGATGGAACTGAGACTTCAGTTCCAGAATTACAGGTACTGTTTCTTTAAATAATAAACGGTTTGCTTCATTTAGCAACGACAAGGTTCAGAATTCATTAGAGTCCGTAATTCTTGTTAACAGTTCAAATTATAAGAGATTGTATACATTGGAATTATCAGTAGCAAGGCTGGTGCAGCAATACTTAAATAGTATTTGTTTTGAGGGGTGCTGTAGCAGGCTTGCTGGACAACTTGATAGCAGACTTTAGTATGAAGAAATAAGATTATCTGTAGCAAGACAGGTACAGCCGAACTTGAATAATACTTGATTTGAGGAAGGTTGTAGCAGGCTTGCTGGACAACTTGATAGCAGACTTTAGTATAGAGAAATAAGATTATCTGTAGCAAGACAGGTACAGCTGAACTTGAATAATACTTGATTTGAGGAAAGCTGTAGCAGGCTTGCTGGACAACTTGAAAGCAGACTTTAGTAAGTTGAAATAAAGCTTTAGCATTGTTAGCTCTTATCTCAGAGACTGTAAGTTACTTAACTTTCAGAAGTAGAGGGATTGTGTCCCTAGCTCTCCTCTGAGGCGGTTGCTTCAGTGAATGGTTGCAGAGAGTGCTGGCACCTGACGGTGATGAGGAGAGATGTTGGGGACTTGAATATTCCTCCAGTCCGGTCTAGTAGCATGTGGTCGTCTCCGCGAGGTATGTGAGACGGTGAGTTAGATGCGGTACGCGTTTCAATAATCCAGCGTCTATCAGCTGGTGCGGTCGCATTAAATAGCAGACCGCGTCAATGGGGGTGTGGCTAAGCTCCGTCAAACCCGGAAGCATGAGGAGACATCGGGAGGCTTAAGGCCTGACAGTACCCCCACCTTAATGAGCAACCTCAGGGTGCTATCTCAACATGGTTTAGAAGGGTAGCGTCTATGAAAAGCGGAAATCAATTTGTCAGCATGGATTCCAGAGGAGTTTTCCCAAGTATCTTCATCAATTCCATATCCCTTCCATCTAATGAGGTATTGTAAAGAGCCACGATGAACCCTTGAATCAAGAATTTTCTGAATCCCGTATTCTTCTTCACCTTGGACTAAAACAGGATCAGGAGAAGTAGTTACAGCTCCATGGAAAGGATGAGGATGATGAGTTTTAAGTAAGGATACATGGAAAACAGGATGAATTTTCAAAGTAGATGGAAGCTTCAATTCAACAACATTACAGTTGATTATTGACTTAATTGGAAATGGACCATAGATGGCCAATTTATGAAAATGTCCTTTGAGGAAAGCCAGACAAGATCCCCAATCCCATAATCGGGGGAAGATTTTTCTTTAATCTCAAAATTTTTTCTTTGAGTGGATGATGCAAATTCCAAACGTTCATGTAAAAATTTGAATAAAGATGACATGTGAGAGATTTGATTCGAAATGGAGGAGTTAGACAAAAGATTTGTTTGAGCAGGAAACAAGGAGGGATGAAATCCATAGTTGGAGGAAAATGGAGTCATTTTGCTATTAGTATGATAGGAGTTGTTGTATACGAATTCTGTCATGGCCAACCAGGTTATCCAATCATCTTGTAAGTGAGAACAGTAACATCGTAGATATTGCTCTAAGCATTGGTTGACTCCTTCAGTTTGTCCATCAGTTTGGGGATGATATGCGGATGCCTGTTTACGTTGGATATGAAGAGAAGAACATAATGTGTTCCAGAAATTGGAGGTAAACTGAGTCCCTCGGTCTAAAATGATTTCGTCAGGTAGTCCATGAAGTTTTACAATATTGTCAAGAAATAATTTTGAAAGTTCAGAGGGTGAGGGTAACATCTTTAAAGGGATAAAATGGGAGATTTTCGTGAAGCGGTCCACTACCACTAGAATGGTGGTATGCTGTTGAGAAGGGGGAAGATCCACCAAGAAGTGCATAGAAATGGATTGCCAAGGTTTTCCGAGAATCGGTAGCTTCAATAATGGACTACTTAGGTACTGAAGTCCTTGTTTGGATCTTTGGCAGATTGAACAAGTTTTAATATATGATTTAACGGTTTTGTCTTGATGAGGCCACCAATAATATATCTTGGACAATTCAAGGGTCTTTTTTATACCTGGATGATCTGCCAGGGTAGAATCATGAATAAAATTGAGTACTTGATTTCTGAAAGCAGGGGGTACGTAAATTCGGTCCTTGAAATAGTAGAGACCGTCTTTCTTTGATAGTTTAACTGATGTAGGAAGATTAAGAGTCTCTTTACTGAGTCCTTTTATATCGTCGAGAAGGGAAGATAGAGTCCCAACGACTGTATGAGGAGGAGGTTCCAGTTCGGTGTCCGAACAACAAGAGGGCATAGCTCGTTCTTTAGTAGTCTGAAAGCTTGGAATATGTTGTAAGCCTGTTTTCTTACAATAGTCAGAGTTAAAGGTGAGAGAAAAAGGGGACCAAGAAATTTGTGGGTTGTGGTTTCTTAACCAATTGATCCCTATTATAACTGGATAAAGTGGTGATGGAAGAACATCAAATGTAAGAAATTCAGTATGAGTATGATTGGTGGTTACTGTTAGAGGGATGGTTTCATGAAGTATTGGTCCCGATGAGATGAGGGATCCATCAATCACTCTAACAGGAACAGAAGTTCTTTTACGAATACAAGGAATTTTATTCTTTGTTACAAAGGCTGAGTCGATGAACACTCCATTTGCACCAGAATCGATGACAGCCTTGGTCATAATTCTTTCATTGTCCCACTGTAATATGAGAATGATAGGGGACATTTGAGTATTTGCTGTAGAGGGGAGTGCACTTAGGATGGAAGAGGCATGAGTCTGCCTACTGCCCTTTATCCGTTTCAATAAAGGGCAATCAGAGACCAAATGAACTTGAGAGGCACAATACATGCAGAGATTTAATGTACGTCGTCGATTTTTCTCTTCAGGAGTGAGGGGACTTCTTATTACCCCTATTTCCATAGGCTCGGTTGGTAAGGATGAGTTGTCAGAAGGCTTTGGAGGATGAAATGATTTTTTCCCAGTTGAAGTTGAGAGAGCCTTTTCGGCCTTTCTTTCTCTAAGCCTTCTGTCAATGCTGATCGATAGATGAATCAGAGCATTCAAAGTAGTAGGGAGTTCTATTCTGGATAGTTCATCCTTTACAGCTTCAGATAAGCCGATTCGAAATTGGTTGCGCAATGCGATGTCATTCCATTGTGTTTCTACTGCCCATCTTTTAAATTCAGCGATATAATCTTCAACGGGTCTATGTTTTTGCAGCAAGGTTCTAATTGTTAATTCAGCAGTATTTTGTTTGTATGGATCTTCATAGAGAAGAGACATGGCTTTAAAGAATTCCTCCAGTGAATCTAAGATGGGGTCATCATTGTCCAAAAAGGAATGGGCCCAGGACATAGGTTCACCTCTCAGAAATTAGATAACTGAAAAAACCTTAGATCTTTCTGTGGGATAAGATCTAGGTTTTAAAGCAATCAATAATTTGCAGGAATTAAAAAACTCCCTATATTTGTAACGATCACCATAGAATTTTTCAGGGTTACATACAGCAGGATCGCTAGTTGAGTGCAGAACAGTATGAGGAGAATGCGTTTGTAAGTCTCTGACATAAGTGAGAATTCTTTAATTTGTAACCTGCAGGTCTTGCACACCTTGGTTAAGTGAATCGACTCGTTGATTCAGCAACAATACTTTAGAATCGAAATCTGCTGGTTCCATTACAAAGGCTGGATTATTCTGTCACGTTCACAGTAAATGATGTGGAACACAACTGCAGATTTCTTAGGACTTTGATATTTTATTAAGACACTTAGATGGAACTGAGACTTCAGTTCCAGAATTACAGGTACTGTTTCTTTAAATAATAAACGGTTTGCTTCATTTAGCAATGACAAGGTTCAGAATTCATTAGAGTCCGTAATTCTTGTTAACAGTTCAAATTATAAGAGATTGTATACATTGGAATTATCAGTAGCAAGGCTGGTGCAGCAATACTTAAATAGTATTTGTTTTGAGGGGTGCTGTAGCAGGCTTGCTGGACAACTTGATAGCAGACTTTAGTATGAAGAAATAAGATTATCTGTAGCAAGACAGGTACAGCTGAACTTGAATAATACTTGATTTGAGGAAGGCTGTAGCAGGCTTGCTGGACAACTTGATAGCAGACTTTAGTATGGGAAATAAGATTATCTGTAGCAAGACAGGTACAGCTGAACTTGAATAATACTTGATTTGAGGAAGGCTGTAGCAGGCTTGCTGGACAACTTGATAGCAGACTTTAGTATGAAGAAATAAGATTATCTGTAGCAAGACAGGTACAGCTGAACTTGAATAATACTTGATTTGAGGAAAGCTGTAGCAGGCTTGCTGGACAACTTGAAAGCAGACTTTAGTAAGTTGAAATAAAGCTTTAGCATTGTTAGCTCTTATCTCAGAGACTGTAAGTTACTTAACTTTCAGAAGTAGAGGGATTGTGTCCCTAGCTCTCCTCTGAGGCGGTTGCTTCAGTGAATGGTTGCAGAGAGTGCTGGCACCTGACGGTGATGAGGAGAGATGTTGGGGACTTGAATATTCCTCCAGTCCGGTCTAGTAGCATGTGGTCGTCTCTGCGAGGTATGTGAGCCGGTGAGTTAGATGCGGTACGCGTTTCAATAATCCAGCGTCTATCAGCTGGTGCGGTCGCATTAAATAGCAGACCGCGTCAATGGGGGTGTGGCTAAGCTCCGTCAAACCCGGAAGCATGAGGAGACATCGGGAGGCTTAAGGCCTGACAGGGAGAGAGAGACACAGGAGTAGGGGGAGAAAGAGACAGAGGAGGCAGAGAGAGAGAGAGGAGAAGAGGGGAGAAATGACAGAGGGGGAGAGAGACACACAGAGGAGCGGTGAGGGGGAGAAAGAGGCACACAGAGGCTCTGCGGGAAGAAAGAGGCACACAGAGGCTCTGCTGGAAGAAAGAGGCACACAGAGGGACTGGGGGAGGCAAAGAAATACACAGAAGGTTTGTTAGGGGGACAAAAAGACATACAGAAGGGAAGGGGTCAAAGTGACACACAAAAGGTTTGTGAGGACAAAGATGGGCTGGGGAGAAAGATGCACACATATGGACTGGGGGAGACAAAGAGACACACAGAAGGTTTGCTGGGGGGGCATAGACACACACAAAAGGGTCTGGAGGAAAGAGACATACATACAGAGGGCTGGAGAAGGGTATACAGAGACACACAGGGGCTGGGATGAAGTAAAAGATACACAAGGGGGGTTGTAAGAGACACAAAGAAGAAAAATTGGAGACAAGATACACTAAACGATTAAAAAAAAATCAAAAGAGGAAATAAGAAACACAAAAAATGTCAAGAAATTCAAAAGGGGGTTAAGATAAACACAAGAGAAGATGCATTTTTGAATGTGTGTTTTTGGGTGGGGATGCATTTTCATCTGTGCTGGCGCGACGCATTATAGTACTGGTATAGAATTTTTTCCAGGACTGCTTTTAGTTCCCAGTCCGGCCCTGGACGAACCTATAAATCATTATTTGGGCTATTTTACACTTAGGTGTGTGGCTCACAACCCTCAGTTTATTTCAAAGGCTTGAAATTTAACAGAGAATCCCAGGCAATATAACTCCTACAGCTAGTGTCTCTTTCATACTACATTATTTCTACTATTAAAAATACAGTCTCAATAGTTTTGCCACTTACGAATAATAGAAATTTGCTGTAAAATATAACCCATATAACATGAGATATCCAACCTAGTTTTACCAATGCAGAACTTGGGAATGTCTTTAAGGGTTAATTTTTTGGATATAGTGAAAACAAATAGTATCATTCTTTTTAAACACAAATGCATGCATTCCCTCGTTGTAACACTAGGCTAATTTTGACAGTAATCTAGCAATTCTTTCCATGCTTCGCCTGTCTCTATAGGTAACGAATACATTGAGATAACATTTTATAATTGAATAGATGTGTAAAAGTAGTCGGCCTTTTGTAAAAGAAGCAGCAAACCTCCCAGTTTGCAATCTAGAATTCTTTCTTTGCCTCCCCGATCCTGTTCACTGTCATTGTTTCTGGAGTAAATTCAGATCTTTATTGACGCTGGTTTACTTTCAATGACATTTAATTCTTCAGTTATTCCTCCATTAGTTAAAGCCAGAAGCTGACCCTTACATTTTACGGAATCTCTCATCTGTCCTTCTGCTGTGATGCTCCCTTTATTCCATTGCCTGCCTAACTCCCAGACGCCCTTTGCATTCGAGATCTCATTCATTGTCCTTTTCTCTGCTTTTTATAGATTAAAAGGTTGGCCAAGATAGATTAAACTCTCACATTTACCTGAGTAAGAAAAGGCTTTCCAATGCGTCTGTTTTGGCCTTAATTTTGAACATCAATGGCTGATTCCTAACTCTTTAGTGCATACTTCCTAATCTTACCATGCGTTGTCTAACAGGGCGCACAAGCTGTGGGTCTGGGAATGAAATACGAATATTATGGCTTTTCTCACAATTCTAATAGAGACTCACATAGTTCTATTATGACTCTTATCTCAAGATACGAGGTGAATACATTTAAATAATGTCATACACAGAGAACAAAATATTAGTATGTATTATTTTTAAAAATTTCAAATGCCATTGCATTAAGATAATGCAAAATAGAATACCAATTCAATATGTAAACTTTGATACTGAAAAGAAATTACAATAATACAGACATTGCAAGCACTAAAACCAGCACAGTTCAATGTAATGATTGTGGTGCAAATAGACTATACCTGCAGTCTGACAAGAGAAAAGGCAGTGTTTACATCAGTTAGTCAATAGAGGGATTTTCTGGTGCGGTCTTGCAGTCTTTGCATGAAGATGCAGAATTCCTATCATACAGGGACACTAGAGACACCCAGACCACGTCAGCTAATTGAAGTGGCCTGTGTACTGTGTCCCTATTGCACTTGGTGCTGCAATTTTAAAGACTGCAGTTCCAGAGAAACTGCAATGTTTACATTGCAGCTCTAAGTCTGCCTCCAGCGACTGTCTGGGAGGCCACCACTGGAGGAGCTTCCTCCATCCAAACGGACCTTTGGTCCGGTATCTGACACTGGACATCCTCACTCTCTGCATGAGGACACCCAGCGTCAGATTTGTACCCATAGGATAGCATTGATTCAATGCTTTCCTATGGGGAGGTCTAATGCACGTGCGGCATTTGCAGGGCATGCGCATTAGCGCCCACTCGTCAGAGGGCCGAGGAGATGGAGTCATGACCCAGCACCGATATCCCTTGGTGCTGGTGTAAGCTAAGTAAATAAATTATTTTTAAAGGAAGTGAGGGGGGTGAGGAGGGGAAGGGTGTGAGGCAGAGGGAGCTATAGTGCCAGGAATACAGCTTTGTATTCCTGGCACTTATAGTATCCCTTTAATATGTGTGTGTGGTGAATCTAAATAGATAGAAAAGCACTCTTAAAAACTCTAGAAATACATGTTTTTATTACTAATGTTAGAGTGTTCATTTAAAAAGCATAAGAAGAAATAATGTAATGATACAATACATACATAGACCAGGAAAAGCGTGAACCTACTGATGACAAACCTGACTGGAAAGTGTGAGGATGTCCAGCGTCATTTTACGTCAAATTCAGTGAAACTCCAGGAGCCTCTAGTGGCTACAAGAGGCAGTCTTAATCCTTTAATGTGAGCATTGCAGTTTTTCTGATACTGCAATGTTTTACATTGCAGGGTTAAGAGAAAAGGTCAATGAGATGAAGTGGTGTGGGTGCCTATAGTGTCCCTTTAATTTCTGTTTTTACTTGTTACTGTATTTTCATATCACTACTGAAGTCTGCCATCTACCACTGACAATACAACAGAGCAATGATCATCAGTTATTCTTCACATTGACGTTTGCAGAGACCTCCTCATGTAATTTGTATTTATCCACGAGTCAGTAGCTAGGAGCTATAAAACCTGTAATCATTTTTTTCTCACCTACGCTTTCTCATGTTTAATAACCTTTTACCGCAGCCTATTTAACCCCTTAAGGACACATGACAACTTATTCCAGAAGTTTGGTCCTTAAGGGGTTAAACCAGTCAGTGTTAGAGTAATTGGATTATATAATAAAAGAATAAATATTGTTTCAAATTCCTACTTCTAAAAAACATATGCCCTTAACTTTGCATTAAATCACTCTTATTTTTACAGTAAGGTTTTGCCACTTTTTAATGCACAATGCACGGTGTCTGAGAATGAAAAAGTCAGCAGCAGGAATGTGATTTTATTTGAGAAGATATCAGCATTTTTTTGTTCTTTTTGCACTTACTTGATAAATGATCATTGTCATTCTTTTCATGGCTCCAGGATTACAGAAAGTGTAGTGTAAGCTGCTTTGGTCACATCTTGCATTCAGACTGATGAATATTGCAAGTACAATAACATTTAAACTGGGGGATTGAAACAGGCAATGATCTTATTACCAGGCCCTTGAGTTTAAGGAGTGTATTCAATAAAATGTATTGCAACTTCACTCCTCAGTACGAAATTAGCAGAGCTGTTTGATTGGAACGGGAAGTTAACAAGATTTAAGAGGTGATGATTCTGGCTGAGATATCTTACATACATTCATAGACGTTACTTTGAAAATATCTTGCCAAGTACTGTTACAAAGAACATTAAAAAGTGCAAGTACTCTGTTTGATAAACTCCATATTATCATTAATGTTATTTAAAAAGTTGTACAACAGGTGGACTAATAAACAAACTAATAGTTGCCACAAGACAAGTTGGAATACCAAACGGAAAGGTAGTCGCCGTACACATAAAGTAATAAAATGTGAGCAGGATGTTGCTTTGCTGCAGATGATTTGGATAGAGTGGGGTACTGGGCACTAAAATGGCAGATTAAATTTAATGTAGAGAAATGCAAAGTTATGCACTTCAGGGTCAAGATTGGACAAGCAACTTAAATCCTAAATGGTAGTGAATTAGGGATAACCACACACGAGAAGGATTTGGGAATTGTTTTAGGCAACAAATTGGGCAGCAATATGCAATGTCAATCTGCCGTTGCTAAGGCCAGTAAGGTTTTGTCATGTATAAATAGGGGCATAAATTCTCGGGATGAAAATATAATTTTGCCTCTTTATAAATCGCTGGTAAGACTACACCTTGAATGTGCTGTGCAATATTGGGCACCTGTTTTAAAGAAGGATATCATGGCACTAGAAAAAAGTGCAGAGACGAGCTACAAAATTGATAAAAGGAATGAAGCATTTTAGATACAAAGAAAGGTTAAAAAATGTAAATCTCTTTAGTTTGGAAAAACGTTGCCTCAGAGGGGATATGATAACATTATACAAATATATTCGGGCCAGTACAAACCATTATCTGGAAATCTATTCATAAATCTATTCCTATACATAGGATACAAGGTCACATAGAAACATAGAATGTGACGGAAGATAAGAACCATTCGGCCCATCTAGTCTGCCCAATTTTCTAAATACTTTCATTAACTTTCATCACGCATTTAGGCTGGAAGAAAGGAGATTTCATCTAAGGCAAAGAAAAGGTTTTTTTTTTTTTTTTACAGTAAGAGCAATAAGGATATAGAATTCTCTGCCTGAAGAGGTGGTTTTATCAGAGTCCATACAGATGTTTAAACAGCAATTGGATAAATACTTGCAAAAACATAACATACAGGGATATAATTTCTAATTAGTGGGGTAATAGCTGCTTTATCCAAGGAGATATCTGACTGCCATTTTGGTGTCAAGAAGGAATTTTTTCCTAGTTTGTTGCAAAATTGGAAGTGCTTCAGACTGTTTTTTTTGCCTACTTTTGGATCAACAGCAAAAACATATGTAAGGAAGGCTGAACTTGATGGACGCAAGTCTCTTTTCAGCTATATAACTATGTAACGATGTAATTTCCATTTTATTATACACAGTTTTCATACAAAATCTTCCATTCTCACATTCCACAAGAAGCTTAGAAATGGAAAACATATTTAAGTTTTCCAGATTTCTTGTAGACACCAAGAAAAACAAAAATATTCTAAAAGTTTGGGGACTACAGTTTCGGTATAATCCTCACGTGTAAATTTTCTTAATTAGTATTCCATACAACATGTGTTGGTCTGTACTTATTTTTTTTTGTATTTTGTGGGTACCAATAATACTGTAGTACAGGGGTAGGCAACCTTTGGCAATCCAGATGTTGTGGACTATATCTCCCCTGAAGCTTTGCCAGCATTATATCTGCCAGAGAATTATAGCAGATGAGGAGACATCGGGAGGCTTAAGGCCTGACAGGGAGAGAGAGACACAGGAGTAGGGGGAGAAAGAGACAGAGGAGGCAGAGAGAGAGAGAGGAGAAGAGGGGAGAAATGACAGAGGGGGAGAGAGACACACAGAGGAGCGGTGAGGGGGAGAAAGAGGCACACAGAGGCTCTGCGGGAAGAAAGAGGCACACAGAGGCTCTGCGGGAAGAAAGGCACACAGAGGGACTGGGGGAGGCAAAGAAATACACAGAAGGTTTGGTAGGGGGACAAAAAGACATACAGAAGGGAAGGGGTCAAAGTGACACACAAAAGGTTTGTGAGGACAAAGATGGGCTGGGGAGAAAGATGCACACATATGGACTGGGGGAGACAAAGAGACACACAGAAGGTTTGCTGGGGGGGCATAGACACACATATAAGGGTCTGGAGGAAAGAGACATACATACAGAGGGCTGGAGAAGGGTATACAGAGACACACAGGGGCTGGGATGAAGTAAAAGATACACAAGGGGGGTTGTAAGAGACACAAAGAAGAAAAATTGGAGACAAGATACACTAAACGATAAAAAAAAAATCAAAAGAGGAAATAAGAAACACAAAAAATGTCAAGAAATTCAAAAGGGGGTTAAGATAAACACAAGAGAAGATGCATTTTTGAATGTGTGTTTTTGGGTGGGGATGCATTTTCATCTGTGCTGGCGCGACGCATTATAGTACTGGTATAGAATTTTTTCCAGGGCTGCTTTTAGTTCCCAGTCCGGCCCTGGACGAACCTATAAATCATTATTTGGGCTATTTTACACTTAGGTGTGTGGCTCACAACCCTCAGTTTATTTCAAAGGCTTGAAATTTAACAGAGAATCCCAGGCAATATAACTCCTACAGCTAGTGTCTCTTTCATACTACATTATTTCTACTATTAAAAATACAGTCTCAATAGTTTTGCCACTTACGAATAATAGAAATTTGCTGTAAAATATAACCCATATAACATGAGATATCCAACCTAGTTTTACCAATGCAGAACTTGGGAATGTCTTTAAGGGTTAATTTTTTGGATATAGTGAAAACAAATAGTATCATTCTTTTTAAACACAAATGCATGCATTCCCTCGTTGTAACACTAGGCTAATTTTGACAGTAATCTAGCAATTCTTTCCATGCTTCGCCTGTCTCTATAGGTAACGAATACATTGAGATAACATTTTATAATTGAATAGATGTGTAAAAGTAGTCGGCCTTTTGTAAAAGAAGCAGCAAACCTCCCAGTTTGCAATCTAGAATTCTTTCTTTGCCTCCCCGATCCTGTTCACTGTCATTGTTTCTGGAGTAAATTCAGATCTTTATTGACGCTGGTTTACTTTCAATGACATTTAATTCTTCAGTTATTCCTCCATTAGTTAAAGCCAGAAGCTGACCCTTACATTTTACGGAATCTCTCATCTGTCCTTCTGCTGTGATGCTCCCTTTATTCCATTGCCTGCCTAACTCCCAGACGCCCTTTGCATTCGAGATCTCATTCATTGTCCTTTTCTCTGCTTTTTATAGATTAAAAGGTTGGCCAAGATAGATTAAACTCTCACATTTACCTGAGTAAGAAAAGGCTTTCCAATGCGTCTGTTTTGGCCTTAATTTTGAACATCGATGGCTGATTCCTAACTCTTTAGTGCATACTTCCTAATCTTACCATGCGTTGTCTAACAGGGCGCACAAGCTGTTGGTCTGGGAATGAAATACGAATATTATGGCTTTTCTCACAATTCTAATAGAGACTCACATAGTTCTATTATGACTCTTATCTCAAGATACGAGGTGAATACATTTAAATAATGTCATACACAGAGAACAAAATATTAGTATGTATTATTTTTAAAAATTTCAAATGCCATTGCATTAAGATAATGCAAAATAGAATACCAATTCAATATGTAAACTTTGATACTGAAAAGAAATTACAATAATACAGACATTGCAAGCACTAAAACCAGCACAGTTCAATGTAATGATTGTGGTGCAAATAGACTATACCTGCAGTCTGACAAGAGAAAAGGCAGTGTTTACATCAGTTAGTCAATAGAGGGATTTTCTGGTGCGGTCTTGCAGTCTTTGCATGAAGATGCAGAATTCCTATCATACAGGGACACTAGAGACACCCAGACCACGTCAGCTAATTGAAGTGGCCTGTGTACTGTGTCCCTATTGCACTTGGTGCTGCAATTTTAAAGACTGCAGTTCCAGAGAAACTGCAATGTTTACATTGCAGCTCTAAGTCTGCCTCCAGCGACTGTCTGGGAGGCCACCACTGGAGGAGCTTCCTCCATCCAAACGGACCTTTGGTCCGGTATCTGACACTGGACATCCTCACTCTCTGCATGAGGACACCCAGCGTCAGATTTGTACCCATAGGATAGCATTGATTCAATGCTTTCCTATGGGGAGGTCTAATGCACGTGCGGCATTTGCAGGGCATGCGCATTAGCGCCCACTCGTCAGAGGGCCGAGGAGATGGAGTCATGACCCAGCACCGATATCCCTTGGTGCTGGTGTAAGCTAAGTAAATAAATTATTTTTAAAGGAAGTGAGGGGGGTGAGGAGGGGAAGGGTGTGAGGCAGAGGGAGCTATAGTGCCAGGAATACAGCTTTGTATTCCTGGCACTTATAGTATCCCTTTAATATGTGTGTGTGGTGAATCTAAATAGATAGAAAAGCACTCTTAAAAACTCTAGAAATACATGTTTTTATTACTAACGTTAGAGTGTTCATTTAAAAAGCATAAGAAGAAATAATGTAATGATACAATACATACATAGACCAGGAAAAGCGTGAACCTACTGATGACAAACCTGACTGGAAAGTGTGAGGATGTCCAGCGTCATTTTACGTCAAATTCAGTGAAACTCCAGGAGCCTCTAGTGGCTACAAGAGGCAGTCTTAATCCTTTAATGTGAGCATTGCAGTTTTTCTGATACTGCAATGTTTTACATTGCAGGGTTAAGAGAAAAGGTCAATGAGATGAAGTGGTGTGGGTGCCTATAGTGTCCCTTTAATTTCTGTTGTTACTTGTTACTGTATTTTCATATCACTACTGAAGTCTGCCATCTACCACTGACAATACAACAGAGCAATGATCATCAGTTATTCTTCACATTGACGTTTGCAGAGACCTCCTCATGTAATTTGTATTTATCCACGAGTCAGTAGCTAGGAGCTATAAAACCTGTAATCATTTTTTTCTCACCTACGCTTTCTCATGTTTAATAACCTTTTACCGCAGCCTATTTAACCCCTTAAGGACACATGACAACTTATTCCAGAAGTTTGGTCCTTAAGGGGTTAAACCAGTCAGTGTTAGAGTAATTGGATTATATAATAAAAGAATAAATATTGTTTCAAATTCCTACTTCTAAAAAACATATGCCCTTAACTTTGCATTAAATCACTCTTATTTTTACAGTAAGGTTTTGCCACTTTTTAATGCACAATGCACGGTGTCTGAGAATGAAAAAGTCAGCAGCAGGAATGTGATTTTATTTGAGAAGATATCAGCATTTTTTTGTTCTTTTTGCACTTACTTGATAAATGATCATTGTCATTCTTTTCATGGCTCCAGGATTACAGAAAGTGTAGTGTAAGCTGCTTTGGTCACATCTTGCATTCAGACTGATGAATATTGCAAGTACAATAACATTTAAACTGGGGGATTGAAACAGGCAATGATCTTATTACCAGGCCCTTGAGTTTAAGGAGTGTATTCAATAAAATGTATTGCAACTTCACTCCTCAGTACGAAATTAGCAGAGCTGTTTGATTGGAACGGGAAGTTAACAAGATTTAAGAGGTGATGATTCTGGCTGAGATATCTTACATACATTCATAGACGTTACTTTGAAAATATCTTGCCAAGTACTGTTACAAAGAACATTAAAAAGTGCAAGTACTCTGTTTGATAAACTCCATATTATCATTAATGTTATTTTAAAAGTTGTACAACAGGTGGACTAATAAACAAACTAATAGTTGCCACAAGACAAGTTGGAATACCAAACGGAAAGGTAGTCGCCGTACACATAAAGTAATAAAATGTGAGCAGGATGTTGCTTTGCTGCAGATGATTTGGATAGAGTGGGGTACTGGGCACTAAAATGGCAGATTAAATTTAATGTAGAGAAATGCAAAGTTATGCACTTCAGGGTCAAGATTGGACAAGCAACTTAAATCCTAAATGGTAGTGAATTAGGGATAACCACACACGAGAAGGATTTGGGAATTGTTTTAGGCAACAAATTGGGCAGCAATATGCAATGTCAATCTGCCGTTGCTAAGGCCAGTAAGGTTTTGTCATGTATAAATAGGGGCATAAATTCTCGGGATGAAAATATAATTTTGCCTCTTTATAAATCGCTGGTAAGACTACACCTTGAATGTGCTGTGCAATATTGGGCACCTGTTTTAAAGAAGGATATCATGGCACTAGAAAAAAGTGCAGAGACGAGCTACAAAATTGATAAAAGGAATGAAGCATTTTAGATACAAAGAAAGGTTAAAAAATGTAAATCTCTTTAGTTTGGAAAAACGTTGCCTCAGAGGGGATATGATAACATTATACAAATATATTCGGGCCAGTACAAACCATTATCTGGAAATCTATTCATAAATCTATTCCTATACATAGGATACAAGGTCACATAGAAACATAGAATGTGACGGAAGATAAGAACCATTCGGCCCATCTAGTCTGCCCAATTTTCTAAATACTTTCATTAACTTTCATCACGCATTTAGGCTGGAAGAAAGGAGATTTCATCTAAGGCAAAGAAAAGGGTTTTTTTTTTTTTTTTACAGTAAGAGCAATAAGGATATAGAATTCTCTGCCTGAAGAGGTGGTTTTATCAGAGTCCATACAGATGTTTAAACAGCAATTGGATAAATACTTGCAAAAACATAACATACAGGGATATAATTTCTAATTAGTGGGGTAATAGCTGCTTTATCCAAGGAGATATCTGACTGCCATTTTGGTGTCAAGAAGGAATTTTTTCCTAGTTTGTTGCAAAATTGGAAGTGCTTCAGACTGGTTTTTTTGCCTACTTTTGGATCAACAGCAAAAACATATGTAAGGAAGGCTGAACTTGATGGACGCAAGTCTCTTTTCAGCTATATAACTATGTAACGATGTAATTTCCATTTTATTATACACAGTTTTCATACAAAATCTTCCATTCTCACATTCCACAAGAAGCTTAGAAATGGAAAACATATTTAAGTTTTCCAGATTTCTTGTAGACACCAAGAAAAACAAAAATATTCTAAAAGTTTGGGGACTACAGTTTCGGTATAATCCTCACGTGTAAATTTTCTTAATTAGTATTCCATACAACATGTGTTGGTCTGTACTTATTTTTTTTTGTATTTTGTGGGTACCAATAATACTGTAGTACAGGGGTAGGCAACCTTTGGCAATCCAGATGTTGTGGACTATATCTCCCCTGAAGCTTTGCCAGCATTATATCTGCCAGAGAATTATAGCAGATGTAGTCTGAATTACCAAAGGTTGCCTACCCTGCTTTAGCAGATAGCTCAGCGGTATTTAGCAGAAGAGTGGACATATTTTCTTGGAAGCTTCCATGATGGGGAAAGCTGCTGTGCGATTCTGCTATGAAAAGTGCTTTGTTGATTAGAGGAAACACAAACAGATGTTTTTATTTTTATTTCTTTCGTGTAGGTGGCACTAGCTTCATCATGTCGGAGATCAGGCACATATTATGGATCCCACTAGAATTTTTTTTTTCATATTCTGCATCAGTCTAGTGGAATTGAGGGTGTCTTTAGAGGATGAGGACATCACCTGGGGACTTCTTGCCTAAATATGGCTTAGTAACTGATGCACTTGCCCCACGCTAACCTGAGAAGAATGGATTCAGTCCACTAATCTGCTAGCTAATGTAATTATGCAATCAGATTAAAATAAAATTCAAAAGAAATTGCCTTATCTATGTCATACCTTACATAAAACGTATTGGTCAACTCTCAGCCAATTATGGGACAACAATGTAACATTTTTAGACATACGAGTACTCTAAAAAACAATTGAAACTGTTATTTATTTCTTTGTTTCATGTGCCACGATTTGGAGCACAGATCTAACGCACGGATAACAGTGATAAACGACAGGAATTGAATACAAAGCAAGAGACGGGGACATACACTGCAAGAGGAGACAGGAGATTGGATTGGTTGCACTAAATAAAATTAGATAAATTTTTGTGAATTATGCAAACTCAACATTAAAAAAAAAAAAACATACGTTTGACTGAGAAGAAGACAGTAGAAAATGGCTGTGAGTGAGAGGGAGTGTGAGAAGAGGGCATTACAATACAGGATAAAGAAGAGAAACAGACTGGAGGGAGGTGCAGGGCAGGAAGGAGAGCACATGGAACTCGACAATGGAAGGAGGATGCAGAAATGGATGCCTAGTAGAAAGGATTGAGAGAGCCTTTCTACACAAACAGATACACTATAGACAGGGCTTCCAGAAACACAGGGGTACAATGACTTGAAGGAATAAACACAGTAAGGGACAGAGCAAGGAAAGTCATGCACCGGCCATTCATATGACAACCGCGTCAGGGCAGGCAGAGGCTGGCAGAGGCAGGCATGAAGAGAATGGAGAGCACCCTCAAAATAATACTTACAGTTGTTCATATTCTTTACTCCTGAAAAAAAACTTGCATTTACCATCCTGCTAATTAATGTAGGCTCCACTGAGCAAAACCCACCAAGTTCAAATGATTTTAAATTAATAAACAGAACGGCTAAAAAACTGCATTGCAAAATAAACATTCTGGGTAATATGTGAGAATTTAAATTCTCACATATACTGCAGGGTAGGATAGCCTCCAGGTTACCTCCGATTCCTTGGGAACACGGCTTGAGTTTTGTTGTGGGTCCCCCACATGTTGTGGGAGCAGTGATGTACTTGGTTTTCTCATCCTTAAAAGAGATCCCCAGGGCTTGGCACTGAACGGATGAGTCCCGTACATGCGTGGTCAATTTAGGCTACCTAGTTTCGATTGTCTGTGAGGGACGGGATTGGCAGTGTAGATTAGAGGGGACTTAGAATAAGTTTGTTTAATTTAGGTGCCATTTAATATTTTAGAGTAAATAAGGGTTCAGGCACTCCTGGATAACAGAAATAGCAAATTTATTGGGGCAAAACAGCAATGTTTTGATCCTACCGGGTCTTTATCTTTATCTTGATAACGACCTGGTAGGGTTGAAACGTTGCTGCTTTTGCCCCAATAAAGCTCCTATTTCTGTTATATCTTAGTGCCTGAACCATTATTTACTCTGCATGTCTCGGAAGGGAGGCCTGGCCAGCCCTGGCTTCGGAGCACCTTGCTTATTTGGAGAGTGCCGTATTCAGTACACCTCTACTATGTAAAATTTTAGAGTCAGGGTAGGCATTCAAATAGCATTCACCAGCATTGGCACTGTTGATTCCTCCTGGGCTAAAAAAAACTTGGCTGCAGTGTAGATAAACTTCAAAACTATAAGAATTAAATAGACTTTTTTGTGCCTAAAAAAACAGCCCCCCTCTTTCACTTGGCGAAGCCGTGTACTAATTCAAGTTTCATAAACCGGGCTTTAAAATTGAAACTTATTACTCTAGATTTATTTGACTCAAGCAAAGTAACAAGGTTTAATATATCTGTCAGCAGAGTCGTGCGTGGCCAGTTCCATTCATAGCAAAATCACATAACAGATCATTCTATTTACACGTTTATTTATTTATTTTCGCTCTCCCCGTGCTAATGGAAGTGGCATGAATAATGCGAATCCATTTTCCGCTTTGCAAATCAACTGTTGCATTTTTTTTAAATCACATTTCTATTTAATTACTTTGTTTTGTTAGAAGATAAATGGTTTTATTTAGAAGCTTCCAAATCATTTGTCAAATTATGCATTGAAAAGTAATGAGAACTGATCCCGAATATCATATATTTCTTGACTTGTGAAGACATTGTTTTACTCTGCCAAGAAACTAGCAATTTCACATAATTAGGGAAGCTGCCAAGATTCTGTGACATAAACAAGTAACTAATAGACCCTTCAACATTCTGGGGTTTGTTCCAGGCGAAAGAAAATATCAGCTTGTCTGAGGGCCGGTCAGATTTTACAGTGAAGATCACGTGTGATATTTTCACCAGCTTTCATATTACCTTACATTTTACAAACAGATTGCTTAAAACAGAGACTTTTTGATATGGTGGTGCCATTTTATATACAGAAAAGGATTAAGATACCAAGGAGCCCTACGCAGGTTACCAGTTTGGGCTCCCTGTTTATTCTTCACATAGAGAAGATAAATAGACAAAACAGCAAGCTCATTGTTCAGAGACCCCTGTCAAAAATATTTGCAATAGCTTAGAAACACTGAAATTATTTTTCTGTGGGAAAGGGGGTAACCTAAAAAAAAATTGAGTAGATTAACATACTCCAGCCATTGCCTGTATGAGATTAAAAAATAAATATTAAAAAAAATCTATGTCTCTTTCCGATGAAGGACAAGCTATGCTATCCTTCAACAGGAGGGCTTTAACATAATAGGGAGGCATAGCACCTACTAATGATTGGACCCTCCACCAGCTCAGATACTTACCCTCCACACCGGTTGTGATTAGGGGTATAATTATAATTTCATTCTAAGTGTAGTTTAATATTAATATTAATAGATATGTACAGTTGTCCTCAAAAGTTTGCATACTCTGGCAGAAATTGTGAAATTTTGGCATTGATTTTGAAAATATGACTGATCATGCTAAAAAAAGTTTTAGGGCTGCGTGATGTCTAAAGGCATGGGTAATTTTGTGAAAATTATTGGCAAGATGAATGCAGCATGTTATCAGAAAATACTGGCAGACAATTTGCATTCTTCTGCACAAAAGGCTGTGCATGGGACGCTCTAGGACTTTCCATCATGACAATGACCCTAAGCACAAGGCCAGGTTGAACCTCCAGTGGTTACAGCAGAAAAAGGTGAAGGTTCTGGAGTGTCCATCACAGTCTCCTGACCTTAATATCATCGAGCCACTCTGGGGAGATCTAAAACGTGGGGTTCATGCAGATGACCAAAGACTTTGCATGACCTGGAGGCATTTTGCCAAGATGAATGGGCATCTATACCACCTGCAAGACTTAGGAAACTGATAGACAACTATTACAAAAGACTGCACACTGTCATTCATGCCAAGGGGGGGTAAATACACAGTATTAAGAACTAAGGGTATGCAGGCATTTGATCAGGGGTCATTTCGTTTTTGTCTTTGTTGCCATGTTTTGTTTTACGATTGTGCCATTCTGTTATAACCTTTAGTCAAGTATGAATTCCATAACAAATGAAATAAATGTGTTTTGCCTGCTCACTCATGCTTTTTTTTCTCCAGGGCTGCACCTGTGGAACTCACATCCCTCCTCCGTCAGATGCTCACCCAGTCTCCACTCCTTCAAAAAAATCATTAATAACCCACTACTTCATAAAAGCGTTTCAATTAAACTGTTAATAGCTCCCGACTGATTCCTCTCTTTCAACTGTCATTAGTCTAATACTATCCTTACCTTTTGTGTCACTTTACCCCACTCCCTCTAGCATGTAAGCTCATTGAGCAGGGCCCTCAACCCCTCTGTTCCTGAGTGTCCAACTTGTCTGGTTACAACTACATGTCTGTTTGTCCACCCATTGTAAAACGCTGCGGAATTTGTTGGCACTATATAAATAATAACATCATAATAATAATAATAATGACTACATTCAAATTATTCCTTCTCCAGTTGATCTACCCTGCACGATGCCCATCTTAATAGAACTGCTACAATGATTCCTATTGATTATCACACAATCCTGTTAACTTTGTGTTATGCAGTAACACCGAAATTTGGTTAAGGAAAGCACTTCCACTTGGTCATTGAGAAATGTGAAATTTCTGCTCTGTTAATAAGGTTAAGGTTTTATTTGGTGTTTATTCAGCGATTTGCAAAAATCAGCTTAAAAGACCCTCTTAGAATAAAGCGGTGGTGTGGTCTGAAATACATATCTCTCAGAAATTGATCAATTATTTAATTGCAATAACATTTATTTCTATATTTTCTATAACAGCATAAGCTATTTTACTGTGTATACATCAGATGTATTTTGTCTCATTCAGATACAAACTGGAAGTGAAACACATTAACCCAGTGAAATACAAAATTTGATATATTTGATTGTATTTTAGGGGAAATTTATCCAGATGAGCCAGGTGCTATTCTGGGGAAAACCATTACATCTTTAGAGATATTCAAATGGTTTTCATGGAGATTGCACCTTATTTAGCGCGTAACCCCAGAACATCACCTGTGATTGCCTTGATGAATCTCCCCCAAAGTTTTTTTAGTTATAAGGCTAGATGTCCGTTACATGACACAGATACTGTTTAATGTTTCCCTACAATAAAAGTCCACTGCTTGCACTTCCTATCATCTGCTTTATTTCCTGGTAATTGACACGCTCATTGAAAAGTTCTGATCTATGTCTTTCTGCTGCCTGGTAGTGTCTGCAAATCTGGAAGCAATTGCAAAGGGTGATAATGCGTTTTTTTTTTCCTGGAGAGAAAAAGGACAATCGAATAACAGAACCAGCTTAATACTTCATGCATCCTCCGCAATAAATAGTACTTGAGTCATAAATATGCTACAGCCTTGTGTACATCTTGTTGTTGTTAAATTCTTCATTGAAGAGGCTAACATTAGTTTACTTTCCCGTGAAATAACATGTCTTTCTGGAGCAGAATGATTAGTACTGAATCACATCCTGTGTGTCTGCTTCCTTTAGATAATCCACAGACTAAACATCTGAAAGTTGCAGTCAGTTCAATCCGCTTGTGAACAGCAAAACAAGGATATCTGGGCCAAGGTTTTAGTCTTGGGAATAAAATAAGAACAGATTGTACAGGAAGGTGAAGAAGTTCATGTAACAGAATGGGAATTTGTATAAGCCAACAAATGTATCAGGAGTTAACACACTACTCTCATACAAAGCTGTAACACGTACAAAATATCTGTATACATATGTATATTTCCAATCACACACCTACCTTACAAGATGCCACCTATCATATTGGGATCGATGATTTATTATCAACGCAAAGAAAAAAAAAAATCAGCATACAGCTACCCTCATCTATTTGTTCAGCATTTACTTTTTATAATAAAACACTAAAAAACCTTGCTCGCAGGCCTCAGTACTTATTAAATTGCCAGGTGCAATGCCAGAGCATTTAAATATCCAGCATAGTAGAAAGGTAGCTGCACACGGTCTTCCATAAAATCAAGTCTTTATCGAATTCAAAGTTTATAAAGTTGGATCAACGTTTCAGAATTTTTCCAGGACTTTCATCAGGATCAATACAGACAATACAGACTGTGCAGCTTTTTAAAAATAGCTGTTATGTTCCTGCAAGCACAGTTAAGTGAAATTGTCCCGGAAATTATAACTATAAAACATTATTCTTAGCCAACTGCACATCAAACAGCTTAAGAAAATTCTCTTTAGTAGCTAACATCGTTCTTTAATTCTTGCCCAGGAGATGCAAAATGGTGGCGCAATTGCCTTGACAAACAAGACAAAAAGCCTGCTGTCACATATATCAACCAAAGGTGCAATTTGCAGGAGAATTTCCAAGCAATTGATCAAACCTGTCTTTCTTTCTGTGGCCTGTTCTAGTAAATGTTCTTACAATACAATTCATCTCAGTTGTGGTTCTATTCTTGGTGATTCTGAACAATCCTGTAAACCCATGTAACATAGCAGACAGAAATAATCTAAGAAAATGCAATGCTAAGCAATGGCCGATTTAGTATCCTAACAGTTTAATAATGTACTATTTGCCAATGAAATATTATAAGAAGCATCAAAGTCGTATGACATCTGAAGCATGTGGACCCATTATTACCTATAAAGCCTTTATTTAAATATTTATTTATTACGGGTATTTATGAAGCGCAGATTCCGCAGCGCTGTACAATTAGTGGAGGGCGTACAATATACACAGACAAATAGGAGGAGAAGAGAGAGCCTTGCCCAAAAGCTGATATCTAGCCATTGAAGCTCTTTTATACAAAGTGCTTAGCTAGATAGCCCGTGATGCAAATAACAGTGTCAGCGCTTAGTAGATGTGCCCCTCTAGAATATTGTAGGGGTATATAAGAACAGTGCTATGTAATAAGAGACCCTAAAGTAACGTTTATAGGTCCCTTTATGATAAAACATAAAATATATGAATAAAATAGTGGTGATAGTCACTGGGAGGGGTGGTCAAAATCTTGTCCGTGTCAATGCTGAACCACGTAGTGTACTGGGTATACCTTAAAAATAAGGAGACAGAATATAGTGTAACACTGTAAATTTAATACCATAGTACAAAAAAAAAAACCCAAGTTAGAAACTCTTACAAGATTAAAATGTGGTACTTATCTCTAAGAACCACTATCTCAGCTTGATATACGATAACTTCTACCAGGAGAGCAAAGGGGATACTGGATCCTCAAGAGGAGACAGCGTCTCTATAGTATTTTTTATTTACTATACTATTTTGTCTGCAGGTTGTACAGCTCTAGGCTAGTTGTTTAGCCAGACGGCTTATCTGTTTAGACGTTGTATTTTGAATCGATCATTTATTTTTTGCGCTCTCTTTTCCAGTTTATTTTAGATTGCCCGTGAGCTTACAATCTAAAGGATACAATGGTGATTTGAGACAAGAGGTAGCAGGGGAAATTTGGGAGTGATGGCTAAAAGAAGTTCACAGAGAGTTACAGCTATTGGTAAAATATAAAGGGAATGAAGAGGTAATTGAGTAAGAATCCCAAACAGCTGGAGGAGCATGCTATATATATTTAGGTGGAACCTGGGTGGGTAGCGGTGAGAGCAAATGCAGAGCTTCACTATCGCTGTTCTTGTGAGTATGAGTGTGAGATGAGGCCTGAAGAACAGAGATGGAACAGTTATATGAATGTATTAACAGCCAGGAGGAGCAAAGGAAAGAGGGGGAGGGAAGTGGCGGGGACGGTCGAGTCATGTGTTTTATACAATTGAAAACTTTAGCAACCAAATTCCATCACCCAAAATATTAATAACTGTGTACATGAAATATTGGTCAGAAACCTTAAATGACAATGATAACTGCATGCACAGAAAACTACAGTGGCTAACTACAGATATAAATTGTAACAATTCTATAGTAACACATGATAATATGGTAGCAATGTAAGAATAAAGGAGGTGAAGTATCTTCCAAGCTTCAGTCAGTGCCTGGGCGTTGTGGGAGTTTCTGCAGGATGTTAAATGCAGAGCTTCACTATTGCTGATCCTGTGAGTATGAGGGTGAGGCGAGGCCTGGTTGTGGGAGAAAATTAACATCATTCACTCTTCCCTTTTATACTTAAGCCTAGACCTGTACTGATATAGAGCTCATTTCTATACTGGCACAAGTGCAACGTCCCATTATGCTTCATTCAAGAGGAGAAGACACAATGGCAAAGTTCCACTGTACCCGGTTTAAGAGAAGAACACATATGGACAGAGTTACTTTAATAAACCATTCAAGAGAAGAGAAGATACATAAGATTTAAAAAAAAAACAACCTGTATTGTCCAGATTTATTTACTGACTCTAAAGGTGTTTGTCTTGTCTGTTTGCTGAAAAGTTTAATGTAGTTATCAGAGATCATTCATTCATTACCAATATGTGACATATAATCCATGTTTTTACAGGAGGCCTGACTTGTAGAGTAGTGACAGGAGAGAGCACCACCAAAAGGAGTAAAAATGACTGGAAATTAGGTGAAAGAAGAGGAGAGCAGAAATAGTACAAAATGGACTGGATGTATCAATGCAATAAGAAAAGTGATGCTATTAAAATAATGGAAGTAGACAAACAGTGATTTTTGTTTGGCTACAATAATGAAAACTGCAGCTCTCAGATAATCGTGTTTTCTCTTTATATCACCTCTTTAGGCAACCATTCTCCTCCCCTATCCCTCTCCTAAACTCGTGGAACACGTCACTGACTGCCTAATGTTTCTAACTGGCTAACTGGCCATTTCTTAAAGCTCAGTGTCTCCAAATCTGTGCCTCTGTCTCCCTATAAGAACCCAACTTACAATAACTCTTTGCTGGAAGTCCACTAAAACCCCTACTACTCAGGGGCGTATTAGCCGCGAGGCAAACAAGGCATTTGCCTTGGGCGGCATTTTCCAGGGGGCGGCAAAAAAAGCCGCTCCCAAATGCCCAAGGCAAATGTCTTGTTAGCCTTGCGGCTAACAGACATGCCGGCGGTCGGGCGGCGCTGGCGGGCGGCCGGCGAGGGAGCGCTTCCCCTGAGCTGTCTGCTCAGCTCCCTCGCCAGCCGCAGAGTGAGGCTGGGAGGCGGAGCCGGAATATGACGTCATATTCCGGCTCCCAGCCTCAGGGGAAGTGCTCCCTCGCCGGCCGCCCGCCAGGCAGTGCCGCCCGATCGCCCAGCAGCCACTGGACCACCAGGGAGGAAGAGACACCCCCCCCCCAGCATTCCCAAAGGTAAGGAGGCCGGGGGGGGGTGTTAAATTTTAAAAAAATGTGTTACAAATAAATTAAAAAAAAAACGTGTTAATAATAAATTTAAAAAAAATGTGTTAAAAATAAATAAAAAAAAAGTGTTAAAAATAAATTTAAAAAAAAGTGTTAATAATAAATTTAAAAAAAGTGTTAAAAATAAATTTAAAAAAATGTGTTAAAAATAAATTTAAAAAAAATGTGTTAAAAATAAATTTAAAAAAATGTGTTAATGTGGGTGGGTGAGTGTGTGTCTGTTAGTGTCTGTGTCTGTTAGTGTGTGTCTGTGTCTGTTAGTGTGTGTGTCTGTTAGTGTGTGTGTCTGTTAGTATTTGTGTTTGCCTGTGAGTGTGTGTGTGTGTATTTTAGTGAGTGTGTGTGTCTGTTAGTGTGTGTCTGTTAGTGTGTGTCTGTTAGTGAGTGTGTTTGTCTGTTACTGAGTGTGAGTGTGTCTGTTAGTGTGTGTGTGTTTCTGTTAGCGAGTGTGTGTTTCTGTTAGCTAGTGTATGCGTATCTGTCAGTGAATGTGTGTGTGTGTATTTAGAATGCGGGGCGGGGGGAAAGGTTGGGTGGGGGTGGCGCGGGGGGAGGAAGGGGGGGCGCCTGAGTTTTGTCCTGCCTAGGGCAGCACAAAACCAGGATACACCACTGCTACTACTGCAATACCCCCAAACTCATTGCTTTTGTTTTACTTTCCACTTTGGTCTTACATTTTCCTTTCACACCGAGTCTGCCTTCAGATCCTGTAATTTGCACCGTTTCTCTCACTAGAGGTGCTTAAGACAGTGCTTTTTGTTCATGCACTTGTTATTTTCCTCCTTAACTATTGCAGCTCAACCCTTACTAACCTACCCATTAATCGCATCGCCTCACTAAATATGTAAGGAATGTGGCTCCTGGCTTATCTTCTCTGTCCACTACTCATCGCACACCTACATTAGCTTCCAATACCTTTCAGGATACAAAATCAGATTGCAGTCCATTAAAGAAACACTAGAGCCATCAAATTTTAGCTTAATAAAAGCAATTTTGCTGTAGAGATCATGCACCTGCAGTCTCACTGCTCAATTCTCTGCCATTTAGGAGTTAAATCATTTCTAAACACTTCCAGTAAAGAGTAATTTAGTGCTTACACTCCCTTTATTGCACAGTATGTTTAATTTAGAAATGTATTATCTCCTGCTCTGATAACAGCTTACTGTAAGGCTTACCTGAGGTGGGAGTCCGGTAAGCAGAGATATATGCTCACCCTTGCAATTAAATTCACCTGGCCTGTGAGTCTGTGCATGGGGGCTGTGCAGGATATTGCTCCAAGTCGCAGTACAGGTAAGGACACAAGCAGGAGAATCGTTGAGGGTAAGCCAAAAGTCAAAGGATGCCAGAAGTCAGGATAAACGAGGGTAAGCCAAAGTCAGAGGATGCCAGAAGTCAGGATACACGATAAGAAAGCCAAGGTCAGGAGCCAACTGGAGAACACTGGATTACGAATACAAACACAGGAACCAGAGTCAATGAACTCACACTGCCCTCAGAGAGGGCAGAGGTGTTTTATACCTGGCTGATTAGGCATACTATACAGGTGGACCATGATTGACAGGAGCAGTCACAGGTTAGGTCCAGCCCCAAGTGCTGGAGACATGGTAGGGCTAAGTTTCAGGCCAAACCAAGAACTAAAGTGGCTCAGAGGTAGGGGCACAGGCTTAGAACCATATAGCACCCAGGTTTAAATCCCCTGTTGGGCACTTCAGGGGCAACCTTGTCTGGATGTCATGGTGAGAACCGTAATACTTACTAGACCCTGCAGAAGCCTCCTGTAAGTAATGAAAGTTCAATTTACAGAGCAAAAGATAAATATGTCTGAAGTAAGTTAATATCTGATCTGAAAATTAAACCATTTTTTATCATGCAGGCTATATCAGTCACAAACAGGGGAGGTGTGGCCAGGGCTGCATTAACAGAAACAAAAGTGTTTTCACTCCTAAATTGCAGATAATTAAGCAGTGGGACTGCAGGGACATGATCTATACGCAAAAACTACTATGTTAAGCTAACATTGTTTTGATAACTATAGTGTCCCTTTAAAGCCTCCACTCTTCCTTACATTTTCTCTCTAATTCACAAGTACATAAACCACCCCAATCTCTCCATTCCACAATTAGTCTTCCTGTCTATGTTTCACACTCACATTACTAATTATCACCTACAGGACTTTCCAAGGACAACCCCATTCTTAAGGAATGCCCTAATCTTATCCTTTTGCACAACCTCATAATCAGGGATTCTGTAATATGTCTGTGAAACACATCTTTTTTTAAGGAAAGCTGGATTCCGATATTCCTGGATAACCTCTATCACTCCTTTACTTCTTTCTCTTGTGTTCCATTATCCCAATTCTATCTAGATCATGTGCTTAATTAAGCAAGGTTTTCCTCACCTCTCGTATCTATAAATATTATTTTATTGTCATTTACTTGCTCTGGAATATGTCGGAGCTTAATGATGCATTTTCAGTATAACAGTAATTGATTTGAAGCTACTGCGTCTCAAACAAAAAACAAATAAAAAACAAAAAACAAAAGAGATCTGTATATACTTAACCCCTTAAGGACACATGACATGTGATGATTCCCTTTTATTCCAGAAGTTTGGTCCTTAAGGGGTTAATGTGGGTAAATGCAATAAAAATTACAATCATTTGCTTTCCATTTACTGGGCGGATATTCCTCTAAAACATCAGGTTTACAGTGATAAAATAACAACATGTAATTAATACTTCATTGCCTGTACCAATATGGAGGGGACTGCAGATGGTGAGTTGCAATCCCAGCATGAGACAACATGATTGATTGAGGTTAGCAAAAGCCTTCATACAGAGCAGGAGAGGAAAAATGAAAAACGAACAAACACAGTGAATTCCCAAAAGAGAACGGATGTACTTTTGCCCTTTAAATTCAAAAGTAGCTGTAACAATGTATCCATAATGCATAACGGCATGAAATACATGAAATAAGAAAACATTGCTCCTGAATTTATTATTTGCCAGATTACTAGTCGGTTTATGTTATTGGTTCCATCATTACAATGTCTTATTACAGTGCATAGTAGATTTTACTCTTCTTTAAATGGAAACTGTCACCTTATTTACCATTATAATTATTAACATTTATATAGCGCCAACTTATTCCGCAATGTTTTAGACGGGGGACTTTATCAACAAATGAGACAAACTAGTTAAAATTTTGAATGATACGTTGATGAGGATTTTTTTAATATACATGCACTGTATTTGTGAAGTGTCAACATTTAAATTAAATGTACAAATCCAGACTGATAATAAATCGGAGTCGTACCTGGTTACTTTGACTTTTGCAGTTAAAGCACATGCATCAATTTATTGGTGGGGAAGCTTTTCAATGGATGCATAAACTCCTGCCAATCTGTACATTCCAGTTAAAACCCTTAAAACGCTGGTATTCTTTTTATTACTGAGAGAATACTGTATTTTTAAATACAAAATTGTCGAGCAGTAGATTTCAGCTAAAAGAGAAAGCACCTGCCCAGCTGGATGTTCTAGTGGCCCACATAACCAAAGCCACTGATCTAGTGGAAGATACAGGGTACACCTCCCATGATGCTTTGCCAGCATTATGGGTGTAAGAGCATTATGGGAGATGTGGTCCAAAACATCTGGAGTGCTGAAGGTTGCCTATCCCCGGGGTAGAAGGTTAATTTCTTGACCCATTGGAGTTCTTTGCTTTAGAGGAAATTAGTTAATTCCCACAGATCAGGGACACTGTTGTCTAAAAAGTTGCTACAGTGGTTTTGCATCAGGTTAGTTACAGCGGGGAAACATATTAAAGTGACCCGATGAAGATGGCAACCAAGTAGGTAGAAGGCACCTGAGGTGAGAATGTCAGGAGGAATTTTGGATCCACATTGGGATCCAGCACCCAATGATCCACACTGGATCATTGGGTGCTGCCGGGAAGCTAATGTAAAGTGAGCTATTAGTACTTTGAATAACTCTGCTTAACTCACTGGCTTCTTTAAATTGATAAAGAGTTAGAGATGACATCATTATTATTCGGGGGTTTTTGTGAACACATTCTGTAGTACTTTGCAATGAGCACAATGATACAAATAATTAGAGACCTTTACGAGATTCAGTCTTCCTGGTATAAAACTCTGCTGGAATGAACTTACAGTATACATGGATTTGGTAGCAAGCTGTAGGTAGCCAAAGCTCATAAAAGAAATGTGCATTAGAAAATAATTTTTGGCGAATTAAAGCTTATAGATTGATATAAATGGCAGTTCTATTCACTCTATGGATGCTGTTAGATGGAAGACTGGTGGCTGAGGAAGGAAGTGAAAGCATTATAGCAGCACAGAGACACCCAGTTAAATATCAAGGATTTAGGGGAGGATGTTCAGTGGGACCTGAAGGACATTAACAAACTGCTAAAGGAGACATTGCTAAATATTGGGCAATCCAGAACTGTGCTTCCTAGAAGCAGGGTTCTCCAAATTCTCATCATCCATGATTCTTTGAATGACATAGATAGCCAGAGAATCTTGGGGGGAGTTGTAGTGCAGCAACATCTGGTGGACCAGATTTAGAGAACCCTAGCTTAGAGTATGACAGAAAGGTCTACCAATGAACTAAAAAAAATAGAGCAGGCGCAAAGAGTACACTCAGGGCCGGCGCGTCCATAAGGCGGCACAGGCGGCCGCTTTAGGGCGCACCGGCTCTGGGGGCGCAAAATTCAAGTGACCGTCAGGTGGGAAGTGCTCCCTCCTGCCTGGTCACCTCCTGGATCCCCGGCGTGGCGTGCGGCTGAAGTGGATTAGGAGGCGGCAAGGGAGCTCTGATCTCTCTGACCGGCTCCCTCGCGCGCCTTTTACTGATGCCGCGGGAGCCGGAATATGACGTCATATTCCGGCTCCCGCGGCATCAGAAAACAGCTTGTGAGCGAGCCGGTCAGAGAGATCAGAGCTCCCTCGCCGCCTCCTAATCCACTTCAGCCGCACGCCTCCCAGCAGCCTCGCTGGACCACCAATGAGAGACCCACGCCAGCACTCCAGGTAGGGAGGCTGGGTGGGAAATTTACATTTAATTTAGATTATAAATTACTGTGAGTGTGTGTGTATGTGTGTGTGCATGTGAGTGTGAGTGTGTATGTCAGTGTGTATGTGTGTCTGTGAGTTTGTGTGTGTGTGTGTGTGTGTGTGTGTGTGATTGATTGAGTGTGTGTGTGTGTGTGTCATTGTGTGTGCACGTGAGTATGTGTGTCTGTCAGTGTGTGTGTCTGTGAGTTTGTGTGTGAGTGAGTGTGTCTGTCAGTGTGTGTATCTGTGAGTTTGTGTGTGAGTGAGTGTGTGTCAGTGTGTGTGTGTGTGCGCATGTGAGTATGTGTGTCTGTCAGTGTGTGTGTAAGTGTGTCTATGAGTTTGTGTGTGAGTGAGTGTGTCTGTCAGTGTGTGTGTGTGCGCATGTGAGTATGTGTGTCTGTATTCGAGTATGTGTGTCTGTGAGTTTGTGTGTGTGTGCATGTGAGTATGTGTGTCTGTGAGTTTGTGTGTGTGTGCATGTGAGTATGTGTGTCTGTCAGTGTGTGTATCTGTGAGTTTGTGTGTGAGTGAGTGTGTCTGTGTGTGCGCATGTGAGTATGTGTGTCTGTCAGTGTGTGTGTAAGTGTGTCTATGAGTTTGTGTGTGAGTGAGTGTGTCTGTCAGTGTGTGTGTGTGTGTATGTCAGTGTGTGTGTGCACATGTGAGTATGTGTGTCTGTCAGTGTGTGTGTGTTCGAGTATGTGTGTCTGTGAGTTTGTGTGTGCGTGCTTGTGAGTATGTGTGTCTGTGAGTTTGTGTGTCTGTCAGTGTGTGTGTGTCTGTCAGTGTGAGTGTCTGTCAATGAATGAGTGTGTCAGATAAGTGAGTCTGGCTGTCAGAGACGTCTGTGTGTTTGTCATTGAGTGTGTGTGACTGTCAGTGTTTATACACCCCTGACTGTAGCGTGGCCAAGCGGAGTGTACCGTGGTACAGGAACTTCTGTTTCCTGTACCTGGCAGGACTGACAGGAAAAGCTCACTGTACCGGGATTCGCTCCGCTCAGCCACGCTACAAGAAAGGAAGGAGGCACACCAGGAAGGGGAGGGGACCACTATGGGGGTGGGTGAGGAGGGGTGAAATACCCTGAGGTACAGGAAAAGGAGGGAGGGGGGAAAGGAACACTAAGCGACAGGGAACAGAGGGGGGAGGGGAGAGGAACACTAAGGGACAGGGAAAGGAGGAGAGAGGGGAGAGGAACAGTAAGGGTCAGAGAAGGGAGGGGACCATTAAGGGACAGGGAGAGGGGCTGGATGTGAAAGAAACACACAGCGGGGCTTCAGAAGGAAAGAGTGTCACGGCTAACTATGTGGTCCAGCACGCAGAAACTATGTAAATATATACATAAGTAAGAAAAGGAAAATAACAGGATAGAGCGTAAACCGGACCTTAGAATGGCCGGACTAATACGCTAGAGACAGAGAATGGTCAAAGGGAAAGCCGAGGTCAAGGAAGCCAGAAAATACTCAATACCGATAAAACAAGCCAAGTCAGGGAAACCAGAGATCAGAATAATCAGGGAAACGCCAAGGATCAGGATACCAGGAAATCAGAAACACGGAAATAGCACTCTCGGGAAACCAGGAAACTGAAACCACGACAGGGCAAAGTTCTGGGAAAAGCTAGGGGTTTAAATACCCCTCTCTAGGCTATGATTGGTCAGAGGGCGACCTCTGACCCCAAAACGTGCGTGTGCGTTGACGTCGTGACGTCACGCACACGTTGGTATAACTCTCGGGGGCGGGGCTATCCATAGACGCGACCACGTGGTCGGCGCCATATTGGATTCGGGCGTGATGCCCGGAAGAAGTGAGTGCGCGGTTCCCGGCTCGCCGACGAGCAGGTAAGCTCGTGTAGTCGGTACGGTCGTGTTGGTCGGGCACGGCCGTGAGGCTCGGCAGGCCGGTGACCGCAACAGTACCCCCCACTCGAAGACCGCGCACCGGGCGGGAAGGACCTGGCTTAAGAGGAAAGCGGTTGTGAAATGACTGGATAAGACGGGGCGCATGGACCCGGTCAGCAGGAACCCAACAACGTTCCTCGGGGCCATAACCCTTCCAGTCAACGAGATAGGACAAGACACCTCTGGATAACTTGGAGTCCATGATAGAACGGACTTCATATTCTTCTTGATCACCCACTACCAAGGGCGGAGGAGGAGTGGATAACTTGGTGTAGCGATTGCAAGCTTGAGCAGAGACACATGGAAAGTATTTGCAATTCTCATATGAGCCGGTAGTGCCAAAGAATAGGTCACTGGATTAATACGTTGGGTAACTCGAAAGGGACCTATGTATCGAGGGGCAAATTTCATGGACGGGACCTTGAGCTTGATATGTTTTGTGGAGAGCCACACCCTGTCACCTGGAAGATAGACAGGATTAGCGCCCCGTTTTTTGTCAGCTTGGACTTTTGCTCGTAATGAGGCTTTTTGCAGAGCTGAATGGACGGAATCCCAGGTATCATGAATCGATTCTAAACGGGTGTTCAAAGCAGGAATTTCCGTGTCTGAGAATTCAGAAGGAAAAACAGCGGGGTGAAAACCCTGATTTACAAAGAATGGACTATGATTAGAAGATTCATGAGTGGCGTTGTTCCTGGCGAACTCAGCCATGGGTAAGAGTTCATACCAGTTAGACTGATTGGCATTTATAAAGCAACGTAAATAGGCTTCTAAAGACTGATTCGCCCTCTCTGCTGCTCCATTTGTTTGAGGGTGATACGCTGATGAAAAGGAGAGTTCGATGCCCAATTGTTTACAGAAGGAACGCCAGAACCTAGAAACAAACTGGGTGCCTCTGTCAGATACTATGTTTTTTGGTACACCGTGCAACCGAAAGATTTCTCTCAAGAATATTTGAACTAGATCCTGAGCAGATTGTAATTTTTTAAGTGGGACAAAATGTGCCATCTTTGTGAATCTATCGATAACCATAAGGACTGTATTAAACCCGTTTGAACTGGGTAGATCTACAATAAAATCCATGGCTAAGTGGGTCCATGGAGCACTAGGTATGGGCAGTGGTTGTAGCAGTCCAGGGGGCGATCTAGGAGGTACTTTAGAAACGGCACATATTTGACATGCCCCAACGTAATCTTTGATATCGTTCCTAAGAGCAGGCCACCAAAATCTCCTGGAGATGGCAGAGAGGGTTTTATGGACTCCAGGATGGCCCGCTGTGAGGTTGTCATGGAACATATCTAGTACCTTCTTTCGGAACTGAGGAGACACATACAGTTTGTCCGGAGGCTTTCCCACAGGTGCCTGAGTTTGATCTGCTATTATGGCACCGAGGAGTGGAGAAGACACTTCGGAAACTGTAGTGGCAATAAGGCATTCAGGAGGTATAATAGGATATATCTCCTGTTCTGGAACTTCCTCTGTCTCAAACTGCCTAGAAAGTGCATCTGCCTTGGTGTTTTTAGTACCAGGCCTATACGTAATTACGAAATTGAATCGGGAGAGGAACAATGACCATCTAGCCTGACGAGAGGATAGTCTCTTAGCGTCCCCAATATAAGCCAAATTCTTATGATCAGTAAAGATCAGAAGTGGCTCTTTGGAACCTTCCAAGAGATGCCTCCATTCTTTAAGGGCAAGTACAATGGCCAAAAGTTCCCTATTCCCTATGTCATAATTTTTCTCGGCAGATGTGAGTTTGCGAGAGTAAAATCCACAGGGATGTAAAGACGTATCAGGACTTTCTCTCTGAGACAGAATGGCTCCAACTCCTGTCTCTGACGCATCTACCTCTAAGATAAATGGTTTGGTTGGATCAGGATGGGTCAGGACAGGTGCTGAGGAAAATAAAGATTTTAATCGTTCAAATGCCTCTCTTGCTTCTTTGGGCCAAGATATACAATTTGCTCCTTTTTTTGTTAAATTGGTTATAGGGGAAATCACGGAGGAAAATCCCTTTATGAATTTGCGGTAGTAATTCGCAAAACCTATAAAGCGTTGAGTAGCTTTAAGGCCCTTGGGCAATGGCCACTGTAAGACTGCCTCCAGTTTGCGGGGATCCATCTGGAAACCAGACGGAGATATAACGTATCCAAGGAATTGTATCTCTGTTTGGTCAAACTGGCATTTCTCCAGTTTACAGTAAAGACCGTTCTGTAACAGGGTTTTAAGTATAATTCTCACATGTTCGTGATGTGTCTCTAGGTCTGGGGAATAGATGAGTATGTCGTCTAGATACACTAGAACGAACATGTGAAGGTACTCTCTTAGGACATCGTTAATAAAATCCTGGAATACCGCTGGAGCGTTACATAATCCAAACGGCATAACCAGGTATTTGTAATGTCCCATTCTGGTGTTAAATGCGGTCATCCATTCGTGACCGTCCTTAATTCTGACTAGATTGTAAGCACTTCGGAGATCGAGCTTGGTAAAGACTCGAGCTCCTTTCAATCTGTCAAACAGCTCTGATATAAGGGGAATAGGGTAGGCATTTTTTATGGTAATCCTATTCAAACCCCTATAATCGATACAGGGGCGTAGGTCTCCTTCTTTTTTAGAGACAAAGAAGAACCCAGCCCCGGCTGGTGAGGAGGATCTACGGATATGACCCTTTTTGAGAGCATCCTTTATGTATTCTTCCAAACAAAGATTTTCTTGGGGGGACAAGGCATAAACTCCTCCTTTGGGAGGCATAGTCCCAGGTAATAAATTTATAGTACAGTCATAAGGTCTATGAGGAGGTAACCCTTCTGACTGGACCTTGTTAAATACCTCTTTTAAATCCATATACTGCGGTGGTATTTGTGTGGTCAAGGGAGGTGTAATAGGAACATTAATGGTGCCAATAGGTTGTGGGATTTGCTTCAAGCACACACCTTTGCATCTCTCACCCCAACTCACAATCTCTCCTTCAATCCAATCCAAACGTGGATTGTGTTTCAGGAGCCAAGGGAAACCGAGTATTATCGGACATGTAGGGGAAGATATGATTTGAAAGGTCATTTCTTCAGAGTGGAGAATACCCACTGAGACAGTGATTGGCAGAGTTTCGTGTGTGATGAAAGGCTGGGAAAGAGGCCTTCCATCAATGGCCTCGACTTCTATAGGTTTCTCTTTTTGTCTTAAGGGCAGGAGATGTTTAGCAGAGAACTCTTTGTCTAGGAAATTCTCCGCTGCCCCAGAATCAATCATAGCCTCACACTGGATAGTAGTCTTTTTAAAAGACAAGGTAACTTTGACAAGGAAACGGTTCTTAGTCAATTTAGGGGACATATACATCACACCTAAGGTCGGTCCCCGTACGTGCCTTAGGTTTGCAAGTTTTCCGTCCGAACCGGGCATGACGATCTTAGATGTCCCTTCTTGCCACAATACATGCATAACCCCTCGTTACGTCTGTGTTGTCTCTCTGCCTCAGTGAGTTTAGCGCTACCCAATTGCATGGGTTCAGGTTCTGGAAGAGGCACTTGGCTACTCACCACTGGGTTAGAGAAACGAGGAGCTATGGACAAATTAGAACGTCGGTTACGTTGTTTGTTTTTCTCTCTCTCTCTGAGCCGGTTATCAATGTCTATCATGTAGGCAATAAACTCATTAAGATTAACCGGAAGGTCTCTAGCTGCGGTCTCATCTTGTATACTCTCAGCTAGACCTTCAGAGAAAGCAGCCACCAGACCACTATTAGTCCAATCAACCTCAGACGCCAATGTCCTGAACTCTATTGCATAATCGGCTACAGAACGACTGCCTTGCTTTATTCTCATAAGGGCTTTGGCAGCGTTCCTCTCCCTGCCTTTAGGTTCAAACGTAGCCTTAAAAGCTGTGAGAAAGGCACTGTAATCACGGGCTACTGCGTCACCACTTTCCCATAAAGGGTTAGCCCAGGTTAAGGCTTTTCCAGTTAATTGGTTCATCAGATAGCCTATTTTAGATCTATCTGTTGGGAATGAACCTGGGGAGGCCTCGAAGTGGTATTCAATTTGGTTTAAAAAAAACTCTGAATTCTTTAGAATCACCTCCATAACGAGGGGGAGGTAACAGGGTTATGGACGGTGGTTTCTGTGGTACGGGAACCACTACAGGTGGCGGAATCACAGGTGGTACAGGAGGGACCTCTAAATAGGCAGTCCTCTGGAGCAAGGTCTGAAATGCCTGGGCAAATTGGTCTAACCTGTGGTCCATATCCTCCACCCTATTTTCACAGGCGATCATATGTTTGCATAGTTCTGCAGGATCCATGGCCCTGTCGTAATGTCACGGCTAACTATGTGGTCCAGCACGCAGAAACTATGTAAATATATACATAAGTAAGAAAAGGAAAATAACAGGATAGAGCATAAACCGGACCTTAGAATGGCCGGACTAATACGCTAGAGACAGAGAATGGTCAAAGGGAAAGCCGAGGTCAAGGAAGCCAGAAAATACTCAATACCGATAAAACAAGCCAAGTCAGGGAAACCAGAGATCAGAATAATCAGGGAAACGCCAAGGATCAGGATACCAGGAAATCAGAAACACGGAAATAGCACTCTCGGGAAACCAGGAAACTGAAACCACGACAGGGCAAAGTTCTGGGAAAAGCTAGGGGTTTAAATACCCCTCTCTAGGCTATGATTGGTCAGAGGGCGACCTCTGACCCCAAAATGTGCGTGTGCGTTGACGTCGTGACGTCACGCACACGTTGGTATAACTCTCGGGGGCGGGGCTATCCATAGACGCGACCACGTGGTCGGCGCCATATTGGATTCGGGCGTGATGCCCGGAAGAAGTCAGTGCGCGGTTCCCGGCTCGCCAACGAGCAGGTAAGCTCGTGTAGTCGGTACGGTCGTGCCGGTCGGGCATGGCCGTGAGGCTCGGCGGGCCGGTGACCGCAACAAAGAGACACACACAAAGGAGCTGGGAAGAGTAAAAGACACAAAAGGGCTGGGAGAAAATGAGTCACACAAAGGGTCTGGGAGGAGTAAGACACACAGAATGTGGGAGGATGTAATAGTCATACAAAGAGGAGACATAGGAGACACACAAAGGCAAAAATAGGAGATAAAATACACTAAATGGAGTCAGATATTTAAAGACGGGATAAGAAACACAAAAGGGAGGTTAAGAGGCACACAGGTGCAGATGTTTTTGGGGGGCGGAAAAATGCATCTTCGCCTATGTACCCAAAATTCTTTGCACCGGCCCTGAGTACACTTCATAAAAATGCAGAAAAATACTAGTTATTAACAAGATAGGCAAATCATGCGTTTTCATACAGTACAAATAAAACATTTCTGGAATCCTATGTTTTGACACAATATATGTAGAACACTGTTGAGTTCTGTTTTAGGCTTCACATTGCAATCCAGTGATTACACTAGGCCATAGGGCACTAAAAACACTATTTTGAGAATTAAAAGAATTATCTACAGAAGTATTGCTTTTTTTTTTTTTTTTATGATTACTGTATGTATTTAATGGCTACTAAATAACTGCAAAATATCCCAGCTCTAAATGTGCCATCTAGTCCGAATCAGTATTTTAAAATTACAGAATCTAGAAAACAATTTACTGCTGAAAGTCATGTATAAATACACTCAACATTATGTGTAATTTCAGTCATTAAAATAATTGCTATTATTACAACAATATTTCATACCAAATGTATTATTACTTCCCTTT
This sequence comes from Pelobates fuscus, assembly GCF_036172605.1. Lineage (NCBI taxonomy): Eukaryota > Metazoa > Chordata > Amphibia > Anura > Pelobatidae > Pelobates > Pelobates fuscus. The sequence continues at coordinate 41,172,582 of NC_086321.1, read as the reverse complement.
TTGTACTATGATAATAGGTTTGAATTTAAAATGACTGATTGGGCTCTCATTCATTGGCACTAAATGAATTATATTGTTGGAATTAGTCAACAACATACAGCACAGCTATATACTTCCTTGAATATTCTACTTCTAATAACTGCAAGTAGTTTGTATATCCAGTTGGATCTAGCAAATTACAAATGACTCATTCCATTACGATGCGTTACAAAGCAAGCAGACCCATACAGGATTATAGGTGTATGCAACACTGGGCAACAGATTGTGGAGAGTGTAGAACAGGCCTGATCGGATGGGTTAGTTATTAATGTAACCACTGTTGACCATTTTGTGGTGACAGTTTTTTTATTTGTTGTGATAACATCCAGAGACTGGGATGTCAGTGTGAAGATAACAATATAACAGTGACTTGGTAACAGATGCTTAAGGGACCCCACCACACCAATAAAATGCTAAATAATACACTAACTTAAAGGAATGGCTTCAATGGCTTCTTATAACATTTACCTAGCTGACTATGAGTTCACATAGTAACTATGCTGTGATTTATCAAAATGTTTGTCAATAAGTAGGTCAATCACACGATAATATGAGAGCCAATAAGTATGAAAACATTCAAGGATGAAGGTATCCAGGTTATTTACTAACACGAGAACAGTCAGGAATTCAAAGTGAAATTCAAATCCCAAATAGCTAGGTCTAGGCCAATTATGCTTCCAGTTAAACTACTTGGGTATAAAATTTGAAATTCCCTTTGAATTCCTGACAATTCTCAGTTTGAAATAGACTTGTCCATTTGGATTCTGCCGAATGGCATTTTGCCCGAATCTAGGCTGACCAGCGCCATACCGATGTATAACCAAGCAAACAGCTAGTGAGGTGGCTGAACATCTTTGTTTAGTTTTGCGTTTGGAGTGGTGTCAAAAAAGAGATTCTTAATGGGAAAAAGGATAATTGATGGCAAGGGAACAGTCACTAAATGTTGATATTGTTCACAAATCAAGTGAGATGCGACCAAAAGTGAGAAAAAAAGGAGGAATCGTAAAAAGTTTTTTTTTAATGATATGTTAAAAAAATTATATATATATATATGTATATATATATATATATATATATATATTAAAAATATATATATATATATTATATTAGTATAAAAAGATTATATTATTAGTATAAATAGATTCTTTGCTACTCTATTTGTTACTTTTTCACTAGATTTGTAAACCAATTAGCACAAAAATGCACCTATCAGAGTATTGCAAGATATATATACATAATATTTATTTTAAGTCAATTAGTGTCAGAGATACCAAACTAAGTTTCATTTCCTTAAAAAATTGTTCAGCCAACACAATTTTTTTTTTTGCTTTACATGAGTCAACTTATGAAAATATAAAAGGTGATCTGCATGATAAACAAATGAATCCTTTGTATAGTCCCAAATAAATAAGAAATGGGATCTCCCTAGCTAATATAAACTGAACAACCTGTATCCCTGATCTTTTTGGTTCCTTTTAGCTTTGTTATTGATGAAGATGCTAGGACTAGATATGGATGTATAGTGCAACAGCCAAACATTCCTGAGCCATATCCTTCTCAGGGATGATTATTGACAAACGTTACAGTTGAATAGCTGTCTGGCTTTCTTGATCTCAAACAGTTGGTTTCCCAACTATTATGGAACTATTGAAGACTATTCTGGTTTGCATCATGAATAACCAAGGTCTTCCTTGTCATGTTAATCTCTCCATTGTCTTTAAAACCACTGAAAATTATGGTTTTTTTTTTCTGGGCAAAGTGGAAACCAGACAATGGAAGAAGAGGTTCCTGGCCATTGATGAAGGAACCTAGCACACTCATAGATAAATGTTTCATTCAAAAATAGGTTTGTCTGTTTCTGTGGTGCCTCAGCTGTTTATTCAATATCTGTGTATAAGATTCGGGAGAGAACATAAAAAAAGATATAGATGCTCAATAGATGCCACCAATATGCTCAAATGTTTGTCTCCTTCTCAGTTGATCAGGTCATGACTATGCATCACTTATCTGGCTATTAGAATTTTTCACATTTATTGGATCAGGCATAACCTGGATACATGGAGATTCTAATTGCAGCCTTGAAATAATGACTGGAGTGATGACACAGTATAGAGAAAACAGAATCATATGACCCCATGCCCCTTCTTACTAGTGTCATTACGGGGCTGCACATAATTAGTGAAATTAAGCAATAATTTCTAGGAAATTTTAGAGAAACCATTTTCCCCCATGTGCTCTACAGCATTTTCTAAAGTAGGCAACAGTATGGGATCTACTGTGAAAATATCAACATTCATCTTGAAGTAAAGTATAAAAAAATATTGAACTTAACTTGAGAATGAACAAATTAATGGACCCAGATTTATCAGTGCATAAAACGTAATAATTATCTTGTAATGAACATGTACATGAATAATAGCCTGAAATGATGATGATGATGATAATATGTTTTTATATAGAAGACCTTAAAATATCAGCTGGGGAGCTTGTCAGGACACATGCATTCCAATTCCCTCGCAGACTTCACTCTTCTTTAATTCCAAATGTTTCCAATGCAGTCTCTATAATGACTGGATTCACAAAGGATTCGATGCAAGCATTTACCTTGTACTAAAGAAGAAGATGTGTCCTAAATACTGGATATAAATTAGTTACCAGGGATCTGCTATAAACATTATATAACACATTGGAAATAAAAGACACAAAGCCAGAATATGTCTTGGTCCATGTATCGATGATAAGAAAAACAAAAATAAATGATTGCATCTTCATTTAGACACCTTAAAAATAATCACCAAGCCTTCAACTACAAGCCTTCTCTTCTCTTGTTTCAATAAAGACAAAGAAGCCAGCTACCCAGACTGTACAAAGCTAATGACTATATCTTTTTTTCCAAGGTTGGCTTGTTATCAACACTTAATGAAGTAATTGTTTGCTTAACTCAAGGCTTCACCTTTAATAATGAACTACATGATGTTAACAACCCCATTACCCCTAAAAATACACATGTAAACAGACAAACATAATCAATAACAGAGTTTACATTTCAGTTGTGTGGGGTCTAGTTAAACTTTGAAGATAAGAATTATAGTTAGATTATTGACAATGATGACGGCCCAAAGGTAAAATTACAGCTCTCAACATATCTTTGTCAAAAAAGTAAAACATACGTTTTTGTAATTTTTCTTTTTGGCCACCCTTACAGTAGGATGTAAAATTTATTTTAAAAGCACAGAAACTATATATATATATATATATATATTGAAATATGAGTCAGTCATATATGTACAGCCTGGCCTGTGTGCAAATTGCATCTGTGATAGATAAGAAAATCGTGATTCTTTAAGTTTCTTGGCAGGATAGATTTATGTCTTCCCATGTAATGTAGATAGCTGATGTGTTAGAAAGCTTGAAGCATAGCTCATCTTGTAGATGCAGTTAATCCTTGGCTCAAACTCACATATCCTTTCCTTATGTGCACACTGAGACATGAGATGTTAATAACGAAAAGAAAGTAGAGAATCCATTTTGTCATTCTAGCCCCTGGCACAAAAAAAAAGTTAATGAATGTTTGACAATGCTCAGCATACCCTCTATAGCTTAAATGAGAACTCCAAGACTTGGGCTGCACGCTGCTTTACTCCAATACAATAAATCAATTGTTCCTTTTTTTTTTTTTTTTAAAGCAGTTAACATTTAAGCCACTCTATTTCTATTTCCGTTGGGAAATTAATACAAAATCTTAGCATCGTAAGTGTCTCACTGTTGGGATTTTTTGTCAAACTAATGCCCCTTGTTTTTGTTCACGTGACAATTCACATACAACATTAAAACAGAATTAAGAAAATGTTAATAGCCCATATAATGTAGGTGGAATGAGTACATTTTGGAGAAATGAGGAAAAATTGGCTTATTGTACAAATTAACAATAACGATATGTAAGCACTCCGAAAAGACGAATGTTTGATTCCTGCAAATGGTCCCCTAATGGCCTTACAGGCTATAATATCTAGTAATTGCGTTATTTAATAACGTCGAAAGATTGTGCTGCATTGGATATTCAGTTAATCATCTGCTAAATGCCTCCTAACCAACCGACCATTAACAAGTCAAGTCATCAACATTAGACCAAGCTTTTTAAGGGAAAAATGTAAAAAATTTATAAAACTCGTTCTTGTTTCTTTTCTTCGTTTGAATAATTTGTTTGCAATGCAGTGGTAAGAAAATTATATTTATTGCAGGTACTGGATCAGTGTGAGAGTCACCTTAACATAAATCGTAAAATAAAATAAAAAATTGTGTAACATATGGAGTAATTTGTCTACCGTGATAATGTCTGCAATGAAATAACAGTTCTAGGTTCTCTGCAAATTATATTGTTCCAAACCGTAGTGATTCATTTTCCCCTTCTAAAGACATAGTTTCATTTATTATTTTATTCTTTATTATTTGATTTTAGCTGAACTATTTAGCAAATTAAATCTATTCTGTGTTGCTCAGTATTGTATCTTGGGGACCAGGGGGTTTACTAAAAAATAAATAACTGAAAACCAAAACGTCTAAAAAAATCATTGCCAAGTATTTCCATAAAAACCTGTTTCAAGCTCATTTGATGTCTTTCTCTGCCGAATCACTTTTTGCCAGGACTATTATTTTTCTTGCCCCCACAGAAATCGTAAGAATAAGGTGGTCATCATGAAGTCACTTTACTTTAGGTGTTTTTTGGCCAATGACAGATAGGTGTAGGAAAGACACAACTGTCTCTTAACTTGGAACAGCAATATCTATCAGAAAAATGAGGATTTTTCAAAAGAAAATATACATGAATAGAACAATTGTTGTTTAACTACACTTTAACAGGAGAGTATGTAGGTGAGATTTTATTAGTGTGTGTGATTGGCTGCAGAAGCCATGTAGGAAGACACAATCGGGGCTGTTATAGCTCCAAGGTTCTTAATCTTACGTCATTAATGATGTCACTAAATCGTGGTTGTGACGAAACCAATCTCGCCACATTGTATTGGTATCTGCACCTCAGACCACTGCTTGACCTTCAACACGGAGCCTTGTCTCGTTCTTGGGGGATTCACTGTATGCTGTTGGAGATTGATTGCTAGGAGTGTAAGCTGATGTCTGCTTTTCCTATTCATCTGATAGCAGCTATTCGTGAGGTTCCAGCTGAGAGTGCTATCTTATTCCCTGGTATACAGTTCGGGAGTTTGATGTATTCAACTATATCCAATTCGTGAGTTTTGATGTTCTGCAGTAGCTGTGCCTTTCTGTAAAAAGGGGATTATCGCCTAAACGGAATTTATTCCCTTTTATTCTGAAACGGTCCGTTACAATTGGTGGCAAGCGGCGGGATCGTTCCTACAGCCAGAAGGACAGCTACAGGAGACACCAGTTCTTTGGATTGTACAATTTGAGGGCAACGCATGTCTCAGTACAGCGACCCTGACAGCACCAGGATGGAACCAGCAGTGGAGTACGATGAGGGTGACATAGATGACCGAGATGCATTGAGGAAAGGCATTTGGTACCAGGCCCTGGATAACGTACAGTACCAGCGGGGCAAGAGTCTCCCCAGTGAAGAGCAGCGATGGCAGACACGACTGGCACTGCGGATGCCCTTCCTGGGAGAGCAGCCTCTGGAGCAATGGGTAAAGGAGCTCGAGCACCGGGTATGGCAGGAGCTGTGGCTGGAGGATGCCTACCAGGCGCTCTGGTGGTATATGGCACAGTATATACCCTGGACAGCCGAACATGACAAGCCAGAGGGAGAGGAGTTTGATGGTCCTGGCTTGTTATGGGAGTCCTTTGCAGAGCCTGGCTTCGGGAGCCCTGCGCAAACCAGACTTCAGGATATTTTCTATGAGAGGGAGGCTAGGCATGAGTGGGATGACCCCCATGAGGTAGAGCAAGACCTGGCTCACCTAGCAAACATGGAGTGGGAACTGGAGCAGGACTACCGAGATCTCTTCCACTCCATTGGGAAGGCTCAGCAGGACAATAAGGTGACAGACCCAGATCCAGACCCATTCCGCTGGGAAGATAGTGTGGAGATTTACTGGGAAGAACCCCAGGTGGCCGGTAGAGATGGGACCGAGGTCTCTCCACCGGTCCTGCAGGGAATTGGGAGCCCAGTCTCCATTCCCCAGCGGCAGGCTGAGTTACAGGGGGCAGAGGTAGTTGGTCCCACCCCCCAGCAGCAGAGTGATATGCTGGGAAGGCAGTGTGAAGTGCAGGGAGAGGAGAGCAGCGTCCTCCCTCCCCAGTGGCAGGCTGAGTTACAGGGGGCAGAGGTAGTTGGTCCTACCCCCCAGCAGCAGAGTGATATGCCGGGAAGGCAGTGTGAAATGCAGGGAGAGGAGAGCAGCGTCCTCCCTCCCCAGCGGCAGGCTGAGTTACAGGGGGCAGAGGTAGTTGGTCCTACCCCCCAGCAGCAGCGTGAATTTTTGGGAATAGAGAGCCCAGTCTCCTTTCCCCAGCGGCAGAGTATCCAGCAGGGAATAGAGAGCCCCGTCTCCTTTCCCCAGCGGCAGAGTGTCCAGCAGGGAATAGAGAGCCCAGTCTCCTTTCCCCAGCAGCAGGACACTGTATTGGGAGGAGAGACAGTCGGTCTCCCTCCACAAAGGCGGATAGTATGTATGGGAGAGGAGCTTGCTACCACCTCTCCCCAGCGGTGGATCCGTAATGTGCAGGGAATAGAGAGCCCAGTCTCCTTTCCCCAGCGGCAGAGTGTTCTATTGGGAGAGGAGCCTGTTACCCCCTCTCCCCAGCGGCAGTTTAATGTACCAGGGGGAGACTGTAAGCCCCCCACCAGTGCAGATGGGACCGTGGTCTCTGCACTTACCACACAGGGGGTAGGGATGGTCGATCCTACCCCCCCACGACAGAGCTGTGTATCCAAGGGGGAGACAACCGGTCTCCCCATTCCGCAGCAGAGCTATGCAACTAAGGGGGAGACAGTCCGTCTCCAGCAACCAGGCTCCAACCAGACTACTCCGGTGATAGTACTGGCACCAGGACAGAGTACCGCTGGTCTCTGCCCACTCAGCAACCCACCAAGGCAGCCTACCAGTCCCCTACACAGCCGAGGTGAGGCACCTGGACATGGACAAGATTCTCCTCTACCCAGGTGTAGTAACCATTTATTGTGGGTGGGCTGTACTGTTTTTTCTACTTTGTGGGTGCGTTGCTGGACTAACAAGGGCACTGACCGGCAGGAGGTCAGGTACCTTGTTAGTCTTTTTGGAAAGGGGGAGAGATGTGACGAAACCAATCTCGCCACATTGTATTGGAGGAGCCTGGTTGCCCGCCTGCTGCCTTTGGACTATGGACCAGACTTTATGGGAATGTGATACCCCAGATAGCTATACCATGGAGCCTATTCATATAATGAAAGACTATGGGAAAGACTTTAGCTCCATGGCAATTGTACTGTGTGAATAGGATCTGTGCGCTATTCGGTAGTTTTGTGCGCTCAGATCCCAGCTATCTGGGGATATGTGAAATGTCTGTGTGTTATGTATAAAAAGTAACTTTATGTATTTTAAAGTGTTTTACTGTTTTTGTGCTCCCATGTGCTCAATGGAGTCTGTCTCTGTGCTAGAGATAATTGAATTACTTCTCCAGCACAGAGAAGGCTCTGTAAAAAAACGGTCTGAGCTGGAAAGCTAGGGGTTTTAAAAGATACTTTACTAACTTTTGAACCCCTGGTCTGATCCATGCCATTTTTTAATATGTTGTTCCCCTGAATGGATTGATTGTGGATATGTAATTTTGTGTGAATGTGATGTATGGTTTTAAAGTTATGAAAGTTGTGTAAAAGTATATTTTAAACTGTATGCATAATGGGATTATGTGTCACACTAAGGGGAGGGGATGTGTGGGAGGTAACATCTATGTCATTGGTTATTTTATGCCTCCCCCTGGGTGTGGCCTGTATGTGTACTCATGTAATAAAAACCAGGCTGGGTGTGCCAGCACCTCAGACCACTGCTTGACCCTCAACACGGAGCCTTGTCTCGTTCTTGGGGGGATTCACTGTATGCTGTTGGAGATTGATTGCTAGGAGTGTAAGCTGATGTCTGCTTTTCCTATTCATCTGCTAGCAGCTATTCGTGAGGTTCCAGCTGAGAGTGCTATCTTATTCCCTGGTATACAGTTCGGGAGTTTGATGTATTCGCCTATATCCAATTCGTGAGTTTTGATGTTCTGCAGTAGCTGTGCCTTTCTGTAAAAAGGGGATTATCGCCTAAACGGAATTTATTCCCTTTTATGCTGAAACGGTCCGTTACAGTGGTTCTACATGAAAATTCAGCCACAGTGATTTTAAGGACCCAGTGCAGTGCAGTGCACACAGTTCTTCGGTCAGCATTGGACCACAAAATTTTGCCCCAGCAAGAACTCTAAGAACAGCCTGACCCTGTTCTTACCCAGGTTCATATCTCTAAAATGAAAGTGTCTTTCTTTATCCATTTGTGATGTTGGTAGGTATGTAATTTTGCATCTATTTTACTGGACTAAAATGGAGGCTCAAATATTTTTAGTATTACACAAATTCAGATCTGGTGTTAAATCACATAAAAAAAAAACAAATTAACAAAAATCTTACAAACATTTATGTTCAAAATATCAGTAATCATATATCTGTTATATTTTTACAACACTTAATCTGGATAAAGTTAATAGAAATGTCTGTGTAACGGCTACCCAGGTAGAGAGAGGGTATCTGCCGTTGAAGACGTCCTTTTTCCCTGCAAGCTGCTGTGGAGAAGTAAGCTGATGTAATCCCATCCACGATATCCAGAGCGAGAATCAGGTTCAGTTATAACAAGAACAGAATAACATCCCAAATAATCCCCTTCCAAGAACGAGACGAGGCTACGTTTTGAAGGGTCAAGATGAACTGAGGACTGGAACACCCAGCCTGCTTTTTATTAGGAAAAGACACACACAGGACACTCCCAGGGGGAGGATAAAAACAACCAATTATACACAGGGTAACACCCCCACGTCTCCTCCCCTCAGATAACCACATAACACAATTATAACGTACAATATTTTACCCCAGTTCTGGATGTACCCCAAAAACAGGGGGTACACCTTTAAGTCCAGCACCGCTTGAAAGGTCTTGGTTAGGGGAACAATCTGTCCAAAAATCAGCCCGTTCGGATGAATGGTTCGGGAGATACAGAGTTCCAAAGTTTTGACCGACCGCACAGACCAACTAGCCGAAAATAGTTCCATGAGTTTTGGCCTTGCAGTCGGTCTCCGTTCGCACGGTAAAAAGGTACGAAAATCTTGCCATCCATTCGAATAACGGGGTTCGCTGAAATCCCCATAGACGATTGAGTATAACTACCGAACGGTGGGACGTTCGGTAGTTTCCGTACGAACTAATGGAGGTCTGGAGGACTCAGCGGTGTTCGCCTGTTTGCGTATCCGTTTTTAGTTCCATGCGGTTACAGGCAAACACCGCTGTTCGTGCACAAGATGGCCGCGAACACGTGTAAAGTCCCGAAATTGCGGCCACCTATATTTTATACACGGAATTCGTACGGAATCATACGAACGAGGACAATGAAACGAATAGGTGATTAAGTTGTAATTCCCTTGCTTGCTTCACAGCCACCAGAGACTTGTAAGGATCTGTTACACTGCTCCCATTTTGTGGAACACTCCGGCAGACCCGGATTGATCCTTTTCGGGTCAACTTGGGGCTGTCCGGTCCCTTGTTAGGGCAATAGTTCTGTTTGCCTGGGCAGACCATCGGCATTCCGATTAAACTTGCCAGGGCGGTATTGAATGGAGAAGTTGTAAGGTTGCAGTGCTAGGCTCCATCTCAATAAACGTCCATTATCTCCAGCTACTCTATTCAGCCATACCAGGGGGTTGTGGTCGGTGATTAGGGTAAATTCTTGTCCGTACAAATATGGGGTGAGTTTCTTTAGTGCCCAGACCAGGGCCAAGCATTCCTTTTCCACTGCCGCGTAACTCACTTCTCTAGGTAACAGTTTTCTACTGAGATACGCGACAGGGTGCTCGCTCCCATCTTCTCCGACCTGGCTTAGAACTGCCCCCAGTCCATACATGGATGCATCTGTATGAACGACAAATCTTTTGTTAGGGACGGGGGCAGACAGGACAGGTGCATGAATTAGAGCATTCTTTAGGGCCTGAAAGGCGGTTTCACAGGCGGGAGACCACAGGACTATCCTAGGTAAGTTCTTTTTGGTTAGGTCTGTCAAGGGTTTTGCGATGGTGCTATAGTCAGGGACAAACCTCCTATAATATCCTGCCGTCCCCAAAAATGCTAAGACCGGAGTTTTGGTGTGGGGTGTGGGCCAATTAGCTACAGCTTCAACTTTAGCGGGTTCTGGGCGCTGTTTCCCACATCCCACCCGGTGTCCCAGGTACTGGACTTCGGCCATGCCGAAGTTACACTTTTCTGGTTTCAGAGTCAAGCCTGCGGCCCGAATATGATCCAGTACGGCCTCTACATGCCTTAAGTGCTCTCCCCAGGTTTCGCTATAAATCGCAATGTCATCCAGGTACGCGCAAGCGAAATCCTGGAAGCCATCAAGGAGGCGGTCCACTAAGCGCTGAAATGTAGCCGGGGCATTTTTCATCCCAAATGGCATGACCTTGAACTGGTACAAGCCAAATGGGGTGACAAAGGCCGACTTAGGGATAGCCTCCTTGGCCAGGGGAATCTGCCAATACCCTTTGCACAAATCGATGGTGGTCAGATAACGTCCCCTGGCAATACGATCTAATAGCTCGTCTACTCGGGGCATGGGATATGCGTCTGTCACGGTTCTGTCATTGAGACGTCGATAATCGACACAGAACCGGGTAGTTCCATCCTTTTTGGGAACTAGGACCACAGGTGAGGCCCATGGACTGTCAGATGGCTCTATCACCCCCAGTCTTAACATCTCTTGGATTTCCTTCCTCATCTCCTCTTTTACTGCCTCAGGAATCCTATAGGGAGTTTGTCGGAGAGGGGTTTGTCCTGGGGTCTCTACATAGTGAGTTGCTAAGGGGGTGTACCCGGGCTCTTGGGAAAACGTCAACCCTTTCTCGGTCAGCAGTTGTCGGATCTGCCCCTTTTCGGCGGGGGTTAACCGCTCCCCTAGTTGTACGGTATTGAGCAGGGTCTTAGATTCCGAGTTAGCTAATAGGTCGGGTATGGGTAAGCTGTCAGGGTCTTCAGTGGCTGGTATACATATGGCGGCTATATCCTCGGGTCTTTCCTGATATTCTTTTAATAAGTTTACGTGAAAGGACTTCTGGATCCTTTCATCTTTGCTGCTGGCAATTACATAGGTGGTGTCACAGACCTGTGCTACCACTTTGTAAGGGCCCTGCCAGGAGGTCTGGAGCTTGTTCCCTTTGACAGGTCTAAGCACCAGCACCTTCTGGCCTACTTGGAACGTTCTCTGGCGGGCGCCCTGATCGTACCAACGTTTCTGACGCCCATGGGCCGCATGGAGATGGTCCCGTGCCATCCGGGCTAACTGTTCCATACGGTCCCGCATTTCCAGCACATATGGTACGATGGGGACACCTTCATGTTCTGTCTCTCCCTCCCAGTGCTCTCGGATGAGGTCGAGAGGGCCTCGTACTCTCCGGCCATAGAGCAGTTCAAAGGGAGAGAACCCTGTGGATTCCTGCGGCACCTCCCGATAAGCGAACAGGAGGTGCGGCAAGAATCGTTCCCAGTCTCTGTATTCCGCTGTAAAGGTCCGCAGCAGTTGCTTTAGGGTACCGTTAAAGCGTTCACAGAGACCGTTAGTCTGAGGGTGGTACGGGAAACTAAGTAGGGGCTTAATACCACAAACCTTCCATAGCTGCTGGGTTAGGTCTGCGGTAAACTGGGTCCCTCTATCGGACAAGATTTCCTGAGGAAATCCCACTCGGGTGAATATCCCGACTAAAGCACTGGCGACAGTGTCAGCCTGGATATTCGTCAGAGCGACGGCTTCCGGGTAGCGAGTAGCATAGTCCACTACGGTAAGGATGTATTTCTTACCAGAGGGACTGGGGTTAGGTAGGGGTCCTACTAGGTCGACTGCCACCCGGCTAAATGGTTCCTCGATCACAGGCATAGGTAACAGTCGAGCTTTCGGGTGATCCCCCCTCTTCCCTACCCGTTGGCATACATCACAAGTACTGCAGTAACGTCGCACATCCTTTGAGATCCCCGGCCAAAAGAAGGTCTGGGTGATCCTGAAGGTGGTACGGTTACCCCCTAGATGCCCTGCCAACGGAATGTCGTGGCCGATTCGAAGAAGTTCCAACCGGTATTTTCTGGGTACCACTAGTTGGCGCTTCTGCGAAGGGGCACAGCCTCTCTTTCTGCCTTCTGTCAGTCTGTATAACCTGTCCCCATCCCATAGAAAACGTTCTTGTCCGTCCCCCCTACTGTCAGCTAATTCCCGATACTTTTGGAGGGTGGGGTCCTCTCTAGTTTCCCTCCCAAACTCCTCTGGGGTGTCCCAAGCTATGGGCCTGCTTATCGTAGTGGGGTTACATTTGGGTGCTTGGCTTACCTGGGTCTCCCGGCCTGTATTAGGATCATCTGCGACACGGGTCTGTGAGCGGGTGGTTACAGGACAAGCGGCAGCCGGTGTGGGCAAATATGCTGAAGTCAAAGGGCCAATGTCATTTCCCAATACGACCTCGGCAGGCAAGTTGTCCATAATACCAACTGTGGTTTTTCCTGATCCGACTCCCCAGTCTAAGTGTACTCGGGCAGTGGGCAAGCGAAAAACAGCGCCCCCGGCGACCCGAACAGCAACAGTGCGGGTAGATACATTCTCTGGCTTTACTAGGTGTTTTTGGATCAAAGTGATGGTAGCCCCGGTGTCTCTTAGGCCTTGTGCTATTTGTCCATTCACTCGAACCTCCTGTCGGTGATGTTGTCGGTTATCTGGAGAAGCAGCTTGTATGGGATCTGCTTCATACAAAATCCCCAGACATTCCTCAGGGCCCATTTCGGCTTCCAGACAGTGAGCCGCAGCGGGTCGTGATGCAGGGGCCTCTGTGTTGGGAGTTGTACGTCTCCAGTTGTTGTTATTGGATCTTAGGGGACAATATCGGGCAATATGTCCGAGGTTGCCGCAGTGATGGCACGTCACCTTTGACAAATCCCGGGGGTAGTTGGTAGGTCCCTGAGGACGTGGTGGTCCTGGTGGGACCGGAGCTCGAAACTCTGGGCGTGAGACAGCGGCTGGGGTACGTGGCTCTATCTTATGAGCTTGTCGTGTAGTACCCTGGCTTACTCTCCTCGTCTCGGCGTATTCATCGGCCAGCCGAGCCGCCTCATTTAAATTAGCGGGGCGCCGGTCTCGTACCCAGTCTTGTATGTCCGCAGCCAAATCTTGGAAGAAATGTTCCATTAAGAACAACTGCAATACCTCCTCTCCGGTGTTGGCCTTACACCCTTGAACCCAATGTGATGCCACTCTTTGTAGTCGGTTGGCCCATTCCATGTGGGAGTCCACAGCTTTCTTTTTGGACTCCCGGAAGCGGCGACGGTATGCTTCTGGGGTTACCGCATACCTGGTGAGCAGTGCCTCTTTTACTTTTTGGTACTGCGTGATCTCCTCTGTAGTGAGTGCTTGAAAAGCCTCATTAGCTTTTCCTGACAGTTTTCCCGCCAGGATAGTGACCCATTGCTCTGGTGGTATTTGATGTAGAGAGCACTGCCTTTCAAAGTCAGCCAAATACCCATCAATTTCCTCTTCATTTTCCACAAAGGTTTTAAATGCAGTGAAGGGAATTTTCTTTACCGTAGTAGTGGGTAGCGGGGTAGGAACTGTCTGTGTAGTGAGCTGTCTTGCTCTTACCAGTTCCATTTCTTGTTCCCTCTTGGTTTGGATCTCTTCCCTTGCTTCCCGGAACAGTTGGGTTATTAGTTCTGTAGACGTGACTGGATACAAAGCTAATCTCCGCTGTACAATTGCAGTAATCACATCGTCCTCACTGATGGGTGCCATGGGTTCAGTTACCTCCATGGACCTATCCATCTCGTCCAGCTCCAGCAGGTCAGCTATCAGCTCCCTCCGTGGTCTGTTGCTGGCACTCCTACCACGATTCTCCAATAAATCCTTTAGTGTGGGTCTTTTCAGCTTGGCATACTGTGACTCCATTCAGCGCTTGTTCTTTGGATAAAAGGACCATCCCACCGCTGCCACCAATGTAACGGCTACCCAGGTAGAGAGAGGGTATCTGCCGTTGAAGACGTCCTTTTTCCCTGCAAGCTGCTGTGGAGAAGTAAGCTGATGTAATCCCATCCACGATATCCAGAGCGAGAATCAGGTTCAGTTATAACAAGAACAGAATAACATCCCAAATAATCCCCTTCCAAGAACGAGACGAGGCTACGTTTTGAAGGGTCAAGATGAACTGAGGACTGGAACACCCAGCCTGCTTTTTATTAGGAAAATACACACACAGGACACTCCCAGGGGGAGGATAAAAACAACCAATTATACACAGGGTAACACCCCCACGTCTCCTCCCCTCAGATAACCACATAACACAATTATAACGTACAATATTTTACCCCAGTTCTGGATGTACCCCAAAAACAGGGGGTACACCTTTAAGTCCAGCACCGCTTGAAAGGTCTTGGTTAGGGGAACAATCTGTCCAAAAATCAGCCCGTTCGGATGAATGGTTCGGGAGATACAGAGTTCCAAAGTTTTGACCGACCGCACAGACCAACTAGCCGAAAATAGTTCCATGAGTTTTGGCCTTGCGGTCGGTCTCCGTTCGCAAGGTAAAAAGGTACGAAAATCTTGCCATCCATTCGAATAACGGGGTTCGCTGAAATCCCCATAGACGATTGAGTATAACTACCGAACGGTGGGACGTTCGGTAGTTTCCGTACGAACTTATGGAGGTCTGGAGGACTCAGCGGTGTTCGCCTGTTTGCGTATCCGTTTTTAGTTCCATGCGGTTACAGGCAAACACCGCTGTTCGTGCACAAGATGGCCGCGAACACGTGTAAAGTCCCGAAATGGCGGCCACCTATATTTTATACACGGAATTCGTACGGAATCATACGAACGAGGAAAATGAAACGAATAGGTGATTAAGTTGTAATTCCCTTGCTTGCTTCACAGCCACCAGAGACTTGTAAGGATCTCTTACAGTCTGTATGTAGCTCTCTCATCTGTCTGTCTCTTTGTCTGACTTTCGACCTGGTAACACCAGAACCAATTTGATCTCGTGTTTTTTTGGCCAATATGCTGTGCCCAGTTATGGATTGCCTTAGTGGTTATCGGAGAGTGTGTTTTTCATATCTGTAACTAAGTTATCTGACCCCGGCTTTTATCTTGACCAATCTCCATTCTATCATCTTTGAACTCTGGCTTGTCTACTCGTTTAAGTACTCTCTGTTTCCCTGACCTTGGTCTGTCTTGCACGATTCTACATAGCGATAAAGTCTGGCAACTCTAAGGCCGGTAATACGCATTAGTATTCAGATTTTTTTAATGTTTGTATTTGTTCACTTGAGTTCTGAGTGTTGGCTCATAGTCCATCCTGACATATGCAATGAAAACACGTTACCCACTTATAGATGACTGTCCCAAATTAGGGTACTTGGTGCTAGTGACAGTGTTCTACAACCCACTTAGATCAAACGTAAAAAAAGTACCGCGCTCATGACCCAGGAAACATCAACAGGAAAATTATCTTGGTTAGGCTTTGCTTAATATTAAAAAATAGATAAACGTAGAAGAATAGAAAATATTTGTACAAAAAATGTACTTGCTGAAGAAACCTTGTTTATTCATCGCAAAACACTTTTAGGTTCTCTTTAGCTTTATAGCCTCTTCTTTTTCTTTTGGTGTCCCCCCTATTTATTGTGTATGGAATTTTTAACATTTTTTTTGTACATGTATTTACTATTCTGCCATGTGTATATATTTTTGAACATTAAACCTAGCATAACCAAGGGAACGATCCTGTAAATGTTGATGTTTCCTGGATTACACATGAGTGTGGTTCTTATTAAATTTGGTCTAACCGTCTACGTCATTAAAAAAAAAAAAGTCTTGAATCATTGACCGATGCCCCCAGGTGTAAAAATCTGCATTGATTTTATAATACATAACACATTTTTCATACAGTCCATACGTCCACTGAAAGCTGATTATTTTTCTTTCTGTACGCCATCCATCACATTTTTTTCAAAGAGGAACAACTACTAAGCAATAATGCACTGGATAACTTACCACCATGAAGAGACCACCTTTTCCAATTGTGAGAACACTGGCAAGGCGGGATTTACATGTAAGGTGCCTGTAGGGACAGAATTCTAAAGTGTACTCTGCTCCCCCCCTTAAAAAATAAAATAAAAAAATAGCAGCAGGTAAAGTGAGTTTAAATGAATTTAGCAAGTTAACATTAACATGCACATTGACTGGCATAAAAATGTCTACAAAAGCATATACTGATTTTTGACAGCTGCATATGTATATATATATATGTGCATATCTCTACTTGTAATGTACTGTGGCTTTAGGCTTTGAGTACAAAAATGTGGGACTAAGGTCTAACTTGATATATTGTTGTAAGAGGTAAAAGGGAGGGTTGGTGAAAAGCGCTGTTTAGGACATGGGGAGTTTACAGGGTTATTTGCAAAATATACACTCTCCTATATTTAATGTAGTCCACTCACCCTCCTATAATTAATAGTAGCTGTAAAACTGTGTGCATCACTCAGTGTGTCCTATGAAATACAGTGTGCATCACTCAGTGCTGTTCCTGCATCTCCTGCAAGGCATTTCCTGTGTGAGCGGCTGTTAGTGGGCAGATGGGAAGTGATTCTTTCAATTTCCTGTCCAGCCTCACACACAGACACTGGAGGAGCTGGTACAGTATTGAGTTTTGCACCCTCTATGACTATCTTTGCAGCTCTGTTATCAAGCATAGGTGGCTGACTGGACTACAGAGAACGTTTGCCAGGGATCCTGGTAATTATCTCCCTCAATTAGTCCACTTAAGTTCCAAAAATGGTACATCATAGGTTCTAAAATCAGGTGCCTACTCTGCCTCATGGGAAATCCTACCCTGAACATGGGTAATTTCAAGATTGTAATAGATCGATTACATTAAGCTAAAATCTGCATAAAGTACTGCAGCGTTTTATGGGCAGATAAGTCTACACTAAAGCAATGTAAATATGAGGAAAGTAATTGTACATGATCTTAAGTATGGACGATTTGGTCACACACAATGCGAATCTTGCATACATTTTACTTGCTAAAGAGAAAGACATAAAGTAACCGGAAAGAGTATCACTGCAGTAAATGAGGTGAGATCTATGAGTCACAGACTTAGTTATCAAACGCAAAGGCTGTACAACAAAATACTTAATATGACATCCGTCCGTGCATATAATTATGATAATTTGTCCAATTGCTCTTGTCCTGCTACAATAAATAGAGTCTGAATAGAAAGGCTTTCAAACGGGCTATACTTTTTACATGGTTCATGGTTTATAGATATAAATATCCTCATCCTAAACTGTAACTCTGTACTTTATCCCTTAGGTTTTTGTTTCATTTTGTAATGCATTGTGTTAAGATTGAGATATGTTATTCAGATTATGAGAGATTCTGAAACTCTGGTGCTAAATGTTTTCCTTGGCCTGGGGATAGGGGGACACAATGAGATGATTTGAAAAACTCTGAATGCAAGATACCACAATTTTAATCTGCATTGTTTAGTAGTCAGGATTATTTTAGAAAATAATAAAATGAATGAAACAAAAATGATGAGTATGGCAAACTTTTTGGTGTTTTTATATTTGGTGGCCTCGTAGTGGTTTTCTGTTTACATTTGCTTTAATCTACGACCTATAGA
Organism: Pelobates fuscus; assembly: GCF_036172605.1. NCBI lineage: Eukaryota > Metazoa > Chordata > Amphibia > Anura > Pelobatidae > Pelobates > Pelobates fuscus. Next base: position 41,154,654 of record NC_086321.1, on the reverse strand, counting down.
ATCGTGCACTAGATTTGTATCCACACTAATACAGATCATGTGCGCTGCACATGTATATAATGATATGTTCAAAGTATATTAGACAACACCATCTGTGGTGCCTGGAGCAGAGTCTGAAATATGTGACAGCTCAATTCCAGCCCCGAGATTGTGAAAAATGTTTGATAATTACAATTTCCTTTCAGTCAGAGTAACTCCTATGTTTCCATTTTACAGCAACCTTCAAGGAGGTCACATCTATTAAAACCATTACAAAGTTCTCCGTTTATCATCACTGTTTGAATGAAAATGGTCATCAATCTCCCCCATGTATTCATATATATGTTTTTGTGTGTCTGCTTCCAATCCATTGTGCTAATGAAATTTCAAGTAGATTGATACTGGATGTAGTTCCTGGCCATACTCCTTCCCTTTGGAATAGGTGTTTTTCAGCTAACTGTAATTTAAATCATAATTATGTTTGGCGAATTTTCCTTCAACTTATGCTAAATATAGTTTTTTTTTACCGTTCAAGTTCTAACACAAAAACTAGGATACACGATTATTGAATTAATGCCTAATCATTTTCAAATTAATTTAAGCAGACACATGTTAAAGAGCATGTTTTATGATTAATCGCTGGCATGATAAGAAAGCCCAATGGGATTACAGATGAATTTTACTGGTGGTAAGCTTTTGAGTCCTGACTGCTTAACGGTTCCTGGGACCTAACCCAAGTAAAAATGAAAACCCTAGAAAGACAAAACACATTAAAGGAATACGCTAATGTTAAACTATGTAAATGTTCTGGCTGGTGGTGGTTGAATATTGAGGTCCTATCTATGCAGGTGATTCGAGTCAAAATAAAGGACAATAAATTAATGGATCAGCTTATAGTCATGGTCCATAATACACATAAAGGGGCACTATAAAGACAAAATACATTAAAGGAAACCCTAATGTTAAACTATGTAAATGTTCTGGCTATTTGTGGTTGAATGTCGAGGTCCCATCTATACAGGAGTTTCAAATCAAGATAAAGGACAATAAATTAATGGGTCAGCTTATGGCTATGGTCTATAACACACTTAAAGAGACACTACAGGCATCAAAACAACATTAGTTTAATGAAGCAGTTATAGTGTATAGATCATGCCTCTGCAGTTTCACTACTTAAATCTCAGCCATTTAGGAGTTAGATTACTTTTGTTTCTGTTTAAGCAGCCCTAGTCACACACCCCCTACCTGTGACTCACATAGGCTGCATGAAACAATTGGGTTCATTTTTAATAAGATGTTAACTTGCTTTACATGTTTTAACTAAGATTTATAGTTTTTTTTAAAGAAGATTTGGGAGCACTGGGATACTTATTTTCTTCAGGCAATGTACTGGGTATCCTCGGTTAGTCTCACAGTGAGTTTTTCTTTATTTTTCTATTTCCACTCCCCTTTCTTCACATTTATATGTTTTTGATGTTTTTATATTTTTTTGTGTGCATATTTTTAATTTTATTGTAAGCACGGACTTTATTTGTCCTGGTCAAAAACTACTTGTGTATATTATGCATTCTTTAAAACTTTAGGGCATATTTATTTCATGTTTGATGTCCTGGAATTGTATGTTTGCTGTGTGCCTAACCATAAATATATAATTTAAAACTAAAAAATAAAAAGTAAAGGGAGTGCATATAGGCATCAATACAACTATATTAACATGTAGTGGTTTTGGTGTTTAGCATGTTCCTTTAGTATATGGGAGTAATAAACGTATCAAACATACACTGCTAGATACACAATACACATTGCCACACACTTAGAGGCATCCTGCCTCAGAACTAAGATACAAAACATCATACAAAGAAATACTGCAACACATAGATACGCAGGTACACACTTTACAGGAAGTGGCCGTAGCTGCTGTTAAGAAGCACTCCTGGACCCCAGGACCTGGAATAAAGATGAGTTTATTAGTGTTCTCAACCTTTTCAGTGCTGAAATGGCAGGGGATCACATAATGTAAAAATAATGAGAACAATCAAGAATTGAAAAAAAGCATACTTACAATGAGCTGTCACCAAGCGAGGAAGGGAATCATGGACACCTAAGTTTCTAAAGGACAACTGAGCTGATCTAAAACGTAATGCTTATGGACACAACAAAGGTTTCTGGATGTCATTGTTCATCAGGTTGGGAGGCCTGTCCTGTTACTTCATGGCTGTTTAGCTTAGTGGGGCTAAACTCATGAGGCAGCAATTGCCCAGAGCTCCTGCCTTGCAAAGACTTCTCATTGAGCTTTATTTGGGAAGTCTGTGATTGGACAGCCACAGAAAGTCTGGGTGGGGTTGCTTTTGCAAGTTGTTTTTAGATATACCCACAATGAAGCATGGCTAACTATATTTCAACATGCACATTATGACTGATGTGTGGAAGCATGAAGCTGATGACACGAAGAGGGTAGCACAGCCAAACTTGGGCATTCTTAGGCTTTCAAAGTTACCCGTGACATAGAATGATGGAGAGTCTTGAGAGAGATTCCAGAAATCGGCACCGTCACAGTGCATGGTGAGGATTTACATACACAGGATTTTAGAATAGGCCCAAGGAACCTAGCTTGAAATTATAAGTACATCGGCTACATACTTAATCACTTTATTTAGAACTATTCATCCTCACAGCTCAGCCGCAACCTGCTAGGACCTCTGCTCAGCATCCTCAGCAGTTGTAATAAATATGCAGAGGACTTTGCAATGCACAACATGGGTCACACCCAGGGCAACTTAAACTGGCCAAGGTTCCTCTGTGGTTCACACACGATAATTAGTGTCACTGCATGGTGATCTGTCATTGTCACCCATACTTACATACAAACAACTGAAGGGAGATTGTAGGGACAATCCATCAGAATGACAGAATTAATTCCATGATCAGATGATCATAAAGTCTATAAAAGAATGGTGCATGTGATTACATTTTCATGTTGCATGCATTATCTCTGATTTATTATGTATTATATATTTGAAGTTTTTTTTTTTTATAGTTGAGTGAGTGCAGTGAATTTTGGATGTTGTATTCATTGACCCCAGAAGCACCCTTATAATGTATGCATACGGAGGTGTGGGCAGCCCTCTTGATTTTAAATATAAATATATATACAATTCAAAGAGGTTTTGCACTCCAGCTTTTCTTGTGTTTCTTGCCCGGTGCTCAGCTGCACAGAATACAGGACGATGAAAAAAGCTAGCACTTATATCTTACAGTTTTATTCCAGTTAAGTCAACGTTTCAGTTCCTATTCTTGAACTTTCCTCAGGACATTATGACTTAACTGAAATATAACTGTAAGATATTTTTTTCCAACAACTCCCTGAGTGTCAGCTTTTTTCATCGTCATATATATATATATATATAAAATATATTATATATATAAAACAGTCCAGTCCTTGCACTCAGATATATCCACTCCAGCAAATAATGCTATATGTTGTTGCCGGGTGCATAAATTTAGCCACAACCAAAAAATACAAAGTATAAATATGGGCTAGCACTCACGGTCTTTTTGTATTTGTTTTGTTGATCCTGATAAAAGCTCAGAACTTGGGCTGAAACGTAGATTTTTTAAGATTCTTCAATAAAGAATTGATTTTACTTTAAAAAGACCGTGAGTGCTAGCCCATATTTATACTTTATATATACAGGGGGTGCAGAATTATTAGGCAAATGAGTATTTTGACCACATCATCCTCTTTATGCATGTTGTCTTACTCCAAGCTGTATAGGCTCGAAAGCCTACTACCAATTAAGCATATTAGGTGATGTGCATCTCTGTAATGAGAAGGGGTGTGGTCTAATGACATCAACACCCTATATCAGGTGTGCATAATTATTAGGCAACTTCCTTTCCTTTGGCAAAATGGGTCAAAAGAAGGACTTGACAGGCTCAGAAAAGTCAAAAATAGTGAGATATCTTGCAGAGGGATGCAGCACTCTTAAAACTGCAAAGCTTCTGAAGCGTGATCATCGAACAATCAAGCGTTTCATTCAAAATAGTCAACAGGGTCGCAAGAAGCGTGTGGAGAAACCAAGGCGCAAAATAACTGCCCATGAACTGAGAAAAGTCAAGCGTGCAGCTGCCAAGATGCCACTTGCCACCAGTTTGGCCATATTTCAGAGCTGCAACATCACTGGAGTGCCCAAAAGCACAAGGTGTGCAATACTCAGAGACATTGGCCAAGGTAAGAAAGGCTGAAAGACGACCACCACTGAACAAGACACACAAGCTGAAACGTCAAGACTGGGCCAAGAAATATCTCAAGACTGATTTTTCTAAGGTTTTATGGACTGATGAAATGAGAGTGAGTCTTGATGGGCCAGATGGATGGGCCCGTGGCTGGATTGGTAAAGGGCAGAGAGCTCCAGTCCGACTCAGACGCCAGCAAGGTGGAGGTGGAGTACTGGTTTGGGCTGGTATCATCAAAGATGAGCTTGTGGGGCCTTTTCGGGTTGAGGATGGAGTCAAGCTCAACTCCCAGTCCTACTGCCAGTTTCTGGAAGACACCTTCTTCAAGCAGTGGTACAGGAAGAAGTCTGCATCCTTCAAGAAAAACATGATTTTCATGCAGGACAATGCTCCATCACACGCGTCCAAGTACTACACAGCGTGGCTGGCAAGAAAGGGTATAAAAGAAGAAAATCTAATGACATGGCCTCCTTGTTCACCTGATCTGAACCCCATTGAGAACCTGTGGTCCATCATCAAATGTGAGATTTACAAGGAGGGAAAACAGTACACCTCTCTGAACAGTGTCTGGGAGGCTGTGGTTGCTTCTGCACGCAATGTTGATGGTGAACAGATCAAAACACTGACAGAATCCATGGATGGCAGGCTTTTGAGTGTCCTTGCAAAGAAAGGTGGCTATATTGGTCACTGATTTGTTTTTGTTATGTTTTTGAATGTCAGAAATGTATATTTGTGAATGTTGAGATGTTATATTGGTTTCACTGGTAAAAATAAATAATTGAAATGGGTATATATTTGTTTTTTGTTAAGTTGCCTAATAATTATGCACAGTAATAGTCACCTGCACACACAGATATCCCCCTAAAATAGCTAAAACTAAAAACAAACTAAAAACTACTTCCAAAAATATTCAGCTTTGATATTAATGAGTCTTTTGGGTTCATTGAGAACATGGTTGTTGTTCAATAATAAAATTAATCCTCAAAAATACAACTTGCCTAATAATTCTGCACTCCCTGTATTATTATTGTATATATGTATTATCCTACATGTGGGGAGTATTAAATACCACTGTATGCTGTTTTACCTAGAGCTGGGCTTAGCTCTAAAAATTGTAAGTTGGCACTTCTCCACGTCTGTGTTGTTCGTGATCCTTTCAGCATTACGGTTTTGCACTATTGGTCTCCCCCTTCTCTGCTTTTGTATTCCATATTCGACTACTGAGATTCCAAAGCAAGAATAGAAGAACAGTTACTCAAGGTCTACACTGTACCTACAGAGACTTTTTTCACTTTATTTTATTTTATTTTATCTAGCGCACCCTGTATTTGTTGTCTTTTGTCCTCTCCATAATCTGAAGGGTTTGAGGGTTACCCTTCCTCTCAGGTGTGCAGTTTTATCCCCCCTTGTGATCAGTACTGTAGCGCTGTTCCCTCCCCACTTTTTCTCACCACAATTGTTAGTAATTATTAATTATTTTTAAAAAAAATTTATTGCGGGTACATATAATAACTAAATCTTGGGAGATTCATCATGGATAATTTCAGGGAAGAACAATGAATAGAAATAGTAAAATATTATTGGCATGATATATCGGTATTTCGCTATAGAAAATCATCCTGAATTGTGGTTTCAACAGGATGGGGCTACTGCCCATACAGACAGGGCCACAACGGACCTCCTGAGACAACTGTTCGGTGAGCAGATAATTTCAAGACATCCACAGATTAATTGGCGGCTATGTTCACTCAACCTTTCGGCTCCCGATTACTTCCTGTAGGGATATCTGAAGGAGTGGGTGTACGGGAACAAACTGCATTCACTTGGGCAGCTCAAGAAGAATATTGAAAAAAATTGAGCGCTAGAGCCTCAAACATTAACTAATGTTATTAACAATGCAATCAAAACAGGCGGAAAAAGGAGCTCATTTAAAATATGTCATCTTCCATACCTAGTAAAACAAATCTTCATATGTTAACATTCATTATATGTAATATCAAATAAAATTAGTTCATTAATAAAAAAATTGTTATTGACTCCTCAAATTAATTTTAGCCCACCCTGTCTTTGGGAGTCCAGGCCAACTCCCCAATTGTACACCCCTCCCTGGCACAGGTTTCTCATTCCGGGACCCCATTTAACCTATCCCTGCAGAGAGTCACAGGAGGAAGCATTTTCCAAGGAAGTGGATAAAGCTCATAATCCATGCAGAAGGTTGCTAGAGTAGGACCTGCCAAGAATGGGGTACATTGACACTGTGGCAGGCTTATGCAATGTATGATCAATACTGTAACTAAATCCCCACTGTTTTTCAGGTGTTTTTTTTTTAACTTTAAAATATTGTGAGCTTTGAAGCTAGTATACAATTTGAGAGGATTCTGTATTCTGCAATGAATCCAGCAGCACACTTATAATATATCAATTCAACAATGGCTCTGGGGCAGTCAATCAAGCAAAGGCTGACAGCATTAGCAGCCAAACTAAGCAGATATCCTAGAGAAGCAGAGGCCAAGATAATAAATACCCTGTTCAAAAGACAACCATCCAAGGTGTATGCACAGCTGCAGTGTAACAACATATCCAAGACCCACGCAGTGTCTTCTAGACCTGACAGGAGATCACAGTAAGTCTCGCGAGAGCCGCACTATGACCCCGCGGCTCTCGCGAGACTTACACCGGGAGCTGACCGAGGTGCTGAACGGACCGGCGCGGAGGAGAAGGGAGCTGACAGGAGCTGCAGGAGAGGTAAGCGCTCGCTGCTAGCCCCATTGTCTGTATTATGGCAATGTAAATTGCCATAATACAGACAGTGACTCGAGTATAAGCCGAGTTGGGGTTTTTCAGCACAACAAAATGTGCTCAAAAACTCGGTTTATACTCGAGTATATACGGTAAATAATAATAATAATAATAATAATAATAATAATAACAATGTGCACCATCTAAAGGTACCGAGGCAATCCCTATGGCTGGAGTAAGTTATAACCTCACATTCAATATATATTGATTCTTTAAAGGCTGCCATTAAGATGGTAACACTGTTGAGACTATCATAATCCTACTGTTCTGATACTTTCCAACAACAAAAAGGACCCTAAACCTTCCAGAGGGTTTGTTAATTCTGTAATTGGACCATTGGACATTTAACAAACTCAACATCAAAAACCACCAGGAAACGACATGAAAACAGTTAATCAATGCTTCAAAAAAAGCGCCTGTTTCCAGAATTATCAATGGGATGGATTAGAATTATCAATGGATCTCAGTAACCAGTGATGTAGTTGACAAGTCTGCAAAAATTATAATTTTTTAAATCCTTAACCTTTCAATATTGACCAATATTGAGTTCAAAATGGCGAGATAATCTAGCAAATCATGCGTTAGACCTAGTTCTATGGTAATAACATGTTCTGACTTTGTTACCAGTGCAACAGTTTTGTAAATAGAGGATTGTGATTACTGTGACAATCGCCGATTAGCAGATGAAAATCACAAAACCATTACTTACCAACACTAGATTGTAAATTACCCATCTGTGTGCTTTACAGAAGTTCTATGTATAGAGGTTTAAGGCATCACGCTCAAATGTTAAGACAGTGTCCTATTTTTATCACCTATTATAATTTTTATAATTATTTACATTTAAAGAGTGTAATATTTACATTTAAAGAGTGCAGCACTGCCCCAGGAAGCACCTCTAGCAGCCATCTAAGTAATGGGCACTGGAGTCATTACTAGGCTGTAATGTAAACACTGCATTTTCTCTGAAAAAACTGTGTTTACTGCAAAACGCCTGAAGAAAATGATTATACTCACCAGAACCAATACAATAAACTGTAGTTGTTCTGGTGATTCTAGTGTCCTTTAACCCCTTAAGGACCAAACTTCTGGAATAAAAGGGAATCATGACATGTCACACATGTCATGTGTCCTTAAGGGGTTAAGCTATAGTTATAGCTTGACTATTTTAGCCTATATTTTGCAATCCAGATTTTCATTTACAAAAAAAATCTTATTTTAGCAAATAAGTCTACCTGTCTCTCAGTGTTTCTTTCCCTGGTGTCAAACTCCGGCCCTATGGTACATCCAACAAACAGTGCACTCATAGAATTTAAAGCTACACTATAGTCATCAGAACAACTACAGCTTAATATAGTTGTTCTGGTGAGTATAATCATTGCCTTCAGGCATTTTCATGCCCCCTAGAGACACCTCCAGTGGCCACTCCTCAGATGGCCACTGGAGATGCTTCCTGGGGCATTGCTGCACAGTAGGCAGCCCTGTCGTTCAGCTTCTCCACACTCTGCATGGAGCCACTTTCCTCATAGAGATGTATTGATTCAATGAATCTCTATGATTAGGTGCTGATTGGCCAAAACACCCCAACCCGCCTCCTTGCTGATTTCAGCCAATCCAAAGCTTTCCCTATATTGGAGGGGCTTCTAAAAGGGTTAAAGGGGGGGAGGTGCACCACCTAAATGGTGGTTTTAACATTACAGGATCAGGGATACATGTTTGCATTCCTGACCCTATAGTGTTCCTTTAAGAATAAACTAAATTACTTATTAATTTAATCAAATATACAATTAGACACATTCAGCGTTTCAATCCCAATATTGGGCTTTTCACTAGACAGCAAAGGGCTGAAACACTGACTGCAAGATGTCGTAAGTCTGCGTAGAATAAAGCTTCTCTTTTGCTTATTTTGTCCTACGCGTCGAATAAGTCATTTTCGATATTTAGATTTTTTTCCCCACTTCTATATCTACACACTATACTGGCACAATGCATAATAAGGTCAGTCAACATTTTTCCAGGGCTACTTTTTAATACTCAGTTCGAACCTAACTTTGGTTGAGAGACGGTCCCTATTTAAAGGGACTCTCCAGTGCCAGCAAAACATATCCGTTTTCCTGGCACTGCAGGACCCTAAAGTGCCCGTCTCCCTCCCACCCCCCATCCCATGTTGCCTAAGGGGTTAAAACCCATTTAGTGACTTACCTGAATGCAGTACCGATGTCCCTCAGCGCTGGGTCAGGCTCCGCCCACGCTCCTCCCCTAATGTGCATGCATTATATGCATGATAGACAGCCACTAGAGGAGGACTTAACCCTGCAATGTAATTATTGCAGTTTCAAAAAACTGTAATAATTACACTTGCAGGGTTAAGGGTGGAGTTTGCACCCAGACCACTCCAATGAGCAAAAGTGGTCTGGGTGCCTGTAGTGTCCCTTTAATGATTTGAAGCAATAGACATGTTGGCGAACATTGTGTATTATTAATTATATTTAATAGCTGTAGTAATGAAGTGAAGATAAGAATGGCAAATGGTGAAGAATGACTGAGCAAAGGACAGTTTAGGTGAAAGTTGAAGTCACCTAGAAACCAGCTGGAGATTGTTGATGCCATGATTTCCATTTTACCGTGCAAGCAATTTAACTAAAGACAGAAATGATGTGATTATATGTGAAGATAATTTTGGCAAAGGATACTGCAAATATAACATAGTTACATAGTAGTTACATAGTAGTTCTAGTTCAGTCTTCCTCACATCAAAATTAATGATTTCAGGCAAGAGGGGGCAGCACAGGAAAAACTTTAAAGCATTTTATTTATAGAACGGGATGTAAATCTGTTATTAAAAATGCAGGAAATTGGAACTTAAAGGGCATTCAAACAAGTGGATACAGAGCTCTTCTAAAAACGATATAATTGTGCTGCTTAAATGTGCTTTAATCAGCAAAAGAATAAACAGAACTACAGGACAGTCAGACCTCATCTGCTTTGAGATATGGGTTTTAATTTAAAGGCAACGTTTTCAATTTACCAGATTACTCTGTTCAAAATAGAACAGCTTAACAGTAAATTGGCCCCAGAATAGGACCTGTTGGACCAGGCACTGGTCAACCATCCATTAAAAGCACATCTGCTTTCTATATTTACTAGCGGTCTGCAGACATAAAGACAATGGAAACCTGTTATGTTGGAGCACAGAGGATATTCAGCAGCACATTGTAAACCCAAATGGTCTTTAAATTACAGGAGTATTCTAAGCACCATAACCACTTCATCTCATCTCAGTGGCAGAACTAAAGCAGAGCGGGCCCTGGTGCAGAACTTTTTTTGGAACCCCTTATTGCAAGGATGGAAGATTCCCGTCTGTCATACAACTCCTACAATGCTTTGCCAGCTTGGGAACTGCCATTTTCTCATACTTGCAGGGTGGTACTTAGCACTGAGCAGCGTTTGTATGTTTGAATGTAAGCGTGTTTTTGTATGGAGTATATGTGTGTGAATGTATACACACAATGACACTCATACAGATACACTGATACACAAGTACACACAATGACACTCATACAGACACAAACACTGACACAGTCACACACATACCCAGGAGCACACACAGATACGCAGACACACATAACAAACAAACACACACACAGTGGCGTACACATGACCCATTGGGCCCCGGTGCGAAAATTGATCCGTGCCCCCCCCTGCACTTACTCTGCGCTGGCTGGGGCCGCAACACATGGAGGCGGGCACCTGGTCGCAGGGGTTGCAGGGCTGCGACCCCTGCGACCGCGGTATGTACGCCAGTGCATGCAGATGCACACACACTTAAAGGACCACTACAGACACCCAGATCACATCAGCTCAATGAAGTGGTCTGGGTGCCAGGTCCCACTAGTTTTAACCCTGCAGCTGCTATGTTTCACTGAGGGTTAATCCAGCCTCTAGTGGCTGTCTCATTGACAGCCGCTAGAGGAGCTTCCGCGATTCTAAGACACTGAACGTCCATAGGAAAGCATTGAGTAATGCTTTCCTATGGGCGGTTTGTTGCGCATGCGCATTCGGAGCTGAGAGGCGGAGGGATCCCCAGCGCCAAGGGAGTCCGGCGCTGGAGAAAGGTAAGTGCTGAAGACACACACACGCACACTCTCACGAACAGATGCATACACACTAGCTAACAGACACACGCATTTACTGACAGAGACACACTCAGCGACAGACATACATACACACTCACTTACAAAACATACACTCTCACTGACAAACACACAGTCACTAACAGACATCAAACAGACTCACTAACAGACGCACACAAACACACTCAGTGACAGACACACACAGTAACACACTCACTGACACTCACTAGCAGACACACACTCAATAACAGACACATTCACTGACACTCACTAGCAGACACACTGACACTAACACACACTAACACACACACACACACTAACACACACACACACCCACACACTAACACACACACTAACACACACACACACACACACTAACATACACACTAACACACACTAACGCACACTAACACACACACACACTAACACACACACACACTCATGTTTCTTTTTACATTTAATCCCCCAGCCTCCTTACCTTTTGGATTCCCTGGGGTCCAGTGGTGTCACTGGGCGGGCAGGCAGGCGGGCGCGCAAGGGAGCACTCTCCCCTTCAGCTCCCTCACGCGCCGCGTACTGATGCCGGAGGCGGAAGATAACATTATCTTCCGGATCTGGTGTCAGTGCGGTGTGCGAGGGTGCTGAAGAGGAAGCACTCAGGGGAGAGTGCTCCCTCGCGCGCCCGCCTGCCTGCCCGCACGGTGATACCAGGGCCAGCCTCAGGGGGCCCTGAGGTGGTCAACTCCTGGGTCCCCCAGGAGAAAAGGCTGGCCACTCTGGGTACATACCGGGTCGCAGGGGCGGCCGGGCCCCCTGGTGGGCTGTTCCCGGTCGCAGCCGCGACCCCTGCGACCCCGGTATGTACGCCACTGCACACAAACACATGACACATGTAAAGAAAACATACACCCAGATAACACATACACAGACATATACACTCAAAGATCACATTACATATTTTAGCCACAGTTTCCTGGGATCCAGTGGCGTCTGGCCGAGTGTGATGGGAGTCTGGGCCAGGTTTTCCCTCCTCTGGTCCTGGCTCACAGAATCCCTAATCTCTGTTCCTCCACGGTCTCCCTCTCCTGCATGGTTCGTTGGTACACTGAGAGGAAGTGACTTGTATTCACTTCCTTCCAGCACTGTAGCATTACACTGAACAGGGGCCTGGTCGTGCTGCTAAAGGGCCGCAGCACCTGACCAGGTCCCTGGTCAAAGATGCTCCCTCTGATGTGCCAGCTGCACCAGCAGTAATTCACCCACTGTCTCAATTAGTGTCTCAAAGGACTTGCAGGATGTATGTAGATACGAATATCCATTTTGTTATCTATCCTAGCTGTTCATATAAGGGTTAATTTGAACCAATAAATTTGGCATTTTATCTCCTATTCAATACCAACCACAGCTTCCAACCTATACCCACACCCAACAACCCCAGCCAAATACACAGATGGTTCATGTTTTTAATACTTTATCTATAGTTTTGAGTGATAAAACAGTATTAATGCTGGCTCTTAGAGGATGTACAAGCTGAAGTTGGGACCTAGACCTAGACCTAATGAGGACATAAACTAACTTGGAAAGTCCTGAAGGTGCAGCGCTGTCTAATGCCGCTATTTCTGTATTATCCTTTCAACAATTGGGGTGTTGCACAGAGCATTGTGGTGAACATCCAGCAAACAGAAGAATTAAGAACTATGTGGAAGCTGACATTGTCTTGTTGTCAGCCATATTGCTACCCTTAGCTATGTTATGGTGTCTAAGATTATGGAACAAAGTTTATGGTGTCTAACATTCTTTATTCTCCTTGAAAGACTTATTCTATTTTTCTGGACTATGCTGGACTCTTGAACTATTTTGTTATTTTTATTTTTGTAGAGTTAGCCGGAGAGAGAGGAAGTGTTAGCTTACTCAGGCATGGATGTACTATGTGTGTCATTGAAGTATATTGAGTGTACCAAGGATGGATTCCCATTTATTAAGTATGGATATGACTGGACCGTCAAAATAGGGATGTGATTAGGAGGCAAAGGACGCAAGGTCATGATTGGGATTATTGTTAGAATTATAAACTGATTATAAGTTATCTCATGATTTAATATGTAAATGGACCTTTTGAAACTAATCAAGAAGTGTTTCCCAATACTGATACCCAAGCTATTTACTTACAAGTGCGGGTTTTATAAGTCACTAATGCTGTCAACGTGAGGGGATGACATGTCTACACAGTCATGGCCCTCACTCAGAGTTTTACCAGATGTGCTTTTTTCCTCAAATATGAGTTCTCGCCACTGGGTTTTTTGACCTGGCCCCAGATCACCAGGTGGACTGGTAATCCAAGACCCTGGTCCAAAGAGGGGGAAAGATATTATTCCCGTTTTGACTATATGAGCTTACATTATGAATTATAATAATAATATTATTCCCGTTGTTGGGAATAATACACTTTGCCTGTATTGACCCAAGGCTCAAGCTTCAGATAACATGATGTTCAGTCTGTTTAAAAAGGGTTAACATGTCAGCTGTTTGAAATATTTAACTTGTACACTTAAAAGATGTATTTAACAGATAATTGAAAAAGCTGAAATCAACAGCTCGAACTCCTCTTAAAGGGAAAACCTACGGCACAGAGCAAATGGGGGAAATCGAGGTGAAGAAATAATGAAAGTCCCGCAGACGTGATTAGCACGTCTGAATATACCTCCTTTCGTTTCTCTGCCGCAGGACTCCCATGGATATTTACCGTAAGATAGATCATGATATGATCTAAGAGGGGAATTGTAGATACAAATATGCATTTTGCTATCTATCCTAGCTGTTCATATAAGGGTTAATTTGCACCAAGAATAAATTTGGCATTTTATCTCCTATTCTCGGAAATAGGATTTATATAAAATCCTAGTTACGGGAAAAGTACTGATTTCGAAATAACTCGTTAATTGTCCAAGATATCGGTATTTGTAAATATCTGGTTTTAATCAAATGTGTATGCGTTATATAACGAAAGATTATAACTAGAAACAGCTGTTTATAACTTGTGAAAAACAAATTACGTAATTAAATGCTCATGACCCCCACCGACATGAAAATGGGGTATAAATGCAACTGACGTATAATTAAAATTTGAATTGGTTATTGAACACGTCTCTGCTATTCATTTCCAATTTCTAGAGCTGTGAATGAGTTGGCAAATATCCATCATCCACAAAGGGCCCGGGCTGATTTTATCCCCAACAATGTATACATCCTAAGATTAGCAGGACCATACCATGGAGGGGAGAACAGTATAACTGAAATAATTTTCAGAGACGTATTTGAAAAGGAGCTTATCCATAATTAAAAGGGCTATTATAGGCACCAAAACCACTTAAGCTTAATGAAGCAGTCATGTTGTATAGATCATTCCCCTTCATTTTCACTGCTCCATTCTTTGTCATTTAGGAGTTTGTTTATGCAGCCCTAGTCACACCTCCCTGCATGTGACTTATACAACCTTCCTAAGCACTTCCTGTAAAAAGTGATCTTATGTTAAACTTCCTTTATTGCATATTATCAGATGTTTAAACAGCAATTGGTTAAATACTTGCAAAAACATAATATTCAGGGATATAACTTGTAATAGCTTCTTGATCCAAGGAGACATCGGACTGCCATTCTTGGGTCAATAAGGATTTTTTTCTTAGTTTGTTTCAAAATTGGAGGCACTTGAAAGTGTTTTTTTTTTTTTTTGCCTTCTTTTGGATCAACAGCAAAAACAGACGTGAGAAAGGCTGAACTTGATGGATGCATGTCACTTTTCAGCTATGTAACTATGTATATAACATTCTGTTTAATCTAAAATTAATTTTCTCATTCTCTGTTAATAGCCTGCTAGATCCTACAGGAGACTCATGTGTGTTATTCAATTTCAATTAAAGGAGCAAGGTATAAAAAATAAAATCTAAAGTAAGATCTGAAAACAATATTTTTCGATGCAGGCTGTGTCAATCAGAGTCAGGGGAAGTGTGGTTCGGGCTGCATAAACAGAAACAAACGTGATTTAACTCCTAAATGGCAGAGAATTGAGCAACGAGACTGCAGAGCCATTATCTATACACCAAAACTGCTTCATTATACTAAAGTTGTTTTGGTGCCTATAGTGTCCCTTTAAATTAGTATAATCTTCTACATTGTACATGTTTAACACAGTATTTTTTGTACAATATGGCAAATAATTGATATTTGCTTCAATTAAAAAAATAACTAGCCAGATAACACCAAGTATTGTTCCAAACCAGCAATAATTGTAATTTGATTTTAATGTCCATTTTAGCAGTATGTGTCTAACAACATTGAATACACATATGTAGAATTGTCATTTGTTTCAGCCATTATAATCCGTATTCTAAAAACAATTTAGTAATATACAAAACACTGGAAAACAGTTTGATCAATTCTACAATATTTATTTTCTATATTACACCTAATAGTCAGTAAAAAAATATAAATTCATGCCAAATATTTGAAGTCTGTTTCGAGTTTCTCTGTAAGCTAATGAGACAACATAATTCTTTGGATTTGTTATTAATGCATATTCCAGATGACTAACCTGCACAGGTGAGGGTCTGTATATTTTCCTATTACAGGCCTTTATACAATTCTTTTAGGATGTGGAACATATTCATTTTCAAATAGATTATTTTTTATTTTATTGTTTTTTGCTTATAAGCAACACCCAGGGGTTCTGCATTGCCAGATGTTACTTGTGTTATGAAAACATACCCAATCTTTTTTTTTTATCGTTCAAGAGTTTTTTATTAAGATTTTTAGAAGGGGGGGGGGGTACAGAAAAAAAGAGTGGGATTTAACAAGCCAGTAATACAGTACAATCTCGGTTGCTTTAGTCACCTTCGGGTTTGACCCTCAGTTATATTCCGCATTTATATTCTTCGTGTGTCTATATATACTCCTATATAGCTGCATACATATACATACATATTCGTGTACACCTATATTTATACCCAGTTTTAGTTCCCTTTTCTATACACGTTTTTGTCAATCAGATATAAGGACATTTATTCCGAATAGGTAACCTGGGGGCGGGATTACGTAGCTTATCAGTGAAGGAAGGCTGTTATATGTGAGTGAACCACCGGGTTCAGTGTTGGTGTAGTAGATATATGTTACGTATGAGGCCTCCTTCCCTCTGGGGTCCTCAGGTCTCTAGCAAAGGTCACACGGTGGGCTTAGATAGTACTATACAATCTTTTTTTTTTTAATGTTTATTAAAATGTATTATTATTATTATTTTTTTTAAGAATCAGTTTTCAATTTTATGTAAATATTTACTTGATGCATAACATCTACGTCAAAGAGTTTATTGACTGTCAGGATTATTTATTAAAATTAGAATTTTTGTTAAAAATGAAAAGTAAAATATATTTTTTTGTGGAAAGTAGATGAAATTAAAATAGCTGACTGAATGAATTTTTCCATTTCAGTTATATGATCTAAAATTCGCTTTTAATTCACATTGAATTCATAATAGTTAACACTTTATTGAATAACCCTGAAAGCTATGACTTAGAAGAAATGGAGAAGGGAATTGCAAGTTTTAGGAGAAAATTGCCAAATTGGAGAAATAGCTAAATTTGAGACTATTTCCAGTTTGTTTTGGTTTTATTGTGTTGTGATGTCCTTGTCAATGTATTACAATTCTTGATTTATTGAATAACCCTCATTGTGCTTTCATGTCTATGACACAAAATCCCTCCAGTTTTACCCTGAAGGGATACTCCTGACCCCTAAATCCCTTTAGTCTGTTGAAGTACTCTATATCAGAAGAGTGTGTCCTCTTTGTTCATTTAAGAAAAAATAAATGCATATTTTAATAGAAATTGGAACTTTTATAAATTAACCAGGTTACAAACCCTCAGCTGTCAATCATTGTTTTGTTAGGTAGGATAAAGTGTTTTATCCATTTATACCAAAACTGAAAAAAGACAAAATGAATATTGCATACGATCAATTGTGATAATCCTATCATTATCATCTTCATTTTTGGTGGCAAGGTAAGTTTAGGGAAAATAAAATAATGAAATAATTTTAGGTAAAAATCAACTTTATTTGTAAATATGTTAGGTTCTTTTAACAATGTCCCATTACAGTAAGGACATTTCTACCAAGCTGCTACATTTTGATTTGATCACACAGCCTTCATAACATTCAATAAGAGTACTCTTCCATAATCAGCAAGGTGCACAAATCATTAAGGGAGCACTATAGTCACCAGACCAACTTTAGCTTAATGAAGCAGTTTTGGTGTATACATCATGCCTCTGCAGTCTCACTGCTCAATCCTCTGCCATTTAGGAACTAAATCCTAAATTGTTAAATTGTTTATGCAGCCCTAGTCACACCTGCATGTGACTTGCGTAGCCTTCCTAAATACGCCCTGTAAAGATTCCTGTCATCTAATATTTATACTAACTTTGTTGCAAATTCTCTTTTATTTAGAATGTCTTATCTCCTGCTCTTTTGATAGGAGTCTCCTGTATTTAATTAAAGTTCAATTTACCAAGCAGAAGATAAAATATTTTAAAGCAAGTTACATCTGATTCAAAGTAAAACCATTCTGTTTTCATGCATGTTGTGTCAGTCACAGCAAGGGGAGGTGTGGCTAGGGCTTCATAAACTCCTAAATGGCAGAGAATTGAGCAGTGAAACTTCAGAGGCATGATCTATTCACAAAACTGCTTTATTGAGCTAAAGTTGTTTTGGTGACTATAGTGTCCCTTTAATGTTTGCTTTAAGATCCTTAAGTTATATACCCAGTTATATAATATACCCAGAGGATATATGATTGCACGTAAATGTTTCTCAATCAGTTGAGTGTGAAAAAGTCTCAGAATCTACATTGATACATCCCTTCATTTTTCACTATATAACAAAAAGTAGACAGTGTTGGTAACATCAGCCTAACATTTTCTAAAAATGCAGCAGAGAGCACGTGGTGCAATTGGTCTATCGCAAAACAACACGTAAACGTAACTTTACTGCACATGTTTAATTTAGCAGAGGGCACTCAACTAATTGAGTTCATTTTATTGGTCCCTTGAATGTGACAAGTGCCCAATGCCGTAGCAAACTTCAATTGCATTTGTTTCTATTGGTAAGCAACATTCAGGGGAAAATAGTGGATTGTGCAAAATATAAAACAGGAGAATCCAATAGAGTAGCATTGTTAAAACGTACAGGGTTATTTGCTGAAATGAGAATTCAAGGTTAATTCAAAGTGAATTTTACATTTAATGCCAGAGTGGTTGAACAGAAACCATTGCTGACTTAGAGAATTTTTCCAATTTGGCTATTTTTACCTAAAATTTAAATTCACTTTGTATTTACCTTGAATTCTCTCTTTAGTTAATAACACTGTTATTTTGTACAATGGACAAATAAAAGTACTAAGTGCACCAACCTGGATCTAGCTGCAATATCTAGTCAGCGTCTGCGACTCATTGAAATGCACCTTGTACTAAGCTCTACATTGGCAGCTAAACTACAAACTGTGGATTTCAAAGGTATTGATGACTATAATTGGTGAACTGGGGATTTAGCAGTGTTTATGGTACTTTATCTATAAATTGAGAATATACTTACTTACATGAATTAGGCGGTAAGGCATCATTGTCTATTCTTTCAATACACTGTTCAGCCGAATGTCCTTTATTTCATTCTATCAAACACTAGACTTGTGCCCAGATGTGTTCCTTTTAATTAATGCTCGAACGATTTGATCTGTCCCAGATTTACCTGTGGAATTTTGATTAATGAATAAATCCAAAGAGAATGGTTCTGCTCCGAAGGTGCAATGAGCAAAGTAACCGCCGTCAATGGCCACATGGCATGGCAGAAACTTTGTAACGTTTAGTCAGAATTAATAGTGCTCGCTACAATTTGTGAATGGTTTGCATGTATGTTGAGTACAGGGTATGAATGTCGTGTGTAAATGCAGACAGCAGAGTGTAAGTTTAAAATACTGTGTGGGAGTGCAGAATTCAGAGTGTGAATGATGTGAGTGCATGTAGAATGCAGGTTGTGAATGTTGTGTGCAAGTGAAGGGTGTGGATGCTATGTGTGAATGGAGAACGCACGGTGTGAATGTTGTATGTCAGTACAGAGTACAGGGTGTGACTGTTGTGTGTGAGTGCAGAGTACAGGGTGTGTCTGTTGTGTGTGAATGCAGGGTGTGTCTGTTGCATGTAAATACAGAGTGCAGGGTGTGACTGTTGTGTGTGAGTGCAAGGTGTGACTGTTGTGTGTGAGTACAGAGTGCAGGGTGTGACTGTTGTGTGTGAGTGCAGTGTGTGACTGTTGCATGTGAGTACAGAGTGCAGGGTGTGACTGTTGTTTGTGAGTGCAGTGTGTGACTGTTGCGTGTGAGTACAGAGAGCAGGGTGTGACTGTTGTGTGTGAGTGCAGTGTGTGACTGTTGCGTGTGAGTACAGAGAGCAGGGTGTGACTGTTGTGTGTGAGTGCAGTGTGTGACTGTTGCGTGTGAGTACAGAGAGCAGAGTGTGACTGTTGTGTGTGAGTGCAGTGTGTGACTGTTGCATGTGAGTACAGAGTACAGGGTGTGACTGTTGTGTGTGAGTGCAGTGTGTGACTGTTGCATGTGAGTACAGAGTGCAGGGTTTTACTGTTGCGTGTGAGTGCAGAATGCAGGGTGTGATTGTTGCGTGCAAGTACAGAGTGGAAGGTGTAAATGTTATGTGAATGCAGACTGCAACGTGGAATGTTGTGTCTGAGGGTAGAATATAGGGTATGATTGCTGTGTATGAATACAGAGAACGATTTATGGAAACAAGAATGAAAGAAAATAGAAAAAGTTTGATTGTCTTAATTTAGTTTTCTGAATATTATAAGCTGAGGGATAAAGTAATACAATATGCAACTATTCATTTTTTAACCTGTGATTCCTTTTTAAACTTACCTGCAGAAAATTACATAGAAACTCAAGTTGACAGGGATCTTGATAGTGTTAGATCCCAGGAAGTCATACCTATGTTTTGAAAACGTTTTCCCAGAAATGTATTAACTAAAAGGTACAGGAACTCTAGAGTGTTAGGAATATAAAGCTGCATTCTGAACACTATAGTATCCCCCTCCTCCCACCCCCAACAGCAATAAAAAGCAAAAAAGCCATTTGACATTGTTCCAGCTCTGAGATTCCTCGATGTTGGTTCCATCTCCACCTCCTCTGACATCATCACGAGGAGAAACCTTGCATGCATGCATTAGACCTTCCCCATAGGAAAGCATTGAATCAATCCTTTCCTGTGGGAATTGTGAAGGAGCTGGACATCATCATACAAAACGTAATGACGTCAAGCATCATTTTATGTAGTTAAACGCTGTGAAACGGCAGGAAGCGCCTCTAGACAGCCACTAGGGACAGTTCTAACCCTGCAATATAAGCATTGCAGTTTCTCTAATACTGCAATATCTTACATTACAGGGTTAAAGGGACAGGAACATTGCACCTAGACCATGCCAATGAAATGAAGTGGTCTGGGTGCCTATTGTGTCCCTTTAAGGAAATCATTTTGTTACATTTTTGCATAGAACCATTTGTTTACATTGTTCCATGATGTGCATGTTTGCAGGATACCTGCAGTGTTTCTTGCCCTGGCTTTGACAGCCGGAACATTCTTTTGAAGTCCCCAATTTCCATATTCCACTCAGAAGATGCAGCTTGCTATTTGGATGCCACAAAAGTGACACAGACAAACCTTACAGGACTACTTTAGAGTTAGGAATACCAGATGTATCCCTCCAACCCACTCCATTCATGAAATGGTTAAAAAACCCTTTCATTCACTTACCTGATTCCAGCACCAATAATGCTCTGCACTGGGTCGTGCTCCTCCCCCGGCAACATAAGCCAATTAAGGGGACCTAATGCACATATACAGTAGCACTGCGTGAGCATTAGTCCTTCGCACACAAGAAAGCATTCCATCAATGCTTTCCTATGGGGTTTTGCTTGATGAATGATATCCTTATGCAAAGCAATGCAAACTGCAATGTTTTCAGC
This sequence comes from Pelobates fuscus, assembly GCF_036172605.1. Lineage (NCBI taxonomy): Eukaryota > Metazoa > Chordata > Amphibia > Anura > Pelobatidae > Pelobates > Pelobates fuscus. The sequence goes on along the minus strand of NC_086321.1, from coordinate 41,133,432 downwards.
TGCAGGGTTACGGGGACAGGGACAGTGCACCCAGACCACTTCAATGAGAAGAAGTGGTCTAGGGTGCCTATACTGTCCCTATAAATATTTTTTATAATTAAACTTTAAAATTAATGCAAATCAAGATAAACTAGGGTTTTCTCAAAACCAAGTGTTTTCGAAGCATATGAATACAAAACCCAGCAGACAGAATTTTAAAATGTTAAATAATATATAATTTCTAAGCCATATGGTGATTGTTATAAAAGAAAAAAAAAACTATTGCACATGCAAGCAGGGAGGTGTTGAAAGTGAGAAAGCAATTATGTTTTTGCCAAAGAGTGGTACTGAGTAATCTCCATTCCTAATATCTACATATTTTGTTTCAATTAACTGAGTTAGATTCTTCTATATTAGAATATTAGACATATGTTAATGTTCAAACTCTTTATCAAACTTTTTTTTATTATTTAACACTCTAAGCATTAGAAACATTGTTCGTGCCTTCTGATGGTTGATACAATGATATAGATCTTATAACCCCATTGTTAACATTTGTTATAGTGACGATCTGTATCTAATTTTAAGATTGCCCAGTGCCCTAGCCAGAATGCTGGGCCCCCTCATAGAGCCCTGGCCTCTGATCTGTAAATGGGAAAAGCTGAGAGTTGTGTCTAAGCTGTATAAGTACGGGCCCTAGGTGTAAGCCTTTGCCGCCGTATACGTAACCCAGGTCTAATCAAAACCACTGTGTAGTGGTTTTGGTGCACAGACTGTATTCCTGCAGACTGAGAAATGTGAGAAACAGCAATGTTTAGATTTGTCAAGCAGACAATCAATTAGTCAACCAGTCAGCAACTAAAGGTTCTGGATTGGACCAGATCATTCTAAAAAGTGAGCATAAAGTGTTTTTGAAATTTTTTTTATTTTATTTTTTATTCTTTATTTTGCATTTTGCATCACAGTGGCACAAATATTTTCAATACAATGTAACAACCAGGGCCGGCTTAACATAGGTGCTGGTGGAGCTGCAGCTCCAGGCTCATGCCTATGGAATAGGCCCATTGTTAAAAAATAAAATAAAAAAATAATAGCTGTCTAGCGGTTGTCTAGAGGTGCTTCCTGCTGTTTCACAGCGTTTAACTACATAAAATGATGCTTGACGTCATTACGCTTTGTATGAGGATGTCTATGTTCTGTCAAACCTGTCTTATCTGCACTCATGTCGCTTTAACCCCTGTATCACAACTGGACTTTGAATTCTATGTGTCGTCTTGCTCAGAAATACTTCAGACTTGAGAAAGGGAGATTCTCCCGAAAGCTTGCCATTAAATAATTCTGTTAGTCCAATAAAAAAAGGTATTACAAGATATGAATTTTATCTGTTTTTTACATATATATACATATATATAAATATATATATATATATATATTTACTACTCTTCACATGCTCTTGCTTAAGTATGGAAACTTAATATGGATGTAGGGGAACAAAACGTGTGTGGACTAGCTGACAATGAAATAAGTTAAGGATATGCTGACTCAGTCTCTCTAACACTGTGGCATGTTACCTTTATTTCTTCTACACTCACTACATAAACCATTCCTTTGTCCAAGACTCTATAATAGAAGCGTATGCCTGCTAGTAAGATGGTAAGGAGAGGAGTAGACAAGTGAGTACTATGGGACAGCCATTAAAAAGCGTGGAGCGAGCGTATCATTAGAAACATTTATGACAAGCTCCGGGTACGGTCTGCATGGTATGCCCTTTGTTGGTCAGCCTGCATGATTTACAGCCAGGAGAAGGTGTTTCTTGTGAGGTCTGGGAACAGTAGTAAATTGCTACCTTCAAAGATGAGTGGAGTTTATCCTCGGGTTGCTGCAAAAAGTAGTGCCTTGTCCTGGAGGGATTGAAAGTGGATGATGAGGTCCGCAGCTGTTGTCGTGTGTGCCGGCACTGGTTTCAGTAAGCAAATCATTCCATCCACTTTTATATTTTTTAACTTGTCTGGTCGGTAGTAACACTGCGAATAGGCGCCTCATAAAGTGCGGTAGGTCACTGAGGTTAACAGCTTCCTGCGAACTTTGAGGTTGCATTTCCTCCATTGCACCTCCAGCGCATCCACTCTTTCTACAATTGTGAGGTGTTTTTGCTGTATTTCATTAAGCTTCTGTTTGCCTGCTGTGAGTCTAGTGTCATGGACACTCGTGGAGGCCTCCATGACCGTAATCCTAGTTATGGCTCTTTCAATGGCATCCTTGTAGTAGGCCATATCAGTGGCTGTGTTTTGGCATACTTCTGCGAACATACTCTTTAGTAGATCCACCATTACAGGCTCTCCTGCCGCCGGTGGTTTAGGTGCTTGCCAGATCGATGGGCCCAGCGATGTCCCCACTCCAGGATCAAAGGTGAGGTTGTCTGAAGAGTAGGAAGAACCTTCTTCTTTTGGTGCCATTTTATCCCATGCGGCCCTCTGGGAGTTCTCCAATGTTGCAATTATTTTGGCCTTTGTCAGCCTTCTGCTTTTTATTTTTCCTGCCCATCGTGCTACTGGACCAGAATGTTTGGTTTTATAGCTTGGTGTTTGAACAATTTCAACCAATTTATCAGGGTTTACATATAAACTGCTCAGAGCTCAGGATAGTGTGACTGCCCCAGGCCACAGCTAGCTCTGCCCCCCTTCTGAAATTATTTTAAAGGAGATGGGAGCCATACTGTTAAACTCAGGAACACTAACATTAAAGATAAATACATTTAATATATGAGAAGTATTTTAACCCCTTAGTTCAATTTTCTTACCGTTTTTTTGGAAAGTTATAGGGCCATAAGTACAAGTAGCACTTTGTTATTTCCAAACCATTTTTTTTCAAAATGAATGCAAGTTACATTGCAGCAGTGATATCTGTCAGGAATCCCTAAGTAAGAATAACCCTTCACATGTATATATTTTTTTAAAGAAGACAACTTAAGGTATTAAACTTGGGGTATTTTGACGCTTTTCATGCAACCATTTTACCACCAATCTATGCCAAATTTTAAAAAAATAATAATTGGTGATATTTTTGACACACATAGCAATTTAAGAATACATTTACTGAGAACTTTAAGGGTTACTGCCAAAGAACACCCCAATATGTGTTCAGCAACATCTCCTAAATACAGTGATACCACGCATGTATAGGTGTGTCGGGTTCTCTGGGGGCTAAAAGACCTTATATGGAGGGTGCGCATTCCAGTTTTCCAACTTGGAATTTTAATAGCTGGTCATCATGCACCCATATCCTATTTGGGACATTTGTGAAGCCGGCCAATTTAATTTACCCACATCAAACCATATATTTTTGAAAAGTAGACAACCCAGGGTATTCAATATGGGGTATGTCCAGTCTTTTTTAGTAGCTACTTAGTCACAAACACTAGCCAAAGGTAGCATGTATATTTGTTTGTGTGTTAAAAATGCAAAAAACAATTATGAACGCTAACTTTGGCCAGTATTTGAGACTAAGTGGCTACTAAAAAAGACTGAACATACCCCATTTGCAATACATTGGGTTGTCTTCTTTTGCAAATGGTATTCCATCATGGGGGTAATTCTCATTCCTGGGCTACAATACGCTCTCAAAGGCAACATAACCAATCTGGCAAATATCTATGTGAAAAAACGGCCTTATATTTGACCCTGTAACTTTCAAAAACACTATAAAACCAGTACATGGGTGGTACTGTTATACTTGGGGGACTTCACTGAACACAAATATTAGTTTTTCAAAACAGTAACACGTATTATAACAATGATATCATCAGTGAAAGTGCCATTTATGTGTAAAAAAAAATGCAAAAAAACTTCACTTTCACTGACAATATCATTGCTGTGATATGTTTTACTGTTTTGAAACACTAATATTTGTGTTCAGCGAAGTCTACTGAGTAAAACAGTACCCCCCATGCACAGGTTTTAGGGTGTCTTGGAAAGTAACAGGGTTAAATATAGTGCTAGCAAATTAAATTCTCTGGACTTTCGGCCTGGGTTGTCAGGCAGGTCCCCCAAATTGCAATCAATAAAATGACTTAATTATGTAAAAATATTACATAAAGACGTACATAGAATTTAAAGGGAATCTCCAGTGCCAGGAAAACGATCCGTTTTCCTGGCACTGGAGGGTCCCTCTCCCTCCCACCCACCAATCCCCAGGTACTGAAGGGTTGAAAACCCCTTCAGTCACTTACCTGAGGCAGCGGCGATGTCCCTCGCCGCTGTCTCCTCCTCCGCGACGCTCCTCCTCTCCATTGCGTCAGCCGGTGGGCGAGACTGATCCCGCCCACCGGCCGAGGAGACCTAATGCACATGCGCGGCAACGCCGCGCATGCGCATTAGTGCTCCCCATAGGAAAGCATTGAAAAATAATTTCAATGCTTTCCTATGGGGATTTGAGCGACGCTGGAGGTCCTCACACAGCGTGAGGAGGTCCAGCGACGCTCTAGCACAGGTTTCCTGTGCTATGAAGGAGGAAGTTCCCTCTAGTGGCTGTCTAGTAGACAGCCACTAGAGGTGGAGTTAACCCTGCAAGGTAATTATTGCAGTTTATAAAAAACTGCAATAATTAAACTTGCAGGGTTAAGAGTAGTGGGAGTTGGCACCCAGACCACTCCAATGGGCAGAAGTGGTCTGGGTGCCTGGAGTGCCCCTTTAAATATATATACATATTTATATATTTGAAGTCTACGTGTATATTTATGAAATTATTTATCTCATTATGTATATGGACATATGTATATTTAGTATTATTTTTTATTTATTTATATATACATAGATATATATATATAATTTCATTCTAAGTGTATTCTGACATAAATATAGAATTCCTTGATAGAGAGCATTCACAGGACTCAATAGTGAAGAAGAAGCTTTTATTTCAGCAATCAATTCATACATCAAACTTGTCAGTGTTGACATTTCAGTCCAACCTGACTTTTTTCAAGACAAACAATTGATACCATGGCAGTTTAACTACGGGAAAACATGGTGCTTATTGGAAGGTGAACGAGAGTGCAAACGAGATTAGGTGATGTCATAAGTGACTTGTGCAGAATCAAAATACATCATTGAATAAGTTAACCCTATGAGGTGTGAACACAAGTTAAACGAATAGAAAGTAAAGAGCATAGGAAAAAAGGATATACTATACATATTTACATTATTTACAATATATATTTAATATATATATATATATATATATATATATATATATTATAATCAAAATACAGTTAGAAAAAAAAAGCATATATATATTTATTTATTTTAAATAATTTTTACATTTTTTTTTATTTTTTTTATTTAATTATTATTTATTTTTATAATATATATATATATACACAATATATATATAGTTATTATATATACTATATATATATATACGTGTGTAATTTTACTTAAGTGTATTTTTATATTAATACATGTATATATTAATAGAAAAATACACATAGTATGACATTATTTATATATTTATATATACATATTATATATAGATATAATATATATATATATATATATAAAATACCTTGTTGGAAGTGCACTCACAGGACTCGATACTGTTGCCAAAAATGTGCCATTTATTCAAGCTTCAAAAAGTTGATTACCTAGTGTCAACGTTTCAATCCACTAGGGACTTGAAAAAAGTCCCTAGTGGACTGAAACATTGACACTAGGTAATCAACTTTTTGAAGCTTGAATAAATGGCACATTTTTGGCAACAGTAACGAGTCCTGTGAGTGCTCTTCCAACAAGGTATTTTATATTTTGAGGTCGGAGTGGCACCTAGGCAATAAACAAGACTGGGAGCAGGAGTGCGGGACCCAGCGGGAATTATATATATGTGTATATATATATATATATATATATATATCTATATCATATATACATATATATGGGTATTCTTTAATAAGGGTAGTGATAGGTTTTGCCATTGCTGGCGCACTGAGCTTTAGCAACATTGCTGGGATTTGATCTGGTTCACACTGGTTTTTCATTTTTACATTATTAAGATGTTTATTAACGACACTAACTGGCACAGGTCTAATATTGAATTTCTCTATAAGAGGATTTGGCAGGGCCTGATCTTTATTTGTGGTCTGGAAATGAGTGTCCTTCATTATCTTAGCAACCAGGGTGGTAGCACATCCAACAAAGTAATTATTAAAGGCATTTGCTACATCTAGGGGGATGTAGCAGTGTTTGGTTGTCCATTTTGACAGTGGAGGGTTGGAAGTGGAATGTGGGGGTTTGTATGCGATTTATGATTTTCCAAAAGGTACTTTCAAATTTTTACAGAAATATTGGGCCTTTGCCTCTTTTGTTTGTTTTGTGTATGCATTTCGCCATTGCCTGTAGGCACAGTGATCATTCATGGAGAATCTCTAAACTGGTAAATTTTAATGAGGTAAGCTGTAACCCAGGGCAGGTGTGTCCCTTTTATTCGCACTTTATGCAGAGGGGCATGCAAATTCCAAACACGCAAGAGCTCGGACTGAAAAAATGCTATTGCAGAGCCTAGATCTGGTGTGACAAATGCCCCCTAGCCTGGACATTTGCCACAGGCTCCTGGAGAAATGTGGAGGCTAGCCTGTCTGCCCACTGACTATGGGTCATAGAAAAGGCTGGTAAAAAGACTTGGTTCATGGGATTTATTTGTACTGTTCGGGAACCGAACAAACTTACGAACTGCGGACCACGTCTGGGCTTTTTAACCCCTAATAACCTTTCCTGACTTCAATTATCATGTGTTCTAATTATGCAGCTGGGTGGGTGCCGTTCGTATGCACGAAAACGTGGGAACTGGGTTGGTGACTATTTTGTTCTAAGGAATGCAGACAGTGGTGTTTGGGCGTCGATCACATGAAACTAAAAACGGACACGGAAACTCCCAAACACCGTTGAACTTTGACGAATGCCTGCATCCTTCTCACATGTGTCAGTAGAGCGCCGTTCGGTAGGTTTGTTCGTATAAACCATTCAAACAAACACCACTAACTAGCCAGAGTGTGCATTCGGTATTCCTTCCACATGGAACTCCTTATGTTGACCGGCAAAATCACAAGACGCCCTGTAACTGTTTTAGGCATAGGACCATGTGTGTGGCTGGTCAGAACTTTACCCTAGCTGTGTTTCGGCTGTGTTTGTGGGATCTGAGCGATTTGGGGGGTTCCTAGATGGAAAATATGTGATTTTGTGTGTTTTCTATAATTTGTCATTTTATTCTTAGTCATGGTGACATGGGGACATTGTGGGTGTGTTTATGGGAGTGTCATGATTTTTTTTTCTGTATCCCTGTATTGTATAAAAGCAGGTCATTAAGCCTAGATTAAACAGATCATTTTACCCCCTCATTAAGTCTAGGCTGATGCTTGGGGGATTGGGAGCTATATTCACTACTATTATCACTACTGCGCTTGGGACTTGGGAGATTCTTCACAGATATACTCAGCTGGAGTATTGGGATCTGTTACATCTGGGATTAGGCTTAATCTTTGCCATGGTATGTTCTTGAGATCGTTTAAAAAGGATTCAAGATTACATTTCTTGAATGACCTGGTGATTATAATCATGGGAGGGGATTTAGTGGCCTTTATTTTGCGTATGCAGTATACTAGACAGTGGTCACTGAAAATGTTAGGGAGAACGCCCACCTCCTGGATTCTGCCTGGATAACTGGAGAGAATCCAATCTAGCAAGGTATGGTTCTGGCTTTTAATATTAATGCGAGTTGGGGAGGAAATTAATTGTGTTAGCTGCAAAGTCTTAAACAGTGAACATGATTTTTTTTTTTTTTAGGATTCAGCCAATCAATATTCAAATCTCCAAAAACCAACAGTTCACTTTTTTTGGTTTTGAGCTACAGTTTCACTAAGGAGTTGGGCTATGTCAGAAAGAGAGTGTACCGGAGAGCTAGGTGAGCAGTAGGTTCCAGCAACAATGATAGTTTTAGTGAAAGGGATCTCAATTGTGCCAGAAAGATGGCAGAGGGGGAGTTATAGTTTTTTAAAGGAGTACATTTTATGGACTTGTCAACATAAATAACAATGCCTCCTCCTCTCTTTGCTCTGTCATTTCTAAAACATGAGTACCCCTGTATTGCAATGGCAGAGTTCAGTTGTTAACCATGATTCCGAGAGCACTTTGATTTTTGGTTTGTTATGGGAACACCAGGCTTGTAGTGCATCCAGTTTAGGGATGTTGCAGTGCACAAAAGAGAGGCCTATTTTAGTAGGGAGACAAAGATAGGAATTAGCTGGAGGACCAGGGTTAGACTCCACATAATTTGCAAGGGCCTTATAGTGAATGGGATACTTTATTATTTTTTGAGGTGGGGGTAGGAGGGCTATTTTTTATAAATCTCCACCAGCAATCAGCAGGTAAGTTACTGCAACAGTGCCAGCCATGGTGTATTATGATTTGTTTTTTCAGTTTGAGGTGTGTGCTTATGGCGGTAGTGATGTGAACAAAATTGAATATGTTTCAGTCCGAACTGCAATTCCTCAGAATTTTGGCCGATCGGGTGATCAATGAAATTCCCGAACTCTGAGTGTAAAGGTAGAAAAAAATAAATCACAAACTAAATAAGGCGCACAATGCCAAATATGTTTATTTTCAATAGTTATTCTGAATTCTATCCCCAGCGACAATAAAATAGATGATTGAAGGTAAAAAAGATAATTGATGGCTAGGGGACAGTCATTAAATGTTGATTTAATTCACAAGTAAGAAGTGACCAATAGGGGGGGGGAGGGAAGAAGTAAAAAAAAAAAATCCAATTTGTATATTATATATTTAAAAAATGTATCATATGTAAATATAGAATGTTTTTCTGCTCCTCCTGTTCTACCCGCTGTCAATTACTGTTTCTCACTTGAGAAAATGCTCCTATCAAAATGTGTACTGCAAAATGTGTATATAATATATTATTGTTGTGGTTCGTAGTTTTGGATAAATTAGTTTGTGCAATTAAAAGGGTTTCACAATAACTACTGTTTTAAACTCTCAGGAGCACCAAGATGGCTGCCGGCCATGTGCTTCAAAGAGCATCATGTTTGTCACCAGCCATGTGTTCTGGTGCAACCTAGTTACACTAAGAACAGACACCAACAAAGCTACTGGAAGCCCACATATCTTTCCGCGCATTCCAAACCAACACTTTAATTTTGTACAGTTATAATTTAGTTTATTAGCTGCTTCAGGTATTTTGGCAGAGATATATCCTAGCAGTTAACTTCCAACTGACAATCACTCAAAGTGCAGCAAAAGATGATGTTTAATAAAAAGATGTTAGAGAAAATATAACATATATTAATAATCATTTCCTAGCTTAACACTTGTAATACTAACTAGACAATTATCTTTTGCACTGCTAATTATATATTTCCCATGATTTCAGTTAAACCATATCAAAGGCTATCCAAGAACTTTAATCTAAAAACAAGTATAAAAAATTAAAATAAATTATACAGTTTTATACTTAATGTCCCAGGATCTTTGATGAAATGGTGATAAAGGTTTCTGCTGCTCTGGATAAATCAAACACCATGTCGTGAATAAAAAATATGGGCCTAGAGCACATACTTGCAGCCTGAGAAAATTATTAAAGGACCACTATAGTGCCAGGAAAACATACTCGTTTTCCTGGCACTATAGTGCCCTGAGGGTGCCCCCACCCTCAGGGTCCCCCTCCCGCCCGGCTCTGGAAAGGGGAAAAGGGGTAAAACTTACCTTTTTCCAGCGCTGGGCGGGGAGATCTCTGCCTCCGATCCTCCTCCGTTCCGCCCCGTCGGCTGAATGCGCACGTGCGGCAAGAGCATTTACAATGCTTTCCTATGGACGCTTGCGTGCTCTCACTGTGATTTTCACAGTGAGAATCACGCAAGCGCCTCTGGCTATGCAAGCGCCTGAAACTGCTATGTTTATATACAAAAGGGTTAAACCTAGCTGGACCTGGCACCCAGACCACTTCATTAAGCTGAAGTGGTCTGGGTGCCTAGAGTGGTCCTTTAAGGCTGCCTATGCCCCTGTACTGTTATATCACTGCTATCCCCAAAGCTGTTTAAAAAATAATTATATAGACTTCCACAAAACAGCTTCTCACAATAACCAAAGCAACATGTCCCTCCTTCCAGCCTATTACTTACCAATCAACCTGCCTCCTGACCCTGAACTGGTTTGTTAATCCTTTCAGCACTTAGAAAATTTAATTTATTTAGGGAATATTTGATAATTGGTACTCTAATTAGGGAGTTATGGGCGTAAAAGTATGAACATTGTGTTAAAATATTGGTCATTTTTCATGTCCATAACAATTATGTATATATATTTTGCAGTACACTGATTAGCCCATTTCCACCCCCTTTTGGTTAGTCTGATTTGTTTCTGAATCTGGTTTTCAGTACTGAAATGCCATTGAGTCGAACCATCACTCATGGCTGAAATTTGGATGTGCAGAACAATTTGTAACGCGTTGGCACAATATTTTTTTTTTAGATAGCAAAAACAAGGCCAAACTATTAAATCAACCCATTAAAACTAATACAATTTCCAAAAGAAGGCCTTAAACACCAAACATGTTTATTTCCTATTTTTTCCTATTGTCTTCATCATTATTGTTTTTCCTAATGCAAGGGTTCCTTTCTATGTACACAGCTGTCCAATGGTTTAAGATATTACATTTATCTGTATGTTATTGCTTTTTAATTTACATTTTTTTAGAGCGATGGGGTTATATTATTCTCCAGGCTCTTACACACATAAAATATATCCATATGTTATCTGCCATTACATAGTACCTATAGGTCTAAAGTGAAGGTAATGGAAATAATACAATAAGGTTTTTTCTATATTATATAGAACATCATATAGAAATGATACATTATCATTGTATAGAATACAAAATGGATATTGCTATTTTAACATGACTTTAGTTAAAAAAAGAATTTAGTTTTCAAGACAGATCTCTTTGATATTCTATTAGAACATTGCATGTGATACAGTAGTACATTTATATGTTATGAATTACTAGACTAGCTCAGTTCTGTAAAATGACTTTATTTCCCTACGGCCCACACAACAAAATTAGATTATAAGGGAGGGAGTACTGTGTCTAGGTTACTGATAGAAATATTATTTTTGGAGTTGTTGTGTTGCTACAAATACAAAAACATAACTTGACACACAGAATTTCACATTTCAGAAAAATACATTTATTTTGCAAAGATCTAAGCATTCACAGATGGACTTAATCAGACACTGATGCTTAACGTGAATTTTAAAAGGACAGTCATTAAGTATGGCATTGAAGCTCTACAAAAGAATAATTCATTCATTGGGAGACTACTTGACATTACTCACATGTATAAGCATCACCAAGCAATTAATGAGGCACGTGGCTGGTGCTTGTGGGATTTCACTGCGATTTAACCTCTCCTCCCAATAGATGAACAGAAAACCATTGGCGGATCCAGGGGGGGGGCAACGGGGCAATTGCCCCCCCCGAGAAAATATTGCTGCCCGAGGCTCTCCCCTGCCGGTCCATGCAGGGCTGGTGCTATCCAAGCACCAGCCCTGCTGATTGCCATCACGGACCGGAGGGGAGATCAGTGATCTCCCTCCCCGGCCCACACAGGCAGATTGCTGGGCGGCCGGCAGGGGAGGGAGTGAGAGAGAGAACCCGGGGGAGCTCTTACCTGCAGCTCCGCCGGGTTCTCCTCTCGCGAGCACGGAGCGTTACCATGGCAACGCTCCGTTCTCGCGAGAGTGAACTCTAGCCTGCGCTGCAGGTTAGAGTTCACTCCCCCACTAGAACCACCAGGGAATGGAAGAGAAAGCAATGTCTCCCCCTCCCTCAGCAAAGGTAAGAAGGGAGGGGGTACATTAGCTTTATTTATTTAATTATTATTTAATAATGAAAACAAAAAAAAATCTTTTATCTGCCCCCCTATCCCCTCACACACTGCACCACACAGCCCCCCTTACCTACACAGCCCCCTTACCTACACAGCCCCCTTACCTACACAGCCCCCTTACCTACACAGCCCCCTTACCTACACAGCCCCCTTACCTACACAGCCCCCCCCTTACATACACAGTCCCCCTTACCTACACAGCCCCCCCCTTACATACACAGTCCCCCCTTACCTACACAGCCCCCCCTTACCTACACAGCCCCCCCTTACCTACACAGCCCCCCCTTACCTACACAGCCCCCCCTTACCTACACAGCCCCCCTCTTACATACACAGCCCCCCTCTTACATACACAGCCCCCCTTTACATACACAGTCCCTTACTTACACAGCCCCCCTTACATACACAGCCCCCCCTTACCTACACAGCCCCCCTCTTACATACACAGTCCCCCCTTACCTACACAGCCCCCCCTTACATACACAGCCCCCCCTTACTTACACACACCCCCTTACACACACCCCCTTACACAGCCCCCCTATTACATACACAGCCCCCCTATTACATACACAGCCCCCTTACACACACAGCCCCCCCTTACACACACAGCCCCCCCTTACACACACAGCCCCCCTTACACACACAGCCCCCCTTACATACACAGCCCCCCCTTACATACACAGCCCCCCCTTACACACACAGCCCCCCCTTACACACACAGCCCCCCCTTACACACACACAGCCCCCCCCCCCTTACACACACAGCTCCCCCTTACATACATAGCCCCCCTTACACACACACACAGCCCCCCCTTACACATAGCCCCCAATACACTCACTGCCCCCCATACACACACAGCACCCCTCACACAAAAACACACTGCGCCACTCACGCACAAACACACTGCGCTCCCAATACACACACTGCACCATTTACACACAAACACACTGCTCCCAATATACATATTGCTACCCCATACATACACTGCACCCCTCTCACACACGCACTACCCCTTCATACACATACTGCGACCCTCGCACACACTGCACCCCTCACACACATACACACTACAACCCCTATCCCGGCAGACATGGGTAAGTTATCAACATTTTTTTAAACAGTTTGACTACTTACTCTGGGAGGGCGCCACAGCAACTCCTGGCACCAAAACCACTACAGAGAGCTGTAGTGGTTATTGTGCCTGGATTGTTTATTAAAATAATCTGCCAGTGCCCCTCCCGAGATTAGCTTCTGGATCCGCCACTGCAGAAAACCTAAATTAAGAGGGGGGAATAACAATAGGTATTAATACCACTGATTCGCTGATCCACATCACCTTCTATGATAGAAAAATCTGTCACAAGAAAATGTAGATATAATTAAGAAAATAAGTTGTCTCTCTACACCCAAAATAACAGGACTATATAGTACAACCTCCCCCTAAACAGTAAATTAAGAGTACCAGCTAAATATTTTACTTACTTTACAATACTTTGTTTATACATGAGAAGTTCACTTTGAAATATATCAGAAACATTATATCTATCCATCAAAATTCACTGATGAGCACACTAAGCTCTGCGCCAAGGATTGAGCTGAGTACACTAAGCTCTGCGCCAAGGATTGAGCTGAGTACACTAAGTTCTGCGCCAAACATTGAGCTGAGTACACTAAGCTCTGTGCCAATGTTTGAACTGAATACACTAAAGTTGCAATGCAGATACACAGTCTGATAGAATGTTAAGTTCCCTATTCATTAGATATTCGATAATACTCACAATCAACACCACACGAAGAACACCACTCCCTCTAGCACATGGGTCGTCAACCTGGTCCCTACCTGGTCCCTACCGCCCACTAGTGGGCGTTTCAGGATTCCAGGTGGGCAGTAGGGACAGCCCTAATGATCATTCTGATAAATCCTCCCCTCGGACTGTGCCAGCCTGTCAGTCCGAGGGGAGGAAGGAGGGAGGAGCTGGGGGCTGGTGTGGCTTCCAGCAGCTGCAGGAAGACCTGTCAGTCTCCCTGCACAGTCTGAAATCATTCCGGCCGCATGCCCTGCCCCTAAACGGAAGCCCCGCCTCCCGATCACAAGCTCTGCCCCCACGCACGTTACTGGGAAGCTGCCCACCGGACCAAGAGGACACTGAAAGGTATTTACTTTTTTACAGCCCCCCTACCCACTATACTGCCCACCTACCCACATCACAGCCCCCTACCCATCTCACTGCCCCCCTACCCACTATAGAGGCCCCCTACCCACTATACTGCCCCCCTACCCACCTCAAAGCCCCCCTACCCTCTATACAGCCCCCCTACCCACCTCACTGCCCCCCTTACCCACTATACAGCCCCCTAGCCACTATACAGACCCCCTACCCACCTCACAACCCCCCCTAGCCACCTCACAGCCCCCTTACTCACTATACAGCCTCCTACCCACCTCACAGCCCCTCTACCCATTATACTGACCCCTACCCACTATACAGCCCCCTACCCACCTCACAGACCCCCTACCCACTATACAGCCCCCCTACCCACTATACATCAGCCTTACTTTTGTACATTTCCCTTAGGAAGGTAAAAGAAAAGCATAAAAAAGTAGATAAAAAGGAAAATATAAAAAAATTAAAAAAGGGAAGAAAAATAGAAAAAAGGGGATAAAATAAAGGAGGAGAGTACTTGTAAAAAAGGAGAACGAAGGAGCAGAGTAAAAAAGGAGAAAGAAGCAAAAGAAAAAGAAAAAGGAGAAAATTGTTGTTGGTTAATAATAATAATAATAATCATAATAGTAAGTGGGCTACCTAGCTCAGCCTTCCTGCTGGGCATTGCTATAACGAAGGTTAAAAAATAGGAAAAAGGGGGAAAAAAGGTGGGGAGGGGAATTGAGGAGGGAGAGGAGGGGAGCTGATGCACGGATGAGAAATCATATTATGAGCAAACAGAGAAATCGTCTGAATATCACCAAAGAAGAGACCTTTGTTTGTTCCTTATGAAAATCGAACCAGATATCAAATATTTAGTCTTGCAGCATCAACCTCAAAGATCTCATTAATTACTAGTTAAAGGTAATTTCAGTTTACTTTATTTTCTCATTAAACTTTATAAAGTTAAAAACATTATAAACATGCATAAAGTGTATCTACATTTATTTTTATTGTTTTTAAAACACCCTCCTTTCTAAAAAATATTCTGCACTTGCGCGAAAACTGGTGGGCGGTAAGGACATTTTTCCATCAAGAAAGATGCATTAGTGGGCGGTAGGTAGAAAAAGGTTGACTACCCCTGCTCTAGCATGCAAGCTCATTGAGCAGGGCCCTCAACCCCTCTGTTCCTGTGTGTCCAACTTGTCTGGTTACAATTAGCTCATATTCAAGTGTTGTTATTCTCACAAAAACCCATCTTAAATTCATTGCTGTAATTCATCATTTATATCTTAATTCTGAGTTTTTCTTGGGAAAATAAGAAAATAAGAATGTGTTTTCTGTTTGGCAATATCTAATTTTTATATTCATTTGTGTTGAAATGTAACATTTTAGTGACAATGAATAGCAAACAAATATACATTTATTCAGTTATACACAAGTTTAGTTGGAATATTCATTACAGTGTTCGTGAATTCTAAATACTACAGTAATTTCCAAGCAAATTAGTAATGGTGAGCCACAAATCTACTAATCTATCAGAATATGTAGAACAAATATAAAGAAAAAAATATACAGATTTTTGTTTTTAAATAGTTGTGGGCCCAGGAAGAGAGAAATTGTTGTATTTTTTAAGTTTTTCTTAAATTTAGTGCACAACAATGATATTTTTGTAAATATAGATAAAGTTAGAGAAGGGACCCCATCATAAAATGTCTAATTTAAAGGTACACTTACAGTAATACAAATGTGTTCGTAACACTATAGTGCCCTGGTAGCAGTTTACATCCCGGTCCACTTGTAGGGAGTGAAAAAGGACTTTTACTTTCTCCCTCGCAGCACCAGTCTTCGCTCTGCTGTCCTGCCGAAATCGATGATCTCCGTTAATCAGCTGTTTTACCTTAGGAAACCACTGGGAGGTCAGTGCGCATGCACGGCAAAACACCAAACTGCACCAATCAGATCATCTTTTTAAGAGCATCTGAAAGAAATAGCTGAGTTTACTCTGCTACTCGTGCCGCAGTTCCTCTTGTGGAGTGTCAACTACTAGATGCAATATTTTCACTTGCATGGGTTAAATAAGGGGGGAGGAGATAGTGATTTATTAATGCCAACTTCTGGTGATTGTCCCTTGTGGTTGATACAATGCTGCAGATCCCATGAACCCATTTGTAACATGTGTTACAGTGAAGAACATTATCTAGTTCTCCCACCCCCACATTTAGAGCTCTTGGAAAGCAAACAGACAGACAACAGATTCAGACTGGCATGATAAAACAAAACATTTGCCTAACTACTGTATTAAAGCCCTTACAGTCATGGTTCTCACCATGACATCCAGACGCAGTCGCCCCAGAAGTGCACAACAGGGGATTTGAACTGTGGCCCTCATGTGTCCTGAACCTGCTGTATTCAACTCATGTTTCAGCTTAATGTTAAACCTTGCCTTGTTTCCAGCACTTGGGGGCTGGACTTCACCAGTGGCTCCTACCTGTCTATCAAAGTCCACCTAAGGCAGATTGATCATTACTCTAGGTACAAAACACTGCCTCTCCCTGGTATCAGTGTCAGTTCGTTGTATCCTGTTTCCTGAGACTGACTTGGTTTATGACCTTTTGTTCTTGGAATATCCGTTATTACCTGTTCGCTGCCTGCCCTAACTTTTGGAACCGTGTCTGACTACTCTTCTGGATTTTCCCTTGTCTGTACTGCGTATTGGAAACACCTTTCATGAACAGCCCCCGTGCACAGATTTACAGTCCTGGTGGTTTCTAACCTTATCACCTTGGGCTGTGTATATCTGCAAGGGTGAGCACAAATCTCTGCCTACCGGACTTCCAACTAAGTTAGCCGTGACACTTACATAATATGTTAAACTGTCAAATTACCATTTGATTGAAATTATCATAGAGCTAGATAACAGTGCATCTTTTCTACAAACCACAGTTTGATAGGTTAATGTGTGGCAGTGGTGATAAAACAGAAAGATTTATCAAAAATACAACAAACACATAAAACCTCCAACCATCCTCCCTCTTAAAATGGAAGAGTAGAAATATTCTATTTGCTTTTGAGATAATGTTTGACTACCATCTTGTCTATCAACATAGCCTTTCAATCACCAAAATAAATAAGGGCAATATTTGACAGAGATGTAATGATTTTTAAAGGGAATAAGTAACTTTCTCTGCAAAAGATTACACTGGGTGAACTAGAGGTTGAAATGAAAGCTGTAAGATAAATTATAGAGATATAACTACCATCTAAATGCACGAGTCGATACTCTGCTTATATTGTTTTACAGTAGTATGTAGAGCACTCAACTGTAACAAGGCCTTCTCTCTAGTGCGTATTGATGTATTGCCTATGTAAATTCCCATTTTTAATTGCAAACACAAAGCAAAACAAGCGAGGGTCAGAAGAGGATGTGCGTGATCAATAAGGAATGTTCTTTCCTGTCAAAAATTATTACGATGATGAGAGCAATATTTACTCATGGATCAGTAAATTAAAGAAAGGATCTCAGCTATACTCTAACTCAAATTACTATATAAATGACAATTTTACTTGAGTGTCAATTTATTTAACGTAGATAACTAGAAATAACACGGAGATTTGCAATTGCAAGTGTAATTTAAGCTAGTAGCTAGTGGGACAGCAAATCAATATGTTGATAAATGCACAGAAAAAGATGTATCACGGGAACTCTCCATTATTTAGTGGATATTCTCACACCGGACTATTGATGCAAGGCAGAGCATTCCTATACACGCTGCATTCCTACATGTACTGTGGGTTTATATATTTTACTTTGATCATCCTATTTTCTAGCTGGGATCCATCTATGCGTTTCTTCTTCCAGACCATCACATCATAACATACCTCCCAATTGTTCCGTTTCAGGAGGGACTATCTCTATTACGGAACCAAATCCCTCTGTCTCTCTCTATCTCTTCTATCCTATTTTGCTCTTGGAGCTCCATACTTTTAGTGTCTGAGTGTACAACAGAGCTCCACAGAAATGATACTCACATTAATGTGTCTTTAAGCTACACATTTTTACGTTTAAAAATTAGTCAGTGTAACTACAATACTTTGTTCTTGTTCTAAATTACATTTTAGTGGCATAAATTGTTATTAGTAAGTCGCTTCCAATTCTCAGAGCAGCCTTATCTCTAGTCACACACCCTCTCACTAAAATTAGTGTTCCTCTTTGTCCATGTGGAATGTTGGGAGGTATGTCAAAGAAGTCCATTCTGGCCATCTACATACATGTCCATGAGTGCTGATGGGGAGACGTGGGATCTTGCTTCCACATCACCAGAATTAAAGTCATGTATTAAAGATGGGCTCTCCTGATGATAATAATGTTTGTATCTGTAAACACTCTCTTATGAGGATTTAACACACAAAATACATTTTTGTTTTTTCATGTTTACATTTTTTATGTTCATAGGGTGGGAGAGTGGCTAGGGGCTTGAACCTAACTTTTTAGGGGTGGATAATGCTATGTGCACCCCCACTTATGGCATTTGCCAGGCCTTCCCAAAGCCCATGGGTGGGAGGAGTGTGTAGACAATAGGATGTCCATCCTGCCAATGACTATTGCATAGCCCCCACCCAATACCCATGCATGCACTGCGGTTGCTATGGCAATTAGCTAGCTAACGCTGCTAGTAATGGCTATAGAGTATAGTAACTGACATCACTTTGTTTAGATGCTGGCAATACGTACAAAGTGTCTGCATCACATGAGGTTTGACCTGCTTTAGGAAAGCATCCCTAAGCAGGGTGAATATGAAAGAAGAGAGCAAGAGAAAAAAGGGGCGCACCGCATATGAAAAGTTACACACATGAGCCTTAGGAAATTGCAGTGCTGCAACGGAGGACCTCGGAACTCAAACTTAATCTGTTCCAGAAGGCTGTTTGAGTTCCATTTCGTTCGAGAACCAAATCAACATTTCCCACAGGAATGCATGTACATTTTATAAATCCGTTCCAGACCCCCAAAATTACAGCATTTTAACACAAAATTTACAGTTTAATAATACCTTACATGCATGAAATCATATAGAAATAAAATAACACAATGTACAGTAAATGAAATATGTCACTTCACTTTACCTGTAATGATGAGAGTTGATGGCGTAAGTGGAAGGAGAAGAGCTATAATTGTCTAGATGGGGAGTCGCCTTCCGTAATTACAATAGGTACTAGAAAGCAGCCCGATCCTCCTTTTCCTACAGAGCACTGCAATTATGGAACGCCCTCCCGCACACTTTCAAATCTTCCCCAAGCCTAAAGTCCTATAAGAGATCCATCTCTACATACCTCAAAACAGAATGCATGTGTAATGGTTGATTATATATTTCCTACCTGTTCTTTGTTAATATATATATTGTGTATTAATATTGTTTTTTGTATTTTATTGTACCGTATTGTATCAATGCAATGTTTTGTGGACCCAGGACATACTTGAAAACGAGATAAATCTTAATGTATCTTTCCAGGTAAAATATTTTATAAATAAATAAATAACTGTTTTGTAGTTCTTTCCCTTGCGTTTTCACACCACTGACACCTCGTTGATGCTCACTTGACCTTTTCTTCACTAAAAATTTGTCTATTGAGACTTGCTCTTGCATATGTTTTAAAATGTGTTTAAAGTGAGACATTGCATTATCATTGAACATGTTTGTGGCATGACTTACAGCAGCTTCTTCGGGTATTTTTCAACAAAATTTTGCAGTTTAATTTTGCACACATTTCTTTGATTAGTGCACTAGGCAGATTTTCCCTTCCCTCCTCTTCCTCTGAAGACAATTTCACAGATGCCCTCTATTGCTGCTCCCTCTGAAGGTCTTGGAGTTCTTCTGTGGTGAGTTTGTTCTGGTGATCCTCCACTAACTAATTGATTTCTCAGGAGACACAATTTCCTCAACAACAAGAGCGTCCTGTTCAATTCCTTCATAGACTGTTTCAGGCACAGCCTCTGGCCACAATTTCCTCCAGGCTGAGTTCATGGTCCTAGAAGACACATCCCACATGCTTTATCTATGACGTGTCAACAATGTAGGATATTAAAATGATTTTTCCAGAACTCTCTAAGGGTTAGCTCTGTGTCTGAGGTTACTTCAAAGTACCTTTAGAAAAGTGCTTTGGTGTAAAGCTTCTTGAAGTTTGAAATGACTTGCTGGCCCATAGGCTGGATAAGAGGTGTTGTATATCCATATGAAGCAAAGCCTTGACAGGTAAGTTTTTTTTTTAACACTTGGCCCAAACACATCATGAACCCACTCAATAAAATATTGCCTGGTTATCAAAGCTTTGCTGGTAGCCCTCCACATCACCATCAATTTGCTTTTCAGGACATGTTTTTTTCTTAAATACCCTTGGGTTCTCCGAGTGGTAGACTAGCAAAGGCTTCAATTTAAAATCCCCACTTACATTACCACAGAACAACAGTGTGGCGAAACCAACCTCGCCACTGGGCCCTGGAGAAGCCTGTTTGCTAGCCTCCTACCTGCTGACTATGGCCCCTGGGTTATTTGGGGCATATTGTACTGTATATTGCTGCTACTGGCCCTTTTAACAGCATCTATGGACATATTGGGACTTTTGGGACTACTGTCCCTTTAAGACTGTGATACATATTCTAGTGTACTGCCTGTAATATTATATGTGTATTAAGTTTAACCTGGGATATGTATGCAGCATTCATCTGATTGTTCGGTAGAATCACTCCATTTATTATATTGAGTGAAACTACCGAACAACCAGACCACCCAGGAATAAGTGTGCCTCCAATTACAGTTTGCAACAATGTTGCAAACGGGTAATTGGCAATCAGTGTAATGTATTCTTTGTCCTCTGGGTGGCCGCCATTCGGGAAACAAACACGTGGCGGCGGCCATCTTAAACTACCGAACAGCGGTGTTTTGCCGTCGAGTGTCTGGAACTAAAATCGGACACTTGACTAGGCAAACACCGCTGAGACCTCCATACTTCCAGAAATTCGTATGGAAACTACCGAATGACCCGCCGTTCGGTAGAAAGAACCCCATAAACAAGGGAATTCATTCAAACCCTCTCCAGGCTCTATAACACAGGCAATTCGCCTGTTTTCATTCCCTTGTTTGTGACCGACGGCAGGGCCAAAATGCATGGAACTGTTTTCGGATACTTTACCCATGCGGTCGGTCAAATCTTTGGAACCCCATATCTCACGAACCATTCATCCGAATTACTTGAATTTTGGATATGTTGTCCCCCTGAATAAGGGCTATCCAGCGATGCTGGATTTAAAGGTGTACCCCCGGGTTTTGGGGTACATCCAGAACTTGGCTGAAAAAGTGTACCGGATAATTGAGTTTAATGTTATCTGAGGGGAGGGGATGTGTGGGCTGAACCATGTATGTGATTGGTTATTTTATGCCTCCCCCTGGGTGTGGCCTGTATGTGGATTAGTGTAATAAAAGCCAGGCTGGATGAGCCAGTCCAGAGTTCCTGTTTTACCCTCAAAGTGATGTGTCGTCTCATTATTGGGGGAAGGATTTAATGTATGCTGTTCCAGTTGACTGCTAGGAGTACAAGCCGATTCGTATGGTTCCTATTCAATGGTCTACAGCATTCATACGCTTGGGAGAATTTAAAGGTTTCTCGGATTCGGTGATTATGGTGTCTGCCAGAGTGCTTGGAGTCCTCAGGAAGCACTAGGAGCATCCATTAACGGAGGTACTCAGTCGGGGTGCCAGGCGATCCGTTACATTGGTGGCAGCGGTGGGATGGCGTCCTAGTGTGAGGTAAAGCAGCTCGGAGACACAGTTCATTTGGATTTACAAATTGAGGGCAACGCTAGCAGTCGTGCAGCGCCCCTGGGAGCAGACAAGTATGGAAGGTTCTGGCTCTGGAGATGATTGGCTGGCCGAGGTGAGGCAGCGAGTGGCTGAGTATGGGGATGATATACCCATGGAGACACGCCGGGTGATCTGGAACCAGGTCATGGCCGAGCGAAACACAAGGCTGGACCGAGAATTCCGGTTGGCAAAAGAGAGGAAGTATGCTCAGCAGCAGGAGCGTTACAGCAGCCGGGTAGAGGCTGCATCCGAGGAGGTTAGCCGTCTTTCCCTGAGGCGGCGGGAGGAACCCGAAGTGGGGGTCCTCATAGACTGGTCCTGTGAGGAACCACAACAGGCAGGTAGAGATGGGACCAAGGTCACTCCACCGGGATGCTGGGCAGCCGGCCCAGATCCCCAGCAGCAGCCAGAGTTGCCAGGTGGGGAAGCAGGTGGCCCTTACTCACAAATGTTGAGGGGTCTCACGGATTGGTCCTGGGAAGACCCACCGATGGCAGGTGGAGATGGGACTGCGGTCTCTCTACCGGCCCTACAGGGATGCTGGGCAGTCGGCCCAGATCCCCAGCGGCAGTGTGCGTTACAGGGAGCTGAAGGTGCCGTTCTTGCTCCCCAGCGGCAGTCTACGGTGCAGGGAGAGGAGCCTGTTATCCCCTCTCCCCAGCGGTTGAAGGTGTGTAAGGGAGAGGAGTTTGTTATTCCCTCTCCCCAGCGGCAGCACAGCTCACCAAGGGGAGACAGTAAGCCCCTCACCAGCGCAGATGGGACCGTGGTCTCTGCGCCCTGCCTACAGGGAGTACAGAGGGTCAGCCCTGCTCCCCAGCGGCTGAAAGTGTGTAAGGGAGAGGAGTTTGTTACCCCCTCTCTGCAGCGGCAGCTTAGCACACCAAGAGGAGACAGTAAGCCCCACACCAGCGCAGATGGGACCGTGGTCTCTGCGCCCAAGCTACAGGGAGCTGAAGGGGCCGTCCTCCCTCCCCAGCGGCAGTGTGATTTGTTGGGAATTGGGAGCCCAGTCTCCATTCCCCAGCGGCAGTGTGAATCACAGGGAATTGGGAGCCCAGTCTCCATTCCCCAGCGGCCGGCTGAGTTACAGGGGGCAGAGGTAGTTGGTCCTTCCCCCCAGCAGCAGAGTGATATGCCGGGAAGGCAGTGTGAAGTGCAGGGAGAGGAGAGCAGCGTCCTCCCTCCCCAGCGGAAGGCTGAGTTACAGGGGGCAGAGGTAGTTGGTCCTACCCCCCAGCAGCAGCATGATTGTTTGGGAATAGAGAGCCCAGTCTCTATTCCCCAGCAGCAGGACACTGAATTGGGAGGAGAGACAGTCGGTCTCCCTCCACAAAGACTGAAAGTAGGCATGGGAGAGGAGATTGTTACCACCTCTCCCCAGCGACGGATCATCGATGGGCAGAGTGTTCTAATGGGAGAGGAGCTGGTTACCACCTCTCCCCAGCGACAGCTTAATGTACCAGGGGGAGACTGTAAGCCCCACACCTGTGCAGATGGGACTGTGGTCTCTGCACTTCCAGCACAGGGGGTAGGGACGGTCGGTCCTGCCCCCCCACAACAGGGCTGTTTAGCCAAAGGGGAGACAGTCTGTCTCCAGCAGCAGAGCTGTGTAACTAAAGGGGAGACAGTCGGTCTCCAGCAGCAGAGCTGTGTAACTCAAGGGGAGACAGTCGGTCTCCAGCAGCAGAGCTGCGCAGCTAAAGGGGAGGCAGTCGGTCTCCAGCAAGGCTCCAACCAGACTACTCCCGGGGTAGTGCTGGCACCAGGGCAGAGTACCGCTGGGCTCTGCCCACTCAGCAACCCACCAAAACAGCCTACCAGTCCCCCACACAGCCATGGTGAGGCACCTGGACCTGGACAAGTTTTTCTCTTACTCAGGTGTAGTAACCATTTATTGTGGGTGGGCTGTACTGCTGTTTCTGTTTTGTGGGTGGGCTGCTGGACTAACAAGGGCACTGACCGGCAAGAGGTCAGGTACCCTGTTAGTCTGTTTGGAAAAGGGGAGAAATGTGGCGAAACCAACCTCGCCACTGGGCCCTGGAGAAGCCTGTTTGCTAGCCTCCTACCTGCTGACTATGGCCCCTGGGTTATTTGGGGCATATTGTACTGTATATTGCTGCTACTGGCCCTTTTAACAGCATCTATGGACATATTGGGACTTTTGGGACTACTGTCCCTTTAAGACTGTGATACATATTCTAGTGTACTGCCTGTAATATTATATGTGTATTAAGTTTAACCTGGGATATGTATGCAGCATTCATCTGATTGTTCGGTAGAATCACTCCATTTATTATATTGAGTGAAACTACCGAACAACCAGACCACCCAGGAATAAGTGTGCCTCCAATTACAGTTTGCAACAATGTTGCAAACGGGTAATTGGCAATCAGTGTAATGTATTCTTTGTCCTCTGGGTGGCCGCCATTCGGGAAACAAACACGTGGCGGCGGCCATCTTAAACTACCGAACAGCGGTGTTTTGCCGTCGAGTGTCTGGAACTAAAATCGGACACTTGACTAGGCAAACACCGCTGAGACCTCCATACTTCCAGAAATTCGTATGGAAACTACCGAATGACCCGCCGTTCGGTAGAAAGAACCCCATAAACAAGGGAATTCATTCAAACCCTCTCCAGGCTCTATAACACAGGCAATTCGCCTGTTTTCATTCCCTTGTTTGTGACCGACGGCAGGGCCAAAATGCATGGAACTGTTTTCGGATACTTTACCCATGCGGTCGGTCAAATCTTTGGAACCCCATATCTCACGAACCATTCATCCGAATTACTTGAATTTTGGATATGTTGTCCCCCTGAATAAGGGCTATCCAGCGATGCTGGATTTAAAGGTGTACCCCCGGGTTTTGGGGTACATCCAGAACTTGGCTGAAAAAGTGTACCGGATAATTGAGTTTAATGTTATCTGAGGGGAGGGGATGTGTGGGCTGAACCATGTATGTGATTGGTTATTTTATGCCTCCCCCTGGGTGTGGCCTGTATGTGGATTAGTGTAATAAAAGCCAGGCTGGATGAGCCAGTCCAGAGTTCCTGTTTTACCCTCAAAGTGATGTGTCGTCTCATTATTGGGGGAAGGATTTAATGTATGCTGTTCCAGTTGACTGCTAGGAGTACAAGCCGATTCGTATGGTTCCTATTCAATGGTCTACAGCATTCATACGCTTGGGAGAATTTAAAGGTTTCTCGGATTCGGTGATTATGGTGTCTGCCAGAGTGCTTGGAGTCCTCAGGAAGCGCTAGGAGCATCCATTAACGGAGGTACCAAGTCGGGGTGCCAGGCGATCCGTTACAAACAGGGTTAGCCTGGCCTTCATTGGCTTGTGTCCTGGCAATGATTTCTCCACCTTTGTTATGTAGGTCCTCTTTGGTATTTTCTTCCAAAACAGGCCTGTCTCATCACAGTTAAACACTTGCTCGGGAACAAATTCCTCAGCCTCTACATAGGCTTTAAATCCAACAACACATTTCTCAGCCCCGTCTTTGTTAGCACTGGAAGCTTCACCATGTCTCACCACACTGTGTATGCCACTTCTCATTTTAAACTTTTCAAACCACCCTCTACCTTCCTTGAACACCTCACTATCAGCACTAATTTCAGGGGTGTTGCAAATGTCTTGGTTTTTCACAAATTATTGCCTCTCATATGCTATCACAGGCTAACTGTTTTTTATTTATCCATATCAATAACAATTTTTCTACTTCTTCTAGTGTCTGGCTTCTTTGTTTTGCAATCGATTTAACCCTTCTAGCAACATTGGCTCCTTTGATGCCATCTTTATTTTTTAATATGGAACAAATGATAGATTTGGCCATACCAAACTGTGTTGCTAGATCACAGACATGGACACTGCTTTCATGTTTTAAAATGATCTTTCTTCAACTCAATATGCAATGTCAATCTGCAGTTGCTAAGGCCACTAAGATTTTGTCACGTGTAAATAGGGGCATAAATTCTCGAGATGAAAATATAATTTTGCCTCTTTATAAATCGCTGGTAAGACCACACCTTTAATATGCTGTGCAATTTTGGGCACCTGTTCTAAAGAAAGATATCATGGCACTAGAAAAAGTGCAGAGACGAGCTACAAAATTGCTAAAAGGAATGGAGCATTTTAGTTATGAAGAAAGGTTAAAACATTTAAATCTCTTTAGTTTGGAAAAATGGCGCCTGAGAGGGGATATGATAACATTATACAAATATATTCGGGGCCAGTACAAACCATTATCTGGAAATCTATTAATAAATAGGGCTATACATAGGACATGAGGTTACACATTTAGGCTGGAAGAAAGGAGATTTTATCTAAGGCAAAGAAACTTTTTTTTACAGTAAAAGCAATAAGGATATGGAATTCTTTGCCTGAAGAGGTGGTTTTGTCAGAGTCTATACAGATGTTTAAACTGCAATTGGATAAATACGTGCAAAAACATAACATACAGGGATATCATTTCTAATTAGTGGGGTAATGGCTGCTTGATCCAAGGAGATATCTAACTGCTATTTTGGGGTCAAGAAGGAATTTTTTCCTAGTTTGTTGCAAAATTTGAAGCGCTTTAGACTGAGTTTTTTTGCCTTCTTTTGGATCAACAGCAAAAACATATGTGAGGAAGGCTAAACTTAATGTACGCAAGTCTCTTTTCAGCTATGTAACTATGTAATTATGTAACTATGTGTTGTCGTTCTCACAATTTTCCTCTTGGGTTGGCTAATATCCTTGGGGCCCATGGTGAGTTTTTGCAGACTGAATGGAGCTCTATGTGAAGACTCAGATTTATTTAAGAGTTAGTGGAGCTCTATTTGAAGTCTGAATGGAACTCTATTTCAGGACTGAATTGAACTCTATTGGAACACTGAATGGAACTCTATTTCAGGACTGAATTAAGCTCTATTTGAAGACTGAATGTAACTATATTTGAAGACTGAATGGAGCTTTTGCTGGCAGACTGGAGCTCTATTGAAGACTAAATTGAGGTCTGCTGAAATGGAGCTGTTTGCTGGCAGAATGGAGCTGTTTGCTGGCAGAATGGAACTCTGCTGAGAGAATGGAATGGCGATGCATCATACTAATGAGTTTACCAACGAGATTACCATAGAGGTGAAGGCCGCGTGACCGCGTGATGTGTTCGGGTACTGAGACATTTTTCACAAAAAATGTAAGTTCGAAATCCAAATTGTTCTTGAACAGGAACGTTCGAGTTCCGAGGTTCCACTGTATATCTCAATTTTTATCATTCAACATGTCATGTATATCAAATAGGCAGGTGATGTGTAACAGTAATTTGTTTTGTGTGTGTGTATATGTATTTATACTTTTGCTGTATAATTTAAGCTTAAATACTGATTATGTTAACTCTTACAGCAGGAAAAAGAATGGGAAGGTACGTTTTAAACATGTAAAATAATAAAGGAACAATAGTACATAAATATTTAAATCTGTTATTTAATGGTCTTAGGAAGGAAGGCTTGATGCATTATTGAGTTTACTGGATTTTTCTGTGGCAACTGGTACTAAATTATCCGCTAAGCCTGTTTAAACATTGCTGTCTAATACATCACTGATGTAGAGGGGATGGCAGGGGGAAGCAGTTTTATAATTAACATTTCAGACAAATCTCTATTATGACAACAGATGTAGGGCCGCATATCCAGGATTTATTCATTCATCAGAGGGTTGTGGTGACTTAAGAAACTAATTGTCGGTTATAGGTTAAAATAACGAATAATAAAGAATTTAAAAAAGGCTCAACTAAAAGGGTAACCAATATATATTTTGATGTCTTCTTTACTCATCTCTCTACATTCTTGAACACCCATCTCATCTTCAGGGTGACTGCAAAGCCATAACATCTTGGCAGAGGAAATTATAATCAGACAGGCTGTTACCAACTCTTAGCTCAAAATGATAAATTATTTGTGCAACAAGCAAACATATGGCACGCACACCTGGCAACTAGACAATTTCAATATCATCTTGCCTCACTCTTCCTACTCTAGAATAATTACTTTCTGACCTCCCCTTCAGCTAATTTGTTATATATGAAGTGAATATCAAGCAAGCTGTAACCACTAGAACCATTGCCACAAACCACTGAACTCCTAAAGCGTAGATTTCTCTATCATTTAAAAACATTATATTTTGCATTCCTGGAAATCGAGGTTTCTGATAATCTCTCCTATTGGTACAAGCTGAACTATAATTCTATTTTTTAAATATAAGCTTTAGATAGACAGCACTGGGACACTTTCCAGGGCCATGTTGTGTGCAGGACCATTCTGTATTCTGATTAGAATGTTGGTACTAGGCCTGACCAACATTCTCTGACCTATCCAGGCACTGTATGTGGCTAAAATTCAACAGTGATATGCTTTTTCTTCTTTCCTTATCATAGATACCATTGATTTGTAACATTTCACCATCCAAATTGTATTGCTTATTTATTTATCTGTTTTTGGTGAGAGTTTATCAAATATGTGCAATCACTAAACATTGTAGAATCATAGAAACATACAATGTGACGGCAGATAAGAACCATTCGGTCCATCTAGTCTGCCCAATATTTCGAAATACTTTAATTAGTTCCTGGCCTTATCTTATATCTTGGATAGCCTTATGCCCATCCCACGCAGGCTTAAACTCCCTCACTGTGTTAACCTGTGTTTTGTTTGTATGTACTAAGTTTAATTGATAGTCAAAAATTGTGTAGTCAGAGCTGGCTTAACATAGGGGCTGTTGGAGCTAAAGCTCCATGCTCATGCCCATGGAATAGGCACAAACCTCAAATACAGTGCACCTCTAGGTTTCTAGGTTTCTTTATGGCAGAGATTTACTCTTATTTTACATGTGGGTATCAAGTGACTCTTACCTTCATCTCTCCTCACCCATTTCTTCTCACATAAGAATATTCATTCCAGTCCGGACATCTTCCAGTATACAGAAGTAAGGAGTCTTCCCCTACTGTGAGTGATCCAGAACCATCACAAATAGGAGAAACGACCACTGGATATTTTGCTGGGAATATTGAGCAGCCACCATTGGAGGTCTATTTGGCCAATTTATGGGCCCTTTTAGTCACTGTCAGTGGCTTTGTGTTTGTGAGTGCATTATTATCATTTATGTTTATATATGTTTTGTGTGATTTTAAACTATGTTACATTTGATCCTTAAAAGTGTATGTAAGCTTACCATTATTTTGGTGTTTTCACACATGTGTAATCATAGGTACACCACACCATGTTGCTGTCTGTTTTCTACACTTAAGAATATGACTGACCTATTCCCCTAAGAAAATGTAAAATGTTGAGGGCATAATGGGAATGTTGAGTGTAGCGTATGAATGTGGTGGGTATAGTCTGAATGTAGTGTCCAGGATTTGAATTCTGTATGCAGAGTGTGAATGCAAACTGAATGAATGGAGAGTACAGAATTTGCAGGATTTAACCTGCTATCCAGATGCCTCACTTTTTATGTATTTATTTACTGTTTTTATGTATTTTTATTTTATTTGCTATTTACGGTTTGTTAGATGGAAGATCAGTACTGACTGCTAACTGCTTCAATATAAGTCACTCTGTTTTACGAACCAAATGGCTAGTCAATTTGATTCTGTTTGCAAGAGGTGACTTTGTGTAAGTTCATTAATACGTTGATGGAAGATGACCCATAGTAATTAGACTTTACACTCTGCCACAATTTGAATGTAGCGTAACAGAAAATACTACCTTGTCCTCAAGCGGATTTGAGGCATGAAGTTCCATTTTAGGAGCAGTTTGCCATTAATGAAAACTCTGTAAAATGTGTTTAATCCATCAATTCGCAGGTATCTCAAGGTCAGTGTGTTTGATCAATCATATGATTAAAATGCAATCCTCACAAGCTCTGCTGTTTCAGAATATCATTCACCACCTGATAAGCCTGACAGAAAGTGACCCGCAGGTCATGAGAAATTAAATTGGAATACACATTATTGAACACTACCCTTTTCAGGTTGTAAATACATTACATCCAATCTTTCAGATAAATTAAATTTTTCTTCTTTCCTTATCGTAGTTACCATTGATTTGCAACATTTTCCCATCCAAGAAGTGTTTGTAACAATTGTATTGCATATTTATTTATCTATCTGTTTATGAAATGTGTGTAATCATTAAACATAGTATTTTGGATGTATGTACTAAATTTTAAATGGAAGGCAAACATTGAGATTTGTAGTTAAGGTCGGATTTACATAGGGGCTGATGGAGCTGAAGTTCCAGGCCCATGCAATAAGCACATTGATTATATGCATAGTTAAATATATATATATTTCTTTCATACTACTCTTCACATACACTTGCTTTGTACAGAGGTAATTAAGAATGGAAACTTAAGAGAGATATAGAGGAACAAAACTTGTGTGGACTGGCTGACCATTAAATCAGTTAAGGTAAAGCTGACTTGCTGCTTCGGTCTCTCTAACACTGTGACATATTCCCTTTTATTCTATACTCACTACCTTTGCTCTGTCCCAGAATGAATACCAGGAGCGTCTTCCTGCTAGTAAGAAAGGAAGGAGAGGAGTGGACAAGTGAGTGGGGGACAGTCCTCAGAAAGCGTAGAGGGAACAAATAATTAGCATTAACGCCAAGTTCTGGGCACTTTCTGCATAGTACGCCCTTAGTTGGCCAGACTGTATGATTGACAAGCAGACTGACATGCAGTCACTACAGACTGACCTTTCAATTCTTCGGACAGACCGGTCCCCTTTCTTGGCATGTCCCTCCCTCTGGGAGTGCTGGTTAAATTTTTGGGGGTCAGTGGCCCACCCTTTTACCCACTGTTACATCTTGAGAGATGGAGTTTAGCATAGGGTATGTGTTTTCTTCTAGCTGCATCCAGTGAGTTTTGTTCCGGAACCACCTCCAACAGATAGACAACACTTGGCACATTACTTTTTTTTCTTTTCTTTTCTTTTTTTTTTTTTTACAAATTTTTTTTACAAAAATGAATCCCACATACATACAATCACATTTATCAGACAGAAAAAATAAATACAACTTAAACTTAAATACTTTACGATCCATAAGCAAAATGCCTTTCCAATAACATAGACATGTATATGAATCATAAAGAAATAAAAATAATCCCACATGGATCGGTCACTGAAAGCACACCTTCCCATATATTATCTCGTACTGGAGATTTGTTACTCGTGTTTTTTCAAAGTCTCTATGGAATTTATCAATTTCTCCCACTGGATAAGATCTCTATGAATGCCCTTAATTTTGCTCATTCCTCTCTCATTAATAATTGAAACTTAATCTGAGAAATAAGGTGAGAAGTATTAAAGGGTTACCCTCCTTCCAGTTCCTAGCAATAATTATCTTGGCCGCAACCAAACAATGGTAAACCGTTTTAAGCTGTCTCTAAGTCAAATTAGGCCAATTAATATGTAACAACATAACCTCTGGTTTGTATATAAACCTTGTATCACATAATGTATAGATAATATTTTGTACTGATTGCCATAGAGGAGCAATTTTACCACATGACCATCATGTATTAAAATAATTGCCTCTCTCAGCGCCGCATCTCCAGCAGGATTGATCGTAACTCGAAAACATCTTTGATGATCTAGATGGTACCATGTACCATTTATTTATCAATTTATAATGAGTCTCTACCAAAGAGAGACTATGAACATATTCACTCAGTTTATAAAGAGAAGAGGACCACTCTTCCTCATCGATAGAGATCTTTAAAGCTCTTTCCCATCTTTGGATTATGACTGGAGTGTTATTGACTTTCCCTGTTTCTATCAATTTCACACATTTAGAGCACAAATGTTTTAAGGTATAGATTGAGAAAGCATCTTTCATTTTGCTGTAAACATCCCCATTAGAAAGTATAATCTTGTTGGATAAAAAAATCTCTCGACTTGAGAGCTGGTATTCCCTAGATAGTATATCGAAGTGTTTGAGTCTATTACTCATCAAATGCTTAATGCAAGTAATACTCTTACAGTTAAAGAGATGTTTTCAATTTCACTTTCAATAATATCAATTTCTTGGAAGTCAAATATTTTATCGTTAAATTTTATTCTCTTTTTTAATTTTTTTTTCTCAAGTTAGGATACTCTGTTTTAATACAAAAGAAGACGAATATTTAGTTACCTTCTTTGGAATATCAGATTAGTCTAGAGAGATCTTTAATGTTACTAAGCTCAGACTCTTGTCTATACCAGGCTTCGGATTTTGATTGTTCCTTATACAATAAAGCTACGTGTAAAACCATCTCAGCTTGGTAATAAGTCTCAATATCAGGAAAGCCCATACCGCCTTTCCTGATGTTATTGGACAGTATTGAATTTTATATTCTTGGTTTCTTTCCCCTCCAGGTGAAATTAGAGAAAGACGTTTTAGCCATAGCTAACCACGTGGTAGGGATATTTAATGGTAGCACTTGGGGGGAACATAAGATTTTAGGTCAACAGATTTTATCCGGTTAAAATATACCCTTTGTGTAAATTATACATTACTGTTTTAGTGTTTTCTGTGAATAAGATTATGTATTTAGGCCCATGATAATTGTCAGTACCAGGCCTAATGGGCTCTTAATGTAGCCCTGGTTGCAGTTCTTCAACAGCTGTGGATATATCTGCTGTCCATTACTGCGGAGTACTTGTGACAGCTTCTGGGATTGGACAAAAGTTTACAGTGGAGCTCTGGCTTTTATAAACATTTCTCATAAAACACAGTAGTCCCTACTTTGATTTAAAGGTTCACTCCAGACCCCTGAGCAACTTTATCTTTCTGAAAAGCTTTAGGTGTGAAGAGTGTGTCCTCTTTTTTTAATTTTGCAAAATGTGCAGATTTTAATACGAATGGACTCTTTTTAATATTAACCTTGTTACACTCCTTTGGCTTTAAAGCAGACAACAGGTAATGTTACTTCCTGGTTGCTTTGCTCAATTCAGCTGACCTCAAGAGGCAGCAATTGCCCAGAGCACCTGACTAACAAAGACTTCTCATTGAGCTGTGTTGGGAAGTCTGTGATTGGACAGCTTCATAAAGTCTGGATGGGGTTTGAAGGGGAGGGCTTGCAAAGGCAGGTTTTGTAAGCTCATTTTAGTTACATCCGCAATGAATTTATTTGTGCAGTGGAGTGCCCCTTTAAGATATTTTTGGATTGTCCTGGAATTTCAATCAAATCTTTATGAAGTACTGAGAAGTAATAAAGACACTTTAAATCAATTAAACATATCTGTACGTGGAAACATGTAGACAACGATACAATACAATAAAACACAAATCTATCATAAGGAGGGAGGGGAAGACAGGATAACGTAGATGATTTCAAATCAGGAGCATTCTAACTGCTTAGTTACCTCCATTCTAGAGATAGATTAGAGGTAGAGGAAGAGTGTTTTCTAAACAGACTCCTCTAAGCTATGATGTTTTTAGATAAGCATAAGTCTTACTCTTATCTATCATTGTAAAACACAATTGTATTTACCTGAGATTGACAGTTAAATAGCTTTATAGAAAATATCCTGTGATGTCCCCTTTATATAAATATATCCTTTTTGTGTTGCAATTGTGTTTTCTGTGACTGCTATTAAACTTAGAAGACAAACATGACTCATTTTAAAATTCATCCACATCAGAATTGTATGTTATTCCATGTATTTTGTAACCTGTAACTACCAAAATAGACTGACATTCTAGACATATTATGTACTCTATAACTAGGAACAAATACATTCAGTTTGTTTGAATTACTTTTCTTAAGCTGCACTAATTATATACACATTAGTAGTACAGGTTGCATGAAACTAAAGCCCTCTTTTATGCTTTAAAAAAAAAAAAAAGTATATAATATGTGGAATAAATTAGAAAGATGGAAATTACGGTTGAACATACATATAGCATACATTTCTTGAGTCCTTTTAGGGACTTTATAGGTACATCTCAATGTGGTCTGCGTGCCATATCCCTCTAGTTTTAAAGCAGGGGTTCTCAACCTTGTCCTCAGGACCCCCTACCAGTCCAGGGTTTAGGGATTACCTGGGTGTGTCTAAGGTGTTTAGAAAAAGAAAAAAAAAAACACCTTAGAGTCTAAGGTGTTTTTTTCCCCTTTTTCTAAACACCTTAGACACACCCAGGTAATCCCCAAATCCTGGACTAGTAGGGGGTCCTGAGGACTGGGTTGAGAACCCCTGTTTTAAAGGGACACTATAGTTATCAGGACTACTACAGCTTAATGCAGTCTTAGCACTGTAAACATGGCCTTTTTAAAAAAAAATGGCAGCATTTACATTTCTAGTGACCGTTACTCAGATGTTTTGCCCTGATAGCAGCATTGGATTAGCTGAGATCATCAAGATTGATAATTTCAGCCATGAAAGTAGGGCCAGCATTGTGAGAGCAGCACGGCGATGGAGAAAAGATAAGAAAGAGGGGCCAGCTACTTAAATAGGTAGTCCACCACTACATAGAGACCATCTGATTGGCACAGTTCAGCGTTTTGCCGTGTATGCCCACTAGGCTCCCAAATCTCTCCTATGGGAAAGCCCTGGATTATCTGAGATCATTGATCCCAATTATTATTATTATTATTATTATCGCCATTTATATAGCGCCAAAAGATTCCGCAGCATTTTACAATTAATTTATTATGAGAGGGGGGATTTAACTATAAATAACTATAATTAACTATAAAATTACAAGAAAACTTACAGGAACGATAGATTGAAGAGGGCCCTTCTCAAACGAGCTTACAGTCTATAGGAGATGGGGTATAAAACACATTAGGACAGGAAATAGCAATCAAATAAGGTGAGAGTGAAGCAGAGCTGGAGGAGAGAGTAAAGTGCTACCCTTTAGGAGAGAGCAAGAGACAGGTATGTGAGGTAGAGGTTAGTCTGGGAGGCCATAAGCTTTCCTACAGAGATGGGTTTTAAGGCACTTCTTAAATGATTGAAGACTAGGGGAAAGTCTGATGGTGGTAGGCAGGCTATACCATAGGAAGGGAGCTGCCAGCGAGAAGTCCTGCAAGCGTGAGTTAGCCGTACGGGTGCGAGCAGCGGACAGGGGAAGGTCATGGGCAGAGCGGATAGAATGAGAAGGGGCATACCTATGGATCTGAGAAGAGATATAAGATGGGCTAGAATTGTTCAGTGCTTTATAGGTATGGGTTATCACTTTGAATTGACTCTTACAGGATACAGGAAGCCAATGTAAGGACTGACAGAGGGGAGAGGACCAACTAGAGAGGAAAATCAGTCTGGCGGCAGCATTTATTACAGGCAATATGACTTTTGTGAAGACCAATTAGGAAAGGGTTACATAGGGTCCATCAAGTTCAGCCTTCCTCGCATATGTTTTTGCAGTTGATCCAAAAGAAGGCAAAACACCTAGTCTGAAGCACTTCCAATTTTGCAACAAACTAGGAAATAATTCCTTCTTGAACCCAAAATAGCAGTCAGATGTCTCCTTGGATCAAGGAGCTATTATCCCACTAATTAGAAATTATATCCCTGTATGTTATGTTTTTGCAAGTATTTATCCAATTGCAGTTTAAACATCTGTATGGACTCTGATAAAACCACCTCTTCAGGCAGAGAATTCCATATCCTTATTGCTCTTACTGTAAAAAAATAAACTTTTCTTTGCCTTAGATGAAATCTCCTTTCTTCCAGTCTAAATGTGTGACTTCATGTCCTATGTATAGCCCTGTTTATGAATATATTTACAGATAATGGTTTTCACTGGCCCCGAATATATTTGTATAATGTTATCATATCCCCTCTCAGGCTCCATTTTTCCAAACTAAAGAGATTTAAATTTTGTAACCTTTCTTCGAACTAAAATGCTCCATTACTTTTATCAATTTTGTAGCTCGTCTCTACACTTTTTCTAGTGCCATAATATATTTCTTTAGAACAGGTGCACACAATTGCACAGCATATTCAAGGTGCAGTCTTACCTGCGATTTATAAAGAGGCAAAATTATATTTTCATCCTGAGAATGTATGCCCCTATTTATACATGACAAAACCTTACTGGCCTTAGCAACTGCAGATTGACATTGCACATTGCATTACAATAACCCATGCGGCAAATTACTAGAACATGGACAAGCTCATTGGTAGCATCTTGCATAAGAAAGGGGCGGATGTGGGCTATGTTTTTAAGATGTAATCTACAGAATTTGGCAGCATACTAGATGTGAGGCTCAAAGGTGAGGCCAGAATAAAGTATGACGCCAAGAAAGCGCACTTGCAAGGATGTACTTATGTGGATACCACTAACTTGAAGGGAGAGCAAAAGAGGAGGATCAGTATTAGGAGGAGGAAAGACCAGGAGCTCAGTTTTAGAGATATTAAGTTTCAGAAAGCGGGAGGACATCCAGACAGAGATGGAAGAAAGGCAAGCAGTGACATGTTGCAAGACGGCAGGGGAGAGGTCCAGGGAGGAGAGATATATCTGGGTGTCATCAGCATACAGGTGGTAGTGGAATCCAAAAACGGTAATAAGTTTGCTAACAGAGGCAGTATAAAGAGAAAATAGAAGGGGACCAAGGACAGAGCATTGGAAAACTCCAACCAAGACAGGACAAGGGGAAGAGGTATCATTAGAAAAGGAGACACTGAACGAGGGTCGGGAGAGATAAGAGGAAAACCATGAGAGGACAGTCCCAGAGACTTAGTGATTGAAAAATTTGAAGAAGGAGAGCATGATCACCGGTGTCAAAGGCAGCAGAGAGATCAAGAAGAATTAGAATGGAGTAGTGGCCTTTGGAATTAGCTGCGATTAGGTCCTTAGTAACTTTGATAAGAGCAGCCTCAGTAGAGTGGAGAGGGTGGAAGCCAGATTGAAAAGGGTCAAGGAGAGAGTTGTTATTAAGAAAGTGAGACATTTGGGTAAAGACAAGTCTTTCCAGAAACTTTGAGGAAAAAGGGAGCAGGGATACGTGACGATAGTTAGAGGGGGAGGACGGTTTAAGAGATGTTTTTTTCAGGATAGGTACCACAGTGGCATGTTTAAGGTCAGCAGGGACAACGCCAGAAGAGAGAGAGAAGTTGAAGATGTGTGTTAAGGAAGGCACAAGACAAGGGCAGAGAGATCTAATAAGGTGAGATGGGACAGGATCGTGCGGGCAAGTGGAAAGGTGCAGGGGCGGACTGAGAACCCTCGGGGCCCCCGGGCAAAATAAATCAAGGGCCCCCTTACAGGCCCCACCCATACTCCGCAGCAAGCGCCACCCATGTCCCGCCTCCATGCACCGCCTCCAGCCACACCCTACACAATCTTTAGACACAAGGAACAAAAGTGCAATAATCCCTTCAAGGCCCCAGTAGAGATTACAATTGAGGGCTAATGGGCCATGGAGGGGGGGAGCATTCAAGCAGAGGCTATCTCAGTGTCCTTTAGAGGGTGTGTTAGAAAGAATTTCCTCCAGGTTCCATTAGAGATTACAATGGAGTCTAATGGGGCCTGGAGGGGGGTCTCTCCAACACTCTGGTTCCTATTCACAATATAGCAACACAACATAGCTCGCTGATACCTAGGCCAAGTTGGCTCCTCTTACCTTAATTACTGTTGCTGGCTGGCAGTCTGTGGGCTTGCTGGAAGGCTATGGGCTTACTGGCTGCGGCTGGCAGGCTGTGGGCTTGCTGGCAGGCTGTGGGCTTGCTGGTAACTGCCGGCAGGCTGTGGGCTTGCTGGCTGCGTCTGGCAGGCTGTTGGCTTGCTGGCTGCGACTGGCAGGCTGTTGGCTTGCTGGCTGCGGCTGGCAGGCTGTGGCTTGCTGGTTGGCAGGCTGTGGGCTTGCTGGCTGTAAGCCTAACTGGTGGCCTGTGGGCTGGCTGGCCGGCCTATGGGCTGGCTGGCTGGCTGGCCGGCCTGTGGGCTGGCTGGCTTGCTGGCTACTGGGGCACTTGTAGATTATTTAAAGAAATAATCCATGCACAATAACCACTACTGCTCTGTGTAGTCGTTATGGTGCCAGGAGGGCCGGGCCCCCCTTTCAGAGTAAGTAGTCAAACTGTTTAAGAACAGTTTGACAACTTACCTGGGGTCTGCTGGGATATGAGGCTGTAGTAGGGTATAGGAGCAGTGGTGCAATGTGTAAGGGGTGCAGTGTGTGTGAGGGGGTGTAGTGTGTGAATGTGTAGGGTGTGTGGGGAAATGTGTGTATGAGGGGGCTGTGTATGTGTGTGGCAATGTTAATATGGGTGGCTGTGTGTGTATGGGTGGGCAGTGTATGTGTGTGTGTGTGTGTGTGAGGCAATGTGTGTAAATGTGTATGGGGGGCAGTGTGTGAATGTGTATGGTGTGTGGGGGCAGTGTGTTTATGGGGCTAGAGTTCACTCTCACCACTGCGACCACCAGGAATCCCTGGTGGTCACAGTGTTGAGAGTGAACTCTAGCCCATAGCTCCAGGGCAAGAGTTTACTCTCGTAAGAGCCGTAACGTTGCCGTGGTAACCGCGGCAACGATCTGTGCTCGCGCAAGAAGGACCCAGAGGAGCTGAAGACTGAGCTCCCGGGTCCTCTCTTCCTTCCTCCCCTGCAGGCTGCCCGCATGGTGCCTGCGGACAGGGGAGGGGGCAATTGCCCTCCTCTTACTCCCCCCTCACTCTCTTCTTACCCCCTTCTTACTCCCCCTCCCCTTCTTCTTACTCCCACCTCTTCTTACTCCCCTACCCCTCTTCTTACTCCCCTACCCCTCTTCTTACCCCCTCCCCCCTCTTCTTACTCCCCCCTTCCTCTTTTTACTCCCCCTTCCTCTTTTTACTCCTCTCTCCCCCTCTTCTTACTCCCCCCTCCCTCTTCTTACTCCCCCCTTCCTCTCTTCTTAACCCACTCCCTCCTCTTCTTACCCCCCTCCCCTCTCTTCTTACTCTTCCCTCCCCCTCTTCTCACCCCCCTCCCTCTTCTCACTCCCCTCCCTCTTTCTTCTCACCCCCTCCCTCTTTCTTCTCACCCCCCCTCCCTCTTTCTTCTCACCCCCCTCCTCCCTCCCTCTTTCTTCTCACCCCTCCTCCCTCCCTCTTCTCACCCCCCTCCTCCCTCCCTCTTCTCACCCCCCTCCTCCCTCCCTCTTTCTTCTCACCCCTCCTCCCTCCCTCTTCTCACCCCCCTCCTCCCTCCCTCTTTCTTCTCATCCTCCCTCTTTCTTCTCATCCCTCCCTCTTCTCATCCCCCCTCCCTCTTCTCATCCCCCCTCCTCCCTCCCTCTTCTCACCCCCTCCTCCCTCCCTCTTTCTTCTCACCCCTCCTCCCTCCCTCTTCTCACCCCCCTCCTCCCTCCCTCTTCTCACCCCCCTCCTCCCTCCCTCTTTCTTCTCACCCCTCCTCCCTCCCTCTTCTCACCCCCCTCCTCCCTCCCTCTTTCTTCTCATCCTCCCTCTTTCTTCTCATCCCTCCCTCTTCTCATCCCCCCTCCCTCTTCTCATCCCCCCTCCCTCTTCTCATCCCCCTCCCTCTTCTCATCCCCCCTCCCTCTTCTCATCCCCCCTCCCTCTTTCTTCTCATGCCCCCCCTCCCTCTTTCTTCTCATCCCCCCCTCCCTCCTTCTTCTCATCCCCCCCTCCCTCCTTCTTCTCATCCCCCCCTCCCTCCTTCTTCTCATCCCCCTCCCTCTTTCTTCTCACCCCCCTCCCTCTTCTCATCCCCCCTCCCTCTTTCTTCTCATGCCCCCCTCCCTCTTTCTTCTCATCCCCCCCTCCCTCCTTCTTCTCATCCCCCCTCCCTCCTTCTTCTCATCCCCCCTCCCTCCTTCTTCTCATCCCCCTCCCTCTTTCTTCTCATCCCCCCTCCCTCTTTCTTCTCATCCCCCCTCCCTCTTTCTTCTCATGCCCCCTCCCTCTTTCTTCTCATGCCCCCCCCTCCCTCTTTCTTCTCATGCCCCCCCTCCTTCTTTCTTCTCATGCCCCCCTCCCTCTTTCTTCTCATGCCCCCCCTCCCTCTTTCTTCTCATCTCCCTCCCCCCCCCCTCCCTCCTTCTTCTCACCTCCCCTCCCCGTAGCGTGGCCGAGCTGCTGTGCGGTCCGCGGTGCCCGACCGGAGTGATAGGAAGGTGCTCAGTGTGCACCTTCCTGTCAGTCCGGCCGGGTACAGGAAACAGAAACTCCTGTTCCGCGCGGAACAGGAGTTTCTGTTTCCTGTACCCGGCCGGACTGACAGGAAGGTGCACACTCAGTGAGTGTGCACCTTCCTATCATTCCGGCCGGCACCGCGGACGCACAGCAGCTCGGCCACGCTACGGGGAGGGGAGGTGAGAAGCTGCAGCCGCCTGAGGCTCTTAAGAGAGCGCTCAGGCGGCTGCAGCATTGCAGCATTTAAAGGGGCGGCCGGGCCCCCTGATGGCGGGCCCCCCTCCCGGCCGGGCCCTCGGACCATGTCCGAAGTGCCCGACCGGTCAGTCCGCCCCTGGAAAGGTGAAGTGCAGCTACCTCTTGTTCAGTATCCGGGGAGAAAGTCTAAAGGGTAGAAAAAGCATGATCTACATGTGGTTGAGAAAGAGAATGGCAAGGTGGAGAGAATTCTTTCCTTAGCTGTTCAATCTTGTCGGTAAAGTAGCATGCAAAGCTATCAGCTGCGAGGCTAGTTGAGGGGTGGCCACAACAGGGCAAAGAAGAGAGTTAAAGGTGTCAAAGAGACGCCTGGGATTGCGGGAGCATGAACTAATGAGAGAGGAAAAGTATGACTGTTTGGTGAGGTCAAGGGCTGCGCTGTGTGAATGCAATATTAATCTATAAGAGAGATAGTCTGCCTGGGTGTGAAAGGTGGCAAAGCTTCCCCACTGAAACATCGTAGCAAGAGTTCAAAGGTAAGTAAAACTCACCCTTACAACCCTGACATCGTGGGGGGTATTAACAAAGTAAAATAAAAACAATAGTGTTAGAAAACCGAAACAGTGCCAGGAGGCAGTTAAGTGTTCTACACCATAATATCGTTAATAAAATAGAGTAATGTCCCCACTCTGACAATCTTCACTACCGGTGAAGCTGAAGCTGCTCATGTTTAGGGCTTTTATAATTCTACTGAAATTTTGTACATGAAAATCAGAAGCTTTCTGACGTTTGTGCAGTCTGAAGTTTGTGCAGTGCTGTGTGGTTCTCCACAAGTCAACTTCCACATCTCTTTGGAACTTTAGAATTGTAGTATTGTTTGTAATCCCACCCAATCTCCATTGATAAATTCTAAGTTATGATTTGTGATGAAATAATTATCAATATTCAGCAACGTACTGAAGTATCTGTCTGGATGAACTTCCTCCAGGTTTTTCCTAGCACAAACACTCGACCCTCAAAATTGAAGAGCTCTTACTCTTTCTTTCGCTCTCTCTCTCTCTCTACATAGACTAGGCATTGCTTTAAAGGGAAACTATAATGCCAAGAAAGTATGCTCGTTTTCCTGGCACTATAGCTTCCCTCTCCATCAAGGCCTCTCCTTGTGGTGCAGAAAGCACATAGCAGTGCCGGCACTTGGATAGTACCAGCCCTGCAGGGGAGAGAATCGGCTCTCAGGGGAGGTGAGGGAGCCATATGCCATGTTGTCCTGCCCCCAGATCTACCACTGTAATGCGCTGGTAGACAGCCACTAGAGGAGGAGTTAACCCTAGCAAGTAATTATTGCAGTATATTAAAACTGCAATAATTACATGCTCAGGGTTACGGGACCTGGGACACTGCACCCAGACTACTTCAATGAGCAGAAGTGGTCAGGGTGCCCATGGTGTCCCTTTAATACACTGTTATTATATTCAGCATAATAGAGAAATGTGTGAGCATTTCATGAACTTTAAATCTTACAAAGTATATAACGAAAGTAAAGAACACGAAGTCACAAGAATGCATATTTACATAAGTGCATGCTTTCTTTTTCAATGTTTTGCATTTTTAAATTGCTTCTAGATATATAATAGCCAAACAAAAAGCATAATGTTAAGTGGTTTAGAAATAAAATGTTATTAAATAGCAAAACACAAAACAAAATGTCGAGCGCTTTACAGATTAAATGCTATTGTCTGTTTTAATGTTCTGGCGTGCTATGTGTAAAATAAATCACTCATTCGTGTTATTTCCAACAAAGGGGTTTCAGAGATTTTTCTTTAAAGGCCTTTAAACCAGATATATTTCTTGTTGTTGTTCATACAGCTCTAAATGTTTTATTTAATTTTAAGCATTCCAATTTTACAAGCCCGAAGGAACAGAAATCCTTTTTTCCATTCCTGAACTGAAAAACGAATGTTTTCAAACCCCTCAGAAATGGCTTCATTAAACATGAATGTTCCCTTAAGCTCTGATATGGCCGCATTACGATTCTGAGTTCATAAAGCTTTCAAAGTCTTTTCTTGCCCTCAGAGGCAAAAGAAAGCAGAACCGATGCAGAAATTATTTAGTGTCAATTTTACACTGTTTGCCTTTTTTTTATTTTGTAGGGAAAAGGCTTTTTATTTTTTTTACTGCATTTTATTTATGACTATTTCTGTGCATAAATTTGTGAAGCAATTGTTTCTTTGATATCATGAGTATTATACATGCTACAATAATATTAATATTATTACTAAAAAAAATCCGAAGAAGGGCCTTTTGGTGCATTATGAATGTTCTGAACACAATAGCTCACTAAATATACTGTGATATTTGCTTCTCTAACTATTTTTAGAGATGAAATACTTGCATGCGTCAGAACTAGCCAGAAAAGAGACAGATCTGACCCTAGAAAAGGACTTGGCTGACCTGAATTCGATAGACATGTAGAGAACAGAACTGGGCAGCTAAACCCAAATCCAGAGAAGATATAGTTAACTTGGAGATTATACCATTAGTTTCCAAAATTCAAACTTCTTGTCCAGAGCTGGCGTCTTGGCAAATTTCTGCTAATATTCATAAGTATTCTACAGAGTGAAATGCCAAGAAAGATCAAGGCTAAATATACGTCACCTGTAAGCTATCACTAGTCGTGTCATTTCTCTCAGTGTTACAATTTGACACAACACTTCCAGTTGCAGATTTTCCAATCCCTCCTTCTACCGGTCCTCTCAGTTGTGTAATAACAAAATATAGAATGTTGTAATGATTTAACATGCAATAGTTTTAAATAACAAACAAATCTCTGCCTGACGTCACTGGTGCTTTTGCCAGCTAGTAACTGATGTGTGGGTACAGCTGGCATGGATATGCAAAGAAACAGGTACATTTTTCTATAAAGCCACTCATCCATTTTTTTTTTCCATTGTCCCGGAAAAATAGCTCTAAGTAGGTGCCTAGTCTATTTTATTCTAATCCCAGTTTTGGGAAACACAGATTAAAATCACTGAGTTTCCTATATTTCTGGGTACTCATCCAATGGTCGTCACGGCTTCAGACGTGTTATATATAGTTTCGCAAAACATTTGGAGAATTCTTAAAAAT
Organism: Pelobates fuscus; assembly: GCF_036172605.1. Taxonomy (NCBI): domain Eukaryota; kingdom Metazoa; phylum Chordata; class Amphibia; order Anura; family Pelobatidae; genus Pelobates; species Pelobates fuscus. The sequence goes on along the minus strand of NC_086321.1, from coordinate 41,090,082 downwards.
AAAGCTGCTCAAAGTAGCCAAAATGTCAAAATCAGCAAAGTCCAGCGGAATACGAAACTGATGTTAACAAGTTACCTGTGAATGTGTCCAATGTTTTTTGTATGGTATCAGCAGGTGTACTATGAGCTTTTCAGTTAACACATTACACAGTAGAATAGGCAAGCTGTCAGAGTGACTGTCACTAGAGGTATTACTAGGCAGTAATGTGAACCCTGCCTTTTGCCTGAAATGTCAGTGTTTACATTAAAATGCTTGCAGGGACAAGCTATAGACATCATAATAACTACATTAAAGGAACACTATATGGCCAAGAACACAAACCTGTATTCCTGACCCTATAGTGTTAATACCACCATTTAGGTGGCGTGCCCCCCCCCCCCACCCCCCTTAGTTAAAACATACCTTAACTCCAGCGTTGCATGGGTCTGCTGGCACTGTCCTGATCTGCCCCCTTGGTGACATCAGAATTTACGATTTTTTGTCAATCCAATGCTTTCCCTATGGGAAAGCATTGGATTGGCTGAAATTGACAAGGAGTTGGGATAGGGGCAGAGCAAAACATAGTTTTGGCCAATCAGCACCTCCTCATAGAGATGCATTGAAACAATGCATCTCTATGAGGAAAGTTCAGTGTCTCCATGCAGAAGGTGGAGATACTGAAGGGCAGTGCTGCCTACTATTATACTCACCAGAACAAATACAATGAGCTGTAGTTGTTCTGGTGACTATAGTGCTCTTTTAAGCTTTATACACCTATATACACCATAACAACTACATCAATTACTTTATGAAACATCATCCCAGCCAGATTTAACTATGTATTTATTTTATTTCTTTTATTTATTTATTTACTTTTCTGTTGTGAGTTTTGCCCACAGAAATATGGTGTAAAGCTGTAAAACTAGAGCAATCAACCAATGGCATGTTTCTTCAGTTTCCATGGTGACTGCTTCACTTTTAGAACAGATTTTGTCTCGTGATGGAATGTTTAATCCGCCCCCCCCCCACCCCACTGCCCCCAATATATTTGGGACTTCCCGAATATCCATCACTCCACACCTGTGATGCATTCAGTTAGGAGCTACGTTGACACAAAACATTTTTCTAGCACTAAGATGAGATGTGTGAATCTCGATATATAAAATAAATGCCACACTTAGAATCAGCAATCAACTGGAATAAACATTCTATGCATGGTCCTTCTCAGTATTGATATTGGTACAAAGATAAAAATGAAAAAATGCAATGGTATACATTCAAACTGCATCATCCTTGCAGTTATTGGAAAAAACTGAAACACAGAGCTAGATGATTGAGTTTTGGTCTTTACATCAAGGCCTGTCAACCTTCATTGTATTTTCGTTCATTATCTTTATTCTAGGTAACTGAGGTTTTTCTGTATGAACTTGGCACTTTATTAAACTACAAATGTCAATTTTTAGGACTCAGGATGTGATTAATTTTTAGCCTCTCACAAATGTTAATTATTTTACAGGTGCTCCTGGGAGCAAGGATTGATATGACACATAGGAAGCATTGTGTCTGCTTCTTTAATATACCTCGAAGTCAATATGGGATGAAGCCTTATTAAAAGGTAATAACTGATCTAGCATCACAAGGTTATAACCCATATAATGAACCAAGATATTTCCTGCAGCAATCCATGCGGCCCATGAACTTACACCAGGGGCTGTAGGTGATGGAGCATTTACTATAAAATGCCAATAAACAATGAATGAGGGGCAGCCATTGACACTGGGCTTAAATCACAAAGAGCTTTTGTCTTCTAATAAAAAAACAAAAACAAAAAAAAAACACAAAAATTTACATCCAGTGAAAAAATATAGCATCACTGGTATAACACACTTCTTCTTGAAATGGTCTTACGATGTCGTCTAAGTTTATATTCACATTTTTAATCACTATTTTTGATGACCTTGATATCATGCTGATTATTTTCATTTAATGTGGTTAAAAGGAAAATATATATAAAAAAAATAGGATGGAATGATCTTAACGTATTATATATTTTTCATAACATTAAGTTTATCAATATTTTCCATCTGTGGCTGCTTTTCAGTTATTGTTTAATTTAAAGTTGATGAGATTATTTTTCTGAAAAACAAAAATAATGGCATTTTTTTTTTACCCTTGTTTCAATAAAGGAATCTCTCATTTTTGTTTTACCAAATATGGCTCAGGGACAGATGAGATACCGCTACTAATGAAATTTCGGCATGAGTTGTGGGCATGGAGAGCACAGAACTTGTCATAGAGTCAGATCCACATGCCAAAAAAGGCAATTGCTTGGACATGATACAATCAAAACCAAACAACATAAGATTCAAGAAATGGCTGCAAAAGTGAAACACACTAGAGTCATAGTGTCAGGGTGGGCTAAGGGAAGTAGGGAAGGGTAAGCAGAGAAGATCCAAAATTAATGAAAGGGGAAAAAGAGAGGAAAGACACAACTTATGATTAAAAATAACACAATAGGGGGGTGAAAATGCCAAACAAATTAAATCTGTGGCGGCAATGGGGACAAACACAAAACAATGTGAAAATTGTGAGAGACACACAACTGAAGTGAGAGATAAAAGTGTTGCAGAATGTGTTGGTGCATTATAAATAAGGTGTAATAATATAATGAAAAGAGACACAAACTTGAGTAATTAGAGAGACACATAATAGGGTATTGGAGAAAAAAAGATAATCAAATGTATTTAGAATCACATACAAAATATCACCTTGCACTTCGACACTACCCTTAGACTGCATTCACATATAATGACACTCAACACAAATACACACAAAAGTTCATACTTATTCTAACCACACACATTACACAAACACAACCATACAGCCATATATTTACACTGTACACATGCACATATATATCTACTATAATAATTATCTAAACCCATCTTTTGTTCCTTGCGTAGGTGAGGGTGCGAAAAACTCTGATGCGTCTCAGAAGCGATCTGCAAAATTCACTGCAGTTATACATTTACCACCCACCACAAACACCACCCTAATTAAATTACAGGAACATTATATGGTCAGAAACACAAACATGTATTCCTGACCTTTTTTTCAGTGCCGCATGGGTCCGTTGGCTCTGGCTTTGCCCCGATCCACCTCCTTGGCTGACATCCTCAGAATTGATGATCTCAGCTAATCACAATGCTTTACCTTGATGATTTCAGCCAAGGATGCTGGGGGGGTTAGGGGTGGAGGGGAGTGGGGCCAAATGCTGCCCTAGCCCACTAGCATCTCCTCATACAGATGCATTGAATTGATGCATATCTATGGGGAAAGATCAGCATCTCCACACTCAACATAAGTGCTGCACACTGACCCAGGAAGCACCTCTAGTGGCCATCTGAGCAGTGGTCACTAGAGGTGTTCCTAGGCTGTAATATAAATACTTCCTTTTCTTTGAAAAGGCAATGTTTACAGTAAAAAGCCTGCAGGGACTGGCTATAGACACCAGAACAAATACATTAGGCTGTTTAATATCTTGTATGTTTTACAAGTGAAATCCTTCTTTTTCTATATTCATATCTGCACCCTGTCTTCCCTCAGCAAACACTTGCACATTTTGTAATAGCTGCATTCTGAGAGAAATCAAGTTATTGTTAAACAAGTCAGAATCTCCACGTTATGCAACTATTGGTATTGAATGTTTATAGGAATCCACTCCGGTTACCACTCACCTGTTCAAGTTCAGCTTTCATTAAAGGACCAATCTACATCCCAAAAGCACTTCAGCTGAGTATCCCTCATTTAACCCCAGTTTATAAAAGTGCTGATTACTATTGGGTGTATATCTACTAAACTGTGAGTTTTGTTTAGAGGGGGGTTTGCAAGAATGGAGCGGTCATTTAACTGATGAATTTAACTGATGAATCTGAGCAATCTCCTTCGTGAAGTAGAGATATTTTTACCATTACACCATAGTAAATTTCTCCACGCATCGTTACGACTTCTTTTTCCTGCTTGTTCTATATTTAATACTCAACATACAAGCTAGGAATTACCAGCAAAATACCCATTTCCCTTTATCGCTCTCTCTCTATATATACTAATTCGCTAGTTCTGCATTCAGAAAGGAAAGCATTGATGCAGTGGTCATACAAACAACAGGAACAATGTGTGGGGTCAAACTGGCCTCTCCAAATAGCTGTGAATCAAGACAACAATGCATTGTATCAAGAAACCATTGAGAACTGCTTGCCGCTTGTGAACTTGAGTCACGCTTTGTGCGAATCAAGAAACTCTGAAACATTTCAGGAATGCTAAGAATTCTGCTGCAAAACAACTTTGATCTCCATTTTCCCACATGATCAATTAAATGTGAAAAGTACAGTTTAAAAGGCTAAAATGCCTCCTCAAGGCTGTGTGATTGCTGGCTGTGGCCTTAGGCAAGCAGATGCATAAGATCGACATTTAACCTTTAAATGCCCAAGACAAGCACTAAACTTCAAATGCATTTTTTCAGTTCTCTGATAGTCATATAGTTTCGCATTTATTTAACATGTCAGTGTTAAACGGACACTCTGAGCACCAAAACAACTTTAGCTTAAGGAAGCAGTTTTGGTGTATAAATCATGTCCCTTTAGTCTCACTGCTCAATTCTCTGAAAATTAGGATTTAAATCACTTTTGTTTCTGCTTATGCAACCCTAACCACAACTCCACTGACTGTGACTCACACAACCTGCATGAAAAGATGTTCACATTTTAATCAGATTTTACACAGATGTGTGTTTATTATAGAAGCTTGTATCTTTTGCTCTCTGAGTTTAACCAAATTGAACTTTAATCACACACAGAATATTTTTCAGGAAAGCTATAAAGAGGCTCTGTGAGTCAAATCCATGGTAGGCACTATACCAGTAAATATGTTCCCATTTGTCCAGTTTCTCAAATTGGACCCAAGCCTTCTGTATCAGAGAATCCAGATTCAGACCTCCTGGCTCTCAAACACAAACATACCCTGACGTCAGCAGGCAAGAACAAGTGTGGTGATTTATGAGTGGTGAGCTGTTAATGAGACCACCACTTTTAAATGCGTACACGTGTGGTGTCGCGATTAAAGGGACACTCCAGGCACCCAGACCACTTCTGCCCATTGGAGTGGTCTGGGTGCCAACTCCCACTACTCTTAACCCTGCAACTGTAATTATTGCAGTTTTTTATAAACTGCAATAATTACCTTGCAGGGTTAACGCCACCTCTAGTGGCTGTCTACTATAAAGCCACTAGAGGGCACTTCCTGATTCATAGCAAAGATTTGTTTTGCTAGAGCGTTGCTGGACGTCCTCACACTGTGTGAGGACCTCCAGCGTCACTCAATTCCCCATAGCAAAGCATTGAAAATCGTTTTCAATGCTTTCCTATGGGGAGATCTAATGCGCGTGCGCAGTAGGTTTCCTCAGCCGGCGGGCGGGATCAGTCTCGCCCACCGGCTGACGTGATTACTGGGAGGAGCGACGCTGACCCGAAACCACCGCCGAGGGACATTGGCGGGGTCTCAGGTAAGTGACCTGAAGGGGTTTTCACCCCTTCAGCTACCTGGGATGGGAGGTGGGAGGGAGAGGGTACCTGCAGTGCCAGGAAAACAGATTGTGGTGAGAGCTATGCTTGAGTACAAGACCCGCAATGCTTTTGAATGAGAAGCATTAGATTGGGCCACTGTCTATTGACACGACAAAAAAGGGGCAATGTTGTAAGGCGACTGACGATTGAGCTGGAATAAAGGTAAATACATATTTTTTTGACATTTTTAATCAGTTTAGGCATTACAGGATTAAGAAAAAAATAAAATAGGAGCAGATAACTTGCTTGTTAAAAAGAAAGAAAAAAACCCTCATTACAGTGTTCTTTTTCAACTCCTGAACGGCAAAGAATTGAGCAGTGAGACTGCTGGGGCACAAGAAGAGCATTTCATGAAGCTAACATTGTTTTGACACTTAGAGTGCATCTCTTAAAGAATCTTTTAATGTAAATTATACATAAATGAAATAGTGATTCACATCTGAAGTGCTAACATTATAGCTCAAACAAGGACTATAATATTTATTATTGATATTCTGGGAAGATCAAGGTAAATTCAGTTGTTATTCTGAATGGTAAATAAAGTGCAATTACTTTGGAAACCAAGAGACCAGGCTTGCACATAGAATAGCACATATCTTATCCTTAATACATAAATTACAGGTTATTTCAGTGCACAGTCCAAATGCAAAAAAAGACAAAGTAATAAAAAGGATATTGAGGACTCTGCAAACAGGATTGCATTTAAGAAGGTGTTGGTGATGGGTAAAACACTTCAATCACTGCAACTAGGGGAAATCAGTAGACTAGGTGAATGTGAAGGATGTAGTCGGAATCAGGTGATATCTGTGCACTGTTTAAATTGGCCCAAGTTTAATTACGTGTAAGGTTATTTGAAGATATGAGTTCCGAGGGATTACAAGGGGACACGATAATTGGAGTTCATGGGAACTTCAGAGATATGGAGCAACTTAAAGGGAAGCTTTTTAGGTTTAGGTAAAACATGGGACGAGTGTGAAAGCCATGTAGCAAATGATTTATTAATAAGGGTTGAAATGTATAACGTTTTTATATGATAGGGTAACTATCTGAAATCTGTTCCTTGAAGGAATTGAGGACTTGTTGAGGACTCTTAAAGTGAAGCATCACTTGACGAGTGACAAGGAGGAGAAGCCTACCAGTGGCATTTTGATTGGATAGATTAAGGGTGGAGCATCAGAGGAATGACAGATAAGGATTGTTACAGTAGCTGAGAAAGTGTCTGTGTATGCTAGGTATAGGCCTTCATGCATATCCTGTAACTCTTGGATGGGAATTCATGCATTCTTTATATTAACACTTCCCCCTTCTAGCACCATCTTCTGCACTGTTCGCTTGTTTTTTTTTTCCCTCTCTCCCCCCTCACTCTGTGATCTTCTCATAAGATATTTACGACACTCTCTGCAAGAATGGTGGCTATGTTCTATCAAACCTATCTTATCTGCACTCATGTCACTTTAACCCTTGTATCACAACTCAACTTTGAATTCTATGTGTCGTCTTGCTCAAATGCTTCAGACCTGAGAAAGTGAGGTTCACCCGAAAGCTTGTCAATAAAAAATCCTGTTAGTCCAATAAAAAAGGTATTACAAAATGCAAATTTTATCTATTTTTTACATCTACATCACTGGACTAATACGGCTACAATCTCTACTTGAACAGTATGTATGCCAGTATGTATGTCAGTATGTGTGTCAGTATGTCTGTATGTATGTCATTAAATATGTCAAAATGTCAGTATCTATGTCTATATTTATGTCAGTATGTATGTCAGTATGTGTGTCAGTATGTATGTATGTCAATAAATATGTCAGTATCTATGTCTGTATGTATGTCAGTATGTATGTCTGTCTGTATGAATGTATGTCTGTATGTGTGTGTGTCTGTATGTCCTAATGTGTGTGTGTATGAATGTATGTTAGTATGTGTCTGTTTGTCACTATGTATGTCTGTGTGTCTGTATATGTGTGTATGTCTCAGTATGTGTGTTAGTATGTATGCATATATGTGTGTATGTCTGTTTTAGTATGTGTGCCTGTTAGAATGTATGTGTGTGTGTCAGTATGTGTGTGTGTGTATCTCTGTCCTTTTGTATCAGAGTCGTGTGTTTGTGTGTGTATTGCTGTGGGCAGAATTTGGAGGCGGGCTTAGACGCGGGCCCCAGACCCTGAGCTGTGTTAGGGGTCCCAAAATTTCTGATGGCGGCCCTGACCAGAACCATACCCAAATATCCCTTTTCACTAGTAATTATGTCAGAGATTGTCTTTCATTATTTTAATATGCATCTATTTCTTCTTCTTCTAAATTTTTATATTCGCTCTGTCAAGAAGTAACTATGATACCTAGTAAAACCTAAAACCTTTTAATAAAAAGTGATTAAAAAGGTTCTGATATTTACTCCTACCTGCTAAAACTCATTAATTTTAATATTCTATCACTGGAAAAGTTAAAAGCCTTTGTGATTCCAGGGCAACTTTAAGCTTTCCTATGAGTGGTGGTTTTCATTTTTATATTGTTTTTATGACATTGTTTGTGTGAATCGCATTGTTTAACTTCTCAGGAAATATCAGTGACTTTCTGTGTGAGATATTGGATAAAAGGAATACTTAGTTATAATGGATTTTCCTCGTTCTTAGAATTATCTATGGTTATAATATGGTTATGGTTACCGGTCACATATGTTATTTTAAATCTGTCTTGAATGATCATTCATTTAGACTGCACATTCTAAGATTACGTTTAACTGCTTCACATTATAGTATCTTGGGCCACGGTTTTATCACACACAGTTGATCTTAAAGTGACTTTTATTGCCAAATAAAAAAGTGTTTTCTGAAGAAGAGAGAGTGCAAGGATTCCTCTTAATTTAGTGGCAATTCTAGAATAGAAAACTCTTCAATATCTTCTTGTACAGCAGGTCTCGACTCCAGTCGGATTTTCAAAGATTAGATTTGAAACGTCATTTCTCTTGTTCTGCCACATAATCAATCATACTTTTTCAGCATAGGGTAGTGAAGCAGTTTTCTTTGAAGTGTAACTTTAGATGTCCAATCTTTCAGCAATAACAATGGCATGTCCAGTGATTGTGTGTCTTGTTTCCTCTGCCCATTCCCAATCTGTTGCTTTTTGATTAGTTAACAGTTTGATTTGGAACGCCAGATGTTTCTCAAAAGAAGTGGGAACTTGTTCCGTTCCTGTAGATTCTCATCCCACCCACGTAGCGGCTGCAACAACTGATGTACAGTGTGTATATATATATATATATATATATATATATAAAATATTCTGCCTGAATTATGTCATTAGTTAGAGATACGCAGGAAAACAACTAAAATAATTTGTGAAATTGAAATCACGATTTAAACATTATTTGAGGCAATATAAACGAACTCAAACTTGTAAACATCGCAGCAACACAGAGTAAATATTTATAGCGATGTCGATTTGAAGGTTTTTCATGTTTAATGTTGGTTTATTGCCAATTTAACTGGAAGATTGCTTGTTGTCGTCGATATGTGTTTCTACATTTGTAACATAAATATCCATCTAGACTCGGGGTTTGTCTATGTTAAGGCGAGTTACGATTCAAAAGAAAATTTTCAGACAACCATTTCAAGCAAATATTTGAAGCATAAGATGCAAAGATGGTGTTCCGGGGTACAGCCACTTGTACTAAAAATGAAAGGCTTATGCACAAAACACAAAATGCAGTCCAGATAAACAAAAATCATTTGAAATAACCAAATAAGCAAACTGCAACCAAATTCGCAATTCTTTTAGTTACTAAAAGCCAATTCATGCTTGTATACGTATAATGAGTGAATGTATGCTAAAGTACCTGCAAAAAAAAAAGTTTCAAAGTAAACAATTAAAAATAAAATCATTTGCTTTATTCTTTAAATAATTTTAAAGCATCTCCATTCTTAAAGACTATCTCTAGAATGATAAAAAAAAAAAAAACTACCACAAAGAATACAGCAAAAATGTAACTCGTTTTGCTCAAAATGGCTCTGGCTGATGTGATGTGTGAGCATGCTTGATGTTTCCATGACAACTCCAGACATTTAAAATTTCAGTGATTTTATTAGGAGAGCTTCCCGATAGCTATGGGGCTTTGAAAATATGAAGTGTTCTTTGGTGGGCCATTTTCATTAGATGTTCTCCCAAATGCTGAAACAATGTAATAGCTAAATGGTCACACGATGTCCATTAACATCAATTTCTATCCTAGGGGATTAATGAACTCCCTGGTGCTAAACCTAAATGCTGTGTGTGTAGCGATTCACCTAACGAGATCAATTCCACTTATTTTTGGTGAGTAGGACTGCCATCAATATCCATCTCGACAAGGGATGCTTCTTTTGAATAGACTAGACTTGACTAGCATTGAACATTGCAAACACTGCCGTTTTCATGAAGACGGATAAACCAACCACATTTGATTGTCAGCTAGTTCGCATTTAATAGGCCCCTCGTGAATATAAGAAAAGCTAAACCAGAAATGAAAAAGTATCTCCCATTCCATAAGCTTCTCTACAGATTTTTATTGAAAGCTCGTATATATATATTGCACAAAATTACAAGAAATGTTTTATTAGAACATTCATTTTGCTAGGCTTGCAATAGCCACTACAAATCCCCTTTCTACAGAATTAATAGCTGACATTCCTTTAACCACACTTTCATTATTTGAGCAAACAGAGACCTGTATATATAGAAATTCAAGCTTTCGTTCCCATGCACTGCTCCATAAATAGTCAGGGTATATGGTGGCATATCAAACTCTCAGGCTGGCTTTCTCATACTTGTATAACCTTGGCTCTCCATTAATGATATATGACCCATAACATACACGGTTTTGTAGAAAAAAAATATTATAGCAATCCCTCTATCCATCCATAATTAGAGATGGTTAGACAGACAGACTGATGGGTACAAGTAAGTTGAGAAAGTGGGTATGTATGCTCAGTAATGAAATATGAAAAGCACACCCTTCTGAAATTTTAAAGACAAATTAGATCAGAGTAATGGAACACTATGTTATTTTTTAGAGAGTGATTTGGTTTGCAATGATAGAAACCATGGCTAGCCTGGGAACGTAACCGAAAAAAGCTGATGAAATAATTCTCATGTGAAAAGTTTGGTACCACCCAGTGAAATAGTCTGTTTGTTTGAACCTGTAATGAAAAAAAAAATACTTATCTTAAATTGCTTACATAAATATTGAATATACCATGTATCATAAAGATACAGTGTATTCAATGCAAAACCTAAAGATTTATACACTTTTCCTACGTTCCAGAGCCGCTTTGTGTGTGTTACTCTTCGTGTAAAACCCACCTCCTGGCTGTCCTCTGCTCGGCCTCTATTCGTCTTTTGATTTGCCCGGCTTGGAATGCATCCCCAAGCAGGGCACATCTCTCCAGTGATGTTGGCACGCTGTGAGGAGAGCAGAGGAACCTCCTGTGGGGTGTCTATTCATTTTTTTACATTCTTTTTTTTTCATTGAGGAGGGAGTAATAAACAATACAGACAAATAGGATTCATATCAGGCAAACATATACATAACAGAACTCGGTATGAATGCAAAAAAGATTATATCATGTTTGACAGTGGCATAATAGAACACTCCTAAGGGAATCAGTCTCATTTTTTTAAATTATGATAAGTAGGAACTATAAAACTCAAAGTAAAAACTTATTAAGCTAGGATTAACCACTGGAGCCCCTCTTAATAAGTGTCAGATAGGTCCTGGTCTAGTATTTAATCTAGCCTAACATAGTAACTCCACAGCTTATCCCCACCACTGGCTTGGCTAAGTGTATGGAAGTCCCAGCATGTAGTCTGGCCCGGTGAGTTCCAACTGCAGGGACCAGGCTTGATTGTCGGGTAGTGTAAGGAGCCAACGGCTCTCCTTCGACTGTTAGCTGGGGTGTTGTGATCCTGATGGCAGTGCAGTGCATCAGCATGGCCCAGGAAGATGTATGAAGGTCAGCTAACTCTGTAAACCTGCATGGAAAGCAGTCTGGATGGTCTCAGAAGATTATGATTGGCAGCCATCTTGACTTCAGAGTGCGGGAATCAGAGTGCAGGGTAAGTTATATAGGTTTTATCTATTCAGCATCGGATTCCTCCAGTGGGGACTGGGATGACCCCATGGTCCAAAGGGGGAAGGGGAGGGTGGACAGAACCAGTGAGAGTGACAGAGTGCTGGTATGTGGTAGCTGGGGGAGAGAGCAGGGCAGTGGCCATCCACTCTGCTCCATCCCCGAGTAGGCCACAGGCCCCAAAGTCTTGTATCACCTTGAGGGGCTCCAAAACTCCTGATCTCTGAGGGTGCAGAGTCACCAATAGCCACTTGTAGCTTCCCAGCTCAGATTATCTGTGAGCCTCAGCTGTCAGCCTGAGAAGCCGGATCCCTTAGGAGCCTCCCCTTCATGCGACCAGTCAGCATGGCCAGCCTGCCCTGTCCCTTGTGTCTTTTTTGCTCTCCCTTGTTAGGCACACTGAGGCATTGACTGAAAGCTGGGTGAAAACCCTAATGTTTGAGGCATGACAGGTGCCCTCTTAATGTTATGCAATATATTTTAATATATATCAATTACATTTCTGCAGCTCAGGTGGTGATATTTTGATGAATTAGAAGAAGGATAAATCTAAAGAAGGGAAAAAACAAGATGCATACATGAGTATGGGGGGGAAAAAGTACCAAAAAGCTATAAATCTAAAAACGGTGTTACATAGTTAAATAAATATCTAGCACATAAATTACTAGTGCTGTTTAAGACCATTTGTTTCTTTCAATTCAGACAGTTGTGAAGAGCAAAACATACATTTCAGGCCACAATAATAAATCATATCTATCTACGATGAACTTTGACTATTAAATATTAATTTATTTTGTATTTGTTATGTTTGACGTTTAGGGAAATTTGGGGGACAAATCCACATAAAAGAGATAATCAAGAAAAAAATATTTTGTTCATCGTTATTGTTCTTACAAAGATTATTGAGTAAATGGTGCACTGCACCTCTTTAACATTCTTTTTGAAATAACCAGAATAAAACGCCTCCTATCGGCTAAAAAAATGAATCATTACTAGAGTCTTAGATCATCTTACATCATATTACCTCTCTTTGCTTGAATTATTGCTATGTTACCGGATAGTCTTAATAACACAGTAGATTATACCCTTTTTTGTCTCTGTATCTCTTACAACTCAATTTGTAATTGTACAACGTTGACTAACACATTAAAAATCATCAATAATTTGTGTTAACCTGTTTTAATGTTTAGTCTACGCACAGTCATGGCAAACTTTACTAATAAGTTGGAGAAATAGGATCAGAAATTGAAAGAGAAATAGTTGGGCCAGCGTACAGGTAACATTCCTTATCGGCTCATGTGTTCGATTCTCAGGAGTCCTGTTCCCACCTTGTGTGCAGAAATTATTGGTAATTATTATCTATTCCTTATTTGGGAATATAGTGATCAGGGAGTAGGTGAAAGTCAATATTGAGTTTTGTATACACTCATTTTCTTTGTGTATTTTCTGAATTTGAGTCAGTTCTATTTGCCTCCCGTATAGTCTATGGTTACTTCGATATCTTGTCTTTAATCTTTAATGTACATTACGAGTAACACTCTTAAGTTTCACCCTTGTTCACCCTCAAATCTTTGTCATATTTTTTTATCTTTCTAATTTTTTTTTTTTTTTACATAAATCTTTTTTTTTTAAGCCAACGCAAAATACAACCTGTTCTGTTTGAATTTGTAACATTGGGATTTAGTAATGATTCCCACTCACATAGTATTAAAATTCAATTCAGGGATAGAATAACATAAACTCGCATGTTTGAAAAGATAAATCCTCTTCTGATCTGATTTCAACCATGTTTATCCAATTTAAGAATATAAATCACTAGACAGAATCTAAATTAGAATAAAGCATAGAATAGCATAATATGAAATAAAATATTAATGAGACAATGCTTGATTTATATCCTCTTTCAAAAATAGTAACATTATATCCATATCCAGTTGCATGCATTTAAAGTGGAGAACGTTAGCACTGCATGTTACATCTTCAATAATAACTTATTACATCATGCGTATCTGGTTGTGGTCATGTCAGGTTCATTTTGTCTTTGGGAAATTTAATTGCCGATACCAGAGATAAAAAAGGGTTAGAAAAATGTCTAACCTGGCCTTGGTAGCAGCAGATAGGGTTCTCAAAAGATTACTCTGAATAAAGTATGAGAGAGAATAGAACAATTTGCTAGAGCCAGGGAACATTATACAACACGTATCAAACTAGAATATTGGAGAGAGGAACAAAGATAGAATATCCCAAATATTTGGGAAGATGGCTAGAAGATAGAATTAGTTTGAGGTCAAAAACCAATTCTAACAGCGAGGACTTGAAAACCACAAAAGGTACCAGGATTTGGGAAGGCTGAAAATTAAAATACCTTACAGATGGAATCTATACAGCAAAACGGCCATGCTCTATGGACTATATGGCATGATGGACACAAGTCCTGGGCCACATCTTGCATCCTCCATAGTCAGACCTCCAGCATAAAACCAAATTATATTAAAAATTATATATCCTTCTCTTCTTTTCTCATAATAAGGAAGGTGAGAGCATTTCTTAGCATTTAAAGAAAAAGTAAAGTGTCGACGTTATCAGCTGATGCCATTAAATGCATATCTTCTGCTCATATAAAAAGATCCTCCAATCTAAAAAAAAAAAAATGACTGCAAGAAAATTAATAAATAAAAGGTATATACACTCATGTGCGCTATAATTGGCTGATTTTAGCCTTAGACACTAACACCGCAGCTCTCGGCGAACCTCTTGGGAACTCTTTTCTCACAGCCCTATTGACTCCTATTAAGATAATAGGAGCTTGGGGTGAAGGGAATATGTGTCAAGGGTTAATAGGGCTGGATGAAAAGGATAAATGGGAATTTTATCCTGCCCTTTTCAGGAACCCAGATGGCACAGTGTACAAGAAGTAGCACACCAGAGATTAGAGAGGAAGGGCAGGCACTGATTGTAGGTACCAAGGTATATTTATTCACAAGTCAGCAATGAGGGAGCAGGTGATATAACGTTCTCCAGTTTAATGCATGTAACTGTATATACTATAAGTAGCATTATAGCCATATACAGAGACATTATTGTAAAGTGTGTTAGCAGGTAGTGATTTCCAAACATATGTGACAATATGTTAAAATTGTCTACAAGCATTTTATGACATTTACACCGTTATAAACGCTGTATGTTTTAAAGGTGTCTTTTTAATGTTAAAATTAATATGCACAACATAAATAAAGATTTTAAAAAATATATATAATTCATACTATTAGAGAAGCACTGAAACTGAGGGATACCACATCATTATCAAAATAAACACTTCTACTAAAGTCTGAAAAGGATTTTTTATGTGGCTGAGTTGAATGTTTTTGCGGTCTCTGAGCAGGAATATAAGATACATTCTTATGTTTCTTTATTTAGTTTAGCTACGCATAGTGCATTTTATATATGTAATGCTAAGGTACACAGGTTCAGGTGTTTTTTTGTTTTTTTTAATCAGTTAAATTTCTATCAATGCATTTGGTACAGCTTCATAGTAAAGAAGTTCATCTACCTAAATAAATATATAACACGTCACATAAATCAAGTAACATATTGCATATAAATGCTTCTGTATAGAATATAGGAAGGATGTAATAATTGTGATGGAGAGGTACATTAATATAGTAATTGGTAAAAGAATATTGACACAGAAAAAGTATGTAAGTAAAGATATGATTAAGGAAAGTACAAATAAACAAATAAATTGCAGCATTAATCAGAGCATTCCTTTAGAACACATACTAACCAGCTCACTGTCTGTCCATTACAGAGCATTGTCCAAGTGCTGGATTCATTCTAGTATTAGTGTCATGTGACATTGTAATTTAGAATTATGTGATCATTATGTAGTTTGCATATCAATAGGTTAATTATATTTGGCAGATGGATCTATTACTACAAATTGAAATTTTCTTCAGTTAGTTAATGCCACTGAGCATTCATTATTCCTGGAAATAGCTAACTAACCTTATAGGGATGATGTATAGCGTCCATAACGCCTACAGATTGCGGGTAAATTACAGCTTTCTAATGATCTAAATGAGCAGTGTGACGTACGGATTGCCCCCCTGAATAATTGCTCAGTTAGCCAAATTCTTATAATTCACTATATGGTATTCTTAGTGATGACGTACAATAAGTGAATAAAGGGCACTTGCAAAACATACGGTACTTTAAATATAATAAATGTTATAAAGTAGCAACAACCTTAACTCAAAACCACTCACCATAAATAATGCAAATATAATGTGCGCTGTGCCTTTAAAATTACACACATGTAACTGTGGTCACACATAATTGAGTTAGACTCTCACAATATAATAGGCAGTATCAGCAGCAGTAAGTGTATGCCTATTACAACGTGAGTACGAAGAGCCGCAATAGACTTATTGCTTAGAGTGTGTCTTTAACAATCTCTGTCTGGTATATACATGTTTTTCATTTTGATAACAGAGGCACAACATACACCTACCCACATAACTCACACGATTCTCAAACCAGAGTTGTATGTTCATTTATAGTGGGATCTATTTAACCAATGCTGAGGAAGACATAAACTGATTAGCCACAACATTAAAATCACAGAAAAGTGAAGTGAATAACATTGATTATATTGTCACAGTGGCACCTGTCAAGGGCTGGGATATAACAGACAGTTCTTGACTTTTATGTGTGTGACTTTGACCAGGGCCAAAAAGTGATTGCTAAATAACTGAGTTAGAACATCTCCAAAGTGGCAAGTCTTGTGGGTTCTTACCAGTGTGCAGTGGTTAGTACCAACCAAAAGTGGTGCAAGCAAGGACAACTGGTGAAGTGGTGTCAGGGTCATCGGCAAGACTTATTGAGACATGTGGGTAGAGAAAGCTAGCTAGTCTGGTCCAATCACACAGAGGAGCTACTGTAGCTCAAATGATTGAAAAACGTAATGCTTGTCATGATACAGAGGTGTCAGAGTGCCCATAGTGAGCCCTGTCCACTGCTGAAAGCACCTTCAATGGGGACATGAACGTCAGAACTCAACCGTAGAGCAATGGAAGAAGGTTACCTGATCTGATGAATCAATTTTTCTTTTAGATCAGGTTGATGGTCAGATATGTGTGTGTCACTTACCTGGGGAAGAGAGGGCAGCAAGATGCATATGGGAAGAATGCAGTGTTAAGCTCTGGGCAATGTTCTGGTATCCATGTGGATGTTTAATTGACACGTACTACCAGTGGCATTACAAGGGGAGTGTGGGGTGAGTGGACCGCACCAGGGTGTGCATCTCAGGGGTGGGGGAGTGACATTCAGGGTTGGCGTGTCCTATAGCCGACTTATGCAGTCGCCTATGGCACACCGGTGCGGGGGCGCAAGATTTGAGTGACCCGGCAGGAGGGAAGTGCACAGCGCTCCCTCCTGACAGTCACTCAGTGTAGCGTGGCCAGGCGGCTCGGACAGCGGTACAGAAGCTTCTGTTTCTTGTACCAGGCCAGACTGAAAGGAGGTGCTCTCTCAGTGAGCACTTCCTGTCAGTCCGGCAAGGTACAGGAAACAGAAGCTCCTGTACCGCGGTCTGAGCCACCAGGCCACGCTACATAGGGATAGGAGGCAAAAATAGGGAAGGGAGGAGAGACGGCACTAAGGGACAATGGGGGGGAGAGGAGAGACCACTAAGGGACAGATGGGGGGGGAGAGACCACTAAGGGAAAGATAGGGGGTGCACTAAGGGTGAGATGGAGGGGGGGAAGACCACTAAGGGAAAGATGGGGGGAGGAGAGACCACAAAGAGAAATATGGGGGAGGGGGAAACTCTAAGGGACAGAGGGAGAAGGGAAAAGAGAGCACTATGGGAATGGGGGACAGGGGAGAGCACTAAGGGTCAGGGGAAGCATTAAGGGTCAGGGGGGCAGTGGAGAGCATTAAGGAAAGGGGGGCAGGGGAGAGCACTAAGGGACAGGGGGCAGAAGAGATCACTAAGGGACAGGAGGGCAGTGGAGAGCACTAAATGACTGGGGAGAGCACTAAGGGACAGGGGGAGGGGAGATCACTAAGGGACAGGAGGGGAGAAGAGATCACTAAGGGACAGGGGAGAGCACTAAGGGAGAGGTGGGCAGGGGAGATCACTAAGTTGCAGGGGAGATCACTAAGGTACAGGTGGGGAGAGGAAATCACTAAGGGATTGGAGAGCACTAAGGGGCAGGAATAACATTAGTAAAAATAAAAAAATTACCAAAAAACATATTATTAAGGGGGTTTGGGTGACACCGTGAGTTACCGCACCGGGTGACACCAACCCTAGTGACGCCACTGCATACCAGCTACCTAGAGATTGTTGCAGACTACGTACACTGACTCATGCCAATGGTGTTTCCTCATGGCAGGATAATGCACCCTGCCACTCTGCAAAAATATTCAGGAATAGTTTGAGAAACATGACAAAGAGTTCAAGTTGTTGCCCTGGCCTCTAAATTTCCCATATCTCAAGCCGAGTGATCATCTCTGTGTTATGTGCTGGAACAAAATATCCGATCCATTGAGGCCCCATCTCGAAACTTGCAGGACTTAGAGGATCTGCTGCTAATGTATTAGTGCCAGTACCACAGGACACCTTCAGAAGTCTTATGGAGTCCATGCCTTGACGCATTATTTCTGCTTTGTCAGCACAAGGAAGAACCTACACAATATTAGGCAGGTGGTTTTTATGTTGGGGCTGGTCAGTATATTAACTATCATTAAAATATGTAAAATAACTATCTATTTATTGCTATATTCATGTATTTTGGGTACGCAGCATGGAAATGGCATTACATGTCACCCATTTACCCGTCAAAATGTTCATGTCAATATATCAGGCTCCATACAGTATGTGCGCACATAACTGAATTTCCATATTTTTTATTTGTCATATGTGTTTCTTTGCAACTTTTATAAGATTTATAGCTTGAGATTACATGGATGTGCTCTGATTCCATAGTTTTGTATTATTTCTGCTTCTAATGAGTCTTATTTTTTCACTTTTATAATTTAATAACCTCCTGGGAGTCTTTAATATATGATTTATTTGTTCTGCAGATTTATGAGAGAAAAAAAATAAATCCATATATCTGGAAAGATTTATGGGCAAGAACTCACTGCACCAAGTTTCACTGCACCAAGTAATATGGAACTAATGGAAATTTATGTAATGCTGGAATTCATTAAAAATCATTGCCTGAATTGAACAACTACCTGATTTGCAAAAAGTGTAATTTTTCTCAATATATATATATAGATAAATGCAAAATCCTTGCACACAGGCTGTCCATATATAAATAGAAAAATAAATGCCGGGTGCACACCCTGGGACTTTAAGTATCCAAGTATAGGTAGAATAGGTAGCACTCACGGTCTTCAGGTTCTTTTATTGTGCAAGTTTAAAACATAATGCCAGGATCAACGTTTCAGTCCTCTCTCAGGACTTTCATCAGGATCAATCAAACGTTGATCCTGGCATTATGTTTTAAACTTGCACAATAAAAGAAGATTTTTAACCTGAAGACCGTGAGTGCTACCTATTCTACCTATACTTATATATATATATATTGAGAATATTATTTAGATTTGTACACAGATCCCTTTCAGCTAATCCAAATAAATCAATGCCTGTTAATTTATGGACCAACGAATCAAATCATTAGGCAAAAAAATTAGATTAGTTTGTCCATAGATGGAAAAGCATTTGATTCAGATTGATCTGTTTGTCGAAGCTGAAAGGGATATTTAGACCCTCCGTACATACGCTTGGTGAATTAAAAGTCTAGAAGAAGAGACAATGTAAATAGCAAACAACTACAGCACAGTTTAGTGGAAATTCCGTCTTCGGTCTATGCAAGGATTTAAAAAAAAGAAAAAAAATTGACCGCCCCCTTCATTCCACAGTGGCCCTGTACGTTTAACCCCACAAGATAAAACTTGCCTTACCTTGAAGTGCTAAAATGCCTCTAGTAGCAGTCACACTGGCAGGCACAAGAGGCACCTCTGCCAAATAAAGAGCACAGAGCTTGCCACTTATGCACATCAAATTCCCAATGCTCCTGTATGAGGAACATTGGATTGGACCAGCGTTGTACCATTAGTGACATTTAGCCAGGTAAGGAGGCAAGCAGTGCAGAGGGAGTCTTTGTGCTTGAAAATCGTACATAAACATACGTCCCCCTCCCTTTTTTTTTTTCCTTTTCTAAAATCATTTTATGGTGGGGGGTGCTTAATTCTAAGTAGAAACATAAACACTATAGAATTTGGAATACAGGTTTATTTTCCTAACACTATAGTGTTCCTTTCAAAGTATTGATTATTTTTTTTAAATGATCCTTTCTACCCAAATGCAATCACTGATACATGCATACACACCTTCACGCACACACTCATTCACTCAAGCAGACACAAACATACTGACTGAAGCAGGCAGGCACACATTCTTTGAAACACACATTATGAAGTCCCTTCTTACCTTAATTTCATATTGGCTCTCCACGTGTCCCAGGATTCTTCAGTGCACCTTGTTGCCTCGCTCTCAGCTCTGCCCCCGCTATCCTCCCACCCACTTGACCCAGAGAACATGGGAAGGGGCGGGAACAATCGAGCAATGCTGGCTTTTTAGATGGGTGGGGGGCAGCCCTCTGTGGTCTTTGCGTGTTACCAAGCGCTAGTCTGCAGCTATGTAAGTGATCCCTAGCACCCAGTGGCATGACCTGCGGCACGCAGTACAGAATTAGTCCATCATAGGGGGGCCCAAACTAGCATTAAAGCTGCTGCTCCTCAGTCTGTGGGTTCTACCCACCCTCCCTTTATCTTTTTTGTCAAATTGCTTGGGAGTGCTTTGTTTGTCGGACAACCGAAACCACCCACTACTCATTGATAATGCAGAATTTACACATCGCCATTACTAATTTTAATTCTATCCAACCTGGACAGTAGTGAATGCGAGTGCTGGGCTCAGGTTAGGGATACAAAAAGAAACTGAATATTGCTTCTCCCACTGACATTCATTTCTATTCAGATACTTGTTGGACTCTAAGAATTTTACAGGGTCTGTAACGCTGCCATGGACTTATGCTGGTAATTAGTGTTGTCGCGAACCCGGAATTTTCGGTTCGCGAACGGCGAACGCGAACTTCCGCAAATGTTCGCGAACCGGCGAACCGCGCGAACCGCCATTGACTTCAATGGGCAGGCGAATTTTAAAAACAACAGGGACTCTTTCTGGCCACAATAGTGATGGAAAAGTTGTTTCAAGGGGACTAACACCTGGACTGTGGCATGCCAGAGGGGGATCCATGGCAAAACTCCCATGGAAAATTGCACAGTTGATGCAGAGTCTGCTTTTAATCCATAAAGGGCAGACATCACCTAACATTGACACCTGTCCTCAAAGCCCAGCCCTGATACACACTGACACAGAGCAGAATAGAGACTGTTCCCCCTACATAGGGTCACTTGGCAGATATGGATTGACACCTGTCCTCAAAACCCCTGATACACACTGACACAGAGCAGAATAGAGACTGTTCCCCCTACATAGGGTCACTTGGCAGATATGGATTGACACCTGTCCTCAAAACCCCTGATACACACTGACACAGAGCAGAATAGGGACTGTTCCCCCTACATAGGGTCACTTGGCAGATATGGATTGACACCTATCCTAATGATCCCTGATACACACTGACACAGAGCAGAATAGAGACTGTTCCCCCTACATAGGGTCACTTGGCAGATATGGATTGACACCTATCCTAATGATCCCTGATACACACTGACACAGAGCAGAATAGGGACTGTTCCTCCTACATAGGGTCACTTGGCAGATATGGATTGACACCTATCCTAATGATCCCTGATACACACTGACACAGAGCAGAATAGAGACTGTTCCCCCTACATAGGGTCACTTGGCAGATATGGATTGACACCTATCCTAATGATCCCTGATACACACTGACACAGAGCAGAATAGGGACTGTTCCTCCTACATAGGGTCACTTGGCAGATATGGATTGACACCTGTCCTAATGATCCCTGATACACACTGACACAGAGCAGAATAGGGACTGTTCCTCCTACATAGTGTCACTTGGCAGATATGGATTGACACCTATCCTAATGATCGCTGATACACACTGACACAGAGCAGAATAGAGACTGTTCCTCCTACATAGGGTCACTTGGCAGATATGGATTGACACCTGTCCTAATGATCCCTGATACACACTGACACAGAGCAGAATAGAGACTGTTCCCCCTACATAGGGTCACTTGGCAGATATGGATTGACACCTATCCTAATGATCCCTGATACACACTGACACAGAGCAGAATAGAGACTGTTCCCCCTACATAGGGTCACTTGGCAGATATGGATTGACACCTGTCCTCAAAACCCCTGATACACACTGACACAGAGCAGAATAGAGACTGTTCCCCCTACATAGGGTCACTTGGCAGATATGGATTGACACCTGTCCTCAAAACCCCTGATACACACTGACACAGAGCAGAATAGGGACTGTTCCCCCTACATAGGGTCACTTGGCAGATATGGATTGACACCTATCCTAATGATCCCTGATACACACTGACACAGAGCAGAATAGAGACTGTTCCCCCTACATAGGGTCACTTGGCAGATATGGATTGACACCTATCCTAATGATCCCTGATACACACTGACACAGAGCAGAATAGGGACTGTTCCTCCTACATAGGGTCACTTGGCAGATATGGATTGACACCTATCCTAATGATCCCTGATACACACTGACACAGAGCAGAATAGAGACTGTTCCTCCTACATAGGGTCACTTGGCAGATATGGATTGACACCTATCCTAATGATCCCTGATACACACTGACACAGAGCAGAATAGGGACTGTTCCTCCTACATAGGGTCACTTGGCAGATATGGATTGACACCTGTCCTAATGATCCCTGATACACACTGACACAGAGCAGAATAGGGACTGTTCCTCCTACATAGGGTCACTTGGCAGATATGGATTGACACCTATCCTAATGATCGCTGATACACACTGACACAGAGCAGAATAGAGACTGTTCCTCCTACATAGGGTCACTTGGCAGATATGGATTGACACCTGTCCTAATGATCCCTGATACACACTGACACAGAGCAGAATAGGGACTGTTCCTCCTACATAGGGTCACTTGGCAGATATGGATTGACACCTATCCTAATGATCGCTGATACACACTGACACAGAGCAGAATAGAGACTGTTCCTCCTACATAGGGTCACTTGGCAGATATGGATTGACACCTGTCCTAATGATCCCTGATACACACTGACACAGAGCAGAATAGGGACTGTTCCTCCTACATAGGGTCACTTGGCAGATATGGATTGACACCTGTCCTAATGATCCCTGATACACACTGACACAGAGCAGAATAGAGACTGTTCCTCCTACATAGGGTCACTTGGCAGATATGGATTGACACCTGTCCTAATGATCCCTGATACACACTGACACAGAGCAGAATAGAGACTGTTCCTCCTACATAGGGTCACTTGGCAGATATGGATTGACACCTGTCCTAATGATCCCTGATACACACTGACACAGAGCAGAATAGAGACTGTTCCCCCTACATAGGGTCACTTGGCAGATATGGATTGACACCTGTCCTCAAAACCCCTGATACACACTGACACAGAGCAGAATAGAGACTGTTCCTTGTCCACAGAGACCATGATACACACTGACACAGAGCAGAATAGGGACTGTTCCCCCTACATAGGGTCACTTGGCAGATATGGATTGACAAATCCCTGACAAACAGCTACCACATGCAAGGAAGGCAGCAGGGGCGCAAATGACCCACTCCCGACGCGGGAAGGTAGTGACGACAAATAACAATACAGGACTCTTTAGAGGCCCTGTAATTGTAATCAGTCCACTTGCACCAGTGGGCATGTACACATGCCTGAAAAATTTGGTATTGTTGCAGCCGCTGCTGTAGCAGCGTCCAGAAAAAATGATGTTTGTTTCACAGGCAGAAAGTGCCCTAAAACATGGCGGCTTGAACCCTAGTTGGTGGCGGATAAGTCACGCAAGTCAAACGTCATTCAGAGCTAAAATACAGCAGCGTGTGGACAATTTTTAGCCCAAGGCAGCTCATCTCATCAGGCCTTTTTTATTCGAATGTATCGCCCAGTGTCAGTCCCTTCGGGATCCATCCCTCATTCATCTTAATAAAGGTGAGGTAATCTAGACTTTTTTGACCTAGGCGACTTCTCTTCTCAGTGACAATACCTCCTGCTGCACTGAAGGTCCTTTCTGACAGGACACTTGAAGCGGGGCAGGCCAGAAGTTCTATCGCAAATTGGGATAGCTCAGGCCACAGGTCAAGCCTGCACACCCAGTAGTCAAGTGGTTCATCGCTCCTCAGAGTGTCGATATCTGCAGTTAAGGCGAGGTAGTCTGCTACCTGTCGGTCGAGTCGCTCTCTGAGGGTGGATCCCGAAGGGCTGTGGCGATGCATAGGACTTAAATAGGTCCGCATGTCCTCCATCAACAATACGTCTGTAAAGCATCCTGTCCTTGCCGGCGTGGTCGTGGGAGGAGGAGGATTACTTTCACCTATTCCCCTGTAAGATTCCCGTTGTGCTGTGACATCACCCTTATACGCTGTGTAAAGCATACTTTTTAATTTATTTTGCAAATGCCTTTCCGACTTGTTGTAATTGGGTAACATTTCCACCACTTTCTGCTTATACCGGGGGTCTAGTAGCGTGGACACCCAGTACAGGTCGTTCTCCTTCAGCCTTTTTATACGAGGGTCCCTCAACAGGCAGGACAGCATGAAAGACCCCATTTGCACAAGGTTGGATGCCGAGCTACTCATTTCCCGTTCCTCCTCCTCACTGATGTCATTGAAGGTATGTTCTTCCCCCCAGCCACGTACAACACCACGGGTACCAGATAGGTGACAACGAGCACCCTGGGATGCCTGTTGTGTTTGGTCTTGCTCCTCCTCCTCCTCCTCAAAGCTACAATCCTCCTCTGACTCCTCTTCCTCACAATCCTCTTCCAGCGTTGCCGCAGGTCCAGCAAGCGATGCTGATAAGGCTGTTTCTGGTGGTGATGGTGACCACAACTCTTCCTCTTCCTCTTCACGCTCATCTACAGCCTGATCCAGCACTCTTCGCAGGGCACGCTCCATGAAGAAAACAAATGGTATGATGTCGCTGATGGTGCCTTCGGTGTGACTGACTAGGTTTGTCACCTCCTCAAAAGGACACATGAGCCTACAGGCATTGCGCATGAGCGTCCAGTAACGTGGCAAAAAAATTCCCAGCTCCCCAGAGGCTGTCCTAGCACCCCGGTCATACAAATATTCATTAACAGCTTTTTCTTGTTGGAGCAGGCGGTCGAACATTAGGAGTGTTGAATTCCAACGTGTAGGGCTGTCGCAAATCAAGCGCCTCACTGGCATGTTGTTTCGCCGCTGGATATCGGCAAAGTGAGCCATGGCCGTGTAGGAACGCCTGAAATGGCCACACACCTTCCTGGCCTGCTTCAGGACGTCCTGTAAGCCTGTGTACTTATGCACAAAGCGTTGTACGATCAGATGCACGGCACATGTGTCAACTTGCCCAACTTCAATGCCGCTATCAAATTTTTTCCGTTGTCACACACCACTTTGCCGATATCCAGTTGCTGCGGAGTCAGCCACTTTTCCACCTGTGCGTTCAGGGCGGACAGGAGTGCTTGTCCGGTGTGACTCTCTGCTTTCAAGCAAGTCAAACCCAAGACGGCATGACACTGCCGTATCCGGGATGTGGAATAGTACCTGGGGAGCTGGGGGGGTGCCGTTGATGTGGAGCAAGAAGCAGCGGCACAAGAGGACTCAGCCGAGGAGGTTATGGAAGAGGATGGAGTAGGAGGAGTAGAGGAGGTGGCAGCAGGACTGCCTGCAATTCGTGGCGGTGTCACCAACTCCTCTGCAATGCCACGCATTCCTTGCTTGTCAGCCGTCAGCAGGTTTACCCAATGCGCAGTGTAGGTGATATACCTGCCCTGACCATGCTTTGCAGACCAGGTATCAGTGGTCAGATGGACCCTTGCCCCAACACTGTGTGCCAGACATGCCATGACTTCCTTTTGCACAATCGAGTACAAGTTGGGGATTGCCTTTTGTGAAAAGAAATTCCGGCCGGGTACCTTCCACTGCGGTGTCCCAATAGCTACAAATTTTTTGAACGCCTCAGACTCAACCAGATTGTATGGTAAAAGCTGGCGGGCTAATAGTTCGGACAAGCCAGCTGTCAGACGCTGGGCAAGGGGGTGACTTGGTGACATTGGCTTCTTACGCTCAAACATGTCCTTGACAGACACATGACTGTGGGCAGATGAGCGGGAACTGCTCAAGGCGGGAGATGGAGTGGCGGATGGTTGAGAGGGGGCAAGAAGGACAGCAGTGGTTGACGTGGCAGAAGATGCTGGACCAGGAGGAGGATGGCGGCTTAGAGTAGGCGTGCTGCTTGTACTCATGTGTTGATCCCATAGGCGTTTGTGATGTGAGATCATGTGCCTACGCAAAGCAGTTGTACCTAGGTGGGTGTTGGACATCCCACGACTCAGTTTCCTTTGGCACAGGTTGCAAATGGCATCGCTGTTGTCAGAGGCAGACACACTAGCGGGCACCCACGTGACATCCATGGACGCATCGTCATCATCAACCGCTTTGCTTGTATCTGACAATTCAGAAAAGGAAGCAGCAGCGGGTACAACATCATCATCATCACACCGTACCTCCATGTGTTTAATGCTGCCTGCCTGAGACATATCCCTGTTATCTACATCCTCTAGCAATAATGGTTGCGCATCACTCATTTCTTCAAACGGGTGTGTGAATAACTCCTCTGACATACCAAGTAAAGCGGCTGTGGTGCTAGTTTTGGTGGTGGCGGCAGGCGGGTGAGTGCTATCTTGAGAGGTGCCTGAAGCTAAGCTGGAGGAGGATGGTGCGTCAAGGTTCCGAGCGGAGGCTGTACAAGATTGGGTGTCCTGTGTTAGCCAGTCAACTATGTCCTCAGAACTTTTCAAGTTCAGGGTACGTGGCTTCTGAAAACTGGGCATTATTCTAGGGCAAAAGGGAATCACAGCACCACGACCACGACGGCCCCTGCGGGGTGGCCTGCCTCTGCCTGTCATTTTTTTGGGGATTAGTGGTACTATGCGTGCAAGCTACTGTGAGACCAGATATGATTGGCAATGTGAACTGTAAAAGTTCTGCAGAGCACACACTGTAGGCCTGAGACACCCGCTTGAAGACAAGTAACTGCTATTCAATCTATAACAGTGAAAAACAAATTTTGGTTGTAAAAGCACGCTATAGAGACACAAGATATGAGTGGCAACTGTCATAGCACACTGGCACAGGTCTGCAGAGCACACGCTGAAGTAGGCCTGAGACACCCGCTTGAAGACAAGTAACTGCTATTCAATCTATAACAGTGAAAAACAAATTTTGTTTTTAAAACCACGCTATAGAGACACCAGATGTGATTGGCAATGTGCACTGGAACAGTGCTGCAGAGCACACGCTGAAGTAGGCCTGAGACACCCGCTTGAAGACAAGTAACTGCTATTCAATCTATAACAGTGAAAAAAAATTTGGGTTGTAAAAGCACGCTATAGAGACACAAGATATGAGTGGCAACTGTCAAAGCACACTGGCACAGGTCTGCAGAGCACACGCTGAAGTAGGCCTGACACCCAGACGCTTGCAGACAACTAACTGCTCTTCTATTACAGTGAAAAAAATTATTTATTTTAAATCTAAAGCTTAAGCTATTGTAAAAACAGATATGAGTGGTGGCACTGGGCAAGAGGGCACAGTATCCACTGTGAAACTCACACAGAAGCTGGCAGGCAGGCAACTGCTCTTCTATTACAGTGGAAACAAAGTTTTGGTTTTAAAAGCACGCTATAGAGACACCAGATATGAGTGGCAACTGTCAAAGTACGCTGGCAGGGTTGTGCAGGGCACACGCTGAAGGAAGGCCTGACAGAGCCGCTTGAAGGACACTGACTGGCTGCTATTAGCTTACACTGGAAACCTTTTTTCTTTGTAAAAGCACGCTAAAGAGACAGCAGATATGATTGGCAACTGTTAAAGCACGCTGGCAGGGTTGTGCAGGGCACACGCTGAAGGAAGGCCTGACAGAGCCGCTTGAAGGACACTGACTGGCTGCTATTAGCTTACACTGGAAACCTTTTTTCTTTGTAAAAGCACGCTAAAGAGACAGCAGATATGATTGGCAACTGTCAAAGCACGCTGGCAGGGTTGTGCAGGGCACACGCTGAAGGAAGGCCTGACAGAGCCGCTTGAAGGACACTGACTGGCTGCTATTAGCTTACACTGGAAACCTTTTTTCTTTGTAAAAGCACGCTAAAGAGACACCAGATATGATTGGCAACTGTCAAAGCACGCTGGCAGGGTTGTGCAGGGCACACGCTGAAGGAAGGCCTGACAGAGCCGCTTGAAGGACACTGACTGGCTGCTATTAGCTTACACTGGAAACCTTTTTTCTTTGTAAAAGCATGCTAAAGAGACACCAGATATGATTGGCAACTGTCAAAGCACGCTGGCAGTGTTGTGCAGGGCACACGCTGAAGGAAGGCCTGACAGAGCCGCTTGAAGGACACTGACTGGCTGCTATTAGCTTACACTGGAAACCTTTTTTCTTTGTAAAAGCACGCTAAAGAGACAGCAGATATGATTGGCAACTGTTAAAGCACGCTGGCAGGGTTGTGCAGGGCACACGCTGAAGGAAGGCCTGACAGAGCCGCTTGAAGGACACTGACTGGCTGCTATTAGCTTACACTGGAAACCTTTTTTCTTTGTAAAAGCACGCTAAAGAGACAGCAGATATGATTGGCAACTGTCAAAGCACGCTGGCAGGGTTGTGCAGGGCACACGCTGAAGGAAGGCCTGACAGAGCCGCTTGAAGGACACTGACTGGCTGCTATTAGCTTACACTGGAAACCTTTTTTCTTTGTAAAAGCACGCTATAGAGACACCAGATATGATTGGCAACTGTCAAAGTACGCTGGCAGGGTTGTGCAGGGCACACGCTGAAGGAAGGCCTGACAGAGCCGCTTGAAGGACACTGACTGGCTGCTATTAGCTTACACTGGAAACCTTTTTTATTTGTAAAAGCACGCTAAAGAGACAGCAGATATGATTGGCAACTGTCAAAGCACGCTGGCAGGGTTGTGCAGGGCACACGCTGAAGGAAGGCCTGACGGAGCCGCTTGAAGGACACTGACTGGCTGCTATTAGCTTACACTGGAAACCTTTTTTCTTTGTAAAAGCACGCTATAGAGACACCAGATATGATTGGCAACTGTCAAAGTACGCTGGCAGGGTTGTGCAGGGCACACGCTGAAGGAAGGCCTGACAGAGCCGCTTGAAGGACACTGACTGGCTGCTATTAGCTTACACTGGAAACCTTTTTTCTTTGTAAAAGCACGCTAAAGAGACAGCAGATATGATTGGCAACTGTCAAAGCACGCTGGCAGGGTTGTGCAGGGCACACGCTGAAGGAAGGCCTGACAGAGCCGCTTGAAGGACACTGACTGGCTGCTATTAGCTTACACTGGAAACCTTTTTTCTTTGTAAAAGCACGCTAAAGAGACACCAGATATGATTGGCAACTGTCAAAGCACGCTGGCAGGGTTGTGCAGGGCACACGCTGAAGGAAGGCCTGACAGAGCCGCTTGAAGGACACTGACTGGCTGCTATTAGCTTACACTGGAAACCTTTTTTCTTTGTAAAAGCACGCTAAAGAGACACCAGATATGATTGGCAACTGTCAAAGCACGCTGGCAGGGTTGTGCAGGGCACACGCTGAAGGAAGGCCTGACAGAGCCGCTTGAAGGACACTGACTGGCTGCTATTAGCTTACACTGGAAACCTTTTTTCTTTGTAAAAGCACGCTAAAGAGACACCAGATATGATTGGCAACTGTCAAAGCACGCTGGCAGGGTTGTGCAGGGCACACACTGAAGGAAGGCCTGACAGAGCTGCTTGAAGGACACTGACTGGCTGCTATTAGCTTACACTGGAAACCTTTTTTCTTTGTAAAAGCACGCTAAAGAGACACCAGATATGATTGGCAACTGTCAAAGCACGCTGGCAGTGTTGTGCAGGGCACACGCTGAAGGAAGGCCTGACAGAGCCGCTTGAAGTACACTGACTGGCTGCTATTAGCTTACACTGGAAACCTTTTTTCTTTGTAAAAGCACGCTATAGAGACACCAGATATGATTGGCAACTGTCAAAGTACGCTGGCAGGGTTGTGCAGGGCACAAGCTGAAGGAAGGCCTGACAGAGCCGCTTGAAGGACACTGACTGGCTGCTATTAGCTTACACTGGAAACCTTTTTTCTTTGTAAAAGCACGCTAAAGAGACAGCAGATATGATTGGCAACTGTCAAAGCACGCTGGCAGGGTTGTGCAGGGCACACGCTGAAGTAGGCCTGACACCCAGATGCTTGCAGACAACTAACTGCTCTTCTATTACAGTGAAAAAAATTAATTTATTTTAAATCTAAAGCTTAACCGATTGTTAAAACAGATATGAGTGGTGGCACTGACTGTGCAAATGGGCAAGGCATCCAACCTCACACAGAAGCTGGCAGGCAGGCAACTGCTCTTCTATTACAGTGAAAAAAAATATTTATTTTAAATGTAAAGCTTAACCGATTGTTAAAACAGATATGAGTGGTGGCACTGGGCAAGTGGGCACAGTATATGCTGTGAGCCTGACACACAGGCTGGCAGGCAGGCACCTGCAATTACATTACACAGGAAAAAAAAAAAGAAAAAGCAGCCTGATGTTCTAGCCCTAAAATGGGCTTTTTGGGGTGCTGTCCTTACAGCAGAGATCAGATGAGTCCTTCAGGATTGTAGTGGACACTGAATACCCTAGCCTAGCTATCAATTTCCCTATGTAATCAGCAGCAGCTAAACTTTCCCTCCTCTCACTAAGCATGCATCTTCCGAATGAATCGAAAATGGATGCTGGGAGGGAGGTTGGAGGGTGTGGAAGGGAGGGAGTGCTGCTGATTGGCTGTAATGTGTCTGCTGACCGAGAGGAACAGGGTCAAAGTTTGCCCAATGATGACGAATAGGGGGCGGATCGAACTGCGCATGTGTCCGCCCGCCGCGGCGAACGCGAACAAGCTAATTTCGCCAGGGAACTGTCCGCCGGCGGACAGTTCGGTACATCACTACTGGTAATACATCCTGCTTCCCTTAATCTTTTTTATCTTCACTGCAGAGAACATACATGTTCACCAGTCATTATGGAGTTCCAGAAAATAGTGCTTTATTAATGCAGGTACAGAGTATAAATGAAACAAACACAGTTTTCAGAGCGGTGTATTCAACAGAAGACAAAATCAACCAATCATAGACGTTCAGTGCAAAAAGTATAATTTCTATATTAAACCCCTGCAGACGTGAAAAGACTTAACTAAGGCAGAGGCATTTTAACCCTTTATTTACCTGTATCTATGACAAGTCCCTTTGTCTCTGGTACTGCAGGTGAGAGTTAGGCAAGGTATCTCCAGATGTACTAATTACACATGTGGGCCTTCTATTAATTCTTCACCTCGATTTCCTTGCCATTTCTCACCAAAAGAGCCATCGAGGGAAGCTTGTCCAGATATCTGCTGCTACAGAAAAATATATATTAAATCCATGTCTCAGTATGCAATACATCCATAGGTTACTGTATATATTTATAGCTCTGCATGTCTAGGGGAATATTCGCTAAGCATTGCATAGGTAAAATAATTAATTCTCCGTCAATACTAGTGACATATTCAGATACCAGTGAAAACAGCATCTAGAATGAAGTATGAATTAAATGTGCAGGTTGGTAATCAAAATCAGATGTACATCCTGTGGGCATGAAATCTTGGTAAATCTAAGACACTGTCAACTATTTTATGTTTACCAAGATGTTGTTCAATATGTTTCACTTAGAAGTAATATGAAAGGAGGCCAGTCTGTTAAATAGAAACAAAACATGCTATTTTATATTGTACACAGTAGCTGTTATTCATATAATTCCTAACTCTTACACCCCTAGGCACATATTGTATTATACAATGGTTACCAGCCTGTGAATGAGCTACTAAATGATTTATTAGTAAGAAGAGTTTAAGGAAAACAAGTGCTGTTTGGGGTGTAAACTGCTGAATGTTAAGATACATTCTATTGGTTGCTATGGTGATTGCCCTTTATTTAGAGACTCAAAATAGAACCTGTTTTTGCCTCGATACAACTACCCCAAAAATATCTTAAATGTAATACTGATTTAGAAAATATGAATCTTCTGCATATTTGAATATATAGAACATGCATATGCAAGTATTCTAAAACCTTCAGATAGAAACATAGAAACATAGAATGTGACGGCAGATAAGAACCATTAGTCCCTGGCCTTATCTTATATCTAGGATAGCCTTATGCCTATCTCACGCATGCTTAAACTCCTTCACTGTGTTAACTTCTACCACTTCAGCTGGAAGACTATTCCATGCATCCACTACCCTCTCAGTAAAGTAATACTTCCGGATATTATTTTTAAACCTTTGCCCCTCTAATTTAAAGGGACACTATAGTCACCTGAACAACTTCAGCTTTAAGATGTTGTCCAGGTGAGAACTATAGCTCCCTGCAGCCTTTCTCATGTAAACACTGTATTTTCTGAGAAAATACAGTGTTTACATTGAAAGCTAGGAACACCTCCAGTTGCAGTCACTCAGAGTGAACCAGAGGGACTTTGGAGTTGATGGAAGCATATTATGCCTCCATCCACTCAGATCTGCTGTCAGCAGAGCACAGGGCAGCACTGTGCACAGCATCCTGTGATTCAGTATCTCCTCCCTCTGCATGCAGACACTAAACTTTCCTCATAGAGATGAATTGATTCAATTCATCTCTATAAGGAAATGCTGACTGGCCGGGCTGTGTTTGAATCATGCTGGCTCTGCCCCTGTACAAAAAGAAACAATGTGTGTGTACACCCACCACAGTGTAATACGTGCCTAATTTATATTAGCAGAAAGAAACTTTCCTGTATAGGATAAGATTTCCAATAGTATCCCAAAAGACTTCCTCTTGTCTTCCACACAGTATAAGCAAAAAAAAAGGGGATGATCTGCTAAACCAATCACAAATAAAACAACATAGTGTATAACTGTGTATAAAAGCAAATTGTAAAAGTAGCACTCTGGCTCTGCCCCTGATCTGCCTCTTTGTCAGTCTCAGCCAATCCTATGGGGAAGCATTGTGATTGGATCAGGCTAACACATGTCAGCAGACTGCTTGTTTTTCTGAGTCTAACAGCATGCAGATTTACAGCTTCTGGCTTGAATACAGTAAGATTTTGCTATATTTATGGAGGCATGAGGGGCCCAGGAGGCCTAGATGGGGGTTTTAACACTATAGGGTCAGGAATACATGTTTGTGTTCCTGACCTTATAGTGATCCTTTAAGACAATGTCCTCTCTGTTGTAGTCCAATTTTTAATATCACTTTCTATGAATTATGTAGTGCTCAATGTAGTTTTGGTGCAAAGAGACCGTTCCTGCTGTCTCTGGTCTGTAAACACTGCCTTATCTTTGAAAAAGCAGTGCTTACATTTGTCCCTAAGGACAACTCTTGTGGCCACAGGAAGTGCTTCCTATTAAGGTCCTGCAATAATAATGCATCTCTGTGATGAGATGCTGATTGCAATGCAGCAATTGCCGAGAATGCACTCTAAGCCCCTCAACACTTCTCTATGAAGAAGCATTGGAATGACTGAGATCATCAGTAATGATAATCTCAGCCAGGGAAAGACTGACGGCCACGTTGAGATTGGCGCTTTGTGAGATAAAAGGTAAGTATATTTATTTTATTTAAAAATTACAGGGGCCCATATATCTAAATAGAAGTACTACTAACATTTAGATATACACATTAGAGCAGTAGTTCCCAAACCAGTCCTCAGGGCACCCCTACCGGTCCAGGATTTACAAAGTTGCATCTAAGGTGTTTTTTTATTTTCTAAAAACACCTTAGACACAACTGGGTAATCGCTTGAGAACTGGTTTGGGAACCACTGTGTTAGAGTATACAAACACAATAAAAGTTTACCCTGTATAGGTATTTGTTTTTTATTTTAAATATCCACATAAATGGTATAATAAAACATTAACATGCACACAAAGTTAAACAATGCCTTGAACAGCAATAATCTATATAAGAGAAAGCATCAGTCAGTCTTATATGAAACAGAAAATTATCTGTAAACTCAATTTCCCCAGAACCAGATTCAGCATTAGAGTTGATGATTTCATTACACTGTGTTGTTTTAAAATACTCCAGTCAATGTAGAGATATACTGATAGGCACCTTAGCATCCAAACCATATGTCTTAATGTTATTTTTTAATAAGATCCTTTTTCTAACAGCTGGTAAAACATACGTTTTTTTTTTTTTTGCCGGTCTACATTTTTGACAACTAACTTCAAAACAACGTGCGTGGGAATTAAAACACAGAAAACGTATTACTGGGAAAATGATCTGCAGCGAAAGGAAGACACAACATTTAAATCCTGATTCTGGAATGGGAACCAACACAGATAATAGAACAGGAGCGAATATTAAATTGAAATAACAAATGTACGTATTGATGCAGTCATAGACAGTTGCAAAATAATGTGAAGATTCTGACCGCATGCATGCAGTGGCGGCCTGACAACTCCCAGGGTTCACAGGCAGTAGGAGATCAGGGCACCCCTTAATTCCAGGCCCAAGTACAACCACGTACAAATATCGCCACATTGCCGCAATCAGTCCTGGCATAAATCATCATATATTTAATTATGATAAGGAAACACAATAAATACACATTATTGTTATCATTATTGTTATCTATTGTTATCCTTTCTTATTTACTGTCTCTTTATGTGTAACTTTTAAGAAAAAAATGATAGCCAAAAATAGAAATAGAATTATTTTCTAATTAGAGTATTATGTATGTTACTATATATTTTGTATTTATATTTTTATTCTCATGAGGATGACACATTTTGGGTTCGTGATATAAACAGACTATTTTCACTGCAACCACTTTTACAAATCCACCATAAATATGATGCCTGTATCTGACATTTTGACATGAGAAGGCTGTGCACAATATACATTGTGTTTATCCTACTCTTTCAGCATGACGAGGACAGCTGTTAATATATATTTTTTTTCACTTGCAAGAAAAAAGAACCAGAGGACGGGGAATGGGGGAGTTGTGGTGCTCTCAGTAAACACATAAAATGTTAGATTTGAATATACTATACATTTAAAGATTTATTTATTTATTTATTATTGCCATTTATATAGCGCCAACAGATTCCGTAGCGCTTTGTAGGGTCCAGAAGTCACTGTTGGTTATTTAAATTATTCTAAAAATATGCATTTTTATATGCAAGAAAAAAAGGTCAGTAAGGACCTCTGATCTATGCAAATAAACAGCATCTTTGTTTAAAATGAACATATCTTCCTCATAATATGTAAAGCAGGCAGCTGGGGTATTTACAATCTTAAATAAAGAAAAAAAAAACAGGTATCTATTTAAAAACTGGAAAAGAAAATCCAGGAATGGTAGGGAGGTGGAGGAGACTTAAAGGGACACTTTAGTCACAAGAATAACTACAGCTTAATGTAGTTGTTCTGGTGTCTATAGCCTTTCCCTGTAGGTATTTTCACGTAAACACTGCCTTTTCAGAGAGTGAGGCAGTATTTACATTAGAGCATAGGGACACCTCTAGTGGCTACGTCAGACGGCCACTAGAGGTGCTTACTGAATTGTGCAGCACTGAGGTTCAGTGTCTCTGCATGGAGATTCTGGACTTTCCCCATAGAGATGAATTGATTCAATGCATCTCTATGAGGAGATGCTGATTTGCCAAGGTGGCTTTTGGCTCCACCCCCTTCCTCACCTTTTTGGCTGAGATCATCAGAATTGACAATCTCAGCCAATCCAATGCTTTCCTATAGGAAAGATTTGGATTGGGAGAGCATTGGGATGTTAGTCAAGGAAGTAGATCGGGATGGTGAGATTTTACTGTAATTAAGGGGTACTATGGTACTAAATAGTATTTTTAACAATATAGGGGCACCTGAGTGTGTACGTGTGGGTAGGAGATGGCAAGACCCCAACAAAGCTGCGGCGGTTCGTGGGGTCTGCGGTGCTTATGGTGTCTGGTGCGGTGGTGATGGTCCTTGGTAAGCACTAGGAGCATCGATTGACGAAGGGGCCGTCACAAGCACATTTGCCTCCAAGGTTCTGAATTGTAACCTCAAATATTCCAAGTGTTCAAGGGGATTTGAAAATGTTATCCAATGTGGTTAAACTTTGCACTTCTCTTGTAATTCTTCTGCAATTTCTGATTAAGTGAATACGTAAATAAACCTCAAATTTTTTAATTAGCAAAAAACGTACAAGGTCAGAATGCATAGTTTTCCTTTTATTCACTGTTAATTGCTTATTTCAACATGCCTAAACTATGATCATTCTTTAAAATAGATATTAACAGTGTAAGTGTCAACGCTTTACATTTCCTTTTTATGTTTCAAATAGTCTTTTCCTCATGCTACCTACAGTCTCATTGTCTATTTTATTATCCAAGACATTTACAATGGTCATTGTTCTACATTTGTGTGCGTCACACCCTTCACTTCGCAAAATGGAAACATAAAAGGCCTAATTATAGAGTCTTTGTGTACGGTGTTCCTAATATGTTCCGTTGTGTCTCTAACTTTCCTGACGGGATTAATACTGCACTGAAAAAGCAATTCAACTGGAAAAGCACTTTAGTTTAGGAAGATATTTTTTCATTCTTCTTGCTTTCCTTCGTGGTCTCCAAATGAAAATCCCCAGTGTTTTGAGATTAGTGCTAAATCCATTTCATTACCATGATGAATGATCTGCCTGTCATTGGCCAGCTTAGTTGTTCTTGCTTAGTTTCTTTGCATTAACCCTCTAATGTCAAAAGTTGGGAGTGGAGTGTGTTTCTGTAAAATGTTGCCAATGACCCTTTGGAATGGAACGTGTTAAAAAAATACTCATCCATATTTGCTCTACGGAGGACAAAATTGGACACAGGCAGCTGTTTACGTATGGTAATTACTTGTCAGACATATATATCACCGACTGGCATTGCAAATTGATCAGTTCGTTTGTATCCTACATGGCCAGGTTGATGGATTCTTGTTGACAGCTAACAAATAAAATCCACAAACTCGCCTTGAAATAAGCTCAGACAGATATGGGGTTGAGACAACTCAGGGATGTTGCAGTGATCTGTTATGGTTGGTGTGCAAGCAGTTTTAATTGTTGTTTTTCTAATCGGGATGACAATGAGTCTGTGGTCACAAAAGGACAAAAGAGGTGTTTGGGAATTGAGGGGGATTAATAAAGTGCCAATGGCAGATATAATGCATTTAATAATGTCTTAGACAATGTCATTGAATTGCCTGGTCCTGCAATACATTAATGCTATCTTATTTCGAGGTTATGTTAAATTTTCAACAGATCAATAGCTGTGAAGGTCAACAATTAATAATTTAACTTCTGTGTAGGTCTATTTATTAAACATATGTATATATATATTTTTGAATTGTAATGCATGAAAAACATACAAACATATAGAATGTCTAAATATACTCTCTAATATATAACTGTATGTGTAATAGTATAGAACTGTGCAATTGACGGGCATTTTCAGGGCACCGATACACCGTTCTTCAAAACCATTAAGAGCAGTATCAGTGGCAGAACTAGAGTAGAGACGGCCCTGGTGAAATAATTTTTTTGGCTCCCCGCTATCGCAAAGAGGGTCAAAAGGTAGATCCCACAATGCTGTGCCAGCTAGGGATCTTCCATTTGCCAATACTTGCAGGGTTGTATTTAGCACTGAGCAGTGCTTGTGTGTTTGAATGCAAGCATGTTTTTGCATGGAGTATGTGTGTGTGAATGTAGAAGCATGTGTGTAGTGTTGTGTAGCAATTTGAAATCAGTGGTTTACCTTTGAATGTTATGTGTGTCTGCATGTAGTGTTGGCATTTGAATGCTGAAATGCATGCACATATACACAGTCATACATACCGATACAAATACACGAATGCACAGGCACATTGACACACACTCAGATACACAGATGCACACATTGACACACATACAGATGCAAGCACTGAAATACATACAGTTACACACATACACAGGTACAGACATGCAGATACACAGACACACAAAGACATATACAGACACACGGGTGCACACACTGACACACATCCAGATACACATTGACATACATACAGATACACAGATTCACAAATGCAGGTACATAGACACACTAACACACATACACACAGATAAACAAACATACACATACTGACACACATGCAGATACACATGCACACAGATGCAAATAATAGCACAAATACAGATACAGACAATAACAAACATGCAGATACACAGACACACAGATACACATAATGGCACCCATACAGATACAAACACAGACACACATACAGATGCACAGACACACAAGGCAACACTAACACACATTCAGATATACAGACACACATTAACACACATACATATAAACAGACACAGAATGACACACAGATACACATAATGACACATAGATACACAGAATGACACACATTCAGATACAATGAATGACACTCATACAGATAGAAACACTGACACACATACAGGTACACATACATATATATACAGATACACAGGGGCACACCCTGACACACATGCAGATACACTGACACACAAACAGATTCACAGACAAAGAGATGCACTTGCAGACACACAGATACACAGACACACACATATACACATACAGATACACACACAGACACATATTCAGATACAAAGATACACATGCAGATACACATGCAGGCACAAAGATACACAGACATGCACACAGATAGATACAGATAGATTGATGGATTTCACGTTCGGATAGAATATGAATTTTGTGAATTGCACATAAATGTTAAAGGGATACTTAAGTGTTCACAATGTGAATGTTGAGGAATAAAAATTAAATATGTGTGCTTCCAGAGTTAAAAGGAAATGTTTACAGACTGAGTGAAAAGGGGCAATAAAACATGTTGATTCATTGCCATTTGTGACTTTTTATATATGCACGTATATGTTAATGTTAAGTGGGGAACATTATCTTGTGATGTATCATAAGAAGGGATATGAAATTCACAGATTTTACTATTACCATGACGTAAAGTCATGATTTTATTAATGACACGGAGGCGAGTATTATGCTGCACTCTTTCTTTATTTCCCTCAGCAGCAAAGAAATTTTTTTTAAAACATAACCAGTACATAACATTAACAGTCTGAGAGCAGTGTCTCCTTAGCAACGGTAACAGCCAATCAGGTTCTTCTCTCCAGCATAATAGGTTCTGTCAACCAATCCAATTCCTCTTTATTTGCGATCCCGAAGAATGATAACCGTCAAACTGAGAAAATTAATCCGGGTATCAATGTAATATCCATAGTGAGACGTAGGTTAGGCTGTAGAAAAAGGAGAAATATGGTAATATTCTAGTATAAAACTGGATGTATGCAACATTACCAGGCATTGTGGATAGTGTCTGTATTTTACGCTATTGTGAAAACGTAGTAATGGGTGAGAAACATAACCGGAGGGAAACTATATGACATCAGGACTTACCGTGCACCCACTTACCACTAATCCGACCTTTGTGGTTAGGATCAAGCAAACCTTTATGACATTACGAAGAAAACTTCCCAAATCAGGACTTACCTTGAGATCAACTTACCCAAAATTCTCTCCTTCTTCGGGTTG
Source organism: Pelobates fuscus (assembly GCF_036172605.1). NCBI lineage: Eukaryota > Metazoa > Chordata > Amphibia > Anura > Pelobatidae > Pelobates > Pelobates fuscus. The sequence continues at coordinate 41,050,386 of NC_086321.1, read as the reverse complement.
GGTGGGAGGGATAATACTCGCCTCCGTGTCATTAATAAAATCATGACTTTACGTCATGGTAATAGTAAAATCTGTGAATTTTATTAAGACACGGAGGCTCCTATTATGCTGGTTTAAAGCTGGGAGACTACCGTTCCCGCAAAGTGTTGAATAGGTTTAAAATAAAAATCACGAAAGGTGGATTCTGATGACCAATCGGCCGCTTTCATAATGTCCTCCAGTCGGCAACCAATCGCGGAGGCCTTGGAGGCCATCGCTCCCCGAACAGAGTGAGGTGTGAACAATGCAGTGTCAATGCCCGCTGAGGACATAATCCACTTAACCCAGCGAGCTAGTGTCGGAGTGGAAACTGGAAGGTGTGGTTTTTGGAATGAGATGAAGAGTTCATGTTTCGTTATGTCTCGTATTGTTGAGGTACGAGATTCGTAAGTTTGTAGGCATTTGACCGGGCATAGGAGTGGCCTGTCTGGAAACGCTGGGTATGACACACTTTTTGATGATGTCTTTGTTCTTCGAGAAATATCGAAAGTGACCCCTTCGGGGGTATAGGAGCGTGTGGTGAGGTCTAAAGCCCTGACGTCAGAAACCCTCTTACAGGATATGAGGCACAGGAGCATCACTAGTTTAGCAGACAGTTGTTTCAGAGACATGACTGCATTGTCTGGCCATGCTTCTAGAAAAGTGAGAACGATGGAGACGTCCCATAATACTGAATATCGTGGTAACGGTGGGCGTGCAAATTTTATGCCGCGCAACAGTCTACATATCATTGTCTGTCTTCCTATCGGGATTCCATCTAAGCCCCGATGTGAAGCCGAAATGGCCGACCGATACAGGTTTACCGTACGGTAGGCCTTGCCATCTTGAAATAGTGAGGTCAGGAACTGAAGGATCGAAGTCAAAGGAGCCGATATGGGATCCAAATCTCGTTCCAGGCACCAATCACGCCATCTGTTCCAAGCAGACTTATAAGCCTGTCTCGTGCCGGGTGCCCATGCGCCCTCGAGAAGCTGAAGAGTTGCCTCCGAAACTCCCTGGATTGTCCAAGGTCCCCTGAAATCAGCCACGCTGTGAGCTGAAGAAGACCTTGTTGTATCAAGGGGTGAGGGGACCCGTCCGGGTCCTGGAGGAGGTACTCGAAGTGCGGGAGAGTGCGGGGTATATCTATCACCATCTCTAAGAGGGGAGGGAACCATGGTTGGGAAGGCCATAACGGTGTCACAATCACCATTGTTCCCGTCTGGCGACGCAGTTGTAGTAGGCAACGTGGGATCAAGGCAAACGGTGGAAAGGCATAATTCCTTGTGGACGCCCAATCTTGGGTGAATGCATCTGTTGCCAGTGCGGATGGGTCCGGTCTCCAGCTGACAAATCTGGGTATTTGTGCATTCAAGCGGGAAGCAAAGAGATCTTTGTCCAAGGGGCCCCATAATGACCGTATCTCTTTGAAGACCCTGGGGCTCAGTCGCCAGTCGCTGGGGTCCTTGAGGTGTCGTGAGCACCAATCCGCAGTGGTGTTGCATAGACCGGGAATGTATTCTGCTGTGACTGAAATGCCTTGTGCCAGGCAGAATTGCCAGAAATCTCGTGCCATGTTCGCCAGAATCCTCGATTTCGTGCCCCCTAGATGGTTGATATATCGAACTGCTGATATATTGTCCATCTTCAAAAGAATAGAGCACTGGGCATGGGTCGGCGAAAAACTGCGGATCGCGAAGGACCCCGCGAGAAGTTCCAGGCAATTGATATGGAGGGATGATTCTATGTCGGACCATCTGCCACCTGTAGATACATTCCCACAGCGTGCACCCCAACCGATTAAACTCGCGTCGGATTCTATAATGAGGTCTGGTGTGGTGCCAAAGATGGCGCGACCATTCCAGGCTTCCATATGGAGGAGCCACCATTTTAGTTCTTCTTTTGCTTCTGCGGTTAGGGTGATCCAGTCCGAGTAGGTTACCCCGTCTCTCAAATGGGAAGCTTGTAGGCGCTGTAGTGCCCGATAATGGAGAGGGCCCGGAAAAATGGCTTGTATAGAGGCCGCTAGAAGACCTATCACCCTTGCCAATTGTCTGATAGTGAGCTGGGGCATAGCCAGCGTGCGTCTGATCTCTTTCTTTATACCGTTCAGTTTCGTTAATGGCAGGTGTAAGGTTTGAGACGTGGAGTCCACGATGAGCCCCAAGAATTCTATGTGTTGTGTGGGAACCAGAATTGATTTCTCCCAATTGACGAGAAAACCCAGGTTTTGTAGCAGAGTCTGAGTCCAGTGTAGATGGGTTTCGGCAAGTTGCGAAGATTGGCCCATAACGAGGATGTCGTCTAAGTAGATTACGAGACGTACTCCTCGACTGCGCAGTAAGGCGACCACGGGCTTCATCAGCTTGGTGAAGCACCACGGGGCTGAAGATAGTCCGAACGGGAGACATGAGAATCTCCATTTCCTTCCCTGCCATATGAATTGCAGGAAGTCCCGGTGTTGTAGGGCAATCGGTACCGTGAGGTACGCGTCTTGTAGGTCTAACTTTACCATCCAATCTGCTGGCTGGAGGAGGTCCCTTAGACAATGTATTCCCTCCATTTTGAAATGGTTGTATGCTACGTGAGTATTGAGGTGTTTCAAATTGATCACTGGGCGAACACCGCCACCTTTTTTGGCAACTAGGAATAGGTTGCTCACATACCCTGGTGTGTTTACAGGGATTTCTGTAATGGCTTGTTTTCTTACCAAATCTCGTATCTCCTTGGTGACAAGGGTTGTGTCTTGTTGGGAAAAATGGATTTCCCGTGGGGGGTAGTGTTGTATTGGTGTGGATAGGAAGTCTATGCCATATCCCTTTACAGTGTTCAATACCCAGACATCTGATGTAATGTGTGCCCATACATGGGAAAAATGACGGAGTCTGCCCCCCACTGCCCATAGGGAAGAATGAAACGTAAGAGGACTTACCATAAAGCCGTCGTCCTGAGTGGGCACTTCGTGGTCCGCGAGCAACCCATGGCCGCCCACGTTGTGGGAAGAAGGCCGGGGTGTTGCGATGTTCTTGGAAGGTAGCTCGCCCAATGTAGGAGCCTCGGTTCTGTCTGAAAGAACTCCTGTTAACACGGCCGGACAGGCGGCTCCTGGCTCTTCCGGCCCCACCAAAAATCTTAGGGTGGAATACTTTGCGCATGTTAGATTGCGCCTTATCAAGGGCAGTAAACGTCTGGACGAAGGAGCCCAGTTCCTTAACGAAGTTGTCTCCAAACAGGAGACCTTTGGCTTGGGTGCCCGGCTCATTCAGAGCCATATTAATTAATTTTGGTTCAATTTTAAGCAATATAGATTTGCGACGCTCCGTAGCCATCGCAGTGTTGGCATTGCCAATTAAGCAAATCAGTCTTTGGATCCACCCGCTTATGGCGGCTCGGTCCAACTCCTGGTCGTCTTCGACCATCTCAAAAATCTTGGTTGCTGGACCAAGTATGTCTAACACTTTATCCTGGCAATTGCGCAGGGAAAAATCCAAGCCTTTGTTAGGCTTCCAACCTGTTTTACTCAGGAATTGTATAATTTTGGGGTCTACTGCAGGTGTTCTGCAAGCATCATCAGGGACCGTGGGTCGTGGGCATTCCGCCCTGAGTTTATTGCGTGTCGCCTTATCCAAAGGCTTGCGCACTCTAGAAGCAATATATCTCGCCACATGGTCCGAGGGTGACCATTCCGCTGAACGCGGGTGGCGCAGGTCAACAGGGTCAAACAGGGGTTCCCCGTGGGGGTCCAGGATCATATCCGTGTCCCCTGGGGTTTTTTGGTCCAACTGATATACATCGGTTTGAGACGCAGTGCGATCTCGGTCAGGGTCGTAACCTTCAGCCAGACTATCTGATTCTAGATCCGAGGGATCTTCAGAATCCTGATAAGTCTCCTCCTCAATATCACTGAGATCCGACTCAGAGTCTAGCTGGGCTTTTGCCCTCTTCCATAACCTAGCCGATTTTGCCCGGCTAGTGGCTCTTTTGCGCGGTGGTGGAATAGGCGCGCCATCTGTGACAGGTGTATAGCTGTCCATCTGAGATAGAGAGGAGTGTTTTGATTTTGTCAATGCCTTGCGGCCAGCCTGAGGCTGTATAGGGGCCTGGGTAGTGGCTGTTTGAGCTGATTTCTGTGCCTGCATGAGGGCATGTGTCAGTGTCTGTGACAGTGAATCAGACATAAGTCCCATAGCTGAAGTAAAGGCTTTTGTCATAGCCTGTGACATGGATCTGTCAAATACAGTCTGCATATCCGCAGTGGTATTAAATTCAGCTGGGAGTGTATTAGAACTCCCTTGAATGGGGACATGAGACCCTGAGGGATTTTGACCATCCTTGTCAGTAGGCATAATGATTATGCTGAGAAACTGACAGGTTTAAACAGAACAGATTCAATTTATACAACCTAGAGGAATAAAACAACCTAGAAGGGAGGGTTGATTAACCCCAAGGAAAAAGGAGGGGAAATGAGGGTACAAATAGGTACTCACAATATAAACGAATGAATGAGTGTAAAAAATCAACCGGATGCACAGAGAGCCGTCCGACCGCCACTAACGCTAAACCCCAACACCGAATTCCGGCCGTTGGAGGCGTTAACAGCTTCAGAGCGCGGGAAACCAATAAAATGGCCGCCGCGCGCGGCTAAAGTCACGAACAAGGCAGTGTTCGTGTAATTGATTGCCGCGAAAGGTGAAGCTAGATATCACTGTGCGGTTAAACTACCGAATGCGTAAGTAAATACACGAATGCCGTTGTATAATACTAAGCTATTCGGTAGAACAAAGTGAATGACGGTTGGATCTGACAGGCTCAAATGGCGCGCAGAAATGCTGACAGGACACCAAAATTCCGCTCAACTTCCCTGCGCCCGATCAATAAAGATTGGGCTCAGGTTGGCAGTGTAGGAATTAGGATCCAGGAGTATTAGAAAATAACAACAAGTATGTACACAAAGGATGAAAGTATAAGGAGAAAACTGTATATGACAGGAATCAATTAAAGAGATACATAAATCCCACAGGCATAGTACATAGACAATATTAATCAGTAAATTATTAAAGGTACAATAATGAATTATAATACAAAATTTGATAATAATAATACAAAATATGATCCCCACAGTTAAGGAACCGTGGGGACCTGATGTTACTTAACTGAGGGAGCAGCAAAGAAAGAGGAATTGGATTGGTTGACAGAACCTATTATGCTGGAGAGAAGAACCTGATTGGCTGTTACCGTTGCTAAGGAGACACTGCTCTCAGACTGTTAATGTTATGTACTGGTTATGTTTTAAAAAAAATTTCTTTGCTGCTGAGGGAAATAAAGAAAGAGTGCAGCATAATAGGAGCCTCCGTGTCTTAATAAAATTATAAACCCGCATTAAATCTCATTATATATACACAATGCCTAGGACAAGACCACACACTGCATTGTCTGAACAATGTCTGTCAAAAATTACCTACTAAGCCCTCAATTAATACTTTTCTAACAACCTACTTCGTACCCCTACTTTTACCCTTTGTGTGACTATACCCCACTCCCTCTCGAATGTAAGCTCATGGAGCAGGGCCCTCCACCCCTCTGTTCCTGTACGTCCAGTTGTCTGGTTACAATTACATGTCTGTTAGTCCACCCACTGTACAGGGCTACGGAGTCTGATGTGAACCTCTGTGATTTTTACATCATTACTTCTAAGATACCAGTTGATGAAAGGAGACACTCTAATGCTCTATAGCAGGCATAGGCAACCTTCGACACTCCAGATGTTTTGGACTACACCTCCCATGATGCTTTGCCAGCACTATGGGTGCCAGAGCATTATGATTGTTTTTTTTTCCTGTGGTTACAATGTCTAAGGGCTTTAAGAGCTCACTCTGAGTACTTGTACTTTATACTTTTCACCTGCTGTTACTATACTACTACTACAGTGCAGGGAATAATTTAATCAAACTCAGAATGCAGAATTTGGACCTTCTGGAATTCAAACACATTAAGTTTGCACACTGATCTTGCATTACCTGAAGGGGCAACCTTATCAGTACAGATGTAATAAAGCAAAATATTCTTCGTCAAGATAGAAGTTTTAATTGAGCAACTTTGTGGCAGATTGTCATAAAATAGAATCAATGGATCTTACACCCTGTGTTTGAACCCAACAGCTAAGTTAATGGGTCCTGGTGGTTTGGTTCAAGCTCATTATATTCAGCAGGACCTGACACCTACCCCCAGTAAGTGATGTACTGTAGAGTGAGACAGCTTGGAAGGTGCAGTACGCGGTGTAAGACATATATACATTGTTACCCTGTGTTGGAACACCACCTGCTCTGCAAACTGGGATAAGCAATTAGATGAAGTTGAAAATTAAAAACAATAATAATAATTTCAAATCACCATTTTGGTGAATAGAGTAAAAAAAGCAGAATTAAAGGAACACGGAAAGCCTCAAACCACCACAGCCTGTTGTACTGGTTTTGGTGTCAGGGGTGTCCTGGCACCCTCTCAGGATGAGTAATACAACCATCTGAAAATGACAACCTATCCAGTCTCCGCTAAGTGCCTCCTCCCCCCGCAGTAAGTAGATCCTAAAAGGGTCAGGGTCGGCTCACTGGTAAAGAGGGACAGTTGACCATTCTCAGCCAACAAGCACCTTCCTGCCCTGTAGCTCAGTGCAGGAGTTTCTGTCTGGAGTCGAGGTGGTAGCGTGCTCCCGGAAGACGACAGGTAACTTTTAAAACCATTCTGAAATAGTTTGACGACTTTACATGGGAGGGCACCAGGGCACTCCGGGCACCATAATCACTACAGCAGGCTGAATAAATTCTGAGTGTTCTTTTAAGTGTACCATTTTAGATACCAATACCATATAAAGATCTAACTACCGTATATACTCGAGTATAAGCCGACCCGAATATAAGCCGAGGCCCCTAATTTTTCCCCCAAAAACTGGGAAAACTTATTGACTCGAGTATAAGACTAGGGTGGGAAATGCAGCAGCTACTGGTAAATTTCTAAATAAAATTAGATCCTAAAAAAAATATATTAATTGAATATTTGAGTGCAACGTGTGTGTGTATGAGTGCAGCGTGTGTGTATGAGTGCAGTGTGTGTATGAGTGCAGCGTGTGTATGAGTGCAGCGTGTGCATGAGTGCAGCGTGTGTATGAGTGCAGCGTGTGTATGAGTGCAGTGTGTGTATGAGTGCAGTGTGTGTATGAGTGCAGTGTGTGTGTGTATGAATGCAGTGTGTGTGTGTATGAATGCAGTGTGTGTGAGTGCAGTGTGTGTGTATGAGTGCAGTGTGTGTGTGTGTATGAGTGCAGTGTGTGTATGAATGCAGTGTGTGTATGAATGCAGTGTATGAATGCAGTGTGTGCAGGGCCGGTGCAAGGATATTTGCCCCCCCCCCCATATGTCCTGACCTCCCCTCCTCCTCCCTCAGTGGTCCTTACCTCCCCACCCCCGTGTTCCTTCACCCCCCTCCCCCAGTGGTCCTGACTCACCCCTCCCCTAGTGGTCCTTACCCTCCCCTCCCCTAGTGGTCCTTACTTCCCCCTCCCCTCCCCTAGTGGTCCTTACTTCCCCCTCCCCTCCCCTAGTGGTCCTTATCCCCCCCTCCCTCCCATAGTGGTCCTTATCCCCCCCTCCCTCCCATAGTGGTCCTTATCCCCCTCCCTCCCATAGTGGTCCTTATCCCCCCCTCCCTCCCTCCCATAGTGGTCCTTATCCCCCCCTCCCTCCCATAGTGTTCCTTTTCTCCCCCCCTCCCTCCCATAGTGGTCCTTATCCCACCCCCCTCCCTCCGATAGTGGTCCTTATCCCCCCTCCCTTCCATAGTGGTCCTTATCCCCCCCCCTCCCTCCCATAGTGGTCCTTATCCCCCCCTTCCCTCCCATAGTGGTCCTTATCCCCCCCCTCCCTCCCATAGCGGTCCTTATACCCCCCCTCCCTCCCATAGTGGTCCTTATCCCACCCCCTCCCTCCCATAGTGGTCCTTATACCCCCCCCCCTCCCACAGTGGTCCTTATACCCCCTTTTTTTTATTATTATTATTATTTTTTATTATTATTTCTTATTTTATTTATATTTTTATTTATTTTTCGTCCCCCCTCCCTGCTTGATACATGGCAGGGAGGGGGGCTCTCCTTCCCTGGTGGTCCAGTGGCAGTTCAGTGGGGGGGAGAGGGGGGCTGGCAGAGCTGTAACTTACCTGTTCTGCAGCTCCTGTCAGCTCTCTCCTCCTCTGCGCCGTCCGTGCAGCTCCCTCTGTCAGCTCCCAGTGTAAGTCTCGCGAGATTTACACTGGGAGCTGACCGAGGTGCTGAACGGACGGCGCGGAGGAGGAGAGAGCTGACAGGAGCTGCAGGAGAGGTAAGTACAGCTCTGCCAGCCCCCCTCTCCCCCAGTCTGTATTATGGCAATGCAAATTGCCATAATACAGACCTTGACTCGAGTATAAGCCGAGTTGGGGTTTTTCAGCCCAAAAAATGTGCTGAAAAACTCGGCTTATACTCGAGTATATACGGGACTTAAATTAAAGAATTCTGTGATAGATCAAGTGCCTTTCATATAATGTCAGCTTAAAAAAGTTCAACATTGTTTGTGGTTTTTGTCAGTATTTTTTATGAAACTACTGAAGACATAAACACAGAATTATATTTGCATAGCATTGTATTTTCTTAGCATTCAAGAGCATGTATTTTCGTAGCACATCAGCTTTAAATTGTAAGGAATAGAGTGGGCCAGGAAAGCTCCCCTTTATGTGTGTTGCCATCATTCATTGGATCATTGAAACAACTCTGTAAGGAAATGTCTTTTAATTTACTGTAATGAAGTAAAAAGACAACAAACAAGTACATTCCTAACGTTGTCATAATGGAGGAAAAGACAAAATACTATTGAGAACTCCTTTGTTAATCAGCAATATTAAGCAACAACATATTTACTCAATTTATCTCAAATAATATTTAGGAGATTATTAAAGTAATAGCTCTAAGATAATTGCATATTCAGTAGACCATAAACCGTGTTTATTTTGCCAAATAGTAGGCGCTGTTGTTTTTCATTATTGTCAGACTATTACTAAAGCCTATTCTACAAATAGCTTAATGGATTATTTGTGAATAATGTGTCTGATAGTTTAGTAAATAAAGCAGAAGTAGGAAGTGCTGTAATTACATTGTTTTCCTATTTAAGTTAATAGGTCAGAGAGCACATCGTGTCTCCCAGTTATTATACCATGATGTAAGCTTTGAAAATATAATCTTCTGTCTGCTTAGATTCCAGATGGTTAGCAGATTCATTGTGAAAGGCCACCCAAGTTCTAAAAAATTAAAATCAATTGCACCGTTTATGGTACTGAATGGCTTTCAATGGAAGATGTCTCCAAAACCTGTAAACATGTCCTCTTACGCAAACCTGCGGAGAAGAACGTACGAAAAAGATCCCAAATGCATCTATAAATGTCACATGGGTTTATTCACTAAAATCTGAAATTTTGGGAATCCAAAATTTTTGTCCAAAATAACTGGATCTGGAAAAAACTGTTTTCAGACAGCAATGTTTTAAATGTGGTTATTGTGCCTAAAATGTTAAATTCACTTTGACTTCATTCTGGGTTCTACATGAAATGTCTAGAAAGGTGGAAAACTTGTGTTAACGAAATGGTGATGGTTAAGGATTTGGAAAAAAGTTGACTATATGAAGATTCAGAATGAAAGAAGATTTTAACTTTTTAAGGATCTACATACACACAATCGATCACTATCTGCTGAATACTTTTACTCTCCTGAGTTTTATCCTAAATTCCGAAGACAGTGCTCATGTCTGCCAAATGGGGATGTAGTACAGAAAGAGAGATTGAGATTGGGGAGTAACACCGTCTGAAAATAAATTGCTGTCACAAAGGAAAGCTACTAAGCTGAAGAAGCATGGAAGCCTTGCAAAAAAGCTCCAGTCAAACTACAAAAAAAATAAATCAAAAGTTTAAAATACTTCTCGTGGAGGTGAGAATGCAGGAAATGGCATTTGTTTTTTCTGACGTTGACATGTGCTGTGCTGTTGATGAATGGCATTCTGAGGAAGTGGTTGTAATTGTTATATATTGTGTTACAGAGTCTTTACTATGTCTGTTAGAACCTTCCAGTAGTACTGATAATAGTAAGCCGTAAAAAGGGATTCACAAGGAAGTTCCAACTGATACAACTGCATTTGTAGTTAACAGCATAGTGTAGTGCAGAATGTCCTATAGAGATCCAGATTCAGAGTCAAGAAATACCTTGGTTGTTAAAACACAAAGTACTTGCAGACAGAGCAATATTTAATGCGGTTCTGACATTGTTTACTTAGCTTGCTGTTCCTCTTCTCTCCTTCACTCCTAATTTAATCTGTTCTTCTTTTCTTCTCGTTTGATATTTGTTCCCTAAAATATATATACACATATATATGGCAGGGATTACTTTGTCTCCACCTGAAAAACCTTGACAAAAAGCTACCTTTGTCGAGAATTGTCATCGTAATATAATATGCGAGAAAGGATGCAACAGATACACAAGGTTCCTTTTTTTTTTTTTAGAAAGCATCTTTTGGCTGACTGGACTCAGCAGGGTCAGCTAAAATATCTCCCTTAGTGCTGTACTCGCAGACCTTGCTGAAACAGTATTGATTCTAGAGCCCTGATTTTCTTTCAAGCACTGTGATAGTTAACAGAGCATTGGGATTCCATGAGAAACATTTCCTGTGTAAGAAAAAAAAAGTAATATTTTTAGTATTTACCCTGAGAGCCATATTATCGTCTTTAAGTTTTAACAGTTTCCCATGCTGACTCTATTGAGAGGACTGGGCTTCTCTGCGCAAGCATTTAAATGAGTTAAGGCGTGCTGCTTTTTCACATATTGTGAATCGGGGACTGTTTATTTAGACTTTTTGCATCAGTACGTCATAGCTAATTGTAGTCGGTAAATGAAGCATTTTAATGTGGTTAGCTATCAGGTAGGTTTCACAGGTGCTGTACGTTTCCACTGAGCTTTGCGACTGGTTATTTGTATTCACTGACACATGCACTAAAGAAGATTACTGGACCTAAACAGCTGGCACCGGGACGACAACGAAGGTTTTCTTTTCATTTGTATTGTGGTGTGAAATACATTGCTGTTTCACAGCTAATTAGAAACTCTATTCTTTCTACATGTTCTAAATCATGCAAAGCAACCGTGATGTTAACATATAATTCAAACATAACACCGGTCAAAAGGGGGTAATCTCTCTCTGTGCCCACTGACGCAGAAGGATTATGTATGTGATCTTGGTAAAAGTTTCTCTTTAGAATGTACCAAAAAGACATACAGACTGAATTTGAGATAGATAGATAGATAGAGAAATACAGACAGATAGACAGACTGATATCGTAGAGACTGTTGTTGGCAGTGTGGTGAGGGAATCAGTACCAGCCTGCTTATATAGTGGAATTGCCCTGTACTCAGTAGTGTATTCTGAATTTGTGCTGCCCTAGGCACGACTACATTTGGGCACCCCCCTAATCTAAATTTGCCCCAATACTTCGTATCAAATACACATTTTTGACTGACAGACACATGCCCTCATTGACACATGCACTGACATACACTCACTGACAGATACACAGTCATTGGCACACACACTGTTTAAACAGCCCACACTTTTACTGACAGACACACACTCTCAGATACACATACACTGATATACACTCACACAAATATCCTCACTGATTTGACACAGTCTGACAGACACTCATTCACTCACTCAAATATCCACACTGGCAGCTACACACACACTCACTGGCACACACACACACACACACACACACAAACACTGACACACACACACACACACACACACACACACTGACAGACACACACACATTCTCTTTGACAGACACACACATTCTTTGACAGACAGACACACACACTTACTGACAGACAGACAGACAGACACACACACACACACTCTCTAACAGACACACACTCTTTGACAAACACACACACTTTCTGACAGACACACACTCTGTGTACAGAGAAAGGATTGGGGGCACACCCGAGACCTGCATTTTGCATGAAAGGTGCTGCCGCAGTGACCAAACTTCATACATGAAAAAAATACTTGCGGCGCACTCAGACTACACAAAGAAGGCTTCTAAATTGCCTATCTAAGAATAAATATGGGGATTTAGTTCCACCATATGGCCATATGATGTTAAGCCCACCACTGCTTTCAAAGTACCCCAATGTTGGTGGGTCCTACGCTAAAATGTGGGGGACAAATTAAATAGTACTAGTGTTAAAAATAAAGTGTATTATTAAATCCTTGTAAGAGCAAAGTGAGTATACAAAAATAAAGTGATGAAAGCAATCAAAACAGTGTTAAAACTAAACAATTAAAGTGTTAGTGCTAGAATGAATATACTCACTATTGTAGATGATATCTGTGTTGAATGGAGAAAATAATAAAAGTGACCTGACTATTGAAAACTCCTCCTATATATACACACCTGTGGCCACCTCTAAAGGGGCATCTGAAGCTGGGGGGGGGGGGGGAGGGGCTGCTTAACCCCAAAGGAATCTGGTCTGAATTCCAAATATACTGTGAACAGACACACACTGTGTGACAGACACTCACTGACAGACACACACACACTCACTGACAGACACAAAGACACACACACACACACACACACACACACTCACTGACAGACAGGCATACACACTCACTGACAGGCACACACTAACAGACACACTGACAGCACTGACAGCACTGACACACTCGCACACACACATTGTCTCATACATATTTTTTTTAAAAATAAAATTGTATTATTATTTAAATCCACCAGCCTCCCTACTTTTGGAAGAGCTGGAGTGGATCCTGTCCCTGATTGCTGCTGACCTGGCACCTTGCTGGGGCTGCTGGCTCCTGCTGGCAGACTCTTTCTGGCTGGGCTGACAGGCTCCTTGTTGGGCTGGCTGCGGTTGCTGACTGGGCAGACGCTCAATAGAGGTGGCGAGGCCACAGCATTTATTAACTATTCACCAATAATTTAACTTGTAACTGTATAAAACATAAATAACAAGAATTTTGCATCCAACGTCGCAGAAGCGCCTCTAGCGGCAGCCACTAGAGGTTTGATTAACCCTGCAATGTAAACATAGCAGTTTCTCTAAACAGCTATGTTTACATGTGAAGGGTTAAAACCTGAGCTGAAGTGAGCTGAAGTTGTCTGGGTGACTATAGTATCCCTTTAATATTTTGAATATCTTGCCTACTTTTCCCTCTCCCCTTTCTGACAAGCATATTTACGCACGTTTGATTGGATTGTCAGTTTTTCGACTTAATGTTCACTATTCTGCAAACATCTTACACTTTCCAAAATTGCGTTATTTTTCTGAATGTAGTGTTTACTGGCAGGTCAATTGCAAAAAGCAACAGAACTTTTTAAAATAGTGAGCAAATGGGTCAGACTACTGACAAACTGAGTAAGGTGTATTCACATGGCTGTCAGAAAAGGGAAGAAGGAGAGGTAGACAACAGATGTCTGCAAAAATGACATTTTTAGTTAATTAAATTATAAAATATAAACATATTAAGATATTAAAAAATATGACAGTTTTCCTTTAAGCATTTTCCCCAGACTTTACTTCCTATTATTATCTATATAAAACATGGCAAATGAAGACTTTCAGTTTATTTTACCACATTTTTCTAAGCAAATTACCATAAATCTTTATTTTCTAAGATACATCCTTTGTAGATAATACACTTACAATTGTAAGGTGTATTGTATATTGAATTGATTCTGGGAGACAAATAATAGGCATGCTTAAGATTTAATTATATATTTTCAAGAACAAACATCAAATAAATTAATTATCTTTCAGTTCTAACAGACAAACAAAATATTATTTGCACATTTTGATTATGGATTTAATTGTTGTGCAGTCAACAATATAACAGCTTCACCCCCAAATATTCTAATTGATAATTTTTTTCAAATTATAATTAAAGGACCACTATAGGCACCCAGACCACTTCAGCTTAATGAAGTGGTCTGGGTGCCTGGTCCAGCTAGGGTTAACCCTTTTTTCTATAAACATAGCAGTTTCAGAGAAACTGCTATGTTTATATTTGGGTTAAGCCAGCCTCTAGTGGCTGTCTCATTGACAGCCGCTAGAGGCGCTTGCATGGTGCCAGCGTCCATAGGAAAGCATTGTAAATGCATTGTAAATGCTTTCCTACGAGACTGGCTGAATGTGCGCCCAGCTCTTGCCGCGCATGTGCATTCAGTCGAGGAGGCGGAGAGGAAGAAGGAGAGCAGGAGAGCTCCCCGCCCGGCGCTGGAGAAAGAGGTAAGTTAAACCACTTCCATCCCCTAGAGCCCGGCGGGAGGGGGACCCTGAGGGTGGGGGCACCCTCAGGGCACTACAGTGCCAGAAAAACAAGTATGTTTTCCTGGCACTATAGTGCCCTGAGGGTGCCCCATACTTGTTTTCCTGGCACTATAGTGCCCCGAGGGTGCCCCATACTGGTTTTCCTGGCAATATAGTGCCCTGAGGGTGCCAAAATGTCTCTGGTTGAGCCCATATGAATAAAGATAACAAGGTATTTTATTATTTTTACATGCATAGAAAGTGTTACTATGTGAAGAGACGTGATAAAAGATGCTAACTTATGTGAGAGATTTTAGGCAACCTCTAAATCATCACTTAGACTTGCATTAAAAAAATAAAAAAGGTGAACAACAAGGGGCTTGTGAATTTAGAAAGGTTTTATAGTATCCTGATTTTTATGATGTGATTTTCAGCTTAAAAGAAGAAGTAAACGTTCAGAACAGGTGAAGCTAGAACCCTGCTGGGAGCAGCTGTATTCTAATGACTTGTTAAAGGGACACTCCAAATAAAAAAGCAATATATATAGAAACCGAGCACCCTTGTTAATAAATTAAAATGTCTAACCCCGGTGCAACTGCCAGCCAGCTCAGACAGTCAAGAAAGAATTGCACTCACGAGATTTGCTGTAGAAAATCTTCACTGCTTTATTTAATGAAAAAGCAGGCTATAACATACATTTTAACGTTTCAGTCTCACAGACGAGGCTTTCATCAGGACATGGTTTTTATATGTGCCTTATTAAAGTAAAAAGTCTTCATATACAATATTTAAAATCTAAATTTTAGTGTCACAGGTTGTCTGAATTGTGATTGGCTGAATTCCCAAACGTCAGGCTGAAATGTACCCGAAGTATGGACCAACCAAACCATGCATTGCCGAACATGTTCAGCCAAGAGATGATAGATGAGAAAAAAAGATGATTGATGGCAAGGTGATAATCACTAAATGTTTATTTTTTGCTGTTTAAATGAGAAGTTAGCAATTGGGGGGGTGGGGAGGTTAGTAAAAAATGTAGATAAATACAAATTGTAACTCTTAAAATTATAACTTTTAATACACACTTATATAAATATCTCTCACTATCTATCTATCTATCTATCTATCTATCTATCTATCTATCTTTATTATTGCCATTTAAATAGTGCCAACATATTCCGTAGCGCTTTTCAATATTATGAGAGGGGAGATTTAACTATTAATAGGACAATTACGAGAAAACTTACAGGAAAGATAGGTTGAAGATGACCCTGCTCAAACGAGCTATCAGTCTGTCTGTCTATCTATCTTTATTATTGCCATTTATATAGCGCCAACAGATTCCGTAGCGCTTTACAATATTATGAGAGGGGAGATTTAACTATTAATAGGACAATTACAGGAAAACTTACAGGAGCGATAGGTTGAAGAGGACCCTGCTCAAACGAGCTATCAGTCTGTCTGTCTGTCTATCTATCTATCTATCTATCTAACTATCTATCTATCTGTCTGTCTGTCTATCTATCTATCTATCTATCTATCTATCTATCTATCGTTTAAATTATTTTAAAATAGTTTGACACTTATCAGTGACCCATGGACATCTTAGTTTGGTTCCTTCTTTAAATATAGCTGTAGCAGAAGTTCCCTTCCACATGCAGTTTGTAAAAACGTCATCCTTATTTACACTGAACTCTTTGGCGGAAATTCTCACCTAACAAAACACTCCAGGCGTTTGCTAGTGATCACAGGAAACCATACGTTTGATGAGAGCCCGTGGAAACTGTTTAAGCAGTAAGTATTGCGATTAGTATGTTTATCAGTGTAGGACCCACCAATATTGGAGTACTGTGAGGCAGTGATGAGCTTCACTCAATATGGCCATAGGGTGTAACTGCATCCCCATATTTATTTACCAAGATAGGTGATCTTAAGTAGCCTTGTAAGATTAAAACTGAATTTTTAAAAAAATTTATTTTGTGTGTGCTCTGTTTTCTTAATCTGAGTTTTGAATATATTTTGTTACATAGTTACATAGTTACATAGGCTAAAAAGAGACTTGTGTCCATCAAGTTCAGCCTTCCTCACATTTGTTTTTTTGCTGTTTATCCAAACGAAGGTAAAAAAAAAAAAAAACCCAGTTTAGAGCACTTCCAATTTTGCAACAAACTAGGGAAACAATTCCCTCTTGATCTCAGAAGGGGAGTCAGATATCTTCTTGGATAAAGAAGCTACTACCTTACAGTTGAAACATTATATCATTGAATATTATGTTTTTGCAAGTATGCATCTAGTTGCTGTTTAAACATCTGCATCTCCACTTCTCCAGGTAGAGAATTCCACATCCTTATTGTTCTCATGGTAAAAACTTCCCTTTGCCTTAGCCTAAATCTTCTTTCTTCCAGTCTAAATGCATGACCTCATGTTCTATGTAAAGTCCGGTTTGTAAATAGATTTCCACACAATGGTTTGTATTGGCGCCGGATATATTTGTATAATGTTATCATACCCCTCTGAGGTGTCGTTTTTCTAAACTAAAGAGGTTTAAATGTGTTAACCTTTCTTCATAGCTGATATATTCCATTCCTTTTATTAATTTGTAGCCCACCTCTGCACTTTTTCTAGTGCCATAATATCCTTCTTTAGAACAGGTGCCCAAAATTGCACAGCATATTCAATATGTGGTCTTACCAGTGATTTATAAAGAGGTAAAATTATATTCTCATCCTGAGAATGAATGCCCTTTTTCATGCATGACAATACCTTACTGGCCTAGCCACTGCTGATTTGCATTTTTCAACATTAAATTTCATCTGCCATTTGAGTGCAGAGTCCCCCATTCTATATAAATCCCTCTGCAGCAAAGTAATATCTTGCTCACATTGTATAGAGAGTTTACAGAGTTTTGTGCCATCTGCAAACACTGAAACATGACTATCAATGCTTTTTTCAAGATCATTTATAAACATGTTAAATAGAAGGGGTCTCCGAACAGAACCCTGAGGGACACCATTTGCCATCTCTGCCCAGCTTGAAAATTTACCATTAATGATAACTCTCTGTACTCTATTTTTAAGCCAATGTTCTGCTCAAGAACAAGAATTTTCATCTAAACCGATTTCTTTGAGTTTGAACACTAATCTATTGTGTGGAACTGTATCAATCGCCTTGGCAAAATCCAAATAGATCACATCCACTGCAACACCCTGATCTATACTTCTACTTACTTCTTTGTAGAATGCATTCAAGTTAGTTTGACATGACCCGTGCTTCATCAAACCATGCTGATTTTTGCTGATAGCCACGTTCTCCCTCAATAACCTTTCAAATACTTTCCCGGCAACAGAAGTTAAGCTCACAGGTCTATAATTTACAGGCAAGGATTTGAACCCTTTTTGAATATAGGAACCACATCTGCCTTCCTCCAATCCTCTGGTAAACTTCTTGAAAGAAAAGAATCTGGAAGAATAAAAACAGAGGTTCACTTATTTCCACACTTAGTTCTTTAAATACTCGTGGATGAATACCGTCAGGCCCTGGAGCTTTGCTTATATTAACTTTCTTTAGATGCTGAAGCACCTTGTCTTGAGTTTGCCAATTACAATTTTTCTGCAAGTTTATTGCATCAATTATTTGCATATCTATTGCCATAGGGTCTTACTTAATATATACGGAGGAGAAATAGTTAATGAAGACCAGGAAAAGGCAGAAGTTTTAAATAACTAATATCCCCATCCTAGTTTTTAGTGTACCTAAACTTTCATTTTTTATTTTCTAAGAATTTATGTACTTAAAAAAGTCTCTTTGACTCATTTTGAAGTTTAGCGAATCTAATAGCCTTTTTGAATTATTGGCTTCCTTATATCTTTTATAAGTTGCATCTGATTAGTCCGATTTGAAGGCATTGAATGTCCTTTTCTTATTTTTAATTTCTTGATTCACTGTGCCACTAAGCCGTATTGGTTTCAATCTGTTGTTTTTTTTATATTTATTACCCAATGGTACATACTGAGAAATTTACCTTTCTAATATTTGTTGGAAGATGTTCCATTTATCCTCAGTGTTCTTTTCACTAAAGAGTTAATGCCAGTCACTATATTGTAAAGCTGCCCTTAACTTATTGAAACTGGCCTTTTTAAAAGTATATGTTTTAGTATACCCCATGTGCTTTTGTTTGTTTTGGTTCTTGACAGTAACACCACTGCTGAGAAATGCACTTTCCATGGGTGCTCTCAACCTTCCTTTTTTTCTCTGCATTTTTAAGTAAGTCTTCTACCCTTGAAGAATTACCTGGAATCTAATTGCTTCATAAGAAAATTTAGATTCCCCACTACCCTCAAATATATGCGAGGATGGGGCATCTCCACTCAACTTTAAGTTTGCCTTCTTAATCCTTGCAGTAAAGGATGGTTATGAGATGATTTAACATAGACTTGTGGTGTTTTGGTGTCATGCACCCAAATGCTTATGTATGTTTAATGATGTATTACAAAATGCATGTCTACCCTATCCTAAATATATGAATATTGATTCTGTTTTTATTTGTGCAACATCTCTTTTTCCATGAATAGAGCTCTGTTAAATGCCAGGGAAAATGTATGTTTATTACTCAAAGGTTGTGAATAAGTAAAACAATTAGTAAGCTTTATTTCGACATTAAAATTGTCTTCATTGCTGTCTCAATCCTCGTAATAACACGCGTTTCAGGTTTGTGAAGGTAATTGTTTCACAACAGACTGAGGTGTTACTGACACTAAGTGATGAGTTCCCTGCTTTACAAAAAAGCTTTCCTTGATTAAACCATGCATTATGCATTAACATTTCATCCTGATCCAAGTAAATTCATTGTACTCCCACAGTATACAGCAAAACACCTGTTATTTTCATACACTGTGTCTAGACTAAAATTATGTGAATTTACCTAGACAAATAAGATTGGAGAAATATAAGAGTATCTCTTCCTCTTTACTGCCTTCTGGCTGTCTCCAATCACAAAATAAACAATTTTATTCCAATACTGTGTTGTGTATCAAAAGATTCTTTTCTTTAGAAATATATTTTCATTCGGGTTCAGTACATTTGCTTTATGTTCACCTAAGCTACATTTTCACTTTCGTTCAGTACATTCAGCCTACGTTTGGTGGCACTGCATATTCATTTTGGTTCAGTACATTCAGGCTACCTTCACCTATGTTACATTTTCAGTTTGGTACATTCAGCCTATGTTCGGCAACGCTACATATTCACTTTGGTTCAGACATTTGGCCTACATTCGGCCACATTACATTTTTAATTTGGTTCAGTACATTCAGAATACGTTCGGCCGTGCTTTCAATAATTTAAATTGAAGTCTTGTTCAGCCACGCTACCGGTCATTAGCAATTGACATATCATCTATTATATCATAGGTTAATTTCCAGGTAGTTTTCCCATGTGTTATTGCTGTGCTGCATCCCTAAATGTAAGTTATATGAAGTGCCCTACTTGTGCTTTTATGAACATTGTTCATTAATGGTTGTTGACTTTACACATTTTGGTTTCAACAGCATACGTCAAGCTAAATCTCTCACATATAATAGTAAACAATGATATCCAGCTTATTTATCATCTGCTATGCACTTTACATTTAAAGCCACGAAGTCACCACAAATTAACTTTTGTGAGAACTCCTATCATTCTCAGTCTAACATTTAGGCTCTGTCAGCCATGTCTCTTATTTGTCTTGTGTTATCAACAGAAATACATTACCAACATCCATATACTGACACTGTATAGAAATGCACCCCTATGTCCACACACAATTTGGCACAACTCAAAATGATATTTGATACTGAGCTTCCTCTATCATTAGGGATACGCGCTCATCAAATTCATATTTGGTTACTGAGTTTCCTCTATTCACAGAGGTCACATACTCATCCAACTGGTTTTCGTTACTGAGCTTCCTTTTTTTGCAGAGGTTATGCACCTATTAGTTTTGGTATTTGGTTACTGAGCTTCCTCAATCACAGAGGACACACGCTCATCACATTTACTGAGCTTCCTCTTTTGCAAATATTATGCGCTCATCAAATTGGTATTGGGTTAATGAGCTTCCTCTTTTGCAGAGATCAAACGCTCATCAAAATAATATTTGTTACTGTGCTTTCTCTCTCACAGAGGTCATATACTCGTGAAATTTTTTTGAGACTGAGCTTCCTCTATCACAGAGAACGCATGCTCATCAAATTATTTTTTGTGACTGAGCTTCTTCTTTCACAGAGAACATGTGCTCATCAAAATTGTATTTTTTACTGAGCTTCTTCTTTCACTGAGGTCAAACACTTCTTAAAACTCTTTTTGTGACAGAGACTTGGTGGATGAGTTACAAATGCCTTTCGCAATTGACAATTCATGCTATTTCGCTTCTCTTGTTTTTTATTTTTGGTGCTTTTGTCTACACCTCTCAACACTTTAGGTTCTAACTTTACTCCAGACACTTTGTTTCATGCCTGCTAACATGACATTCCTACTTGTTGATTTTTTGTGTTTCCCTCGCTTCTTGGAATGTAAGTTACAGAGCTCTTGATATTGATGTATACAAGCCACCTCATCAGCAGCCAATCTAACGCATATCTATTCGCTTTAAGAACCGATCAGTACATCAAGTCTCGCTATGTATGCTTCATCACGGCCATTAAATATCTGGAGCTATTTTAACATACATGGTCAACTGAGTCATTAAACATATTCATTCAATTTTCTTCTGCATTCTTTGGTAACAGGTATCATTAGAGTATTCTTAGTTGTTCTGGGCCCATTTTACTCGACCTACCACACCAACAATCACACAGCCACATTTTCACAGGGCTAGTAGCTGAATTATGAGCACCAAGTTTGGTTGTGTCACTTTCTTGTTTTGCTTTTAGGTTATTGAACCTCTGTACACATTTTGTCCAACACGTTTATATTCACTTATAACTTACTGTCACATAGTAGCCTCCTAGTTTTCATAAACTACGTATTTCGTCAAGCTACCAGTTGGATATCGGTTTAGCCAAAATGGGTTTTCTTTGTTTTCGCATTTACAATTTTCAGATTGGCAATTCTGACAGTTTGTTCTCAGGTCCAGTTTTGGATGATGCAATGAGATTTGAGCCTTCGAGAAGAGCCAGTACTTTCCTTTACAGCAGCTACTCAGGAGCAGTAGTTACATCCATTACATTTTACAACCAGCATAGTTTTATGTTTTCAAGATTCCTCACTGGGTTACGCTATCATTATGCACATTGGGAGCTTTTGCCAGGTACCCTCACTAATGTGGAATGAGGCACTTACCTGGCCTCATCATGATCGATGAAAGTGGTGATTTGTGGGTGGGTTAAACAATTTGCTCTATTTGGTATGTTTGCCTTTTCCAAGGATATTGTGGCAGTCTCATACTGAGTGGCAGGGCTCCATAACTAAATAAGCAAGACATATTCACATAAATGTGTAAGGGCTGTGATACAGCTCTTTGAGAAGTCTGTAATTCGCAAACTACAGGAAGTTTGTGCGGCTAAAGAAGAAGAAATAGTGCAATAGTTGTAGATACTAGATCTGCAGTTATTGCAAGCCACGATTTGATATCCCTTCTCCCCCCATAAAAAAAAAAAAACATGCTAAACTAATTACATGCATATTTTCTTTGGGATTATATATGCTAAACTGTGATTTTTCTAAATTATTTTTTATTAAGGAGTGTTCCTTTAGGTCTTACTATAATAGCAATATTATCTAAAGTAGTAATACATAGGAAATCAAAGTACATTGTAAGTGAATTTTACATTTTTATCCCCAGATACTCAAAGTGGAAATATACAAACCAAGACTTTTTCCATTTTGGCTTAAAATTTTAATCTTTAAATTCTCACATTACTGATTAACCTGGTACTTGGCTTTTAAACAAATGTAATTTCATGTTGGTCCTATATATAAACACATATATAGATTTAACATATAACAGGTGATAAATATATTCAACCATGACAACAGGTGTATTCTGTGCTGAGGTATATAGTCATAGATCTCTTATAAGATTTCAGATTGAATGAAGATTTGTCTGTGTCCCTGAGGTTATTCCATAATTGCGGTGCTCAGTAGGAAAAGGAGGATTGAGCCACTTTATTTTTGTATTGTGGTATGCTAAATATCGTGCTAGTATTGGATCGGAGGTTATAGGAGGTCGGAACAGCTGGGGAGAGCTTTCTACTCAGGTAGGGTGGGAGCTTCCCATAAATGATCTTATGCACAAGGCTGGAAAGACGAAGAGTGCGTCGGGATTCCAGCGATAGCCAGTTTAGCTATTTTAACATGTCACAACGGTGGGTAAAGTAATTGCAGTCTAGTACAAAGCAGCAGAATGAATTATATAACATATTAAGTTTATTAAGATGGGTTTGCGATGCAGGTGCATAAACGACATCACCATAATTAATGACCAGCATTTGTTGCACTCTATGTTTCTTTACTGTAGGGCTTAGGCAGGATTTGATTCTGTACAGGGCACCTAGTTTTGGATAAAGTTTTGAAGAGATGTTTTCCATATGAAGGCCAAAAGAATACATTAGGATCCAGCCACATACCTAGATATTTAAAAGAACGGACTGCTGTCAGTGTGCTATTTGAATTTGTTCTGATACATGAAGAGTTTGTTATCCGCTATCCACTTTTCTACCTGTGTGAATTAGTTTTGGAGCACAGCCTCAAGCTGCGGTAGCTTGGGTTTAGTAGCTTAGATTACAGTGTTGTCTGCATACATGTGTACAGTTGAGGATTTGCAGACGTTAGGCAGATTATTTATAAATAATGTGAATAGCAGGGGGCCGAGTATGGAGCCTTGGGAAACACCACACGTAACTGGAAGAGGAAGGGAGGCACTATCAGAAATGGCCACACATTGCAATGGATTGAAACACATGATCGAAACCAGGTTAGTGGACGATCACCAATGCCTGAGTTTTTACATTTTTGCTAAATAATTCCATGGTCTACTGTGTCAAAGGCCTTGGCAAAATCACAGAAAATAGCTGCAGTTAAGTCTCCTTGTTCCATGCCAATTTGGATGTCATTGCAAAGTTTTAAGAGGACAGTCAAAGTAGAGTGATTTGGACGAAAGCCTGATTGATCAGGTGTTAGATAATTTTATCGTTGATAATATTCACATAGTTGCATGTGGACGCATTTTTCCAAAGTTTTTGACAATACAGGAGGCAATGATATTGGCCGATAGTTAGATACCAAAGTATTGTCACCACTTTTATGGATGGGTATAACTTTTTCAGTCTTCCAAAGTTGGGGTATGTATGTATTATAAAAATAAACTATTGAGAATAGTAGTAGCAGTAATAATAATAATAATAATAATAATAATAATAATAATATAACAATATGATATTAATATGTAACAGAGTGATTTTAATTAATATACAATAACTAAGCAATAAGTTACAACATTAATATTTTTTTATATTTCTTGGTATTATGGATCAATATGTGGACAGAAATACATTAAACACTGTAATATTAAATGTCGATTTACTAGTACAATACAGAAAATGAACAAACATATAATATACAAATGGCCCCAGCCCATGGCAGGGATTAAATATAGGGAGGTGATGGTCTATTCCTGGGTACAGTAAAGAGATTAAGTATCCATTGCCTCTGCATTTTATTCCCAATGGGATGGTTTCTTGGAGGTAAGCCTCAGAGTAGGCCGGTCTGGAAGGTCACTGCCAGAAGCACATGGCATAAGGAAACGATATCATTTAAAGGGACACTATAGTGTCAGGAAAACAAATCGGTTTTCCTAACACTAGGGTCCCCCTCCCGTGGGTGGGGGCATTCTCATCCGACGTCACAGGAGCCGAATGCGCATGCACGGCACTGCTGCGCGCGCATTCAAAGTGTCCGTAGGAAAGCATTTTTCATAATATGCCTCAATAATTGCAGATGCACCTATAGTGGCTGTCCGGAAGACAGCCACTAGAGGCTGGCTTAACCCCAAATGTAAACATAGCAATTTCTCTGAAACTGCTATGTTTACATCAGGAAGGGTTAACCCTAGAGGGACCTGGCACCCAGACCACTTCATTCAGCTCAATGAAGTGGTCTGGGTGACTATAGTGTCCCTTTAAATAAATGCTGCATACTGCCCCTAGTGGTCACACTAAAGCATTAACCTTATTAAGCTTTATTGATGACATACATCATTAATTACAATCACTACACAAAGTGATGCCCATATATAACTGATTTTACCGTGTTGGAGATCATTCATATTAATGCAACACTTCCTTCTCTTATTTATGTGCATTTTCCATAAGAAATCAAAAGCACTGTAATTATATCTAATTTAACTTTAGCTATATTTGAGTTGATCATGACGTTTACAAAGTATAACTTGAAATACATATGCTTTTCCACTACATAATAAACAGTGAGTGGTATCCTTTTTTATGAGCAGAAGATTAAACTTTATATATATATATGTAGCCAATTGTAAGATTACATTTTTCCTGTGCCATCTGTTTTACGTGATTCAACATATGTCTCTATGTACGTTATGTTAAACAATTATGACATTATGAGGAAGATGTATAAATAAACTTTTGCCAGTTGTAAGAACGATCTCTTGTGTTTGCGTTTGCTATTGGCTGCATATGTCCAAAAGACATGAGAAAAAGCTTTATAAAAAAATATATATATATATATATATGCAGAGAGACCTTCTCCTCTGCATCCTTTGTTAGTATGTCGTAAACCTTTTTCATAAATCCTTTTGAAACTCGATCAGCTTCTAAATCAGGTTTCTAAACTGTTTGCTTTTAATCTTACAGTAATACATTGTATGTTGATGCATATGAGTTTATTTCATCAAACGGTATAAGTATAGCCTTCATGTCATGATTGCATTATTTTGAACCTTGTGTAACCTTTTAAAAACGAAAATTTGTAAAAAAAAATTAGAATATGGGCCTCGGTTTTTTGGATAAGCTTTGTAAATGATGTTAAATTTTTTAATAAAGTTTAAAAATGATTTTTCAATATAATTATATATAGAAAAATATATAGCACATAATAAACATATCAATATATCATAATAATTTTTTAAATGTATTAAATCATTTTAAAAGTTTGTCGAAAAAGATGAAATCATTTGAAAAGCTTATCCGAAAACATTAAATCATGTCTAACATTTGGTATTTATCAATATATATATGAGAAGGATTAGCCATAAGGTTACATTTAACTTTGGGTGTCAACATGACGCTCAATATCTAAAAATTTGATTTGTATAATATTTCTTTAACAACTTCATGTCACATGACTTCGGTCCTATCTATAATATTATGGGATTTTTGCTCTTTGCTCTTCATGCCCTTTCATGGAGGGTTTAACTATTAGCAGTAACCGCTAAATAGTCCTCTTTTACCTTAGAGAAATATTCGAGACAATTAAGCGTTAGCCTATTAATTCGCCAAATTGTAGCACACTTCGGACATTGTCATCAAATTTTCACTACTTGTTTAAATACTGTTTACATTTAATGAAATGTAGTGAGATTTTTAAAATTATGTATATTGATTTTTTTTAAAGAAAATATAACTTTTTATCTGTTTGAAGAGCTATATGTGGTCAGCACGAAAGGGGTTAAAACCTCTTTTTTTCCCACTCACCTTAATTCTAGCACTGAGGTCCCTCAGCTCTGGATATCCCTTTTCGAGCAACGTAATCCCAATGGAGGACCTAAAGCGCATGTGTGGCAAGTGTTGCGTACAATAGACCTTCACCATAGGAAAGCATTGAATCAACACTTTCCTATGGGTACTTAGAAGATGCTGGTTGTTATCATGAAAAGCGTGAGAACGTCCAATGCGATTTCACAGAAATTAACCCTGTAATGTATACATTACAGTTTCTCTGAAACTGCAATGTGTTCACTTGAAATGAAGTAGTCTGGGTGCCTATAGTGTCCCTTTAAATAAACTTTTAAAAAACAAGAAGTGAATATTTACTGACCTATTGGTTATCAGATGAATAAGTTATTATGCTTTCCCCCAAAGTTGGCTGCCTCCATTGGGCAAGGGGATGCCAGTAGTGCCCCTTAAGGAAGGCGGTTATTTCTTGGCATTAGTTTTCCATTAAATTACATTTGTAGTGAATATTGAGAAATGTTGATCTGATCTCTGTGACCTTCAATCACAGGTCACTGTTCTCTCCATTTTTTCCTGCAAAATACTGTTTCATTAAATGAATACTGCAGGGTTATTCAATGGGCTTAGAGGTGAAAGATAAAAACATATATGCTTTTTTTTTTATATATATATATAAATAGGGTCAGGGTCAACTTCATCCATGTTACAACTGTGCATAAGCTCTGACTATGATACAGACCTACAGTATTCTAGGGTTAGACACTGATTCATGTAATACCTTTTTATCAAATCAAATTATTCACATGTCGTAGTAATCCATTTTATGAAAGAAAAAACAACTTTATGGTGCTCTAAGTACGGTTAATAACACCTCACTGAGAAGAATTACAAAAAAATCTAATTACTATCATAAAAACATTACTGAATATTTCAAGTTAATCATATAGCACACATTCATTGCAAATAAAACCTGAGCGATAATTTATGTTTCACTTGGACTTTATCCTGAAATAATTACTAGAGTTCTCAAATGTACAAATAGTTTTTTAGAATTATTAGAGACATTTATCAGTTATTAATTTATTGCTGGCATTTATAAAATGTTCTGTACAATTGGGGAAAATAAACAGTATGATATACACAAACATATACAAACGGTAAAGAGGGCTCTTCCTGTGAGCTGAGATCTGGCCATTGAAGCTGTTTCATAGCCCATGAGCTTACACTCTAAAGGATATCATGGGGATTTGAGACAAGACGAAGAATTTGGAAGTGATGGGCAGAGAAATCAAAGGACTGTTGCAGCTACTGTTAATATGTAAAGGGAATGAGCATGCAAATAAGCAAATTTTCAAAGAGCTGGAGGAGCATGCCATACATTTAGAGGGAACCTTGGTGGGCATGTGGCTGGCTAGTGTTTAGAGAAAATGGAGGAGTAATGGAGAGTAGGAGGTTTTTGCTTGTACGGGTAGGTTTGTGACTCAAGGCCTAAGAAACAGGGATGGAGATGAGAATGTTATATGAAGGTATATGTAGCCATAATGGTCAAAGAATGGAGAGAGTGTGTTTATGAGAGGGGGGGGGGGGGGGGAGGGAGAAAACATTTGTGGTATACAGCTGAGAGGTTTACCAACCAAATTCTGTCACCCCAAATATCAATAACTATGTGCGCATGAAATATTGGTGGAATACGTTAAATAAAAATAACAATAAAAAAACTGCAAGTACAGAAAATTACACTGACAAACAACAGGTATAAATGGCAACATTTTATATTGAACATAATAATATGGTGACAAGGTAGAATATATGAAGTGGATAATCTTCCCAGGTTCAGTTGGTACCTGAAATTTGCAGAGGAGAGGAGTGATGGAGAATCTGTAGCTACTATTTGATTAAAACTTTTAGTGAAAAGAAGTTAATTAAAATAATTTTCACTTTACTGAAACTATTATTTAAAAAAAAATATATATATATTTTTTTTTAGAAACGTCATTTAAGATCATACATTCTACTAACTGTGAAAAAAGGTTTTTGGTTACCTACGCAGCATAGCAAGTCAACATTAGCCAATACCGTCTTGAGCCTTCGCAGAGGCTCAGTATAACAATAATAGGAGACAAAGTATAAATAAAATCTTAATAAAATCTTTTTCATACACATTTTTTAAACTGGCTGAAACTGAATAAGAGGAAAAACAGGTCTAGAAGGTCATCGAACATTTGTGGAGCTCTGTGTTAGAACACTCTTAGTTGTGAAAGGGAGTAGTGAGTAATGAAGCATTCACAGACAGAGAACTGAGCTGGAGTGAACGTGCCGCTCTGCAAGTGTGGAAGCTTTCCAAATACGTGGCTTGTCCACTTTGCAAATCCTTTAACATGCAGTTTTCCATTTATTCGAATGTAACATGATCAATGATGGGGAATTACTTTGCAGAACAGTAAGGAAAAAATGACAAGACAGTTTGGAGTTTACAAAGATATATTGTGGATATACAAACGTGTATTCCTGTCACTATATTTATGAAAATACATTTTAGGCCCCCGGCCCCCCTGTCAGCTAATTGAAAGGTGATTTTACTCACCTTTCTTCCAGTGGTGCACAGCTCCATCACAGCTGGCCCCTTCCATGATCCTTCCCCTTGTATTGGTTACAGAAAGTGAGGGGCTGTAGTGAGTGTGGAGTGTTGCTGAATTGGGAACAGGGGCGATAGGGGCTGTAGTGGCTGCATTAAGGCATAGGGGCTGTAGAAAATATTTACAAGAAGCATACCTGCTAAATGCTGTCTCGGCAAGGCTGCTGCGAATTATCTTTATAGTGCTCACATGAAAGGAGCACTCTGCATGAGAGGAGAGAGCAGTGAGTAATGTCACTTCCCATCCCCCTAGTCAGCCTCTTTCCCTCACACAGAGCTTCGCACAGGAGAACTGGCAAAAAACAGCAGGACTGCCGCCAGGTCTCACAGAGAAGGTGGGGAGCCTCGCACAGTGAGATAGGTTGCAGGGTCAACCTATCGCTGGAATGTGTGGGGAATTATGGCTTTCTGGCTGGAGAGATCTCTGATGGCCCGAAGCTTTTAGTCCATGACCATGTGCCCAAGTCTGCCCCTGGTTTTATTTTCCTTTCTTTCTTAATATAATCTAAATAACCTCTGCGGGCATTTATGATGGTAGTTAAAACTCCTATACTGTATCACGGTTGCATTTCTTTGAACAAAAGGATAATATACCAGATGTAAGTTAATAGGTCAATGTAGATTGTGCTCTTTACCCTGGAATATCAGGTGGGATAGCAGAACAATAAATACTCATGCCTAAATAGGCCAAGACAGATATTTCTCATCTAGTAACATTCCAGTCTGGGAAATCCTGGGAAAGATAACGGTGGAATGAACCATATAGAGCCTTATCTTCTGAGGTCATAAAAGGTGTTTTAGTCATTCATGACTAGATGCATATAGCACTTTCTGAACTCTTCAAAAATAATCTGCACTGTTTGCTTTTTGTCAAGGACGATGCTCCATGATCAAACCACCATCAAAGGAGATTTGCTTAGAATTATTTTGTTTTCTAAATTGTCGTGATTTGAAAATCTATATGGATATGTGTTCTAATTGGATTGCTCTATCTATCCATCAATTAGTTATAATTAGTTGTAAGTAGCTCTCAAACACACTCTGATAAGATGCTTCTAAAATGATACAGTTATTACTAAGTCTCCATAAAGCACTTTGGAGACAACAATCATGGTCACTTTAAATTCATAAGAACCATAAGCTCAACTAATTACATGAGTTCCTATGAACAACCTAATTTCCATGAAATAGTATTTTACTCCAGCAATACAGATGGACAGCACATCTAAAGGTATTTTAGATCTGTACTTTATTTCAGTTTTTTGGGGAATTTTCCAATGAGAATAAAATAGTTCTTGTAACAAACATTTTTATTTTCTTTAGTTTCAAACCAATCTCGAATAAAACAACCATTTGACAGCAGCTGCGGTTAATTGTTCCATTCATATTTTTTTCTTTAATTATAGGACACTATAGTCATCAGAACCGCCACAGCTTAATGAAGTGGTTCTGGTGTCCCTGCAGGCTTTTCAATGTAAATGCTGCCTTTTCAGAGAAATGGCAATGTTTACATTGGTGCCTAGAAATACCTCTAGTGGCCCATCCTCAGCACTGGTGTTCAGCGTCTCCACGCTCTGTATGAAGACGCTGAACATTCCCCACAGAGAGGAATTTATTAATTGAATCTCTATGAGGAGATGCTGATTGGCGCAGAGCGGTGTTTTGCTGTGCATGTGCAATAGTCTTCCAATGCTTTCCTATGAGAAAGCATTGGATTGGCTTAGATCGTCATGATTGATTATCTCAGCCATAGAGGCGGGGCCAGGTGTGAATCACCTCTTCACTGCACAAACAGAGGGCTGGCCAGGGACCTTAACAGCTACACCAGCACTATAGTGTCAGGAATACATGTTTGTATTCCTGACACTATAGTGTTCCTTTAACCAAGGACTGAGCATGTGCACAGATGTGGACTGGTTCCTTAATAGAACTCAAAAAGGTTGCAATGGTTGCACCCACCTTGTGGTCACAAAGTATATCAGTACTTATTTGATGTGGTGGGTGTGGTAATTAGGGTGAGGAAAATTACCCAGACCCATATTTGAAGGTCTTTGAGTTCTGTAATGACAGTGGGACTCACAGACTACCATCACTAATTAAATATTCCGCTACAGGCTATGGACAATTATCTCCTGCACCTGCTGTTATTTGAGCAGGCTTCTAGCCCCTGCCTTGCGATAAATTCAGTGCTCAGCTGTATACAAGGCATAGGTTATTATGATACTTAGAGTGTCTCTTTCAAAATTTAAGCTAGTATTGCAGGCAGAACGTTTTTAAATATCATGTTTTGCCCAATTTCAGTTCATTTTTTTAATGTATTTATATCACTATTTAATGTATTTAAAAAAAGATCAGATTTATTCTGGAATGTCCCTTTAATAGCAATAATGAGTGCAACAATTATCATAATATTACAATTTGTTTGCCTCCTCGAGGAGCTGCACCCTTTGTGACTGTATTTAGATCGCTAAAGAGGCTTGCTAGTAGTTATCTAATTTAGGCTGAAGAAAACATTCCATTGCCTTCACAGAACACGTTTGTTAATTGGGACTTTTCCATTTTGTCAGCACTTGTTTCCCAGATGGTTTATAGCAATAAGAGACAATAAAACAGAAAATATCATTAACAATTCTATTGTTACAATGTTTCTGCACAATTAAGCAGAGATATTGAAGGACTGGGAGATTGCAATAAAACCAGAATCCAATTCTCTTTTAGGAGTCTCCGAACAAAGTACTAGATATAGCAGATCTACCTCAGGGCACATCACTCAACATCTGACACAGTTAGAGAGGAACGGGTTGGGATCTTTCACTAAGCTCAGAATTCTTTGATAACATTCTAAAAAGTAAAAGTATAGTGTAATTATAAAAAAAAAAAAATATCAGGCAATTTTTGGGGGGAAAATTCAAGTTACTGGCCACAAGACCCTTTTCATATTTCCAAGATGGAGCCACCAAACTCAGAAATTCATTAAGAATTAAGGTTTGTACAGCTTTGCAATTAGCAGTAACAGGAAAATAACTACATAAACAAAGCAATAAAACACTGCTCTTTCAGGTCCATATCAGCAACCATCAGGCCTGTCTAAAAGCATTAGCATGACCTATTTTCTGATACCAGGGGTAGGCAACCTTTGGGACTCCAGGTGTTGTGGACCACATCTCCTAAGTACTTTTTTTTTTTTATATAGATTTCATAAATCCAGGAAGGCAATCAGGTTTGGAACCTTTCAGTTAATGTGAGGTCTGGAGAGCTTCTTTCTGTTTCTTTCTGTTCATTAATTTGTATTTCCATTTATTTCTATCATTGTTTCTTTCATTTTGTTTGAAAAAAAACAGGTGAATTGGGATCTTGAAATCTGCCTGTGAACATCTTATTTTGATGGCAAACTCATGTTAGATAAATGTCTAAGTTACTATATAATGAAATTAAGGACACAAATGACTATTGTGCATCATCTGCATATCACAAGTAAGACCTTGGGAACTATACCTTGAGAACGGAAATTCTGAAGCCTAAGGTGCTTGCCAAAATGCAGGATGAAGTCTGAAACACAGTGTATGTCTGTGCTCATTTGTATATTGAGCTGGGAATTCTGGGATAGTTGTGAAAACATGATTTCATTGAATGTCTGTCTCCAAAGTGGACATTCAAAGGTCCAACCGCAATATGAAGGTGATGTATAACAGTGCTGTTTATACTTGCATTACATTGTATAGAGTTTCATCATGTTTGGTCTCACCACAACTTTAAAATAGAAACATTTTCTTGTATTATATCCAAGAGCTGAAAGCTATCCGTGCCTTTTATGTGTCTTAATGCTCTAGAAAACAATCTGATAAAACAATAGCTGAAGTTGTGGATGACAGCAGACAACAGTTAAAGATTATTGGCAAAGGGACTGCAGTTGTTAATCAATTAATTTGACTAAAGGATAACTATAAAAAAAAAAACACCCTTCAGGACCAATAACTTCCCATTTATCATTCAGAAGAAGAACCAATATGATTTGTACATTCTAATTAGAGAAGAAAAGTAGTTTGGAGTTCAGTTGTGAATAGATTTGCAGATGAGAATTGGAATTTCAGATTGATTTCTGAAATACATGGTTAGTGGTGTGGGCAATTGTGATTGCATAAAATATTCAGTCGAAGATATTAGAGAGAAATTTGTTTCTATGATAAACGGTAACAATAAGGGAATAGGAGAACTTACGTCTATCTTCTGTCCGCACTCCCACCTCTGATGCTCGCCTTCAAGACTTCTCGAGGTCTGCACCGTTCCTGTGAAACTCACTTCCCTCCTCCGTTAGATGCTCACCCAGTCTCCACTCCTTCAAAAATCATTAAAAACCCACTTCTTCATAAAAGCGTGCCAGTTAAACAGTTAATAGCTCCCCACTGGTTCCTCTCTTGCAACTGTCATTAGTCTAATACTATCCTTACCTTTTGTGTCACTTTACCCCACTCCCTCTAGCATGTAAGCTCATTGAGCAGGGCCCTCAATCCCTCTGTTCCTGTGTGTCCAACTTGCCTGGTTACAACTACATGTCTGTTCGTCCACCCACTGTAAAGCGCTACGGAATTTGTTGGCGCTATATAAATAATAACAATCATAACAACTGAGTTTCATAATCCATTCAACTTTAATTAGATCTATAGCTTCACCTTTGGAAGGAACAAATTACACAAATGGATTTGATCCGATATGATTAGGCACCAGAAATGGAAATGTTTTATGAAGTGGGCAGAATGGTCTGAAGGGGGTAAAGTGGTCCTAAGAAAGGTCTAAATTGTTAAAGGATTTGAATTGGATATAATAGTATCCAAGGGAAAGAAGCATCTGGATATATCTAAGGGATTTAAATAGTACACAAGCAAAAGGCAAGTGTTAAAATAATTCTACCACTGAAAGTCAAAATTCACTGTTAATTATTGTGCTTGATATATGTGTAAACATTACATAGAACTCAGAAATGATCAGCTCTAATTTTACACCAAACGTCCTGAAACAAATTAGTCTACGGTGGCTGATAAATCATCATGGGAATTGTAGTTTTACAAAAGGTGTTGGCCTAATGTTTGGCCACCCTTGCCATATGAGGTAATAAAATGCCATTAAATCTGCCATGAACTCCGTAGGAGTCTAAATTAAGTACGTCTGAAAACAAGTATATGTCACTGCAAGAACAGTAAATATACATAAGGAGAAAAGGCTTGTTCCAAAAGATTTAACATTTTATCACAATTTTGACTGCATTGTAGTAATAACTTACAAAAAAAAAAAATGAAACCTTGTTAATAAAGGTTAAACTTTGAAACTTATAAAAAATAAGAATGAATTAACTGTCTGAAACATTATGGCTATTCCATCTGTGTTAACGGGGTGTTTATGATTCATAGTGAGGGCTAGATCAACTCTAGAAAGGCTTGGGATTTCTATTGCTGTGTGTGTGTGCCCTGCTCGTATAGTCGGCACAGTAAAGTTAGTGTACTCCCATTCTTTATGGCTGGCTTAATTTATGGGAGTCATAATTCACAGCTTTTATTTGTCCCATAGTTTGTTTCTTTTAGAGTTTGTATCTCACTATTTTTATCATTCACTTATTTCTCCCGCTACATTCTAACAAACTCCTTTGAGTTTCAGGTCAATGTTTCTTTTATATTCTGGGACATTATCGCTGAACGTGAGCTTTGCGGAGTTAACAAAATTTAAACTAAGAAAAAGCGGAGTGGAAAATATTTATTTTTTCCTGCAGAAAGGTTATTTTGGTCGGAATTTGCCATTTAGTCATCGACTTAGCACAGCTCCCTGTTTAGCTAAAAGATCTCTTTGTGCCCAGTCTATTGTTTCCACCTGCGCTAAACCTTTTACTTTTTCCGATTCTTGTCCTAGCCGCTGCTTCCCACGCATTGTTCTTTCTGAGCTGGATCATGACTTGTTTCCATGGTAACATTGTGCTGAGAACCTTGGACCAACATTTAAGGTAAAGCTATGTGAGGATGATTTTTCGTAATCTATACACACACGTGTCTTTCCACACCATACTGAACATATTGGTAAAAACTGGGAAAAGGGTAAATGGATTTATAACAATTCAAGGACTGGTGACATCAAAGCCTCAATTTCTGAGATTTCAGCTTTAAACCCCTCTTAATATTACTGAATGATCCTAAACCAGGCGTGTGAAAATGATAGGTAAAATGTCTGATCCACATAATGATTCACCTTTACCCAAACAAGAGAATGATTAACAATTTCATTGATAGCGGAACATGGATTGCATTGTTCTCGAAATGATTAATATGTTTAAACACGACTGCATTTAAAGTGAACCAGTCGTAAAAAAGAACTGAGCTTTATTTGTTTTTATGAACACATGATAGGCTTCTACATTGCAGTATTGTAGTCATAGCCGGTACCAAATGCATTTCTTTAACTGTTTATTATTTCGAAGTGTGTTTTTTTTTTTTTCAGTACTAGAGACTGGAACTAAAAAAAGTCTGGGTTACACTGTTCATGCAGCAAGTAAACACCAATGGCATCAGTCAAGATGATGTAAAACACTGAAAAACGAGTAAAAGAAAAATCACGATGACAAAGGATTGATTGTTAGGTTAGGTTTTTCTTAATGTGGTTTTACGATTCACAGGATTATTTAATAAGGAAATCATCCATGGTTATTTGCAAAACTGAGAATTCAAAGTAAATTTCAGAATTTTAGATTTAAATTTAAATTAATGCATGGCGGACTTAAATAATTTTTGCAGTTTGGCTATTTTGACCGTCATTTTGAAATTCACTTTGAATTCTCACATTAGTGAATACCCCGGTTTTATGTGCG
This sequence comes from Pelobates fuscus, assembly GCF_036172605.1. Classification (NCBI taxonomy): domain Eukaryota; kingdom Metazoa; phylum Chordata; class Amphibia; order Anura; family Pelobatidae; genus Pelobates; species Pelobates fuscus. The sequence goes on along the minus strand of NC_086321.1, from coordinate 41,014,819 downwards.
AATGTTTAATTTTCATTCAATATTGCTGAACTGAAGACTTAATTTGTAAGAATTTGGCATAACGTTTCAAATTCACTTTGAGATCACTTTGAATTCCCAGAAATTCGGCATCCGTGTATAATTAAGTTTGTTTTTTGATGTGAGTTTTCAGAAATGTGCGAAAAGCTGTCATGTAGTAGGTGCCAATTTGTCGTCCAGCAATTAAAATCGGTCTTTGTTTTATGAATTTTAATTTGTATTCATTGATTTGAAAATGATTGCGCAAGTCTAGGCATTAGGGAGAGTCAGCAGGTATACGGATTAAGGTAAGGTAGGAGGTGATCAAGGTTAGGGAGGCAGAAGGTAGTAGAGGATTTGTATAGGAGAGTAGATCATTTGAAAAAAAAGCACATTGGTACCTATGGGGCTGTGTGAATGCAGACCTGTCAGAGTACCCATGATAATTCCTGTACACCGCCAAAAGTGCCTTCAATGTTGACGTGAGCATCAGAACTCTACCATGGAGCAGTGGAAGAATTGATGGATCACATATTCTTATAAATCAGGTGGATGGTCAAGTTTGTGGGTCATTTAACTGGGAAAGCAGGATGCACTATGGCACAAGTCAGGCCTGCAGAGGCAATTTTATGCTCTGGGTAATGTTCTCCTGGCATTCATGTGGACATGCACCACATACCTAGAGATTGTTGCAGACCTTTTACACCTTTTCATGGTATTGTTCCCCTGATGGCAGTGGCCTTTTTAGCAGGATAATGCAACCATTTCACATTGCAAAAAATGTTCAGGAATAGATTGAGGAACATGACAAAGAGTTCAGAGTGTTGCTTTGGCCTCCGAATTCCCCAGATCTCAGTCGGACTGAACATCTGTGGATATGCTGGAACAACAAATCCAATCCATGAAGGTCCCAACTCACAACTTGCAGGACTTAAAGGATCTGCTGCTAATGTCTTGGTTCCAGATACCACAGGTTGAGAGGTCTTTTGACCTCTGATGTCTCGATGCATCAGAACTGTTTTGTGGGGGGACCTACATGATATTAGGCAGGTGGTTTTATTGTTGTGGTTGATCAGTGTATGTGTATATTAAATAGCCAACACATTGCAATGGCAGAGTATTACAGTTAATGTTTTGAAATTCTAATCATACATAAACATATCAATATATCAAAATATTGCAAAATTAAATTACTGGTCCTAATATTAAATCATGTGAAAAGCTTATCCACAAAATTAATTTGAGGCTTTAATACACTAAGGAAGATAATTTGCATGTATTTATGTTACCCGGCCCAGTGCCCAATTTTTGTCAGCATTGCAAGTTTATCCTGGATTCTTGCACCTCAACGAACAGAAATGTTTGAACGATTTGAATAATGTAAATCATTTTTAAATATACGTCAATAAAAACATCACGACCCTTGTGTATCCGAATCAATATACCAGGACTTTCATCTCTAGGCTGCTGTAAGTGCTTATGATAAAACACCATCATTAAATTCTCCCCAGTGTTATTCTGTGTTGCGTTTAAAAAAATTGCATCTGGCAGCAAAATTTTATGTTGCTCAATTGGTTTTTAAATTGCAATCCCGCGATGCTTCATGACTCATATTTGTATTAGAGCTATTTGGTACTGCATGAAAACTAGCTGAATCCTAAAATTCTTTTAGATTAACACTCTGCAACTGAGTATAATTTCAGAATCAGAACTGTGCGTGTGTGGGTATATATATATATATATATATATATATATATATATATATATATTCACATACACTCATATCAGTGTATCACGCTTTTAATGCTTTCTTTGCAGTCTTTTTTAATTGGAAATAACCCCATTATATTAGTGTCACGAACGCACCCTACTTCAAGAGCGTGACGTAGTTGTGGTGGTGAAAAGGTTAAAGTTCACTATTTGTCTGCACTAGACCAGAAATAATGACAAAATCCCCCTTAACACCACCCACACTTAAACATAATAATATAACTATTACTATTTTAACGCTGCCACCACCAAGACAATGTATAAATGGTGTGTCTTGGTCCCCCAGGTAAATCAATAATAAAAACCCACCAAATACAACTTAGCACAATATCTATGTACTGTATATACTTGAGTATAAGCCGACCCGAATATAAGCCGAGCCACCTAATTTTACCACAAAAAAAATGGGAAAACCTATTGACTCGAGTATATAGGGTGGGAAATGCAGCAGCTACTGGTAAATTTCAAAATAAAAATAGATACCAATAAAATCACATTAATTGAGGCATCAGTAGGTTAAATGTTTTTGAATATTTATTTACAGTGTGTTTATATAATGAATGCAGTGTGTATGTGTGGGTTTGTGTTGTGTGTGTATAGAATGAATTCGGAATGTGTGTGTTTGTGTGAATGCAGTGTGTGTGTATATAATGCAGAGTGTGTGTGTGAATGCAGTGTGTATATATAATGCAGAGTGTGTGTTTGTGTGAATGTAGTGTGTGTATATAATGCAGAGTGTGTTTGTGTGAATGCAGTGTGTGTGCATATACGCAGAGTGTGTGCGAATGCAGTGTGTGTATATATAATGCAGTGTGTGTGTTTGTGTGAATGCAGTGTGTGTGTATATAATGCAGAGTGTGTGTTTGTGTGAATGCAGTGTGTGTGTATATAATGTAGAGTGTGTGTGTGTTTGTGTAGTGTGTGTAAACTGGGTGGGGGGAGGGCATTTTTATTATTTTAATATTTTTATTTATTATTTAAATATTTAGTTGTTCAACTTTTTTTTGTCCCCCCTCCCTGCTTGTTACCTGACCAGGGAGGGGGGCTATGGCATTCCTTGGTGGTCCAGTGGCATGTACTGAGCAGTGGGGGAGTGGGGGGCAGCAATCTGTTACTTACCTTTCCAGCAGCTCTCTTCAGCTCCCCTGTGTAAATCTCACGTTCTGCGTGCCGTGGTAACCCGTGGCAACGCTCTGATGGCTGCAAGATTAAGACAGGGGAGCTGAAAGGAGCTGCTGGGAAGGTGAGTAAGAGCTTCTGCGCCCCCTCATTCCCTCAGGACCGCCAGGCTTGTAATGAGCCTGGCGGTCTTGGTCTGTATTATGGCAACATAATTTGCCATAATACAGACCCTCACTCGAGTATAAGCCAAGAGGGGCTTTTTCAGCATAAAAATGTGCTGAAAAACTCGGCTTATGCTCGAGTATATACGGTAATTGCAAAATACTAATTAGTCTCTTCAGATAATGTGATTCTTAACCAGACAAAGGCAGAACTTAATAAAGGAATATTTATTATGAGCAAAAAAATTGTCACAGTGCATTAAAAAAAAGATGAAAAACTGATTATTTACAACAGATAAATCAAAAAGGCTAAAATAAAACAAGTCCTAAACACTTACTCACTTAGGTTTTCAAAGTAAAACTTCTGCCCAGGGTTTCTCCTGCAAGGAAGATGGTGACTTACTCAAAATTAGATTTTGGCCCCAAGCAAGTACACAGACATTTCAATATCATTGGATATATACAGTGTGGATTACCAATCTATAGAGATAATGAATGACCTGTTTTCCAGAGAAACATCAATCAAAATACAAAAATTTGGTTCTATCTTCTTTTAAGTACCTGCCACAGAAACTATAATTGCATCTACGAATTTGTTATTATTTTCCAATTCTATATATATCTCGCACACCGTACTTGCGACCCAATATGGCAGACATCACAATTCCTTTCCCTATAGTTAAGGTATGCAAATCATGTTTGGGCTTGTTTAGAAGATGGCGCTGGTCACATTCCAAATATAACAAAAATGAGGCATAACTAATATTCTGTGGGGAAAAAATAATGTTTTTTTTTTCTTTTGGATATGATACTGGAACAAGGCTAATGGCCATTACCATATCAGAGATTGACTCATCAATTAAGAGGTACATGCCATATGCCTGAAGCCAGACCTTCAGGCTTCTCAGGTGTAGAATCTCACACCTTGCAGCTTTCACATTCCTATGCAAGTTACATTACATTACCCCTTCAGTCATCTGACCTCTGTGGGGGTTCCAGCTTCAAAAGGAATTAAGGCTATAAACCTTCCATGCAATCACATTCTCAATACCACCGCTACCAGGCAAGCAAATTATCTATGCATGACACAAATTACATTAAAGGACAATATTCCATAGTGCAATAATGAGTTATAATAATAATAATAATAATAGTAATAATAATGAGTTATGCACCCTTGCCGTGACAATTAGGAATATCAATAATGAAATACTTTGGATTATCTTTTAATTTACACATATAAAACATTGAACACCTACTTAATTAGGGTAACCATACGTCGGAATTCCCTTGTACATGTCCCCTTTTTGAGGGCTATTTCTATGATTTTGGACTTTGTTCAGCTTTTTGCCGGTGCAGGCATTACACGTTGAGGAGAGGAACGAGGAGGGAGTAGAGGAGATCAATCCGTCCATCCACAGCCGAGAGGGAGTGGGTGAAAGGTGGATGGAGAGAGCATGACAGTGCTACAACTGGCAGTAAATTTAAATAAGCATTATCTCTGGCTTTGACAGTGTGATACAAGCACTAGCAGCAGAAAATAATCCTTTTATGGGGAGTGATTACCTGTGCGTTGAAGGGATAAGGTGCTCTATGTTCCTCATGGATGTTGCACGTTGTCCCAGTGAATAAACTACGCCCAAATTTAGGGGGGATGGCACATCATTCTTCATTGCACTCCCGTGACTAAATTCCAGCCCACGAGAATCTGTTCCTGGAGGTGCCCTCTTTTTTACTTTCCAGAATATGGTAAACATAACTTACCGTAATAGTCCCAACATATGAAACCAAATCTAACAGTTCAAAGTTCTGTAATGTGCAATCATAATTTACCTGCACAGTCTTACTCAAGACATGCAATGAGTGTACATTAAGAGCAAAAACATGATGCCATAACATACAGGGTATGCGGTAATACCTAAAAAGAAATTAATATAATAGATATTATGCATTATTTATTAAACCAGAAATATATAGGTCATAACAAAGTTATAAATCATCTTGGCCTTATAGCCCCCGACTCTAGTATTAGTCTGCCAACTCTCCTTACAGATCCGCCTCTTGTCTTCCTCAAATACATGATCTGGCCTGCTGTTTTTTTTTTAGTGTGATCTCTAGTAGGAGATAAACACCTTCACAACGCTTGCACACACAAGCACTTTTTGTTGAAAAATATTGACATAGAATGTATTTGAAACACGGGGTGCACTGCTAGCATATACATAATAATGAAGGGATAGGAAGATTAAAAAAACTCTAGCTCTGCTTGTAGAGTTGCATGTGTGGGAGGTAGCTTGTTGTATGTGTAATTGGGACTGTTTGTGGTGTAGTGTGTGTGTGTGCATATATGTGTGTAGGCATTGTATGTGGATGGGTGCTGTAGTGCATTTCTATAGTGTAGTATCTAGTATGTGTGTGTGCATGTGAATATATGGTTTATTTGGATAAGGGTTGTGATGTATCTGTGCGGGAGATAGGGACTGTAGTGTATGTTTAGGGGTTTAGGCACTGTTGGTAGGACTATAGTGTGTATTGGTGGAGTGATAGAGGCTTTTGTGTGTTGGAGGAATAGGTCTTGTTCTGTACATAGGAGGAATGAGGAGTGTGAGGGGTTAGGGAAGACTAATTCCTGTTGATCCAGCAGGTGCAACTTCAGGTCTGCACCTTCAGCGGGTGCAGTCCACTTGGGTTGTTTCTTCTGGTGGAGAGTTGACATTGTAACCCGTGACAACACGGCAGGAATAGCACATGTGGTCTACAACCTCCGGTGGTCAAGACTGCAAGCTGCCTGAGCCCTTCTTAATATCTGGCATTTGCCCATTTGCCTCTACTGACAACCCTTTATGGTATGTGCCTGGATAAGCAGTGATCTATTGGTAAATTGAACATAACAAGAATAAAACTGTGTATTCCTGTGTGCCATGGGTGGATTCTGATGTTAAAACCTCCTTTAGTGAAATGATTATGTGATAAATATGGAAAGAGTGTTGACAAATTTACGGAGTTGCAGTCTCAAGCTGCTATTTAAAATGGCGGTCCATTCCCACACCATGTTTTTCAAAGTTTGCCCTATATTTCTGGAGTTGTTCAGCAATGTTTGGCACAGGGGTATGTACTACCTAATGTCGTTTAGAAATTACAGACCCTTCTTTTAATGCTGATAAAACATAAGGAAATATAACATATGCCATGACAAAAATAAAATAAAAGGGTATTTTTGTCTGTTATTCAGTTTAGGTCAAGGTCAAATAAGAACAAACCATGCTACAAGAAGCATTTAGTAATTTAGCATTTAGTATCTATACATATTCTAGATATTTATTATTTTTTTCATATTATGTTAGCTTGGTTTCTCCCACATAATCTGCAAGCATAGCCCAGCCAGTGAAAGTAATTCTGAAACAACAATCGAATCATTCATATGAACTGGCACCGTGTAGACTGACGCAATGTTACACATATTCCAACGCATGTCCCGGCATGACAAACACAACTTCACAGAAAACATGCCAGAGTTTTGTTTCCTAAAACAAAGATTAGCATTCTGTATGCAAAGCGTAAAAAGGTTGAAGACGGGACTGATTGCACAAATTGGACATATTGGTAAAAAGCTATTTTGTTTACTTGGCATTCCTGTATATCGGCAATGAAAGGATTGTATTGTTTAAACCTTGCAGTAGCATTTGAATAAATATAGATAAATCTGATTTTTCCTATGTGTATGATTTGCTCTTTTTGTGGAATGTATGACGCCTGATCCAGCCACGTTTGTGTGTATAGACCTATGAATGAATCTTTTCAAGAGCTGACAACAACAGGAAATGTATTGAAGGGAAATATGCAGTGATAATGCAATTGTGGCAGCTGTGGACTATAATCCACATCATACTCTTTGCAAAGACACCAGCATTTGTTTTATCTCTTGCATATGAGTGGATCTACACGGATGAGGACAGCGAGGTTCCTGACCAAGCACCTTATAGACTCTGTGAATCCAATAAGAGCATTTTAGATAAGACTCTTTTTATTTGGACTATCTGTTATTATTGTTTTACATAAAGTCTCTCTGGCGCAGCCCTTATTTCCCATATTTTCTTCTTTTGTCATACCTTCATTACAGTCTCAATCCTTTTTATTGTAACAGGTGCATGGGTAAAGAAATTGTTTCGGCCAGTACAGTGGCTCAAATGTTATCATTGCAAATGCAAGTGTAACAAAAAAGTGATTGTAACTTTAATGGAGGTGTATTGGACCATTTTTTTGAATTAGAGGTTTCAACAATCACTGATTGGGAACTAGTTGCTGGATAAATAGGTTTTGATTTCTGCATTAAATTTTATTTTTCACACCTCCCAAATATATATTTGTTAAATATATTATTATTATTATTATTTTCTTCTGTATTTAAACATAATAGTAAAAAGACTCAGAAGTGACAATTGTGTTCTAATGCAAGGTAATGAGGTCTGTGTTCATCGATTGGATAATGGCAACTTGTTGTTAAAAAGTATCAGAAGACTGGAATTGTAATTTTTTTGTTATTGTTAGTAGCTCATCGGCAGCTGTTAATATGTTGTTAAATATCAAATACGAGATTGTTAATTTCATAAATAATTGTAATGAGATTGGAGCGGTACAGAAAAAATATATTCATTACATTACTTACATCCTTTGTGCCCTAGAACCCTAATATTAATTGTTTAATAAGATTGGGTTACCTGGTTTAAGGGAAGTGTATTTTAAATTTGTTTTATAATGAGTTTGAAACTAATTTCAGGTTATCGAGCAAAGCCTAACACAATTTTCTTTCTCTGTTAATGTTTAATTAAGCTTTACATCAGAGTGAATTGGCATCTCGTGTAATATATGGAAATCATTTTTAATGAATAAATGAAACTAACAGCTTTAAAAATTTATGAAGAAAATGTGGTATTTATTTTTAAGTAACCAACCCAAATGTATAAGTTTAAGCATGAAAGTTGAAAGTAACTAATGGAATCACATAGTTGAGAAGAGATTTCTTTAAACCTTAGAGACAAATGGGAAATAGCTTTTTTAAGTGCTTTTTTTGCCTCCTGCTGATTCAATAAATAGAAACTTGGGTGGATTGAACATAATGGTTTCTTCTATAATTAATTAATGATTTAATAAGATACAGGTATATCTATTTATGTTGGTACTGTGCCATACTGAAAATTACTATCTACAGAGTGGAGTTGTCACTGTCACATGGCTCTCATCAGATCAGGAGGATTTTCTGAAAACCACTTTGCCGATGATGGTGACAAAACAGGCGCTAATTCCAGGTGAAGAGCAAGGTTTACGATACTAATGATCACATGAAAGATAAACAAATGCAAACATCTAGTGACCTGGCAAGACTTGTGCCACAACTAGATCCATGGAGAAGACTTCACATACGCAACCCTCCTTCAAATGCCTGGGAAGAGTTGTGTTGAAAATATTGCACCATTGATGTTATTTTCTTTCATATCTGGAACTGTGAATCTTGAGGAAAATTAGAACAAGGCTTTGCCATTTTAAAGAAAAGTATCCACCTCCACTACTTCCATTGGAGAGCCAGAAACCACTAAATAGGAGTTCCCATTAGCTCTCCTGGGCTAAGCCCCGCAGTGTAGGGCTAACTCATTGGCTAAGAGTGTTACCTGATTTGGGGCCAGTGTTATTATGCCACCTTCTAATCAATTGGCTGTTTTCAGATAGGCAAAAACAATGATCAGGTATAGAAAAACTATAATTTAAAACTGTGTCCTGCCCTGGGATATAAGTTGTTGTCCCTTGAGACAAAAAATATAGATAGACTGTGTAAAGGATTATCATATACTTACCTGTGTGCCACCAGTTATATCCTCTCCCTGCTGTTTAAATGCTTGTAATCGGTTTGTTTTTACCATGTATTTGAGAAATATATTCGTTCTACCGAACGAAGGCCACCCTGGGTAGCAATCAGAATTGGAACGTTGAGAAACCGCAACTTAATTGCTCCTAGGTGGCCGCCATTCGGCATACGAACACGTGGCGAGAACAAAGGATGGCGGCCATCTTAAATCTCACGAATGCAGTCAGCAGGACTTACGCATGAATTGCCTGGAACTGTTTTCGGCACGGCAACCACGCGAACGTCCGGTCATCATGGAAGTCCCGGCTGACTACTTTCCACTCCACGAATCAAACCGGCATTCGGGAGGTGGAATCTACCGAACAAGGGGAGCATTTCCGTATAACAAACTGCAACGTTCGTATGGTAGTTTTCGTGTAATTAGGCGCGAACGGAGACCGGCTCTTGCTGCTGATTTCATGGAACTGTAAATCGGATACCACCACATGGCGAGCCGGTCAAACTTCCACACGATGCGACACGGAAACTACCGAACTGAATTTCGTGAGATTTAGATATGTGACTCCCAGTATCCTCAGCTACCCAGGGATGTAAATGTTATAGTTCTATATGATGCAGAAAGTACTTTTCCAAAAATGTTAAAAATTTTAATGTTTCTGGCCAGCAGATAATTGAGTTTAGCATGTTGCTGAAACTCAATTATCTAGCCTGGCCCAGGCTGTTGCTTCCAGTAAATCAGTCTTGTTCCATCATTAAGCTTTGGCTCATGTGTGGATTATTTGGCGATACCAGCGATATTTATTCCTGTGGAATATTGGTAATGTGCTACTATTGGGAAAAAGGGAATATTGGACGGTGATACAGATGACTACCGTCACAGGCTGTTACCTAGGAAGCTTTGGCTAGGTACTTGAACATGAAGTTAACTGAAGGAATACACTTGGTGCAGATTCATCTTTTTACCATTTACCTCTTCTGAAGGTTTAGTCATATGCCTTTGCCCTGTGTTTTGCTATGTATACATAGAAACATAGAAACATAGAAACCTAGAATGTGACGGCAGATAAGAACCATTCGGCCCATCTAGTCTGCCCAGTTTTCTAAATACTTTCATTAGTCCCTGGCCTTATCTTATAATTAGGATAGCCTTATGCCTATCACACGCATGCTTAAACTCCTTTACTGTGTTAACCTCTACCACTTCAGCTGGAAGGCTATTCCATGCATCCACTACCCTCTCAGTAAAGTAATACTTCCTGATATTATTTTTAAACCTTTGTCCCTCTAATTTAAGACTATGTCCTCTTGTTGTGGTAGTTTTTCTTCTTTTAAATATAGTCTCCTCCTTTACTGTGTTGATTCCCTTTATGTATTTACATGTTTCTATCATATCCCCCCTGTCTCGTCTTTCCTCCAAGCTATACATGTTAAGATCCTTTAACCTTTCCTGGTAAGTTTTATCCTGCAATCCATGAACCAGTTTAGTAGCCCTTCTTTGAACTCTCTCTAAGGTATCAATATCCTTCTGAAGATATGGTCTCCAGTACTGCGTACAATACTCCAAGTGAGGTCTCACCAGTGTTCTGTACAATGGCATGAGCACTTCCCTCTTTCTACTGCTAATACCTCTCCCTATACAACCAAGCATTCTGCTAGCATTTCCTGCTGCTCTATTACATTGTCTGCCTACCTTTAAGTCCTCAGAAATAATCACCCCTAAATCCCTTTCCTCAGATGTTGAGGTTAGGACTCAATCAAATATTCTGTACTCTGCCCTTGGGTTTTTACGTCCAAGATGCATTATCTTGCACTTATACACATTAAATGTCAGTTGCCACAACTCAGACCATTGTTCTAGTTTACCTAAATCACTTGTCATTTGGCTTATCCCTCCTGGAACATCAACCCTGTTACATATCTTAGTATCATCCGCAAAAAGACACACCTTACCATCAGGACCTTCTGCAATATCACTAATAAAAATATTAAAGAGAATGGGTCCAAGTACAGATCCCTGAGGTGCCCCACTGGTGACAAGCCCAAGCTTTGAATATACTCCATTGACTACAACCCTCTGTTGCCTGTCACTCAGCCACTGCCTTACCCATTCAACAGTATTGGAATCCAAACTCAAAGATTGCAGTTTATTGATAAGCCTTCTATGTGCAACAGTGTCAAAAGCCTTACTGAAATCTAGGTAAGCAATGTCTACTGCACCACCCTGATCTATAATTTTAGTTACCCAATCAAAAAAAATCAATAAGATTAGTTTGGCATGATCTCCCTGAAGTAAACCCATGTTGTCTCTGATCTTGAAATCCATGTGTTTTTAGATGTTCAACAATCCTATCCTTTAACATGGTTTCCATCACTTTCCCCACTACTGAAGTAAGGCTTACTGGCCTATAGTTGCCCGACTCCTCCCTATTACCTTTCTTGTGAATGGGCACAACATTCGCTAACTTCCAATCTTCTGGGACTACTCTTGTTAACAATGATTGGTTAAATAAATCTGTTAATGGTTTTGCTAGTACACCACTAAGCTCTTTTAATTGCTTTGGGTGTATTCCGTCAGGTCCCATTGACTTATTTGTCTTTACTTTTGACAGTTGAAATAGAACCTCTTCCTCTGTAAACTCACGTGTAATAAATGACTCATTTATCCTTTTTCTTAACGGAGGTCCCTTTCCTTCATTTTCAGCTGTAAATACCGAACAAAAATATTCATTGAGGCAGTCAGCTAGACCTTTATCCTCATCTACATACCTTCCTTCTTTTGTTTTTAATCTAACTAATCCTTGTTTTACTTTCCTTTTCTTATTAATGTATCTAAAAAAAGTTGTGTCCCCCTTTTTTACTGACCGTGCTATTTTCTCTTTTGTGTGTGATTTGGAAGCTCTTATAACTTGCTTAGCCTCTTTCTGCCTAATCTTATAGGTCATTCTGTCTTCCTCACTCTGTTTTTTTTTATAATTACTAAATGCTAACTTTTTGTTTTTTACTATTTTGGCCACATCTGCGGAGTACCACAGTGGTTTCTTGAATTTTTTGCTTTTACTGACAAGCCTAATGCAATTTTCTGTTGCCTTCAGTAGTGCAGCTTTTAAATAATCCCATTTCTTTTGGACTCCATTTAAGTTGCTCCAGTCTGATAATGACTCCTTTACACATATTCTAATTTTAGAAAAGTCTTTTTTTCTAAAGTCTAAAACTTTTGTTTTTGTGTGGTGTGACTCAGTCACTGTTCTTATATTAAACCACACTGACTGATGATCACTGGATCCTAAACTTTCACCTACAGTAATATCTGATACCAAATCTCCATTTGTTAACACTAAATCTAGTATGGCCTCTTTACGAGTTGGCTCCTCAGTGACTTGTTTTAGAGACAATCCCAGTAGGGAGTTTAGAATATGTGTGCTTCTGGCACAAGTAGCTATTTTTGTTTTCCAATTCACATCAGGAAGATTAAAGTCACCCATGATGATAACTTCCCCCTTCATTGTCATTTTAGCTATTTATTCAACTAGTAGATTATCTAACTCTTCAATTTGTCCTGGGGGCCTATAAATCACACCTACACAAATTACTGTGTGATTACCAAATTCTAACGTAACCCAAATGGACTCTATGTTCGTCTCACTAACCTTTATTAGGCTAGATTTTATGCTATCCTTCACATACAGGGCCACCCCTCCCCCTTTCTTGCCTTCCCTGTCTTTTCTATATAAAGAGTACCCTGGTATTGCTATGTCCCAGTCATTTTTCTCATTATACCATGTCTCAGTAACAGCGACTAAATCTACACTATCAGTTGCCATTATTGCCACAAGTTCATGGATCTTATTCCCTAAACTGCGAGCATTTGTAGATATGACTCTAAGCTTATCATTTTTTTACACACTTGCTACAGGCACCTTCTGTCCTTGTTTTGGGGGACAATTGGATTGATGTTTTATCACCCTTTTGCCCCCCCCCCCTCCTAGTTTAAATACATCCTAACAAAACCTCTGAACTGCTCACTGAGAACATTTGTTCCCTTTTGAGAAAGATGCAAACCATCTTTTTTGTACAGTTTATTTCCATTCCAAACAGAGCTACCATGAGCAATAAAGCCAAATCCTTGCTCCCGACACCATTCACCAAGCCACAAGTTAAAGTCCCTAATACGCATCTGCCTGTCATTCTGAGTGTTATGCACAGGCAGAACTTCAGAGAATGACAGTGTGGAAGCAACCTGCCGTATATCATTGGCAAAAACACTAAAAACTTCCTTAACCTCTGAAACCTCATTGCAAGCCAAGTAATTTGTCCCTAAATGGACAAGTACATCCAATTCCCCTTCCTGCTTTGCTTGCTTAACAATATTACAGATACGTCTCCTGTCTCTGTGAGCAGTAGCTCCGGGAAGACACCTCACAAGACCACCATTATCCATCTCCACACCTCTTATGATGGAATCCCCCAACAACAACTGCTTTCTATTAGGCCTCACCATAGTCTTCAAGCCTCTCTGCACAACACCACTAGCCTCAGTGCCTCTCTGCACAACACCACTGGCCTCAGTGCCTCTCTGCACAACACCACTAGCCTCAGTGCCTCGCTGCACAACACCACTAGCCTCAGTGCCTCTCTGCACAACACCACTAGCCTCAGTGCCTCTGTCCACAACACCACTAGCCTCAGTGCCTCTCTGCACAACACCACTAGCCTCAATGCCTCTCTCAACAACACCACTAGCCTCAGTACCTCTCTCAACAACACCACTAGCCTCAGTGCCTCTCTGCACAACACCACTAGCCTCAGTGCCTCTCTGCACAACACCACTAGCCTCAGTGCCTCTCTGTACAACACCACTAGCCTCAGTGCCTCTCTGCACAACACCACTAGCCTCAGTACCAGGGGCGGGCTGGGAAGGGGGGCAGGGAGGCAATTGCCCCCCAGGCCGCCCTAAACCCAGGGCCGCCTACACCCAGCAAAAAAAGGAAAAATCTGAATCCCCTGCTTCTGGCTGAGGAGTCAGATTTTTCTTTTTTTTTAATTTCTTTTCTTTTTATTGTATAAAAGTTTTAACAATTGCATGTGAGGTACCCCAAAGGCAATCCTCCAGCACATTGAAACAGCCAGACACAAAGATATATGTTAAAACACGACAGAATAAACAAGCAAAAAAAAAAAAAAATAAATTATAACAAAAAAGACACACCATGACTATTGAAGGCATACATATGCTGGCAATATATTGTAATATAGACACTATGTAGAATTAAACACCGAAGGTTTCCACAAAGAAAGTGCAGTGTTTCCATTGAAAACCATCATACACATATGTATATTGCAATCGCGCTACATTTATCCACTGCCAACCGCTATCTGATGGAATTCGCACAAAGAATTTCCATGGTATAGCTGTTATATTGATAAACACAAAAAAAAAAAAAATGAAAAAAAAAAATAATAGTTTATACTACGAATAAATTACATTCTCTGAGACTCGATATGGGGGAAGCACAATCCGTTATCATATATTCTGTTTATTTGTCCAGGGTGACCATAGTTTGGCCACATCTCTAGTACCAAAAAAGGGGTTTGATTCCATCCTGTACTGATAATCTATTTGCTCCATAATATTGTGCCATATTAATGGGATAGAGGATTTCCAGGCCCTAGCTATACATATTTTAATGGCAAAAAATATATGGGTCAAAAGATATTTTTGATATTTATCTTGTGAAGGGAAACCAATATTAAAGAGAAAGAGTTGAGGGCTAATTTCTTTTATCTCCCTAAAAATAGAATTAATAAAGCCAAGCATTTGAGTTTTTATATTATTAAGACCCCGACACTCCCACCATATGTGATATATAGTACCCTCCTCGTTTCCACATCTCCAACAGTTCCTAGAATATACAGATGATATTTTATATAATCTAGCCGGTACCATATACCACCTATATATTATCTTTAAGTGTGTTTCATAGAGAGAGACGCTATGTATACAACGCTTAACTAGGAGTGTAGCATTGGTCCATTCCAAAAGTGGAAAGGATTCCCCAATATCTTGTTCCCATTTAACAAAGGAGGTAGCATGAGAATCTTGTTCCATTGATTCTAGCAATTTAGTAAATCTAGAGATCCCTCCCTTCTTTTTATATAATACAATAAGGGGATTAACATTGTGGTCCTTAAGTATGGTCCTAGATAATAGAAAATTCTTAATCCTTAGATATTGAAAGAGATCTCTAGGGGGAAGATTATACTTTTCTTGCAATTGTGTAAATGGGATGGGTTTAAGTCCATCCCACAAATCCGAGATCTTCACTATACCTAGGTGTGTCCAAGATTGGACATTTATATTATCCATTGTATACTGTAGGACCACTAATGGAACCCTATATAATAATTTATCTAGCTTCAATTTTTTATTTAGGATTTTGGAGGTATTGATCATATCTATCAATATACGATTCGAAAGATACTTGGTATCCAGATCACCCAAATTCAACATACCCATCCAAAAGAGAACGAACAGTTTATATCTAGGGCTATCCTCCTGTTCTAAAGTAAGCCACGATTTATATCCCTGTTCCATGTCTAGCCACTGTAAAAGATGAGTCGCCATACATGCTTCATGGATTTTATCTACATCTGGAAATGCTATTCCTCCCTTCTGATAGCTCCTTCGAAGAGTGTCAAAAGTTATCCTAGGTGGTTTATTTGCCCAAATACATTTGGAAATCATGATTTGAAAACGGTTAAGGATACCTTTCCCCAGTCTATAAGGAATTGCCCTAAGATAATAAACGAGTTTAGGTATCAGGAATGCCTTGATCATATTTAATCTTCCTATCCATGAGGACTCAATCTTCCTCCATTTGTCTACCAATTGTTGCAAATCTCTTAGTAATTTATCGTAATTTGTTTGTATCGTCCTCTCTATATCAAAAGATATTTTAATCCCCAAATAACCAATAGTGTCTTTTGCCCATAAGGTTTGGAAATGTGCAGTCAGATGATCTTTCTGAGCCTCAGATAAAAAAGAGGCTAAGATTTGAGTTTTTTTCATATTGACCTTATAGTTTGAGAAACTACTATAGATGGATATAACATCCAATACCGATGGAATTGAGACCATCGGATCCGTCAAGGTAAGGAGTACATCATCTGCAAAAAGGGAAACCTTGGTTTCCCCATTAAGAGACTTAACCCCCCTTATATTATTATCCTGTCTGATTAAGGTGGCCAAGGGTTCAATTGTAAGAATATATAGCAGGGGAGCCAAAGGGCAACCCTGTCTAGTACCATTTTTGACCTCAAAATGGTCAGACTCAACGAAAGAATTAATTATTTTAGCTGTAGAGCTCCTATATAACAACATAGTTTTTTGTCTAAACTGACCCTCTAAGCCGAATTGGCCCATGACAGAGTCGAGGAATCTCCAATTGACTCTGTCAAAGGCCTTCTCAGCATCGAGGGCCATAATGACAGATCCCCATTTATGCTCATTTATTCTATGTATTAAATTAAATATTCTACGTGTATTATCTGTAGTACCTCTCCCTCGCACAAATCCAGACTGATCAACATCAATCAGTTCTCCAATTACCTCTTTAAATCGATTGGACAAAATTTGAGAGAATAACTTTATATCCAAATTAATAAGAGTTATAGGTCTATAGTTAGTAATAAGTGTTGGGTCTTTCCCTATTTTGGGTATGGGAATAATTGAAGCCAATAACATCTCATTTGGGAAGGGGGTATCCGTGGACACCTTCGTAAACATCTCTAAAAGGATAGGGGAAATGAGTCTAGAAAAGGTTTTATAAAACATTGTTGAAAAGCCGTCTGGGCCTGGGGCCTTGTTCAATTTTAACTTACCTATTGCTTCGGTTATTTCTGATAGTGAAAATGGGGCATTCAGCATTTCCAACTTCCTATGGTTAATTTTTGGTAATCTAATACTACTCAGAAATGTATCCATTTCCTCTCTGCTCTTCCCTACCTCCTCCAGGTTATATAAGGATTTGTAAAATTCCGCAAATGCATTTACAATATCCTTTGGTGACACTAAATGTTTATCACCTAAGACAATTTTTTTTATAGATTTATCTTTGAGGTTATTTTTAATTTTATTAGAAAGGTCTTTGTTTATTTTGTTATTGTTATGGTACCATCTTTGTTTAAGGAATAGTATATTTTTATTGACCATATCGTAAATTCTCTCTTTAATAGTTTCCCTTAATTTAGCTATTTCTTTGATTAAGTCTTTATTCATCATATCTTTATTTAGACGTTCCTGATTTGCCAAGTTTATTTGTAACGGATCACCTGGCACCCCGACTGAGTACCTCCGCTAATGGATGCTCCTAGCGCTTCCTGAGGACTCCAAGCACTCTGGCAGACACCACAATCACCGAATCCGAGAAACCTTTAAATTCTCCCAAGCATATGAATGCTGTAGACCATTGAATAGGAACCATACGAATAGGCTTGTACTCCTAGCAGTCAACTGGAACAGCATACATTAAATCCTTCCCCCAATAATGAGACGACACATCACTTTGAGGGTAAAACAGGAACTCTGGACTGGCTCATCCAGCCTGGCTTTTATTTCCAACTCACACATACAGGCCACACCCAGGGGGAGGCATGAAAGAACCAATGACATAGATGTTACCTCCCACACATCCCCTCCCCTTAGTGTGACACATAATACCATTATGCATACAGTGTAAAATATACTTTTACACAACTTTCATAACTTTAAAACCATACATCACATTCACATAAAAATACATATCCACAATCAATCCATTCAGGGGAACAACATATTAAAAAATGGCATGAATCCGACTAGGGGTTCAAAAGTTACTAAAAGTATCTTTTGTTCCTTTCTGGCTGGCAGAAAAACATCCCCACAATGCACCCTGGTTTCCTCCCTTCTGCCCTGGAGTTAATTGGAGAAGTAATCCAATTACACAGGACTAAAGGCAGACTCCATTAACCACATGGTTGCAAAACGACATAAAACACTTTAAAATACATAAAGTCACATTTACACATAACACACAGACATTTCACCTATCCCCAGATAGCTGGGATCTGCACGCACAAAACTACCGAATAGCGCGCAGATCCTACTCACACAGTACAATTGCCATGGAGCTAAAGTCTTTCCCATAGTCTTTCATTATATGAATAGGCTCCATGGTATGGCTATCTGGGGTATCACATTCCCATAAAGTCTGGTCCATAGTCCAAAGGCAAGAGGCGGGCAATCAGCCCCCTCCAAGGACACGTGGCGAGGTCGGTTTCGCCACACTTCTCCCCTTTACCCCCCAGACTAACAGGGTACTTGACCTCCTGCCGGTCAGTGCCCTTGTTAGTCCAGCAGCCCACCCACAAGACAGAAACAGCAGAGCAGCCCACCCACAATAAACAGTTACTACACCTGGGTGAGGGAGAATCTTGTCCAGGTTCAGGTGCCTCACCACGGCTGTGTGGGGGACTGGTAGGCTGCCATGGTAGGTTGCTGAGGGGGCAGAGACCAGCGGTACTCTGTCCTGTTGCCAGCACTACCACGGGAGTAGTCTGGTTGGAGCCTGGTTGCTGGAGACCGACTGTCTCCCCTTTAAATACACCGCTCTGCTGCTGGAGACCGACTGTCTCCCCTTGAGTTACACCGCTCTGCTGCTGGAGACCGACTGTCTCCCCTTGAGTTACACAGCTCTGCTGCTGGAGACCGACTGTCTCCCCTTTAGTTACACAGCTCTGCTGCTGGAGACAGACTGTCTCCCCTTTGGCTAAACAGCCCTGTTGTGGGGGGGCAGGACCGACCGTCCCTACCCCCTGTGCTGGAAGTGCAGAGACCACGGTCCCATCTGCACAGGTGTGGGGCTTACAGTCTCCCCCTGGTACATTAAGCTGCCGCTGGGGAGAGGTGGTAACCAGCTCCTCTCCCATTAGAACACTCTGCCGCTGGGGAATGGAGACTGGGCTCTCTATTCCCTGTACATTAATGATCCGCCGCTGGGGAGAGGTGGTAACAATCTCCTCTCCCATGCATACTTCCCGTCTCTGCGGACGGGGACCGACTGTCTCTCCTCCCAGCACAGAGTCCTGCTGTGGGGGAAAGGGGGCTGGGCTCTCTATTCCCTGCTGGATACTCTGCCGCTGGGGAATGGAGACCGGGCTCCCAATTCCCAACAAATCACACTGCCGCTGGGGAGGGAGGACGGCTCCTTCAGCTCCCTGTAACTTGGGCGCAGAGACCACGGTCCCATCTGCGCTGGTGTGGGGCTTACGGTCTCCCCTTGGTGGGTTAGGCTGCCGCTGGAGAGAGGGTGTAACAAGCTCCTCTCTCTGAACTGTAACCTGCCGCTGGGGATCTGGGCCGACTGCCCAGCATCCCTGTAGGGCCGGTAGAGAGACCGCAGTCCCATCTCCACCTGCCATCTGTGGGTCTTCCCAGGACCAATCCGTGAGGCCCCTCAACATTTGTGAGTAAGGGCCACCTGCTTCCGCACCTGGCAACTCTGGCTGCTGCTGGGGATCTGGGCCGGCTGCCCAGCATCCCGGTGGGCCCGGTGGAGAGACCTTGGTCCCATCTCTACCTGCCTGTTGTGGTTCCTCACAGGACCAGTCTATGAGGACCCCCACTTCGGGTTCCTCCCGCCGCCTCAGGGAAAGACGGCTAACCTCCTCGGATGCAGCCTCTACTCGGCTGCTGTAACGCTCCTGCTGCTGAGCATACTTCCTCTCTTTCGCCAGCCGGAATTCTCGGTCCAACCTTGTGTTTCGCTCGGCCATGACCTGGTTCCAGATCACCCGGCGTGTCTCCATGGGGATATCATCCCCATACTCAGCCACTCGCTGCCTCACCTCGGCCAGCCAATCATCTCCAGAGCCAGAACCTTCCATACTTGTCTGCTCCCAGGGGCGCTGCACGACTGCTAGCGTTGCCCTCAATTTGTAAATCCAAACGTACTGTGTCTCCGAGCTGCTTTACCTCGCACTAGGACGCCATCCCACCGCTTGCCACCAATGTAACGGATCACCTGGCACCCCGACTGAGTACCTCCGTTAATGGATGCTCCTAGCGCTTCCTGAGGACTCCAAGCACTCTGGCAGACACCACAATCACCGAATCCGAGAAACCTTTAAATTCTCCCAAGCATATGAATGCTGTAGACCATTGAATAGGAACCATACGAATAGGCTTGTACTCCTAGCAGTCAACTGGAACAGCATACATTAAATCCTTCCCCCAATAATGAGACGACACATCACTTTGAGGGTAAAACAGGAACTCTGGACTGGCTCATCCAGCCTGGCTTTTATTTCCAACTCACACATACAGGCCACACCCAGGGGGAGGCATGAAAGAACCAATGACATAGATGTTACCTCCCACACATCCCCTCCCCTTAGTGTGACACATAATCCCATTATGCATACAGTGTAAAATATACTTTTACACAACTTTCATAACTTTAAAACCATACATCACATTCACATAAAAATACATATCCACAATCAATCCATTCAGGGGAACAACATATTAAAAAATGGCATGAATCCGACTAGGGGTTCAAAAGTTACTAAAAGTATCTTTTGTTCCTTTCTGGCTGGCAGAAAAACATCCCCACAATGCACCCTGGTTTCCTCCCTTCTGCCCTGGAGTTAATTGGAGAAGTAATCCAATTACACAGGACTAAAGGCAGACTCCATTAACCACATGGTTGCAAAACGACATAAAACACTTTAAAATACATAAAGTCACATTTACACATAACACACAGACATTTCACCTATCCCCAGATAGCTGGGATCTGCACGCACAAAACTACCGAATAGCGCGCAGATCCTACTCACACAGTACAATTGCCATGGAGCTAAAGTCTTTCCCATAGTCTTTCATTATATGAATAGGCTCCATGGTATGGCTATCTGGGGTATCACATTCCCATAAAGTCTGGTCCATAGTCCAAAGGCAAGAGGCGGGCAATCAGCCCCCTCCAAGGACACGTGGCGAGGTCGGTTTCGCCACATTATTCTTAACTCTTGCAGAGATTCTGCCTTCTTCCTTTTAGATTCAGAGCCAAGTTTAATCAATAGTCCCCTTATATAGCTTTTAAGGGTACACCATACCATTGCCGTAGAAACTTCCCCATTATCGTTGGTAATCAAAAAGTTTTCAATTTCGGATGACAAAAGGTCAATGTTGCACTCTGATTTCAAGAGGCTTTCGTTAAGTCTCCACCTTGTCCTTGGTCTAAGACCACCTTTTAGCTTAACCTTAATGAATACTGGTGCATGATCTGATACAACTATTAATCCAATATTGGATTTAATAATAGAACTTAGAAACCCGGCTTTCACCAGAAACATATCAATTCGAGAATAGGTCTGATGGACATTCGAAAAAAAGGTATAGTCTCTCTCACTAGGATTCAAAGTCCTCCAACAGTCAAATAGAGAGTTCCTATCTAGAAATTTAGAAAAATCTGAAACATAGGTATTTACAGATTTATAATCTCTAACATTTTTATGGCTTTTATCCCGTGCTGGGTCCAATACACAATTGAAGTCTCCCCCAATTATGATGTTACCACATGCTAGTTCATCAACCTTTTCCATAAGTTTATCCAAAAAGTCCCCTGGGCACGAATTTGGTGCGTAGATATTAACCAAAGTATATATAATACCATTAATTTTTGCAATGAGTATTACGTATCTTCCCATTGGATCCCCAGTTCGATGTATCATTTCAGAATTAATTCTGCTAGAGATTATGATAGCCGTGCCTCTTTTTTTTTTTTCAACGGGAATTTCTTAAACTTCCAGAGTCTCTCTGGGGGATTTATCCAGTGTGTCTCCTGAATAAAAGCAATGTCAATATCGTTTTCATTTAGAAATTTATAGACCGCTCCCCTTTTCTGTGGTGAATTCAAACCCTGGACATTCCATGATATCACATTAAGTGCCATCATAACGCCTATTGTCCTGGTTACCCCCCAAATCGAGTCTCAGAAAAGGAAAAAGGAAAAAACAAAAACAAAAGAAAAAACAAAAACAAAAAAATACAAATTTACAATATAAAGTACAAAGAACATAAAAAATACTTCAAGAGAGGGAACAAACCCCCTCTTGGTAATCCAGTGGGGAAACGTATATATATATATATAGATACATACATATATAAGAAGCCCCCTGAACAAGACCTGCCTATAATTGCAGGAATAGAGACCCTAGCGAGAGGAGGAAGGCCTCCAAACTCTTCAGAGACCAGACGGCATTCCGAGTTTCTTCCGAGTCAGATTTTTCAACTTACCTCACTCTTCCTGCAGTCTGCAGTCAGTGGAGTCGGCCGGCCTCTCCTGATGATGTCAGGAGGAGGGGGCGTGACTTCCACTGCTCTTCTCACAGGACCGCTGGGGAGTCTGGGAGAAGAGCAGAGGAAGTCACGGCCCCTCCTCCTGACATCATCAGGAGTGGACGACTTCACTGGCTGCTGCTGGTTGCTGCTCCTGTAGGCTGCTGTCCACCCCTCCCTGGCCTAAGGTAAGACTCAGGAAAGGGGGAAATACACTTTAGTGTTTTTTTTATTCCCCTCCTCAGCCCTGTCCCCTCCTCAGTCCCTGTCCCCTTAGTCAGCCCCTGTCCTCTCCTCAGCCCCTGTCCCCTAGCTCAGCCCCTGTCACCCTTCCTCAGCCCTGTACCCCCTCCTCAGCCCCTGTCCCCACCTCAGCCCCTGTCCACACCTCAGCCCCTGTCCCCACCTCAGCCCCTGTCCCCACCTCCCCTTCGTCAGCCCCTGTTCCCTTAGTCAGCTCCTACCTCAGCCCCTGTCCCCCTCCTCAGCCCCTGTCCCCCTCCTCAGCCCCTGTCCCCTTAGTCAGCCCCTGTCCCCTTGATCAGCCCCTGTCCCCTTGATCAGCCCCTGTCCCCTTGGTCAGCCCCTGTCCCACCCTTTCCCTGCTCCTTTCCCCCCTCTCAGCTCCAGCCCCCTTCCCCAGCCCCATGCCCCACACCACAGCCCCATAACATCTCCACTACAGCTCCTCTCCCCCAATTGCAACCCATATTACCCACACCACAGCCCCTTTCCCAAATTGTAGCCATCAACTTGCTTCAGCCCCTATCCCCCCGTACATTTCCTAAACCCCCAATTACAGCTTATACCCTCCACTACCACCCCCTGTCCCCCACTACAGCCCTGTCCCCTTACTCAGCCCCTGTCCACTGGTTTTAAAAGTGTAAAGTTTGGGTGTGTGTGTATGAGTATGTCTATGTGTGTCAGTATGTCAGTATGTCAGTATGTCTGTGTGTGTGTGTGCGTCAGTATGTCTGTGTGTGTGTGCGCATCAGTATGTCTGTGTGTGTGCATCAGTATGTCTGTCTGTGTGTGTGTCAGTATGTCTGTCTATGTGTGTGCAACTATGTCTGTCTATGTGTGTGCAAGTATGTCTCTGTGTGTGTGCCAGTTTGTCTGTGTGTGTGTCAGCCAGTATGCCTGTGTGTGTGTGTCAGTATGCCTGTAACAGTGTGTCTTTCTGTGTGTCTGTGTGAGTACCAGTATGTATCTCTGTGTGTGTGTCAGTATGTCTGTGTGCAAGTATGTCTCTGTGTGTGTGCCAATTTGTCTGTGTCAGCCAGTATGCCTGTGTGTGTCAGTATGTCTCTGTCTGAGTCAGTATGCCTGTAACAATGTGTCTTTCTGTGTGTGTCTGTGTGCCTGTCAGTGAGTGTGTGCGTGTGCCTGTCAGTGAGTGTGTGTTTTTTAGTGTGCCAAATCAGCAAGTATGTGTGCCTGTCATTGATTGTCTGTTTAGGTGACTGCTTCCCCCCCCCCCCCCCCCCCCCCCACACACACACACACTTTCAATCACATGGGAAAGGTGTTTTTACTCTCCTCTTGATGCAATGGGCCACTTGACTGGATTTGCCCCCCAGGCCTAAATCTGCCAGCCCTCCCCTGCTCAGTACCTCTCTCCACAACACCACTATCCTCAGTGCCTGTCTCCATGACACCATTACACTCTGAAAGTGCAGAAAATGAATTATGTAGAACAACAGACTGTGCAATATGCCTTTTATCCACAACTCTAAGTCTACCAGATCCTACAGTAATCCATCTGCCATTCTTAGTATGTCTCTGTGGCAGTGGGTTTGCAACAGTTCCAGCCTGAGTTTGTTTACCAGATAATTTACAAATCTCAGACTTCAAAAATACAATCTCTTGCCGCAAGATAGAGAACTGTCTACAGATTAGACAACAACCAAACCTCCAAAAAATGGAACGCAAAACAAATGCATAGCAACTATTACACTGAACTAAGTCTGCCATTCCAATGAGGTGAATAATTTAAATCAAACAAATCTTAACTTTTTATTTACCCTCCTGAATACCTCAGATTACCTCCAGTTTATCTCCAGAATATCTCCAACCACACACACTTAGAAGCAACACTCTCCAGAATATCTCCAACTACACACTTAGAAGAAACACTCTCCAGAATATCTCCAACTACACACTTAGAAGCAACACTTAGATGAAGCAACCAAGCTCTATACATTAGGTTCTAGAACTGTCACATTTAAGTTATCTACCAACTCAAGGTCAAACACAATTCACAAAGTCCAATACTAAAAAGCTAGATTTAAATATAATTTTGTGAAGATGCGAAAGCCTCTTTGCCATCACATATTGGGTTATTTTAGAAATATTTCATTTAAATAAGCAGTGCTAAGACGTACGTTTAGAAATCGGATCTGGTTAACCATTTAACAAGGAGATCAATGAAATGTGTGTAATTGCAGCAGGAGATTACATGGACAGCAGCCAAGGCCAGTTAAACAGTTGAATGTGAAAATGTGATTCATTTTGACAGAACAGGAGCATTGCTTCCTTTGTGCATATAATCCTCTTAGCCCTGTGAGCTGTTGCTGTTTTTTTCCTTAGAACGCGACTGTCTTGCACTATTACCGCGTTAATCTCCTTGTGCATGATGTACATAAAGATATTGCTGTAAGCTGCTATTTACAACGACTTTGAAAAGGAACCTATTTGAGAAAAGTGTTTGATAGTCTCTTAGAGACCATCGTATAAGGCTCCCTGCTTAAGAATACATTTATTTTGTTTCCATCTGCCACACACATAATCACACGTGGTATTGAATATGTTTATAAATAAGATCAGATGTGTTTTTAGTACCCCCCACATCTTCCTCATTATACATGTCAAGGAGAATCGAGCATGGTTTTTCCATGGGTAAGAGACTGAGTATGGGTTTCTTCCTAAACTGCTATTTATAAATGAATTGGGAATTTGAGGAGAACCTATCATTCCTTTAAAGTCTGTATTTCAGATGAAAGAGATGGTTTTGTTCAGCAGAAAGTGATTCAGTGTGCCATAACGTGATGTAGACTAAATTTGTCAACAGTCGTTACAAAAAGCTGGTTGTAGGATTAAAGATATCTTCGAAAAAAAGTCAAATGAAAGGAATTACAGTATTAGCTTGGAGATATGCTTCCCACAAAATTCTCCATGGCCAACCAACAAAATTAATATGTCAGCCATGCAATAAACATGAATAATGTGAATTTATTTCAGTGGCAGGAAATGTATAACTTGTTGTCTGTTGCAGAGAGGTACGACTAATTAGACTAGGCAGCGTAATGAAAAGGACAAAGATAGGAGAAGGATGGCAAGAAATAATGGAGCAGAGAAGCAAAAAGATCGAGAAAGTAATGTACGCTTTGAAGTTGGAGGTTAGAAGATGGAAGGGTAATATCAGTAAGTATACACATGTATATTTAATTGCAGTAGACACA
Organism: Pelobates fuscus; assembly: GCF_036172605.1. NCBI lineage: Eukaryota > Metazoa > Chordata > Amphibia > Anura > Pelobatidae > Pelobates > Pelobates fuscus. The sequence goes on along the minus strand of NC_086321.1, from coordinate 40,989,073 downwards.
TGCTCAAGGCTATTAAAGAATGTTTAAGAATTTCATTAACCTATCGGAACGGTCACATTCTGCTCCCAATGTTAGGCTAATCTCTGGAAGGCAGAAATGCATGAGACAAAAAAAAAAAAGAACAAAATAAAGGAAACATGAGGGACAGATGGGGCAATACTAGTACTACACCCAGTAAGCCTTGATAGTGTTTTTACATTTCAGACAATGTAGGTGTCATGACTACTCTACAAACAGTTCACTTCAGCTTTTACATATATGTTTATATTCACACATCTGTGTGGGTTTTTGTTTGTGAGCTGTTATATTATAGCTCTATATTTGTGTGACATGGTGTCTAGATGTTGACTGTCTTTCCCAGCCAGCCAACCACTAGATGTTGCTATTTTGTATGGCTGTGCTATTTATTTGAAACTATAGCACTAGTGCTGCTATTTTCATTAATGTACAGTTGCAAGAAAAAGTATGTGAACCCTTTGGAATGATATGGATTTCTGCACAAATTGGTCATAAAATGTGATCTGATCATCATCTAAGTCACAACAATAGACAATCACAGTCTGCTTAAACTAATAACACACAAAGAATGAGATGTTGCCATGTTTTTATTAAACAATCCATGTAAACATTCACAGTGCAGGTGGAAAAAGTATGTGAACCCCTAGACTAATGACATCTCCAAGAGATAATTGGAGTGAGATGTCAGCCAACTGGCGCCCAATCAATGAGATGAGATTGGAGGTGTTGGTTACAGCTGCCCTGCCCTATAAAAAACACACACCAGTTCTGGATTTGCTTTTCACAAGAAGCATTGCCTGATGTGAATGATGCCTCGCACAAAAGAGCTCTCAGAAGACCTACGATTAAGAATTGTTGATTTGCATAAAGCTGGAAAGGGTTATAAAAGTATCTCCAAAAGCCTTGCTGTTCATCAGTCCACGGTAAGACAAATTGTCTGTAAATGGAGAAAGTTCAGCATCCCTGCTACTCTCCCTAGGAGTGGCCGTCCTGTAAAGATGACTGCAAGAGCACAGCGCAGACTGCTCAATGAGGTGAAGAAGAGTCCTAGACTGTCAGCTAAAGACTTTCAAAAGTCACTGGCAAATGCCAACATCCCTGTTAGCGAATCTACAATACGTAAAACACTAAACAAGAATGGATTTCATGGGAGGATACCACAGAGGAAGCCACTGCTGTCCAAACAAAACATTGCTAAACGTTTACAGTTTGCACAAGAGCACCTGGATGTTCCACAGCAGTACTGGCAAAATATTCTGTGGACAGATGAAACCAAAGTTGAGTTGTTTGGAAGAAACACACAACACAATGTGTGGCAAAAAAGGGGCACAGCACACCAACATCAAAACCTCATCCCAACTGTGAAGTATGGTGGTGGGGGCATCATGGTTTGGGGCTGCTTTGCTGCATCAGGGCCTGGACGGATTGCTATCATCGAAGGAAAAATTAATTCCCAAGTTTATCAAGACATTTTGCAGGAGAACTTAAGGCCATCTGTCTACCAGCTGAAGCTCAACAGAAGATGGGTGTTGCAACAGGACAATAACCCAAAGCATAGAAGTAAATCAACAAAAGAATGGCTTAAACAGAAGAAAATATGCCTTCTAAAGTGGCCCAGTCAGAGTCCTGACCTCAACCCGACTGAGATGCTGTGGCATGACCTCAAGAAAGCGATTCACACCAGACATCCCAAGAATATTGCTGAACTGAAACAGTTCTGTAAAGAGAAACGGTCAATAATTACTCCTGACCGTTGTGTACGTCTGATCTGCAACTACAGGAAACGTTTGGTTGAAGTTATTGCTGCCAAAGTAGGTTCAACCAGTTATTAAATCCAAGGGTTCACATACTTTTTCCACCTGCACTGTGAATGTTTACATGGTGTGTTCAATAAAAACATGGCAGCATTTCATTCTTTGTGTGTTATTAGTTTAAGCAGACTGTGATTGTCTATTGGTGTGACTTAGATGATGATCAGATCACATTTTATGACCAATTTGTACAGAAATCCATATCATTCCAAAGGGTTCACATACTTTTTCTTGCAACTGTATGTCAGAAACTGTGACTGCCGAGGACAATTACAACAGATTTTGCCATTTGCCATTTACAAGAAAAGTATCACCCGAGAAATGTCCTACTATATTTTTTTTACATATAGAATTTTTATATATAGAATATATAGAATTATGCTAAATTAGGTATTTTTATTTAAATATTACACTTGTATAGGTTTTCATAAACAATACAGTTGAGCAAGATCATTAAATACCATTGTTGAAATTAGTATATTAAACAGGGATGAGATGAAAAGCTTTAGTCTTGGCTTGGTCTACAAGGGAGGCCAATTGGGAAATAATTTGGTGACAGAGATAAAGTTGGTTCCTTTTTTTTTTTATATATATATAAATGACAGAGAAAAAACAAAGGATGGGAAGTGTACCACCCTTAAAATGTCATGTTCTTCCTAGTGTAGACCCTGTAGATATTGATATAACTTAATATTTATATTAATATTTATATTAAGTAGATATTAGTAGATATCTTACAACTTAAGATATTTTCTATGTTTCCAGGCTCTATAAACAAAATTTGGAAGATTGCCATAATCTACCTTCTATAAGAAATACATATCCAATTTCTTTAGCTGTGATGAATGTGCCATATCCCCTTTATCTCAGTTGTGAGAAATTTGCCATTTATTTACATGTGACCAATTAACTAGCTCTCTAGTTCTGACCAGGTTTTCCTTGTAGACTTGCATTGCAGCATTAACTTGAAGATGGATCTTGAGTTGTGAAGCACGTTGTGAGCTATGTGGAAGACAGATGGGGAAGAGCTTGAATTAAAGTTATGATGTACAATGATCTGGTACAGAAGTCAATATTATGAGATAAATCAGACATGATCTGCTATTATTTTGATTTATGTCATAGTGACCCCCATAGGTTTTAATGCAGGGGTGGGCGAAGTAGGAATAGTTATTTATTTATTACAAGAAGGGAGCTGGTAGCGCTGCCGACTCCCATCTTGCTTTTTTTTTTTTTTGCGCCTGTGCAAAGCTGTTTTCGTCCTATTGGACGAAAAAAATAATTTAAAAAAAATTTCATTCAAAAACTAATGGTTTGCGGGCGAAATTCGGGATTGACGAAATACATTTCTATTTTGTACAAAGCCATTCATACGAAACAAAAATTTCACTGGTGCCCACACAGACAACCAGGGGTTATAACCCAGAATCCTCCATACCTTAGAGCCCAAACGCGGGAACAGGGATGGGGGGGTTCTATCCCTTTGTCTCCCAAATATGGAAAGCCTGCCACTAAGGCTAGGGGTCTCCCACCCAAGTTGACAGGGGGTCTACTTCCCATGAGCCTCTGTGCCTGGGAGTCAAGGTGCGGGAAAAGAGATTGTCTCTTTGTCTCCCAGGCAGAAAAAAGCCCGCCAAACTAGCCAGGGTCCCAAAAGTGTCCAAGATCATGGACTTTCACAGTGGTACTTCCCTCGACTATTATTCATTTGCGAGGTCCCAGTGTGAAACTCAGACAAGGATAGCGTCTCCTCTTGGGGTATGCATGCTCCTCCTGGCTGGCGTTTGTCTGTACGAATGACGGCCACCCAGGGGAGCAGTCATTAATTACTTCCCTTGCAGTTTCACACACCTATGTTGCAAGTGCGAATGTTCTGACTAATTGGTGGGAACATTCTAATGGGGCACTTGGGAGGTCCTCCTACGGGAGATGATTGAGTCGGGAAACAATCCACCAAGGCTCCCCTGGCTGGCATTCGTCTGTACAAATGACGGCCACCCAGTGGAGCCGTCATTAATTGTTTCCCTTGCGGTTTGTGGTTTCACACTTCTGTTGCCAGCTGTGAACATTCTAACCTAGCATTCTAAATGGAGGTAAGAGGTGGATTCACTTCGTGAGAGCACTCCACGAACAGGCAGCGGTTCCGCCACAAGTGAAATCCATAATCAGTGAGCAAGAACTAGTACTATAGCCAACAATGGCAGTTAAAGATGTAATAATAAGGAATGTGTAATATGTGAATTTCCAGACCACAGAGCAATACATCTGTGTTCCTCTAGAATGCCAAAGAATTGTTTTGAAAGAGTTTTAATCCAGTGGGTGCTACACATGCCTCCTCTCATATACTACTGTAGCAAGGGGCTGTCCCTGGCTATGCACACCAATAGGAAACAAAAGTAATGGCACCAGAATTGGCCCGGAACACCAGAGAGGAACAGAAAAGGAAGGTATCATGACCGTAGTGTTTTTATGCTTAATTAGATTGATGTGTGGATGTGTGTATGTATATATAAGGCGTTTTCATCCACACTTTTTTCCCCACCACAACTCTGTTGGTATATACTTTACAAGTAACGCCAAGGCTCCATTGCAACCCAGTAACCAATCTCATGCTGATGAATTGCATTAACAATGAAACAGCTGTCCATGAGTGGTTCACTGGCTTTGCTCCTCTTCCTGAGTTGTATACAGCAGACACATATTCCAAGGAAGTGGAATTATGAGGCATAAATGCTGTTCTTTGTTGAGCTCATTTGCATAGGCCTATCCAGAATCCCTTGCAGTAGTGAGAGCACTGTTAAAGTGAGATTTCTGTCTTATGGCTTGATTGATGTGTGTATTTGTGTTTAGCAATGTAATATATATATATATATATATATATATATATATATATATATAGTAAGCAGCAACTCAGGTGTAAACCAATATAAAGTGTAAGCAGCTAAATTTCCTCAGGTGTAAACCAATATGAACCAAAAATAAACCAAAAGGTTAAAGGGATCGCGTTATGCTGATGAGACCACAAGGTTGAAACTGCAGTTCATGGCTGGTTTCTGATTACTGGTCCTTTTGGATCATATTTTATGTTTTGGTTTAAAAAGAAAGGTGTGTTAACAAGTGTCTATTGCGAAGGGTAGTATGAAGCACAATACCTGTCTGTGCTCATTTGCAAGGAAACATAATTTCTTGAATGTCTGTACCAAGGAGGACACCTCAAAGTCCAACTTGACATATACAGGTGAAGCAAAAAAAATAAATAAAAAATATACATAATACAGATTTTAATATGATTTAATAAAACTTTTGGATTTTAAAAGACCGGTGAGCAGCTACTATTTGGCATTTCTTTGTATCTTTGGAGTCCAGGCTTTGGCACCCGGCTAATGAGGAATGACTAAGCGTGAGTGCATGGGATTTTTTCTATATTTATATATATATATATACATTGGATTGAGTCCATTACACAAGATAACAAAAAGATAGACAATATGCCAAAATAACCAGAGTGTTGTAGTATGCAATGATACCTTTTCTATTGGACTAACATAATTATTGAAATACATTCTTTCGAGAGTTATCCTCTCTCCTTCAAGTCTTAAGCAATACTGATCAATATGACAGAGTATTGATCAGTATTGCTTAAGACCTGAGGAAGAGACGATAACTCTTTAAACCCCTTAAGGCTTGAACTATAAATATTAAATTAGTCCAATAAAAAAGGTATCATTGCATACTGCAATATTCTGGTTATATTGGACTCATATAATATATATTTTCATCATGTTTACTATTTTACCTACAGGCTATAACTAAATTTCAGCTCAATAGAACATGTACCTATAAAAGAATACAATGAAATAAAAAATATTTTTGAAAATGCAAACCCCCCAAACGTAAAAGCAAAATAGTTAAAGAAAATACAGTAATATTCAGCATTTAGTAATGACAGCTCCATCATGGAGCCAGTATTTTAAATATGAGCTTTTGTGTAATTCATAAAATAGTACTTTTACCCAATAACATGAGAGCAGCCAAAATTAAAACCACATGTACATACATAAACATAAGTGGCTTTGCTCTATGAAGTAGTGTGATAAAAATAAGGCTAGCCCACAGAATAATAACCCTATCCTCTTGTGTATCAATCAGATAGAGTCAGACAAATAATAATTGTGGGTGGCCACCCAATAAGCAGAAATGGATCCAGATACTTTACAGCGTTGGCCCACGTGTTATACACGAGATACGATTACATTTTAAAACATAATATGGAGGTGGAACGTATATTTCACTCACAATATCACCCACTCTCACGGACCTCTGTATGAGTATCACTACTGATCTTTCTGTTTTACTTTCTTTTTCAAGTGTTTAATGACTGACGTTTTTTTTTTACTAAAGTGAGAATTCAAAGGGAATTCCAAATTTAAGATCAGAGAAGCCAGACTGAAAGCATAGCATTTTTTCCATTTAGGCCTTAAAGGAACACTAAAGCGTTAGGAATACAAACCTGTGTTCCAAATGCTATAGTGTCTTATTGCCTGATTTGGGTTAGCCTTTCCCCCCTTTTCAGAAATAAAAAATGAAAAATCAAGCGTTTTACTTATCTCTTGTGCCTCCTCCCACGTCGTCATTCGGCTCTCTTGCTGATGGTCCAATCCAATTCTCCTCATAGAGGTGCTGTGTGTACACCCACGTGTTTCTCACAGAAAAGCTTTGCATTCAGTGCTCTCCTATGAGCTGCATTTGATCATAGGAATGAGTTTCACTCTTGTCATTCTAAAGCAGGGGTCCTCAAACTGCGGCCCTCCAGATGTTGCTGAACTACAACTCCCATAATTCTTTGAATTACATAGATAGACAGAGAATCATGGGAGTTGCAGTTCAGCAACATCTGGGGGGCCGCAGTTTGAGGACCCCCGTTCTAAAGGAAATACCTTACTGTCAGCGACTACAGGGATGTTTAACAAATATATAAATAAGTGTGAGTGTAGTGGCGCTTAGTGAACTAATAATTTAAAAATAGTAAATTTGTATAATTAAAATGTAGCTGTGGCACTCAGTGGATACTCCTTAAATCACACAATCAATAGTACAACTAAAAACAAAAATGTACTGAAAAATGTGTGATGACCCTATCACACAAAACACTAAAGTGAGAATGCAACACTAAAAATATGCTATAACTTATCCCTAAGTGCAAATTGACGCAGTCAGTACATATGCAATGCAAAAGAAGACAAAACAACGCAATAGTGCAATATTGTCTATATTCAATATAGTGCAAAATACGTGAGCATAGAATATAGTATAACCTCACACTGCGAGAAGATAGGAATCTGATTAGCCAAAGATGGAAACCCCATCCCCTTAAAAGGGGAAACCTTGGAAGAGACTGATATCAATTAAAAAATACCCAAAAAATACCGAAACATCTCAAACACAGGACAGGGCAGTGCTTTTTTTCTATATGTATCTTCATTTCTTTTTATTCAATTTGTTTTGAAACAAGTTGTTATTCTTCAATTCTAAGTAATATGATTTAGATACCTACCACAAGTGACTCCTGCCTGGTACTTCGTATACTGGGTCCCAAAGAGGGCTTGGCCACTCTATATTTCGGATATCCACTTAGGCAGATGGCAGGTGCCTACTCTGACAAAATATACTGTGTCCGTAGGGCAAGAACGGAGGTGGGCAGCTAGGGAGCTTTTTGCTCTTCTTTCACTGCTCGCACGCCATGTGGTGATGCCAGTGTTCCGTCACATTCAGTTTTCTATCAGAATGCATTTCCCCTCAAACTGCAGCAATCATTGGAACTCATCCTCCCTCTCGGGATCGTTGAGTCTGAAAAGGCTGCTTGTCGTTGTCCTGCAAGGTAAGTAAGCTTGCTGTCACACTAAACTTACATTTAGGCTGTCACTGCAGCACTGGGACACAGGGAATTTGGGGATAAGGTGAGGGTTCAAATTAGGGTTAGGAACTAATTTAGCCTCACTCAATTCTTATTCTAGCCCTAACCCTAGAAGTGAGGATGAAAGTATCTGTACACATATATTGTACATTTCAATTATTTTTCACAGCTGTCAGTAATCTATGAATAAGAAAAAAAATACTCCCTAAGTCTAAGCCTAATTGTAACCATACACAGAATCACACTCAGTCAACCCCAGCACAATCACGCTCAACCACCACACACCCAACTCAAGTGTATTGCTTAGGGGGAACAAGGAGGAACAATAAGGTCCTTCTTTCATTCTTGCACTGCTTCAGTCTTTAATTCGTAGTTACACCTACAGTCTATACAATTGCTTTATGTCTAAAAATGTCTAAAAAAAAGTTAACACAATTAACACAATAGTGACAGAATAAAATATAATGAAGCAAATTCAGGTTTGTATTTTTTGTACTCAGCATACACATTCATATTATATACAATTTTTTATGTGTGAGGATTTTGATAAATATCAGATTAAAATAAAATATAAAGGGCTTCTAGGAGATGAAATTTAATGTAAATGTACACTTGGTAGCTACCTTCTCAGCTCAGCTTCTAATACCAGCTAGAAGATATACTGCCATCTATATGGACTTAGGTACATCTTTTATTTGAATGATAAAGGAGAAAAAAAAATCCTCTATAAATGAGAATAACTAGCATATGTATATATTTCTTTAAAAACCTTTGTAAATATATAGTCCATTTATTTACATGCTGACTGCACATATAGTAAAGTAGTTTCTGTGCTTATTCGTCTAGTGAGCTTGTCATATCTTTCTTTTCTTTTTTATTGTGGTTTTCTAGACTAATATAGGAACCGAGTGACAGTTCTGATGGCAATGCACTGACAATGTAGCAGGGTGTCACTGTCATGGGTGATAGGGACCTTGCTTGGTGATTTGCTCCCATGCTGGGCAACCTACACAATCCCATGCCATCCCTATATTGGGCCCACATCCATTTGTCCATCTTTTCTATCCTAATGATCTAGTTTTACAAAAGCTCCATATTGTTGGTGTGTCTGAGTGTATTACACAGATCCACTGCAATTTGGAGGCCAAGGCAACACCTTGAAATTTTTGTCGTGTTCCTCAAACTATTCCATGTTTTGCAGTGTGGCAGGGTGCGTTATCCTGCTGAAAGAGGCCACTGCCATCAGGGAAGTCCATTGCCATGAAGGGGTCTATGTGGTCTGCAACAATCTCTATCTTGGTGATATGTGTCAAAGTAACATCCAGGTTTGCCAGCAGAACATTGACCTAAACATAACACTGTCTCCTCTGGCCTGCCTACTCCCCACAGTGCATCCTGCTGCCATCTCTTCCCCAGATATAAAACACAGACACACCTGGTCTTACACTTGTTCTAAAAGTAAATGTGATTCATCTGACCAGACAACCTTCTTCCATTGCTCTATGGTCTAGTTCTGACACTGAAGACACTTTCGGTGATGGACAGGGGTCATCATGGGTACTCTGACCAGTCTACTGTTATGCAGCCCTAAAAAAACTGTGATTCACTGTGTGTTTTGACTCCTTTCTTTTGTGGCCAGAATTAAGAACAATCAATGTTATTCACCTGTCGGTGGTTGTGGCTGATCTGTGCATGCCAAATAGCAATGAAAGGGTTACTCCAACCAAAAAGCTGTGTTTTCATAGAACACTGCTTTTGGTGAAAGTAACCCTTGTAATGATGCCCCTTTACCCCCCACTTAACTCTAAAAAATAATTAGCCAGCTGAAACTGATTTTACTGTTCAACGCTGAGTCCAAGTTCTTCCTCAGTCCAGTTTTCCTCTGCTGAAGCTGAAGTCACTCCCTCTCACTATGGGATAGATAGAGAGGAAAGATAGAGGGAAGCACAGGGGCCGCAAAGATTGGGGCCATGCTGTCATTGGCTGTTAGGCGAAGCATGCTGTACGTGCTGGGTTCAGAAGCCAATTTTGCACAGAAATAATATTAGCCACCCAGAGCTCTAGTTTCAGACTGGATAATGATGCCCCAATGTGCAGCGTTTCAAACTAAAACTCTGCACATACAGACTCCAGGCACCATAACCAACCTCAATTAAATCGAGAAACCCTCTAAGCAGGGGAGAGGGAGGGCACAGCAAAAAAAACCTCTGGAGGTTTTACAAGATTAAAAAATTGACTTACTGGACTCCACCATATTTAAAACCCTTTGATATGAGCGTTATCTTCTTCTCCCTAATAGAATGGCATGAAACCCCCTCTGATCACCTCTTACATTATCACCCCTTGCATTACACCTCAATAATGCCCCTCCATGATGATCAAACATTCTACCCTCTTGGCATATTTTCTTGACATAAACATATGTCAAGTATTATATTTTCACACGGGAAAGTTTTAATTTTAATCACAATAAGGAAATAACTTTACGTTTGTTAGCCCAGAAAAGAAAATTGGTTGCAACATCCCCGGGCAATGACATTTCACTGAATCTGTTCAATAAAATATAAAAGAAGCTGTTACTATATATATATAAATATTAGTAGGTATGTTAGAAACATCTTGAGAAAAGATGGGTAGGTCATCCTTGAAATAGTTTACATTCTAAACCACTGAAACAACTCTTAAATATCAGCTTCTTCTCTCCCAACCCAGTGTATACATGGGTTTGGTTTATTTTACAATGCAATGAATAACAGAAAGAATAATAAAACATTTGTCATCCCTTTACTCCAGTGTCTGTGTTCACCTGGTGCAGAAAGAAATTTCACACACACAAACACAAGCCATGTGGTTAAAGTGTAGCTGTCAAAAAACAAATAAATCGCTGTTTAGTAGATATATACCTAATGCAAACATGCATTTAATTATACTTTTTTATTGAGAGTAAATCTAAAAACAGCTTGAAAAAGCTGCAGATCCCTTCTCTGCAGCCTTTGCAAAACATCCTTTTGACCCAGCCTAGACATTCTGTGGCTGTCCAATCACAGACTTCCCAATGCAGCTCAATGAGAAATTCTTGCAAGGCACGTGCTCTGAGCAATTGCTGCATCTCGAATTAGGTCCACTAAGCTAACCAAACCAGGAAGTAACAGGGTCAGCTGTGTGATTGACAGCCATAGGGGCTTGGGTGTAACAAGGTTAATTTATAAAAATGACAATTTATATTAAAATCTGCACTTTTTTGTAAAACGAAAAAGAGGGCACGCTCTGCACACATAAAGCTAAAGTGCTTTAGAGTTTTGCAGTGCCGTGGTCGATCTAAAGAGACATGTATTATTGTAAGTTCCTACCCAAACTAACACGTTACATGTTACTTATAACTTACTTATAGTTCCACGGCATTTGTTTTAACCCATTATTTATTGAATACTTTTGCCGCATATTTGGCATTCCTTTTATTATTATTATATTTCACGCTCTATGTTATATATTTATAAATTTACTTGACGCAGCCCTTGTCATCCATCCATAGCAGGTCTACTTCAAAACATTTTTTTTTTTTAAATACAAAATGTAATTTTAATAGCTTCATTAGGCTAGAACAGATTCCCCAGATAACTTTACTGAACTTTATATATAAAAAAAGATGAATCACAGCTCATTCATTAAAAACCACCTTTCAGTGATCTAAGTGAAAGATTAGATCGTAATTATGAGCTACTTCTGAACGGCATCCAGATTGATGAGAGAACAATTTGAAATATTTCCAGCTTGATAATGAGTCCTTTGAAGTTTTAAATTATATTTGACAGATCTGTAAATAGTTGTTGGCAGACTGAATAAGGTTACAGTATCTCTATACACGATAAATGAAACCAATGGCTGACTGATCACAACTTATTGTAACTTGTTTCCTTTGTTTGTTATATTCTTTTATTAATATGATAATTAACACAGTCTAGTATATCTTCTGTACATCCTTTATTGTAATTATATGCATTTTCCATGTACGAGAGAAAATATGTCAGATGCCATTGCAAAACAATGTTCTGGTAGCGTATGTGTTGGTCTGTGCTTTGTATGGAAAATAGGAAACACACAGCTCATTTAAGAAAGCAGAAATACTTTATCTGATTTGGTTTTTTAAAGAGTCGCTGTGCAGTTTTTTTTAATACAATGTTTACTTGTCCCTATATGTAACAAATAAACAATCACAAAAAGGATAAAGGCTAATTACCCAAGGCTGCAAAAACCGAAATAGGCAAGCCTCCCTCTCCCAGTTACCTTTATATGGGAGAGCAAAAAAAAAAACCACACACACAAAGATTACAGGATATGCCTAACAACTATATAAAGTTATAAACCAAGTTCAGGGTATACAGTCTAGGAATTTCTCATTTTGCCAAGCAATATTGATTTTCTTGATAGTTGGACGGTGGGTGGTGGAGAGACAGAAAGAAGCCAATACTGTAGTACTTTAGCAAGTTGAAAAATGCACAACATAGATATGCAAATTGTGCCCTTACATGTACTGGAGCTTGAAACCAGCTCCTGGTGAGATAGCATGCAGTAGTAAAATCCCCACTTAAAGATATATTTCATAGATAGGTGAGTGAAAGGAGGGAGCTTCCAATACAGGCTCAATGTGTCAAGCGTAAGGTGGTATAATCCCCACCTAGTGGAGATTAGTTTGGCTTCGGCAGACACCAACACACCTTAGACAGAAACTGTGACACCAGTACTATACTCTAGGTGTGGATTATACCACCTTTCACTTGACCCATTGAACTTGTATTGGAAACACTGTTACAACATATTGAAATACCAGATGACTATAGAATAGTTAGCCAAGTGTATTGAGTATGTTTTGCTAAGATGTCACACACATTTCCTTAGGCTAAAAAGCTTGTTATGTGTATGACTTTTGCATTTGTACTATTTGTACTGTGAGTACTGTTTTGCTTGTTGTACTTTGTTACTTCCTTTAACAAATATCTTTAAATAAAGATTGTCAGAAGAAAAAGAAACAATATTTCTATTCCTGTTCTTCAATTGCAATGTTTACCCTGGATTTGCATGTCTGATTATCATGTAATTTGAAAAACATTTAATGCAAACTTAAAAGGAAACTATAGGCATTTATGGCTTTAACAGTGGACCACATCTGCCGGACGTTATGTTATTTGAAATCCCTGCTTTCTGGTTTTGATTTTTATTTGTGCATGCCATGATTTGGACTCAAGGCTGGATTCTGAGCATTTTCTGGAGGCTTGTTTTACACTCCCGCTGATGTTTAAATATTTTTTTCACGAATTTTTACTTTTTTGCGGCAGTGGCGTATGACATCAGCATGCTTTGCATCTGACGTTGTCCTGCTTGACGACGCCTCTGATTTTGGAGTCTTTCTGTGCACCTTGTCTTTCTACCCAAGTAAGCATTTTTTCATTCAATGAATTATTTAATTGTTTATAATATATATATATATATATATATATATATATATATATATATATATTATAATCCAATCTACACTATTACACTACATATGACCTTGGAGTTTACATTAGTAGCCTATATCCAGGGACAGAAGATGAGGACATTAGTGACACTGCTTAATATTGTATGTTCAGAGGTGTACCTAAATTACTTTGCACTTGGGGTACACCTCTCTATGTACATGTGAGAGGGAGTGTAAAGAATTTAATCAGACATATTGCTTATGGATATTTCCATGTCTGATGTTGAGGTTTCTATGGCAGAATAGCATTTGTTACTACAGATTTTGCCGACCACTTTCCTCCTGTGGCTAAAAGTTGAGATGGGATATACCTTTGTTAAAACCAATAATCACAAACAATTGCATTGTCTTTTATTACTCTTTCTTCTACGTTCTCTTATTCTGAGTCACACTCTTAATGCAGTCTTCAGAACAGAGTCTTAATGTGCTGATGTCTGACTGAGCATGACCTTCCAATACCTGCATGTTTGTCATTCTATACGTGGACTCATTACTTGTAGCGTGACTGTGTATTATAATCAGTGGGCTGCATAATGAAATGGGGATCCATCAAAGCTCACAGACAGCTTGACATATTGGTTTTGTAGAGTACGGCAATATTTCTCCAATTAATAATGCGGTTGCGCCACTGTTTGCATTAAAGCATTGGTAACCTGTCAGTATTAAATGGCACCACCATCAGCACATAATACTGCAGTTACAAGACTGACAATCTCAACACATTTTAATGAATGCAGTGTGTGAAGAACATTAATTTAGTGTCAGATATAGAAAATATAGAGGCCACCATTAATAAGCCCATCTAATATAAACTCATGGTTATTTTCTCTTGAAATGAATTTCTATTTATTTTGTCATTTTAGTGACTTTGATTCTCTATAAATGTAATTTTCAATAATAAAGTTTTAACAACCTTTACATTTTCTATGACAATGACACCTGAAAATTAAGTGTGTACCATCTGCAGGAGATGGTTGAGTTCTAACACACCTGGAAAAATCCTAATAATCTTTATTCTGTGGCCCCCGAATTTGAGACTTATTATGAGAAGTTTTTGAATTTCTCAGTTGGTGACATTAACCAACTGTCCTCAGTTCTTCTCTGTGAGAGGCATTTCATTATGCAAAGAAAACAGGAAAGCTGACGATTCAAATTGAAGATACAAATGGCAGATCTTTATTAGCTGCAGAAGCCAATAATTGGTAACTTTAAAGCTTTTAAAACAAATATTCAAATTTAGATTTTTAAAGTACTGAGGTGAAAAATACATAAAACAAAATGTTTTTTTGAAAAGTAGAGAATTCCTATAACCTCTATAATTTGGTGGCCTTGCCTACTTGTCTTGTCTAATCTATTAAGACTCCCAAATAAAAAAGATACAATACATTTAGAAGAGTTTATGACAAAAATGTACATCCGCTTTATTTAAGTATAAAGAATCAACTGTTCTTCATTTCTTTCATCTGAAATGCTATCAGCAAGGTAAAATGTACAGTATATCTATATTTATTATATTAAACTATTTTAACCATGTGATCAAGATAACTAGAGAGACTTCTCTGTTCAGTGCAGGAAGTCATGAAGTGTGATTAAATGTTTTTATACATTCATTATCACATGAGTAGGGTTAAAACTGACCAATGCCTATGGTTGCATGTATACTACTTAGCCACAACATTAAAACCATCTGCCTAATACAACTCTGATGAATTGAGGCATGGACTCTACAAGACCTCTGAATGTGTCCTGTGGTATAACTTTACCAAGGAATTAGCAGCAGATCCTATAGGTCTGGTAAGTTGCAAGTTGGGGCCTCCATGGATTGGATTTGTTGTCCCAGCACATCCCACAGATGCTCAATCGGACTGAGATCTGGGAAATTTCAAGGCCAAGGTAACACCTTGAATTCTTTATCATGTTCCTCAAACTATTACTGAACATTTTTTGCAGTGCAGCAAAGTGCATTATCCTACTGAAAGAGGCCACTGTCATCAGGGGTGTACTTGTTCTGCAACAATCTCAAGGTAGATGGTACATGTCAAAGTATCATTCATAAAATGAGGTTTCCCAGCAAAACGATGACCTGAGTATAACACTGCCTCCTCTGGCCTGCCTTCTTCCCACAGTGCATCCTGCTGTCATCTCTTCACCATGTAAAGGAAGTACACTCACTCGGACATCCACCTGCTCGAAAAGAAAGCAAGATTTATCAGACCATGCCACCTTCTACCATTGCTACATGGTCTAGTTCTGACACTCATGTTTCCAGTGAAGATGCTTTCGGCGGTGAACAGAGGTCATCGTAGACACCCTGGCCAGTCTGCAGCTGCGCAGCTCTTTACATAGCAAATTGTGATGCAGTTTGGTGTTTTGTCACCTTTCCATCATGATCAGCATTAAATTTTTCACCAATTTGAGCTACAGTAGCTCTTCTGTGTGATCGGACTAGAAAGGATATACTTCACTTCCCATGTACATCAATGAGCCTTGGGCGCCCATGACACTGACACCGGTTCACCAGTTGTCTTCCTTGAACCACTTTTGGTAGGTACTAACCATTGCATACCAGGAACACCCCACAAGAATTACCATTTTTAAACATGCACTGGTGTCTATCCGTCACTATTTGGCCCTTGTTAAAGTCACTTAGATCTTTTTGCTTGCCCATTTATATATATATAGATGCCAACATACCAGAGTATTGCAGTATGCAATGATACCTTTTTCATTGGACTAACATAAGACAAGCTTTCTAGAGTTTTCCTCTCTTCCTCAGGTCTGAAGCAATACTTATGCACACATTCGTGTGTTTAGATCCAGTTAAAGGGAAACCTTTACGTCACCTTTTTACTTTTTTTTCGTAGGATTCTGTTTTCTTTTAAATTTATTTTAGCTTCAAACTTTTTATTATGATGAGTCATTCAGATATGGCAAATATAGGGATCGGTAACAATTAGTGATGTCCCGAAAAGTTAGCCAGGAACGGTTCGCCGGCGAACATAGCGTGTTTGCGGTTGCGAACACGCGCGATATTCGGTCCGCCCCCTATTCGTCATGGAGGTGGGAGGGTCTGGGAGGGAGGGTCTGCTGCTGATTGGCTGAAATGTGTCTGCTGACTGTGAGGTACAGGGTCAAAGTTTATTCAATGATGACGAATAGGGGGCGGACCGAACATCGCACGTGTTCGCGACCGCGAACACTCTATGTTCGTTGGAGAACTGTTCGGGACATCACTAGTAACAATACATATTAACTTAGCCAAATAGAAAATGACTGAATAGAAAATGATGCCTTACAAGCAAACACAACCTTTTTTCCTTTAGAGGAATATCACAACAAAAGTAAAGCATTGAACAAAATAAAACAAATAAAACATTCTCTCTTTCATAATAAAACAAGAACATCTTTAAAAATGTAGGATCATACGGGGGAGGTAACCAGGTTTTTTTTCCACTTTTTTCCCCCTTTTTTCTCTCTCCTCCTTTCTTCCCTTTTTTCTTTTCCTTTTATCTTTTTTCCTTTCTTTTCTCTCTTTCCACCTTATCCTCTCCTCCTCTCCCCCTTTCCTCCTCTCTCCCTTTTCCTTTTCCCATTTTTATTAAAGGGGGTTGGTGAGTTTATGCTATAAGGAATTACGCTGTTATTACTTTAGTAAGGTGCTGTAGCGGTACTTACCCTTTCCAAGGGCCGGCCGGGGTCCTCTGTTCGAGCCGCGCGCGGTCCTGCTACTGCACGAGCCGCGCGCGGCTCATCCGAAGGCAGGAACAGGAAGGCGGGCAGTGACCGCGAGAAGCGGTCACGTGTCCCGCCTGACTCTAAGAGCGCGCCGCGGGTCTCGGGCGCACTCTTAAAGGGACAGTGGGAGCCTAAATTGGAAAAGGCCTCCCATTGGTCCCTGTCATGCCACACTCCCCATACACTTACCTTTTGGGGGCTTGGAAATGACAGGGACCAAACAAAATAGATGTTTAGTTATTTATACTCACCTTTTTACCTTGGTTCCTTGCCCAATCGTGGTTTCTGTTTCAGTTCCCTTTAGCGCTTGTTGTGTTCAGTTGTGTTCCTTCGTACTTAACCTTGGCTTTGTTTTCTGACTACGTTATCTCTTTATCCTTATCTGTTCTGTTTGCCGGCTTGCTGTTTACTGTGTACCAGACCCCGGCTAGTCCTAGTTTACGCTGTCTCTTTGTGCCCTTGACCTCGGATCGTTCCTGACTATGTACTTCTCCTATATACGTCGAGTCCGGCCACTCTAAGGTCCGGTAGACGTATCTTCCCTCTGTGTTGTCTTCTGTTTAGCTGAATCCTGCGTGTAGGGGTATATTCTCGTTACAGGTGCCAGATTGACTTTAGATTGTAAAATCAAAAGTCGAATAACTTTTGGATTGTGTAGCCCAAACCAAAGAACCAATATAAGGTGCCAATTTAGAAAAAAAAAAATTCAGCAAAGTGCTTTTGTTTAATGAGGCTTAAATCCAATTTATTTTAATGACAAAATACATTTTAGTGTGTAGCAATGATAACGCAGAGGGTGAGGGGGTCAATCAAATGATGTAATATATTAGCCAGGGTCATATGGGCTAATTCTGTAACGTGGCTTGATATTCCCAATGTTGCTACTTATGGAGAAATATGAAATGTAGTAATTTAGTTATATAGTCTCTAACTTGTTTCCAGAATTCCTGAATCCTCACACAACCCTAGAAATAGAGGTAAAAGTCTGCTCCATCGACCCCACACTTCAAACAATTAGCGAGTCTCTTATTTAGAGGAATTGGTTCTAAGGACAATAGTAGGCATGGTGTGTTATTGTTAAATGCATGTATTGATAAGAAGCTGAAGTATAATTACTGTTTTTTATAATTAGATGCATAAGCAATTATTTGGTCTCGCAGTATTGCTTTAGAGGTTTGCCAGAACAGCATGGACTTGTCTAAATGGTCTAAATTGTCATCAGTAAAGTTAATCCAGGCCCCAAGCAGTATGTTCCTAAAGGAGTCTTGTGTTAGATAAGTTGGAAATCTCAAAACCAAGTCAACAGCATGATCTGAGGATAAAATATTATATATTTTTGCATGTTCTACTTTGGGTTCTATTTCAGGAGAGATTAAGCAGGGGTCAATTCTAGATGGGTTGTTGTGAGCCCTAGTTGTGTGAGTGTAATTCCTGAAGGCGGGTGCCTTTTAGGGTAATGTCTAGTACAAGGAAACTTCCCTCTGGGTCCATAATTTAGTTATGGATAGTTGGGGTGGTGGATTTATTAAATCAAACTTGTTTTCCAGGCACTATAGGGTTATTACGGGGCTCCCTCAGGGCCCCGTTCCTGGTTAAAACCCCTTCAGTCACTAACCTTAATCCAGCGCCGGGCTCTCTCGGCACTGGTAACCTCTCCTCCCCCTGCTGACAACAGCTCCGAATGCGCATATGCAGCCAGAGCTGTGCGTCCATTCAAACTGCCCATAGGAAAGCATTACTCAATGCTTTCTAATGGACGTCCAGTGTGTCCTCAATACGATTTTCGCATTGAGGATCATGGATGCGCCTCTAGTGGCTGTCAATGAGACAGCCACTAGAGGCTGGATTAACCCTTAATGTAAACATAGCAGTTTGAAACTGCTATGTTTACAGCTGCAGAGTTAAAACTAGGGGGACCTTGCACCCAAACCACTTCATTGAGCTGAAGTGGTCTGGGTGCCTATAGTGGTCCTTTAAGTAGAATGGCTATTCCCCTCGAGTTGGAATGGTAAGGGGCTGAAAGACAAGATTCTATCCAACTCGCCCAATGTGTTTCTTGAAGGAACACAACTTGGGGGGTGTATTATCGAATTTGTGACAGGATCAATTTACGTTTAATGGGGGAGTTGAGACCATTTACATTCCAGGACAGTAACTTAAGCCCATGAGTTGAGACTGACTGAATAATATTAAACAATATAGAATGAAGAACGAGTGTGTGAATTGAGTTGTATCCTATATGCTAAGCAATGGAAAAATCCCCCAAAATTTCTATTTAAGGATGTAGATTATATATATAACATACTGTTTTTTATCATAATCCTGGTAAAATATATTAAAACATTTTTGTGTGTTTTTTTAAAGGATTGAATTTCTCTGTTAATTAATGGGTGATTATAAGAAAGTTTGAGGTCTCTGTCATAAATAACGTCACCACTGATTTATTTATTTATTTATTTATTTTTTTTAAACAATGGGTATCGTTGTGTTGAAGAAAAATAAAAAAGAAATACTCACTTTCTGAAGAGTTTGCACATCCAGGGCTTGGAATACTTTGTATATTCTGTTCCTGGGAAAACCTTGTTAAATTAGTCATTAATCATATACATTCCTTTCATTTAATGAACATGTGTGCATCACAAGGAACAAGCTGAACATGCACGGACAGGAAACATATGACAAATAACAAAATATAATGTTTCAGCAATGATAATGTAGGTTAGGAGATATCAAAACATTACTTTGTTTATTTAATCATGATTATATTGCCTTTAAACCTCTTCCCCAAGTTATAGGAATTATCTTTAAAAGAGCTAAATGGAAACGCCTAGCTTCAGCTGACCCAGTTATTTTTAAATATATATACGAAGCAATACAATTTAAATAATGAACAATAACATATACACATATAAAATTGCAGGCTTTACAGCTTCTACAGTGAGCTCTGCTAAGCTGGCATAGTGGCTTAGCCAATGCTCCTTTAACTTGCTATAGCCGTGCTGAACATATCCCAGAATTCCACTGGCATAGCAGTGTCTTATGGCAACAACAGTGGTTTCTGGGAGCTGTGTTTCAATTGCTAGCGTGTTGTTGTTGTAAAGAGCTAGCTGCTGAAATTATGACACTCCATGCAGCTAGATTATTGACAAAAATAGCGATTTGATAGTTATTATTTAATAATTAAAGAGACATTAAAACAAAAATCCGCACAGCATAATAAACGGTAACTGCAATTCAGGTTGAAATACACTGCTAGTGGCTGTCTTCCTGTCAGCCACTAGATGCGCTTCCACCTCCAGAATTGATGCAAAATGTTGCACATGCATATCGCGTCTCCTATACTTCCCTAAGAGGATTGGACGAGATCACATAATCTTTTTCATTTTTCACACACAAACAAATAAAAACGCTAACTTTGGCCAGTATTTGTGACTAAGTGGCTACTAAAAAAGACTGGACATACCCCATTTGTAATACCTTGGGTTCTCTACTTTTGCAAAGGGTATGCCATCATGGGGGTAATTCTCATTCCTGGGCTACCACGTGATCTGAAAGGCAACATAACCAGTCGGGCAAATTTCAATGTGTATAAACTGAAACATTTAATGTGCTTTATTTGACACCTGTAACTTTGCAAAACACCATAAAACCTATACATTTGGGGTACTATTTTACTCGTGAGACATCGCTGAATACAAATATGTGTATTTTATTGCAGTAACAGCTATACAACAGTATTATACTATTCACAGTTAAAATGCCATGCAGAACTAAAACAATTACAATATTTCTTAATTTCTTAATTTATTTTATATTTTATTCATATTAAATTATGTTTCATATATAAATATTTGACATGACGTGAAAGCCCTGTTTCTCCTGAACAAAATTATATATAATAAGTGTGGGTGCATTTAATACGAAAGAGGTGAATTATGGTTGAACAGACATATAGCGCAAATTCAAAGTTTAGTTTACGTTTTGTTTTGATCACAACTTGTACAACTGCCTCAGTCCTTAAGGGGTTAATTTAGCATTTTATATATATTTACAATGTTCTAACAGATTAATTAGATACACTTTGGCTCATTCGGCCCTAACACTATTTAATTTGTCTCCCACGTTGGAATTACTGTAGGACCGACCAATATTGGGGTACTGTGACGTAGTGGGGAAC
The DNA here is from genome assembly GCF_036172605.1 of Pelobates fuscus. Lineage (NCBI taxonomy): Eukaryota > Metazoa > Chordata > Amphibia > Anura > Pelobatidae > Pelobates > Pelobates fuscus. The sequence goes on along the minus strand of NC_086321.1, from coordinate 40,967,900 downwards.
TTAACACAATGTGGCCATATGGTGGAACTGAATTCCCATATTGGTTTGATGAGATAGGTGATTTTAAGTAGCCTTATGAAATGCAAAAATATTTTTTATGTGTGCGCTATTCCTTAATTTATATTAAGAGATCATGGAAGGACTAGCAGGTTTGCTGACAAAGGTGAAGGTAGAGCAGGCATTTGGAGCGGAGGTTAATCGGCACTGGAAACGAGCTAAGTAAGCTTCATTAATCTAAACTTTTAAAACACTAAGGAGAGTGAACAAAGATTACAGCAACAAAAGGCAACTCTCGGTTTCGTAAATAATCCTGATAGTCACAAAAAAAAGCAACTATTTTCAAGGCTATAGGTTACTTTAAATAAATAGATTTCTTTGACAATGAATTGAATTGTCAGGCATATTACCCCCTTTGATTCATGTTTAGACTCATATATATATATAAATTAGGAGGACGCAAAAGATTTAATGCTGCTCTGATTGATCTCACATGGTTCCGTGGTTATGGTCAAGCCACTGATTAGCTAGCATGTTTTCAATCAGTGATGTTCCAGTTCAAAACACGAGCTTTTTTGAATATTTACTCAGGGAGTCAGATAAGTTTACTGACATGGGTTAACTCTTTAGCTGCCCTTTGCAGTTTAAGATGATTGCACCGCACGTTTACTTGGCTACGCCATCCTATTAGTAAACTCGGCAACTGTGTGTTATTGTGGAGAGCCTGCGTGGAGAAATTCACATCCTCAAAAAAAGGAACTTTGTAGAAAGATTTAGAGCCATCGTTGGGAGAAACAAGTTCAGTTGAAGAAAGCATAGGGAGTCGAGCAATTCGTTGACAACCGGTAAAACAAAACTGCTGGTGAACATTATGGGATAGCTTCAGGATAGCGCACACTAATACATTGCAATTTTCTGATTATAACTTATTTTTTTACTTTGCTGCCGTAACTAAACTACTGTCTTTACGTAGGTTCTCCTTAAAGGGACACTCCAGGCACCCAGACCACTTCTGCCCATTGGAGTGGTCTGGGTGCCAACTCCCACTACCCTTAACCCTGCAGCTGTAAATATTGCAGTTTTCATAAACTGCAATAATTACATTGCAGGGTTAACTCCTCCTCTAGTGGCTGTCTACTAGACAGTTTCTAGCACAGGTTTTCTGTGCTAGAGCGCTGCTGGACGTCCTCACGCTGGGTGAGGACCTCCAGCATCGCTCAATTCCCCATAGGAAAGCATTGAAAGCATTTTCAATGCTTTCCTATGGAGAGGTCTAATTCGCGCGCGCGGCATTGCCGCGCATGCGCATTAGGTCTCCCCCGCCGGCGGGCGCACATGCGCGATCGGTCTCCCCAGTCGGATGGGGAAGGAGCGTGGGTGGACCCGAAACCACCGCCGAGGGACATCGGCGGGGGTCTCAGGTAAGTCACTGAAGGGGTTTTCACCCCTTCAGCAACATGGGATGGGTGGTGGAAGGGAGAGGGTACCTGCAGTGCCAGGAAAACGGTTTGTTTTCCTGGCACTGGAGTGTCCCTTTAAAGTAGGTAATCCTTGAATAGTTACATGCATACTAGTGTATAATAAATTGGGTGATAGTAACATCCCCAGGACGTACTTGGAAACCAGAGTAATCTGAATGTACCTTTCCTGGTTAAATACTTTGTTATTATTAATATGAGTTATACACTATAGCAGAAATTCTATTATATCCTTACACACTGTAATAATTGAGTAAAATACAAATATGATTGCTAATGCTCATCAAACCATTCATCAAACATACAAGTATAAATCCATGAGGTCACACTATTTATTTATGAATTTACATTGTTTGTTATATAGTTTTCTTTTTGTACATAATGTTTTTCTGTTTTATTTCAACTGTTATACAATCTATTTTTTAGTTTTTTAAACCACTAGGGATATTATTACTTGATAGAATGTCTACCTAAAATATTCTTGAATTCTTCTTAAACAGTTACATAGTTATATAGCTGAAAAGAGACTTGTGTCCATCAAGTTCAGCCTTCCTCACATTTGTTTTTTTTTTGCGGTTGATCCAAAAGTAGGCAAAAAAAACCCAGTTTGAAGCACTTCTAATTTTGCAACAAATTAAGAAAAAAATCCTTCTTGACCCCAGAATGGCAGTCAGATTTATCCTTGGATCAAGCAGCTATTACCCTACATTGGAAAATTGTATCCTTGAATATTCTGTTTTTGCAAGTATGTATCTAGTTGCTGTTTGAACATCTGTATAGACTCTGATAAAACCACTTCTTCAGGCAGTGAACTCCACATCCTTATTGTTCTTACAGTAAAAAAAACATTTTCTTTGCCTTAGATAAAATCTTCTTTCTTCCAGTCTAAACGCATGACCTTGTGTCCTATGTAAAGTCCAGTTTGTGAATAGATTTTCACACAATGGTTTGTATTGGCCCTGAATATATTTGTATAATGTTATCATATCCCCTCTCATGCGACGTTTTTCTAAACTAAAGAGGTTTAAATTTGTTAACCTTTCTTCATAGCTGATATTAATTGTGTAGCCTGCCTCTGTACTTTTTCTAGTGCCATAATATCCTTCTTTAGAACAGGTGCCCAAAATTGCGCAGCATATTCAGTATGTGGTCTTACCAGTGATTTATAAAGAGGCAAAATTATATTCTCATCCCGAGGATGAATGCCCTTTTTCATGCATGACAATACCTTACTGGCCTTAGCCACTGTTGATTGACATTACACATTGTTGCATAGTTTGTTGTCTATAACAATTCCCAAGTCCTTTCCGTGTGTTATCTCTAAATCGCTTCCATTAAGGGTATACGTTGCTTGTGCATTCTTTACGCCGAAGTGCATAACTTTTTCAACATTAAATTTCATCTGCCATTTGAGTTCCCAGTCCCCCAGTCTATCTAAATCCCTCTGCAGCAAAGTAATATCTTGCTCACATTGTATTACTTTACAGAGTTTTGTGTCATCTGCAAACACTGAAACATGACTTTCAATGCTTTTTTCAAGATAATTTATAAACATGTTAAATAGAAGGGCTCCCAGAACAAAACCCTCAGTGGAAATTTACCATTAATGAGTTTGTACTCTATTTTTAAGCCAATGTTCTATCCAAGAACAGATTTCATTAAAGGGACACTATAGCCACCCGGCTGCAGGCTTTTCGATGCAAATGCTTGCTTTTCAGACAAAAGGCAGTATTTACATTGCTGCCTAGTAACACCTCTAGGTGCAGTCACTCAGACGGGCACTAGAGGTGCTTCCTATCTCAGTGCTGCACAGTGTACAGCACCTATGTCCAGCATCTCCATGCACTGCATGAAGATGGTGAACACTCCCCCCCAGAGATACATAGATTTAATGCATATCTATGAGGAGATGATGCATGGCGTTGCGTTTTGTCATGCATGTCCTATGAGAAAGCACTGACTTTACTGAGATCATCAAAATTCATGATCTCAGCCATAGAGAAGTGGGGCCAGCTGCAGCGAACCTGACATGGGAAAAAAGTTGAGTAAAATCACTTTTTCACTGTGATCTAAGAGGGGGGGGGGGGAGCTGGGGACCTAAACACCTACTTCAGGACTATAGTGTTTGGAATACATGTTTTCCTTTAAGTATGGCGTGTTTGATGAAAATAAAATCGACCTCACTAAATTAACAAACATAACATAACAGCCTGGATTACTACAGCAACGTAAGGGTCTCCAACAAAACCAATGCAAAGGGGACATCCAGCACCTTAAAGGATCACTCCAAACACCTAAAGCGCTTTAGCTTCCTAAGGTACTTTATGTGTAAAGAGAGTGTCCTCTTTTTCTTTTTACAAACAGTGCAGATTTCATGGTGGGTGTTTCAATAGTGTTAAACACACGAAGGTGCAGAGATGGCAGTGCAGTAGTAAGGGTACACAGTGTCTGTATTTCAAAATGTTGAAAATAATGATTATCACTATGATAAATTCTGTATTTATTGTCTAGGGGGGTTCAATTAATATTAATGAATATGTTTATTGTCTTACAAAAATCACTGTCTAGAAATATGAGATATATGGGGGAGAGGGGAGGTGGGGGCATGAATGAGGGGTTCTGGTAGTGGTGGTGGGGATGCAATTTCAGCCAATAGGGAGACAGCAGCTGTAATGCTTAAAACAACAATAAAATATATATATATATATATATATAATATATATAATACTAATAAACATAGACAAGTATGCACAGAGAGAAACATGACCTTTTATAAACTATTTAACCCTTGCAGTGCCAGAGGAGTGGCACTCAAGCACATCCATCTAGTGCAGAAAAGGTTTGAAACAACTAAAAAAAACTAAACAATAATAATAAATATGTTTTCTTTTAATGCCAAGCTGCAGAAATGTTTGGATGTAACATCAAAGTCCGTCCGTCCGTCCACCCATTGTAAAGCGCTGAGGAATTTGATGGCGCTATATAAATAATAACAATAATAATTTATATAGTAAAACAACAAATAATAATACGACAAATAAACACACACAAAAGCTAGAATGATCTAACTGTCACGGCTCCCGACATCTCTGCCACCAGAGATGCTTCAAACTTACCTTGGGATCGGCGGGCAGCTACCTGGTCTCCCTCCATTCTGGTCCCCGGCGGGTGCGACGTTCTTATAAAAGTCTGATCTGCAGCGGCCGGCGTTCCAAACAAACTTACCTTCGCCCACTTCAAAGATAGCGCCGACGTGCGTGCGGTGTTATGTCACTTTTTGAGGTCAGAGGTCAGAGACAGCCAATTACAGCCTAAGGAGGGTTATTTAAACCCAAATTACCTTTTTGTCAGTGCCCTAGCGTGGTTTCCACTAGCTGGTTATCTGAGAGTGTGTTCCTGATTGCGTTTTTCTGGTATTTGACTTTGGCTTCGTTTTGACTTCCCTGATTTCTGGTATCCTTGACTTCTGGCTTTCCTCATCGTGGTGTCTCATTCTGTGTCCCTGACCTCGGCAAGTATTTTGACTATTCTGCGGTACGTTAAGTCCGGCCACTCTAAGGTTCGGTTAGACGTTATCCTTAGTCCTAGGTGTGATACAATTCTGCGTGCTGGATCAACTTAAATACCTTACACCTTCAGTGGAGATATTGTACATCACCTTGACACATGTTTGGATTGCAAATACATAAAAAGCATTGATGTAACTTTAGGTAAGCCTGTATGACTTAGTTTCATACTGAAACACTACACATTATACTTTCCATAGCACGTGACATTTTATACGACTTTTCTAAAAATAACAGAATTCCTATTGTTCTAGGTTTACAGAACCTGATCTGTAACTGTATGGCAATGCCAAGATTTCAGGTGAGTGTAATCCATCCTTTGGAATGTGCTCCCCTGAAAAAAAAATAGTTTGTCAGTAGCATTCAGGTGTTTAGAGCCCAAGGCTTCAAATGCTTATGACAGCACAACCCAAACCCAACAGACAGAGAGTGCATTGTGAACTTAATTGTCCTCTTATTTGCTGATAGAACATCTGCTGCCTAATGGCAATCAGATCAGCCACGGCATCACACGGATTGACAGCCATAATTCCATGACTTTCTGGTCCTGTATTGCCCGTAATAAAAATGTTTAATATGTAAGACAGTTTTCATTAAGATGGATATAGATTGATATGATAAGCCTCTGGACTTTATGAATATTAAATTAGATAAGAATGTGGGTAGATTGTTACATAGTTACAAAGCTGAAAAGAGACTAGCGTCCATCAAGTTCAGCCTTCCTCACATTTGGTTTTTGCTGTTGATCCAAAAGAATGCAAAAAAAACCTAGTTTGAAGCACTTCCAATTTTGCAACAAGCTAGGAAAAAAAATCCTTCTTGACCCAAGAATGGCAGTCAGATTTTTCCTTGGATCAAGCAGTTATTACCCTACATTGAAAGATTTATCCTTGAATATTCTGTTTTTGCAAAAAAAAAAAAAGTGCTGAGAAAAATGTAGGGCTTCAGTATTGTTGGTTCTGGGAGTGTGAGGTCCTGCTAAAACGAGTCTTGTCCATTTAGATGTGTAAGATGTGGGTCAGGAGTAGTCACTTTATTACTTATCTCATCAAATTTCCTGCTGCATTTTGGTGGCGGTTTAAAGAAAACCCTAGCCAAAATCATTGTGATTTTGGCTAGCATCCTATACTGTTAAATATCACAAAATACACCAGATATAGAAACAAGAAATCTGTAGCAAATAATTGATTAAACCCTGATCTCTATACGATTGAGCTGGCCCAGGAGATCTGAATTATGGAACTATACTTCTCATCAAAAAAGCATGGACTCATCAAAAAAGCATGGACTAATCCGCATCCACTTGGTTTTTTTATGGGTCATGTATGTTCTTTGTTCTCTGTAAATTAATTACAAAATGTTAGTTTGCTATACTATTTCTGGTGTGGTATAAAAAAAATACAAAATGTATAACACAATTTATATATACATATATAAAACATTTCTAAAAGTTATATAGTTGCTATAGATTAAATTTTTATATGAGAAAACACTTTTAAAAAGCGGTATATTTTAACGTATATGTCACCTCTCCCTAACCCCCAGATAGGAGTCTATGTAGTTCAAGTTAAAGGAAAACATGAGATCTCATCACTGCCAATCCTTTCCTACATAGCCCTAGCAATGGATCTTAGTTACACGAAGAACTACTTCATTGAAATAATGGAAAATGTAATACATGATCAAGATTTTGAAAAAGAAAATGCTTTGTTGTAGACTAATTTAGCTGGGGGCTTATCTGCTCTTCATTCTGGAATGCAGAGCATAAGGTTGATGCAGCAACTGATATACAGCTAGTCATATGTTCTTTTAAACATCATGATCTCATGAAGTTACAGTGTTCAGTTTCCAAATTAAACTCCTTAAACTTTGCCTGGAGCACAAATGATCGTTCTTTAAGACTGTTCACATCTTATGACAACTTATTTTAGACAAATGGCACTTAGACTCAAGATTTGTTTCTGGGTAACCCCCTTTGGCCTTGGCATGTGTGACCGGTGCAATCCAGATGATAATTATGGATTAGCTGACCAGGTGCATGTTCCAGTACAGCTCCACCATGCCCATGTACAGTCCTATGGCTATCCACAGCCCATCCCATCTCCATCTGCAGACCATAAAAACAGTTACACCCCTCTATTCATTTACAGATCCCTTGTCCAAAAACAATCAAATTCATTCACAATTCATCAACCACAGCTCTCTATTTCCACGTGTCTCCAAGCGTATCTTGTTGGGACTTCTGGCAGCAATCTCATGGTTTTATTGTAAATGCATTTATTTTTGAGTTTGGGATATGTGGCTGTTTTTGTTTTCAGTGGTGCCAACATTATAGATGGGCAGTCTGGACATGTGAAATATAGCATTATCTGTTCAAAGATCTCAAGGCATGGGAGAGTTGCCAAAGGGTCGGAAAGTTAATTGCTTCCCATGTCACCTGCACAAGTGGGCTGGCAATGGGGGACTAAAGCCTCACTCACCATTCTTCTTCCAGTTTGGATATCTTTCCCTAAATGTTGCCTTGTTTTTAAGTCATCACAGTACATGTTTAGTGAAAAGACCCTAAAGTGTGTGACATAAGATGTATTGGTATTTGTACAAAGATGCATTGTATCTCAACAAGTGATATGTCTAATAACTTTAATGTAAGTCCATTGTCACATCTTATCAAACTCTTGGAAGTACTTGATGAATACACAAGCAATGTGGCCAGTATATAAATGGCTTCCTTTAACAGCAGGTTGTGCTGACATGCCTGTAGTTGTAAGTCTGTTCGGGGGAACTATTTATACACCAGCCAATCAAATCACAAGAGTAGTGCTAGAACTTATTGTTTCCTAAAGGGAAATTTACTTTAATGGGATTTCTCTGCTAAATAAATATATTTTTTCACTTTTAGGCATTATACGATCATTATACCAGTATAACAAGGAATTAGTGTAGCAAAACTGATGCTACCATCTACCCAGGTAGGGTATGTGGTGACTCCCATTCTATTACTAAAATAAACATTTCCTTTTCTCTAACATTTATTAAAATGCAGATTAAAAAATGGATACATAATTGAAAAAAAATGAATGCTAGTTAAATGTATACCCAGGGCAAGTGCAAGGATTTATGCTGCCCTAGGCAAAAGAAAAAATTGCCGCCCCACCCCCCATTTGACATCACAATGCCCCACCCAAATTATCTGCCATATGAACTAACGCCAGTGCTGCACACAGTGTGTGTTTACATTAAAAAGCCTGCAGGGACCGGCTATAGACTATAGTGTCCCTTTAATGTGAGCGTAAATTAGAGATCGAACACGAAAACAGAAATGAAAAGGGTGCGCCTAACTTACATAAAAATAATATTATGCATAAATAAAATAATAATAAAATAATAGTCTAAAGTCCTACAATAAGTCCGAAGTGGTCCGAAGTTTTTCTATTATCTACTTGAAGAAGCCTCTTTAGGCGAAACGCTTCTAGATATTATAAATTTTATATTTTATATTTTATATTTGTAATAAAGGAATTTTTGGCACCAAAATATCTTGTTTGCCATATTCCTTTAAATATCCTTTTTTTTTTTTTTTTTTTTTTTTTACCTTTTTTTAACCTGACCTTACTTATAATTTATAAACCCACGCAATAGCGCAAAGAATCCATAGGTGGGGATTATACCACCCATACGCTTACACCGAGCAGTTCAGCCTGCTCTATATACTGTGAGTATATTTTTATTTTCTTCTAGCATTTTTATCTGCCATACAGAGAGCACTATATTTTATTTTCTCTTATTATCGGCCGAGCCGGATCATCGCTGGACTTTTCACCTGCACTACTTGCTGACCAGCGTCACCCTATATATCCTTGAGTGGGGATCATTCCACTTCACGCATATAATATCAGAGCTGGATTTTAGCTCTGAAAATTGTGAGTAATTTTCATTATCACTATTTTATCCCTTTTCACCTTGCTGACATACTGTACCATTGGATTTTTGTTTTCCTGCTTTTATCTTCACATATCATCACCGAACTACAAGTGCATAGGCGTAAAGACTGACATCATTCTCAAGCATCCTCCATACTTTGTGGAACTTACCACTTCAGACTTATTGTAGGACTTTGGACTATTATTTTATTATTATTTTATTTATGCATAATATTATTTTTATGTAAGTTAGGCGCACCCTTTTCATTTCTGTTTTCGTGTTTTATGTTACTTATATAAGGGGATTAGGGGAACTCCCCTTTTAAGGTGTGCAGCCGTTCTAAACTATATTTCTCTGTGGCTACGTAGCGCTGACTCTTCACCCCATTCCTTTTTATCTGTAAATTAGAGATCACCCCCTCTCCCTGTGTTATTCTCACTCCCCCCCTCCCTGTGTTATTCTCACTCCCCCCTCCCTGTGTTATTCTCACTCCCCCCTCCCTGTGCTCTTCTCACCTCCCCCCTCCCTGTGTTCTTCTCATCTCCCCTTCTCCTCGCCCCCCTTCCTCCTCCCTGTTCTTCTTACCCCCCCCAGTGTTCTTCTTACTCCCCCTCTTCTTCTTACTCCCCCTCCCCATGTTTTCTTCTTACTGCCCCCCTCCCCTGTTTTCTTCTTACTCCCCCCTCCCCTGTTTTCTTCTTCTTACTCCCCCTCCCCCTCTTTTTCTTACTCCCCCTTCTTTTTACTCCCTCTCCCCCTTCCATCTTCTTCTTACTCCCCTCCTCCTCTTTTTCTTACTCCCCCTCGCTCCTCCTTCTTACTCCCCCTCCCCTTTATTCTTCTTCCCCCCTCTTCTTCTTACTCCCCCCTCCTTCTTACTCCCCCTCCCCCTTCTTCTTACTCCCCACTCCCCTCTTCTTCTTACTCCCCCTCCTCCCTTCTTCATGGCCCCCCTCTTCTTCTTACTCACCCTCCCCCCTTCTTCTTACTCCCCTTCCCCATTTATTCTTACTCCCCCTCCCCCTGTTTTCTTCTTACTCCCCCTTTCCCTCTTCTTCTTACCCCCTCTTCTTACTACCCCTCCCCCCTCTTCTTACTCCCCCTCCCTCCTGTTCTTCTTACTCCCCCCTTTCTTCTTCTCCCCCCTCTTCTTCTTACTCCCTCCGCCTTCTTACTCCCCCTCCCCCTTCTTCTTACTCCCCACTCCCCTCTTCTTCTTACTCCCCCTCCCCCCTTCTTCACGGCCCCCCTCTTCTTCTTACTCCCCCTCCCCCTTCTTCTTACTCCCCTTCCCCTTTCTTCTTACTCCCCCTCCCCCCTTTCTTCTTACTCCCCCTCCCCCTTTCTTCTTACTCCCCCCTCCCCCTGTTTTCTTCTTACTCCCCCTTCCCCTCTTCTTCTTACTCCCCCTTCTTCTTACCCCCCTCTTCTTACTACCCCTCCTCCCTCTTCTTACTCCCCCTCCCTCCTGTTCTTCTTACTCCCCCTCCCCCCTTCTTCTTACTCCTCCCTCCCCTCTTCTTCTTACTCCCCTTCTTCTTACTCCTCCCTCCCCTCTTCTTCTTACTCCCCTTCTTCTTCTTACTCCGCCTCCCCCTTCTTCTTACTCACCCTCCCCCTTCTTCTTACTCCCCCTCCCCCCCTTCTTTTTATTCCCCCTGTTCTTCTTACTCCTCCCCACCCCCCCCAGTTCTACACACCTCCCCTTCCTGTAGCGTGGCCAAGCTCCTCTCGTCACTTTCTATCAGTCCGGTCGGGTATAGGAAACGGATGTTCCTGTACCGTGGACCGGAGAGGAGCTTGGCCACGCTACAGGGAAGGGGAGGTGAGGAGAGAGGCAGTGCTGCAGCCGCCTGAGGCTCTTTACAGAGCGCTCAGGCGGCTGCAGCATTAGAAGGGCCGGCCATATAAGGCCTAGTTCACCTTATAGTAAGCGCCGGCCCTATGTATGCCTATATATGGTTTTGACCAAATGTTAACAGGTTTGAAGGTATATCATTATGGACTAGATGTAATATTTTTGAAAGGTTGTCAAATACATTCATATTTTACCTTAATGTAATATTTTGGATAAGGATTTCAAATAATTTAATATTTTTGGATACACTTTTAAATTGATCTTATTTTCTAAATATAAAAAAATAAATAAAAGTATAACATATATAAATCAAATACTAATATATTTAAAAAACATTACATTTTATACCAATTATGCAAAAATATTAAATAATTTTAAAAGCTTATCCAACAATATTTGACACCTATGTTGGCTATTAAAGTATAGCTTGTAGTATTATAACATCTGAAGGATATCCATGCTTGGAAACATTTGTTTTGCAATCCTTTACATTTTGCATTTCTTAGTAAAAATAAAATAAAAAATAAAATAATTGAATCAAAGTTTTATATAAAGTAGAATGTATAGTGTATGGAACGTTTAGAGTTAAACGATAAGTAATAATATTTCAGTCCTTGTTTCAAACTATATCAAATTAAATTAGATGTTTTAAATGTATTTGGAAGTGATAGGCATGAGGATATCTCTGTTACATGTATAACTATGTAAGAAGCTGAGCTTTCTGACTAATACCGTGTGTGTTAAATTCAAAGTCCTGGCCCTCCAATTCGTGCTACTTTGTGCTTTGTGGCACGGTTTGGTTTGGCCCTTAACCCAAAGCTCAAAAATGTGTTAGATTTCAAAACATTGCTACATCTCAGAGAGTCCTGCCTGAACATTTATACCTTTATGCAATTTCCATACCCAGGTTCCAGAATGAGCTTTAGATTTTAACCTCGGAACCTGCTCAGTTACCAGATGTTAAGTATGATGAAAACAAGGTATTTTCTGCCAGTAACCACGAAGGTGTTTCAGAATGTAGTCATTTTGTTCAGCAATAATGGATACACATAAAAACATCCAATATTTCTCTGCTGTGCTATAATTACATGTTTACAGACAATTTAAGAGATTATGTGCTCAGCAGTCAAAGACATCGAAAACATCTAATAAACTCAGATCATAGTTAATCCTCACTGATACTGAACTGAATTGTATATAATTTGCAGTCACACCTCAACCAACTAAATAATGTTCCCACCATGCCCAAAGCTTGGAACTCCAGCAGCAGTATGAGTTTGTAAACCTTCCGATTGCAAATAATTCTCTAGGGAAACCACCGACTAAAGATCTATTGACAGCACCTACAAAGGATGCGTTGGGTCTTTCCTAGTGAATGTCCCTTAATTCCCCTTATATTTAAATGACTCTAATTATGACCCTCCTTCATTTTAATGACAGACAGATCTCCGCTGCAGGTTAATGTGTCATCAAAGAGCAGTAGCTTATATTTAGATTCCAGTTAACAATGTCAAGAACTATGAAGTGGTTGTATAATATTCTGATATGTGATGACAGAGAAGTTAGAGTGTATGTTAAATAGGAAATAAACCCTGCCCTGGTAAGATGATTATTTACGTTTAATAGCCAGCTATATTTTGATTTGTTCTGTAGAGTGTGGTTGGGTCAGAAGGTCATATAATTCAATTTAAGTTGATTATGCAAATTAGCTATATAGTACAGAAGCCCAGAGAGGCTATGTATTTTTAATAGTTTTCTGACTTGTTTCTCCAGAAAACAACTACCGTATATACTCGAGTATAAGCCGACCCGAATATAAGCCGAGGCCCCTAATTTTACCCCAAAAAACTGGGAAAACTTATTGACTCGAGTATAAGACTAGGGTGGGAAATGCAGCAGCTACTGGTAAATTTCTAAATAAAATTAGATCCTAAAAAAAATATATTAATTGAATATTTATTTACAGTGTGTGTATAATGAATGCAGTGTGTGTGTATGAGTGCAGTGTGTGTGTATGAGTGCAGCGTGTGTATATGAGTGCAGCGTGTGTATGAGTGCAGCGTGTGTATATGAGTGCAGCGTGTGTATGAGTGCAGCGTGTGTATATGAGTGCAGCGTGTGTATGAGTGCAGCGTGTGTATGAGTGCAGCGTGTGTATATGAGTGCAGCGTGTGTATATGAGTGCAGCGTGTGTATGAGTGCAGCGTGTGTATGAGTGCAGCGTGTGTATGAGTGCAGCGTGTGTATGAGTGCAACGTGTGTGTGTGTGAGTGCAGTGTGTGTATGTGTGCAGTGTGTGTAAGTGCAGTGTGTGTATGAATGCAGTGTGTGTATGAGTGCAGTGTGTATGAATGCAGTGTGTATGAATGCAGTGTGTATGAATGCAGTGTGTATGAATGCAGTGTGTGTGTGTATGTGTGCAGTGTGTGTGTATGTGTATGTGTGCAGTGTGTGTGTATGTGTATGTGTGCAGTGTGTGTGTGTATGAGTGCAGTGTGTGTGTATGTGTGCAGTGTGTGTATGTGTGCAGTGTGTGTGTGTGTGTGTTGCAGTGGTGGGGGGTGGGCAATTTTATTATTTTATTTATTATTATTTTTTATTATTTTATATTATTATTTATATTTTTTTCATTATTATTTCTTCTTATTTTTTATTTTCGTCCCCCCTCCCTGCTTGATACATGGCAGGGAGGGGGGCTCTTTCCCTGGTGGTCCAGCATTGGCAGTTCAGTGGGGGGGAGAGAGGGGGCTGGCAGAGATCTTACTTACCTGTACTGCAGCTCCTGTCAGCTCTCTCCTCCTCCGCGCCGTCCGTTCAGCTCTTCTGTCAGCTCACACTGTAAGTCTCGCGAGAGCCGCGGCTCTCGCGAGATTTACACTGGGAGCTGACCGAGGTGCTGAACGGACGGCGCAGAGGAGAAGGGAGCTGACAGGAGCTGCAGTACAGGTAAGTAAGATCTCTGCCAGCCCCCTCTCCCTCAGTCTGTATTATGGCAATGCAAATTGCCATAATACAGACTATTGACTCGAGTATAAGCCGAGTTCCGGTTTTTCAGCACAAAAAATGTGCTGAAAAACTCGGCTTATACTCGAGTATATACGGTATTTACATAGGAAAAAAAATTTCTTGAGATAATAGGAGTAGGTGATGTATAAAGTCCCACAAGGGCAAACCAACATCGGGAGAGCTCCACTGAATAAGAAATGAGGAAGGGAGGCCCTACCTTTAATCAATCTAAGGATAAAAAGGGATATGCAAACAAAACGTATAACTTGAAAAAAAGGGAGATCTACTAAACGGTGCCCAGGGGATCAATTGTCGTGAGTGGTAGCTAGCATCTAAGTTCCAGTTCCCCTAGTGTCCGACTGACAGGAAGGTAGTGTAAACGAGGTTAGGGAGAGAGAAAAGGCACAGGGTCCCCAGAGAACAAGGGACCAGGTAATCAGGTGTAAATGCAGATGAAAAGCCTCACACAAAAATTAAATAAATAAATCTCTCAATTCACCCTAAAAGTTACCTCGGCACTGTGGTCTGACCACTAGTGTCTACCTGAACCAACTCTCCCTACTAAAGTTATATATAAATAAATAAATAAACACCTAAAAATTAATAACCATAGTGGTAACAAAAATAAAAAAGTGCTACCAAGTGCAGAGATTAAAGAAAAAGAGAACGCTTGACGCGCGTTTCGGCATGTTCAAAACGCCATCGTCAGGAGCCTGTGAACATGTGCAGCTTGTTGTTTCATTTAAATACCTATTGCTGATGAAACATGGCCATCAGCTGTTCAATGTGGGAGGTCCTGAGAGGCGGAGTATCAAAACTCTATTCTACAGTCTACCAGGGGTGTGGCATGTCGTCACATATGCTACATCTTAAAAACATAGTGAAGACACAACCTGTCAATGACATAGCTTAGCTGGCAAAATCCCTGACCACAAAGCCTGCTAAAAAAGGCAAGGCTGCAGGTTCAAATCCCAGCAGGACCAACCCAACACCCCATCCGTCCGAGGTTGGCAAAATGAGCTCCATCAATGGGGCAACATTAACATATACTACTAGTCAGCTGCCGACCTGGTCAGCTCCGAGAGCTGAAGAGCGCCCTGAGTCCCACTGGGATAAAGGTGCCACTCAAATACCTGTTATTATTCTGACCTATAAAGTGGAGCCAGGCGGGGTGGAACACACCATCTGGTATTGGCATTTACGTGACTGTTACGTGAGTTCTACATCCAAGAGGGAGAGTGTTTGGGCACAACCCCTCCTCCTTATATAGCTGATTTTTCCTTGTCATAGGTGGACGTGATGGCTGAATATATGAGGTGGGCTTAAAGCGCACCTCATAGTGTGACTGGAAGGTCCACTGTATTATGGAAGTGTGCAGGGAATAGCATCTTAGCAGTGCTCACAACATTGTGAGAGCTGCACTGAGTCCCATCCGGTATGCATAGGATATCCCATTAGTTGTACAATTGTAAAAGTCAAAGAATTGCCACACAAGATATGCCAGTCAGGTCAGGGTACATTAAATGTACAGTAAAGGGGCCTGACTTATGGATTGAATAACACCCATAAACATATGGAAGTAAACCCCAATCAGGATGTATAAAATAAGGCAGTATCTTGGCTCAAATGGCAAAATGAACAAGGTGAAAATAAAGTGGCCATTCATGTTCATATAAAAAGTGTCATATTTACATATCTACAAATTTACAAATAGGGAGGGAGCTTAGAAAGGAAGGGTTCCTCAGTGTTGTTTAAGTCCCTTTAATAGAGAGAGTATTACAAAAAAGCTGAAAAAGAGAATCCCTCATTTTTTCTTGAGATAAGCCTTACAAACAAATACAAATATATGGTCTCTCTGGGCTTCTGTAATATTTAATTTAAAAATATATATATTTCTTGTCTGGGCACATCCAATAGATATGGTATCTAGATTTAATTTTAATTTCTAATAAGAGTTACAACTACTATTACAATGTTATATAATCTATTAACATAAACAGTTATTGAGATTATCAAGAGATATTCCCAGTGACGTAAAATAAATAAAAACAAATGCTATTTACAAAAAAAATATATATATTTTCACCAGTGGCATGCATTTAGATCCAGTGCAAAATTAGTAGCATGTACAATTGGACCTATTCACCATGACAATTGTAAAAATATCTGGATGCTGAACACATTTTAAATACAATTAGTGAGACGCTTCAACCGTTAAAATGGAGGACAGTGTGCTAACTTGTAATAATATTAATAGTAGTAAGTCAAAACCAGTCTATGGTATAACAAACATCTGACCTTTTTTTTTTTTTTTTTTACTTATTTTTACAAAACATTTTACAATTTTAGCCCCTTAAGGACCAATGCTATTTTGAGATGTAACATGTTTGACAAAGGCCTTTTTGGCACATTTTGCCATGCATTAATTTTACCTCAATTCCACCCTTTCTGTTTAAGTGTACCCATACATATTACACATCATTAAATAAAAATATTGATTTAGAATTTTATGATTACAAACAAGAACAAACCAGCGCTCGACGTAGATGTAAGTTCTTATCACACTAAATAGACAAAACTGTGAATTCTAACCTGTCATTGTAGAACGCAGCCTAGGGGTGTCAGAAATATGACGCATAATATTAAAATAATTTAGTAGCCAAACGTGAGCTGATGTTTTACTCACAAGGTGAATTTAAAAGACATGTCAGGGGGGAGGGGACAGGTGTACATTACGTAAAAGGCTTGGATAAAAGATAACAAGGGACTTTTAAAAGCTACCGATGTATACCTTAAAAAAAAGAAAGCAGTGTTATTTAAACATGTGGTTAAAAGAAAAGTATCACATGTTATTAATGGTCATCGTCCAGTGAAATATAGCTTCCAGTGACATGGCAAGAAACGGTGTAAGGGAGGGGAGGGAAGAAGTGAAGGAAATTAGCACCTATATACAGAATAGGCAGAAAGAAAATGTAAGGATGAATGGAAGATGAGGTGAAAAAGGAAGTGTGTCCCGGACTCCATTACACAAAAAGTAGAAGAAAATGAAGAAAAAAGGGGGGATAAGGGAAAGGTGAGTGCACATGATGTAACTATAGCTCTAAGTATTGAAAGTCCACGCCCTTAAGTGATTCAGGATATAAATTGCACATTTTAGCAAACGTTTCCATATAACCAGGGATCATAAATGTTATGGAACGATTTAGGTGTGTCGTGTAGTTGCGCTGTGAACCGATCCATTTCCATAGACTCCTTGTTTTTTTCAATTGACAGTGGCCATAACAGGGACATTGGTTGAAGACTGCAGTTCTCCAATTGCTCTGTGGGCCACCAATGCTTCCAATGTGTTTGCTGCCCTGGTAAAATAATGTAAAGGTTTGGAAAGTAGAAGTGCCCAGGCATTTAACGGATATGGCTTACCTAGAATTCGTGATAACAATTATATATAATTTTTAAAGAAGAAACAGGGCTCTCTTTTGATTCCCTATATGTATACTTAATGCAATATTAAATATTAATATGTAGAACAGCAGGTTGAGGATCAGCAGCAAGAATCAATAACATTTGGACTCCTTCCACACCAAGAGGCCTGCAATGTCCTATGCTCAGGCAGTTGCTTAATGCGGGGGTCCTGTCCCAAACTCTCAGCTCCTGAGTTTCCCCAAAGTGGAAATGAAATGCTATGAATCAGGGCCCTGATCATAGGACATTGCATGTGTTTGGAGTGGAAGGAGTCCATATGTTATTGTTTCTTGCTGCTGATGAGGATTCCTGCTATATCCCAGATGGGGATCATACCACCAAAGCCATTCATGCTAAAGCAAGGTACTGCTCTAGAAAATGTTAGTAGGATACCTCTTCTTATTTTATATACTACACCTATTTATGTGTGCTACACCATTGGAGTATTTCTGTCTTTTTTCCCTCATATTGGAGCATTATCAAACAACATCCTGAGTAGATCTTCATATTTCCTAAGGCGGGGATCATACCGTCCAAGCGCTATACAGCAGATCTCTCAGTAGCTCAGAAAAATGTGAGTTGAATATCTATATTTTTTTAAAAATACTATAATAAGGACTTGACATATTGCACTATAATCTGTACAATTTTGGATTAACACTTGTGAATAAGTGTACGTATATATTTGTATACACGTATATACATAATCTGCACTATAAGGTTGCTTTGAATTTCAATTTTATTTGTGTGGTTATTCCTGGCGCAGTAGATCCCTTCTGTTCTATTAAATATTCATAAAATAATATAAAAATGGAAAACGAATTTTTCTTCCATTTTACACTTAATAATTTCTACACAACAAGTGAAACTGAAGAAAACTAACTCAAAATACATTCGCTAACTGGTCCTGTTTGTTTAAATGCCCAATATGTCTAGGATTTCAATAAATTTTTAGAAGTTAAAAAACAGATATTGCGTGAGTGAGGAGTGAATGGCTAAAATTTTGCAACATTTGGCATGCTGAGATTACTACTTTTATAGCGGTCACAGAATTCAAAACTGGTGACACGGGGGCCTTTAGGAAGAAAAAGCGTACCAGGCAAGATAATCCGTGTGGGAGGAGACAAGAGGCGAAGTATGGCAGTTCAAAGTTCAGGGCAGGCAGCGAGAAAACATGGTCAGGACAGAAGCCAGAGTCAGGAACCAGAAAATTAATGAGAAGAGAGGTAGGACAGGAAACACAAAGGTCACAACCAGGCCCGGACTGGCCATCGGGCAAACCGTGCAAATGCCCGGTGGGCCGCGATGGCCACGGGCCGAGGCCGGGGAGATCCAGCCGGTCTATGCAGGGCCGGCGCTATCCGAGCGCCGGCCCCGCTGTGTTGCATGAAGGGCCGGTGGGGAGATAGAAGATCTCCCTCACCGGCCCACATGCTCTCAAATGCGGCCGCCGGCTGGGAGAGAGAGGGAGGGAGCAAGCCTGGAGAGGCGGACCCGGCGGAGCTCTAACTTGCAGCTCCGCCGGGTTTCTCTCGCGAGAAGGCTAGAGTTCACTTACCACGAGGACCACCAGGGATGGATGTCAGCGCCCCCCCCTCCCTTTCCAGGCTACAGGTAAGAAGGGAAGGGGGGGGATATTTACTTTTATAATAATAAAAAAAAAAAACTCAATATTGGCATTTACCTGCCTCCCCCCAATACACAATCCTTGCAAACACACACATCACACTTACCCAGCACCCTAACACTCACACAGCACCCTAACACTCACCCAGCACCCTAACACTCACCCAGCACCCTAACATGCTCACACAGCACCCTATCACTTACACAGCACCCTAACATGCTCACCCAGCACCCTATCACTCACCCAGCACCCTATCACTTACACAGCACCCTAACATGCTCACACAGCACCCTATCACTTACACAGCACCCTAACATGCTCACACAGCACCCTATCACTCACCCAGCACCCTATCACTTACACAGCACCCTAACATGCTCACACAGCACCCTATCACTCACCCAGCACCCTATCACTCACACAGCACCCTATCACTTACACAGCACCCTAACATGCTCACACAGCACCCTATCACTCACCCAGCACCCTATCACTCACATAGCACCCTATCACTCACACAGCACCCTAACATACTCACCCAGCACCCTAACATACTCACCCAGCACCCAGTACCCTAACATACTCATCCAGCACCCTAACATACTCACCCAGCACCCTAACATACTCACCCAGCACCCTAACACTCACCCAGCACCCTAACATGCTCACACAGCACCCTAACATGCTCACATAGCACCCTATCACTCACACAGCACCCTAACATGCTCACACAGCACCCTAACATACTCACCCAGGACCCTAACATACTCACCCAGCACCCAGTACCCTAACGTACTCACCCAGCACCCTAACGTACTCACCCAGCACCCTAACGTACTCACCCAGCACCCTAACGTACTCACTCAGCACCCTAACGCTCACCCAGCACCTTAGCTCAAACAGAACCCTAGCTCAAACAGCACCCTCACTCACATAGCACCCTAACACACACAGCACCCTAACACACACACATCACCTTTCGCACAGCACCCTAACACATAGCACCCACACACAGCGCCCACACACACAGCACCCTCACACACACATACTGCACCCTCCCACACACATACTGCACCCTCCCACACACACAGCACCTTCCCACACACACTATACTCCTCATAAATGCACACTACACCCCTCACACACACAGCAGCCCCCACACATGCTGCACCACTCACACACTCACTAGATCTCCTATACGCACTCCTTCACACACACTAGATCCCCTACACACAGACGCTGCACCACCTACACACACACTACATTTCTGACATACACACTCTGGATACCCTATGCACACACTAGATTCCATTTAAGCAAACACATAGTGTCTCCATAAATGGGATACCGTGAGTATCCCAATTATGGAAACCCCTGAGACAAGTTTCAAGCAAACACAACGCAAGCATGTTATTAAATTTGCTTGCGCTGTGCAGAACAAATACAGGGCCCTTTTCTCATGCCCTGGAAGAGCATTGAACCAACATGAGATGGGGCGTGCTTGTCATTGGGGATGACAAAACACACCCTATCTGGCCCCGCCCCCTTTTCAGTGGGCCGCTGTGAATAAAAATGCCCGGGCCGAATTTTTTCCCCAGTCCGGCCCTGGTCACAACGCATCAGGAATAGGGTGCTTAAAACAACCAAACACTGCCAAGGAGACACTCTGGGGTTAAATAGGCTGGCAGAGTCACATGACCAGCAACTTCCCACCTGTAGATGAATCTCTCTGGGGCTAAATAAATGGTTCAGGGGTTCAGAGACATATTTGTTTACATCACTGTCCTTGGACCACCTCTAGAACACAGTGGGTGCCCAGAAGCAGGTGAATGGTGCAGAGTGTCATGACAGTCAACTAAAAAAAAAATTCAAAAACAATTTGAGATAACAAGGAAATCTGATTAGAAGTACAATGTATGAAGAAATGTTTGTCAGGTCAAAGTCAGATTTCCGGATAGCTGACTGGCTATTCTGGCTACTCTTGTATTCTAACTATACCTGACTTGTTAGGAAGTGTTAGTTGGTTGCAAATACGTGACTTTCCATCTTACTCATTGTTAGCGAATTGCAGACATGAAGGTTTTTACACCCAGCCTTACCGAGATCTTTATCTGTTGGCGGCAAGACAGTTGTGTACCAGCTTAAAGAGGTTATTAATTGACCTAGTTTATATTGCCACTGATTTAACTTATGGAAGGTGAGAAATCAATTATTGAGTTATGGAGCACAATTAGGTCTTTATTTCACCTTTCTCCTTATGCAGGTGTTTAGGGATTAGATATAATTATTCAAATATGTTTATTTTCCCGTCTATGTAGTTAGATAACATTTTACATGCATTAACTAACTGCTTTAGGAGTTATCCTAACTATTTAAAGTGTTATCACCATGAGTGCTATGTTTGATATTCATTAGACGCACTGGGAACAGGTACTTTCTGAGATATGAGCATTACAGTCAAAGCCCATCAAAAGCAAAATATAAATTAGACGTCCAAGATCCAGGCACTTTCTCAGACATAAGCTCTGCTGTCAAAGCCATTCCACAGAGAAACACACATTAGAAGTTCAAGAACCAATTTTAACATTATGAAGTTGTTTGTAGCAAAAATCATAGTCCGTGCATTTTCTTTGCTTTTACAGTTGTGACGCACACTTTACATGCAAATCAGAGTTTTTGTAAAGTTAAAGTCCATACGAATTTTACGTAGGCATTAGTATTTTATATTCTTGAGTATACTTTTTCTTATTTTGTTACCAAAACCATGAAGGTGTTTGCTCAGATCTAGTTTTCTTCCCCATGGTAGAGTAACACTGTTACTATGTTCCCATTTGCTTGGCACACTGGCTTAATGGCACACTTGTTTGGCACAGTGGAATGGCAGTAGGGTAATAAGAATTAATAGTTGGCTATGAATTGTTAGACATGACACAATTGTATAAGATATGGCAACTCTGGCAAATGATTGTCACGTTTTCCTATATTTATGAGCTATAAGAGATTGCATTGGGCTTGACTCAATTTGTGTACCCTTTTTGGTAGTGGGTACATCCTGTAGAGGGTGTCCTTGCTTTTTCTGAGCAGTCCTTGTCATCATACCATGTTAGTGCAGGCCTTTCAATTACTGGCTCTTCAGGGTACAACACAGTGGATTGATCTGGAAGCTCACCCCCAGCCTTGCATCGCCTCTCTAATTAGTTATGGGTACCAAAGCTTCTAAGACGCAGGATACTTCTCCACTTTAGTACCATCAAATTAGCAGTGGCGAAATGGAATTGTTTCTTGTACTCCTATGGTGTGAAACAATATATCCCATTCCATGCCCTGATAAGCGCCCTTCCCACAATGGCACCACATTTAAGACTAAGGCAATGGTCCAATGAAGGTATTACTCATCAGTGGTAAGACAGACCTTACTCATATGTAGATACAACTTACCACTTGCCATCCAATACCATTTTTAGATATCTTGAACTCAAAAGTGTACTTCTTCAGCATGTGCTGCTAGCACTCTCCTGTTCAGTCGGGGAGACACATCATCCCCAGCCCAGCATTGCTTTTGAATGTTTGTATGTACACTCCTTGAAAACTTAAGCTCTTATCATTATGTTATGCTAGTCACCTCTCCAAGTTTGAGCTAGTTAAGACTTCTTATGTGCAGAAATGGGAGCAAGATCTAGGCAAACATTTTGCCCTGGAAGACTGGCATTCTGCTTTATCAGTTTTATAATTGAATCACCAATGTACCAAACAACTTTAAATACATTACAAGTTAAATATGAGGTGGTATCTCATGCCCTACCATAGGCACACATGTATTCTTGCTTTCACAGTGCAGTGTTGGCGTTGTAATGCAGAAGTAGGCACATTGAAACATATCTAGTGGGAATACTCAGAAATATCCCAGTTGTGGTCATCAATACGACTATTGATCAAAGAAGCGCAGTTTTTTGCTGATGATGCTATCAAGAACCTTAGCCCCTGAACCACGCACAATGGGCATTTTTATATTCCTGACAGCACAGCTCTGTGTGGCGAGAGCCAGGAAGATCACCTTCTCGATACCTCTTTCTAAAGTGATTAAGGATATTTATGAGAGTAAAACATGAACACTGTTGGATAGATAGTATATACAGCACAGCTCTCTGTGGCGAGAGCCAGGAAGACCACCTTCTCGATACCTCTTTCTAAAGTGATTAAGGATATTTATTAGAGTAAAACATGAACACTGTTGGATAGATAGTATATCTCCTAAACTAGTGCTCAGATGTATAGTTATGAAAGGGAAAGGGAAGCAAAATAAATAAATGATTAAGATGACCTCCCCCTGTAAATGTCACCGCATCATGCTTGGGATACAACCACCCCTTCTCTTACTGCCCCCCTCCACTTGGTTTATCTTTTGTGTTAGAGATATTTTTTTTGATAACTCTCCAGTGGGGGGTGCATTGGTCTACTTACCTCATGGTTTCCGTAAGGGCTTGTCTTCTGCGGGGTCCTACTGGAAAAGCCTAGAAAATCTGACTCTGATGTATTATTTTACACTGTGATGGATTTTCAAGGAAATCTATATTTACCTTAGCCCATTTTCTTGCTTCCCTTACCCCAATTATGAATTTTTGTGTTTTGTAAAGTGTAAATCTTTAAATAAACTACAAGTGGACTTGGCATGTTTTTTTTTTATCTGTGAATCTTGCTGCAAACTTCCTTTACATACACCGATAATTTTAGGCAGAGTAGAAGTCAATTATTCATTACAAATATTCACAATCTCTAACTAAGTCACATCTTCTAATTTCACTGCATGTTTGTTCCACTTGGAGATCGAGTTAAAACAATACTCTGGGATTGTGCTACATTTTATGACCTAGCATTTTGGCTTTCATTATCTTACAAAATGACTTCATGAAAAAAAAATATTTGGTACTTATGTGCCAGACCACCTACCATACATAGATACTGCCTGTCGTACTGTCGTTCCATACAAAACTTTATTGGAAATATCACACCTACCTGGAGTTTTGTCACAGGAAGCAATAAGTGAATGATTTCTGACATGGTTGTAATAAAGTCACACTAACAGAGAATAACAGTCTATGACCCGTCACTATCCTAATCAGTAAGCTTATTCTCTTTAAACAATGGAGGTACTGTCATTTCCATGTGAAAATTTACACTTTAAGGGATTATGACCACACCCTATAGTCATGAAAATATGATACTGTATGGTATGATAAATCTTTAGGCAAGCTATTTTGTCAGACTTTGCACTCTTTCTTTCACTGTGTGTGATTTTAACGCTATTCATTTTTTCATTTGTTTTAACTACGATTTTTTTTACAGCTTCCTGACATTTGTTTTGCAAAGAAAAACATGTCTTGCTAAGTCTATATTAATGGTATCCTGTAAACAATTCCAATGCAATTATAGGCTTGGCATAAAACATTTAGAAATTGGCTGACAGTGATAAATATTGCATAAAAATTGCATAGCCTGAGGTTATTCTGCTCTGTTGTCTATTGTATGGTCAATAGAAAATACCTTCTGAAACAGATATAGTTTGCGTCTAGCAACGTGTTCTAACAAAGGTGTCGAATTTTCTTCTATAAACCTACTTTCTGTTTAGTAAAATGTTGAATTGCTGTTAATCCCTGTGTGGGCAATGTATGTATTAAACCTAAGTAAAAGTATTAAAGGATTCGTCGGAGTAAAATTTAATGAATATTTTCTGAATATAAATGCCATAACAATGAATCAATATAATTACCAATATGGATACTGCACTCTCCTGGATGCCAGGGTGCAAGTGGGCCTAATCCTCACAATGTGATTTGCAAAAACGTAATGATGGTCGAGGCACTCAAGTTTAATCCAGTGGGCAGATTTTTAAAAAGAAATTGAAACAACGTTTCGGCACACAACAGGGCCTTTGTCAAACTTTTCATGCTTGACAAATGTCCTTTTGTGGCCCGAAACGTTGTTTAAATTTTGCTCCAATAAATCTGCCCACTGGATTGAACTTAAGTGCCATTATTTTTTTGCAAATAATAATAAATCAAAACTTTCTTAGTACTCCAAAATAAATTAAGTCGTTTTTATGCTCCCGATAAGCCATTTAACGGTTTAATTTAATATCAGCGGTTAAATGGTTATCGGGAGCAGAAAAAAAATGTTTTGCAGGAGGATAGCTCCCTTTAAATTGGCTTTTTGGATTTGACAGCTAAAAGGTGTTGATAAATCCTTTTATTATTTTCACTATTTGGCCACTCGTAGCCTTTAGAACGTAAATTGTTTTTTTTAAAAACCCATTAGGTTATGTGTTGTTTAAAACCTACTTCATGCACCCACCCATCATGTTGCAGGTAATGGCATGTCCACTAAACAGAAAGCAGGCTGGTTGACTGCTCACACTTTGGGTGGCTACTTCAGATTGGAGAATGGGAAGTGGACAGATAACTGTCAATCGCCCGTGCTTTCACCCAGCCCAGCATGTGAGGGTGCTTCCTTAAATTAAAAACAGCTGGACAATAACTATATACATATTTGGAGGGGCTTAGTGACTGACCATGGTGCTGATTATGGGTGAGAGCTTTTATTATAATAAATAGGCTGCAAATGGATGCTATCATTTCAACCATCTTTAGTAAATTTCAGTAATCCAAGCTCCTAGCCAACCCTACAAATAAATACAAAAAATCTGCTTACCCAACACACCCTAATAATGGTGATGGAGGCCCAATTAACATAATGCAAACACACATAATTGAGCCCTGTGCTTAAACTCCCACCAATCCTGGGCGGCAGCAATAGCTACAGAATACATTAGATGTCTTCTTTCAAATAATATTATGGTTTATATTTAGAGGAAATTTGCCTTCATGTGCATTACCTACAAATGTCGTAAACAATAACCAAAATTAGCGGAGACATGTACTAACCAGATTCAGAGCGAAACATAGTGTAACTGTTCAAGTTTTTCATTGATATTTAATTTACCAACAACTCAATTTTTAATTAAATGTTTTAACAAATTTAAACGTGTTTTTTTTTTCCCTTTCAATATATTAGTACATGTGGTTTCCAATGGCGATACATACGTTCTCAATGAAACCATTAAAGAAGAATTCTCCTGTTCAGCTTTCTCGCGCGCCGCTTAGTGATGTCAAGCGCCGGAGTGACATCACATTCCATGTCCCGGCATCACATCGGGTCGCTCAGATCAGCGCTCCCTCACCGCCCATGTCTAAAATAAACTGTCCAGGCGCCCTAGTGGGGCTCAAGGGTGGCCAGCCGGCCAACTCTTGGGCCCCTCATAAGGCAAGGCAAACAAGGTATTTGCCAGGGCACTTGGGGGGCGGCGTCATAGCAATGATTTTCAGGGAGCCAAGATTGAGGCACCAAATTACAGAATAAAGAGATGTGGATTTCTACATTCATTGTTTTACACCTAACAAACACATCTTTGTTTATTATAGAAGGGATCAATAAACATAATATTAGAAATTCTGAGAATTCACAGTTCTTTACAATTCTTCATGCCACTTATAATCGGGGACTGGAACCATCCTTCATGTCTCTTATAAAACAGAAAATGTTTTCTAATCAACAAAGGTTGCTTTCAGAGCTACTTCTGAGAGATAGATCCTGATAAAAACAAACAAACAGCAATACATAATGGAGGGGAATTACAACTTTGCTTTTTCCTTTGAAGTGAAGCTGATTAATGTATCCCCCAAATAAAGAACAAGTGATTTGAAGTGATTGTTTGGACCTACACTGACATAACAAATATGAACAATGCCTTTATAATACTTTCAAAAAGTCCTTTACTACTTACATTTATTGTAGAGTAAGTTAGTTTAGGCATATAAATTAGGCTACGGGTAGTATATAATGAGCAGCTGAAGTTTAGATAAAAATTACTTATTTCATTTATTTATTAATTATTGAATTTAATCCTGATTTCATTCAGATCAAACACTGGTGGACGGCTAAAACCCAGACCTGAGCTGTTAAAACACAGCCACAGATGCTTTAGATCTGGGCCCAGATTTTAAAACTTCAAACTATTTGCCTGTTAAAAAAACCTTAGTGTCTCAAGGGTTAAGTAGGTGGGGGCTGGCCTGCACTTTCTATCCAGGACACCACATTAAAACATATTTGTCTCCTAAATACTTAAAACCAATAGCCCCTTCCCATGGAGATGGGGCATATAAAATAACAGGGAGAACTGGTCCTCCCGGGGACACCACCCATGACTTTAAATTAAATATTGTGGATGGAAGTATGAGGGGGGGGGGATAGATTGATGCCGCCCACCTCCCGCATTTTATTTAATTGCTCCAAATATAGTCATAAAATACCTAATGTGGAGAAATTTCCCAACTCAGCATTAGCCTCATATTAACTAATTATATTAAGGAGAGAGAGGGCATTCTGCACCAGGTGACAGGCATGCAAGGGTGCACAGAGCATCCCCTCCCCCATACTGTAACATGATAGAGGATCTCCACCCAGCAAGCAGCATGCAGCATGCAGTGGGTGAGATGTACCATCATATTCCCTCTCTGTCCACTCTCTCCGTACAATGTGGGTAAATATGGGGTAAGATAAGTACAAGTGGTAGGGCAGAGCAGGATTACCATAAGCAGAGAAGGATTAAGACCCCACGGCCCAGCAGGCAGGTTGCCCGGTAGGTGTACCCCTGCATTACTAACATAGACATGGTGAATGGGGCCAACCAAATTCATGGCTCCAAGGCCTCTGTCTTAGATGGTCGCCTAACGTCACCTTATAGTTAATCTTGCTCTGGCCAAAAGTTGACCTTTGGTGGCTGCCTAGGGTCCAATTGTTAGATATTGGCCCTGGAATCATGAATTTCCTTGGTCCCATTCACCACCTATATGTGACGAATGAATTGGACTCAAACCAAGAACCTACTTAGGGCACTGTGTGATCGTAATCCTTCTCTGAGAATAGGGGTGATGCAAAGACACACAAGAGGTGAGGAAGAAGCTAAGAGACACACAAGGGGTAAGGGAGATTAAGAGAGTGAAAGAGGTGCCGAGAGATACAGACAAAGTGGAGCAATGTACACAAATGTTTATAATTAGGAGAGGGTGGCAACACATACTTTTACCCAGGTGTCATATAAACTAAGTATGCCACTGGCCTCTGTAGATCTATCACTGAGGCACTTCTCTTTTCAAGCATCCAGTAGCTCTCATTATCCGTGAGGTTGACTGCCATGGACTTTTAAACATGACTAAGACATTAGACATTGGTGATGATATACTGTGTATGACAACCGTCATAACGGGGAAAGCAATATAATGTACTGAGGATTGAAATGCCTGAATGTACTGAGGAATGAAAAAAAAATGTCAAAATACATGGATATATCCGACGTGGGAGAAAATTGTCATATAGTGATTTGTCCTACTTTTCAGATTTTAATTCTAAAGACTAATAGAACGTCATTACTCTGATGAAAAAGCAATGCTGTGAGATATGATTTGAAATAGACACTATGAGATTTTGTTTACCGCCTGCAAATTGCTGTTTTTGTTTTGCAATCCAAACAGAACTACTGTTTTGTGTACATTTCCTTTGTGATTTATACACAATCTTTACAAAGAAACCAGTGACCTTGTCTAATGGAATGAAGCAGAAGTTTAGATATAAAAGCAATACATTTTGTTTGTTGTCAATAACTCTTCAGGTTTCTGAGCAACACAACGGCTTTATTGTGTTACCTCTTTTAACTTGCACTGTGCTGCTAGGATTATAAAGCACATACAAATATAAGGCTAGCTAGCATGGTTAATTGCGCAAGTCGGAAAATTATTAGGTGGGAATGGACTTTCAGTAGAATTGTAAACTATTTGAGGATTTTTCATTTTTAACTGGCACGGAACTGGGCATGACTCTGCAGGGTATTGAGAGAGGACCTCAGTAATCATATGTTATCTTTTTGCCTACAGAGAAGAGGAGAACCATTTGTTGAGGACCATTAGTCTGTTGTACTGCATTCCATGGCACAGGGGATGGAGAAGAGAGCAGGTAGTATATCTACTGAATTACTGTATTTATCGGCGTATAACACGCCCCGGCGTATAATACGCACCTCATTTTAAGAAGGAAATTTCCCCTTCCATAGTATTCTCCCCCTCTCCCATAGTATTCTCCCCCCTCCCATAGTGTTCCCCCACCCTCATCCCATAGTGTTCCCCCCCTTTCCATATTATTCTCCCCCCCATAGTATTTTCCACCCCCTCCCATAGTGTTCCCCCCCTCATCCCATAGTGTTCTCCCCCCTCCCATAGTGTCCCCCCCTCCCCTTGTCCCATAGTGCACTTTCCCTCCCCTTGTCCCATAATTACTTACCTGTCTTGAAGCGTGGGCCGGCTTCACAGCGCGCACCGCGGTACAGGAACTTAAATTTCAGGTTCCGGTTTCCAGCGGGACTGAAAGGAAGTGTGCACACTGAGTGCGCACTTCCTTTCAGTCCCGCCGGAAACCGGAACCTGAAATTGAAGTTCCAGTACCGTGGTGCGCGCTGAACACCGGCCCACGCTTCAAGACAGGTAAGTAAACCTTCACATTCGCTCCATAAGACGCACAGACATTTCCCCTCACTTTTGAGGGGGAAAGAAGTGCGTCTTATGGAGCGAAAAATATGTATATCGGCGTATAAACGCACACATCATTTGCCCCCTATTTTCAGGGAGAAAAAGTGCGTGTTATACGCCAATAAATACGGTAATTTCAATGATATGCTATTTTTATGTGGGTTTATTGTAGTGGATGTATTCATTTGACTATGGATCGGCAATTCTTACATTCAATGTAACATGTAAAATATCCTTATGAGGCCTTTCTACATACAACTGACATGCAGCTGGATTGATTCATGCAGGTTGCAACAAATTCTGTTCCTACTAGCTACATAAGAAAATATAAACTTCAGCTGCTAGTACATAAGAACGTTCTTCCTCTCTCCTCTTGCAGGCTTATGCCGTAGCTCAATAGTAAGCAACTTTCGGCACTCCTTATATTGTGGACTACATCTCCCTAAATGCTTTGCCAGCATTATGATTATAAGAGCATTATGGGAGATGTAGTCCAAAACATCATGGGGTGCCAAAGATTGCCTGATTGTTTACACGGTATATAGAGGGGAGCCATGTTACTCTGTATATAGAGAGGAGCCATGCTTACACTGTATATAGAGGGAGCCATGTTACTCTGTATATAGAGGGAGCCATGTTTACACGGTATATAGAGGGGAGCCATGTTACTCTGTATATAGAGAGGAGCCATGCTTACACTGTATATAGAGGGAGCCATGTTACTCTGTATATAGAGGGGAGCCATGTTACTCTGTATATAGAGGGAGCCATGTTTACACGGTATATAGAGGGGAGCCATGTTACTCTGTATATAGAGGGGAGCCATGTTACACTGTATATAGAGGGAGCCATTTTACTCTGTATATAGAGGGAGCCATGTTTACTCTGTATATAGAGGGAGCCATGTTACTATCTGAGGTGGTTAACTATGATTGGCCCTGGCATGTTTGTTAGTCTGGCCTGCATGGTTGTCTGGCATGAATAAAAGTAGCATGTTTCAACTATATTAGTAGTTAGACAAGTTTGCACTAAAACATGGAAGACATCCTAGTATGAATCGTGATCAACCGCTCTCAGAGACTATGCATTGCGACATGTATATGATGTGGAAAGGTTAACTGTTATGACTGTCTATAGACGAAGTGGCTTTAGCTGCACCTTAAGGATCACTAGTTCGTTGGTGCTGTATCTCTGCGACTGCTATTCAGGAGCCATAGATTGCCGGGTATTGTTGCCAATGCTATTCAGGAGCCATAAATTGCCGGGTATTGTTGCCAATGCTATTCAGGAGCCATAGATTGCCGGGTATTGTTGCCAATGCTATTCAGGAGCCATAGATTGCCGGGTATTGTTGCCAATGCTATTCAGGAGCCATAGATTGCCGGGTATTGTTGCCAATGCTATTCAGGAGCCATAGATTGCCGGGTATTGTTGCCAATGCTATTCAGGAGCCATAGATTGCCGGGTATTGTTGCCAATGCTATTCGGTGGGTGAGTCCTGTAGCCTCCTGGACTGTTTGCGGTTGTTTGCGGTGCGTTAAACGGGGAGTTTGGTCTGTCACTGTGAAGCGGGCGTAACCCTTACACTACCTGATCGATACAACATCATACCCGATGTTTTAAAGCACGTTATACCAGCCTATTGAAGTCTATGGCGGTTCGCCCGGTTCGCCCGTTTGCGAACATTTGCGAAGTTTGCGTTCGCATTCGCGAACGGAAAATTTCGTGTTCGCGACATCTCTAGTGACCAATAATCTCATTAACAAGACTATATCACATTTTCTTTTGTCTAAAGCATCAATTTCTACTATGTTTACATTCTCTACCATTGAGTTATTGATTAGCGTTATGGTGCCTAGTCAATGTATAGATAAGATCAAGACAGCATACGGTATTTGTGATTTTATTTTTACTGTTGAATCTTTCAGGAATCAATGTGTATATTTTACTTTGTGAGTCTGTGCAATAAAACCAATTGATATGTCGCTGACAAGCACACAAAATGTAGACTAAAATAAAAATAATTTTCCAAATTTGCCTTATTTTCTTTATGAAAAAAAAACAGTTTTCTCCTTTGGCATTGAGATTAGTTTATTTGTATTGGCATCTATGCTTCCGTAAGGATTAGTTCTGCGTTGCATATTTATCTAACAGGTGAAATCCGCCAAGCTATAAAATAAACCTGGGTGCGAAAGGTTTAATCTGTTCTGCCTGTCTGCGTGCTAAGCTATGTATGGCTTTTTATTAGCATTGCTTTTGGCAAAAGGCAAAATGATTAAATTGCGTTTTAAATGTTTAAAATATTTTAATCGCTATCTTTCGTTTCTTTTTCTTTCTTTTTTTTTTTTTGGCAACAAAATAATGAATGATTACTATTATTAAAAAGCACTCTGTAATTTTATATTTGGCAGCAAAAAAAGTTGAAAGTTAGACTCGACTCGCTCGTTCAATGCATCAATGAGTTAAATGATATATCCATGTTTAAACAAGGAAGATCACACTGTTCAACATTTAGAATTAATCGCTGAAGTGTCAATTGTCCAAAGTTGAACGTGAACTCACTTAAGTAATCAATTTGAAAAAATTTTTCAAGTCCAAGTATCTCGAAATGGGCACGTGTATGAATGAAGAGGAAACTTTAGTTAAAGGGAATCTCTAAGCACCAAAACAACTTTAGTTAATGGAAGTGGTTTTGCTGTATGTATTATGTCATCCTTAACCAGATGTATATGCCGTATGGAGGAAGTCATGCAATTAGCAGCCACCCCAGACCTTCACCCCCCAGATCTTCAGGAATGTTGGGGTGAAGGATGAGTTGGTGTATCCGGATATGTTGTTCACTAGTGCATTAGCAGACTTAACCACTTACAAGCAATTCATATGTTAAAAAACTATAAATTGTGGAATGCTCAGCCAGGAAACATTGTATGAACGAAATCCCAACATGGATTGTTCTTTATAAGTATCACGGGAATAAAAGACAAAGACCGTGAAAGCTATTTTTCGCACCAGTATTTCTAAATACATAATTCACCTATGTAGCAAAGGTATACCTATATTTGCATGTATTCAATATTTAATACACATTCATTAGTTTGCTTTCACTGGCTATGTTTGCTGGGAGTTGTAACTCAAAATTACTTGACCACCAGTATCAGCTTATGCCTCTTTGTTATTATCCAAACTGGTAAACCAAGCCAAACCACAGTTTTGTATAATGTGATAAATTAAATGGTTCACAGCAGCAAACAAGTCCATCTATTAGCATTTTTATATCACTGAGCATTGACGCAGCTGTCCATTGCCTCCTTTTGTCTTCGACTCCCAATAGAAGGCCATCAACCCTTAAGACAATGTATCCACAACAACATATTTTGTGAGCTATATTTTGTGACACCAACTTACTTTCTCAGAGGGGCTCAAAGGTCTGCGCTGTGTTTTGACCTGGCAAACTCCTTCTCAAATGTTAGTAACCATAATTTCTATTTAAATAATGGATTGCAAAGGAAATATCTTAGACAAGTCCATAGCATCGCGGTTTCTGAGGCATTATGCTGCAATCGGTGTGAGCAGAAGATGAACTGCTATGGTAAGTGTCATTATTTTGGATGTCAGTTTGTGGACATGTGTCAGTGACCCTATCACAACATTTGTTTCATGTAACAATAAAATCTTCATGCTTGCATAAACTTGCCCTATACCTCACCATATGCGCTGCAGAAAAACCACCATCTGGAATACATAGGTTAAGCCCTTAGGAAAACAAACATTGTCAGCCGTTTATGGAAAGACAAAGACAGAAGGCATAAGGTCCGAGCTCTGGCATACAGAAGCTTCTATCAAATTCAAATGAGGAGATCAATGCTCATCGTTTCAACTGCTTCCACATTTCCTTCATCAATGACAGACACATATTATACAGAATCTAACACAGAGCAGAAAATAAATTATATGTAGAGGTCTGAGAAGGGGGCATATGTTTTTTTTGGACACATTGACAGGAATACCGAGTTATGATTTATGAGATAGATTTTATATATATATATATATATATATATATATATATATATATATAGAGAGAGAGAGAGAGAGAGAGAGAGAGAGAGAGAGAGAGAGAACAAAAAAAATCAGCACTCACAGTTAGTTCACATACAACTTAATTACTAGAAAAAGTGTCAAACACTATCAACGTCTCAGTTCCACTTAGGAACTTTCATCAGGACAAACACTTCTTTTATATATTGAATGGAAGTTGAAACACTAATGTGAACTAAAAAATAACATGGTTTCTAGATGTCCCTCGAGCGAGTTTCTTTTTCCAGTTTGCTGGAGCATGCAATATATGTATATTTCTTGTGCCCTTCTTAACACACATCTTCAACTGCTCTCTCTCCTCTGGCGTTGTCCCTGCTGACCTTAAACATGCCAGTGTAGTACCTATCCCGAAAAAAAGCATTCTGTTGCTTTGTTTCGTCAGAATGAGCATTGCAATTTGTTGGCTTTAAAATTACCCAATCACAGAGGTCTGAGACTCAAGTCCCTCTTCTTACAACACTTGACCGGGAATGTGTACAGATAAATACACATAGACTGGTCTGCTATCTGCTTTGGTACTGAAAGGGTAAATTGCATGCTCAGTGAGACCTTATGCCTTGTCTTAATAGGTGTAGCATTTTTATCCGAAAAATGCTTTTTGTAAACCTTTTGAAAACACAATAACATTTAGTAAATGTGATATTGCTTTTTTGTTTCTATAGTCTGTTATGGTACTTCCCCTCCGAATTGAAACTTTACCACACTGGTGTTGTGGGAAATTTAGGCCGGTTAGTAAATGGCAATTGTGGCATCATTTAGCAGCAACACCAAAATGAAAGTCATCAGGCTCTAATAAGTCCATTGGTTTCCAAGGTAATTATTCAATATTTGACACTACGCACCTGTTTTTAAAATAGGATATAGAGCAATGCTCCCAAACCAGCATAGAAAAAAAATGGAGGCTATGCCTGTTATTAGATTCCAACATTGGGTTAACCTTTCCACCGTTTTCATGTTCTTAGTATGTGTGTTTTTCGTGCCGCATGAAAAAAGGAATAGTTTTATGTGTCTCGCTGTGAATTTTTCTCACAGTTGCACTGTTTTATTTGATTTATATCCCAGATTTTAAATTAGCAGATGTTATTCCATGACATACTGCATATTATATATAGTTTATATAATGTTTATGGAATAAAGTTCATGCAATTTTTTAATGTATGTGTAAATCCTAGAATGTGACATTATAGTTTTTTTGTATAAGGGGATTTGTTTTGTATTTCATGGATACCAGGAGAGGTACCTGCGTGTTACAGCACCCATACACTTTAATTGCTAGAATGACTACTTATGTGCAATGGCCAACCTGTCTATCTGCTATCCAACAATTAACATAGAATCTCAGTTTTCCTGGACATTGTTTTGATACTCATTATGTTTTATCTGCTTATTTTTATTTTAAGGACAGAGGCAATTGTACAAGTTCTGACCAAAACATAACCAAAATAAAACCTAGAATGTGACTGTCTGTTCAACCATAATTCATCTCTTTCATATTAAGTACAGTCTTTAGTAAGTCTCCAGTGGTTTGTTATTTGACCAGAATAAGGCAGCAAATGGAATATGTGGGCTTCACAGTGGACAAAGAGAGAGATAATAGTAGAATGTGGACCAGTAGAGAGTATGAACAGAAGGTGATACGAGTAAAACTGATGGGATGACATGGGCCAGAGGCACAAATTAGGGTAATGGGGGAGAGACATGTGAGGGAGATGGTGCAATTAAATAAGTAGGGGTAGGAGTGACATGTGAGGTAAGATGATGCAGATGTGTATATTTTGGGAAGATGGGCCAAGGCCACTAGTGGGATGAGATGGCCGAAAAAACACAAGTGAAATCTCACTTGTGAAACATCACAATTGAAACACAAGTGAAGGGTGATGAGGAGATAGACTTGATTTGATGGGAGAAGGACATGGTGTGATGGGAAAGAGATGTGGGGAAAGATGAAGCAGAGGCAGGTAGGGGCTGGAGGAAAAGCAATTGGGGACAGATAATAATCTGGGTATGAGGAAGAGGAAAAGTTAGGGGAGATAACTAGAGACCCAATGAAGAGTAATGGGGAGAGTAGGGGTTGCTTGATGGGCACAAGAGTGGGATTATGGCAAGAGACAAGTGAGTGATTAAGCAGGAAACAAAGGAATGGGTTGATGAAAAGACACAGGTAAGACTGGTTAAGGCACAAGTGGTTAATGACAGAGAGATACATGTAATATTTACCTACCCAACAATCTGCTACTTTCTGTTGTCTAGAAGCAGAAACATCTCCTGGATAACCCATGCACAAAGATTGTGGTGGCTTTTCATTTTGCTCCATTATAATTATTATACTTTTGTTATGAAGGGCCAACACATTCCACAGTACTACACGTGGCTTACAAGTAGCAAGACACATTGGAAGCCAATGTAACCAAGACTGCATAGGGTAATAGTGGGGCTAGTCATCACTAGTAGTACACTGGGGTCTTAGGACCCAACACTGTATTTCCTTTATATATGTATGGTTAGGTGAACTTGCAGGCATGTTCCCTACAAAAAGAAGACACATAAGCAATAGTATAGTCAGTCAAATCACTGCAAATAATGTTTTTTGTTTGTTTGTTTGGTTGGTTGGTTGTTGTTGTTTTTTGTTTTATTTTTTTGTTATATAACAATGAGCCCAAACGGATATTAAAGGACCACTCTAGTGCCAGGAAAACATACTAGTTTTCCTGGCACTAGAGTGCCCTGAGGGTGCCCCCACCCTCAGGGTCCCCCTCCCGCCCGGCGCTGGAAAGGGGAAAAGGGGTAAAACTTACCTTTTTCCAGCGCTGGGCGGGGAGATCTCTGCCTCCGATCCTCCTCCGTTCCGCCCCGTCGGCTGAATGCGCACGCGCGGCAAGAGCTGCACGCGCATTCAGCCGGTCGCATAGGAAAGCATTTACAATGCTTTCCTATGGACGCTTGCGTGCTCTCACTGTGATTTTCACAGTGAGAATCACGCAAGCGCCTCTAGCGGCTGTCAATGAGACAGCCACTAGGGGATTTGGGGTAAGGCTTAACCCATTAATAAACATAGCAGTTTCTCTGAAACTGCTATGTTTATAAAAAAAAATGGGTTAATCCTAGCTGGGCCTGGCACCCAGACCACTTCATTAAGCTGAAGTGGTCTGGGTGCCTAGAGTGGTCCTTTAACAGAAAGCACACAGGGCATACAATGGATGCAATCGGGAAAATTCCTCATTTATTGGAAGACTGTATACATATTTTTTTGGGGGGAATTCACATTTCCCTTTCTTTATGCAATCAGAACTTTTTGTTTATGTGTGATATGTTACAAAGGTGTAACTAATGTGCCAAATATAAAAATTATAGTAAAAACAATACATGTCAAAGTGTGAATGGCCAAATTATCAATGAAAAAATACTGAAAAAAGTCTGAATACAAACATCCCAATGATTAATGTCAAAATACATTTCAAATTTTTAATTTTTTCACAGCCTTATGTAGACTATATGTTAAAAAATATGAAAATAATTCAATAAAAAATACACTGAATGCATTAAGTGAAAAAAAAAGCCAAATCCAGTATCAGAGATTCTAGCCATGCATTCATCTGGAAATAGAGTGGATTTAGGCCATGCTTTATAATAAAATAATACATGTTTATTTAGGATACATATAAAAATCTCATCTGAGGGCATGATATGGAAATGGTGAAATTAGATTAAGAATGGCTCAGGGACACTTTACGTGTTTCTCTCTCAAAAGTGCTTGATCATAGGTGGTATGGAAAATGAAACACTAGGTTTAAACACATTTAAACACATCAATCTATCAAATTAACAAAACCCCCATCTGTATTCCTTACACAATTAGTTACAAGCGAACAGCTTGGACTCTTTGAAACTGTGTAAATTTATATTTATGTTTTCCCAAATTACATTTCTGAGATGATCCTAGCACACAAAGCAGAATTTATATTGCTGTTTAATGTGATTGATTGTTTGAATATATTTAATTACCATGTTTAGTTTTTATTATCTCCCATTTGTAAAATATTTGGAAGCAGAATAAGGTAAGGTATCTTAGTTCTAAGGTTGGTGGTTGGTAATGGTCAGGTGGAAAGTTTTAATATCCATTTTTTGAGACTTTCCCCTCCCCTATAATACTTGCAATATCTACTTTTTTTGCCTACATTTTTTTCCCCCTTTATTTAGCCTTTTTGCATCCTCTCCACATTCATTTCTTCTTTGGTCATCGTATAAATAAGGTGGTTTCTTGCACAAATTGAACATAACATAGTTTCTTTAATAAAAATGTTTCTTTTTATTTTTCTCACTTTTTGTGGAATGGTACACTACCAGGATTTTGTAATTTTATTGCATCTATAACTGCTGCAACAATATATTAATATCTTATGCTCACTGTTTAATAGACACGCCCTTACTCACGGTATAGCGAGTAGGCGCATAATTTACTAATACTAAGTCACCAGCTTCTATAGAGGCTGGGTCACTTGCTGCACTGGCCAATCAGAGCAATGCCATTAGTAGGCATGGCTGTGATGGCTTCTAAGGGCACACGAGTCAAACGCTTGTTGCTTGGCTGCCCTGCAGCCTTTCAAAATGCATCATTAAATCGCCAAACTCCGAACTCCAACCCGAACATACAGTGATATGTCCGTGTTCGGGTCCGGGGTCCAAAAAACTTAATGTTCGGTACGAACCCAAACTTTTCAGTTCAGGTTCGCTCAACTCTAGTAAACAAAAAATGAATACAACATAGTTTAAAAAATAATAATAATGAAAAAAACAAAAAACAACAAAAAGAGAAAATCACCTATAAAGTATCATCTGCCATCCTATGATATAGACTGTGTTACACAGTGACAGATGCATGGCCTTGACACCAGTTATGTAGTCTAAAGGCTTCTGTATATGGAAAAACCCCATGACCCTGTAACCAAGACATGGTCCAGAAGTGTCCCTACAGGCCTCGGATTATGGCAATAGCTGCGCCCCACTATATTGCTAATCTATTTCTAACGGCACAATACTTCTTTGGGGCGCTTCTGGGGAGAGAGAGCATTGGGAGTGTGACTCAGGGGGAACACAATGGAGGGGGGAGAGAAAAGCAGACAAAGCTTAGTGGCTACATATTAAACATGAAGACAAATTATGTAGTGTGTGGGTCTTGCATATCGACGCACAGCGGGTTGGGTCTGGGAGCTGCCAACCGGCGTTGGGAACATGTGCTCTCAGGGCGGGAGTGGCTTGCAGTCTGTAAGACCAGACTTTATTATATAAGTTTATGTTTAAGTTTTATGTTTTTCTTTCGTGGGAGTTCTTAAACAGGACTTATGCTCTGGATGTCGCTGGGCACTACGCTTACTCTGGTGCTGGTTGAGGGTCCATGATGGTTGAAATGGCCACGGGGGTCCTGATCCTGTGTGCTTGCTGCACTTGGGCTCCGCCTACCTCTGACACTCTCTCATGGCTCTAAAGGTACTCTCATTTAACGTTAATGGCCTAAACGCACCTACCAAATGTAAACTTCTCCTAAAGGAGTTGAAGGCCCTAGAATCACCCTAATACAAGAAACCCATCTCCCCAGGTCAGCCACCATCAGACTGCTAGATAGAATATACACCAGGACCTATGAGGCCAGACCAATGCGCAACTGCGCAGGAGTGGCTATCCTTATACATAAACACTGCCCCTTACAGGTGACAGGATCCCAAGTAGACCTTGAGGGCAGATATGTAGCCATCACAGGCACATTAAAAACAACCAAATTCCACATACTTAATGTTTATTCACCAAATGAACCAGACCCTCATTTCTGGGATTCGCTCACTACACTGATTGAGTGGGAGGGGAAGTGGTCATGGATGGGGGAGACTTCAATGCAGTTCCATGTACAGCAGTCGACAGGAGCTTAAGGGGGGGGTTGCCGTGGTCACACAAGAGAGGGACACAAGGCAAACGTATGCACACCTTCCTAGGACACATGGGCCTACTTGACGCGTGGTTTCTCCAACACCCTGACACATGTGACTTTGCATTCTACTCGGCACCCCATGACACCTATTCCAGAATAGATACTATTTTAATTAACGTTCCAGGAATGCCCAAGGTCCTTCATTCCGGAATTAACAGTATTACATGTTCAGACCATGCTGACAATACAGTCACCCTTGACAAACTCAAATACTCCTCTAATTGGACTTGGAAATTATACACAAGTTTACTAAATGATGAAGGTATATCCCACACAGCTAACACAATCCTCAAGAAATATTTTGAACACAATGTTACACAAAAGGTTAACCCTACAACAACATTGGCGGCCCACAAGACGGTTATCAGGGGGTATTTTATCAAAGCTGCCACAAACAAAAAAAGACAAACAACTAAACGGTTACTAGAATTAAAAACAGCCCTGAGGAAAACAGAGCTTCAACACAAGGCCAATCCCACTGCAGCTAAACTGTATGAATTTAACGCCCTCATGCATTCTATTAAAGAACTATAATTGGAGGGAGTGGCCCGCTCCATCCTCTGGTCCAGACGCACATTTTACTAGAAGTCCAATAAAATGGATAAAAAAAGGTATAGGATCAACGCTGAGTGATCTAGAGGGAAATAAACAAGTAGAAAGCTGCAACCTATGGGTATGAGGTTCCCTCCAACGTCCTCAGAAAAGAAATAGCAAAAACACAATAATAGGTCGCGCTATACAGGAAATATTACAATAAATAGATAAAAATATATATTTTACTCACATATGATAAAAGGACAAACAGAGAATAAAAATAGATATGTGAATAATAGTCCCAATATATAGTAAACATCTTGTGGGTTCCAATAGGCTAATTGAGACTTGATAGTGTAGTCAATGAGAAGCTGGATCTTCTATAGCTTAGGAAATCTTGACTCAATGACAGACATGTGAATGAAAAAAAAAACATTGACTACACTATCAAGTCTCAATTAGCCTATTGGAACCCACAAGAAGTTTACTATATAGGGAAATAAACAAGTAGAAAGCTGCAACCTATGGGTATGAGGTTCCCTCCAACGTCCTCAGAAAAGAAATAGCAAAAACACAATAATAGGTCGCGCTATACAGGAAATATTACAATAAATAGATAAAAATATATATTTTACCCACATATGATAAAAGGACAAACAGAGAAGTTTGTGAGTAAATATTTGTATCTATTTATTGTAATATTTCCTGTATAGCGCGACCTATTATTGTGTTTTTGCAATAAAATGGATACTCCGCTAGCATGGTCCTTACGACCAAGACAATGGTTCCAGCACATAACTAAGATCCTCACACAGTCAGGAGACACAGCAGAAACACCAGACGACATTAACAAAGTCTTCACGCAATATTACTCACTTTACAACCATTCCCCACTCCAAGACGAGCTTAACCCTGAATACACAGCGACACTCCATTCCTTCTTTTCCGGCACAGTTTTGCAGAGAGTGACAGGGGAGGACGTGGAGACACTAACGGCATCAATTACACAATTAGAAGTGGAGGTGGCCATAAAAGCTCTTAAGGGTAATAAAGCCACGGGACCGGACGGATATAATATAGGGTATTACAAAAAATTCAGAGACACTCTAACCCCTCATCTAACTACCCTCTAAAACCACTTAATGAAAGGGGGGACCCCGGATTTGGATATGGCACTCGCAAACATCGTTCTCCTGCCCAAACCTGGCAGGGATGTTGCACGGGGTGGCTAATTATAGACCCATATTCCTTATCAACTCAGACTTGAAACTGTACACAAGCATACTGGCTTCCAGTCTTACACCACTT
Source organism: Pelobates fuscus (assembly GCF_036172605.1). NCBI lineage: Eukaryota > Metazoa > Chordata > Amphibia > Anura > Pelobatidae > Pelobates > Pelobates fuscus. The sequence continues at coordinate 40,926,437 of NC_086321.1, read as the reverse complement.
TTAACAAGGCTCATACACCCAGATCAGGTGGGCTTCATGTGCGGGAGACAATTGTATGAAAACACTAGACGAAGCACGGTCTTAACATGGCACATAGGAGCATCAGGGAGGCTTTCTCTGGCGCTCTCTTTGGATGCTGAGAAGGCCTTCGATGGAGTGAAGTGGCGGTATCTGTTTTACGTTCTCACAGCCTGGGGCTTCCCGGTGGCATACACCACAGCGATTCAAGCCCTATACTCGAACCTATTAGCACAGAACATCATCACGGGGGCTAAACACACCCCATTCCCCTTACACAATGAATCAAGGCAGGGGTGCCCGCTATCTCCACTGCTGTTCGCACTCACTGGAGCCACTGCTCCAGGCAATAAGACGACATCCACACATAAAAGGGATTACCTTGGCTGGTAAACACAGGCCAAGGTGGTCATGTAAAAATTCACCTGGCCTGTGAGTCTGTGCATGGGGGCTGTGCAGGATATTGCTCCAAGTCACAGTACAATTAAGGATACAAGCAGGAGAATCGTCAAGGGTAAGCCAAAGTCAGAGGATGCCAGAAGTCAGCATACATGATGTGAACAAGCCAAGGTCAGGAACAAACGATCTGGATACACAAAAACAGGAACCAGACAGCAGAACCAGAGTCAATGAACTGACACTGCCCTCCGGGAGAGGCAGTGTCTTATACCTGGCCAATCCATGATCAGCCACAGGTGAACCATGAGTGACAGGAGCAGTCTCAGGTAAATTCCAACCCCTAGTGCTGGATACAAGGCAAGATTAGACTTCAGGTTATTACTTGAGCTGTATGGTGAGGAGAAACAGCAGGCACAGGACCACAAAGTACCCAGGTTCAAATTCCTTATTGGGCACTTCTGGTGCGACCGTGTCTGGCAGTCTGGATGTCGCGGTGAGAACCGTGACACTCTCGGCTCCGGACACTGCATTAAAACACACTAAATTTAACCTGCACATAGCCCAAGATGCAATCCAATATTTAGGAGAAAAACTTACAGCAAACCACACTCAATTATGCAGACTATCCACCGCTGCTTAACGCTCTGATACGGGACTTGGACGTATAAAGTGATCTCTTGGATCGGGAGACTACATACAGTAAGAATAAACGTACTTCCTGGACTTCTATTCCTCTTACAGTCACTACCGGTAAATGTCACACGAAGGGATCTAGCACATTTTCAATACACCATAGACCCTTTCATCTAGCAAAGGAAATGCCCTAGAATAGCACGAGCCCTGCTATACCGATCCAAAAACAGGGGGGCTTGGGGTTACCACACTTATATCTATTCTATCTCACAGCAGAACTGACTCAAATTGTACACTGGCATAAAATGTGGAGGACTACGCTACACAGACCAATGGGGGCTGACCTGGGGGAAAAGTTAGAGGGGTTGGAATGGGAAGATATCTGGGAGGCAAGCGCACAATCTTCCATCTGTGTAACATTAGAAGAACAAGCGTACAAGACTCTTTTCCGGTGGTACATCACCCCGGTCAAACAATATCATTTAAAGAAAAGTCCTACAGACACGTGCTGGAGGCTGTGTGGTGATAGGGGAAGTTATGCACACATGTGGTGGCAATGCCCCAAACTCTGTGACTTCTGGAAACAGATGTTGGGACTAAATTCCCAGATGTTACAGAGGCAACTAACACTGAATCCCTGAGCATGACCTGATGCAATTTAATCCATGGTGCCCAGAAGCACTACATGCCCCTAAGGCTCGCAAAACATCCCAATGAGGGAATATAACAGTCTCACCAATACAATACGGTAACCCACAATTTCTGTGGTGATATTAGAAGAGCCAACAGTGATGACATATACCTGCATATCTCAGTAAAACAAATTGCAAGGGTACCTTTTCTACTTGTGCCCATGTTACCTTGTCACCAACATATCTATAAATAAAACTGTTAAGAGTAGGGCTGTACCGCCATAGAATGTTAGTACAATAGCCAAAAATGAGCCAATTTGGGGATGGTTAGGGGTGCCAAATGCCTCATTTTATTTGACCCTTAAAGGGTGCCCAGCGCTCAATTGCCCGGGTTCTCTTGGGGGGATTCTGGTCGGGGTCACGGCGCGGGGAGGCAGCCAGCCTGGTGGGTGAGGGGAGGTAGCCCAGTTGAAAGGAAGGCAGCCTGGCTAACAGAAAATGTCAAAAACATAGCCCTTCATTGCATTTCAGGTTAACTATGTTAACTTTTATTTTCGGTTGTAATGTTCTCTTTACTTTTTACTTATAAAATGTAAACCTCTGATAGAATGCAAACAAGTCATTTAACACTGTATGCAATAACACATGCCTTAACAATATGTCCTTCCTTTCTGCAACTCAAAAGATATATGTATTGGGACATTGTCAAAATGCAGCATTTTTTGTCAGCGCAAAAATAAAGAATTAAAAAACAAAACAACAACAATATAAATAAATAAAGTTAAAACTAAAAATTATGAAATCTTCAAACAAGTTTTAAATCTGTAAAAGTGCAATGCCTACAATAAAGCCCTACTTTTGAAAATTGCTAGTTTTTTTTTTTAACTTAACCCCCCTCCAAAAAAAATGAATTAAAGTAAAATGCAGTTAAAAGTTCCTTACTGGCATAAAGGTAGGATCACTTCAATTCCCTTACACCTTACAACAGTGACTGAGAAGCAATGGTATGTGCCATAAGTTTGTCATATTTAGTGTACTGCCGCGTACCTGCTTGTGGATGTTAAAAATGTTGCAGCTCTCATTCAGCTTGCAATTGACACAAACCAGACTGCTTTCAGTGGCGTTGACAGTTCGTGCAAGTTATGCGCGAGTGAGCCGTGAGGGAGGGCACCTTTCACATCATTTACTCCAGGGAGGAGAAAATTGAGTGTGTCTTGCTTCAACTTCTGTGTAAGTACAGAGTTGTATATATGTGGTTCATGTCAGCCGCTGTGCACATCTACTTATGTACCCATCATTCCGTTTGCAACGTGAGTGAATAACGTGTATAGTTTTTATTCTCCACACGTCTTGCACTATATTTGTGTATTTTCTTTTTCTTTTTTCTTTTTTTTTTGGTTATTGAGTCCTGATAAGGTCACCAGAACATATCCAACTTTTTTTTCTTGAAAGGCCTTGCACATCACCAAGCAGGAGTTATTTAAAATGTGTTACTTTATTGCTTTTGTCTTATATATTTACATGCCGACTTCCCAATTTTAATATGTATATATTTGAATGAAGAGATTACAGGAATCAGTACTCCATTTCAGGGGAGTATTATTTTGAAGTGCTCGCTTATTTTGTGTTATACGTTGATCACACCAGATCGCCACTTTACGGCGAGCACATACTTTTACTGGGCTTAGATTTTGTTGTTTTTTTTTTGCCTAATTGCTTATCATCTGTTCATATAAATATATTATATTCAACAGAGTGCCATAGCTTTCTATGAATCAACCCCACAAATATTTATACTCTTCCACCAGCTTGAAATACAGTGTTTATATATATAAAAATAATATATATTCCAGTACCTTTATTACATTACAGCTTCGTGTTGTGTGTGCCAAGACGTACTTGAAAATGATACGTAACAGTGTAGAATGCTGACAATAGAGAATCGATGGATATGTAAAAGACGAACAAGATCGACCACCGTGAAAGTATATTTTATTACGTAAAATGAATGTATTGTACAGCTCACATTAATATAATAATGGTACTGCATTGTATTCTCTTATTATTTTAATGCATTTATAATAACGTTAGTGTCTAGATTAACCTTCCTCATTGCTTTAGTTTTGAAATCATTTTCAATGTTCCATGAAACAAACATCCTTTCAAGCAGGAAATTCGAGTCAAGGATACATAATACGTGCAGAAGGAAGGAAACCTGTAGAGCAAGATAAACTGATTAACACTTAGATCATATTAAAAGAAAATACTTCTTCCAGACTTCCTGACAGTTTCTGCACATTTTCAAACTGATGATGTCTGCTTCTTCTGAGGAGTTTAGGCCTTTGTTAGGAAAATGCAGTCCATAACGTCTTACCAAATGTCTGGCAACCGATTTGTTACGAATAAAAAACATACAAAGTATCCCTGTTTAGGAAGGATAGTTCCGCCATAAAACTGCAATCCCTCCGTTCCTCTTCTCTTCCGTGTTGTCTCTCCTTTCTAGTGTCTAGTAATTTTTAAAGGACCACTATAGTCACCCAGACCACTTCAACTCAATGAAGTGGTCTGGGTGCCAGGTCCCTCAGGTTTTAACCCTTCAGATGCAAACATAGCAGTTTCAGAGAAACTGCTATGTTTACATTTGGGGTTAAGCCAGCCTCTAGTGCAGGGATAGGCAACCTTCAGCACTGCAGATGTTGTGGACTACATCCCCCATAATGCTCTTACACCCATAATGCTGGCAAAGCATCATGGGAGGTGTAGTCCAAAACATCTGGAGTGCCGAAGGTTGCCTATGCCTGCTCTAGTGGCTGTCTTCCTGACAGCCACTAGAGGCGCATCTGGGCCAGCCACTAGAGGCGCATCTGACCCCTTCAGCGCCATGGGAGGGGGACCCTGAGGGTGGGGGCACCCTCAGAGCACTATAGTGTAAGGAAAACTGCTTTGTTTTCCTGACACTATAGTGATCCTTTAAAGAGTGTGATTTTATACTAGTGCTTGCATAAAAAATGATAGCGAGCGCTCAACTAGTATGGGTAATTTGGTGAACTATGTGATTAGAAAAGTGCTGGGTGCTTTATGGGAAAGCCTGTTCCCCCAGCAGATCGAAAATCATAGTAGTCCTCACGGGGGAAGGCTAGACGCCAAAACGTTTGGGTTTGATTATCTTCTGCTCTAACTTAATATGCCTGTGGATTAATGGGTATATGAGTTTCAATTTTGAGCACTGTCTACTGAACTTGATGTGGTTATGGGTATGCTATCACAAACCATTGTGTGGAAATCTATTCACAAACCGGACTTTACATAGGACATGAGGTCATGCGTTTAGACTAGAAGAAAGAAGATTTCGTCTAAGGCAAAGGAAAGGTTTTTTTACTGTAAGAACAATCAGGATGTGGAATTCTCTGCCTGAAGAAGTGGTTTTATCAGAGTCCATACAGATGTTCAAACAGCTACTAGATGCATACTTGCAAAAACAGAATATTGAAGGATATAATCTTTCAATGTAGGGTAATAACTGCTTGATCCAAGGATAAATCTGACTGCCATTCTGGGGTCAAGAAGGAATTTGTTTTTCTAGCTTGTTGCAAAATTGGAAGTTCTTCAAACTGTTTTTTTTTTTTTTTTTTGCCTTCTTTTGGATCAACAGCAAAAAACAAATGTGAGGAAGGCTGAACTTGATGGAAGCAAGTCTCTTTTCAGCTATGTAACTATGTAACTATGTAACTATGTAATTGTTTACATGCCTGTACTATTTATTACACTTTCTTTGTATGGCTTTTATCAATTCACTGTGTGAATACAAATCTTTTTATGTGCAATTTACTCTGATGTGCTTTGGGTTAAGTTTCTTCATATAATAGTGCTTCATGGAAACATAACGTCCCCTATAGTGGCCGAGTCCTTCTTTAGCAATTTAAAAAGTTCCTTTTAGTATGTCACTTGGATATCTATTTGCTTTGTATCTCTGTGTCTGAATTCCTTGACTGAAGATAACCTTAATCTTTTATCTCTGAATAACTTTTCCCATAGAATTCACTAGGATGATAGCTATTGCATTGTAGGTTAAAAGCGTCCGTGCTCAATTTCTTTCATTTGCAACTGAAAGTGACTGTACTAACCGGCTGTAATTAAAAAAATTATTGCAAAAATAAATAACGTGTTAAATAAAAGTCTCAGTGATGAACATTCCATCGAATGTTCCTTGTTTGTTCTTTAACCGTCAAAACTAAACGATCAGTTTAATAACAACAATAATGTGCTACAGTGGTGAATAGCGAATAAAAAAATGCACACGGTAGCAATCACTTGCAAGAAATAGTGCGTTAAAAAAACACTTTACTGTGAATTTTTAATCTGTGGTCAGTCAACGTGTTAAAATAGATCTAATTCATAAACAGTATTTTTTAAATCTATGGTCAGTCAACGTGCTACACTTTTTCTAATTTATAAATTGTACAATTATTAATGTCTTACTTTTTGTGCATTAATTAGCATATAGCTCTTAATGTATTCATTTTTAACTGATTTTTAGATTGTTCTTGATTAACAAAATCGATCGTACCAACATGTGTCTGCATTTTAAAAATTGTGAACAAAGTTTATGGCAACATCAGCAACTCACAGCTCAAAGAGTTAACAAGGAAATAAGACTTTCAGCACAGTTATTGCGATTGATTGCAGACCTTTACAATGCCTAATAGTCTGGACCAGCTTTTTTTTTTTAAAGAAAGACACCTCAACGCTTATATACTTCCATGGTCTGGATGTTTGTTTGTAGTTTATTATATATATATATATATATTTGTTAACATTCCAACTTTAAGGTCATACATTTTTAAAACTAAAAAAAAAACTGACCTGTTGGTCAAACTACAACAACACTGATCAATTAAGCTTTGGTGAAAAAATGCCCTGGATAGACAAACACTTCATATATAACACAATGTCATAGACACAATGTCTGTTATATATTCTGTGTTATCCAAATGATCATTGTATTATGTAGTAAGTACAGTAACATGTGAGACAGACTTGTTAAAGGGACATGCATCACTTTAAGACAACCGTCTCACCCAAATTCTTTGGATTTGAATGAGACAGCAGCCTCACACTTCCGGCTGAAAGATCAGGTTTATATGACTTGTTTTCTTATATATCTGCTTCTCCTTTCTTATACTTCCCACACCTACTCCAGGAGAGTGGCACTAATCTAACAAATCAGTGACCTATCCCTAGGAATGCTGTAAAAGTGCATGCGTAGTTGGAAAATCCTGATTGGGGTAAACGAAATAGAGTCTGTTCATTGAGATCATGCAGAGCAGGCTCCGGTGTTAGGTTTCTCTTTCTCCTGCTGCTGCACACTGACGCCCTGTTTCTGTAATTAGTTGACTTGTGTGAAACTAAGATGGGTAGGTAAGGTGGGGTGTGTGAAAAAAACTTCCCCAGCTGAGAGGCGTGCCCAGTAATGCAGACTAACCAAGTTTATAGAACGTTTGTAAAGTTTATTACATCATTTTCAACGTTGTTCTTGTTTTATCTAGATTTCCATAATTGTTTAAAATTGCTTGCTCATTTTAAAAACAAATTGTGAAGTGATTCATCTCTATTTAAATGATCATAAATCAAAGAAATTGACTGCACACACAAATACCTGAAATAATCAAACCTGTGGTGTCTCAAGGACTGAGGGGGCTACATATCCCAAAGACATGGCAATTAAACCGTAAGAGTGTTCAGGCACACATGTATCAAAAAAAAAAAAAAATGCAAACTGTGTTTAGAGCAGAATGGCAACGGTTTGGATCCCAATCTGAGCCTTTCTCCAGCCCAGAAAGCTTGAGAAAGGCTCAGATTGGAAGATGAAACGTTGACATTCCACGCTAAGTAAAAGTACCTTTTTTGGATACATCCTATTTGCACGGACACAGTTCCATTTTATCTACTTTGTTAAATGACTTATGACTTGGCATAACTGCAGAGATCATTTTCAAAATGTTAAATCAGTCAGTGTTAAGTATAGCCAGAGCGGCACAATACTGATAGCAATGTGTTATAATAATATTATAGACTGTACTGGGTTATAATTGTGGCTTCCTCTAAGTTATTCAGGCATCTAAAACAGGTCTGTACAATGCTATATGCGGGGAGACGGGGAAAACGCATTGCAGTCAGGGTGACACATGCCATGTATCTTAAGTACTTAATAATAATAATGGCATTTCCATGACATTTATTACTGGTGATCAGCATCACATATACAGCAGTCAGCCAGCTCTTGGGATTCCATCCCGGCAGACTGAGAACACAGAGTTCTGCCGGAGGATATCGAAGTCACGTGAGATCCCACTGGAGTGAATGAAACCTCTATAAGCTGCAGGTTACTCTCACAGATCAGCTGTGTATTGACTGAACAGAGAGTATATTCCCCAGACTACTGCTTGTAAAGACATATCTATCCTGTCAATGGCACTCGGGACATTTGGAAAGTCACTCAGTGCAAAAAAAGTACGGTAACAAGGCAGCAGCAATGTCAATTTCTGCCTTATGACTAATTCAATACACTGACTATAAGCTAGCTGGAGGAAAGACTAATAAAGCTTAGCATTTATAAATAGAGCAAAAATAATAAAAGAATAAAAATATATATATATATAATATGATTTATCAGGGGAGGCTGAGGAGGTTTTAAGATGCCAGAAACCCCAAAATTGTACTTCTCACTTCTATACAATACAGAGATAGTCATAGAATATAGAGAGACTCATACAATACAGAGAGCTGAGCATAATACAGAGACTCATACAATACAGAGAGCTGAGCATAATACAGAGACTCATACAATACAGAGATACTCATACAATACAGAGATACTCATACACTACAGAGAGCTGAGCATAATACAGAGATACTCATACAATACAGAGAGCTGAGCATAATACAGAGACTCATACAATACAGAGATACTCATACAATACAGAGATACTCATACACTACAGAGAGCTGAGCTTAATACATAGATACTCATACAATACAGAGAGCTGAGCATAATACAGAGACTCATACAATACAGAGATACTCATACAATACAGAGATACTCATACACTACAGAGAGCTGAGCATAATACAGAGATACTCATACAATACAGAGAGCTGAGCATAATACAGAGACTCATACAATACAGAGATACTCATACAATACAGAGATACTCATACACTACAGAGATACTCATACACTACAGAGAGCTGAGCATAATACAGAGATACTCATGCAATACAGAGAGCTGAGCATAATACAGAGATATTCATACAATACAGAGATACTCATACAATACAGAGATACTCATACACTACAGAGAGCTGAGCATAATACAGAGATACTTATACAATACAGAGAGCTGAGCATAATACAGAGATATTCATACAATACAGAGATACTCATACACTACAGAGAGCTGAGCATAATACAGAGATACTTATACAATACAGAAAGCTGAGCATAATACAGAGACTCATACAATACAGAGATACTCATACAATACAGAGAGCTGAGCATAATACAGAGACTCATACAATACAGAGAGCTGAGCATAATACAGAGATACTCATACAATACAGAGAGCTGAGCATAATACAGAGATACTCATACAATACAGAGAGCTGAGCATAATACAGAGATACTCATACAATACAGAGATACTCATACACTACAGAGAGCTGAGCATAATACAGAGATACTCATACAATACAGAGAGCTGAGCATAATACAGAGACTCATACAATACAGAGAGCTGAGCATAATACAGAGACTCATACAATACAGAGAGCTGAGCATAATACAGAGATACTCATACAATACAGAGAGCTGAGCATAATACAGAGACTCATACAATACAGAGAGCTGAGCATAATACAGAGATACTCATACAATACAGAGATACTCATACAATACAGAGATACTCATACAATACAGAGATACTCATACACTACAGAGAGCTGAGCATAATACAGAGATACTTATACAATACAGAGAGCTGAGCATAATACAGCGATACTCATACAATACAGAGAGCTGAGCATAATACAGAGATACTCATACAATACAGAGAGCTGAGCATAATACAGAGACTCATACAATACAGAGAGCTGAGCATAATACAGAGACTCATACAATACAGAGAGCTGAGCATAATACAGAGATACTCATACAATACAGAGAGCTGAGCATAATACAGAGACTCATACAATACAGAGAGCTGAGCATAATACAGAGATACTCATACAATACAGAGAGCTGAGCATAATACAGAGATACTTATACAATACAGAGAGCTGAGCATAATACAGAGACTCATACAATACAGAGAGCTGAGCATAATACAGAGATACTCATACAATACAGAGAGCTGAGCATAATACAGAGACTCATACAATACAGAGAGCTGAGCATAATACAGAGACTCATACAATACAGAGAGCTGAGCATAATACAGAGATACTCATACAATACAGAGATACTCATACAATACAGAGATACTCATACAATACAGAGAGCTGAGCATAATACAGCGATACTCATACAATACAGAGAGCTGAGCATAATACAGAGATACTCATACACTACAGAGAGCTGAGCATAATACAGAGATACTCATACAATACAGAGAGCTGAGCATAATACAGAGACTCATACAATACAGAGATACTCATACAATACAGAGATACTCATACACTACAGAGAGCTGAGCATAATACAGAGATACTCATGCAATACAGAGAGCTGAGCATAATACAGAGATATTCATACAATACAGAGATACTCATACAATACAGAGATACTCATACACTACAGAGAGCTGAGCATAATACAGAGATACTTATACAATACAGAGAGCTGAGCATAATACAGAGATATTCATACAATACAGAGATACTCATACACTACAGAGAGCTGAGCATAATACAGAGATACTTATACAATACAGAAAGCTGAGCATAATACAGAGACTCATACAATACAGAGATACTCATACAATACAGAGAGCTGAGCATAATACAGAGACTCATACAATACAGAGAGCTGAGCATAATACAGAGATACTCATACAATACAGAGAGCTGAGCATAATACAGAGATACTCATACAATACAGAGAGCTGAGCATAATACAGAGATACTCATACAATACAGAGATACTCATACACTACAGAGAGCTGAGCATAATACAGAGATACTCATACAATACAGAGAGCTGAGCATAATACAGAGACTCATACAATACAGAGAGCTGAGCATAATACAGAGACTCATACAATACAGAGAGCTGAGCATAATACAGAGATACTCATACAATACAGAGAGCTGAGCATAATACAGAGACTCATACAATACAGAGAGCTGAGCATAATACAGAGATACTCATACAATACAGAGATACTCATACAATACAGAGATACTCATACAATACAGAGATACTCATACACTACAGAGAGCTGAGCATAATACAGAGATACTTATACAATACAGAGAGCTGAGCATAATACAGCGATACTCATACAATGCAGAGAGCTGAGCATAATACAGAGATACTCATACAATACAGAGAGCTGAGCATAATACAGAGACTCATACAATACAGAGAGCTGAGCATAATACAGAGACTCATACAATACAGAGAGCTGAGCATAATACAGAGATACTCATACAATACAGAGAGCTGAGCATAATACAGAGACTCATACAATACAGAGAGCTGAGCATAATACAGAGATACTCATACAATACAGAGAGCTGAGCATAATACAGAGATACTTATACAATACAGAGAGCTGAGCATAATACAGAGACTCATACAATACAGAGAGCTGAGCATAATACAGAGATACTCATACAATACAGAGAGCTGAGCATAATACAGAGACTCATACAATACAGAGAGCTGAGCATAATACAGAGACTCATACAATACAGAGAGCTGAGCATAATACAGAGATACTCATACAATACAGAGATACTCATACAATACAGAGATACTCATACAATACAGAGAGCTGAGCATAATACAGCGATACTCATACAATACAGAGAGCTGAGCATAATACAGAGATACTCATACAATACAGAGAGCTGAGCATAATACAGCGATACTCATACAATACAGAGAGCTGAGCATAATACAGAGATACTCATACAATACAGAGAGCTGAGCATAATACAGAGACTCATACAATACAGAGAGCTGAGCATAATACAGAGACTCATACAATACAGAGAGCTGAGCATAATACAGAGATACTCATACAATACAGAGAGCTGAGCATAATACAGAGACTCATACAATACAGAGAGCTGAGCATAATACAGAGATACTCATACAATACAGAGAGCTGAGCATAATACAGAGATACTTATACAATACAGAGAGCTGAGCATAATACAGAGACTCATACAATACAGAGAGCTGAGCATAATACAGAGACTCATACAATACAGAGAGCTGAGCATAATACAGAGATACTCATACAATACAGAGAGCTGAGCATAATACAGAGACTCATACAATACAGAGAGCTGAGCATAATACAGAGACTCATACAATACAGAGAGCTGAGCATAATACAGAGATACTCATACAATACAGAGATACTCATACAATACAGAGATACTCATACAATACAGAGAGCTGAGCATAATACAGCGATACTCATACAATACAGAGAGCTGAGCATAATACAGAGATACTCATACAATACAGAGAGCTGAGCATAATACAGAGATACTCATACAATACAGAGATACTCATACAATACAGAGAGCTGAGCATAATACAGAGATACTCATACAATACAGAGAGCTGAGCATAATACAGAGACTCATACAATACAGAGAGCTGAGCATAATACAGAGAGCTGAGCATAATACAGAGACTCATACAATACAGAGAGCTGAGCATAATACAGAGATACTCATACAATACAGAGAGCTGAGCATAATACAGAGACTCATACAATACAGAGAGCTGAGCATAATACAGAGACTCATACAATACAGAGAGCTGAGCATAATACAGAGACTCATACAATACAGAGAGCTGAGCATAATACAGAGATACTCATACAATACAGAGAGCTGAGCATAATACAGAGATACTTATACAATACAGAGAGCTGAGCATAATACAGAGACTCATACAATACAGAGAGCTGAGCATAATACAGAGACTCATACAATACAGAGAGCTGAGCATAATACAGAGATACTCATACAATACAGAGAGCTGAGCATAATACAGAGACTCATACAATACAGAGAGCTGAGCATAATACAGAGACTCATACAATACAGAGAGCTGAGCATAATACAGAGATACTCATACAATACAGAGAGCTGAGCATAATACAGAGACTCATACAATACAGAGAGCTGAGCATAATACAGAGATACTCATACAATACAGAGATACTCATACACTACAGAGAGCTGAGCATAATACAGAGATACTCATACAATACAGAGAGCTGAGCATAATACAGAGACTCATACAATACAGAGATACTCATACACTACAGAGAGCTGAGCATAATACAGAGATACTCATACAATACAGAGAGCTGAGCATAATACAGAGACTCATACAATACAGAGATACTCATACACTACAGAGATCTGAGCATAATACAGAGATACTCATACAATACAGAGAGCTGAGCATAATACAGAGATACTCATACAATACAGAGATCTGAGCATAATACAGAGATCTGAGCATAATACAGAGATACTCACACAATACAGAGATCTGAGCTTAATACATAGATACTCATACAATACAGAGAGCTGAGCATAATACAGAGATATTCATACAATACAGAGATACTCATACAATACAGAGAGCTGAGCATAATACAGAGATATTCATACAATACAGAGATACTCACACAATAGAGAGAGCTGAGCATAATACAGATATACTCACACAATAGAGAGCTGAGCATAATACAGAGATACTCATAAAATACAGAAAGCTGAGCATAATACAGAGATACTCACACAATACAGAGATACTTATACAATACAGAGAGCTGAGCATAATACAGCGATACTCATGCAATACAGAGAGCTGAGCATAATACAGAGATACTCATGCAATACAGAGAGCTGAGCATAATACAGAGATACTTATACAATACAGACAGCTGAGCATAATACAGAGATACTCATACAATACAGAGAGCTGAGCATAATACAGAGATACTCATACAATACAGAGAGCTGAGCATAATACAGAGCTACTCATACAATACAGAGAGCTGAGCATAATACAGAGATACTCATACAATACAGAGAGCTGAGCATAATACAGAGATACTCATACAATAAAACAAGCTGGGCACAACTTAAAGCTATCTATACAATTGAGACAATCATAACACAGACAGAGCTGAGCAAATAGAGATATGATACACAGAGCTGGGCACAATACAAAGACACACCAATACACAGATCTGAATATAATACAGAGATACTTATACAATACACAGAGCAGGGAAGACTACAGAGATACCCACACAACAGGTATAGCAGAGTAAATCACAGAGAAATAACACACAGAGCTCGGCATAATACTCATAACCATACCACAGAGCCAGAGTGACTATGATGGATTACACAGAGCTGCAATCCCCACACAGTACATGTCTCTGTCAAATGCTTTATGTCTCTCGATTTATATTTCTTCCTAGCCCTCTCTTAACTCCCCCTTACATGATTTCATCTTTAGTAGTGTTTCTACTATGATAACTTTAGCTTATTAAATATTGCTGCTGTTATGAAACATGTCAGTTACTCTGTAAGTTACACAGTGTGCACATGGTTAAAGTAGCAGGATACTGATAGACTCCTTGTTACGTTTGCAGCTGGCAATATAATTAACCTGCTGGGCAATATAATTAACCTGCAGTGTAAATATGGAGCCAAGAAGTAGCTGACATGGTTAACAGAACCAACAGTGATACAGATTAAAACAGACTGAAATCAGTAACAGATCAGTCCTCAGAGTCACAGTCCCAGTCCTGCGGTGTGAAGCTTTACAACTTCTCAACTATCCACAGCACGGGTTCTGAGGTCTCACCTGTATTGTGACTGAACAATTGAATAAGAGAGTCCAACAACTTGCCTCCCCTTATGGGCAACTGGCTCTGCTGCCTGAATGTAAACTAAATGGAAATTCCTGAAATACCTTTTTAAAGGACAATTTTTGCATATGTGCAAAACCTGCTAAACACGGGGAGATGTCAAACCAGCCCCATTTTTTTTTTACATTCCTAGTTGCTCTCTAGTATGCTTCTCCAAACAGCTACCAATGAGGGGGAAGAGGCCCAGTAGAACTGAACTCTATTACATAATTTAAGAGACACTACTTTTTCCCATATTTGTTTTGGCTTACCACCCTCCAGGAAAAAAATGCATATAAACGACTGCAAATCAATTTTTTACCCACATAAAAACTGGTGGGGCGCTGCCCCAAGTGCCATGGACAAGCCTACAATGTGATTTTTATATAAAGGAATACAATTTAACCCTTTCAGACACTAAATATTTTTAGACATAAAGCAGAGTGGTCACATGTAATAATATACTTGAACAGGTTAGGTATTGGGTGCATTATTCATTTTTTAAAAGATTCTCATACAGTCCTAGTTTAACTCTGTAAATGCCATGACAGACACACCAGGCATTGAATATAAACTGGATTAACGCCTTCAGTGTTGTACACACAGATCATGCACAGCATTGCTGAAAAACTGCCAGAAAGCATCTTCACTTGCACAGCATTTTTGAATAGATATCCATGCATAACCTAGGTATCATGGAGTGGGAAATCTGCCACCACAAAATGGACGTGCAGCAGAGGTAAGTATATTAAGCCTCCACCCGTTTATTCATCAAAATACAAGCTGAAAACTTGTTTACTGGATTTTGTGAAAAAGGAAGTTTCACAAACTAAATAACAGTTCTGCTTTAAGATACGTGCTTTTTTAGATTTGAAATTGACATGGGACATCCCATATAACCATTGTGAGAGATTTTTAAAAGTGTTCTGAAATGTGTACTTTATTTTGAACTTCTATCTGTCCATAATTATGAAATTGTTCTGTTATTATTATTATTAATATTTATAAAACGCAGTGCTGTACAATGGGTGGACTAACAGACATGTGTTTGTAACCAGACGAGTTGGACACACAGGAACAGAGGGGTTGAGAGCCCTGCTCAATGAGCTTACATGCTAGATGGAGTAGGGTAAAGTGACACAAACGGTATTGGTCTAGAAGGTGTCAGCTTTTCTCTACCTAAATTCAAAAATAAAACACCAATTTTATAGCGGTTAAAGAAAGACGCATCAAACAGAACCCTTGCAGAAAATGTGATGGGAAAATTGCTAAATCTTTTGGCCCGTCCCCCAAAAAATGGTTTAAAGTAAAAAGGAAAGGGAGCAAAAAAAAGCAACCAACAAAAGATAAACAAAAACAGATTTAATAAATTACACGAAAACCAAAAAATCCCGCTCAATGTTTCATGTCCCCATGGGGTATTTTAACTGCATGCCCCAGTACCTTTTATAGTGTATGTAATATAAGCAAGGCCAGAGAACTGCTAAACGTTTATAAACTTTATGAAGTTAAAACTTTATTGTCCACAGGTTTGTTTCACTGCTTGTTGAATATCATTACCATGCATACAACCAAATGCAGCTATTTTTGAAATCCTGAAAGAATGACATTTTTCACATTATTTGTAATTTCACATAATTGTTATTTTCACTGCTGACAACTCAATACATTCAGACTGGTTTCGTAAGGTCTAATTGTTCAGGTCAGAACACCTGACTAATTTGAATTAATATTCCCAATTTAAATGACATACTTTATGCAATTTCAAAGATTTGCTACAAACTAATGTTAAAGGAACACTCCAATCACCATAACTACTAGCTGTTCCTATGTAGTGAGTTAAACCAGGGGTGCGGGACCTAGCTTATTGCCCAAGAGGGCTCAGCTGATGTTCTCAGCTAATGAGCTTGCTCTGCCCGACATGACTTACCTCTGGCCACTGGTTTGACTACTTACTCTGAAAGGTTGCGAGGGCACTCATAGCATCATAACCACTACAGCATGCTCTGTGAGGAACAGTTGACTTAAACTTTTTTTACATTTTTCAAACACTATCCAACCTAAACAACGTGAGTGTGCTGCTTTAGGTGACTTCCCAACGAAAATACCTTTGTTAGAATGTCCAAAGTGGAGTCTGTTCTCTCAGAGAACAATTTCTTCCCTTCTTAACCTTAAATGGGTAAAGCTCAATATATAAATCTTGATTTTAAAGAAACTTTTAAGAAAAACTGTAATATTGACTGAGTCCAAGTAGCCATATGGACCTGTTTGTCAAAGTCTTACAATTGTCGTTCTCTGGGCCATAATGGGTCATGAGACAAAGGGTTGGATTCTCTCGGTAGAGAAAGGCTTTACTCTGATTCCTGAATTACAACCTTCCATTGACATCTATGTGAACATGACTAGTCAGCTGGCAGAAAGTCCTCATACAAATGTTTAGGATTAAACAATGTATAAATATATGTAGTTGGGTCCTCAATTCTGTTGTATAAATAAATCCATTAATTGAAGCAGTAATAAAAATAAAATGAACAGTAGGGGCTGGGGTACATGTGGAGTCAGTTTGGAACACAGATGTTTGACTTTAAGCAGTTAAAAATATTTTGATTCAGTCCACAATCAGCCTTAAAAGAAACATGAATGAGCCTTGCTTATTTTCTTTGTCTCGAAAGTGGTTTCTCTCAGATTTCATTGAAATGATCCAATATTCTTCTATAACCCGTCTTTCCTTATATACGTCCTTGTAATTTCCTGCCTTATTATGAGCAGGTTTTTATGTGTTCAGTATAATATTACAAAACAAAAAAACACAACCGCACAGAATCTATATCAGTTGGTATTAGAATATAATATGAATGCCATTGTTACAGGGGCATATAATATTGCCACTTTTTGGAATTGCATATAAAGTGTACAGCTGCTCCAAAATAATAAAAAACAAATTAAAGTTCCAGTATCTAAACAAATCAAAATGTTGTGGTTATAATAACTCAGGGAGGGTTCTGTTGGATGTCACTGACACAGCCATTATTTAAAAAATAATAGTGTTTTGTAGGGATGCAATGCTTTACAACTTCTTATCTCACATTTTAGTCTTAAAGGGACAATATAGGCACCCAGACCACTGCAGCTCATTGAAATGGTCTAGATGCAGTGTCTCATCACACTTAACCCTTAGCAGGCAATTACTGCAGTTTTGTTTAAAAAACAGACACCCACTAGAAGGACTTCCGGGTGGTTAGGCGACTTTTGGTACTTTATAACATCAGCACTGGACCCAGGTAAGTGACAGAAGGGGTTTTTGACGGAAGGTGAAGCTATAGTGCCGGAAAAATGAGTTTGTTTTCCTGGCACTATAGTTTCCCTTTAAGTAGATGACCAATGAAAGAGGTGATGTCCAGCTATTGGTCTTTCAAATTAGGGTTACTGTATGGTTGTCACACAATAATCCAATATTTTATCTTTTACTCACTCCAAAGTATCTGGGGTGGGGATCATACCACCAAAGCTGTTACCATAGAGCAGTGAGCCTGCTATATCTTTGTTAGTATATTTTTATTTACTTTTTACTCCTATGTATTTTATTGAGAGCACTAGTGTTGCCTTTTTTTCTCCTTCTCTTTGAGGCCTGGTTCCCTATTACATCACTCGCACCATATCCTAAAGCGAGATACACTAGAACTGGCCAAACTCTAGTAAATGTGAGTTGATTACCACCGTTTTTTTTTACTTTGCTCATGATTTAAACATTTTACACTATTGGGCTCTTCTATTTTTTATATCTCCATATGTTATGAACACCTGTGAAAATTGGAGCTACACCGTACCGAGAGGTGCACTAGTGACTGCGTTTGGTTGTGCAGCTGCTTCAAGGTGGACAGTGCCTTCTGAAGCCCTCCTTGGTTTGTGTGTAATCACTTTGCAGTCAGTCATAGTGCAGCTCATTTACTGACAACACTTGGGTCTGTTTCTTTGCTTTGTCCTTGACTTAAAACACTTTCCAAATGATTCAATACTGTTAGAAAAACAGTCAAAATGTTTTATAAGTCACCATTAATGTACATGGTTTTTGTAGATAAGTAATTTGGAAAGGTTTTCTAACAGTCTTAAATCATTTGGTCTCTCCGCTCTGTCCGATACTCGGACCCATGTGGTCAACTGACACTTACAGGACTTCTCGCGGGCGGCTCCCATCCTATAGAATAGCCTGCCTGCCGCCATCAGACTCTCCCCTAGTCTTCAATCGTTTAAGAAGTGCCTTAAAACCCATCTCTTTAGGAAAGCTTATGGCCTCCCAGAATAACCTCTACCTCACATACCCGTCTCTTGCTCTCTCTCCTAAAGGGCAGCACTCAACTCACTCCCACCCTATTTTATTGCTATTTTCTGTCCTAATGTGTTTTGCACCCCACCTCCTATAGACTGTAAGCCTGTTTGAGCAGTGTCCTCTTCAACCTATTATTCCTGTAAGTTTTCTTGTAATTGTCCTATTTATAGTTACATCCTCCCTCTAATAATATTGTAAAGCGCTACGGAATCTGTTGGCACTATATAAATGCCAATAATAATAATAATAATAATAATAATTTGATAAACGTATTAAATCAAGGCATTAGTTGCACCTTGCCAGTCTAGTATGTATTCACCTTAATAGGTATTAATTAAATGTATATATTGTTTATTTGTGTCTGTCATGTGTGCGTGAATAAATATAAAAATCAGGTTGGCATAGGTTCCACTTGGCATTTATTGCATTGCAGATTTAATCATCATTGACTAAACATATACATTGAATACATATCCCTTGGCACCATTATTAGCCTGTTAGATCATCTTTTACCCTCACAGCAGTGGACCGAGGCTGGACACTAAGATGGGCCCACCAGGTGACCCATGGGTGTGTGTCATCAGTGCCCCAGTTGTGCGCTGCGGTCCTTTAATAGTGCGACTGTTATGTATTGGAAGTCAGTGCTTGTGAACATGAGACTTCCTCCCAGCAAACAGAGACCGCACAGGGGGCAGAAGATAAGGCAGAACGGAGGGGATTTAAACTGCAAGAGCCAGTCCCTGACTCTTAACAGCCTTTGCCAGCACAAGCCACCCCCTGCAAACAAAATGTAGGAAACTGGAAGCTGACTAAAAAAATGTTTATCTAGCATGTGTGTCATTGTGTGTCTGTGTAACTGCATATGTCAGTGTGTGTATATGCATGTGTATCTGTGCAGAGCCGTCTATAATATTAATTGGACCCTGGGCAAATAATTTTCTTGGGCCCCCTGTACTCTGCCCCCTTTCCCCCCACCAGCCCCCACTCCCTGGCAGGCAATCACACATTTCACCATGACACAGTGGGGGAACTAAAGTAGAGAGGTGCAAGACATACTTACACAAACATACTGACATACATATATTCACTGACAGATATATTGACACACACATACTAACACACACAGACAGACATACGGACACAAACAGACATACGGACACACACATATACTGACAGACATGCTGACACACACAGTAACAGACATACTGACACATACTGACAGACATATTGACACACACAGAAACATCCACTGACTGCGTTAGTGATGGACATACACACAAACTGACAGACATACTGACACACACTGACAAATACTAACACACACACACACACTGACAGACATACTGACACGCACACACTGACAAATACTAACACACACACACACTGACAAATACTAACGCACACACACACACACACACACACACTGACAGACATACTGACACACACACACACACTGAAATACTAACACACACATACTGACAGACATACTGACACACGCACACACTGACAAATACTAACACACACACACACACACACACTGACAGGCATACTGACACACACACACACACAGAAATACTAACACACACACACTGACAGACATACTGACACACGCACACACTGACAAATACTAACACACACACACACACTGACAGACATACTGACACACACACTGACAAATACTAACACACACACACACACACTGACAGACATACACACACACACTGACAAATACTAACACACACACAGACATACTGACACACATTCACATGCACAAAATAAACTTTTAACCTACCTTCTGTTTCCAACCTTGAAGGGTGCCTTCCATGGTGTCCAGAGTGGTGGCTGAGGCTGTTGTGAGTTAGGGGCTGGCTTTCCCAGCCCAGCCCAGCCCAGCCCCCCTCCTCACTGCCTCCTTGATCTCTCCCGCGCGGCTCTATGTTTTCACTGGGAGGAAGTGACGCGCAGCCGTCACTTCCTCCCAGTGCTGCCGAAAAGCATGGGGCAGGTCGCGCTGTTAAAGGGACACAGCGTGCGACCGGACTCCTGCTTACAAAGCCCCACCGGGTGGCCGTCAGTGCATAGGCCACCCGGTCAGCCTTCTTAGTGTACTGGGGGAAAAAAAGAAAAATAGTAGAGGGCAGCAGGGCCCACGGGGCAGCTGCTTTGGGACCCCCTGAGTAACTGGGCCAGGGGCAGCTGCCCCGTTTGCCCCGCGTTAAAGACGGCCCTGTATCTGTGTATCTGCATGTGAGTCAGTGTGTGTATCTGTGTCTGTGTATCAGAACTTGTGTTATTCTGCGAGTCTGTGTATCTGTGTAAGTGTCAGTATTTCTATCTGTGTATCTGCAAGTAAGTGTGTGCATATCTGTGTGTCTGTGTATCTGCATGTGTGTTAGTGTATGTGTGTCTGTGTGTGAATGTGCATCAGTGTGTTTGTGTGTGTGGCAGTTTATGTGTATATTTGCATAAATCTCAGCATTTCAACACCAACATTACACATAAATACACCCCTGTATTCAAATGTCAAACTACATACAGGTGCTTTTAAATGGCAATGTAACACAAAACATACAACTGCATTCAAATGCCAACCCTACACACAAAAACATCCCTTCATTCACACACATACACATACACACACACACACACATGCTTACATTTAAACACTCAAACACTGCTAAGTGCTAAATGCAACCCTGCAGTGATGGGCAAATGTTAGATCTCTATCTGGCAAATAATTGTGGGATCACGACACATGGGGATCCATCTTTTGGCCACCGTTGTGATGGTGGGAGGGGAGCAAAAAGTTCTTGCTCCAAAGCCCTCTCTATGTTAGTTCCGCCACTTCCTCACAGCACCATGGCAAATGATCAATATAAATATTATTTAAATTAATAATAATGCTTCTGTTTTTTATTTTGTTGTAAGCGTGAGTGACTGTATTGCCAATTTGTATCGTATTGCCAATTTGGTCATCGCTCATCAAATAAATGTCGGCCTATTACATCTTCTTTTCACCATTGCAGCATCATAGCAAATGATTAACATAATTATTTAACTGAATAAAACATTGTTTGTGGCGTGTGGGTGGGTGAATTGAGGAGCTGAGCGATTTAAAGGGAAACTATCACTTCCATGGATTTTTAATATTATGTGAGTTATTCCTATATTGAACAATTATGTATGAGAGAGGTATGAAGAATAAAGTTAAAATTACCAATCCACACCTTTTTTTCCCTTAAACTGTGTTCCTCCATTTTAGCTCCCTGTTAGTCGTTATAATTATCTCGGCCCTTCGCACCTGGCAATCGGCATTGCGAGATTGAGGAGAAATTAAACAATGTGTCTGATTCCCCTCTTCATTTTCAATCCTTGCCTAGTCTTTGCCTTCTCTTAACTGGACTATGAGAGAATTTGCTAAATCTTGAATAGAGCATCCCGTGAAAAAAAAAGGTTGACAAAAGTTGACACAACCTCCCTCTCTCCACTTCTAACACTACTTTTCTCTTCTCACCATCTCCCCCACACCTTCTTCTGACATTCTGCTTCTCTTAATTAAACATGTCTTCACTCTTGCTTCTGTCTGTTCCACTTCTTCAAAACCCAGAAAACCCACTGATTTCTCACCTTGTCCACCGTAAAACTCCTTATTTACTTCCGCCTCTCCTTGCTGCTTAACCTTCTGCGACACTCCACCATTCCTCTTCAATAACATGAAGGTGCCCATTCACATGCTCTTTTCAAAGCCTCTATTGGCTGTTTATGAGCAAGCGATGCCAGTTCATGTTTTATTAAGTGAATGAAAGCCACTCACATAATGTGTGCGAGAAAGGCTTCCATTAATTAATATGGGGAAATGTTGTCATCCCTTTTTTCTGTTTCAACATTTTCTTTTCAAAGTGAGCAACTCATAGATTGAATGATTGCGGAGTCTATTTATTATTTTATTAATTCCTTGTTTTTTAACTTGAATTTATAATCGTGATATAAATTAGGGTTGATTATTCATCACTTGATTTCATAGGTTCTGCCTGACGTATCCCTTTAAAGCAATATTCTAATGCAACGTAGCCAACGCTGTTTTTCTGCTCTTTAAGAAACAAATAATCATAAGATATAAGATCACAAGATTCAAGGCAGCCTGGGAAAAAAGCATGGAATCTATGATAAACTTATTATTTTTTTTAAATTATCTCTTGCTTGTTACTGACCTCACGCACGTATGTTTTAAACCTTTACGTGATAGTGAATCTAACATCTGTATTTTTGTTTCAATATAACGTCATGGCATTGTTTGTCTTTAACAGCAGAGCGTTTAAAAAATGCTTCAGAATCCACTATTATATTTCAGTATTTGCGAAACGCTTC
Organism: Pelobates fuscus; assembly: GCF_036172605.1. NCBI lineage: Eukaryota > Metazoa > Chordata > Amphibia > Anura > Pelobatidae > Pelobates > Pelobates fuscus. The sequence continues at coordinate 40,902,885 of NC_086321.1, read as the reverse complement.
ACCAGTGATATGTACAATAAGCCACACTTAACTGATTCTTAACTGATACACCCAAGCTGTTTAATAAAGTCTACATGACATCATTTTTTATTTCCTGTTTGACAGAATATTGAAATACTCTGTCTCAGTCTATGAAATGTTATTAGTAATAGTGGACAGTCTATAATCCATGTGTATAATTTGCCAGCAGGACTGTCCTCTCTATTAAACCATTGATAGGGTCTTGAGACAGGCATGATGTAATGGTCCCAGACACGAATGAATATAAACATTCTCTTTGTGGGAATGTTATTTGTAGCTTAGAACAGAAAATTATTCTCTGTGTAAAACACAGAGGAGTCTATAAGCCTCGGCAGATGCAGTGCTGTGAATTATAAGCCAGACCCGTTTCCCCATTTTGTTTTGTTTTTGGTGTTTTGAGACTTATAAATCCAGAAGGCTTTATTTCTGGACTGTTTGTTTGACCATAAGTCATAGAGAACAAAAGCATGGGCCCTGAGAACGCAGGAGCCAGGTTTGTGAACATGTTAAGCCGTTCCTGCTCAGCGAGGTTTGGAAGACAGTGATCATGTTTGAAGCATTGCATGAGAAAAAAATAATGAGCATGGAAACTTGGAGCTTCCTGCCACATGCTTCCTGGAATGAGGGCACCAGGGCATAAGGATGTTAGAAGTTTTCGAATTCGGAGATCTTCTTATGAGGAAAGGGCTAAGGGATCAGATTTGCTCAACATCAGTATTCAACGTAAAAACACCTTGCAGCATTGGAGAGAATTTCACAAGTATTTATTTATTGCACTTCCACAAAACCTACCAACGGGGCCTTTGGTAGTATTTTATTGGGTGCATTGTATTTTATGTTTTGAAGGCTGCAGCAACAGTCTAGTAATGCTTATTTTCCTGCGTAATTTTGTCAATGCTCGGGGTAAATATTTCATTATATTTCTAATATGAGTTAATAACCAGACAAACATAACATGAGTGATTACCGTATTTATCGGCATATAACACGCACTTTTTCTCCCTGAAAATAGGGAGAAAATCATGGGTGCGTGTTATACGCCGATATCCCACATTTACTTACCTGTCTTGAAGCGTGGGCCGGCTTCACAGTGCGCACCGCGGAACTGGAACTTAAATTTCAGGTTCCGGTTTCCGGCGGGACTGAAAGGAAGTTCCTTTCAGTCCCGCCGGAAACCGGAACCTGAAATTTAAGTTCCAGTTCCGCGGTGCGCGCTGTGAAGCCGGCCCACGCTTCAAGACAGGTAAGTAAATATGGGACAGAGGGAAAGTGCACTAGGGGACACTATGGGAGGAGGGGGGGGGACACACTATGGGGGGTGGAGAATAGTATGGGAGGGGGGGGAAGAATACTATGGAAAGGGGGGGGACACTATGGGAGGGGGTGGAGAATACTATGGGGGGGGGGGAGAATACTATGGGAGGGGGGAGAGAATACTATGGGAGGGGGGGAGATTACTATGGAAAGGGGGGGGAACACTATGGGATGAGGGGGGGGAATACTATGGGAGGGGTGGAAATTTCCTGGAATTTCCTTCTGGAAATGAGGTGCGTGTTATACGCCGGGGCGTGTTATACGCCGATAAATACGGTAATTACAGAGGTGCTGTATTTTTTCGCTTTTTTAAATCTAATTATTCCCACTGTAGTGGTTATGGTGCCAGGTGTACCCTGGCCCCATTTCCCACTAATGGGACCAATGGTTGAGTAACAGTTTGCCCCTCTTACCAGGGTCCCCAGTGAGTGCTGAGTGTGCTCTATGGCTGATATGTGTGTCAGCTACAGAATGCCGAATGACAATCCCTCAGGCCATTTGATGGCTGAGAGCATCAGCTGACCCCTCTCAGCCAATGAATGAAGCACTGCATAGAATCACTGAAGTGGTCATGGTGCTTTGAGATATCTTAAAAAATTTAATAGTATGTGAGAGAAAACATAACAGCCCTGTTTATCACATAAAAATCATTCTATTTTTGTTTTATATTTTACAATAAACATAACAAGGACAATGCCATTTTCACTCGGTATATACATTTTTGGCAGGCCTATTATCATTCATAGTTTAGTAGATAGGACCTAAGGAAGAGCAAAGGGAATACAGTGTAGTAACCTTAATCAGAAATATTGAATTAGAAAAATTGCATAACAATTTCAAGCATCATTTTTTTAACCCAAAGCAAAAAAATCTAAATTCAGGGTAATCAAAAAAAGATGTAGAAATATAAAGATTATAAAGATTGTATAGAAAAGTGTGTAAATATATTACATATAGTAATCTCTTTGTAAGATATATATATGAGTGATATATCATCACTCATACATTGTGATTAAGTATCTTTGGTGTATGAAAACCCCAAATACATGTGAGAAGGTACAGTCACAAAGGAGTTGCTAATTTCTATCAGGTTCAATATCTTTTGCTAATATTGGGAATTTGTGTGCTCAAGACATTAAATAAGGCTTTCTATGTGTTTGAAATGTTTAAGGTTATGTCTGGATTCGAACCTGGGAACTTGGCAGCTCTGGTGATTTGTCTTACGTCTGAGCCATCTCTCCGCTTCTCTGTTTCCTGTATCTAGCCCTGTCTAGTATTTTGTACTAGAAGCTGGATATTCGTTGGAACTACTCCTGTCACTCATGTTACACCTGAGCCTGATGTCTCGTTAGCCAGGTATATAACACTGCCTCTCCCAGAAGGCAGTGTCAGTTCCTTGACTCTGGTGATCATTCTGCTGTTTCCTGTTCTCCAGTTTATTATTGACCTCTGGCTTGTTACTCTGATTATCCTGACTTCTGGCTTCCTTTGACCCTTGGCTTCCCACGACTATTCTCCTGGTTTATTGTTCCTGTACCGCGATTTGGATTTACCCTGCACAGCCCCCGTGCACCGACTCACAGGTCAGGTGAATTCTTGCCTGACCACCTTGGCCTGTGTTTTCTTGCAAGGGTGAGCATACTTCTCTGCCTGCTGGACTCCCAACTCAGGTAAGCCCTGACAATGTCGCATTAAGTCACAATAAAGATAAAGTAAGAAGACATAGCGTGTTGCGAGGAAGAGGAGATACGGAGATTTGCATGTTTAGAATTGAAGTACAGAGATAAGTTAGATCTGTCATCAGCTTGTCATATATTCTGGGAGCAGGTGGCACTTCTGTCAATGATATTTGTTTTATGCTTCAAGTGTACTGACTGAAAACAGTACTGACTGTGTACAATGAAAATAATTAGAGACAAATAGTGACAAAACGATGTCCCCATGTTCTAACCAGTTACAGCTTTCTAGACTACACATCCTATTCCTCAACTTATTTATTGTCACCCTTGTTGGAGACTTTTTATTATAATAAAAAATAAAACAAAACCAATGTTTTTCTCACAGATTTTCAGAACAAAACGCAGCCCAAGCGTCTTACGTCAATTTCCTCCAGAATAATCGTTCATGCTTACAATACTATATATCAGTTTTTGCTACTATCAATATACTTTTAAGCCAAGTTATTGATTTCACAGAAACACCGCGATTCAGAATTTAGAAAATATCATAGATGCCACAATGAGTAATTTCTTTTTGTAGATTGTTTAGTTTTCAAGCAATATCTCACATTTTGGACTCATGCCGTCATAGGAAAAAGAGAGTACACCCTCTTTGAATCCTATGATTTTACATATCAAGACATAATAACAATCATCTGTTCCTTAGCAGGTCTTACAGTTAGGTAAATACAACCTCAGATGTACATCAGCACATGATATATTACACTGTGTCATGATTTTATTTAACAAAAATAGAGCCAAACTGGAGAAGCCATGTGTGAAAAACACATTTAAACTCGTACTGCTTGCTAAGGCATTAGGAAGGGAACAGACCGGTTGCTGATAATCAAAAGCCATTCACTAATTGATCATCAGCAAGTGTGACCACCTCTATAAAAATCTGGAGAATTCAGGAAATACATCAACAATGGTCTTAGAGAAGCAATTTTGCTGCCCATCAAACTGGGAAGGGTTACAAGGTAATTTCCAAACAATTTAAAGTCCATCATTCTATAGTGAGAAAAGACCATTCAAGAGTGGAAACCATTCAAGACAGTTGCCAATTTTTCCAGGAGGGGCCATTCACCCCAAGGTCAGACTGTGCAATGCTCAAAGAAATTGCAAAAAACCCAAGAGTTACCTCTCAGACTCTACATGTCTCAGCTAGGATGGTAAATGTTAATGGCTGCCAAGTAAAGTGGTGGAGGACTGGTAATTAGGGCTTGTTTTGCAGCCAAAGGACCTGGGAACCTTGCAGTCGACCATGCGCTCCTCTGTATACCAAAGTATTCTAGAGTCAAATGTGAGGTCATCTGTCCGATACCTCAATCATAGCCAAAATTGGGTCATTTAAAAGGAGAACCATCTCAAGCACACCAGAAATTCTACAGCAAAATAGCTGAAAAAGAAATGAATCACGGTGTTGCAATAGCCCAGTCAAAGTCAAGACCTCAACCCAATTGAAATGCTGTGGCAGGATCTAAAGAGAGCTGGACATAAACAAAGGACTGCAAACCGTAATGAACTGAAGCAATGTTGTACAGAAGAGTGTGACAAAATTCCTCCACAAAGCTGTGAGAGACTGATAAAGTCATATAGAAACAATTACTTTAAGTTATTGCTGCTAAAGGTGGTTTTACAAACTGTTAAATCATAAGGTTTTTCAAACAAGGCTGCTCTATTTTGGCTTTATTTTTAGTAAATAAATCATGACAGTGTATTATGTCATGTGGTGTTCATCTCAGGTTATATTTACCTAATTTTAAGGCCTGCAAAGGAACAAATGATTGTTATTATGCCCTGATATATAAAGCCATAGAATTCTAAGAGGGTTAACTTTCTTTTTACCATGACTGTATGTAATTTGGCTTCCTGAAATGAGGCAGGCCGGGCCTTATTGTGTGTACAGTGTTTTATTTTTATTTTTGGGGGGCGAAGGAATGTTATTTAGGGCTATAACTTTGGGGCAGATTTTATAGTAGTACATTAGGAGGTCTGAACAGAACCAAGGCCCATCTGTGGTCTGTTACTGATTTGCACCAATTAAATTTCCAAAGCTACAAAACTGGAGACCTCTCAAAAGTCCAAATTGTGGTGGGACAGTTAAAATTTTTCGGGTCCTGTCTTCCGATTTTGTTCTCTAGTGTCGCACCCTCTTTCCTGTTTTTCCTGTGCATCCCTTTATGGCTTTTGTCTTCACATTTTCAAAGAAATGCAAACAACAATATAATGCTCCATTTCAAAAAGTGTATATCATCTCAGGGTGATTACACAAACATGACAGAGACGTCAATTTACTCTAATGACCTTCACAGTCCACCTACCTCAATCCAACAAAGCACTTTTTGAAGGTCGAACTGAAGGTTCATAGACTGAATGTGAGTCTGAAGTGCTGTTATCTATTCGACATAGATCAAAATACCAAAAGGATGAATATATGCCTTGAAGAATTTAAAGAGAACTGTCATTTTTACATTTTTTTTTTTTTTAATATGTCTTTTTATCCTGTAACTGGGTGCCTCTGTTAGCTGCCTCTCAATCATGTATATAAGTTCTGCCCTTTGCACCTGACAGGCAGCATAGAGATTCATACAGAGAAGAAGAGAAATTAAACAATGTATCAATTTCTCCTCTTCATTTGCGATGACGGGGGATGTAGTCCACAACATCTGGAGTGCCGAAGGTTGCCTATCCCTGCCCTAGATAGTGATGTAATTTGCTAAATCTTTAATAAAAATTTAAAATAAAACAGAGCATGTCGTGGAAAACAAGTCAACACAAGTTATATGTGATTTTCAGTGTGTAATACAAAAGTGTAAATTTCAGAGAACTGACAGCTCCCCTTTAAGGCTGTTCCACTTTCAGTCCATATACCTTCACTTTTAGGTCATTACGTAAATCAATAAATGCAAACATATGCTCATCGTCTCCTTAATTACTACACTCTTTATTCCACTAATGACAAACTAAATTGTGATCTATTCGGATATTATCTCGTAGTCTGCTTTATGTTACTAAATAAGGTCATTACTATTAAAAACAGTGATTCTGGGTTTTTGTATCCTGACTCCATTTATTATTCTTGCAGCACTGTAAATAGGCTCAGTTTTACTCACTTTCAAGCGAGCGATTGTTACCCTGTCTAATGAAGCAACATGCAATAAATATATCCAATGGCCAATTTTGTTGACTCAGATACAAGATCATTATTCGTTTAACATGAAAACATCATCATTATCATTTAAGGCCCAACAAACGGCATAGACTGTGTGATGTATGTTCAAAGAAAACAAATATTTATCTTCTGAAGCATTTCTTTCGCAAATCATTAGTCATTCTTAATAACCAATTAAAACCAAGATATAATTATCAGCGTGTCTCAGAAAGACAAAATTATATGTACATACATTACTTGGACATGTCTCAACTTCCATTTATCTTCATCTCACCTGTTTATTCTATCTATGAAACTAGTTCATCTTCACATGTGCAATTCTTCCCCAAAGGAATAAATGGGACCAAGTACAGGGTTTCATTTCACTTGAAGTAGGAAGAGTACTGCATAGGTTCCTTTTTTTTTTTTTTTTTTTTTTTTTTTTTTTTGGGCACAAAGCAAAAATTTAGGAAAATTATCTGGTGCTTGTATAATCCTTAGAAACTCAGTGTGGATTCTGGATTAACATTTTTTTTTTTGCTTTCAATGCACTTCACACCCATCGCCCCATCCCCTACACACCTAGCTTTATTCAGAAGTGAAGCAAATTTCTCTGCATTACTTTGGTCAGTCCTTCTGCATAAAGCAGAGGATCTAAAGCCAAAGCCACCTGCTTGTATTCACTCTGTACAGAAATAGCTTCCACATCAAAGAACAGTGTTTGCTTTTGCAGAAGCCTGAGTGAGTGAGTGAGTGAGAAATGAAAATCTGATTATATTAGCGAGCTACACCAGCAATTTGCATAGCCCTGTATAATGCGTATGCAATTCTATAATGCATATAACTGCCATATATAGGCCAATGCCTGGTGGTTTACATAAAAATAATAATTGTTTGGCTTTCATTTTTAAGTACAGATCTGCTCGTTACTGTTCTATTAACACAGTAAAATATTGTGTATTTGAAAAATATTTTTCTAAGCAGTCAGCATGAAGACTACCAATATTGCTAAATGTAGCATTAAGGTAATTTTCGATGAGATAAATTAAGCTGATCATAGTTTTTGAAAGATAATTTATTTTTTTTCCATTGGCGTTGAGAACTTTAAATGTAAACCTTTTTCATTCTTTTTGAGCATCGGGATACTTAAAATGCACAGTGAGTAAATGAACCATGCACGTTTCTGATTACAATTGATATGTCTGTCTTTCTAAAACTGAGCTTAAGGTCGTTATCACAAATGTGGAAAAAAAACATTAAATTGCCTTGGATTCCAACTTCATTTGAGATGCAGATAACTGACACCACGTATGAATCATTGCTTACATTTCTGGCATTCAGAGGGTTAGGTCTGATTAACCAGCCCTGTAGAATAATGAAGATGTAGATCGTTTAGCATAATCTGTTTTGTAAAATTATGTAAAAGAACTCTTAAAAACTAAGACAAAAATTGTAACGTCTACTACCAATTTTTGAAAATGTTGCCTGCTCCCCAGAGTGAAATTAGTGAAGTTACCCACATTTAGTAATAATCACTACTGGTTCATTCACTTAACAGAAAATTATAGTGAATAGAAACCCAAATTGCTAAATCTAGGCAAAAGTTGCTGTAACAGAAAAAGTCTCCAACTCAGCTGTTGCCACAGTTTGGCTACTCTAGACTGAATTTTGCAAATCTCTTTTCACTTTAGAGCAATTCACTGAATGCTAAATTTAATAATCCCCGAATTGTGGAAAATTGATAGTGGGAGTGCAAATTTTAGGACAAAGTAGCAGAGCTGGTAAAATTTTGGGGCGGGAGAAATTGTTTCCATTTCCCCTGTTTTGTTTTGAAATATATAATTAGTTTGACAAATCTCCCCAATTCCTACAATAGCATACATTGTCTGAATAAGTGGAACAAATAAATTAAAATATAAGGCATTAGTCAGTTGTTAAAAGGGTACCTAGACTGGAGATCACCCCTTGTTTTGTAACACATTAGATGCATAAAAAAATGTGAAAAGAATTAAAATAAATAACAAAAGATATGCACCTTTGAAGCTTGAGCATTACTGCAACTGTACAGAGAAAGAAAATCCACGTGCGTTGAGCAACAAAGTTTCCAAAATTTAAATGCGCATTAGATTCGATGGTGCATTACACATAGGGGAAACATTTAAAATTTTCCGGCAAATTGCATTCCAGCTGAATTCCAGCAAATTAAAACTGGTGAAATCACACAGGGGAATTAGAACTGGTGAATTCGCACAGGCAAATTTTATTCTGGCGAATTCACACAGGTGAATTTCGTTCCTGAAAGAGGACTTAAAAAAGAATAGACTTGAATAGACTTGACATGTAACACTGAAATTGAAATACCATCAATGTTACTATGGTATATGGCAAGCATGTCAAACTCGCGGCCCGCAGGCCGCATGCGGCCCACAGTGAATATTTTTGTGGCCTGGCGAGCCGCAAGTTTGACAAACTTACTAAAGCAGAGTAGGCACCTGCTCACCCCAGGGAGAGGCTACACACCAGAGGTAGGGAACAATAAAAAAATTGATTGGTGTGTGTGTGTGTCTGTGAGTGTGTGTGCGTGTCTGTCAGTAGCAGGAGGATCCATTTGGCACATGATGTGGACAGCGCCATTGGGGGTATACCACAGGCTTAAATCCGGAGTCGCATATTGGCAGCGGCAATGTGAGTGGAGTCTGCCTGTTGGCTAAGATTGTTTTTTGTTTTTGTTTTTTAAACAAGGACTGGGATTTAGTATACAGGGGGGTACTGGGATTTAGTATACAGGGGGGTACTGGGATTTAGTATACAGGGGGGTACTGGGATTTAGTATACAGGGGGGTACTGGAATTTAGTATAGGGGGGCTGGGATTTAGTATAGGGGGGGTTGCTGGAATTTAGTATAGAGAGGGGGTCTGGGATTTAGTATAGAGAGGGGGTCTGGGATTTAGTACAGAGGGGTGGGCTGCAATTTAGTACAGAGGGGGGATCCTGTTTTTTTATTATACTGTTCTTTTGAAAACAAACCTATGTTTCTATGAAAATGTAAAGATTTTTTTTTGCAGCCCACATAAACTTAAACCTTGTTTATGTGGCACGTGTTAGCCTTCGAGTTTGACATGCTTGGTATATGGCAATAAACATTTTCATTGTAACACAATGTTGTATAGTAGTATCTTCTTGTATAAATACACATTACATTCGCCAGCAAAAAAATGTTTCAGCTTCCAGATTTCAAAAATGTAGGTGCGCATTAGATTCAATGGAGCATTAGAGTGGAGTAAATACAGTAGTTGGCTTTGCACTGTGCATTGTGCTCATCTTCCACAAGTAGGATCTTTAACTTCACTTCCTCATCAAACTAGATACATTGGACATATAAAGTTTATAAGGAATCCTGTAGTAGTAAATGTATCTCCTCCCCATGATTCCCTGCTCACATTGTTGATACTGCTGGGCATCTTTCTGTTGACATGTTTTCTGTGCCGCTATATGTAGGCTGTGAATACTCAGCATATATTGCAACAGGATATGTCTGTTTTGGGGTTTTACCTTTAGAAAAGTGAGAATTTAATGTGAATTCCAAGTGAATTTCAAATCAATGGTCATAATAGCTGATCCGAAAACAATCTCTCAGTCCATGTACTCACTTTAGTGAATAACGTTCAGTGTGTTATGTACCAAGCAAGAACGTATCAGATAATATCGATTACCACAGCCTGATTTACATTAGAAAGTAGGTCTCGTCTTTCTTTGTTTATATGCAAATCCTGTAATCGTTATGAAGGAGCACCTGAGACACATAGAGTTTCACTACCCCGAAAACCAGCTATAAAAGTCTGGTCCGTGAACTAGCAACAAAATAGAGAAACTCATCACGTAAAACTTGGACTTTTTCTTCTGGCTAAGAATGATCCTTTCCGTTACGTCTACTCGTTCCATATAATCATTATGCAAAGAATAATTTTGTAACATATGTTAAAATAAATATTTCCTATAGTTATTTTCCGAGATCTTGGCAACCAGAAAATGTATTATGTAATCACACTTCCCACACATAAATATAAATAATCTAGTAAGATTCCACAACACACGGTATCTAGAGGACCATAGCAAGGACTTCATTCCCCCGAGGTGAACTGAGCCGCAGGGGATATCTGTGTAATCCAAACAATGCGTGGTTGTAGACATCGAGGTCCAAGTAGAAACAGAAACAGTGAAGTTCCAGATAAACATGGTGATATGTATTCTAAGAATATTTTAACCCCGCCACGGATTGCAGTGCTTGACAAATCCATTATTCATTGAGCAGCACCAACTTCTTCGTCAGTCTCTGAACCGAGTCTCCTTTGGCTGGAAAAAAACGCATTTTGATGAGGAACTCATTTCCGTTTGCTATGGATATTATTCTTGAGCACATGATAAACAGTCATAAGAATGACAGCAATCATTGTGATTCACAATGTACACTGCATGAATAAATTGAAACTCTGGTACAAGCAATCTGTCATAATGGCAAACTGATAAATACTACTTTAATGTGCACCGGGGATAATAACATTAGCAACAAAACTACACACTCCGTTTAAAATAATGATGCAGCGTAACATGAAGTTCTCGATTTTATGTCTCCTATAAAAAATGGATAAGATGCGAGCATGAGTGCATATTGTACACATTAACAAACAAGAACCATATATATGATTTATGTTTTCAAACAAGTTTACTATTAGTTATATACTTCTCTTCATTTCAGAAGGAGATATGCAGAACAGAATACAATTGACTTTGAGTGATTTGCGCACAGCTGATACTACTGCTACAAAATGCAAACACAGTAGCTTCTTGTCTCAAACCATGAAGTATATGTTTGAAACTGACTTCTAGAAATGTGCTATCTTTTCAAGGTCCAGAGATGTCCACCAAGCTAATCTCAACCCTTTTATGCAGACTAGTTAATCCTTCTCTAATTTTGGCAAAGAATGTATTGATTCCAACTGAACAGACATAGGTTGGCATGGCTTGAGAGAGGCCTAAACATGTTACTGTTTCCACACAAAATTCAAAAATTTCTTCTGGTTGGTTTTCAGAAGTCCAGAGGTTATTTATTTTGCATTTTGTTCCACTGTAAGTGTCTTTCCATCTTACCTGAGCAAGCACCATGGGATTAGGTAGGGTGACAACCATTTCCTGCCGAATCACATGTGTGAAGAACACTGTTAAATAATCAAGAGCATTTATTAAACATGACTCCCATTTACATATAACATTGACTGTGAACTTTCCTAAATACTGACAAAGCCCCACAGAATTCTGTTGCAATCTGCATGCTGAGGGTAGGATAACCGAGGAAGTGCACACAATAACAGAGGGACAACGGCACACGTGTTTAACACTTCACTGCTCCAAACTCAGCAGGGGAAGAGGCAGGGCAACAACTTGATTGTACCACGGTCAAAGAACACACAGATGGCAATTTAGGATAACATCTTCAACACCCCAACTTGCTCTCACATGTGTTTTTTTACAACTGACATTTTTTTATATAAGAAAATTGCATTCCAAACAAATAACTCAAGCACTTTTCCAAGTTGGAATTTGTTGTAGGCTTAGTCATGATATCTGCTATCATCCTGTTTGTTAGGCAGTAATCAATGAACATTCTACCTTCATTTATCACTGATTGGATAATCTGATATTTGATATCAATGTTTACATCTTTGATGACAAACTGTATTCCTTGAAAGAGCTGTTGCTCCCTGATTGTCACCAAAAACTACTGGTTCATACATACATTAATTGTCCATTCCCTGAATATTTGTATAAGGTACAAACTTCATTGTCTAGTCACAGCTAAAGCCATGAAGACAAAGCTACTGTAGACTATTTTGTAGAATTCCATGCAATCAGTGGACCCTTCTTTGTTAGACTCAAGTAATATCTCGTTGTGCTTCTTCTATCATTCACATCAATGGTCCAATCAATATCATTGTATGTTTCTAGTTTCAAGTCTTGATTACACTTTTTGTAGCATAACCTATAGTCAATGGTATGTTTCAAGTATCTCATCACATGTTTAGCTGTGGCCAAAGGTTGTGCTGTTGGTTCTGAAAAGTATTGTGATAGTTTAGTGAGAATCCAACTTAAATCCGACCTTGTGCCAGTCATTTACATATATTAAACTGTCTGTTATTTGGATTCTTGTTTATATTCCCAGAATTATTGTGATTAGCATGACCTCGCTTTGTTCACATGGTGTATATCTGGGTTTACAATATGTCAAACCAAACATCTCCAGAATCCTTGATATGTGTAACGCATCCTATTTTTTCCAATCGGGCGGACCGCCTCCTTCAGTCATCCTGCGCGATCGGCTAGTCTCCTGGACGCCGGCCGCTGTGCGCACACCCCTTTTTCTGTTCCCTGTTGTGGTTCCTAGTTTGCTTGTGTCCCAACAGTGTGTTTCTTACTGCTTTTAGTGCTATTTTGTTATTTTACTCAGCTTTTTACTACTCTGATTTCTGGTTCCCTTGACTCGGTCCTGGTACTTGTTTCGGTTATTCTTTGGTTCCCTTTGACTTAGGCCTGTTTCTGACTATCCTATTTACTATCAGTCTGACCATTCTAAGTACCAGTTTAGGTATTTATTGTATCTATAGGAGGGTTATTATTCTGTGTATTGGTTTACCCATTTCGTGACATTGTGCGTCTTTGTTGATTCACCTTTACTAGACCAACACTTTGTTTAAAGGCAATGCCTATAAAATGTTTGATTCCTCAGAGGTGTTTCATCTTGAATTTAGCTAGAAGCATTCAGTATTGTTTCACTGCACCTATGATGAGATCCCCTGCCCATATTATCAGTATCACTTTTTCACCTTCAAACTGTTTAGTGTGCATGCAGTTGTACGCACGTTTCTGCCGGATTCTGCTTATTTTTTACTTAAAAGGTTATATAGCACTTTCCCCCAATTTCTCCTTGACTGCTTCAAACCGTACAATGACTTTTTTTCAATATAAATATTAGTTTTTTATTCTGTTGGATTTGACCTCAAAACCTTCTGGCTGTTCTAAATATGTTCCACAATCCATTGTAGCATGTAAAAAAACCATGTTTACATCCAATTGGTAAAGTGGTCAACGTGCATATGTCATTCTCTCTTAGCGAATCCATTTCCCATTTCATAGCATAAAGCTAGAACTGTGACTGAGGTGAGTTTATGGCATCTTCAAAGGTTGTGTTATGTCAAACACCCTGTAATATTAATCAATGTTTGTTAATACATGGTCATTACTTTTGAAACCTGAGACATAGTCTTTCATGTGCTGGAAAATGTTTCTATTTCTTTTAGGGTAAGGTGTACCATAATCATTCTTTGTTTGGCCATTTTCCTGACTCCTTGTGGTCTCGATCTGTTCTGAACATTCTACTTCAGCTGTATTTGTTTGTGGTACAGAAGGCATGTTCCTCACTCTGTGGGAATCCTCTTCATCATGAAAAATATCAGCTTTCTTTGTAATAAATGTCACAAAGCTGTGTTTGAGAACTTTCAGGATAATACAGTCGATAAGAACGACTGTTCTTGTCATATCCAAAAAATATTCCACTGGCACATTTTTGATCTAACTTCTTCCTATCATTCCTATATGCAAAACATTCTGACCCAAATCTAAGTTAGGTCTTTTGTCGCTAACAAATAATATGGAGTTTCTATTAAAGAACTTGTTTTGGATCTGAGTAGCAATCTTTACTTCATATGTCTATAATTCCTTTGACAATTTATTTTCCATCAACAGACAAATTGCTATTCAAATAGTGTTCTCCAGTTTCTCTTATCAGTACCATTTTGATGGGGTGAGTAACGTTCCGAGGTCTCATGTCTAATACCTTGTTTTTTTAGTAGTGACCTAAACACAGTACCATTGTCATTATCAAAAAGAAAGCGGCTCAATCCTCCTTTTCCTACAGAGCACCACAATTATGGAACGACCTCCCGCACACTTTCAAATCTTCCCCAAGCCTAATATCCTTTAAGAGATCCATCTCTACATATCTCAAAACAGAATGCATGTGTCATGGTTGATTATATATTTCCTACCTGTTCTATGTTAAAATTTAGTGTATATTGTGTATTAATATTGTTTTTGTATTGTATTGTACCCTATTGTATCAATGCAATGTTTTGTGGACGCAGGACATACTTGGAAACAAGAGGAATCGCGATGTATCCTCACTGGTAAAATATTTTATAATTAAATAAATAATTGTCAGATCTTATACACTTTAGGTTTACATATCAGGCAGTGTCGGCAATGAATTGTGCAGTGGCTAACACTGAATCAGTCACATTTTTCAGGAACTATACAAAAACTGCTCCCGAGTAGTCATCAGTGAATGCCATGACATATTTGAAACTTTATTTAGCTCAGGGCCAGCCGGTAAGTAAGTCAGTATGCATCAGTTCTAGTGCTGCTGTGGCTCTGGCCGCAAGTACTTTGATTCTACACTGAACGCACTTTCCTTGAAAGGTCAGATCTATCAGTTTGACCCTTACTCTTCATTCCTACTAAAACACTTTGTAACTTGGCAATGCCATCTCAATTTCATGCCAGGTTTGAATAACATAACATGTTTGACAGCTATCTGCAAAAGTATTTAAATAGTAATGTCTACTATATGTTTGGATTATGAATTTAATGTTATTTTTGCAAATTAGTTCACGTTTGCCCTGTTTAAAGTTAACTGACTGGCCATTGTCTATTGCTGCCTCTACAGAACAATATGTCGGAAAATATATGAAAGTATAGACAGTGCTTTCTTTAAGGTTTCTAGCACTCAATTCCCTTTACTGTCAAATAGATAAATCTCTGAATCACTTCTTCAGTGTCATACCTGCTGCCCTTTTCCATCTGCAAGCTCCACTCCATAAAGTGTTTCTCTGGCCCAAAGGTGTTATCAAAGCTTTAAAACGTTTCGATGTTCGTAATTATTTGGGATGTTTCCCCTGTTGTTGACCATTAGCCCTTTTGTTTTTAGCCCATCAAGCTGCTCATCTTTGGTTTAAAGACATATGAGTGTCTGTTTTTTGTTGTTATCTGACACTTGCTTAACCGTATCTCTTTTCTTGCACCTACAGCCTGCACCTTTATGTGTCTGGCTATTACAATAATTACACCACAGTGACTGGCCGCAATTTTGCAGTTTGAGCACACTCTAGCCCTGTGCCCTTTCTGGATGGAATTCTAACAAACAATATTAGAATTGTTCTCGTTTCAAATGTAGTTGCCTATGGTCATTTGAGCTAGTACTGTTTTCCTCAGTATATTCAAAACTTTTCAATTCGGTTTTAAACTCTACAAAAGGTACTTTCCAATCATGCTTTGCATGCAGACGCTGAACTTCCACAGAGATTTAATGCATTTCTATGAGGAGATGCAGATTGGCGCAGCGCTGTGTTTTGGCGTGCATGTGCAATTTCCTCTGTGTGGCGTGGGAGAAAAAGGTGAGTAAAATCACCTTTTTACTGCTCAGAGAGGGGGCCAATCACCTAAACAGTAACTGCAGCACCATACTGTTAGGAATACATGTTTGTATTCCAGACACTATAGACCGTTATGTACTTGTGGGTGAATACCATCAGGCCCCAGAGCTTTGTTTACATTAACTTTCATTTAGTTGCTGCAGCAATCTATTTTTTGCAGCAATCATTTGCATATATATTGCCATAGGTTCATCTTTAATATATACTAAGGACAATTTGTTATTTAAAATGTAGGTATTTTCCTGGTCTTCATTAACTAACACACCCCTCTCAGATTTCAGTATTTTGTAATTTATGTACTTAAAAAAAATCCATACCCGTTTAAAAAAAAAAACACACCAGAAGATGTCGTATGTACAATCACTGAATTCTACCACCAGATTATCAAATGTCAAACGGTGCATGCAGTTTCGTTTGGTTTCCAGAAACGTCTCCTCTTCAACATGGTATCCCTTTATTTACAGACCCCCTTTATTTACAGATCCCAGGATGCTGGTTAAAGATAGCAATTTGCAGGACTAAAATGTTATATCCATTTAAAATTCCTGTCAATTCTCACTTTATTGAATAATCATTAAAAAGCAGAAATTCCAGAAATATATATAATAGCTCTATTTACTAAATGAAGTCCATCATTTGGGGTGGGGGTGAGAAGTGGGGGTGAAGTCCATCATTTGGGGTGGGGGTGAGATAGGCAGAATATTTTGTCTCTTTTTTAATAATATGTCTCCTCTTTTTTTTTTTTTTTTTTTTCATCGATGGCTGTTTCCTAAATGTATTATGTCTGATTACAATCTGGAAAAAATTGTTTGTCAGGTTCCACATGGTAATTTGTTTACCGATCCAGAACAGGAAAACTGACAGTTATGTGTCGTTATTACTGTAGATGTCAAGCACATCTTCTGAATGTTGCTCAATAAACTATTTAATCAACGTCTCTCATCATATAATTAATAGAAGCATAATCATATATGAGTACTTACACAGCTGGGGGATTGAGAGGGACAGAGAAAGGGCACATGATATGTATCAGAGATGTATTATAAGCAAATTAATTGCAAGAAGTATACATTTTTAAGTCACACAGTAGGAACTGCAGAAATCAGTACATACACTACTGCAAGGGCAATTCTCACAATCACATGTCAAAGCTATTTTGTGGGGGTCTCCAATACCCCCATTTACATGTTGACTTGACAGCACATAAGTCAAAGAAGCACATGTCAGTTTTGTCTTGTCTCAATACAGTGCACTGTAGTAGTCATGGTGCCATCCCGTTTAAGTAGCCACTTTTTAGAATGGTTTGGATTTATACCTGGGTTCCAACAGGTGACACTTCCTGCCTTCTTAACCTTAAGCTTTGGGGACTCCATGTAAGATGTCAAAACATTCTTAAATGGTTTGACTACTTACAAAGGGAGGTGCCAGGGCACTCCTGACACCACAACCACTACAGTGTGCTTCTCATTTCCTGATATGAAAGGGGAATGTATTTCAATGAACTGATTAAGCTCTTCACGTATACCCTTCCATTATCTCCCACACCGAATGAACATTCATTTAAAATATATATATATGATGGTTCATGTTACATTAATTATTAAAATATAATTTTTATTCATTCTGAAAACTATTATTTGTTAAAGGAATTAGAGCTTGACAACTCGTTTCTCCTACAAAATTAACTAATGAATCCTGAGCACATATCCTTCACTCAGTCTCAGCCTGTGTACTAGGGATTGGGGCTTTATTTAAAAGCCAGGGGCAGCAAAATTAGCCTTAAAGAATGGGAGATAAATGTACAGTATATGTGTGAGCCAGGTAGTCTGCAAGACAATCAAATCCGGTATCATTTAATATTTTCCACCTTAAGGGCAGTAACTGATACAGTTATTTTAGAAACGGCCCCTACAATCTAACAGCGCCAGCAGTTTAACGCTTACAATGTGACCGCTTTTATGTAGCGTTTGTGCTTCAAAAAGCAATGCGGCCGTGTTTTTCCCGGCACAGCTTAGCAAGTCCAGCCCAGAATGGATCCTACACGTGAATCCTTTATTTAAAAAAAAAAAAACAATTTGGGAGACATTCCAGACAGTAAAATTAGGAAATATAATAATTTATGAAAGACACAAATAACGTATGGAAAGGCGATGTGACTATTTACAGGTGACTTGCTCTTTTTTTAGCACCACTGAAAAACGTCTAAAGCTGAAAAAAAGAAAAAACTGGAAAGAAGAAGATAAGAACTCATAGGATAGAAGATGAATTGTGAATTGTGCTAACTGTATCACTAAATGTTACTGTGTATGGAGAGCAGAAAGGTCACTTAGTTTGAACCTGAATCTCCGTAATGATTATAATATAAATCCATCGCTCTTAATTCTATCCATCATCAGCTTCTTATAAGCTCAGTATAGAGCCTTGCTTTACAGAAAGCTTTATAGTAACGTAATTACAGTAAAAGCAATTATATTGTTTCAGAAACGACTTCACCATTCTCTCCATGGGGGGCATATAGGGTACACACATACACTCCAGGCACCAAAACAACTACATTCTAATGTTGTGGTACCTAGAGGTGCTGGGCATTGTAGAACCTTTTGGTAACGATTTATCCCCAATGTTCTCCAGATAGCAGCGTCCACTCGGCTTCTCTTTCTCCACCTCAGTCTCAGGCTTCATTGAGAAAGTCATGGACTAGGTATCTGCAATAGTCATGGGTTGCAAGCTCATTTGAGCAAGGCTTTCTTCTCCTTTAAAATATTATTATTATTATTATTATGTTATTTATATAGCGCCATCAAATTCCACAGCGCTTTACAATGGGTGGACGAACAGACCTGTAGTTGTAACCAGATGAGTTGGACACACAGGAACAGAGGGGTTGAGAGCCCTGTTTAATGAGCTTACATGCTAGAGGGAGTGGGGTAAAATGACACAAAAAGGTAAGGATAGTATTCACTTTCTATAAATGTCAACTGCTGCAGAATCTATTGATACAATACAAATTATAATAATCATGCTGTCAGCCAATCACTAGGGACCCATTAATAAAAATGCATGAGAAAGGTATGTACCATTCTAATTTTCAAGATACCTGTAACTCTTCACTTCCACGTGCCAATGCACATGTAGCCCCATGTAACAAAAGCACAGCTTAGTGGAAATGGGCCTTGACAGGGCTAGGAGGCGGGCATAGGTGGAATCAATGTAGGGATTGGTGGATTAGAAGGTTAGGGGCTGGGCTATATAAATAGGCAGCCATCTTAGAAGATCTCCACATGTAGCCACCTTCCTGGTGTATCGTTCTGACATCATTTATGATGCGGAACACTTCTATTTAACTCTATATTATCAGTCTAAGTAGTGCTTTGACATTGCATACTTATGACATCATATCTTTCTGTATCCAATCACAACCCAAAGTAAATAATATATAATTGTTATTGTCTAGATGAGTTCCTATTTATCGAACTTGGCTTGTCTGACTATCCTTGTTCTCAATTATCCTGACCTTGGCTTGTTTCTTGCATCTGTCTACCTCTATAGAAAAACCAGAAACATTTGGGATATGGCTGTGAAATCTAAAAATAAGGAACAAAACAGATATATAGTGTACAGATATATCTGTTTTGTTCCTTACTTTTAGATTTCCCAGCCGTATCCCAAATGTTTCTGGTTTCTATATATTTCGCTATGTAAGGGTAATTTTGTCTGGGTAATGACCTGGGGAGGCTGTTCCGTTTATAGTTAAGATAAGTATAATTTTTACTCTGTATTCACTAAACACATTCACATTGTGGTGATACTTTTTTTCTTGTATCGGTGTACCGCTGTATCTTTGACCTTGGCCAGTATCTTTTTTATTCTTAGTCTGCTTGCAGACATTCCATCTATCATAGGTTCTGGTCCCATTCTAAGGACCGGTATGGGATTCTGTCTTGTGACCATTAGATTTGCATATTTGACTAGTCCTAACATTCTTGCATTTTATCTATGGGAAGCTAGTGTTCCTTTACATGACATTTAAAGGACTGTTTCTTTGATGAACCTTTTCTTGACATCATTTGTCTTGTGAGTTACACTGGTAGCAAAACTAAAGCAGGCCAAGAGCAGGCAGGAATTGGTTTAAATATACTTATACCAGGCATTACAGTATGGTTTATTAACACTGAACTGTAGCAAATATAAGCCCACATTGCATAACTTTGCATTTGAAAATTCTCTGTGGCTTGGCAATTTATGCCTGTATTTTGCAATCTGGTTTTAAACACACTACAACAGGACCTTTCATTTTTTACACAATGAATATCAATGAAATGTTTTTCTAAAACACATGACCAAACATATGCCCATATAAGTGATTTTGCGACCTCCTGTTAATTCTCAAAAATAATTTGGACGTTACAGTATTCATTTCAGCGTCTGGAAGTCTGGACATGATGCAGATAATTCACTAGAGAACTAATCAGAAAAAAAAGATAAAATAGAAGCATGTAACATAAATATAATTAAGCAAGCTATTGCTGGTAATGATATAAGTGCAGTTCAGCAGGGAAACCATTGCCAATTTATGCAACAACAGTGATTTTTTTTAACGTAGATCAAGGTTGAGAATTACAGAATAAGTTTTGATGAGCATATAACATAAACAGTAAGTTCATCTTCATACGAACTAAATAGAAAAAAAAATCCTGCAGTGTACTTTGTAGGTATTTTAATTTGATTGCTGTCTTCCAATAAAACAAACTGGTCTTTGAAGAGATTACAATATATAAACAAGGCTTCTATAAATATAATTTTCTTTTGCTTTTAGAGTTGTAGCTTTGAATGGTAATGGTGGAGGCCCAAGTTTCTTTAATGCCAGCATTGTATTGCAATATAGCTCAAAACAAATGACTCTATAAAGAAATATACCTTAGATCGTAAGCTTTTTTGAAAAAGGATATCACTACCTCTTGCTTAGGTAAGTCAAATTTATATTGTTAAATGTATTTAAATCTATTGTGAACACTTTATACATAATAACAATAATATACAGTGTGACCAATGGCCCATTAAATAATATTCTAGGTTTCTAATATATAATTTAACCCCCATTGAAAATCGGGTTTATTGTCAAAATGTACAGACTTTCAGCTATTTGCAATGAACAAATCAAACAAAAGCAAGTGAAATAGCTCAACACAACAGACACTTCAACTGGTTTCCCCAAATTCAACTGAAAAGACCACTTAAAATGACTTCTCCAGTCTAAAAATTATTCAACCCCCTGAACAGAATCCATCACAACAGCACAAATATGTAAAACAGGTGTTGTCTTAAGCATACCTGATGCAACTAATCAAGGACTTCTGGTATTTAACACTTTCAGCTCATGCACAACTGGTTCAACTAATGAACTGACCAGGGGTTTGTTGAGTGTGATGTCATGTTTGACTGCATGTTAGAAATACAGCCAAGTCAAAAGAATGGTCCACAAAGTAAAGAGAAGAGATCATCGTCAATCACAAACAAGGAACAGGATACTGTAGCACAGGGTAAACCAATGATAGCACATAAGGGTGGACAATGAATCCTCAGGTAGTAATGGGCCATCTTCCAACACATTCCTCCCAACTTCAGTCCTCAGGACCTTGAGGGGGCATCGCCACTAACTGCTGAAGCACTTACTGCCCTAAGACACTTACACACACTATACACACACTTACTCTTCGTGTGTGTGTATATATACACCAATTTTTTATCATATTTAAAAAGCCAAGTAATTTTTTTATTAGTTTGGAAGGGGGCACGTGCTTGAGAATTCTGTGCCTACAGGTGCTTGTGATGTAAATCCGGCCCTGCTTTGTCTGTTTGCTTTCTCTATGCTGACTGGCAGGTGCAAATAACAGAATTTATTTAAATATTGAGAGGGACCTAAGATGGAGGCACCCAGTTTCAGGATAAGAGATGTGGATTTTTACAATCAGTTTTATTTTTCACGTCTCACAAATGCATATTTGTTAAATAAAAGGATAATTAAACACAATATTACAAAGAAATTGTGGAAATGACAGTCCCCCTTTAATAAAATCCTTTTAATAAACATGTTTAACAATCTAGAACACAAATCTAACAACCTACAGGATAAAGGACATTTGGTGATGAATTATCTTATAGAAATATTAAATCACAGAACGTTCTGACAAATTAGAGCTGAATGGCCTATCACACTTGCTCAGTTTGTCTGTCTTCCTTAATAACATCAAATTAATTAAAACTGCTACCACTGCTTAATTTTCGGGGCTGGTTTGTGTCTGTCCTGGAAATTTGTTTTCTGTTAATATAACATCATGCATACAATCATTGACCATTATGTAAATTGAGTTTGACGTATTTTGAGGAAAATTAAATTGAGTCACATAACAGCGTATTTAATAGTGCAGGTCACAGAGCACATAATCAATACAATTATTTGGAGAGTACAGATAATTATGATTCTGTGATATATACTAATGTACTGCTCTCACTACCATGGGGCAAAACACCTATTAGTAGTGAGAGCAGTAAATTAGTGTATATCTAATCAGTTATATGCATTCATCTCTATACTGCTGAGTTGACAAAATCTAATTTTCTAAACGCAAAATAAAAAATACTTAGTTATTCTTTATCATACACGAGGTTTGCTGCCTTCCGAGACACAGGTGCCTTATTGCGGGCCCTATTTAAACTTGCCCTGCACAGGAGGAAGGATTTCCCAAGTAAGTGGATTAATCTCACAAGAGCAGGAATTAGGGTGCTAGAGTAGGACATGCCAAGAATGGGGTACTTTGTCGTTGTGGCAGGTTGTTTCAGTCACTCTATTTGCTCAGAGATGGGCTTTATTAGTGCAAGTCTCGCTATTCTCTCTAGGGACTGGTGTGTATATCCTGGTTTTGCCCTAATATAAAAGATACATAACGCAGAAAAGTGCATTATGGAAAAATAGTGTCACTGGACATTAGAGGTCATGGCTGAATACAGTGTCACTATAGTATTTCACTGAAATACTAAGTTTTTATACACTATCAGCTGAGATGATTGTGAGATCCGGAACGTGAATATATGTGATAAAATTAGCAAGTGGCTGCTACCCATGTGAGTTTCCTCAACAGTCTCATGATGACCAAAATGAAGATCGGCCTTTATTCACAATGTGGCTAGGTTATCTGAATAACATCTGACCAATGTCAAAAAAATGAAATGCAAGCCTTATATGTGACTCTCTAACTTTCCAAAACACCATGAAACCTGTACATGGGGGGTACTGTTATTCTCGGGAGACTTCACTAAACACAAATATTAGTGTTTTAAAACAGTAAAACATATTACAACAATAATATAGTCCATAAAAGTGCCGTTCGTTTGTAAAAAATGCAAAAAACTTCACTTTTACTTAAAATATCATCGTTGTAATACAATTTACCAATTTGAAACACTAATATTTGAGTTCAGCGAAGTCTCCCGAGTAAAACAGTACCCCCCATGTACAGGTTTTATGTTGTCTTGGAGAGTTACAGGGTCAAATATAGTGCTTGCGAATTAAATTCTCTGCACTTTCTCCCTGTGTTGTCAGGTATGTCAATCAAATTTTAATTAATCAAATCACCTAATTATGTTAAAAGATTACTTAAATATACACGTAGAATTTTAATATATATGCATTTATAGGTATTTAAATTCTACGTGTATACTAATGTAATCTTTATGTAATTATATGTATTTATCTATATATATATATATATATATATTTGCGGTTATTTGCATTTTATATATAGATAGATAGATATAGAATGTCATTCTAAGTGTATTTTGTTACCAATATATATATATATATATATATATATAAAAAAAAAAGAAAAAAGAAAAAATACCTTGCACTCCAACTCACATCAATATGGACCCGGTGCTTGATTGCACAAAATAGATACAAGCAAAGAAAAATCAGCACTCCCAGGATTTATCCAAAATGAAATGTTATTTCTTTATTCCAGTAGTCAACGTTTCAGTTCCTCTGGGGAACTTTCATCAGGACAGAATACAAAATACAAGTAAAATCAATCGAATTAAATAAGGGAAGTAATCAACTTTACTCACAGTTCAGGTTTGCAAGGAATCAATCAACCTATCATCCGAGCTTCTGGGCGGGTGCAGGGCGGTTCAATAGATCTAAGCGCGCGTTCAGACTACTTTCTGATTGCCCGCGTCCTCCATCACCATGGAGACGTCGGGCGCATGCGCGATTGCTTAATGGAATCTATCTCTGCTTGCTGATCGCTCGCGTCCTCCATCACCATGGAGACGTCGGGCGCTTGCGTCCTCCATCACCATGGGGACGTCGGGCGCATGCGTACTTGCAGATAGAAACTACCTCTGCACCTTATCATACGCTCGGAAGCTGGAGAGCGCTCAAAAATCATAAATAAACTCCCTCTTACCGGGGGAACATAAATCTATCCTCCTAAATAGAAAATCTCCATAAGTCAAGGGTATAAGTAACCTTACAGTGACTGAGAACCGAGTGACCATAATTAAAGTGACATATTGGTACATTTAGACAATTATCAATATTATCTCAAACTTCATCTGGAAATATATATAATAAGGAAATTTAAATCCACATATAGTGAAAAAGGTCTATATAGACTATTTGTAACTACTAAACTAAAAACACTGAAGAAGTGATCAGTCTAGTATGTGACATTACTCTATTACAGTGTCCACTAAAGTAAGTGTGCCAAACTTATTAATCAAAAATTTGAAGTGTAAAAAAAATTGCTATAGATATCATGATTTCAAAGTGATACTGCCTCATCTATACAAAGATATTTAGTGTTCAAAAATAAGCGTTCTAATGTGAACTTATTACAAACTCCTGTAAAGGAGCATACAATGTTGCGCAATTGTGCCTATCCTTATCGGGAAATAAACAATAGAAGGATAATTTTAAGTATGAGTCAAGTGCTCTCTCAGTGTGCTCCATAAACTACTCATAGCGAGCACATTGCAGCGTGATTTTTATTTCCTTCCCCATCATAACTGGAGCTCTCGTGATTACTATAATGAAATACATCTGATTAAAAATCTTGGAATTTATCCAAAAATTAATGAAATTTAAAATAAAGGAACACTCAGTTCTTCTACCATAATCTTCCCATATGCTGTCTCTAACTAGCCCATATATAGACTGTCTATAGCATATATCGTATCAAAGAAAAGACATATATGAAAGTTTCTCATTTAGGCCATTGGGAGCCAAAGTCCCCAACTTCTGGATCCACCAAGTCTCTTTTTGTAATAGTTGTTGTTGTCTGTTACCACCTCTTCGGGAAATTGGAAGATGATCAATCGCTATACACTTGAGTGATGACAGAGGGTGGTTTTTCTCTAGGAAGTGTCGTGCCACTGGTTTATCTGATTTGGTATCCCTATAGGCCAGTCTAATGCTGGACCTATGTCCTCTTATTCTTTCACATAGAGCCGTTTCCGTCTTGCCTACGTAGTTCAATCCGCAAGGACATGACAGCTTGTAAATCACATATTCTGTGCGGCAACTGATTCTGTGTTGTATTTTGAAAGATTGACCCGTATGGGGATGGTTGAAGCTTTTACAGGGTATCAGGTGTCCACAAGTCACGCAGCCTAGGCATCTTACACACCCATAGTTTGTCACGTTTTTACTTGTAGACGTGTAGCTCTTGATTGGATCAGTGTGGACCAACAGATCTTTTAAGTTCTTATTATTTCTGTATGAGAACATTGGTTTGTTGTGTAGACCCTTGGGGAGACTCTTATCTTTCTCCATAATGTGCCAGTTTTTGGTTATAGAGTGGCAGATTTTATTTGTTGCTGAGTTATGAGTCATTGGGAATGGAATCCTATAACTCTTCTCCTGAGTTTTCTTTTCCGTTTCCCCCCTTCGATCCCTTGCTTTAGTCAGTGCTTTGCTCAACACTTTATTAGTGTACCCTCTCTGTAGGAACTTGTCATACATTTCCTGTAGCTGTTTCTCACATTGGGATTCTTTAGAGTTGTTTCTCATTACTCTTAAAAATTGCGAAAATGGTAAGGAATTTTTCACGTGTTTAGGATGTGCACTCTCGTAATGGAGTAACGTGTTGCGATCTGTTGGTTTTGTGTAGAGTTGATACTCTATATTTCCTTGGTCATATAGTATCTCCAAATCCAAGAATTGAATACTCTGACTGCTGATATTCGACGTTACTTTTATCGGAGTTGGCAACTTGTTAAGATCTCCAACAAATTCCATCGCTTGTTGAGTGTTTCCTTTCCACAAAATTAAGATATCGTCGATGTAACGAAAGTATTTAATAATGTGATCTTGCTGTCTATTGAGAATGTGCTCCTTTTCAAATTGGTACATATAGGCATTCGCATACATGGGGGCCATAGCAGCCCCCATGGATGTACCAGCCTTTTGTAGGTACCACTTCGTCTCGAATCTAAAATAATTATTCTTCAATGCCAGCGATAATAGCTCTAGGGTGTATTCAATTGGTGGTCCAGAATAAAGTGTTGTCTCGGATAGTAACTCTCTCATGGCCTCTATTCCCCCTTCATGGGGTATTACCGTGTAGAGGCTAGATACGTCTAAAGTCATTAATGTGACTGTTCCTTCTAAATTTTTGATTTTTTTCAGTTCTTCTATTAGAGTAGCAGTATCCTTAATGCACGTAGGAATTCCATTTACAGGTGATTTGAACAAAAAATCTAAATACTTTGCAATCGGTTCTAATAGGCCGCCCACTGCCGAGACTATTGGCCGTCCCGGGGGTTTCTCTAGGCTCTTATGAATTTTTGGGAGCGTGTAAAGGATAGGAGTTCGGGGATTATCTTCGTGCAGAAATTGGAACAGTTGCAAGTCAATGAAGCCCGCTGTAAGTCCAAATGTTAGAGTTTCATCAATAATTTGTGCTATCTTTTTGGTGGGATCCCCAATTAAAGTTAGGTAGGTGTTCTCGTCTTCCAATTGTTTATGGATTTCTAGTGCATAGTCTGCATAATTCTGTATGACTATGCCTCCACCTTTGTCTGCAGAGCGTATCGTGATGGTAGGATCTTTTGAAAGGCTTTGAATAATCTGGTTTTGTTTCTTAGAGATATTGGGATGCTGAATCTGATGTTTTGATATTAACTCCTCTGTCTCTGTTTTTACAGCCATTAAGAAGGTTTTGATAGTTGGATGACAAATAGGGGGGTCAAATTTGCTAGCAACTTTGAATTTCTGTTTTGTGATTTCCTCTTTTTCTGTTTTTCCATCTTGTGTTTTGTGGAAAAAGTCCTTTAGTCTAAGACTCCTCCCGAACTTAAAGAGTTCCACATCCCACTGGAATTTATTAGGCGCCATCATTGGGATAAAAGAGAGACCTTTGTTTAGAACCTGTATTTCCTCCGCTGATAGGGACCTCTCTGATAGGTTAAACACCGGAATCAGCTCCTGAGAGGTGGTTTGTCCTTGAGTCCAGTGGGGATGCCCCCTCTGGCCCCTTCTTGTGATATATCTCTTACGTTTCTGCGACTGCTTCTTGTCACTTTCCGAGGAGGGGACAGTGTGTCCATTTGGTCGTTGTCCCCTAAAAAAGTCACCGATTTCTGTGAAGAGGTTCCTTCATTTTCGGAGGCAGATTCCCCTGAGGTGATGTCTATGGTCATAACATCTGGTTTAATGATCTTCTTTCGGAAGCGTTTGGGTCTGTGTCTTTGCTCCCCCATTAGCCATTTGTACACCCGGTTCTCTCCATAATCCATCCTGACTCTTTCCATTTTTTGACGTTTGAACCTCACCAATTGATTTTTGTATTTTAAAACTTCCTCATTCAATTTGATACTTAGACTGATGCCTTCTGGTGAACTCAATATAACAGCATTCTCACTTTCTGCTTGTTGTATTTTGAGTCTAATATCCTGGAGGTCTTCTTTTACATCTTGAATTATGATGAGCATCAGGTCCATTGAACATTTGTTCATAACAGCTACCCAGTTCTTTCTTACTTTGGGTTTCATTCTTCCTATTGTGGGCGCATTTTGCACCCTAAAGCCTCTTGGGATTTGTCTAGCCTTATGATAATCCGACAAGAAAAGACCATGTAGGTCCAAATCCACCTCTCTTTTCTTGAGTTTTAATAATTTGAAATAGACATCTTTGGAGGTGACCGTAGTGGGAAGCTCCAGACTGGTGGTGTCCCATAAGATGTTTAGAGCCTGTTCCTCCGTGAAGTGTAATAATTCCAATTGTGGAGTCTCTTCTCCTGACAGTAGATTGTCCTCCATTTTTCCTTTAGCGAGAGTTACTAATCAGGACTGGTATGATTCCAAAAAAATGCAAAAAGTAATCTTTGTATTAAAACTTCACCTTTATTATGTTCAATTAAGAATATCCAAAAACAATCCACAGCAAGCCAAAAAAAAGGAAAAAGGATGTAGAGGCTCCAAATCAGCCTATATGGTATCCATTAGCATCCACATAGAAATGTAGATTCAAAAAAATTTTTTCTTTTAAATATATCTTAGGTTCCTTTAAATATCCCAAATCTTACTGATTCATAAGATCTTATCTAAAGTACTTATCAATGTGCCATCTGGTCTGGTGCAAATACTTTAAGGAAAAAGATCTTATTTTCCATACGGTGCATGTATACACATAATTCTCATAGCAAAGGTCCCTTTAATAGCATCACTTGCTGAAATGCACTGTAGTGCTTCTTGATATGTGTGTTGCTTTAAATCAGTTTCCACTTGCTGAAATGCACTAAAATGCCTTTTGATGTGTATGTTGCTTTAAATCAATTTCCACAGGGCAATCCCCAAAACCATTAAGGTGTATAGGCAACTCTTGATACTTTAGAAAAAAAAGTTGTTTTAAAATCAAAAAATACTTCAAATTTCTTATCCATCGACAGACAATTTTAAGGTTACTTTTAGTCCCTTTTAGGGAAAATTAGTGGGTGCATAGTACCCTATGCACCCACTAATTTTCCCTAAAAGGGACTAAAAGTAACCTTAAAATTGTCTGTCGATGGATAAGAAATTTGAAGTATTTTTTGATTTTAAAACAACTTTTTTTTCTAAAGTATCAAGAGTTGCCTATACACCTTAATGGTTTTGGGGATTGCCCTGTGGAAATTGATTTAAAGCAACATACACATCAAAAGGCATTTTAGTGCATTTCAGCAAGTGGAAACTGATTTAAAGCAACACACATATCAAGAAGCACTACAGTGCATTTCAGCAAGTGATGCTATTAAAGGGACCTTTGCTATGAGAATTATGTGTATACATGCACCGTATGGAAAATAAGATCTTTTTCCTTAAAGTATTTGCACCAGACCAGATGGCACATTGATAAGTACTTTAGATAAGATCTTATGAATCAGTAAGATTTGGGATATTTAAAGGAACCTAAGATATATTTAAAAGAAAAAATTTTTTTGAATCTACATTTCTATGTGGATGCTAATGGATACCATATAGGCTGATTTGGAGCCTCTACATCCTTTTTCCTTTTTTTTGGCTTGCTGTGGATTGTTTTTGGATATTCTTAATTGAACATAATAAAGGTGAAGTTTTAATACAAAGATTACTTTTTGCATTTTTTTGGAATCATACCAGTCCTGATTAGTAACTCTCGCTAAAGGAAAAATGGAGGACAATCTACTGTCAGGAGAAGAGACTCCACAATTGGAATTATTACACTTCACGGAGGAACAGGCTCTAAACATCTTATGGGACACCACCAGTCTGGAGCTTCCCACTACGGTCACCTCCAAAGATGTCTATTTCAAATTATTAAAACTCAAGAAAAGAGAGGTGGATTTGGACCTACATGGTCTTTTCTTGTCGGATTATCATAAGGCTAGACAAATCCCAAGAGGCTTTAGGGTGCAAAATGCGCCCACAATAGGAAGAATGAAACCCAAAGTAAGAAAGAACTGGGTAGCTGTTATGAACAAATGTTCAATGGACCTGATGCTCATCATAATTCAAGATGTAAAAGAAGACCTCCAGGATATTAGACTCAAAATACAACAAGCAGAAAGTGAGAATGCTGTTATATTGAGTTCACCAGAAGGCATCAGTCTAAGTATCAAATTGAATGAGGAAGTTTTAAAATACAAAAATCAATTGGTGAGGTTCAAACGTCAAAAAATGGAAAGAGTCAGGATGGATTATGGAGAGAACCGGGTGTACAAATGGCTAATGGGGGAGCAAAGACACAGACCCAAACGCTTCCGAAAGAAGATCATTAAACCAGATGTTATGACCATAGACATCACCTCAGGGGAATCTGCCTCCGAAAATGAAGGAACCTCTTCACAGAAATCGGTGACTTTTTTAGGGGACAACGACCAAATGGACACACTGTCCCCTCCTCGGAAAGTGACAAGAAGCAGTCGCAGAAACGTAAGAGATATATCACAAGAAGGGGCCAGAGGGGGCATCCCCACTGGACTCAAGGACAAACCACCTCTCAGGAGCTGATTCCGGTGTTTAACCTATCAGAGAGGTCCCTATCAGCGGAGGAAATACAGGTTCTAAACAAAGGTCTCTCTTTTATCCCAATGATGGCGCCTAATAAATTCCAGTGGGATGTGGAACTCTTTAAGTTCGGGAGGAGTCTTAGACTAAAGGACTTTTTCCACAAAACACAAGATGGAAAAACAGAAAAAGAGGAAATCACAAAACAGAAATTCAAAGTTGCTAGCAAATTTGACCCCCCTATTTGTCATCCAACTATCAAAACCTTCTTAATGGCTGTAAAAACAGAGACAGAGGAGTTAATATCAAAACATCAGATTCAGCATCCCAATATCTCTAAGAAACAAAACCAGATTATTCAAAGCCTTTCAAAAGATCCTACCATCACGATACGCTCTGCAGACAAAGGTGGAGGCATAGTCATACAGAATTATGCAGACTATGCACTAGAAATCCATAAACAATTGGAAGACGAGAACACCTACCTAACTTTAATTGGGGATCCCACCAAAAAGATAGCACAAATTATTGATGAAACTCTAACATTTGGACTTACAGCGGGCTTCATTGACTTGCAACTGTTTCAATTTCTGCACGAAGATAATCCCCGAACTCCTATCCTTTACACGCTCCCAAAAATTCACAAGAGCCTAGAGAAACCCCCGGGACGGCCAATAGTCTCGGCAGTGGGCGGCCTATTAGAACCGATTGCAAAGTATTTAGATTTTTTGTTCAAATCACCTGTAAATGGAATTCCTACGTGCATTAAGGATACTGCTACTCTAATAGAAGAACTGAAAAAAATCAAAAATTTAGAAGGAACAGTCACATTAATGACTTTAGACGTATCTAGCCTCTACACGGTAATACCCCATGAAGGGGGAATAGAGGCCATGAGAGAGTTACTATCCGAGACAACACTTTATTCTGGACCACCAATTGAATACACCCTAGAGCTATTATCGCTGGCATTGAAGAATAATTATTTTAGATTCGAGACGAAGTGGTACCTACAAAAGGCTGGTACATCCATGGGGGCTGCTATGGCCCCCATGTATGCGAATGCCTATATGTACCAATTTGAAAAGGAGCACATTCTCAATAGACAGCAAGATCACATTATTAAATACTTTCGTTACATCGACGATATCTTAATTTTGTGGAAAGGAAACACTCAACAAGCGATGGAATTTGTTGGAGATCTTAACAAGTTGCCAACTCCGATAAAAGTAACGTCGAATATCAGCAGTCAGAGTATTCAATTCTTGGATTTGGAGATACTATATGACCAAGGAAATATAGAGTATCAACTCTACACAAAACCAACAGATCGCAACACGTTACTCCATTACGAGAGTGCACATCCTAAACACGTGAAAAATTCCTTACCATTTTCGCAATTTTTAAGAGTAATGAGAAACAACTCTAAAGAATCCCAATGTGAGAAACAGCTACAGGAAATGTATGACAAGTTCCTACAGAGAGGGTACACTAATAAAGTGTTGAGCAAAGCACTGACTAAAGCAAGGGATCGAAGGGGGGAAACGGAAAAGAAAACTCAGGAGAAGAGTTATAGGATTCCATTCCCAATGACTCATAACTCAGCAACAAATAAAATCTGCCACTCTATAACCAAAAACTGGCACATTATGGAGAAAGATAAGAGTCTCCCCAAGGGTCTACACAACAAACCAATGTTCTCATACAGAAATAATAAGAACTTAAAAGATCTGTTGGTCCACACTGATCCAATCAAGAGCTACACGTCTACAAGTAAAAACGTGACAAACTATGGGTGTGTAAGATGCCTAGGCTGCGTGACTTGTGGACACCTGATACCTGTCAGGGTACCTGAAGTCTCTACCTCCGAGAGAGGTAGAGACTTAGACGTTCATCCGTCCGGACGCCATGTTTCCTCTGTTCCTCGCGGTCGACCCGGTCACACAAACGCCGGCCGCGAGGGAGTCTCTTCCTTTTGTAGCATGGTGCCCGGAGGCCGACGTCATCACGCCAATCCGGAACGACCTGTCACTCAGTCCGAGACAGACTAATCAGGTTTCGTCGGAGGCGTGTCTATCCTCTCTAGCCAGGGTATTTAAACATACTTCGCCCTGTTGCTCATTGCCCTGTCGTGGTTCTAGCCTGTCTAGTCACACAGTGCTCTGGTGTTTCTCAGTTATCCTTTTGGTTTCGACCCGGCTTGTTTCCTTACTCTGTTTACCTCCGTTATCCTTGACCCGGCTTGTTCCTCGCTTACCTGTCTTCTCGTTCCCTCGACCTCGGCTTGTCTCTGACCATTCTCTATACTCTCTGTACGTTAGCCCGGCCATTCTAAGGACCGGTATACGTATCCTGTACCTGTTTGTACTTTGCGTGTTGGATCCCTGTCCCGATCCTGACATTACGACAGGGCCAATGGATCCTGCAGGTACAAACAGTCAGGTTGGTTCCCCTGATTCCAGGTTTGACGCCATGGAACACAGAATGGACCAAATGGCCTTAGCACTACAGGCATTGTTGTCTCGTGCTAATAATCCTCCAGAGGAGACGCGTCCTACTCCTATTTCCTCTGTAGGTTCAGGCCTAGAGGTAGCTACTGTAGGTGCCTCTTCCCGTGTTACTCCACCTGTACGTTATGGTGGGTCACCTGAGAAGTGTCGTGGTTTTTTAAACCAGATCAGCATTCACTTTGAATTGCAACCTCGCTCCTATCCTACCGATAGGGCAAAGGTTGGGTTTATTATCACCTTACTCATTGAGAAAGCTCTGAGATGGGCTAACCCATTATGGGAGAACGATAACCCGTTGGTATACAATTATACTGCCTTTGTAGCTGCTTTTAGAAGAACTTTTGACCCCCCTGGTAGAAGGGTCAATGCAGCCAGATTACTGTTGCGCCTGAGACAGGAGAACCGAACATTAGTGGATTATGCACTAGAGTTCAGGTCTCTGGCGTCAGAAGTTAAGTGGAATGAACAGGCTTATATGGATGTATTCTTGAACGGGTTATCAGATGTTATCCTTGACGAAATTGCTACTAGGGAGCTACCAGAGAATTTAGAGGACTTAATTTCGTTCATTTCTCGTATTGATGAACGTATAAGAGAAAGACAGAACACTCGAGAGAGGAACCTAAGACCTGCCTTTAAATTAGCACCTGCATTTCTAAGTCCTGAGTCCAATACCTCACTAATTCCTGAACCTATGCAGATAGGCAATACTCATCTCTCAGAAGAGGAGAGACTGTACAGGAGAAGGGAGGGATTGTGTATGTATTGTGGAGTCAGAGGTCATTTACGCCTGAATTGTCCTGTTCGCTCGGGAAACGCCCGCACCTAAGTTTCTCTAGAGGACAGGCCTTGGGTGTTTCTATTTTGTCCTCTACGCATAATTACAAAAATCACAGGCTTTTACTACCAGTTTCTTTAACATGGAAGAAGGAGGTACTTAAGACCGTGGCATTGATAGATTCCGGCGCTGCTGAGAATTTTATCGATCAAGCCTTTGCCACTAAGCACACTATTCCTTCCCAGTTAAGAGAGACCCCCTTGGCCGTTGAGGCCATTGATGGTAGACCACTACTCGAGCCTGTTATTACTCGTGAGACTATATCCATGAGCCTGTCTGTTGGTATCTTACACGAGGAGAGTATATCTCTTATGCTTATTTCGTCCCCTTCCGTTCCCATAGTCCTGGGGTATCCATGGTTAAAGAGACATAACCCTACTATCGATTGGGAGTTAGGGGAGATACTCTCGTGGGGTCAGGGTTGTCAGGAGAGGTGTTTACAGAAGGTATCCCCTTTGGCTGTAATTTACACACCTGACACTACTACCCAGCCTAAAGAGAGACAGATACCTCCTTTGTACATGGACTTAAAGGCAGTATTCGATAAAAAGAACGCTGATACTCTACCTCCACACAGGTCCTTTGATTGTAAAATTAACCTATTACCTGGTACCATGCCTCCTAGGGGCAATGTATACCCTCTATCCACTAAAGAGAATGCTGTTTTAGAGGAGTATATTCAGGAGAATTTAGACAAGGGATTTATCAGGAGATCCTCATCTCCTGCCGGGGCTGGGTTCTTTTTTGTTAAGAAGAAGGATGGGTCACTCAGACCTTGTATCGATTATCGAGGGTTGAATAAAATAACCATCAGGAATGCCTATCCTATCCCCTTGATTACAGAACTCTTTGATCGGTTAAAGGGCTCTAAGATTTTCACCAAGTTGGACCTCAGAGGGGCGTACAACTTGGTGAGAATTCAGCAAGGCCATGAGTGGAAGACAGCGTTTAATACCCGCTATGGTCATTATGAGTATACGGTCATGCCTTTTGGTCTCTGTAACGCACCTGCAGTTTTCCAAGATTTGATTAACGAAGTTCTTAGGGAATTTCAACATGATTGTGTTATTGTCTACCTGGATGACATACTCATACACTCTAAAGAGATTGAGACCCACCATCGACAAGTCAGACAGGTATTACACAAACTTTTACAACATGGTTTGTACTGTAAACTTGAGAAATGCAGTTTTGACCAGACCCAGATAGACTTTCTTGGATACGTGATTTCTGGGGAGGGCTTTAAGATGGATCCCGACAAACTCCAGTCTATTTTAGATTGGCCATTGCCTCAGGGACTCAAAGCTATTCAGAGATTTATTGGCTTCTCTAATTATTATAGACGCTTCATCAAGGGCTACTCGTCTATTATTGCGCCCATCACCAATATGACCAAACAAGGGGCGGATACTAAGACATGGTCTACTGATGCTCTAGCTGCTTTCAAGAGTCTCAAAGAACTTTTTGCTTCTGCTCCAATACTAGTCCATCCGGATACGACCTTACCGTTCCTGCTCGAGGTCGATGCCTCTGAGACAGGAGTAGGGGCGGTTCTGTCACAAAGATTGGGGGTAGATAAACCATTGCACCCATGTGGTTTTTTTTCTAAGAAACTTTCGGGCCCTGAGAGCAGATATGACATCGGCGACAGAGAACTCTTAGCGGTCATTAAAGCCTTAAAGGAATGGAGACATTTATTAGAGGGAACCTTACACCCTATTACGATCCTGACGGACCACAAGAACTTGTCCTACATTGGGGAGGCTAAGCGCCTGTCCTCTAGGCAGGCTCGTTGGTCCTTATTCCTGACTCACTTCAACTATGTGCTGACTTATAGACCTGGTTCAAAAAATTCTAAAGCCGATGCCTTATCTCGCCAGTATGAACCTTCTACTGTACCTGAGCCGGTCCTTTCCTCTATAGTTCCGAAATGCAATATTGTTGCTAATACGAATCTCAGGATTCATTCTCCGTTACTGGCCGAGATCGTTAAGCTACAACATTTAGCACCTAGACAGACTCCTGTGGGTCGACATTTCGTTCCTCCTGCTCTTCAACTGGAACTGTTGCAGTGTTTCCATAACAGCAAGATGGCGGGACATCCTGGTATTCGCAAGACTTTTGCGTTGATCTCTAAGGATTTCTGGTGGCCTGCTTTACGTAGGGATACTAAAGATTTCATCGCTGCATGTGAGGTTTGTACTAAGACCAAACAACCTCATACGCTTCCTTGTGGATTCCTGCACCCCTTAGAAGTTCCAGAGAAGCCGTGGTCCTGCTTGGCCATGGACTTTATTGTCGATCTACCTATCTCTAAAAAACAGACTGTTATCCTCACCGTGGTTGACAGATTCACTAAGATGGCACACTTCATTCCTCTGCCTAAACTTCCATCTTCTCCCGAATTGGCCGAGATATTCGCTAGGGAGATTTTTCGCCTACATGGGATACCCTCTCAAATTGTGTCTGACAGAGGTTCCCAATTTATTTCCCGTTTTTGGAGGTCCTTCTGTTCGCAACTTGGTATCAAATTGAACTTTTCTTCTGCCTATCACCCTCAGTCTAATGGAGCTGCTGAACGTACCAACCAGAAAATTGAACAATATTTGCGATGTTTTGTTTCCGAACACCAGGATGATTGGGTCGGTTTGATTCCTTGGGCAGAGTTTGCACACAACAATCTCGTTTGCGATTCTACTCATTCAAGCCCCTTCTTCATGAATTATGGCTTTCACCCGTCTATTCTTCCTTCGGCTTCTCCTTCCCAGGGGGTGCCGTCGGTTGATGTTCATGTTGCTAATTTGAGGAAGTTGTGGGATCAAACTCGGCAAATCCTTACGCACAATTCTATGCTGGTTAAGAAACATGCTGATAAACGTAGAAGGGCGGCTCCGCTCTTTGTTCCGGGTGATAGGGTATGGTTGAGCACGAGGAACATCCGTTTAAAGGTGCCCTCCATGAAGTTCGCTCCCCGTTATATTGGACCTTACAGGGTGTTGTCTCGTATCAATCCAGTTGCGTATCGTCTAGCTCTTCCTGATACCTTACGCATCCCTAACTCGTTTCATGTGTCGTTGCTGAAACCTCTTATTTGTAACAGGTTCTCCTCCACAACAGCCCCTCCTTGTCCTGTTCAGGTGGAGGGTCAGGAGGAGTATGAGGTTAACTCTATTATTGATTCTCGTATCTCCCGGGGGAAAGTACAATATCTGGTCGATTGGAAGGGATACGGTCCTGAGGAGAGGAGTTGGGTACCTCAGGAGGATGTTCATGCTCCTCGTCTCCGCAGGGCGTATCACTCTCGCTTTCCATCTCGTCCCGGTTCTTTCCGCCCGGTGGGCGTATCTGAGGGGGGGGGTACTGTCAGGGTACCTGAAGTCTCTACCTCCGAGAGAGGTAGAGACTTAGACGTTCATCCGTCCAGACGCCATGTTTCCTCTGTTCCTCGCGGTCGACCCGGTCACACAAACGCCGGCCGCGAGGGAGTCTCTTCCTTTTGTAGCATGGTGCCCGGAGGCCGACGTCATCACGCCAATCCGGAACGACCTGTCACTCAGTCCGAGACAGACTAATCAGGTTTCGTCGGAGGCGTGTCTATCCTCTCTAGCCAGGGTATTTAAACATACTTCGCCCTGTTGCTCATTGCCCTGTCGTGGTTCTAGCCTGTCTAGTCACACAGTGCTCTGGTGTTTCTCAGTTATCCTTTTGGTTTCGACCCGGCTTGTTTCCTTACTCTGTTTACCTCCGTTATCCTTGACCCGGCTTGTTCCTCGCTTACCTGTCTTCTCGTTCCCTCGACCTCGGCTTGTCTCTGACCATTCTCTATACTCTCTGTACGTTAGCCCGGCCATTCTAAGGACCGGTATACGTATCCTGTACCTGTTTGTACTTTGCGTGTTGGATCCCTGTCCCGATCCTGACAATACCCTGTAAAAGCTTCAACCATCCCCATACGGGTCAATCTTTCAAAATACAACACAGAATCAGTTGCCGCACAGAATATGTGATTTACAAGCTGTCATGTCCTTGCGGATTGAACTACGTAGGCAAGACGGAAACGGCTCTATGTGAAAGAATAAGAGGACATAGGTCCAGCATTAGACTGGCCTATAGGGATACCAAATCAGATAAACCAGTGGCACGACACTTCCTAGAGAAAAACCACCCTCTGTCATCACTCAAGTGTATAGCGATTGATCATCTTCCAATTTCCCGAAGAGGTGGTAACAGACAACAACAACTATTACAAAAAGAGACTTGGTGGATCCAGAAGTTGGGGACTTTGGCTCCCAATGGCCTAAATGAGAAACTTTCATATGTCTTTTCTTTGATACGATATATGCTATAGACAGTCTATATATGGGCTAGTTAGAGACAGCATATGGGAAGATTATGGTAGAAGAACTGAGTGTTCCTTTATTTTAAATTTCATTAATTTTTGGATAAATTCCAAGATTTTTAATCAGATGTATTTCATTATAGTAATCACGAGAGCTCCAGTTATGATGGGGAAGGAAATAAAAATCACGCTGCAATGTGCTCGCTATGAGTAGTTTATGGAGCACACTGAGAGAGCACTTGACTCATACTTAAAATTATCCTTCTATTGTTTATTTCCCGATAAGGATAGGCACAATTGCGCAACATTGTATGCTCCTTTACAGGAGTTTGTAATAAGTTCACATTAGAACGCTTATTTTTGAACACTAAATATCTTTGTATAGATGAGGCAGTATCACTTTGAAATCATGATATCTATAGCAATTTTTTTTACACTTCAAATTTTTGATTAATAAGTTTGGCACACTTACTTTAGTGGACACTGTAATAGAGTAATGTCACATACTAGACTGATCACTTCTTCAGTGTTTTTAGTTTAGTAGTTACAAATAGTCTATATAGACCTTTTTCACTATATGTGGATTTAAATTTCCTTATTATATATATTTCCAGATGAAGTTTGAGATAATATTGATAATTGTCTAAATGTACCAATATGTCACTTTAATTATGGTCACTCGGTTCTCAGTCACTGTAAGGTTACTTATACCCTTGACTTATGGAGATTTTCTATTTAGGAGGATAGATTTATGTTCCCCCGGTAAGAGGGAGTTTATTTATGATTTTTGAGCGCTCTCCAGCTTCCGAGCGTATGATAAGGTGCAGAGGTAGTTTCTATCTGCAAGTACGCATGCGCCCGACGTCCCCATGGTGATGGAGGACGCAAGCGCCCGACGTCTCCATGGTGATGGAGGACGCGAGCGATCAGCAAGCAGAGATAGATTCCATTAAGCAATCGCGCATGCGCCCGACGTCTCCATGGTGATGGAGGACGCGGGCAATCAGAAAGTAGTCTGAACGCGCGCTTAGATCTATTGAACCGCCCTGCACCCGCCCAGAAGCTCGGATGATAGGTTGATTGATTCCTTGCAAACCTGAACTGTGAGTAAAGTTGATTACTTCCCTTATTTAATTCGATTGATTTTACTTGTATTTTGTATTCTGTCCTGATGAAAGTTCCCCAGAGGAACTGAAACGTTGACTACTGGAATAAAGAAATAACATTTCATTTTGGATAAATCCTGGGAGTGCTGATTTTTCTTTGCTTGTATATATATATATATATATATATTAATAATAAAATACAGTTAGAATGAAATTACATACGAATATATAATTTATATTAAATTTCGTTTCAATATTGTATTTATTAATTTTATTATTTTATTTATTTATTATTGTAATTATACGTATTTATATATATATATAATATATGTGTATATATCTATTATATATAATATATGTATATTATATATATGTAACGTCATTCTAAGTGTATTTTAATACTAATATATGTACTTATATTAGTATTAAAATACACTATGTATGACGTTAAATATATATAATAGACATATATATTATATATATATAACATATATACATATATTATATATATATTTATATATATATATAAATATATTTATTTTATTTTTAAACATGTTTAATATTTTTTTTTTTACACTACCTACCAGCAGGGGGACTGTCTAATATTTTAGACAGTCCCCCTGCTGGCAGATCCACAGCCAGCTATAGGAGGCCATGTGATCGCTCTTTGAGAGCGATCACATGGCCCCCGGGGGCCTGATTTGCCGTGGGGGGGCTGCCTGGGCTGTGAGGCAGTCCTCCCGAAGCGGAGCGCCGGGAAGGTAAGTATCCCGGGCGCTCCAGGGCTCAAAGCCGTTACGGCGTTCTATGCCGTCGCAACGGCTTTAAAGCCCACTTAAAGCGTGACGGCATAGAACGTCGTAACGGCGTTAAGGGGTTAACAGGGGCTAAAATAGACGCACCCAGTTGTGAGATAAAAAGGTGTGGATTTCTTAAGTTCATTTTATTTTTTGCATTTTACAACTACATCATTGTTAAATTTAGGAAAAACACGTACTCTCAGCATAATATGACATAAAACGTAAATTTAATTTGGGTCTGCACACATTGATGTGATTTGCATGCTTTCCCAGCCAGGTGTGCACCGGGGAGAAAGAATGCTGATGTGTACGCCTGCAGTCCCTTTTTTGCCATGGGAACAAGAACATTATGAGTAAAGCACTTTAATGAGAAGCGGCAGATGCCTCGTGGAGATCAAATGTTAGTTACATTTTATTAGATTAGGTAATGAATCAAAAAAGTCCTGTTTCAATTACAAAAACGGTATCATACTTTGCATCAGCTAAAAAACTATGTTTTTGAGACCGGCGAGTTAAGAAATGAAATTAATGTTAACATTAGAGATGTGAGATTGGAGGGTGATTTACTAAAATAACACTGAGTTGTATTATTCGTGATTGATATACAATTTGAATAACATTTTTTTTTTTTTTTTTTTTTAAAGTGGGCCTTTACTAGAGGCAAATTGTATATCATTGTGAATTTTTTGGCCAAACTAGGTCATCACAATGCAGAATACAGATAAAGGCAATTACTATCTCTGTCTTTAAAACAAAAATGACGTGAAATTGCCTTGAAATGACCTTTAACATCTTCTTGATGCTGTGTGGCAGGAACAATTGCTCCTTCACACTTGAGAAAGTGAAGAATTAACTAATCAGTAGACTTGGGCATGGCGAGACATTTTGGTTTTGGAGAATCATTTTTTCCGGAAATAGAACATTTTTCAGGACACCCGGATTTTAGCTGAATATTGGTTAGGCTCAGCCGAACACCAATTTGGAAACCGAATCAGTAGAGCAAATCTAAAAAGCATGAACATGGGCCAGTCAGTGTACTGCAAAATATATATCACAGATCAAGTGAGCATAGGTCACCAACAGAGGCAGAAACAGGCTGAGCAGTAAATACAATCTAATTTATATTATATAATTAGATATTAGATATTAAATATTGATACATGTTGTTACTGCTTCTCCTGGTGTTTCCTATATTTGATTCTCACTTGATCAGTGAATAAAATCAACATTTAGTGACTGTCCCCTAGCCATCAATCATCTTTTTTCCTTTAATTGATTTCAGTTTTTTGATGCCACAAGCAGAACCTGTCCCAGATTAACATATATGCCGGTGCAGATTTAAGACTTAAAGGGACACTATAGTCGCCAAAACAACGTTAGCTTAATGAACCAGTTTTGGTGTATAGATCATGCCTCTGAAGTCTCACTACTCCATTCTCTGCCATTTAGGTACTGTTTGTCAGGGGTGCTGTGTGTGTGAGAGGGTGATGTGTGTCAGGGGTGCTGTGTGTGCTTGAGGGGTGCAGTTTGTGTTTTTGTGAAGGGTGATGTGTGTGTGTGTGTGTGTTTGAAGGGTGCTGTGTATGAGGCATGCTGTGTGTGTGTGTGTGTGAGGTGCTGTGTGTGTGATATGGGTGCTGTGTGTCTGTGTGTGTGAGAAGATGCTCTGTATGTGTTTGTGAGGATGCTGTGTGTGTGAGAGGGTGTTGTGTGTGTGTGTGTGTGAGAGAGGGTGCTGTGTGTGTTAGAGAAGGTGCTGTGTATGTGATGTGGGTGTGTGTGTATGTATAAGGTGTGCTGTGTATAAGGAGTGCTGTGGTTAAGGGGTGCTGTGTGTTAGGTGTGTTTCATTGTATTTTATCGAGGAGCCTCAATAGCATGAATCCTGCTCCATTTGCCCCCCCGGCCCTGCCCCCCGTGTAATACTTTTTATAAGTGGAACATACTAAAAACTTCACACAAAACATGTGTCCTACAAACTGCATCTGCAACGCTATTGCTGAGCGAGGGGTAGGATAAAGTTAAAAAAAAACAAAGCAAAGAGATAAATCAATCTGTTGAATACCTTGTACAGTAGTTTGTGAAAGAAAATTATCAGCTTGCTGTCATACTTCAAAATATACAATACAACATTTTTGTTTCACGGTTTCTAAGCGATAAAGCAGTTGATTACCAAGAATAGTTCCCTTGATGTACAATTTGTGCAGAGCTACGTGACTCCCTCTATAAATGGTACAGGAAATAGGCATTTTAATTGACAGCATGAAGAGACCCCGGACTGACCTTCTGTTTTATATAACTTACTGACTTCCCAAAATGAGACAGATCAGACAGTACAAGCTTCCTTTATTCACTGACCCAGAAAGAAATATTTTCAAAATCTTTCAGATGTCTGTCTCCTT
The DNA here is from genome assembly GCF_036172605.1 of Pelobates fuscus. NCBI lineage: Eukaryota > Metazoa > Chordata > Amphibia > Anura > Pelobatidae > Pelobates > Pelobates fuscus. The sequence goes on along the minus strand of NC_086321.1, from coordinate 40,860,621 downwards.
TATTCTATCAATAAGCCTCCTGCTACTCTGGTATCTGCTAAAATGAACTCATCTAGTCGACTTTTTTACTTCTACCCATATTTCATTTCATTATTACAAATTTTAGTTTGACTTATTTCTGCTACTCATAATTTATTTGAAATATCTCATTTATTAAGATGAATAATTGGTTCATTATGATGGATACACATGTTCTCGAGTATATTCAGACTTTCCACTCATGAATGCGTACCGTGTTAGCTTTCTGATAGTGGAATAAAAAAATTACAAGCAAGCAAATTACATATGTAGAATTATAAAAAAAAAAAAATTCAAGGTGAAATTCTGATTCCCTTGGGAATACTCCATTATTTTCCAGTTTAGGTAATAAACCCCAACAGGATAAATGTAATGTATTGAAAATGCATGTACTGAGCTAATTAGGACTTATTGTAACCTTCAAGCTTTGTCCATGTAATGATTTGTCCTGTCTTATTCTTCTTCACGTTATACATATATATATATATATCTTGTTATTTAATTTTAGCTTTAAACAATGTTTGCTTTGTGTTTGTTTTTTTATTCATTATTTTTGTTGTGCATAGGTAAGCATTCAAGCTTGTGATTACATATCAAATGGAAATAAATACTGTAGGAACAATCGCACAAGTGTTACTTGACATGTCAAACGTTTATGGTTTATGGCATCAGAAGTAGAACATTCATGTCTGAATACTATAATAGGTAAAAGCTTAGAAAAATATGGCTTAGGAGAGACATACGCATTGCAGGCTTTATAATAGTTTGTGAGAAACATAAGTAAGACAACAAAAAATATAACAAGGTAATTCCCCCAGGACACCCCCACTGAGACAGTAAAAGGATTTGAGAAAAGATTGGCATGACTACTAGAGTTAGGCTAATCAATTAAGAACTGCCAACAGAAAAGCATGTAAGCAGCTAGAGCTGGTGAGAACGTAACGGCTCAGCTCTCAGCTCAGTCCAAAAGCCCCTTTCATCCAATACCCTGCAAAGGTAGAGCACAGTCCTGCTTCAAGGAGGCATACTCAGACTTGTGTTGCTGTCTTGCTTTGGGCCGGGTAGGGATATCCCGCCATGATTGAGTGCGCTGCTTGTTCTGCAACCATGACGGGGCTTTTACAAATGACCGGCCTGGCTTCCTCTCCTTTCTCCTGGGATCAAGGCCCTGCAGCATGCCAGGACCAGTTACAGGCCAGGAGCAGGCCAGGGGGTGCCCTTGTGGCGAAGCTCTTGTCCTTGACATGAGGCCCGGTCTGGGACAGGAACCAGTGTGTTGCACTGGATTTTCCCCTGCAGACTCAGGGGCTGAATTCCGTCCACAAGGCGGTTTGGCTCATCTGAATTTTATTACTTAAAGGTTTTAAAAAATGACAAATTAAAAGGGTGTGAAAATGAGCCAATCAGTGCAATGCAAAATATGCCAGTTGGTTAACAGACCAAGTGATAAAAAGCCATAAGAGGAAAAAAGAAGAGGAGCAGTAAGAAAAAAATCAATACATATTTTAAAAATATAAAAACTTTTTTAACTGCTTCGCCTTTTCGGTCTCAAATAAAATCAACATTAAGTGGCTGTTCCATAGCCATTGGAATAGCCATCACATTTTTTTCCATTAATCATCTATTTTTTTGGTGCCTCAGTTGGAATTCTGAATTTCAAATCAAACAGAACGAGCTTGTCCATTGTCCGGATTATTTGGTTTGTGATTCAGCAATATTTGGCCCAAATTCGGACACATTGCAGTTCATAAGGAAACAAATCTCTAAGTCTCATTATGTGTTTGATTATTGTTAGAACCTTTCTGACTGGTTCTATTATTATTCTGTTCTTTGGTTTCCTAGACTTGATGTGTATTTCGGAGGTCTTGCCCTTGGTGTGCTTCTTCACAATTTATTTTTTCACTTCCTTGGAGATACTTCCTAAACCTGGCTGGTGGCCACCTCATGCATACGGAGTGTTTTTTTACCCGTGTATATATATTTTTCCACCCTTGTCTTACGTACCTATGCTTTGTGAGTTTCTGCCCAAACTATTCAAGATAACTAGAAGATACATTATTGCATCATCTTCTTCTTTGGATTTCACTTTAGAGTTAGAGTTTATGCGTGCTTTGCCACAGTGCAGGAATTTGGATGAATGAATCTTATTTTCTGTGAACAGTTGGTTAAGAAAACTAAATTCTGTCTTTAAAGTTAGATATTTAACCCCTTAAGGACCAAACTTCTGGAATAAAAAGGAATCATGACATGTCACACATGTCATCTGTCTTTAAGGGGTTAAAGACATTCAGAAGACTGGCATGTTTACCCAATGTTGTTCCTTCTGTTACATATTGAATGTGTTTTCCCATCATGAATTCATGGCCTTATATGCAGGAAATATTTGCATGACATGTGCTAGACAGCCGCTTCCAAACCTCGGGTTGACCTCTTGTTTTTGAAAAGGTGTATTTCAGATTCCTGATTCACCTCCCTAAACAAAGGCAGATGTACGTGCATGTGGACGTCCAGCGTCTTCAAATTCCCCATAGGAAAGCATTGATTATTTTTTTTTACTGTGGAGAAAGCCTAATGCACTGGTGGTGCTTGTCGTGCATGCGCATTAGGTTACATCTCAGTGCTAACATCGGTGGAACCGGAGACATTGCCAGCACCAAGGTACTTAATTGGTTTAAAGAGTTTTTAAACCTTTAACTGCCACAGGGGGCTGTGAGAGAGGAGAGGGCAAATGGACACTATAGTGTTAGGAGCAAAGCTTTGTATTCCTAACACTAAAGTATACATTAACCCCTTAAGGACCAAACTTCTGGAATAAAAGGGAATCATGACATGTCACACATGTCATGTGTCCTTAAGGGGTTAAAGCTACAAAGACACATTCTAAGGGTTAAAAACAGGTGCCTTATGGTGGTCAGACCCTGTAGGCAGGGGCCTAATGATAAATCCAGCTCTGTGTGCATGCCCTCTTAGGGTGATAGTGTTTTGAATTGGATAAATCATAGGATAATATAAAAAATCTTAATCAAATTAGCAACATGAGACGTAATGCCTAAAAACACATTACAATTATACAATTGTTAATAATGGCTGGTGTACGTGGACAGTTTATGGTTTTTTTTTTGGAGGTTTTACCCACCCAATAGATAGAATCGGAAAGAGAGCCTAAAATCACAGATTATTTTAAAGCTGAAGAGAACGATCAGAGTGCAATCCATGGGTCAGGTAACCAACAAGCAGTCAGTCCGAAATCTGGAGTCACAGAATTTATCAAATCTGACATCAAAGTCTAATACAACTAACCAATTAATAAAACAGAGAACTAATTAGTGATTCTAGACAGAGACAATCTTTGAGGACATCTTTAAACAAAGATTGCAGCAACGTTCACGTATACTTGATATTTTATGGAAATCTTGGCAGCACTGAGTGCAATGTGCCAAGGTAAATGAATTACAGATGTAATGTTGAGGCAGCACATTTGGAAGGGTTCTGTAAATGCTAATTGTATCATGCTTACTGCCACATTATATATAAATCAGTTTTATTCATATTCAAATATGGAAGAAGACTAGCTGTACACCATGGAACGACTTCTTACAAGCTGAAGCAAGCTACTACCTTATTACTTGTTTGTCTGTTATTTTGGGCAGCTCAATGCACATACTTTTTTTGCACCATTGACAATGAAGTCCTATGTAATTAGCAGCCTTATTAAAGAGACACTGTAGCCACCAAAACAACTAAAATCTGTTTTAGTGTATAGATCATTTCTCTGAAGTTTCACTGCTTAATTCTCTGCCATTTAAGAGTTGAATCACTTTTGTTTCTGTTTATGCAGCCCTAGCCACACCTCCCCTGGCTGTGACTGACACAGCCTGCATGAAAACGAAATAGTTAAAAAAAAGTTTCAATTAGATGTAACTTACTTTAAAAGTTTTTATCTACTGCTTTGTAAACTAAACTTTAATCACATACAGGAGGCTCCTGCAGAGTCTAGCAAGCTATCAACAGAGCAGGAGATAAGACATTCTTAATTAAACAGAATTTGCAAACATTGTGTAAATGTGAGAAATGTAAGGTGGCCAGCTGGCCAGCTCTTGGGTCCCCCATGGCTGGAGGCTAGCACGGTATATCAGGGCACTTGGGGGGGGGCGGCATTTTTTGCCGCCCCCTGCAAAGTTCCGCTTAAGGCAAATTACTTTTTAGCCTCGTGATGAGGCTTAGCCTCGCAACCCTGCCTGAGACATCTATGAATTAGGAAAATATCACACTAACATGGTTTTTCACTAAAGTAAGACATTTTTTGAATTTCAAATTTAGGGCCAAAGTAGCCAAACTTGAAAAAAATCTCCCAGTCAGCTATGCTTTCAAATCCGCTAGTTTGACCTTACATTTTAAATTCACGTTGAATTTCTGGCAACTCTCACTTTAGTCAATAATCCCATAATTATCCCTAAACCTGGGAGCAGTGTTATAAATGTACTTTCATGTATCAAGCAATCTTTTTAAGTAGCACTGCAAACTAATTAGTACTAATACTGGACATTGCGTGGGCTGTTTCTAAATGGCATTGGATTCCATTAAGCACTAACACCGTTTGGTATGTATTAACACTGTTATTCATTTCGTTTTAATACGCTAGGCACTGTCTTTTGATTTGCCTCTCTTAACATTAATTACTTGGCATAAATTAATGTCTGTATTTTTTCTTTACGATTTTGCTTTATGTTTTTCCATCTAAGCTATATTTTCCTTTTCAAGCTGTACAGGCTCTGAGAATCACATTATTTCAGAAAACATCACTGACTTACAAACTGCTTGATAAATTATAGAATGCCACTCTTAAAAGCCATACTTAATCTCCTCCTCATGTTTTATCCATAATATATTTTAGCCATGACCATACAGAGCTGCTGAACACATATTAAGTCAAGTGTAATAACGCAAAGTAATGGCATATTACTTACAAGGGATGTGTAATGAGAGAATGTTGATTTTGGTTCGTTCCAATACTTTTCTATTTTTGGTTCGGCAAAAATTTGTTTAGAAAAATCAGTTCAGCCATACTGAAATTTGATAATAATTTTGGTTTAGAATCAGAAGTGATGAACTCTGCAAATCATAATGCTTTCCCATTGGAAAGTATTGGATTGACTGAGATTGTCAATTCTAATGATCTCAGCCAAGATGGCGGGCCGGGGGCAGAGCCAAACGCCGCCCTGGCCAATCATTTTCTCATGATAAAGATGCATTGAATCAATGCATCTCTATGAGGAACGTTCAGTGTCACCATGCAGAGGGTGGAGACACTGAATGTCAGTCAGTCACACTGTGTAGCAATTCCCCAGGAAGCACCTCAAGCAGCCATCTGAGAAGTGGCCACTGGAGGTGTCCCTAGACTGAAAAGACAGTGTTTACTGCAAAAAGGCTGCAGGGACTGACTATACTCAACTCAACAAATACAATAAGCTGTAGTTGTTCTGGTGACTAAAGTGTTCCTTTAAACTATAATAAATGTATTTAGAAATCAGTCAGTGTAAATGAAATACATTGCTCTTGATCTAACTTACATGTTAGTTATATAAATTGTTATTCAGAAGTCACCTAAAAATTCTCAGAACAGCCATGGCCTTTTTTCGATTTAAAATGTTTGGAATGGATGGGACATAGAAACAGCTTTGACAACAATCTCAAGCAGGTTGCTATTATTCAGCCTCTATCACCTTTCAGTATTTTATTTTTTTTAAAATAATTTTTCTGAAATACTAATGCTGATTGAGTTGAGATTTCATTGAAATTGTACTTTTAATAAATCTGAGCTTGACAAAAGTTGATGAAAGGTGGAGATTCACTATCAACCTTTGCCCAATCCAAGCAGCTATCTTGGATGATGTCTATGGGAATCATTAATGATCTCTCTTGTCTTGAGACATCATCTATGAAGACTCCCACAGAATCGGATCCTCAATAGACCTCAATGTTGTACTCTTACACCTGTGCGAGAATGCATATCAACATTGCTACAGGCAAGTGAGGCGGCAGGAGCTGAAGAATACCAAGAAGAAGGTGATGGCAAGATCCATGAGTGGAAGTTTTAGATAAGCAAAACCTACCTTCCACTGCACCCCAGGCTACCAGACCCTAACCAGATACGTCACCTTCAAGGGTCTTTGCAAAATATGCAAAGACCCCAAAAGTGAGAGTTATGCTTTTATTACTAGTCACTATAAGAGCTTTAATTGAATAATCAGAATAAACAAATTACTGCTATCATGTGATTAGACAAATTAAAGGGAAACACCAAGCACCATAACCACTCGAGCTTATTGCAGTGGTTATAGTGTGAGGAGTCTATGGATAAAGAATCTTCAAATTCTGTGATACCACTTCAAATGGTCTGACCACAGTCGGGGGATTTCAAGACACTCAAAGCTCACCTCCTCTGCTGAAGTCTTCATCATAAGGACATTCACCTACTTATCCATTGGAGGCTTGGTTTGTCACGAGGGCTATGGTATAGGAGGATTTTCCCAATGACTAATGATAATTCTGCACCAGTAATTAAATCCACTGTTGTTTAAATGGTCTGAATCTTTACATGGCATGTGTCATCTAGAGCACCAAAGCTATTAACCACTATTCAAGCACTGCTACCTACACTCCAGTACTCCCAGCCTCTCATTGGGACTAATGCACGCTCATGATATATAGATATTTTGGAAGTAAAATGAGGGAATTCATTCTCCAGAAGAGAGGTGCCAGGGTATTCGGGTGCCAGTAAATTTCATATTTGCTGTCAAACATCTGGATAACAATCCAGTAGGACTTCATCAATAGCCACTTGGCCCCATAACCACTATATTAGACTGCAACTGCAGCAATACTGCTAACAATCAAAGAATAATCATAATAAATAAGCATTTGCATTTAAGAGAATTGTCTATTAAAATACGGTCCAGTGCTCCTGATTTTCTAGCCTAGAAGCCCTTGAAACTGACTTGCATAGTATTTCCAGTTTGAAGTGTTCTAACATTGCTTAAAGCTATTAGAACAAAAGCTGGGGAATAGGGTAATTAGAGCGGCTTTGAAATTCCTGTAATGTAAATTTTAGATGCTGTTCAAAAGAGTTGCAGTTTAATCTTCCCTGCTGTCATATAGGCCATCAGCTTAGCGTATACTACTTCTGCTGGGGCTCGAAACCTAGTCTGTTTTATACTTTTCCTGTTTTCTGATTAGGTCATTTTAAATGGGCAATTTGTACAGGGGAAATAAAGAATAAGCTTGGCTTTGAACAAAGATCACAGCTAATTGTTGTTTCCAGTGGTCTGCCATTATATATTTAAAGTGAACCTGTCGAGACAGGTTCACTTCAAGAACTAGCTTCCTATTAAAATGACGCTGTCACTTTTAAATATTTAAAAAAAAGACTAAATAAAGGTGTCTTATCGAACAATTTTGTGTTATGGACAAATCTTGACAAAAGTAAATGCCACGAACATTTTCAATTTCTCAGCAGCCATTTAAGAATAAAAAAAATATCATAAATCGCAACAAACAATATGAAAGCAGTCTGTGTGTTCATCCAAATTTATTGTATTTTCACCATTTGGTATTTTGTACAATGTATTATTTTTCATTTTTGTTGTTTTGTCTTTTTGTTAAGTTAACCGGGATTGACTATTACAAGCAACAATTTATTATAGGTATATAAATAATTGATCACTTTTTAAAAATTCTTTATGGGAAAAGGTAACAAAAAATACCAACGTACAGTACGGCAAGATGCATACATAATCTAATCAAAACAAATGTAGTAAATATAAAAAAAAAAAAAATAATCCAGGAATTTAATCACATAGAAGCTTTGCAAAGTGGTGAGCGCAATCGAACATTTCTGTCTGAATAAATTGATAATGCAAACTCTTAAAATATGCAAATCTCTCTCTAATTCATGCTTTCATCTTTCAAGTAAATCCATACCCCCTAAGAGCAGTGTCCAGTGAAGCAGGAAGTCCATGGGCAGTGTAAAAGGGTGGGCCACTGACGCGGATCATGTAACCAGAACTCCCGAAAGGGACGAACATGCCCAAAAAGGAAGTGTGTCTGCCCAAAGAATTGGAAGGCTGGCCAGCCCTACCCCATTTCTCTGTATTTTCCCATTTGTTAAAGGATCTGAGGGGTCTCCTTCGTTTGGGTTGCTGCCTATCTTCATATTGTTTGTTAATTAGCGCTGATTTCCTTCTGTATTTTGCTGGCCAACAGCATCCTGAGCTTGGCATAAACGGTATAATGCTGCGCTCGCTCCATGCTTTCTAAGGACTGTCCCCTAGCACTCACATGTCCACTTGTCTCATTACCGTCTTACTAGCAGGCAGATGCTCCGGGTATACAATCTGAGAAGGAGAAAAGGTGAATGTAGTGAGTGTAGAAGAAAGGGAATATGCCACAGTGTTAGAGAGACCAAAGTCAGCATTACCTTAACTGATCTTATTTAGCTAGTCCACACAAGTTTTGTTTCCATATATCCCTCTTAAGTTTCCATACTTAAGCAAGAGTATGTGAAAAGTAGTTAGGGTTTCCACCTTTCTTGGAAAAAAATACAAGCCTTACTAATTTGCATAACTTATTATGTATGCATGACATCACATATTGTAAATCACAAGGAGTGACATAAAAGAAAATTCTGTAAAATCACCAAAAAAATACTTAGTTTTATTCTGCTGTATAGATGGATTGCTCCCAGTGTCTCCCTGTCTTCCAGTGTCCCCATGTCGCCCAGTATCTGTGTCCCTGTCATGTTCACTAGGAAACCCAAACACACAGACAGGACAAACAGAAAGAATTGCAATACTGGTGCTTAGAATGGCCTGTTATGCAAAAGGGATAGTCAAAGTAAGCCAAGGTCAGGGGAATACAGAGAGACGGAGTAACGTAGAGACAAGCCGAGGTCAGGGATAGAGAGGACATAACGTAAGACAAGCCAGAGATCGGTAACCAGGAAATCCAAATACAGTGCAACGCTCAATGGTACACCAAAGACCACAACAGGGCACTGAGGCAAGGGGGAGGTTAGCTTATATACACACAGGGTGTGTCTGATTGGCTAACCTCCAATTAGTGTTAACCACAACATGTGGGAGCAGTTTCTTCAATCCTTTGTGGTCTCTGAGGTCATCACTGTGTGCCGGGTTACATGACCAGGTCCAGCAGAGATATACGGATGCTGCTCTGGAGCGCAGTGGTCAGCACACCGCGGACAGGAACCAGATGACGCCGCTCACGTCACTAGGGGACACTGTGAGACATGGGGACACTGAGATACTTGGGGACACTGGGAGACACAGACTATGTATCACAGTGTCACTATGTATCACAGTGTCTCAGTGCCCTGTGTCTCCCAGTGTCTCCATGTCTCTGTGTCCCCATGTTGCTCAGTGCCCCCATGTCGCCCAGTGTCCCCTAGTGTCTGTGTCCCCATGTCTCCTAGTGTCTGTGTTCCCATGTCACTAGGGGACACTGAGAGACATGGGGACACTGGGAGACATGGGACACTGTGAGACATGGGGATACAGCCACTAGGGACACTGGGAGACATGGGAACACTGAGACACTATGGACACTGAGACACTGGGAGGCATGGGGACACTGAGACACCAGGGACACTGGTTGGGAGACATGGGACAAAGACACTTGGGGATATTGTGTCCCTAGTGTTTCAGTGTCCCCATGTCTCTGTGTCCCCAAGTGTCTCAGTGTCCCCATGTCTCAGTGTCCCCATGTGTGTCTGTTTCCCCATGTGTGTCTGTGTCCCCAAGTGTCTGTGTCTCATGTCTCCTAGTGTTCCCAGGTCTCTGTGTCCCCATATCTCTGTGTCCCCAAGTGTCCTCATGTGTGTCTGTGTCCCATGTCCCCAACATGTGTATCTGTCTCTCAGTGTCTCCAAGTGTCCCTAAGTGTCTCAGCATCCCCAGAGGTCTCCTGTGCCCCCATGTCTCACAGTGTCCCCTAGTGTCTCAGTGTCCCCATGTCTCCCTGCAGCCTTTACCCAATCACTTCCCTGAGCTGTAAGCTGTCTCTGCAGGCTGGGAGCTGCCATCTGGACTCTGTACTGTGTAGCTGCTCCCCCGTGGATCAGTGAGTAGAGAGAAGCAGGTATATGCTGTAATGTCCTATCCCTGCCTCTCTCCACACACACAGCGACCCCTACTGGCCGGTGCTGGTATTGCAGAGTATTGCTGCAATATCGGCACTGGTCAGGCAGCCTAAAAATAATTACCGGCCAGATGGCAACCCTAAGAATAGTGTGTAAAAAAAAGTTTTTGTTTTTTTTAAATCAATGGGCTTATTCCATGGGCATGGGCCTGGGACTGTTAATCCAGGCCTGTTGTTAATAGGTTGGCTGCGTTAAAGTAATCAAGAAACGTAATGGTGGAATGGGTACAGATTAAAGTCACCAATGTATATAGCAGGTAAGATCTGGGGACAGCAATCTGACATATAAATTTAGGAGATTCATTGTGTTGCAATTACCACAGGGAGAGGCCAACTGGGAATATGAAATAATTGATCACTTTTACAAACCACGTGGAGGGTTTATGGAGGGGTTGGGACCCAGAAGGTGCTGGGGGGGGGGAGGGAGTGAGAAACATGGAGGGGCTGGGGGAGGGAATGGGACACATGGGGGTCTAGGAGGGAGAGGGAATCAGACACATGAAGGTGTTTGGGGTGAGGGAATAAAACACATGAAGATGCTTGTACAGGAGGGAACAAGTCACATGAAGGGGCTGTAGTGGGTGAGACACATGCAGGGGCTGCGGGGGAAGGAATGAGACACATGGAGGGGATGCGGGGGGGGGGGGGGGGGATGAGAATCATAAGGAGGGACCAGGGCAATGTTTGCACAGGGCCCACTAGTTTCTAGTTATGCCTCTGGCTCTGTTCTGGGACCAGAAGACCAACACCAATTAACCACAGTCTCGCCATTCAGGAAAAACTACAAACAAGATCAGTCATGCATACAAAAACATAGACATACACACAAATTCAAATAGCCAATTACACACAGGTAACTAAACACAAAAACAAACAAAACCATTCTCTCTTTCTTTCCCTGCTTCCATGTATCATAGGTGAGGAGAGAGATAGGGAGTGCGGGTTAGAATAGAGGGTTTCCAGGATATAAGCATATATTGCAGTACGTGCTGTCTGTACTACTACATGTAACAAGCACAGCTAACAGTGGGCTAATGATTACTAACCCCACCACTGTATAATGCCCACTCCACAACACTAGCGGGAGCCATTAGTGCCAGTCATCCAGAGCACTGTATAGTGGGAGAGCCATCAGCTCAGAGAAGCAACTGCACAGTGTAAAAATATGTATAGATTTGAGAAAAATAAATACTAAAATGGCTCTGCTGCCCACCTAGGCTGAACGTTTCTGAAACATTATCTTTCCTCAGCCATTGAAAATTCCTTGTTGGAACAGATTCCTCTCAGACCTGATTGTTACGATACCTTATACAATAATTGGTTAGGCGTCAATATTGTCTAACTCAGTCTATTGAATACGCTATTTGTAAAGTGTCAAAAAGTATCTTTTAAATAAAATTGAAGAAGAATGTGATTTGTTTTAGGATTAATGACAGTAATAACTAATCGTATGGCTGATTGGCTAATGTATTGGGCGCCATTTTGTATTTATCACTTCAAAGAAATTCCTGTGCTTTGAAAATAATGGTAACGTATTATTCTGGGTGACAGAAAATTGAATAATTCTGACTCTCTAGCGCTCAGAAGTTCTCATTTAGGGAATAACATTAAAGAATAATAAACTAATTGAAAAAAAAAAAGAAAAAAGTGTGTCTTGGTATGCTGTATCTAATTCTTTTAATAGCATTTCTTTCTGACCATGATGTACAAGGATGTATTTCTTATACTTCAAAGTAGAGCTTGGGGAGATATAGTATTGCGAAGGAAACTCCAAATTTTTCAAACTGGATGCAAATACCTCTGTGGATTCAAACAAACAATGGTTTAATTATGCACAATCCTAACAGACGTGTAATTGTTCATAGCTTGATTGGCATACTGTTACATAATAAAGTCTGCTTTCAGTTTTATCAGCAAATTGTATATGCCGCATGTAAAGGATTAATTTGGTTTGCCTGTAAAATAAATCTAGATCAATTAAGGACAGAGATATTCAGCTTCTGGCAGGCAACCAGAGGGGAACTTTGACTGCAACAGCATCAATTTTGGAACAGGACCATGATGGCTGTAGGAGAAAGCCATACGGCTTGTTCCCTCTTCTTTATTAGTAGGTCTACAGAACCCCACAAATTTAGTTTGTCTAAGTTTTTTATTTAGTGATTTTTGCATCGATATTAGATCAAATTTTTACTTGTTTCCATGGTAAAAAAATACAAAAAAAGGGGAGACCCTTGAAACAAGGGGATTCCAGGATAGTAGCTCTGATCACAGTATGAAGAGCCTAGTTGCCAGATAACAGGAGAGGAAGAGAGAAAGAGTAATTAGTAGTAGGTGGAGGGGAAAGAAAAAAGAGAGAGACCCCCAATCCCCTATACCACCCTAACCCACAGCTTCCTAAGCTAAGGAAGCTAGGAATCCAACACAAAAAAATGTAGGGAAATCACTTAACTCTCGTAAGGCTGCCTAAAAAAATAAAGTGGGTACCAGAATGGTACTTAGCCCTAGGTAGAGGAAGTCCTTATCACCAGGGATACTAGAGCATACCACAATTAGCAAAGGCTGCCTGTCCTAAGAAACTAAAAAATCTGGTTAACTAGAAAATCACCACATACTAACTACCTAAGTGCTAAGTGCTACCTAAAGTGAAAACGAAAATAATAAAGAAAAGCGCTTTTAATAATGCTATTGCCATTGTATGCCAAGTTTTGTTTTAGCTTAACAGAACAGACTGTAATGTCTGAGGGCACCTGACAGAGCCAGGTAAGTGTCAAACCATTTGTAAATGGTCTGAAAGCGTCAGTAGGACAGTTCAAGGGGCCTTGTGGCCTCATAAACACTATAGTGTGCTGTGATAGTTATGGTTCTTAGAGTATCGCTTTAGTAAAGGCCAACCCCCAGAGTGGATAAGGAGGGGGGAGCATGACTGCTGCCCGGAGAGGTTGCCATGGTGACAAAAATTGATACAATGTTTGGGATGAACTTGGACCGGGGTCACTGGGAAATACTTACCAGACCACTGGAGAGCACGCTGAGGGAACCTAGCAGTGCTGTTTCTGGTCACCTTAAAAAAGAAAAACTGCTGTTAGTGTTTTAAAACTGCTGTTCCAGAATTTTGCCACTGCAGTTAATAACCTAACATCATGGCTCATGTCCCTGACATGCCCAGAGAGGCTCTACTCACGATTTTGCAGGCCTTTCAGAGGACACACGGCGCAGAGTCCTATGCTGCACTGCTCCACAGCGTCCAAAACACCCAGGAGTCTCAAGAGGGGTCGGGGCCCACCAGAGGACGTCGTACCCGCCGTTCCAGGCCGCCATCCAGATTGTCTCCCAGTCCGGTGAGGAGAGCCAGGGCTGTGCCACCAACTACTACCTGTCCGGGGCCGAGTGAGGCTGGCCCCCTGCGGAGGAATCCGGGTTCCGGAAGAAGAAGGAGCGGGGAGAGGTGTTCCACGCGTCGGATGGCCCGGTCGGGGCCTGGCCATCAAGATGGCGGATCCCAAGATGGCGCTGTGGGAGAGGTGAGGTCGCGCAGTCCTCACCCTTCTCTTCTGGCTGCAGCGGATGTGACGTCAGGGCGTGCGGCTGCACGCCGGAAGAGGCGGGGCGCCGCACGCCGGAACGCTGGTGGCGCGTACGTGACGTCTGCGGGTCAAGGAGCGCAGACGTCACAGGCCACTGCCGAACCCGGAAGTCCGGGTGAAGATGGATCCGGGGATTCCGGAACGGAGCACCGCTGGCCCCCCGAAAGTGGAGATGGCCAGCGGGTGCAGGCAGGCCGGCGGAGGAACTCACCAGGGCCTCTTTGGACCACCAGGGAGAGGAGAGGGACGCAGGATTCCCCTCTTCTTCATCACCCCAGGAGACCTGAAGGTGCTTCTGCAGCCACAGAGGAGGGAGGGACGCAGGATTCCCCTCCACACACCCACCCCAGAAGATCTGGAGCTCCCATGGCGGTGAGCCGCCAGCCCCCTGGAGGGCAGGCTGGCAGACTGGCCACAGGACCTGTATTGACGGATGGATCGGATGTGGAGCTGATGGAGAGACCCCTGCTCCAGAGCCGTGAGTTGTAGTGCGCACGCATTTGGTTAGGGTCAGAGGGGGTCTCTGGGCTGGAACAAGGGAATACAGGGGAAGTCATAAAATTGCTGCGCTTAGTATTAGATCGCTTAGGGCAGGTTGGCTTAACTGCGCAGGACGCTTCGCTTCCCACGGGGACCCCTCCGTTGGGTTCTATGGAGGGTACTGCAGGGGGGCCGGTGTGTGACATAGCCTCCCTGGTGATGCATGTGTCGCTGGAGGTGAAGGAGAAAATATTGAAGGGTGAGTATGTGGACCTCATATCGTTAGTCCCTTTTGATAGGGAATCTGCTGATAGACCGCGACGTGGTGAGGCGACGGAGATTGGAAAAGGTAAGGAGCTCCCCCGTACCTTCGGTAATTGGTTGCAAGGATTTGCAACTTACGCTAGTATTTTGTCGACGAGGTTTCCAGAGCGGGCCCCGTCTTTGTTTTCTTATTTGGATTTAATTTGGGGGGCTTATAAAGTTTATGGGGGTCAATGCTGGTTTAAATACGACCAGCAATTTAGACCAAAAATGGCGGTTCGACCGCACATGCATTTTGGCATGCAAGATGGTAACCTTTGGTTACTTCTCATGACCCCGTGCCGTCCAGCCTCATCGTCCTTTCCTTCGGCCGCCGGCGCTCCTGGTGGAGCGTCGGCCGGGATCAAGAAGGGCATCTGCTGGCTCTTCAATGAGAGTCAGTGCAGGTGGTACAACAGTTGTCGATTTTAAACATGAGTGTTCCCACTGTGGTGGGGCTCACCCGGCGGTTCGGTGTTTTAGAAGAGGAAAACCCCTCCCCAGGACGGCATCTAAGGATGACGCTCCTCGGGGGGAGGACCCCGGTACAGGCGGTAAAACTGCTTCCGTGGCTCGCACGGTACCCCAGGCATAGGGATGCGCGGGTGCTTTGGGAAGGTTTCACCGGCGGTTTTAGGATCCCATTTACTCCGTCTGGGGAGGCGTCGTTTGCGCACAATTTGTCCTCGATTCGGGGTAAGGAAGGGATTCTGGCGGCTAAGCTGCAAAAAGAAGTGGACTTGGGACAGATGGCGGGTCCGTTTTCCTTTCCTCCGTTTGATAATTTGTGGGTGTCCCCATTGGGCCTCGTTCCTAAGAAGGAACCGGGGGTGTTTCGGCTGATTCATCACCTGTCTTTTCCAGCGGGGGCTTCGGTTAATGACGGGATTGCGAAGGAGGATAGTCGGGTCCGATACGCTTCTTTTGATCGGGCTCTGGATCTCGTTCAGGAAGCAGGGCCTAGGGCCCTGATGGCTAAGTCTGATATTCAATCGGCCTTTCGGTTGCTCCCAGTTCACCCTTCCTGTTTTCATTTGTTGGGATGTCAGTTTCAGGGGGAATTTTTCTACGATATGTGCCTCCCCATGGGTTGCTCGATTTCTTGTTATTATTTTGAAGTTTTTAGCTCATTGCTGGAATGGATCGTATCGGAGGTGTCAGGTTTTACTTCCCTCTTGCACTATCTTGACGATTTTCTGTTCGTCGGTCCGGTTCACTCTTCGCGATGTGAATATTTGTTGGGACAGTTTAAGGCAGTTATGCGAGATTTAGGGGTTCCAGTGGCAGAGGACAAGACAGAGGGCCCAAAGGCGGTTATTTCCTTCCTGGGTATAGAGATTGACTCCATCGGTTTGGTCTTTCGTTTGCCCAGTGATAAATTGGGGACCCTTACGACCATGGTTGATCGGGTGAAGGGTGCGCGGAAGGTGCAGCTTCGTCAGATGCAATCCCTGTTGGGCCACTTGAACTTTGCATGTCGGATCATGCCTATGGGTCGGGTGTTTTGTAGACGGCTGTCTCTGGCTACTGTCGGCATTAGCCTTCCCCATCATTTTATTCGGGTCACCAAGCGGCTCAAGGACGATTTGAATGTCTGGAGCGAGTTCCTCGCAGGGTACAATGGTCGGACAATTTGGCATCGAGAAGCGATATCTAACGTGGCCCTGGAGTTGTTTCGGATGCCTCCGGCTCCCTGGGCTTCGGGGCATTTTTTCGGGGACGTTGGTGTGCGGAGCCTTGGCCTGCTGCATGGCGCGAGGCGGACCTGATACGTAACTTGACTTTTCTCGAGCTTTTCCCTATTGTGGTAGCAGTGGAATTGTGGGGGGAGGAGCTCGCGAACAGGCAGGTGGTTTTCCGCACGGACAACATGAGTGTGGTCCATGTGGTGAATCGTTTATCATCTGGCTCGGTTCCAGTATTGGCTTTGTTACGCCGGTTGGTTCTGCGTTGTTTGGAATGTAACATTTGGTTCCGAGCAATCCATGTTCCCGGAGTGTCTAATGTCATTGCCGACTCTCTTTCTCGCTTTCAGTGGGATCGTTTTCGGGAGGTCGCTCCAGGAGCCGAGGAAGCTGGTCTGGTATGTCCCACGTGCTTATGGACCCTCGATTTCGGAACCTAGCAGACCTGTTCAGGAGATCGCTGGCTCCCGCTTCGTGGTCTGCCTATCGGGCAGTGTGGGATCGGTGGCTGGCCTTTGCGGGAGAGTTCGGTTTGTACTCCTCTGAGGGTAGGTTGCTGTCTACTTTGGCTTTCATGTCCTCCTTACGGGAGCGCGCAGCTTCGGTGTCATCGGTGGAACGCAGTTTAGGGGCTCTTTCTTTCCTGATGCGTTGTATGGGGTGGGAGGACCTTTCAAAAGAGTTCGTGGTCCAGAGGGTTCTTCGGGGATGGAGGAAAGAAAGGGTTCCTGATTGTAGACGGCCGGTGTCCGTCCACTTTTTGGATGATCTATGTGGGGTTCTCTCTGCGGTGTGCTTCTCCCCCTTCGAGGCGCTGCTTTTCAGGGTGGCCTTTTCTCTGTGTTTTTACACTGCGCTGAGGATAGGTGAGTTGGTGGCCGCGTCGGCTAGGGCTCTGGCATCTCTTCGAAGGGGGGACGTTCGCATAGGGCAGAGTGGAGTGGAGGTTTTCATTCGGAAGTCCAAAACAGATCAGTTAGGTCGGGGGAGGTCGGTTAGCATTGGTGCTACTGGGGGTAGGTGGTGTCCTGTGGCGCTGGTAGGTCAATACACGCGCTAACATCCGGAGGCTGCAGAGTCCTTCTTGCTTCACGCAGGTGGGTCAGTCTTAACTCGGTCTCAGTTCTCCAGTGTTTTTAAGACTAGTTTGCGGGCTTTGGGCATAGAGGATAAGGGATATTCTCCCCACTCCTTCCGGATTGGTGCAGCAACTCAGGCGCGACAGGTAGGGTTGTCCGATGCTGCAATTCAGCACATGGGTCGATGGGATTCTCGCAGGTTTCAACTGTATATACGTCCTCATCTGTTATAGTCTGTTGGTAGTTATGATGTGTTGTTTTCTTCACAGGTTCCCCCCAGTATGTTTGGATCATCGGTCACTCCTTTATTGGGCGGCTAGGCGCGCTGAGCACAGACCATACGGCCGGAATCTAGGGCTCCCGCATGAGCAGGTTAGGGTTCGATGGCGGGGGATACGGGGTTTGGAGTGGCACCAAGTGTATCCGGAGTGCGTCGCGCTCCGGCGCTTCGTGACCGGGTCAGTGGTTCTGGTACTTCATGCCGGGGGGAATGACTTGGGACGGTGCCGAGCTGTGGATTTAATTTACGCGTGCAAGCACGACTTGGCCCGCTGTATGGCGCTTTTCAGCGAGGTCACACTGGTGTGTTCCGAAGTTATTCCTCGACCGGCTTGGGGGGCGCTGCCACACGCCAGGGCGGTGGAGCGCGGCAGGCGTCGTTTCAACATGACGATTTCACGTTTTGTGCGTAGGCTGGGTGGCTTTGTGGCTCGTCATGTGGAGCTGGAAGGGAACAACGCAATCATAATGAGGGCTGATGGGGTCCACCTAAACGAAATTGGGCTGGATATATTTAATTTGAGATTACAGTCAGCCATTGAACAGGCGCTGGCTTCGGGGGGACGCAGTCCTCTCCAGGGATAGGGGAGAGGCTGCGGTGGTGGTTTGTCCTTCGCCAGCAAGTGGAACTGAGAGCAGTGCCCGGACGGGCTTGGGGAGTCGCAGCCTGGTCTGGTTGAGGACGGACTTCAGGCTGAAGAGGCTCTGGAAGATTTGTTGTGTTAGCTGTCTGCTGGGAAAACCCAGCAGCTGACAGTTGGTTTAAATTATGCTGGCTTAATAATAAAAGCTGTGGCCGTTGCCCTTACCCACAATTTGGTTGTCTGTCTTTTATTGGGGGGAAGGGTAACGGAAGATAAAAAGGGAGAGGGTCAGCAGTCATGGGGCCAATTTCCAGTGGCAAAATGTTAAATTTTGTAACATTGAAACGGCTAGGAGTCGCTAACTTTACTGACAGAAATATTAACCATTACTAACTTGTCGATAACCAATTGAGACAAGCCCTCAGGTAGTGAATAGGTCAGTATGTGGGTCTTCAGGAAAAATGTTTGATTTAATTTAAACTCCATTGATTACATATTGCCCGAGTGTTATTTTAGCAAAAACAAACAGACAATACAAAAACACTGAGAATGGGTAAAAATGCTAGTCTCTGCTCACATCCCAAACAAATCCATGCTCACTTGACTGATTCCACCCATTAATGACAGCCCAGATTTGAAAAGCTGTCAAGTTCTCCACACTAGAGATACAGCAACCCCAGACAATAACATTGGCCTTGTTTTCTTTTGATGTGTAACTGATACCTTAGTGGACACATTAAGCATGGGGTTCTGAATGTTCTCATAGGCTCTGTTTGTTTTTGCTTAAAGTGTTATTTTGTCTACATTTTATTCACCTGCGCTTTGATGAACATTGAAGACATTGCTTCCATAGATGGGAACCAGTGGATGAACTGTGTTCTATACTTAAAGTATGATAGAAGTAATAACGGAATGTGATTATGTCACATAAGGTCGTATAGAGATGGGAGTTATTATTTGCTCAGTAAGCTGTTTGTTTGTTTGTTTTTAAGAACGGCAATGGTAACTCATTTTGTTCTGTGCTTTAATGTATTTACTCATTATAGGACTAACAGTATTGTCCATTCCCTAACAATGCATCCTACCACTCTTTCACAGAATCTCATTGCCTCCTGGGTTTAGGACTGCTAGTCATATATGAGACCATTCGCTTATTAATTTACCTTAATCACTCAACCGTCAGAGCCAGGAGGGGCATATTTATTTTTGTCACTATTAAATCTTTTTTGTAACTATTGTTTGAAATAGTTTTTATAAAGACACATGGGTATGGAACCACCACCCCAAAAACCTAAATAAAAAACATATAATAAATAAAGTCCTTAAGTACAGTCCTTTTCGTTAATAACAAACACTTAATGCCACAGTCATTTGTATTGCACAAGGTGTATATATGGTTGGGGTAAAACAGAGATGTTATGCATAGTTTGCTGTTCAAGGATACCGAATATGAAGTAATGTAAGTATATACAATATAAATGTTTCATTCAATCATTGTCAGTTGCAGATATAATGGGGATATACAATTTACATTCATATTCCAGTTTTCACATATTAGTATTCAGAATCTAAAGTATAAAAGCTTAGTCCGCAACCTTGGCCTATGCAATGTTTCAGCTCCATGATGTCCTTGTCAAGTCTGGTACAATATCCACAGTTGTGTCAAAAACCCCAGGTGCTGTATCAGACATGATATCATCAGAAAAGTTCTTAAATACTTCACAGTATATTCTAAATACATTATTAAAATAATATTCAAGTTTTTCTGACAGTATTTAATTCCATTTTAGTAATATATTTAAAAATACTTACAGGATTAGTCACTAAAACAAGAATTCAAAGTGAATTTTAAATTTAGAGGGACTCTCCTGTCCACTGGCAGAGCTAACATAGAGAAGGCCCTGATGCAAGAATCCACCCTATTGCACGAGTGGCCAAAAGGGTGACTCAGAGGAAAGCGCTCCTTCGCTGCCTACCTACAAAACTAGCAAATGAGAGCCTCAGGGGGCCCCAGGACAAGAAGCTTACAAGTCATTTGCTGGGGCATTTGGTTGGCGGTGTTTTTTTGCAACTCTCCTGAAAGTGCCGCCCAAGGCAAATGCCTTGTCAGCCTTGCGCTAAATACAGCTCTGGGTTCCACTGACAGTAGTTCCACTGCTGCTCCGGCCCCAAAAGCACTTTAGCTTGCTGAAATGATTTATCTACGAAGAGTGTTCCCTAAAGTGGAGAATTCAATAGAAACTGGCACTTTTATTAATTAACCTTGTTACACACCCCTGGGTGTCAAGCAGACAACCAGTCCTGTTACTTTTTGGTTGTCTAGCTCAGTGGGGCTAAACTTAAGGGCAGCAACTTTGAACATTTGAAATTCACTTTGAATTCACTTCTTTCTTTATTGAATAACCCTGTATAATCTACATTGAGTCCTTTCATCTTTCTATAACAAAGTACACTGCAAATATCAAGTGTGAGACAGAATTAAAAAAAATAAGATTAATTAAAAATAAGAAAGAAATACACATTTAATTTATACGAGGGTTTCAACACATTTTGCACATTTTTCATCATATTTCCACAGGCAAAAGTGGAGCATTTATGGGCGTTAGTGACAAAGTCGCATATGAAATGTTATTTTCTTTTACAAAATCCTCCTCTGCAGTACTGATAGAGGCAGGATCAGCTGCCTTCTAACTACAGTGTGTGTGACGAGAAAGGGAGAAGGAGATCACTGCTTCCCCAACCACTAGGCACCAGGGACTGCTCTCTGACCTCTGCTTCTGTCCCTCGCATTTCCCATGTCTATAACGGTGTGCCATTGACTGTGTGTATGTGTATGTGATGCAGTGTATGTGTGTGACTGTGTGCATGTGTCTGTGTGCTCCAGACAGTGTAACTGTTAAGAAACAGACAAGAAGTAATGTGAATTAAAAGACACACAAGGCTGAAAGAGTGTATTTGGAGAAACACACAAGAAGGGTCAGGAGATACACACAAAGGAATCAGTGGGTGAAGAGGGACGCACAAAATGTTTTTTTACAGTATACACTATAATTAAATGAACACTATACACCCTGTTCCAAATTATCATGCAAATTATATTTTTCTCATTTACCTAAATAATTGATGTAAATAACAGTCAGCATAATTCTCATGTTATCAACTATTAAGAGTATAATTAAAATTTTATTGAACAAACCTCCTAATGATGACAGTATTTTTTTTTTAAACATAAAAAAACGTACAATGCACTGTTCCAAATTATTAAGCACAGTACATTTCAAAACACTTATAGGTTGTAAAGGACTGAAAATTGTCATTTGTTGTATTTGCAGCATATTTACTGAAATCAAAAGCTATTTCAATCAAACTGATAACAACATTTTAACTTTTTAAACATTTTAACAGGTCACGTTACATTTGAACATAGTACCCCTTATTTGATAGCAGCTTCACAATTCTTGCATCCATTGAACTTGTGAGTTTTTGGACAGTTTCTGCTTGAATCTGTTTGCAAGATGTCAGAACAGCTTACCAGAGCTGCTGTTTGGATGTAAACTGCCTCCCACCCTCATATATATTTTGCTTGATGATGCTCAAAAGGTTCTCTTAATAGGATTGAGGTCAGGGGAGGATGGAGGCCACACAATGACTTTCTCTCCTTTTATCCCCATAGCAGCCATTGATGCAGAGGTATTATTTACAGAATGAGATGGTGCATTGTCATGCATGAAGATGATTTTATTACGGAAAGCATAGTTCTTCCTTCTGTACCAGGGAAGAAAGTGGTCAGTCAGAAACTCCACATACTTTGCAGAGGTCATCTTTACACCTTTGTGGACCCTAAAGGGGCCAACCAGCTCTCTTCCCATGATTCCGGCCCAAAACATGACTCTACCACCGCCTTGCTGATGTCGCAGCCTTGTTGGAACAGGGTGGCCGTCCACCAACCATCCACTACTCCATCCATCTGGACCATCCAGGATTGCACAGCACTCATCAGTGAACAGGACTGCTTGAAAATTAGTCTCCATGTATTTTTCTGCCCAATTCAGCCATTACTGCTTGTGAGCATTGGTTAGTGGTTGTCGAATAGAAGGTTTATGCACAGTTGCAAGACTCTGGAGTACTCTACACCTTGATGTTGGTAGGACTCCAGAGGCACCAGCAGCTTCAAATATATGTTTGCTGCTATGTAATGGTATTTTAGCAGCTGTTCTCTTGATCTGATGCATGGATCTGTCAGGAATCTTCCTCAATGTGCCTTTATCTGCACGAACCCGTCTGTGCTATGAATCAGCCACAAATCTCTTAATAGTGTGAAGATCACGCTTACGTTTTCGTGAAGTATCTAATGTTTTCATACCTCGTCCAAGGCATTGAACTAGTTCACTCTTTTCAGCAGTAGAGATATCCTTTTTCTTCCCCACATTGCATGAAAATGGTGCTCTGCTTAATAATGAGGAACACCCTCCAGTTTTTCCTTAAATTGGGCTCACCTGGCAATCTAATTATCACAGGTGTCCGAGATTGTTTTCAGTGATCAAAAGAGCCCTGAGACACAATGCCATCCATGAGTTAAACTGAAAAACAAAATATTTAATCTTTGTGCCACTTAAATAGAATTTGTATAATAATTTGGAACAGGGTGTAGTGTCAGGAATACAAACATGTCATCCTGACACTATAGTGCTAGAATGCAGCATTAGATCTTAGACCCCCCTCTCTATGAACATTAAAGGTAATTTACCACTTACTCAGCTTTTCTCCCACACCGCACCGGCCTCACTGTGGCTTGCCGTGCCTCCATACCCGAGGTCATCAATCTGGATAATCTTAGCCAATCGGGAAAGCATTGGGAAGCTACTGAGCATGCAAGGCAAAACACACTGTGCCAATCAGCATGTCCACACAGAGATACATTGAATTGATGCATCTCTATGGAGAGTGTACCACGCCTCCATGCAGAGTGTGGAGACACTGAATATAGATGCTGCACACTGTGCGCCACTGAGATAGGAAGCTCGTCTAGTTGCCATCTGAGTGACAACCACTAGAGGTGTTACTAGCCAGCAATGTAAACATTGACTTTTTTTCGAAAAGGCAATGATTACAGTGCTCAGCATGCAGGGACAAGCTATAGAGACCAGAACCACTACATTAAGCTGTAAGAGCACTGGTGATATACTGTCCCTTTAAATAGTAGGACCAGAATTGTTGACAGATGGCAATGAATACCCAGGTCACAAGCTGCTCTTTTTCCAGAGGTCTGTTCTATGGGTCTATATTAGATCAGTTTGTAATCTGACCACAGCAGTACACAGTTCATTCTGTTATTTGATCATTGCTTCCAAACATCGGCTATAACTTAGCATCCGCACTCGGTACAAATCCTTGTGGATGGAAGAACAACTCAGAATAATTAATAAAAAACTTTTAAAATGTATCCTCTGGCCTCACTCTATCCTTTAGTGGTGTGCTGTTTAACCAGTTTATGTTATTACCCCTCTATACACCTTAATCAATTGTACTTTGATGATGAATGTATCATTTGTTTATGAAATCAGAAAAAAATTAACCTCACAAAAGTATAATAGGCATTCAGGCAAGCAGAGAGAGAGTGAAAAGAAAAAACTCTATACGATACTAAAAAATACAACAAAAAAAACCCTATACGATACTTGTGTTCTATAGACATTCAAGCACCATAATCACTGCTGCTGCTATTGCTATTGGTGGTGCTGAAAGGGCTGCAATGAGGTAGGACCAAGTACTAACAGTGCATTTGAATGAATAATGAAGAATTAAAAAATTCCCATTTGACAAGCTAAGTGGGTGAGCATTTGGTGTTGGAAATAGCTGTAATGTCTGCCCCCGCAATTTAGCTTGCATCAAATGTTACATAAATATATTATGGTGTGATTTAATACATATGCCATTGGTGACATTACTTCTAAGGAGAACATCGATATTTAAATAATCTTACACCCCTAAGAAGATAACCACATTCTAAGTGATTTAAAAAAATGCGTGTCTGCCTGTTAAACGTAAAGAACCGTTTGCACTTAACATATGATACTGTGACTGTCACAATGCATCTGTGCAACTGAGATGAGACAGGTGGCGATCATACTACAATAGAGGATTTCATAACAAATGGAAGCAGCTATTTAGCTCATGTTTCACCACATTCAGTAAGACATTGAAAAGTGCTGTGTGTATTTTTTATATTTTTTGGTTCTTGGTACTCTACAGCTTTGAGTTAATCAATGGCAGAAATGTGGTGGCTGTTGGGGAAAAGATGACATCCACTTTGTATATGTAATAATATCCTGAGGGTCTCTTTGCCAAGCTTGCTTTGTTTTAAAATAATTAACATAATCTATGTTTGAAACAAATAATGCAATGCTAATAGATGAACATACTATTAAATAATGATTTGGTGAAAATGTTAACAAATATAATAAATTTACACTACATTTTGTGTGGCCACTATTATTTTCCAGCACTGGCTTAACCCTCATGGGCATGGAGTTCACCAGAGCTTCAAAGGTTGCCACTGGAGTCCTCTTCCACTCCTCTATGATGACATTACAGAGCTTGTGGATGTTAGAGACTTTGAGCTCCCCCACCTTCCGTTTGAGTATGTCCTACAGATGCTCAATAGGGTTTAGGTCTGAAGACATGCCAGGCCAGTCCATCACCTTTACCTTCAGCTTCTTTAGCAAGGCTGTGGTCATCTTGGAGGTGTGTTTGGGGTCGTTATCATGTTGGAATACTGTCCTGCGGTCCAGTCTCTGCTCTCCGAAGGGAGGGGATCATGCTGTGCTTCAGTATGTCACAGTACATGTTGGCATTCATGGTTCCCCCAATGAACTGGCAGCACTCATGCAGGCCCAGACCATGACACTCCCACCACCATGTTTGACTGTAGGAAAGACACACTTGTCTTTGTAGTCCTCACCTGGTTGCCGCCACACACGCTTAACACCATCTGAACTAAATACGTTTATCTTGGTCGCATCGGTTTTAGTAATCCATGTCCTTAGTCTGCTTGTCTTCAGCAAACTGTTAGCCGGCTTTCTTGTGCATCATCTTTAGAAGAGGCTTCCTTCTGGGACGACAGCCATGCAGACCAATTTGATGCAGTGTGCGATGCATGGTCTGAGCACTGACCGGCTGACTCCCCGCCCCTTCAACCTCTGCAGCAATGCTGGCATCACTCATACGTCTATTTCCTAGAGACAACCTCTGGATATGACGCTGAGCACGTGCACTCAACTTCTTTGGTCGACCATGGCGAGGCCTGTTCTTAGTGGAACCTGTCCTGTAAAACCGCTGTATGGTCTTGCCCACTGTGCTGCAGCTCAGTTTCAGGGTCTTGGCAATCTTCTTATAGCTTAGGCCATCTTTATATAGAGCAACAATTATTTTTTTCAGATCCTCAGAGAGTGTGAGAGCGATAACACCAACTTTAACACACCTGCTCCCCATTCACACCAGAGACCTTTTATAACACCAACGAGTCACATGACACTGGGGAGGGGAAATGGCTAATTGGGCCCAATTTGGACATTTCTACTTAGGGTTGTACTTACTTTTTTTGCCTACGGTTTAAACATTAATGGCTGTGTGTTGAAGTTTTTTGATGGGACAGTAAATTTACATGGTTATACAGGCTGTACACTTACTACTTTACATTGTAGCAGAGTGTCATTTCTTCAGTTTTGTAATAAAATATTTACAAAAATGTGAGGGGTGTACACACTTTTGTGAGATACTGTATATTTTTTTTGCATATAGTAATACATATGTACCTGTCGGTTTTAATCCCATTGGAACACATGGCTTGCAATATGTGACTGTGTTTAAGTCTTAAGCAGTTATACCATGATTGCACAAGCGGTTTTTGAATCCTAATTGGATTATCCACAAAACATCTTAGGCAGCTACCTATGGTCTGACGCTTGCAGGGGCCTGGCCATGCTACCTTCTAAATTTATATTCTGGCCATTGCTTGTATGAGGGGCCCAGTAGAGTATATCTGACCATGAAATATAGCTAAGAACCCTATATGAGACTTGAATAAAATACAAATTTTAACTATGAAGGAGGTAGGAAGGCAAAAAGGCCTCCTATCAGTAACATGACTTTGACAATGGAAATAGAATGCACCCCTGATGCTTAGGAGTGGGTTGACATATATATATATATATATATATATATATATATATATATATATATATATATATATATATATATATATATATATATATATATATATATATATATATATATATATATATACACAGCATTTATTTCCAAATGGACAAAGACAAACACTTTAATTTTAGGGATGTGAGTGCGGGTATGGCCAATGGCGGGGCTGTTCAGAGAAACTGTAAGTAGCTTACTAATAACAATGTATTAAACTAAAATGTAATTTAAAGCTCCTAGAAAAGAGGGACGTTAGGATAGAAAAGTGGAAGAGAGGAATTTGGAATAATAAAGGACACCTCTAGGAAAACCGAGCATTACATTGCAGTATAACATTCCTCCCTAATTTCTCACTGGGTGGTTGTGTTATATTTAGTCTTGGATGTTACCAGTGGCTGGGAGAGCTTTCAGAGTTCTTTTGTAGTTCCAAAGTAGTGTTATCACTCTGAGCGACATGTTATGATATGCGGCATCACATCATCTTGACACCAGAGACGGCAGAAATGCTTAATTTTTCTCCCATAAAAAGTAGAAGGAGGAGGATTAGTTCCTGGATGATGTAATGAGCATTGGAGCAGAATCAAAGTCCAGGGATTTGGTGCAAAATCAAGACTTTTATAGGATAATTAACTACACCATGATGTTTTTTTTTTATTTAACAATTTATGAAAACAAATGTGTCAATATTGCAGAGTTTATTCCTTACAAACCTTGCAAAACAACTTCAAAATGTATCTGAATTAACTGTATATTTGATCCCATCTAAATTCTTCGAAATTTACATTGACAAGCCTCAACATGGAGTTGATAAGCTTGAAAGTTGGTTGGTTGGGACTGAATCCAAAAATTATTATTTTACCTATTTGGGTATGCTGTGAGGAGGGATGGAAGCATGGGGCTGGTGGTCGGGTGGCCTGTCCTGTCCCTCCACTTTTCTTCCAGCTTTGCTCCATTCCAAAATCCCAGCAAGATCCTCCTGTCTTTATACTCTCTGTCCTCCTCGCCTCCGCCTCCCTCCCTGGTACGTCCTACCAGTCCCGACCCGGAACTCATATTATCTTGCTATTTTACCTGATTATTTTCTGTCCGATATCTCACTCTCCTTCTCCTAGTTATCTACTTTCTTCCTCCCATCTATCATGGGACTCTCAGTATACACCTTCTATTTTGTTAGTACTCCAAACTAGATTATGCATCTCAAATGCGGATCTAAAATAACAACACAAGGTGATATACGAGTGGGAAAAAAAAAATACCGTAATGTACTTCCTGCAACATGAAAATAGGAAAAGTACTAGCTCTACTTGAGTAAAGACTATTTCAGAAAATCTATTAATTATTTCGAACAGCTGCTGTAACACCGTGATCTTATCTTAGTATAGATAGTCAAAAATGGAAAGAAGTATAGGTGAAGCGCTTATACATTGAGTAGAAAATCTAAAAGTAGTGAGAAACTCGGTGATCAAATGTTTAACAGTGTATCTTTATGGTGAGTTGGCACTTAGGATTATCTTTTTGCACTTTATTTATATTGCACAGTTTGCACTATGATTTGTATTTGTATGCTTTTTATTTATAGGTACATACTGTAAGAACTGTACCCCTGGGAAAGAATACACGATACCTGGGAAAGAGAATATTACCATAAAGATACACTGTTAAACATTTGATCACCAAGTTTCTCACTCCTTTTAGATTTTCTACTCAATGTATAAGCGCTTCACCTATACTTCTTTCCAGCTTTAGCTAGATACTGATACGTGCATTCGTAAGATGTCAATGACAGAAAGCCACTCCTAATGGCCATAGTCAAACACTGATCGTGTGCTAATGTTCAAGTTATACCTATTGCAACTGTTATAATTGTTGTATATTACAACACTGTATCATATCTGATGTTGGATATACATGTTAATGTCGAATGTAATGTTTCATTTGATGACCCGCCACTAGAGGAAAAAATAAAGAATTTAAAAAAAAAAAAGAGAGAGATTTTAAACTTTTTCCTAAACTGTAAATATAAGTGAAAATGGAGTCCCAGATGCATACCTACAAAATTTCTAAAGAGCAAGGAGGAACACATTAATTTTAGGGGTGACCGTCTAGATGACTTACTAATAATTGATTCAACTAAACTGTAATTTAGAACAAGAAAATTTATCTTATATAACAGACTGATTTACACAACAACAATATTG
This sequence comes from Pelobates fuscus, assembly GCF_036172605.1. Classification (NCBI taxonomy): domain Eukaryota; kingdom Metazoa; phylum Chordata; class Amphibia; order Anura; family Pelobatidae; genus Pelobates; species Pelobates fuscus. The sequence continues at coordinate 40,831,985 of NC_086321.1, read as the reverse complement.
AACTCCTGGAAAGGGGGACATTATGATAGAAAAGAGGGACAGAGAGAATTGTGACAAAAGTAGAGACTGTTCCTCTTAAATATGGAAACCTGAGAGCAGAGGCATAACTAGAAACCACTGGGTCCCAGTGCAAAAATTACCCCGGGCCCATCCATGGATCTCATCCCCACACTGCCATTCCATGTGTCTCATTCTCTCCTCAAGCCCTTCCATGGTGGGGGTGGGGGGTTGGAATGAGACATATTGAGGAGTTGGGGATGAGATACATGGAGGAGCTGGGATGGAGAATGAAACATAATTCCCCCCCCCCCCAGCTTCTCCATGTATCTCACTCCCCAGCCCCTCAATGTGTCTCATCCTCATAAGCCCCTCCATTTCTCTCATTCTCCCCTTCATCCCCAACATGTGTCTCATTCTCCTCTCCAGCTCCTCCATGTGTTCCATTTCCCATATGTGTCTCGTTTCCCCCTTTCATGTGTCTCATTCTCTCCCTACGTTCCCCTGTGGTCTCATCCCCCCAGCCCCTCCATTATTCTTCCCCCCTGTGTCTTATTCCCCCTTCCATTTGTCTCAATTCCCCCCACCCTTCCATATGTTTCAATCCCCCCCCCCAGTCCTTCCATGTGTCTTGTTTCCTCTTCCGTGTGTCTTACATACCCCACCTCCTCCATGTGTCTCAATTCCCCCCGGCCCCCCATGTGTCTCATTCTCCCTCCATGTGTCTCAAATTCTACCAAGTCTCTTCCATGTGTCTCAATCCACCCCCCGTCCATACCATGTGTCTCAATCCTCCCCCCAGTGCCTTCCATGTGTCACAATTCTCCCCAGTCCCTGCCATATGTCTCAATTCTCCCCAAGTTCCTTCCATGTGTTTTAATTCCCCTCCTCTAAGGCCTTCCATGTGTCTCAACCCCCCAGTGCCTTCCATTTGTCCCCTTTCACCCCCCCCCCTTTAGCACCTTCCATGTGTCTATGTGGGCAGCACATGAAAAGGGTTGCCCTGTAGTATGTAGAATTCAAAAGAAGGCATATAAGATAAGTGATTATGTGAAAAGTCCTGAAGAATATGCATTATACATACTGCAGGGCAACACCTTACATGCATTTCCATAAATATGACAAAAGTGCCTGTCCCCCTGAAAACATGGTGGATCTAGTAACCATGGGTATAGAGCACTGACACCCTTAGTAACTTTGAAGTGTGCAGCAGGAGAAAGAATGACTGGCACAGTGAGTGAGCAGATATGGCTGAGTATTGTGTTCCATTCATTGTCATATTTGCACTGCGCCACAAAACAATAGGAGGGTCTGAGTTAACTCCTGCTCAGGCTTCAGGCCTTGAGTAGAGCATTAAATATGCTAGTGAATATCTTGCAGAGTCCTGACGCTCTCTAATTTCTCAACTGCAACAGCCACAAAACAGTGACTGGCAGATGTTTATCCTCTTTCTAGTTGCTAAGAGGGAGTCTAGGTAACATATAGTTAATAAAGGAAAGAACCCTATATCAACAATAATCAGGGAAAACTGACAGGGGAAATCATAAAAGGACCCCCATCGAGGAGTTCCCACGGGAAAAGTGAGCATACGGATCCCACCGACCCTGGAGGATGCTTTAAACATGTCACGTTTTCCCTTAGTGTAGCTGCTCAGGTTGTAGTGAGAAACGTTCAGCGAGGTATGGATATATGTCAGCTGGTGGCCGTGACTCGTCAGACTCTATCTGGTCTGCTTTTGACGTAAGCCAGAGATCACTTCAGAGCAGACATTAATATCAGCTATATAAGGCAGATTTATTTCACATCAGGCATACTGGCTACAAGTAGAACTGGGATTAAATGGATTTTTGCAAGCCTTCCACTTATTCACATCCAAGCCAGCTTTACAGTGTTTGAGCCTCAATCATGACATATAATCTGCAGCAATGACTACCTGGATGAAGACACAGTGTATATATATACATTCTCCAGAAAGCAATGTTAAACCCTGACAATTTGCAGTCAAATACCCCTTGACTCTGAGAGCCTTTGAACAGAAAGGGGTTTATCCACTAAACACTGACTTTTGTTAAACCTAAAGCGGAATCGCAAGATCTAGGCAACGAATGCTGATTTGTAAACATTCTACATATAAAGCTATATTTACAGCCAGGCTATTGTATTTGCATTTTACAATTATATTTGCAGTTTACTACAATTTTTATATTCAGTGAAGAACCCCAAAGTTCTTTTTCGTATCAGAAAAATACTTCATTATCATTATTAATAATTCATAATCCATCAATAATCATAATAACAAAAGCATGGGGCTAACACAGGCCTGGATTACAAAAGTTTATTTCTTCAATTCCCAAATCTGAATAAATTACAATACTTTAAAAAAAATAAAAATCTTAATTTTTCTTGTGCATGGAAATAACAGGCATGAGTAATGTGCCACAACAGCACGCGTACATTATTATCTATCAGATTCACAATTTGGCACTAAAGAACTGCACAACTATTTATATATTTTTTAAACATTTTGTAAGCTTATATTGATTGGTATCGTAGGAGTGCAATAGTAGTGTAGAGTAATACATGTTAGGTATAGCTTTTGTGTAAGAGTGAGTAGCAGCTACGTAGTCTGGTTCATCGCGGGTTAAACATGCTATGCTTTAGTAGAGGGCTGTGTAAATGCGATGGGGCATGTGAATATGTTATTGATTCAGTAATCGATTTGCCCTCAGAAAACATGCATATCTACACATAATTTGCATAAGCAGAACCTGTGCAAACATGCAAATATTTAACATCAAATTTCCAGACTATAGATAAGATCTAGAGGTGACAGGTGAATGTCCTGTTCGTTGCTAATTTGAGAGCATGGCTTCCTGTAAGAAGACTATGTCTGAACAATAACCTACTGATACTCGGATAATGCATGTGAGTGAAGATTAAACTATTAGCATTGCCATCAGTTTTGCCTTAGAAAGAACATAAAGATCATATTGTTTCAAAATATGCAGTTACTTTACTCACATGTATTATCAGAGTATCAGTAGATTATTATTCAGATATACAGGTGGTCCTCGTTTTACGACCTACCTGCTTTACGACAGCTTGCACTTACAACCAGTTCTCTCTCGAGACATCGTGGGAATTTGAGGGATTCCCTGCTCTGCTGCGTTCCTCTATGTTCTATTTCCTCGAACATAGACAAAGGAACAGAGCAGGGAATCCCTCTAATCCAGGCTTCCCCAAACTCAGACCCTCTAGATGTCACTGAACTACAACTCCCATGATTCTAGGAATGAAATAGATTGATTCTCAGCCTTTCTATTTCATTCCTAGAATCATAGGAGTTGTAGTTCAGCAACATCTAGAGGGCCGGAGTTTGGGGACGTCTGCTCTAATTTATGTTCGGGGAAATTTACCCGAACATAGATTAGAGGGATTCCCCACTCTGTTCGCTTTAGTCTATGTTTAGGGATATTTCCCCGAACATAGAAAAACGCAGCAGAGCAGGGAATCCCTTAACTCCTCACTTATTGACCAATTCGTTCTACAGCTGGGTCTTAGGGACGGAACCCGGTCGGTAAGTGAGGAGTGTCTGTATTCTTACAGGAAGCCATCCTGCAGCAACAAATGGGACATTCACATATCACCTCTCATTTTGGTCTGCAGTTGCTGGAACTTATCCTGTAAACAGAAACCCAACGAGAATTTATGGGATATGTAATTCATCACTCGTTAAGGTTCCCCTCATCAGATCTAATCAGTGGAATTCTTGCATAAGCTCATAGGTATTTAGGATGACGCAATTCTTTTTACCCCAATAACCAAAAACGTAATTCTGTGCCGAACCTTCGGTGTCTTCCGAAATTGGATTCTTAGAGTCAAATATCTCCTACAAAAAATATTAAATACATGTTTTCCAGATTTTTTATAAATCACGTTCTCAGTCTAAAAGGAAAAAATATGACAGGTTCACTGAGTGAAGAAATCAGGCTGCAATAAATGTGTGAATTTATTATATAGAAGATTAATCCACTGTAATTCCTGCTGTCATAGACCAATTTTTATCCATTGAATTTGAAGAAACATTTAAGACAGTTATTCCTCAGCATGATACCAAAGTATCTGTCCAACATCTTCAGAGTAGATAAAAGAAAAGATTCTGGGCAATCAACCAGTTATAAAAATCCATTGTTTGACTAAATCTCTAATATCCCTTCCGTTGCATGCAGCAGCTTTGTGGTTGGTGGGGGAGAGGGGGGGGGGGATGGGGGGGGGGGGGGACTAAATGAGCACATGCATCCCACACAGGACATACAGGAAATTATTCTAGCTATATCCTGCTTAGAGATTTTTCTGTTGCTTAGAGATTTTTCTTTTATAACTGTGACATATTAAAACAAGTAGATACTTGAGTTCAATTGTCAGGTGTTAGTCACCAATTGTGGTGAATATGCAAAGAGCTGTACATTTTAAGCCAGAATAATTAAATTTGAAAGATTCTGAAACTTAGCCACTTTTTCCTTTCTCAATTCTTGAGCAATTCTCATTTAGTGGATACATTACCAGTTATCATGTGGCCTATGATTTAATTTAAACATTTCCCTGAAAGTGTTGTTTTATGGGCCACATATAGATTTGTTTAGTTCTGAGCATCTTATTTATTATATGCCCAATATTGCACTATTTTGGTTCATCTGTTTCATTTCCTGAATCGAATCAATTTTTAGTCACCAAAATTCTGACCTAACCAAAGGGAGCAGACAAGAGAACTGCAGTTTTTGCAAGCTGTTTTTAGATATAACTCCAATGAAAATATTTAAATGCATGCATGTTTTCATGTGGGGTATATCTTCTAAACAGTGATTTTTACTTAATTTGCTATTGGGCAGTGGAGTGTCCCTTTAAATGCTGCAATTAGTCACACAGGCACAAACAGATACACACACGGATGCAGTAACATACATATGTGTGTAGATTAAAGGAACGGGACCCTTCTATGAGACTTTTCTTTTTAGTATAGTTTTAACTATCTACTTGCTAGTACAGTTGCAAGATAGGATAGCCAATATAATAACATGCCATCAATGAGAAATATATACATACACACAGGGGCGTATTAGCCGCGAGGCAAACAAGGCATTTGCCTTGGGCGGCATTTTCCAGGGGGCGGCAAAAAAAGCCGCCCCCAAATGCCCAAGGCAAATGTCTTGTTAGCCTTGCGGCTAACAGACATGCCGGCGGGCTGCTGGGCGATCGGGCGGCACTGCCTGGCGGGTGGGCGGCCGGCCGGCGAGGGAGCACTTCCCCTGAGCTGTCTGCTCAGCTCCCTCGCCAGCCGCAGAGTGAGGCTGGGAGGCGGAGCCGGAATATGACGTCATATTCCGGCTCCCAGCCTCACTCTGAGGCGCGCGAGGGAGCTGAGCAGACAGCTCAGGGGAAGTGCTCCCTCGCCGGCCGGCCGCCCGCCCGCCCGATCGCCCAGCAGCCACTGGACCACCAGGGAGGAAGAGACACCCCCCTCCCCAGCATTCCCAAAGGTAAGGAGGCTGGGGGGGAGGTGTTAAATAAAAAAAAAAAATGTGTTAAAAATAAATTTAAAAAAAATGTGTTACAAATAAATTTAAAAAAGTGTTAAAAAAATAAATAAAAAAAATGTGTTAAAAATAAATTTAAAAAAAAGTGTTAATGTGGGTGGGTGAGTGTGTGTCTGTGTCTGTTAGTGTGTGTGTCTGTGTCTGTTAGTGTGTGTGTCTGTTAGTGTGTGTGTCTGTTAGTGTGTGTCTGTGTCTGTTAGTGTGTCAGTGTGTGTGTCTGTTAGTGTGTGTGTGTGTGTCTGTTAGTGTGTGTGTCTGTGTCTGTTAGTGTGTGTGTGTCTGTTAGTGTGTGACTGTGTGTGTCTGTTTGCCTGTGAGTGTGTGTGTATGTCAGTGAGTGTGTGTGTCTGCTAGTTTGTGTCTGCTAGTGTGTGAGTGTGTGTCTGTTAGTGAGTGTGTTTGTCTGTTAGTGAGTGTGAGTGTGTCTGTTTGTGTGTGTGTGTTTCTGTTAGCGAGTGTGTGTGTGTGTGTATTTAGAATGCGGGGCGGGGGAAAGGTTGGGTGGGGGTGGCGCGGGGGGAGAGGGGGGCGCCTGAGTTTTGTCCTGCCTAGGGCAGCACAAAACTAGGATACACCACTGCATACACAGACGTTACAAGATTGTCTGTAGACTAATGAACACAAACAACCCTTCTAAGAGGCTTCAAGTGTCTTCTTTTAGTATTGTCCAAGTCAGCTATGCCTCCAGTCCAGCTACATTGGGCTTACGTTTGCAATCTAGTTTGAATTCACTTTGAATCCTCCACAATACTCACTTTAGTGCATAACCCTGCGTGGCAGATATTACATTGTATCGGAATCATTAATGAGAATTGCAAAGCCATGTTTATTACAGAACAGTAACAAAATCCCACAAAGACAATGGGGGAATACATTGGTTGCCATAAATCATGTATTAAAACAATGTTTCCTTGTACAAAAAGGACTCACGTTTCAAAGTAACATGCTGGAAAGAATATTTTATTATTCAAAAAGTGCTATAATTTATTTATAATCACCACTATACAGAAAGTTAAATACGATAAATATACAAACAGGATGAAAGAGAATCGAACACCGAGTCCATAATGGTTGTGGGGTAATTGAAGATTATGCTAGCTTTAGTGTACAGATAATCTTAATTTTAATAATGACAGAAGGGGAGTATTTTGCATAATCTTTCTTTACTAACTCCATAGCAGCAAAGAAAAGAGTGACATAACTTTTAACCAATCACAATATAGAATAGGGTATAAGAGGTGTGACCTATGACATCATTTCCTCTTTAAAATTGCAACATCACAAGGTAATAATGTAGAAATAACAGAACATGAGAAAAAGTCCATAAATAAGAAACTGGAAACTCAATCAGAATAAATTGAACCGGAACAGGTAGAATGCAGATGAAGGCATCCCATTTTCAAATGATGGTCTCCCTAGACCTGATGATAAATCTCCTGATGCGATGATGAAGACATCTTGTATGGAGACTTTAATGATTCCGTGTAACTTCTGTTTAGGCTGAAACGAGAGTATAAGGTGCGTTAGAGTCCAGAAATGATTGTCTAAAAACAATGAGTGTCAGTCCCTTAATTCAACTCAATATTAACTAATAAATGTGAATAAACTAAACGTCCTCCCCTAATGGTGTTAAATAGGTATCCCACCCCAAACAGTAAATATATAGAACCATAAGTGAATGAAAATAAGGCATTGCAACAAGTGTTACTGAGTCAGGCATTATACCCCCATAAGAGAGAGTCAAGTGTAATAAGTAGAGGTGAAAATGAAAGGGAGGGAAGAACGAAAGAGAACAGGGAGGGAAAATACTCGCCTCCTGTCATTATTAAAATTAAGATTATCTGTACACTAAAGCTAGCATAATCTTCAATTTTATCACATGACAGGAGGCTTCATATTTAGCAATTTCAACGCTGTGAAAGAAAAGAAAAAGCTGGGTTATCCAGAGGACGAAAGTAGAAAGTCCTAAAGGTAGACTCTCTGGTCCAGTCCGCTGCTCGCAAGATGTCCGAAAGGGACGTGCCTGCCGCATAAGCGGAAGAGGCCGCTGCCCCACGCACGGAGTGTGCTCCGAAAGCTTGGTCAATACCGGCAAGGGATAATAGCCATCTAACCCATCTGGCCAGTGTAGTGACCGAAACCGGACCATACGGGCGGACGTAAGAGATGAGAAGCTGATGAGTGGAAGGCTGCCGCAACGTCGCGGTGGCTTCCATGTATTGACGGAGGGTTGAGACCACGCAGAGTTGAGGGTCAGAAGGGAAGAAAGGGTAGAAAACCGAGTGAGAGTTGGACTTAGTGCGACGTGAGATACGAAAGGTGACACCCGCTGGACAGAAGGTAAACGCGTTGGCGTCAAATGCGCGTACGTCCGTTACCCGTCGGAAAGAAACCAGACAGAGCAGGAGGGTGAATTTTGCGGTAAGCTGGCGGAGTGACAGTTCTTCGTTGGGAGGCCAATTTCGTAAGAATTGGAGGACCACACCAACGTCCCAAAGTCTAGAGTATTTGGGTTCCGGGGGGCGCCGTAGGCGCATGCCACGGAGCAGTCTGCAGATGAGCGGGTCCTTACCAACAGGAGTCCCCTGAGTCGGAATATGAGCCGCTGAGATGGCCGACCGTACCACATTGATGGAACGGTATGATTTTCCGGCAGTGAAGAGTGAGGTCAGGAAATTCATGATGGAGTGAGTAGGTGCAGTAAAGGGATTGAGGTCCCGTCCCATACACCAACTTGTCCAGGAATGCCATGCTGATAAGTAGCACCTCCTTGTTCCTGGTGCCCATGAATCCCATAGCAGGTCCTTAGTTTCCTGCGATAATTCCTCGGTTCTCCAGGAGCCCTGGAAAGAGTCCAGGCCACAAGGGGCAAGCGTTCCTGCAGGACTAGTGGGTGAGGTAGGCCCAATGGGTTCCTGAGGATGGTTGGGGCATCTGGGAGGAGGAGGGGATCTTCGATTGAAAGTTCCAGAAGGTCCGGGTACCATGGCTGGCTCTGCCAGAGCGGCGTGATGAGAATTATTCTCACTCCCTGTAGACGGATCCGGTGAAGGACCCTCGTTATCATTGCGAAAGGAGGGAATGCGTAGGCACCGTCCCTTGGCCACTGTTGGAGAAACGCGTCCGTTGCGAGGCTCTCTGGGTCTGGGAGCCAGCTGAAGAAAACCTCTGTTTGTCGATTGTTGCGGGACGCAAATAGGTCTATGGAGAGAGGGCCCCTCTGTGCATCCAGTAGTGCGAAGATATGAGGGTCTAGCTGCCAATCGCTGGCGTCCCGCCAGTGACGTGAGTACCAATCCGCCGTCGTATTGGAGTCTCCTGGTAAGTGCTCTGCCAGCAAGGTGATGTTGCGTGGAAGGCAGTAATCGAAGATCTCTTTCGTGAGATCTGCCAGTGCTCGAGAACGAGTGCCCCCAAGGCGGTTGATGTATCTGACCGCTGAGACGTTGTCCATGCGGAGTAGGATGCAGCAGTTGGATCGATCCTTTGCCAGGCTGCGAATGGCGAAGGACCCGGCCAAGAGTTCCAGGCAATTTATGTGCAACAAGAGCTCTTCTGGAGTCCAGACTCCTCCTGTGGAGGTGGTCCCGTCTGTTGCTCCCCAGCCTGAACGACTGGCATCCGATTCCAGCACGAAGTCTGGCTGGTTCACGAATATGGCCCTGCCATTCCAAGCCTGCATGCAGTTCAGCCACCAGTGTAGTTCTTCCCGAACCTCGGCCGACATTGGAACTGGTTGGTCGTATGTTGGTTGCCTCCGAAGGAAACTCGCCTTGAGGCGCTGCATGGCCCTGTAGTGCAGGGGTCCGGGAAAAATGGCCTGGATGGATGCGGAGAGAAGGCCCACAATCCGTGCCAGTAATCGTAGAGGTATGGTAGTCCGACGAAGAACTTTTCGGATCTCCCTGCGGATTGCTGTAATTTTGGTAGTCGGGAGATGGAGAGTGCATGATGTGGAGTCTATTACGAATCCGAGGAATTGGACTGATTGAGCCGGGGTCAATGCGGACTTGGGACGGTTGACGACAAAACCCAGAGAGTCCAAAAGGTGTAGTGTGTTTTCCGTGTGTCTCCGAAGAGTCTCTGCATCCTCGTCGAAGATCAGGATGTCGTCGAGATAGATGATGCATCTTATGCCTTGGGATCTGAGCTTCGCCACTACTGGCTTCATAATCTTGGTAAAGCACCACGGGGCCGAACTGAGGCCGAACGGGAGACAGGTGAACTGCCAGGGAATCCCGTGCCAGAAAAAGCGGAGGTAGGGACGGCTGCTTCGGTGTACCGGAATGGTAAGGTACGCGTCTTTGAGGTCCAGACGAGTGAACCAGTCGTCGCGTCGAAGCAAGTCCCGGAGAAGATGTATACCTTCCATTTTGAAATGACGGTATACCACGTGAGAATTGAGCTCCCTGAGATTGATGACAGGGCGAAATTCGCCAGTTTTCTTCCTGACCAGGAAGATATTGCTGTAGAAGCCGGTGGCATCCGGAGCCGGTTGGATGGCACCCTTGGAGCGAAGTTCTCGGAGTTCTGCGTCTATGAGGCGGGCATCTGCCCGTGTAGTCTGAATCGGGCATGGAGGGGCCCGCTGGAGCGGGTTCGAGTCGAACTCTATTCGATAGCCCTGCACCGTCTGGAGTATCCACGCGTCTGAAGATAGTTCTTTCCAGTTCTGGAAAAAAAGAGAAACACGACCTGCGATATGACAGGAGGTTAGAGACAGAGTAAGATTCCGACTTACCGTTGGAGAATCTTGCCCGTGAGCGTCCTCGGCTGCCTCGGCCGCGATCAGATCCCCGGAATTGGTGGAATCTATGTCGGGTAGATGAATCCGGGTAGTACATTTGCTGAGTCCTTGTTGTACGGGGGCCAGATGGCCAAAAACGGCTGGCGGCACGGCCCTTCTGCCGTCCAGCCCTTCCAAAAACACCACGGGTATGAGAGCCGCGGAAGACTTTCCGCATCGAAGATTGTGCCTTGTTAAGGGACGTGAATATGTTGACCCTTTTATTTAATTCCTTAAGGAAGGCCTCTCCAAATAATTTACCCTGTGCTAAGGGTCCTAATTCCTTGTCCCCCAGTTCGACCAGTTTTTCGTCGATACGGTAAAGTGCTGCTCGGCGCCTCTCCGAAGAGAGCGCTACGTTGGTGTTTCCTAGGAAACAGAAACACCTTTGTGCCCATTCCTGGGTATCTCGTGCCCATTCACGCACCGTATCTGGGGTAAAAGTATCAGCCCTCTCGTAGGCTTCATCCGCCATATCCATTATTCTGGCTAGTGGCCCAATGGCATCTAGCAGTTTGTCTTGCGCTCCTTTGAAACCGCGCTCTATGCCTTTGCGCGGATCCCGACCCCCTCGGGACATGAATGTAGTCATGAGCGGGTCAAATTCGGGGGTGTGCGTTATTTTGTCCGGGAGACTAGGCCGAGGGCATTCGGATCTCATCCGGTTTCTAACTTCCTTGTCCAAGGATTTTCTGAGCCAGAAGTGCATAAACCTTGCCAGATGCTCAGGTGGTGACCATTCTTCCGAACGGGGGTGCCGGATGTTTCGTGGGTCAAACATTTGGAGTCCCGAATTATCGAGGAAAATCTCCATGCCCTCCTGTGGGTTATCCATGGATGTTGCCATGGAGTCCTGGGGCTCACCCAGACCCAGTTCCCTTATACAGTAAGGGTCAGAGTTGGCCGTGGAATCCCTGTCTGAGTCCCCTTGGTCGGAGGCTGCCGCCTGCCATTCATCCAGCACAGCTAGTGCCTGAGTGGGTTCTGCATCTTCCTCACCTGAGGAAAGTTGTGTGAGCTCGTGGGTTGCACGAACCGTGGTTTTCCTGCGATCAGCAGGGGCTTTCCCTTTAGTCTTGCGTGGGGTTACATTGCCCTTCCAATGGCGCTTACGCCGTTGTGAACGCTCCCTGGAGGAGTCGGAGTCCTCGGAGTCCGCTTTATAATGAACCCGTTTAGAAATGGGCTTGGGGATTTCAGAGTCTGTCTGGAGCGACTTGGAAGCGGCTTGTTCCATAGCTGCAGCCACGGCTGCTGTTATCATGGCCTGGAGGTCTGAGGTTTGTGATTCCTCCATTATAAATAATGAGAATTCGGGGCTCACCCGATTAATTGCGTGAGGGCACTTAGGCACAATAGGTGGAGAGGCCTGGGGACCGGGGTGGTTTAGTATCAGGACTAAATAACCTGAGTTTAGAGACCGGTAGGTCGTAAAGAAGAGAGGGCTGTTTACTGGGGCTCACCCAGGTAATAGGAATCCTGCCTAAACAGGTCCGTTTAGCAGCAAAAAATGGGGTCTCACCCCGGCCAGAATAAGGTGTAGACCAACTGGCTAAACCAACCCCTAAAGTAAGGCACTAACCTGGTCCCACTGAATGAAAAAGATCCAAGATATTCAAATGCTTGCAGGATTGCTGGAGCAGAAAAAATCAGGCACAGTTAATCCGTTTAAGATGGCCGCCGGACTGACAGCCTTAGTGTGGGGAGGATAGTACCTCCCCTAGTTTGGGCGGCAAAACTGAAAGTTCACCGTTCGTATAGTTAAACTGCCGAACGTGCGAACTGTAAAAAGGATGAGAATGCCTTAAACAGGCGAACGCGTCAAACTACCGAACGAAGCATTCGGTAGAAAGAAACGAAAGTCAATGAGCGATCGCATAGAAGAACCACGGCATTCGCATAAAACAGGTGAATGCGCAAAAACTACCGAACAACGCGTTCGGTAGAAAACTACCGAAAATTATGTGCGCGAGCGCACAGAAAAGCCGTTGGCAGAAATAGAGACATGGAGGGAAAATATAGACGGCGGTGAAGCCGTGAAAGACACCTAGGGAGCCAGTCAGGGTCCCATGGTATACAGATAGGGTAGTAAGTAACAGTGTAAATATTAAAAGGTACAGTAATAGTACAAATGCATGAATAAAATATGTCAAGTATAGAGACACAAAATATAGTACTTAGCTTGTGATGGAGCAGCAAAGAAAGAGGAAATGATGTCATAGGTCACACCTCTTATACCCTATTCTATATTGTGATTGGTTAAAAGTTATGTCACTCTTTTCTTTGCTGCTATAGAGTTAGTAAAGAAAGATTATGCAAAATACGAAGCCTCCTGTCATGTGATACAATTGGGGCATAACCCAACATAGAAATCAATAAGAAGATTAGTACAGACTAGTGAGAAACAAGCCCAATACCAATCCTATTACCCTTATTAAAGTGCTAGGCCAACATTGGAATGAGAAAACATTAAAAATATATCATTCACAACTTCAATAAATCCCTATAAGGATAATAAAAAAACACACACACACAAAAAAACACACAGTGCCCGGAAAATGTGATAAAGTGAAAAAAATAGAAAATAAATCAAATTGGACGCCAGGCAGATGGATCCTATATAGAGTCAGAATGCCTACAAATTGAAAGCACCCAGCTAAGTCTTATGAGCTGCTAGGAAAGTCTGATATAGTATCCAATATATAACAATAAATGTAGATAAAGAATAGCAGACTGATGCTAAGGCAGAAATTGTAGAGTGAAGAAGGCTCTGTATGGTCGTTAAACAGTGACGCTCTTATTAATCAGCTTAACTAATCATTAAGAAACCATAGAAAGAAAAGGAAATTGGAATATATGGGGTATTACAAAGCAGTAAACCCCAGGCTGAGAAACTATAACAGCCGGGAAACCAACAATTCAATATGAAATTGCCCCTAGTATGATATCCCTTATGGTCAAGTGTTGAGAGCCAATATAATAGTACATAGATGATTGACAAGTATGCAGACCTAAATTTGTTAGCTCATAAGTAAAGGAACAAGTAGTCCCATATAGGATACACCCTGAACATACAGAGATTAGCCAACAGTATAGAAGATAGCTAAAAAAAAAAAAAGTCTGCAAATAAATGCTTCAGGGTAACCCCTCATAAACTAGATATAGCCAGTGTGAAATAAGCCAAACATTGCTGCTTCAAGGCAGCCCATCATCCATCTAGAATAGCCGATACTAACTCATCTACTACTGCCTAAAAATAGAAACTGCCTGTTTGCCCAGGGAGATAGTTAAGATTTATTGTAATAGCAAGTTGCTAAGACATGCAAAAGCTGTGCAAGTGTTAAAATGACCAGTGGAGCATCTGCTCGATGCGCATTTCAGCGCTTATATGCACCTGCGTTAAAAGCTTTTAAAGGGAAAACGGGGCTGCCCCCCATTTTTCTTTCTTTTTTTTTTCTTTTAAAGGGAAAATAGGGCCACCCCCCCTTTTTTTTTTGTCTTTTAAAGGGAAAAATCGGGCCGCCCCCTTTTTTTTTTTTTTTTTTTTTTTCTGATATCGGTAACAGCTGTATATCCAATTAAGCAGAGAAAAAGGAGGAGGGTCATTAGAACTAACCAATTAACCATCCAATACCAGTGGGTCATAAAACCAAACAAATTAACTCCTCCAATGCCAGAAAGCTTGTAAAGAGTTTTGAGGAGAAGGGTCATTAGAACCAAACATTTAACCCCTCCAATGCCAGAAGGTCATGAAAGCTAACAAATTAACTCCTCCAATGCCAGAAAGCATGTAAAGAGTTTAGAGGAGCAGGGTCATTAGAACCAACAAATTAATCCCTCCAATGCCAGAGGGTAATGAACGCAAAGCAAATTTACTCCCAAAAGAAATCATTATATCTATATAGGATCCACCTGCTTGTCCAATTTTATTTATTTTCAATTTTTTTCACTTTATCACATTTTATCACAATAAAGTTGTGAATTATAAATTTTTAATGTTTTCTCATTCTCAATGTTGGACTAGCACTTTAATAAGGGTAATAGGATTGGTATTGGGCTTATTCCTTACTAGTCTGTACTAATATTCTTATTGACAGCAAGATAAATAGTTTATGTTATTTCCTGGAACAGGGAACATTATTCCCACTTCTGCGTAGTTTGTCTACCTGATAACCTTACAAGTGCACTGGCGTGAGTATTCAAATCATTTAAGAATGAATTGGCTACTTATCTGGGTGCCTCATCCTCTGAAGCCTGGAAGCTACTGCAAGTTTCATTAGCCTTCCTGAGCTAAACCTGCCATTGCTGAGCCGGCTCCTTGGCTGAGAGTACTTCAAGCCAATTAATTGCTTCCAGGCTGCTGGGGAGGAGGTAATCGCAACCTGGCAGACCACAGTCAAAGTTATTTGACTATTCACACTGAGAAAGAGCCAGGGCATGCCTGGTACTATAACCACAACAGTGATCTGTAGTGGTTATGGTATGTTAAACAATAGGTCAAACCAAAGCACAAAGTATGTAACAGGTAAATTTGAAATCACAAAATGTATTTGTACCGGATATTAGTGATTTATTCTTATATTTTCAAGTTCTTTATAGGATTATGGTGCTTGGAATGTTCTTTAAATCGACCTATTATGACACAGACTGTCCCCAAAGACATTCAGTTAATATTGTGCAATTTAAATATATCATGTTGAGCGCGGGTAGGCTAAAATGGTGGCAGTGTACGTCCCCAAAAACCAAGTCACTGTGATACATTCACAGCCACATGTAATGTGTGATATCTTAGCAGAGGCCGACTGGGAATACTTGGAAAGTTAACCCTTAACAATGTTATTTACAAAGTGAGAATTTCCTTGAATTCCAAAGTGAATCCAAAGTAAATTCCATATTAGCCTAACTGGAAACAATAATCAAGTCAGTTATGTTTTTAGGTTGCCTGCATTGGCTTTAAAATGTCAATTCTTAGTTTAGTTAATAACTCTACCTAGGACCAATGCCAGTATTTTACCAACATCATAATATGGTCCATTTAGACTTTATTCCAGCATGGGAAAGAGGACTAGCAGAGCCCTTCACTTTTGGACCTTCTGTGCAGGGCTCAGACTGGCGACCGCGCCGCTCTGGTTAACTCCTGATCATTGTACGCTACACTTTCAGACGTCTAGTGTAGCGCATAGACTGTGGACCATGCTGTCCTAATAGTAATTTTTTTTATTTTTCCTATCTTTTCACTGACCATCTATCTCGAGTGATTTAGATTTTTTGGGGGGTTGGCGATAGGTGCCTTCGAAGGCACAGGGTACCACTACATTATATGGGCTATTAGATCCATTTTTCTCCGTTTACAGCCAACAGTGCTCATTGTGTGCTGATCCAACTAGATACTTTGTAGCACACTCTACTGTGTTTGTACCCATTTTTTCCTGCCCTACCTCTCACCATATCTACACTAACTGATTCACTCAATCATATGCTCCACTGTCAGCCTCAGACCTGAGTGATCTATATATTGTTTTTTGGGGGGGGTTGGCGATAGGTGCCCTCGAAGGCACAGGGTACCTTTGTACTATATGGGCTAATAGATCCATTTTTCTCTGCATATAGCCAACAGTGCACATTGTGTGCTGGTCTAAGTAGATACTTTGTAGCACTCTCTACTGTGACTGTACCCACCCTATCTGTCTTACCTCTCACTATTTCTATATGTACTGATCTACCCTACACTTCACTGTCAGCCCCAGACCTGTAGTTATCATCTTTGAGTCGCTGTATTTAGCGATTAACATGAGGATGCTGATATGTTCTCAGCATTAATCAGTACCATCTAATCCATTCAACTCACATACCTTGAGAATTGGGCGATATATAAGAATATTATTTACACGGTACTGATACCTCTCCTATTGTGAGTAGTGACAGACTGTCCAATTGATTACCTAGTCATTGGATTAGTGTTCTGCCATCTACTATTAAGTCTGGTATGCTACTGATCATGATTTACTGACAGGATCGTTTTTACCTCTATGTCTGCATGGACTAATCCTATCCATGCTGACACTCTTTTTTGCACATAGAAGTCCATGTTATATGTACTTTTTTTTTTATTAATTGAGTTTATTGTTTTCAATCATAAAATAGAAAGGGTGGGGGTACAGAAAAAAAAAAGGGGTAGGGTGGGGGATTCAGGGTTACAGTACAAAGGATCAGATACAACACAGTGACATTCATATTTCATATTAATCACCACCTATCTATGTACGCAGTGGTTTGGGCGTAGTGTAGTCTCTGCTCGTCCCAATTTAGAACGGGCGTTACCCATACCCCTCTTTTCCACCTTCAAGTGTAACTCGTCATTGAGACAGTGTAGCTATCAGCCTTTTATAGGCATGCAGGGGCGATGCTCTGGCTATCTTGTGTCTGTTCGTCATGTGATACGTGTACCTGCTATATACCTTAACCTTGTTGGGCATTCAGGGGGGTCAAGAAGTCTCAAGTGTCAGCTATCTACTCGACGAGGCTCTCCACCTACACGATTAATGCCTCCTATATATCCCCCTAAGTGTGGCACTCTGTGATGTATTACGCAAGTGTCAAGGCATTGCTCTGCCTGAACCTCCCAAATTAAAGCATAATAACGGAAAAAACAAATAGAATACATTTAAAAAACAATCTAACATAAATCTAACATGAGGGAGAACCATAACTGCTTGCTATCCAGCAGCTATTCGGATTTCTATGGCTGTCGTCTTAGGCGATGGTATCGACCAGGATGGGGGGGGGGGGGGGGGGGGGGAATAAGAAGCTCCCTGCCCTAAAGTTCTCTTATTTTTTTTTGTGTTTTTTTTTTTTTTTTTTTTATAGTTAGTAACAGGTGTGTGCATGATCTGGCTCTGAGGCCTATTGAAGGTTTTATGGAGGCTGGAACTGAAAGCGGCTACACCAAGGTTCCCAGTTTTGAGATATTTTATGTTTTTGGTCGGCAGTTATCGCCGATGAGATGTCATATACATAATTTAGTCGGATTTTGTCCATGAGGTTCTTTTCAGAGGGGCAATTGGTTGATTTCCAATTGAGCGCTATAAGAGCTCTAGCTGCTAGTATCACCTGTGCGGCCAATGCTTTCTCCTGCTTCGTCCAGCTGGCGGGAAGGTCCAACCATAGGCAGGCCCCAAACTCCAGCCGGAGAATGATATCTACTTTGCTAAGCAACCTAGAAACCTCCAACCACAATGGCCGAATAAGGTCGCATCCCCACCATATGTGGAGCGTCGTGCCTTTTTGTGCTCGGCATCTCCAACATCGGTCAGAAGTGTTTGGGTATATTTTGCTAAGTTTATCCGGCGTCAGATACCATCGGTACATTAGCTTTCTGTGAGCTTCAATATGTGAGTAGCACGCGGTATACCCAGTCAGTGCATTGACTAGTGCTAGCCATTTGTGGGGAAGAAGAGTTGTCCCACTTTCTTTTTCCCATTGGGACATAAATGATAGGTTTGGGGACAGTGGGAAGTTCGATATTGCTTTGTAGCACCTGGAGAGCAATTTAGGCCTAAGGGGGTATTTCCAACATGTCATAAGGAGATCGCATTGCTGAGTAGATTCCCCAGCCTTGCCCTCTGTGGTCCTATCTACATGCTCCAATAGTGCACTTTTAATTTGGAGGTAAGGGAACACATATCTAGGAGCTAGGCTGTACTTCTGTTGGAGCTCAGCAAAGGGAGTGATTTCCGTACCAGTAAACAATTGGGAGACACTAGTGATGCCCGCTTCTGCCCATGTGGATAGTGAGAGCCATGGTAACACTGTGGACATGGCGTTTAATGGCGCCAATCTGTGAAATCTAGGAGTCTTAGTCTGAATTGCTCTAAACTTATCCCATATGTGTACCGTCAGTTTTGTTGTGGAAAGGAGCGTGCGCGCCTTCCCCCTTTTAGCTGGTGGGGACCACATGTGCTCTAGGAGTGTCTCCTTAGGCCATTGTTTGCGTTCCATGTCGACCCAAAGTAGTTGTCCCTTGTCTGCATGGAGATTTACTGCCTGGGATAGTATGGCTGCCAAGTGATACATGGCCACCTGCGGCACCCCCATCCCTCCCATCTGGAACGGTCTATACAAGGTGTGACTCGCTACTCTCGCACGTTTGTTCCCCCATATAAAGCTATTAATGATGGACTGGGCTTTTTTACAAAAACTTTGTGGAATAGTTACAGGCAACATACGAAATAAGTACAGTAGTTTAGGTAGGGCCATCATTTTCACTGCATTAACTCTCCCTGCCCATGAGAGCATCACATCTTTCCAGGAGTTCAGGTCTTTGCGGATGGTTTCCAAGAGAGGAATATGGTTTAGTTTGTATATAGTATGTATCGATTTGGCAACTCGTACTCCCAAATAGGTTACCGACTCCGCCCTCCAATCGAAATCGAAGGTCTTTCTTAACACCTCAGCATTCTCCAAAGGGAGGTTAATTGGCAAGGCTTGTGTCTTAGCCGTATTAAGTTTGTAATAGGAGATAGAGCCGAAAGATTGTAGGATGGGCATAAGGTTTGGGAGTGACACCTCTGGCCTTGTCAGTGTCAGCAGAATATCATCTGCGAACAATGAGAGTTTGTATTGATGTTCGTCGATATTGACTCTGTGGATGTTCGGGTTCTGCCTAATGATCTGAGCTAAAGGTTCTAGACATATTATGAAAAGCAGGGGGGACAAAGGACAACCCTGTCTCGTTCCATTCGAAATTGGGAAGGGTGGGGAAATGAATCCTGCGTTAGTGACACTAGCTTCTGGGAAGGTGTATAAGGCCATAATCGCTTTTATGAATGCGGAAGGAAAGCCAAATTTGTCTAGTGCCGATTTCATGTATAGCCAATTGAGCCTATCGAAGGCTTTTTCCGCATCCAACGCAAGCAGCAGTCCTCCCAGTTTGTTAGTGTTGAGACCCTCCAAGACGTTAAGAAGAAGCCTAGAATTGTCTGAGCCCTGCCTGCCTTTGACAAAGCCAGATTGGTTATAGTGGATTAGAGTGGGGAGTAAGTGTTTGAGTCTAGTTGCCAGGATTTTTGCATATAGTTTGGTGTCAATATTCAATAGGGATATTGGGCGGAAGTTAGCGCATGCTGTGGGTTTTTTACCCGGTTTAGGTAGTGTAACTATATGAGCTCGTAGCATTTCGCCAGGTAATTTACCTTGTGTGAAGCCTTGGTTAAACAGAGACACTAAATGTGGGGTAAGAGCAGTTTGGAAGGTTTTATAGTATATGGAGGAGAGTCCATCGGGCCCTGGTGATTTCGCGTTGGGTAAGTCTGTGATCATTTGTGTAACTTCCTCAACTGAGATTGGTTTAATCAGGTCAGGGATCTTATCAGTGGGCAGCGAAGGTAAATGGATTGTTTCTAGAAATGTATTTATCTGTTCTTGTGTTGGTTGGGATGTCAGGTTATCATCTTTAAGATTATAGAGTGTGCGGTAGAACTGAGCAAATTCCTGTACTATTTTATCTGGGTTTACAACTTTCTGACCCAGGGGATTGTGAACGTAAGCTATTTTGGTTGCTAGGCTACGCTTTTTAAGTCTAGATGCAAGTACTTTCCCTGCTCTGTTTCCCTGCTCATAGAATTTTGCTTTAAGTCTTCGTAGAAAGAAATTTGTTTTAGCCACTTCCAGTTCTTGTAGTTGCGTTCGTATGTCTGTAATCTCTCTAAGATGCGTCTTTGAGGGTGTTTGTTTATTGAGTGTATTCAGTTTTGTGAGGCGGCTAGTGAGGGTTATATACTTGGCTATACGCACGGCTTTGGCCC
Organism: Pelobates fuscus; assembly: GCF_036172605.1. Lineage (NCBI taxonomy): Eukaryota > Metazoa > Chordata > Amphibia > Anura > Pelobatidae > Pelobates > Pelobates fuscus. The sequence continues at coordinate 40,811,805 of NC_086321.1, read as the reverse complement.
TACTCGCATGCTTAATTAGTACTCCCCTGATATATGCCTTATGGGCTAACCACAAACTTTCTGTGGATGTGTTTGGTTGAGAGTTGGTCAGAAAATAGACTTCCAGTTCTCTATGGAGGTCTTCTAATACTTGGGGGTCACTGAGCAGGCTTTCGTTAAGCCGCCAAGTTCCTCTCCCTTTAGCAGGGAATTGTTTGTTCAGGTGGAGAATGATCGGCGCATGGTCCGACCACGATATCAGGCCTATACTAGTATTGACAACGTTGCCAATCAAGGAGGTAGGTATCAAAAAGCGGTCTATTCGGGAGTACGAGTTATGAGCCACTGAGTGAAATGTGAAATCCTTTTCTTGCGGATGTGTCACCCTCCATGGGTCTAGAAAATTCTGCTCTAATAGAAGTTGATTGAGGTGCCCCGAGGTTGTTTTCCTGCCTATCTCAGTAGATGCCTTCACTGTGTGTGAAGAGGATGTATCCAGTTGAGTATCTAAGATGAAATTCGTGTCCCCTCCTATTACTACATCCCCTAGTCTGCCTTCGTCCAGTGCATTGAAAATAGTAAGGAGAAATGTGGTTTGTGCTGTATGAGGGCCATAAACGTTAATTAAGGTGTATGGGGCGTTATTCAGCAAACATTGTATAATTAAATATCTTCCCTGTTTGTCTGTGCGTTTTTTTACTAGTTCAAACGCCACATCTTTCCCGATAAGGATCGACACCCCTCGCTTCTTTTTAGAGAAGCAGGAGTGAAAGTCTAGGGGATATAGAGGGGAATTAAATTTGGGTCTTTTACCCCACTGGAAATGGGTTTCTTGGAAGAATACAATTTGGGCTTTAGCCCTTTTCGCTTCCAATAGTGCCAGTCTCCTTTTATTTGGGGAGTTGAGTCCTTTAGTGTTCAATGACAGAAACGTCAGCACCATTATATTACATACAACCTAATATGCTGTCCAGTATTGCTGAATGGCAATTCATACTCCTTTAACTTAGTCCCCCTGTCAGTTACCATCTCCCTGGGGCTCTGAGTGCAAGCCTCTTTATGTGTCCGTACTATGATTCCCTCAATCAAGACAAAGAAAAAAACAGTAAGATTTAAGAACTGAAGAACAAAATAACAGAAAAAACATATATACGGTTGCCTGAAAACCACGTGACAAGCACACGGTAGGCAATCAGAATTGGTGACGTATACTGTATACGTCTGAGTGGCCTGGCTTGGGCCACTGGGGGGGTGAAGTATCGGGTGGTACCATCTGTTGGATACAACATGTCATAGGGGACCTTCCCTATCCATGGATTTAACCTTAGACCGAGTCAGAGATGGTAAGTCTCCAAGTCGAGATAATGAAAGGACATGACTTATGTATCGCTGACTTGCTCCCTACATATTTCGGCTTACCTTCCATGTCCATTTATACTTATATATTTGTAACCGTGTTAACTTATGGGAATATGTCAAACATGCCCGGTTATTTTCCCGTGTATTTTTTTTTATTATTATTATTTTTACCTTTATTTTTTTTTTTATTATAGTTTTTTTTTTTTTTTTTTTTTTTGTTGTTTTTTTTTTTTTTTTTTTCGTTTTTGGTTATTATTATTCTTTTTTTTTTTATTCCTTTTTTTTTTTTTTTTTTTTTTTTTTAGTGTGTTTAGTTTAACGTCTCATCCCATTATGTGATTTCTACCTGCATCCCATTTTACATTTACGGGATCCGGCCTCCAAAACACCTTCCCTCTCATTTAAAAGAGATGGAAAGAACTAATGACAATATAAGTGTCTGTGCCGTGACAATATAAGTGTGCCGTTCACTTAGCTGCGTCAATCCTGTGCCAGTCTCCAGCTACTCGGGATGGATGGGCTTGGGTGTTCTTTTCCGCCGACTCTGGTTGCGGCAAAGGAATGTTCCACTGTGTTAGCCCGTTCCTCCCGTCTTCTGGGTTGAGAAACACCCTCTCCACTCCGTTTCTCCGTGCGATGAGGCGTGTCGGGAAGCCCCATTTATACTGTATGGACGCCTCTCTGAGTGCCTTGGTGATAGGGCCAAAAGCTCTTAGTTTAGCCATCGTCGCTGGTGACAAGTCGGTGTATAGCTGTATGTCCTTGAAGCGTTCTCCTAGGTTCCGCGCGTCTCGCGCCGCCATCATCAGCCTCTCTTTTGTCGTATAGAAATGCACCCTTACAATGATGTCTCTGGGCACTGCCGCTGGCAGGCCCCTGGGCTTCATCAGCCTGTGTACTCTATCTAGCTGTAACTCCTGCTCAGAAGCCTCTGGTAGCAGTGCCTGAAAGAGTTGGGTGACATAACCTCTTAAATCCGGTTGTTTAACCTCCTCAGAAATGCCGCGCAGGCGGATGTTGTTTCTGCGGGCTCTATCTTCTAAATCCACCACTTTTGTCTCCAACTGTTGGATTTGAGACTGAAATGTGGAGTAGGCGTCAGCCAGGGAATTATGTGCTTCTATGACCTCCTCCATCTTGTTTTCCAGATGGGCCGTGCGGTCCCCAATAGCCTGCACATCTCTTTTAATATCAGCAGCTAATTTTTGGAAGTCAGCTCTCATAGTGTGTTTGAGGTCTGACAACAGGATCCTAATGTCCCCTTCAGCTTGGGGAATGTGTTGGAGGCGAGATACCGAAGTGACATCACTTGCCTCTGATTCAGATGCTGGTGAGTGCGCCACGTCGGCGCCATCTTGGAGCAGCTTGCTCGATGATGAGAGGGCCGAGATCTGCAGATTCGCGGCTTTCTGCCTCTGCTTTCTGGCTGGTTTGGACGACATCGCGGTCTGACGGTGTTTAGCCGTGGAGGCAGCCGTTTTTTCCGGTCTAATGCTGTGGATACAAGCTGTTAAGGTACCCGGTCCGACGGAGCTAGTCTCTCACACGTCCAGCTTCGTCCGTGCCTTAGCCACGCCCCATGTTATATGTACTTTTAACATCACGATTTGGAGTACACACTCACATTTTTGTGTACACACTTAGCACTTATTTGGGTTTTATGGATATATATGTTTAATAAATCTTTATTATTTTCGTTTATTTTGGTTGGTTTACCTTGTTCTGACGGCATGTCTAATCTAATTTTTTAGACACCCTACCGATCCATATATTCTATATCATGTATTAGATACACTACTCCTTGCTTTTTCATTTCTAAACTGGGGTTACCCCCCACTTCTCCAGTGTATCTATTTTGGCTCCATTTGTTTGCTCTTTTTCTCTATGTACATTATTTAAACAGCAATTAGTCGTTGCGTATTGCCCTGACAGCACATGTCTTTGAAAGTACATTTGTGCAACATAATTTGATCTCAGCGAGTGTAGGTTGTAAGGGAAGCTGGTCTCCTTTGTTCTACTGCCCTAGTTTCAGGGTGTTGCATTATTATTTCCTGTAAATTGACCTAGTTTGTATATAACATGTTCTTTTTCATGCTATGCATTGACAATCTCAACAGGGAAAGTTCAGTTAAAAAAGTCTCCATTCAATAGAGAACATTGTATTGTAAACAACAGTATTATTATGAGGCTGTTAAAAAATAATGCTGGTAAGGTAAAATTAGGCCTGGGCTGGTGTTGGGGGGTTTTGTGTTGTGAAAGCATTTTTAATATTAGTTTTATTAATAATAATAATAATAATAATAACAACAATAAGGATAATAATAATAATAATAAAAAGTGCCTTGGGTTCTTATTAATTTTAATTCCAAAATATCTGTGTGATACTCGTATGGTACTAAAATAAATGCGGCCCTAGGCACGTTTATCATTAGTAAAAAAGGTCAATTCGCTAAAAAGTGAACCGAGTCGAATCGGTAAGAGAATTGCAACAACTAGGTCAGGGTACCCGACTTGGAGAAAAAGAGGTGATTTGGGACATTTTTTCCCGGCTGTGCTATTTTGGCCTAGATTTTGCAATTCCCTTGATAATAAACCACAATTCAACTTTTACGGGGTTTATCAGTTGGAATTGCCAGGAATTCAAACTAAATTTCAAATTTCAGCCCAAAATTGCAAAACTGTTTGGCTACTTTGGGCTTTCTAATTCAAAATTCCCTTTCACATGGCCAGTTATGTACATACCTCTTCCAAAGTGGGCAACCCAATTCAGTGCCCCTTCAGGACAGTCCATGCACATAGCCCGAGTGCACTGAATTGGGTTACCCAAGCATGGGGGGAAATTCCACGCTTACTCATCTGGTTTCTGAATGGGACACCAAAGGATAATAGACAGGGCTAATAGGTGGTGTTGTGTATGCTGTTTGTAGTTTTGCATGTTTGTAAGGATGTTTTTTGTGGTGTTCCATGTCTGTGGGGATGCATATGTGCAGGGATGCTGCTTGTGGTATTGCGTGTTTGTGGGAAAGTTGATTGTGGGGTTACATGTTTGTACGTATGCTGCTTGTGGGGTTGTGTGTGAGAGTAGGCTACCTGTGAGATTAAGTGTGTGTAGCTGGGGCTGTATGTTGCGTTGTGTGTGTGGAGAGGTCTGTTTGTGGTGTAAAGTGTAGGTGTGTAACAAGGAGGTAATGGGCGTAGAGTTTGGATAGGGGCTATTGTGTGTATGTGTAGGATAGGGAATTGTGGAGTGGTATAGGGGCTGTGGTGTAATGGGGGAAATAAGGGCTGTAGTGTAGGGAGGTATGGGATTTAGAGATGTGTTGGGCATGTTTAAAAAAAAAAAAATATATATATATATATATATAATGATAATGTTTATTCCCCTTTCGCTCTTGCTTACCTTGGACCTGGAAGGGGAAAAGTTGACCCATGGTGGTCTGGTGGGCTCAGTATCTTGTCTGCATCAGTGATGGGTACAACCTATGTGTTTAGCACATCTCTTAGGAGAGTTCTAGGTTAATAATCAGAGTGTTGCTGTGATAACTCATGTCAACGTTCTGATCCACTACAAGGATCCCTCAGACCCCATATCGGCCCACTGTGTGCCAGATGGCTGGACAATATGTCTCTGATACTGGCAGGGTGCCACCTTCTGGCTAGTGCCCAGTGGCAGCTGCCCCAATGTCCCCCCTTGCTATGACTCTGACACCTCAAAGTCCTTACAGTAAGTCATTTACACCTACACTGCAAGATACAGGTACTTTGTAATGCCCTTACCATAATAAACAGAGCTATAATGAGACAAGAAGGCATCATTATATTGTCACCATAATGGATACCAACATTCCTAGACATGATAATCGAAGCACTCCATGGTAGAGAGGTAGGCTTCTGTTGACTTGTGCAAAAGCTTATTTTTTTAATTTTTTTTTTCATGAATGACCTTCTCATTTATTATGTCATGAATTAATTACTCATGCCTGGGTGTTGGGTTTGCTGTACAGTGTTCAACAGAAAATGGAGCTGTACTTTTAATATCACACAGACAGCCACCTGATATGAAACAAGGCCAGCATTGTTTTAGAAATCTCAATAATGGTCTAGCCTTTGCAGCTGCACAAGATCAGGTCCATGGGCTTTTAAAAAATTAGAATAATTATTTCAATTTTGTTTTTAATGGAATCTATTAAAAAGGTTGATTTTTTTTCCAATATAATTTCTTGAATTAATTTTAACCTTGTTTTTCGTATAATGCAGTAAAACTTGCAATAAATTGCGGTATGTAGTGTCTATTAAACGATTTGAGGGGGCAGGGAATAGTGCCCAGCAGATCGAAGGTAAACAGTTAAACAATTAGAAAATGGTTGGCATACAACAGTATTTATGGTACTCGCAATGTTCACTTAGCAAGCTGAAGTGATTCAGATGTTTTGGATGTTTTTTTTTTATTCTGTCTATATACATTTTAGAAAATGGAAGAGAATAATGGAATAAAAGGGAATCTTTCTACTTTTTTGACAACATAATAAGGGATTATAAAACATCTGCTTTGTATGCCCCGTGGATAGAGAAATGACTCACACAGTTTGAGTGTCCTGAATCTTGGCAAACGCACAATCTGACAATGTGATCAAGGTTCAAACAAAAGCCTAATTTAACAAGAAAAAAAAAGGTATATATATTTTTTGTATTTTATTTCATTTACTACATTACAAATAAAGATAAGTAGATTAGGCCTATAGACTTATATCCTAGTGTTAGATGCAAAAGGTAAACACTTTATCTAGCTATCATTTCAGTGTATTCCATTTGGTCTAATATGACAGTTTCATTTGGTAAATCTGGTATACTGATTTCTAGTGCGCTCGGCCAGAGGAAATGTTTAATGCACACATTTAAATGTATATGTATAATGATAAAGGCAGCCAGTTGGTGCCGAAACGTTGGGGGGGTTTGGTGACTCGTGTTTCTGTCTGAGGCTTGTAAGGATTTTTGTGGTAATTTATTACTATTATTATATTGTATCTGCCTTTACTTCTGTTACTTTGTTTATATTCATTTTTTTCTTATATGTTTTCATTCTGGTACTTTTTTGTACATAATAAAATGTCAATATTTTGAGATTGTTATGGTGTGCATTCTATATCCTATATACATTTGAATATTTAAAGCACTTGAGGGAGCACTTATATGGTTTGCACCTGGCTGTTCTTATATTGTTTTGTCTCTCCATGTGCTGTTGTTTTGAGAATAATGCACACATTTACACATTAGTTTTCAAAAGAAACCACTCCCTCTAGCATGTAGGCTCACTTGAGCAGGGTCCTCAACTCCCTCTGTTCCTGTGTGTCCAACTCATCTGGTTACGTGCCTGTTAGTCTACCCATTGTACAGCGCTGTGGAATTTGTTGGCACTTTAGAAATGAAAATAATAATAATAATTAAGTTATGCCAGAAATCAATTCATAGAAAACCCAAGGGAGTCCAGGCTAGTACTCCACCCCACAGTTTGTGAATAGGGCCCCACAGTACCACATACAAATGGCCCAGGAAGTGCGTATCCTTTTGAGCTCTTTAAGAAATAAATTATGGCTCCCCCAGGACCAGATTTCCTATTTGGTAAAGTAGGCAATTGCCAACAGGTACATACCTAATGGGGGAACCATAGTCTCCTCGCTACCTGCTGATCGATGTGTTTGCTGACCAGAACATGGATCACTGAATTTAATCTAAGGGAACATGCATGGCCCCACTCCCACAGACTGAACACAGCAATCTATAGGAGGGAGAGGTCTGGGGACAGATTGCTACCCACCTTGTTCACTATACTTGTACAGTTCGGCTGAATAATTTTATCCTAATATTTAAATTTATTTTGGGACGTCTGATGCTCGTTCATATCAGTCCAGATCAGCCAAATATATAAGAGAAATGTTTGGGGAAACACTTGGACAAACCAAAAAGGGAGTACAAATCGGCCAACCAGTGTACTGCAAAATAAATAAATATAGATTTTTATTTGACTGGGTCTCCTTTTTTCCCTCTATTGGTCTCTTCTTACCATCAATCATTTTTTCCCCCATCAATCATCTCTTTTTTCCATATCAACATGTTCGGCCTTCGCACTAGTTTTTTGCTCAGTTATATGTCCGTACGGTGCTTCAGAGATATCAAATTCAGCCAATAAGCGCACATTTTAATCCATCTACTGTGCACACTGTTATGCATACACGCTGTTAGCCAAACTGTTACGAACATACACTGGCACACATATACCCTGACATATACACGCATATACACACTCTATGTGTGTTTGTACATAAACAAAATTTTATCAGATTATAGATTCTTTTTTTGTCTATTTTTAATGAAGGGGAGGTTGAGAGATGTCTGAGAATTCTGTGTTTACAGATGGTTGTGATGTCAATGTGACTATAGGGTCACGTTAGGGTCCAGGAGATACTCTGCCTCCAGGGCCCTGTTTAGAATATATTATGAGCCGTAAGGACACAGGAGATGCCCAAAGAGGTTAATTTAATTGATTAATGACTTATAAGGTCCCAGGTGACATCCACATTATTGGTGTTTTATACCAGCCAGATCCCAGCTCCGCGTCCAGAAATATTGTGATTTTAATGAAGCAAACTCAGGGGAGCACGCTTCACAGGATGGCTCCCAGAGAGGTCTACTCCTCAGCCTCATCGGAGATAGACCGACTGCCTGCAGAACCATCAGACTCCTTCATCTGGCTAACAATCAGGCACGAGTGGCCCAGCAAAGATCCCGACGCAAGAAGAAAATAGCCCTTCAACTAAAGCAGTCATTATGTTGCAGGATATCAGAGCCATATTCAAGACATAGCATTTATATTGTAATATTAGACAAGATGTAGATAGGTTGTGGAGACATATGCTTTGTTACTATATATATAATACAATGCTGTAACTGTATGCCACAATTTATTATGGATTATTGTATTTATTTTGACCCATAAAAAAACATTTAAAAAACTAGGTACTGGATTCTGGTTCATGTGCTCTCATGTTAGGTACTGAGTATTAAGAATTCCATGCTCATCATGTATAACATATTTACATTCACTTTCATTAAACAGAGGAAAGCAGCATATTGGAACTGAAAGGGTTAATTTTACCAAACATTGCTCGCCTAATGCGATCTTATACCTCTCACTAGGCATGACATTAGCCCATTCAAGGGGCTTTTGTAAAACTGCAATACTATTTAATGAATAGCAAATGATGTTGCAGTGTCTGTGGTGCCCTGCGGACCTCTGAACTGAACCCTTTACTAACTTGCGTCCCAAAGTTACGCCAGTTAGTAAAAAGCCCCCCCCCCCCCCCCCAGAAAAAGCCCGTCAGGCTCCGGCAAATCAAGCTGTTAATGAATACGTACTATGCCACGTGGCACTATAGCTCAGTGCACCTGCAGTCTATTTATTGATAAATGAACAAGTTCGTTATGCTGTTAATTAATACAGTGTTACACAGCCAAAAGATTTTCCTAAGGCTTCATGAATGACAGTGATAACAGACTTCTGCTGTAGGCAGTATCCCTGCTACACTAATAATTACACTAAAGTGAATGTAGCCCTATATTATGAAGATATTGCAGCTGCCGTGAGTTATCTCATCAATGCTTTAACAAATGTGTACAGGGCACATTGAATTAAAGACAATGCGCTCCTGTGTATTTCATGTCTGAATGCCTATTGAACATTTGCATCGGAAGCAGAGACAGGACATTGAGGAAGATCACAGTCCTGCTTTATCGTCATGTTTAATATGCTCATTTAGTTAGTCATCAATGTGCCGGAAGACTCAATGGTAAAGCGTTAGTGAGCTTGACCCATTCCCCACCGATCCTGAACATACACAGAACTGATTTCCTCTTATATGGCTTTGTATGAATCCAGCCAGTCTCTCTGCATAATGCAGAGGAACAGTAAAATATTGTGTCCTTCAAATCCCACACATTTATTAGATCCTGCATGGCACAGCACGTAGTGTAAAGAGCACCAAGAGAAGGCGTAGGCAGTATTATACAGGAACATTTGCAGACAGCAAAACTACAGAACAGATACCTGGGTTTATGTTTTCTTCTTGTTTTTAATGTTAAGTCAGCACTATTTGCAAATCTAATTCAGGGAGCTGGAAATGTAAAAAAAAAAATCTATGTGTCCAAGGGACTAAAGTGGTAGCCGATTTAGTTGTCAATCATGATAATCTACTTGTCCTGACACAAAATGTAAAATTAGAACGTTTGGAGACCCTGCTTAGACTTTGGCGTAAGCAGACTAAGTAGGGCACACTGGAGCCGCGTATTAATTGCCTAATAAGTTAATTGTGGGAGTATAGCGCTCACACGCCATGGCCCAAACACTGTCCTCTCAATAGCAGCTTGCCTGCGGAAGGGCGAAACTCCCAAATAAATTGCCTGCCCAGCACCTAGACCTTCATGTCCAGGGCATTGGACGATACAAATTTCACATCTCTGTAATGGAATGACAACAGAAAGACAGCAAAACACACAGACAGTGGATTGACAGACAGATTAATAAATAGACAGAGATTTGTAATTCAGGCATTAATTTCACAAGCTTTCCACGTGATTTAATAAAGTTAGAAACAATTTTCAAATTATTTATCTACAAAACTTCCAAAATACTTTAATGGCGACATCTGTGGATACATAATTTGGAATGTATTTGTAACAGTATTGTTCATAAAAAAACCATCCTAGTATAGTTCTTTAATTACAAAAAATATTAATTCATAGAGCAAAAATAGGGCCAAACTGCACTTTAACTTGCAGCCATCATAACAAGAAGAATTCTAAGAAACATGCCGACAATATCTGACTTCCTTATTTACATGTAATTGCTAATTAAAAGAAATAGAATGCATTGTTTTCCACACCAGTAAACAAACCAAAGCCTGGGGCTCAGTTTTGGCATTTACAAAGACGCTCTCCAAATCTGCTTGCAGATAAATTATTCTATAATCAGCCAAACAATGTAACTGGCATGAATAATGAGATGTAATGATCAAACAATTATCAAATATAATGAGTGCAGAGCTGTGCACTCCAAAACTTGATCTAACCCACCTATCTTTACTGTTAGTTCATTCTGGTTCATTGATCACCAGACTCTTAGATTTTGGAACAGTCCAATAGACATTCCTAAGGCCATCTACGCACATGGGAACAACTCACTGTGGATTGTGTTAGAGAGTTTTCGTTCCTATTAGCACTGAGATCCGATGCAAGGTCTGGGCCGTGACTGAATACTGCAGGATGTATTTCTTAGTCATTGACTTCAAAGTAGATTTGTTATCTGCCTTACCACTGCTTTATTCATTCTATCTGAATGACTCGCATGCCATTGGAATGATGTGTTTGGGGGGAAACACAAAGAGAACCCTTTATGTAGCTAGGATAGGCCCTTGACCAGAAACGTAACATTAATATTTCACGCAAAGGAGGCCAAGGATTTCTGGTTACCATTTTTCAAATTGTTATCACTTTTCCTAAGTAAGTGTGACAGGACAATGTGAAAATTTCCATGAGAAAAGATATCCGTGTTTAAAAAAAAAAAAAATACCTCAGATACCTCACAAATGATGACCTTTGATTTTGAAGACGTTATTCTGTACATGAAATTGTGAAATTTTATTATTTTTCACTACACTGAGAATGGTTGCCAATCATCAAGGGAAAAAGCAAGTGTTGGGCTAAAATAGCTAAAATGGAGAAAGAAAAACCTCTGCTATATTTGCTAGCTCTGTCTCTGGCCTAAGACTTGCAACACTTTTCTAGCTTAGTGAATACCTGGAGTGCTGGCGTGGACTTGTCCCTGGGGTCCAGTGGGTTGGGTGTCTGTCTTCATCTCAGCCGCGGCGAGGGAGCTGTGTGCTGTCTGCTCCCTCTCGCCGCAAGGGCTGTCTACAGTAGCTGGGAGCCAGAATATGACGTCATATTCCGGCTCCAGCATCAGCAAACGGCGCGCGGCGAGAGGGAGCAGACAGCACACAGCTCCCTCGCCGCGGCTGAGATGAAGGCAGGCACCCGACCGGGGGGGTTGGTGTCCTTCACCTCTTGCCCCCCCCCCCCATGATAGGGGGAACATGGGGGCCGGAAGGGGGCACTGCCTGCAGGAACAGCGTTCCTGCTCAAATAAAAGTGCAGGAACGCTGTTCCTGCAAGACTCAATACACAGGCTGCCGCGGGGATTAGGGTGTGCCCAGGCACACCCGGCACACCCCGTGCGCACGCCTATGGTGCTATAGGAAATATAGGTCACTTCATCCCAACTTACAGCGATAGCCACGTGGGCTAGGCAGAGAGGGGTAAACTGGGGAAGAAAAGAGCCTGCACTAGCCCGGCTAGCAATTCCATTGGACCCTAGGGAGGATCAGTCTCAGGTGCAGTCCTGCTGTACGTTAGAGAGCATCAGCCTCAGCCAGCAGCTCCACAGGACCCCAGGGAAGCCGCCCTCCTGAAAATAAAATGTATGCCGCCGGACCTGTGTTCTACCGGGCGCTAGTGAGCAACAATGTAAGTGTTTCCTTGCACCTAGTAAAATGGCAGGTGGCATACTTAAAATAATCTAACTTGTTAGGGCCGGCGCCCCCCCTTAAGCAGCGCCCTAGGCAGCCGCCTAGTTTACCTATAGGGAGCGCCGGCCCTGCAAATGTACATACACACTCAAACGCAAACATTACATACAAATACACCCTTGTATTAAAACACTAAAATTATATACAAGCTCCCCTTCAATCATACACTAATACTACACACAAATACACACATACATTTAACCCCTTAAGGACACATGACATGTGTGACATGTCATGATTCCATTGTATTCCAGAAGTTTGGTCCTTAAGGGGTTAAAAGCCAAGAATACATACAAAAACACCACTGCATTCAAACGCAAACACCACACACTACACACAAATACACCACAGCATTACAATGGCAACAGTACATACAAATACACCCCTGCATGCACACATATACTCTATACAAAACATGCTTACATTCAACTGCACGAACACTGCTCACAAATAAAGCCATTGAAGGATGGACAAATAATAGGTCCCCAGCTAATATATAATATATATAATGTCGTGGAGATGTACGACAGATGGAGATCTGCCTTTTGGCCACTCTTGCACTACAGGGGGGGTGGGGGGGCAAAAAACTTTCTTGCACCAGGGCCCTATCTACATTACTTCTGCCATTGGTTAAACTGCTCGAAAATTATTTAACACTGAATGAAGGGATACTGCCAGGGGACTCCAGCCAGTATTACCAATTCAGTGAGATAAAATTGTTACAGTGCCTGCAGTGGAGTTATTTGGGAGCTTAGAGTCAATCATTTTAAAGCAGCATACACCATTATTTCCAGTTAATGAGCATGTTTCAGTTGGTTAATGGATCAAATATAATTTGAACCTTTCATCCTTCTGAGGCTCAGGAGAGTTGGGGAATACTAACATCTATAAGTCATCTGACAATTTGACTATATCAAAGAGTCTTCTTTAACCCTTTAAGGACCAAACTTCTGGAATAAAAGGGAATCATGACATGTCACACATGTCATGTGTCCTTAAGGGGTTAGACCTTTCCCAAAGGTGCACAAACAGCCAGAATTTATTGTTTTGTACTGTTGTTGCACAGGTAAACTTATCCGTGTATCAGCAATTCTGACTGTCCCACCTGTGTACCAGTAGCAACAGTTACAAATCCTAGCCGTTCGTGACGAATGAGTTCGACGAACACTGACTAATGGATTAAAAATCCACATGGGAGAAAGAAAAACAAACCCCAATAAAACAGATCACTTTTATTACTATCTTTAAAAAACTCTATAATAAAATGTTCTTTTAGACATTGCACACAGTTTTAAACTTTATATTTATGTTTTTCTTGGTGATTATTACTGTCACTTCATTTCTATGGACAACAACAAAAAATAACTCATTATTTCGACACAGACGTTTCCCAGTGCGTCTCTTCATCCGCAAATTCATATTAGTCTTAAGTAAAAATAGCAACTTGAAGGATGAAATAGATTGTGAAATGGCTTATTCAGACAATGTTTATTATACAACTGATAAATCGCTGCCCTTAAGGTTACAGAGAGTAACCACGCGCTCTTTATTTTACCGTGAACAGCGGAATAAGTGGTGTTCTGCGTTTTATAATTTACAGTTTAAATGCTGCCTCTGGCTGAGGGCCAATCAGCACAAACTCCTGCTAAAAGCATCCTTCAACTAAAATGCGTAACATTACAATCATTAGACAGGAACGGGTCATTGAGAAATATGTAAGCACGTAAAATATATAGATAATGAAAATATTTTCCGTCTTGTTTTACCGTACTTTATATTTAGTCATAACAAAGCTCAAATTGGGCTATTTACTAAACTTAGAATTCAAAGTAAACTTAAAGTGAATTTCATATTTAAGGTCAGACTGAAAGCATATTAAGCTAGGTCAGCTATTTAAACCTTAAATCTGAAATTCACTTTAAATTCTAACTTTAGTGAATTACCCATGAAAGTATTTTTATCCTGTAGAAATTCACAATCCGATTGATTATCAGGTTTTAGTTATGAGTGTTAATGCACGGGGAGTGGAATTTGAATTCCAGTGTAGTCATTTCTATTCTACTTTAGAGTTTTAATACCAGTAATTTAGAAAGTTTCTGTTTGAACATATACAAAAAAAACTATTATATCTACTTTATCGTTATTGTGGTTTTTACAAATGCATAGATATGTTTATTTACTTAGTTTAGTTATTAGTAAATAGGGACATGGTATGAGAAATTAAAAATTTTGTACAATATGTCGCCAATCAAAATTTTTTAACAACTTGACTATATTGGTGTAAAGTCTGCAATACCCTCATCATTTTATTCCTTTTCACTAGATCAGTGAACAAATCCTCAGCATTTAAACACATATAGACTGTTACTTCCTTCACCACACTGCTTGTTTCAAAGAAGCACTACAACCACTTCATCTTATTGAAATGGTCATACATTCAGTGTCAAACCGCTATTATTTAGTGCGAAACAAGAGTGCCCAGCAGCTCATCCCTTTCTGTGCTGCTTCAGCTAATAAGGAAGAATCAATCTGAGCAGCAATGGGTGGCTGTGATTGGCTGAGAGTGTCAGCTAACTGCTTTCAGCCTATTACAGCCCCTGTAGCTGAAGGAATTTGTATGGCTAAAAGGAAGTGTATAATCTCTGAGTTAGCCACACCTCCAGTGTGGGCCTGGACTGGGAGCAACCAAACACCTTTAATTACCGTGAAACTGCTAAAAGAAAAATGGTTTAACTGAATGGACGGACAATACCATGGGACTCCAAGCACTATAACCAGTTCAGTGAGAAAAAACGATTATAGTGTTTAGATTGTCCCTTCAAAGAAAAAAAAAATCTATATATTCTGCTGATAGGTCCTGAAACATTTCAACTTCTAGTTGTGAAGTGGTGGCATGTCTTTTCAATTTTTGAATGTGTTACTGAACTCTTAGCAGACCACTAGCGTTCAGCAGTGACTCCCAAAGAAGATAATGCCTATTTTTGATCAATATCTAATTAGCCCAGAAGAGCTGAAAAATACATGTTTTTCTTTCACTGATAATAGAGTGGAAAGGGACACCGAGGGACAAGGTAAACTTTAGTTGCCTAAGGACAGAGAAGAATCTGGACTAGATCATTGGGGAAACGTAACTCCAACCTTTAATTAGGACAAAGTGAATATACACATGCCACCCAAAGGCAACTGTATTATATAGGGTATTATTGACAGGGACTTTAATGCTGCCATTTAATACATTTTCTGTAAGTTTTTATATTTTCTATTCAGCATGGTTTGTCATATACAAGTTGTAGTGCCTCTGGAATAAAAGTTCTAAGAAAATACACAGAAATGGTTTCAAACATTAGTTTACTTTGTCTTCTAAGTAGCAGAATATTTTTTTTTCACTTTTATATGGTGTCTGCTTATTGAATAACACTCTGGTATTCTGTTTTAGAACCAGTAGTATAAAGTACAGAATATGCGTCTTTCCTATGTTTTAAGTCAACACACGGAAATTGGCAAACTTTTTTTTGAGTTTTGCTCAACACAGCAAAATAACACTGTTGCTAGACATGCTGTGAGAAGTGGGCAAAAATAACACGTGCTGGGGACAGTGGGTTCTCTGACAAACAAGGCAATCAAAGCAAGGTTGCATATTGTTGGGGACTGAAAATGAGCAAGTGGCTATAAATTGTATGCCGTGTTTTTTCCAAGCAACTGCATAATTTGTATGAGAAATCCTTAACAGGGTTGGATAGTAAATGACTGTGTCATGTTTCACAGATATTCCTTGGTACTGGAAAACCAACGAAATCTAAATATAATTTTGTTGTGCAAAAATTGCACACTCAACTTTTGTGACCTTTTTCCACTATCCATGTGTGAGTGAAGACATTTTATGTGATCGCCTATACATGCTTCATGTTTAGGTGCAAATATCTAAGTACATCGTTGCAAAATGGTGTTTACATATTTTGCTACATAATTTGCTATAACCTTTAGCATGTGACCCCCCCCCATTGATTACATACAAGATAAAGCAGACTTGATGGTGCCTATTATCTATCAACCAACATATATTTCTAAGTCATTAATTTTACCTTTGAATGTAATGAAGACTGTGCAGCAAACCATTAATTGAAATTAATCACAAAGCAAAGAGAAAGGTTCATTAAGGTCAAGGATTAATGAACGTTTAATGTATTATATTTAACTACTGTTTATGAACCTGATTTACAAAGAGCAATTGTCCCATGTGTCATTTGAAAGTACTTTAAAACTATGGATTTTATGCAGCCTGTGTATTCGTAGCTTGCATGTTGTGTTTAGAAACATAGAAACATGGACTGTGACAGCAGATAAGAACCATTTGGCCCATCTAGTCTGCCCAATCTGTTTAATTACCTCCTACAGTTATTATTATTGGCATTTATATGGCGTCAATATTATAAAGGAGAGGAACTTAACAATAAATGAGACAATTAAAAAATTTTACAGGAACAATAGGTTGATGAGGACCCGTTTTAAAAGCTTTCAATCTACAGGTGGTGTGGTATAAAAACACAATGGGAAGGGCATTGAATGGATATTTAAGCACCAGAGTGGGAAAGTAGCAGAACCGGAGGTGAGAGTGAAGTGTGGCCCATTAATAAGGAGCAAGAGACAGGTCATAAGCTTTTCTGAGGTGGTGTTGTCACGGTGCCTGATCGGCACCTCAGTGTGACCGCACCTGATCGGTATGGTCACACTATCACAGTGACTGATCAGCACCACAGTGTGGCAGTGCCTGATTGGTACGATCACACTAAAGGAGGGAGAGGATACTCACCTCACGCCCAGAGCCTCTCCCTCCGTGCTGTTTGTGGATCTGTGGCCGGGTCCAGTGTTGAGAGGGATGCCGGCTGCTGCAAGAAGGCACTAATTAATAACGCTGCCCACAATGACATCACAAGTGAAGTGAACGTGTGCGCGGATTCCCGTTTTCGACATGCACGCACGTTCTTGGCTAATGGGACCCAAATTAGCCAATAGCAGGATTTACTGGGTTACTTAAACCCAAACCTGCAGTTGTTCAGTGCCCTGTCATGGTTTCCATCCTGTTGGTTATCCGAGAGCGCGTTCCTGCTTCTGATTATTGATTTTTGATCTTGGCTTGGCTTGACTTCTCTTATTTCTGGTATCCCTGACCCTTTGGCTTTGTTCTTTCCGTATCTGTTCCATTCTGTATTCCTGACCTCGGCTCGTGGCTGTTTATTCTATTACGTTAATTCCTGCTATTCTAATGCCCGGTAATACATTGTTACTGTTTGTATTTGTTATGTGTTTTACTTAATTCTGCGTGTTGGGCCACTGGTTCGTCCTGACAGGTGTGTTTTGAGGGACTACTTAAATGAATGAAGACTAAAGAAGCTGCCCGCGAGAAGTCCTGCAAGTGTGAGTTAGCAGTAAGGGTACGAGTAACGGACAGGAGAGAGTCACCAGCAGAGGGGAGAGACCAAGAAGGGGCATACCTATGAATTAGTGAAGAAATGTAACAAGGGTTAGAGTTTTTTAGAGCTTTATAGGTAAGGGTTAGTCTTTTTAATTGATTCCTATAGGGTACAGGAAGTCAGTATAAGGACTGACAGAGGGGCAAGGTGTGAGAGGAGCGGCAGGAAAGAAAAATCAGGCTGGCAGCAGCAGTCATTACAGACCTAGCAAGTCGCCTTACTGTGCCACGTTTGCAAGCGCGTCCTCCTTGAGGTGTATGTTTGCTGCAGCATCCAGAGGTGAGAGAAGTGCTATATGAAGAGAAAGCCAGAGGAAGACAGGAGAAGGTAAGGATGGATGAGGGTTGAGAATGGACATCAGCTGACAGTTGCTGTAGGTCAAGAGAATGCAGGTTCCTACGTTTAGGAGGGTTAGGGTGAGAATCTTGAGTGAGGGAGCTCTCAGGATCTCCTAAATATATCTGTTTGACCTCCCTGTTGTGTTAAATATAAATATACTAAAATTGTTATAGAAGGACCCATCCTCAATCCAATAAATTCTTACACACAATAGTCATTAATATATCTCACTTTGTTCTCCATTTTATCACATCTAAGGCAGAAGTACATGACTCAGTGAATGTCTAATTTCCTATTTTTCAAACTGGATGCTTTATTAAAGATATGGGATACTATTGACTAAATACTGAATTATGGCATGGTACAGTGTTATGTCGCATAACTAATGGGTCTGGTTTCAAGAGATTTTCTCCAGCCCTGTTTCTTTCTTCTCTCCCTCCTCCGGCAATTGTATATATCTTGTTAGTCTTTACTTATATATACTTTTCTTCTATTTTCTCACATTCCATTCTCTTCCTTTCATTGTACATTTTTCTTTATGTTTCTTTACCATTAAAGGGATATTCTAAGAACCATAGCCTGATGTATGCCTCAATTTTCAGATAATACATTGAATGAGATCATCAACTGATGTTCTCAGCCAATAAATGCTGCTAAAAGTTACACAACTAATAGATTAAGTGTAATTACCTTTACCATATGTCCAGTTAAAACCAAATAAAGTTTTAAACCATTCACAAAAGGATTCAACCTTTTACTGGAGGACAGTACAAGGTGGACTTTTGCAGGTAGGGTACTTAGCGTGGTCCTTTAAGTTGCTTTTTATCCCTTAAGTGGCTTCACAATCTTTTTATTTATTTTAGCTCACAGAATTATGTACAAGGAAGCCAATTGTGATGTAAAACAAAGTGATCTGGACTAAATTACTTATAGTTTAAGCTAGACAATGTTATTCCAATTATATCACCCAAGGCATAAGAAACTCTCTAAAGTTTATAGTAGATACATCGTTAACATTAATGTTGAAAAGCAGTGTTGTTCACGTCAGCAGATGAACAGCATTGGAACAGCTCACTCATCATTTGTCGACAGATCAATAGAAATGGAACAACTCACTAACAATTCACCCATTAGACACAGTGTCAAAAATCCCATCAAGGCTGGGCACCCTGAGGCATGGACTTTGCTTGTGAAAAAAACTTGACAAAGAAAGTTGCTTAGTAAAATCGACCATCTTTAAGGATTTTATAATCCAAGTTAAAGACAAAACCACACTAGGCATGATTGATCAATACTACCAGCTATCCATTATGCTGATCAGATCCTTGTTCAGTTTGTTATTAAATGTAGCAATGGGCATAAGCCACCATTTGTCACAGACTTCAACCTACCTGCAATCTCTGGCCTTTTCTCTTTTTTATAATTTAATTAAATGTTAAAACATTTGTCTGTATAGGTATCACCAAGTGGTACTTTTTCACTCAAACATAAGCCTTGAGTGCAGTGGCTGGTCACTTGATCCAGCATCTAACTCGAGAAATGTATTCAAACATTCAATCTCAGATTAACTACTTCCTACTAACTTCCTTCCTAATATACCATTCTGTTGGCAGAAACGTGGAAGACAATTTTAAATAGATGGATTAATTCAGACTCACCTGCACTTTTTCAAGTCAACTGTTTTTACTTATAAAGGATGGGTTAGATTAGAATATTTGGTGTACAAATGTTCCAGCATTTGGAAGCCTATGTTTTTCATTCATTTCTTCGCTTAAAATACTCCATGGTATATGAATTGAATACTTACCTCCTGTATCCAGCATTATGATTTTAGCTGTTACATTTATATAACTCCCAAGTGTCTCTATTTAGGAGGGACAGTCCCTATTTAGCACCCAAATCCCACTGTCCCTCTTTTCTATACTAAGTTCTGTATTGTTGGTGTGTATGAATGTATAACAGAGCTCCAAAACAATGTTACCCACAGTAATGTGTCTTGGACTGCAAAAGATGTGTCTTTAGAAATCAGTCTGTGTAAATAAGATACATTGTTTTGTTCTAAATTACATTTTAATGCCATAAGTAATTCTTAGTAAGTCACGTAATGTATTTGTCCATTTGAAATGTGTTTGTCCATTTGAAATGTTGAGAGGATGTATATTTTGTAGAATACATAAATAAGGTTCTATACTTACTTTTCTTCATATATAACTCTCAATTTGCACCATATTCTTTTTTTTAAAGAATTGCATTGGCATTTTTTCTCTTGCTACACCTAGGGTAACTGCAAGATAACCTCTGGTCACTAAAGGCGGATCTTCAGGGGGACACCTTTGCATATGGTCATGTACTAAAGACTTACCAAGGAAGAGAGGATGAACTCCTTTGGGGGCAAAGGTAAAAACCCTCAGGTAAGCCAAAAATAAAATTAATTATAGTCTTGAAATGACTGTATGTCCTATAGAGATAGGACAGGAACAAAAAGACTGGGGGAAGAGCGGTATTTTTCCAGCAAGGTAATTAGATAAGTTCTGCAAGTCTTTTCACAGTAAATACAAGCAATTTATTTCGCTAGCAAAATCCAAACATTGCTAATTTGTGTAAAAAACTATCTATACTGTTACATTTTACAATTGGTTAATCTATTTGTAATGTTAAAATAAAACTTTAAATAACATAATGAAAATGAACTCTGTGTACTCATTATACTGTAGTATCCTAGATACTGTATATGGATTTTAGAAAAATGCAGATAAGGCGTTAATGTAAAGTCTAATATATTGACCTAATATTAAAACCATTACCATATTTTTGTTGGTAGAGTGTAAACTTGTATAAGCAGGTATTCATCCCTTCTCTTTTCTTTTGAAAGTATTTTGTCAACTGTTTAAGCATCTGATTGTAACATTATGAAGTGAAGCAGAACAAAATGACGTCAGCGCTGTATTTAGCGCAAGGCAAACAAGGCATCTGCCTTGGGTGGCACTTTCCAGGGGGCGGCAAAAAACGCCCCCCAAGTGCCCTGGCAAATACTTTGTTTGCCTTGACTTATGGACGGCCCAATAGTTGGCCGACTGGCCACACTTTAGCCCCCCCAGGGCGCCCGGACAGTTCCTTTTACAGACGGACGGCGAAGGAGCGCTGATCTGGGCTCTTCCTGCTCGTCTCCCTCGTGTGACCCGCAGTGATGCCGGGAGCCGGAATGTGACATCACTCCGGCACCCATCATCACTAAGTGGCATGCAAGGGAGCTGAACAGGAGGATCAGAGCTCCCTCGCCCCCTATTTTGTGCACCCACTCCCTCCCCTTGCCTGCCCACCCTCCATCCTGCATGCCTGCCCGCCCGTACAGCGGCCAACCCAGCAGCCCCACTGGACCCCAGGTAAAAATCCACCCAACTCTCCCAAAGGTAGAGAGGCTGGGTGGATTTAAATAAAAAAAAAAGTAAATAATTATTTGTAAATAACGTGTGTGTCAGTGTGTTTCTTTGTCTCTCAATGAATGTGTGTATGTCTGTCTGTCAGTTTGTGTGTGTCTGTCTGAGTGTGTTTGTCAGTGAGTGTGTGTATGTGTCTGCCAGTGAATCTGTGCTTATATATGTGAGTGTGTCTGTCAGTGAGTTTGTTTGTCAGTGAATGTGTGTTTCTGTGAGTATGTGTTTCTGTGAGTGAGTTTGTGTGTGTCAATGTGTGTCTGTCAGTGAATGTGTGTGTATGTATATCAGTGTGTGCCTGTGAGTGTGTATGTCTGTCAATGTGTGTCTGTCAGTGAATGTGTCTGTCAGTGAGTGCGTGTGATTGTGTGTGTCTGCCAGATTGTGTCAAATCAGTGAGTGTGTGAGTATGTGTGTCTGCCAGTGAGTGTGTGTCAGTGAATCTGAGAGTGTGTGCCGGTCAGTGAGTGGGTGTGTCTGTGTGTATGCCAGTCAAAGCGTGTGTTAGTCTTTAACAGGAAGAGGTGTGGGGCAAATTTAAATTAGGGGGTGCCCAAGTTCTGTCATGCCTAGGGCAGCACAAATTCAAAATACACCACTGGCTAGCGTTATAAAACGATAATAATTATAGTAGAGTAATTTTATATTATATTAAAGTATTTACTAACTGCAGCTAACAGCTCCAAAATCTAATTCTACATACTGAGCTAATCTCACAGTAAATGTTTTGACAAAACAATATTATATAGAAAAAAAAATACAGAAAAATATTTTGGCAAGGTGCAATAAGTGATTAAACAAGGAAACCAGCTTGATCAGATTCTGTTTACACAGTTTTGGAAAAAAAATTCCTTGCATATCAGAAAACGAATTATTTATCAGTAGTAACATTTCTGTGACACCAGTGTTTCAGGGGAAAAGAGAAGACTGTTGTCCTAACAAAGGGAGACAGAGCTCCTGACAGCAGGAGGTTAATAAGCAGATGACAATTCCAGTCTCTGTGGCCTGAGAAGAAAGTCTTTAGGCAGTGTCAGGACCCCTGACCTGCCAAAATTTCTAAACAATGATGAAGGATGTCTGTGCTCAGAGGACAAAACACTGCTCATGGGAATAATCAAGTAACGCTACGAAGTATAATGACCACTAGTAACAGTGGTGAATGGTATCTAACCTAAAACATCTACTAATCCATCTCTATAGATTCTATGGCACTCACACCACACTCAGATAGTATATACATTTATATATATATAGTGCATATGCGCAGCCATTCTACACCCAAATAACTTCATATTTGTAATGTGTATTATTATTATTAACATTTATATAGCGCCAAATTATTTTTAATATTATAAAGGGTGGAATTTAACAACGAATGAGACAAACTATTACACATTTTGTTGAGTACAAATGTTGATGAGGACTTTGGTCAAACAAGCTTACAATCTAGAGGAGGTGGGCTATAAAATCACAATATGAAGGGCAACGTTGCGGATAGCAGCCAGGTGACAGAGTGTGAAAGTAGCAAAATTGGAAGGTGAGAGTGAAGTAGAGTGTGAACCAACTAATTAAGTCGAGAGCATATGAAATAGGTTTGATGAATGACAGTTACCCTGGGAGACCATGGGCTCTTCTGAAGAGATAGGGGAAAGTCTGATGGGAGTAGGTAGTTCCATTGAAATTAAAGTGCCTTTGAGAAGTCCTACAAGCTTGAGTAAGCAGTATGGATAAGAGCAATGGGCAGGACAAGGTCACCGGCAGAATGTAGTGAATAAGAAGAAGTGTATCTATGAATTAGTGAAGATATTTGGTGGAGGAGGTAGAGCTTTGTAGGTAAGAGTTAAAATTTTCAATTGAATTCTATAGCATACCAGAAGCCAATGTAACGATTGACAGAGGTGATGTGTGACAGCAGCATTCATTATGGACTATTAGGAGAGACCAATTAGGAGAGACAAACTAAAAGAGAATTACAGTAGTCAATGCGAAAAAGTACAAAAGCCTGAACAAGCTTCTTAGTGGAATATTGAGTATGAAAAGGGTGCTTGCAAAGTTTGTAAGGTAGAATTGACCTCCTGGATTTTTTCATTTAAACTATTCAATAGGTAACTTTGTTCCAAAAATTGCTTTTTCAGAATGTTTGCCTGATCATTATATTGGGCAATGTCTGAACTTTTTCTCCTCAATCTGAGAAATTGCCCTTTAGGAATATTGTCCAACCATCAGCAGAAGTGGCAGCTATCTGTATGTATATAACTGTTTACATCCACCTTTTTGAAGAATGTTAGAGTTTTAATTAATCCAACAGCCATGTTGGAAATGTATAAAACATCTTTCCCAATATGCCATGAAAAGATTTGCATAGCGGAGTGCCACCTAGTCCCCATAGCCGTGCCTTTACACTGTATATAAAAATATCCCTGGAACCAAACATAATTGTTCTGTAAGATAAAAAAAAATACCCTCTAAACAAAATTAATTTGGTCCTCAGGAAGAATAGTGGTGGTTTACAGGAAAAATCGAGTAGCCTCCCATCCCATAGAATGGTGTAGAGGCTGGAAACATTGCATGTCACTATTAAAAAATGGTTCTCCCATTTAAAACTCTTTAAAATATTTAAAAGGCTCATTGAATCTTAAATATGATGGGCATAATTTGACAATAGGTTGGAGATGGGTATCAGTATATTTAGATAAATTAGATAATATTGATCCAATCCTGGAGACGATGGGATTCCAAGCATCCTTGTGTAATTTGGGAAGAGTATATATAATGTGAATTTTGGGATTTTCCATATTTAAAAACTTATATTCAGTAGATGTTAAAATTCCTTTCAGAAGTCCATTATCTAAAAATTCTATATATTTTTTCTTTATATATTCTGATGGGTTGTGATTTAATTTATTGTAGGTAGTACAATCTCCCAGTTGTCTATTCAATAGCTTGTTTTTCTTTAAAGGTTACATTATTTCTATTTTTTTAACTAGCCTTTTTTGATTTTTTTGATATCATTAATACATGCTTCTTCGAAAGTTTGCATATTATTAGACCTCAGATGTATTGGATAAAAGGTAGAAGGGTTCTTAAGATTTGTGTGTATAAAATTGTCATCAGTACTTTCTTTGCTTTCTATCATATTAATTTCCTTCTTATTTTAAAAAAAAGATTTTGAGACATAATAGAAACATAGAAACATAGAATGTGACGCCAGATAAGAACCATTCGGCCCATCTAGTCTGCCCAATTTTCTAAATACTTTCATTAGTCCCATGTCTTATCTTATAGTTAGGATAGCCTTCCAGCTGGAAGGCTATTCCATGCACCCAATACCTTCTCAGTAAAGTAATACTTCCTGATATTATTTTTAAACCTTTGTCCCTCTAATTTAAGACTATGTCCTCTTGTTGTGGTAGTTTTTCTTATTTTAAATATAGTCTCCTCCTTTACTGTGTTGATTCCCTTTATGTATTTAAATGTTTCTATCATATCCCCCCTGTCTCGTCTTTCCTCCAAGCTATACATGTTAAGATCCTTTAACCTTTCCTGGTAAGTTTTATCCTGCAATCCATGAACCAGTTTAGTAGCCCTTCTCTGAACTCTCTCTAAGGTATCAATATCCTTCTGGAGATATGGTCTCCAGTATTGCGTACAATACTCTAAGTGAAGTCTCACCAGTGTTCTGTACAATGGCATGATCACTTCTCTCTTTCTACTGCTAATACCTCTCCCTATACAACCAAGCATTCTGCTAGCATTTCCTGCTGCTCTATTACATTGTCTGCCTACCTTTAAGTCATCTGAAATAATCACCCCTAAATCCCTTTCCTCAGATGTTGAGGTTAGGACTCTATGAAATATTCTGTAATTTACCTGAAAATCTATTAAGATCTATGTATGTTTCAAATGTATTAATATAGCAGCTAGGGGCAAATTTAAAACCTTTTTTTTTTTTTTTTTTTTAAACATTGATCTGTGTTTGATCTAAAATTCTTTCTTTTAAGTTAAAAATCTTTCTCCTCAGTATTTTTCTTCCTTCCCTTCTTCAATTTCTTTCCTCCCCTAGTTCCCCTTCTTCTAAATCTCTGTATCTCTTTGTGGATTTGGGGTTTAAATCAGGGGCAGATCCAGAACCTAATCTTGGGAGGGGCACTGGCAGATTATTTAAATAAACAATCCAGGCACAATAACCACTACAGCTCTCTGTAGTGTTTTTGGTGCCAGGACTGCCGTGGCACCTTTCCCGAGTAACTGGTCAAACCATTTAAAAAACAGTTTGACAACTTACCTGGGGTCTGCCGGGATAGGGGCAGTAGTGTGTATGTGTGTGCATGGGGGCAGAGTGTGTGTGTGAGGTTCGCAGTATGTGTGTGAGAGGGGTGCAGTGTATGTATGGAGGGGCAGTGTGTGTATTGGGGAGCAATGTGACTATTGGGAGCATTTTGTTTGTGTGTGAGGGGTGCAGTGTGTGTATGGAGGGGCAGTGTGTGTATTGGGGCGATGTGTGTATTAGGAGCATTGTGTGTATGAGGGTGGCAGTTTGTTTTTGTGTAAGGGGTGCAGTGTGTGTATGGGGGGTCAGTTTATATGAGGATTGCAGTGTGTGTGTGTGTGTGTGGGTATGGGGGTACATTGTGTATATTGATGGCAGTGTGTGTATTGGGGGCTTTGTGTGTAAGGGGGCAGTGTGTCTAAGGGGGCAGTGTGTGTATTGTGGTCAGTGTGTGTGTGGTTGAGGGGTGCAGTGTGTGTATTGGGGGCTTTGTGTGTAAGGGGGCAGTGTGTGTATTGTGGTCAGTGTGTGTGTGTGTTTGAGGGGTGCAGTGCGTGTGTGAGGGGGTGCAGTGTGTGTATTGGGGGCAGTGTGTGTATTGGGAGCAATGTGTTTGTGTGTGAGTGGCGCAGAGGCTGTGCAATGTGTTTGTGTGTGAGTGGCGGGAGGCTGTGTGTATTTGTGTGAGGGGTGCAGTGTGTGTGTATGGGGGCAGTGTGTGTATTGGGGGCTGTATGTTTAAGGGGTACAATGTGTGTATTGAGGGTACAGAAAATAAAAGGCATTGGCAGCGATATATTCAATACACATTATTTCCAAAAATGCCATAATTCACCTTTAACATGCTTTAAATATACACGACATGCAACTAACCTTCCTCCACACAACTTCCTCCACACAACTGTGCTATGGTATGTTCTGTGATTTGCGATTGTCTTGTTCCATTCATTGGAATTTACCTTCATGTAATTATTTGCTTATCATCTTTTTTCTTTGATGTAACTTCCTTTGCCGACTGCTAAAACTTTGAACTAAAACTTATAAGTAATGTTCTGCTTGCAACCTCCCACTAAAGTTAATCCCCAGAAAATGGTGTTAATGACCTGTTTGAAATTGCAGCGAGTTGCATTGTTTAACTAGTTAATGGCCCTGCTGTTTTCATCTCTCCCCACGCAGAAATGCATTAGGATATCCTGTACAATTTTACAATCCAAGTTCTACCCTTATTATTGATTTGCCCTTAATATAATTGTAGATTATACTAGCTTTAGTGTAACTATAATCTTAATTGTATTAATGACAGGAGGCGAATATTTGCTTAAGTCTCTCTTTACTTGAACTCCCCAGCAGCACATTAACATAGAGAGATAAACACCAAAGACAAAAACATCAAGTATCTATATAAGGCTCCTCCTAAGCCACCATTTCCTCTTTCATGCTGCGACAAAGTAACGTACACAACAATGACAATAACCATAAAAAGAACAATATAACGTAACAATGAACACCGCCTGGAAGTACTTTGGATAACGGATGCTCTTGATCTTTATCCTGCCAAACGGTTGATGAAACGAACTGAAGTCGAACCATTAAACTGAAACGAAATAAACAGAGTCGAAAAACACTGATTAGTGAATGAAATGTACTGAGAAAACATAAATCCCACGATCCAGTACTGATAGGATAAAAAAACCTGAGATCCATCACTAACCACCATAAATACAATATAACTGATACTTCCCCACTATCCCCAAACATCACCCCAGACTACCAGACCTAGCCCAGGAACCAAGCAATTCAACAGAAATACAATAAGTGCAATCCATCCATATAAGGGGGGGAGAAACCAAACTGTGTGGGAAATATTCGCCTCCTGTCATTAATAAAATTAAGATTATAGTTACACTAAAGCTAGTATAATCTACAATTTTATAGCATGACAGGAGGCTTCATATTTGCTGTTTTAACGCTCTGACAGCAAAGCAAAAGAAGCATGGTCCGACGGTCTAAAGTAGAATTGGCGAAAAGTCTCTTCCCGTGACCAGTCCGCCGAACGCAAAATGTCCTGAAGGGCAGCACCCGCCAAAAAAGCTCCGGAAGCTGCGGCGCCCCTAACCGAATGCGCTCCGAAGGTCGCATTCACGCCCGCCAGAGTCAAAAGCCATCTGATCCAACGAGCCAGTGTAGGGGACGAGACCGGTTTATGGGGCCTGACATACGAAATCAACAACTGCCCAGAATGAGAAGAGCGCAAAGGAGCGGTAACCGCAACATAACGAGCCAGTGCCCTGGCGAGTCCTTGAAGTAAGGGTATGATACAACCGTCGAATCCGACTTGGTACGTCTAACCACCTTGAAGGAGACCCCCTCCGGAGAAAACGAGAAAGCGTTGACATCGAAGGCCCTGACATCCGAAACACGCCTGAACGAGACCAGACACAACAAAAGAGCAAATTTTGCCGAAAGCTGGCGAAAAGAGAGGTCCTGGTTATCAGGCCAATCTTGAAGGAACGTCAAAACCGAACGTACGTCCCAGAGGGAAGAATACTTGGGCGCCGGAGGGCGCGCCAGTCTCATTCCACGCAGGAGTCTGCAGACTAGCGGATCCTGGCCGATGGGAAAACCTCGAAGCGAGACATGTGCCGCCGAGATAGCTGACCTAGCCACGTTAACCGAGCGGTATGACCGACCCAGTTCAAAGAGATGGAAAAAAAAATCAATACGCTAGATACAGGACCCGTAAAGGGATCGGTATCCCGTTCCAAACACCAGCGACACCAGGAACCCCATGCTGAAAGATAACACTTCCTCGTCCCGGGAGCCAGGAATCCCAGAGAAGGTCTCTAGCCGATTGCGATAACTCCTCGACATTCCAGGTACCCCTGAAAGAGTCCAA
Organism: Pelobates fuscus; assembly: GCF_036172605.1. Classification (NCBI taxonomy): domain Eukaryota; kingdom Metazoa; phylum Chordata; class Amphibia; order Anura; family Pelobatidae; genus Pelobates; species Pelobates fuscus. The sequence goes on along the minus strand of NC_086321.1, from coordinate 40,783,420 downwards.
GCCACCAAGAGTAGGTGGCCGTCTCCCACCAGCGGGTGAGGGTTGCCCCGGGGGTCCGAGAGGAGCAGTCGAGAGGATGGTAACAGGAGAGGGTCCTGACAGGAGAGATCCAGGAGCTCCGGAAACCAGGCCTGACTCTGCCACAGCGGGGTCAGCAACACCAAGGCCACACGTTGACGTTGAACTTGTAGTAACACCCTGGGAATCATAGCGAACGGAGGAAACGCATACGCTCCCTGCGAAGGCCATTCCTGGAGAAAAGCGTCCACCGCTGTGCACGCCGGATCCGGGAGCCAACTGAAGTATCTCTGGGTCTGGTGATTCGTCCTGGAGGCGAATAGATCCAAAATGAAAGGGCCCCTCTGGGTCTCGAGTTCGAGGAAGACGGATCGCAGGAGTTTCCAGTCGCTGGCATCCCGCCAATGTCTGGAGAACCAGTCCGCCGTCAGTTTCGACTCCCCCGGGAGATACTCCGCCTGTAGGGTGATGTTGCGCTGGAAGCAGAAGCTGTAAATCTCCTTCGTCACCTCCGACAATGCTCGACATCGAGCGCCCCCCAAGCGGTTGATGTATTGCACTGCCGAGATATTGTCCATCCGAAGGAGGACGCAGCAGTCTGACAGGTGGTTCGCCAGGCTCCGAATCGCAAACGACCCCGCAATCAATTCCAAGCAATTGATGTGGAAGTCCGATTCCTTGTCCGACCACGGCCCTCCCGTGGACCCAGTCGCGCATGTGGCACCTCAGCCCCACAGACTCGCATCTGACTCCAGCACAAGGTCCGGAGTTGGTCCGAATATCGCCTTGCCGTTCCAGGCAGACATATGCAGGAGCCACCAGCGCAGCTCGGTCTTCACGTCCGGGGACAGGGATATCATCTGGTCGTAAGAGGGTCTCCTGCGCAGAAAATGAGCCTTCAGCCGTTGCATGGCCCTGTAATGGAGTGGGCCCGGGTAAATCCCCTTTATCGAGGCCGAGAGGAGACCCACCACGCGAGCCAACGTCCGGAGGGGGATCTGGTCTTGACGTAAGATCCGCCGTATCTCCTTTTGAATGGTTGCTAGCTTCGCCAAGGGCAGTGAAGAACACACTCCTTCGCATCGACTTCGAAACCCAAGAATTCCACCGTCTGGGAAGGCTCCAACGCCGATTTCTTCAGATTGACCACGAACCCCAGATGCTCCAACAAGGATATCGAGTGAGTCTGATATCTGAGCCTGGAGGGGTCCTCGCAGAAGATCAGCAAGTCGTCCAGATATTTTATGCATCGGACACCCTCCGATCTGAATCTGGCGACCACCGGTTTTAGGAGCTTGGTGAAACACCAAGGGGCCGAGCTGAGGCCGAAGGGGAGGAATGTAAATTGGCATGGAATGCCCTTCCAACGGAAGCGAAGGAACCTGCGACAGTCCTCATCCACCGGGACGGAGAGGTAGGCGTCCTTCAGATCCAGCCTCGTGAACCAGTCTCCCGGCCGGAGGAGGTCCCGCAGAAGATGAATTCCCTCCATCTTGAAGTGGTTGTAGACCACGAAGGCGTTCAATTCTCATAAATTGATCACCGGGCGGAACTCCCCGGACTTTTTCCTCACGAGGAAGATCGAGCTGAAGAAACCCCCCGAATCCGGGGCTCGTTGAACCGCGCCTTTGGCGAACAGCGCCCGAATCTCCGTATCTATCAGGGACTGTTGTTCTCTTGCGATGACGGGGACCCTCGGGGGTCCAACCTGTGTTGGAGGGGAGTGGAAATCTATGACATATCCCCGCACAGTCTGTAGGACCCAAGCATCTGAGGATACCTCCCGCCACCTGTCCCTGCAGTTAAACAGTCTGCCCGCATGCAAAGTAGGGTGAATGAAAGTGGAAGGAGGTGTACTCACCTGCAGAAAATCTCGCCTGTCCTCTGGAGCGGTATCCGCGACCTCTATCCGACCTCTGAGCGAAGGGGGCTCTGGATTGGTAGAATGGAAAGAAGGACGGACCACGGGATCTGTGGCGGCCCGAGGACCAGCCGCGGCTGGAGACACGACCCCGCTGTCGTCCAGCCCGTCCAAAAACACGGGAGGTTTGTGGCCGAAAGACCTTCTTTATGGAAGACCAGGGAGGTAAACAGGTTGACATGTTTCTGTAGCTCCTTAATGAACGGCTCCCCGAACAGTAGACCTTTAGCCACGGGGCCCAATTCTTTGGAGCCCAGTTCCGACAGTTTGTTGTCCATACGGAACAGAGCTGTCTTCCTGCGCTCAGTGCAGAGGGCCACATTGGCATTGCCCAGCAGGCAAATGGAGCGTAATGCCCAGTCCCGCATGGTGGCTGGATCCAGGGTTGTACCCTCTGTGTAGGCCTCGTCCGCTAAGGCCAACATCCTGCATAGGGGTCCCAGCACGTCCAGCTGCTTATCTTGCACGGACCGGAGGCTCCGCTCCACCCCTTTCTTGGGGTCCCGACCCGTCCACCAAGGGGTCAAATTCCGGGGTCGTTGCCACCTTGTCCGGCAGGACGGGTCTTGGGCATTCCGGACCCAGTAGTGCACAAACTGTGCCAAGTGGTCGGGCAGCGACCATTCTGAGGACCTGGGGTGTCGGATAGATCGAGGATCAAACAGGGGTTCCCCCGTAGCATCCAGAAAAGCGTCGCCTTCCGGGGCCGCTGAGGGCGCATCATCGGTCCTTGGTGCATCTTCGTCCTCCCAGCGCCAACCGAGGTCCTCCCCACGATCCTCGTCCCAATCTCCATCTTCCTCCGAAGGGGACTGGTCTGCCCGCCACTCATCCAACACGGCCATATTAGGGGGGGTAAGGAGGCCTCCTCCCCCGCGCCCGACCTACGACGGTGCCTGGCCGGTGAGGCTGACAACCTCGAACCCTATCGCTTCGCCAGAGCCTTGCTCTTCCGGGAGCGTGGTTCAGGGCCTTCACCCTTCCAATAGCGCATTTGCGCACTTGCCTGCTCTCTATCCTGAGAGTCTGACTCAGCCGAGTCGTCTGCCAAAAGGGGGTTTCCTCTCGCACCCCTGTCAGTATGAGGTTGAGGCAGAGCCCTCGCCAGGGCTTTCTCCACAGAGGCGGCCACAGCCGCATTAATCAATGCCTGCAGGTTTTGTTCCTGTGTAGCGGGTTCCATGACGCCTGAGATACGGTACGTGACACCTAAGGAGACAGATACTAGGTATCAGTAACAGGCAGTAGGGGCAGCACCCCTAGTATGGCAGAGGCAAGTAATAATGCATGCAGGCTCAACAAACCTTGTTCCCGGAAAGGAACCGTCCGGTCAATAGCATGCGTTATATGGCACAGACAAAGCAGGCCAATCACGGGGCACTGACAAAGCAGGCCAATCACGGGGCACAGACAAAGCAGGCCAATCAAGGGGCACAGACAAAGCAGGCCAATCATAAGGGCACAGACAAAGCAGGCCAATACATGGGTACGGGCAGCACCGGCCCAGTGGTATGCAAAGCAGGAGCGTAGGTCTCTGTGGCAGGCGTGCAGGTGTATCTTGGTATGCAGTGCAAGTAGGGTAGAGATGCAGGTGCAGTGACGGCACAGTAATGTCTCATGCAGGAAACTAGCAGTGGAATGGTAATAGCCACCAATATCCCAGGGGCATGCAGTAAGGGAGCACACAGCAAAGGCATGCACAATGAGACCATGTAAAAATAACAGGCTGCAGGCAGGGGTATAGAACCCTGAACATGTCAGAGGAAGCCAGAAAAAAAGGGGCCTAGTCCCCATGCAGGGGTTACACAGAAGCATAAGACAAGCAAATCAGCCACTATCATAAGATAAACAGAACTACAGTGGTAAAAAGTGGCAAAATGCAATTACAGGGAAAACTGACAAATTAGAGCACTGTGCCCTTAAGGGGCGGCCAGAATGTGCGGCCGGGACTCGGCCGTAAAGCACCCCCGTGGTCGGCCACGCGGTCACGGGGGAGGAGGGGTGCTCAGCAACGGAGGCACCTGCGGGGAGCAAGCCCGATGCCCAGCTCCGTCCCCACACAGCTCGGGGAGCAAGTCGCTCGAGCGGGGACGGGAGCAGGGTAGGGAGGCAGAGATAGGATTCCCGCTCGGAATTGGAACCCAAGGGACACGTGGGACCGCTGGAGTCTTTCTCCGCGGTCCCGACGGTCGGCACGGAAAGCGGTCGGAAGACCGCTTCTCGGCGACCGCAATAAGAGAAACACACCGGGTAAAACCAGGAAAACACGCAGAAAAAACGGAAAGTGTGAAGGGGAAAAAATAAAAAGATAAAGCAACAGGGCAAAGGGGAAAGGAAAAGAACCCAAGCCCAGAACAGAGCACAGAAATAAATGCAGCAATATAACAAGCCCAAGGCAGAGGGCATAAATCACAAACACAAATAATAAATCCACAGCCACCCATATAACACAGGAGGCAGTGGTACTCTGACCTGTACTGTCTGCGGAGCAGCAAAGAAAGAGGGAATGGTGGCTTAGGAGGAGCCTTATATAGATACTTGATGTTTTTGTCTTTGGTGTTTAACTCTCTATGTTAATGTGCTGCTGTGGAGTTCAAGTAAAGAGAGACTTAAGCAAATATGAAGCCTCCTGTCATGCTATAAAATTTGTCCCACCTATAAAATAAATCTCTTGCTCGCTATAAATGTTTTTTATTAATTTGTATGCAAGTCATCTTTTTTACTTAGTGTTCTTAAACTTAAACATATATAAACATTTGGCCAAAACAGCCAACTTGGTCCAACTTGTTACAACAAATTATATACAGTTAGGTCCAGAAATATTTGGACATTGACACAAATTGTAGATTATGCTAGCTTTAGTGTACCTATAATCTTAATTTTATTAATGACAGGAGGCGAGTATTTGCTTAAGTCTCTCTTTACTAGAACTCCACAGCAGCACAGAAAAAACAACCAATCAGAAAAAAGTTAGATACTATAAAACTCCCCTCCCCATGCATCATTTCCTCTTTCAAGCTGCGACAAAAACAGAATAAAAGGCAGAGAACATCATGGGGAAGAAACGAAGTCCTAGACACGATGAATATAACGACGTCCACCCATGGGCGTAGGAACCCAAAAAAATCTGGGGGGGATAGCATTTTTACTCGCCGGGTATATTCTTATTCCGTAAACTAGGAGTTGTTTATCCCATTGTACAGCGCTACGGAATTTGCAGTCGCTATATAAATGATTAAATAATAACATTAAAGTGTCACTACAAGGAAGGGGTTTTACTTACCCGTATACAGCGCCGGGATCCTCCTGATTAGAACCACCCCTACCCTTCCCATGAATATTAGAACCACCCATACCCCTTCCATGCACAAAACAACCCCACCTACCCCTCCCACGCATTTTAACCCCCTACCCCTTCCATGCATATTAGTACCCCCCTAACCACTTCCATGCATATTAGTACCCCCTAACCCCTTCCATGCATATTATAACCCACCCTACCTCTTCCATTCATATTAGTACTCCCCTAACCCCTTCCAATAATTTTTCTACCTCCCCCCTGCTCCCATCCATATTAGTAGCCCCCCCTAAACCCTTCCAATTATTTTTCTACCTACCCCTCTCCCCTATCCTTACTAGTAGCCCCCCTAACCCTTTTCAATTATTTTTCTGCCATGTTAACTAACGCCAGTGCTGGAGTGCCGCCGTGTTTACATTAAAAGGCCTGCAGGGACAGGCTATAGACACCAGAACCACTACATTAAGCTGCAGTGCTTCTGGGGACTATAGTGTTTCTTTAATGTGAGGTAAATTAGAGATTAGTGCCACAAATAATATGCTAGATTTCCTACTTACAACCAGATGAGGATGATGATGGGCTCTAGCTGCAGTCTGGCTCCACTGGTCTGGTGTAGAACAGGCTCTCTGGAGGCTGTTTGTAACTGTGGTCCCAAAAATCAATGTTCTGTGAGAACGGGAATCAGCTCCATTTTTTGGGGGCCCTTTACACAGCTCAAGGTCTGGGTTCCAGGGTCCACCTTCACGTTCCACCAATGAGTTTGTTCACAGGGGGTGGAGTGTGTAGGGCAGTGGCGTACACGCGACCCATGGGGCCCCGGTGCGAAAATTTATCCGGGGCCCCCCCCCCCCCCCGCGCTTACTCAGCGCGGGCCAGGGCCGCAACACTTGGCGGCGGGCACCTGGTCGCAGGGGTTGCAGGGCTGCGACCCCTGTATGTACACCAGTGCATACAGATGCACACACACTTAAAGGACCACTACAGACACCCAGAACACATCAGCTCAATGAAGTGGTCTGGGTGCCAGGTCCCTCTAGTTTTAACCCTGCAGCTGAAAACATAGCAGTTTCAGAAAAAACTGCTATGTTTCACTGAGGGTTAATCCAGCCTCTAGTGGCTGTCTCATTGACAGCCGCTAGAGGAGCTTCTGCGATTCTCACTGTGAAAATCACAGTGAGAAGACGCTGAACGTCCATAGGAAAGCATTGAGTAATGCTTTCCTATGGGCGGTTTGCATGCGCATTCGGAGCTGAGAGATCCCCAGCGCCAAGGGTGTCCGGCGCTGGAGAAAGGTAAGTGTTTAAGACATACACACACTCATGAACAGACGCATACACACTAGCTAACAGACACACACACTCAGTGACATACACACTCACTCACTTACAAAACACACACACACAGTAACACACTCACTGACACACTAACACACACACACTCTAACACTAACAGACACACACTCTAACACTAACACACACTCACTAAAACTAACAGACACACACACTCACTAACACTAACACACACACACTCTCTAACACACACACACTCTCTAACACACACACACTCTCTAACACACACACTCTCTAACACACTAACACACACTCTCTAACACACTAACACACACTCACTAACACACACACACTCACTAACACACACACTCACTAACACTCACTAACACACTCACACACACACTCACTAACACACACACACTCACTCACTAACACACTCACACACACACTCACTAACACACACACACTCACTAACACACACTCACTAACACACTTACACACACACTCACTAACACACACTCACACACACACTCACTAACACACACACGCTCACTAACACACACACTCACTAACACACACACTCACTAACACACACACACACACTAACACACACACTCACTAACACACACACACACACTAACACTCACACACACTTTTTTTTTTAAATGTAATCCCCCCAGCCTCCCTACCTTTAGAAGTGCTGAGGGGATTCCCTGGGGTCCAGTGGTGGTGGTGCTGCTGCTGGGCGGGTTATCTGGCTGGCGGGCGCGCGAGGGAGCACTTTCCCCTGAGTGCTCCTTCTTCAGCTCCCTCGCGCGCCGCGTACTGATACCGGAGCCGGAAGATGACGTCATCTTCCGGCTCCGGTTTCAGTGCAGCGCGCGAGGGAGCTGAAGAGGGAGCACTCAGGGGAAAGTGCTCCCTCGCGCGCCCGCCAGCCCGGTGATACCACGGCCAGCCTCTGGGGGCCCTGAGGTGGCCGGCTCCTGGGCCCCCCAGGGGAAGAGGCTGGCCACAGTGGGTACATACCGGGTCGCAGGGCGGCCGGGCCCCCTGGTGGGCCGGGCCCGGTCGCAGCCGCGACCCCTGCGACCCTGGTATGTACGCCACTGGTGTAGGGGATGTCCTGATATGTGTGTAAAGAATGCATTGTGTGAATCTGTGTTTGTATGTGTAAGGGCTGCAAGGTGTGATTCTGTGTATGTACGGGATGCAGTGTGTGCGTCTGTAAGGGGTGCATTGAGTGTGTGTACGGGGTGCATTGAGTGTGTGTAAGGAATGCATTGTGTGTTTCTGTGTGTGTAAGGATTGCATGATTGTGTGTTTGTGTGTGTGTGCACGGGTGCATTGAGTGTGTGTAAGGATGAATTGTGTGTTTCTGTGTGTGTAAGGGTGGCATGATTGTGTGATTGTGTGTGTGTGTGATGAATGTCAATCTCTCTCCCTCCCTTGTCACTCTCTCTCTCCCCCTCCCTTGTCACTCTCTCTCTCCCCCTCCCTTGTCACTCTCTCTCTCCCCCTCCCTTGTCACTCTTTCTCCCCCTCTCTCCCTCCGTCCCCCCCTTGTCACTCACTTTCTCCCCCCCTCCCTCTTTCTTTCTCCCCCCCTCCCTCCCTCTTTCTTTCTCCCCCCCTCCCTCCCTCTTTCTTTCTCCCCCCTCCCTCCCTCTTTCTTTCTCCCCCCCTCTCTCCCTCTTTCTCCCCCTCCCTCCCTCTTTCTCCCCCCTCCCTCCCTCTTTCTCCCCACTCCCTCCCTCTTTCTTTCTCCCCCCCTCCTTCCCTCTTTCTTTCTCCCCCCTCCCTCCCTCTTTCTCCCCCCTCCCTCCCTCTTTCTTTCTCCCCCCCTCCCTCTTTCTTTCTCCCCCCCTTCCTCCCTCTTTCTCCCCCTCCCTCCCTCTTTCTTTCTCCCGCCCTCCCTCCGTCTTTCTTTCTTCCCCCCTCCCTCCCTCTTTCTTTCTTCCCCCCTCCCTCCCTCTTTCTTTCTCCCCCCCTCCCTCCCTCTTTCTTTCTCCCCCCCTCCCTCCCTCTTTCTTTCTCCCCCCTCCCTCCCTCCCTCTTTATTTCTCCCCCCTCTTTCTTTCTCCCCCCCTCCCTCCCTCCCTCTTTCTTTCTCCCCCCTCTTTCTTTCTCCCCCCCTCCCTCCCTCTTTCTCCCCCCCTCCCTCCCTTTTCTTTCCCCCCCTCCCTCCCTGTTTCTTCCCCCCCTCCCTGTTTCTTCCCCCCTCCCTCCCTGTTTCTTTCTCCCCCCCTCCCTCCCTGTTTCTTTCTCCCCCCCTCCCTCCCTGTTTCTTTCTCCCCCTCCCTCCCTGTTTCTTTCTCCCCCCCTCCCTCCCTGTTTCTTTCTCCCCCCCCTCCCTCCCTGTTTCTTTCTCCCCCCCTCCCTGTTTCTATCTACCCCCCCTCCCTCCCTCTTTCTCCCCCCTCCCTCCCTCTTTCTCCCCCCCTCCCTCCCTCTTTCTCCCCCCCTCCCTCCCTCTTTCTCCCCCCCCTCCCTCCCTCTTTCTCCCCCCCTCCCTCCCTCTTTCTTTCTTTCTCCCCCCCTCCCTCCCTCTTTCTTTCTCCCCCCCCTCCCTCCCTGTTTCTTTCTCCCCCCCTCCCTCCCTGTTTCTTTCTCCCCCCCTCCCTCCCTGTTTCTTTCTCCCCCTGCCTGTTTCTTTCTCCCCCCTCCGTCTCTTTATCCCCCCTCCCTCCCTGTTTCTTTATCCCCCCTCCCTCCCTGTTACTTTATCCCCCTCCCTCCCTGTTACTTTATCCCCCCTCCCTCCCTGTTTCTTTATCCCCCCTCCCTCCCTGTTTCTTTATCCCCCTCCCTGTTTCTTTATCCCCCCTCCCTCCCTCCCTGTTTCTTTATCCCCCCTCCCTCCCTGTTTCTTTATCCCCCCTCCCTCCCTCCCTGTTTCTTTATCCCCCCTCCCTCCCTCCCTGTTTCTTTATCCCCCCCCTCCCTCCCTGTTTCTTTATCCCCCCTCCCTCCCTGTTTCTTTATTCCCCTCCCTGTTTCTTTATCCCCCCTCCCTGTTTCTTTATCCCCCCTCCCTCCCTGTTTCTTTATCCCCCCTCCCTCACTCCCTCTTTCTTTCTCCCCCCTCCCTCTTTCTTTCTCCCCCCCTCCCTCTTTCTTTCTCCCCCCCCCCTCCCTCCCTCTTTCTCCCCCCTCCCTCTTTCTTTCTCCCGCCCTCCCTCCGTCTTTCTTTCTTCCCCCCTCCCTCCCTCTTTCTTTCTTCCCCCCTCCCTCCCTCTTTCTTTCTCCCCCCTCCCTCCATCTTTCTTTCTCCCCCCTCCCTCCCTCTTTCTTTCTCCCCCCTCCCTCCCTCTTTCTTTCTCCCCCCTCTTTCTTTCTCCCCCCCTCCCTCCCTCTTTCTTTCTCCCCCCTCTTTCTTTCTCCCCCCCTCCCTCCCTCTTTCTCCGCCCCTCCCTCCCTTTTCTTTCCCCCCTCCCTCCCTGTTTCTTCCCCCCCTCCCTGTTTCTTCCCCCCCTCCCTCCCTGTTTCTTCCCCCCCCTCCCTCCCTGTTTCTTTCTCCCCCCTCCCTCCCTGTTTCTTTCTCCCCCCTCCCTCCCTGTTTCTTTCTCCCCCCCTCCCTCCCTGTTTCTTTCTCCCCCCTACCTCCCTGTTTCTTTCTCCCCCCCTCCCTCCCTGTTTCTTTCTCCCCCCCCCTCCCTCCCTGTTTCTTTCTACCCCCCCTCCCTCCCTCTTTCTCCCCCCTCCCTCTTTCTCCCCCCCTCCCTCCCTCTTTCTCCCCCCCCTCCCTCTTTCTCCCCCCTCCCTCCCTCTTTCTCCCCCCCCCTCCCTCTTTCTCCCCCCCTCCCTCTTTCTCCCCCCTCCCTCCCTCTTTCTTTCTTTCTCCCCCCCTCCCTCCCTCTTTATTTCTCCCCCCCTCCCTCCCTGTTTCTTTCTCCCCCCTCCCTCCCTGTTTCTTTCTCCCCCCCTCCCTCCCTGTTTCTTTCTCCCCCTGCCTGTTTCTTTCTCCCCCCTCCGTCTCTTTATCCCCCCTCCCTCCCTGTTTCTTTATCCCCCCTCCCTCCCTGTTACTTTATCCCCCCTCCCTGTTACTTTATCCCCCCTCCCTCCCTGTTTCTTTATCCCCCCTCCCTCCCTGTTTCTTTATCCCCCCTCCCTGTTTCTTTATCCCCCTCCCTCCCTCCCTGTTTCTTTATCCCCCCTCCCTCCCTGTTTCTTTATCCCCCCCTCCCTCCCTCCCTGTTTCTTTATCCCCCCTCCCTCCCTCCCTGTTTCTTTATCCCCCCCTCCCTCCCTCCCTGTTTCTTTATGCCCCCCTCCCTCCCTGTTTCTTTATCCCCCTCCCTGTTTCTTTATCCCCCTCCCTGTTTCTTTATCCCCCCTCCCTCCCCGTTTCTTTATCCCCCCCTCCCTCCCTCCCTGTTTCTTTATCCCCTCCCTCCCTCCCTGTTTCTTTATCCCCCCCTCCCTGTTTATTTATCCCCCCTCCCTCCCTGTTTCTTTATCCCCCCTCCCTGTTTCTTTATCCCCCTCCCTCCCTGTTTCTTTATCCCCCCTGTTTCTTTATCCCCCCCTGTTTCTTTATCCCCCCTCCCTCCCTGTTTCTTTATCCCCCCTCCCTCCCTGTTTCTTTATCCCCCTCCCTGTTTCTTTATCCCCTCCCTCCCTGTTTCTTTATCCCCCCCCTCCCTCCCTGTTTCTTTATCCCCCCCCTCCCTCCCTGTTTCTTTATCCCCCCTCCCTCCCTCCCTGTTTCTTTATCCCCCCCTCCCTCCCTGTTTCTTTATCCCCCCCCACTCCCTGTTTCTTTATCCCCCCCTCCCTCCCTGTTTCTTTATCCCCCCCCCTCCCTGTTTCTTTATCACCCCCCCTCCCTGTTTCTTTATCACCCCCCCTCCCTGTTTCTTTATCCCCCCTCCCTGTTTCTTTATCCCCCCCTCCCTCCCTGTTTCTTTATCCCCCCCACTCCCTGTTTCTTTCTTCCCCCCTCCCCTACCAGTGTTGTAGCGTGGCCGAGCTGTGTACTGTCCACGGGTACAGGGAGCTTTTGTTTCCTGTATCCGGCGGACTAACAGGAAGTGCACACTCAGTGTTCACTTCCTGTTAGTCCGGCCGGGTACAGGAGACAGATTCTCACTGTACCGGCGGACTATACAGGGCTCGGCCACGCTACATTGAGGGAGTGACAGGAGGGAGCGCTGAGCGCTTACCTCCTGTCAGTCCCTCTCCTCTGGCTGCGCCCGGGCGGTGTGCCCTCATGGACGCACCAGCCCGGGCAGAGCTGCAGCCGCCTGAGGCTCTCTGCAGAGCGCTCGGGCGGCTGCAGCAAAAGGGGGGCCGGCGGAGCTGGGTGGGATTTCCCCATTACCTGTCCCCCCCGCATGATTTGCTGGGGGGGATGCGTCCCCCCCATCCCCCCCGGTTCCTACGCCCATGCGTCCACCATCCGAGAGTAACCGTCAAACTAGATAGTGTTGATGGACTGTAAGCTGAAACGAGAGAAAAACAGAATCGAACAGGTTGATTATCCAATGAAATGTACTCTGAATACACATGTAGGTACCCAAAGTATCAAACAAATATGTAGATATCCCAACCCTACTTATGAAAATAAACATAGATATAAGAACAGGCGACAGGTAGCGCACAGGTAGAGACAACAAACAAAGTTGCATACGTACCTGATTAATCCAATTTTTTAACATAAAACAAGGGTGGGAAAAGAATGGGTGGGAAATACTCGCCTCCTGTCATTAATAAAATTAAGATTATAGGTACACTAAAGCTAGCATAATCTACAATTTTATAACATGACAGGAGGCTTCGTATTTGCTGTTTTAACGCTCAGTCAACAAATCCAACGCTGTTTGTTTTGCTGGTACCTATACTCGGGGTTACCCGAGCAATCCCAAATGGACTTTCCAACTGTGATAGATGACAATGCAGCGACCGATGGGAGTGCCAGTTGATGAAGTATCCCAAAAAACAGAAAAACATCCTCTGCTGATAGATCCAATGTACATGGGGTTGCGACCTGTTACCTACCAGCTGGTCCATTGATCTGGCAAACTGAACCTATTAGCCATTTCCTTGCAGTCATAAAATTTCGAAGGTCATTTGCGGACTTAGAGCCGCGATAAGACACTGCCGCCATGTCTCAACTCTTGATGTATAAGGTTGCTCCACCGATCGTGCCAGGGTCACCTGGCAATGTGGCCTAGCAGGCAGATCTTCAATCTCAAGTAATGCGTCTAAGACCACCACCCAATCGCAATAGAACCGAGTAGGACCTGTCAATTCCTCCTGGCCTACTCGGTAAGATGTCTCCTCCGAGAATAAATATAATGCAGGCAAGAGAGTGATCAAACTAGCCGTATCCCAAGTGATTACACAGGTCACTTGGAATATTGGAATCTTCGGATGCAGTAGCTGCAAGACTCCAAACGGGACGTCCATTCAGGGATCCGAACTGAACTTGTGTGGAGGAACGGTGGTCGACTATTCTGGGAGTAGCGAATCCAAGGAATAATCAAAGTGATGGGCAGAGCCAAACCGGAGTGCAGATTCCTAACCAGATATGTCCTCGTCTAAGAGTGAAAGGTGTCTGAGTAGGAGTCGAGGAACACCAGGTACCCCCATAAAGTCTTGTAGGTCTCCATGACGGTAGTTGAAAAGTAGGTTAGTGCAAATCCAGAACCGAACGGCTCCCGTGAGGGATAAATAGAGTATAGACGGAGGACCCCCATCTCCGAACCCAGATCACCAGGTATGCCTTCCGAGGAGATGTGGTAATCCTGTCATCTCATCCCAAGATCGTAATGGCCGGAGTACTCAATACAACCGGGGCTACCGGTCTTGCCATGTGATCCATGCAAACGATTTACCTTCAGACCAGGTAAAAGGCCTTCCTTAATCGCGTTACTCGAGCAGGGCAGTGCCCATTCGCTCTATGAAGGTCTCCGTGTCTCCTGTGACCTAAATATGGGAGAAACTGTCTGCGCAGTTTTCCGCAATGGTCTGGATATCCAAAAACAGAAAGCAATCCTCTGTTTATATTGTGCAGAATATACCAAAATCTGCACTCACGTAATACCTGAGGACCATCCGTTAGCTATATCATCACAAGGAGTGTGTGCCAATAAGTGGGAGACTCCCCCCGTTATACCTCAGTGAGAATGTCTCGCGTGGGTTAGAGCGGTCTGGATCCAGTAGATCCATAACAGGAGATAGAATAGAGGGATCCAGTCTAAAATGTATATCTTGTATCACTAGGCAGTCCTCTATAACGAAATCAGTAGTACGGACGTCAGATCCAATTGAATGCAGGAGGGACGCCCCTCTATGTAGTCATCGATGTCTCGCACAGGTACAAGCCTGTTTGATGAGCAAATGGCCGGCCCCGTAGAGTGTCGAGTGTATGAGAGAGTCGAGATGATGGAGGGTCGCACCCTCCTGTGTTCCAAACTAGAGTCCCTAGAGACTCAGGGTGACCAATTGCAGGGTACACCAGATACCAATATCAGTATAAGGCTGGTGGCAATCTATGGCAAGAAACAACAATGAAAAAGAAAACTACCAACTGACCACCCGGATCCCGTGCGCGCGCGCGGGGTCCAGGACGACCGTTGGTAGCCCGAGGAAAGCTGGAGACGTTCTCCGCAATCCACAAGCGCCCGGGAGGTCGGGGGAGGTCAAGTCAGGCCTCTCGACGACCCGAGCGAAAGGAAAAAGAAGTCGCGAAAACGAAAAAATAACGTAGACAAGAGAAAGATACATAAATTCTAGATCAGATAGAAGGCAAATAGCAGGCCGGAAGGCAAGACAGGTAAGCCCCACTGAACAGAGCCAGGAGCTAACCTAACGTGGGAAATAACTACCGATACCTCGAAGGATACCGGGAGGCAGATACGGAGGTAGATGTAAAAGACAAGGAAAAACACTGCGTTCTTCTTAGGTGTCTGAGCACCGATCCTTGCCTGTGCGAAGTTTTCCCTGGAGATGTATGACCGGGGTCCTTATAAAGAACCTTGCCCTTCAGGCATGAGGTTTAGGGCCTACACCCTACCCACCATATTCAGATGGCCGTATACTGGTGTCCTCTTGGATAGTATGGCAATGGTGCCTGTCTGGGCACCTGCCTATTTCCATGTCACTGGTGGGCATCGGCATTTCCTCAGTGATATTCCCCCCAGGCCTGTGGCCTGGAAGGGGTTCGGCACCAATAGAGCAGGCCCGTCAGAAGGGCACAGGCCCAGCAGGCCAAACGAATGGGCACAGGTGTCAGGATCGGGTCAGGGATCCAACACACAGAGTACAAAGAGTAGCAGATACGTATACCGGTCCTTAGAATGGCCGGACTTAACGTAGAACTACAATAGAATGGTCAGAGACAAGCCGAGGTCGAGGGAACGAGAAGACAGGTAAGCGAGAGACAAGCCGGGTCAAGGATAACAGAAAGACAGGAGAGTAAATACCAAAGCCGGGTCAGAACCAAAAGGCAAGAGAATAACAAAGCACTGTGTGACTAGGCAGACTAGAACCACGACAGGGCAATGAGTAAATGAGAGAGCCACTGTTAAGTATGCTGGTTAGGGAGAGAAGACACGCCTCCGGCGAGTCCTGATTCGTCTCCACAGATTTGAGTGACAGGGCGTTCCGGGTTGGCGTCATGACGTCGGCCTCTGAGCCTCCTGCTATAAAAGGAAGTGGCTCCCTCGCGGCCGGCGTTTGCAAGACCGGGTGAACCGCGAGGAACCGAGGAGACATGCCGTCCGGACGGATAAACTTCTAAGTCTCTACCTCTCTCAGAGGTAGAGGCTTCAGGTACCCTGACAGTACCCCCCCTCTCAGATACGCCCACCGGGCGGAAGGAGCCGGGGCGAGATGGAAAGCGGGAGTGAAATGCCCTGCGAAGGCGAGGAGCATGAACATCCTCTTGTGGTACCCAACTCCTCTCCTCAGGACCATAACCCTTCCAGTCAACCAAATATTGTACTCTCCCCCGGGAGACACGAGAATCAATAATGGAGTTAACCTCATACTCCTCCTGACCCTCCACCTGAACAGGGCGCGGAGGGGCGATTGTGGAGGAGAATCTGTTACAGATTAGAGGTTTCAGCAATGACACGTGAAAGGAGTTCGGGATGCGTAAAGTAGCTGGGAGAGCTAGACGATACGCCACTGGGTTAATTCGAGTCAAGATCCTGTAGGGACCAATATAACGAGGAGCGAATTTCATGGAAGGAACTTTAAGGCGAATATTCCTAGTACTCAACCAAACTCTATCGCCTGGAACAAAATTCGGAGCCGCCCTTCTACGTTTGTCAGCATGTTTCTTAACCAGCATAGAATTGTGTAGAAGAATCTGTCGAGTCTGATCCCACAACTTCCTCAAATTGGCCACATGGACATCAACCGACGGCACTCCTTGGGAAGGAGAAACCGAGGGAAGAATAGATGGATGAAAGCCATAGTTCATGAAGAAGGGGCTTGAATGCGTAGAGTCACAAACGAGATTGTTGTGCGCAAACTCCGCCCAAGGAATCAAACCGACCCAATCGTCCTGGTGTTCGGAAACAAAACAACGTAAGTACTGCTCAATCTTCTGGTTGGTTCGTTCGGCAGCTCCGTTAGACTGAGGATGATAGGCGGACGAAAAATTCAATTTGATGCCTAATTGAGAACAGAATGATCTCCAAAAACGTGAAACAAATTGGGAGCCTCTATCAGAAGTGATCTCCGAAGGAATCCCATGCAAACGAAAAATCTCTTTAGCAAAGATCTCCGCCAATTCAGGAGAAGTCGGGAGTTTAGGCAAAGGTACGAAATGTGCCATCTTGGTAAACCTATCGACTACGGTGAGGATAACAGTGTGCCTTTTAGAAACAGGCAAATCCACAATAAAGTCCATTGCCACACAGGACCAAGGTTTGTCAGGAATTTCCAGAGGTTGTAGAAGGCCACAAGGAAGCGAATGCGGTAGTTTAGTTCTAGTACAGACCTCACAAACTCCGATAAAATCCTTAATATCCTTCCGTAACGAAGGCCACCAGAAATCCTTGGAGATCAAAGAATACGTCTTGCGAACACCCGGATGACCAGCCACCTTACTCTCGTGAAGACACTGTAAGAGCTCCAATTGGAGTTCAGGAGGAACGAAATGTCTGGAAGCCGGAGTCAGTCTAGGTGCCAGATGCTGCAAGCTCCTTATCTGATCAAGTAGCGGAGAATGGACTTTGAGAGTAGTGTTAGCGATAATGTTACACTTGGGTACTATAGAGGACAAAACCGGCTCAGACACGGCAGCAGGTTCATATTGGCGAGACAAGGCATCGGCTTTAGAATTCTTAGAACCTGGCCTATATGTGAGTACGTAGTTGAAGTGAGTGAGGAATATGGACCAACGAGCCTGTCTAGATGATAGTCGTTTAGCCTCTCCAATATAGGATAAGTTTTTATGATCTGTCAAAATAGTAACAGGATGCAAAGTACCCTCCAATAAATGTCTCCACTCCTTTTAGGCCATTATAACCGCTAGTAGTTCCCTGTCACCAATGTCATATCTGCTTTCAGTACCCGACAATTTTTTGGAAAAGTATCCACAAGGATGTAATGGTTTATCTACACCCAACCTTTGGGACAGGACGGCACCTATACCTGTCTCAGAAGCGTCAACTTCGAGTAGGAAAGGTAGTGTAGTATCAGGGTGAACTAAAATTGGTGCGGAAGCAAACAGCTCCTTGAGTGTCTTAAAAGCCAGAAGTGCTTCAGTAGACCAATTCTTAGTATCAGCCCCTTGTTTGGTCATATTGGTGATGGGAGCAATGATAGAGGAGTATCCCTTAATGAAACGTCTGTAGTAATTGGAGAAACCAATAAATCTCTGGATAGCCTTGAGACCCTTAGGTAAAGGCCAATCTAATATGGATTGGAGCTTCTCCGGATCCATTTCAAACCCCTCCCCAGAAATCACATAACCAAGAAAGGTAGTTTGGGATTGGTCAAAGCTGCATTTCTCTAATTTGCAGTATAAGCCATGCTGAAGAAGTTTGCGTAAAACCCTTCTGACTTGTCCGTGGTGAGTTTCAATATCCCTGGAATGTATAAGTATATCATCAAGGTATACAATCACACAGTCATCTTGAAACTCCCTAAGAACCTCATTAATAAGGTCCTGAAATACCGCCGGGGCATTGCAGAGACCAAAAGGCATTACAGTATACTCATAGTGCCCATATCGAGTATTGAATGCAGTTTTCCACTCGTCTCCGTCGTGATTTCTCACCAAATTATAAGCACCTCTAAGGTCTAACTTAGTGAAAATCTTAGAACTTTTTAATCGATCAAACAGCTCGGTGATCAAGGGAATCGGATATACATTTCTAATGGTTATCTTGTTAAGACCTCGGTAGTCAATGCAGGGTCTTAAAGAACCATCCTTCTTTTTAACAAAAAAAAATCCAGCCCCAGCAGGGGAGGAGGATCTTCTAATGAACCCCTTGTCTAGGTTTTCACGAATATACTCCTCTAGAACTAAGTTTTCATTCGTAGACAAAGGGTATACATGACCCCTGGGGGGCATAGTACCAGAAAGTAAATTAATTTTGCAATCAAAAGGCCTATGTGGTGGTAAGGTATCTTACCATTATTTAATGGTAACGTATTTCCTTTGTCAAATACTGCCTTTAAATCTTGATACAAGGACGGTACTTTGGTAGAGTCGGTAGCGTTATTAAGTGCGTTGACACTACAAAGAGGTGACACTTTCTTTAAACAATTCTCTTGACAATCCTGACCCCACGAAACTATTTCCCCTGATCTCCAATCTATAACGGGGTTATGTCTCTTAAGCCAGGAGTATCCCAGGACTATGGGAACAGAAGGAGATGAAATGAGTAGTAGGGATATTTCCTCCTTGTGTAGAATACCAGTAGTTAAGTTAAGAGGTGTGGTCTCCCGGAAAATCACAGGCTCAACTAAAGGTCTACCATCAATGGCCTCAACAGCCAAGGGTGTCCTCCTTAACTGGGATGGGATAGTGTGTTTGGTGAGAAACTCTTGGTCGATAAAACTCTCAGCAGCGCCGGAGTCTATCAATGCCATAGTCTCTAAAGTTCCCTTTTCCCAAGTTAAAGAGACCGGTAATAGGAGTCTATGTTCTTTGTAGTTATGAGTAGAGGACAAAATCGAAACACCCAAGGTCTGTCCTCTAGAGAAACTTAGGTGCGAGCGTTTCCCGGACGACTGGGACAGCTCAAACGTACATGACCTCTGGCTCCACAATACATACACAGTCCCTCCCTTCTCCTGTACTGTCTTTCCTCCTCTGACAGACGAGTAAGGCCTAACTGCATAGGTTCTGAAACCTGTGGAGTCTGGGTCTCAGAAATTTGAAATGATGGTGCTAGTCTAAAGGAAGATTTACCGGTTCTATCTCGAGTATTCTGCCTCTCCCTTAGACGTTCGTCAATACGAGAGATAAAGGAAATTAAGTCTTCCAGGTTCTCGGGAAGCTCTCTTGTCGCTACCTCATCAAGTATTACATCGGATAATCCATTTAAAAATACGTCTATATAGGCCTGTTCGTTCCACTTTACCTCTGCCGCCAAAGACCTGAACTCTAGTGCGTAATCCACAAGTGTTTGGTTGTCTTGTCTAAGGCGCAACAGTAATCTGGCTGCATTGACCCTCCTGCCAGGAGGATCAAAAGTTCTTTTAAAAGCAGCTACAAAGGCATTATAGTTATAGACTAATGGATTATCATTCTCCCACAACGGATTAGCCCATCTCAGAGCTTTCTCAATGAGTAAGGTAATAATAAATCCCACTTTTGCCCTATCAGTAGGGTAGGAACGGGGCTGTAGCTCGAAATGGATACTGATCTGGTTCAAAAACCCACGACACCTCTCAGGAGAACCAGCATAACGTACAGGTGGGGTAACTCGGGAAGAAGCACCTACAGTAGCTACCTCTAGCCCTGAACCCACAGAGGAAGCAGACGTATTACGCATCTCCTCAGGTGGATTAATAGGACGTGATAGCAGCGCTTGTAGTGCTAGAGCCATCTGATCCATCCTATGATCCATGGCGTCAAACCTAGGATCAGGAGAACCAAGCTGACAATTTGTACCTGCAGGATCCATGGCCCTGTCGTAATGTCAGGATCGGGTCAGGGATCCAACACGCAGAGTACAAAGAGTAGCAGATACGTATACCGGTCCTTAGAATGGCCGGACTTAACGTAGAACTACAATAGAATGGTCAGAGACAAGCCGAGGTCGAGGGAACGAGAAGACAGGTAAGCGAGAGACAAGCCGGGTCAAGGATAACAGAAAGACAGGAGAGTAAATACCAAAGCCGGGTCAGAACCAAAAGGCAAGAGAATAACAAAGCACTGTGTGACTAGGCAGACTAGAACCACGACAGGGCAATGAGTAAATGAGAGAGCCACTGTTAAGTATGCTGGTTAGGGAGAGAAGACACGCCTCCGGCGAGTCCTGATTCGTCTCCACAGATTTGAGTGACAGGGCGTTCCGGGTTGGCGTCATGACGTCGGCCTCTGAGCCTCCTGCTATAAAAGGAAGTGGCTCCCTCGCGGCCGGCGTTTGCAAGACCGGGTGAACCGCGAGGAACCGAGGAGACATGCCGTCCGGACGGATAAACTTCTAAGTCTCTACCTCTCTCAGAGGTAGAGGCTTCAGGTACCCTGACAACAGGATAGTCGGCCAAGCAACTAGGCACGGACATAGCAGGCCATACAGATGGGCACAGACAGAGCAGGCCGTCTTAATATGGAACAGACATAGCAGGCCGTCTTAATGGGCACAGACCTAGCAGGCCGTTCTAATGGGCACACACATAGCAGGCCGTACTTATGGGCACAGACACAGCGGGCCGTTCTTATGGGCACAGACATAGCAGGCCGTTCTTATGGGCACAGACACAGCAGGCCGTTCTTATGGGCACAGACACAGCAGGCCGTTCTTATGGGCACAGACACAGCAGGCCGTACTTATGGGCACAGACACAGCAGGCCGTTCTTATGGGCACAGACGCAGCAGACCGTTCTTATGGACACAGACATAGCAGGCCGTACTTATGGGCACAGACATAGCAGGCCGTTCTTATGGGCACAGACATAGCAGGCCGATCTTATGGGCACAGACATAGCAGGCCGATCTTATGGGCACAGACATAGCAGGCCGATCTTATGGGCACAAACATAGCAGGCCATTCTTATGGGCACAGAGATAGAAGGCCGTTCTTATGGGCACAGACATAGCAGGCCGTTCTTATGGGCACAGACATAGCAGGCCAATCCTGGGTTGTGTATTATTGTTATATTATGATAACATGTTATTCGAAATAGCGCCCTCCGATTCCGTAGCGCGTTACAATGTGTATGGAGTGAGTAATGGGGACCTCCGAGTTTCAGTAGAGGTCCCTAAAAATAGCAGATCCTCAGAGCATCCTGTGACACCAACCCATAGGCAGCGTAATGCCGTATGAATAACCTGAACCGGGACTGGCAGTCCCTAAATGCCCAGCAGGCAAATAGTGGTATTCCATCCGTATTGGGCATAAGTGGAAGTTGTTCCAGAGGCTATCATGTCCATGAATGTAAGATACACTGAGCAATACTCTCCTTAAACTGTGAATTGGTATGCTCATGTACACACAGATCTGTTGGAAATTTCTTATCATATTATAGATTACCATCATCATACCACCTGAAGGGTATTGTGACCATGGGCACTTCCAGGAGCAGGGCTAACGATAGCCAACTCAATGAATTCCCCCGGGAATCTGGTAAAAAATTATGGTATCAGCGTAGACTGGTCTCCCTTACCAGTTTGAGTCAGAGCCAGGTCTGTAAGCGAGAAATATATGCCATGGACAGAGAAATCATACCAGAGTAGTCTCATAGAGACCTCCAGCTGGACAGAAAAAATATATACTGAGAAGGAGATGAATCCTAGAGCTAACTGGCACTGTAAACACCCTGTACAGAGTCTGTGTAACTGATTTCATATATACCTGTAACTCACAATAACCTGTGATATATCCCATCAGGCACTCACAGAAACCTGTTGATATACACTGACAGTAAAACTCACAGCGATCCGTGACATACACTGTCAGCAAAACTCACATCAATCTGCGATATACACAGTCAACAGAAACACGCAGCAATCCGTGATATACACCGACAACAAACCCACAGTAAACCGTGATACACACTGTCGGTAAAACTCACAGAATCTGTCATATACACTGTCAGCAGAGCAAAACTAATATGTGATATCCACTGTCAGTAAAACTAATATGAGATATACACTGTCAGCAAAGCAAAGCTAATATGTGACCTCCACTGTCAGAAAACTAATATGTGATATACACTCAGGGCCGCCACCAGAAATTTTGGGGCCCCTAACTCAGCTCAGGGTCTGGGCCCCCTGGGGCCCGCCTCCAAATACCGCTCACTGGGTCCACACACAGACACAAACGCACACACTGATACATACTAACAGACACACATACTGAAACAGACATACACGCATACAGGCATACATACTGACACATACACACAGGCATACATAGTGACAGACAGACACACATACATACAGACACCGACATACATACATACATAAACACATTCATACATACAGACACTGACATCCATACACACATACATTCATAATGGCATACAGCATACAGACTGACATACATGCATATATACAGACATACTGACAGACATACATGCATACAGACATCCATACACACATACACACAGACCTACGTTCATAATAATATGCAGACATACATTCATACTGACATACAGACATACATATATACATATATAATGACATACAGACATACATATACACATACATAGACATACATACAGACATACACAAACATACATAGACAGACATACATACGTAGACATGCATGCATGCAGTCAGACAGACATAGACATACACACATACATGCATCCAGACATACATCCAGACAGACATACATACATACATAGACATACACACAGACATACATACATACACACATAGACATACGGACAGACATACATGCATGCAGACAGACATACATACACAGACAGACATACATACACATACATGCATCCAGACACACAGACATACATGCATACAGACATACATACATACATAGACATACATGCATACAGACATGCAGACAGACATACATACACATACATGCATCCAGACACACAGACATACACGCATACAGACAGACATAGACATACAGACAGACATGCATGCATCCAGACAGACATACATACATAGACATACATGCATACAGACATACACATACAGACAGACAGACATACATTCAGACAGACATACATACACAGACATGCATACAGACACACATACATACATACAGACATACACATACATGCATACAGACACACAGACATGCATACAGACACACACATACATGCATACAGACACAGACATGCATACAGACAGACAGACATACACAAACATGCATACAGACACACAGATAGACAGACAGACATACACATACATACACATACAAGCATACAGACATACATACAGACAGACACACATACACATACATGCATACAGACACACAGACATACATACACATACATGCATACATACAGACACAGACAGACATACACATACATGCATACAGACAGACATACATACATACACACAGACAGACACAGACATACATACATACATACATGCACACACACAGCTCATTTTCCAGCCACCCTCCTGTCTCTTACCTTTTCTTTGCAGGAGGGTGGCTGGGGATGATGGGAGTCGGCGCTGCTCCCTCTTCATTGCCGGGCTCTCCCTCTTTACGGCTGGGCGGGCAGGCGCGCTCCTCCCGCGCGGAGTGAGCTGGGAGGAAGTGAGCACGCACTTCCTCCCAGCAGCACTTGCGGCTGCTTTTTTTTTTTTTTTTTTTAAGGGGCCCGGTCAGCGCTATGGCCGTTGTATAGCGCGACCGGGCCCCTCAAGGAGGGGGCTCATCGGGTGGCCCTAAGTGTGTGGGCCACCTGATGGGCCCCACATGTGGGGCCCGGGCCGCCGGGCCCCCCAGGGCCGCCGGGCCCATGACAACTGTTATGGTTGTCATGCCCTGATGGCGGCCCTGTATACACTGTCAGTAAAACTAATGTGATATACACTGTCAGAAAACTAATATGTGATAAACACTGTCAGTAAAACTAATATGTGATCTACACTGTCAGTAGAAACTAATATGTGATATACACTGTCAGTAAAACTAATGTGATATACACTGTCAGAAAAACTAATATGTGATAAACACTGTCAGTAAAACTAATATGTGATCTACACTGTCAGTAAAAACGAATATGTGGTATACACTGTCAGAGAAAACAAGAGCAAGACAGAATATTAGCCAATAAAAACTCACAGTTTACTAAATATCTGATGTGAAAAATGCCCTAAGACACACAGTAATCTGTGAGATACACACTGTAAATATATAGTACATATGAGGAAAGGCATAGGATGCAGTACATAGCCTTCCGTTCCACTCAAAACTGAAGGCAATCCGCCGGGGAAAAAGTGGGGCAACGATAGCCGCGATCCGACCACCGTGGGCGGAGGAGAGGCCGCGGGTAGGTGCACACTCCTCCACCCAGTCGGCCACCTGCGTCTCTGTGAAGAAGTTGAGTGCGGCGGTCGGCCACGTGGTGGACGGGGCGGCCACGTGTGTGAGTGGAACGGCCGCCGGGTACTCGCGTCCGACCGCGAGCACCTCGGTTGACGGAATGGAACTAGGGGGACGGGGAAATCAGGAGGCAGCCAGAGGCTAGTCTCCTGGAACCCCTATACCGCGCAGGCAGCCCACGGAAAATGGCGGGCAAAGAGAGTGGGCAGCGAGGGGAGGGAAAGAAGACATGGCGAAACAGAGAAACCCCCAAGAACTCCCCTAAAACTACCACATGAAAGGGAAGGAATCCCTAAGAAGACGGGAAGCAAAAGCAAGGCAAGAAGAAATATATATAAGCAGACAATAACACAAAAAAATAACATAATATATAGAAGTACAGAACACATGGTACTAAATAAAAGTTACAGATAACAAATAAGTAAATATACTAAGATATCAAATATAAATCCTAATAAATCATAATACAACCCAAAGCCACCCACTATAAGCAGGAGGCAGTGGTACTCTGACCTGTACTGATGCGGAGCAGCAAAGAAAAAGGAAATTATGCATGGGGAGGGGAGTTTTATAGTATCTAACTTTTTTCTGATTGGTTGTTTTTTCTGTGCTGCTGTGGAGTTCTAGTAAAGAGAGACTTAAGCAAATACTCGCCTCCTGTCATGTTATAAAATTTTGTTATTTTGGATGTTTACCAAAATAAATTCATAATAAATGTCCATGAGCAGTTATTCAAGCAGTTATTGCCTGCAAAGGACTCTCGACAAAGTATTACAAATGAACATTTTATTTTTGATTGTGTTAATTTGTCCAATTACATTTTAGCCCCTGAAATAAGACGACTGTGTATGAAAATGGATAATTGTATTTAAATAAAAAAAATTAAGACAATTAAGGATAATTTATATTGGCAATAAACAAAACAAGCTGTCCAGGTGGAAACTGGGTATAATGTTTTCCTGGACCAATATCCTATATAAGTGCTTGTGGAGCTAAAATTACCAGATTTTACTAATTACATGACGTAAAGTCATGATTTTATTAAGGACACGGAGGCTCATATTAGGCTTTATCTCTTTCTTTATTCCTCAGCAGCAAAGAAAGGATATTGATATTTTTTAATATAGCAATAACAAAAAAACACAAATACCCCTAAGGGTTAACCATGTAACATTCCATATCTGTTAACCAATAGGATCAGTCCTTGTACTATGTCCCTTCATGTGACCTAATCTACTTCCTCTTTCTGACTGGTGCCGAAGCTGAACTCATCAACAGGAAAACTTTTCTCAAACTTGGATAATCTCCGGTAGAGGGTTCCGATGAGTCTTCCGATAAAACTAGGAGATAGCGGATGATCCTGGTTGTTCCATCACAGTGTTAAGCTGTAGGAGACAGAGAGAGATATGGTAAAATATGTTCGAATATCGTTGTCATGCATATAAGCGATATCAATTTTTAAAAACAGCATTCATATCTGAAACATTCCATTAGATTGTCAATTTACATCAATTATTCTTATATATAACTTTGAATCTGAACAGTCAACCACTCCAACCTGTTTATGAGCAATTGGGTGGGAAATTACATGTATTGCTTACCTTTCATTGGGCGGGCTAATACTCGCCTCCGTGTCCTTAATAAAATCATGACTTTACGTCATGTAATTAGTAAAATCTGGTAATTTTATTAAAGGACACGGAGGCTCATATTAGGCTAGTTTAAAGCTGTGAAATGACCATAGACGAGATATGTTCTGTTGGACAAAAGTAAAATTCCTTGAACGTCGATTCTCTGGACCAATCAGCTGTGCGGAGGAGGTCTTCCAGTCTACATCCGATGGAGAATGCTTTTGAAGCCATAGCACCTCTAGTAGAGTGTGCTCCATAAACTGATGTGTCGATGTGAGCAGCTGACATTATCCCTTTCACCCATCGTGCCAGAGTTCCTGTGGATACTGGATGATGAGGTTTCCTCACTGCCAAGAACAGGACCGTTGTTGTTGGGTTCCAGAATGACTGGGTCCGCAGTTCGTATTCCCGCAGACATGCCACCGGGCAGAGGTTAGTGTTGTGAGGAAAAGAGGGGTAGAAGACTGAAGTGATTTTCGATTTCGTACGTCTGGTAATCGTAAACAGAACACCATGTGGGGTGAAGGATCGTGCATCGATATCCAGGGCCCGCACGTCTGATACTCTCTTGCAGGAAATTAAGCACAGGAGCATCGCTAATTTTGCGGACACTTGTTTGAGTGTGAGGTCTGAGTTTGGAGGCCAGTCTTGCAACAGACGAAGGACCATATTCACATCCCATAATGCCGTGTAGCAAGTTTGTGGTGGCCTTGCAAATTTCATGCCTCGTAGGAGGCGACAAATTAATAAATGTTTCCCGGCCGGGGAGCCTTCCCAACCGTTGTGTCCTGCTGAAATCGCTGACCTGTACACGTTTATGGTGCGGTATGCCAAACCTTGTTCGTAAAGGGTAGTCAGGAAGCCCAGCACCTGATTTACAGGAGCACATATGGGATCCACGTGTTGTTCCACGCACCAACTATACCATGTGTTCCAGGCATGAGTATAGGCTCGTCTTGTCCCTGGGGCCCAAGCTCCTGCCAATAAGTCCAAAGTTGCTTGTGAAACGTTCGGCACGGACCAGGGTCCCCTGAGAGGAGCCATGTTATGAGTCTGAGATGGCCTTGCACTAGAAGTGGGTGAGAGTTCCCATCGGGGTCTGACAATAATTCCGTGCCTCCAGGGATCAATCGGGGAAGGGCGATCGACATTCCCATGAGTGAAGGGAACCATGGCTGTGCCGTCCAAAATGGCGTTATTAATACCAACGATGTTCGGGAGCGCTGTAGGTGTAGGAGAGTTCGCGCTATGAGTGAGAAAGGAGGAAAGGCGTATAGCCTGTTGTTCGGCCAATTTTGTAGGAAGGCATCCACTGCCGTGGCGTCTGGGTCCCGTCTCCAGCTGAAGAATGAGGGAAGTTGAGCATTCAGCCGGGAGGCAAAAAGATCGATGTGCATAGGTCCCCAGAGTTGGTGGAGCCTCTGGAATGTTGTGCGATTCAGTCTCCAGGCGCTGTTGTCTCTTAGGTGTCTGGAATTCCAATCCGCTACGGTGTTTGAATGACCTGGGAGGTATTCCGCCTGTACTGATATGTTGCGACTCAGGCAGAAATACCACAATTCTTTCGCTAGATTTGTGAGTGTTGCGGATCTCGTGCCACCCAGGTGGTTGATGTAGCGAACGGCTGAGATATTGTCCATGCGCAGAAGTATGGAGCAATTGGTCGTGTGTCCGAGGAGACTGCGGAGGGCAAATGACCCGGCTAGAAGTTCCAAACCGTTGATGTGGAGTTCTTTTTCTTCTGAAGACCATTTTCCACCTGTAGAGGTAGGACCACAACGAGCTCCCCATCCCAGTCTGCTCGCGTTGGATTCTATGACGAGATCCGGAGTTGTTCCGAAGATTGCCCTGCCATTCCATGCTTCCATGTGTTGAAGCCACCATGCCAGTTCCTCTTTTGCCGCGCAGTCTAGAGGTATAGAATCGGAATAGGATTGACCCAAGTGTAGGTGGGTGGTTTTGAGTTGTTGCAGGGATCTGTAATGTAGTGGTCCTGGGAAGATCGCTTGTATAGAGGCGGCTAACAGTCCAATTATCCTGGCTAGTTGTCGGAGGGTTAAGACCGGTCGTGTCAACGTCCTCCGGATTTCCTTCTTGATAAGTTTTACGTTCTTGGTAGGTAGACTGAGTGTTCCTTGAATTGCGTCTATATCGAAGCCCAGGAACTCGATCGAGTGGGAGGGTTGCAGGATCGATTTGTCCCAATTGATTAGGAAACCCAGATTTTGCAAAAGGGTTAACGCCCAGGATAGATGTTGGGTCAGGAGTTGGGCGTCCTGGGCCATGATCAGCATGTCGTCGAGGTATATGATGAGTCGTACACCTCTGCTGCGAAGGAGAGCGACCACCGGCTTCAGCAGCTTGGTGAAGCACCACGGGGCTGAAGACAGGCCGAAAGGGAGGCAGCGGAAACGCCACATAGTCTGTTCCCATCGGAATTGAAGTAGGTGGTGACATTCCTCGGCAATCGGTATCGTGAGGTATGCATCTTGGAGGTCCAATTTTACCATCCAATCTCCCAATCTTAGCAAGTCCCGTAGGCAGTGTATCCCTTCCATCTTGAAGTGATGGTATGTGACAAAGGCGTTGAGAGGCCGTAGGTTTATTACTGGTCTCGTGCCCCCACCTTTCTTGGGTACTAGGAAGATGTTGCTTAGGAACCCGGGGGCGGTAAGTGAGACTTTGTATATCGCACCTTTCTCCTCTAGTGTGCGAATCTCTTTTGACACCAGATGTTTGTCTCGTGGGGAAAAAACAATCCGATGTGGCAATGAGAGTTGGATTGGTTGTTGTGTGAATTCGATGTGATAGCCAAGAATGGTCTCTAGGACCCAGGCATCTGAGGTTAGGTTGTGCCAGGCCTCTTGAAAATGAAACAATCTGCCCCCCACCTGTGATAAGGAATGGGTGTGTAAAGAGAAGTGACTCACCATAAGGCCGACGGCCATAGGAGGATCCCCTGGTTCCACGTGGGTGCCATGACCTGCCCCTGGTCAGGAAGAACGGTGATTGTGTCCTTGGTTCGGGCGGGTGGAAACGTGTTGTGGCGGAGCCTCGATAGCCCCGGAACGGAGTCCGGGAGGGGCGGCCGGACAGACGGCCCCGCTGTCTGCCGGCCCCACCAAAAACCTTTTGCGAGAACACTCGCTTCATATTATGTTGTGCCTTATCCAGTGCCGTAAACGTGCTGATGTAATTGCCCAGGGTTTTAACAAAATCGTCACCGAATAAGAGACCTTTTGCCTGTGTGCCAGGCTCGGAGATTGCCAGGTGTACTAGCTTTGGCTCAATCTTCATTAATATGGCTTTACGCCGTTCTGTGGCCAACGCGGTGTTGGCATTTCCAATCAGGCATATGCCCCTCTGAATCCATCCTCGGATGGCCATTAAGTCTATTGGGGTCCCCCCCGTAAGGGCTGCTTCGACCATGTCGAAGATTTTAGTTATAGGCCCGAGTATGTCCAGGGTCTTGTCCTGGCAATGCTTAAGGGAGTAATCCAATCCCTTTTTGGCCCTCCATCCTGACTTACCCAGGAACTGAGCGATCTTGGGATCCACCTCGGGGGTCGCGCAGGTCATGTCTGGGACAGTGGGGCGTGGGCATTCCGCCCTCAGTTTGTTCCTTGTGGCCTTGTCGAGGGGCTTCCTCACCCTGGTCGCTATGTAAATAGCCACATGGTTTGTGGGGTACCAGTCCGCTGAGCGCGGATTGTGCAAGGTGTCAGGGTCAAAGAGGGGTTCCCCTTGGGGGTCTAACACAGCGGATTCCTCCGTCTCTTGCTCAGCGTCCAGCGCTTGTGGCGCGGCTTCGCCGCGTTCGGGGGACGAGTCATCTGAGTAGACTGGGTCGATGTTATCGGACCCATCTGATACCTCCTCTGAGTCCGAATCAGAGTCGGACGAATCAGGTAGGGCTTTTGCCCTCTTCCAACTCCGCACCGTTTTTGCCCGGCGGGGGGCTCTTTTCCGTGGGAGCACCACGTCATCAGTCTCAACAGGGCGCAACCTGTCCGTCTTACTATTTTTGGAGGCAGCACCTGGTAGATGGTGCGATTTGCAAGTCGCCTTGCGGCCGCTAGGGACCACTGGCTTGCTATCAGAGGATATAGGGGGTGTAGAGCCCGGGTGTTGGCTGGATGCCCTTATAGCGGAGGAGATAGAGTGGGACAGGGTGTCCGACATCACCCCCATGGCATTATATATGGCCTGTGTCACTGACTTATTCATCGTAGCATCCAGGAGCGCCTGGAACTCCTCTGAGTTTACGTGCTCCTGGGATGCATCCCCAAATCCCCCAGTGGCAGCAGTGTCTGTAGACTGGGCTGCTGTATTACGCTTGCTGGGCTTAGTAGAAGTGGGGGGGGTGACAGTCAGTTTATCAGCAGGGGACTGCATACTGGTCAGAATATGTCACAGTAATTTTATACAATAATTCACTAACCGCAGAACTGTCACCAACGGACAGATGCACACTGACACCACTGCAGTGGTTTATGTATTCCAAACTAATTGGCTGAACGCTGTATACAAGTATACAGGCAGCTATGGCAAGGCACAGGCTATTGAGGCACAAATTCGCTAAACGGCACAAATAATATGGTAGCTTACCGAGTGTTCCCTCAGGAATGACTCCTGGGGGCACCGGTAAGCTGCCTGACAACACCCCTAGCCAATCAGCTCGCGCCCCTCCCTGACAGAGTGGCGCGAGCGAAAAGAGCGGCAAATTTGCCAACCCCAAGATGGCCGCCGCGATGCGTGAGAGCGCACTGCGCATGCGCGGACGGTCTGAGTGGCGGTCAGAGTAATAGCCGACCGTCTGGCGGCTAGGGGATTCGTTCCGACCCGGGGACGTGAGGGGGGGCGGGAGGGGGGTGTCTC
This sequence comes from Pelobates fuscus, assembly GCF_036172605.1. Taxonomy (NCBI): domain Eukaryota; kingdom Metazoa; phylum Chordata; class Amphibia; order Anura; family Pelobatidae; genus Pelobates; species Pelobates fuscus. The sequence continues at coordinate 40,752,715 of NC_086321.1, read as the reverse complement.
GGGGTCCCGAGAGCGTCCCCCACCCGGTGGATAGTGATGGAAGGAAAAACGGGTTATAAACAACCCGAAAAGGCAGTGCAGGATATGGCTTGCCCCAAGGGAGAGGCAAGTACCCTGCACGGAGGACAGATAGAGAAACACAGAAAACACAAGTAATATACAACTACAATAAAAGGCAAAATTTAAACATTAAAAGTACAGTAAATATAACAAGTTTTCAGAGCTTAAAAATTATGTGGTACTTAGCTGAGGCAGCAGCAAAGAAAGAGGAAGTAGATTAGGTCACATGAAGGGACATAGTACAAGGACTGATCCTATTGGTTAACAGATATGGAATGTTACATGGTTAACCCTTAGGGGTATTTGTGTTTTTTTGTTATTGCTATATTAAAAAATATCAATATCCTTTCTTTGCTGCTGAGGAATAAAGAAAGAGATAAAGCCTAATATGAGCCTCCGTGTCCTTTAATAAAATTCCAAGTGTGATCACCAGTGTAATATCTTGTATGACATCACCAGTGCAGTTAAATTATGTCCATGAAGGTTCCAAGTGAATTGTTCCATGGTATCTAATGGGATTATGGGTAAATTCCACTTCTGTAATCAAGGCCACAATACTTTGTATTTTTCAAGGCATTCTGTAGTCTGTAGAATAGGATCTAGTTCATCCTAACAATAGAATAGTCATGTCATGATAAAGGGTGAAATTGTATTAAATCCAGCAGACCCACAGCCAAGCCCAGAGCTTTGATATTTAGTAAAATATTGTTTTGATTCTTAGCTCTGATGTTTTCATTAAGGATGACATATGTATTGTATGAACTTCGCCTTTTGAACATTGGGCTGAGCGTGGTTATTAACCACTTTTTTCTTTTATAAATAAATGCTAAACATATAATTACACATGTAGTAATATAGGTTGTAGAAAAACGCTCATGCCCATCATGTCGGCCCTTTACATATGTGCAGAAAAAAAGTGCGCTGTGCCTTTAAGTGCTAATTTAACAATTTTAAATCAGTCTGTACATAAATTTAATAAAAGGATAATGAATAAAGTGCAAATACAATAGGTTATATACTTAAAGTGCAAATATATTAATTCCAACGTTATATATTGAGTGAATTTGTGCTTTAGTGAAATATGACCAAAGGAACAACTTACTCCTCACAATATTGAAACAGCTGCAGGTGAAGGAGTAATTTTTAAAACGCTCCACATATAAATAAAGGGAATAAAAAGACAATATAGTGTAAATCCATATGATGAATATAAATCAAAATAACAGATAGATTGGCTACTCACAATGGTAGAGCAGAAGAAAGTCTGCTCTAGCTTATGATGCTTTGAAATCCTTTCTGTAGGATTCTGTAGAAGTCGGATGGTGTGCTTTAAAACAAGCAGGACGGCACCAAAATCAAAAAAAGCCCTTTATTGGTTCAAAACAATATAAAATTAATCACCCCTCTCCCTGGAAAGCTTCGATAGATCTCCACACACTTTGGACTCGCGGCATGCACTTGCGGTCTTTCCGGTGTTAGAATGCTTCCGGGAATGGGAGGTGCTAGTGGCACGTACTGACGTCGTGCATCCAAAAAACGTGATGACGCGTTTCGCCTTGGCGGCTTCCTCAGATCACGTCTGACATATCCCTTTTGCTTTTTTTGATCCCAAAAAAAGACAAGAAAAAAAAAAACTATTGTCCAATTTTTTGAAGTTATAGGAGAAAAAAAAAACAGAGCTCCAAACCCTACTGATTTTGGCAACTAAAATTACTCCTTGGCATTAGCAAATAAATTCTGAGTTCATAAAATTTCTATTTTTAATAATGCTTCAATTAAAGGAACACTATAGTCACCCACACCACTTCATCTCATTGAAGTGGTCTGGGTGCAGTGTCCCTGCCCCCTTAACCCTGCAATGTAAAACATTGCAGTTTTTATTAGAAACATTAACGTTTACACTGCACGGTTAACTCCTCCTCTAGTGGCTGCCATACTGACCGACTAAAATTAAAAAGAAAACTAGGTCATGTGACACGGAAGCCCGTAGGAAAGGATTTGATTCAATGCATTTTTATAGGAAAGAGCAAATGTGCTCAGGGCGCTCACTATGAACGCGCATTAGGTCCTTAATGCTTGTGCATTAGATTGGACCCTACCAGAGGAGGTCCTGCCTCTTTTATGATGTCAAAATAGAACAAATGGATATAAATATCAGGGAAAACGCTGTCTGGACCTATAAAAATTAATAAGACATAGTGAAGACTGTTACATATATAAAATAACAGACACTTTCTTGAGTGCACTCACAAGATGCAGGAAGGGAAATCGCTCTGAAATAGCCACCACCTACTCCTGTAGGGGGGTCACACTGAGGATATGCTGGATCTTGTAGATATTAAAATCCGGAACCAAAAGTAGAGCAGGAACAAAGTATGGTAGAAAAGGTATTTATTCATAAATACAATAAAAGGCACTGGTCCAACGCGTTTCGTTCAAACAGAACTTCTTCAGGGACCTTTCAAGTTAAAATTAATAATACATATACCATACATACAAATTCCCGCTGTACCCTCCCTTATCCCACAGTCCCAATATATAAGGCAGCTACTAATCCCATTGGTGGTGTGGTGGGTGTGTTCGAACTTGGTTCCGGATTCCTCAATCACTTGCCGACTCACAGCTGATCGTCAACTTCTTTTCCCGCTTCTCGGGTTTCAGAAGTGTCGCCGGAAGTGACGTCTGCGTTCCAAAATACCACTTCCGTGCGTTCCATCTCTGATTTCGCATCCGCGTGAAGTGTGGTCCTCGTGAGTCTCTGTAGTTATGTATACACATGCGTGGTCGGCAAAAAGCCGAACTTAGAAAAAATTATGGTCAGTGACTGCTAATAACATAGCCCATTGGAAAAAAGAAAAGAGTGTATCAATATCAAATCGTAAAACTTTATCAAGTGCAGTTATTGCTTCAATTTTAGTTCATATAATGTCTATTTTTAATCGATTTATACCCTTTAATCCAATACATAAATATTTGAACATATTAAAAAATTATACATGTATAAAAAATGCACTCTGAATAATCAGTTTTGCGTGAAAGAAAAATTATAAATAAAACTGATAATAATTCCCATAAGATTAAACGAAAATACTCCATATATCTCAGACAGATAATTATAATATTACAAATATCTAATCATCAAGAAAACAAATCAAGTCAATGTCCACATTTAACCCCTTCGGCTCCAGTGTCTGTAAACAGTGTATCCAATAAGTTTCTTTCTGTCGAAGTCGTTTTAACCTATCCCCTCCTCTCCAATGGGGGGGGATATATTCAATGCCCTTACACACAAAATCTTTAAAATTAAATGCAGGACATGACTGACAGTGTAATGGAACCGAGTGGGTTGTGAGACGTTTTTTAATATTATTCAAATGTTCCATGAATCTGACTTTCAGTAATCTCTTGGTGCGTCCCACATATTGCCTGCCGCACGGACACTGCAGTAAATATACTACAAAATCCGTGCGGCAGCCAATCAGCGACCTAATGGGAAATGAAATCCCTGTGGTGGTACTTTGAAAAGAGTCAGAATCTAATAGAGAGGCTGTACTACATGCCACACATCCTCTACAGCCTCTAAAACCCTTAATGCTATTACTAGGGATAGATTTATTAATGGGTTTGATATAGCTTGGTGCTAACATATTCTTCAAATTTTTGTTCTTCCTATAAATCATTTGTGGATTATTCGGCAATAATTGTCCCATAACAGGGTCACTTTGTAAGATAGACCAATGTTTTTTAAACACTTTCTTAATCTCATTATGTTGGGTATTGAATCTTGTCTTGAATGCAAAATTAAATTTGGATGTTGAATTATTCTTAGATTTATCCGTGTCTTTAAGTAACTCATCCCTCTCTCCAACACCAATAATTCTCATCTCTTTCTCTATACTATTTTTGTTGTAGCCACGTCTCATTAATTTTTGTTTAATATATCCTGCCTGTGTTTGAAATTCTTGAGGTTTAGAACAATTGCGTTTGACTCTAATTAGTTGACTTTTAGTTATTCCTCTCAGCCAGGGCTGGTGATGGCAGCTGGTCTTATGTACGTAGCTGTTACCATCTGTTGGTTTAAAATAGCACCTAGTATGAATTTTGTCTTGTTGACTAAACAGGACCAAGTCTAGGAAATTAATGGATTCCTTCTCCCATGTTGAAGTGAATTTCAGGTTTAAGTTGTTATCATTTAAATGCGTAGAAAAACAATCAAAAGAAATCTTATCTCCCTTCCAAATGATAATAACATCGTCGATGTATCGCCGCCAGAGCACCAGGGATGCCCCCCAGCCATGACCAGCCCACACGCAGTGATCTTCCCACTTCCTCATGAATGTGTTGGCATAGCTGGGGGCAAACCTGGTGCCCATGGCGGTACCTCTAATCTGTAAATAAAAAGAACCCTCAAAGAAAAAATAATTTTGTTCCAAAATAAATTGAACTCCTCTAATTATAAATTCTTTAAGGTTGTCCGAAACAGTCTCATCTCTATCCATGTAATGACGAATAGCCTCAATTCCCTGATTGTGGTCTATAACAGTGTAAAGGGACGTTACGTCCAGGGTGGCCCAACTATACTCTTCTCGCCATTGAATATTTGCCAGTTCCTGTAAGAGAGACTTAGTGTCTCTTACATAAGACATAGCTTCTTGTGCGTATTTCTGTAAATATGAATCTATAAACGCCGAGAGGTTGGCCGTTATAGAATTGATCCCACTGATTATAGGGCGGCCCGGAGGAAAAAATAAATTTTTATGGATTTTGGGCAAAAAATAAAAAATGGGAATCATAGGATTTTTTTCCAAAAGAAAATCAAAATTCTTTTGGGAGATGACTTGATCAGTCAAGGCTTTAGTCAATATAATTTCGAGAATCTTATTAAACTGTTTCGTTGGATCATTCTTAAGTTTTCGGTATGTTACTTGATCATTTAAGATGTTTGCAGATTCTTGTAAATAATACGACCTGCTCATAACTACTATGGCCCCTCCTTTGTCGGCCTCCTTAAAAACGATATCTACTCTTTTCATCATAGTTTTGAGGCAAGCCCTTTCTTGGTATGTTAAATTATCTCTTTGTTTCTTTCTCTTATTGATGGTTTTAAGATCTTTCTCTACCATAGTTTCAAAAGTTTCTAAGTGTGATCCCTTATTAAACACAGGATAGAAATGGGACTTCCTTTTAAAGTGGTCATATTTTATTGGTGTACCGTCAATCCCCACATGGGGGGTGCTGGGATGTTTCAAGAAATGTCTCTTAACCGTGAGTTCTCTCACAAATTTTTTAAAATCTATATACAACTCAAAATCGTTAATCCCTTCATTTGGGGCAAATTTAATGCCTTTCTCCAAGACTTGTATCTCTAGATCAGATAGGGGGAACCCTGACAGGTTAATTATTCCCTTATTTGTTTCATTAGATGGTAAGGATCTTAGTCCTCGACTTGGTGTATTTCTTCGTTGGTTCTCATTCTTTTGACGGGGGACTCTGTTTGTAATGGTGCAAACCGATTGGGATGTTCCCAATTGGCTTGCTTTGGGAAAAAATAATTTCTTATTGTTTTCTCCCGGGGTGGTAAACCCCCTTCTAAAAAATTCTCCCGCTAAGTTAAGTTTATTTATTTATTTTGTATTTGCACAGTCTATTTGAGTGTGTATTTTGTGTTGTTCTTTTATGATGTCACCTGGGGAGGAGAGGTAAGAATCAGCACTAAGGGAGCCTCTGCACTGGAACAAGGTAAGTAAAGACCTTTCAATGCCGAACAAGAGGGACATAATAGTACTATGTACAGGAACACTGTAAGGTTAAGAATACAGGTTTGTAGCTGTAACATTGTTATAGTGTTCTGTTAATGCCCCTTTGATGAAAACATATTCAATTTCATTTTTAAAGGAACTGAATATTAACATGCAGAATCTCTTTAAGAAGTGATCTGACTATAAAAAAATCCAATAAAAAAAATTCTGCTGCTCTCTTTGTACAGTCATGTTCGTATTAATTCTATTTTAACTGTATATTACCGGAAATTACAGGATTAATTTGTCCTCAGACATATTTTTCTAGTGTTAAAAATAATCAAAATTTCAATCTCTTATTTATTAAAAGAAAATTTGCTTTTATTTTTTACAATGTTATACCCACGTTCAGTTAGCTAAGAGTGGTATTGGGCCCTACCTAGCCCAGTTGGCATTCAGATCGTTGAACTAGGCATCATCTACTCCAGTTAATATTTAGCTAGGAGGGTTGGTGACAACCAATATACACTAAGTTTAAATTATCTAGTTTAATGTTGTTAACCGTCAGGGGTTCTGAATTCTTCTGGGTTTTAGTAGATTAAATTACCATCATGTTAAAATGGTGTAGGTTACAGTTAGGAAAACTGCGAGACTAACAAACAATGGGATCTTTACCTGAACATAGAAACTGATGGAGTAGAAATGGAATTAAGACCACCCAGAGACAAAGAGAAAAGATAACTTAATGCCAACCACCCAACAAAGTGCCACTGAAATGAATCTAGATGTGTTGGAGTAACTGGGTTTAATCCAAACAATGAAACAATTCACAGTGGAACGTATGGGAATGCAGAAAACTAGAGACCGGTGGAATGCATGCTAAATAAAGACAAAAATATATACACTGCTCAAAAAAATAAAGGGAACACAAAAATAACACATCCTAGATCTGAATGAATTAAATATTCTTCTGAAATATTTTGTTATTTACATAGTTGAATGTGCTGACAACAAAATCACACAAAATGTTAAAAATCGAAATCAAATTTTTCAACCCATGGAGGTCTGGATTTGGAGTCACACTCAAAATTAAATTGGAAAAACACACTACAGGCTGATCTAACTTTGATGTATTGTCCTTAAAACAAGTCAAAATGAGGCTCAGTAGTGTGTGTGGCCATGGGCGTAGGAACCCCAAAAAATCTGGGGGGGATAGCATTTTTACTCGCCGGGTATATTCTTATTCCGTAAACTAGGAGTTGTTTATCCCATTGTACAGCGCTACGGAATTTGCAGTCGCTATATAAATGATTAAATAATAACATTAAAGGGTCACTACAAGGAAGGGGTTTTACTTACCCGTATACAGCGCCGGGATCCTCCTGATTAGAACCACCCCTACCCTTCCCATGAATATTAGAACCACCCATACCCCTTCCATGCACAAAACAACCCCACCTACCCCTCCCACGCATTTTAACCCCCTACCCCTTCCATGCATATTAGTACCCCCCTAACCACTTCCATGCATATTAGTACCCCCTAACCCCTTCCATGCATATTATAACCCACCCTACCTCTTCCATTCATATTAGTACTCCCCTAACCCCTTCCAATAATTTTTCTACCTCCCCCCTCCTCCCATCCATATTAGTAGCCCCCCCCTAAACCCTTCCAATTATTTTTCTACCTACCCCTCTCCCCTATCCTTACTAGTAGCCCCCCTAACCCTTTTCAATTATTTTTCTGCCATGTTAACTAACGCCAGTGCTGGAGTGCCGCCGTGTTTACATTAAAAGGCCTGCAGGGACAGGCTATAGACACCAGAACCACTACATTAAGCTGCAGTGCTTCTGGGGACTATAGTGTTTCTTTAATGTGAGGTAAATTAGAGATTAGTGCCACAAATAATATGCTAGATTTCCTACTTACAACCAGATGAGGATGATGATGGGCTCTAGCTGCAGTCTGGCTCCACTGGTCTGGTGTAGAACAGGCTCTCTGGAGGCTGTTTGTAACTGTGGTCCCAAAAATCAATGTTCTGTGAGAACGGGAATCAGCTCCATTTTTTGGGGGCCCTTTACACAGCTCAAGGTCTGGGTTCCAGGGTCCACCTTCACGTTCCACCAATGAGTTTGTTCACAGGGGGTGGAGTGTGTAGGGGATGTCCTGATATGTGTGTAAAGAATGCATTGTGTGAATCTGTGTTTGTATGTGTAAGGGCTGCAAGGTGTGATTCTGTGTATGTACGGGATGCAGTGTGTGCGTCTGTAAGGGGTGCATTGAGTGTGTGTACGGGGTGCATTGAGTGTGTGTAAGGAATGCATTGTGTGTTTCTGTGTGTGTAAGGGTGGCATGATTGTGTGATTGTGTGTGTGTGTGATGAATGTCAATCTCTCTCCCTCCCTTGTCACTCTCTCTCTCCCCCTCCCTTGTCACTCTCTCTCTCCCCCTCCCTTGTCACTCTCTCTCTCCCCCTCCCTTGTCACTCTTTCTCCCCCTCTCTCCCTCCGTCCCCCCCTTGTCACTCACTTTCTCCCCCCCTCCCTCTTTCTTTCTCCCCCCCCCTCCCTCCCTCTTTCTTTCTCCCCCCCTCCCTCCCTCTTTCTCCCCCCTCCCTCCCTCTTTCTCCCCCCATCCTCCCTCTTTCTCCCCCCTCCCTCCCTCTTTCTTTCTCCCCCCCTCCCTCCCTCTTTCTTTCTCCCCCCCTCCCTCCCTCTTTCTCCCTCCTCCCTCCCTCTTTCTTTCTCCCCCTCCCTCTTTCTTTCTCCCCCCCTCCCTCCCTCTTTCTTTCTCCCCCCTCTTTCTTTCTCCCCTCCTCCCTCCCTCTTTCTTTCTCCCCCCTCTTTCTTTCTCCCCCCCCTCCCTCCCTCTTTCTCCCCCCCTCCCTCCCCTTTCTTTCCCCCCTCCCTCCCTGTTTCTTCCCCCCCTCCCTGTTTCTCCCCCCCCTCCCTCCCTGTTTCTTCCCCCCTCCCTCCCTGTTTCTTTCTCCCCCCCTCCCTCCCTGTTTCTTTCTCCCCCCCTCCCTCCCTGTTTCTTTCTCCCCCCCTCCCTCCCTGTTTCTTTCTCCCCCCTCCCTCCCTGTTTCTTTCTCCCCCCTCCCTCCCTGTTTCTTTCTCCCCCCTCCCTCCCTGTTTCTTTCTCCCCCCTCCCTCCCTGTTTCTTTCTACCCCCCCTCCCTCCCTCTTTCTCCCCCCCCCCCTCCCTCCCTCTTTCTCCCCCCCCTCCCTCCCTCTTTCTCCCCCCCTCCCTCCCTCTTTCTCCCCCCTCCCTCCCTCTTTCTCCCCCCACCTTCCTCCCTCTTTCTCCCCCCCCTCCCTCTTTCTCCCCCCCTCCCTCTTTCTTTCTCCCCCCCTCCCTCCCTCTTTCTTTCTCCCCCCCTCCCTCCCTGTTTCTTTCTCCCCCCCCTCCCTGTTTCTTTCTCCCCCCCTCCCTCCCTGTTTCTTTCTCCCCCCTGCCTGTTTCTTTCTCCCCCCTCCGTCTCTTTATCCCCCCTCCCTCCCTGTTTCTTTATCCCCCCTCCCTCCCTGTTACTTTATCCCCCCTCCCTCCCTGTTACTTTATCCCCCCTCCCTCCCTGTTTCTTTATCCCCCTCCCTCCGTTTCTTTATCCCCCCTCCCTGTTTCTTTATCCCCCCTCCCTCCCTCCCTGTTTCTTTATCCCCCCCTCCCTCCATGTTTCTTTATCCCCCCCCTCCCTCCCTCCCTGTTTCTTTATCCCCCCTCCCTCCCTCCCTGTTTCTTTATCCCCCCCTCCCTCCCTCCCTGTTTCTTTATCCCCCCTCCCTCCCTGTTTCTTTATCCCCCTCCCTGTTTCTTTATCCCCCCTCCCTGTTTCTTTATCCCCCCTCCCTCCCTGTTTCTTTATCCCCCCTCCCTCCCTCCCTGTTTCTTTATCCCCCATCCCTCCCTCCCTGTTTCTTTATCCCCCCCTCCCTGTTTCTTTATCCCCCCTCCCTCCCTGTTTCTTTATCCCCCCTCCCTCCCTGTTTCTTTATCCCCCTCCCTCCCTGTTTCTTTATCCCCCCTCCCTCCCTGTTTCTTTATCCCCCCTCCCTCCCTGTTTCTTTATCCCCCCTCCCTGTTTCTTTATCCCCCCCCTGTTTCTTTATCCCCCCTCCCTCCCTGTTTCTTTATCCCCCCTCCCTCCCTGTTTCTTTATCCCCCCTCCCTGTTTCTTTATCCCCCCCTCCCTGTTTCTTTACCCCCTCCCTGTTTCTTTATCCCCCCTCCCTCCCTGTTTCTTTATCCCCCCTCCCTGTTTCTTTATCCCCCCTCCCTCCCTCCCTGTTTCTTTATCCCCCCCTCCCTGTTTCTTTATCCCCCCCCCACTCCCTGTTTCTTTATCCCCCCCTCCCTCCCTGTTTCTTTATCCCCCCCTCCCTCCCTGTTTCTTTATCCCCCCTCCCTCCCTGTTTCTTTATCCCCCTCCCTGTTTCTTTATCCCCCCCTCTCCCTCCCTGTTTCTTTATCCCCCCCACTCCCTGTTTCTTTCTTCCCCCCTCCCCTACCTGTGTTGTAGCGTGGCCGAGCTGTGTACTGTCCACGGGTACAGGGAGCTTTTGTTTCCTGTATCCGGCGGACTAACAGGAAGTGCACACTCAGTGTTCACTTCCTGTTAGTCCGGCCGGGTACAGGAGACAGATTCTCCCTGTACCGGCGGACTATACAGGGCTCGGCCACGCTACATTGAGGGAGTGACAGGAGGGAGCGCTGAGCGCTTCCCTCCTGTCAGTCCCTCTCCTCTGGCTGCGCCCGGGCGGTGTGCCCTCATGGACGCACCAGCCCGGGCAGAGCTGCAGCCGCCTGAGGCTCTCTGCAGAGCGCTCGGGCGGCTGCAGCAAAAGGGGGGCCGGCGGAGCTGGGGGGGATTTCCCCATTACCTGTCCCCCCCGCATGATTTGCTGGGGGGGATGCGTCCCCCCCATCCCCCCCGGTTCCTACGCCCATGTGTGTGGCCGCTACGTGTCTGTATGACCTCCCTACAACACCTGTGCATGCTCCTGATGAGGTGGTGGATGGTCTCCTGAAGGATCTCCTCCCAGACCTGGACTAAAGCATCTGCCAACTCCTGGACAGTCTGTGGTGCAACGTGACGTTGGTGGATGGAGCAAGACATGATGTCCCAGATGTGCTCAATTGGATTCAGGTCTGGGGAACGGGCGGGCCAGTCCTTAGCATCAATGCCTTCGTCTTGCAGGAACTGCTGACACACTCCAGCCACATGAGGTCTATCATTGTCTTGCATTAGGAGGAACCCAGGGCCAACCGCACCAGCATATGGTCTCACAAGGGGTCTGAGGATCTCATCTCGGTACCTATTGGCAGTCAGGCTAACTCTGGCGAGCACATGGAGGGCTGTGCTGCCCCCCAAAGAAATGCCCCCCACACCATTACTGACCCACTGCCAAACCGGTCATGCTTGAGGATGTTGCAGGCAGCAGAACGTTCTACGCGGCGTCTCTAGACTCTGTCACATCTGTCATATGTGCTCAGGTTGAACCTGCTTTCATCTGTGAAGAGCACAAGGTGCCAGTTGCGAATTTGCCAATCTTGGTGTTCTCTGGCAAATGCCAAGCGTCCTGCACGGTGTTGGACTGTAAGCACAACCCCCACCTGTGGACGTCGGGCCCTCATACCACCCTCATGGAGTCTGTTTCTGATCGTTTGAGCAGACAGATGCACTTTTGTGGCCTGCTGGAGGTCATTTTGCAGGGCTCTGGCAGTGTTCCTCTTGTTCCTCCTTGCACAAAGGCGGAGGTAGCGGTCCTGCTGCTGGGTAGTTGCCCTCCTACGGCCTCCTCCACGCTGACAGACACAGCAAACCTTCTTGCCACAGCATGCATTGATGTGCCATCCTGGATGAGTTGCACTACCTGAGCCACTTGTGTGGGTTGTAGACTCCGTCTCATGCTACCACTAGAGCAAAAGCAACGCCAGCTTTCAAAAGTGACCAAAACATCAGCCAGGAAGCATAGGAACTGAGAAGTGGTCTGTGGTCACCACCTGCAGAACCACTCCTTTATTTGGGGTGTCTTGCTAATTGGCTATAATTTCCACCTGTTGTCTATCCCATTTGCATAACAGCATGTGAAATTGATTGTCACTGAGTGTTGCTTCCTAAGTGGACAGTTAGATTTCACAGAAGTGTGATTGACTTGGAGTTACATTGTGTTGTTTAAGTGTTCCCTTTATTTTTTTGAGCAGTGTATATCAAATAAATATAGTATGAGTTCTACAAGATAGCCACTCACAAGAAAATCACTAATTAATTAATATTAATTAATATTATACAGTGTTCACCTTGGATATTCCTAATGGAGTATAGTCATCGTAATTGGTACAAACATTTAATGAATTTGAATTAAGGATGAAAAACACAAAGGCAAAAATGTAAAATTTTTAGTTAAGCTTTTCAAATTATTAAAAATGTTACAATTTTAAAATGATTTAACAGTTTAATATGTTGATACATTGTATTATGTTTTATATATGATGTATATTTATTTATAGATATATATTTTTTTATTATTTTTATATTTTTATATTTTTTGAACAAAATCATTTTAAAAGTTTACCCCAAAAATATTAAATTGATGAAAAAGTATTTGTGAAAATCTAATTTGCTAGAACCCAGCTGCGTTTTTTTGTTTTTTAAGGGGGCTTGATTGAAGTTACATCAATGCTATGCCAAAATTAATAACTACTGTGAACTTGTTTTGGTGTATATGCATGGAGAGAACTGGAGGGAAAGGTGGGCATAGACATGCATAGAGTGTAGGAATGAACTCTTCGTGAATCCTCACCAATGCACAACGGGACACAAGAGCAAGTGCAGGAATATGGGCATCATATAGTAACCTCATAATACTTACCAGCAAAGCTGCTTTCTGGGTACCATACTGCTAAATTAATCTGAGAAATGGTTCTCATCACCAGGTCTATACATACGTGAAATGAATTCACAGAGAGACTGCACACTATTGGACTATAAGACTCAGGAATCCCAGGGTATTGACACAGTTGCTCATGTACCATTTAAGACCATAACTAGAACTCCTGAAAGTCCTCTGTAGCCAGCCCAGATTGTTTTTATTCTTACTGCTTTTGACATGAATTTACTAAGATAGACATACTAATTGAGAACCTTTATTCCATAAGAACAAAGAAAACCGCTGCAGAGCTCGAAACAGTTCTAAACTCTCCAAAGGAGTCAAACGACCAAACAGATGAGTTCCGATGAGATGAGATGAGAAGCTGCAAATAATTCTTGGTGTTCTACCCTTCCAGATGCGTTCTCACAGAAATAACTGTTTAATTGTGGACTGTGGCCACATTGAGATGAAAAGTAGTGTTTCAGGTATAGAAAGGGGAAGACCGTGGACCTAGATGTTTGATTTTATGTGTGTCCAAGAACAAAGATTTGGTTAAGATTCTTCATAGTAAATTACATTGGTTTGACTGTTTTTTTTTCTTTTTGTTGTATTTTGGTTTTATTTGCTTTTTTGAGCATACTGAAAAAGGAAATAACTGTTATTAAGTGTGAAATATGGAAGTATTTAACCAAATAAATGAAGTGTGCAAATAAAATAGGAATCCAACTGTTCCTACAATAAGAATTAATTATTCAGATGAGCAGCCAACTAAAATAAGTAAAATTAAAATGTATTAACTGCATAGAAGGAAGAGTGATATGGAAAATCAAAAGAACATTTGTTATGACTTCAAGTTTCCTTAGGGGCATAGTCTGAGACAAAACACAACAATAAAGAGATTTATTTTGTAAAGTTTACTGTTAAACTAAGCCAGGTCTCTCAATTTTAAGGATCCTGCACAGTAACATGTCACGTGCCCTCCTAAGTCTCAAATGCATAGGCGATGGTAGGGAGGAAATTGGGGGACTGAATCCCCGAGTGTGGGGCTCTTCAGCCCTGGTCTCTATAGATGTTGGATTGGGCAGGAGGATTTTTGTGGGTTTTTTTTCTTTTTAATTTTACATTAAGAAGCTGTTGCTCAAAATCAGCTGCCTATTATAAAAAAAGAAAGATCAGTAGTATAGTGCTCCTCCAGGTTACATAGGGGTGGTGGGGTGTTGGGGTCCCCAAGTGACTGTCAGGAGTGGGTGTTGGATAACAGGCTATTATGTATCATGGTGGGATCATATTTAATACCTGGTGTGCACTACGAGCTAGTTTCCTGCTGTGCTTTCATTGAAATCCTGGATAGCATTACCAGCAGGGGCGTATTATCCGCAAGGCAAACAAGGCATTTGCCTTGGGCGGCATTTTCCAGGGGGCGGCAAAAAACGCCGCCCCCAAATGCCCAGGGCAAATGTCTTGTTAGCCTTGCGGCTAACAGACATGCTGGGCTGGTTTCTGGGCGGGCGGGCAGGCTGGGCGGCCGGCGAGGGAGCTCTTCCCCTGAGCTCTCTGCTCAGCTCCCTTGCGCGCCGCCCGCAGAGTGAGACTGGGAGCCGGAATATGACGTCATATTCCGGCTCCGCCTCCCAGCCTCACTCTGCGGGCAGCGCGCGAGGGAGCTGAGCAGAGAGCTCAGGGGAAGAGCTCCCTCGCCGGCCACCCAGCCTGCCCTCCAGTGCCGCCCTGCAGCCACTGGACCACCAGGGAATGGGAGAACCCCCCCACCCCCAGCATTCCCAAAGGTAAGGAGACTGGGGGGGGGGGGGGGGAAGTAAATAAAAAAAAAAAGGGTTAATGTGTGTGTGTGTGTCTGACTGTGTGTGTCTGATAGTGTGTGTGTCTGTTAGTGTGTGTGTGTGTGTGTGTGTCAGTGTGTGTGTCTGTTAGTGTGTGTGTCTGACTGTGTGTGTCTGTTAGTGTGTGTCCGACTGTGTGTGTCTGTTAGTGTGTGTGTGTGTGTGTGTGTGTCTGACTGTGTGTTTGTGTGTGTGTCTGTTAGTGTGTGTGTGTCTGACTGTGTGTGTCTGTTAGTGTGTGTCTGACTGTGTGTCTGACTGTGTGTGTCTGTTAGTGTGTGTGTGTGTGTGTGTGTGTCTGACTGTGTGTTTGTGTGTGTCTGTTACTGTGTGTGTTAGTGTGTGTGTGTGTGTGTGTGTCTGACTGTGTGTGTCTGTTAGTGTGTGTCTGACTGTGTGTCCGACAGTGTGTGTCTGTTAGTGTGTGTGTGTCTCACTGTGTGTGTCTGTTAGTGTGTGTGTGTCCGACTGTGTGTGTTTGTTAGTGTGTGTGTGTGTCCGACTGTGTGTGTCTGACTGTGTGTGTCTGTTAGCTAGTGTATGCGTATCTGTCAGTGAATGTGTGTGTATTTAGAAGGCGGGGGAAGGGTTGGGTGGGGGTGGCGCGCGCGCGGGGGGGGGGTGTCTGAGTTTTGTCCTGCCTAGGGCAGCACAAAACCAAGATACACCACTGATTATCAGCAGGCTGTACATGGGTAGAGAGGAGGGGAACAAAACATAACAAGGCAAGGGTAGGCCATTACATATCTCCACCTCTCTGTTACAGGGTTATTTACTAAAGAGAGAATTCAAAGTGATTTCATGTGAATTTCAAATCCAATGTAAAAATAGCTGAACTGGAAAAATTCAGATTTTAGTTTTGGTTACTATGGCCTTAATTTTGAAATTAATTTTGAATTCTCGGTTTAGTAAACCAGCGGTGCAGCTGATTGGCTGAGAGTGGTCTGCTCATGCTGAATAAACGTACCTTTTTCAAGTCAGTTTTATGAAGGGGGATTCACTGATTGACTTCAGCCAATCAGTGACACTGCTGGTCGATTCTGCAGATTGATTAGAAATACCCATTTTATTAGTGTGCTGGCCTGGTCTGAGATAGCATTTCCTGTCACTTCAAAACTGTTGACTTCCTATCATAAGTGCCATCTGCCATGTGGTCTCTTTAACAGCATCCATGCATGATTTAGAATTGTACATGAAACACAAACAATATATAGGTGGCTTCTCTTTTAAATGTTTTTATTCTCATAGAAACATAGAAACATAGAATGTGACGGCAGATAAGAACCATTCGGCCCATCTAGTCTGCCCAGTTTTCTAAATACTTTCATTAGTCCCTGGCCTTATCTTATAATTAGGTTAGCCTTATGCCTATCCCACGCATGCTTAAACTCCTTTACTGTGTTAACCTCTACCACTTCAGCTGGAAGGCTATTCCATGCATCCACTACCCTCTCAGTAAAGTAATACTTCCTGATATTATTTTTAAACCTTTGTCCCTCTAATTTCAGACTATGTCCTCTTGTTGTGGTAGTTTTTCTTCTTTTAAATATAGTCTCCTCCTTTACTGTGTTGATTCCCTTTATGTATTTAAATGTTTCTATCATATCCCCCCTGTCTCGTCTTTCCTCCAAGCTATACATGTTAAGATCCTTTAACCTTTCCTGGTAAGTTTTATCCTGCAATCCATGAACCAGTTTAGTAGCCCTTCTTTGAACTCTCTCATTAAAAGAAAAAGCAATGTCTTGCACTGTGCTATTAAAAATGGTAGACCAATAAATAAAAGTTACTATATACACATACATATATACGTTAACACGTACCTAACCCAGAGAACATTTTAATCAGTTCTAGAGTACATACATCAATGATGCAAAGTGCACAGCTCATTAAAGGGACACTATGGTTACCAAAACAACTTTAGCTTAATTAAGCCGTTTTGTTGTATAGATCATGTCCCTGCAGTCTCACTGCTCAAGTCTCTGCCATTCACAGTGAGGGAAAAAAAAATATTTGATCTCCTGCTGATTTTGAACATTTGCCCACGGACAAAGAAATGATCAGTTTATAATTTTAACGGTAGGTGTATTTTGACAGTGAGAGACAAAATAACGAAACAAAAATCCAGAAAAACACATGTCAGAAAAGTTATAAATTGATTTGCTGTTGATGTCAACAAGTGATTGATTGATGTCAACAAGTGAAATAAGTATTTGACCCCTTCGACTTAGTACTTGGTGGCAAAACCCTTGTTGGCAATCAGAGGTCAGATGTTTCCTGTAGTTGGCCACCAGGTTTGCACACATCTCAGGAGGGATTTTGTCCCACTCCTCTCTGTGGACAGGTGTCTTTTATACGGGTAACCTTTCCAAGTTATTAAGGTTTCGAGGCTGACGTTTGGCAACTCTAACCTTCAGCTCCCTCCACAGATTTTCTATGGCATTAAGGTCTGGAGACTGGCTAGGCCACTCCAGGACCTTCATTTGCTTCTTCTTGAGCCCCTCTTTTGTTGCCTTGGCTGTGTGTTTTGGGTTATTGTTATGCTGGAATACCCATCCTAGACCCATTTTCAATGCCATGGCTGAGGGAAGGAGGTTCTCGCCCAAGATTTGATGGTACATGGCCCCGTCCATCGTCCCTTTGATGCGGTGCAGTTGTCCTGCACCCCTAGCAGAAAAACACACCCAAAACACCCTTCATGTTTGATGGTGGGGAATGTGTTCTTGGGGTCATAGGCAGAATTCCTCCTACTCAAAACATGGCGAGTTGAGTTGATGCCAAGAGCTCCATTTTGGTCTTATCTGACCACAACACTTTCACCCAGTTCTCCACTGGATCATTCAGATGTTCATTGGCAAAATTTAGATGGGCCTGTACATGCGCTTTCTTGAGCAGGGGTACCTTGCGGGCGCTGCAGGATTTCAGTCCTTCACAGTGTGTTACCAATTGTTTTCTTGGTGACTATGGTCCCAGCTGCCTTGAGATCATTAACAAGATCCTCCCATGTAGTCGGGTGCTAATTCCGCACTATTCTCATGATCATTAAATCTCCATGATGTGAGATCTTGCATGGAGCACCAGACCGAGGGAGACTGACAGTTATTTTGTGTTTATTTCATTTTCGAATAATCGCACCATGTCACTTTCTCACCAAGCTGCTTGGCAATAGTCTAGTAGTCCATTCCAGCCTTGTGTAGGTCTACAATCTTGTCCCTGACATCCTTGGACAGCTCTCTGTCTTGGCCATGGTGGAGAGTTTGGTTATGATTGAGTGATTGCTTCTGTGAACAGGTGTATTTTGTACAGGTAACAAGCTGAGATTAGGAGCACTCCCTTTAATAGAGTGCTCCTAATCTCAGCTCGTTACCGGTATAAAAGACACCTGGGAGGCTGAAACCTTGCTGATAAATAGGGGATCAAATACTTATTTTACTAATTGACATGCAAATCAATTTATAACTTTTTTGACATGCGTTTTTCTGGATTTTTTGTTGTTGTCATTCTGTCTCTCACTGTTAAAATACACCTACCATTAAAATTATAGACTGATCATCTCTTTGTCAGTGGGCAAATGTTCAAAATCAGGAGGGGATCAAATACCTTTTTCCCTCACTGTAGGAGTTAAATCACTTTGCTAATGCTGCCTGAGACACAAACTGCATGTAAGGTGCACAGCCTTCTAGTCAATTCCTGTAAAGAGAGGTCTAATGTATACGTTTCCTTTACTGCACTGTCTGTTTGGTTAAGAATGTCTTATCTCCTGCTCTGTTAATAGCTAGGTAGATCTTACATGAACCTCCTGTGTGTGATTTAAGTTATTGAGCAGGAGATAAACATTTTTACAGTAAGTTAACATCTTATTGTTAACTTAGGGGGAGGTGTGACTAGGGCTGCATAAACATAAACAAAAGTGATTTCACTCCTAAATGGCAGAGAATTGAGCAGTGAGATTTTGGAGGCATGATCTATTCCACCGGTCTTCAACTGATGGTCTGCAGAGCGGCGCCGGTCAGCAAGAATGTATTGCCGGTCCGCGAAAAGCTTTCACCCAACTATACCATCGGGTGAAAGCTTTCACAGACCTACAATAAATTGCCGCAAAATATTTCCCTGATGCTATGATCACAGGGCCGGCACGTCCGCGATTAGGCAGTCCCCTAGGGCGCAGCGGGCCAGGGGAATTGCACAGCGCTCCCTCCTATCGGGTCAATCTGTGTAGCGTGGCCGGGTGGGATCTTTGATCTCCCTCACCGGCCCATGGAGGCACACAGCGCGGCCCGCGGGGAATAGGGTGTGTCCAGGCATACCCGTCACACCCCATGCGCACGCCTGTGACTGCCCCCCCATACACACACTGCCCCCATACACATACACTGTTCCCCTCACACACATTACACCCATACACACACACACACACACACACACACACACACTGCCCCCATAAACACATTGCCTTCTATACACAAACTGCCCCCTATACACACACTGCCCTCATACCCTCACACACTGCCCCATACACAAACACACACACACACACTGCCCCTATAAACACACACTGTCCCCATACCCTCACACACAGTTCCCCCCACACACACTGCCCCCCATGCACACACAGTTCCTCTCACACACACTGTACCCCTCTCACACACACACTGCACGCCATACACACACACACTGCCCCCTTTAAACACACACTGCATTGCCGGCCCTTTAAATGTTGCAGCCACCTGAGCGCTCTATAGAGAGCGCTCAGGCGGCTGCCGCACTGCCTCACCTCCCCTGTAGCGTGGCCGAGCTCCTCTCCGGTCCGAGACCCGGCCGGACTGACAGGAAGTGCACACTCAAAACACAAAGATAAAGCACCGCGC
Organism: Pelobates fuscus; assembly: GCF_036172605.1. NCBI lineage: Eukaryota > Metazoa > Chordata > Amphibia > Anura > Pelobatidae > Pelobates > Pelobates fuscus. Next base: position 40,733,336 of record NC_086321.1, on the reverse strand, counting down.
TTACAGCAGCAGTAGCTTAGTATCCAACAGCTTAAAATACATAGTAAAAACAAAGAGAACGTTACCTGCGCTCTGGCCTAAATCCCCATGTACAAAATGGAGGCTCTTTAGTTGTATTCCAATGGCCATTTGAATATATAAGCTCACCAGCCACGTCAAGGCAAGCCTCAATAGGTGAGTCCTACACTAGCCATTAGATATGCTGATATCAGCCAAGAATCTCCAGTGAGACAGGAAGGGGTATTTTAAAAACCCTTTAACATGTAACCCTTTATAGGGCTTCTACAAATACAATAAACTTTGCTGGTATCAGACAAAGTGAGAAAGAAAGGGGTGTTTTATAAACCCATTAACATTTAACCCTTTATAGGGCTTCTACACATTCAATAAACTCTGCTGGTATCAGACAAAGTTTAAACGTCTCTAATGAGACATGAAGGGGTGTTTTATAAACCCCTACATACTTTACCCTGAATAGGGCTATAACTTATACAAATCACCTTGCTGATATCAGCTAAAAGGCAAATTTCTCTGATGAGACAGGAAGGGGTGCTGCCCCTACATACTTATAAAGTCTTAATAAGACAACGTGGGGAGGCTGGCAGCAATGTAACATAGCTGAGTGATACAAAATTCATATACAAAACACAAAGATAAAGCACCGCTAGTAGTAAAATAGTAAAAACAAAGAGAACGTTACCTGCGCTCTGGCCTAAATCCCCATGTGCGTTTAAACAAAATGGAGGCTCTTTAGTTGTATTCCAATGGCCATTTGAATATATAAGCTCACCAGCCACGTCAAGGCAAGCCTCAATAGGTGAGTCCTACACTAGACATTAGATATGCTGATATCAGCCAAGAATCTCCAGTGAGACAGGAAGGGGTATTTTAAAAACCCTTTAACATGTAACCCTTTATAGGGCTTCTACACATACAATACACTTTGCACTTCCTATCAGTCCGGCCGGGTACAGGAAACAGAAACTCCTATACCGCGGACCGGAGAGGAGCTTGGCCACGCTACAGTGGAGGTGAGGTTAGGAGAACTGGGGGAAGGTGGGGGAAGGAGAACTGGGGGAGGGAGGGGGAGTGGAGGAGATCTGGGGGAGAGGGGAAGGAGAACTAGGGGGGGTAAGAAGAACTGAGGGGGGTAAGAAGAACGAGGGGAGGGGGGTAAGAAGAACGAGGGTAGGGGAGGGGGGTAAGAAGAACAAGGGGAGAGGGGTAAGAAGAAGAGGGAAGGTGGGGGAGTAAGAAGAAAACTAGGGAGGGGGGAGTAAGAAGAAAACAAGGGAGGGGGGAGTAAGAAGAAGAGGGAAGGTGGGGGAGTAAGAAGAAAACTAGAGAGGGGGGAGTAAGAAGAAAACTAGGGAGGGGGGAGTAAGAAGAAAACAAGGGAGGGGGAGTAAGAAGAAAACAAGGGAGGGGGAGTAAGAAGAAAACAAGGGAGGGGGAGTTAGAAGAAGACAAGTGGAGGGGGGAGTAAGAAGAAGAGGGGTTTGTGAGTAAGAAGGAGGGGGAGTAAGAAGAAAGGGGGGAGTAAGGAGAAGAGGGGAGGGGGGAGTAAGAAGGAAGGGGGGAGTGGGGAGTAAGAAGAAAGTGGGGAGGGGGAGTAAGAAGAAGACAAGTGGAGGGGGAGTAAGAAGAAGAGGGGAGGGGGGGAGTAAGAAGAAAGGGGGAGGGGGGAGTAAGAAGAAAGGGGGGATGGGAGTAAGAAGAAGAGGGGAGGGGGGAGTAAGAAGAACACAGGGGGGGAGTAAGAAGAACACAGGGAGGGGGGGGTGAGGAGAGGGGGAGGTGAGAAGAGCACAGGGAGGGGGGAGTGAGAAGAACACAGGGAAGGGGGAGGTGAGAAGAACACAGGAGAGGGGGTGAGGAGATGAGGAGAAGAGGAGGTGAGGAAAACACAGGGAGGGTGGGTGTGAGAAGAGACCCCCAGGGGAGGGTGGGGGGGAGAGGAGAGACCACTAAGGGGCAGGGGAGAGCTCTAAGGGACAGAAGGGAGAGCTCTTTCACACTACACGCACACACACACAATGCAGCCCTATACATACACAGAAACACACAATGCATCCCTTACACACACATGCAAACACACACACACACACACACTGCTTCTCTTACATACACACACAAACAATGCATTTCTTACACACACCCAATGCACACACTTACAGACACACACCTTGCATCCCTTATGCATACAAACACAGATTCACACAATGGATCCCTTACACACAACCACAAACACACACTGCTTCCACTACACATAAACACACTGCATCACCTACACAAACTGGTATGCCTATACACTACATTCCATAAGCACACCCATTAGATCCTCTACAATAACACATAACACATCCCCTACACACTATACTCCCTGTGAGCGAATTTAATGGGTGGAACATATAGGTGAACTTGTGGGTGGGCCTTATGGGCATATTCACCGTCAGGCCCTGGGGCTCAGACCTTGAGCTGTGTAAGGGGCCTCAAAAAATGGAGCTGCTTCCTGTTCTCCCAGAATATTGAATTTTGTGACCGCAGTTACAAACAGCCTCCAGAGATCCGGTTCTACACCAGACCAGTGGAGCCAAACTGCAGCCAGAGCCCATCACCATCCTCATCTGGTTGTAAGTAGGCAATCTAGTATATTATTAGTGACACTAATCTCTAATTTACCTCACATTAAAGGGACACTATAGTCCCCAGAACCACTGCAGCTTAATGAAGTGGTTCCGGTGTCTATAGCCTGTCCCTGCAGGCTTTTTAATGTAAACACAGTGTGCAGCACTGGCGTTAGTTCATATGGCAGATCATATGGGTGGGGCATTGTGATGTCACATGGGGGGGGGGGGGCAAATTTTTATTTTGCCTAGGGCGGCAAAAATCCTTGCACGGGCCCTGAGTACACACAGCTGTAATAGCATAGCATACACACAGCAGCAATAGCTTAGCGTACACACAGCAGTAATAGCATAGCGTACACACAGCAGTAATAGCATAGCGTACACACAGCAGTAATAGCATAGCATACACACAGCAGTAATATTATAGAATATACAAAGCAGTAATAGCATGGCATACACATAGCAGTAATATCATAGCGTACACACAGCAGTAATAGAATAGCGTACACACAGCAGTAATATCATAGCGTATACACAGCAGTAATATTGTAGAATATACAAAGCAGTAATATCATAGCATACACACAGCAGTAATATCATAGCGTACACACAGCAGTAATAGCATAGTGTACACACAGCAGTAATATCATAGCGTACACACAGCAGTAATAGCATAGTGTACACACAGCAGTAATATTGTAGAATATACAAAGCAGTGATAGCATAGCGTACACACAGCAGTAATAGCATAGCGTACACACAGCAGTAATAGCATAGCGTACACAGCAGTAATATTGTAGAATATACAAAGCAGTAATATCAAAGAGTACGCAGAGCAGTAATATCATAGCGTACACACAGCAGTAATAGCATAGCGTACACACAGCAGTAATAGCATAGCGTACACAGCAGTAATAGCATAGCATACACACAGCAGTAATAGCATAGCGTACACACAGCAGTAATATTGTAGAATATACAAAGCAGTAATGTCAAAGAGTACGCAGAGCAGTAATATCATTACGTACACACAGCAGTAATAGCATAGCGTACACACAGCAGTAATATCATAGCGTACACACAGCAGTAATGGCATAGCGTACACACAGCAGTAATAGCATAGCGTACACAAAGCAGTAATATTGTAGAATATACAAAGCAGTAATATCAAAGAGTAAGCAGAGCAGTAATATCATAGCGTACACACAGCACTAATAGCATAGCGTACACACAGCAGTAATACCATAGTGTACACAGCAGTAATATCATAGCGTACACACAGCAGTAATAGCATAGTGTACACAGCAGTAATAGCATAGCATACACACAGCAGCAATAGCATAGCGTACACACAGCAGTAATAGCATAGCGTATACACAGCAGTAATAGCATAGCGTACACACAGCAGTAATAGCATAGTATACACACAACAGTAATAGCATAGCGTACACACAGCAGTAATATTGTAGAATATACAAATCAATAATGTCAAAGAATACGCAGAGCAGTAATATCATAGCGTACACACAGCAGTAATAGCATAGCGTACACACAGCAGTAATATCATAGCGTACACACAGCAGTAATAGCATAGCATACACAGCAGTAATATCATAGCGTACACACAGCAGTAATAGCATAGCGTACACACAGCAGTAATAGCATAGCGTACACACAGCAGCAATAGCTTAGCGTACACACAGCAGTAATATTGTAGAATATACAAAACAGTAATAGCATGGCGTGCACACAGCAGTAATATCATAGCGTACACACAGCAATAATAGCATAGCGTACACACAGCAGTAATAGCATAGCGTACACACAGCAGTAATAGCATAGTGTACACACAGCAGTAATAGCATAGTGTACACACAGCAGTAATAGCATAGCGTACACAAAGCAGTAATATTGTAGAATATACAAAGCAGTAATATCAAAGAGTACACACAGCAGTAATAGCATAGCGTACACACAGCAGTAACAGCATAGCGTACACACAGCAGTAATAGCATAGCATACACACAGCACTAATATCATAGCGTACACAGCAGTAATATCATAGCGTACACACAGCAGTAATATCATAGCGTACACACAGCAGTAATAGCATAGCGTACACACATCAGTAATAGCATAGCATACACACAGCAGTAATATTGTAAAATATACAAAGCAGTAATAGCATGGCATACACACAGCAGTAATATTATAGCATACACACAGCAGTAATATTGTAGAATAAAGAAAGCAGTAATATCATAGCGTACACACAGCAGTAATAGCATAGCGTACACACAGCAGTAATATTGTAGAATATACAAAGCAGTAATATCATAGCGTACACACAGCGGTAATCGCATAGTGTACACACAGCAGTAATATTGTAGAATATACAAAGCAGTGATATCATAGCGTACACACAGCAGTAATAGCATAGCGTACACAGCAGTAATATCATAGCGTACACAGCAGTAATAGTGTAGAATATACAAATCAGTAATATCAAAGAGTACGCAGAGCAGTAATATCATAGCGTACACACAGCAGTAATATCATAGTGTACACAGCAGTAATATCATAGCGTACACAAAGCAGTAATAGCATAGCGTACACAGCCGTAATAGCATAGCATACACACAGCAGCAATAGCATAGCGTACACAGCAGTAATAGCATAGCGTACACACAGCAGTAATATTGTAGAATATACAAAGCAGCAATGTCAAAGAATACGCAGAGCAGTAATAGCATAGATTATTTGCCAGATGGAAATCCCAATTTTATTTCTGAAGCTCATTAAAACACATTTTGAGTGCTGGATTCAAGCAGTGAGCGGAGGTTTTTATCGGGATGAAACCACTCTCCGAGCTGCAGTAAGTAAACATTTTAGCTTGCTTCAGCTCCAACTCATGTTCAATCTGTCAAACATTCATTTTATATGATGGATGATGTTCCTACTGTACTTTCACATTAACACAAGCTTTTACTATCCTTATCAACCACTTGTAACATAGCGATTGCTAAACCAACATCATATTCCCTCAGAACAAAAGCACATATAGCATTGATGTAGAATTATTAAAAATCTTTATTGTACTTGTATTGAATTATTGTACTAACCCCATTTTAATCTCATACTGTGACAAATCCTCCATTTTGTCCTCCTAACCTGACTTCTTCAATCCTCCATTTTGTCCTCATAACCTAACTTCTTCATTTAAAACTACATTACATGACAGAATTTCCTAGCACATCTAACACAATGGACAAAGACTGTATTTTCTATAAAGACATGACTAACTCAGGAACTGCTGACTTTCCCCTAACTCGCAACATAGTATAATTTGAAGGCCATAAGAACACAGTAGTAATGAAATGTTCTATTCATAAGAGACCTTGCACCTGGCCACGAGATCTGAGATCACTGACCGTGTAAAATGACGCTCCAGACCCCCTTGTCCCCACCCGTGTCCAAAATAATACCACCTCTTGGTGGGTGGGCACGGGACTAACCACTTAGTTTTTGAGCCAATTAATTATACTGATAGGTGGACACTAATCCAGACACTTAACAATTAACCCAATTAATGATGTTTATTCACTAATATATTGATAATCAATGATGACGTAAAATGTCTCTTAAAAGGGCCTGCGCGCCCGCTTTTCTTCACTTGCCAATAAATTTTCTCGAAGTTATTTTAACCTGAACTCCGTGTGTCAGACTTAATTACTTCAGCGTATATACGCAATTCAATTTTCTTAATTTGGACAGGAACAGATAGACATTTAAACATTTTGGTTTACTGCTAAAAAGTACCATAACAACTTGGCGCCCAACGTGGGGCACCGGGCTATGTCTGGCCGGTGAGCCGTCCTAAGGAAGACGCTGTTGGACGGAGGAATCCAGGGGGAAGGAAAGGAGACTGATCACCTCCAGGTACACGGTAGAGATTTCTGCAGAGCCACCGGTATGTTCCGGCCCCTTTGATTGACCCGTCCACGTGTCTGTGACTGCTTCCCGGGAGGACATCAAAGACAGGTAAAATCTTGCCCGGTGTCTCGTTACTCACTTGTTTACCTGCATTTAGTCTATCTGTTGCCTGGGTGTGTTTGAACTGTTTGCCTGTTTCCCCTTTTTGAGATAAAGGGGGGTGGACCTGCGGGGGTTTTGCCTGGGGTTCTCTGTTTCGCCTGTTTTCCCCTTTTTGAGATAAAGGGGGGTGGACCTGCGGGGGTTTTGCCTGGGGTTCTCTGTTTTGCCTGTTTTCCCCTTTTTGGGATAAAGGGGGGTGGACCTGCGGGGGTCTTGCCTGGGGTTCTCTGTTTTGACTGTTTGCTTGCTTACCCCTTTTGGGTTAAAGGGGGGGGTGGACCCGGGGGATTTGCCTGGAGTCCTGTTGCCTGTTTTACTCCTTTTAGGAGCCACGTGTTTGTGGCTGTAGGGAAAAAGGGGGGTTGACCTGTGGAAGTTTCCTGGGGGTCTTCTTTGCCTGTTTACCTCTTTTAGGAGCCTCGTGGCTGTGGCTGTATGGAAAAAGAGGCTAGTTGGGTCTGTGGAGATTGTGTAGATTCATAGTTTCCTGGGGATCCTTCTTTGTGTCACCTTGGTAGCCTAGCTAGCTTCATTGTGCACGTAACTCTGCTTGTAGAGAGGTGGTACCCTCCAGCTTTGAGCGCTAGGCTGGAGCCATTCCAATTTTTATTTGTGGTGTGTGGATTCGGGCAGGCATTGCTGTCTTCATCACCACGGGGTAGTGGGACTTATGAGTGGGTTTCATAGGGGCATTACGAGAGTGAGGATAGAAGTGGCCACTTTCAGTGGGCTGCTGTAACGAGGGAGGCTAACGGATCTCGGACCGGTGTCAGTTGTTTTCCGTGGCCTTTGGTAGTGAGACTTAAGGAAGTCGTTCTCCGAGCGGGGACACTACGGGGTTGAGGGAGGTGACTTTGGAGTAAGCACACGAGTAAAGGAAAGGTTTACTGTTGATTTTATTTGAACTGTGATGCATGCACTGTATTTCAATTGTACTGTTGTCTTGTTTGTGTAATTAGGAGTTATTTAAACTCCTGTGTCTGTCTCTAAGGATTTTTCCTTGCCTTTTCCCTTTTCTATACTTCCTATATTATTATTCTATCCACTCCTATTTCTCTTGATAGAGAAGTGATTGGTCACACACTTCTCACCTCGCTCCAATCCGTGTCTACCACCTCGGGTAGGCGGATTCAGTGACTAGTCTACGTTTTGGGAAGACGCACTTGAGGGGGGACCCACCCCTTACCCCGAGTGGCAGTCGAGCATTGTAGACGCTCTTGTTCCTTTTCCCTTGTCTATCCCTATATCTAGGACGCTGGTATAGGGGGGAGGGGGAATATGGGGCAGGAATTGGGCAAGCCCGGTAGGGGCTGGCTCGCATGTGATTTAGTTGAAGACAGAGAGGGAGAGGAAATGGTTAAAGGTGTTGAAAGAATTGCTAAAGTGTGTAAAATTGCTGTGCCTTCATGTGGTAGATTACAACCAGAAAGCTGGCGTAGATTACTGACAGAGAAGAAAGGCAAGCTTACAGATAACGATTTATTAAAGACTGCTGAAGCGTGGTACAGAGTAGCGAAGGCTATTCAGCAAGAAGGTTGGGTTGAAGAAGAAATAAATCACAAAGGTGTGAAATTGTTTGTGTATCATAATAACTGTGTTGCTGGGGCATTCCCTCAGCCAGCGCCCCAAAATGGCGCCCAGGGGATGTCTATCCCCAAGGTTCAGTCAGCAATAGGTGATAGCCAGCTGACTATGTTCCCCACTCCCAATCCTCCCGATGCTCATCCCACCACCTCCCCTGTCTGCCCGGTCCTGAATTCTGACGGATCTTTCTTTTCCCCTTTCCCATCTCTAACACTCCCATCATCCTCATCCATCCCTGCACTACCTTCTGCACCTAATCCTAACATTTCATCTGCCATTTCTTCTCTACACTCCCTCTCCGTTAACAACTCTACCCTCCCTTCTGCATCCGCCCAACTAACTACCTCCTCCTCTCTTGCTCCGGCTCCTCCTTCCACACCCACCCCTACCAATCCTTCTCCGTCCTCTCCCGTGCCCGCCTCCGCCCCGGTCCAATACCCCACCTCCTTAAATGTAAATCCCCACCCAACTCTCCTGCCCTCCCCAGCCTGGCCATACCCCTTCCCGTATCCCATGGCCCTGCCCTATCCAAACTATCCATACCCCCTTCCCCAAGCCACTCCCCAGGTTCCGGTCATGCCCAGTACGGCACAGTCTGCCCCGGATGTGCCCACATCCAACATGGCCGCCGCTTCTTCCCTTAACCCAAACGCAGCTTCCTTTCCCGCCCCCAATATGGCGGCCCCTAGTCATTTAGCCCTGATGCCGGTACTTCCCGGTGACTACCTAGGCTATGACTCGCTAGCCACCCCTGCATCTGGGACTCCCTCTCACCCCCCGGTCCTAACACCTCAAGCGGGCCCCTCACGTAGGAGGGCTCAAATCGTAGAAATAGAAGAGGAAGAGGATGACAGGGTTTCCCAAGACTCATTGGAAGCTGCGGGAGCTTCCACTCATCGTTCTATCGATGATCCCTTCGGACACAAGGGTCGGGGAGGACGGGCCCCTCCTAAATATGTTGCCTTTAACCCCACTCAAGCTAGTGCTTTAATGAAGGCCCTCCCTGACCCAGAAAAACAGCCTATGCCTTTTTACCGAGGGATAGTCCAAATTCAAAAGACTTATTCCGCCGCATGGCGTGATTTGCTGAGCATTTGTGCAATTAAAGCAGGGGATGCATATTGGCCCAGCATGGCCCGCCACCTCTGTACAGATCTGCTCTCCAGTGATGTTGATTACCCCTCCGGAGTGACTTTTTGCAACCAGTTAAGAGAATGGGCAAAGGACAAGCTTGCAGATCAGGCTGCTGGCCTTACTGATGTTATACAAGATAAAGGTGAATCAGTGGAAAGGTTTCATGCAAGACTGTATCAAATGTTTACAGATTTGGGGTTTGATCTTACTGATAAGATCCATTCACAGATGTTGTCCGGTGCATTTGTCCAAGGTGTTAAAGATTCCATACGCAAAGGAATCATTGCTGCACGCCCAGAATATAAGGTTGTTCCTCTGGATACTTTACTCCTGGTTGCTAGAGGTCTAGAATCTGCCCAAACCCCCAGAAGGCCCAGCTCTGCTCCGCTCATGGTGTCCCGCACCACCCCTATTCCCAAAGGCACCAAACCAGAGGATGGTTATTGTTTCAATTGCAGAGCCAAAGGACATTTTAAAAGTGATTGCCCAGAACCTAAAAGAGAGCCAAGAAAGCCGTCCAGGCCAGCACCGGCCCCTAAGGCCGAGGCAACGGTTCCACTAGTTGAGGAACCTGATGATTAGGACATTGGCAAGCCTGTGTCATTAACCCCTGTCATGGCAGTGACTACAGGGGAGAGGGGGGGCCACTTGCTACAGTGACTTTACCCATTGAGGGCCAACCAACCACATTTCTTGTTGACACAGGTGCAGCCCGTAGTGTTCTGCGAGAACAAGACCTGCCAGACCCATCTTTTCTGTCCAATATTGATGTCTCTTGTGTTGGAGTGGATGGCCAGCCAAGACACAGCCCTTTAACAACTCCACTACGAGTTGGCTCTAGCCTGCTTGCTCGTTTTGTGGTATCCTCCACTTGCCCAATTAACCTGTTAGGCGCTGATGTTCTCTCACGCCTGCAGGCATCTATCACCTTCACTCCAGATGGACAAGTAGAAATGTCTACACCTCTATCTGATTCAGATACCTCAGCCTTATGCTCCATACCTCTGATGCTGCAGTTAGCAGAACCCCATGGGCAAGCAGCAGAACAGAGGTCCAATTTCCCAGAAATATTAATGACCCAGGTGCCTGCTCACTTATGGTCCTCAGGCCCAGAGGACATAGGTCACCTAAATGTCCCACCTGTGGTGGTAAGGCTTATTCCAGGAGCTAAATTACCAAGAAAACCACAATATCCGTTAAAACCAGCTCAGGCTGAAGCCATTTCAATCCACATCAAGGCACTCTTGGAGAAGGGTGCTTTAGTGAAATGTAAATCAGAGTGTAATACTCCATTATTTCCTGTAAAGAAGAAAACTCCAAAAGGTGAGCCAGAGAAGTACAGGATGGTCCAGGATCTCCGTGCAGTTAATGAAGCAACTGTCCTGGATACCCCTCTTGTACCAAACCCGCATACTCTGCTCTCTGGAGTCCCACCATCTGCTAAGTATTTCACAGTCATTGATCTGGCTAATGCCTTTTTCAGTGTTCCACTGGACCCATCCTGTCAATACCTGTTTGCTTTCACCCATGAAATGCAACAGTATACCTGGACTGTCATGCCCCAAGGGGCCCAAAATTCTCCAAGCCAATTTGCAAAAGCCATGTGTACCATCCTTGACCCATGGCAAGCAGAACACCCAGAAGTTGTTTTACTCCAGTATGTGGATGATTTACTGCTCTGTGGAGATGATATTCCCACTACTGAAAAGTGTTCACTTAGTCTCCTTTGCTATTTGGCAGAACAAGGATGCAAAGCTTCACTCCTCAAGCTGCAGTTCTGTCAACCTTCAGTAATTTTCCTTGGTCATTGCCTCTCTCAAGGTACCAGACATCTCACTCGGGACCGGGTGAGAGCAGTACTGGATATTCCACCTCCAAGGACTGCAAAATCTCTTCATGCCTTCTTAGGCCTCATCTCCTATTGCAGAGCATGGATTCCAGAAGCCTCTCTGCTTATGCAACCCCTCTATGATGCACTCAAGTCAGATCCATTTGGCCTGACCAATGAAGCTCTGGACAATTTCCGCACCCTAAAACGTGCTATTGCATCCGCTCCTGCACTGGGCCTACCAGACTATTCAAAACCCTTCAAATTATTTGTCTCGGAAAGACAAGGCCACGCTACAGGAGTGCTTACCCAAACTAATGACTTAAGAGGCCGCCAGAGGCCTATTGGATATTTCTCATGTCAACTGGACATTGTGGCCAGAGGGACTCCTTCATGCCTTAGGGCTGTCTTTGCTGCAAGGGAACTCATAGAAAGAACTTCAGACCTGGTCCTTGGCCACCCCCTGGTTGTTTTGGCCCCTCATGACATCTCTGCCATTATCAACCAAGTCCAGCTCAAGCACGTGTCTCCTGCTAGACACCTACGTCTGCAATGTCATCTCCTTTTGCCTGACAACATTTCTATTCAAAGATGTCAAGTGCTTAATCCATCCACTCTTCTTCCACTCCCTGAGGGGGGTATCTACTATGGGTTTATCATAGATGAAACCTACATCTACCTTCTCTGTGGGTGCATCAAGAGAATGCATCCAGACCTCACATTTCATGAAGAAGATACACCTTTGTGTGAAGGCCCGGAGTATGCCTTCTGTACCACGTGGTACAAACCAAATATTACTCCTGAACCTTGCTATGAAGATGAGCTATACCACTGGACAAAGGTGAAGCTCACCGCTCAAGATTTCTATTGTGACTCTGAAGGCAATAGCATGGTTCTGATCCAACTACCTCAAGAACTTAACTACCTCTACCGCCATTGGGATACTGCTATCCCACATATTCCTGTTACCAAGTTGAAGACAAGGTCATGGAATGATCTTGGGCCCATGGCAAAGTTATGGGCCACCATGGATGAATCACAGCTACAGGAAAATGGTATTGTCAAATACCCAACAACTGACCTTCTGGAAGCATGGCCACGCCATTTCCTGGAAGAAGAATTTCAAGATCTGGTCATAGTGAATGATTATGACCCCGAAACACCTCATGACTGTTTTGAACAGATGAAAATGGAGACAGTGCACTTACCAACTGTGCATGAGAATCCATTGCCAGATCCAGATTTTACCCTGTTTGTGGACGGATCAAGGTATGCTGATGAAGAAGGAAGATACCATACAGGATATGCCGTAACCACAACAGATGAAGTTATCAAATCATCACCTTTGCCACCAGCAATGTCTGCGCAAGAAGCTGAATTACAAGCCCTAACTTCAGCATGCAAAATTGCCGAAGGAAAACGTGCCAACATCTATACAGATTCAAGATATGCTCTGGGTGTGGCACACGACTTCGGCCTCATTTGGAAGACAAGAGGATTTCTTACCACTGCCGGTACACCAGTCAAACACAGCTCTGCAATCAAGGATCTAATGGACGCCCTCCTACTCCCTGAAGAGGTGGCCGTTCTGAAAGTGAAGGCACATGGGAAGTTGGATACAGATGAAGCAAAGGGCAACCATTTGGCTGATCAGGCTGCTAAGCAAGCAGCCAGAGATTTGCAGGAAGTGAATGAAGAAGTGTCCGGACAAGAAGAAGAAGTTCCTATTTTTGCTCTGCAAACTCTTCCTACTGATTTAAGAATTCTGCGAGAACAGCAAGCTGTAATTACCCCTGAAGAAATCCAGAAATGGAAGAATAAAGGAGCTGTCCTAAAGGATGGGGTATACTACAACAACTTCAAATTCTGCCTTCCAAAAAATGTATATCCAGCAGTTGTCCAATGGGCACATGGACCTGCACATTTGTCAAAAGACTTAATGGCCGCCCTCATACAGAAGTATTATGAAGCACCTGGAATCACTACATTAATCAACAGCTTCTGTAGGGCCTGTGTCATTTGTGCAAAATGCAATCCAGGAAAACCAATCAAGGTGCCTCCAAAACACCTGGCAAAACCCATGTACCCATTCCAGAGAATTCAAATTGACCATATACAGATGCCCAAGAGTGGGCCTCATGAATATGCACTAGTGATAGTGGATATGTTTTCAGGCTGGCCAGAAGCCTACCCAGTGGCCAATATCACTGCAAAAACAACAGCAAAACGTCTACTGACGGACATTGTATGTAGATTTGGACTTCCAGAAGTCATTGAAAGTGATCAAGGCCCAGCTTTTACAGCAACAGTGACTAAAGAAATTTGGACTGCTCTGGGGGTGACCCTAGCCTTTCACACCCCTTACCACCCGCAAAGTAGTGGTAAAGTAGAGCGCATGAACGGCACTCTAAAAGCCAGAATGTTAAAAATGTCACAAGAAACAAAGATGCCCTGGCCAGAAAGCCTGTCAATAGCTTTATTCAGCGTTAGGCACACACCTAGAGGGAAGCACTCATTATCCCCATATGAGATTCTATTTGGAACAGCACCCAGACTAGGTTGTTATTATCCGCAACAGTTACAGCTCCAATCAGATGTTTTAGTAGACTATGTAACTGAACTTGCAAGTGCCTTAAACAAAATACATGCCCAAGTTTTCTCTTCAATTCCAGATCCCGATTTGGATACAGGTACCCACAGCCTGCTTCCCGGAGATTGGGTTCTGGTTAAGAAATTTGTGCGGAAAAATACCCTGGAACCAAGATTTGACGGTCCCTTCCAAGTTCTCCTGATCACCGCAACCTCCGTCAAAGTGGCCGGCAGGCCAAATTGGATCCACGCTTCCCATTGCAAGAAGTCTCCTGCCCCAGAGGAAGCAGATACCGCACAAGCATGTACCTCTGGTACATAATCTCCTTAATTAGCTCAATTAAAGCCCAGCAGGTAGCCATTACTAAGGATATTAGTGGGTACACCTTTTGGTATAATTCATCATGTACCCATGTGGCTACCTATACCTTTGATTATTGTGATATTGTAGAATGCCCGTTCCCTACATCACAAATTCAGAATATCTATAGAGATATCCCTCATTCAAAGGACCCATATGTTTGTGTAGTGGACAGACAATGGGGGCACAATTGTGACCATTGGGGGGCGGCGGGATGGAATGCCGGGCCTGCCTGGGGTTACAAGCCAAAAAGTGCCTTATCTAAAGTAGATGATCAAGGTAGATCCCTTCTCCAGAGAATGACTTTGAGAAAGCCTGGGGGAGGTACACTAATGAAATTAATTCTTAATATTGAGCATCCAAGTCCAACAGATGCAGACCAATATGTAATGGGAATGTATTGGAAAAAGGGTTCCTATAAAAAGTTAGGGCATTTCTACCTTAAAGATATGTGCAACTCTTCTTAGTGGCAAGGGGCCACCCATATGGTCCCCAATCCATTAAAACCTCACATCCAGACCTTTCAAGATATGATGGCCATTGCGAACCCCACCTTTGAAGATACCATGGCCGCAGAAACAGGTTTTAATGATGTAAATTTATGGTTAGAATGGATGAAATATAATGCTAATAAGCATAATAAGACTGCATGCTATGTGTGTGGCGGTGCCCGGCCTCACCTGGGCACTGTACCTTTAATCCTGCCAGTAGATGTAGAAGCATGTGTTTTGAGCCTTTTTGCCTATCACTATGATTTTAACAGGTCCATATGTATAGCATGGACAAAAGAGTATCCTCTCCTAACCCAGGATGTCAAACCCCCAGATGGTATTACAGTATATAAAGGTAATTACACTTGTTACGCTAATTATGATGGAATTGGCAGATTCTTGGGTAACTTCTCCAAGGGGTATTGTGCTACCTACAGAAATGTCTCCATGAACTTGTTGCAGTTTCACACTAGGTCATTGGGGGATATTTACTGGTTGTGTGGGGATTTACAGTTAAGATCCAGAATGGACAAGGAGTGGTGGGGGGAGTGTACTTTGGCTAAAGCCATTATGCCCATACACATCATCTCTGACACACACCTCATTACTCATGAGTCCAGACACACTAAGGTTAAGCGCGAAGCCCCAGTGAAGGGAAGTTTTGACCCTCATGTTTATATTGATGCCATTGGGGTGCCTAGGGGGGTGCCCAATGAATTTAAAGCAAGAGATGAAGTTGCTGCAGGATTTGAATCACTTTTTGCCATAGTTACCACAAACAAGAATTTAAATTGGATAAATTACATTTATTATAATCAACAGCGTTTTGTTAATTATACCAGAGATGCCCTCCAGGGATTGGCCGAACAGTTGCAGGCCACATCCCAAATGACCTTCCAGAATAGAATGGCCTTAGATATGATCTTAGCCGAAAAAGGAGGGGTATGTAAAATTTTGCCCGACACCATGACATGTTGTACCTACATCCCAGAAAACACAGGCCCTAATGGTAAAGTTACATTAGCCATAGAAAAATTAAATGACCTTTCTGAAGAGTTAAAAAGGAATTCTGGGATAAAAGATCCCTGGGAAAGATGGTTTGGTTGGATGACAGGATGGCAAAAAGCCTTAATGCATATTGGTATGGCAATACTAATTTTTCTTTTTATCTTTGCTCTTCTCTTTTGTTGTGTCCTCCCTTGTCTGAGAAAATCCCTCATGAAGACTGTTGATCAAGCGGCACCTACTTTCACACATCTCGAAGTTGATGACCAAGATTTCCAAGATCTCAACTCACCCTGTTTACCGCTGCAAACTATCCCTTTTGTTGATAAAGTGCGAGAATTCTAGGAAGGGACCAGCTTAGGGACAGCATCTGTCAGTGAATGGTAAAGACCCCGTGTGGAGAAGTGGTGGGCAAGCCATCATGGGCCACCCATGGGAGTGAAGTGTTCGAGAGCCATACTGACGATGAGTTAGCCTATTAGGGTCAGCTCTAGGGACAGACTTGCACTTTGCATTAACACCTAGCTAGCGGCCACGGGGTTTCTGTGCCTTTGGGTTAACACGTCTTCTGATACTAACAAATAAAGTTTTATCTCTTAGAATCTAACATTTCATAGGGGGGACTGATGTGGAATTATTAAAAATCTTTATTGTACTTGTATTGAATTATTGTACTAACCCCATTTTAATCTCATACTGTGACAAATCCTCCATTTTGTCCTCCTAACCTGACTTCTTCAATCCTCCATTTTGTCCTCATAACCTAACTTCTTCATTTAAAACTACATTACATGACAGAATTTCCCAGCACATCTAACACAATGGACAAAGACTGTATTTTCTATAAAGACATGACTAACTCAGGAACTGCTGACTTTCCCCTAACTCGCAACATAGTATAATTTGAAGGCCATGAGAACACAGTAGTAATGAAATGTTCTATTCATAAGAGACCTTGCACCTGGCCACGAGATCTGAGATCACTGACCGTGTAAAATGACGCTCCAGACCCCCTTGTCCCCACCCGTGTCCAAAATAATACCACCTCTTGGTGGGTGGGCACGGGACTAACCACTTAGTTTTTGAGCCAATTAATTATACTGATAGGTGGACACTAATCCAGACACTTAACAATTAACCCAATTAATGATGTTTATTCACTAATATATTGATAATCAATGATGACGTAAAATGTCTCTTAAAAGGGCCTGCGCGCCCGCTTTTCTTCACTTGCCAATACATTTTCTCGAAGTTATTTTAACCTGAACTCCGTGTGTCAGACTTAATTACTTCAGCGTATATACGCAATTAAATTTTCTTAATTTGGACAGGAACAGATAGACATTTAAACATTTTGGTTTACTGCTAAAAAGTACCATAACAGCATTGTTTTAAGAATCGCTTACCAATAAGTCAAAATGTATCAAGCGCGTAACCTAGTCCCATCATTGATGTGAGCATGAACATGTAGACATATATATCTTTTAAGTATATCATAACTTATACCAGGCCTCCCAACAGTCTCTATTTTGGTGGGACAGTCCCTCGTTTACGGTCCTGTCCCTGCATCCTGACTTGAAACATCACTGTTTGCATGTGCTGCCCTTGGTGGACCAGCCTGCTTGATTGACAGGCAGCCTGCAAAATTCTTGGGTGGACTTATGATTCGTATCACTAGCCCATTCCCTTTTGCGCATCCGTGTCTCGATTCATGGGATGCCAATGTTGGGGAATATTCAGTTTAAATAAAACAAGATATCTTGGAACTTTGCTAAAGCCTTTTTCAAGCATTGCTATAGGCTCCAGCAGAGAGTCGAAACATTGCTTTGAATCAAACAAGACTGCTCTGTCACTAATGCCTCGTTTCCACTGAGCGGATCGGTTTGGGTCGGTACAGTTTGGAAGGTTTAGAATGGACCAGCCCATTCTGGTGAGAGTTTCCACTGCCACTCAGATCTTTCAGGGCCATGCGGGGTTTATAAAAAATGCTCTTCCTGTCCACCAATCAATGGATTGTATAGTAGCTCCGCCCTAACCGAACAGTTCCATTTCCTATGGCCCTACATCTGAAGCAGGACCCTGAATGGATCGGTACGGTTCACTTGTATGGAACACTTTCATAATGGAAACACCCAAAATAGCGAATCGTACTGAACCGAACCGATCCGCTCAGTGGAAACGAGGTAAACAGCTCTTTGAGTGCACAGATATCTTTCTTTATTTAAATTGAAGCTTTGTTTTTGTATCCTTTCATTGGTTCCAATCAGTGCATTATATAAGTATTCTCCTTCAAGTTATATTATGTGCTGTGTGAATATGTCAACTATATAAACAGTGATAGAATCCAAAGACGAAACTCAGGTCAGCCTCTGGGATTTCCCGCAAAGAGTATAAAAATCTTGGAAATGTGAGAAATTTACATTTAAAATAACATAACTCTTCTGTTCAAGAGTAATGAATCAAGACACCTTAGTTATGTCTTAAGCTTTTCAGCATGAGTTTGAAGATCATGGCTCCATTATATCTTGCCTTTGAGATTCCACTATTCTTTGATCTCTGGCCAACAGATAAGTAAACAGAGCACTGTGTGGGAAAAATAAAACGTATCTAAGATTTATTGTAGTTGTTCATTACAAAGAAAATTTGCCAGGATCTCTGTAATTACTGTCCAATATTTTCAATTAGGTCATTCAGGCATGTGTATAGGATGTATTGCAATTTCAATGTTTTCTTTGCGTTCTTTGTGTACTGTATTGACCTGTAAGATTGAAAACGGTGATACGACATTCCACATAAGCGAAATAATATTGCATAGTGTAAATACCTGTTTTTTTTAACATTAGGAACATCAAAGGAACACTTCACGCACCACAACCACTACAGCTGATGTAGCAGTTGTGGTTCAAGGAGAGCCTTGGTACCCTCCTAGATAATAAAAAAAAAAATTAAAAAGGGTTTGACAACTTACCTGGGTATTGCACACCTGTACCACCTGCACCAGGACACAGAGGAAGACTAAAACAGACTGACAGATTATTATTATTATTATTGTTATTATTATTACCATTTATAAAGCGCCAACAGATTCTGTAGCGCTTTACAATATTATGAGAGGGGGTATTTAACTATAAATAGGACAACTACAAGAAAACTTACAGGAACGATACTCTGCTCAAACAAGCTTACAGTCTATAGGAGGTGGGGTATAAAACACATTAGGACAGGAAATAGCAGTCAAATTAGGTGGGAGTGAAGCAGAGCTGGAGGAGAGAGTAAAGTACTGCACTATAGGAGAGAGCAAGAGACAGGTATGTGAGGTAGACGTTATTCTGGGAGGCCATAATCTTTCCTAAAGAAATGGGTTTTAAGGCACTTCTTAAACGATTGAAGACTAGGGGAGAGTCTGATGGCGGTAGGCAGGCTATTCCATAGGAAGGGTGCCGCCCGCGAGAAGTCCTGCAAGCGTGAGTTGGCCGTACGTGTGCGAGCAGCGGACAGGAGAAGGTCATGTGCAGAGCGGAGAGACCGAGAAGGGGCATACCTATGGATCTGTGAAGCGATATAAAAGGGTCTAGAATTGTTCAGTGCTTTATAGGTATGGGTTAGCACTTTGAATTGACTACTTTAGGATACAGGAAGCCAATGTAAAGACTGACAGAGGGGTTAGGTGTGAGAGGAACAAATAGAGAGGAAAATCAGTCTGGCGGTAGACTGTAGCAGGGCAATACGGCTTTTGGGAAGACCAATTAGAAAGGGGGTTACAATAATTAATGCAGGAAATTCCTAGAAAATGGACAAGCTCTTTGGAAGAATCTTGCGTAAGAAAGGGGCGGATGCGGGCTATGTTCTTAAGATGGAATCTACAGGATTTGGTAACTGTCAGGGTTTCTTTGCTGTTTTAAACAGCAACCCTTTCTGTTTCAGTGACTGAGTTTTCAGCTGTAATTACTATCAGCTCCTTCAGCATGTTGCCACGGTTACTCACCTGAGAGTAGTAATCAACCCTGCTGCTAATTAGTTCAGCCTATTTAAGCAGCAAATCCCAGAACCTCCTTGCCCTTGCGTGGTTTCCTGTTCCCCAGAAGCCTCCTTGTTCCTGTGTTTCCTGTTTGTTCCTGGTTCCTGACTCCGGCCTTGTTCCTGACTCCGCTGCTCTCCGTGCTCCTGATTGTCTGACTACCCGCTCTGGTGACTGACCCCTGCTTGATTCCTGGACTTTGCTTTTGGTTATTTATTTGTTATTTATTAATAAAGGTGTTTTTGCATCTAGTTCTGCCTCTGTCTGGTTCCTGGTCCCTCACAGTAACATACTGTATGTGAGGCTCAAAGGTGAGGCCAGATTTAAGTATGATGCCAAGACAGCGGGCTTGCAAGGATGGACTTGTGTGGATACCACTAACTTGAAGGGAGAGCGAAAAAGGAGGATCAGTATTAGGAGGAGGAAAGACAAGAAGCTCAGTTTTAGAGAGACTGAGCTTCAGAAAGCGGGAGGACATCCAGTCAGAGATGGAAGAAAGTCAAGCAGTGACACGTTGCAGTATGGCAGAGGAGAGGTCCGGGGGTAGGAGAGATATATATTGGCGTTATCAGCATACAAGTGGTAGTGAAATCCAAATGAGGTAATAAGTTTGCCAAGAGAGGCAGTATAAAGAGAAAATAGAAGGACTATAATGTGATTAGCATAATTATCAAAAAATGATTTTTTTTTACCATTAAATACTCCATTTTTAGTTTTCAGCACATTGGCATAGCAAGTCCTACCCCACAATGCCAATGGTGTGGTTTGTATAGCTACCTCAAGCTGGGTCTGTTATCCACATGCTTACAGATGGAAGAGTCCCTTTAAGAAATGCAATTCTCAGATATCTACTGCTTACGCAAGATGTTATTATGCAGACTCCTTGTAGTCTGAATAAACTAACAAACACGTGAATTCTTCTGCCAGGCTCTCACTAGCCTTAACTGGAGCCAGGAAACATGGGCTCTTTGACAAAGAAGAATCCCAATCATGTTGTAAATATGTCTGCACTGAAAAAAACATTATCATGTGATGTGCCATGTATTTACTAATCTGATCCACTAATGTCTAACCTCACTAAACAAGCGCTATTCTCTGGAGACTACTTTGGTACCAATCACTAATCTCACTCCAAGGATGAGTGAACAAATATTTCAGAACTACAATGACAAACAGCTTTGTGGCTGAAAATTAACAAAAACTTTCAATGTATACTAAGCACACTAAGGCTTCCCTGTTTCAAATATTCCTCGCTTGAAAACAAGCTGTATGCTATGTATGACATTAAAACAGCAAATTATAACCCGATAAGTGCTGGGAGTGCAATGCTTTGCACATACGCACATCTGTGGCACTTGACTGGTTAAAAAATAAATAAATAAATAAAAAAGCCTGCATTTACCATTCAAAAGGATTTTCTTTGTTTCACAAGCTCTGTTGCTTCTGAAAGAGTTTAAAAAAACAAACAAAAAAAACCATAAAAAAAAAAAAAATGAACTATCAGTCAAATGGTTATGAAGCACGATTATGCTATTTTAAAAGAAAAACGACGAACGCTCTCCAGCGACCAAAGTGTTAGCGTATTGTCCCCTTTTTGCACTGAGGGTAACAGTTTCCATTATAGGATTCTATAGGCACCGAAGGCTAATTAACTCTTTAAATGCGATGGGGGGGACAGTAAAACCCATTGCTTATGTCCCTTTTGTGTTTGTAGGGTTAAAGAGGTGCATTGAATAATGGAGAAACATTAAGCCTAAAACTTGTATTGTGCGTTTTTTCTAGAGGTGAATTACGCAGAATTTCATTGCAGTAGTAGTTAATGATAAGCTGAAGCTCCTGTGGGTAATAATTCCAATTATGTGTGACGCAGTTATGTGGCCGTCGCCTGGTTTAGGTGGCAAAACTAACTATTATAATGTGGAATGTATGCTAAAATGGGAACGGTGGCGCAGCCCCCTCAATGTACCTAAAACATGTCTCTAAGTCTGCTTTTGGGTATAAAACCATAGACTGTCTGTAAAGGTGTCTATGAAAACGGGGAAAAAAAATCCTGTATGTCTAAAAAAAAAAAAAACAGCAAATTATGACAGGGTTATTTACTAACATGAAAACAGTCCGGAAATTAAAGTGATTTTAAAGGGATATTTACTAACGTGAAAATTGTCTGGGATTTGAAGTGAATTTCAAATGTAAGACTAAAGTAATCTTATTGTAAGCTAAGCTGGCAGAGAATGTTTCAAGTTTGGCTAATTTGGCCTTAAATTTGAAATTCACTTTAACCCCTTAACCCCTTAAGGACCAAACTTCTGGAATAAAAGGGAATCGTGACATGTCACACGTCATGTGTCCTTAAGGGGTTAAATTAACTTAAAATTCCAGAAAACTCACTTTATTAAATAACCAGGCACTATAATAAAACAGTATCTAATGCAATCAGTAGATGTACAGTATATGGAACCTTTCTTTAGGTAAGAATGATAGTTATTCCATGAGCATTAAAAGGATACATTTTCTGTATATGTGCAGTACATTTTAATTAAACATTTTCTAATTCACAGTATGCATGTCTTCCGATGCGTTGGATACAGCGTGTACAGAAACTTCACACATATAATATACAATGTATTAGATTTATTTGATCTTGTATTTATTACATAGAACTTCCCTTAGGGAGCTTAGTCTGGAAGATGAAATCTATTTAGAAACTATGCAACATTAGATCATCACATGCGCTTCTGTGAAAGAAGCATAAGTAATCTAAGCTCCCAGGCACTAAGGAGTCTAATTTGGAGCAGACAGGGACTTTTTGCTGAATGTTGTAATGCAACGTTCTGAAAGAGAAACTCACAAGGAACACAAGAAAGCAGCAATTCAGGACTCTAAATCATGACTGCTTTATTGTTCGGGGAGGCGTAGGTTCTGATGCAATTTTCAAGGAAATTCTGAAATCAGTTACATGGCATGAAATTCCAGTGGAACCTCGGTGGCCATTGCAGAGAATATAAAATGCAATAAATGTAGAGGAACAAACACAGACATTGGACAAATAATAGAAAAAAAACACACACACACACACACTTATATATATATTGTCATAAAATGCAATAATGAAGAACAGGAAAATGTGAAAAGGTGAAAATAAAGGAAGAATCCTCAACATAATATATACAAAAAAATTAACAAAGAAAAATGAAAAGGTGTATATGTGACAGATATGGGTCAGTGCAAATGAAACCATAGAAAGGGCACTAAGACCAAATAATTAAGCAAGGATTGTGCTTGTATGACCCAGATCTAAAGTCTTTGGAAATATAGATATACAATGTACATAAAGGTGTTATAATCCAAAAATTCAGCAATAGACAAAGTACGTTTGGAAAGGACATTTAAAATTAAATACAAATGAACCAACACTCTAGCCTTTTTATGAGCCCTAAAACTCTTTTCCAACATGTCACCCACACAACCAATACATCCATGAATAGTTCACCCCATCAGCTAAGCACTGTCCAAAGAGTGCCCCGATTACGAAAACATTGTTCAATCGCTTCAACATCTCTGTTTCTCCCTGGTCTCTATCAGGGTGCTATTGCAAGAAGGTGGCTGGCATCATGGGTGCTCGGGAATGCTGCATCTGCTGGGTAAGAGAAAAGATTGCAGGAATGGTGAAAATAGTCCTTTTGGGTACTTCTGTGACAGGAGATCCATAGTCTGTGTGGAGAAGTCTGGCTTCCAAACCCCTTAACAGGCCTGAATATTAGAATAGAAATATCATTTTTACATATACAGTATTAATGCTAGTAAAATTAATGTCTAGCATGGGATAATGCAGTAATGCAGAGTTTAAATAGTCATCTGTATAATACAGGCATTGAAACAGCTATTGCAGTTTCCAAAGAGTGCATGTAGTGTGCTCTATTTATACATGTTACATAGTTACACGTGTTAACCCCCCAAAAAAGCAAAAAAAAAACAAAAACTCAGTTTGATGCACTTTCCCATTTTAAAATAATTTGTCTTCAATCCAGAATGGCAGTCATATCTCAAATACCTATTACCCCCACGTATTAAAAATTATAACCCTTAATATCTTGTTTTCACAGTATTCATCCACTTGCTGTTTTAACATCTGATGAAATCACATCTTCAGGCAGAGAATTCCATATCCTTATTGTTCTTACTGTAAAAAAGATCATTTACTTTCTAGCCCAACACCACTAAGTGAGCTGCTTTTAATATACAACAGTCAGAAAAAACTGCAGGTAGGTAGTGATATTCTTACTATATGCTCCCCTGGGTGTCTTCTCCTTTTAATGCAGGTTATTTTGTTTTGCAGATCATGCAGTAATGTCAGTGACTGAGCTGTGTACATACACTTGAGAAGGAAGTATTTTTTTGGAGTGAGGAGGCGTGGCTAAAGAGGCAGGCTTATGATGCCGCATTCTGCCAAACATTTATTTTTTTTAATGTAAAAATTATAAAGATTTGAACAGTTTATTAACGACTACAAAAACCTATGAAATGCATTAAGGTGGTATCGGTACCCAGAGTGACTCTGGAAGCTTTAGAAGCTATCATTAGTTTATCCACATCAGTACCCAGAGTGACTCTTAAAGCTTTACTAATTACACAACCCGGGCACAACCAGTTTTCTGTTGGCATAAATATATGCACAAAGTATAGATACAAAATATAACAATATTTTCCGCATTCATCTCATTACAGCTTAGAACTTGCCTTAGTATAGTATATATAAATTTAAAAATATTAATGCATTTTAAGTCAGCTAAAATGATATCAAACATTTCATGGCTAACCTCGATATATTTTAACTGACAAAGCACTAAAGAGCATGATAAATATTTGGATATTATTAGACAATACCTAAACTACACATTAGTAAAATGCTTTATTGCCATTTTGTGAAATTACTTGATATTTTCTCCTCTCTCATGCTACCACTTACTAGTTACGAAAATATTTATTAGCTGAAAAGCTTGAACCATGTCAGATGCAATGAAAATGGACCGCTGCATTAGATAGCTTTTATGCATTTATATATATATAAAAATTCATTAATTAAATTAAGTTGCGCGTACAGCAACATTTCAAAGGGAAAAGTGAACATTTTATTGACAGTTGAGTCATAATTAACTGGTTTCCATGGAGACAATCTGTAGTCCTCATCAGTGTTCTAAACGAGGTAGCTATGTGTCCTTCAGGTTCAGATTAAAAACAGAAATACAGATTGTTGCGCACTCTTCCGATTTTAGATGTGTTGCAATGTTGGCGTAAGCAGTACGTCGTCATGATATGTTCTGTTACTGGGATATTCTAACTAAAAATAAAGGTTAAAATCAGTCGCCCACATTCTTCTTGACTGTTATTAGATGTATTACTGTAATATGTAATACATTTATCATTATCCTTTATCGTGTATATTGAAGCCAGTTAGAATGGGGGTAGACAAGGGCTGGCGCTACCATAAGGCGAATAAGGCATTTGGCTGAGGCACCGTCCTGCATGGGGCGCCCACCGGAAAGGCTGCTGCTGTCTGGGGCTGGAACACTGGGTGAGCAACTCCTTAGCCACCCCCCAGCGCAGCCATTCAGCTGCTGGGCTCCTCTCTGCCGTTTGCCTGCTCATGGAGCGGGTATGCTGTAACCCCAGCACCCGAGCAGAGCACTCTGCTTCCTGCAGGCAGGGGAAGACGGGATCTGACTTGGTGTCTCGGCTGCCCCCTGCCTGTTAACACCGGAAGCACTCTGAGAGGAACAGGAAGCAGCCTGTTCTCACAGTGCTCATATTTCCTGCTCCCTCAACAGAAAGAAGAACAACTTCCTGCAGCCTGGACCTTTTCTCCTCTTCACAGCACCCAGGTAGGCGTGTGTTAAATTGCTGTATTTCTGTGTGTAAATAAAGTGTGACTTTATGTAGTGGTGTGTGATTGTGTTTGAGTGACAGTGTGTGTTAGTGAGAGTGTGTAAGTGACAGTGTGTGTGTGTTAGTGAGAGTGTGTAAGTGACAGTGTGTGTGTTAGTGAGAGTGTGTAAGTGACAGTGTGTGTGTGTGTGTTAGTGAGAGTGTAAGTGACAGTGTGTGTGTGTTAGTGAGCGTGTGCAAGTGACAGTGTGTGTGTTAGTGAGAGTGTGTATGTCAGTGAGTGTGTGCAAGTGACACCGTGTTAATGAGAGTGTGTAAGTGACAGTGTGTATGTCAGTGACCATGTGCAAGTGATGTGTGTTAGGGAAAGTGTGTAGGATAGGCTGTGTATGTCAGTGAGTGTGTGCAAGTGACACAGTGTTAGTGAGAGTGTGTAAGTTACACTGTGTATGTCAGTGACCATGTGCAAGTGATGTGTGTTAGGGAGAGTGTGTAAGTTACAGTTTGTGTGCGTGTTAGTAAAAGTGTGCAAGTGACACTGTGTGTTAGTGAGAGTGTGTAACTTACAGTTTGTGTGTTAGGGAGAGTGTGCAAGTGACAATGTGTGTGTTAGTGAGAGTGTACAAGGGACACTTTGTGTGTGTATTAGTAAAAGTGTGCAAGTGACACTGTGTGTGTATGTCAGTGTGTGTGTTTGTGTTAGCGAGAGTGTGTAAGTAACACTGTGTATGTCAGTGAGTGTGTGTGTGTTAGTGAGAGTGTGTCTCTTTTTTTCTCTAAATGTGGGCTTACTACGTCTCTCTCCTAAATGTCTCCCAGTATCTGTTTTCTTAATACCTCAACAGTATCTCTATCCTTTCCCTAAATGTCTCCCAGGCTGTTTCCATTTTCTGAACTTCACTGTGCATCTGCTTTCACTTAAAGGGACACTATAGGCACTTTAGCTTATTGAAGTGGTCTGGATTCACTGTACCAGGGCCCTTAACCCTTCAATAGTAATTATTGTAGTTTTTAACAAACTGCAACAATTACCATTTAGGGTTAACTCCACCTCTAGTGGCTATGCATGGGGACGACCAGCGTCACTCAAAAAAAGTATTACAAGTATTACACATGCTTTCCTATAGGGAAATCCTAATGCGGCCATTGAGGAGTGGAGATGAAACCGAGCCAGCACAGAGGGACATCAGCACTGAACCTGGGTAAGTGATGGAAGACTTTTCTTTTACCCCTTTTGCACCACAAGGTAGGGGTGCTTGACAGAGGGGGGAGCTATAGTGCCAGGATAACAAGTTTGTTTTCCTGGCACTATAGTTTCCCTTCAATGTCTACTCAGTGTGTCTCTTTCCATAAATGTCTTTTCACTGGAATTCAAAGTTTAGTGGATAAACCTCTGAGGGAATGTAGTTGCATTCATGAGGGGGTAGCAAAATTGATTCTTGCCTAGGGCGGAAAGAATCCTTGCACCGGCCCTTGGAGCAACTATAAGGCAGCACAGGCACCTTTGGGCGAACTGACCTGGGGGTGCAAAGTCCAGGTGATTGGCAGGAGGAGAGCACACAGGGGCTGGTGAGGAGAAAGAGAAACACAAAGGGGCTGGGTGATTTAAGAGACATACAAAGGGGCTGGGGATGCAAGAGACACACAAATGGGGCTAGGGTGGAGAAATAAAAACACAATAGGGCTAAGGAAAGGGCAAAAGAGACATACACAATTGGCTGGGGGGTTAAAGAGACACACAGAGGGGTTTGGGGGACCTTGAGAGACACACAAAGGGGTGGGTTGTAACATACACACAGGTGGATGTAAAACACACAAATGGGAAAATTAGGGATAAGACACTATAGGGGGTAAGACATTCAAAAGAGGGCATAAGAAACACAAAAAGGCTAATAATTTAGAAGAGGAGTTAAGTGACACACAGGTGAAGATGCATTTGGGGGGCAACAAAATGCATCTTCACATGTGTAGCCAAAAATCCCTGCACCTGCCCTGTAGACCAGGCCAGTGATTTTCATTCCTCATGCTTTGAATCCAGTATAGGTGCCCCTTTGGAGTTGACCACAGGAAAGCATACATTTGAGGAGAGTTATCGTGCTTGTTTACATTGTAAATATTAGCGTAGGATCTATCGATATTGGGGTACTGTAAATCAGTGGTGGGCTTATAGCCTTATTTGTTTGCTAAGATTGATGATTTAAAGTAGATTTATTAAATTTAAAGCTGTGGGTTTTTTTTTGTGTGTGCCTTAATCTGTACTTTAGAGAATTAACTTACACCACAGCATCTAAACGGGCTTAGTAAAGTGTACAGTACAAACACTCGGGGAACCATGCAGAGAGCACTGATACCCCACTCTCAGCATAGTCCTAGTGCCCTCAGCAAAGTGCTAGCATGTCTAAGTATGCACTTGCACTACACTTTATGGAACAGGATCCTGAAATAGGGAATGTTTGGGGGCCTTTAGTTCTTATTAAACCTATACATATATTCATTATTATTTATTATTAATTTATTATCAACCCCACATTGTACAGTGTTGTGGAATATGTTGGTGTTTTATTAATGTCAGCAATAATACTAATAATTAATATATAAGATATAGATGGCTCAAATTTTAAATAAGGTTTATTTACAGTATAAAACCTAATATATTCTAATTTATTTAAGCCAAATCATTTTGAAAAAATAGATAATGCCATAGAAGAAACAATATAACAAACTCTTTAATGTTGCTGGAAGAAAGACATTTGCATCCTAAAGTTTAATGATTTTTTTCTTGATCTCTAGCCTTGACCTCTGTTCTCAAGCTGAAACTAACGAGCTGTGAAATATCTTCCAGCAGATTTTACCCTATATAAAAATCTAAGTAAAATTAATGACGCCTCAATTCTTGCACATAAATTCGCCTCCAATGGCGTTGGATGGATTAGAACGCACGGAGAATGTATGTATGTAAGCTGCAAGAATGACACTTTTTTTCAGTACAAGAAGGTCCATTTTAGTGAGATGTTTTTGTTGAAATCACATTGCTGAGAGATGAAATACTACACACGCTCCAGATATCATTCATATACAATAAAATGCAATAAAATGGGTGTATCTACTTAAAAATGAATTGTGGACTTTCAACAATTTGGACTTAAAATACTAATATAATTATAGGGGCGACAAAGGATCTAGAATCCGGGGACTCTCGTTGACTAATCTAGATAAATGTGTTTTGGTTTTTTGTCTATTCAGGTTTATCAAAGTAAGGTCAAATACAAATACAGAGTCTAAGTGTAATGTCCAGATGTTGACCAAATAACGCTAAAACACCTGTGTAGTGACCTCTCGTTCAACACAAATCAAGAAATAAACATATACATACACAGTAGGTGGAGTATCTTTGGTTCCTGGATACAGATAAAATGCGTAAAAGGTAAAATGGGATAACTGTGAAAACAAAAGGTATTGACAAGCACCTAGTGCAACAGCATACAGTACATAATAGACTTAATGTTGATGTATAATTCAGTACTCACAAGGACAGAGCCAGATTAATATGGCTCAGTATAAACGCCTGTGGGATAGTTTGAAGGGATCCCACCCCCTACAAGTGAAGTAGTTGATGCTGTATTCTTTGGCAGCTTTAAAAAAAGGATCCACACCGGAAAAAATGTGGTGAAGTAATAATTCCTTTTAATGATAAAATATGGTAGTGAATAAAATACAAATAAAGAAGCATAAAACTTCTAGTGAATTGAACCCCTTAGGGTAGCTGAGTAAAACGTCCACTTAGGGTAGCAAGACGCATTTCGCCTGTAATATAGGCTTCCTCAGTTGCTAATGTCCGTCGTTCGTCTTTTTTATGTCCTTGTAGATTGTCCATTTTCATCACCTGTTGTTGTTCCTGTCGATTTTTGTCAATACCTTTTGTTTTCACAGTTATCCCATTTTACCTTTTGCGCATTTTATCTATATTCAGGAACCAAAGATACTCCACCTATTGTGTATGTATAGGTTTATCAAAGTGTTATGTTATTTTTATAATATTGAATATTGCCCATGTATGTACATATTGCCCATGTATGTAAGTATGTATGATTGACAGATGCAGCTCTTTGGTACGGAGTTGTATAATTTGTTATTTGTTATATCTTTTAAAAATGCAAATAACATATATTTGGGGAAAAAACAGGAAAAGGATATATTAAAAGTTGTGGTGAGCGGTGTATTTATTAAATATAATGTTATTTTATTTTGCTTTACTAATTCCTTAAAGAATATCAGTTTAATTACAGAAGGGTTTAGATTCAAGCAAGAATAGATTGGGATGTCTCTTATCATAAATGTGTTCCTCCCAAATTTGATTCAGGGGTGAGCAGGCTTTGGTGGGCCTGTGTAGCGTTACTCACCTTTCCCAGGGGCCGGCCGCGGTCCTCTCTTCAAGCCGCGCGCGGTCCTGCGGCTGCACGAGCCGCGTGCGGCTCATCCGACGCTTCAGGCAGGAAGGCGGCAGTGACCGCGAGATGCGGTCACATGTCCCGCCTGAATCTAAGAGCGCGCCACGAGTCTCGGGCGCGCTCTTAAAGAGACAGTGGGAGCCTAAATTGCCAAAAGGCTCCCATTGGCCCCTGTCATCCCACACACCCCATACACTTACCTTTTGGGGGTGTGGAAGTGACAGGAGCCAATCACATTAGTTTTGAACCTATTTATACTTACCCTTTTCCCTTAGTTCCTTGCCCTATCGTGGTTTCTGCTACAGTTCCCTTTAGTGCTTGTTGTGTTCAGTTGTGTTTCTCCGTATTTGACCTTGGCTTTGTATTCTGACTTCGTTTTCGCTTTATCCTTGTCTGTACTGTTTGCCGGCTTGCTGATTCCTGTGTACCAGACCCCGGCTAGTTCTCGTTTACGCTGTCTCTTTGTGCCCTTGACCTCGGATCGTTCCTGACTCTGTACTTCTCCTATTACGTCGAGTCCGGCCACTCTAAGGTCCGGTAGACGTATCTCTCCTCTGTACTGTCTTCTGTTTGGCTGGATCTTGCGTGTAGGGGTATATACTCGTTACATTACGATAGGGCCATGGACCCCGCAGATTTAGCTCAACAGATGGCGTCCCATGAGGCTAGATTTGTAGAGCAGGATCACCGTATGGATCAGATAGCTCAGGCTCTCCAGACGCTCTTAGCTAGGACCATTCCAGCAACCGCACCTAACCCTCCTACACCCCTGCTTCCTGAAGTATCGACTGTGCCTAATGTTACGGCCCATTTAACGCCTCCTCCTAGGTATGGAGGGGATTCTAAGACATGCAGAGGGTTCATTAACCAAATAGAGTTTCATTTTGAGATGTATCCACGTTCATTTCCCACAGAGAGGTCTAAAGTTGGGTTCTTTATGCACCAACTTACCGACAAAGCACTTGAATGGGCAAACCCTATTTGGGAGGCTAATGGACCTATGGTGCATGACTTTCACAGTTTCCTTACAGCTTTTCGCAGAACTTTTGACACTATGAAAAGGTCTAAGAATGCCGCAAGAGCATTAATGAGGGTTAAACAGGGTTCTAGGTCTGTGGCTGATTACGCTATTCAGTTTCGTACCCTTGCCTCACAGGTAGATTGGACCAACAATGGGTTAACTACTGCCTTCATGGAAGGCTTATCAGACTCTATATTGGAGGTAGCAGCTAAGGAGCTTCCTGTTGCCTTAGAGGACCTTATTGACTACCTCATCAATATAGATAATAGGATTCGTGACAGGCTCTATACCAAGAACAGGAATAGACGTTTTGTTACACCTATTCAACCCAGAGTTAATACACCGGAGAGTGTAAAAGTATCTGAAGAGGAACCCATGCAATTAGGGGTTGCCAAACTCTCTGATAATGAAAAATTACATAGGAGAAGGGAGGGACTCTGCCTATATTGTGGTAAGAGAGACCATATGGTAAAGGAGTGTCCTTTGCTCCCGGAAAACTCTTGCACCTAAGACCTTATAGGGGACTGGCCTTGGGTGTGATTTCTAAGTCTCCTACATTGCCTCCTAACCGACTGCTTCTCCCTGTTTCTTTACATATGGGAGAGAGTTGTATAGTTGAAAATATATACGCCCTGGTTGACTCTGGAGCAGCTGAGAATTTTACAGACTCTGGTTTTGTAAAGAAAAACAACATTCCCATCAGGGAGAAGGAGATACCCTTGGCCGTTGAGGCCATAGATGGTAGACCATTGATATCTCCAGTTGTTACTCATGAGACTGCACCGTTACACATGTACACAGGGGTTTTACACTATGAAACCATTCGGTTCCAGGTCATCACCTCTCCCTCTTCACAGTTAGTGTTAGGGTATCCATGGTTACGTGCCCACAATCCCATTTTTGACTGGGAGACAGGGCAGATAAAATCATGGAGTGAGGCCTGCCATGAATCGTGTACTATTGAAGTTACGCCTGTGAATTCTATTAATGTTCCTACCACTCCTCCTTTGTCTACGGCTATACCCTCTCAGTATTTATCTTTAAAGACTGTCTTTGATAAAAGAGAGGCTGACAAATTACCGCCTCACAGACCCTACGATTGTGCTATTGACTTGTTGCCTGGCACTATACCTCCAAAGGGCAGGGTGTACCCCTTATCGGTTCAAGAAAACCGTGTCATGGAGGAATATATTAAAGAATCATTAGATAAGGGATTTATTAGGAGATCCTCTTCTCCGGCTGGAGCGGGGTTCTTCTTTGTATCGAAGAAAGAAGGTGATTTAAGACCTTGCATTGATTATAGAGGTCTTAATAAAATCACCATCAAAAATGCTTACCCTATACCATTAATAACAGAATTGTTTGACAGGCTCAAACATGCTACGGTATTCACCAAATTAGATCTTAGAGGAGTATACAATTTGATACGTATAAAAAAGGACCACGAATGGAAGACAGCCTTTAACACTAGGTCAGGTCATTATGAGTATACCGTCATCCTATTTGGGCTTTGCAATGCCCCAGCAGTATTCCAAGAGTTTATTAATGATGTCTTGAGAGACTTTATTCACTCATTCGTTATTGTGTACTTAGACGACATTTTAATATATTCTACAGACTTACACACTCATCACAGACATGTTACGACCGTTCTGAAGACCCTTCTTGCCAATGGTCTTTATTGTAAATTAGAAAAATGTCTATTCGACCAATCCGAAGTCCAGTTTTTGGGGTATGTGATTTCCGCTAAGGGTTTTCGTATGGATCCCCGGAAGCTCGCTGCTATCATAGAATGGCCTCTGCCGCAAGGTCTAAAAGCCATCCAGCGTTTTCTGGGTTTCTCTAATTATTATAGACGTTTTAGCAAAGGTTTTTCGTCTCTTGTAGCACCTATTACTCGTATGACAAAAAAGGAAGGCAATACTCGTGTCTGGTCTACCGAGGCACTTCAAGCTTTTGACTTCCTTAAGACTACGTTCGCCTCTGCACCCATTTTACAGCATCCTGTCCCCTCATTGCCCTATATACTTGAAGTTGATGCTTCAGATATCGGGGTAGGTGCTGTTTTATCTCAAAGAGAGTCTCCTGAAAAGCCAATGCATCCTTGTGGCTTCTTTTCTAAACAAATGTCCAAAGCAGAGAAGAATTATGATGTGGGTAATCGCGAACTCCTTGCTATCATTTTAGCACTCAAAGAATGGAGACATTTGTTAGAAGGCACTAAGGATCCCATCCTCATATTTACGGATCATAAGAACCTGTCCTACCTTAGCGAAGCTAAAAGATTGTCTTCCAGGCAGGCTAGGTGGTCACTGTTCTTGTCCCATTTCAATTATATAATCACCTATAGGCCAGGTGATCGGAACACTAAAGCGGACGCTCTGTCCAGACAGTTTGAAACTATTGACAAACAGGAGATTGATATTACTCCTGTCATTCCCCCAGACAGGATAATAGTTACTACTGTATTATCGATTTCCTCGTCCCTATTGCAGGCCATACAAGCGAAACAAAGCATGGCACCTAGCGAGAGGCCTAATGATAAATTGTTCGTTGACGTTCCCGAGAGACGGGATATTCTGTCACTATATCACGATACTAAGACTGCTGGACATCCTGGTATTTCCAAAACAGTGTCAGCTGTTTCTCGGTATTTTTGGTGGGATTCCTTACGAAAGGATGTCACTGACTATATAAGTGCTTGTACTACTTGTGCCTGTATGAAATCCTCTCGTAGAGTCCCTTGTGGGCTGTTGCATCCGTTACCTGTTCCCGAGAGACCTTGGTCCAACCTATCTATGGATTTTATTGTTGAATTACCCCCTTCGAATGGTAACACAGTCATCCTGATGATAGTTGACCGGTTTTCCAAAATGGCTCACTTTGTGTCTCTTCGCAAGTTGCCCACATCCAAGGAACTGGCCCTTATCTTCGCTAGAGAAGTATTTCGGTTACATGGCATTCCCTTATCTATTGTGTCCGATAGGGGTAGCCAATTTATTTCCAGGTTCTGGAAGGCCTTTTGTACAGAAATGGGTATTTCTCTCTCGTTTTCTTCCGCTTACCATCCCCAGTCTAATGGAGCTGCTGAACGTGCCAACCAGTCTCTGGAGCAGTACCTCCGTTGTTTTGTGTCTCACCATCAGGACAATTGGTCTGACCTGCTTCCTTGGGCTGAATTTGCTCGGAATAACGCCACTCATGATTCTTCCGGTCAAAGCCCTTTTTACGTCGTCTATGGCCAGCATCCCGTTGTTCTTCCGGCTGCATTCTCCTCACAGGGAATGCCAGTTCTGGATGAACATTTGGCTGGTTTGCGTAATACTTGGGAGCAGGTTCAGAGTTCTTTGGTTGACTCTGCTGCTCGCCAGAAGGCTCAGGCTGACAAGCATCGCAGAGCGGCTCCTTCCTATGTTGTGGGGGACAGAGTTTTGCTTTCCACGCGGAATATTCGTCTCCGGGTGCCTTCTATGAAATTGGCTCCCCGCTTCATTGGTCCTTATCGTATTATACATAAGGTTAATCCCGTTTCTTATGCCTTGGGTCTGCCTAAGAATCTGCGCATACCTAATGTTTTTCACACCTCGTTGTTGAAGCCTTACGTGCGCAACCGCTATACCCGGCATACTCCCCCTCCCCCTCCTGTCTCTGTGGAAGGTCATGAGGAGTTCGAAGTGTCTGCTGTTATTGACTCTCGTTTCCTTAGGGGTCGGCTTCAGTACTTGGTACATTGGAAGGGTTATGGGCCTGAGGAGCGCAGTTGGATTTCTGCTGATGCTGTTCATGCTCCCCGCCTTGTGCGTTCTTTCCATTCACGTTTTCCTGCCCGACCTAGTCCTGCCCGCCCGGAGGGCGTGTCCTCAGGGGGGGGTACTGTAGCGTTACTCACCTTTCCCAGGGGCCGGCCGCGGTCCTCTCTTCAAGCCGCGCGCGGTCCTGCGGTTGCACGAGCCGCGCGCGGCTCATCCGACGCTTCAGGCAGGAAGGCGGCAGTGACCGCGAGATGCGGTCACATGTCCCGCCTGAATCTAAGAGCGCGCCACGAGTCTCGGGCGCGCTCTTAAAGAGACAGTGGGAGCCTAAATTGCCAAAAGGCTCCCATTGGCCCCTGTCATCCCACACACCCCATACACTTACCTTTTGGGGGTGTGGAAGTGACAGGAGCCAATCACATTAGTTTTGAACCTATTTATACTTACCCTTTTCCCTTAGTTCCTTGCCCTATCGTGGTTTCTGCTACAGTTCCCTTTAGTGCTTGTTGTGTTCAGTTGTGTTTCTCCGTATTTGACCTTGGCTTTGTATTCTGACTTCGTTTTCGCTTTATCCTTGTCTGTACTGTTTGCCGGCTTGCTGATTCCTGTGTACCAGACCCCGGCTAGTTCTCGTTTACGCTGTCTCTTTGTGCCCTTGACCTCGGATCGTTCCTGACTCTGTACTTCTCCTATTACGTCGAGTCCGGCCACTCTAAGGTCCGGTAGACGTATCTCTCCTCTGTACTGTCTTCTGTTTGGCTGGATCCTGCGTGTAGGGGTATATACTCGTTAAAGCCTGCCAGTGGTGCAAGTAGCAGTAGTGAATTTGCCCTGAAATGTGGTAGGTCTGTCCACAGTCTGTGACAAACTGGCATGAATGCACACTAGGCCGCACAACATGAGCAGATTATGCAGAGAGCGCTGCTGAAGTGCTCCTCACAGATGAGCATTGAGTACCTAATGCGCATGAGCATTCTAAATTCCTCATAGGAAGGCAACGAGTCAATGCTTTGATATGTAGCCCATGGAGCAGCGCAGCTAAGGAGAATGGGCCTTGAGGGCTAAGAGACAGGCATAGGTGGAGGGGTTTAATGTATGGGGACTGGCTAGATAACTGGAGGAGGGGTATTAGAGGAGTATATATAGTGGTCATTTTAGGTCAGGGGCCATCTTAATTAATCCTCACTTACCTGTTTTGTCCTACCCTCCCTCAATTGGTCTCTACCTCCCGTTTGGTCACGGTGGCAGGGGATGGATAGGGAAGTTGGTTGTTTGTCCTGAGGGAAAATAGTTTTGTTCGCTAAGAACAGTTTGGTTTGGAAGAGTATTGGTAGGTTTGAGCTCATAGGTAGCCCTGAACCTGGTGTGTGTATTGTGTATCTCGGTATGCCCCTACAGGGAAGAAAGCTGGTAACCATGCCCTCGGTGGCAATTGGTTATGTCATGCCCACAGTGGCAATGGTTATGTTTATATGTTAATTATATGTTATAATGTGGTTTTACTTATTGTGTTGTGGGTCATTGTCGGGCGTAGTATTGTTAAAGGAGTTGGGGGGATATGTTATGTTACTGTAACAATGAGTTGGGGGGGATATGCTATGTTACTGTGACAATGACCTTAAATTATTTAAACTTATTTAAATACATTAATAACGCTGTGATAATTTTCCCAAATAAAGGTGTCCGAGTATTTGTGTGTGTGTGTGTGGGGGGGGGTTTTGGGGGGGTTATCACACATATGCCGGAAAGGCGACTATGCATATGTCATGGGGCTTCCGCATCAGGTGACCAAACTTTACTGACAGAGGAGGCGTTATTAGTGTGAGGTGTGATTAGAGGAGGCGTTAACCCTGCAATGTAAACATTACAGTTTCTTTAACCCCTTAAGGACACAACTTCTGGAATAAAAGGGAATCATGATGGAATATTTCCGTCATGTGTCCTTAAGGGGTTAAAAAAAAACTGCTAAGTTTTACATTGCAGGGTTAAGGGGACAGGGGCATTGAGATGAAGTCTGGGTTAGTATAGTTTTCCTTTAACCCCTTAAGGACCAAACTTCTGGAATAAAAGGGAATCATGACATGTCACACATGTCATGTGTCCTTAAGGGGTTAAGGCAAATTAGACATTCTCCTGCATTGCTAAATCAAGGGGATGCCCTATAACTTCATGAGCTAACAGTAAGGTCAGTTATAAAGTACTGAGAAATGTGCTGGCCAAATAATAATCATCTTGGCAAATAATACATTTTGTATTGCTCGAGGGGGTCCATACAATGTGATCATGGTTATTCAATAAACAGGCCAGAGGATTTCAAGGCAAATCATGCTAAACTCTATGCTGTAATATCTATATCTTGCTGATATTGTTCTACTAGATTTCATTATTGACCTAAAAACAGTTCCAATGTTTGTTTATTTCGAAATCATGTTACTCTTAAATAGATACAATTCCATTTATGATTAATAACTAAAAGCATTGAAAACTATTTTTCTTATCATTATGAAAAGTTATTTATCTTTCTCTTGATGGATGTGTGGCATTTAATCTAGCTTGTAGCAGATTGGTTAGGGTCATCGCAGCTCCTGTCATCTATTTTCCAACTCATCACATTGTTTTTTAAATTGAAGGCACTCAGATAAATATCGTTTCACTCGATGGAAATCTCCCTTGGCATCGTCCCTGTTATGCTGTGTACATGATGGTGTTGTAAGGCATAAATTGAGTTTCTTTTGTGATAGTTTTCATCAAATAATAGACTGTTAGATGCCTAAAAGCTTTCTAGATAAAATGATAGCTAAACATCGTGTA
Organism: Pelobates fuscus; assembly: GCF_036172605.1. NCBI lineage: Eukaryota > Metazoa > Chordata > Amphibia > Anura > Pelobatidae > Pelobates > Pelobates fuscus. Next base: position 40,695,686 of record NC_086321.1, on the reverse strand, counting down.
CCACTGATTTCAAGATATATTTTTCTGAGCAGTGTCCAAGAACAGAAATAAAAGCACTTATTCCAAATTATCTTATAGAAACAGCACAAAAACATAATAAAAAAAATACAAAGGACCTTATTGCTGAGCTTATGACATTAACGGACCACTATAGGCACCCAGACCACTTTAGCTCAATGAAGTGGTCTAGGTGCCAGGTCCCTCTGGTTTTAACCCTGCATCTGTAAACATAGCAGTTTCAGTGTAGGGTTAATCCAGCCTCTAGTGGCTGTCTTCATGATAGCCACTAGAGGAGCTTCCGCGATTCTCACTGTGAAAATCACAGTGAGAAGACGCTGACGTCCATCGGAAAGCATTGAGTAATGCTTTCCTATGGGCGTTTTTAATGCTCGCGGCTCTGGCTGCGCATGTGCATTCGGCTCCACTCGGGAGCCAACGTCGGAGGGGGGAGAGGTCACCAGTGCAGAGGAAGCCCGGCGCTGGATAAAGGTAAGTGGTTGAAGGGGTTTTAATCCCTTCAGCTTAGCGGGAGAAGGGCCATGAGGGTGGGGGGGATCTAAGGATTACATAGTGCCAGGAAAACAAGTTTGTTTTCCTGGCACTATAGTGCTCCTTTAAGTAACTCCATTAAGTAACTATTGCAACCAATAAGGGTTTTGGTAAAAGAAAAATAAATTAATTAAACACTCTAAGCCAAGGGTAAGTAACTTTTGCCAATCCAGATGTTGTGGACTACAACTCCCACAATGCTCTTAAACAAATAATGCTGACAAAGCTTCAGGTGAGATGTAGTCCACAAAATCTGTAGTGCCTCGGTTCGCCTACCCCTCCTCTCAGCACCATAATCATGACCGCTAGATATTCTTAAACAGTTTGACTATTTACTCCAGGGGACGGCAGGAAACTCATTGCACGCTGTAGTAATTATGCATCCCTCCCAGATCCGGCATCCTAAGAATCAGGAGGCCGGTCGGGAAGAGGGGTAAAGGGGGCAGGCCAGTGACACAATCAAGTCACTGGCTCCTCCCAAAGGCTAGCAGGCTGACTGCCAATCAGACAGGATAGTCTACCAAGGGCAGACCCTGCAGGGAGCACTGTTTCAGTACTCTCTGCAATGTCCTAGTGCCTTCAACATAGCACAAGTGCATCTAACGAAATGCTTGGACACCAGGGAACTGTCGGAACAGCGGAAAAAGGACCCAAAACCAGGACTGTCCCACTGCATTCAGAATAGTTGGGAGGCCTGGAGTTGACAGTCCTTGGCAAACTTAGACAAAACAAACTGAGGTTGAAAAATTCTCCCGCTCAACTTGTTTGTTCTATTTTTTCCCCAAATCCGCTATTTTATTATTTTATTTTATTTTGTTTTCAAAAGATTTACAGACAAGCTCGTTATAACACAGTAGCAAAAACAAGCATTGCATGTTACAAAAATGCACAAATTTTGGTGTAGTAAACATGCGACAGCAAGTTACGCCAGTAAATGAGTGATTAAGAGGGGCAGTTAAAACAGGCCATACAAACTGACAGTAAGATAGTCAAAAGAGTAAGGTTTAACAACACGAATATGAGAAAGCAAACTTAAAAATGACCACCAGGTAGCAATCAAGATTACCCTGTCGCTGATGTGTTAGCTGTCAGCAAACATCAAATAAATGATATAGCTAGAGGCAATGTACCCTAAGGTTAGTCAGGTTAATAGGCAGTAGACCCTGTTGGACAAAACAATAACTAAACAGAAACTAAGCAAAATCACTGAGGTGTAGTAAGTAAGTTAAAGCTATGCCAGCTAGTCGCAAAAAGGGTCAATGTGCTATTTTATTCTTTATTTTCCAATCTAGCAGCTATATTACATTGATCAATTCAAATACCGTATTTATTGGCGTATAACACGCACTTTTTCTCCCTGAAAATAGGGGGCAAATGATGTGTGCGTGTTATACGCCGATATACATATTTTTTTGGCTCCATAGGACGCACTTTTTTCCCCCTCAAAAGTGAGGGGAAATGTCTGTGCGTCTTATGGAGCGAATGTGAAGGTTTACTTACCTGTCTTGAAGCGTGGGCCGGTGTTCAGCGCGCACCGCGGTACTGGAACTTAAATTTCAGGTTCCGGTTTCCGGCGGGACTGAAAGGAAGTGCGCACTCAGTGTGCACACTTCCTTTTAGTCGCGCCGGAAACCGGAACCAGAAATTTAAGTTCCTGTACCGCGGTGCGCGCTGTGAAGCCGGCCCACGCTTCAAGACAGGTAAGTAATTATGGGACAAGGGGAGGGAAAGTGCACTATGGGACAAGGGGAGGGGGACACACTATGGGAGGGGGGGAGAACACTATGGGATGGGGGGGAACACTATGGGAGGGGGTGGAAAATAATATGGGGGGAGAATACTATGGAAAGGGGGGGAACACTATGGGATGAGGGTGGGGGAACACTATGGGGGGGGGGGGAGAATACTATGGGAGGGGGGGAAATTTCCTTCTTAAAATGAGGTGCGTGTTATACGGTAATAAATACGGTAATTCAAATTTTAATTAAAGGTACAGGTTGATCTGGAGTTGACTGTTAATGAGTTATACAGACAGTGCATTAAAATATATGCAAAACAAAACAAGAAACGATACATTTTTGAAAATATATATATATTAAAATTTACCCACGCTCAATGATTGTATGCATATGAAACAAATTGCCAAACACTGTCGAATTTAAAGTGAGCTCTTAAAAAAAAAAAGGACATTTATGGAAGTTGTCATTCAGTTGTCACCTGCAGAAAGCTTACACCTGAATTGCAACTCACAGAAACCCAAGTCATATTGCAAATAGAGTATACTGAACATCCACCTATTACTAAAGTCCAGCGTTGTTGCACGGGCGCCCAGCCCTGATTGAACCAATCAAACAATCCAAAAGTAGAGATCTAGTCCAGTGCTCCATGTAAGAGAGAAGAAAATGTCCTTTATTGCAACCTAAACCCGCAATGTTTTGAATGACCTCCGGTCTTTTTCAAGATGGTTTGATAAAACGTTGCTGGTTCCTTTTTTAATTAAAACCAAGTCATGGCACAAGGTACAGCAGAATTTTTTTAGAATAATGGGAAACACTGCATTTTGGGAGACACAAAGGATGGCTTACGGAGAAAACGTGTTATTTATTTAAAAAATAAAGCTTAATTTAAAACAAACCCTACTATAATTACTTAAAATCTAACCTGTACATTCCAACAGACATATGTTAGAACCTAGAGGGATCTCACCACCCTTTAGTTATTGTAAATTCCCCACTATAAGTTCAGTGTGAAAGACAGTCAGCAATCACTTTGTTTAACTGTGATAATTCGGGCTTCTAAGATCTTACTGTATCTGCTAATGTGTACTAATGCTTTGTATCACTTAGCATGAAACTACCCCTGCAGTATAAATAAACCTTATCAATGTTGTACAGCTGTTCAAACTGCCATAGAAAATAATGTGAATAACAGAACTGGCATTCAGATTGATAAGGCCACATTTTCCATTTCTAAGATATAAAGACCTAAGATAAAACATACTTTGAAGAATCAGTTCTGATTCCTAATTTTTTTTTTTGCTGTATGCTGAGGGTGTGCCTGGGAAGCATTCCTATACGATTCCTAAAGGATAACTCCAATTCTAGCAACACATGCCTACAAACACATACCACACAGTATTGGGAGGTAGCCATCCGGAATGCTGGGGGTCTGTGAAGTTACCAAACAGCCATGTGGCCTTATGTGTTACTGTTCTTATATTTTCTTTAATGCTCTAGTAAAGTGGGACAGTACAGAACTAAACTAGACTTATATAACTCGTATCCGAAAAATAGTTAGCCATACTGATTCATGATATTAGGATGCAATTTAAAAAAATGAAATAATGTTTGCTGGGTTCTTTTTTGCATTTTTTTTAAATTTCATTTTAAGTATTATTACTATTATTATTGGCATTTATATAACAGCACCAAATTCCGTAGCGCTTTACAATATTATAGGAGTGGGGAATTTAACAATAAATGCGACATTTATAAAAACTTACAGGAACAATAGGTTGAAGAGGACCCTGCTCAAAGGAGCTTACAGTCTAGAGGTTTGCCCTAATCTAACGAACATTTACAATGTCCAATAAAAATAACTACCAACCTTATGAAAGAATTGCTAAGGATTGAAGAATACATTAGTGCTGCTGTATTATTAACCTTAAGCAAAATAGTCATCATTTTTATTGTTACTGAAAACAAAACATTATGTCATGTAGCCTCTGTGGAGGTGGCCATTTTTTAGTCCTCTTATCTCTATCTGACCATGCACAATATAAAGAGATTCCCTGGACTGCCAAGGAAGTGAAGCATGACTGCTGTCCAAGGAAAGGGGTGGATCAAAGGGGGGAAACAATGTTGCAGAATGAGGTATAGATGTAAGGGAGTCTGGGGGTAGGCACTTACCACTTCAAAGGAAGGAGTATAACATTAGGATCTCTTTCCTGTAGAGTGGCTGGTGCTACAAAAAAAAAAAAAAATGACAAACAGAAAGTTACAGAAATAGGACCAGCGAATTTCTATTACTCACCTACAGTATTCCTGGCTATGGCTGTGGTGTCTCGGGATGTGGTGATTGCGGTGCTGCAGGCCTACCTGGCGGAAAATTGGACCGGGTCCTTGGCAGAGGTGATGGCCGGATTGCAGGCGACTAGTGGCGGGGATGCTGTGTTGGAGGCCGGCCAGATGCATGATGGCGGCAGGAAGCCCAGGCGATCAAGACCTCTTACACGCCTTTACCCAAGTCCGGTGCGGAGAGCGGTGGAAGATGGAGTGAAGGTGAAGGTGGAGGAGCCGCGGGTGGAGGTGTTCCTGTGACTGTCCGGCCTGCTGGCAGGCAGCTGCGGCTTAGAGCAGGTGAAGGTCGGTGGGCCCAATATGGCGGCAGCAGGATGGCGTGCTCGAGGAGTCCAGCATCTCTTCCGATGAGGCAGACTATGACGTCAGAGCGCGCCGGTTGTGCAGGAAGACGAACGTCACCACTTGTCTTATCCTGCAGGTGAGTTGGTTAATGATGGGATGGATAAGGAGTTCAGCCGGGTACACTATGCGTTGTTCGACAGGGCGCTGGAGTTGGTCTAGGAGGCAGGGGCTTAAGCCTTGTTAGCTAAATCAGACATTGAATCGGCGTTCTGACTGTTGCCCGTGCATCTGAAGTGCTGTCACCTCCTGGGTTTCCACGTTGAAGGGCAGTTTTATTATGACATGTGCCTTCCCAAGGGGTGTGCCATCTCCTGTTCATATTTTGAGACATTTGTCTCCATTCTGGAGTTGTTGGTGGTGCGTGTTTCGGGCTTTGGATTGGTTACCCATTACTTGGATGACTTTTGTTTGTAGGAGCACGGGGGGACAAGGTTTGTGTGGATCTCCTGCGGGTTTTTAGGGAGATGGTGGTGGATTTTGGTATTCCAATAGCGGAATAGAAGACGGAAGGTCCGGTGGAGGTTCTCTCGTTCCTTGGGGTGGAAATTGATTCCACAAGAATGATCTTTCGATTGCTGAACGAGAAGGTCTTTGTCCTGCTGCGATCGGTGGATCTGGTAAAAGGGGTGAAGAAAGACAGTTGCGGCAGCTTCATATCTTGCTGGGTCACCTGACCTTTGCGTGTTGGGTCCTACCAATGGATCGAGCCTTCGGGCGTCGATTATCCTTGGCGAAGGTTGGGATTCGGGAACCTTTTCATTCTATAAGGGCAACCAGGAAGCTCAAGGCAGATCTGCACGTGTGGAACTCCTTCCTGGAGAGGTACAGTGGTTGGTCGTGCTGGCTGCAAGCGGCAGTAAAAAGCTCAGAGTTGGAGCTCTACACGGATGCGTCTGGATCCCTTGGCTTTGGGGCATACTTTAAGGGTCAGTGGTGTGCAGAGGTATGGCTGGAAGTTTGGAAGGGTAGTGACCTCATGTGAAACCTCATGTTTCTGGAACTATTCCCAATCGTGGTGGCTCTCGAGTTGTGGGGTGAGGACTTGCGGGATAGAACAGTTAATTTTCACACGGACAACATGAGTGATTAGAAAAGGAATGAAGACAATATCCAGGGCATTCACTCCAAATGGAAGTGAATGTCTAGGAATAAGTACAACTTAAGTTAAATAAGTAGCTTACAAGCCAAAAAATATATACCGTAGTAAATTCCTTTATTGATCCATAAGGCATAAAGCTACTATTAACAATTAAAGGGTCCTAAATAGGAACAGAATGTACATACTAGGTATAAGGGAAACACCACAAGGTGCAGACAAGTGTTCCACTATAGAAGGATACCCTGATGTTAGGCAGAATCAGTGAGAGGTGATAAGAAAAGGGGGAAATAGTCTAAATCTCTACATAAAAAAGGAGAGAAAAAGAACCTCCTAGATATCTATTAGTTGCAGGTTAATCAGAATCAAAGCAAAAGGGAGGCTTCTCCAACCGTTTTTTTCCATCACTATTCCATTACCACCATAACCACCATACCACATAGACAAACAATCTGCATATGTCCCTAGTACCTCAGCACTGCACAAAGCTAGTGATTACCTGAACCAAAGACCCTATATATATATAAGTAACTCTAAATCAAAATAAAAAGGTGCTACCTAACAAGTGCAAAAGTGCATATTAAAATAAATAAATCAAGCCCATGTGATTAATAGTTCCTCGTCTGCATCGCCGCCAGTGTTGGCGTTGCTGAGGCGCTTAGTCCTGTTGAGTTTACAGTATAATGTGTGGGTTAGGGTGTGTCATATGCCAGGGGTGGAAAATGTCATCGCTGATTCGCTTTCTCGGTTACAGTGGCAGCCTTTCCAAGAAGCGGCACGGGAGGCAGATCGGGAGGGGCAGCCTGGCCCGCAGTGTTTATGGGAACTCTGTTCGGAGGATTTATGCGTTTAGTGTTGGAGTCATTGTCGCCGTCTTCGTGGAAAGCGTACCGGGCGGTTTGGTCAAAATGGGGACCTGGCGCTTCTAGGTAACCCTTCTGTTCTTGAATAATTTGCCGGAGGAGGGGCGGGTCATGTGCTGCGGCAGAGAAGGCTCTGGCTGTCCTGCCATTTTTGTTTTCGATTCCAGGGTTGGAGGGACCTCACCAGGGAGTTTAGTAGTGCTTTGCGGATGGCGCAATAGGAGTGTCCCAGATAGGCGGAGGCCAATCTCGGTGCAGTTGCTATGGGGATTGTTGGCGATGCTGCGGCGAGTGTACAATTTGGAGTTTGGAATATTAGGCCTTATTGGTGGCTGCGAGCCGGCGGGCGGAGTCTCCACTGCTGTTGGCTGACTTGCGATGGTCGGATGGGTTTGTGGATATACTAATCTGCAAATCTAAAACGGATCAAGCGGGAGCAGTGCATGGGTTCGGATTGGTATAGCGGGTGGGGAGTTTTGCCCGGTGCGTTTGTTTTGGCGCTTCTTGGAGTTCCGGCCAGCAGGCGGAGGGTCGCTGCTGGTGCATCGGGACAGGTCTCAGTTACAGTGGTGTGGTCGGAGGTGGTTCCGAGGCCATGTTGGCAGCGCCTGGCTCATGCGCAGTAGGCGCAAACTCAACATGATGATTGCGAGGTTTGTACGACGGCTTGGGGGGATTGTGATCAGGCATGTTAAGTTGGAAAGGGACAATACCAATTTAATACGGAAGGATGGTGTCCACTTAAATGTGATAGGTCTGGATATATTCAAAGTTGGGTTGGAAGCTGGAATTGAGAGGGCCTGGAGGTGGGGACGTGATGCCGGGGGAGTGTGAAGAAGGCCTGGCCAGCACATGTGAAGGCAAATGCCAATTCGGATTGGGGAGTCAGAGCCTGCTTGGGCTGAAGGCAGAAGGTAGGCTGTTTCGTACTCTGGGAACTGAAAGTGATATCTGTCTGGTGGAATAATCACCCCCATCAGCTGGCAGGTGGAAGCTAATGCTGGTTCAAAAGTTCATTAAAACTGTGGCCGTTGCCCCTATCCACTATACAGGTGTTTGGGTAGCAGGAAGGTTTACATGGGTCAGCAGTCAAGGGTTTGAAATCATTCAAGAGTCCATTTTTAGATACCCTGCACTTGTGCATGATGTCATACTTCATGACCACACACTAGCTCTTGATTGGCCACGAGTTCTTTGGTCAGATAAGCAGTTTTTTACAACCAAATAGAACTTAAAGAGCAAGGATAACCCAGGAGATGCACTGAAAGGTGAGTTAATTTCCAGGCTTGTGCACAGTGAAAAAGTCAGCCGAATCACTTCGTCCTGAAATAAAATGTAGTTCAGGTAGTCCGATAGTTGTCCAAGTGTCAGTTGGCTTGTCCAAATATTGTCATATATAATATTCAGAAATATTATTTGGAAGAACAAAAATGGCGTACCATTGATGTAATCGAACGAGCATGCTTGACCATAGTGTTAGCCATTGTTTGGTTATACGTCCATAGGGTGCTTTGGATTTACAGAATTTGGATGACCTTGGACAAATTGCAATTCAGCTGAAAATGAATGCACAAGTCTAGTAATTACTTACATATATACATTACAAAATATCTGTTGCATTTTTGCATGTAATCTTTTATTTTAAATAATTATAAAACACTATGACTATTTTTTGGGAATTCCTGTAAAACTGAGTGACCTCGTCTTTACTGTATTTCTCTTGAAAAAAAAAAAGCTGGGGGCTTTTGGAAAATGCTGGGGCAGCATCTATACTTCATTATACAGTGAAAATGAATCTGGCAGTGCATTAACAAACATTGTCTTTATATCTGGAAACCAGAAAGTGTTAAATTTGCATGTGTTATCTTTCAAAATTGCGATGATTCTGCAACTTCCTGTTTGTCAGGCTAAGTACCCCCTTACTGCTCCTCTAAAATTTCCCAGCTAAAATAACATACTGATTCCCAGGCAGATTTTACCCCAGTGCTCTCATGCTTGCATCCTCCCAGCATGTAACTGTGTCCAAAGGAAGATGTTGTGAGGATAAAAAGCACAGTGGGAGCAGACACTGTTTGTCATCTGACTATATTGTACAATGTTTGTTTTTGTTTGCATAGACGGCAGTTTCAACGAATTCCCTTTCATAAAGTGCCATCACTTGACCTAGCAAGTGATTCGAGTTTGCTTTTTCATGGTTGTCTGGAAAAATATAATTCTGTTTTGTTCAATAGATTAAGAGATAGACTTTATGACTATCGAATAGTTTCACTTTTTAATTAGTTACGTGTGTTTTTTTTTTTCAGTGTGTTTTTTTTTTTTTTTTTTTTCTCTTTAGGCTTTGATTGTGAAATTTAGGACAACACAGAACCAGTATTTTCTGTAAATATTCCAATAAAAATATTGAAGGGCTGCACTATAAGACCGAGACCAGTCATAAGGGGTAAAGCAGTAACATTTGTTTAACCTGTACATTGTGGAGGACAAGTTTGACATGCCTTCATCGTTATGCATGAATGCCCTTTAGAATGACTCATTCAGCTCAGTAGGGACTTCTTCACATGAGCAATCACATTTTTTCCATGTTAGATTTCCTTAAGTGACAGCCAATGAGCATCTCTAAAAGTCAACCCAAGACTTTTTTTAATGCTCTATGAAGTTAGGGTGGAGAATCTCCCAATAATTACTTTTTGGATCTTAAAAGTATGGGTCAGCTTCAAGTTCAGTACCAATTGTGAACATCTGATTTTCCTCAATTGATTTTCTTTAGAATGTCTGTAGTGACCCAATAAATATGTACCGTATGTTTATACAAGCGCTCATCACTTTTTACCATTGCTACTTAATTTTGTCAATCTCTTTTGTCATTTTTTTTATGGTGCAGCAATGATAAAATACAGATGTGTCAATTAGCAGTAGAGGAACAATGCAACAGTATATTATTACAGAATAGCTGTACAAAAATATCTAAAAATGGAAGATCTTACTTTCATCCTAAAAAAAAGAGCTCTGACCACTCATTTTTGGGATGAAAGTAAAGAAAACAAGTGAAGAAAACAGTTCACAGAAAACTGAACTCAGGTAACTGAACAGCAGTAGACATACTGCTAGCAATCACATTCTATGTAATCAAAAGTAGAATAAACAACCTAGGTAAATGAGGGAATGCAATTGAACAGCGAAGAGGCAAATAAAAAAAAAAACAACCAAAGGTCCAACATTCAAAAATCAAGTAGGCATATAAAGAATGAGTTGCCCGAACGAGTTGCCCAACCACATGCTGTCCAATAACAGTTCAGCTTATGCCACATTTTGGGAAATGTATTTGACAAAGTTGGGTACATGTAGAGGCCCAGCAGGTCCTCCATAATATGGCCCTGATTAACTATAGAAAAGTGACATTCATCACCCAGACTCTGATTTTGCACTATTAATCAGGCTGTCCCTTCCGAAATCAGAGTCTGAATTGTTGGCCTGGGAAAGTTCCACCTTAAGCTCCTTGAACAGTAGATAGGGTATTTTCCAGGGTTGTGGACGGGACCCAGAGGCACAGCTCTGGAGTAAGGGGCCAGTGAGGGTCCAGCTGCCATCTTCAGCCTGTCTCTTCTAAATCTGTGAACAACAACGCTGGCTTCAAGTAGATTGTCCATCATATGATCTGTTACTGAGCCACCTGTATGTTTATATAGTAACAAAGTCTTTGTGACGATAAAAAACAAGCCTGAAGTGATGCATCTGAGACCATTACAAGGCAGACCAGCCATAACTAATCAATTACCTCTGAAGACCTCTGAAGACATTCTGTTTGTTGTTATCAAGCGCATGAGAGCTCTGCAACTCGCTTCTAAATGCTTCTATGTTAAAGATATTCTTTTGACTTTGCTCAGGTGAGTTTTGTGTTTAGACACAGGCTGATTACTATTTACATGTCCTCCTTTACTTTGAAGATGATCACCTTGAAAGTCAAAGTAGTAGCTAAAACATCATTGTATTTAGCTGTAATTTTACATCTATAGGCTTACTTGATGTTTAGAGACAAAACAATTTAAATTTAAGGATTATGTCTTTCTTTCAACCTTTTTATTGTAGCATGTAATTCACAGTTTTGTAAGCCCTTGTTCAGAATGTAGGTGTTTAAGAAAACATCCTCTTGTCCCAGGTAACAATGTAGAGCATAATATTATTAATATTACTTACAAAAAGTCAAAATATTCTTTAGTGTTGTACAATAGGTAGACAAAACAGACAAAAGTGATGAGAAAGTCAAGTGACTATAAACAAGAGACGAGAGCCCTGCTTAACTAGCATATAGCCAACAAAACACTAAGTTCCTAACTCTCCTGAATTTGTTGGAACAGGCACAATTTTGAGTCACTGTCTTACAAAGTTTTCTCGGGGCATCGTATCCATACAATGGTCTCCAGGAGTGATGTGCTCATTGACTGCTTCCTTTTAATGTCTACACATCACCGGTGGTACCCTCATATAGACCTAGGATATAAAGATATGAATAATGTTAAAACGCAGTATATCTGGAGTCGTAGAAAATGATCAGAGGTGTAATATTCATTCAGTTAGCTGTTAGATTAAATTTGTAAAATAGCTGTATTACAATGGGTTGCTGTAATGTAAGAGATTGAAAGGATAATTAGAACAGAAGGTCGTAGATCATGGTGTGCACAGTGGTGGAGCAGTAAACTTCTGTAGGACGAGAAATTGTCATATATGCTTCCTCTAAGACTTTCGGGTTCTCACAAGCTCTAGGACATCACTAGAGGTCATTAGTGGAACAATTCTTGGCCAAAGTTGCTGAACTTGAAAGTTAGCTGACTTGGAAAATGAATTCAGTTTGCCTATTTTGGCCTTAAATTTGAAATTCACTTTGAGTACCTGACAATGTTCACTTTAGTGAATAATGTTGTTTGTTTTCTTTTTGTAATATAAACTTAGTTGTTCTTTTAAGCTGATTTCTCCCCTTCTCGATACACTGAATATTATGGCACGATAACCTTGTTTCATATAATAGCAAATTGTTTCTTAACATCCGTTTAAGTTTGAAAGTATACCTTTAAAAATTTAGCGTTTGTACAAAATGGGAATATGTACTTTTTAAACTACTCAGTGAAAAAAAAAACAATTTTAAATTGGTACAAAAATAAAATAAACATGCTTCCTCTAAGAATTAATAGTTTTTAAGGTATTCTTAAAGGAGTGGATATTGAGGGATGCCTGATAGGGTGAGGTAGAACATTCTAACATTCTAAAGGAAATGGGAAAGGACACCACACTGTGGCATTAACACATTAACATAGTTATCTAACATGGCAGGCATATTCTGCAATGCATTCATTACATATTTCGTATTTCCTGAGACCTAGTTATGTCACTCAGCTACATGTACTGCCCTATGGCAGCATGTAAATTATTCTCAATATCATCATTACAAACTAATATCATGGTTCATAAGCAGCTTTCTACATAATCATCACTGCGCATTTATGATTGAGTCTGACAAGTATAATTGTATAATAAAAAATATAGAACTTTAAAATCTGCAGAATTAGACATTTAATGCTGCCAACTCCGCGGGTCACAATATTATAATTTGTGACATTTTAGCTTTGCACTCCAGATGCTTTGCACTATAATGCTATTAGATGCTGACAAAGCTATGGGGGCATGTAGTCCATAACATCTGGAGTGCTAAAGGTTGCCAACCCCTATTATAGATAAATGTAGCTATCGCAACAAAAGAAAAACAACACCAAGGATTTCAATTACTCCCTCAACCGAATGAAGCCAATAACACTGCATGAATATTGTTGATATAACTCAGTGCAGTATCTCCGTCTCCGAGGCTTTATATCTTTATTGACTATAGGCGCAGTATTCTCAGGCACTCCAACCTTCCTCGAAAATACCTTCTTTGTTGCTTGAAACATGATTTGGAGGATGCACACGAAAGCCAGCAATACATCTCTCACTTACATCACATATAAAACAATGAATTTGCAACACAGCAGAATTAATACCGTATATACTCGAGTATAAGACGAGTTTTTCAGCACATTTTTTGTGCTGAAAAACACCCACTCATCTTATACTCGAGTCAATTGTCTGTATAATGGCAATTTATATTGCCATCATACAGACAAGGACCGGGGGCTGGCAGGAAGCTGTAACTTACCTTTCCTGCAGCTCCTGTCAGCTCCCTTCTCTCTCCTCCGGTCCGTGCAGCTCCCAGGTCAGCTCCCTCTGCAAGTCTCGCGAGAGCCGCAGGGTAACCCGTGGCAACGCTCCGCGCGGCCGCAAGACTTGCAGAGGGAGCTGACCTGGGAGCTGCACGGACCGGAGGAGAGAGAAGGGAGCTGACAGGAGCTGCTGTGAAGGTAAGTAAGAGCTCTCTGACAGACCCCCTCCTACAGCCCATCCACTGGACCACCAGGGAGTGAGAGCCCCCCCTCCCTGGCCAGCTAACAAGTAGGGAGGGGGGACGAAAAAAAATAATATTAATAATAAAAAAATAATAATAAAATAAAAAAAATAATAATATAAGAAAAAAAATAATATTAAAATAATAATAATTAAATAATAATAATAAAACAATGCCCATCTCCCACCAATGCTCTCCATCACACACACACACACACTGCACTCATACACACACTGCACTCATATACACACACTGCACTCATACACACACACTGCACTCATACACACACACTGCACTCATATACACACTGCACTCATACACACACTGCATACACACACACTGCATTCATACACACACTAAATTCATACACACACTGCATACATACACACACTGCACTCATACACACACACTGCACTGCATTCATTATATACACACTGCATTCATACACACACTGCATTTATACACACACTGCACTCATATACACACTGCACTCATACACACACACTGCACTGCATTCATTATATACACACTGCATTTATGCACACACACTGCACTCATACACACACTGCATTCATATACACTGCACTCATACACACACTGCACTCATACACACACTGCATTCATACACACACACACTGCATTCATTATATACACACTTTAAATAAATATTCAATTAATATAGTTTTTTTAGGATCTAATTTTATTTAGAAATTTACCAGTAGCTGCTGCATTTCCCACCCTAGTCTTATACTCGAGTCAATAAGTTTTCCCAGTTTTTGGGGGTAAAATTAGGGGCCTCGGCTTATATTCGGGTCGGCTTATACTCGAGTATATACGGTAAGTGAATTAAGATAAAGGAAGCCAGTTAGTATGAAAATATATGTAGAAATTAAACAAATTCACATTTGTACTCTGGGTAGGCTCTACCTGTGGACAGGTACCTGAAGGCAGTTGTCTATTCTACCTATTCTACCTATTGGCAAATCCCTTCTTGAATATCGATAGCACTTATTGAAAATGTAGGTTCAATTCTGGGAAAAGTCTACTTAAAGAGTTCCTACTAGTTCCATGATCACTTCAGTGATTTGAAGTGATCATGGTGCCTGGAGACTATCTTTGAAGCGCTGCACATACCACACTTAACACGTTGGCTGCTACCTCTGGCAACATCACAGGGTGTCAGTCCTGTGAATGGGGGCATGGGGTGTCAGGGGGCTGTAATGGCTATGATGCTTGGTGTAACCTTTTAACTTTTCAGCTTTCTAAGTTAAAAGAAGAATGAGTACTTTTCAAAAGGTCATAGGGTGAACTTGAGAACTTGTAAATGCTCAACGTTAATCTATTGGTTAAACAATTTGATATTATTATTATTATTGGCATTTATATAGCACCAACAGATTCCGTAGCGCTTTACAATATTATTAAAGGGGGAGGATTTAACTATAAATAGGACAATTACAAAAAACGTACAGGAACGATAGGTTGAAGAGGACCCTGCTCAGACGAGCGTACAGTCTATAGATATCATCAGTAATTAAACTTTTTGCACCCTCTTAATGTGTTTACCATAGATGCTAGGAGGAAGTTATGGTAAAAACATTCAGGAAAAAAGTAAATTGTTTTGGTTCAATAAGAAAATGTAAATCAGATTTTCCTGTTTTATGTACTGGGCGATTCTAAAAGCAAATCCAGTAATTCCTGGAAAAACTGCTTAAACCAGTTCAGAGCAACAAAGATTCTATATTAATATCAAATGTTATGTCTTCAGACATAATTATGAAATAACAATCTAAATATCAAATGTTTTTGTGACGGACCGCCTGGCACCCCGACTGGGTGCCTCCGCCAATCGCTGCTTCGTAGTAATTGCGAGCATCATAAGCACCGCACTGGAACACCATAACCACCATAGACCCTTAGCCCCCGCAGCTTGACTGGGGTCTCACTTTCCTCCACCCTGAACCCAAGTCAGGGATCCAGCTTCCTGTGGAAAGACCTCTCCTAC
Organism: Pelobates fuscus; assembly: GCF_036172605.1. NCBI lineage: Eukaryota > Metazoa > Chordata > Amphibia > Anura > Pelobatidae > Pelobates > Pelobates fuscus. The sequence continues at coordinate 40,680,319 of NC_086321.1, read as the reverse complement.
TCCAGAGAGTATAGCAGGATAGCTCTTACAAGAGCTAGTGTTGTAATCCAAGGGAGAATAGTGATATAGCAATCCCCAGAGTGAATATAGCTGTCCCCTCCACACATGAGACAAGGCTTTATATTGAGGGTGAAGAGGAACTGATTTATTGACAGCCACAACTGGCCTTATATGCAGGTCCCCATGCAAGGGGTTTCCCATAACATTTTCCAGGGACATTCCCCACTGGACCTGAGAGGGGACTGTGACAAAGTACGCACTGTAATTACATTGGCTCTAGGGTCCAAGACACTCCCACACAAAACAGGATCATCCCTCCCCTGTGCCTGAGAGATAATTGAGACATTTTACAATAACCTGTAAGTACCCCCAAAACACATGGAAACCCCACAAAAGTCATATCCCCTGACAGCCCTGATCTGGAGGACACAACATATCCAAAAATCACCCAGATCGGTTGCGGGTAGTGATGTCCAGAACTGTTCGTTGGCGAATAGTTCCTGGCGAACATCGCTTGTTAGCGTTCCCAGCGGATGGCGAATACATGCGCTGTTCGGTCCACCCCCTATTCATCGTCATTAAGTAAACTTTGACCCTGCCTGTACCTCACAGTCAGCAGGCACATTTCAGCCAATCAGCAGCAGACCCTCCCTCCCAGCCCCTTCCACCTCCTGGACAGCATCCATTTTACATTCATTGTGAAGCTGCATTCTTAGTGAGAGTAGGGACAGTGTAGCTGCTGCTGATTTGATAGGGAAATTGATAGCTAGGCTAGTGTATTCAGTGTCCACTACAGTCCTGAAGGACTCATCTGATCTCTGCTGTAAGGACAGCACCCACAAAAAGCCCTTTTTTAGGGCTAGAACATCAGTCTGCTTTTTTTTTTTCTGTGTAATGTAATTGCAGTTGCCTGCCTGTCAGCCTGTGTGTCAGGCTCACTCACTGGTTTCACAATAGCTTGCATTTAAAAAAAAAAACTTTTTTGACTGTAATATAATAGCAGTCAGTTTCCTTCACTAGTGTGCGTTTCACAGCCTGCCCAGTGCCACCACTCATTCCTTATTAGCATCGCTTGCTGGACCTGCGGCAACGCTGGAAGAGGATTGTGAGGAAGAGGAGTCAGAGGAGGAATGTGGCTTTGAGGAGGAGGAGGAAGACCAACCACAACAGGCATCCCAGGGTGCTCGTTGTCACCTATCTGGTACCCGTGGTGTTGTAGGTGGCTGGGGGGAAGAACATACCTTCAGAGAGATCACTGAGGACGAGGAACAGGACATGAGTAGCTCGGCATCCAACCTTGTGCAAATGGGGTCTTTCATGCTGTCGTGCCTCTTGAGGGACCCTCGTATAAAAAGGCTGAAGGAGAACGACCTGTACTGGGTGTCCACGCTACTAGACCCCCGGTATAAGCAGAAAGTGCCTGAAATGTTACCGAATTACGGCAAGTTGGAAAGGATGCAGCAGTTCCAAAATCAATTAAAAAGTATGCTTTACACAGCGTATAAGGGTGATGTCACAGCACAACGGGAATCTAACAGGGGAAGAGGTGAAAGTAATCCTCCTCCTCTAACGACCACGCCGGCAAGGACAGGATGCTTTACAGACGTGTTGTTGATGGAGGACATGCAGAGCTTTTTAAGTCCTACGCATCGCCACAGCCCTTCGGGGTCCACCCTCAGAGAAAGACTCGACCGACAGGTAGCAGACTACCTCGCCTTAACTGCAGATATCGACACTCTGAGGAGCGATGAACCCCTTGACTACTGAGTGTGCAGGCTTGACCTGTGGCCTGGGCTATCCAAATTTGCGATAGAACTTCTGGCCTGCCCCGCTTCAAGTGTCCTGTCAGAAAGGACCTTCAGTGCAGCAGGAGGTATTGTCACTGAGAAGAGAAGTCGCCTAGGTCAAAAAAGTCTAGATTACCTCACCTTTATTAACATGAATGAGGGATGGATCCCGAAGGGACTGACAGTGGGCGATACATTCGACTAAAAAAGGCCTGATGAGAGGGACTACTTAACATACCACACCTATCTGGTGGCACATTAGATTGCACGCGCAGTGCCCCAAATTTGAAGTAGGAGGACCGACCAAGCATCTTTTTCCATCTCCCGCTTCCTAAAATCGATGCCTTATATACACGTCCCCTGATAGGGGACTTAACAGGGATTACACTGATAAGAATAGTACTACTTAACACACTACTCCTATCTGGTGGCACATTAGATTGCACGCGCAGTGCCCCAAATTTGAAGTAGGAGGACCGACCAAGCATCTTTTTCCATCTCCTGCTTCCTAAAATTGATGCCTTATATACACGTCCCCTGATAGGGGACGTAACAGGGATTAAACTGATAAGAATAGTACTACTTAACACACTACTCCTATCTGGTGGCACATTAGATTGCACGCGCAGTGCCCCAAATTTGAAGTAGGAGGACCGACCAAGCATCTTTTTCCATCTCCCGCTTCCTAAAATAAATGCCTTATATACATGTCTCCTGATAGGGGACGTAACAGGGATTAAACTGATAAGAATAGTACTACTTAACACACTACTCCTATCTGGTGGCACATTAGATTGCATGCGCAGTGCCCCAAATTTGAAGTAGGAGGACCGACCAAGCATCTTTTTCCATCTCCCGCTTCCTAAAATTGATGCCTTATATACACGTCCCCTGATAGGGGACGTAACAGGGATTAAACTGATAGGAGTGGTGTGTTAAGTAGTACTATTCCTATCTGGTGGCACATTAGATTGCACGTGCAGTGCCCCAAATTTGAAGTAGGAGGACCGACCAAGCATCTTTTTCAATCTCCCGCTTCATAAAATCGATGCCTTATATACACGTCCCCTGATAGGGGACATAACAGGGATTAAACTGATAAGAATAGTACTACTTAACACACTACTCCTATCTGGTGGCACATTAGATTGTACGCGCAGTGCCCCAAATTTGAAGTAGGAGGACCGACCAAGCATCTTTTTCTATCTCCCGCTTCCTAAAATCAATGCCTTATATACACGTCCCCTGATAGGGGACGTAACAGGGATTAAACTGATAAGAATAGTACTACTTAAAACATTACTCCTATCTGGTGGCACATTAGATTGCATGTGCAGTGCCCCAAATGTGAAGTAGGAGGACCGACCAAGCATCTTTTTCCATCTCCCGCTTCATAAAATCGATGCCTTATATACACGTCCCCTGATAGGGGACGTAACAGGGATTAAACTGATAAGAATATTACTACTTAACACACTACTCCTATCTGGTGGCACATTAGATTGCACGCGCAGTGCCCCAAATTTGAAGTAGGAGGACCGACCAAGCATCTTTTTCCATCTCCCGCTTCCTAGAATCGATGCCTAATATACACGTCCCCTGATAGGGGATGTAACATGGATTAAACTGATAAGAATAGTACTACTTAACACACTACTCCTATCTGGTGGCACATTAGATTGCACGCGCAGTGCCCCAAATTTGAAGTAGGAGGACCGACCAAGCATCTTTTTCCATCTCCTGCTTCCTAAAATTGATGCCTTATATGCACGTCCCCTGATAGGGGACGTAACAGGGATTAAACTGATAAGAATAGTACTACTTAACACACTATTCCTATCTGGTGGCACATTAGATTGCACGCGCAGTGCCCCAAATTTGAAGTAAGAGGACCGACCAAGCATCTTTTTCCATCTCCCGCTTCCTAAAATCAATGCCTTATATACACGTCTCCTGATAGGGGACGTAACAGGGATTAAACTGATAAGAATAGTACTACTTAACACACTACTCCTATCTGGTGGCACATTCGATTGCATGCGCAGTGCCCCAAATTTGAAGTAGCAGGACCGACCAAGCATCTTTTTCCATCTCCCGCTTCCTAAAATCGATGCCTTATATACACGTCCCCTGATAGGGGACGTAACAGAGATTAAACTGATAGGAATAGTACTACTTAACACACCACTCCTGTCTTGTGGCACATTAGATTGCACGCGCAGTGCCCCAAATTTGAAGTAGGAGGACCGACCAAGCATCTTTTTCAATCTCCCGCTTCCTAAAATCGATGCCTTATATACACGTCCCCTGATAGGGGACGTAACAGGGATTAAACTGATAAGAATAGTACTACTTAACACACTACTCCTATCTGGTGGCTCATTAGATTGCACGCGCAGTCCCCCAAATTTGAAGTAGGAGGACCGACCAAGCTTCTTTTTCCATCTTCCGCTTCCTAAAATCAATGCCTTATATACACGTCCCCTGATAGGGGACGTAACAGGGATTAAACTGATAAGAATAGTACTACTTAAAACACTACTCCTATCTGGTGGCACATTAGATTGCATGTGCAGTGCCCCAAATTTGAAGTAGGAGGACCGACCAAGCATCTTTTTCCATCTCCCGCTTCATAAAATCGATGCCTTATATACACCTCCCCTGATAGGGGACGTAACAGGGATTAAACTGATAAGAATAGTACTACTTAACACATCACTCCTATCTGGTGGCACATTAGATTGCACGCGCAGTGCCCCAAATTTGAAGTAGGAGGACCGACCAAGCATCTTTTTCCATCTCCCGCTTCCTGGGTGAAGGAAGAGAGACCTTTAATGACATCAGTGAGGACAAGGAACGGGACATGGCTAGCTTTTTATCCAACCTTGTGCAAATGGGGAGTTTGCGGTTGTGCAAATGGACTGTTTGCGGTTGTTTGCGGTGCGTTAAACGGGGAGTTTGGTCTGTCACTGTGAAGCGGGCGTAACCCTTACACTACCTGATCGATACAACATCACACCTGATGTTTTAAAGCAGGTTATTCCAAACAATTTAGGAATGTTAGGTGATTTCTGCCCTTTATGGATTAAAACCAGGCTCTGCATCAACTATGTAATTTCCCATGGGAGTTTTGCCATGGATCCCCCTCCGGCATGTCACAGTCCAGGTGTTAGTCCCCTTGAAACAACTTTTCCATCACTATTGTGGCCAGAAAGAGTCCCTTTGGGTTTTAAAATTCGCCTGCCAATTGAAGTCTATGGCGGTTCGCCCGGTTCGCCCGTTAGCGAAAATGTTATGTTCGCGACATCACTAGTTCCAGGGTTCGGAATTTCCATGGAAGTCATAGTTTGAATGACCGCACATGAGGCTCCTGCCCAAAAGAGTTCCATGAAATCAGGCTGTGCAGTCGGTCTCTTTCGGGAGTACACAATACAGTAAAATCAACGTAAAAACTGTTCATGCGTACACTTGTCTTGTGCCCCGCATTCGGGTGTTTGCTCCCACCGAACGCCATTCATTCTAATCTGTTTTCACGAACGCAACTTGAGCTGGAAGTCAATGATCAAACACCGCTGTACGCGTTCACAGCAAAAGATGGCCGCCGCCACGTGTTCGTCCATACGAATGTCGGCCACCCAGCTGACTGGTTAGAACGTTGCGGTTAATGTGTTGACAGGGATCAAAAGAGACAACAAGCAGCACACGACTCTCCCGGGTGGCCCAACTGTTCGGGAGTTGGTTCGGCATACGAGCAGCAAAAGTATAATCCGTTCGGTAAATCCCATATACGGATCCATACCAGGGAAAAGGCACAAACAAAGCCTTTCCACAGTCCTGAACCAAGGTCTAATACATGGGCAATAGTCCTTGGGTTACTTTCGCCACAGTTATACCATCAGACGTAATAATGAAATAATTATCTAAACAATCACTAACTAATTCTAGCATTTTGTGATTTCATATGCATTTTGAGTAATTGTAGGTGTTTTTAAGCATACTTTTTATTTTCAGTATATTTTAGTTTTTTGGATAGATGAAACTATGGACAAACTTGATTTGGTATTCACAGATCCTCTCATTGCGGCAAAAAAAAAAAAAATTAGATTATTGATGGTTAGGGGACAGACACTAAATATTAATTTCGTTCACAGATTCATTGAGAAGTAACCAACAGAGGAGAAAAAAAGGGGATAAGTAAAAGAAATTCATTATTTATATGAAAGATATTTAGAAAAAAATATAAAAATAAAAATATAGATTTATTATTGCTATTCCTCTTTTTCCCCTCTATAAGTTATTTATTTTCACTTAATTTGTGAAGCATATAATTACATTATATATATATATATTTTGCAGTATATAATTTTCGCACCATTTTATTTTTTTCCGAAATGACTGCATGAATAAAATATGTCTGAATGGAAATGTCATGAATTTGGGACCACCCAATAATCTGGCCAAGTGAAATTTTTTTCACAGCGCACTGTGTAATTTAACATGTTGAAAAATTTGATTTTTCAGAACTGAAATAAATGGTGTATTACAGTATGAACAAACTGTAACTTGCTGAAATCCAGCACAAGAAATGCCACATACAGCAGTTATGTGTTTTCTTACATCTGTCACATGGAATCTTAGAATGGAATCTCAGTATATCCCAAAGAATACTGGGAATGGTCAGATGGGAGTTTCTTCAGTAGAAATAACTAAGAAACAATGTTGACATAAAATATGCTGGTCACATAGTTTTGCCACTAAATCCCCAGGTGTCATGTGAATGACGCTTTAATATGGAAAGAACATTGGAGTCACTCAGAATTTAAACACATTGCAAAGTTGGTGAGGGCATCACAGCAAGTAGTTAGCAGCTCCTGTAAGGCATTGTAAAAATCATATTATTCGAACTAAAATAGAGGCTTCTTGTGTTCGTCAAACTGTCCTCCTAAGCACTGAAAATACAAGACTGAATATATATACCAAGGACATATTTAAAAACAAGAGAAATCTCAATGTATCATTTCTGGTAGATACATAGTTACGTAGCTGAAAAGAGACCTGGGTCCATCAAGTTCAGCTTTTCTCACATATGTTTTTGCTGTTGATCCAAAAGAAGGCAAAAAGCCCAGTCTGAAGCGCTTCCAATTTGACCCCAAAATGTCAGTCAGATATCTCCTTGGATCGGATATCTCCTTGGATCAAGAAGCTATTATCCCACTAATTAACTCAAGAAGCTATTATCCCACTGGTAAAATATTTTATAAATCAATATATACGTATATACAGTTAATAATTCTGTTTAAAGCATCTCCTGACTTACCCTAGATCTGTTGAAGATGAAGGTCTGAAACCGTTCCAGGATTCATTTTTCAAATGTTCGCACTTGCACATGATGTCAAAATGTGTGAATGCACACTAGCTCATGCTGGTACTACGCATGTAAAGACCTATAAAGCAAGCACGAGCCAGGGGATGCACGGAAAGAGTTAATCACTTTTATTTATGTATTACATAATAATACATATAAAGACTAGAATTTTAAATAATAATAACGTATGACTGCTGAATAAAATTGTCTTCAAAGTTACTTTCTTATTTCTTTTTAAAGCACAGAAAGTTTAATTCGAGTTTTTTGTTTTTTTCTGTTTTGTTCTCATGTTTTTGTGTTTTTTATCTCTGCCTCAAACTTTCTTTCTCTGCTTATTTGTCTTATTTGTTGCAAATTACATTTCTCCTACTAAAGGAAGTTGCAACCAAATTAGATCTTCCAAAATATATTAAATCTGCTTTACTTCTAAATTGAAACAGGCAATTTCACTCAAAAAGATGTTTTTCCACTCTGCTAACCTGTCAAAACAATCCTTTCTAAGTAACTGAAAACCAGGGCTAAGATGCATTATAGAAAACGCACTCTTTTATTTGGTCCATTACCTCAGGAAAGAAAATGATGTGAACTCAACATTGGTAAACAAGGGTATTATTTTCTATGCTTATTGGTCACATTAAGTACATTTACTTTGTGGTCTGGTTATGCTGGTTATACAGTAGCTGTGTCAGCCACTAAGTGTATAAGGTACGTTCTATAAATGTGAAAAATTCTATCCACACTAGACCTGCACACAGAGGGAAAACATGGCTCGGCCAGAGCATTTTTATCCAAAATAGAAGAATTTTCAAAACACCCAAATTTTGTCCTAATGTCAGTTCAGCTCGGCAGAATTTTGGAACCAAGTTTCCAATTTAAGGACCGATTAAGACGAACAATAAACGGGCGCACAAATAGGCTAGTGGGCGTGCTACAAAATATATATACATAATATAATATTAATAATAATAATTATGTATATATTTTGCAGTACAGAAATTCCTCATTTACCGACGGGTTCCGTTCTTACACAAATTGGTCGGTAAGTGAGGATGTGCTAGAGAGCAGGGAATCCCACAAATCTATGTTCAGGGAAAATTCCCTGAACATAGATTAGATCAATAGCACAGGGAATCCCGTGAATCTATGCTCTGGGAAAATTATCTTAACATAGATTAGCTACCTAGTGCAGGGAATCTCGGAAATTTACATTAGACCACCTCTCTAACATGGGGAATCTCTTGTATCCCCACTATAGAAAGCTGATGATAAGTCCAAGCAGTTGTAAAGCAGTTAGGTCGCAAACTGAGGACTACCTCTACATTTATAGGAACATTTTCAAGTGAAAAGATAATTCATATCTATCTATATTTATATCTTATATATTTACTTAATATATACATATAGTTTTTTTTACCGTTCCTTTTTTCCTCTATTGCTCACTTATCCCTTGACCAGTGAATAAAATCTGTGAATAAAATAGTGACTGTTCCCTAACCATTAATCATCTCTTTTTTTCGCACCATGGGCAGAATGCAAAATTTCGACTCTGAAGCCAACACATTCGGCCATTGTGCAGTTAGGTTGGTCTCTGATTTGTGTGCATTTGAACTTGGAGTTCAGGAATTCATCCAATCACCCTACTGGCCCAAATTAAGCTGAATACCAGTTTGTCCTGAAACAAATCTCCAAATCGAATCCATGCTACATTTGAGATATCGGTGAAAAATGTAAAATAAAAATATCATATATATCATATAAAAATCAACTCCGGAGCATCTGGTGTAACATAACCACCAAGATGGGGGACGCCATGTGTTTCTCTAAAATCGGTGGTTTACTTTCGTCTACTCTGGACAGGCTTGATGCATTATTTGCTGCTTTCTGGCTGAGGCTCAAGAGTGGTCAGCATCTTTCCATGCTGGAGATTAACAGTGATACTGGGACTCAAGTGTCCACAAACCTGCGGCCCATGCAGATTCAAGGACCCCTTGCTTGGAGTCAGGCCTTTGTTGCTCAGTGTGATCCACAGACAAAAGGCAACTATTTAAAGAAACATTCCAGACAGCATAATAACAAACTGTAGTGGCACCAGGTGTAATGGTACCAGGATTGCTGTGGGGCCCCCTGTTGTAAGTAGTCAGAATGTTTTAGAATAGTTTGACTTCTTACCTGGAGTTTATCGTTGCCACCATTACAGTCAACAGAGAGTCAGAATATCTTGCTGTTTAGCTATTGTCAGCTCTTGCTCTCAGTCAATTAGTTAAGCCCTACACAATAGGGAGAGCTTCTGGATCTCCATAAGCTCTAATGGAGATTGGAAGCATTTTGGAACAGTTTTACTTCTTAACTGGGTCCACCATGATCTGCCCTTCGCCTCCACCATTTCATATGGAAGCTTCTAAGCTGGATCTTCTGTTAGCCCTGAGCTAAGCCCTGCAGTGTAGTGCTAGCTCATTGATTGAGAGCACTGCCACGATTTGCTCAGTTAGACAACTTTCAGCATTCTGTCTGAAATATTGGAACGGGGATCAGCACCCAACGAACCCAAGTTAATACAAAATGCATTCTAAAACAGCTTGTCTACCTACACTGGCATTATTGGCACCATAAGCACTACTGCACTACATTAGGAAGCATTGATGACACATTTAATCGTTGACAGTTTAACATGATAGGTCGATTAATTAATAATATACAAATTATTACATGTAGAATGTTTTAACAGCACAAATAAGCAAGAAAAAGACAATTGATGTAAATTTTTAAAAACCTAAAGATCTGTGTAATTTTACTGAAAGTATTGTTACAGACCATAAACCTAAATACATAATAATAAATCAGGCAAAGTAATTACATCCAATATTTAGTATATTATTGCCACATTAGATATAATTTTAATCTTAGCGTCACACTGAGCTACATGGTAATGCTGTAACTGCATTCTCCCACAAACGATTTATTTATAAAATATTTTACCAGGATGGATACATTGAGATTTTACCTGGGTCCACAAAACATTGCATTGTTAGAATAGGGTACAATATTACAAAAATACAATATACAAACAATATATATATATATACATACACACATATATAAATTTAATACATAACAGGTAATAAATATATTTAACCATGACAGGTGCATTCTGTGCTGAGGTATAGTGCCATAGATCTCTTAAAGATTTTAGATTGAATGAAAATTTAACTGTGTCCATAATTGTGGTGCTCTGTTGGAAAATGAAGATTGAGCCACTTTATTTTTGTATTGCGGTATGCTAAACATCGTGCTAGTACTGGATTGGAGGTTATAGGTGGTGGCAACAGCTGAGGAGAGCATTGGGGTCTAGCAACATACCTAGATATTTAAAATAGCAGATTGTTCCCACAAACAATAAATCAATGATGCAAAACAAAGTATCGTCTGTGATACACAATATAAAATAGTACAAACATAGCTAAAGGGGTACCCAGGTGACTTTGATCTTTTTTGTATTAATTCATGATGTAGATAAAGCATTAAAATGGCTTTGTCAGCCTTTCAAATGTGTTCCTTTAATTCAATTAAATACAGTAATGCAAATATGTCAATATTATTTTCATCTAAGCAAGCTGTATTAAATGAACTTATGAAAAAAAATACCAATCTTGTTTTCAGACTTCTATTCCCTCTATTACTGTGCTCACTGTCCAGCCCCCTTTGCAGATAAAAAGTTCAAATAAATATACTTTATATATCATTTTCAGCACCAAAACTCCTCTGCTGCATCCGCCCACTGTGCCCCTGAGGACGTCAGCATACCAGCTGACGTCTTTTGCCATCTCATCGAATCCTTGCTTCTCACAGAGAAGCACTGAGCAGCATTTGACTGGAGGACCAAGTTTGACTCAGTTCTGGAGGAGGAAGCGCTACTAGAGGTGTATTTAATGCTAGAAGAAGCGTTAAAATGACAGGATCACTTCAGTGACCACTGCCTCGCTGCTGTGAGCTTAGTGACGGCTCAGTTAACAGTTTTTGGGAGTTATAGTCAGGACTGTTAAAAACACACGATTATGGCTTCAGTTAATTCATTTTATTCTATGGAAGAGCTTTTTACTGGAAGTGGAACTCTGTAAAAGTACTTGGGCAGTCAGCAGGGGTCATAGCTTCGTAGCATGATATCTCTCAGTGAGAGGGTGTGCTTGGTGCTGTATGGATATTTCAAAATCAAACACCACGTACTGTGGAACAGGGACAAGGGACATCTTTGAACCGTAACCTGTGTAAGGTCATAGGTTGTTATGGTGTTGGGAGTGTCCCGGCAATGCAAACAATAAAAGAAAATAATACATTGGGCTACAAGTATTGATAACACCTTTGGGAAAAGCGAAGAGTATTTCCTTTTTGTCACTTTACCATGTGAACTAATGGCAACCAAACAGGTCGGTCTTGTTCTCCAAAACAACGTGGGATTTAAATGGATTTCTAATCCTGTGGGAAAATGGTGATCAATAGGCTATTTTCTATAAATGCTTGCTAGATGGAAGATTTAAAAGTAAATGTTTTCCCATCTATGATATTTACAATTACCCTCCTCTGAGAAAATGTTCGATGTTTTCCTTCCATGAGGATGAACTAACGGAGTAGCCTGGACAGCCAGTGAAGGGTTAAGGTAATTGTGGAAGTCGCTGCCAGACTAGATTGAACTTGCTACCTTGATTGTATTGTCTCATTTTTGATAAAAGGTGGATAGATAATTGAAATTGTGTAGAATACTTCAAATCTTTGCCCAATCTATGCTTTTCTTGCACAAACTATTGAGCGTCTAAAAGAATCTTCAGACAGTCTTTGATTGAAATAACAGGGGATGTCTGTCTCTGTCATGTAACATTTTATCAACATGGTTGTCAACTGACTGGATTATCTGACACTGCACAGAATTGGACTTTAGATGGTCTCTTCCTATACTATTACTTTCAAGGATTTTTAAAGGGACACTTCGGGCACCAATATTACTACTTCTGCAAAGCATTTATTTAATTTGTGCATCCATTTTTAGTGGCCCCAGACTAACTGGTGAGCTCTGTGGAGCACTGGCAAGTCAGCACTGCCCAGAGCCATTTATAAAACCGCTGCTGAGTGGACCGCACTTAGTCATGGTTTTTGTAGGGTGCAGGCAGCTTTGGAGAGGACGTCTAGGATCTGAATAGACCAAGGCAGAGCCTCCAAATCTGTACCCAACCCATTGGGAACAGTGCTGGGCTTACTTCTAAAAACGTCCAGTAGATGATGGCAATATACCGCCATCTACTATTAGTAAAACCCATTTCTAATATCAGATTTGATATTAGCAGTGGGTAACCTTAGGATTAGTGATGAGTTTAGGGTAGGGCGAGATTTAGCGCTACGAGTGGGGTAGGGTTACACTTAGTGTTAGGGTAGAGATAGGTTTAAGGTTAGCTGTCGGGTTAGTGTGTAGTTAAGTAATGTAAGGGATAATGCTGGATGTGGGTTAATGCTGTGTAGGGTTAAAGTTAAGGATAAGATTAGGGCTGGTATAAATGGTTAGAGCTAGTGAACGTTTTGGGTAAGGGGTATGGTTGGTATAGCGTTAGTGTGGGGGTTGTTATAGAGTTAGAATTAACTATCAAACATATATTTAGATCCTAAACATATAAGGCAATTAACAACCAGGACTGATATATGAACTAGATGTGTAAAATTATTATCAGTGTCAGGGCCGCCATCAGGGCATGACAACCATAACAGTTGTCATGGGCCCGGCGGACCTGGGGGTTGGGGGTAGGGTAGAGATAGGTTTAAGGTTAGCTGTCGGGTTAGTGTGTAGTTAAGTAATGTAAGGGATAATGCTGGATGTGGGTTAATGCTGTGTAGGGTTAAAGTTAAGGATAAGATTAGGGCTGGTATAAATGGTTAGAGCTAGTGAACGTTTTGGGTAAGGGGTATGGTTGGTATAGCGTTAGTGTGGGGGTTGTTATAGAGTTAGAATTAACTATCAAACATATATTTAGATCCTAAACATATAAGGCAATTAACAACCAGGACTGATATATGAACTAGATGTGTAAAATTATTATCAGTGTCAGGGCCGCCATCAGGGCATGACAACCATAACAGTTGTCATGGGCCCGGCGGACCATGGCCGTTGTATAGCGCGACCGGGCCCCTTTAAAAAAAAAAAAGCAGCCGCAAGTGCTGCTGGGAGGAAGTGCTCACTTCCTCCCGCCCAGCCGTAAAGAGGGAGAGCCCGGCAATGAAGAGGGAGAAGCGCCGACTCCCATCATCCCCAGCCACCCTCCTGCAAAGAAAAGGTAAGAGACAGAAGGGTGGCTGGAAAATGAGCTGTGTGTGTGCATGTATGTATGTATGTATGTATGTCTGTCTGTATGTCTGTCTGTGTCTGTCTGTGTCTGTCTGTCTGTATGCATGTATGTGTATGTCTGTCTGTCTGTCTGTGAGATGGCTTTTATGGTGCCATCTCCTAAACAACTTTGGGGCAGTTTGACAAAAACTTAGACCTTGACCATTACCTGGGGGTGCTGGTGGTAGTGCTGGTAATTATAGAGCTGTTATGGGGTGAGGTGTGTCACCAGCATAAACTGTGCTCCTTGATAAAAGTTGGGTAATGTAAAACATGTCCCATAAGATGTGCAAGCAGCAATGTATGTATCTGTATGTATGCATGTATGTGTATGTATGTGTGTGTGTGTGTCTATATGTATGTCTGTGTGTCTGTATGCATGTATGTGTATGTGTGTCTGTCTGTATGTATGTCTGTATGCATGTTTGTGTATGTCTGTGTGTCTGTATGCATGTCTGTGTGTCTGTATGCATGTCTGTGTGTCTGTATGCATGTACGTGTATGTCTGTATGTATGTATGTGTGTCTGTATGCATGTCTGTGTATGTTTGTCTGTCTGAATGTATGTATGTCTGTATGCATGTATGTCTGTCTGTATGTGTATGTCTGTATGCATGTATGTCTATGTATGTAGGTCTGTCTGGATGCATGCATGTCTGTCTGTCTGTCTATGTCTGTCTGTATGTGTGTGTGTCTGTGTGTCTGGATGCATGTATGTGTATGTATGTCTGTCTGCATGTCTGTATGCATGTATGTCTATGTATGTATGTCTGTCTGGATGCATGCCTGTCTGTCTGTATGTCTCTGTCTGTCTGTCTGTATGTGTGTATGTCTGTATGCATGTATGTATGTCTGTCTGTGTATGTATGTCTGTCTGTCTGTATGTCTATGTGTGTATGTATGTATGTCTGTGTGTATGTCTATGTATGTATGTCTGTCTGTATGTATGTATATGTCTGTATGCATGTATGTATGTCTATGTATGTGTATATGTATGTCTGTATGTCATTATATATGTATATATGTATGTCTGTATGTCAGTATGAATGTATGTCTGCATATTATTATGAACGTAGGTCTGTGTGTATGTATGTATGTATGTCTGGATGCATGTCTGTGTGTATGTCTATGTCTGTCTGACTGCATGCACGTATGTCTACGTATGTATGTCTGTCTATGTATGTTTGTGTATGTCTGTATGCATACATGTATGTCTGTATGCATGTATGTCTGTATGTATGTCTATGTATGTGTATATGTATTTCTGTATGTCATTATATATGTATATATGTATGTCTGTATGTCAGTATGAATGTATGTCTGCATATTATTATGAACGTAGGTCTGTGTGTATGTGTGTATGGATGTCTGTATGCATGTATGTCTGTCAGTATGTCTGTATATATGCATGTATGTCAGTCTGTATGCCATTATGAATGTATGTGTGTATGGATGTCAGTGTCTGTATGTATGAATGTGTGTGTGTGTGTGTGTGTGTGTATGTATGTATGTATGTCGGTGTCTGTATGTATGTGTGTCTGTCTGTCACTATGTATGCCTGTGTGTATGTCTCAGTATGTGTGTGTCAGTATGTATGCCTGTATGCGTGTATGTCTGTTTCAGTATGTGTGTCTGTTAGTATGTATCAGTGTGTGCGTTTGTGTCTGTGTGTGGACCCAGTGAGCGGTATTTGGAGGCGGGCCTCAGGGGGCCCAGACCCTGAGCTGAGTTAGGGGCCCCAAAATTTCTGGTGGCGGCCCTGATCAGTGTAGCGGAGCTCCTCTATCCCGTCTGGATAACTCCAGATCCCTGGGATCCCCTCCTAGCGGGAAGAAGCACTGGTTAGTGAATATAGCCCTGTGTCACAGTAAACCGCTACCTAACATGACTTTGGTTTGTCTACATTCTTACTGGTACTGTGAGTAAATAAACCGACTCACACAAGCAAGAAGAAAAGATCTGGAAGTGTTGAAACGTTATGGTCAAGTGCAGCAGTGGAGCAGGTTACCTCCCCCTGCCCATACAACCGCCACAACAATCCATTTGATCCAGAGACCCCTGCTGTTTCTCTGTGTAATGAAAGCAAGCCTGACAGCTCACCATGTGTATCGAGAGTCTCCCGGTGACCTAATGAGGCCGGGGAAGTAATGGACCATGGACAGCTGGCTGAGAAAAAAAGCAATTAAAATGTTGCTATCGAGTTGCTCTTTCTATTTATTTATAGTCGGAGCACAATACTGTACAGAAATCTGCATTGGAAATATTTAAGGTAATTAAACACAGACATCAATAAACATGACTCTACATGGCCGAATGTCAAGCAAGACCCGTTTCTTCCTGTTTGTTTCTTTGTTTGTTGTTTCTCGTTATGGTGTTATGTGTGACTTTCTGTTCTGCTTCTGTTCTAAACCCGGACAGTAACAAGGTTATGGTTATAGATTAAAATAAGGAAGCAACTGCAGAAGCTAAAAAGATGTATTTTGTCCAAGAGAGGAAACTATCATGGAAAAAAAAGGTTTTTGTTTTTTTGTGTTTTGAAGGCGCATTCTTAACACCATAACCACTGTACTGGTACCAGGAGTCCGCTGGTGCCATCCCCTGAGTATCAGTCAGGCCTATTTCAATTAGTTTCAAACTTGCCTGAGTCCCCCAGGTGCCTGAGGTCTGACTAATTTTCATATTAAGGTCTTACTTCTGGTTTAGTATTATTAATTCTGCCTGTGTTTGGAACAAAAGTCAGTGGCTTAAAGAGTCAGATGGAGTGGTGATGGTGCTGAGAGTGAAATTATTATTACAAATGATCTCCTGTAATTAGTTCTTGTGTTTGTGCAGTGGTGATTTCTTAATGTTTTATATAACCGTACCAGCAGCAACGTTGACATTTCCTGTCACCACATTTTCAAGGACAACATAAACGTGTTCAGAAAAAATGTCACCATTCATTGCAGCAATTGTTTATTTTTTTATCATTCTGGAAAGACAATATCATTATTATAGTCCATTTCTTACAGCACAGATTATTACAGTGCAGGTACTCTGCTCACAGCCATATATAATCTACTGAGATTATTTAGCATCCTGGCACTATGTAAACATCTCATGATTTCCAAAGAGGTAAGACTCACATCATGTGAACTTTACCTTTTCCACCTTATAAACATTTTAACTACTGTCTTTCTAGGGGTACACTATCAGCACACCATCAACTACTGAAACAATTAAGCCATCGGTGAAGAAACAAAAAATAAAATAACTTGGATGACCATAACAGCTTTGGACATATACAACGTGGTCCTATAAAACATGATTAGAAATCAGCACCAACAACATCAGATCAACTACACCCTGGACCTCTGTAATATAGTTTCAGGCCTAAACATGGCACCTAGACAACCCGGATAAACTATGAGAATACAGTTCACATGTAGTCAGAAATTAGGATGTTGTCCTCATTCTATTAGATCTCTCTAGGGTCTTCTCTGGGGTCTTCAGCAGCCTGTATGACTGGAATGATCATCAGACAGTTAAAGGAAGTTGCTTGGATCTGCGGTGTCCTTCTTCACCAGTCCAAGCAGTGAATATAAGTGACACAACTGCACCAGCTACTAAAGTGACATGTTGAATCCTTGAAGGATCATATTTCATCATATTTGTCAACATTTGTGTTGACTGTTGCAGACTTCATTACAAGCTGAGAACACAATCATATACATGAGAGCATTAAGCTACAGCAAAACTCGCCGTCTGCATATTACTCAGCCACACATAGTTGCTGGATAAATTGTGTCTGTTTGACTCTTTTGGCCTTAAACAGCAATTCTCATATTTGTGAATAACCCTCAGACACTTGAATTGGAGGAAGTGGCTGTAGCCCTGTAGAGAGCTATGTTTTATCCTAGAAGAAATTACTCCTTCAACAGAGCCTTCTAGATATACAGGCAGAGAGATTGATAGACGGATAGATAGATAGATAGATAGACGGACAGATAGATAGACGGACAGACAGACAGATAGATGGATAGATAGATAGATAGACAGTTTCACAAATTATAGCTTAAGTATAAACATGAAGGAAAGAGAAATGGATATGAATAAATTTGAGACTGAGTGAGAACACTAGGGGTGTATTATAAGTTTCTGTTGCTTCACAGATCAGTGTATAGGATTAGTGATTTGAACAGTGAATGAGAATTAATTGATAGATAGATTGCATATATGGTGCAGCAAAAGAATTCTTCGAATTTACAAGCTAAGCTGATTTTAGAGACCCTCGTTGTAAAATAAACAAATAAAAAAGACAGTCAGTGACAACGGCCACCTGCACCAGAATAACCAGTTATGCTGGGAAGACCAGCAACACTGAAAAAGAGTCAAATACACAAAACTAGTCTTTTGTTTTCTTTTAAATCACCTCTTGTGAAACCAGTGGAGTCGTTACTGATCTTTATAAGGAGTTGCCTAGGTTATAAAGCAAGGACATCCCTTGTTCCTGTCTCCCTGCACACAGTTACAAGTAACCTAATCCTTCAATGTCTACTAACCTGACCATTCAAGGACAATATGCCTTACCCTGCAGTAAGATAAGCCTGATCCATCAATGCTATACTAACTCCTCTTCCCATCCATCTATTTACACAATATATGCACCCAGAGCATGATCAGAACACACGTCCCCCTTTCCCTGGCAGGTTCCTTCATAGCTTAGTGTGAAGACACCTGCAGTTGGGTGCATGTGCACTCACACCTAGCAGCTCCACTCATAAAAATACAAATTGAGCTGAAACTGACGCTCATAGCAGCCACAATACAGCTGCTATCATATCAGCTAATTTTTCCATTATAGTTACCCTATGCGTTTACAGATATCCCATGAACCCATTGGGCAGGAATTAATTTCCATAAATTACCTCCCAGATTGAGAGAATCCTGACTGAATGCTAAGTGTTTCTTACAGCGAATGCAGGATCGTTGAAGGTGGATATTTTTTTATACCAATTTTTTTTTTTTTTTTTTAATGCATGATCTAAATGAGTGGTTCTTAACCTTTCTAAACCCTAAATTACATGCACTGCGTTAGCATAGCAACCCATTCTCCAAGTTCACAGTCAGTGACTCATTCTTCAACTGTATTCTAAGAGTTAACAAAAGCAATTGATTGTTCAAAGCACCACTCTAATTATATTCTTCCCAGGGTCAAAGCACTCCCCACTGTGCAGGGAGAAGGCGATCGTGCTACACTAAACAATTTGTTATGGACAGTTGTCTAAAGTCTGATGATTATGATGTGCCTATTCCAACTTTGGGCACCCACTAAAACAGCATGGGAATGAGAACCCAATTTTGGGTCTTGACCCATTAGTTAAAAAGATGGCCAAATAATGCAACTGTCCCCTTAAAGAAATCGCTATAACTATGGGACACGTATTTCGGATTGTAATTGGAATCTTTTAATAAATACAATGATCATTTCAAAATAATTCAAAACCTATTCAAATTTCCTTTTCTGTCCACATAATTAGTGCATATAAAACACTGACATTGTCTGATAATACCGTCCACTCTTCAAATTGGGTTTCACATCGTGGTCCTAAAAATGACTGACACGGGTGATGTAATCAGTGAATTTATTGAACTTCAGGTTTGTAGAGGAAAACGGGTTTTAGAAGGCTTTATTCTTGGCTGTCGATATTAGGCAGTGTTCAATGCTAATTTCGTCTTGTCAGAGCAAATGACATAGCATGAAATCGCTTTATATTGTATGAGAGGCAGCTTTCTGGCATCCGAGAAAGATGAAATTAGGTTTTCATTTAAAACGCTTCATAAAAAGAAGGTATAAAAAATCCTTTTTAATAGTTATGAATTACTAATAATGCAAATCACAGAATGTGCTGGATTACCTGTGAAAAGGCCACTTCCATTGATGTAAATTATGGCACTTATAACTGCAATACATATTTTCTAGTCAATAGACAGTCTCTACGTAGATTGATCACCTGTCAGCAAGGTGCTAAGGGCTGGAGGGTGGGCTGGGTGACAGTCAAGGCGATGGTACAGGAGGTAATTGCACAGTATGCTGTAATGTGACAGCTGTGTGCATGTATTACCTCTATGCAGGCTCTTAGTGATGATCCACAATGTGGTAACAGGAACATACTGATCCATTCTCTATCCCATGCAGTGTTCCCATGCCAAAATGCTTGTTCCATGATCCAGTTCAGCCAACAGTCCACACAAACCCATCCCTGCATGCACACACACCGACTCTCGTTACCCAGATAAACCCCAGCAGACACTCACTTACAGACACACCACACACAATGGCATGGCATATGGGATTAGACAAAGCAGCGTGGAATGATACCAATATATATGTTAATGGGATGAATAAGGAATAAAATGGCATAATGTATCCTGGAATGTGATATGAAATAATATCATGTGTGAACCTGCAACAAAATAACTAGCAATACTCTATTTATGTGCTCTATAAATCGAGAAATACACAGACAGACAGACAGACAGACAGATAGATAGATGATAGATAGATAGATAGATAGATAGACAGACGGACAGATGGATGGATGGATGGATGGATAGATAGATAGATAGATAGATAGATAGATAGATAGATAGGTAGATAGATAGGTAGATAGGTAGAATGATAGACTGACAGGTAGACAGACGGACAGATGGATAGATAGATAGATAATAGATAGATGGATAGATAGATGGATAGATAGATAGATAGATAGATGGATAGATAGATAGATAGATAGATAGATGGATAGATAGATAGATAGATAGATAGATAGATAGATAGATAGTTTCACAAATTATAGCTTAAGTATAAACATGAAGGAAATAGAAATGGATAATAGAAATTGATATGAAGAAATTTGAGACTGAGTGAGAACACGAGGGGTGTGTTATAAGTTTCTATTGCTTTACAGATCAGTGTATAGGATTAGTGATTTGAACAGTGAATGAGGATGAATTGACAAAAGAATTGCAAAAAGAATATTCCAGGAAAGCTGAAACGGAGAATCTCTGCAACATTTCACCACAATCCGCTATTCACTGATAAACCCTGTACAATTTACTGGGTGTATGGAACACAGCTAATATTTCACCATGGCGCCCGGACTCCAGGGGTTCATTCACAAAACACTGATCTAGAGTGAATGGAAAACTAAATTGCAAAAATAAAAAATAAAAAAGTGGGGATTTAGAAAAACAATCTCCAACTCAGCTATAGTCACAATTTGCCTGTTTTAGCCATAATTTAGTAAACTGGTTTTCAATTCATTTAATTTGATGTTGATCAATGTATACATGTGAAGGGATTACCCAAACATTGATTTTTTTTAGTATATTTCTATTTTCTGTTTTTTTCTATCCAATGTGGTGTGAACATTCTTGTTATGTTGTTTCTTTGAGTGTATAAATGTTAACATATTGAATGGCATGTCATAGGAAGAATCCGGGTTCCGCATACTTTAAATATGCTTCTATCAGCATTTATTTTATTTCTATAGATTAAAATATATACTCACATGAAAAACTAATAATAAAGCCAGAAGCCAGCTTTTACAACTTTATTTTTTTTATTGTTTTTTGTATAAGCACTATCATCATCATCATCACAAAAAAACATAAACTGGTTTATTTGCAATACTTGACATTTTAGAGTAGAAAAATTCAAATCCTGGGTCAAGATAACTGAAATAGAGAAATATCTGAATTGCAGATCAATTAAAATTCCGTTATTTTAGCCTACAATTTTAAATGTTTTTGTCAGTTCTTCACAATTCCCACCAACGTTAAATTCTGTAGAATTAATACACAAAAGTCCAGCAAATTTGGGAGAGAATAAACACATTTTAAAAAGTCTTCCACTTAGTCTATATCAGCCAAAATATCACAATTCTCTTACAGATTCCAAAGTTCCGATATTTACTGAATGGCCATAGTTTACCATAGTTTAAGATGGCCATATAACACTAGTCTCTTTAAGACTACAACTCATACAATGCTTTGTCAGCCTTAAAGTTGTACAACAGCTCAGAATATACTAATTGCCCACCCTTGTTCTAGAACAGGCTTCCCCAAACTCCAGCTCTCCAGGTGTTGCTGAACTACAACTCCCATGATTCTCAGCCTATTTCATTCATAGAATCATGGGAGTTGTAGTTCAGCTTCATCTGGAGGGTGCGGAGTTTGGGGAAGCCTGTTCTAGAATCTCAAGTTTATTTATCATCATTAACAAAAACATTTAAATATATAGAAAATTTTGTTTAGTAACTAAACAATACAGAAACACCGGGTTCCATAACTAAACAATAAGTCGATGGGTATTGTCAGCTGAGTTACAACAATTATACAAAAACAGCTCACCGAGGAATAAAACCTCCAGCTTGCCATTGTCATTGTACTAATTCAGGCCCGCTAGTTTGGCTGTGTCTGTGTGTTAGGACACTGATGGATGACCTCATATGACTTTTTGTCACATACTGATGAAGCTTGATGCATTTGGCCAGTTCTCAGCATGCATGGGAATAAGACTCCAAGAGAAAATTACATTTAAGTTGGCTTTAGCTTCCCAGGATTCTCAAAGAAATGGGATTTACGTTTCATGGCCCACTAGAGTCTTTTAAATGGTCAGAAATTAAAGGGCAATGACCTGTAGATCTCCTAAAGGCTGTAGGCACATCCTGACTTCAGCCATCACAGCTCCGGGATCATAAAGGTCTCTGCAGGTCACTGACCTCCAGGCACATAAATGGAGACGAACAAAAGTAAAAACAATGGTCGGGTTAACTGACATTTTATTGGTATTAGACTCATTAGATAAGTAAACATAATTTCTGAAGATGCATCTGAAATATTTGTATTGCAAAAAGATATATTGTCTTTACGCAGTTCTGAAAGATATAACTGGAGAGATGGCATGAAATTGAATCAAAATAACTTTTGACAAGAGTCTCAACAAAAAAACATTTTAAACATTTAAAGAATCTGGTATGTGTTCAATGATATAGGGAACAATTATTATTCAACAAGTCCCTTGGTACTTTAACCAATTACTTTTAAGCCCCCCACTTGAGTGTGTATTAAAATATTTCAGCTGTCACTCTCGGGGCGAAGACAGCAGAACAAATTTTGAATCATTGACATTCTGTGCGTAGTGCAAAGAAACACAACTTAACGCTACCTATATATTCTGTGTGTTCTTATTAACTACTTCATTGCCAGTTCAGACATCAAATCGTTATCCTTGTGTGTTCTCTTGGTGAAATTAGGGCTGTTTACGATGAGAGTAGAAGAAGCAGTGGACAAAAATGTTACGTGAGCTTACGCTTGTCAAGGTTTGTTATCAAGTATCTTCTGTTGTTCTACAATTAGAATGTGGGGAGGGCGTAGCTGCTTGCAATACAAAAGGGAAGAAACATTTACAACTAAATAAATGACACAAGTTACTGTGTGGATTTTCATTGCAAAATCCAAACAACACAAAATAATTAAAAAGACTCATCTCCATGTAGGCCTCAGTTTAATAAGATTTCCAAATGATTTACCGACACAAATTCCCATGTACCTTAACTGTGATTTTTGTAGGTTAATAATTAGTGAACAGCCATACCGTATCTTGCAAAATTTGACCCTGTCACTTTTTAAACATGCTCATGTTCCCCTTTCTCTGTGCTATTTACTTTCTGTTCTTTCTTCTTACATTAAGTTCTCCTTTGTATTTGCCTTGTTTCCTCTTTCTATGTTGCACATCTGTCCCACGGTTCTTCCCTTTGGGATGCAACGTTTGTACATTAAGAGTCTATTTTTCAAAACCACGCTGTCCGATTTAATGTACAACAATGAAAAGGTAAACATCATGCCATGGCAAAAACAAAGAGAACGTTACCTGCGCTCTGGCCTAAATCCCCATGTGCATTTAAACAAAATGGAGGCTCTTTAGTTTTATTCCAATGGCCATTTGAATATATAAGCTCACCAGCCACGTCAAGGCAAGCCTCAGTAGGTGAGTTCCTACACTAGCTATTAGATATGCTGATATCAGCCAAGAATCTCCAGTGAGACAGGAAGGGGTATTTTATAAACCCTTTAACATTTAACCCTTTATAGGGCTTCTACACATACAATAAACTTTGCTGATATCAGACAAAGTGTTTAAATGCACATGGGGATTTAGGCCAGAGCGCAGGTAACGTTCTCTTTGTTTTTACTATGTATTTTAAGCTGTTGGATACTAAGCTACTGCTGCTGTAAGCGTGGTGCTTTATTTTTGTGTTTGTATCATGTCATGGTATACTAAGATATTTTTAGGGTATAAAACGAGTATATCCGGTAAAATTGCACTGACTATATAGAACAAATCTGCCATGGGGAATAAAACATGGACATTTCTATTCATAAAGGCAAGTCAGGTGCGAAGTTACATATTTAAAAAAAAATAGCAGATGTCCCTACAGCCCCAATAAAAACCTCATCTCCCACAATGTGCATAATAGATGGGGACCAATTAAAACAAATTCAAGTGTCCTGCTTTGAATAATATCCAGGGGACTCCGAGCAATGGTCTCTCAAACCTCCAGACACAGGGTTTCCTGCATGTGGGCTTTTATAACAGTGCAGCCAGATTAATATAGGAACCATATTGCTGCTTTGTACCTCTTACAGGGCACCCCCATAAGCACTCAACTTTATTGAGATCCCCTGGAATCCCTTCATCCCATTGCCCCAACTCTGTTTTGGCAAATGAACTGTGAATATTTGTAAATACACAGTCTCGGAAGGATTGCCATTCCCTTCTTGTTAACATCTAATTTATAGGCCCCCAGGACAAATAGAAGAGTCTACTAGTTGAGGAAATGGCTAAAATGACAATAAAGGGGGAAGTTATCATCATGGGTGACTTTAATCTTCCTGGTGTGAACTGGAAAACCAAAATAGCTGCTTGTGCCAGGAGCTCACATATTCTAACCTCCCTAATGGGATTGTCTCTAAAACAAGTAATTGAGGAGCCAACTCGTAAGGAAGCCATACCAGATTTAGTGTTAACAAATGGAGATTTGGTAGCAGATATTACTATAGGTGAAAGTTTAGGATCCAGTGATCATCAGTCAGTGTGGTTTAATATAAGAACAGTGACTGAGCCACACCACACAAAAATTAAAGTTTTAGACTTTAGAAAAACAGACCTTTCTAAAATTAGAATATGTGTAAAGGAGTCCTTTTCAGACTGGAGCAATTGAAATGGAGTCCAAGAGAAATTGGATTATTTAAAAGTTGCACTGCTGAAGGCAACATAAAATTGCATTAGGCTTGTCAGTAAAAGCAACAAAAAGAAGAAACCACTCATGGCACTCCGCAGATGTGGCCAAAATAGTAAAAAACTAAAAGTTAGCATTTAGTAATTATAAAAAAAAACAGAGTGAGGAAGATAGACAGATCTATAAGATTAGGCAGAAAGAGGCTAAACAAGTTACAAGAGCTTCCATATCGCACACAAAAGAGAAAATAAAACAGTCAGTAAAAGAGGGGGAACCCCCATTTTTAGATACATAAATGAGAAAAGGAAAGTAAAACAATGATTAGTTAGATTAAAAACAAAAGAAGGAAGGTATGTAGAAGAGAATAAAGGTCTAGCTGACTACCTCAATTAATATTTTTGTTCAGTATTTACAGATGAAAATGAAGGAAAGGGGACTCAGTTAGGAAACAGGACAAATGAGTCGTGTTACATGTGAGTTTACAGAGGTTCTATTTCAATTGTAAAAAGTAAAGTCAAATGGACCTGATGGAATACACCCAAAGTTATTAAAAGAGCTTAGTGGTGTACTAGCAAAACCAAGATTTATTTAACCAATCATTGTTAACAGGAGTAGTCCCAGAAGATTGGAAGTTAGCGAATGTTGTGCCCATTCACAAGAAAGGTAGTAGGGAGAAGTCGGGCAACTATAGGTCAGTAAGTCTTACTTCAGTAGTGGGGAAAGTAATAGAAACCATGTTAAAGGATAGGATTGTTGAACATCTAAAATCACATGGATTTCAAGATCAGAGGTCTTGTCACCAATGGAGTACCTCATGGATCTGTACTTGGACCCATTCTATTTAATATTTTTATTAGTGATATTGCAGAAGGTCTTGATGGTAAGGTATGTCTTTTTGCTGATGATACTAAGATATGTAGCAGGGTTGTTGTTCCAGGAGGGATAAGCCAAATGACAAATTATTTAGGTAAACTAGAAAAATGGTCAGAGTTGTGGCAACTGACATTTAATGTGGATAAGTGCAAGATAATGCATCTTGGACGTAAAACCCCAAGGGCAGAGTACAGAATATTTGGTAGAGTCCAAACCGCAACATCTGAGGAAAGGGATTTAGGGGTAATTATTTCTGATGACTTAAAGGTAGGCAGACAATGTAATAGAGCAGCATGAAATGCTAGCAGAATGCTTGGTTGTGTAGGGAGAGTTATTAGCAGTAGAAAGAGAGAAGTGCTCATGCCATTGTACAGACCACTGGTGAGACCTCACTTGGAGTATTGTACGCAGTACTGGAGACCGTATCTTCAGAAGGATATTGATACTTTAGAGAGAGTTCAGAGAAGGGCTACTAAACTGGTTCATGGATTGCAGGATAAAACTTACCAGGTAAGGTTAAAGGATCTTAACATGTATAGCTTGGAGGAAAGACGAGACAGGGGGATATGATAGAAACATTTAAATACATAAAGGGAATCAACACAGTAAAGGATGAAACTATATTTAAAAGAAGAAAAACTACCACAACAAGAGGACATAGTCTTAAATTAGAGGGGCAAAGGTTTAAAAATAATATCCGGAAGTATTCCTTTACTGAGAGGGTAGAGGATGCATGGAATAGCCTTCAAGCTGAAGTAGTAGATGTTAACACAGTAAAGGAGTTTAAGCATGCGTGGGATAGGCATAAGGCTATCCTAGCTATAAGATAAGCCAGAGACTAATGAACGTATTTAGAAAATCGGGCAGACTAGATGGGCCGAATGGTTCTTATCTGCCGTCACTTTCTACGTTTCTATGTTTCTATGTTTTCTAACTGGGTTGGGGGAGGACAGATATAAAGGCTGGATAAATTGCCCTTCTAAGATGACGCTTCCTCAGAAACTCTTTTAGAGCCCATATATTCTGTACACTCAGTATTCTGGCACTAACTAGGACGGAAACTCATCCTTTTGCCTGTTATGGTATGGTGAAAATATACACACTACACACTGATCCTACATGTATGCATTTAGATGAACTACATATGCTAAAAAGCTGCTTTTAATAGTATTAATAATATTTTAATACTTACCAACAGCCACCTGGCCCTGATGCACACAATATTTGGGATTCAGTTATACATCTGTAAAGGCCCTGATGCCCAAGTATCCTCATGTTTTGCCCACTACCCATGGACAGGTACTCTGCTTAATTTTATAAGGACCACTTAACGACATGGTCTAGGTGCAGTAGTTTTTAGACATGTGCAATTAGTTTAGTACCTAATGTAAATTTGGACGAATTTTGGCAATTCGGACATTCAGATGCCTCTGAATGTCCAAATTACCTCATTGCCGAATATTGGAAGTGTCGAACCGAACCATATTGCTGAAGTGCAGTTTTGCTGAATTTCAGAAGTTCCAAACTGAACCGAATTGACGAATTTCGGAAGTGCTTAAGTGCTTCGGATTTCTGAAAGTAGTTAAACAAGAGAGGGAGGGAAAATTACGTGACTGATGACAGGAATCTAGACCAATAAGCTAATTCCTGGGAGCCCTAAAGATGTGTAAGTAGTTGTGGTGGCAGTCCGGGCACCTAACCCTAACCCTAACCCTACCCCTTACCCTGAGATCTAATGTTTACACTTCCTTTATTGCAAATTCTGTTTAATATAGAATTTCCTATGTCCTGCTCTGTTAATAGCTTGCTAGACCCTGCTGGAGCCTCCTGCATGTAATAAAAATTATGTTTACAGAGCAAGAGATGTCATAGCCAGGGGAGGTGTGGCTGGCCTGCATAAACAGAAACAAAAGTGATTTATCTCCTAATTGGCAGTGAATTGAACAGTGAAACTTCAGAGGCAAGATCTATACACTATAACTGCTTCATTAAGCTAAAGTTTTTTGGTGACTATAGTGTCCCTTTAAGTACCCTTTTAGTGACTGTCTTCCTGGCAGCCACTAGAGGTCCTTCACAAGAATCAAACTTAGTTCTGCAATGAAATACTTCCCATTGGAGAAGCATTGGATTGGACAAGATTGCAAAAGACATCAACAGACATGCTGAAGTGTTCAGGTCCAAAGTTGGTGGCTGCAGTTAAGGCATAATCTTTATTTAACATAATTTATTTAGCAAAGGGGGAGGGACGGTGGTCATGTTCATAAACGGAAATTATAGACCCCAAAAAAAGGTTGTTATTTCCTGGGTATTAATTCCCTTAAAAAATAAAAACAGAATTAATTTGCAGGTGTGATGGCAAGCCCCGTGTTATTAATGAAGTAGCACAATGTTTAGACTAATTCCCTGCAGGGAACCAATTTTTTTTTTTTTTTTTTAAATATAAAATTATGTCCTATCTTACGCAATGATGTATCAGGACAGTTAAAATATAAAGGAATTTGCAGAATCTTTTTTCGCTGCAGTTTTTTTTATTTTGTTTTTTTTTTTATTTAAATAGATGGAAATATTCTCAATAAATCCAAGATACTGGCAGACTTGTTGTCGATTTTGGCCTTAAATTTAGAATTCACAATTTAGAATTCCCAACATTTTACAATTTAGTGAAAAAAATAAAATAATACTATAACTGTGTTTTTTCCAGGACTTGCTGTGATAAGATAGATAAATATTTAGCTCTAATGTATTCAGGTAGAGAGCTGTCTGGTTCAATATGACTTTACAAGAATAATATTACTATGCAACAAGAACTAGTGATATATCTCGTGGTCACTCTTACTACTTCCCTAAGGGATTCCTTGTTCCTTCTTTGCATGTGTCATAAATTTATTTTTATATGTCCTTTGGTTCTACTTGATATTAATACAAAATGGAGGGGAAAAATCTTCCTTTCCAGGTAATAAAATCTGTATATTTGAATATAACAACTATAGATAATAGTGGAAACCTACACATGGACAAACTATAATCATGTCCTTTTTTTCGAACTGATGCCTTGCCTCAATGACCCAAAGAAATATGCGTTGCTAACATTATATTAGAGGTCTGTAGCCCTAATTATGCATCGTTAAGCTGTCATCATTAAACTTTTGTGTTGAGCATGGGGTTTTCAAGGTCACCGATTGCTTTTGGTCATTAAGACAAGCTTAACCAGTTTGAATTCTAAAACGATTGCACTTTCGTATCCTGTGATTTATAGTTATTTTTTTAACATTTGCATAAACTCAGTATTTCATTGTAATGTTATATACCCTGGACTAGACAGAAAACTATTTGTTTAATTTACACTTTGACCTGCAGACAGACACAAACAGAGACAGACAGACAGACAAATAGATCGATAGATAGATAGATGCCTAGATATATCGATAGATAGATAGATAGATAGATAGATAGACAGATAGATAGATAGATAGATGGATAGATGGATAGATGGATAGATAGATAGATAGATAGATCGATAGATAGATAGATAGATAGATAGACATTAAGAAGTAGAGACTTAGAGCTATATACATAGAGATAAATGACTGATAGACAAACAGATATACACAGGTAAATGTCATGCAGGCAAATATACTATTTTTTAACCATTAAGCCTACAATCTATCAGCATGCTGATCTTTCCTCAATTAATTATTTATCTAGCTCAGGGGTCAGTCAAAGCTAAACAGGCTCTGGCCTATCAGGAGTCCCAGTGGGTCTCCAGATATCTGCTAATGCATACCGAGCAGTGATTGCAGGTAGTGAAGGACAATCCTCAATTTATGCATTGCAGTACTTAGAGAAGTGATCTGACATCACTTCCTCCCAGTACTTGTGAACAGGAATCCTCAACAGATTAGAGCTGCGCACAGCAGAAATTGGAGCTCCTGCCCTTGACCTGTACCTGGTTAACCCAATCCCCACTGGAGGGAAGCCACGCACACTGCTAGATATACACAAATAATACAAACAGCCCACACAGAAACACACACACACAGTCCCCACAAACACACCACTGACAATATGCATACACGCACATAACGCCACGAGCAGGTTCTCACATGCAAGACAATAGGCAGACCCACACATTCATACAGATGCCATAAACAGTGTGTCATACCACCCAGAAACACAATTCCAGAAGCAACCATACATAACCCACATTCATAGGTATCAGACACAATATCACAAACCACTCATGAACATATACAATATAACAGCCCACATACGCACACGTACAACGATACAAAGCAACCGCAGGACCCATAAATAATACAAGAACAATACGGCAAAATACACACCTCATTTTAAAAAATTAGGACTGGCACGCCAACAGACTTCAAGAGCTTGTTTTGAAACAATACTACTAAAATGTTGCGTACCCCTGATCTAGGGAGAGGGAGAGAGCAGCAATTAGTGTAATTTTTTTGCCGGGGTTTTCTTCCTGTTTTGGACCAACAACAGCAACAGGGATGTTGAAAAGGTTTAGATATGATGAGATCAAGCTAGTTTCAGAATAAATTTGTATCATACATCCTTTTACATCATACATCCTTTTCTATCGCTAATCGCCTGACTGCAAAATGAAAGCTCGGAAAGCAGCATTGTATGGAACACTGTGGAAAGAGAAAGTGTTATTGAAATAAATTATAATAACAATGTAGTAGAAGTGCAACCCGTGATTACAATGTTCAGTATGAATAATTACGAGCTGAGATGGTTGAGGCAAAGTGAATTTCTTCATTCTGACAGATTTCTGCAAATTACATAAGTAGTCAGACCTGCAAGTTACACGTTTTATCCAGAAAAGAAGAAACTGTAATTCGTGCATTTATATATAGTAACTTTTTTTCTATTGCAATGTTTGTTGATCCATTTTGTTTAGTTACAATTTGAAACACTTTAAGTCGATATAAATCTATAGGTGGTATTTATAATTTATAAAGTAATGGAAACGCAATTGATAAATATACGTTAATGCAACAGTTAAATGTGCGCTGTGTTGATAATATCTGTATTCGTGGCATTTGTGTATTGATAGTAGATTGCTTGCATTGCCGATTCTTTATCTGTGTTGCAGATTATTTGTAATGATCTATTAATTATGCTTGTGGGGACCTAAGCCAAGTTATGACTGTAGTTAAGTTGGCACATTTTTACAGCCTAGCTAGTTTGCTCTCAGTTTTGAAACATGATTATCGAATTAAATTAATTCACATTCACATTCAGATAATAAACCTCCTTAAATCCTTGTGCACAGAGTTTGTTTCACAGTGGATCTACTGTTACTAGATAAACAGTGTTTTTTTCCCAAAAAAACTGAACTCTATGAATTGCAAAGAGGAAAAGAATGTACTCAATGCAGCATTGCATAATGTATCTTTTATCTTGCAACTTATACTATCCTTATGTTTTGTGTCACTTTACCCTACTCCATCTAGCATGTAAGCTCATTGAGCAGGGCCCTCAACCCCTCTGTTACTTTGTGTCCAACTTGTCTGGTTACAACTACATGTCTGTTTGTCCACCCACTGTAAAGCGCTGCGGAATTTGTTGGTGCTATATAAATAATAACATAATAATACTAATACTAATAATAATAATAACATAATAATAATAATAATAATAATAATAATAATAATAATCTGCAGACTCTCTTTAATTGGGTGCACTGGTTTCCACTGCAAGTTCATTATAAAAAAAATTAAGCAATCACATTGGTATTACAGGTAGAGGCTAGTAGACTTGGAGATTAATATCATTGTGAACTGCAATTTATCTGAATTTGGGCAGATCGGACAAATATTATTTTGTTAATAAAACCGCAATAAGGTCAACATTTTGCTGTCCCAATTTTTTTTTTGTGGGGGGGGGGCAAAGTGGTTCAGCCTAAACTATTTTTTGTCTGCCGTGCCCAAGCATAATGTAGCCCATGGAGCAGCGTAGCTAAGGGGAGTGGGCCTTGACATTGCCAGGAGACAGGCCATCTAGGGGTCAGTGGTTAGGGATGGGCCTAAGGATATGGAGTGGGGTGGAGTTATAAGGGGAGTATAAGTAGTGGCCATTTTAGATCTAACTTTTAATCTAAAGTTACACTTACCTGTTGTTGTAGCAGGATTTGTGTGGCTTTGTTTCTTCTTTTGTCTCCTCTGCAGGTTGTCAGCAAGATGGAAGATTGGCTGGAAGGAGTCCGGGCTGCTGTGCAGGAGAGGGGTGTCAAGTGGCTGAGGGACTGTCTTGGAGATGCTTTGCCATCTGGATCAGGAAGCTCCCAGGGTCAGAGGTCGGTTAGGAGGACGAGGCCCCCGCAGAGATTGAGCACCAGCGCGGTTCCGGGTTCCAGGCGTCCAAGGAGCCCCTTTGGAGGTCGTCTGGGCGGCGGTGAGTCTGCTGGCGGGAAGGCCACAAGTGGAGGAGGTCGCGGACGCCGTTGCAGTGTGGCCGCACGAACACGCCGTCAGGCGAGGCTGGAACTACAGGCTGCGGGTTCGGGAACCGAATCTGAGACTGCCGAACGTTCGGGGAGCGAACGTGGAGGTAGGAGTATCGGTGACCGGACGGAAACTGCCGAACGTTCGGGTGATGAACGTGGAGGTAGGAGATCTGCCGAATGGGCGGAAACTTCCGAACGTTCGGGAGACGAATGTGGAGGTAATACTACTGCCGATCGTTCGTTTCCTGGACGGGGAGGTAGAAATATTGCCAAACATTCGGGAGTTGGACAGGGAGGTAGCCATACTGCCGGCCGTTCGGCTGCCGAACGTGGAGGCAGCAAAACTGCCAAACGGTCTGTTCTTGTGTCCTCTTTTACAGGAAGGGAAGGAGAAGTAGCTGCTGGTGACAGGAGTTCGGAAAAGGGGCCATTGCAAGTGCGGGCCAGCGGAAGAAGGAGGAGCGGTATGGCAGGCTTGGCAGCAGGTCCTGGGAACGCTGGAAGTGCTGTTGGTGGAACAGAAACAACTGCTGCGCATCGCCCGGGTACTTTCAAAGTACCCCATTATTGGTGGGTCCTACACTAAAATGTGGGGGGCAAATAAATAGTAATAGTGTTAAAAATAAAAATGTTAAATGAAATACTAGTAAGAGCATAGTGAGTATACATATGTTTGTATACTCACTATGCTCTTACTAGTATTTAATTTAACTTACTAGTATTTAAATTAAATTAGTATTTAATTTAACTTACTAGTATTTAATTTAACACTTTTATTTTTAACACTATTACTATTTATTTGCCCCCCCACATTTTAGTGTAGGACCCACCAATAATGGGGTACTTTGAAAGTAGTGGTGGGCTTAACAACATATGGCCATATGGTGGAACCAAATCCCCATATTTATACTTAGTTAGGCATTTTAGTAGCCTTCTTTGTTTCTTATATTTTTTTGAAGTCTGAGTGCGCCGCAACTATTTATTCTCTCATAATGGGGATGGGGACCTTGGTTACGTTGAGGGAGCTCCCAGGCAGGAGAACGTGCCCGGTTAAGTGCGCAACGGCCTTCCCGGAGGTCCGGGCGATGGCCGGGGGTTCATATTTTCAGCACGAGGATGGCTCTTTATTATCGAAGTTCCAGTTCCTCAGGGTTTTGCGGAAGGCATTGGCAAAGTTGGGTGTGGACCCAGGCCAATTCGGGACTCATTCCTTTCGGATTGGCGCAGCTACGAAAGCGGCGAGACTGGGTTTGGGTGATGATCGGGTAAAAAAGATCGGCAGGTGGAAGTCCCTGAGGTTCAGGTCTTACGATCGGCCAGACAAGTTGGTGTAAGGAATATGGGTGGTTCAAGGGGAGTTGTTACTTTAACCCCTTAAGGACACATGACGTGTGTGACACGTCATTATTCCATTTTATTCCAGAAGTTTGGTCCTTAAGGGGTTAATGTTGTGTTGTGGTTGGCTATGTTGCTTTATGTTTTGCAAGTTGGACGGGACGGGTGGTCGGCCACTCATATATATACTGGGCGCATCGGAGAGCTGCAGTTCGACATCGGGGTCTACAGCTGGGCTTTCCTGGTTCCATGGTGCAGCTCCGGTGGTTTGGATACCGGGGTTGGGGCTGGAATGCTATCTGTGCGGAAATGTTTCAAAAAATTCTGTTGGGTCAGGTTCCAGACATAGTGTTGCTTCATGCAGGAGGCAATGATGTGGGGTCGTTGCCTCAGAAGGTATTGATTGAGAGTATGAAGAGGCATGTGGACAAACTGAGGGTGGCGAAAATTAAGGGCAAGGTTAACAAAGTCATGGCGGCGTATGTGAAGCGGTTGGGGGGGTTGTAATTAGGCACAGGGAGTTGGAAGACATGCTTCCAGGTTATTATAGGCGAGACGGGGTCCACCTCTCCGAAGTGGGCCTAGATTTTCTGTTGCTAGGTTCCCAGGAGGGCCTGCAGAGGGCAATCTTTTCCCTGAGGGTGGGAGGTGTCGCTCAGGAGCTGAGCTGTGGCGGGGGATGGAGAGTAAAGTTGGGGGGAGAAAAGAGTGAGATGGAGGAAAACTTTGGAGTTCAGGGCGAATAGGTAGGCCTTTGGACTGGTTTGGTAGGTTCGAGCTTGTAGGTAGCTCCGAACCCGGGTGTGTAGGGGTGTCTCGGTATGCCCCTTGGTGGCAATAGATGGTGCCCTTTGGTGGCAATGGTCATGTTTCAAGGTTAAGTTAAAATGTTAGAATGTTTGGGTATTATGTTACGTGGGGGTGGGTCATTGTCAAGGGGTTAAATTGTAAACTACTGTGGTAATTGTGCAGGCCAACGTGGGCCTGATGTTGACAATGACCTTTAGAATTGATGTTAATAATAAATAAAAGCTGTGATATACTTTTGCCAAAACCCTGGAGTCCGTGTCGTTTATTGTAATTGGGTATTGGTGGGGGGTTTTGTGCATATGCCGAAAAGGCGACTGTGCACATGTCATGGACACTATTCAGGTATTCTAAGGGTCATGGATGCCATACATATACCATGTACCAACTACAAATGTACCAAATGTACCAACTACAAATGGCATAATTGCTATGTAACACACAAATACACTTCTGGATGCTTAAGGGGACACTTTAATGCAACACTCTGGGCATTAAGATATCTTTAATGCATTTGATATGTTTTGATCTTTATAGTTTTGCACAAAAAATAAATGTTTTGCAGAATTTTGCACCATAACCCATAACCCCACGTAGCCTCACTCCATAAAAATACTTCCTTATCAAATGTATGCCCACAGTCTCAGCCCCTAACAGCACTGAGTGAGCTTCTTTTAATTCAAAACAAGGCTGCAGACAGTCAGAGAATCTACAAACAGGAAGTGATATCCTTACTACCTGTCTCCCTGGGTGTCCTCTCCTTCTAAAACAGGTTGCTTGTAGTTCAGATCATTCAGTACTGTAAACTGTGTACATACACTGGAAAATTAACTCCTGGAAAAGGAAGTATTTTTTTCTGGAATGAGGGGTGTGACTAAGCAGAAAGGTTTATGGTGCAGTATTGCGCAAAACTTTTTATTTTTGTTCAAAAACTATAAAGATTTGAGCATGCAAAAAATACAGCATATTAATAAGGACATAACTTATTAAATGCTTTAAAGTTTAATTGCTGTTCGGAGTGTCCCATTAATAAACCATCACAGCTCGCTGTAGTGTCCTAATGTGTTTTATACCCCACCTCCTATAGACTGAAAGCTCGTTTGAGCAGGGTCCTCTTCAACATATCGCTCCTGTAAGTTTTCTTGTAATTGTCCTATTTATCGTTAAATCCCCCCTCTCATAATATTGTAAAGTGCTACGGAATCTGTTGGCGCTAAATAAATGGCAATAATAATAATGATAAAAAAAAATAACTGAATGAATAACTTATTTGAAGAAATTTTCAAGTTCAACTACTTTTTCCTTAAATTTTAAATTCACATTGAATTCATGACCACTCTCACTTTAGTAAATAGCCCTGTCTAGATTGGAATCAATTAAATATAAACTGACACTCCAGACACCGACACGCTTGTGGTTGTGCAGAAGAGATTTATGAGTTGTCATTCAAATTCTACTGCAGACTGACTATATAAATGGCAATAATAATAATAATAATAGTGTCTGTTTCCAAGATTCTTTGGCACCATTCCTTGGTTTAGAAATGTTTTTTCATAATGGTTAATTAACAGTTTGATAATAGTTTGATATTAAACATAGGAACAGCAATAGAAGACTCTAAACAGAATAACTACCATAAAGAGCTTGCTTTTATTTTAAGCAAGGACTTTTCATGTATACATAAATCCAGGGCTGGCCTTAGGCATTTGGGCGCCCTGTGCAAAAAATCTTCACAGCGCCCCCCCTCCCCCCCCACTCCTTACCCCTTCCCACACACCCTGTCACACACACACACAGGCAGACAGCCACACACACACACAGGCAGACAGCCACACACACAGCCACACACAAACACACAGGCAGACAGCCAAACACACAGAGGCAAACAGCCACACACACACACACACACACACACACACACAGACAAACAGTCAAACACACACAAACAGTCAAACACACACTGTCAGACAGCCACACACACACAGTCACACACAGACAGACACACACACACACACACTGGCAGACAGTCACACACACACGCACAGACAGTCACACACACGCGCAGACAGTCTCACACACACACACGCGCAGACAGTCACACACACGCGCAGACAGTCTCACACACACACGCGCAGACAGTCTCACACACACGCGCAGACAGTCTCACACACACGCGCAGACAGTCTCACACACACGCGCAGACAGTCTCACACACACGCGCAGACAGTCTCACACACACACACACACAAACATAGGCAAACAGTCACACACACAGAGGCAGACAGCCACACACACACAGTCAGATACACACACTCACTAACAGACAAACACACTCACAGACACACACTAACAGACACACACTAACAGACACAGACACACACTAACATACACAGACACACACTAACATACACACACACACACTAACAGACACAGACACACACACTAACAGACACAGACACACACTAACATACACAGACACACACTAACATACACACACACACACACACACACTAACATACACAGACACACACTAACATACACAGACACACACACTAACATACACACACACACACACACACACTCACCCACATTAACACATTTTTTTTAAATTTATTTAGACACCCCCCCCCCAGCCTCCTTACCTTTGTGAATGCTGGGGGGGGGGGTCTCTTCCTACCTGGTGGTCCAGTGGCTGCTGGGCTGGGCTGGGCTGGGCTGGGCGGGCGGGCTGCTGGCGAGGGAGAACTTCCTCTGAGCTGTTTGCTCAGCTCCATCGCGCGCCGCAGAGTGAGGCTGGGAGCCGGAATATGACGTCATATTCCGGCTCCCAGCCTCACTCTGCGGCGCGCGAGGGAGCAGAGCATACAGCTCAGAGGAAGTGATCCCTCGCCAGCCGCCCGCCAGCGCCGCCCAGCAGCCCGGCATGTCTGTTAGCCGCAAGGCTAACAAGACATTTGCCTTGGGCATTTGGGGCGGCTTTTTTGCCGCCCCCTGGAAAATGCCGCCCAAGGCAAATGCCTTGTTAGCATTGCGGCTAACAGACATGCCTTGTGAGCTATGCGGCCGCAGGGCGCCCCCCTGCACCATGGCGCCCTGTGCGGCCGCACAGCTCGCACACCCCTAAGGCCGGCCCTGCATAAATCCAAGCTTTATGGATGTTACTCCAATCTCAGCTATGGATTTCTCCGGCACCTTTAGAAGCATGACTGGCCTCTTGCTCTCATCTCTGACTAAAGCACTCAATTCTCAGTGACATTCGGTGGACAGCCTTCTCTGGTCAGAATTAAGGTTGTGTTATATTCTTTCCATTGTTTAGTAATTTTTTTAACAGTGCTCCAAGGAATTTTTAAAGGTTTTTTTTTTTTTTTTTAGAACCCAATTTTATTGATGCTTCTCAAGAACATTATCCTCAACTTGTTCTGATATCATCTTGGTATTCATGATGCTATTTGCTTAGATATACTATTTAACAATGTCTGAGGATTTCTCGAATTTTATTTGAGTCCCTTTAAAAAAAGCTAAATTTTGAAAATTTTCATTGGATTTTGTAGAAAACCTCACAGATCACCAGTGTAGCCTTGAGTACGTACGGTATAGGCAATATACACATTAAAGGTTAAAAAAAATAAGAACTAATTTTGACGCAGAACTGTGATACACAGATGAAAAGTGTGCGTCTCCGGAGAGGGTCCTGTGACCACATTATGAAGAAACCCTTTTAACCATATATCTGATAATTCTAGCATTTGTAAGGTGTAATCCCATGTGACATATTTATGTAGGACATATAACCATATGCCATAATCTGATACTTCATCCCCTTAGTGTGGGGGTTGAGTTCAAGATAGTTACCAATCATACACAGCAGCATACATCCCTTAGATATTATTGTACATTTGTAACACTGTAGAGTAAGATAGCTTGATAAAGCTTGACATGGTGCTAACTCCTAATCATCCCATCTTCCTGATATGTGAAATATTTTGTTTATTTGAGGTGGGGATAGGGCAGATGTATTTAGTAGGATTTATTCCTGGACACCATATATTTAACCATATATAGCGGTGGCATTTTTGTCAGCAATGGGGAAGAGTTTGGAAATATAGAAGCCAAACGAGTGGGAACACAAACTAAATGCTTTTCCAGTGTTGAGGAGTAAGTGTGCTGGAACAGGCCTGATTCTAGGATCTTGTAAATTTACACTCATCCAATGGTACATCTGTATTCATAGCTTTATAACATAGAGATAATATATCTTTCGAAGAATGGGGTTTTTTTGCGCATCTAGATTGAAACATGGTCTGGTGAAGTTTGCTGGAAGGACCACCATCACTCGTACAGCCAATATATGGACTTCCTGGGTTCAGTCTTGTAAAGATTCCAGGACCGACATTCTGTGTCTCCACACTCTGAAAGTAAATGCTGAACACTCCCCATAGCGATGCATAAACACAGTGCATCTCTATGAGGAGATTCTGATTGGTGCAGAGCAATGATTGGCTGCGCATGTGTACTAGCCTCTCAATGCTTCTCTATGTGAGCATTGGACAGGCTGAGATCACCAAGGTTAATATTCTCAGCCAGCGGTGGAGGGGCAGCCACCAGGGGAGAGGGAAATGTATGCAAGTACTGACAGTGCAATAAGTGCTTAAATAGTGTGACCGCACCAGTACAAACATACAATTAACACAAGGGTATTCTACCACTGAGCAAAATTAAAATAAAGAAACACGGAACAATTATAGAATAATCGAATAATATACATAATAAATAAATATAGTGTGTTTGTAATATAATATAAGAACGATAAAATAAATCAATAAAAGTATCTAAAATCTAAAAGAACAGTTTATGCTTTTTTGGAGAAAAAATATATAGACATATACACAGTATATTTAAAAGGCTTCAAGGCAGATCAAAAATTTCTGACGGTTGCATTTTCTTATAAACAAGCGCTGTGTTTACATCAGTGGATCTGTCACATTGATTTTCCATAACTTGTTTAACGATGCCTCCCTTATAGTATATCAAAATGGAATAAATTCCTCAGCTCGACATTTCAAGGTATGTGTGTGGAATTCAGTCAAATGAGAATTAACAATATTTACATACCCGTTTGTTTCTTTGTTTCTCTGTTTGTCATTGTTGGTCTATGTATTTTTTTTTTTACAACAGCTTATATCTCCGACTCTTCTAGAAAACTGTGAACGTGTCTTTTGGTTTAACAGAATCTTGTTATTTGTGTCATTCTGTTGATAATAAAAATAGCAAATATAACAAGTTGTAATAATAATATAGCACATGATTTACCTAAACGGAATTAAAGAACTTTATACATACTCCATCTGCAAGTTGGAGCTTGGGGTCAGATACATTGGTCTTAAAAATGTTAAGATAAGTCTTCAATCATCTTAACAGTCCTTCAGAAAAAATCCCTAAAAACTCCTCATTCCCTACAAGCTTTCACTGTCATCTCCTACCTACTATATTCCCTCCTCCCAAACACCTCCCCCATCTTTGGGTACATTCAAACTGTTTAATTCTCTTACATCCCATTGTGCATTTGTCCCTCATCTTTTTAGATTGGAAGCTTGTTTGGCCAGGGCCATCTTCACCTATTGTTCCCGTACGTTTGGGGTGCCCAAAAGGTAGATCCACAGATGTTGTAGAACTACAACTCTCTTGATGCTTTGCATGCCTTTGGACTGTTTTGAGAATGATAAAGCATTATGGAAGCTGTAGTTTTAAAACATCTAGGGATCTACCTTTTGGGCACCCCTGCCATATGTCATATGTGTTTTGATAGAATGAAATGTTTGTCTTGTTTCCTATTGTACAGCACAAATATGTCGGCACTATATAAGTCATTGTAATATCTCCAGGGAAGTAAACTTTGTCACCGTGCTGACCACAGTGTTCCTCAAAGATAGAGCAGCTTAGCTAAATGCTCCATAACCACAACTAAGAAGGTTAGTAGGGACATAGGGCAATAAATTATTATTTTTTCTTTATGGTAGTATGGTTTCTGGTCATGGAGTGCTTTATAAAATAGGAGGTCACTCTCACATATATGCACTACTTTCTAGCATTCAGTACAGAGAATGAAGGATACAGTGCAAACTCTTGACTGGCCAGGTAGCAAGCTTGCTGAGGATACAAATGCAGAAAGAAAAGTCCTGCGCTCAACTCCCATCACTACTGGGCGGCTGCAATGACTACAGTACACATCAGCCCCAATACATAGTAAAAACCAAAGAAAAACATGTTACTTGCGCTCTATCCTTTATCCCTATGTATTTTTAAAACAAATGGAGGTCTTTTAGTTACCTCCAATGGCC
This sequence comes from Pelobates fuscus, assembly GCF_036172605.1. Classification (NCBI taxonomy): domain Eukaryota; kingdom Metazoa; phylum Chordata; class Amphibia; order Anura; family Pelobatidae; genus Pelobates; species Pelobates fuscus. Next base: position 40,639,694 of record NC_086321.1, on the reverse strand, counting down.
ATGAGAGGATTGAGCCCACCTGCCACATCAAGGCAGACCCCCCTAGGTGGGTCCTAACTCCAACCATTCACCTTGCTGAGGAATTCTGCAAAAGCTGGACACAATGAAATTGTGTTTCTGGAAAGGTCACAAAAAATGCATTTCAGTAGTGTCCGTGCAATGTCACAATATCCTGTATGAATGTAGGACAATCCTGTGTGAATCAAGGGCTCGATCCTCACTGTATCCCTTAAATAAAAGGATGAGACTGGCATTCTGATATCTAAATTCAGAGGGAGAGTTCACAATTAAGCTTCACTTGTCCTGAGGTTTGAGGCTGCCTTCTGCTAACATAAGTACAAGGCTGCAAGCACCTTAAAAAAATAAAAAATTAAAACTCTCCAAGCCCTTATATCCACTGTGGAGTGTTGATGTACAGTACATTTAAAGACTTTTAAAAAAGAGGGTGTTAAAACACAGTGTGCATCATATATATTTTTTATTTATACTTTTATTTTAAATTTATTTTTTAATTAATAAATTTTTCATTAAATGCTTAAAATAGTGTTATGTTTCACCTAAACTAAACACGATTTCAAACATTTATGTAAATTTGGCAAAACTCATTATGCTGCCCCCTGTTTTTCCAATCTCTCTTTGGATGCAAACAGTCTGAATAGTTATAGGTCATCTAACAAATAGGTTTTTCTCTACGACTCTCTGATTAATTGAATCTCTCAAATTCCATTTGTTGAGTTTAAGATTGGAAAAGATCTGCTGTCTATTTTTAACCAGTTTTAATGTGGGTTTTTGATTAACACGAGTTGCACGAATGTGCCAATGCGCATAAAAAAATACTAAATATAATTTCGCTAGATGATTTTAAATGGCATATTATTAGCCTTGGGATAATGAGTAATGTGCAATAACCTCTCAAGATAGCAAACCAGTGAGATTAATAACTTTTTGGAAGAAAGTCTATTTCTACATTATAATATGATCGAAAAAAAAAATCTGCTTAAAGCTTCGGCAGCAGTCATTATGCAAGTATTATAATTCCTTGCATTGAACATACCTCCTATTTATCATCAGTGCATAGCTTGCGTTTTGCACTACATCTACTTACATACATTCTACGTAAAGAAAAAATTAATCCTAATGGCTGCTATACAACTACAGACACAGACGAACATTTGAAAAAGTAAATTGTACCATTTTGAAATCCATGAAAAATAACTGCTAGCATGTTTATCTATAATTATTATTATTATTGACATATATAAAGCGCCAACTTATACCGCAGTGATTTACAATATTATAAGGGGGAAATGTATCAGTAAATGAGACAACTAAATACTTGTGTCTGTTAATTAATGAATGTCCATTACTTGTTGTCAAATATCCCCATTCTATAATTTTAAAGCAAAATGTTGGTACAATATACATGCTAATAATAATGCATTATTATTAATAATAATAATAATAATAATAATAATAATATATAATGTCCTTTTATGTACTGATGAAAGTTCCAAGTTTGAATTGAAACGTTGACTGTTGGGTTTATGTTGTAATTAAGAAGATTATTTTCCTAAATCCTAGAGTGCTGGCTTGACTTGGGTTTGCTATATAGATATATAAATCAAATATATATATTCTGTTTAATTTAATATACTGTATTACACTTACATGTGTTATCTTGTATTTAATATGTTCTACCAAGATGGTCAAAATGCAGTCTCCATTTTTTAAATAAATTGTGTTCCCGAAAAATGTAACATGTGATTGCCTTAATGATATTGATGACTAAAAGAATATTGAATAGGAAATGTTAAAGCAGTTTATTGGCTCTCCTTATTAGCTGTGTGCATTTTACACCCCCAAGATTCCCTTGAATTCCCCTTTATAAACATTCTAACAGTCATATGTCAGGGAATGTGCCCCAGCAGGGGTCTGGGAACTAATTATGGCCAGAGGAAGTCTATTCAGTCACTGTCCTAACTTAAATTGACACAGGTTTGCTGCTAAGCCATAGGTAAACTTATTTGAAGGATAACAAAGCATGTGCTATATGGAATATGTACATTTTAACTGGAATTTTGTCGAAAAAAAATTACATACTATTACATACTATATTACATATATATTACATACTATTACATACTATTTACAACTGTCCTAATGTGTTTTATACCCCGCCTCCTGTAGACTGGTTTGAGCAGGGTCCTCTTAAATCTTTTCTGTAAGTTTTCTTGTAATTGTCCTATTTATAGTTAAATCCCCCCTCTCATAATATTGTAAAGCGCTACGGAATCTGTTTGTGCTATATAAATGGCAATAATAATAATAATAATAAGTGAAAAGACAAATTATAAAAGCAATAGACCTTTAATATTACATATAAAAAAAAAACTTACCCAGGACGAAATGTGGGATTCCCTCACATAAATCTTGGGCAACCACTCAGCTAAAACACCTTAATATCATTGGAGTGTAACCTCAAATTATACACAGGAGAGCACTTTCCTAGCCTTAAGTGTATATATTAAGACTATGCAGGTATTGGTCCCCTTGCACACTTTTACAGTTATACTTGTGGAATGGAGGGATGCTTGACCATACAAAACTTGCAGTAATTTGCAATGTGTGGCATTAGATTTTAATTACATGACGTGAACAAGAACACCGGTAACTGTGTGCAAGTTTAATAAATCAATGTTTTTCTTTTTACAGTTTCGTGTCACAAATGTCTATGGAGATTGCACTCTAAATCTACTTTTTAGCTACGAAAGTACCACATCACACGTTCTTGGTTTTCACCGTTGACTTTGTAAAACTTTGTTAAATCATTTCCCATGTTCCGTAGATCGTTTTTTCCACATAGCTTCAGATGTATAAAGTTAGAACACGGGGACGGAGGAACAAGGAATGTGACAGATCAAAAAACCACAATTGGCACACAGAGAATACCTCAAAAACCTCAGAACAAGACACAAAGAGAATGCAACAAAACCAAAATAGCTTGGAGAGATGGAGAGTTCCTAAACGCCCTTTTGGCATAATTTAGTATTTAAATAAAGTTTTCACTTGTTCCAGGGTTATTTGTAATAACAAAGAAAATGTATATCTTTAAGACTTTAAAGCAACTGGTTATTAGCCCTCCTCATTTACCCACATCCCTATCTGCTTCCTATTTAAGCACGCCAACACCTTTGTGGTAACCATTAGTGGGTCTTTAAATTCCTGACTCTAAATTGCTGTGGTTTCCCAGAAACCTCAGTCAGGAGTCGAGTGGGTTTATAAATGAGCTGTTGATTCCCCTAAAATCATCTTTGGCTATTCTATCTCCAACCCGTTATTAATGAATTCTCTTTTGTCTGACTATAGATATACATTGTAACAGCAGCCTTGCTTGATGTGCCTTGTGGCAAGTTCTGTACAGAAGCATGGATGACATCCGATATCTCAGTGTGGCCAGTGTTCAACATGTCCCCAGAGGACTAGCGGTGTCAGCTATGCATAAGTATACTGTACTTTGCGGTTACTCTGCATTGAACCCATCTGTGGTTACCAAAAAAGCAGGAAACATAATATACAATTTATCCTCTTCCAATTCTATTTTCTAGTAATTGTCTTGCTGGGTGGTTGTCTACACATGGGTTGCGAGTCTCTAATCAAAATTCAACGTCTGAGTCATCATTATTTAAATATTAATATAGCTCTTTGTAAAGCAGTTTCAAATTATATGGTTTTTATCACCTTCTTATTTTTTTCAGGAATTCATGAACAACAGCCAGTTTTCAGTAGAATCTAAATTTGGCTATTTTTAGACGCCAAAACATACAAACGTTAGCAGTTTAAAATGGAAAAGGAAAAAGCACAGCAGTATTACATTTACAGTGTAAGAGCAATGTAAAACATATTTAAGCATATGTAAATATAAAATAGAAAATATATATATATGATTATAGCCAAAAAATATTTTTTATTTAATATCAGCAGGCACATAATTACTAATTTCATCATATTAACACTAGTGATGTCCCGAACAGTTTGCCAGGAACCGTTCGCCGGCGAACATAGCGTGTTCGCAGTCGTGAACACGCACGATGTTCGGTCTGCCCCCTATTCGTCATCATTTAGTAAACTTTGACCCTGTACCTCACAGTCAGCAGACACATTCCAGCCAATCAGCAGCAGACCCTCCCTCCCAGACCCTCCCACCTCCATGACGAATAGGGGGCGGACCAAACATCGCGCGTGCCAAACGGACCAAACAGTTCCCGGCGAACTGTTCGGGACATCACTAATTAACACATAACATATTTAATTCCATCTGTGTATTATTTTGGAATGCATCCATTTAAGTGCGTCTGTTTCTTTTAGTTAACTCTTAAGCGGCAGCCACCTTTAGACCTTTTTGATCACAGCTTATCTGACGTAGATGGCCTAAAGATGGCTGCTCCCATGGGGCAAGGGATATAATTTAAAATGAGAAATGGTCTAAAAAGAGCTATATATTTATTCCGATACTGTTCACAACAAGGCAATATTACATCCACACCTTGTATTTTAATTATTAATAAAAGAGAGTTACAGCTTTCCTTTAACACATATTCAACAACACTACTTTATATACTTTATTGGCCTTCAAAGATTATTTCTAAACTCTTTCCCTATATGAGAATCAACGGATTGTTTATAGCATTTTGTTTGCATTTTACATTTTTTATAGACATTTAATTGAGCATGTACAAAGTTAAAATGGTTAAAAGTATAATAGTATATATTTATATATATTTATCTTAAATATGTTCATTTAATAAGTTGGATTTGTTTAAAAAAAAAAACACATTAAAAAAAAAACCATAGAAAATGCGATTAAACTTGTACCTGTAATTCATCGCCAGGAAGGACTCTTAATTGCAGAGTGACCCTCTTCTTGTAAGATCTTGCAGTTTGATGATCTGTGTCCAATCAAATGCTTCTCAGAGAAGCATTGCTTATATACAGCAGATTTGCTCTTACCACAATATCCCCCTGCCAATTGCTTCTCTATGAGAAAATTGAATACAATGATTTCCATAACTTGCATGCTGAATGGCATAGAATTTTAATCCAAAGGCCCTCATGTCCATCTGTCTGACTGCCAGTATAGGGAAGGGAAGTCCAAAATGTAAAAAATTGACATATCTCAGAAACTGCACATTTTTTTTATCTGTAAGAGTGTGGGGGCATTAAGATGAAGTGGCCTAGGTGCTTAAACTGTCCCTTTCACAAGTTGTGGCCTCCCCTGAGCTCAAATGGAAGAACCTGCAAGAGAATATGCAAGTAGATGGAAAACAAAAGCCAGACACCTTGAGGCAAGTGAAACGTGGATTAACACGTCATTTTAAACTCCTGGAGTGAAACAGAGGAGAAATTGTATCTATCTGCCAATGCAAACACCGCTTGCTAGAATTATTATAGATTATTGGCACCACACCTGTGCTTTGAAAGCATAGAAAACAAAAAATAAAAAGGAAAATAATAAATATGTGTAATTTATTATACAAATAATAATATCACAGTAACCAGGAAAGATACATCTAGCTTATGGCTAGTTCCCAAGCACATCCAAGGGATCGATGTTATGAACCAACTTAATGTTCTTATTTTATTGACCTTGGAAGTATGAAAACCTGAGTCGCCTTATACATATGACTTTGTGATACCACACCTAGAGACCTATCCCCTATGATATCTCACGCCAGATGTGCATGTTACAAATGTTAAAATAGCATTATCCAAATAGCATTAAAGCTATAGTAGCTTATAAGACATGTTCCTCGGAACCTTACACCTCAATGTCTATCATTGGAAAGTGTCTCACAACTTACATACTTTTATTCTGCTATATAGATTGACTATGAGCTATTTAAATCCACATATCACTAGACAGACAGACAAACAGAAAGAAAGAGACATCATGAAAGATAAACAGGCAGCACAATAAATATATAGATAGATAGACAGCACAACAGACAGACAGATAGATAGATAGATAGATAGATAGATAGATAGATAGACAGACAGATAGATAGATAGTCAGATAGATAGACAGCACGACAGACAGATATATAGATGATAGATAGATAGATAGATAGATAGATAGATAGACAGACAGATAGATAGACAGACAGGTAGATAGACAGACAGGTAGATAGACAGGTAGATAGACAGACAGACAGACAGACAGATAGACAGACAGACAGATAGATAGATAGTCAGATAGATAGACAGCACGACAGACAGATATATAGATGATAGATAGATAGATAGATAGACAGACAGACAGAAAGACAGACAGATAGACAGACAGGTAGATAGACAGACAGACAGACAGACAGGTAGATAGACAGACAGACAGACAGACAGACAGACAGACAGATAGATAGAATAATGTTCATTTGTATAGTATTTACAATTTATAATAACAAATCATTTCACCACAAAGGATACATTTAGAATTTGATAGTTTTGAACCGCACCCCAGGGTATTCATTTAATATTCACTTAATATTACTCTTTGAAACTATCCACTTATCATTATCATACATTTTTGCTTCTTTCACTACAGCCCTGGAAGCATAATTTGTGATAGATACACCTTTATGTTATAAGATTTTAATAATTTAAAAGATGCATAATAAAAGCATTAAAGAAAGTAGGGAAAATGAAAATGTATCATGTAAACAGACCGAGATCAGCATAATTATTTTAAATAGATTGTAGAAAATATAAAAAATAAAAGAAGAAGAAGAAATGATAAAAGACACAAAAAAGGGAACGCAGGGAGTTTGTCTCTCCCGGTATTCTCATCAAGGTGAAGAACTGATGGTGGAAAGAGTGTGGGTCATGTCTTCTTCCAGTGAACCCTGCGGCATAGTAAGAAAATGGTCTGGGAAATACAAATGTGCACCATAAAAAAAATTAATAATAATAATAATAAAAAAATAAAAATAATAATGATAATAAAACATTGAGAAGAAAACAGCTCCAATGAGACAGCTTTGATAGATAACAGCTACCTGTTGGAATATTTCCCTGAATTAACCCAGGACAAAAGCAAAGGTTTGGTAGTCAGCTAGGGCTTTAGCACCCTTGGCAACCCATGATCCTGAGAGGGGTCACTAAGAGTACATTTTTTCAGCTTAAAGATTTACTCCAAGCACCATGTGTTTTGAAGTGGTCATGTTGTTTGCAGTCTTTATGTGCAGCATTTCAGTTTGAAACTCTGCACAAACAGAGATATAGCACGTTGCTGCCAGAGGTGTAAACTCAACCTCCAACAGCATCATTAGCCGGTTATTGGTGCCTGAGAAAGTCCAGAATCGGGATGAAAAGCGTTGGCCGATGGCACTTAATACGTATTTTATTTTTTGTCAAATAAATCCAATTTGCTCATACCTATCCTGAGTCCTGATATAATTGTTCCTGGCATGGAGGTGACAGTCTTGGGCGGAGGTGACCGATTAGCTCCCTCAAGAATTTGGGGGGAGGCATTCCATCTTGTGAGCGCATTTCAATTAGCACAGTCTCTGTTTTTTAAACTGTTTTACGCTATATCACAATTTTTTCCTGTAGAGTCGGAACTGCATTCCCATTAAATATGTTGGATATTGGCTGTTTCGAGGGGGATTATTATATGAGAAGTCTTTTTTTTTTTTTTACTTTCCTACACCAAACACTATAGTGAGGGTGTGGGACACATAATATAGCATCATTAGCCAGCCTGGAATGATAATTCTCAGATTTTTCTAGCTTTTGCTGTCTTGTCATCTTTCCTTCCCCTCAGGCTAAAAGAATGGGAAGTCTCAGTCCTATGACAGCTTGAAGTCTTGATGCATCTTAGCAACACAGTTGAAAGCACTATGAACGTAAATGACCCCTGCGATGTGCCCGAGGATGATTTCACCCTAAGCCAGGTTTTCAGGCACATAAAACAGCATCACGGCATTTAACAGTCAACATTGCATATTCTAAAACAGGATAGGGGGTGCAATTGGAGCATTATAGCTATAGTAAGCTATAGTAGCTTATAAGACATTTTCCAAATATTTCAGCAATGTTTGGAACATTTAACATAAAACCCTTTACTAACTATAATTAAAGACCACTAAGGGGCAAAAGAAGAGATCAAAAGGGGAGCTAAGCTGAATTTTGTACAGTCACAACATGGAGTAACCATTAACACCGAATGACGTATAAAAACAAGGGCAATGCATTTCTTGATTGCAGTAAAAGATACATAAATTGATTCACTTATATAAAAAGAAAGAAACAACAAAGAGCCATAGTTCAGTGACAATGAATGTAAATATATGGGAGCTATTTACTAAAAAGTGTATTGCTAAGAAATAAACTGAATTGCTAAATTTAGTACAGAGCCGTCTATCAGCAATTCAGTTTACAGTTCAGTACAATACCCTGTGCAGTGAATTAATCTCTCCATTTATGTAAATGTGACAACAGACATTGTGCATGAATTATCTAATCTTATTTATTCTGCTTTGCAACATTCTGCATTTAACAATGAACAAAACTGAAATGAAAGTGGTTATTTTTTTCAACCAATGATCCTGCAACACAATATCGCAGCATATGGACAAATGAGATAATATGAGAATTGGAATTGTAACTGGGAGCATTCTGACAGCATGTACAGCAATTATTATCCACACTGAAACCTCACATTCCTCTTCAATAGTTTTTTTTTTTTATTGCTTTAAAGGGAATAATAGACAATAAAGCATGTTGCGTATAATGCATTCAAATTATAAAAAAAACCTTTCAAAAATACTTAATATAAAAAATATTCGGCTTTAAAGATGATCAATTTCATGTAGAACCCTTTATGAATCATGAATCATGAGTTTATCATTCTCTGTCTATGGTGTTTGATCCCATATAAGTTTATCTCCCGGTGCAGTTCAACACATTCCATAGGATAGTACATGGGAGTGTCCCCCTCATCACAAAGTATAATAGAAGTGCTCACTAAACTTCTATGGGCTTTCTATGCAGCCCAAGTCATTGTAGCGGACCACGGGTAACCCGACCAGTTACTTCCGCTAATTATTTTCCGTCATTTTTTCCGGATCCACTTAGCAGACACAGAGACCCATTTCCCCCCTGTAACCAGGAAACACCTAGTTCTGGAGGCACAACACAATTTTATTGGCCACACTCAGCTTTATACATAACCCTATGCAAGGGGTCTCCAACACACAACAACAGGGTCCTATCCAAGGGTCCTCCCCATCCCAAGGGGTCCCGATTCCAGGGGTCACTGCGGGAAAGGGACTTTGCTCCCTTTTCCCCCCATTCCCACCACCCAAATCCAGGATCACATGCTCCAGATGTCAGGGGGGTCTTCATCCCAGGAGCCTCTGTACCTGGGAGTCAAAGCGCAGGAAAAGGCTTCTTTCTGCCTCTTTGTCTCTCAGACAAAGAAAGCCTGCCGAACTAGCCCAGGCCCCAAAAGATGCCCACACCAACCTCAGGGACCCCCACAACGGTACCTGGATTGAACAGCCTCTGTTTGCGGGGTGCCTGTGTGAAACCAGGGAAGGGGAGCGTCTCCTTTCGGGACACAAATGCTCCCCCTGGTTGGCTTTTGTCTATACGAATGGTGGCCACCCAGGTAAACATTCATTAATTACTTCCCTTGCGGTTTCACACTTATGTTGCGAGTGTTAACATTCTAATTAATTGGTGTGAACATTCCAATGGGGCACCGAGGAGGTCCTCGTTTGGGAAATGAACGAGGTGGGAAGCAATTCACGAATGCCCCCCTGGATGGTGTTTGTCTATACAGAAGGGCGGCCACCCTAAGGAACACACACGCGCCATGGCTCCCCTTGCAGTTTTGGCACTATGTCAGGGTGCAAACGTTCTAATTGACGTTGTAACAAGCGCTCTAAATGGGCCATTGTTGTGGTCCCCATTCAGTAGGTGAATGGATTCCCGAACGGGGAGCGGGAACAATATGCGTACACATACTGCAACACACATAATAAAGAGAGGGGAAATGTACGAATGGCAGCGGTTCCGCCACAGTCACCATTCTTTGAACTGTGCTGTATAAGCTGATTATCCCAGTGTCTGACCTCTCGTATCCAGGAAGAAGTAAAAAATTATCCTTTTCTAGGTCAAAACCAAGGGACTGTCTTATAGCTGCAGTGGCTTTTGAAACTTGCTGCGGAATTAAGCCACTTATAAGTAGGGAAAGTGGGTAAGGGTACTCTCTGGCCATATACTATGCAATAATGGGGACTTATAATGCTGCCCAAAGAGATCCTTTAAAATGTAAAAACAACGTATTCTTTGTATTGTAACTTATAAACATATAAGCCTGAGAAGGGGACTCAGTTTAGCAAGCAAATTAAATAAGGCTATCAGGTTCTCAATTATTTTCAGTAACTCAGCCCATGGGAGATAGAAAATAAAAAAAAATAAAAAACAACTGACATAAACATATTACCCTCAGGTCAAAAGAGAATCTTCAGTAAGGAGTCTATTAACCCCGGACTACTGAGCACTTTTTGATAAATAAATATAAGCATAGCACATATTTGCATGGGATGCATATCAAGCATAGAGACATGTAATGCAGCAAATTTGTGTTTTCCTTTGCTGAAAAAAAATAAATTAAAATAATGTGAATTTACACAATTTGTATTTTTCATTTATTTGTTTAGTCTTTATAAACATATCGGGGAAATGAAAAGCTTTTGACAACATTGACATTTGACAGTGCCCTTTATCTTTAAATATTTTAAACAGGGTTTGAAATGTCAATAAAAAAACTAAAATTACACTTTTCTCACATTGAAAAATTAGATAAATAAAGATGGTTAAATACCTTGCTTATAGCTATGTATAAAAATGTCTTATACGTAATGACTCTAAATGTATTACTAGTAGGGTGGCTTGTAAATGGCAACAGAATGTAATAGTGCCCAAATAAAGTAAATACGATTAAATCATACATTTCTAAAATAAAGGTATTTAAAACTTCTATAGCCATCTTTATCGATCTCTGGAATGCTAATGTAATGCTAACAGTGACATAGTCAATTCATTCTGCCCTCCCTGACTGTAGTAATGATATGACCCATTGACACTTCCTGTACTGCCATGTAGCTATCAGAGAAAAAAAAATATTGGAGAAATTGAGATGATTCATTTTAACTATTTAAAGTTAAATTTTGCCTGTGTCCATTAGATCAGTGTACAATGACATTACATTGAAAACAATGTAGTATATTTATTGTGCCATTTATAATGCCAAGTATCATTACAAGGCTGTCTGTTATACTGTACCCATCTCTCTGGTGGGATTTAGGTGGGTTTAAGGTCATCATTCACTGCCAGTCGAGACCTTGTGTCTGGATGGACCTGACCCTCCTCCATGCAGTGAACAAAACGTAAAGTAATGCAGTCGAAGATGGCACCTGATTTTAACCAGTGCCACTTAAACGTTGGCGAGGTTCATATACATTAGAATGGCAACATATTTTTCAGAAATTATGACTACATGCTGCTACATGATATACGAATAGTCATTGGTAATGTGATGGCATGATCCCAGGTAGAACATATTTATGTAGAATATCTCGTATGTCTCAAAATTGTGATGGTGCATGTGGATAAAATATAGAGTCTTACTGGCTACCATAATGAACAATTGTTTGTGAATATACTCTGACCCCCTAACGATCTGCCTAATTACGATGAGAACATTTTCTACAACTAACCCAATATATTTTTAGCTGTGTTATTGATTCTCTTTGTTGGTGTCTGAAACTGAATGCATTGCATGTCTCAGCCTTAGATTGGCCTGCATCACAGTGTTTGAGTCTAACCATCAAATAATTCAGCCTGTCTTGGCTTTTAGATCCTTTTGCTTGAATTGTACCTTGAATTCAGATGAACTTAGCCAGTCTTTTTCTGATCAAAATAGACTAATAGCAAAAGAACATGCGACTGAGATCCACAATACAAAGCTATACATAGATAGCTGGAGGTTTATAAAGAGGAATTATGTTCAACTTTGTTACAACATATATGAATAGCCTAAAATTATTTTTACTCCCACCTCCTCTGGGTCTTCATCTTAGATCATCAACTTATCAGTTTTTCTTCCAGGCAATTGCCCCAAAATTGTGTTGGGAGTGGAGTAGGATACGTTATGCCAACTCAGTCCACAAGACATCAGCAGTTCAGGGCTAAATCATATCCCAAATCTGTTTTAAGGAAAATAATTACAAAATCTGGACTGTTGATTTTCCTTGAGGAATTAGTTAGGGAATCATTGTTCTATGTAACAGAGTAGATTCATAAACCCCAGTTAGCTAGCTCTTAGTGTGCATTAGCATCCAACTTCAATATTATGGTTGCCAGCTGAAAACTACTAGTAATTACTGGTAAACATCATTGGACTTCTATCTCTGGTTTTCGGTAAATCCCCCCAGGACCGGCGGGGGTTATCCTGGTCCAACCCGGAGAAGCACCCTACCCGTAAGTGCCCCGGAGATAAGACCCTATGAGCAGCCGAAAAACACGGGGCTAGACATCATGGCCGCCGCCATGTGCCCCTGCAACACAAAGCAACCTGATTTCGAGGCTAAGCTGGATGAGATATTTGCCAGGTTCTGGCTGAAAATAACAGCAAGGGAGAAACTACCTGGTGCACGCACCACTGTTGCAGAATTACCGGTAAACTCCCGACAGGAGAGAGCACCCCCACAAGCACTCAAAACCCACAAACCAAGCCGCGCACGGCAGAGAAGAAAAGCCAAACTCAAGCGACTGAATTGGCCAACGGCGGTGAACAGTCACAGTAATCACCAGGCAAAATTACAACAACCTACCCGGCAAAGCACAGCGACTCCACGGCGCCTGTACAACGATTCACACCAACGGCAGGCTGTGAAAGCGGCCCAATCAAGCGGACGACAGCTGCTAAACCGAGGGGAAGGAAATCCACATGGCGACCATCTCCATCAGAGACAGCGAGAAAAAAAGCGGCAAGTTTCCCCAGACATCATCCAGCACCATATTATCAGCCTCCAGACAAGCAAACATAGCAGGCTTGACTCACCACGGCTGCAGCTTACAGGTACCCTACACGGAACCCAGTGTAAAGCGAAGATGGACTGCGCCAAGATTCCTGACCTGACGGACACCGACCCACTGCCTCACCAACAAAGCAGAACAGGCATCGGCTGATCACAAGACTGCTCCCCTCTGAGCGGGCCCAAGACCACCATGATGCCAGTCCCTACCCTCAGTGAAACCACAAGCAGCCTCGACCACCCAGGGTGAAACCTCCATGGAAGCGACATACCCAGAACCAGAATGAATACTACAAGCTGTATACGTTTCATTAGCTGACCCAGCAGGTTACACCAATCTTGATCAAATTTATGTTAATCTTAATCTTAGTGGTCAAAAGGGAAGTCTAGTAATTACTTGTTTATACTTCATGCTTTTTCACCGCTTCCCTTTACCCTATTAACCTAACTACTCATGTTGTCAGTATACTTAACAAGCAGCCGAGTTAACTTGTGATCCCCCTACTGCTGACATCCTTGATCAGTTACTTACCAGCATGTTCCCTATCATGCAACACATGTCTATAACACACACACAAAAAAAAAAAATGTGCCGTTTTTCCTCTTGCTCCTGTTGTTAAGCCTGAACCTAACTCAGGGACTGCCTTTGGGGCACCCAGAGCCTGTATGTATTGATCACTATGCACAACAACAAAAATAAATAAAAAAATAAATAAAATGAAATGAAATGACAAATTTGTATCTTATTGGACCTCACTCCAAGTTCCCCCAGGCCAAATTACCCTGAGGGTTGTTTTAATCCTAAGGCTGGATAATCAACGCCTTGGTTCCCAGTGGTCTGCACCCCTCAATCCCATGCATTCCACTAAGGAAGTATAGAATTCTGAAGGCCAGGTCCAGGGGAGGGCTAGCAAGTTGGTAGGAGTAGAGATGTCGCGAACATAAAATTTTCCGTTCGCAAACGGCGAACGCGAACTTCCGCAAATGTTCGCAAACTTGCGAACCGGGCGAACCGCCATAGACTTCAATAGGCAGGCGAATTTTAAAACCCACAGGGACTCTTTCTGGCCACAATAGTGATGGAAAAGTTGTTTCAAGGGGACTAACACCTGGACTGTGGCATGCCGGAGGGGGATCCATGGCAAAACTCCCATGGAAAATTACATAGTTGATGCAGAGTCTGGTTTTAATCCATAAAGGGCATAAATAACCTAACATTCCTAAATTGTTTGGAATAACATGCTTTAAAACATCAGGTATGATGTTGTATCGATCAGGTAGTGTAAGGGTTACGCCCGCTTCACGGTGACAGACCAAACTCCCCGTTTAACGCACCGCAAACAACCGCAAACAGTCCATTTGCACAACCGCAAACTCCCCATTTGCACAAGGTTGGATACCAAGTTAGCCATGTCCCGTTCCTTGTCCTCACTGATGTCATTGAAGGTCTCTTCCTCCACCCAGCCACGTACAACACCAAGGGTCCCTGAAAGGTGACAACAAGCCCCCTGTATTTTTTTTTTTTAAATGTACACTACTGTTACACCAGATATGAGTTGCACTGGTGTGACACTGTGCCCTGGCAGGCCCTGAAACGCACACGTGTGAAGGAAACTGACTGCTATTATTTCACAGTCAAATTTCTAGTTATTTTTTTTTTTTTAAATGTACACTACTGTTACACCAGATATGAGTTGCACTGGTGTGACACTGTGCCCTGGCAGGCCCTGAAACGCACACATGTGAAGATAACTAACTGCTATTATATTAGTCAAAAAAGTTTTTGTTTTTTTTAAATGCAAGCTATTGTGACACCAGATATGAGTGGTGGCACTGGGCAAGTGGGCACAGTATACGCTGTGAGCCTGACACACACGCTGGCAGGCAGGCAACTGCAATTAGATTACACAGGAAAAAAAAAAGCAGACTGATGTTCTAGCCCTAAAAAGGGCTTTTTGGGGTGCTGTCCTTACAGCAGAGATCAGATGAGTCCTTCATGACTGTAGTGGACACTGAATACACTATCCTAGCTATCGATTTCCCTATTAAATCAGCAGCAGCTACACTGTCCCTCCTCTCACTAAGAATGCAGCTTCCGGGGGGCGGGGCCTAGCTGTCATGGAGGAAAGACGCACTTCGTGTGAGCTCCCTCAATATCTCACTTTAAGCAGCTATCAACAAGCGAATTTCACCCCAGAAGGGGATGACCCAGCAATGTTGCTCCTACCTGACCGACCCGACATGCTTAATAGCGGTCAGCAACTCGACAGAGTCTTACTTACCTCCGCGTGGCAAGTGTGGCCTGGTGCTCACCAGGCGGGAGAGGCGGCCGATCTCCCGATCCTGGGATGCCCAGGAGCAGCTACTTCCCGGCAGGAGATCCGTTACCCCCCCCCCCCCCCCAGACCGGTGGGGATTATCCCGGTCCACCCCTGAGAGGCTGTCTGGAGCTAATGGACGCACAGAGCACAGCCGCCCAGGCTGACATACTCATCTGCGACTCTCCCAATATGGCGGCAGCCGCGTGTCCTCCTGGTACCAGCAAAGCATGGCAGGATATTGAGTCTAAGCTGGACAGACTCTTTAATCAATTTTGGAAGCAAATAACAAGCAGGAAGCCCCAACAAGCTCCACCACAGCCCCAACAAGCTCCACAACAGCTAAGCGAAGCAGTCCCCATTAAAATCCACCAGACGGGACCGGAGGCACAAACAGAAATGCATAGCCTGCCCCACGTCAAGAACTTGCCTCCACCTTAAGCCAAAACAATCCCGCACCGGACGTGAAGCACTACCGGGACAGATCCGACCACCCAACAAAACAAGCTTCCACCACCTCAAGCTGCGAACCCGGCACTCAGCCAGAGACTTGCCTTTGTTGTTCCAGGTATCAGGGACTCCCAGGGTCTGCACCTGGCGTCCAGAAGGGATCGGATGAGCACAAGCAGTAAACAGCAGCCTGCCAAGCATGTCCGACTATAGCCGATCCTCCACACCATGCCTTTGATCACATGAACTGCTCTCTGCACATTAACTAATCGTAAAGTAGCAAGCGTTTAAACATGTCATTATTTCACCTCCTAAAGAGTTTATTGTCGTAGTTCCTTACATGCCTTTACCTTAACCGTTCATGTATTATATTATTCACTAGTCTCGTCTCATGGGCCGACTCACACTTAATTTATAACTAGTGGTGGAGCTGCTGATATAAATACACAGTTGATAACGTGCAAGCTACACCCTAAACATGACAACCATCTTTCACAACAATGTACTGCTATATACTCATACCCTCAGTGCAACTAGCCATGATATACGCACGCTCAGCCTAGCATGCTCAAATATAACACACTTCTGTCTAAAAAAAAAAAAAAATGCAGTTTCAGAATGAATCTAAAATGGATGCTGTCCAGGAGGTGGGAGGGTCTGGGAGGGAGGGTCTGCTGCTGATTGGCTGGAATGTGTCTGCTGACTGTGAGGTACAGGGTCAAAGTTTACTCAATGATGACGAATAGGGGGCGGACCAGGGCGGACCGAACATCGCATATGTTCGCCATCTGTGGCGAACGCGAACAAGCTATGTTCGCCAGGAACTATTCGCCAGCAAACCGTTCGGGACATCTCTAGGTAGGAGTGCTTTGAAGTGGTCATGGTGCTTGCAGTCTTTATGTGCATCATTTAATTTTGAAACTCTGCACAAACAGAGATATAGCACATTGCTGGCAGAGGTTTAAACTCAACCTCCAACAGCATCATTAGCCAGTTATTGGTGCCTGAGTCTCTAGTTTAGCAAGGTTTGCGGGTGGCTGCTTTATAGCACAGTGCTAAATATATTATGTAACTATATTCGTTATCACTGTATTCCAGCTGGTGATTGATGTATTACTATAAAATCAGGCTATTTGTTTGAAGTTGCATCCCACGCCAAATTTAGCTAACTCTCCCCTGGCCAGGTCCATCCAAATTGGTGGTTTGCTTCAAATTATGAATACACATTATTTACTGAAAGAGAAGAGCATGAGTAAAGGTTGAGCCATCCGCTGCTTCGCCTGCATGGAACAATTAGCGTCAGTGAGGAGTATACAGGGAGTGCAGAATTATTAGGCAAGTTGTATTTTTGAGGATTAATTTTATTATTGAACAACAACCATGTTCTCAATGAACCCAAAAAACTCATTAATATCAAAGCTGAATATTTTTGGAAGTAGTTTTTAGTTTGTTTTTAGTTATAGCTACTTTAGGGGGATATCTGTGTGTGCAGGTGACTATTACTGTGCATAATTATTAGGCAACTTAACAAAAAACAAATATATACCCATTTCAATTATTTATTTTTACCAGTGAAACCAATATAACATCTCAACATTCACAAATATACATTTCTGACATTCAAAAACATAACAAAAACAAATCAGTGACCGATATAGCCACCTTTCTTTGCAAGGACACTCAAAAGCCTGCCATCCATGGATTCTGTCAGTGTTTTGATCTGTTCACCATCAACATTGCGTGCAGCAGCAACCACAGCCTCCCAGACACTGTTCAGAGAGGTGTACTGTTTTCCCTCCTTGTAAATCTCACATTTGATGATGGACCACAGGTTCTCAATGGGGTTCAGATCAGGTGAACAAGGAGGCCATGTCATTAGATTTTCTTCTTTTATACCCTTTCTTGCCAGCCACGCTGTGGAGTACTTGGACGCGTGTGATGGAGCATTGTCCTGCATGAAAATCATGTTTTTCTTGAAGGATGCAGACTTCTTCCTGTACCACTGCTTGAAGAAGGTGTCTTCCAGAAACTGGGAGTTGAGCTTGACTCCATTCTCAACCCGAAAAGGCCCCACAAGCTCATCTTTGATGATACCAGCCCAAACCAGTACTCCACCTCCACCTTGCTGGCGTCTGAGTCGGACTGGAGCTCTCTGCCCTTTACCAATCCATCCATCTGGCCCATCAAGACTCACTCTCATTTCATCAGTCCATAAAACCTTAGAAAAATCAGTCTTGAGATATTTCTTGGCCCAGTCTTGACGTTTCAGCTTGTGTGTCTTGTTCAGTGGTGGTCGTCTTTCAGCATTTCGTACCTTGGCCATGTCTCTGAGTATTGCACACCTTGTGCTTTCGGGCACTCCAGTGATGTTGCAGCTCTGAAATATGGCCAAACTGGTGGCAAGTGGCATCTTGGCAGCTGCACGCTTGACTTTTCTGAGTTCATGGGCAGTTATTTTGCGCCTTGGTTTCTCCACACGCTTCTTGCGACCCTGTTGACTATTTTGAATGAAACGCTTGATTGTTCGATGATCACGCTTCAGAAGCTTTGCAATTTTAAGAGTGCTGCATCCCTCTGCAAGATATCTCACTATTTTTAACTTTTCTGAGCCTGTCAAGTCCTTCTTTTGACCCATTTTGCCAAAGGAAAGGAAGTTGCCTAATAATTATGCACACCTGATATAGGGCGTTGATGTCATTAGACCACACCCCTTCTCATTACAGAGATGCACATCACCTAATATGCTTAATTGGTAGTAGGCTTTCGAGCCTATACAGCTTGGAGTAAGACAACATGCATAAAGAGGATGATGTGGTCAAAATACTCATTTGCCTAATAATTCTGCACGCAGTGTACTATACCCTGATTTATAAATCCCTTAGAAGCCATATATGCAGTAACACAGCGAAGTCAAAGCGTAAAGACTGCTTATTCACACCAAAAAATGACATGTTTACATGTTTCATGATAAGTGCAAATGTATAAAAAAATTATAAGTTCTACATTTTTGTACAATATGGAAAATGTGTAACGCAAAGATTACATTCATTCATAGCTTTCCAATTACACACTGGGATGCCAAGTGTCAACCATAATGTTTAGATGCTGAGAAATTTCAAGCAGTTGCTAATGAGTTTGTCAATGAGAATTTAATTTAAAATCTCCAGTAGTAAATCTTAATTGACTGATTAGGGTTTGTAAGCCTGGGTATTTTTTTTATAATTTATAATTGCTGACTTAAAAATCAATGATTTTAAGCCATTTTAATGTTTTGATGCAGCAGTTCACACTATCTATAATTTAGCCGACCCAAGCAAAATGAGTCATGAAATGCGCTGTTTTCTCTACAATCAGTGAGTGTTTTAGCCCCAGGCGGGTTTTTTCAGGTGCTCGATATTAAACTGTCTTCATTTTTCCCATGTTTTTTCCAATCCACTAGAAAAGGTCACTAATAAAATCTCATAAAATGTACTGCGGCCCTCACAATATTTTATAGTCAGACCATAGCTTTGCTTCTTTCCACAAATGCCTGTTAGCTGTATTGATTCTGACAATCAATAAAAGAGTTATTTGAATGGATTATTGCAGGATGTAGGACAGAAGAGATTAGAAAACATAACTCCGAGGCTTTGGTGCTTTCCAATTTTCCATTTTAAAGAACAATTTTTTTTTTTTTACAATGTGTGAAATTGCAAGAAAATTGATAAATATTTTATTTTGAAACAAGTTATCTTGGAACTTTGTACTAGACTAGCATTTGGAATGCCGGGATGCTGTCACCATGGCAACAATCAAAACACCCTGTATCATTTCATTCACACAGAATTCCTCTGAAATCCCATTGCATGTACCTGTATCTATGCAGACTCAGTGAGGCTAATGCAGAGTGGATTTTGGAAACATTATTTTAATATATTGCCATAAATACTGTAAAGTAATGTAGAACATCTCCACTAGACCATCATTTTCTATGTGATTCCAATTTTCTGATATACTTAAAACATCATCAAATAAAGGTGATGGAGCTCAGTGTATTTCTCTATCAACTGGCTTCTGAAAGAAAATATATGCCTAAGAAATTTTATATTATCCCGGCCAATTTTTAGAGGGACCTTGGTACACCAAATACATTCTAAAATTCCTCCATGATTAATAAATCCCATCTAGTTAGGATCTGTGTTACCAGATAAATAACTCCTACTGATATTTTTTGGATTATGGGTGTTCTAAAGCACTTATCTATGTTTTCTAAATGTCTTGCAGCAGATACAGCCCTCGGAGCGCAGGTTAGTAAATGGCAGGAGACAACTACGACCACATCACATAAAAGATATATAAAAAACTACCACAGTGAAAACTGAATTGCAAAGTCATATAGGTCAAAATTGCCATGCTGTAACTAAAGCAGAATTGTATTTAATTTTTTATTAATTTCCTTACAAATCAGCTACTATGATATGAAATTTGTAATTCCTTTTTTAATCTACTACAATTGACTGTTTTGCAAAAAATATGTTACTTAAAATCTGAACTGATCCCTCAGGGAACTAATCGTGTGCCCCTGGGGTTTGAATATATTCTACATATTTCATTGCTAAATTAATATGCATGTCTTTGCAAATGGATTACACGTATAACTATATCTGAACAGAGAGTAATTAAAACGGACTTCATCACTAATTTCGTACTTAATGCAGTACCCCCTATCTGGAAAAATTATTAGAATTTTGTTTATATATATATAGCTTTGTCACAAGCATGTTTGAAATGTGATTATTATTATTATTATTATTATTGGCATTTATATAGAGCCAAATTATTCTGCTGTGATTTACAATATGATAAAGGGGGAAATGAGACAACAAATGAGACAAGTACTAAATGTAACAGGAACAATAGGTTGCTGAGGACCCTGATCAAATACGCGTACAGTCTAGACATCAATGAATTTTGTTCCAATAAGCCCTAAAAGCAGGGGTGCCCAAGAGGTAGATATCCAGATGTTGTAGAACTACAATTCCCATGATGCTTTGTAAACCTTTGCATGCCTTTATAATAGCAAAGCATTATGGAAGCTGTAGTTTTAAAATATCTGGGGATCTACCTTTTTGGCACCCCTGACTCAAAGGAACACTATAGCATTAGGAATAAAAACATGTTTTCTTGATACTATAGTGTTCGGCTCTCTGCCTCCTTGGCTGACATCATCAGTTCTTGAATATGTCAGCCAATTAAATGCTTTCCCTTAGAAATTAATTAAGTGGCTAGTGTGCATGCGTGGAAAAACACCACGCTGTGCCAATCAAATGCTCTTTATGAAACCATCTGATTAAAATAGCCAAGTTGTTCTCGGCTATTTTGTCAGAAGCATCTCAAGTGGCTGTCAGTGTGATAGCTGCTAGAGGCTTTTTATTTTAACCCTGCAATGTAAATATTGTCGTTCCTGCAGAATTTAGTTGCAGGGTTACAACAACAAAGGGCATGGCACCCAGACCACTCCATGGAAATTAAGTGTTCTGGGTGCCGATAGTGTCCCTTTAAGTATTTCATTTACTTGTATGCTTCACAGAGACAAGAAGCAATGACAGCAACAGGCATGTTTACTATCTGCTATTCCTGGGTCCCAATACACATGACTGATAATATCAGCTTGCATGCAAATAAATGCAGAACAAGCACGGCACTCAGAGTCCCTGCCGAAGTGTCACGCTTCAGTACCTAAAGATGAGACTTCAGCTCGATGACACTGCGTGATAAGTGCATCTATAAGCTTAATTAGCAAACACAGCTACTGCAAAGTCACAGGAGAGTTGTGAAGTCATCTCTTTATCATGAAGCTTTCATGACAAGAAATCTATATTTTCAGAGCATGTCCTGTCCTCCGCTTACTGTGTGGATGCATCCATCTTTAATAGACAACTGTAATAGTTTTCACTTCTCTTTTTTTTTTTTAAGTTTATTACATTTGGTGAAATTTTATGACAGATTTTTACTGGACTCGGTTGCCATCCGACCAACTGCTGGCCGACCTAACTTGCTGCAGTTTCACACAGAGCAATCACGGCAGCAGGTGAGTTAGGCTGTCTCATCCAACATGGCCGCTCAGGCAGATAAAAAAATATATCTATATTTTCTCAAACAATTTGTATATATCATTAAAAAAAAAATCACTGTGTTTTATTAAATGTAATAAATTTGTGAGAATTTATATATTACATGTTATCAATATTTTCAGCAATTTAAAAATATATATATATCACAAATTTGCTTTTAAGACATCGAAGGTTAGGTTTGCAGAGTGTAGTTTGTTGGTTTTTTTTCTTACCTTTGAGATTTTGAATGGTTTGACTGAACCTTTTTCCCCCCAAAACGGAACATTTTCTGGATGCCCAAATTTTGGCCATATGTCAGTTGGACTTGACAGAATTTCAGTAAGGAAATTATGATTCTTAAATAAATCAGGTGTAACAAAAAAGGGTTCAAAAATAGGCCAATCAGTGTACTGAAAAATATATACATAATAAAGTAGTATGTATATTTTTTGCAATACACTGATAGTAGCCATTTTCCCACCATTTGGTTCATAGATTAAATGAGGAAGGTAATCAATAGAGGGAAAACCTAGAGGGGCATTATATATATTTATATCTCATATATTTAAAAAAAAAAAAAAACATAATATTTGTAAACAATAAATATTGAAAGGCAGTTGTTTTTTTACTGTTCCTCATGTTGTCCCTCTTTTGGTCACTTCTAATTTCAACTGTGAATAAAATTAACTTTTAATGACTGTCCCCTAGCGATTAATCATATTTTTTTGGCGACAGGGTTGGATTTCCAAACACGAAGCAAATTGAATGTAGCCCATGGACCAGCAAAGCTAAGGGAGTGGGCCTTGACAGAGCCAGGAGGCAGGCATAGAGAGGGGTGGTTGCTTAACCCCTTAAGGACCAAACTTCTGGAATAAAAGGGAATCATGGCATGTCACACATGTCATGTGTCCTTAAGGGGTTAAAGGTTAAGCTAGTAGTGGGGGGGCAGGGGGGAGGGGGGGGCTTTCACTGAAGTCATATAAGAGGAGCAGACATTTTAGTTTAGGGGCCATGTTAATTATCCAGACTTACCAGTAGTTGTGTGCTGCAGTTTTGTGTGGTGTTTGTGCTTTGTCTTGCATGTGACGTTCGAGTATGGAGGCCCTGATGGAGAGGATCCATTTAGCTGTCCAGGAGAGGGGTATGGCCTGGCTTCAGGGGTGTTTGGATTGGGCTCCTGGAATGTCTTCCACGCTGGTGGGGCGACCCACGAGACGGACTAGGCCTCCCCAGCGGCTGAGTCTGAGCGCGGTTCCCAGGACCCGGCGGAGGAATAGCCCTGAGGCCTCCCAGGCATCTGGAGAAGTGGAGGTGAGCGGTGGACGGAGCGGTAGGAGGTCTTGCATGCGGGGGCGGCGATCCGGATACGGCCGCGACTGAGCTGGGAGCTCCAGGGTCGGCCGCGGCTGGCAGTGACAATACGCTGCGCTTTGCGGCAAATGTCAGAACAGCCACATCTTCTCTGACGGCAGGCCCTGGAGGTGTGGAACACATGGACAGGAGCAGGAGACTGTCGGATAGCGGTCAGGCAACACCGGGTGAGTCAGGCCATGCGGGTCCTTCTGTTACTTTTGTGGGGCAGGCTGTGGGATCAGCTGTGGGCCCTCCTACAAGTAGCTCTGATGGAGCTGAGATAACTGGGGGGAGGGGGGGCAGGCAGCTCCAGGGGAGTTAGGACAGCAGGGACTCCAGGCAGCTCAGGAGGAGTTGGGACGGAGGGGGTTACAGGCAGCCTTGGAGGGGTTGGGAACGCAGGCCTGCTTGGCAGCTCCAGGGGAGTTGGGAATGCTGTGTTCCAGGGCAGCTCTGGAGGAGTTGGGACGGCAGGTTTTCTGGGCAGCTCTGGAGGAGTTGGAACTGCGGCTGTATCGTAAGATACTGAAGTCGCTTGGCAACTGGTTGCGAGCGTTTAGCATTTTGGTGAGCGTTTTAGGCGAAAACTCTCTGGAGCTGTGTTCTCAACTTTTTTGTTACCAGGATGGTATATGGGGGCGGACGTATGGGGGTTTAGCTTGGTGGCGCTACGACGAGCAATTTAGGCAGCATCTCTCGGCTACCCTGGGCATGTGGTGGGATCAAATGGACCTGCCGTTGTGTATCAAACTGATGATGGTGCAAAAGACGGCAGCACCCTTTTAGGCTGGGGCCAGTGCGGGCTCCGCTTCCACCTCATCAGCCTCGTACAAGAAAAGTTTTTGATGGCTCTTGAACGAAGGACAGTGTAAGTGAGGAACAACGTTTAGATTTAAGCATAAGTATTCCGGTTGTGGTGGGACACATGGTCTCAACCACTGTTTCAAGCGTGGAAAGTCAGTCACAGGAAAGGGGTCCGGTCCCGGGGCCCCATCTACTTTCACTGGGGTCAACGCCAGTGAGATTTGGCGCGATGCTGCTTTGGCTAAGCCACTACGGTAACCAGGCGGAGTTTTATGTATGGCTTTGTGAATCCGTTTTGGGAACAAGGTTTTGATAGACGTTTCTATAATTTAGAATCAGTTTCATTGGAGTCATATAAGATGAGACATTTTAGTTTAGTTTTGTTTTGGGGTGAGGTGTTTTTTCAATTTTCCAATTTGGTCACGGTGGCAGGGGCTGGATAAGAAATTAGGGGTTAGGTAGGATTGGTAGCTGGTATATTTGAAGTGTGGTATCAATATTCACATGGTTGAATTTGTTATTTGGTAGGTTGGGTCCGTGTGACGGACCGTTTTGCTCACCAGATGTTAAAACCGTTTAGGCGATATTCCCCTTTCCAGATGCACAGGCAGCTACTGTAAGCACCAATCTCCCGAACTGCAAACTACACGAATCCTGGAAATATCTGAACAGGAAAAACCATACGAAAGGTTTACACTCCTGGCAGTCAGCATACAATCCAATTCCCCCAATAACGAGACGACACTTCGTTTTGAGGGTTAAGCAGAATCTGACTGTCCTGGCACATCAGTCTCTTTTATTCCCAATCCACAACCACAGTACAGCCCACAAGAACAACCAATCAATCCGTACAATACACACAGACACTCCCACACAAAATCCTCCCCTCTGCCTGTGATATGATTACTGAACACAATGGGTAATCGCATTATCACCGGCAGAGGAATACAGTTTTTACACAATATTTATAACTTCTAAAATATACATGTCACAAACATAAAACATAATCAGCATACGAGAAATAATCACATACAAAAATCAGGGCAATCGGTTCAGGGGTTAAAAAGTTATATGGAAGTCCTTTAGGACCGACCGCAAGCACATTTTCATGCCCAAAACAGTTCCATAGATTTGGGCTGTGCGGTCGGTCTATTTCAGGCTGAAAAAACGACTAAGTCCCATTCAAACGAGCGTTTGAATCTTCGAATGGGACTTAGTCTCTGCGGCTGCAAAATCAACGTGGGAGAAGGTAAGGCTTAGCGGTGTTCGCGGAACTGTGTATACATGTGTAGTTCCATGAATTTCCATGAATTTGGCTACACATACCGCTGACCGCATGGAAGGAACCAAGATGGCCGCCGCCACGTGTTCGTTTTTCGAATGGCGGCCACTTCGACTACTTCGGCACTTTGACGGCATTCAGTACAAACCCTTTCTATGGGAGTTAAAGGGCCAGCAGCAGCACACCAAATATCCATTAAGCCCAAAACTTGTAATTAAAGGGCCACATCTTCCCGGGCCATAGTCAAAAGGCAAGAGGCAGGCAAGCAGCCCCCTCCAAGGGCACGTGCCCCCTCCAAGGTCAGTTTCACCACAGTCCGTTGGTGGCTTTTCAACCTGGGGTGTAGGGGTATCTCGGTATACCCCATACAATGCTAAAATATTTTGAATATAATGCCTGTTGTGGCTGTGTTTTATGTTATGCTATTTATATATATTGTTATATGGTTATTTATGTTATTATGTTATGGGTCATTGCCAAGGGGTATAGTAGTGGTAACTTTTGGGGTAACCATGTTTACATGATATAAATATTGTGTAAGTTTGGCAATGACCCATTTAATGTGATTTTATATATTTCATGTGTATATACATATATATATATATATATATATATATATGTATATACACATGAAATATATCAAATATACATATATATTTAAAGCTGTGATATTTAAATCCACTTTAACTTTGGTGTCGGTGTCCCTTTTTTGGGGAGGGATGTATGGTTATAACGTTAATTGACATATGCCAACAAGAAGACTATGTGCATGTCACATGCTTGACATGTGCACAGTCGCCTTGTCGGCATATGCACAAAACCAATACCCATTACAATAAAAGACACTGACACCAGGGTTTTGGCAAAAATATATCACAGCTTTTATTTATAAGTAACATAAATTATAAAGGTCATTGTCAACATCAGGCCCACGTTGGCCTGCACAATTACCACAGTAGTTACAATTTAACCCCTTGACAATGACCCACCCCCACGTAACATAATACCCAAACATTGTAACATTTTAACTTAACATTGAAACATGACCATTGCCACCAAAGAGCACCATCCATTGCCACCAAAGGGCACCACAAGTGTAGGGGCATACCGAGACACCCCTACACACCCTGATTCGGAGCTACCTACGAGCTTGATCCTACCAAACCAGTTCAAAGGCCTACCTATTAGCCATGAACTCCAAACTTTTCCCCATCTCACTCTTTTCTCCCCCCAACTTTACTCTCCATCCCCCGCCACAGCACAGACTCCTCGAGCTCCTGAGCGACACCACCCCCTCCCCCCCCAGGGAAAATATAGCCCTCTGGAGGCCCTCCTGGAAACCTAGCAACAGAAAATCTAGGCCCACTTCTAGACCCCGTCTCGCTTATAATAACCTGGAAGCATGTCTTCCAACTCCCTGTGCTTAATTACAACTCCCCCCCAACCGCTTCACATATGCCGCCATGGCTTTGTTAACCTTACCCTTAATTTTTGCCACCGCGGAGGGGTTCCGCGCGTGTCGCCAGTAAAACCTCAGAACCATTTCTGACCACACTACCAGAACCCCTGGCACTAACTCCCTCAGTTTGTCCACATCCCTCTTCATACTCTCGATCAATACCTTCTGAGGCAACGACCCCACATCATTGCCTCCTGCATGAAGCAACACTATGTCCGGAACCTGACCCAACAGAATCTTTTGGAACATTTCCGCACAGATAGCATTCCAACCCCAACCCCGGTATCCAAACCACCGGAGCTGCACCATGGAACCAGGAAAGCCCAGCTGTAGACCCCGATGTCGAACTGCAGCTCTCCGATGCTCCCAGTATATATATAAGTGGCCGACCACCCATGCCGTCCAACCTGCAAAACATAAAGCAACATAGCCAACCATAACACAACATTAAAGTAACAACTCCCCTTGAACCACCCATAGGCCTTACACCAACTTGTCTGGCCGAACGTAAGACCTGAACCTCAGGGACTTCCACCTGCTGATCTTTTTTACCAGATCATTACCCAAACCCAGTCTCGCCACTTCCGTAGCTGCGCCAATCCTAAAGTAATGAGTCCCAAATTGGCCTTAGTCCACACCCAACTTTGCCAACGCCTTCCGCAAAACCCTGAGGAATTGGAACTTTGATAGTGAAGAGCCATCCTCGTGCTGAAAGTATGAACCCCCGGCCGTCGCCTGGACCTCCTGGAAGGCTGTTGCGCACTTAACCGGGCACGTTCTCCCACCTGGGAGCTCCCTCAAAGTAACTAAGGTCCCCTTCCCCATTATGTCAGTTTTGGACCGCCTCAGGTTGATCACCACCTTGTCACTCCACACCTTCAAATCCACTGCCTGAAGCCCCCCTGCCCCTTGGCGGTTGCTGCTGACCAGCTCGCTGAAACGAAATGCCCCCAAAAATGCGAAACTAAAAACCACGGAGAACAACTTGACTTCGTATCCCGAAAAAAAAACACGGGCAGAACCCTGACTACCCTCTGCAGCAACTCGAACACTGGCCTCCTGGCATCCACTGACACTTTACCCCTCCTTAAACGTTTCAGCGCCTACCTCACCAGAAAATGTTTTGTGGCATCCTCCCATCCATTAAATTTGAACAAGAAAGCTAGCGCTGCCAGCTTACGTCCTACCACCGCGGCCGAAGCCCCTGTGGTAAAAGACCTACACACGAGCCACAACAGCGTGTCCAACCAGGCCTCCCGTGAGAGCTGACCCCCCGACTGTTGCACTAGCTCGTCCCATTCCCCCCACACCTTACTGTACGCCGTCCATGTCGCGGGCACCAGGAAGTCCCTGATCAGTCCGTCAAGCATGATATCCCGAGCCGCCACATCTCGTCCGGGCAAGACATCCTTTCCTCCCGCGCACCAGGTGCCGCTTGCCGAAACCTCTCCCACTGCGAACGAGATAATGCATCGGCAATAACATTCAACAGTCCAGGCACGTGGCGGGCCCGAAAAACAATATTAAAACGCATCCAGAACAATGCAAAATGGCGAAGGAGCCGAACCACCGGGATAGAGGATGCTGACAGCCCATTCACTGTGTCAACTACTGCCATATTGTCCAAAAGAATATAACCTTCTTATCCCTCAACTGCGGACCCCATAGTGACAGCGCTACGACTAACGGGAACAACTCCAGGAACGCCAAGTTGCGGATCAGCGGGCAGACCCTCCGCCAAATCCCTGCGCACCATTGACCCGAGAAGTAAGCCCCGAAACCAACGCTACCCGAAGCGTCCGTGAACAGCTCCAGCTCCTGTGAAGATACTGCCGGCTCCCGAAAGAACACCTTCCCGTTAAAATCCCATAAGAATTCCCCCCAGATGTCCAGATCGGCTTTCATAGCCGCCGAGACCCGAATGAGGTGGTGCGGGAACACCCCCCCCCCCCCCCCCCGGCGCCCTGGCTAGGAACCTGTTAAAGACCCTGCCAACTGGAATCACCCGACAGGCGAAGTTTTAACCGGCCTGGCAGTGATTGAAGCGCCCGGAGCGTGACCTTCTTAGCTCCCCGTACCTCCGCCACTGCCTGCCACAGAGCCAGCAACTTATCCTGCGGCAGCCTACACTCCCCTTTGATCGAGTTGATCTCCAACCCCAAGAAACTCAAGCACGTCGTAGGTCCCACCGTTTTGTCATCCGCCAGGGGGACTCCGATAACATGCGACACCCATTCCAATGTCCTCAATCCCCTACGGCATTCCTCCGATCCGGGAGGCCCGACACATAGGAAGTAATCCAGGTAATGGACTACCATCCTAGTGCCCGCTTTCAGCTTCAACACCCATTCCAGAAACGTGCTAAACTTCTCGAAGTATGCGCACGATATAGAGCACCCAATGGGCAAACATAAATCCACGTAGTATTCCCCCTCGAAGTGACAACCCAGTAGGTGATGGCACTTCGGGTGAATTGGTAAAAGGCGAAAAGTCGCCTCTACGTCCGCCTTAGCCAACAATGCCCCCCGTCCTGCTCGCTGCACCAGACTCACCGCCTGGTCGAACGAAGCGTACGACACCGAACAAATGGCCACCCAACGGTGATACTCTCAAGTTAGGTAAGGGAGGCTCCCTGAACGGCCCCGCCACCCTGCCCAACTGAACCTCCTTAAGCAGCTTTTCCCTGACCACCCCTGTAAATTCCCCGGCCGACTTCAGGTTGCGAAGCCGAAGCCACCTCCCGGTCCCGAAACGGTATCATAAACCCTTTGGAGAACCCCTCCTCAAGCAACCCAGCATCTTCCTGGTTAGTGTAGTGGTTTACCCAAGGCAGCATCGTGCCGACCTTCACTGGTCGGAGACGTGGCCGAACCTCCGGGCCCCCCCGCCGCAGAGGCTGACTTCCCCTTCTTAAAGCACCTGTGTAGTCCGTGAGAGCCTCCACACCTGGAGAACTCATGCTTGAAGTGACAGGTGGCCCCCCCACTTGCACTGCCCCTCATTGCATAGCCAACAGTAGCCCCGTTTCTGGTTGGCCAACACGACGGTAGAAGCGCCCGTGCCGGCCCCCGTCTGAAAGGGTTTTCTGCACCATCATCAGAAAAGGCTTTCTGCACCATCATCAGTTTTATTCAGAGCGGTAGGTCCATCTGGTCCCACCGTATCCCCGGATTAGCGGGCAGTTGTTGAAAAAATTGTTCGTCGTACCGCCACCACGCTAGACCTCCATACGTCCGATATGCTTCCCAAACCCCGTCCAGGTAACAGAAGAGCTGTCAACAGCGCTCCGCCGCCTTCTCGCCCATTATGCTGGCTAAGATGCAGAACGCCCTTAGCCAGTTCCCAAACGTTTTGGGGATCTTCCTATACCGCTGTTTCTTTTCCTCCTCCTCCTTTTTCGCATCCTTTTTATCCTCCTCCTTGAGGTCAATGTATTCCTCAAGGGGGAGAATCGAAAAGAGCTCCACAAACTCCCCTTTCCAGATCCTCTCCTTCACCTCAAGCTTGAGGTGACAGCCCAAAGGGCCTGCGAAAGAAACATGCACGTTCTGTCGCGCGGCCTCCGGGACCCCCAACTACGTCCCCAACTACGCTGGCCCCGGCCCCGGAAACCACCACTGGACTAGACCCGGAGACCTCCGATTGCGGAGCCCAAACCTGGCTACAGTACCCATCCTTCCTTTTACCCACTCCCCAGGAATCAATTAACTGCCTGATTCCCTCTAACAGCTCCCCCGACTGTTGTAATGACAGTGGCTCACCTTCCGCACCCCTTGCCGCCGAAGGCCGTGGGGTTGCCGTCCGACTGTCCCAAGCGGTCCGCTGCTCCGGGCCGTATTCTTGTGGTGCTGGGTCTCACCCGATCCGCTGGTGACCTTGATGACTCCTGTCCTGCAGCCGGGTCCACCTTGCCTGCCGGCGACCGTCCTGATGTCCTCACTGCGTGGGATCGCTCCCTCCTGGAGGGTGACCGTCTTCGAGACCTGCAAGGAGAAGACATCCTGGGTGGGCTGGCTGTGGAAACCCTGCCCTGTCCCCTCTCATCCTGGGAACTGTAACCCATCTCCCCTCTAGCCACCCGCCCTCTAGGTGCAAGAGCCTGTGCAGCAGTCCACACTCCCACCGGGGAACTCCCGCTCATGGAACTATCATCCCGCTGCCTCCATCCCCTTGTCCTGACAGGGGGCACCCTACGCCGCCCCTGGGTGTGGTCAACCCCGCAGGGGTCCCTGTCGTCTCCGTCCATCCCCCTCCGGTGGCTGCTCCGTGACCTTCTCCTAGAACCATGTGCGCCCTTTGCTAGAGCTGTGCACGCTCTCCCCTTGGAGGGTACCAACCTCCTGCGCCATCCCTCGATGCGCTCCCTTCAGATCTGTCCCCAACTTCCTGACCAGCCTGTAGTCGTCCCCGGCCTAGTCGTATGGGAGACCCTGGAGAAGCGCTGCGCTCCCGCCCGCTGACTGGGGACACTTTATGGCGTCTCGTGGCGCTAAACCATTCCGGTCCCCTCCGTGCCCTAGCAGTCCCCTGCCTGCCACCTGCCACCCTGTCATCATCAACCATGCCAGCACTGGGACCCACCCCTGGGGTGACCCGTGGGCCAGCAACTGAAGGGGCAGTAGCGTGAGAGGGCGACTCACCCGGGCGATGAGCAGCAGTTGTTCCTGTTCCACCAACAGCATTTCCAGCGTTCCCAGGCCCTGCTGCCAAGCCTGCCGTACCGCTCCTCCTTCTTCCACTGGCCCACGCTTGCAATGGCCCCTTTTCCGAACTCCTGTCACCAGCTGTCACTCCTGTCTCTTCTCCTTCCCTTCCTATAAAAGAGGACACAAGAACCGAACGTTCGGCAGTTTTGCTGCCTCCACGTTCGGCATCTGAACGGCCGGCAGTATGGCTACCTCCCCGTCCAACTCCCGAACGTTTGGCAGTATTTCTACCTCCCCGTCCGGGAAACGAACAATCAGCAGTAGTATTACCTCCACATTCGTCTCCCGAACGTTCGGCAGTTTCCGCCCATTCGCCAGATCTCCTACCTCCACGTTCATCACCCGAATGTTGGGCAGTTTCCGTCCGGTCGCCGATACTCCTACCTCCACGTTCGCTCCCCGAACGTTCGGCATTCTCAGATTCGGTTCCCGAACCCGCAGCCTGTAGTTCCAGCCTCGCCTGACGGCGTGTTCGTGCGGCCACACTGCGACGGCGCCCGCAACCTCCTCCACTTGCGGCCTTTCCGCCAGCAGCCTCTCCGCCGCCCAAACAACCTCTAGAGTGGCTCCTCGGACGCCGGGAACCCGGAACCGCACTGGGGCTCAATCTCTGCGGGGGCCTCGTCCTCCTAACCGGCCTCTGACCCTCAGAGCTTCCTGATCCTGATGGCAGAGCATCTCCAAGACGGTCCCTCAGCCACTCGACACCCCTCTCCTGCACAGCAGCACGGACTCCTTCCAGCCAATCTTCCATCTTGCTGACAAACTGCAGAGGAGACAAAAGAAGAAACAAAGCCACACAAACAACAGGTAAGTGTAACTTTAGATTAAAAGTGATCCTTAGATCTAAAATGGCCACTACTTATTCTTACCTTATAACTCCATCCCACTCCATATCCTTAGGCCCATCCCTAACCACTGACCCCTAGATGGCCTGTCTCCTGGCAATGTCAAGGCCCACTCCCCTTAGCTACGCTGCTCCATGGGCTACATTGCATTGCAAGTTTCGGTTGCTTCATGATTTGGGTACATTTAAAGTCAGAGTTCTGGAATTTGACCAATCACCCAATCGGCCCAAATTCAGCTGAAGTACAGTTCAGCGCAAAATAAATCTACAAGTCTAACAGTGACTACGTTTCAGCTTTATCTACAAATGTGTGTGGAAGTTGTCAACTTCAGGGCTGTACTGCATTATGTTCTGTCCTGCAAGATACGTGGTTTGTAAGCATTCCTAAAAAAAAGGTACTGTATGCACACCATATTGACATGTTAATGCCACATAAAATGGGATCAAACTAGGGTTACTGTATCAGCATTTTCCTGGATATACGTCACTTCTACTTGATGATGGGCAGTACATGAAAAGCACTGACTCACAATATGTAATAATTGTGACTATTCTTTGATTAATGAACATATTATACCAATCCTCCATTCTGTAGAGATGAGCTTTTCCTGCACCTATTTGCAGATACATATATAACCCACTTACCTTCATGTGACTTCCAAGTCCAAGCACAAGTAAGAGTATAAGTTACGATGGTTTAAAGGCAGGCTAGTAAATTTAGCCCTGATATGAAATACCTTTAAAGCTGCAGTGGGACTGCTACCATTAATAACTGTGAATATATGTCACCTTGTTGGTGTCGGTTACACTGTTACAAAAAAAGTTCCGTATTTGGCAAGTACAGAGCTTCCTCAAACAAATCTGGGAAAGGTTGTCATCCTTATTTGAAATGTTATTCGTTATTAACGCTTTTTTTAAAGATGTGTTTGTTTGTTTTTTGTTTGTTTGCTGTTGTGAGGGGTGGGCATGTGTACAGAGCCTCCATAGAACGATTTACTAAACTACGAATTGTGGAAATATACCAAAAAAAAACTGCCAGTTTTAGGCCACATTGATGAGACGAAAAAATAAATAACTGAATTGACACATTTACTTTAAAAATGACTTTTAGACATTTAGAAAGAGGGTATAACATGGTAAAGAATTGCATGGCTGGAAAAGTGTCTCTAATCATCCTCGTTTGTTTGTTTTACTACAATTCTGATAATGCACAGTGTCATTCGAATTGTAGTCTTATAAAATACCTCAGATCTAATATGTAATGTGTCCCTGAGGATCTTCCTTTTGCTCTTACCTAGTTCTGAAATGTAATATGTCTGCATATATATGGGAACCATCAACATACCCCCCCAACACTGAGGTCCCATAAAGTGGGATTCCAGTAAGCAGAGTAAGAGGAGGCAAGCCAGAAATGCTAATCAAATCATTGGTGTCAGGGCAGCGCTTCCTGTAGAATAGGCATGTTAGACTGGGGTGAATGCATCGCCCGGCATGGCCCACTGAAGGTGTACAATGCAGGAAGTGCTGTTTCAGTGATCTCTGCATTGTCCTAGAACCCCGAGTGCCCCAAAAGCAGAACAGCAGGTAACAAAATAAGGTAGATTTTAAAAAGAGAGACTGTCCTGATGAAATGTGGGGCTGTTGGAAGGCCTTTGTCAATGAGCACTCTTTGAACCATGCCTGTGCACTCCCTTTTTTGTACAATCTTGAAAGGATACCCGTATTTTTTATTGGACTAACCGAATTTTGGAATGTGTAGAGTTCTATTCTGTGAAATAGAGAGGCTGAGTGATGTGCGTGTATGTGTTTTGTGCAAAATTTGTGGTGCCTAAGTATTGTGTGTGTGTGTGTGTGTGTGTGTGTAGGTCAGCCTGAGTCCGGGCCCTAGGCAGCCTCCTATGCCACATAATGTGTTATTCAGTTCAGTGGATGTGAATACAGGACACAAAAAGACCATCTGAGGAGTATAGCATTTGTGTTCCTTATTCCTTGTTGTACTGATTCAGAATGAGAGCAAGAGTGATGTATTATCAGTTTAAACACACAAAACCCACCCACCGATTACCTTAATCGTTTTTTTAATCTCTAACAAGTATAGATTCTGTTTCTTTGCTTTTCTATACACAGTGTAGTATTCTAGCCACTTTAATGTTGTATCATGTTCAGTATTGCTGATTACATCCATGAGACTTCTTTGGCTGTGCTATGTGCAAGATCTGGTTTATACTTTAGCAATAGCTGGAGGCCAACAGAAGATTAATTAGTGATTTAATAGGCTGCTTAATTATACTCATCAACACCTTCCACAGCAAATCATATATCCTCTCCAAATGCACATCAAGTTCAAACTACAATCTTGGCATCTTTAATACCTTAACTATTTAACTATTGTTTTTACTACTGGCTAAATGTGATTTGGTTGTAAATGGCATCGTGTAAAGATGTTATTGTCCCTGGGGTGGAAGACATTGGCATTCCAGAAAATACTACATACACCGCTTGTCTCAACTGTTTGATATTCATTGTGAATTGATCATTGCTTGAGAGATAAAAAAAGATACTGCTGATACCAGCTCAACATCATAGGGCAAAAACGACTTTAAAATTAACCTATATTTGCTTAATAAATGATTTATTACTATTATTATTTTTACAAACCAAATCCATCTATCCATTTACCCAATCTATCTTTCTATCTATGAAATGAAAATCACGTTTAATTTTTTAATGAATTCACAATTTAGCGACTAGCCCTGTCTGAGTTAAAGACTCTGGTTTTAATGGTGTTGAGCTAACACCTGATGAAAAACAAAAAAAATTACTGAGTTACTAAATTATACATCATTGACATTAGCAAGGGAAGTTAAAATGGGTAAAACTAAAAATAGTAAATGTGGGAGGCACACACATATTCGCACAATGTACATCTCAACCTGTAGAATGCATTCCATTGTCTCCTCACATTTGTCCCAAAATACTGGGATTGCTGTTCCCATTCCATTCCCTCCCCTCATTCTTTCTCTGTTTATGTTTTTAACTGTGTGAGTGTGACTCTTTATGCATTTACCCGCATTCTTACCGTGTCTTACCGTGTCTTTAAACGAACTTGTTTATATTAACAACAAAAATATGCAATAAAAAATATCAAAAAACAACGAAAGCATAACATCGTTATATCCACATGCCTCTACAAAGGTTAAAATAGGTTTACTTTACTTTAGAGGTTAATCGCAGGATGTACAAAGTTATAATATTGTTTACAGGAAATAAATCTATTTTTAGATTGATTTAATGCATAAGTAAGGGCCAGACAGAAATAAATGACTGATCACATTCTGACTGGTAACTTTAACAAACTTATAAAACATATAGTGCACTTCACTGCAAATTGTTGTGTATTGCAAGGATTTGTTTAGCCAATAGATAAGGCACAATAGAAAGTAAACAGAAAGTGGCCGGGGTGGGGGACTGTTCTGACAAATTTTAGGTGACATACTGATAAGAATTCATGGAAATTAAATGTAATTTAGAAGATAAACAATGTATCCTAGTTACACAAATATATTTCTAAACACATTTTCTCGTAGTTCACAGACACTTTTTTCTTTTATTATCATGGAACTCTGTTATACACTCAAACACAAAAATAATTTGGACCTGCAATAGGGACTATTCCTCTTAAATAAGACCACTTGGGAGGTAAGCATTGCTTTTCCATGAACTTATCAGATTGTATCCATCACTAAAGACAGTTCAGATCCACAATGACTGGAACGTCAGAGATATGATCTACAACGGATGTAAATTTCAGCCTCGTGTCTTCGCAAGTGAAGTGAAGAGCTAGACACACACACACACACAGACACACTCTCTCTCTCCTCTAATGTGTATTGGTAGATTACACCATGGGAAAAAAAACAGAAGAACCAGAAAATCATTTTAATTAATTAAACCATTTTGAATAATTTAGATACATTCTCTCTTAATGCGATAGGCATCCAATTAATAGAAGCACTCGCAGAACATTAGAGGTGTGCCTTTAGTCTCCTTGTGTTTATTCCACATGAATCACTTTTTCCACCTTTGGTCATGTAACGGTAAACAGTATCTTACCTAAAAGGTGTCAGTGCAGTACTAGCCTAGTTATTATTATGTAAGCTTTTCCTTCATTTGTTCCTTTGTGTTTTTATTTATTTATTTATTTTCCCTGTGAAATAGTAAACCCAAGCTGAAATAAACCCAAGTAGACAGAAAATAGGGACGTTAAAGCAAAAGGCATTGCAATAAAAAGGTTTCTTCACTAGCCTATTTTTCATTTAATTAAGCAGCTAGCTCTCTGGAGCCCTCTCGGACACACATGGCAAATGCATTAGCAGCCATGGTTGCCTGTTTTATGAGCAGGTGTTCACACAAAACACTAAATATTTACAGCACTGTTACATAGCTAACACAGAGTCTCTGATAAGACCTTCTGAAGTGAAGACCACATTCTGCCTTTTAACTCCCTCTCGTAGGTGGTCACATCAATGCTACTGAATTTAAAGCTGACACTCAGCATACAAAACGTAGCGCTATCCCAGGCAGAGACACCTACTCTGCCCTAATCAGAACAGAAAAACATTTGCGTGAAGGTTTATTGAAAGCTATTAAAGTCCTTTCAAAATGGAGGACACTATGACAGAAGTCCAAACTAATGTGGCTACCCTCCAGGACTTGGTGCTGCACCTTCAAACTGAGCAACACGTGCTGTCTGCCCAAATAATGTTCATGGAGGACCGACAAAGCAGAATGCATATCAAAATATGGGGGATACCCACCACGGTCTCGACAGAAGAGCTGCCACACTACACCAGACGCTTGCTTTCTACAATCTAGCCACACACAACAGCCAAGAAAATCATTGTGGATGGAATATACCATGTCACTGGCACCGCACGCACTCAAACTGCAGTGGCGAGGGATGTTATAATGCACTGTGTGACCGTGAATGACAAGATCCAAATCATGATGGCCCTAAAGGGCAAGACGCCCTTGACATTTGAGAACTCTCAGCTGCTATTCTTTCAGGACCTCACCAGGGTTACCCTGCTCCGGCGCAAGCCTTTGGACTGGTGACGACATCGCTGAGACAAGCGGGAATACCCTACAGATGGGGGTACACCAGTTCTCTTCTGGTCCACCGCGAGGAGACTACTCACTCCCTCACAGCTATGTCGGGGGCATCTGCCTTCATGAAAGCATTGGGACTACCTTCACCACAACCACTGTCACGAAAGATGAACAGAGAAGAACCCTGGGAATCAGATGGCACCACTTCTAGAGACCTGGGGAGACACCAACCACCTGACTCGGATACCTGAGGCAGACTGGGGACTGCTCTGTCCATACTCGGCAGTGCACGACAGCCTAACCACGCATAAGTTGTGATTTCAGTTTTTATTATTTGCTCATTATTGTTTACTTTTGTTGATAACCCAATAAAAAGCTCCATGATTTAGCACTCCACTTAGCTACCAGGCAGGACAACAATCCTAGCCACATAACCAACAGCTTGTCTTGAAGCAGCGCTCGGCTGCTACATCCTACACTACCAAAATCACTTACAACAGGCCACACAAGACGAGATGGCGTCCACCTACTTTTTCTCTTCCCCCTCCCCCCCGCCACCCCTTAGGTTAGGGTTGCCAATACATGAATGCCAATACTTTCAATCCTGCCAAGAGCAATATCTCTTTCCCTACAACCCTGACTCAATCGGAATGACACACTAGCTGTAAAGCAAGATATTGGCACCTAAAATTCCTACATATTTCTGTGAGCCACATAACTTACCTCATGCATCCACACCTACCCTCACCGAAACAATATACCAAGCATGATACACGCTAGCCTGTAGTACCCCGGGAGTACAATTGATACTCTCTTACAAGATATTTCTCCAGCTTCACCCGGGTCTGTAACCATGCCTGTTTTATGTAACGCTGAAAAGTGCTATGACTAACCTGAAATTATTAACATGTCTGACAAATGTAAGTCTTGCTTTTACAACTTAATCATATGTTATTACCTGGATATTACCATGTTCGCTTTACTAAATGTCGCTATTAAGCACGAAAAATCAAGATTTAAAAAAAAAAATGTTTAAATGTCACATCTCCTTTGTAAAAGTGTAAAGCGCTGCAAGATATTTTATATAAACCATCATGTAAATAATATTAAAAATACAAATATAAATTAATTAAATTAATACAGAATGAGGCAGGTTACCTCACAACTCACAGTAACAAAAGGGAACATATGCCCTTTCATATCCTCACACCATAGGAGGCAATTATAGGGTTAAGCACACACTTCTGTCTGAGAGGTGTTGTTGGTAATGGAGCCTGGTGGAAAGAAGCCAGGTAAGAAGTCAAACCATTACCAGACAGTTTCACTGCTTACATTCGGGAGTCGCCAATTCACTCCTGGCACCATAACAACTACAGTATACTGTAATGGTTAAAGCGACTCTGTCGCTCGTTTATTATTATTATTGGAAAACTTGGGGGAACACCTGCCTATTTTTTTTAAAATGTCATAATAACTTTTGTTGGGAATATTGCTGGGTTATTATTGAATAATTTCAACTTTTTCCAGAGCCAGTTTGGATTCTGTTGGAAGGGTTCCAATTCAGCACAAGATCAAGGCTATTCAGATAGAGCTTGACTTGTAACAATGAAATGATGGCAGTTTACTTCTATGGATTTCCTTCTGCATATCTTTGCACTGCCCACATGTTTTCAATTTGTCATAAAAATGTGTAAGTTAACCATCTAAACATGTTCAAAAAGCAAACCCGCTTTCAAAACAATACCTCCTAAGTGTCCCTCTCTTTTTTTATCCATGGAAGGTTCATAATAAAACTTACTGCTTAGTTCCAAAGACATCAGGGCCAGCATCAAACAAAATAATGAGACAAGTTTGGCAGCCGCTAGACAGCCACCAGAGGTGCTTCCTGCTTTTTCACAGAATTATGCTGGATGTCCTCACGCTTTGCATTAGGCTGTCCAGCATTTTGCAAGACCCCATAGGAAAGTGGGAAAGCATTGCCTAACTAAGGGGAAGACCTAATGTGCGTGAATTATTTTAACCCTCGTGATGACGGAGGCCAAGACACAAAACCTTGGTGCTGGATTTAGGTTTTTAAAGGGTCATGGGGGGGGGGAGGAGGGAGACAGGGGAGGGCATGAGGGCAGATGGACATTATAGTGCTAGGAATACAGATTTACATGTTGTTAACTACCCCTTGTGTCCTTTAAAAACCCCTAGTGCTGACAACCTCTATTCCATAAACTCACCCCAAACTCTGCTAACCCTAGCATAACATCAACATTAAAAATTGCATCGCCAATCAGCATCTTCTCATAGAGATGCATTGAATCATTGCATCTCTATGGGGAGTGTTCACACACTGTGCAGCACTGGACTAGGAAGCACCTCTAGTGGCCGTCTGAGTGACAGCCACGAGAGGTGTTACTAGGCAGCAATGTAAACACTGCATTTTCTCAGAAAAGGCAGCCTTTTACATCAAAAAGCCTGCAGGGACAGGCTATAGACACAAGAAACAATACCGTAAGCTGTAGTGGTTCTGGTGACTATAGTGTCTTTTAAATATTTGAATAATGTCCAGTTAAGCCATACAGTATCTTTTGTCATTGTCAAATGTAACCAAGGAAATAACTGAAATGCAAAATATAAAATATGTTGCAGAACTCCACTCCCAACATGCACAGCTATTGTTTTTTGACTATTCCTGCACGTGAGCCCAAGTATTGGGCCTTGGCAAGGCTTTGTATACGTCTCTGTAAATCTATGAATCCTAGAGAGACACTATAACTATTGTGCTATTTCCAGTACCATTCAGCAACCTTAGCTCTGTGAAAGGCTTTATTTCCTGAAAATGAGTTTGAGGCGAAAGTAAGTACAGACTCAGTAGTACTCATTTTAACGTCAATCCATGACAATATGTGGATTTAATACGGAGCTCTGAAGACTCTCTCTCCTGTCAGGTTTATTGACTGAAATGGGAATTGTTGGGAATTTAAGTCGATTTTAAATTTAAGGAAAAAGTTATCGAAATGGAAAAATTCTCCAATTCAGACAATCTTCCAGATCAGCTACTTTGGCCTTAAATTTGACACCTTGAATTCACAACAATTCTTAAATAACCTTGAGACAGTGAATTTAGAATTTAAGGTCAAAGTTCCTGTCCTAATGTGTTTTGTACCCCACCTCCTATAGATTGTAAGCTCGTTTGAGCAGTTTCCTCTTTAATCTATTGTTCCTGTAAATTTTCTTGTAATTGTCCTATTTATAGTTACATCCCCCCTCTCATAAGATTATAAAGCGCTACGGAATCTGTTGGCGCTATATAAATGGCAATAATAATAATGATAAAAAAAAATAACTGAATGAATAACTGATTTGAAGAAATTTTCAAGTTCGACTACTTTTTCCTTACATTTTAAATTCACATTGAATTCATGACCACTCTCACTTTAGTAAATAGCCCTGTCTAGATTGGAATCAATTAAATATAAACTGACACTCCAGGCACCGACATGCATGTGGTTGTGCAGAAGAGATTTATGAGTTGTCATTCAAATTCTACTGCAGACTGACTCCCACAGTCTGCCTCATTCATATAAACCATGAATGAAGCTATCTGTGTCTGGTTTCTTTATCCCTGCATAAGTAACTATTTTGTGTTTTAGGGTGCAGCTGTTCAAGGATATAAACCTCACTCACAGAAGAGAGAGGACTGCTAGGCGAGAACCTGCATAACACGTTGCCATGCATAAACTCTAGGTTCTACAGGGATTTACAGGACATACTCAGCACTCTCATAGAAATTTCTGAGAGCAACAGTATTGGCTGAACTACATCTCGGTTTGGTTAGCACTCACCGCAGAAGCTGCAGATCATGGAGGTTCACAGCATGCAACCAGCTGTTTAGGGGAGCATTGCTTAAACTTTTATATTTATTTTAAATAAAAACTTTATTTGTTAAAAAAAAACAAAGAGAAGAGTTACGTGCGCACTATCTCAAATCCATATGCACATTTAAATAACTGGAGGTTTTAAGTATTACTCCAATGGCCATTAGATGTAAGCTCGACTGTCACGTCAAGGCAAAGCTCTTAGGTGAGTCCTAACCTAGCAATTCACCTTGCGTTCTTCAGCTTCGGGTAAATAAAATCTCTAATGAGACTATTTGTTGTCAAGAAATAAATAGAGTAGAAACAGTAAGGGCATAAATCAAAACCATACAATAACGATATGTATCATAACTAGGATACAGGTCACAAGGTATTAGCCCTGGAACACCCCTAGGAAAGGACCCAGTGATAGAACAGGACGTCCATCAGGTATTGTGCTGTACAGAAAGAATAGAATGGCCCAAATTATCAGCAAACGTATATATATATATATATATATATATATATATATCAGAGAGCTGGTAATTTAGCCATAATATCTGTGAATTGCAAATGATTGTACAGCACTACGGAATCTGATGGCGCTTTATAAATAATAAAATAATAATAATAATTGTGACCATCATGGGAACTTTTTGGGTATTCCACAGCGCTACAGTTGCAGAATGCCAGGGATATCCTTGCAGGAAGTTTATTATTATCTCTTAAAAGGAGCTCTATTGACTTGGAAAGGATCGGGTTTTTTTTATTTAATATTTTTTTTTTTTTTTTAAATGCTTTTAAAAGACAAAGTCTGTTTCAGTCTACAGCGTCCCTCTAATATTAAAGATCATCTCCAAATAACTTAGTGGAAATTAATTAGATTTCCAATTGGCAGTTAACAAGTAATTAACTAGCAGCACATAGCAAATGGTCACATGGCGACAGACTCAATGAGTTAATTTCGACTTACACATCTCTCCTTTAACTGTATCTTTAAGATTGTGATCACAAGGAAAACAAGAAAGTACTGTTGAGTTTCTGCGGAAACAAAACACTCAACCTACAATTTACAAGATATTTGTAACTAAGGATGTGATGTGTATCTGATTACACTCACTAATCACTACTGTCATAACTTAGAAAATGTCATCTGGGTCTGAGTGTAGCAGGTAGGAGGCACACACAGTGGGGGGCTGGAAATGAAAGAAGTGCTACATCACTGCTGAGAGTGTGGGTGGTAAGGTACATAGATTAAAACAAGTCTATAAAGTACCTCTGAACAAACTCTATTCTTTGGAAGTAAAAGGACTATTGTGCCAAGGTATTGAAAGTCTGTAATACAAGAAATTAAAGCTTCTTCCTTTATGTAAACATGCAGGGTTTCATAATTCTGTTTTGCTTTTTGGAAGTATAGTTTTCAAATTAAAGGAACACTATAGTGTCAGGAATACAAACATGTCAGTAACTGGTTGAAGAAGCCAGTATCTAAGCTATTGTCATATATAAAACTGGGGTATTGATACACACATTAGAGATTCCTTAGCCTGACCTCACCTGAGAAACTAGGAACCCTTTCTAATTCCAAGTAGTAGAGACAGCATATAACCCCTCAAAGTATCAATATATCACAAGCCTACTTAAAGGACACTATAGTTACAAAAAACAAAAATTGGCTTAATGAAGCAGTTTTTGTGTATAGATCATTCCTCTGAAGTTCGCTGTTCAATTCAGGAGTTAAGCCACTTTTGTTTCTGTTTATGCAGCCCTAGCCACACATCCCCTGGTTGTGACTGACACAGCCTGCATGAAAACAAAATGGTTTTACTTTCAATCAAGTGTAACTTGCTTTAAAAGTTTTTTATTTCCCGCTGTGCAATTTGAACTTTAATTACATACAGGATTGTAGAGGATTGTGTTTGGCTACTAACCACTGTCCTTAATTTTGGCTGTCCATAACTTTGATTGTTGCAGTATTTTGATAAATTTCCAACAGTTCGTTACTTTTGAGAAAAGAAGTAACAAGTTGGCTTCTGAAGCATTTGTCTGGTTGTTTGGTAGAAAACCCAATTGCAAACCTGTTAAATACCTCAGTTCGACAAACGAACAAACTACCGAACAACCAGGCCACCCCGGAGAGGAGCGTGGCTCTAATTGACCTCCTCATCGCTATTCACACTTTCCTGATTGATAACCGCACGAACACACTATGTATTCCCTGGGTGGGTGCTGTTTGGCATACGAACATGGTGGCGTACAAACGCACCAGCGGTGTTTGGTCGTCGAGTGTCTGGAACCCAAATCAGACACTCGACCACGCGAACACCACAGAGACCTCCATACTTACGGCCGTTCTTGAGAAAACATACGAACGGGTCGGCGTTCGGTGAAAAGATGTACACGCACGAGGGAAATCAGACGATTGTAGTGACTTTTATCGGGATTTTCTACGCACGAACGGAGACCGATCGCAAGGCCAAAACCTATGGAACTCTTTTCGGCTCAGATCAGGGCTATCAGATCAGGGCTATCAGGGGATATGCAATTTATAAGTCATAGTCTTGGGGTACATCTAGAAAACGGGTAAAAATGTGTGTTTCAAATGTACAGTTAATTGTGTTATCTCTCAGGCTAAGGGGAGGGGATATGTGGGATGTAACCAGTCAGTGATTGGAGAATGCCTAATTTTCTGTGGGTGTCTCCCTTGCATGGGAGAATTGCATAAAAGCAGAGTATGTGTCATTAAACATTAGTTCTGCTCCTGATACTGTGTGATACTGATACTGTGTGATACTGTGTGTTTCCTAGTTATTGGGAAAGGTGATGGGATAT
The DNA here is from genome assembly GCF_036172605.1 of Pelobates fuscus. Lineage (NCBI taxonomy): Eukaryota > Metazoa > Chordata > Amphibia > Anura > Pelobatidae > Pelobates > Pelobates fuscus. Next base: position 40,595,494 of record NC_086321.1, on the reverse strand, counting down.
GCAAGGATTATTTTATTTACTGCTATGCTGTCCTTCCTGTGATAATTTACTTGATCCTGAGCAACTCTTGAAATACCAGAGGAGAAAGTCTATGTTAAACTAGCACTCCACTACAAGGATGCTCCTGCAGGGTATTGCTATAATAAACAATATTTACAATAAAGGAAGTGTAAACATTAGATGACTCATTACAGGAAATGTTTAGGAAGGCAATGCAGGGAGGCTGCAAACAAAGTGATATAACTCCTAAATGGCAGATAATTGAGCTGTGGGACTGCAGAGGCATGATATATTCATTAAAGCTGCTTCATTAAGCTAAAGTTGTTTTGTTGACGAAGTGTCACTTTAAGATCAATTAAAGACAGCGTGCTCTAACAGAATATACACCTAAACAATGCAGAACTACAGGTATAGTTTGGCAGTTAGTATAATAGGCAGTTCTACACTATGTTTCTTATTCCAGAGAAGAGAAGTTTATTTTTTATTTTATTTTTTATTAATAGCCGTGAGGTGGCCAGTAATGAAGCCAGATCAATCAGTGAGTCACGGCTTTGAAATGTATACCTCATGGGTGCCCAAACGTAAATTCCCCTCTCCTACCCTAATGTGCTCCTACCTAATGTTATCTGAGATCTCATAATGTGTGCACTGTGTGTGTCAATGTACCACAGTAATAAAAATGACAATAAACTGTTATAAATGCGCATTATCAATTGATTTCAATAGTAAAATGCTTTACACTTTTTCTAAAAGGTTTATGTAATTATATAATTACTTATTGATAGAAAGAACTGGTAAGGCCCAACCACCAATTATGAAGCACAGTTTGTGTCTATCTTTGAGCATTGTTGACAATTAAAAAAAAAGCTATTAAGAAAAAGACTATTAAGATGCTGTAATGTGCTAAAAATATAATTTTGCCTCTAGTCCTGGTCTTGAATACGTTGTGCAATTTTAGGCAAAGTTTCAGCTAAGAAAACGATCGCACAGCTAGAAAAAAGTGCAGGAAGAGCTACAAAACATAAAAGCAAGGAAAACATTAGTTATAAAGAAATTCAAGAAAAACTGCACTTGCTTTCTTTAGAAGAAATGTATCTCAGATCTATGATATTATACTATGGGGGGAGAAATATCTTATATTTCTGGAATATAACTAATTGTGATTTATAAATAACTACTTTGAATAAAAGGGCTGCCACAAGCACCATAACCACTACAGCACCAAGACATTTTGTTCTCTTAGTTTAGACTGAAATTTGAATTTCCCTTTGAATTTACTCTGAATTCCCAACAATTCTCACATTAGTGAATAACGTTGTGAGTATATCATCTACCATTTTAAATGTATCTTCTTATAACAGACACAAAAGGTACCTTTTAAAATCTGTTAGTTTCGATGACAAATCATGTTCTTGGATGGAACACTGGCTTAACGATAGAGCACAGAGAGTAGTGATAAATGAAACATTTTAAAAATGGACAAAAGTAGGAAGTAGATCCACTTCTCTTTCATCTGTTTATAAATGAGCTTGAAGTTGGCATTGGAAGTCATGAGTTGGTGTTTGCAGACGACACAAAACTAGGCAAGACAACACAGTCTGAACATAATATAACTTCTCTACAGAGCAATTTCATTAATTGGGGTACTGGGTAGGCAAGTGGCAGATGAGACCAGAGGCGTAACTAGAAACCACAGGGCCCCTGTGCGAAAAACTGCCCTGGGGCCCCTCCATACGTCTACCCACCACAACCCCCCCCCCTTATATGTACCCTCCACCTCTAATACGTTGTCCCCCCCCCCCACACACATGCATCATACGCACATGCACATGCATACAAACACACACACATACATACAAACACACACACGCAGAGACACACATACATGCAAACACACACACATACATACACACAGACACATACATACAGACACACACACACACACATACATACAAACACACATACACACACACATACATACATACATACAAATACACACACACACATACATACACACACACACAAACACACACGGACAGACATATAAAAAATATTTAAGTCATATCCCTGGGGTCCAGTGGTGGATCAGCTTGATGGGAGTCAGAGTTCCCACTCTGACTCCCTCCTCCTTCCTCCCGCGCGGCTCCCGTTGTAAGCTGGGAGGAGTGACAGGGCAGTCACTTCCTCCCAGCGTCTGATGTCATTTCAGGCCTTGTCATGCTGTTAAAGCGCCGCAGCACTGAACGGGCCCCCTGGAAATCCATAGCCATCAGGTGGCCTTAACAGCATGGGTCACCCGATGGACCCCTGAACACGTGGCCCCGGTGGTTCTACTGTGCGGTCCGGGGCTGCAACACATGGCGGCAGGCACCCGGTCGCAGGGGTCCGGAGAGCAGCTGAGCCCCTTTGAGTGACGGACCCTTGCGACCGTGGTAGTTCCGCCACTGTACTTTACCCAAAGATATTGTCTTCTTGTAATTGAGTCAAGAATTTATGTTTTTTCCCCTCTTTGTGACATAATTAACCTAGATTACTGTGTACCTATGTAACTCCCTTTACTGTTTTTTACTTTCGATGTACAAACCCCATTCCTCCATTTTCTCCCCAACTATGACATTTTAAATCATGTTTTCATAGTTTATCACTACTCATTGCTACTATTCTTCCCTTATTACATTGTGCTTTGTATTTGTGTAATTATACCCCACTTCCTTTACACTGTAAGCTCACTTGAACAGGGCTCTTCGTCATACACATGTACGACACACTTGTTGTGTCACAGATACTTTGTAGACTGCTGTGCAATATGTTTGAGCTTCATAAATAATAATAACATTGGAACACTTATAGAGAGTGGGCTAAATGCCCAGCATACGCTCTGGTGGCAGAATGAAAGCAAATCGCTATAGAAATGTTTCGGAAATGTTTTGGAAATCTGTCCCGGGATAAGAGACAGTAATGGGCACCCTGAGTTGTTCAGTAAACATGTATTCACATACTGTTTTTAAGTAATTTAGCATTTCAGCAATTTCATAAATATATATCATCTCCTTACCATTTTGAAATAAGGTTCTGCGAAACACAACTATCAAAAGTACAATTAGTAAAAATATTCATTCTCTCTGGCTTCCGCTCACACACCCAAGACTCCAGGTCAATGGGAATTTGATTAGCAAATATTAACATACAGCACTCAATGCATTCTCAGCATTGTGCTTGATGCTATTAGATGTCATCAGCTCAATGACATTTCCTTAGATATGATTGCTCAACATTTATTGAAGATTGCGTATGTTATTGTGCAAGGGATTTGGGTTTGGCTACATAAGAAAAAAAACATTATGTACTGTGCATAGATTTATCAGTGGAATTCACTTTTTTGTAGATATTATTCATCACTTTCTCATAGCGTAACAAGAAAGCAAATATATATTCGGTAAATATGTATTGTAAGAGTAAGCAAACACAGCAATGCAGTAGCAGTTTCTATTTGCAACATTTAAATGTCTAGTAAGACACTCGACCCTAATTGTAAAATTGGAATGTATAATAAAATATGATGTGAAATGACTGCCAAAATGTACACAGTGCTAGAGATAAGGACCTCCGCCCCTGAGTTTTCAATAATAGTAGTTCCAGAAAACTCAGTGATACCATTTCTTCAATGAGCAAATGTATTCAGACTTTCCAAGAGGATGACCTGGCAACTTTCTCACTCTAAAAAGTGTATTTGTTATGCCATAAGCTTGAAGTGGCGTTGTGTAGTGTTACTAAATTGCAGGTCGGTTGTAAAAGGTGATCACGATTTAACTCTTTGCTACCTGCCTCAGATTCTAGCCTGTGCTCGCATTAATCGAATATGATTATATTCTTTCTCCATCCACCTGTTTCCATTATATTTATCTGTGTAACATATTGCCCTAATTCCTTTCTCCTCTACCCTACTAGGTGATATGAATAATCACTAGTCGAGTCAGGACTGGATTAACATGGGGGTTAATAGAGCTGAAGCACCACACCCATGCTTATAGAATAGGCCCATTGACAAATAGGCTTCTTTTTTTTTACTACTCTTCACATGCTATTGATTTGTGCAGAGGGAATTAAAGGGAAACTATAGTCACCAGAACAACTACAGCTTATCAAATTTGTTCTGGTGAGTAGAATCATTACCTTCAGGCTTTTTGCTGTAAACACGGTCTTTTCAGAGAATGTGTTTACATAACAGCCTAGTGATAACTTCACTGGCCACTCCTCAGATGGCTGTTAGAGATCCTTCCTGGGTCATGGCTGCCTAAAATACATCCAAACATTCAGTATCTCTTCCCTCTGCATGCAGACACTGAACTTTCCTCATAGAGATTCATTGATTGAATTCATCTCTATGAGGAGATGCTGATTGGTCAGGGCTGTGTTTGAATCATGCTGGTTCTGCCCCTGATCTGCCTCTTTGTTAGTCTCAGCCAATCCTATGGAGAAGCACTGTGATTGGATCAGGCCACCACTTCTAATAATGTCAGCAGATTGCTTGAATACAGTAAGAGTTTGCTATATTTATGGAGGCATGAGGAGGCCGGGGGGGCTAGATGGTTGTGTTAACACCATAGGGTCAGGAATACATGATTGTGTTCCTGACCTTATAGTGATCCTTTAAGTATAAGGGCTTAAGAGGGATGTAGGGATGCAGGGGAACAAGACTTGTATGGACTAGCTGACAATAAATTAGTTAAGAAAAGGCTGATTTGCACACTGTGCATATACTCTTGTCGATTTGGCCTCTCTAGCAGTGTAACATGTACCCTTTCTTTTACGCTCAATATACCCACCATTTTCTTGGTCAAAGATTGCATTCCAGGAGCTTGTGCCCAGGGCCAGACCTTCCATTAGGCCCACTGTTCCCCTAATCTCAACTACTCTTCAGGGCTTCTCACCACTTTGTAGCTGTAGTAGATCATACCCTGATGAAGTTAAGAGCTTCATCTGATGGGCACTTTTCTACAGTTTAACACAGCATAGTTTTGAAAACAAAAATTAATGTTAGAATTATTCTGTATGCTATCATATAAGTGTCACCGTGACAATATTGTCTTCTACTATAATCTTTGTTTATAAAGCAGTTTCAAATTCTGAAACCATTACAACACCCGTGAAAACAATACCATTTTAGTAATTTCTCATCAATGTTGATTGTTTTGAACTTGTTTCAAAATGTTGCCATTTCATTACTAAAGTCAAAATAAAAATGAATGAAAGGGAACAGTTTTATGGTTTCCATATTTTTAAGTAACTCTCTGGTCCCCTAAAGCACTTTAGCAGATTTTAATAGAAATTTACACTTTTATAAATTAACCTGGTTACAACCCCCCCTGGCTGTCAATCAGATAACCAGTCCTGTTCCTTCCTGGTTGCTCAGCTCAATAGAGTTAAACTTAAAAGACAAACAACTGCCCAGAGCACCTGTCAGTATGACTTCTGCATTGGGAAATCTGTGATTGGACAGCCACAGAAAGTGTGGGCGGGGTTGGAAGGGGAGGGCTTGCAAAGGTTTTAGACAATAAATGTATGTCTTTTGGAATAATTAAATGCATGTATAGTTTCAAGGGGGTATGTCTACTAAACAGGGATTTAATTTTTTTATTTTTTTTTTCAGTGGAGTGTTTCTTTAATATACTCTTACAACAGTAACTTTATTGACACTGCTAATTGTTTAATTTCATTCCTTACAATATCACTGCTACGAAGGCACTAACTTTCATGCCTCAAAGCATTAGAACTGCCAAATTTATTGATATGTTAATTGAATTACCAGCTGCAGCTGAAAAGCAAAGTTAACTTTCACGGAACATGAGAAAAAAAACAAAACAATAAATTAATATTGCAGTTGTATTCTTCAACATCGAATTATTTATTATTGAATAGAACACGACTGTTTATTTATTTATTTATTGTGCAAATGATATGCTAGATTAATTACTTTTCTTAGAGTCTTTTTTGTCCTTTGCAGTCTTATCCAAAATGGTCGTAGGGCTGGCTGTACGTTTTTGAGAATGCATGTACTCGACATAAGATAAAAAGCCATCTTTGTCCAGATCATCCTCCTCTAGGACTTTATCTGTCATGTCTGAATTAAAATAAAAAGTACAAAACGTGCTATTAATTTCAAATGCTAATGAGTGAAATAAAAACGTTGGTTGGGAGGTGTCCAGGAATTATATGTAATTTGTTCCTCATTCAAAAAGTGAAAACCTAAATGAGATAAAGTAACATGGACCTGAAGACAGTTTAATATATCCCATGCTAAAACGAAGATCTTCTGGTTAAGAGATTGGAGACTGTGGCTTTAGACGTGTAATTAGTGTGCAATTCGCATTTCTAAGAATTGTATTAGTAGTATGGTAGTATGGTCAGGAGTTCCAAGTTACTGTAATTATTGAGGCTATCCATTGACATCGTCTTACACGTTTTTCTGGGGTGAAATTGTAACACTTTTATTCTGCAGCTTAAACCTATTTTTTTTTATTTCAAATGCTTTATTAAAGTTTTGTAACGGCATATAGGCATAGCATAAGTGAGACTCGCAGGTCTCTGTATCAGGAGGTAACAATGTGGCCTCGCAGGGCCTAGCAACTGAAAGCAGTTAATAGTGCATTTAACGGTAGTGAAGCGAGTGTCAACATCATAGCATGTAACTATTCAGGTCACGTGGAGTAATTGTGTGTTTTGCTGGTTTGGTGGGGTTTAAAAAAGGAAAGAAGTAGTGCAATGGGATGAGAGTGTGATTGTGTTCACCCGTTTTAGTTTGCGTTTTGGTAGCCTTGTATAAGCATTCGCTTCATGAGGGTCTCTCGGGTGTTGAGGATTTTCCTGTACCATGCTGTCTCGTCCCTAGTGTTGTCCCTGCTATCGGAGTAATGTAGGGTGTATGTTGAGTGTGTTGACTTGTGATGTCCAGTTCGCTGCAGTTGTATTCTTAACACATAGGTTTGCATTTAATATTTTTGGTCAAGCTTTTTAAATTATTTAATATTTTTGGATAAACCTTAATTTTTTCATTTTTTTTTATTTAACATGTAATCTAAAATATGTACCATATATAAAAATATATCAATAGAATTATCAAACTTTTGAAGTACTTAAATCGTTTGAAAAACATATACAAAAATATTAAATTGAGGACTTAGATAGCAGTAAAAACTGACACATTAGTATCTTACAAAGTCTCTTTCCAAATTGTGTTACTAACTCATTCCAGCCCCGTAGAATATCAGAAGACAATAACATAGATTAATCGGTCGAGACAACCTTAAGTTGAGAATCATCAAGCAGTGTTCTGTACTTGACATTTCCCAGATCCCTTTTTCCTGGAGAGTAGAGAAGAAGAATGAGAGAGATATAAATGTATTGTTCTGCCATATTGTGCACTTTGTGTCAATGTACGCCCATTATGCAAGGGGGGTTATGCTGGAGGTAAGGGCAAGGGGTCCATAAAGTAGACCAATACGTCCCAAGTCTCTCTATTTAGGAAGTACAGTCCCTATTTTAGGCCGAAATCGCTGTGTCCCTTTTTAGTATCCTGATTTCTATTAGCTCCATATTTTTGGAGTATATAATAGTGCTAGACAGCAATAATATTTACAGGAATGTATCTTTAACCCTTTAAGGAAAGAGGCAATTATCTGATCAAAACAAAACCTAGAATTTGAGCTATATGTCTGTTCAACCATAATTTCCCTTTTTTATATTACGTGCACCCATATTTATTATATATAATTTTGTTAAGGAGAAATAATGCCTTAATTTCACATCAAATACTTATATATGAAACATAATTTAATATGAATAAAATATAAAAAATAGTGTGAAAAAATAAGAAATGTTATTTTCCACCTTCTGCATGGCATTTTAAGTGTGTTTGTGTGGTTTCTCTTTGTGTTTTTTTCTAATTGTCTCAGCTGGCGTTTTTTCCCTGGACAGCGCAATATAAAGGAAGGAGTATGATGCAAGGTCACCTTGGGGAGACTACAATCGTTGCAGGGCTGATGGCTAGTGACTGCTGTGTTGGGCTCTTGGAGAATAACTATGGAGAACTGTCTGATGGGCTCTCACCCAACAGCTGACAGGAGTTAAGAAGGTATTAGGTTTAATAAAGCTGTGGCCATTGCCCTTATCCACTTTAAAAGGGTGTCCAGTGCGTTATTGGGGCAATGGTGGGATGGATATGGGTCAGCAGTCAAGGATCGCTGGGCAAGGTAAGTATAAATCAACAGGGTGGCTGCCGATTGTTACGGCTTACTATGCAACCCTAACGCTGTTAATGCCAACTTTTATCAGGACGGCATAGTACTCCCTAACGGCATTAACTGGCTAAACTACAATAAATGTGTTTAGGAATCAGTCTGTATAATTAATATACAATGTACTTGTTCAATATAAAATTTTAGCTGCATGAATTGTTATTAGGGAATCACCAACTTTTCTCAGAAGAACCCTGCCGCTGGCCACGCTTCCACTTGCACTTAAAATTAATGTGTCTCTCTTTGACCACTGGAAATGTTGAGAGGTATGAAGACCACGCGTGTGGGCAATAATCGGAATGTTTATTGCTCTGTATTTAGAGATCTTTGCAAAGATTGTCCTGGGCACATTTAACATCCAAAACTGTTGTCAGGGAACCAAAATGAATTGCAGTACAGGTTGATTACATTAAACACACAGGACAAAAGAGTTCCTTCCATGGATGAAGAACAGCTTTTGTGAGTTTAGATTCAGGAAAACACCTTTTATTGACAAAGGATTTGAAAGGCTCAGTGTTCTAAACAGCAGTGCTTCAAACCCACACCCCTTATAGTCTAAGCCATCTGAACATAATATGCCTTTTCTTTAAGATGTGGTAACTTCTTTTTCAGATTATACCAAGCATACAGCAAAACAAACATAAAACGGAAAGCTTAGACTTTGTCACTAGGTAATAATCTCTCTACTATTTTTGAGCTTTGTGAAAAGTTGTTATAGCAACAAATAGTGACATGGTACGTGGCCAATATATTTCCCTGTTGAATTAATTATTTATAATGTAATATTTATGTAGATATATAAATCAGATTTTTCTTTGGATCATCAAACTGGCCTAAATCCATTACACTGGGTTTTCACTACACAACATCTTGGTTAGACAGTTTGGGGACTTTTTTACCTTCAGTTAAATTTCACACCAGGTGAGATTATACACTAAAGATAGAATAACAAGGCTAAAACAGCTAAATGGGAAAAAAAAAAAACCTCAAACCTGGATATTTTCCATTTCCCTGTTCTGGGATAATTTTTGCACTTTTCCAAAAATTCAAGTTTACTGCATAATGTCTAGGATATTGTTGCCTAATATTACCCCAAATGTCTACATATTCCAACCTCCTCTCTCCTAGCCCAAATATATTGCATTAATGATGCATAAATGACTATTCACAGTTCATACCATATGCACACGTGGGGTAATTGTTTGGGAACCACTGGTTTAACCCCTTAAGGACCAAATTTCTGAAATAAAAGGGAATCATGACATGTCACACATGTCATGTGTCCTTAAGGAGTTAAAACAAGCATTCCACCTTCCTTGATTGTGTTTTATGTATTTTGGTATTTTTACATATGATCCTTTATTTAATTTATTTTTTTGCTGTGCATAAGGATAGTACATACAGACCTGCGGTACCCCAAGGGGCAATCCACAGGTTCGACAGTGTGCTAAACAATTCAGGTACATGAGTATATAAGCACAATTTTATACTTTTATAGTAGCGTGACATTTGCAGAAACATGCATCATTTTAAGGTGTTGAGATTGTTAACAGGGGTACTTTATGCCTGTCTGATAAACTGCACAATTTTATAATTATAGTGGTAGATAGCTAGGCATAACAACTATTAAAATAGCTGGTGGTGAAGATGAGACTTACATATGATTATTACTCAGCGCATATAAATGATAACTACTAGTAACCTAAAGCTAATTCCAACCCGTGGGGGTACAGCCATATTTACACTCAGAGGCTTGTAGAGAACTAGTGAGGTTTCAGGCTATTAGTGCCTCAGGGGTTAATTGCTAGGACTACAGCTAACGAGGCATATGAGTTGGTTTACAGGCTATGACACAAGAAATATTAGGGCATATGTCACTGTAGAGATTGCCTTTAGCTCTCTCAGCCACTGCCCTTTGAGAGTACGGCATGGCCACCTAGAAACCTGAGTCCAGCATGCTTGAGCAGGTCGCTCCATCGAGCCCTAGCTGTAGCCTGAATGCAGTGCCTCTGTGAGGCCATTCCTGACCAGTCGTTTGATCTGTGGCGTGTGGGCTTTCTGGTTCGTGTAATTGCGACTAGGGTCCTCCTGGGCAGTTTGCGGTTCGGGTAACAGGCAGCTTGCTTGGAGGTTGTGCCGTCGAGGCTGGTGCTCAGATTGCGACGTCCGTCTGCATCTGCACCTCAGCGGTATCATCCAAGGGACACACAGTAGGGGCCGCTCCATGCTTCGTTCTTCGGCAGGTTGGTACTGATGGACAGGAGGTTGTCTGCTCGTTTGCAGCTTTGTCCAAAATTACTTGCACAGATTTCCAGCTTTTTGTGAGTGTAGGCTGTATGCAGGCCTTCAAAGAAGCAGGCCCAGGTCTGGCGGCCATCTTGATTTGGGCCTTAGGCTTATGTAGTGGCATGACAGTGCCTCCGTGTGCTGTTATGGGGCGAGGACCGGGATCACCCCTCCCTGGTCCAGAGGAGGGGGGAATCAGGACCGGGTCCGCAGAGGTTCAGCTTGTCTGTCGGGCTCCATTGGGCAGGAGAGTGGAGCGGCGGCCGTCCACTCCACTCACCGCCGGGCAAGGTCCCGCCAGATACAGCTGAGATCTCACCCCCGAAGGGGCTAAAACTCCAGGAGCAAGCCTCTCCTCGGCTCCGGCACCAAGGGTCGCAGTTGATGGTCCTTTCATTTATGAAAAGTCTCGGTTTTCAGGCTTTTTAGATCAGGGTTTGCTGGAGCTGGTCCTTCCTGCGACCACTCAGCTCGGCGGCCTTGCCCCGCCCCCCCATATGATCCTTTCTTTTCTTTAAAAAAAAAAACGCTTATTAATCTCCACTGAACTGGGACAAGCTAAATCCAATGTAGAATTGGCCAGGCACCTTAGGATAGAATTTGTTTGTGACGGTTTCAAAGCTTTACAGATTGCTGTCTGGGTCAGCGGTTCAGAGAGGACCTCAGCAATTTCCTTTGCAAACTTCAGAGCAGTGGGAGTTTATCAAAGCAGGCCAGCCTACAAGATGTTAGAGTTAAATAAGACGCAAGGGCATGGTATAAGTAGGAAGAGGATATAGGGTCCACCGGCGGGACAAATGAAGGAAAGATCTGGGATAACAAGATCAAAGTAGTGGTTACTATGAAACTGCTAGAACCAGGCACCAACTCTTCTGGACAGCAAGTTAGTCTACAAAATCTATATAAAAAAAATGTACTTGTCATTTATGGCATTCCCTATATATTTTAGCTTTTGTCTAGGGTATTGAGAGTGGTAATAGGAAATTCAACACTGACACTCGTCCATAGTCCAGCTTCCACCTCAATCAATATACACACTATTCACAGAAATAACATTTGATTTCTGTATGTGAAAAGCAGTAGACAGTGCCCAGATATATTTAATAAACTCAGATACATGGAATATTCTGTACTCTAACTTTTCTGTTCTTAATAAAGTTGGTGACATTGGTTCAAAGACTAATGAGTTTAATTTAAATAGGCTATTTAACTATTGGTGAAATTTTTTTTTTTTTTTTTTTTTTATAAAGCCGATGAAGAGAGATCTGTTCTGTGGTTGTTAACTGGTCTATTCTTACTGACAACAATACATTTTAGGAAAGCCAATTGATGTTTACAAATGCTTAAATAGGAAAATTCCATGGAAATCCTCTTAATTAGTGCCAGAATCACAGTCTGAAAATTCAAGAGACATCTCTTAGCTTGATATGTAGTGTCTGAAAATGAATTTGTTTTTTGGAAATGTAAAAGGTTATAAGAACTAATCCACTTTGCCAAAATTGGGAAAATTTGAATCCATTGCTTATCAAAAGGGGTAATACTAATCTCTGATTCCTATTGGCTGATATTGTAAAGTTACAGTTCCACAGTAAGATAACCTAACCCATGGATGATAAAAGTCTGGGTGGTGTCTGCGATTGAAGAACATTAAAGGGACTCTATAGTCAACATATAAAAGCAAGAAGGACAGGTCCCCCAGCCTTCCTTCTTGCTTTTATATAAAATTTGAGGTGTTTTTATATTAAAAACTTACCTCCGTTCCAGCGCCGAGCTCCCAGCCATGCCGCGCCCCCTTTTTCGTCAAAATGACGAAATCGCGGGGCCAGGGGCGGACTGAGAACCCTCAGGGCCCCCGGGCAAAATAAATCAAGGGCCCCCTTACAGGCCCCACCTATACTCCGCAGCAAGCGCCACCCATGTCCCGCCTCCAGCCACACCCTACACAATCTTTAGACACAAGGAACAAAAGTGCAATAATCCCTTTAAGGCCCCAGTAGAGACTACAATTGAGGGCTAATGGGCCATGGAGGGGGGTCTTTCTAGCAGAGGCTATCTCAGTGTCCTTTAGAGAGTGTGTTAGAAAGAATCCCCTCCAGGCCCTATTAGAGACTACAATGGAGTCTAATAGGCTTGGAAGGGGGTCTTTCTAACAGAGGCCATCTCAGTGTCCCTGCTGGAAACAGTCGCCTCCAGGCCCCAGTAGAGACTACAATTGAGGGCTAATGGACCATGGAGGGGGGGGAGCATTCTAGCAGAGGCTCTCAGTGTCCTTTAGAGAGTGTGTTAGAAAGAATTTCCTTCAGGTCCCATTAGAGACTACAATGGAGTCTAATGGGGCCTGGAGGGGGGTCTCCAACACTCTGGTTCCTATTCACAATATAGCAACACAACACATAGCTCACTGATACCTAGGCCAAGTTGGCTCCTCTTACCTTAATTACTGTTGCTGGCTGGCAGCCTGTGGGCTTGCTGGCAGGCTGTGGGCTTACTGGCTGCGGCTGGCAGGCTGTGGGCTTGCTGGCTACTGCCGGCAGGCTGTGGGCTTGCTGGCTACTGCCGGCAGGCTGTGGGCTTGCTGGCTGCGACTGGCAGGCTGTGGGCTTGCTGGCTGCGACTGGCAGGCTGTGGGCTTGCTGGCTGTGGCTGGCAGGCTGTGGCTTGCTGGCTGTGGCTTGCTGGCTGCGGTTGGCAGGCTGTGGGCTTGCTGGCTGTAAGCCTAACTGGTGGCCTGTGGGCTGGCTGGCTGGCTACTGGCCAGCCTGTGGGCTGGCTGGCTTGCTCGCTACTGGGGCACTTGTAGATTATTTAACCCCTTAAGGACACATGACGTGTCTGACACGTCATGATTCCCTTTTATTCCAGAAGTTTGGCCCTTAAGGGGTTAAAGAAATAATCCATGCACAATAACCACTACTGCTCTGTGTAGTCGTTATGGTGCCAGGAGGGCCGGGCCCCCCTCCCAGAGTAAGTAGTCAAACCGTTTAAGAACAGTTTGACAACTTACCTGGGGTCTGCTGGGATATGAGGCTGTAGAAGGGTATAGGAGCAGTGGTGCAATGTGTAAGGGGTGCAGTGTGTGTAAAAGGTTCAGTGTGTGTGAATGGGTGTAGTGTGTGAATGTGTAGGGTGTGTGGGGCAATGTTTGTATGAGGGGGCTGTGTATGTGTGTGGCAATGTTAGTATGGGGGGCTGTGTGTGTATGGGTGGGCAGTGTATGTGTGTGTGAGGCAATATGTGTAAATGTGTATGGTGTGTGTGGGGGCAGTGTGTGGATGTGTATGGTGTGTGTGGGGGCAGTGTGTGGATGTGTATGGTGTGTGGGGGCAGTGTGTTTATGGGGCTAGAGTTCACTCTCACCACTGCGACCACCAGGAATCCCTGGTGGTCACAGTGTTGAGAGTGAACTCTAGCCCGTAGCTCCAGGGCTAGAGTTTACTCTCGCAAGAGCCGTAACGTTGCCGTGGTAACCGCGGCAACGATCTGTGCTCGCACAAGAAGGACCCAGAGGAGCTGCAGGCTGAGCTCCCGGGTCCTCTCTTCCTCCCTCCCCTGCCGGCTGCCCGCACGGTGCCTGCGGACAGGGGAGGGGGCAATTGCCCTCCTCTTACTCCCCCCTCCCCCTCTTCTTACCCCGCTCCCCACTCTTCTTACTCCCCCCTCTCTTCTTACCCCCCTCCCCCCTCTTCTTACTCCCCCCCTCTCTTCTTACTCCCCCTCTTCTTACTCGTCTCTCCCCCTCTTCTTACCCCCTCCCTCTCTTCTTACCCCTTCCCCACTCTTCTTACTCCCCCTCCCTCTCTTCTTACTCCCCCTCCCTCTCTTTTTATCCCCCTCCCTCTCTTTTTATCCCCCTCCCTCTCTTCTTACCCCCCCTCCCTCTCTTCTTACCCCCCCTCCCTTCTTACCCCTCCCTCTCTCGTCTTACCCCCCCTCCCTCTCTCTTCTTACCCCCCTCCCTCTCTCTTTTTACCCCCCTCTCTTTTTACCCCTCTCTCTTTTTACCCCTCCTCCCTCTCTCTTTTTACCCCCTCCCTCTCTCTTTTTACCCCCCTCCCTCTCTCTTTTTACCCCCCTCCCTCTCTCTTTTTACCCCCCTCCCTCTTTACCCTCTTCCCTCTCTCTTTTTACCCCCCTCCAACTCTCTTTTTAACCCCCCCTCCCACTCTCTTTATAACCCCCCCACTCTCTTTATAACCCCCCCCACTCTCTTTATAACCCCCCCCACTCTCTTTTTAACACCCCCCTCCCACTCTCCCACTCTCCCACTCTCTTTTTAACCCCCCCCCCTCCTCTGTAGCGTGGCCAAGCTGCTGTGCGGTCCGCGGTGCCCGGCCGGAGTGATAGGAAGGTGCACACTGAGTGTGCACCTTCCTGTCAGTCCGGCCGGGTACAGGAAACAGAAACTTCTGTTCCGCGCGGAACAGAAGTTTCTGTTTCCTGTACCCGGCCGGACTGACAGGAAGGTGCACACTGAGCACCTTCCTATCACTCCGGCCGGGCACCGCGGACCGCACAGCTCCAGGGAGGGGAGGTGAGAAGTTGCAGCCGCCTGAGGCTCTTAAGAGAGCGCTCAGGCGGCTGCAGCATTTAAAGGGGCGGCCGGGCCCCCTGATGGCGGGCCCCCCTCCCGGCCGGGCCCTCGGACCATGTCCGAAGTGCCCGACCGGTCAGTCCGCCCCTGCGCGGGGCCCAATAGGACGCTTCTCTGAGAGAAGCGTCAGGGCGATGTGGTGCGCATGCGCGGCTTCGCGCTGCACCAATCGCGTTCTTCATAGAGCGGCATTGAATGCCGCCCTATGAAGAACCTGAGCGCTTTACCGCGCATGTGCGCGGAATGCGCGTTCGCGAGCTGAGCTGTCTGACTGACAGCTCAGCTCGCTTTCTAAAACTATCAATAAGGGGGGGGACCTACTGTCCCCCCCCCGGCCCCCACCCCTGAGCGGCGGGTGGGGGCACTAAAATTATCAATAAGGGGGGGGACCTACTGCCCCCCCCCCGGCCCCCACCCCTGAGCGGCAGGTGGGGGCCCTAAAATTATCAATAAGGGGGGACCTATTGTCCCCCCCGGCCCCCACCCCTGTGCGGCGGGTGGGGGCCCTAAAATTATCAATAAGGGGGAACCGATTGTCCCCCCCGGCCCCCACCCCTGTGCGGCGGGTGGGGGCCCTAAAATAATAAATAAGGGGGGGACATACTGCCCCCCCCCCCGGCCCCCACCCCTGTGCGGCGGGTGGGGGCCCTAAAATTATCAATAAGGGGGACCTATTGTCCCCCCCGGTCCCCACCCCTGAGCGGTGGGTGGGGGCCCTAAATACAAAGGGGGGGGGACCCTAGTTAACCCTCCCCCCCCAAAAAAAAAATTATCTCCCTACCTACCCCCCTCACCCTAAAAATAATGAGGGGGGACCCTTTAACTAAAAGCATGTAAAGAAAAAAAAATAAGATAAAAACAACTTACCATTCGATGTTTTCTTTCTTCTAAAATCTTCTTTCTTCAGCCCCAAAAAAGGCCAAATAAAAAGCCATAATAACCGACGCAATAAAAAAAATAAAAAATAAAAAAACCTGAGCGCAAAAAAAATAATCCATCTTCACCCATGGAGGGCTCCGCGCAGACTGAGCTCCGCAGGGCGGGGGAAGGCTTATAAAGCCTTGCCCCGCCCTGCAATTAGGCTAAGAACACTCTGATTGGTGGGTTTAAGCCAATCAGAGTGCTCTTTGTCATTTTACAAGCGTGGGAAAGTTCTTTGGAATTTTCCCACGCTTGTAAAATGACACAGAGCACTGTGATTGGATGGATTTCAAGCCATCCAATCACATTGCTCTTTGTCATTTTACAAGCGTGGGAAAGTTCTTTGGAACAGGGGTGGGGGCCGGGGGGGACAGTAGGTCCCCCCCTTATTTTTAATTTTAGGGCCCCCACCCACCGCCCAGGGGTGGGGGCCGGGGGGGGGGAGGAGAGTAGGTCCCCCCCCCCCTTTAACCACTAATGTGGCCAGACAGCATCCCTGTGGGTTCGGGCTTCAGCTGTCAGCTGAAGCCACGCCCACAGCAGTGCTGATAGGCTATCAGCACACAAAGCGCGTTCACAGTGCTTTGTGTGCTGACAGCCCGTCTGATGCATTCACCCAGAATGCATCGGACGAGAGGCCTTTTTAGGGCCTCTGAACTCGGAAGTCCCTCTGGTGGACGTCTGATTGACTGCAACAAGAGGTGTTCCAAGCTTCCAATGTAAACACTGCATTTTCTCAGAAAATACAGTGCTTACAAGAAAAAGGCTCCGGGTAGCTGTAGCACTCACCTAAACAACCTCATTAAGCTGAAGTTGTTCAGGTGACTATAGTGTCCCTTTAAGGGTCTAAATATGGCAGATGGGGAAATAAGTGGTCATAGAAAGTAGGAAATGTAGGTGTATCAAAAACAATCTGGGTGTGTTACACTGCCGTCACCCAGAAAAGTTGATGATGTGTAACTAGCACCATGTTATAAAATATGAATGATGCATTTGATTATCATATCATAAGCATGCAAGAGTCGTGTTCTACATACATTTCAGAAAAAGTGATTTGGTCATAGTGTAGAAAGCCCTTGGGATGTTTTACTGGGAGAATCTATACGAGAGTTTTGTAATAGAAAATTAATT
This sequence comes from Pelobates fuscus, assembly GCF_036172605.1. NCBI lineage: Eukaryota > Metazoa > Chordata > Amphibia > Anura > Pelobatidae > Pelobates > Pelobates fuscus. Next base: position 40,578,271 of record NC_086321.1, on the reverse strand, counting down.
TTGAGAATATTTACCTGACCTAGTCTCGTTATTTGGAGCATATTCCATCTGCTAATGTCTGTCTAAAGTGTCTGCATAAAAGGGAATCATTTTAAAGAAAAAGATGGAACAAGGTCTGGTGCAAAGTAGAAGAGTCTGTACATACCTGCTGTATTGTAACCTGAGGCAGGGAGACATTTCTAATTTGGTTTATCTTGCAGTTAGAATGGGAGCGACATGCTGACAATTCTTCCATTATATGTGGGAGGGAGTGTTATAGTAGGAGTGAGGAGTAGATCAACAATGCAAGCAGACATCTTACATTCCGATCCTTCAATGCGAAGTCCAATAATATGGGCATTTTACCTAATTGGTGTTAATGAATCACGTAATTATATTTTTGTATGTATGTTTTCTTCCAAAAGCTTCAGACCTGCTCTCTGCAATTTTTTGCAAGAATTCCCCCTCCCCTGCCCCCCTTTTTCTGTCAGGAAATACGTCAATCAGAGGCTTCATTGAGAAGTCACTGTGCTGGATCCGGGACACACACATTTCATTTCGGCTTTCTTACGTTTCTTAATGAGCTGTAGTACAGCTCACTGAGAAGGGGGGATGAATGGAAATGGAAGAAAAACTCCCTGGCTGATTGACAGCTGTGAGGGCATTTTTGTCCCAATTATAAACATGTCAATCACTCATGAAATCTGCACTTTTAGAAACTGACATATGAAAAAAAACTGATATGAAATGACAGACTCCAAGCTGAAGTGTGTTGTGTGTGCGGAGTGTTCAAGGGACAGTTTAAATAACAGGAGGGACAGTAGTAGTGGTGTGTTTGTTCAACAGGCTGAATCTGGATTACAATGTGTCAGTTATGTCTATTAGTGCAAGCATAGTAGGATCAATCTCTCTCTAGTGTTGGCCTTCATAGTGAATTCAAAGTGAATTTCAAATTTAAGGACAAAATAGCCAAACTGCTAAAATTCTCTAATTCGGCTTTTCTTACATTTCCCCTACTCTGGCCTTAAATTTGAAATTCACTTTCAATGCACTTTGAATTCTCACTTTAGTAAATAACCCTTAAAGGAGCTTCTCTGGTTAGTGATAAAAAAACAAAAAAAAAACTAAAAATTGCTTAATGAAATTCCAAAGGACTGCAGCCATAATTTCCCATCACCATAACAACTGCAGTAAGCTTTAATGGATATAGTGCTTGAAATGCCCGTTTAATGACCAGGAGGGATCCTCGTTTGGAAGGTCAGAGTTTAATAACTAATTACAAGGATTTAGTAAACCCTCTATCAGCCTTGAGCTATTTCCAAAGTGCTGTGAGTTAAAGGACCATTATGAACAAAAAGCTATTCTCCCCTTCCCCTCAGTTTCTATGCTATTGAGGTAAGGTGTAATGTTATAGGTATAGTTGTTATTTTTTATTTTTATTTTTTGCTGCAGTGGTTATAGTGCCATAGCCTTATGACTTCTCAGAGTAATTTGTCAAACTTGTTAAGTCTGGTTTGACCTCGGTCCCCCTCTGGTTTTACCTAGGTCCCTCTGAGCATCCGTGGCTAAGTAAGAACGTTTAAAGGGCACTCTCATTGGCTGAGAGCATCAGTACTCAGCCAACAAGTCAACGAGGGCAACCTGTATCTGGCCTTGCTTAGCTCAGGGGAGACATGTGAAGTTGGTGCCCAGGGGACAAAGATGCGTTGTTAGCCCATTTTTAAATAGTTTGACATATTGCTCTGAGAAGGTACCAGGGCATTGCTGTCACTATGACCACTACAGCAGGCTATAGTGGTCATAACACATGGACTAGAATGATTGCACTAGAATGACTAAATTGACAGACATTTGATTATGGCCTGTTTTGATCTCAACAATGGCATTAAATCCCTCAACAGATGAAGTGTGCATGACGTAATTAGTGCACAACAATCTGTGTACTATTTCATTTTTCTCTGTTATTCCATCATAACCACGTTTCTTTTTTGAAGTGCATGGAATACATTACTGCGATACAATGATGCAATCACTGAAACTCAATGTGACCACATCTAAGACGGATTTCATATCTATCTGACAGGTGTCTAAATTTTGATATAATCCAGAGCACAGGTCCATGATAGCCCTCGTCATCAGACCTGGATTATATGACTAAGATCCTCATTTATTAAAAGTCTGTAAAGTGTTCAAATGAGCAGAAGGCTGTCTGAAACACCGAGACCCACACAGACAGACATTTGTGTGCGTTTTGCAATATGATAACAGCTTGATCACAGATGTTTGTGCTACTCTCTCTATGTGAAGCTAATCATTTTCACATGCTTATTCAATTTCCTATCCACTTTATCTCCATTCAAGACTTGACTCTCCCTGCCAAATTCAGCACTTTTCCCCTTGTTCCAAGTTGCCTTTTTTCTGATTAAGGCAAATCCTTGACTTTAAGACCTTTACATCTGGAATATAGATAAAGCTAACAAAATGAATAATTAAATGCTTCTTTGTGAGTCTAGCACTTTTTGTTTAAATAAAACCTGGTGCCTCGACTTTAACTGCAAAGCACGTATGGCAAAGGGATCTTGAGAATGTTGGTGTATACGAGGTCTGTGTTGTGTCTTATTAGGACATCAAGTCATGTTTCATCTACAAATACTCATGACTGCTTTCATAAGGTCATCAATTTGTAGAACATTCTTGCATTCCACTCACAAGATATGAGATTCTATCCCACTGTGGCTTACAGGAGCAGTCAAAAATAAGTTTTGTGAGTTATGTAAAGTTCTCTGTTCTTTTGAAACCTTATCTGTAACTTCAGGTGATATATCCTTAGGGGTATAACCTTACTGCCTCTTACTTTTGTGGTCTGTGTTAGGGAACATCATGGAGGGCAGATAGGAACATGCTACTTTCCATTACCCAGAAATGCCTGAGATAAGTACAATTAAAATGGATATAATTAATAATTGATTTGGTTTATTCAATATAGGAGGAATTGTGGAAAATTGCTGAATTGTAAAGTTTAAAGCAAAATAGTTCAGCTGTAAAAGTAACTAATGCCTTGCTTTAATCTTTTTGGACAAGATTTTCAGATGATTTCAAAGTTTTGCATATATGCTTAAAATTATTTTAATATTTTGTAAAATATTTTGATATTTTTAAATGTATTGGTATATTTTTTCATATGTGATATATTTTTTTGTATTTTCATATTTTAAAAACATTTTTTTTTTTTATCTAGAAATCTTAAATTATTTTAAAAGTTTATCCAAATATATTACTTTGAGTCAATAGTTGGAGAACCGTTTGTTTGTCCTCTCCCTGGGGTCCAGTGTGGGGCTTGTGTAATCTGCATGCACTTCCAGCACTGTGTCCTCGTGAGCTGTTTAGTGATGCCGGGGCAGGAGTGTCGTCATAACCGGCTCCCGGCATCACCGCAGGGTGCGAGGGGACAGTGCTGGAAGAGCATAGTGTGTGTAGAGTAAGTTGGGTGTGGTGTGGTGTTTTATGTAAATGTCGGTTTTAGTTGTGTTGTGTAATATGTGTGACTAGGGGCTGTAGAGAGGGAGAGAGAGTGTGCATAGGGGCTGTGTTGTATGTGTATATAGATTATGTAGTGTGTGTAGGGGCTTTAAAGTGTGTGATCTTGTGTGTTCATAGGGGATCCATAGTGTGTATGTTAGGAATGTAGTGTGTAGGTGGTGCAGTGTGTGCCTAGAGGGAATTTATTGTGTGTAGGGGGTCTAGTTTGTGTGAAGGACCCAGAGTGTGCATAGGGAATTTAGTGTGTAGAGGATTCAGAGTATAAGGAGTCTAGTGCGTGTATATGTGGGTAGATGATCCAGAGTTGTGTACAGGATCTAGTGTGCTATAAGTGGTGCAGTATGTGTGGGGGGGTCAAGTGTGTATGATGGATGCAATGCATGTGGGGGATGCAGTGCATATGTGGGGGTGCAGTGTGAGTGTTTGGGGTGCAGTGTGTGTGTGTGTGTGTGTGTGAGAGGGGTGCAGTGTGTGTGTGTTTGGAGTGCAGTGTGTGTCTTTGGGGTGCAGTGTGTGTTTGTGGGGGTGCAGTGTGTGTGCTTGGAGGGCAGTGTGTGTAGGGCCGGCCCTAGGCCTTTAGACACTTATTGCGAAAAATCATCACATCGGGTAGGTGAGGGAGCAGGGGCACAGTGTGTAGAAGGGGGAGCAGAGGCACAGTGGGTGGGGCAAAGCAGGGGCACAGTAAGTAGGTGGGGCAGGAGCACAGTAGGTAGGTGGGTGGAGCAAGGGCATGCGGGGGATGCAGCGCCTGTGTGTAGGGGATGCAGTGCACATGTGGGGGTGCAGTGGGAGTGTTTGGGGTGCAGTGTGTGTGTGTGTGTTTGGGGTGCAGTGTGTGTGTGAGGGGTGCAGTGTGTGTGAGGGGTACAGTGTGTGTGTTTGGGGTGCAGTGTGTGTGTTTTTGGGGTACAGTGTGTGTGGGGGGGTGCAGTGTGTGTGCTTGGAGGGCAGTGTGTGCAGGGCCAGCCTTAGGCCTTTAGGCACCCTTTACGAAAAATCATCACAGTGGGAAGGTGAGGGAGCAGGGGCACAGTGTGTAGAAAAGGGGGCGCAGAGGCACAGTGGGTGGGGGGAAGCAGGGGCACAGTAAGTAGATGTGGGCAGGGTCACAGTGGGTAAATGGGTGGAGCAAGGGCACAGTGGGTAGGTGGGGGGAGCAGGAGCCCAGTGGGTAGGTGGGTGGAGCAGGGGCACAGTGGGTAGGTGTGGGGATCAGGGGCAGTGTGATGCTAAGTGAGGGACTAGGAACTCCTTCCTGCTTCCCCTCTCACTTACCAGGCAGAGGGTTCAGCATGTGTATCTCCGCCCCCGCCTGTGGCATAGCTCCGGCCCCTGCTCTCTAATAGACCTGAGTGGAGAATAATAAAATCCTCCACCCGGGTGCTGTTTGAGGGGTGCTCAGAGCACTCATATAATGTTGGTTGTGCTGTGCTGCGTGACCAGCATTAGGGGAGAGTGTGCGAGCTGTCACTAGGAGAGTGTGCCAGCTGTGTCGGCCGCATGGTGCCCCCTACTGGCATGGCGCCCTGTGCGGCTGCACAGCTTGCACACCCCAAAGGTCGGCCCTGAGTGTGTTTGTTTGGAGTTCAGTGTGTGTGGGGGTGCAGTGTGTGTGGGGGGTTGAAGTGTGTGTGTGTGTGGGTGCAGTGTGTGTGTGGGGGGGTTGGAGTGTGTGTGTGTGTGTGGGTGCAGTGTGTGTGTGTGGGGGGGTTGAAGTGTGTGTGTGTTGGTGCAGTGTGTGTGTTTTGGTAAAAGTGGTATCAGATCAAAGTAAATGTATATATATATATATATATATATATGTGTGTATTTTTCAATTTTAATTAACAAAAATATAGTTAATACCTTTTTACCTTTGCCCAGGGAGGGAGACATAGTGGTGAAGCCCTGGTGGTCCACTGGTGATGCCCTGATGGTCCTGGTTAGGCGTGAACTCTAGTCTGCGGCTCCTCCAGCTAGAGTTCACTCTTGCTTGATTGGAGCATTACCATGGTAACCACTGCAACACTCCGACCTCTCGATTGGAGAACCCAGCAGAGCTGCAGGTTAGAGCTGCCCTGCGTCCTCTCCCTCCACTGCTGGCTAACCTTTTCAATGCCTGCGAGCCAGTGAGCTCTGATCTCCTCACCAGCATATGAAGGCATACAGCAGTGCCGGCGCATGGATAGCAATGGTCGTGCAGGGGCCAGCAGGGGAGATCCTGCGATCTCCTATGTAGGCACCGCCCATGACCATAATGGTCCAGCAGGTATTTGTCCGGTTTACCCAGTGGCCAGTCCGGGCCTGGTCACGGTTTGTGTTTGTACTTTTGATTTCTGAGTTGTCCAAGTCCTCTCCACTCTCTCCTGCGGATCACCGTGTACAGTCTGAGGGGTGGAACTATGCACAGATCACTGTGTTCAGTATGAGGGTGCATGGACATGCACAAATTGCTGTGTTCAGTCTGAGGGAGCGGGGAAATGCAAAGATCACTGTGTTCAGTCTGAGGGGGTGGAGCCATGCACATACCATGCTCCTTAGACTGAATGCAGCTATCCAAGTGTCCTACAGACAGAAGACACAAGACAGGAGCTAGGAAGGGGAAAAACAGGCAGAGCAGGTGACCTACTCTGCCAAATGGGAAATCAGGCCTTGGGGAGTCAGCACAGCTAAACGGACAAGGGCACATGTATGAGTGTGGGGATGGTGCTAGTGATTGTCTATATGTGTTTAGGGGAGTGGCTATGGGTTTGTAGTGGGGCAGGGATCATCTTACCTCAGTGCCTTTTGGGATTCTGGCCAGCAAACAACTTCCCTCCCACCCACCCTAATTTTTTGGTTTTTGTTCCGTCACAGCTAGCGGGGTGCGTGTCCTTGCCAACAGGGTTGGGGAGCAGATGGAATGTCAGGAGATGGACATGGTGGGTCTCAACCTCCCCTGCTCTGTAAGGTAAACTTTTAAGTTACCGAATAGGACGTGCCCACCGAGCAAAAAGCCGGCTGACGGTAGAGCATTTAAGATGATGGAAATTTTTGGTTTGGACAAGGGGGGAGGCGAGACACCAGTGGGTAAAGTTTTTGGTGCATAGGCACCTGGTTCAGTTCGTTGGCAAGGACGGTTAATTTAGTTGGAGGCTGTAGGGAAATAAGTGTCATTTATATGTTAATTATGGTATGTATATATATTTATGCGTTTATTTATATTTGAATTAAAGAAAAAGAATAAAGTTCGGATGAGTCTTGCAGTTGTAAGTTTAATAAATGCTGTGGCCTGTTTTGTCCAATATTCGTTGTTTGTCATTATTGGGGGGAGAATTGGGGTACTCTCCTTACTCTTAGTCGCACCACATTCCCTGCTACTTACATACACTGCCCTGTCTCCTAGCAAAATATTTAATAAATAACTAAAATATTCTCAGCTTAGTGAATAATCCCTCTGTATTTACTAGCTCTTTATTTAGTAGTTAAATTATGATCTGACTCAGGCAATCATGTTTTGTGTCTTGAGAATATACAGGCAAAAGCAAAAAATACCTTAAGCTGTAACAAAGATTATCAGAATCCATAAAATCACTATATCAAGTATTTTAATTTAAATATATCTAATTCAATAAGCATAAAATAACTATAATATAAAATATGTGATGGGGGCGGGGCCTGAACAAGATGGCGGCTAGACGCATTTCACTTGAGCTCCAAACTAGAACTCCACCTCGAGCCATCTAATTGACAGATATCACCCCCCAAACGTTCTTCCACCGAGACTTACCTAACCCTGACACCGACCGGGGCCCTTCGGTGTAATCCCACGGCTGGAATCTCCTGTAATTCCTTGCGGTGCGGGTGGGGCCTAGTGCTCATGTTGGTCCGGCGAGGCGGCCGATCGCTGGAACCGAGTGGGCTGAGTCCCTGTGGGTTATAGAGCAGCCCCGCTACCCCCCCTCTGGACCGGCGGAGGATATCCCACACCTCGGAGGCTCTACTACTAAGCGACCAAGCCAAAGAGTTGCCGGACACGTCTGAAGGAGGCTACTCTAAAATGTCGGATGCCCTGAGCCCCCTTATGTCTCGACTAGACAATCTCTTTGCCAACTTCTGGCTGAAGTTGACCCAACGACAGCAGTACCTTGCACACCGGGAGTCCCAGGTCTCACACCAGAGTCCACAAGCACAGCACCAGCGCACAGCACCAAGATGGGCCCGAAGAGGGCGGAAGAGAGTGTTGCGCTGCAAAATGGGGAGAGCAAGATCACATCCACCACGCAAGTTATACCCCAGTCCAGACCTGACCCGAGCGGAGCACCAGCGACCTGATGCCAGACACAGCATGAACGTAGTGGAGAGCAGCTATCCTGGATCCCGCAGCGCACCGTCACACAAGTTGGCCCCCCGCAAGCTCGACTTCCCACAAGCATGGAGCACAGAGAGCCGGCCCGGGCGGATACTGCAGAGCTTAAGTTACAATCACAGAAGCTCTCGGGTGCCACCAAGCCTGAAAAGCCTACCATGCAGAGCCTATGCCTTACCGCTGCAGGGCATCGGCTGAATGGAGACCGGGACTTTATCTCTGACATGTGCTCATGGAAGCTACATGGAAGGTTAGAAGAGATGTCTGAAGTTTGCAGCCTTGTAGCTAAGGGGAACCACCCTCCCACTGTGACTGTCGCCCGCAATCCTAGAATGTGTATACCCCTTGCCCATGTTCAAATCATTAATTGGTGGTGTACTCATTGTGCAATATGCATAGTGGTGTCAGGTAGTACAACTCCCAGTTTCCTTGGTACTAGTAGTTTGTTTCTCGCTTGGCACACACTTGTTTAATTTAGTTCACAAAAAGTGCTATATTCTAGGCATTTTATACCGTTACGCAAGTTTTCCTGTTGAATATAATCTTGCAAGCCACCCAGCGGTGTTAAAGGTCTTGAATGTTATCTACAATTGGTGTGAAGCATGTATATTTACCCCAAAAATTGTGCTGACCTATTGAATGCCGTGATTCAGTTTATTTGAAAATGTCCTCATGAGCTTGTACCTGTTGTTGTGGCATTACAAGCCTGTTTGTTACGCTAAGCACTGAAAAATAAAGAAATTAAAAATATATATATAAAATATGTGTTAATATATACCGTCAAGCATTCTTCATCAGTTCTAATCAAAGTCCTTACCTATATCACCATCTGGCATAAACACCATCAATATCATCCCAATATTTACACATTTACCCCTCAATTACCCCACTACCTTTACTAAGCTCCCCTCAAAATGTCCTCACGTCTCCAGTTGAAGAATTGAGCTGCCTTTCCACCGTGGAATGCAAAGTCATTGTGCAAAACGATTATTTCACCTTTGACCTTTTCCTTCACTGTCACTCATTTTCATATCTAAAACATAGATTCTTCACATACACTGCAACAACTGTATCCCTTATAACAGTGCCATTCTTCTCCTACACTCCTAATTCAGCTGGATCTAAGGGTTGGATTGACTTTATATATTTTTGATGGATGCATGCACCCAACCCAACCTCAATTCCATCTACTCCCTTTTAACCACACATCTTCTATCTCTGCCACACCTCCTATTACTATAATTGTTATAAACAACTTTGAGACCCACCTTCAGGATTCTTTGATATATTCTTTGATATACTTCACCTTAACAACCCCTTATTTCCTTCTGCTTATCCTCTTGTGTTGGTTAGTATCTGACTGAATGTCCCTAACAAACGAACAATCATGAGACTATCCTAGACTTCATCTTGTTATAAGGTTGCAGCCCCTTCAATGTTGCATCTGCTCACTGCTATTCTTATTTCCTCTCATCTTTGTATCTAAATCCCATCTATTCTTTCATCCCCACAGAGTGTACACATTCAAGACAGAAACTTTCAATCCAGTGAAATTTCTACCAAATCTTCCATGGATTCTTCCCTTTTGCAAGCTCCTATTATACTGTGCAACTGATCCTTTTTTGAAAGTGTTCCACCTCTCCATCCACCCTGGCAGCCATGTGGTCATACCTCAATGTCTATTCTATCTGTATGGAGGTCTGTAAAAGAACATAGTACATTTGATTAATTCCCTCCTTCTCTAATGTACGTCAACTCTTCAACATTTTAAACAAACCTTCTACAACATTTCCGCCTTCACTAGAATTTCTAATAATTATTGTCATCATGAAGCAATTCAGCCTTAACACTTCATCTGCTCTCCTGATTCCAAATTCTCCTGTGTCCCATCCTTCCACAACTTCTGTCACGAACGCACCCTACTCCAAGAGTGTGCGTGACATAGTTGTGGTGGTAAAAGGGTTACAGTTCACTATTTGTCTGCACTAGACCTGAAATAATGATAAAACCAACCCCTTAACACCACCCACACTTAAACATAAATATTACTATCTTGACCCTTTAAGACCGGATGGCGTACAATTACGCCCTATTTTAAGCGGCTCTAAACGCCGCCAGGCGTAATTGTACGCCCTCCGGTCTTTTCTTACTTACCTGGTCGCCGGGGATCCCACGCCGGCGATCGTGGTTGGGGAGACTCCCAGGGAGCCCCCCGCGGCACGTCCTTCCTCCTGGGAGCCCCCCCGGCCATGTGAGAGTGAGGTCCTTGCGAGGACCTCACAATCACATGGCCGGGATAGCTGGCTCAGGAATTGCCAGCAGGGGGACTAACTGTAATGACAGTTAGTCCCCCTGCTGGCTGGAAATCAGATTAAATTAAATTAAAATAAGTGTAAAAAAATAAATATATATACTTAGATCATATATATATATATATATATATGATCTAAGTATATATATACACATATACAGTACATACACACACATACACTGTCTAGGTGTATTTTACTATTAATATATATATAATTATATATATATATTAATATCAAATTACACGTAGGAACTGTACAGATCAGCACAATTTCTTAGATCAAGCGAAAATCCTCAAAGATAAATTCTTAGAAAAAGGTTATACCGAGAATTTTATCAATAAGGAAATTATGAAGGCCCACAACTCCAAAAGGGACGACTTTTTATCTAACAAATTGACGCGCCCCACAGCTAACAAATTTGCCTTTTCTTTCAATACACAGTATAACACCCATGCAAGGAAAATTAAACATATTTTAAATAAACATTGGCCTTTGCTATTGGAAGATGAATTTTTAAAGACTGAACTTCCTCGAGCCCCACAAGTCATCTTTAAAAAAGGCAAGAACTTTAAGAACCTCTTAGCACCCAGCACTTTTAAGAACTATGCCCAACCGATTCAACAAAATGAGGGCTTTTTTACATGCGGTGCCTGTAAAAGCTGTGAAAAAATCTCAAAGAAGACTCTAAATTTCACTAGTACAGTGACAGGCCAAAGTTTTAAAATTAGGGGACACATTACGTGCAACACAAGTAACACAGTTTACCTTTTAAAATGTGGATGTGGAGTCCAATATGTGGGTAGAACTACCAGACCTGTTAAAATAAGATTTTTAGAACACAGGAACAATATCAGAAAGAAGATTACTACCCATTCAGTTCCTTTGCACTGCAACAGGTGCCCTAGTTTTAGTTTCCACAATTTTAACTGCACTCCGATCGAAAAAGTCACTTTAGACCAAAGAGGTGGTGATTTATTACTCAAATTGAGGCAAAGAGAGGGGTTTTGGATCCATACCCTCAATACTATGCAACCTGAGGGTATGAACATCGATTTTGATATAGTATGTTTTTTATGACTTGTATGACACAATTTTTTGTGATATGAAGGTAGTTTTATCATGACGAAACTATATACATATATATTCTTTGTTTTTATGTTTCTCTCTTATATTGTATACAGCATCTTTTATTTAAGTTTAGGTTTTATATGGATAACATGTCCCGATGATATTAACTCTTGTTTTATCCCATTCTTTCTTAATGAATTGTGCTATCCATTTCCTCCGCGAGGCCACTCCCACCCGAGCACTGGAACGCATTTGCGTTCCAACAGAGTGTGAGGAGAGGAGTTTCCCGCGAGAGACTGGTTCTGAGCAGCCTATTGGCCCTACAGATGCACTTTTGATAGGCGGCCGTGAAGCACGTGACCGCCTCTGATTGGCCGACGGAAAAGACTTGTTTCTCGGCGGGACATTTAAAAGAACGGAAGATCATGGAGTGTACTTCACCAGCCGGATGCCCCTGACGAAGTCTAAGGACGAAACGCGTAGGGCGGCAGGAATACTTTACATTACGGACTTTTAATTTGTATTTTAAAGTTTTATTTTGTTCGTGCTTCTTCCACCTGAGTTCCTGAATTTCCACCTTGGGATCCATTGAGAAGTTGGCAACGATATTTGATGGGCTTTTAACTTTCTGGCATTTTGTAAGTGCATACAATAAAGTGTTTCCTCTATCCTTAAAGTGGTACACTATGTTCTTTTATTTTTCCCTTTAAGCGAAATCCTTGGGAAAAAGAGAATTCCATTGATCCTCCTGTCTACGCTCAATGTGATTATACTGGGAGATTTTGTATTATATATCAAATTACACGTAGACTGATACTGATTAAATATATATAATTATTGTTATATATATATTTATATATAATGTAAAAAAATATGTAAATACGTAAACAATAAAATTAAAAAAATAATTAAAAATAAATTATTAAAAAATATATAGATGTGTGTTATTTTGTTCTAACTGTATTTTGATATTAATATATATATATATATATATATTTATATCAAAATACACATAGAACGAAATAATATCTATATCTATATACATAAATATATACGTATATATCACTATATATATACCTATTTATAAATACAAATATTTATAAAAAATTATATATATATATACATATAAATACACATATGTATATATATATATATATATATATTAATTCTACACATATATTTATGTAATATTTTTACATAATTAGGTATCCTAATTAATTACAATTAGTGGGACGTGCCTGACAACCGAAAGTATAGGGAATTTAATTTGCTAGCACTATATTTAACCCTATAACTTTCCAAGACACCATAAAACCTATACATGGGGGGTACTGTTTTACTCGGGAGCCTTTGCTGAACACAAATATTAGTGTTTCAAAACAGTAAAATGTATTTCAACGATGATATCGCCAGTAAAAGTGACGTTTTTTGCATTTTTCACGCACAAACAGCACTTACACGGACGATATTATTGCTGTGATACTTTTTACTGTTTTGAAACACAAATATTTGTGTTCAGCGAAGTCTCCCGAGTACAACAGTACCATGTACAGGTTTTATGGTGTTTTCAAAAGTTACAGCGTCAAATATAAGGCTTGTGTTTCATTTTTTTCACATTACAATTCGCCAGATTGCTTACGTTGCCTTTGTGACCCTATGGTAGCCCAAGAATGAAAATTACCCCTATGATGGCATACCATTTGCAATAGTAGACAACCCAAGGTATTGCAAATGGGGTATGTCCAGTCTTTTTTAGTAGCCACTTAGTCACAAACACTGGCCAAAATTGGCGGTTTTTGCATTTTCACACACAAACAAATACTAACGCTAACTTTGGCCAGTGTTTGTGACCAAATGGCTACTAAAAAGACTGGACATACCCCATTTGCAATACCTTGGGTTGTCTACTATTGCAAATGGTATGCCATTATGGGTGTAAATGTATTTCCTGGGCTACAATACAGTCTCAAAGGCAACGTAACCAATCTGGCGAATTTCAATTTCAAATGTAACACGCTATATTTGACCCTGTAACTTCCCAAAACACCATAAAACCTGTACATAGGGGGTACTGTTTTACACGTGAGACTTTGCTGAATACAAATATGTGTATTTTATTGCAGTAAAAACAAACAGTATTATGACATTGACAGTTAAAATGTCATGTAGAACTAAAAAAATAACAAAATGTATTATTTTCTCCCATTTTCTTCATATTAAATTATGTTTCATAGCTAAATATTTGATATTAAATGAAAGCCCTGTTTCCCCTGAATACAATGATATATAATAAGGGGGGTGCATTTAATATAAAAGAGGTGAATTACGGTTGGACAGACATATAGCGCAAATGCCAAGTTTTGTTTACGTTTTGTTCTGTTCACAACGTGTACATTTGGGGTTAACGCAGCCACCACCAAGACAATTCTTAAAGGGGGTGCCTTGGTTCCCCAGGTAAACATAATAACAAAAACACACCAAATACAACTTAGCACGTTACCTATGCAATTGCAAAACACTTATTAATTAGTCTCTTCAGGTAACGTGATTATTTAGACAAAGGCAGAACTTAATAAAAGGAATATTTATTATGAGAAAAAAATTGTCTCAGTGCATACAAAATTATAGATGACAATCAAATTAGTTACACCAACAACAGATAAAAACAAAAGGGATAAAATAACAGAAGTCCTAATTGCTTACTCAGGTTTTCAAAGAAAAACTTCTGCCCCAGTGGGTAATAAAAATTAGATACTGGCCCCCAAGCAAGTCCAAATACACATCTCAGTATCATTGGATATATACCCTGTGGATTACCAAGCCTCGCCCAGAGATGGAGATAAGGCGTAACTATAAGTGACCACCCCCTTGTGTTTCAGACCAACATCAATCCAAATGGAAACATTTGGTTCTATCTCCTCGTATGTACTTGCCACAGAAATACTAATTGCATCTATGAATTTGTTACCATTTTTCCAATCCATAAATATGTCACACTGCTTACTTGTGACCCAATATAGCGGACATCACAATCCCTTCCCCTATGGTTAAGTTACGCAAATCATGTTTGGCCTTGATTAGAAGATTGTGCTCACCCCATTCCAAATATAACAAAAATGAGGCTGAATTATTATTCCGTGAGTAAGTATTAATGTTTCTTTTGGATATGACATTGGAACGCAAGACTTGTTTTTCTTCTTTTTTTCTTTTTCTTGAAAGCTAATGATCAAAAACATATCAAAGAAATCAACTCATCAATTAGGAGGTACAGGCCATATGGCTGAAGCCAGCTAGTTTACATTTAAACCAGATTTCCAGGCCACTTATGTGTGACTTCTCACACATTGTAGTGCAATTTACATTATCCCTTCTGTCATCTGACCTTACAACCAAGCGGCCAATTCATATATGCACTACACAAATTACATTAAATGGCAATATTTTATTGTGCGACAATGAATTATGCACCCTTGACGTGACACCTTCTGCTTTACTTATCCTCTGTTTATAAATTATTATTATAATTATTGCCATTTATATAGCGCCAACAGATTCCGTTGTGCTTTACAATATTATTAGAGGGGGGCTTTAACTATAACTAGGACAATTACAAGAAAATTTACAGAAACGATAGGTTGAAGAGGGCCCTGCTCAAACGAGCTTACAGTCTATAGGAGGTGGGGTATAAAACACATTAGGACACTGTGATGGTTTATTAACGGGACACTCCGAGCAGTCTATTCTGGCAGTTACCTCTTGATCTTCCAACCAGTCACTCATTTTCTGTCTATCTCCAATATTTTGGAATCTGACGTATCCAACCAACTATTTTCTTTGCACTGCACTTATTCTATTCTCTCGGCTATCCAATCTGTCTTCTGATCTGCCCACTCAACAAAATAATATTCATATTTGTCCATAACATCCTTGTTCAAGCTCAGAATTGTCAGCTCACTTTCATCGTCATCCTTGACCTCTTCTCTAGTTGATAGCGTTGATCACGCCAGTTCTCTCTCAACCTTGGATAACTTTGTTGCTCATTTAAACAGTTCATCCACTCAGCCCATCTCTTTTCACCCCATCTGACCTCATTATTCTCATGGCTGCAATACCCATTTCTCTGCATATGACATCAAGATAGTTTTCTCTTTTCTCTCATTTTCTGCTGGCCTCTTCTCTTGTCCACTTGGAGTCTGTATGTCTGCCCATTGGTCTATTTGTCTTTCTACCATTCTGTCATTCTGTTTGTGTATGTCTCTGTCTGTATGTCTGTCTGTCCGTCTTTGAAAAAAATCTCAAGGGGTTCTTCCCAGAGTAATAAGAATTTGTGTGTAATGAATGTATAAAAATGATCAAGTGTACATATTATTTAAATGATCTGCAGTTTGTTGCATGTTAAGGCACAATGCAGCTCTGTATACCAATTAAACAGCTTGATTTAAGCATCAATGCTTCTGTGATACAAAAGAGCTGTTTAATAGCATCTAGGCAGAGAAAACATAGAACATGAAACTGGCTTTTTAATATGCAGACTGAAAAAAAGATGTTGCTAAGACAATAGACTCCAGAGGGACTGAATGGAGTCGATAAACAGTTGTGTAACCACATCAGATGTGCCAGGAGAATTAGTATCTAGTTTTATATTAAACAAAATGCAATTTCAATCTTGGTTAAAGTTATGCTTATTTTTTTTTATTTTTCTGATCTTTTTTCTCTTATGTTCTGTTTTTTTTTTTTTAGATATACAACTATCTTCAAACTCAGAACTGCCATTATATAATTTTCAAGAATTATATGCTTGACATCACCTAAAGTGCTTTATGCTTTTATGGTTGTCTTTAAAACTACTCAACATTAATTGTACCCCTGGCACGATGTACCTTAAACTATAGAACTGCCAAAAGACACTTATTGTGAACAAGTACATGTAAAATGTTTCATCTGTACTTTTTTCAAAATTAATCATATAACCAGCTGCACGACAAATAGAAGATACATAACAGGCAAAAACAAGCAATCTAAAAAAAAAAAAAAAAAGACCACCTGTCTTTCTTTTACGTTGCTTTAGTGAACTTTTACACACATTTGCCCTGGTTACTGTATTATTTGTTGTCTTTGGCAAATTATACTAAAGTAGTGTAAAAATGACTAATGTTAGTACAGAATAGTGTATTATTATTTTTATACCTGCCGCTATTTGTGTTATTATATTGTATTATATCCTACTTTGTATTTTTTCTTTAGATGATGTGTATTGTTTCCGACGTAATCTCCTACTTGATAAAACCAACAGAATTGTGTGTTTAGGTAAATTGGTTAAAAGATTCCTTTTTAAGTATGCTTCCCTTTTAAATAAATGAAGGATTACTGTATATCTCTGAGTGGAATCTAAGGAACCACTCTCCTTAGCCTAAGGGCAATGCAAGGGTATGCCCTGTCCAAACTAAGTGTGCTGGAAAGTCAACATGAAGATGATAAGCCAGGCTGACTCAGCTCTTTCGAGGAGGTCAAACCCCCACATAATGGGGAAGTTCCCAACCAACTATACATAACTATATGTATGTCGTTCTTACTTGAATATGACCATAGGAATTGGTTCTATATTGAAAAGAAAAAAAAAGCATTAAGAATTGCAGTGACTATTATAAAGAAAAACAAGCAAAAACAAGTATGATAAGTGTGTTTGTAAGGCCTGTGTCTTGTTCTCCCCCGCATTATGAATGTCTGGATGCATAATACCAGAAATGTTTACAGCCAATCACAATGTTGTTTTCCTTTAAGCTATTCTTCCTTCCACACTCCTTTTTAACATTGCAAAATGTATAGGCTGGGTAGGTAGGGATATAACTTAGGGAGTGGTTTCAGAGAAGACTTAGAATCGTATGCAAAATAACCAGGAAAGTGCATAAAGCAAAGTTATTTTAGGCACATTAAACTAGAGTTCTAGGTATCTTCATTCTTTACTATGGTAGGACGGAAACAGTACTTCCCCCTCTTCCCTAGCAAGTTCATGTCAAGTCATTTCCATATCCTCAGTTTGTCTTTTCTTTCTCTTCCACACAAATGTCAGAAATCCATGTATCTTCCTCCAAAACAGTTCATGCCTTCATTCTTTCCTTCAATCAGTTTATTTTTCACATTCTCTCCCTCACCCTAGATAGTTTAGGTGACTATTCCTTCTTACACTTTTCTCATTCTGTCACAATCATATCTCTTCCAGCTAATTCATGCCTCCACACTCTCCCTATCAATTTTCTTTGCCCCATCCTTTAACTACATCATGTCCTCATTCAAACAACCATCCATTTAATTTCTCCTTCAGTCAGTTAATGTGGTCATCTTCTCCCACAACTCAGATCATTTATGTTCCAGATATCTCTCATCTGGCTAGTTCATGTTTATCTACCCCAGTTTATATATTCATTCTATATCCCCTTTTGAAAGATGCCCTGGAGAAAGAATTGTGGATATTTAAAAAGTAGCTGCTCGTGAGCTTAGATTACAAATTAGCAAAGTAGCATATTGGTTTTAACACTCAACCTTTCCCTTAAAATAATGCTGTGTCCACCTATAGGTAAGAGGAGTTATCAGATACATAGATGACTAGCAACTATCCTTCCCATTGGTTTAAAGGAGGAGACTGCACTGGGATATGGTGCCAATTTAGTCTGGTTATTAAAGCATCCCAGATTATTAATGGTATAACCTTACTTACAGTGAACATCCCTTTGACCACAGACTGACGCCTGCTTGATTTATAACTACTCAAAGGCAATGCTGTATAGTCCCATTTCATTAATACACTTTTTACTTTCTTAGAATTTGAATTACTTCAAGGTTATATATTGAGAGGAACAACAAGCATGGAATAGTTTAACATTCCTGCATCTATTTCATCTAAAACAGTTGCATTAAGCGCAGTGCTATACACCAATCAGGAGGAAGACGAGGATATCAGGCCCCCCAGACGCTAGTTTAAATGTTTTGCCTAAGGACAACTTCCTTTCATCAAATCACCAGGATCTCTCTGCTTGTTCTCAGCGACCAAAGCAAAATTATTATAGGAGGCAACATAAAAATGTTTACTGTCAGCAGGAATGAGGTACAGAAAGTGTGTCATCGATTGCTCCTTTAAATATAAGTTGTATCATGATTTTATATGCTCTTTCCCATCTATATTTTGGCCATGATTGTGACTCATGAGTCTGGTTCCTTTCAGCTTCATTTAAGTGTCTAAAACTTGACTCCTCAAAGAGCCTTTGTTGTATCCTCAGTTCAGTTCATCAGATAGAAGCCAATGTGTTTACTTTGAGCATGCCAAGACAAATCTAATTGTTCTTTTCTCTCCACATCTTACGTTAACACAATGACAGCAAACTAGAAATTATGTTTACGTAGAAGGATCTTAACTATTTTGACCTTGGTTCTTGAAATACATGACCTGTTCTACCCAATACTGTCCAAAGCTCTTTATCTTGAGGGTCTACAAACAGCTAAATTAGAAGGAATGTTGGTATACAGTTTTAAAGAACTTAAATGCCAAAATCAGAATGTCATATTTAGTCTACATAAATATATGCATATTATTGTTGATTGCAGGGTTTCTGTTTTCTAAAATATAATTTTACCATTATAGTCGGTTAAAGGAGATATGAAAAGTTTGAATACCTAATATCAGAAAATAGCACAAAAAACACACCTAATATTACGTCACCAAATGTAACTCACAATATGTTATACCAAGATGACGGAAGCCTATTTCTTCAGTGCAAACATTTATTGTTGATATTATGTAATTTACAGTTGATATCATGCATAGAAACAGTGGAAGTCATACTTTATAGGAGGATACAATGTATTTCACTACTTCCATGGTATAAGGTACAGTGATTATAGTGACTGCTAGAGACACAAAATTTAACATAAACAAATCAGAACGCATGTGAATTGGAATGTTTTTAAATGTACCTTTTATCTGATGAAGCACAAATAACTCTTTATTGTAACAAATACATTTATTATCTCTAATGCAAGATTTTGACTGGTCCACATCGGAAAGTTTGATTAGATTTTAGAAAGTACAAATCATGCAGGCACATACAACACAGATATGCCTCTTGTGGCTCTGACATGTCTGTAAGCAAAATATTTAGCAATCAATGTTCTATGCTGGCCATCCGAGGTTCCCCCAGAGGACCTCATGCAGGAGCCTGTGCTTACTTTCGGGAGGCACAAATTAGCTGTTTGAATGCATCCTGAGTGGTCCAGCAATCCATGGCTTCTGCTGGAAACAGAGCCACAGATTTGGTTTTCTCAGACAATTGGACTACAGAGATTTCAACAAACTAGCAGGATCTTGATCCAGTAAACTGGCACAACCATTGGACACTAGTGATGTCCCGAACGGTTCGCTGGCGAATAGTTCCTGGTGAACATAGCATGTTCGCGTTCGCCACGGATGGCGAACATATTGTCAGGGTACCTGAAGTCTCTACCTCGGAGGAGGTTAGACTTTCTAACGGCCGTCCTCTCAGGGGGGCTGATTCACCCAATCCTCACAGCTCTCATAGCCGTTCACACGCCGGCCGCGATAGCCCCGCTTCCTTTTATGACACGGCGCTCAGGAGCCGACGTCATGACGGCAATCACATCCCGACCTGTCAATCTAGTTCCGAACAACGAATCAGGGCTCGGCCAGGGCGAAGTCATCAATTAAAGAACCAAGGTATAAAAGAGGGATGTGTGTAATGGTTCATTGCCCTGTCGTGGTTCTAGCTTGTCTGGTCACTCAGTGCTCTTATTACTATTGTCTCTTTGGTTCTGACTCGGCTTGTACTTTCGTTCCTGCTTATCTCTCGTGTCCTTTGACCTCGGCTCGTCTCTCGCTTACCTGTTCTCTCGTTCCCTCGACCTCGGCTTGTCTCTGACCATTCTTTGCTTTCTCCTTACGTTAGTCCGGCCATTCTAAGGTCCGGTATACGTACCTATCTCCTGTTTGTATTCTGCGTGTTGGATCCCTGTCCCGATCCTGACACATATGCGATGTTCGGTCCGCCCCCTATTCATCATCATTGAGTAAACTTGCAGACACATTCCAGCCAATCAGCAGCAGACCCTCCCTCCCAGACCCTCCCACCTCCTAGACAGCATACAATTTAGATGAATTCTGAAGCTGCATTCTTTTTTTTTTTTGGTGTTTGTGTTTATTATACATTATCCTCCATAGCCAGTAACCTGTATTTATTATACATTATCCCCCCATAGCCAGTAACCTGTGTTTATTATACATTATCCCCCCATAGCCAGTAACCTGTGCTTATTATACATTATCTTCCCCATAGCCAGTAACCTGTGTTTAGTATACATTATCCCTCCCATAGCCAGTAACCTGTGTTTATTATACATTATCCCCCCATACCCAGTAACCTGTGTTTATTATACATTATCCCTCCCATAGCCAGTAACCTGTGTTTATTATACATTATCCCCCCATAGCCAGTAACCTGGGTTTATTATACATTATCCCTCCCATAGCCAGAAACCTGTGTTTATTATACATTATCCCTCCCATAGCCAGTAACCTGTGTTTATTATACATTATCCCTACCATAGCCAGTAACCTGTGTTTATTATACATTGTGACAACATGGCTTTTGTCACTGGGTCTGCATGTGACAAACTGCCCTGCCCCCCTATCTCTTGGAGGAGCCGGATTGCTAGCCTCTTACCCTGGGATGCTGGCCCGTTAAGTCATGGGGTCTTAAGGCACTTGGGACAGAGCCCTCTGTCTCTGGATCACATCATTCGCCTTACTTGCTTGGATTGTACATTTCCCCTGTTACACTCGTATGTGGGTTCGTGCAGTTTAACTTCCATTACAGCTGGTGAACTTAAACTTTACTCGACGTTATTGAGAACTGTGTTCGTGGGATCTGAGTGCTATTCGCCTATAATATGCGCTCAGATCCAAGCTATCTGGAGGTGTGTGGAACATGGGGACTTCGTTCAGCGAAACATGAGTTATTGATTTTAATACAGTTTTGTTAAAAGGTAAAAAGCACATGTTTCTCTCTGCCCGGAGATAATTAGGTTCTCTGCAACCACTTAAGTTAATTATCTACAGGATAGAGAGGAGGGGTACGTTAATTATCTCCAGGATACAGAGGAGGGGTTACACTCTTCCTGTGGGTGTGTATAAGAATTGTACTGTATACTGATTGGTTCTGCATATTTTGTTACAGTCTTCCACAAGGTCCCATGTGGGAGTTCCCTTGCTGGGAGACCATCATAAAAGGGCTGATTTTGGCCATCAATAAACACATTCGTTTTACCCCTTCATGAAGTCTCGACTCATGTTTGGGGAATTGGGAGCTATAATCACTACTTCACTCTTTTCAGCTTGGATTTCGGGAGACGCTACAAGGATCAGCGCTGCACGGATAGCAGGATCCTTTGCATACATTATCCCCCCCCCATAACCAGTAACCTGTGTTTATTTTACATTATCCTCCCATAGCCAGTAACCTGTGTTTATTATACATTATCCCTCCCATAGCCAGTAACCTGTGTTTATTATACATTATCCCCCCATAGCCAGTAACCTGTGTTTATTATACATTACCCCCCCCCCCCATAGCCAGTAACCTGTGTTTATTATACATTATCCCCCCACAACCAGTAACCTGTGTTTATTATACATTATCCCCCCACAACCAGTAACCTGTGTTTACTGGCCCACTTGCCCAGTGCCACCACTCATATCTAGTGTCACAATAGCTTGCATTTAAAAAAATAAAAAACTTTTTTGACTGTAATATAATAGCAGTCAGTTTCCTTCACACGTGTGCGCTTCAGGGCCTGCCAGGGCACAGTGTCACACCAGTGCAACTCATATCTGGTGTAACAGTAGTGTACATAAAAAAACAAACAAACTAGAAGTTTGACTGTGAAATAATAGCAGTCAGTTTCCTTCACACGTGTGCGTTTCAGGGCCTGCCAGGGCACAGTGTCACACTAGTGCAACTCATATCTGGTGTAACAGTAGTGTACATTTAAAAAAAAAAAAAATATTTTGACTGTAATAGATTGAATAGCAGTTAGTTGTCTGCCAGCGTGTGTGTCAGGCTCGCAGCGTATACTGTGCCCACTTGCCCAGTGCCACCACTCATATCTGGTGTCACAATAGCTTGCATTTAACAAAAAAAAAACGTTTTGGACTGTAATATAATAGCAGTCAGTTTCCTTCACTAGTGTGCGTTTCAGGGCCTGCCAGGGCGCAGTGTCACACCAGTGCAACTCATATCTGGTGTAACAGTAGTGTACATTTTTTTAAAAAATACAATTTGGACTGTAATAGATTGAATAGCAGTTAGTTGTCTGCCAGCGTGTGTGTCAGGCTCGCAGCATATACTGTGCCCACTTGCCCAGTGCCATCACTCATATCTGGTGTCACAAAAGCTTGCATTTAACAAAAAAAAAAATTTTGGACTGTAATATAATAGCAGTCAGTTTCCTTCACGAGTGTGCGTTTCAGGGCCTGCCCAGTGCCACCACTCACTCATATCTGATGTCCCAATAGCTTGCATTTAAAAAAAACTAAACTTTTTGGACTGTAATATAATAGCAGTCAGTTTCCTTCACTAGTGGGCGTTTCAGGGCCTGCCCAGTGCCACCACTCACTCATATCTGGTGTCCCAATAGCTTGCATTTAATAAAAACTAAACTTTTTGGACTGTAATATAATAGCAGTCAGTTTCCTTCACGAGTGTGCGTTTCAGGGCCTGCCAGGGCACAGTGTCACACCAGTGCCACTCATATCTGTTTTCACAGTAGCTTGCACGCATAGTACCACTAATCCAAAAAAAAATGACAGGCAGAGGCAGGCCATCCCGCAGGGGCCGTCATGGTCGTGGTTCTGTGATTCCCTTTGGCCCTAGAATAATGCCCAGTGTTCAGAGGCCACGTACCCTGAACTTGAAAAGTTCTGAGGACATAGTTGACTGGCTAACACAGGACACCCAATCTTCTACAGCTTCCGCTCTGAACCTCGACGCACCATCCTCCTCCAGCTTAGCTTCGGGCACCTCTCAAGTTACCACTCGCCCGCCTGCCACCACCACCAACACTAGCACCACATGCGCTTCACTTGGTATGTCAGAGGAGTTATTTACACATCAGTTGGAAGAAATGAGTGATGCACAACCATTATTGCCAGAGGATGTAGATAACAGGGATATGTCTCAGGCAGGCAGCATTACACACGTACGGTGTGATGATGATGATGTTGTACCCACTACTGCTTCCTTTGCTGAGTTGTCAGATACAAGTGAAGCGGTTGATGATGACGATGCGTCCGTGGATGTCACGTGGGTGCCCGCTAGAAGAGAAGAAGAACAGGGGGAAAGTTCAGATTGGGAGACAGAGAGGAGGAGGAGGAGATGAGTTGGAAGCAGGGGGAGGTCATCGCAAGGAGCTAGTGGCACAGTCAGACAGCATGCATCGGCACCCGGGGTCAGCCAGACAGCACGCCAATCAACGCATGCTGTTGCCACCACCAGAATGCCGTCATTGCAGAGCTCAGCAGTGTGGCATTTTTTTTGTGTGTCTGCCTCTGACAACAGCGATGCCATTTGCAACCTGTGCCAAAAGAAACTGAGTCGTGGGAAGTCCAACACCCACCTAGGTACAACTGCTTTGCGAAGGCACATGATCGCACATCACAAATGCCTATGGGATCAACACATGAGTACAAACAGCACACAAACTCAAAGCCGCCATCCTCACACCACTCCTATCTGGTGGCACATTAGATTGCACGCGCAGTGTCCCAAATTTGAAGTAGGAGGACCGACCAAGCATCTTTTTCCCTCTCCCGCTTCCTAAAATCGATGCCTTATATACACGTCCCCTGATAGGGGACGTAACAGGGATTAAACTGATAGGAGTGGTGTGTTAAGTAGTACTATTCCTATCAGTTTAATCCCTGTTACGTCCCCTATCAGGGGATGTGTATATAAGTCATCGATTTTAGGAAGCGGGAGATGGAAAAAGATGCTTGGTCGGTCCTCCTACTTCAAATTTGGGGCACTGCGCGTGCAATCTAATGTGCCACCAGATAGGAGTGGTGTGTTAAGTAGTACTATTCCTATCTGGTGGCACATTAGATTGCACACGCAGTGCCCCAAATTTGAAGTAGGAGGACCGACCAAGCATCTTTTTCCATCTCCCGCTTCCTAAAATCGATGCCTTATATACACGTCCCCTGATAGGGGACGTAACAGTAATTAAACTGATAGGAATAGTACTACTTAACACACCACTCCTATCAGTTTAATCCCTGTTACGTCCCCTATCAGGGGACGTGTATATAAGGCATCGATTTTAGGAAGCGGGAGAGGGAAAAAGATGCTTGGTCGGTCCTCCTACTTCAAATTTGGGGCACTGCGCGTGCAATCTAATGTGCCACCAGATAGGAATGGTGTGAGGATGGCGGCTTTGAGTTTGTGTGCTGCTTGTACTCATGTGTTGATCCCATAGGCATTTGTGATGTGCGATCATGTGCCTTCGCAAAGCAGTTGTACCTAGGTGGGTGTTGGACTTCCCACGACTCAGTTTCTTGATAGGGGACGTAACAGGGATTAAACTGATAGGAATAGTACTACTTAACACACCTGATAATAACGCAGAGAGAGGCAATGCAGAGAGAGGAGTCTGAAGAAGAGGAGTCAGAGGAGGAAGATGGCTTTGAGGAGGTGGAAGACCAAACACAGCAGGCGTCCCAGGGGGCTTGTTGTCACCTTCCGGGGACCCTTGGTGCTGTACGTGGCTGGGTGGAGGAAGAAACCTTCAATGACATCAGTGAGGACAAGGAACGGGACATGGCTAGCTTGGTATCCAACCTTGTGCAAATGGGGAGTTTGCGGTTGTGCAAATGGACTGTTTGCGGTTGTTTGCGGTGCGTTAAACGGGGAGTTTGGTCTGTCACTGTGAAGCGGGCGTGACCCTTACACTACCTGATCGATACAACATCATACCTGATGTTTTAAAGCACGTTATTCCAAACAATTTAGGAATGTTAGGTGATTTATGCCCTTTATGGATTAAAACCAGACTCTGCATCAACTATGTAATTTTCTATGGGAGTTTTGCCATGGATCCCCCTCCGGCATGCCACAGTCCAGGTGTTAGTCCCCTTGAAACAACTGTTCCATCACTATTGTGGCCAGAAAGAGTCCCTGTGGGTTTTAAAATTCGCCTGCCCATTGAAGTCTATGGCGGTTCCCGGGTCGCCCGTTCGCGAACATTTGCGGAAGTTCGTGTTCGCCGTTCGCGAACCGAAAATGTTATGTTCGCGACATCTCTATTTTCAAAAAGTGTTACATTATGCACTGGTGTGAGTATTACCCCAGTGCAAGTGGCTGACCTTTCTTCTCTTCATCAGATGTATTTCTCTTCACCTTCATCATCCTGGCAACGTGTAATTCCAGGACAGCTTTTATTCTTGTTTTCATATTGGTTATTACTGTTCTTCTTATACCTCTCTATCCTTCTCCTCTTCCAGCTATTCTTTCCTTCTCTTGTGCCAGACGATGTATTCACTGGTGTCCCATCTATTAGTCAGCTTGAAGGGTTATTAGACCTGTGTCATATTTGGCTCATTTTTCATAAAATATAATATGGAGCAGACACTAAGCTTATGTTCATTAAATGTTTAAGGACTCACCATTTAAGGTGATATTAAAAACTGATATTAAATAGTATTCCTTTAACAATCCTAGACTGTAAGCTTGTTTGAGCAGGGTCCTCTTCATCATATTGTTCCTGTAAGTTTTTGTAATTGTCGCATTTATCACCCCCTCTTATAATACTGTAAAGCGCTATGGAATCTGTTGGCGCTATATAAATGCTTATATTAATAATAACAAACAAGAATCCCCAGGGCTGCCATTAGAAATGCTGGTGCCCCTGACACAGCTCAAGGTCTCACAGGGAAGTGTTTCTTTAGTGGATGTAGTGTGTGTGTATAGTGAATGCAGAGTGTGTGTGTGTTTGTGTAGTGGATGTAGTGTTTGTGTGTATTAGATGCGGTGTATATAGTGAATGCAGAGTGTGTGTTTGTGTAGTGAATGCAGAGTGTGTTTGTGTAGTGAAGGCAGAGTGTGTATAGTGAAGACAGAGTGTGTGTTTGTGTAGTGGATGTAGTGTGTGTATAGTGAATGCAGAGTGTGTATAGTGAAGGGTGTGTGTGTTAGATGTGGTGTGTATTGTGCATGTAGAGTGTGTGTTTGTGTAGTGGATGTAGTGTGTGTCTATAGTGAGTGTGTGTGTGTGTGTGTGTTTGTGTAGTGGATGCAGTGTTTGAGTGTATTAGATGTGGTCTGTATAGTGAATGCATAGTGTGTGTTTGTGTAGTGAATGCAAAGTGTGTTTGTGTAGTAAAGGCGGAGTGTATATAGTGAAGACACAGTGTGTGTTTGTATAGTGGCTGTAGTGTGTGTATAGTGAATGCAGAGTCTGTATAGTGAAGGGTGTGTGTATTAGATGCGGTGTGTATAGTGCATGTAAAGTGTGTGTTTTTGCAGTGGATGTAGTGTGTGTGTATAGTGAATGCAGAGTGTGTGTGTGTTTGTGTAGTGGATGTAGTGTTTGTGTGTGATTGGATGTGGTGTGTATAGTGAATGAAGAGTGTGTGTTTGTGTAGTGGATGTAGTGTGTGTTTGTGTAGAGAATGCAGAGTTTGTTTGTGTAGTGAAGGCAGAGTGTGAATAGTGAAGACAGAGTGTGTGTTTGTGTAGTGGATGTAGTGTGTGTATAGTGGATGCAGAGTGTGTATAGTGAAGGCTGTGTGCATTAGATGCGGTGTGTGTATAGTGCATGTAGAGTGTGTGTTTGTGCAGTGGATGTAGTTTGTGTGTATAGTGAATGCAGATTGTGCGTGTGTTTGTGTAGTGGATGTAGTGTTTGTGTGTATTAGATGTGGTATGTATAGTGAATGCAGAGTGTGTGTTTGTGTAGTGTGTGTATAGTGAATGCAGTGTGTGTTTTTGTAGGTATATAATGTGTGTAAAATGGGGGAGGGGCATTTTAATATTTCTTACTATTTTATTTTATTCCCCCGTCCCTGCTTCTTACCTGGCCAGGGAGGGCGCATTCCCTGATGGACCGGTGGCTTGGTGCTCTGAGCCAGAGCTGGACTCTGCATAGAGGACCCACAGCACACACTGACTTCCCTTTCCAGCAGCTCCTGCCTCTAACTCTCGCGGCATGTGTGCCGCGCGGAGCGTTGCCATGGTAACCCGTGGCAACGCTCTGACGGCCACGGGACTCGCGAGATTTAGACAGGGTAGCAGCTGGGAAGGGAAGTGAGAATGTGTGCTCGGGCTCCCTCTGCAACAAACAGGTAGCCGGGGGCCCACAAATACACACACACATATATATATATACATATATATATATCGCGAAAATCGCTTTATATGTGTACATAGATAATGTGGGGCACAGAACTCCCAAAGCATTCCGGGCCCCCCAGGACAGCCGGGCCCATGACATCTGTCATGGTTGTCATGCCCTAATGGCGGCCCTGAGAATCCCTAAAACAGACTGACTGACCATATATACACCAGCATGTACATCGCGTGTTCTTTTAAAAGAAGGAATGGGGATGACATTTTGGTTCACAAACATTGCCCCCTGAATGTTCTTTCATGTCATACTTAACAAGAAGGTAGATTCAGGCTACTAATTGGACATACTCCTGAGACATATCATTTTCTAACCCCCACCCCCACCCCCACTCCTGATGGAGATAATACAACAAACCCTTCTTTAAAAAAGCAGAGACTCTTCCATTCAATGAGTTCCTCACTAACTTTTTGATAGGACTGAAGTGACCCTTGACCTGGGTTGTAAGTTCATCCATCAATGCAATGTCCCTGAATTTGGGAAGTACCACTGACAACAGCAGGGGATTATAATTTCCCATGTCTGAGTTAGTACATCCTTTTGATTGGAGAGGAGTTGTGTTAATATGAACAGAGCAACAGGCTTGTTTATTATTTCTGACAGCTCATTTTTTGCATTGACTAAAAATCTGTTTACTTTCAATCCACATGTATGGATCCCATTCAAAACCACTTGATAGGTGTGAAATACCACCTCATTAAAGGAACACTATAAGGTCAGGAACACAAACCACCATCTACCCCATTGAATCAATGCATCTCTATGAGGAACGTTCAGTGTCTGCATGCAGAGGGTGGAGACACTGGATAGCAGTGCTGCACATTAGGCAGCACTGCACCAAGAAGCACCTCTACCAGCCATCTGAGGAGTGGCCAGTGAAGTTATCACTAGGCTATAATGTAAACACTGCATTTTCTCTGAAAAGACAGTGTTTACTGCAAAAAGCCTGAAGGGAATGAGTCTACTTACCAGAACAAATACAATAAGCTGTAGTTGTCCTGGTGACTAGAGTGTTCCTTAAACATTGTGTCTGCTTGTTCCTGCAGAAATGGATATTGAAGACCCTATATTCCTCCTGTACAGAGATACACAAGCAATGTGTAAAGTATATAACAATTGTACCAAAGCAGACATCTATATCACTCTAACACCATTGTATTGTGCTTGAAGTTATAACAGAGAAAATTATGCTAGAGTAGAGTTGAGCAAACCCGAACTGAAAAGTTTCGTACCGAACATTACGTTTTTTGGACCCCGGACACTGTGTGTTCGGGTTGGAGTTCGGTGTTTGGCGATTTAATGACGCGTTTTAAAAGCCTGTGGCTGCTCACTGTTAAAAAAAAATAACCCCCCCCTCCTGAGCTAAAGGTGGGACCTATTGCCCCCCTGAGCGGTGAATGGGGGCCCTAAATATCAATAAGGGGTGGGGAATTTTCTTATCATTAGTCATTAGTTCTTACATTTCTATAAGTGTATTCCACAGACATATGCCATCCGGTCTTATGGATTTATGGATTTTTATTTGGCCTTTTTTGGGGGTGAAAAACGAAGAGTTTAGAAGAAAGAAGACATCAAATTTTTTTTAAAGGTATTTAGATATGGGTCCCCCGTCATTATTTTTAGGATGAGGGGGGTAGGTAGGGGTATTTTTTTGGGGGGAGGGGGGTGACTAGGGGTTTGGGGACCCCTAGTCACCTGGGGTTGTACATTTTTATTTAGGGCCCCCACCCACCGCTCAGGGGTGGGTACTGGGGGGGAGGACATTAGGTCCCCCACCTTATTGTTATTTAGGGACACCATCCGCCGCACAGGGGTGGGGACCAGGGGGGGAGGACAGTAGGTCCCCCCCACTTATTGTTATTTAGGACCACACACGCCACCCAGGGGTGGGGGCCAGGGGGGAGGACAGTATGTCCCCCCAAATTCTCATTTATGGCCCCCACCCACCGCTCAGAGGTGGGGGCCGGACAGTAGGTCCCCCCCTTATTCTTATTGAGGGCCCCCACCTGCCGCGCAGGGGTGGGGGCCGGGGGGGAGGACAGTAGGTCCCCCCTCCCTTATTGTTATTTAGGGCCCCCACCCTCCGCGCAGGGGTGGGGGCCGGGGGGGAGGACAGTAGGTCCCCCAAATTCTTATTTATGGCCCCACCTGCCGCTCAGGGGTGGGGGCCGGGGGGGGAGGACAGTAGGTCCCCCCTCTTATTGTTATTTAGGGCCCCCACCCGCCGCTCAGGGGTGGGGGCCGAGGGGGAGGACAGTAGGTCCCCCCTCCACATTCTTATTTAGGGCCCCCACCCATTGCATAGGGGTGGGGGCATTATGTTTTTTTTTGTTTTTTTACAGTGAGCAGCCACTGACTGCTCACTGTTTACTAGACATGCCCCTACTCGCGGTATAGCGAGTAGGGGCTGAATTTACTGATACTAAGTAATCTTTACTTAGTATTAGTAAATTTGGCTGAAAGACCAATTTAGGTCTTTCAGCCTTTTGGTAGATAGCTCCCTAATACCGTGGGAATTAGGGAGTTATCTACTAAGCGGCTGCTTATTTTATGTATTTTATGTTATTTTAAGTGATTTCCCTATCCACATTTGTTTGCAGGGCACTTGTCCTACTCTTCCCCCCATTTTACTTCATTTTGCAGCCCTCTAGCCCTTTCCAGGACTTTTTTAGAGGCATTTTTGTGGCCAAAAGTTCAGATCCCCATTGACTTCAGTGGGGTTCAGGTTCGGGGTCAAGTTCGGGGTCAAGTCCGATCACGAACCCGGACTTTTTTTCAAAGTTTGGCCGAACCGGCCGGACCCGAACATCCAGGTGTCCGCTCAACTCTATGCTAGAGTTCATATTAACTTTTTTAATATTTAAAACATTTTATTAAAATGAATACCTTTCAACATCCAAATGACAGCCAAGTTCTAAAAAAAATATTTTCTTATCATTAGTCATTAGTTCTTACATTTCTATAAGTGTATTCCACAGACATATGCCATCCAGTCTAGGCAGGCTGCGTTAAGCACAATTGCTAACACAACAACATTCTTCGGCAGTTGGGTCAAGGGTGATGCCAGTACAGAAACGTCAGCTAAATAAGACTAGCTGCCATAGTCAAAGACCACCCACCAAGATGTCATAATTATTCACAACACCAAAAATAAATAGTGTAGCTTTAATATCGCAAAACAAAACTTTAGAACGGAGATAATAAGTTGCATTTCATAAGGTGCAGGCTGTTGCGATAATAATATTACATAAAGTTAGGATATGAGTATTTGATAAGACTTTGCCATGCAAAACGTTCTTCTATGTTGTACCTGCACTGCTATTAGTAGTAGCTGCCAACCAAATGAGAAGACTCACAGATCCACCTCAACACAGATCATAGGATATTGATGACAAGTGTTGAAGGTTCTAACTCCTTTACCCCACGTAGAGGGCATGGAGACATCCTTAAGCCCTGAGTATGAAGGCAGCAGTGATATAGTGAGAAAATAGTGATTATTGTCCAGAGTGCAATTATTTTCAACAACAATGTGTCTACAGTGGACCCCCTCCACATCCAAAAAAAAGAGCTCTTTGAAGTCAACTGGAGACCAAATATCTTCTATCGAACACTTTAGCTTTCCCACTGTATTTAATTATTAAATAGAATTTGGCTATCTGGCCTGCAGAACATATGTGTATACAGAGCCCCAAAAAAGGGATGCCTATGCTTTACTTCATTTGTCTTGCTATTCACACATCCTCATATGACCCTAAAAAGTACAAGATTACTTCATATGCAGGACTTAATGTAAAGATTGCTTTGCTGCTATTAAAACGATATATTTATGTAGATAAAGTTAAAGGAACACTTCAAGCACCATAACCACCACGGCACTGTAATGGTTAAGGAGCGAGGAGTGTCCTGGCATCCCCCATTGTAACTTGTCATACTATTCTGGAACGGTTTGACCTCTTACCTGGGGTCTGCCGGGCAACACCAATTTAGGAGCTTCCATCAGCTCTCCTAACAAAGTAATGCATGTTCTAAGGACAAAATGGATGTGACCATAGGTATCTTTCTGGCACTATACTGACATTTAACCACTCACCTACGTCCCACTGGGTGAGTGGATAGAAGCCTGGAGTGGATAAAAGCCTGGAGCTAGGCTTCCCTAATGATATGTAATCCTTTGCCGTGGAATGTAATAGAGCCCGGGGCTAGCTCCTGACAGTTATTAAACTGTCCATAAGGTTAACTTTACCACCTATATCCTCCAACATGAAGCACAGGGCTCCCCCTGATAGTTATTAGGGGGTTCATAACACCCTCAGTGGGGGGGGGGGGGGGGGGCAAGGGGACTTTCACCTCTGTATTATAAATCCCGAAGTGTGAGTAAATAAGGAGCCCTACAGCCAACTCCCACCATTAGATGGTCCATCATTAAGAACAGCTTTGTGTAGGCTCAGCTTAATAATCCCTTAATAGATAGTAATTTTGTTAATTCTGTGAGTAGTTTATTTTCCTCCACTCTTGCACAGTTTAAAAGTTATCTTCATTACTTAAATAGCATCAATTCTGGCACATAATGCAGTATTATCCTGAAATAATACAGTGTTAATGTTGTTCTCATGCGATTAACGGTACTTAATGAATAACTAACTTAGTGAAAACTGTGGGAAAAGCAAGAGTGTACTGATCGTCGCTGATAAAGATATGACACATTGTTTTCCTTTTGATGAATCTCTACAGTCCGTGCACCTATTAACAGGGATTATGAACCAGACTGGAAAAAATCATTAAATAACCTGTAGCTGTTTCTCAAATTCTCCTCCTCTTCAGTAACATCAAAGCTCCATAAAGAAAAGCAATTTTTTTAAATCCTGAAAATATTTCAAACTAATTTGGAAAAACAGTAGAGTTTTTTTTGCAATAAATTGACTTATTACGGATAATATATATATATCTATTTTATCTGCTTATTTGATGATCTTAACTAAATTTGAACTATGATCTTAACATGCATTTGATTAGCAAAAATTGAAAATAGTATTAAATGTGACAAAATTGCAAGAGATGTATTAACTAAATGTGATTTGAATGCACACTCTGATATTAGACTCAAAAGTTTAAATTTAGTTCTGAGCAATTGTTACCTTCTAAAAATATGTAATGTCTTTTCTCTCCTCTACAATCAGTCAAGGCTCCTTAGGACCCAAGAAATCAGGAGGCTCAGTGAATGGTCCTCACTTTTCATTCTGCACTCCATGTAATATAGATCACCGCTTTGCAAGGAGCTCAAGAATAATTACCTTGGATGGCAGTCCCCACACTACTTGTAGCATCTACTCAGACTCTAATACCCGGAATAGCATAATATTGCAAGTGCAAAATGTTGAGGATGTCCTTCACACATGTGCAATAATGAACTTCAGAAAAGCTGAATAAGGTTCAGTAATACTCCATACACCACACTACTTAAACCCCTTAAACCTTAATTAAGTGCTCTATCATGGCTCTTGTTAGCCCTTTAGCACAATTGTTTTTTGGTTCTGACCTGGCTTGTATGATGACCTGCGCTGGTGTTCTTTGACCTTGGCTTGTAATTGTTTTTTGAGTTTCTTTGGTGCCTTTACCTTTGACCTGTTTCACCCTTACACCTTTCCTTGAGAGAATTCCTACATTTTGCCTCATCTGAAGTTCTTTTGTTAAGCCCGGTCTGTACATTCGAAGGACTGGATGGGCATTTAGCTTTTCACCTCCTTAACTTTGGGTCATAGTATTAGATCTTTCACAAATTCTGACACCCTCCAAAGGACTCAATTGTCTATGGCTCTCCTTTCCATCTTACTAGCAGACTGAATCCTGGGAGAGAGAAAAAGGTGGATGTGGTGAGTATAGCAGAAAGGGGATATGCAACAGGAGGATGTTGGACTGTTACAGAGATGAATGCAACAGGGCATTTGCACTGTGCACAAAATTCTACAGCTCCATTAGCTGGCACTGCCTTTAAAGAACAGGGAAGGGACTTACTAATTTCTTTTAGGACACCATACAACTGATCATTTTCAATTTACACATAAACCTACTAGCACATCTCTAAACACCTTGGCACAATACTCCAAAACTCCCAGGTCACCCTGATTCCAAATATTTGAAGTGAAGAAGACACACTGGATACCTCTATTCATGCCATACCATATGAGTAATCCTTTTTGGAGGACAGAACATACTGTAATGTTCGAACTTACATCTTCCTCCAGTGACGTTATCAGTAATAATGACTTCTGTTCAATCCAGTACAGAGCACAGAAAGCGCTTATGCACCATTTACCGCAGAACACTATTTAGATGATTCTCACAGAGAAGCACTAAATCTGGCATTAAGAATTTTGGATCATCACGCAGGAAATTATGAGGCCGAATGTGAAGACCTTTGCTTTATGATGAAGTTCCTCAATCTGATAGCCACTAGATGTATAATATTGGACAAATATAAACAATGCTACTTTTCCTGAAAGAGCAACTTTTTATATTGTCCAAAAAAGGGACAGTGTCTATGCATCAAAACCACTTCATTAAAATGAAGTGGTTTTGATGTTTAGGGTGTTCTTTTGATCTTTGTTAACCTCACTGGCACCTTAATCTCTTCTTTCACTTTGTTGATTGTATTAATGCTCGATCTATCTTTCATCGCATGCTTGCTTGTCATTTAAAAAAAAAAGAAATGTATAAAACATGCCAATCTAAATTTAGTAACTTTAAAGACTTTTTAAATAGATACATTTGTGTAACATTTTTGCTGACCTAGTGCTGAATCAGAAAAAATACCTTACAAAAGCAAATGATTTATTTAAAGAGCTATGGAACATGCTGGCAGTGCAACTAGCTACATAATACCAATAATTTAAATGAAAGTTGATACACTAAAACGTTGGAATTACATATGCTGAGATATTAACCTTTTTCATTCAAAGTAAATTGATGCTGTGTTGATGATACTTAGGCCTCACTTTAATATGTTTGGTATACGCTTTTCAAATTATTTAATATTTATGGGTAAACTTTTAAAATAACTTAATATTTTGAGAACAAAAATATTTTTTTTCTATATTGATATATATTTATGTCTGACATTTTTTTTGATATTTTAGCATTCTAATTTTTTTTTTAAATGTATACAAAAATATTAAATAATTTGGAAAGTTTACCCAAAAATATTAAATTGAGGCCTTTTCAATGGTTATATAAATTTGGACATATCTTTTCACCCATCACATTTATCTTACTTTATATATATTTACTTACTTTATATAAATTTATAGATATTTTTAAATGTATTTTTATATATTTCTTTAAAGGTTTTTTTTTTTCCGGCATAAAATAAATTTTCTGTTGTTATTCTGGGAATTAAATCTTATTCTGCTGACAGTAATGGATTTTTAAAGGGGCAGAAAAAATATTAGTAAAATACTATTTGCAGTCATTCTAATCGTGAATGCATTTAGACGTTAAGAATAGAAACAGGAACATAAGATGCACCATTTTTATGTATGCCGCTTATTAGTATTCAACTCACAATCTCCTATAGATAAAAGTCAACTGCTGGGATAATTTGCTCCTTCATTTAACAGAAAAGAATTGTACGATTTCTCTTTCATTAGCTCGTATAGTAAGGAGAATGAAAGAGCTCTTGATATGAAACATTTGGATTGGGTTTCAGAACAGCAGGGATCAGTACAAATCTCCCGCAATATAAAAGTAAAGACTAATCTTGGCACCTAAATCCTGGCCGAGGATCTTAGGAAATGGAGTTCAAAAAGCTCTGCAGTGCCAAGGTTAGTAATCACTGCAATATATCATGCTGGAGTTTTAAGGGAAATCTCAGCCTAAACAAAAGAGCTAAGGGTCCCATAAGAAAGAATTACCAAATGGTTCTACGGAATCTCTGTATACCACCCCCACATGCCTTCATCTCTTCAGAGACCGAGATTATGGTTACCATGGAGATTGGAACCAAAAAGGAAACTTTCATCTAGTTTGGGTTAAGGTCTTGATTATGACATTCTGCCTCATTCATTGGAACAGTTGGTAGCAGTGTAAAGATACTGCAAACTTACTGACAATAAGGACTTTATTGTAAAAAAAAAAAAAAGAGACGGCTCATTAGCGGCCAAAATTACGGATTTGCCCCAAGGAATATACTGTAACTAAGTAACTATCAAGCTTATAATTTTACTTTCAGGATACTTGGCTTGCTCTAAACATAAACCTCATGGCACCGCCATATTGTGATGTTTTGTCTTCCAGCTCTGATTGTTTAACTTTACTTTGTGCCTTGTGCTTTGAAACTTTAAAGGGACACTCCAGGCACCCAGACCACTTCTGCCTATTGGAGTGGTCTGGGTGCCAATTCCCACTACCCTTAACCCTGCAAGTGTAATTATTGCAGTTTTTATAAACTGCAATATTTACATTGCAGGGTTAACTCCTCCTCTAGTGGCTGTCTAGTAGACAGCCAATAGAGGGCACTTCCTGGTCCATACCACAGGTGCTATAGCGTCGCTGGACGTCCACACGCTATGTGAGGACCTCCAGCGTCGCTGAAATCCCCATAGGAAAGCATTGAAAGCCTATGGGGAGGTCTAATGCGCGTGCACGGCATTGCCGCGCATACGCATTAGGTCTCCCTCGCCGCCGGCCGCGCATGCGCAATAGGTCTCCCCTGCAGGATGACGTTGGCGGGGGAGGAGTGTGGGCGGACTCTGAACCAGCGCCGAGGGACTAGATACAGGTAAGTCACTGAAGGGGTTTGGGGGGGTGGGAGGGAGAGGGGACCTGCAGTGCCAGGAAAACGGTTTGTTTTCCTGGCACTAGAGAGTCCTTTTAATAAAGATTATACATGGGAGGGGGGGGGGGGGGTAGGAATTTAAAATGTACTTTTTTTTTTTTTTTTTAATGTGTGAGACCAGAATAAGCAGCACATTTAAAAGGGAGGTTCCAAACACCTAAAGCACTTTAGCTTGCTGAGGTGACACAGCATCAATATAGAGAACTTTATGAGTCATCACATTGCCACCAGCATAGTTGTTGCTAGTGCGGTCACCGGGGGCTGAAGGCCCTCTATAGTTACTGAAGGGCGCAAAGGGACATTAGTGTTTTTTTTAATTATTTAATTTGCATCAGGCTGCTACTTCAAGAAGCAGATTTCTTTACTGTCTGTCAGGAGGAGTGTTGGAGGAATAGAACTTGGTTGTACATCCCAGTATTAGCTAGGAAGTGTGGTGGGATACAATTTTATAATATAATATAGAAAAAGGCACCGAGCAACCTCTGCCCACCAGCATATCAATGCCCCTCCCCTTGGATTTCTTAGCACACGGACGGCCATTTTTTTTTATTTTTGTGGAGCCTGTTCCCTAACAATGACTCCTTACCCAGAATGCTCTAGGATGGAGATAATGCACAATTAAGGCATTACAAACAATGCAAAGTATAATTAGACATATATATATTGGAAAATAAAGAATCGAGAATATAGCTCACACTTTCATTATCTATGATTTGTTTACTTTAACCTGTGAGTTTACAATAAATGCATAAACAGAGATAAATGGATGTTGAGAAGAAAAGAGAAAATTATGGGGAAATTTGAAAACATACTGTTTAAGTTGTAAAGAAAGAATGCATTAGCCAAGCAGGCGTTATGTGGAGATTAGTTACCTGAAGTAAAATTGAAGACGATGGGTGCTTTAGTGTTTATTTCAAAGTGCACCTCATAGGTAATAGGGGCTGTATCAAAATGAATCAAATAATATTTATTCATTATCTTAAAAACAGAGGGAGTGAAGTATTGAACTATACGAAGAGGGAATTGGGAAAGAACGCATACGTTGTAGGAGGAGCACGGTATTGGAAAATATAAACAAAAAATCAAAGAGAACGAAATAAAAAAGAGTCATCCTAGCTATTAAACAGAGCGCAAAACAGAATGTATTCTAAAACAATTTAATAATACTCAGTAACCTCAAAATAAATGTAGTAAAATGGGCGCTCTCAAAAATAATTCTGCAAATAAATTAAATACAAAAGTACAGCAAGATCACCACTGAAATAAATCACTTAAATTTCACCACCATTACAATAAACAAATACAGAAAATGAACAGCATTGTTCATTTTCTGCATTAATATTACCTAGTGTTGGGAACCTTACCTTAGAATGGCCAAAAAAAGGACAATTTAAAAACTTAATCTCCAATCCTGCTGTACCTGTTGTCCATGGCAGAAGGGCCAATTCACATAATTTTCCGTCCACTTGAAATGAATAGCAGTATATTCAAACCCATAGCCACAGTATCATTCAGCCCGTCACGCTGGCACTCACGTGCCAAATGGCACAGACACACCCATCTAGTGGCTCTATCCTGACTGCTCCTTCCTAACTTGGCAGGTCAGCAGTGGGTTATTCTAGCCTAAATTTGGATAGTCATCAGAACGCACTGTTAAGTGAATAAACTCTGTTTGAACGAGTGAAGGTTCATGCACTTGCTTTTTTTTCTTTCCTATATTACTGAAGGGTTCTGATGGTTGGAAAATATTAGGCTGATTATTTCAATTATAATAATAATAATAATAATAATAATTTCTGAGTACTGAACTACAGGTTTCATACAGTGGAACAAAAGGTTTTTATTGTATTCCATCTTGTATTAATACATGAAAAACTCTATTATTTGGTAAAGGTCAGAAATAAAAATCA
The DNA here is from genome assembly GCF_036172605.1 of Pelobates fuscus. Taxonomy (NCBI): domain Eukaryota; kingdom Metazoa; phylum Chordata; class Amphibia; order Anura; family Pelobatidae; genus Pelobates; species Pelobates fuscus. Next base: position 40,539,841 of record NC_086321.1, on the reverse strand, counting down.
TGAACAACTCGTACTGTGCCTCAAACGTCAGCTACCTGACAGCCTAGAGATGTCAGAAATCGGAGAAATTGGCACTAAACCGCAAGGAATACCTCAAACTGAATGAAACATGACAAACTTGTAGAATACAAGTATTTAACATTGAAATAAGTTTAAAAGCTCCGAAATAAAGGCCAGATGGCCATGACGGCATGTGCTCCCACTTATTGGCTCTTTACATCTTTCTCACCAATATAGAATGCATACAGTGAATGAGACAGCTGTAAGCATTTTAACCCATGAGTGCTTTCAGGGGCCCTGCCATCCATTGCTTTGTACTACTTACATTCAAATCCAATTACTGTGTGAAGACGCACCATATGCAGCTTGCTTACTAATAAGGAGCTTAGAGTGAGCTTAGAACCAGATAAGTTATTGTTGGAATCCAGGCATGTATATAAAATGCCACTATTGGTCTGTTCATTTAAACAATGTTTTACAGCACGATTGTAACTACTCACGTTTTCCATATTCACCAATGTTTTTTTCTAAAAAACAAAACAAAAAAACACTTATTTAGGGTAGATACTATGGGTTTTTTTCCTGTCAGTTTTAAACGTTGAAATGTGTGGCTGTCTTGAGCAATGCAAGCAAATGCAAAAATACACTCACATTTCATTGGGTTTTGACTTCATCAATATAATCAGCAAGCCAGATCGAAGCAAAGTTGCAGGTAGGAACCCACGTGGAGCAAACAAATACAAATGATATAAATGCTAGATAATTGGACAATAGATTACCTGCGGCAGCAAACATTGGAGGAAGGAGACTGAATACTCCAAAGGATACACACAAACAAAACAAAAGAACAGGTTGCACCGAATAACAAATAGACGATATCTTAGAGTGAGAAAATGATATAAAATGTCTGGAAAAAATTAAAAGGACGAACAAGATGGGCGGAGCTAAGCCACGGAGCTGAATGGCCGCATGTTGTCTGAGCTCCGGACAAAACAGCTACTTACACCCGATTTCCAGCGTCCAAAAGCTGCATAACAACCACCAAATAGCAGTGCTGTCTGTGGCAGACGAGATGGGGCGAAAAACTAAAAAGACCAAACCGGACAGGCCACGGCAAATCCCTAGCATCGGAGACCTCTGGAGACAGGCCCGGATTGCATGGAGCCCAAACATGGCCGCCCTCGACGACGACAGCTCCGACATGTCCGAGGATTTTGCCACCGGAACGAAGGTAGAGCCCCCACCCGCGCCAAAGACCCATCTCCCCATTCCCCCGCGACCCGACTCACCCCCAGTCACCATAGGAGGACCTGCTGGCTGGGGTTCAACACGCTATTCAGGCGGACATGGCGAAAATACGCACTGACCTGCAAGGCCTGACAGGCCGCATTAGTGCCCTGGAACAGGGATTCCTACACACCAGCTCGCACACCAAGCAAATACAGCAACAGGTTACTGATCTGCAACACCAGAATCTTAAATTCGAGCTCCAATTCGCAGCCCTGGAGGACCAGAGGCGCAGCCAAAACATTAAAATCCGAGGGATCGCGGAGGAGATGCCGGCGGAGGAATTACCTCATTTTATAAGACGGCTACTTACGTCCCTACTTACTGCCAAACAAGCTAAGCAGATAACCCCAGAAGGGATGTTCCGTCTCCCAAGGCCTACCACAGCCCCTACCACACAACCCAGGGACCTACTGGTACGGCTACCAAACAGTAGAGATAAAACAGCAGTGCTGAACGCAACACGGAACCGCTCTCCCTACCTGTTTGAAACTCAGTCACTGTCATTTTACTCAGACCTCTCACGGTCCACAATGGCCTGGCATCGGTCTCTCCAGCCCTTCACGGCATTCCTCCGTGCGAAAAACATCATGTATAAGTGGAGGGGCCCGCGCGCCTTACAAATCTCACACGGAGACTCCCGACACACTATTCAAGACATGCAGGGAGCGAGGGACCTGCTTCCAACACTGGGCCTCAGACAGGACGCCATTCCAGCCACGGGACATCTCACCATGCCCGCTACACCCGGGATCGGGGACCCAGCGACGACTCTACCATTTGTCCCCTGACGGCTCGAAACACGGAAAGACACAGCAGCCGCAACCTGACGGGACTTTGATGGCTCATGAGGCCGCTTCTCGTTCTTTACGGGTGTCCAGGCCCACAGACTCGCCCGAAGGGCATACACCAAGGAACTCTAAACACACGTTGGTGCACAGTGCAAAAGTTATTCGTTTCCTTATATTATGTTCATATCGTTAGTATTTTTATTTTAGGCACATCACATTGCCACATGCTATACTTTTTTAAAGTCAGAGGGAATGGTGACCCGCTACAGCAGTCATACCCACAACCACATATCTGCCCGACAGACACAGGGCCATTGAGAGAGCTCGATTTTCACTCTCTCTCTCCCCCCCTCCCTCCCCCCCAGGGTGACCGGGGATCCTAAATTACCCTACTGGCCACTACACACATGTTGGTATCACAAAACACACACTCCGCGCATGCAAGCCGCGGGTGAACCACCCACTTCTAACACAGGAGAGGTCATGTCCCGCAGTAACACTAAGCTTCGACTAGAAACAATAGCAAAATAAGCTCACACGCTAATTCTACGCTAACTTATCCTCTAATTCACGATCACAACTTGTACATATCTACGTTTATACTCTCACTTAAACATAAAAATGTGCTGAATCACTATAGCCATGTAACTGTCATATTCTAACTGTTTATGTTGTGCTGGATACAGCTATCGTGGCGTTTCCAGCCAGTTGTTACTCTTTGCACGTGAAAAATAAAGAATTAAAAAAAAAAATAATAATAATTAAAAGGACACAGTCCAAAAGTACTTTTATCATTTTTGCTAGCAGGTCTTCCTTCTTATAAAACTTGAAATATTCTCTGTGGGTACGTGCAAAAAACAGAAAGAAGAACCAATGGTGCAATATTTTTTGATATGCGATATAACACACAACACATAAATGCGTGAACACCCACTCACATGTGCTGGAGCTTCCAACCAGGTCTTGTATCAAACAGTGTGCAGTGGTAGAATTCACACGTATGGATATGTATGTTAATTGCCTGATCTTCAGGTAGTGCTCAGTGATGGGTATGTAACAAAGAGAGGAAAAATTAAAATAGTGTAATATTGCAACTTTGATTGTGAGTGGTATTGATAGTAAGATATATACTCACAAGGAGGGGTAACTTATATCTCAACTCACAATTTCAAGTTTAGGGTGGCACAATCACCACCTTAAGAATATCAAGTCACCATAGTCTCTTTAACAGCACAATTAAAACCATAAAAGGAAAAAATAAACAAAATACTGCTCTCTGTTATGATAACTATATAAAAGATATTAAAACCGTACTCACATTTGTAAGAGTAACTGAGCCGCTCTATTTTAACAGCATAGGCGGTATAGTCCACACCAAGGATCAGACACCCAGAAGTCTTTGGCAAAATACTTCTCAAGGAAAGCCAGGAAGAAAAATACAAATAATAAAATAACAAAAAAGAAAATGTATGGCATATCCAATATTGGTATAAGCCAAAATACTTTATTGTGATAATATTAAAAGCAAAACAAAATAATTCACAATGTGTTTCACCTTTAAAAATAGACTTTCTCAAGTGAACTACTGGGGGACCTGGCATACTGGGTTATATATAGCAGAAGAAAAAACTGAAATTCTCTACAAATTGATGCCATGCTCACGTGATCGTGATCCCAATCAAGTTACCATGTAGAATAAATAACCATATATATATGTTGAGCAAGTTAAAACAACAAAAAAGTACTATTAAATGTGTTAGGCACCTTACAGAAATGATAATGTGTGCTTAAAAACTATGTGTGTGGAGTAACAATGAAAAAATCAGGGTCATGTGATGCGCATCAAAACAGATACACAAACTGACACATACACATACCTTGACACATATACGCACACATATTCTGACATACAAAAACACAAACATGTTATAATTTTTATATTTGCAGCCACCCTACTGTTAGCTTACCTGTTGTGTGCAGGAGGGTGGCTTGCTTGGGGTCCTACTCTTGATGGCTAAGGCTGATGAGAGAGTGTGCGTGGGTCTGCATCAGCTCACTCCTGTTCTTCTTTCCATTCTACTGCCAGTGCCGCTGCCGTATCCTTCCTCCTTCCCTCCATCCTCCATCCTTCCTTTATGAAGCTGGGAGGAATTGACCGTTATTTACTTCCACCCAGCTAACCAATATTACAGGGGGCCGGTCATGCTCTTAAAGGATAATAAGTAAAAAGAATAAGACAGCGCTAGATAACTTTAGGCAGCAACCTTAAAAAAGGGAATCCCTCAGACCCTTTAAAATAAGATAAATAAATACAATAAAAAAGGCTGCGCACATAAAAATAAAATCCAATTCGTTAAACAAAAAAGGAGAGAATAAGTCCAACTATTTTGTCCTTACAAGTGTCCTTGGTTGTTGAGGTCTTCTACTTTTGTAGTGGTTTCACTTAATATGAAAGCTAAAAAGGGAAAAGGGACAACCAATGGTGTAGTACGTAAAATTCAGATATAGACGTAAAAAAATAATAGTATAAAACTCACATTTACCAGAGCTAATGTCCAGCTCTGGAGTGAAGCGCGTACAGCGGTTTAATCCCCGCTTATGGGATATAAAGCAGGTTCCTCTCCGTGAGTAGTTTTCAATTCTCGGGATCAAAAGAAACAGCCAATAGTGCTCACTGTATGGCAATATAAATAAGAATAATAAAAGAGTGTACTTACAAAATAAGAGCAGACACACTGCTCTTTGATGACAGCTTGGGTGGATTGATCCCCACCTAAGGATTTCTTTGGGTACAGGAAACTTCCAGGAGTATTCAAGGTTTCTTATAAAACCAGTAAAAAATGATAAAATAACAGTAAAAGGCCAGGGTAAAAAAGAGAAGTTATGTGTCTATAAAAAAGATAATTGGCACAAACAAATGACCAAAAATACTTTAATATATAAAACACAATATTTTAAATATCCATAACGCGTTTCGTCACAAAAGGACTTTTTCAAATGGAATAACATGTTTAACCTGGCACATAGATATTATATAGGAACATAATTACTTGAATTTTGGCGCCAAAACTTGGTCCATCCAATCAGAAATAAAAGCACGTTTAAAACTTAAAATACATTAATAACTTAATAGAAGCTTTGTTTATAATATAACAACATGATTCTAATATATATGAATCAAAAACGAGGGTGGGAAAGTATAAATATAAACGTTTCAAAAAAGTCACATGACCGGCGGCACTTCCGCATTTCGGAAGTATAGCCGCAATGCCCAATGGGAAATGTAGTTAAATTTGGCCGCGAGCAACGGCCGTTTCTAAAATCATTTAACCCCTTAAGGACCAAACTTCTGGAATAAAAGGGAATCCTGACATGTCACACATGTCATGTGTCCTTAAGGGGTTAAACTTAGACATATATTTTCACATGTTCATCTGATGTTAATTCAGGGATAGATTGAAAAAAAAACGAAAATGCCAAATAGTAGTTTTAGACAGTTAAAAATGGTCACGTGATTTTCGGCAATAGAGGCCGAAATGCTATATGGGAAACGTAGTTAGGATAAAAAACTAAGATACAAATACCCAAAGGGAACTGATAAAATAAGAGGAATAATATGGAAAAAAACATTAATACATTTATGATAAAAGGAACAAGTACACCTTATGTTAAAAAGGGGACAATACTAATAAAATGAGCAGGGTGAGTAAAAGATTATAGTAAAAAATTAGGTTTTAAAAGGTAGCAGTAAAACCATGATATATGTAAATAAAATAAATGACTGTAAAACCTTGCTTTAAAGGTACAGGCATCAAGTTACATAAATATTTATAAAAAATTGTGTAGATCAAAATCTGCATTGAGGCCATGGGGTATAAGAGTCTGAAGTTTATACACCCATTCCATCTCTGTTTTTCCAAATAACTTTTTTATATCACCTCCACGCCAGGAGGTAGAGCATTTTTTTATACCGATACATTTTAGTAGGCGTGGGTCTTTATTGTGCATAATAAAATGTTTGGATACTGTATGGTTTAGGTATCCATTTTTAATATTTCTGCAATGTTCGCTCAGTCTTATCTTTAGGCACCTTGTGGTCATCCCCACATATTGGAGGCCACATGGGCACTCGAGCAAAACTGTGGATCATGTTATTTCATCTAAAGTTACAAAATTCATGTCTAATCAAACCAATAAAGTGTATGATATTTATGATTTTATATGCTGCAATACGAAAAATTTTATCTATCTGCTCGAGTGCCCATGTGGCCTCCAATATGTGGGGATGACCACAAGGTGCCTAAAGATAAGACTGAGCGAACATTGCAGAAATATTAAAAATGGATACCTAAACCATACAGTATCCAAACATTTTATTTTGCACAATAAAGACCCACGCCTACTAAAATGTATCGGTATAAAAAAATGCTCTACCTCCTGGCGTGGAGGTGATATAAAAAAGTTACTTGGAAAAACAGATGGAATGGGTGTATAAACTTCAGACTCTTATACCCCATGGCCTCAATGCAGATTTTGATCTACACAATTTTTTATAAATATTTATGTAACTTGATGCCTGTACCTTTAAAGCAAGGTTTTACAGTCATTTATTTTATTTACATATATCATGGTTTTACTGCTACCTTTTAAAACCTAATTTTTTACTATAATCTTTTACTCACCCTGCTCATTTTATTAGTATTGTCCCCTTTTTAACATAAGGTGTACTTGTTCCTTTTATCATAAATGTATTAATGTTTTTTTCCCATATTATTCCTCTTATTTTATCAGTTCCCTTTGGGTATTTGCCTCTTAGTTTTTTATCCTAACTACGTTTCCCATATAGCATTTCGGCCTCTATTGCCGAAAATCACGTGACCATTTTTAACTGTCTAAAACTACTATTTGGCATTTTCGTTTTTTTTTCAATCTATCCCTGAATTAACATCAGATGAACATGTGAAAATATATGTCTAAGTTTAACCCCTTAAGGACACATGACATGTGTGACATGTCAGGATTCCCTTTTATTCCAGAAGTTTGGTCCTTAAGGGGTTAAATGATTTTAGAAACGGCCGTTGCTCGCGGCCAAATTTAACTACATTTCCCATTGGGCATTGCGGCTATACTTCCGAAATGCGGAAGTGCCGCCGGTCATGTGACTTTTTTGAAACGTTTATATTTATACTTTCCCACCCTCGTTTTTGATTCATATATATTAGAATCATGTTGTTATATTATAAACAAAGCTTCTATTAAGTTATTAATGTATTTTAAGTTTTAAACGTGCTTTTATTTCTGATTGGATGGACCAAGTTTTGGCGCCAAAATTCAAGTAATTATGTTCCTATATAATATCTATGTGCCAGGTTAAACATGTTATTCCATTTGAAAAAATCCTTTTGTGACGAAACGCGTTATGGATATTTAAAATATTGTGTTTTATATATTAAAGTATTTTTTGGTCATTTGTTTGTGCCAATTATCTTTTTTATAGACACATAACTTCTCTTTTTTACCCTGGCCTTTTACTGTTATTTTATCATTTTTTACTGGTTTTATAAGAAACCTTGAAAACTCCTGGAAGTTTCCAGTACCCAAAGAAATCCTTAGGTGGGGATCAATCCACCCAAGCTGTCATCAAAGAGCAGTGTGTCTGCTCTTATTTTGTAAGTACATTATTTTATTATTCTTATTTATATTGCCATACAGTGAGCACTATTGGCTGTTTCTTTTGATCCCGAGAATTGAAAACTACTCACGGAGAGGAACCTGCTTTATATCCCATAAGCGGGGATTAAACCGCTGTACGCGCTTCACTCCAGAGCTGGACATTAGCTCTGGTAAATGTGAGTTTTATACTATTATTTTTTTACGTCTATATCTGAATTTTACGTACTACACCATTGGTTGTCCCTTTTCCCTTTTTATCTTTCATATTAAGTGAAACCACTACAAAAGTAGAAGACCTCAACAACCAAGGACACTTGTAAGGACAAAATAGTTGGACTTATTCTCTCCTTTTTTGTTTAACGAATTGGATTTTATTTTTATGTGCGCAGCCTTTTTTATTGTATTTATTTATGCTCTTAAAGGACCACAGTGCCCGGCCAAACCCCTGTTTAGCAATAAAGAAATACTACCCATCGTGTGGCCCTAGTGCATGGGCCACCTGCTGGCACACACCAGCGTGCAAGTCCTGGTGTAGTGCACTGGCTGTACCAGCGGTAGCTCCACCACTGAGTGGAGCATCTGGGGCATCCTGTTCCTAATGAATTCTCACTATAGTAGGAAAGGAAATTTCTAAATAGGTTTGAAAATGTTTTCAAACTTAAAGGACCACACAGATAAAGTACTTTAGCTGCTGAAATGCTTTATGTGTGAAGAGCTTGCTCCTTATTTTACAAAATGTGAAGATTTCAATACATTGGCACTTTTTTAAATGAACCTAGTTACACCCCCATGGTTGTGAATCAGACAACCGGTCCAGTTACTTCCTGGTTTGATTAGCTCAGTGGAGCTAAACTTAAGAGGCAGCAATTGCTCAGAGCACCTGCCTTGCAAAGACTTTTCATTGAGCTGCATTGGGAAGTCTGTGATTGGACAGCCACAGAAAGTCTGGGCAGGGTAAGAAGGGGAGGGCTGACAAAGGCTGCAGACAAGAGATGCATAATTAAAATCATGCTTTAATTGGCGGTATACGTACTAAACAGTGATTTAAAAAAAGGTTTTAAATTATTAAGACAGTGTATTGTCTATTTAAAAGAGATACATTTACATGTCTTGTTGTTACTGTGTTCCATTTGCCACTGCTATAGGAGTAGCTTGCATTCCTCTGTGTGGGCCCTGTAGCTTAAGTATTTTTGTGATCGAGAGTATGAATATTTCTGTTAACACAGCATTAGATTTAATCTATTTAGGTTTGGTTTCTCCATTTGGAGTTAACGCCTTGTTTACTACGCACCTTATGGTTCATGAAAGGTATTTGCATTGATTTCTGATTACGGTAAAGGTGTGTCATGCCCGTGGAATGTGAAGAAGTTTTAAATAGGAGAAGAATGTGACCGGGCCACGCTATTTTACTAACCTCATGAATTGGGCATCAGAATGGAATGAATTTAGAAAGTATTGGTTCAGTTAATTGTGGGAATTAGAGTATTGTGATGACTGTGAGATATGAGAAGGTAAAGTCTATTGCAGGGTGTAAGATATTTTTCCCATTTTACATTTCATTTTCCCAGAATTAAATCTCAATTCTTGGGTGCTGGGAGGGAATCACAGACTAAAGGTCAGACTTGTGTCCTTGAAGGGTCCTTTTAAATCAATTAAGGAATCTCAAGTCTGATCACAAAGTCTGGAATCATTAAAAAACATTTTAAAATTATTTTGGATGAGACTGCTCAAGGCTTAAGAGATGAGCTGGATATCCAGACCCTGAGCCACAAACAGTAAAGAAGAGGACATATTGCACTATCAAAGAGAAGCTGAAGCTATACAATTGCATCTTCAAGAGAAATGTCTCAATGGCAAGGAAAGAGCCTGCTGTAAGAAGCAAACTTAAAGGGACACTATAGTCACCTGAACAACTTCAGCTTAATGAGGTTGTTTAGGTGAGTGCTACAGCTACCCGGAGCCTTTTTCTTGTAAGCACTGTATTTTCTGAGAAAATGCAGTGTTTACATTGGAAGCTTGGAACACCTCTTGTTGCAGTCAATCAGACGGCCACCAGAGGGACTTCCGAGTTCAGAGGCCCTAAAAAGGCCTCTCGTCCGATGCATTCTGGGTGAATGCATCAGACGGGCTATCAGCACACAAAGCACTGTGAACGCGCTTTGTGTGCTGACAGCCTGTCAGCACTGCTGTGGGCGTGGCTTCAGCTGACAGCTGAAGCCCGAACCCACAGGGATGCTGTCTGGCCACAATAGTGGTTGAAGGGAGGGGGGGGACGGACCTACTCTCCTCCCCCCCCCCCCCCCCCCCGGCCCCCACCCCTGAGCGGTGAGTGGGGGCCCTAAAAATAAGGGTGGCACATACTGCCCCCCCGGCCCCCACCCCTGTGCGGCGGGTGGGGGCACTAAAATTATCAATAAGGGGGGACCTATTGTCCCCCCCCGGCCCCCACCCCTGTGCGGTGGGTGGGGGCCTTAAAATAAAAAATAAGGGGGGGACATACTGCCCCCCCCCCGGCCCCCACCCCCACCCCTGTGCGGCGGGTGGGGGCCCTAAAATTCACAATAAGGGGGGGGCCTACTGCCCCCCCCCCGGCCCCCACCCCTGAGCGGTGGGTGGGGGCCCTAAAATTCACAATAAGGGGGGGGACCTACTGCCCCCCCCCCCCGGCCCCCACCCCTGAGCGGTGGGTGGGGGCCCTAAAATTCACAATAGGGGGGGGACCTACTGTCCCCCCCCGGCCCCCACCCCTGTGCGGCGGGTGGGGGCCCTAAAATTCACAATAAGGGGGGGGACCTACTGCCCCCCCCCGGCCCCCACCCCTGAGCGGTGGGTGGGGGCCCTAAAATTATCAATAGGGGGGGACCTATTGTCCCCCCCCCGGCCCCCACCCCTGAGCGGTGGGTGGGGGCCCTAAATACAAAGGGGGTGGGGACCCTAGTTAACCCTCTCCCCCCCCCCCCCCAAAAAAAAAAAACTTATCTCCCTACCTACCCCCTCACCCTAAAAATAATGAGGGGGGACCCTTTAACTAAAAACCTGTAAAGAAAAAAAAAAAATAAGATAAAAACAACTTACCATTCGATGTTTTCTTTCTTCTAAAATCTTCTTTCTTCAGCCCCAAAAAAGGCCAAATAAAAATCCATAATAACCGACGCAATAAAAAAAAAAAAAAAAAAAAACCCGAGCGCAAAAAAAATAATCCATCTTCACCCATGGAGGGCTCCGCGCAGACTGAGCTCCGCAGGGCGGGGGAAGGCTTATAAAGCCTTGCCCCGCCCTGCAATTAGGCTAAGAACACTCTGATTGGTGGGTTTAAGCCAATCAGAGTGCTCTTTGTCATTTTACAAGCGTGGGAAAGTTCTTTGGAATTTTCCCACGCTTGTAAAATGACACAGAGCAATGTGATTGGATGGCTTGAAATCCATCCAATCACAGTGCTCTTTGTCATTTTACAAGCGTGGGAAAGTTCTTTGGAATTTTCCCACGCTTGTAAAATGACACAGAGCACTGTGATTGGATGGATTTCAAGCCATCCAATCACATTGCTCTGTGTCATTTTACAAGCGTGGGAAAATTCCAAAGAACTTTCCCACGCTTGTAAAATGACACAGAGCACGGTGATTGGATGGCTTGAAATCCATCCAATCACAGTGCTCTTTGTCATTTTACAAGCGTGGGAAAATTCCAAAGAACTTTCCCACGCTTGTAAAATGACACAGAGCACTGTGATTGGATGGCTTGAAATCCATCCAATCACAGTGCTCTGTGTCATTTTACAAGCGTGGGAAAATTCCAAAGAACTTTCCCACGCTTGTAAAATGACAAAGAGCACTCTGATTGGCTTAAACCCACCAATCAGAGTGTTCTTAGCCTAATTGCAGGGCGGGGCAAGGCTTTATAAGCCTTCCCCCGCCCTGCGGAGCTCAGTCTGCGCGGAGCCCTCCTTGGGTGAAGATGGATTATTTTTTTTTGCGCTCGTTTTTTTTTTTTTTTTTTTTAATTGCGTCGGTTATTATGGATTTTTATTTGGCCTTTTTGGGGGCTGAAGAAAGAAGATTTTAGAAGAAAGAAAACATCGAATGGTAAGTTGATTTTATCTAATTTTTTTACAGGTTTTTAGTTAATGGTCCCCCCTCATTATTTTTAGGGTGAGGGGGGTAGGTAGGGAGATATTTTTTTTGGGGGGGGGGAGGGTTAACTAGGGTCCCCCCCCCTTTGTATTTAGGGCCCCCACCCACCGCTCAGGGGTGGGGGCCGGGGGGGGGACAATAGGTCCCCCCCCCTTATTGATAATTTTAGGGCCCCCACCCGCCGCTCAGGGGTGGGGGCCGGGGGGGGGGGACAGTAGGTCCCCCCCCCTTATTGATAATTTTAGGGCCCCCACCCGCCGCTCAGGGGTGGGGGCCGGGGGGGGGGGCAGTAGGTCCCCCCCCTCATTGATAATTGTAGGGCCCCCACCCGCCGCTCAGGGGTGGGGGCCGGGGGGGGACAGTAGGTCCCCCCCTCATTGATAATTTTAGGGCCCCCACCCGCCGCACAGGGGTGGGGGCCGGGGGGGGACAGTAGGTCCCCCCCTCATTGATAATTCTAGGGCCCCCACCCGCCGCACAGGGGTGGGGGCCGGGGGGGGGACAGTAGGTCCCCCCCCTCATTGATAATTTTAGGGCCCCCACCCGCCGCACAGGGGTGGGGGCCGGGGGGGGACAGTAGGTCCCCCCCTCATTGATAATTTTAGGGCCCCCACCCGCCGCATAGGGGTGGGGGCCGGGGGGGGGACAGTAGGTCCCCCCCCCTCATTGATAATTTTAGGGCCCCCACCCGCCGCACAGGGCGGGTGGGGGCCCTAAATTATTATTGATAATTTTAGAAAGCGAGCTGAGCTGTCAGTCAGACAGCTCAGCTCGCGAACGCGCATTCCGCGCACATGCGCGGTAAAGCGCTCAGGTTCTTCATAGGGCGGCATTCAATGCCGCTCTATGAAGAACGCGATTGGTCCAGCGCGAAGCCGTCCCATTGGGCCCCGCGATTTCGTCATTTTGACGAAAAAGGGGGCGCGGCCTAGCGGGGAGCTCGGCGCTGGAACGGAGGTAAGTTTTTAATATAAAAACACCGATTTTTTTTTTTTTAATGAATGAAAGTTCATATAAAAGCAAGAAGGAAGGCTGGGGGACCTGTCTTTCTTGCTTTTATATGGTGACTATAGAGTCCCTTTAATAGTTAAAGCAGAGCTGTCACAGTCTGGAAACTTTGCATAAATAACATGTAAAGACCCCCGGTGGTGATACTGCCGCTGGGTGTCTGGTGGTGGGACCGAAGGGGAGATAGGTAAGGATGAGATTTACTTTCCTGAACCTGCCCCTTGCGGGCACTGCCATCGTCTTCCACAGGATCCTCCATTGGAAGTGCTGATTTCCCTAGAGCAGTCACTGGTGGCAACTGGGGGAAATTACATGGCTTGATATTGGTTGCTTTGCCCAGTGTCAACCTTTGTCATGCGGAGGAAATATACTGAGGTCCAAGTAGTCCCTACTATGTCTCAGTATATCTTTTGACTGTTTTGGGATTTCATCTGAGTATTTCGTAAATATTTTATCTTTCTGAAATACTCATTTTGGAGGGGAGGTGACATTGCTGCCTTAAGGGTTAAATACGCTAGGAAGCCAGCATTGTTACTAACTGTACCACAGCTCAAAAAGTTCAATAGTGAACAATTTAACCACAACTCATATAATGATCTGAACATCCAGACACAAAACAGCCATACAACTGGCACCTGGAAGACCTAAGCAATGGGTCGATAGTGCTAGACCAAGATATCTTTACCTCTGTGTTTAACTTGGACATATACAAAAAGCGACACCCAGCGATAATTAACAAAGCTACCCATGATTTCATATACTAAATATTTCTATTTTTTTATATATATTTTTGTTACTTTCTCTGTAAAAATGCTAGAATACTATGGCAGGCACTCACTTGTTACATAATTTAAGTGGAGGTGCTAGGTACGATGTGATTCTGTCCCCGTTCTCCAATGAAGATGAAAGCACAAATCCTCAACACTCCGCTTTTAAATAAGGGTTTTTATTGAACCATCAAAACCACAGGTGACAACGTTTCGACAGTTGGTGTCTTTTACAAGTCATAAAAACTTGTTCAGAATTATTTACGTAGTTCTGAGGATTTGTGCTTTCATCTTACAAATACTGACTTAACCAAAGCTTTATTTATTTTTTCCTTGTAATTCTTGCTTCGGCTCATGAGTCATTTATCATTCAGGTTCTCTTTTTGGACAATGACATTGAAAAGCAACCTTGAAATAATGTGCTTGAAATATTCGTACCGATGACTGATCACCAGGCGAAAGGTATGTCACCTCTGGGTCTATGTCGTCTTCCTACTATGGACAAGTATACACGAAGACATATGAATTGTGCACCTGCTTCACAATAATCGGTGACTTGCTATTTACGTAGCGAGAAAGTCATGAATACGTTCTCCTTGTATTGTGGGGCGAAGGTTGCAATTTACAAAATCCCCCAACAGAACAGAAAAATCATTAGAATTCTGAAACATTGTTGGCATTTTGTACTATAAACCCCAAAACCAGAATTTCTTCTTTCATTAACTCCTTAAGGACCCATGACATGTGTGACATGTCATGATTCCCATTTATTCCAGAAGATTGGTCCTTAAGGGGTTAAAGTTGGGAACAGAATGGAAAGTAACAACTATCTGTTAATAAGAACGCTTTAAATGCCTCTCTTTCTTTGTGCCTTTTTCTGTGGTCATCATGTCTGTCTGGCATTCAACAGGTTTAATAAACAGTTTATTCACACAGAAGTGAAGACGAGATCAACTACTTGCAAATGAATTGCCCGAGGTCAAGCACAGAAAGGGATCAGATTGCTGTAATGCAGGTATGTCAACCAGTATCACTTCAAAGGCTTCGGGTGAAGCCTACAAATTGGTTTCTGTAAGTACCTTAAAACAAAGTGAAACTAGCAGAAAATAAAATGCAAGTAAACCAGTTTTTCAAAAGTATATTTAAAATAAGTTAATGCACGTGAAATTAATAGAAAATGTATTCAATGTCGATTATTAGCAGTTTTGAATCTGATATTTTAGAGAGTTGTTAATTTTTTAAAATTAATTTTAATATACAAATTAAAGTGCAAATGTCTCTTCTGCCTTCTAACATAATTTCAGACACATGGATATATGTACTGAAAGCATTTTCACTTATAAAGTTTTTTTGTTATTTTATGAATTTTTGTTAAATTAATTTTGAAATAAATTCAATTGCGACAAATTTAATGCCAAAGCAGACAAGATGTAAAATGAAATAAGCTGGAGACTTTCTGACAATTTGTCAATTTTGTTATTATAAAAAAATATATAATTCCTTTGTCAAATTCCTAGTTTAGAAAATAACCTTGTGAGGTTTTCCACTTTGCTATATAACTGATAGGAAATGTTTTTGCAGCAAACGAATCCCCCCAATCCTTTCCATCCGTGGAAGCCTTTAAATAATCTTTCATAAGAGAACTTTGGAGCTCTTTGGAAGGATGTTCTTCTGATATTTGATACATACATCTCTTCCCGAGTCTTCTATCTTAGTCTTTTCTGATGACCTCTGTGTATCCATGTATGCAAATAGCTAACGGAAAAATGCATCCAAACATCCGTGAGCAACCATATCCCAGTGAAAAGGAAAGACGAAAGCAGAGACTCACAGTTCACATATCATGCCTTCTTCTCCAAGGGGTCATGGCCTGCACCACATTAGCAAAGTGTTACAGCCAGCAGTGTAAAGATTCCCTTCTTTACTAATTTACATGTCTTGTGATTTATAAATTAGAACCAGCGTCGTGAGTCTGAATGTATCAGGTGTACATCATATCACTCTCTAGTGGATTATGAGTATTAAAACCCTCAGTGATATCTTTTGACCATCTTAAAAAGAAAAAATATTATAATAATTTGGACCTAGAAAAAGTAAACGTTTTAAGAAGGGCTGCCATTGCTATAAAAATCCACTTTGATCTTTCAAGTTTATCCTACAGCTTCTCAGAACATGATGTAGATTAAAGTCTAGTTTTAGTATTAACATTATATGTATACATTGAGCAAGCACAATCAACAGTAAATGTATAGGTTAAACATTCTACTTCCCTGCATTGTATTTAACACCTCCTCCCAACATTCTATTCTAGCTACGCAGGATATTGCATGGCTTGGCTATATTCGATGGGCATTGCAGGGCTTCTGATCGGCATATGAGCACACATCATTTGCCAGCTAGGCACATATGAACATTTGCACATGCACAAAACACAGCACATGTACCATGCAACGTGTCCCTTGCTCACGTCTGCTGCCTTCTGTTATTGTTATTATTAATATTGTTATTTATAATTCAGGTTTGTGTAAAGTGTGTGAAGTGTGCAGAGAGGAGATGGGAAGAAGGTTGTTAATTTTCAAGTGATAAATCTTCCTGAGGAAGTGTTTAGTAGACTTGTGCATTTTAAACCAATTGCAATTAATCCAAATTTTGGCCCATCGGTGAGTCCAAATTCTTTAACTCAGAATCTACATATGATTGAATCATGAAACAACTGAAACAGTAAATATTCAAATAGTTTTGCTTGGTTAGAGAGTCTGAGTACTGTCCGTGGTCACTTAATGAAATAAATAAATAAATAAATAAATAATGTTATATAAACCTGAAATCTGCGAGATAGAATGCTTAAAATACACAACTGAAGTAACATATTGCTCAAAATCCAAATATATCACCGGATGTGGATCAAATTTGAATGTTAACATACCTATTCAGTCAAAATTAGTTTGAATATGGATGACCAGAATTAGCTTTGGTAAAAAGGAGTGAAAAAAGAGCATATCACTGTACTTAAAAAAAAAAAAAAAAAAAAAAAGTTTTATATATATGTATATATATATATATATATATATATATATATATATATATATATATATATATATATAAACTAAAATAGCATTTATTCATCTTTTTTTGGTTTTCTGAATAGTTTTCCCAAATTGTTTGCATATTTAAAATTCGGTCATTCAAATAAAAAAAAAATAAAAAAAAAAGATTTACCAAAACCAATTTTTTTTATTATTGAAGATAAGTAGATGGAGCAGTATAATTATGCAATTTACAAGTAAGATCCAGAGATTTTAAAATAAACTCAAGTGAGAATTCAAAGTGAATTTCACATTTAGGGTCAAAACTGGAATCATAGCTGACTTTGTTTTCACTTCAGCTATGTTGACCTTTATTTGAAACCTTACCTTACAGTGAATAACCCTGTAAGTCATAGGAAGCCAGTATCAAACCTGACAGAGGGGGTGGTATGGGAGGTCTGAAAGGTCAGGAAGATGAGCCTGGCTGTACACTTTTTTTTTTTTTATTCTTTATTTTGTTGTGCTTAAGGGTACAAACTGGCTTGTTCCGCCACGACAGCTGGAGCAAGCAATGCAGTAACAATCGTAATCTGGACATATCAAACGGCACATTTTTATGGTTTAGTAAAGACAAGTTAGGAACATCATGATACATCGCAAGATCTGCGTAGGAACATTGAGTTAGTACGGTTATGGCTGTGACTGAAAAGGTCTAAAACAAGTTAACAATAATAAAAGTCTAGATCTGCTGTGTTTAGTTAGACAAATCTATGAGGCGTCTCAGGGTGTGCACCTGACAGTGTGAATTAATGAGGCTGTGTGAAGTAGGGAAAGAGAGTAGTGCGCTGTGCTCTGGAATTATGTGCGTAACACTCCCTCAAGCGCAACCAGGTTGCTTCATCTGTAAGAGTAAGTCAAGTGCTGTTAGTCGTCTGGTAGCGTCTCCTTACTTGAGTTGCAATGTAAGGGTTGTGGTATATTGCTGTACCTGTCCATCTTCTAGGGAACGTGTGTGGGGCGTGTGGTTGCGCTCCGTCACACCGGAGCAAAGTCGAGTGACGACCCCTTAACTATGGGGGTTACAGGGAGGGGTCTAGTCAGGCAGAGGTTGGTAAACATTGTGAGTTTCTTTAGGTGCTGAACTTCTCCCTTATACTAAGGAAGGCACAATTCTTGGTTCTTCATTAACGTATACAAGTAACATTCAATTTGGTAAGAAAAGAAACAAAATAAAAGTTATATATCATGTGGTGAGATAGAAAATGTTAGGCTGATGAGATCGGCGATACTATGTGAGCCAAATGGCTCCGCGTGATGTCTGCTCAGGTCACCGCTGTTTTATTCCGGTCACCTCTGGGGAGTCAGTTCTCTCAGGATCCCATGTGTGAGTTGTAGACGTGGAGGGTGTCTCTTGGGCCCCTATATCTTGTGAGAGTCCCAAGGCCTGCAGGAAAGCGGGGGCTTCCGTGAGAGAGGTGAGTTTTAGGACAGTGTCGTTCCGTACCACTGCTAAGGTTCTTGGCAGCAGCCATCGGTAGACCATCTTTGCATTTTGAAGTTGGGCGGTTATAGGCCTTATTGACTTTCGCCATTGTAGTGTGGTGCGCATGATGTCTTGGAAGAAAGTGAGTCTGGATGACTCAAAGTCCAGTGGGGTCTTGTTCCTGACTGCATTTAGAAAGCACTGTTTGTCTAGTATGGAGCGACAGCGCACAATTACATCCCGCGGGATTGCAGGCGGTACTTGTTTAGACTTATTGATTCTGAAGTGTCCTTTGAATTACAATTTCTTTGCCTGGGTGTGAGGCAACAGTGTAGCAGTTATCCTCCGTAGCTAGTGAGACAGTTCTGCCAGGCCTACAGAGTCCGGTATTCCCCGGATTTTGACGTTCATCTGCCGGTTGTGGTCTTCCATAGTATCAAGTCTAAGTTGGAATGCATAGTCAGAGCATTGCAGCTGGCGTATGGTATCACCCATTGTTTTCAGTTCTTGTCGAATATCAATGATATCCTCCTCTGAGGCCTGGACTCTTTGGGACACAGCCTGTATCTCCGTTCGAGCTAGGTTCATGTCAGCATCGAACATTTGCTTCATCTCCCTTATTAGCTGCTTGAAATCCCGTTTTGTGGCAGGTGCTAGGTCTTCCCCCTCATCCTGTATCTCTGGCAGTGGCTAAGGTTGATGGGAGCTTCCCTGCCCCTCTGAAGTGAGGTCGGGCTGTGGGGACTGTATGTCAGGTCTGGGCCGGCCGCCATTTTGTGGCTCTGAGGCCTTTGCAATAAAGTCCCTATGTCCCGGGTTTCTTTGGGGACCCCAGTCTGGGATGCTTTGAATTGTGGGACTGACCCACACACATTATATGTGCATCCACCTACCTATCACAGAAATTATAGAAGTGGATGTAGACCCTAAAATAAAGTTTATGTTTACATGTACCAGAAATGTAACTACAATACTGTAGGTCGACACATTATTTTGATACAGTGTGTTTCTGAAAAAAAACATAAAAGAAAAAAATTCGGAAGTGGATCATCTACTTAACACTTCAGTTTTAGTTTTATTATTATTTTTATTTAAATACAATTTAAATAATACATCCAGAACCAGCATAGAAGAAACATTATTCATTGCTAATCAACATGACTCAGACAGGTGTCAGGGCAGCTGAATGCGACCTAAACAATCAGACTAAGAGTGGAAGGCTGCCCTTTGTTATTGGTTTCCACAGCAACCGGAACGTCGAATACGAAGCACCTTCACGTCTTATGCCAAGGTTGTGTGTGCTCCGTGCTGTGAATCTCTTTGGCTTCAGTGTGTGGGATGTTTTTTTTTGTTTTTGTTTTACTTTCTTTCAGATCTGTAGCGTTTAATCACAAGTCGAAATTCCCACATCAATTCAAGAAGCATGAGCCCAGAATGTTCCCTGCAGAGACTGAGGCCCACCCTGACTTCAGCCCTCCTCGGACTACACACTGTAATTAATCGAGGCCAGGATCAGACCTCGGCCTCAGTGCAGCTGAATTAAGCATAGAAATAGCAACAAAAACGGAACAATTCTAGGCCTCCCCCTCATAATATTGCAGTAGGAGGATAAAAACTTCACAAAAAAATATTGTGGAGTGGTTTTTAAAAGATGAAAATAACTGTGCATATAGCGTACAGACAGCTGCTTCAGATCTTAACAAGTTAGTCATCAATCCGAGACGGATGATTAAAAAGCCTCACATCTTCACATCAACCGCAGTCAGCTGCCAAAGATGTTAGTTTAGCAAATTACTATAATTGTTATAGAAGAATATATATGGTACGCAAAGTCCGACAGAAGACTTTTAGTGCAGTGAAGGAAATAAAGTCCTGAGGGTGAAAACGTTTTGGCATTATTGTACCATTCACAGAATTGTCATATTTTCCCTTCTACAATGTATAACCTGCAAGTCTCATTTATAGGGGTGGGGGTGGAAAATGTATTCTGTAAAGTTTATGAATAAGAACCTGTAAAATGTGTGATTTTACAAGTGTTGTTCATGAAAAGAAAAATCTACATTCCTTCTTATATTTATAGGAACAGTTGGAATTTTAAATAATCTTGAAACAAAATTAGATTGCCACCTTGATAATGTCCCTAATGTAATGTACGTTTGCAAACGTGCAACATTTTGCATCCATGTTACAAAAGGCACAGCTGTCTTGGATATGTTCTGTTTACGACTTATTTCACCACGTGCCTTCTTCTGCCTTAGCAGGAAAATGATGCCCAATTTTTCCTTAATTTGTCACCTTTTGTACTCTTTCCTGAAGCTGCATGGATATATGGTTTTCCTTGGATGAACTAACCAGTCAAACAACGCTCATACAGCAAGATGACCAGCATTAAGCTTCAGGGAATTGAAATATTTATTTAAATTCCATTTGATCACTATATCACAAATATAAAATATTGTTAAAAAGTAATAAAGCGGTGAGACATTCTAGATTGAGGTATAGGATATAAAGAAGTCAATTTAGTGAACTATGCAAAGATTTGGTATGTCTTTGTACAGAAACATATTAAAGGAATAAAACAGCATGCTTTATTCCTTCATGTATATTGTAACTTAAAGGGTGACTGTAACTGCTTCATCTCATTGAAGTGGTTATAGTGCGTGGTGTCCCCTGGTGCTCTTCTTCTGTTCACTGTTCCTCCTAAGTCCAAACATTTAAAAATAGAATGTGATGGCAGATAAGAACCATTCGGCCCATCTAGTCTGCCCAATTGTCTAAATACTTTCATTAGTCCTTGGCCTTATCTTATAGTTAGGATAGCCTTATGCCTATCCCACGCATGCTTAAACTCCTTCACTGTGTTAACCTCTGCCACTTCAGCTGGAAGGCTATTCCATGCATTCACTACCCTGTTAGTAAAGTAATACTTCCTGATATTATTTTTAAACCTTTGCCCTTCTAATTTAAGACTATGTCCTCTTGTTGTGGTATGCCAATTTGGCTAATAAGGAAGTATTAGCTTCAGCAGCAATGATTGATGGTGAGTGTCAGCTGACTGCGTTCAGCCTATCACAGCCTCCCACCGCTGATACGAATCGGATGGACCAAGGTTGAGTGTAATCCTTGAATTAGCCATTCCTCCAATGGGGGCAGTGCAATGGGGAGCTAACCAGGGAGCCTCACTCTGTGCTAAACTGCTTAAAAATGATTTAAAATTTTATGCAAGGACAGCTCCAAGGGACTCGAGGCACTCTAACCAATGCAATGAGATTAAATGGTGATAGTGCCTAGATTATACCTTTAATGATTATTCTCCCCTCCTTGCCACTTGCCTTTATTTAAATGTATTTGATTTTCTTCCATGCGCTGGATGCCAATATCAGGTGCCTCCATTTTCTTCTCCTCGGTGCATGATGTATGATGCGCCGAGGGTGGTTCTTTTGAATGATGCATTGTGAGTAAATTAGCATAGTAACAGAAACAGATCTTTGCTTAACTCCGTCCATTGCCAAAGATTACCCCCCACAAGAAAAAGTACTCCATAATTTCTCTTATGTTTTACTAAAAAGAACAAAGGCACATTTAAATAAATAAAAACAAGAAGAGAGAAAAGGGCAAAAAAAAAAGAAAATAGAAATGTAATTTCAAAGCAAAATCTGCAGAGCGACAGTGCTACTTTAAGGATCCTTGGTAGGGCTGCACTCCATCACCGAAACATTTCTTACATCAGGGTTATTTAACTCCAGTACATTAGCTGCCTTGATGAACCAGCATTTCAGGGTTATGCTTGTCACACAGTGTTTGATTACATTAAAGTGATCCTAAAATGAACAGGTGATTACATCTGTTAAAGACATAGTTAGCATCCCTTCAGTACGTCCTCATTACACTAGTCCGACAATTAATGAGTTAGACTCTTGCTCACGCCTTGTTTTGGGAAATACCAAACTAAAATCATATAATTGATGTAGGGCTTATTCACTAAAGTGAGAATTTACAAGAATTAAAACTAGCCGAACTGGAGGTAAAGCAGACTTGGGAAAAAAAAAAATCTGTTTTACTTTTTTGGCCATAAAATTCACTCTGAATTCTTGCTTAGATGAACCCAGTCAAACTTTATTCAAGATTGCCAGGTCATACTTTTAATCTGAAATGCTGCTGGTGAGGGTAGTAAAAGCCATTCGACAGTACCCCTACCCCCAATCCATTAAGCCCCCTTATTGCAACTATGTATTTACCCTTCTTATTTTCAGACACGTAGCCAGGCTTAGTCATTAAATTGTGAAGTGTCTGAAATGCAAATAATTGCAAATTTACAACTAGAATAGCTGAGAATTAGGTTTCCAATTTGACTATTTGGGCCTGGAAATTGCCGTTCTCAAATTAAATTTTTGACAATCCTGGGTTTATTGAATAAATCTTGCGTTTTTAAAAAAAAAAAATGGCCTAAAGTGTTCATGTAGGCCTAGTACGAAAACTGCGAGTCTAGCAAACCTATAATTCTACTTTGGTGGGATAATAAATTAACTTTAGTTAACATCCAAATACTTTATTTAACGGTGATGGTCTCTCGAAAATATGTCCAGTATATCCAGTTGTTATCTGTGAAGCCTTTGTGGTCTGTTGGAGATCCGTATAATAGCCGATTCGGCCAAATTTCACTTTTTGGTTTAAATGGCATATAAAGTGGTTATGAATGTGCAAGTAATATTTGTGACTAGAATTGAGGTAATAAATAGACATGTGCATTAAAGGAACCATATAGCATTAGGAATACACATATGAATTTAAATCCTGCTGCCTGGTTTATTTTGCTCATCAATTCACCCTTGCAAGTCCAGTCTCCTTGGGGAAGCTCCGCCTATTTTTCTGAGATTATTAAAATCGATGATCTCCGACAATCCAATGCTTTCCCTTAGAAAACCACTTGGAGGTTAAGGGAATGTGCAGCAAAACACCACATTGCACCAAGCAGATTTACACAACTATTTCATGGAAGCTCCTCCACGAGAGGCAGGTCAACCACAGAACAGCAATGTTTTCAGCTGCAGGGTTAAAATGAGGGAGATACATTAGTCTGGATGACTATAAAGTCCCTTTGATGTTTTTTTCAGCTGCGTCCAACAACTCAAAATTCCTATTAATCTATGTCCCAACAAATCGATCCATCCATGATTTAGCCATGGAGTCAAGACTCCGCGGGAAAATCACAGAAAAGGTCTATTTGTTTAGGCATAGATTAACAGGAAGCCGATTCGTTGGAAGCAGCTGAAACAGATTTGTGCAGTTGTCTAGTAATTAGGAAATCATTTTACAAATATCTTGGGCAGTTTTACTCCTAATTCCAGCACACAAACAAGTGACATGCTTAATATTTGTGTAGAAATTCCAAAACGAATATAATTTAGCCAGCCGGTGGCCCAAAGTTTGTCTGAGAACTCCAGAAAGCTAGATTATGAGATCACTGTTTTATTAGGGTCTGACATACCCTATGAATCTTAAATACCAGCAGCTCATCTCATAAAAATGTGAACTGCACCTTGTTAAACTGTAGCAATCTCACATTAAAATTAAAGATCAGTGCTTAGTACCTAAAAAAGTCTCTGTATTAATTACTGCTAGATGGTTTTAGTTTTGTTGAAGTGTGGTTTTACTAAATGTTCTACATCATCTGCTCATTGAAAATCTGAAGAAAATAAAACGAGACCAAATTATTCAGAAAATGTCAAACAGTGCAAGTTTATTTTATTTTTTTTCCTTAACACAAATCCACTGAGCATTGAAAGAAAGACCACAAAGAAACCGCCATTCTTTCACATAAAAAAAAAAACGTGGCTTTGGCAAAAGTGCACCGCTAACATCAATAAATAAAATAAATAACTTTGGATAATGCCATTAACAATGCAATAAGTACATTTTTCATTAAACAGAAGGACATAAAAACCCTTCCGAGAACGGACCACCAAAAATATTAAAAAAAAAAAAAATTTTAAACTTCAATAAACCTAGAAGCATATTTAAGCAGAACTGTCACATGTGAGATTTTTGTATAACCATTAGCCAACTAACAGCTATGGATTGTGCTACTTTTTTATCTTTTTATTCTTAACTATTTATTTTCAATAATTTACAATACCCGACTGTCTTGACAAAAGCCATAGTATACCTAGCAAATTAATTCAACCCCAACACTAGCGCATGTGCTTGACCATTCCTTCCATAGTGCCAAATGTGCGCATGCAGAGCTATGGGGGAGAAGGGGGGTAAATCATTTCTTAGGGTCTGTTAATATGTCGTTTCTATAGAGATTCCATTGGGAGATGATGTTGTTCTGGACAAAGAACTCCTCACTCCTGTAAATGCTTAAATAGCATTTAATTAAGTGAGGGAATGAAAGTGACAGTTTTCCTTTAAGATCATTTTCACTTTTTTTTTTATTATTATTTTTTTTTTTTTAAAAGGGACACCAGAAAAAAACCTATTACAGGATAACTCTGACACAAATTCACCTGTGCATTAATGAGTTTTTCCATAGGTGTCCTCTTTTGAAAAAAAAAAGGGGGGGGGCACTTTAAACCATGGTATTGCTGCCCTGCTGGATACATTTTATAATAAACCAACCATGTTCATTCTACACTTTGCAATGAAAATACCTCTAGATTCAACCTTTGAGTGCATACCTCTGGAATTCAAAGAACGTTCAGGGTCAGATATATGTAGCGGAGGTGCTGTATGACTCGCAGAGCCGTTGGCCTGAAAAAGTTACCTGCTAAGCTTATTTTATTCTCGTGTGTAATTTAAGACCTGGTTAAGTAATCCAACTACCCTCGTCTGAAAAAGCTGAACCCCTCGACTTCCCACTCACCGTGACCTTTACGCTGCTTTGCTTCCAGTAATCTTGTTGCTCAGAATGCCCAGAAAAACTATTGTTTTTGTTTTTTTGTAGAAGCTGGTTTTAACCAGTTCAGTGCTGTATTTATCACAAGACTCAACAGATAGAGGTATGAATTTTTCAGGTGGATTTTCTACATTCGTAATGCCAGATACACTTTTTTTTCCTAGGCGCATTATTGACCGGGAAATTAATGGTCAACCCATGTCCTGTTGCATGTAGCATTTGTGTACCTCAGGAGGCAAACCACTTTCCTCCCAGCTACTTGTTTGAATTCCAGACATGAGCAGGTGTCTACAGCATAGGGCAGTAATGGGCAATTACCCCTCCTTTGAAAATCTGTCAATACCCCTTGGAAACGCATTCCGCATTTTTCCTACCCATAAAACAAATGCACTGTCCCCTGGGATACAAAGGCCAAATCCTAATAAGAGACCAATTTCTTCTGTTTACAAAAAGGTTTAAAAATAAAACGTTCTAAGTTTTGAAAGCGTTGTATGACCAAGCAGTAATGTCAGATCTGACATGCTGCACACAGCTAGGTGAAAACTAATCTTTGAAAAAGAGATTCTTAGTTCCATTCTGATAATTGTTACCAAAACAATAAAAACATTCATTCATCGTCAGGCCTCTCACATGTGAATACAGCGACACGCATTGTATTGGCATGCAGACAGCACAGGACCATTGTATAGACACAATGTGGAATGCAACGAAAAATAAAAATGAGACGG
The DNA here is from genome assembly GCF_036172605.1 of Pelobates fuscus. NCBI lineage: Eukaryota > Metazoa > Chordata > Amphibia > Anura > Pelobatidae > Pelobates > Pelobates fuscus. Next base: position 40,514,050 of record NC_086321.1, on the reverse strand, counting down.
TCAGTACAAATATACAAATAGGCGATTGAAATGGCAATGGGGTTTGAGAGTAAGACATAGCATGTTCTTTCACAGTTTCTTTTTAAATTACAATAGTGGTTTACAAAATGTTGATGTGTGCGTATGCTCTGATTGACCTTTTGAGCGGCAGAGGAAAGCTTTGCATTAGAGCAGGACTTTTCTCTGGAACCCAAAGGGTAAATAAACACCCTGCAGTGTTCCCTTCCCAGTCTGTGCAGTTTTGTTTGCAAGCGATATGCAGTTGGAATTGATGCATCGTGACATTTTGCGGTTTGGAACCCGCAAGCTTCCCCTGCAGCCGGTGCCGACATTACGAGTTATTCTGCATTTAGGTGGCAGTCATTGCCATAGAGATCTGTCCAGATGGATCCAAGTTTTGTCTTCCATGTGACACAGAGTTTGTTTCCTTTTAAAACGCTACCAATGTTAGAAACCATGCAATTCTTATCTGTCAAAGATTCCACTTCTCAAATGCAGTTAATACTGATATTTAGAACACAATTTATAGAGTTTGGGGGTTTTTTGCTCCCTTACGATCCAGATTGTTTTGTTTTGTTTTTTTTCGGTGCCAAAGGATTCAGCAGCTTTGGCTACAAAATGTTAAAATTTACAGGATGCCGGCAACCGCTTTCAAACCAGTAAAGTCTATTCTCCTCCATTTAAGAGATGGCCCAGAGTCTTCACAGCTGAGCTCCGGTATCTGCAAGAGACAAAGAAAACACGCCAAGGTTAGTTTCCTCTCGAGACGATTAAGGCACATGTGTGATTTAAAGTAAACAAAGACTGCTTGCAGCAAACGGGTAATATCAAGGTTCCCCTAGAAGGGTTACAAAGCGACAGTCCAATTGTATTGCAAATCTACGTGGAAATGAATTAGGTCCCATCTGTTTTATTGAACATTTCTAATAACTGTCAGCGCCCCCTTGTTCCTGTTGCGCCAGTGAAAAGTTAATTTCCTTTAAAATGGGGTGTAAAAATGCCCTGGTATGAACTCAGCTGCACTCAGTTTGTACAGATTAATGTTGGATCCAGTTAACTTAGGGATGTATTCACTAAACAGTGATTTTTACACAGTAAACCAAAATTAAAAATGTAAGCGCAAATCAGAAAGATATTGTGATTCTAGAGCAGACTGTGAAAGTTTCTAATAAGTTATTATCATGTTAATGGCTTAGAGACTTTGATAAAATGTATATACGTTTGCAGGACGGTGACAAAACCTTTTCAAGACAGAAGAGGTTAAGCTAACGTTTAGCGTGTATTGTGTCTATGGAGTTCCTTTCATGTTGCACTGATTTAATCCTTGGGGTGGCAGATGTCTGACCTATTGACAATTCATCAGAATTATGGATTCTTTTTTTTTCCTGACATAAAAAGATATAACGTGAATGTGACAAACTAGCAGATTCAGATCTGGGCTCAATCAATGAGTGACTTTCCATCCATAACCACTAAATGTCGAAATAATAAATAAATTATAAAACCCACATACATATTTGGTATTTTACCATAAAGTGATCACTCACTACCTCACACATCATTGTACATGGGATTTGAAATCTATTTATTGTAAAGTGCTGCGGAATAAGCTTGTGCTATATAAATACCAATAATAATAATAATAATAATAATAATATTATGTCTACTGTCTTTCATCCTGCGGTTTCTGGTGAGTGCTGCACGGTTTTAGGACGTAATACTCGAAGTGTTTTGCAAATCTTTGAAAATGAATGTGTCCAAAGGGATCTTCTGCCTCCCCCTGTAGACATTCTGTTGCTAAGTCACTCCAGCTTACTGGGACTACTGGTCAATATTCCTGTGTCTCTCACCCACCCCGCAGTCCACTAATTACACATTTATGCGATGTATGCCCTGGAGTACAGGAGGAGGATGGGTAGAAACTGCAACCAGACACAAAGACTAATTGCCACGCGTTACTGGGACTGGAGAGGAGAACAACTAGGAAATAGCTGGAGTTGGATGGTAGAGAAAGGGTAAATCGGGGTGCCATATCCACCACTATCCACTGTTTTCCTGGATACATATAACTTCTACATGCTGATGGGCAGCAACTGAGAAGAGCTGCCTCATTGTATGTAGAATTCATATGCTGCAGGAGAAAATCAAATCAGCTTGTTTTAGATTTTTCCTTGACTAGCAAACTGATTTACTTCCTTCAGCCTTTGGATCCTATATAGCACCATTCATGACTTGTCCATTAGCCTGAAGAAATGTCTGCAGGAAAATCGGGAAATCCACATAGAATGGGCAACTAAAACCGTGATCAAGGGATTTAAAATGTATTTATAAGGACAAAAAAAGGTAAAAAAATAAATAAGTAAATGGGTGTCCCAGAAGACCCAAATTATTCTTATTTACCCCAATATTGCCCCTCTCCTTGGATTAAGCCTTATGCATGTCAGAGGGTTGTGGCTAACCTCTTTTGCAAACAAAGGATTATATGATGATCATATAAAGCAAACAGTTTCACACAAAATAGGGAAGGGACCTTCAAGAGTATGTTAAGTAATGGAGCAGACAGCTTGATAATAGCCATGACAAACACTGGGAAATGAGTAAGAGAGAGAAAAGTCATTGTGAAGCGGAAACCCAGCAAGCACTCCAGTTAACTCTTAGCAATACCCCAGGAATGAGGAAGGAGAGTGGGTTTCATTTACACACTCGACAAAGCATCAGAAACGTGCGGAACTGGTTTAAGCAGTTCATATACTTTTAATGAAAGTTTGTTTGCTCATTCAACAGACAATTGAGAAATGTCAATCTGTAACTCTCCCTTATACAGTCTGCAAATTGATGCCTATATAATAGCCCCCTCGTGTCCTTTAATGACCTTGGTCTCCCGGGGCCTCGTGCACTAAAACAGACCAATTTGCACAGTTTGTATAATTAAAAAAAAAAAAAAAAAAAGATTTTTTTTCCTTCTATTTAACAGTAAATGGAGAATTTCTCCAAATCAGCTATTTTGGCCTACATATTGCCATTTGGTTTTCAGATCAATACCATAAACTCTTTATCGAATAAACCCTCTATGTTTATGAATTATATACTTTGAATGTATTAAATATGTTTCCTCCAGGTTAACCTCTCAATGGTGTGTATAAGTTATTCCAATTCATTAAAAAGTGTTTTTTTCCTATTCATATTCACAAGACAAACATTGCTGCTGTTGTTTTTTTTTTATCTATGCGCAACAGTACAAATCTCGAATATATTTTTTCAACATTCTATGAGTATATCAGTGTCACTTAACATTCAAGTGACATTTCATACAAATTACACACGTGCCATGTAAATGTTTTAAAACGTGTAGATTTGCTAATTAAGCATTTTAATATCTGCTCCAATTGCATTTCTGGGATATTTTCTTACCGTGCCATTGTTCTTTAAGACGGCAGATGTTTCCAAGTGCTGACAAATGCTGTGGGGATTAGGGAGTAAGGTACTGTAGTTATGCTGTTCCACACATCAAGGGTTGGGTCGTAACAGTCCAGAGTTTTGCACCTCTGAATCCCAAAATAGCCACCAACAACAAACAGTTTATTACCAGATGCTACAGCATGACAGCTCATTCTTTTGGCTGTCACATCTCCAGCCTTAGTCCACTGATACGTTTCACTGTTAAATTTGTAAGCTGAACAGGCTGAGAACTCTGTATCTCCACCCATGATAAAAATCTGATTTCCCAGAACAGCTGCTGCTGTGTATCGCCACGGCTGAGGGCATGTGGCTGGTACTGACCATCTGTTCTCGGATGGATCATAACACTGAACCTTGGGCAATTTATCATGGCTTACACTAGTCCCTCCAAAAGCAAACAGTTTGAGTTTTGCACTGACTACAGCTGCATTGCTCACACCTTCCCGAAGAGGAGCAACCATGGTCCATTTGTTGGTTGCTGGGTCATATTGTTCCACTTGTTTTAAAGACACCGAAGGGGAAGCGGGAAGGCAGCCAGTGGCTGCTGTGTGTCCACCTACTACATACAAACAGTGCTTAAGTTCTGCAGAACCGTGTCCAAACCGTGCTACAAGCATGGGAGCAGCCTTTGACCACTCCTCATGGAGTGTATCGTACACCCAAACGTCTTTTGAAACGCCATTCTCAGAACCTCTTCCACCAGTGATGTAGACTTTACAGCCAATTGCACAAGCACTGAATTCTTTTCGAGGGCTTGGTATGTCGGCTTTGGGTATAATCTCTTTTGCCTTTTGATCTACGAGGTAAAGTTTATCGCACATGAAAGTCTGTCCACCAAGGAGAAACAGGGCATGACCAGTTTTACGGGGTTTTGCGCACAGGCTTGTGACTACACCATCATTTTGCAATATTTTAAGCTTGCACCGGATGGCTTCTTCTACTAGCTCCTTGCTACTTTTCTGTTTGATGATAAGTTCCTCCATAGCTACATTCTCCATGAGATAGATAGCAGGTAGCAGAGCTAATCGTACAGTTTGCAACAATTCGGATAAATAACAGTGTCTCTTGTTTAGGTCATAGTTTATCCAGTTCATAGCAGATTCATAGACCATTCGCTCGTCTTCGGTTTCCAACTCTTCATGGGACAACAGCTGTATCACAATTGCTTTAGGGAGCTGGAGAAAGTCTTCTGTTTTACAGATGGTTTGGAAATTAGAAAGACACATTCTCCAAGACAGTTCGTAAAGCTTAGTGCACTGATGAGCATCGGAAAGTTGCAGCATCCCTAAGCAGTTGGTAGGGTAAAGGTTCTTCTCCAAAAACTCTGCACAAGCATCTCTGATGTCCTGAAATTCTAACATATCCCCAGCTTCAAGGAGAGACTCTGCATTCTCTTCATTGATGATGACTCTTGATGAGTAAGCATAATCCAAGAGAAGTTCCAGAACCTCGGGATGGATGGCACTGTGAAAATTCACCTCATTGGCTTGACTCTCTTTAAGTCCACCACTGAACATGGCTTCGAAGTAGCGACTGCAAGCGGCAAGGACAGCACGGTGGCAAGGGAAGGACCTGTTTCCTGCCAGCAGTAAGACATCTGTGAAGAGACATTGCTGGCGTAGTAAGTTGAGGTGAGTAAGGACATTGTCTGCATATGAAGACTTGTGAAACAGGTATATGTTCATTGAGCCAGTACTGGCCCTGGACTTCCGGTTTTCATGTATGCTGACTGACATTTTCACTCCTGTAATTAGACAAACAAAAAACTTTAGTCAAACAGATTGTACCACAGTATATTCTGTGCAATATTTATAATGCATAAACACAGTAGCATTAAGTTCAAGGGTTCAGTTATATAAAAGGGACACTACAGGCATCCAGACCAATTCATCTCATTGAAGTGGTCTGGTTGCAGCATCCCGGTTCCCTTAACCCAGCAACATATAACACTGCAGTTTAGAGAAACTGCAATGTTTACAGTACAGTGTTAAGACTGCCTTTAAATGTGCTTCCTGCAGTTTCACTGAGTTTGACTCTGTGAAACGACGCTGGAGGTCCCCACGCTTTGTATTAGGCCTTCCCCCTAGGAAAGCAAAATCAATGCTTTCCAATGGGGAAGGCCTAATGCTCGCGTGGCACTCACTGTGCATGCGCATTAGGCTCCCCCCCATCTGCTGATCTCGGTGGAGACATCGGTGCTAGAATCAGGTAAATGAAAAAGTATTTTTTTTTTAAACCCTCTACATTGCCAGGGGTGGGGAGGGTGCAAAGGGTTTATATAGTGTGAGGAATACAGCTTTGTATACTTAACACTATAGCGTTCCTTTAAGTCAGATTCAAGAAAACAAACACACACACCTCTCTAATGTTCACAAAATAAATAGTACAAATTACAAAGCAGTTTTCCCAGTAATAAGGGGGACATATTTTCTGTTGCACCTCTTCTGAGAAGCACATCCTGTCTAGTCAAACCATTCACTGCAACTCTACATAAAGAATACGAGTATAAAAGATAGCAATACACATTTTGTATATAGAAAATTTAGTTATGTATAGTAAGCAACTCTAAATACGTATACAGGCTCGGGTCACAAAATTGTCCTTACAGAAAGGTAAATCTTAGGAGTGTTATGCAATTTCTCTTTTAACAGAACCCTTGGTGGCATGTGCCCTCCCTAATGCAGTGAACGTGTGAGATTTTTTTAAAAACACATTATCATATTTCTCAACATATATGAAGTCTTGAAAAACCAGTTCCTCGTGCTACTCGGGTGTAATGCAGACCTGAGCTCAGCAAAAAGGTTTTCTCCCAAACACAGTGATTTTTTATTTATTTTCCTCCTTTCACCTGTTGTCCTTCACACATGTCAAAATGCTTATAGAGCAGTCAAATATAAATAAAAAACAACTACACAAAAAAATGATCTGTAAAGTCAACCATGGTGAATCTATAATATGAGAGAGAGAAAATCCCATGCATGAGAAATAAGATCCGACCTGGCCCATTAGGATATAGACCATGTGCTCATCTGCCACAGAACTGCAGCTGTGTATAATTTTTTACAAATCTGGCAAAAATCCTACTCACGCCCCCTAGCCAACTGAATACTTATTCAGGTCAAAATTAGCCAAGTTTAAGATGGAAATGAAAAGCAAGAAAAAAAAAAGAATGCTTCTAAATAGATGTTAGCCTACATTTTTCAAGGAGGCTCTGCATCATCAAAGTTCAATAAACTTCAAATTGTAGCAAATTAAAATCTAAATTGTTGCAAACGTAAAGCAAAAATATCCAAGCTGTGACAATCACAAATTTGGAGAGTGTTTTAATATCAGCTAAGGAAAAAAAAAAAAAAACCCATTCTGTACTCTACGCAGAGCACTGCCAAGGAGATCTCAATGTCTAAATCTAGCGCACTTTGCTGACAGTACAAAGGTCAATGAGCTAATTAACGAGCCCTGAGCTAATCTGAGTTATGAATGCAGTCTTAATCTACATAACACCTTCCTGCGATAACGCTTTGTTTGACCAGGGTCCCATCACAGAGAATTTAAAGTGACATAATATCTTTATAGACTTGTACATTATGGTTTATGGAAAATACCAAGCTTAAAACTGTTGGAATCGTGTGACTTTATTTCTCCACATTGATAAATAAACCAAGCCAGGCAAGCTGTTTATAGAAAAAAATCAAAGTGAAGGATAATGCAGAGTTAGTGGCATAGAGTATAGATTATTATTATTGTTAGTTTTTATATGGCGCCAGCTTCTTACGAATCGCTTTACATTAAAAGGGGAATTTAACCAATGAAACAATAATGAAATGTTACAGGAACAATAGGTAGATGAGGACCCTGCTCAAAAGAGCTTACAGTCTAGTTGTATCATAGACAACAGCACTGGGCACCTCTACTATTATTAACTGTCCATCCCTCCTCCCCCCCCCGCCCGCCCGCCCTCCCCCCACACCCTTCCACATCTTAGAGGATGAGAGAGGTGATGTGGAACCCAACTTCTCAATAATTATATAGTGAATAAGCCCTTTAAAAAGTCAGTAGGTTCTGAGATCCACTAAAAAAATCGGCTCAAATATATGTGTACTTATGTGAAAAACTTAAAAAAATACAAATCTCTGTTTTCTGAGTCTGTCGTTCAGTATCTCCCATAAGGTCATTTTAGAAGTCTGTGCAGCCATTGGGCCAGAGATTTTTCAATGTGAGATCAGTTGTCCCATAGATAGATTTCTGCCTACTTTTAGAAGTAACGATGACCAAGATGAAATAGGAACAAGTAGAGCTTCGTTCAAATACAGAATGCATTGTAATATATTGAGCTAAACAGTGCATGCTAAGATCCCTGCCATGCCAAGCCTGTAGAATAAATGTAAAGGCTGCTTGGTATGCAGTGTGCATTTTTCTTGTCTAAATAGATATGGTCACTTATGCAAACAGATTACAAAGACACAATAGCCCTTTGCTGCTGCAGAGAAATGCGCTGTGTGCAGACAGCCTCCACAACATCATTGAATGTCTTGGGTCCTGCCATCAATCCCACAAAGCAAGGCTTGCGGGACAGAACAAGGGAACACAGTGGAGTCATTCATGAAAAAAAAGGAACTGTCAAGTCTGAATATTGTTTAATTCAGCACACAAAAGCTGCCATTACTCACTTTCTTTTTTTAAACTCTCACATCGCAGCTGCCTTCTGAAAAGGCACAGAGAGGGCTTTCTATGCAAATTTGGACAATTTTCTCATGATGCCTCTGATACAATAACTATATAAGCGTTTAGAATTTTATCTAGTTTTCGCAGGTTGATGCTCTTTGACTTTTATGGGATCTCAGTTCATCAATGTGAGGAAATTGCGGTCTACAGAGAAGAACTGAATCCATTGATTCTCTATTGCGAGAAGCCACTAGACAGCCACTAGGGGCAAAGTTTGGGACAAATGTAAATATTGCCATTTCTCAAAAATGTCAAAGCTTTACATTGTTGGATAAAAGGGACAGGGTTTACGTACTAAAACCAATTCATTAAGATAAGCTGTTTATTTGGTGCTTAACCCCTTAAGGACCAAACTTCTGGAATAAAAGGGAATCATGACATGTCACACATGTCATGTGTCCTTAAGGGGTTAAAGTGTCCCTTTAATACATTTACAAGAAGCTTCCTACAGTGTGTTACAGGTATTGCAGTGGCCCCTGAATTCAGGCTAAACCCAACAAATGTAGGTAGATTTCAGCAGCCTGAGAATGTTCTCTTTTGCAAGTTTTACAAGAGATCAGTGTTATTTGATGTGGACTTAGGCCATTGACATAAATTCAAACAGAGTACAGCGGCCGGAGCTGCTGCTAATTAATACTTGCGATAACAAAAGCCAACAAGAGATTAAACGATGCTATGGTGTGTAATACGCCAACTGACAAAGATACTACGTCCGCCACACTACCGACTGCCAACCACCATTATGGAATCACACACTAAAGTGAGAATTCTAAGTGGAATCCAAGTTTAAGGCCAGCGTAGCCAAGCTGAAAGCATTGTGGACTTAGAGATTTTTTCAAATGTGGCTATTTTTTCACCTTAAATTTGAAATTCACTTTGAATTTGATTTGAATTCTCACTTTAGTGAATAAAAGTGAAAGTGTTATGAACTTAAAATGGTGCAAAATTGTAAAAGTGGGCAATATCCAATGTTAAATCCACAATCTTAAATGTACCTGCTGGTTCCACATTGCATGCCCCACTAATCAGACTACAGAACAAGTAGTAAGGGGTTCCCTGTTCTAAGCTCTAGATAAAGTTAAAAACCTCTAGTTAAACACAGTGGGATTTACTTACTACACACAGACATGGAGAGTCTCAACAGAATGTGCAAAATGAAGGCACCTATAGTAACTTTGTAAAAAAATATCCAATGTGGCTATAACAACAGCATGGCTATTCTATTTTGATCTAAACTGTACAGTTCTGTGTTTAGCGAATAGATCCCTTTGATAAACCTCCATCCTAGTATCCAAAATTCAGTTTGCCAAATTCCGAATGGTTATTTTACTCTAAAAAATTATAACAAATGGAATATAAATTATAAAAAAAACAGGACTGGGCATGCAGAAACTAGAAGTAATGTCCCTGACAAATGTCTGTTTAAGTAAGATAAACTGCCATTCATCTTTACAAACAGCGCCACACTCAGCTGCTGTAATACGCCAACAGTGTAAAAGCAGAACGTCAGTGTCTGCAGACTAACAGAACATATTTCGTCCCTTGAGTGCCAACGGGTACCCGATGGATTAAAAAGAGAACATCGGATTGACTTATTTTATCTTTCAATAAAATTGTGGCAGATAAATGGTTAATGGGAGCCCTTTATGAATTGACATAGATATCGCCATACTAAGAACCAGGACTTTTTAACCCTTTCAGCTATGGTGGCACTGCAACATGTGGGTGAAACCCTTAGCATTAGAAAGAGTAAACTCCTAACACATCATCCCATTTGATATCTTATCAGAGGAATGCTGGGTGTCTGCAAATAATAATGACCTCACTGCATAAGACAAAAATGAGCATTAAAATGTTTGCAGGCAAGATAAAAGGAATTCATCTGACAGAGCTGGGATTTATTACCATTACGGGAGCACAAGGAATGTGCAAGTCTATCTGACTTCAAGATTTTTTTTTTGTTCTTAAAGGCAGTCTGTAGGCTTCTAACTGTATACATCAAAGATGTACCAAGAAAAAATAAAATCTTCTATACTTAGGTTAAGTCTTCTGTAAGTCTGTTTGGGAGAACACTGAATCCCATGCTCATGCAAAGAGGGGAGAAAGCTTTTAAAATTAAATAAAAAGGTGCATGGATCTGATGAATGGATTGCACAGCATAATGTAGGGTATGGGACACAGCTTGTAGAAAGACATTTAGCATGCTGCTCCAAAAAAATAAATTGCTATTTTTATTCAAATCATAATTGTATCAACCTCCTGGCTGACTGCAGGGAGAACAAAGAACCAGAATCTCATCTCACTGACTGGAAACATGCACACAGAGCTAGCAAAATATCCATTACAAGATGAAGTGTCAATTTTCAGTCTTCTATGTGTTAACAATGTCATTCTCAGGTGTATAGAGCTCTGACACAGGACAGTAACATGGAACAAAGCCCTATAAACTCCACCTGGCATCACACCATTTAGTAGATCTGGCCCATATCAGAACAAGGCAACAAGGCACACATTGTTCAACATCACAAAAACATGTTTTCACTGGGCACCCATACACAGCAACAACAAAAATAGACAATGGGATTATCTGGAATGGCAAGAACCTTCATTGCTTGCTCACATCAAGACACCACCAGGGACTTATTGCTACTGGAGTGTCAATAAAACCTGTCAGCACGGCAGGATGAGGATGATGGGAGTTGTAGACCAACACGTTGATTGCCATTGTCTTAGCTGACTCAGCTTAAAAAGTAGCCCACTGTATCTTGCTGGGAGATTAATTAAAGATGTAAAAACTAAAATTAATTTAGAGAACATTTACAAATCTGACATTTGCAGATTTCCCAGTTCCTTGTTTTGTGAATAACATGCTTGTGGATCAGAACCTCACACACTGTATATCTTAGAGGGATGTGAGTGTGTTGTGGGTCAGAACCTCACACACTGTATATCTTAGTGGGATGTGAGTGTGTAGTGGATCAGAACCTCACACACTGTATATCTTAGTGGGATGTGAGTATGTAGTGGATCAGAACCTCACACACTGTATATCTTAGTGGGATGTGAGTGTGCTGTGGATCAGAACCTCACACACTGTATATCTTAGTGGGATGTGAGTGTGCTGTGGATCAGAACCTCACACACTGTATATCTTAGTGGGATGTGAGTCTGTTGTGGATCAGAACCTCACACACTGTATATCTTAGTCTGATGTGAGTCTGTTGTGGATCAGAACCTCACACACTGTATATCTTAGTGGGATGTGAGTATGTAGTGGATCAGAACCTCACACACACTGTATGTCTTAGAGGGATGTTAGTCTGCTTTTGATCAGAGCTGATAGACATGCTGTTGTCCCTCTTTCACTGCCAGATCCTTCCAGTACATACATGTCAGGGCATGCAGCCTGTCAGTGTGATGGAGCTGTACCTTCCATTCAGTACTGGAGCATTCTACCTCCTAACACAGGCTGACAGCTGTACATGCAGCACGTGGAGAGAGTGTGAGGGGATTGGAAGCCTGAGTCTATGAAATGACTAACCAGACCTTCAACACACAAACACACACAGGGCAGCCCAGGGCTAAGCAATTACTGCCCTGAACAAAGCACACACTCAGACACACAGGAGATTATGTTAGAAGCAAGCAACATTATGTAGCAGCAATGCAAACTTAACCCCTGCATCACCAGAGACCCTTAAAACCAACCAATGATTATGTATATTATATAGCAGAGATGTTACATTAACCCTTGCATCACTAGGCAAAATTGTGTATTCCCCTCAAAATCCCAACTGATCTAGGAAACAGCAGTGTAAGCTTAACCCTTACAATCCCAAAGAACTCTAAAAAAAAAGTATTAACCTAACTAGCAACATTATGTATTCATTGCCAGAGAACCTAGCAACCTCTGTATATTCTAAGGAATTGCATTATATAGCAATCCAGTGATATAACATTAACCCTTGCATGACCAAAGAACCTAAGGCATCATGAATGTAACCTTAACCATTTCATAACCAGCCAACGTAACATTCAAACTTGCATCATGAAATAACCCCTTAACCATTGCAACACCAGCTGGGTGTTATTTTGTGACTAGGATGTATTAATTGTCTTTAGTACATTGCCCATGCAGAATATACAGGTCTGACCAATGCAACATGCTCTCAGTAACATGCTGCCTGCACGACTTTCATTGATTTGCAAGGCTCTGCATCCACATAGCAACATGCAAATTTTAATTTAAATTACAAATAAGTAAATCTCCAGCATTGGCTCGTGATCACACGTTAAAACAACATTGGCAGACAGTTGCCATTAGGGATCAACATATATTTGCATTGCAAACATGCATGCTCTGTCTGTGTACACAGATATCAAAACAAACATGCAATCACCTTTTTGGGTTGGCTATTGGGAAGATAGGAGATACCATTAATCATTTATTAACCCTTTACCTGTCAAGGAAAGGCACATTATGCATTGCACAGCTTGAGAGCTATAGTGGAAATATTCATTCTCTTATTTTAAAGCAGTTATAAACCAATAAAGCTCTATTAACATAAATTAAGACACATGCTGCTTTGTATTTCTTGGCATTTTTTTTAATTTAGATTATTCTTTAAGAGAAATATAACATTACATTCTAAACAAATCAATGAGTGGAAAATAATAAATAGGATGCTGCCATGCATATTTAGAAATATTGGCATAATATCCACAGTACACTAAACATAAACCCCCCAGCCCCCCTGCAGACAGATCGCTGGGGTCTGTGAGTAACTTCCAGGAGTGAGTGATACATCCTGCAACTTACTGGAATTCTGATCAGGGAACGTTGGGGAAGTCAGACTCACCCTCAGCTCACTGGGTATCATGACAGTGGGTGCGAGATCCACAACTTGTGTCAACGTTTCGACCTCCCGCAAGAACTGATGGAAAGCCTGTGGCAGTTCATTCAGGGCACTGCAGATCCGCTTTGGGCTGTGTGGGCCAGCTGGTCAGTAATCCCGGGCCAGCGGATGAGCTCTGAGGCTTTTCTTGAGGTTTGGTGAAGGGCACATGGACTGCTGAGGAAGGAGGAGCAGACGGGGGTACTGTGCTCAGCACTGCTCTGCGAGTGAGCTCCACTTCATTCACACAGAGCTGTTAGAGGCTTGAGGAGGAGCAAGTGAGGGAAGGCTGGCTGTCTGAGTCTGGAAACCCTGCCCCACTCACCCTCAGTAAACAGGGAGGGGGGAGGAAGCAATGCACAGAGCATACAAACACACACTGCAATGTGTGTGAGTGTGGAGGGGGGATGGCTATTGTATGTGGAGTCTGGGGTCTGCCAAATGCCTTTATTATTCACAAGGATTCCAGTGAATATGGTCCTGAGATTGTCTAGATATATATAATCTAGATATATAACATCTATATCTTGAATCACCAATATTTACAATAAGGAGTTAAATGAATAAATTGATCAGATTTTAATACATGCTAGGTTGATAAACCGCTGTTGTTTTCATAATAATCCCCCCTCTCACAATATTGTAAATCGCTACGGAATCTGTTGGCGCTATATAAATGATAATAATAATAATAATAGATGCAGGCAGTGCTAATGGACATGGATATAAAGTACATTTTAAAATATTTTCCAAAGAAAATTATTGAACATATTTATTTCTAAAATATCCATATGTAACAAATACTATCAGAGTATTGTGTTAAAAGGGGCCGTGCTACAAAATATGAGAATTGTATCTAATAATGAAATGATAGGATCCATACAGCTGTGTGTGAATGACAATTGCTAATGATTTTATCTCTGTCTATGGCAGGACTTGGGAGACTATGTAGCCTCGCTGAATGCAGGCAGAATTGATACAATATGTTTTAACACATACAGATATCACTTATATGTTTTTTTTATTTGGAGTGGAACTATTTCAGTCACCGGCGGATACAAGAGGACGTCCACACAGTCCATTGGTGACTGTGGGACAGTCGTGTTTTTTAGATTGGACCAGTTGAGAAGATCAACTCACAGTTCTGCATTTGTATACGGGTTTAAAAATATAAAACATCTATCCTACACATGAACAACATACCTAGTTGTAGTGTGTCTAAGTATTGACATCACGCTGATAGACACCATGCAGAAGGTCACATCCCTTAGCACCCCATGTGGAAAATAGAGGTGGATAAAAATTGACAATAGCTGGGGCGGATGAGGGTATACATTGTGGCGTCCCCTGTTTTGAGGTGTATTTATGCATTGCCCTTTTAAATACAGTGCCAGCATTTGTAAGAAACTGTGTATTGTTGTGGCATATCCGGCCTCTCAGATAAAATGTTTGGGAATGGTATTTGGTATTTGTCATTAAACTTGTACATGTAAAATTTTTGGGTTATTCCAAATTGATGCAGTTCTGAATTTAAAAGACTTTCGGATCTGAAGAATTTTGGTTTTAAAATTTTTGGTTCAATTCAAAATTTTGGTTTGCTTTAAAATATTTCGGTTCTATCAAAAAATTGCCAGGAAAGCCCTAACATGAAGGAATAAAGGTGCCTAATGTGTCCCTATAACAAAAAAATTAAGTGAAAAATTTTGGTCGAAGTTCGATTTGAAATTCTGTGATTCAAAATGGCACAGATTTGGTAGAAATTCTCCTGAATTTCGGTTCTGACTGATCCAAATATCCAAGTCTATCAGTCTGGGCAAAAAACGGGGCAATGTGGCATGAGAACTGGGTATTTTGGGGCAAAATGCCACACTGAAATAATATCTGGCTGAAGAATTTTTTGAATTTGAATATTTTGGCCTAAAACATACAATGCTTCTACAGGAAGAGAGGGGTAGAGCCTTACAGTATTTTCCAGTTGTATATGTAACAAAAATCAGAAGATGGAGAAATATGTAGTTTAGTATTCTTAGCACAATGGAAAGATAAGTAAGAAATGCACTCACACATTTTAGGAGCTCTTGAAAGCTCCACTTCTATGAGTTTGAGTGGTACAATCCCTGCTTGTGGATTCTTGTGAGCTCCCTGATTCAAATCAGCAGTCTGGCAATGTTTATAAAAATATAAAACATACAGAGAGCCTGATGTGGAGTAGTATATCTGGAGGAAATGGATCAAATAAAATGGAAATGCACTCACGTTGTGTGGAGCCTATGTGTTGGCTCGTAACACATGGCGTGGAGTGGTATAATCCCCACCCTGGAACACTGGTGAGTGCAAGTACTCTCTGTATATGTGGTATGCAACAATACAGAAATAAAAAAAAATGTGCACTCTGTGATATTATTCAGTGCAAATGAAAGAAAAAAAAACTTACAAAAATGGAGCAACATTAGATTTTGCTCAATCCAAACAGCTTAGGTGGTATATTCCCCACCAAGAGAAGTAATGTCCAATAGGTAATGCATTGAAAGCAGGAGGTTCCAACGTGTCATCAATAAAAATTTATAAATAAAAATGAGTATATCACATTCAAGCATACTGGGAAATGCTGCATCTTTAATATAGATTATTAAGATAATTTAAGGGTCATGATTTCCCTGTAAATAATGATATAGCACCGCATTCTGAAAATGACCACCCATTGATTTACAGATAAAGGCTACTGACAGTGATTATTTTGTATGCACAATTTATTACCCAGCTGATATAATTTAAAATGACTTATTTTAGTTATTTCATTTTCCAGATCAGAGCAAAAAGCTTATTTAAAATTTTTTCACAGTTGTCACGTTGGCAACTCCAATTCAATGAAATCAGACCCTGAATTTTGAAGTTACTTAATATTTTTTATATTATTATAAACAACACATTATGCAGTGCTGTACAACAGAGCACAACTAGCGAGTATATAAAGGGAATCAACACAGTAAAGGAGGAGACTATATTTAAAAGAAGAAAAACTACCACAACAAGAGGACATAGTCTTAAATTAGAGGGACAAAGGTTTAAAAATAATATCAGGAAGTATTACTTTACTGCGAGGGTAGTGGATGCATGGAATAGCCTTACAGCTGAAGTGGTAGAGGTTAACACAGTGAGGGAGTTTATACATGCGTGGGATAGGCATAAGGCTATCCTAACTATAAGATAAGGCCAGAAACTAATGAAAGTATTTAGAAAATCGGGCAGACTATATGGGCCGAATGGTTCTTATCAACAAGACCAGCTTGATACAGAAGGTGGGCAGAAGGTATGCAGTTTTAACTTGGCTTTTGCGGACTAAATTGTTTAATCACTTTGCCAATTCCTACTTCAGTGAACAACCCTGTATATTGTATTCTGTTATTTAATATTAATATAAAAGTCAATTAGCATATGTAGTTTGTAAATACACCCAATTAACTTCGATAAAAAAACACAAACCACAAACCCAAAGCCAGAATAGAAATAGGAAGTGTACTGAATCTAAAAAAGATTTAAAGAGATTTTATTTCAACCTGCAAAAGCAATATCTGGTGTTTTAAAGGGTAAGTGTGCTTGTATGCTTCCAATGAATCCTAATAAACTATTGGTGTATCCAATTTCCAGTAATTTAAGACTTGCAATTAAGTCTTCTCTTTGAAAATATTATTATTATTTATTAGTAATATTAGTAATAGTATTATTATTAATTATCCCAGGTAAAACTTCTGGGAGTCTCAGCCCATCAATAGCAACATTATGCTGCCCTCTAGTGGTTGAAATCTATGACTCACTTGAAAAAATTAAATTCTTGTGTCAAACAGTGTATCTATAATTGTAATGTTCTATAATAACTTTTATGATTAAATGTATCAATAGAGGTGTAATGTAACTTTCTCTTTCATGTTAGTAAATCTATACAATTTTATCTGGTTTCATTTTTGATATGAACCTAATTTAAGTGATAATCTAACCCTGTGTTCCAGGAAGAGTTGTGATTGTTGAGCATTTTCTGTTGATAAGAATCAGTCAATTTGCAGAAAATGAGTAAAGTTCACCAAGTTATCACTACGAGCTCAGATAAATCTGTTTTGCTCCAAATATAGTAGAGTTTCAATGAGATTCATCACTGATTGACTATCTATGTGCCCTTCTTAAATGTGAATTTAAAATCCAGTTTGGTGCGTTCCAAACATGTATATTAAAAAAACTGGCTCCCCAGGACCCAATGTGACCTTGTATTTACTACCTTTGTTATGTGACCATTGGCAGAAGCTGGGCGTTTAAAAGTCTCACCAGCAAAAGTAAATTAGGGTATACATGGGTTTGGAGTTGATAATCATGCTGGACCTTAAAGGACCAAGCACCATGACCACTTCTGTAATTTGAAGCAGTTCAAGGTACTTTGGAGTTTTTACGAGCAGCTTTTCACTATCAAACATTGCAAACACAGTGCTTTACCCATTTGCTTCCGGAGGTGCAACTCTTCCTTTGGCAGCATCATTGGGGCTTCATTGGTCAGTCTGGAATAAGAGTTCTCGATTCAGTGCATATTTCTATGCAGAGAATACCAATCATTGGTTGAGAGCAATCAGTGGGTTTGGCGTCTGGCTTCTAGAGCTCTGCAGAAGACAAATATTGTAAGCCTGCTGCGCAGGAGACCCCGAGCCCTGCGGGACCCAGGTAAGTTGGCATACCATTGTGCATGTAAAATGGTTTGCCCCATTACCAGGGAATGGCACCAAAGTACGCCTACCACTGTAACCAGTACAGTGGGCTGTAGTAACCCTTTAATGCAAAATTCCTCTTTCATTTTCATGCCTCTAACCTCCGTCTGCAACTAGGCTTTGCATGGATGTATAAAACACTCCCCACAAATATCAAACATATAAAATCCATCTTCACAAGAAGGGTGGACCACAGAAACATTTCCTGGGAAAGCTAGGAGTCACAGCCCATAAGTCATGGGGCACAGAAGGTCTGTGTGCACTAAACTTCTAGAAGAGATTGGTACAATTGGCATATCTGGACCCAGCTAATCAGGGCACACATAATATATATATATCCTACAGACTGTAAACTCGTTTGAGCAGAGTCCTCTTCAACCTATCGTTCCTGTAAGTTTTCTTGTAATTGTCCTATTTATAGTTTAATCCCCCCTCTCATAATATTGTAAAGCGCTACGGAATCTGTTGGCGCTATATAAATGGCAATAATAATAATAATAATAATTTATCCACACTAATACACAAATATGTCCCATCTAGGCCCCTACGCTCTGCCGGAGACCTACGTCTATCCTCTGTTCGTACTCCCACCTCTGATGCTCACCTTAAAGACTTCTCTAGGGCTGCACCATCCCTATGGAACACCCCTCCCCTCTCTGTTAGACTTTCTCCCAGTCTCCACTCCAAAAACTCTTTGAAAAGCTACTTCTTTAGGAAAGCATATAAATTAAACCGTCAATAGCTTTTCTCCCTGCACCTTGCTTCCCAATCCTGCAACTGTCATCAAAACAAAACACCACGTTCTCAGTTAATACTATCCTAGCAACATACTATTTCACCATACCCTAACCTTTTGTATCACTATACCCCACTCCCTCTAGCATGTAAGCTCATTGAGCAGGGCTCTGAATCCCTCTGTTCCTGTGTGTCAAACTCATCTGGTTACAAATACGTGTCTGTTAATCCACCCACTGTACAGTGATGCAGAACCTGTTGGTACTTTATAAATAATAATAATAATAATAATAATAATATTAATAATAATAATAAAGATTAGCACATTGCTTACCCAGCCCAAGGAAGATATATGTGCCTTCACGGGCACACGCTATGAGAATGGAACCCAGAATTTAATGGTAGCAGACTGATTGTCAGACCTGAAAAAGTGTTTACTCTACACTCCAAGCAGAAGATGACCACTACCCAAACTAACCATCCATATAAATGATTTTGGAGATGATTGGTCACGCTTCCCACCGACAAAGTAATGTAAGGATCTGTGGATGAATATTTTGCCTTTCAGAAAGTATTTATTATAGTTTTTCTCAAGGATTTCCTTGAAACTACATTTAGGTAAGTATTCATAGCACACTGACTATAGCTTTGAAGAGTGGCACCATTGTAATGAGCACTAGATTGCTCGAAGAAGGGATTTTTATTCACTCAACCGACCAACATGGTGAAATGCCCTCCCGTTGCAACTCTTCATGGTCATTGTGGAAAGTGACTACTGGCTCATTCTTTTTGGGAGCAAGGTTAAAATCCTAGATAAAATTAGTAACTGATTGATATTTTATTTATGACTTATGGATAGATACTGCATTGTCAGGGACTGGAAGCGGGGATCCCTCTCAAACACAATTACTGTGAATAGTACATTTTACGTATGAAATTAAATATTGGAATGCTGAAATGTAGGATACCTCATGCAAATAAAGCCAGATGTGGGTCCCATGGATTCTGATTTCCAGCCCTCAGGGGACAAGCAATTCCCGGAGACAAGAGCCCATCCTTGAAGCCTATCTTTATTCCCAAACATGGGATGGGATATGAGCAGAGGATGCATACAAACCTTATTCCCAAGAAATTGGCAATAAGAACCATATCAGATTGCCTTAACACGTCTCCGAGCATCTTTAATGTCCAATACTCAACCCGAATTGCTGGTTGTATGTTTTTTCTGCATTCCAATATGTGTTTTGCTATTTACTAAATACAGAGATTGAATTTCGTACACATGACAAAAACCAAATGTTAACAATGTCAAGTGATAGAATTACTATAACAGTAACAGATAAATATTCCTGTAATAGTCAAGTTATCACATGAGTCAGAGCCTTATGTGGCTCCAGGTAAACAGCGTGAAATGATACAATCCTCACTCTAAGGATAGTACTCAGCTGGATGTTGGAATACTACTTACATATTCCTGAGAAATTACGGTATTGCAATATTCATAAAAACAAACAAACAATAAAGTATGATAAAATGTATTTAACACTAGCATGTTTCACCTTGTCAAAAAGGCTGTTTCAAAGTGTATAAGTGTTGCCTTTTAATAAAGGGAGTTTGGAATACAAAACACCATCATCGTCAATGCTTGGTGACCTATGATGTCATAAGTCAGTTGTATTCACTTGAAATAATGCACAATAAAAATATATAGATAATATTCTTATAACTGGTGTTATTATGACTTGTAAATATTGGATGCATTTTTATTTTTTATTATATGTTAAAATAATTGTATTTTTATATGGCATGGTGCAAAATAGGGCTCAAAAAAACGGAGAGACGATTAAAGTGTAGTATTGAAAGATCGGGTTATGGCAAGAGGTGGACCATCCAGGGAAGACTATATTGTAATATGTATAAAAGAGCTTAATAAGGATGGAGGTAGTAATCCTCCTGCGTTTAAAGGGAAACTCCAGTGCCAGGAAAACAATCCGTTTTCCTGGCACTGCAGGTTCCCTCTACCTTCCACCTTCCACTCCCCGGTTGCTGTAATTCGTGTAGGTGTGATTTATAGGCCCCCAGGACAAATTGAAGAGTTAGATAATCTACTAGTTGAAGAAATAGCTAAAATGACAATGAAGGGGGAAGTTATCATCATGGGTGACTTTAATCTTCCTGATGTGAATTGGAAAACAAAAATAGCTACTTGTGCCAGAAGCACACATATTCTAAACTCCCTACTGGGATTGTCTCTAAAACAAGTTGTTGAGGAGCCAACTCGTAAAGAGGCCATACTAGATTTAGTGTTAACAAATGGAGATTTGGTATCAGATATTACTGTAGGTGAAATTTTAGGATCCAGTGATCATCAGTCAGTGTGGTTTAATATAAGAACAGTGACTGAGTCACACCACACAAAAACAAAAGTTTTAGACTTTAGAAAAACAGACTTTTCTAAAATTAGAATATGTGTAAAGGAGTCATTATCAGACTGGAGCAGCTTAAATGGAGTCCAAAAGAAATGGGATTATTTAAAAGCTGCACTACTGAAGGCAACAGAAAATTGCATTAGGCTTGTCAGTAAAAGCAAAAAATTCAAGAAACCACTGTGGTACTCCGCAGATGTGGCCAAAATAGTAAAAAACAAAAAGTTAGCATTTAGTAATTATAAAAAAACCCAGAGTGAGGAAGACAGAATGACCTATAAGATTAGGCAAAAAGAGGCTAAGCAAGTTATAAGAGCTTCCAAATCACACAGAGAAGAGAAAATAGCACAGTCAGTAAAAAGGGGGACACAACTTTTTTTAGATACATAAATGAGAAAAGAAAAGTAAAACAAGGATTAGTTAGATTAAAAACAAAAGAAGGAAGGTATGTAGATGAGGATAAAGGGCTAGCTGACTGCCTCAATGAATATTTTTGTTCGGTATTTACAGCTGAAAATGAAGGAAAGGGACCTCGGTTAAAAAAAAGGATAAACGAGTCATTTATTACACGTGAGTTTACAGAGGAAGAGGTTCTATTTCAACTGTCAAAAGTAAAGACAAATAAGTCAATGGGAGCTGATGGAATACACCCAAAGCTATTAAAAGAGCTTAGTGGTGTACTAGCAAAACCAATAACAGATTTATTTAACCAATCATTGTTAACAGGAGTAGTCCCAGAAGATTTGAAGTTAGCAAATGTTGTGCCCATTCACAAGAAAGGTAATAGGGAGGAGTCGGGCAACTATAGGCCAGTAAGCCTTACTTCAGTAGTGGGGAAAGTGATGGAAACCATGTTAAAGGATAGGATTGTTGAACATCTAAAAACACATGGATTTCAAGATCAGAGACAACATGGGTTTACTTCAGGGAGATCATGCCAAACTAATCTTATTGATTTTTTTGATTGGGTAACTAAAATTATAGATCAGGGTGGTGCAGTAGACATTGCTTACCTAGATTCCAGTAAGGCTTTTGACACTGTTGCACATAGAAGGCTTATCAATAAACTGCAATCTTTGAGTTTGGATTCCAATATTGTTGAATGGGTAAGGCAGTGGCTGAGTGACAGGCAACAGAGGGTTGTAGTCAATGGAGTATATTCGAAGCTTGGGCTTGTCACCAGTGGGGTACCTCAGGGATCTGTACTTGGACCCATTCTCTTTAATATTTTTATTAGTGATATTGCAGAAGGTCTTGATGGTAAGGTGTGTCTTTTTGCGGATGATACTAAGATATGTAACAGGGTTGATGTTCCAGGAGGGATAAGCCAAATGGCAAATGATTTAGGTAAACTAGAAAAATGGTCAGAGTTGTGGCAACTGACATTTAATGTGGATAAGTGCAAGATAATGCATCTTGGACGTAAAAACCCAAGGGCAGAGTACAGAATATTTGATAGAGTCCTAACCTCAACATCTGAGGAAAGGGATTTAGGGGTGATTATTTTGGAGGACTTAAAGGTAGGCAGACAATGTAATAGAGCAGCAGGAAATGCTAGCAGAATGCTTGGTTGTATAGGGAGAGGTATTAGCAGTAGAAAGAGGGAAGTGCTCATGCCATTGTACAGAACACTGGTGAGACCTCACTTGGAGTACTGTACACAGTACTGGAGACCATATCTTAAGAAGGATATTGATACCTTAGAGAGAGTTCAAAGAAGGGCTACTAAACTGGTTCATGGATTGCAGGATAAAACTTACCAGGAAAGGTTAAAGGATCTTAACATGTACAGCTTGGTGGAAAGACGAGACAGGGGGGATATGATAGAAACATTTAAATACATAAAGGGAATCAACACAGTAAAGGAGGAGACTATATTTAAAAGAAGAAAAACTACCACAACAAGAGGACATAGTCTTAAATTAGAGGGACAAAGGTTTAAAAATAATATCAGGAAGTATTACTTTACTGAGAGGGTAGTGGATGCATGGAATAGCCTTCCAGCTGAAGTGGTAGAGGTTAACACAGTAAAGGAGTTTAAGCATGCGTGGGATAGGCATAAGGCTATCCTAACTATAAGATAATGCCAGGGACTAATGAAAGTATTTAGAAAACTGGGCAGACTAAATGGGCCGAATGGTTCTTATCTGCCGTCACATTCTATGTTTCTATGTTTCTATGAAAACCCCTTCAGTTACTTACCAGAGGTAGCGACATGTCCCACGTCGCTGCTTCTTCCTCCGCGCTGCTCCTCCCTCTGATTGTGTCGGCCGGTGGGCAAGACTGATCCTGCCCACCCGCCAGGGTGTCACGCTAATATACCTCAACACGCAAGAATAGTCCAGATAGTCTAGAGGCAAGAAAACAAGATACGTCTTACCGGACCTTAGAATGGCCGGACTAGACGAGGACAAGAAAAGACAGAGTCCAGAACGAGCCGAGGTCAAGGGGACAGAGAGACAGCGTAAACTAGAACAAGCCAAGGACTGGTACACAGGAGAGCAAACCGGCAAACAAGACAAGCAAGGATAAAGAGAACAAAGCCAAGGTCAGGAACAAAGCCAAGGTCTAGCACCAAAAAACCACAACTAAACGATACAAGCACTAAAGGGAACTGAACCAGAAACCACGATAGGGCAAGGTACTAAGGGAAAAGTTGAGTATAAATACCCTAGTATTCACTTTGATTGGCCCCTGACATATCCACGCCCCCAAAACGTGAGTGTATGGGGAATGTGGCATGACAGGGGCCAATGGAAGACCGTTTCATATTTCGGCTCCCACTGTCCCTTTAAGAGCGCGCCCGAGACACGCGGTGCGCTCTTAGAGTCAGGCGGGACACATGACCGCTTCTCGCGGTCACTGCCCGTCTTCCTGGTATCTCCGTCGGATGAGCCTCGCGCAGGTTGTGCAAAAGCAGGACCGCGCATGGCGAGAACAGAGGACTCCGGACGGCCCCTGGAGAGGGTAAGTACCGCTACACAGGGAGACCTAATGCGCATGCGCGGAAATGCTGCGCATGCGCATTAGCGCTCCCCATAGGAAAGCATTGAAACTGCTTTTCAATGCTTTCCTATGGGGAAATGAGCGACGCTGGAGGTCCTCACACAGCGTGAGGACGTCCAACGACGCTCTAGCACAGGTTTCCTGTGCTAGAAACCAGGAAGTGCCCTCTAGTAGCTGTCTAGTAGACAACCACTAGAGGTGGAGTTAACCCTGCAAGGTAATTATTGCAGTTTATAAAAAAACTGCAATAATTACAGTTGCAGGGTTAAGAGTAGTGGGAGTTGGCACCCAGACCACTCCAATGGGCAGAAGTGGTCTGGGTTCCTGGAGTGTCCCTTTAAGGAAGAAAGGTGCTAAAAATGAGCTTTATAAATAGGATGAAAGATTGTAATAGTCCGATCACGTGATTGGACCGAATCGTAGTAAAGCATTGTATTTTGTCAAATCTAGTTTGTATGTCCGATCATGTGATCAGACCGAACTGTAATAATCAACAAAGTGAGGAACTATGGGATGGCGCTCCTCACCCATTTCTGTCCATATATTTAGATATACTCCATCATTGGACTTTATCTGCTTTTGTTTTACATATCCACCCACTTGAAGTGCAACTACCAACTATCTCCGAATAACTACTATTAGTCCAGCCAAGAAAAGAGAACCGTAGCAGGCTGTTGCTGCTATCCATTAACAGGACTCTTACAGCCCTGGATCTTTCTGTTTGCATTATAAACATTTAACAACCTATCAGCTGGCAGCATGACTACCTGCGAGATAGTTAAGAAACACATGGCTACCAAGAGTCTACAGCCTGCTGTTTTTCCATTGGCCATGAAGCATGATGAGTGCCTGAGGATCCAATTGGGCCCTGCTTGTTCACCGAAAGAAGAAACAAACAACCAACAGAACAACTATAAGGGCAGATTGGAGCTGCTACATTATCCACATCCTAACTGAAAAGGAAAAATAGTAAGACACAGATTTATCTCCATAACCTATAGCTGCAACATTGTTGTCACTGATGACACATCTATGGCAGTAGCAAGCAGTTCCAGCAGTAATAACCCCTATCTGAAAGGCTGGGGGTCCTTTTATTGTTGCACTCTGCTGTGTCTAATAAGCAACGTCTTCTGAATCAGCAATTACGATATTACACAGTACATACACTGCACTGTCTCCATGTCTACATGATGTCCGTAGTCTACCAAAGAGTTCTTTTTTTCCCACTCTGTAGTTTATTGTTTTGTAAACTCAAAATAATAACCATTAAAGTTCCATTGCAGTTTTCCTATTCTCTGTTGTACTGTTAATATTTTTTAAGCCATCTGCTGTTCAAACGAAACATCTTAGCTATAGGGACCATACATCTCTCCTGTACAGTTCTTCTAATACGTATCCTGCTATTTGACTGTTATAAGTCACTGATCACATTCTAGGAAAGAACAAACACCTGCAACGATTTGCACATTTTCAACTTCTGAACAGCAGAATGTATGGTAGTACACCAGACGTACAATACTACATTGATAGGTCATATATATAGCTATCTAGTCTGCCCATTCTCCAATCATGTTCAACTGTTTATTAGTTCTAGATTTAACTAAGGTAACCTGTTACATTATTCATAATGCTTCCTAGGCTTCCCACCTCACTGGTACCACCAGCTAGCTTAGCCTATGCTAGCGATGGCTAACTTTGACGTTCAATGTATTTCTGGACTACATTTTCTGTGATCCTCAGCCAGCTTTATGGCTTAATACAAAAAAGGGTGAATACTGTGTATCTGGAAGATAATTAGAATAGACAATAGCTTGATTCATATTTTAAAGGATCACACTACTATATGTTACACTCTCAATGTAGGGAACGGGATCACAATGTTAAGGGTGGCCTTCCGACGACTTCAGAAATTACTTATTTAGATGGACCAGACATTCTGTGTAGTGATGTCAAGATAATACAAATAATATATAGTTATTACTTAATTGTGTACAAGAGTACTTAAAGGAAACTATTATTTCCAAAATAATATATATATATTTTTTATTCAGTTCAGTTTGTGGCACCCAGTCACCCCCTTTTTTTTCTAAAATTTTACAGTAGTTAACCCTTTACTAACCTTTGTCCAGTGCTAAGATTCTGCCACCTGCTCCACCTCTTATCTTGTCTTCATCCCTGCTTATACTCTTTGATACCTCATCCAATCAAGTGCTTCTCTTAGGTAATTATTATGGATGAGAGGCGCATGCTTCTCTATGAGAAGCATTGATTGAACTTGTGACATCCTCATGCAATGCGTGAGGTCACTGAACGTGAGGAACCAAGTCTGACTCGGTTTTTCGGAGCAAAAAGCAGAAACACCAGCCCTGCTGAATCTCCAAAATAGCAATCTTTTACACTGTAGGTGCAAAATTCCAAGATTATTGTACCAAGACCATTTCATTAAGGTGAAGTGACCTGGGTGATAACAGTGTCCGTTTAAAGGGAGACTATAGGCACTCCGACCACTTCATCTCATTGGGGGCTGCAGAGGGACACTTCA
This sequence comes from Pelobates fuscus, assembly GCF_036172605.1. Taxonomy (NCBI): domain Eukaryota; kingdom Metazoa; phylum Chordata; class Amphibia; order Anura; family Pelobatidae; genus Pelobates; species Pelobates fuscus. The sequence goes on along the minus strand of NC_086321.1, from coordinate 40,487,517 downwards.
GGGTTAAAAATACAGTTCTGAGATTAAGACATTAATTTTCTCATGGATGCATTCAAACCGTAGACAAGTTTCCACTCTTTGCATTTTGTCCTTCGAATTGGACTAACACAACACAATTTAAAAACACTAATAAAAACTGTAATTATACACGTATGTGTTATGTTTCTTAACTCCAGTTCCCATGATGCTTAGCCTCTATGGGGCTTAATTTTGAACAGATGTAGTACAAAGAACTGGAATTAATTGTTTAATTATAATAGGGGATTATAATAGTTGATTTGAGAAGACGAATGAGACTGGTAAAATTACGCTCTACCTGACATGACCGAGACTTGGATAACTGGCACCAAAATTAGCTTGAAGACTTAAACATAGCAATTGTTAACTGGGTGGATCTACACTCTTGAACTAGTCTTGACTATACAAGACTGTACCTGGAATCTGGATCTGGAATTGACATGCATGCTGGAATTTGGAATGTCATGGACAATGATAAGACTTGACAAGACGTGGACATCCTGCACATTTCAGCCTAAAATACTATGTCAAAGTATCTTACTGAGACAGCTTGGAATATCAAGGCAGCCTGGAGTAATCTATATGTGTAACAGAGTTCACTCGTTCTATTACTATATATACTAGGTGGACCAAAATGCAGAGTAGGATTTGGCAGGTAATTAACTTATTTGTAGGCAGTTTTTGTGTTGCAGGTACATATTATAAGAAAGTCTCATCATGGGTAATTCCACCAAGGAACAATGAGTAAAATTAGTGGAATTTTATTTTCAAAATTGGTGAAAATTTTCCATGTAGAAATCGCAGCACTAGAGCCTCAAACATTAATTAATGTTATAAACAAAAATAGCCCAACATTGCAAGAAGGCAAATGGAGCTCATTTAAAAGATGTAATTTCCCGAACCTAGTCAAAAAAATCTCAATACATTACACTATAAGGACACTATAGTCACCTAAACAACTTTAGCTCATAGAAGCACTTTTGGTGTATAGATCATGCAGCGTCAGTCTTACAGCTCAATTATCTGCCATTTAAGAATTAATCACATTGTTTATGCAGCCTTAGTCACGCCTCCCTGCATGTAACTTGCATTGCCTTCCTAAACACTTCCTGTAAAGAGTCATCTAATGGTTACACTTCCTTTATTGCAAATTCTGTCTAATTTAGAATTTATTATCTCCTGCTCGTTTAAGAGCTTTCCAGGCCTGCATGAGCCTTCTGTGTGTGATTAAACATCAATTTACAGAGCAGGAGATAGAATCTTTTAAAGTAAGTTGCATCTGATTGAAAGTAAAATCACATTTTTATGCAGGTTGTGTCAGTCACAGCAAGTGGAGGTGTGGCTGTTGTTGCATAAAAAGAAACAAAAGGGATTTAACTCCTACATGTCAGTGAATTGTGAAGTGAAACGTCAGATACATTAACTATACACAAAAACTGCTTCATTAAGCTAACATTGTTTTGGTGACTATAGTACCCCTTTAAGCATTCATGTAACATCATTGAAATTGGTACATTACTAAAAAAAAGCAATTGACTCCATGTTCTTTAAAATCTTGGATCATGTTAATTCATGATGATGATATTAATAGGAATGTACACAACTTTTCATTAGGCAAAAAAAGCCCCTGCCCTGCAGGGGACACCCGTCTTCAGTGCTTATAATGTGCCTTTATGATATTTAAGTGTGCTTATAGATAAATAGATAAGTACCCGGAGCCTTGGAGGTTAGGAGGGACGGCAGGGAGCATCTTAATATGCCTACAGATAGATGTAAATCCAGCCGCGCTGGTAAATGAGCACCAAAGGTGTTATGTAAATAAAATAATTTAGGACAGAGGGAAAGAAAAACAGTACCTGAAGATTCCAGAGAAAAGTAGAATCGGTTTTAACATTAAAATTGTTTCTGCATTTCTTGCCTTGAATTAACGGCACAAGGCATTAGGCTAAGCAGGTGTTAATTTGTAGGTTATACGCTTGGCACCTGCTGGTGTTATAGAGCAGAATGTTAATTTCTTACAGTGAAGCCAGAGGGTAGGAGAACTTGCTCATATCTTAACGTTATGTAACCAGAAAAGATTTATTAAATGGCAAATAGGCCTGACTGACAGCTTCTCTAAGAGGTATTTACCTAGGGCTATTTGGCATTCTCTTGTATTAAATGTTGGATGTTTAGCATTTTTGTAGAAAGTTCAGTCAGCTATAAATAATGATAAACCACATAATGAATGTCAATCATAAAACACAGCAGGTAATGTTACTTCATGGCATTGAGCATTGAGCATTGAGCACTGAGCCTTTCCGCATATTTTATTTTTATTAAGTAAAATTTTTTTATTTCTGAAGAATTCATGTAATAGCCAGTGTAATCAATGTTAAGCAAGATATGAGAAGCACAGTACGGTGACAGTACTGTACTATAGAGACCTTAAGGGCTTACTCCAAGCACCATGACCACTTCAGTTTATTTTAAGTGGTTATGGTGTTCGGAGTCTGTATATGCTGCACGCACAGAAAAATCTGAGGTTAAATATATTAAATTATATACTATAATATTTAAAATATAAATATATATATGTAGCAGAATGGACGCTGGCTAGATACTTTTTATTCCCCTTTTTGGCTGTCTGTACCCCCTGTAGCAGAACGTCCACCTTTATTGTGTTTTTCCCCTGTTTTGTGTGGTTCCTCTTTGGCCCTTTGGAAGATTAATACAAATGGAATCCCTTTGTCACCCGAACGAGGACCACCCCTGTGCCCCATTAGAACGTTGACACCGACCACTTTAGTGCCAAACCGCAAGGGAAACAATTAATGAGTGCTTCCCCTGGGTGGCTGCCATTTCGTATAACCGAACACATGAATGGCGGCCATCTTGTCTCCCGAAATGTGGGCAGCGGTACTTGGTCGTCGAGTGCCTGATACTCTTTTCGGCTAGGCACTCACGCGAACGCTGGTATACCTTAGACTGCTGCCTGTCCCCTCCCATTTTTCAACCACCTCCGCGAACGACGTTCGGGAGATATGAACTACCGAACAGAGGGAGCATTCGTATCCTGAAATAAAGAGATTCCCTTGAATGGTGTTCACACAAGAACCTCACAAACAGAAACCGTCCAGGGCACATATTTCCCTGGAACTGTTTTGGGCTAGCACCTAATGTCTACCACAATGGCATTCCTGTTCTGCCAAACTGTTCTGAATCATTCTTGGATATGTTAGACACTCAGATCAGGGCTATCGGGGAATGCATTTTTTGTGGGGTTCTTATGTAGAGTTAATGTTTTTTTGGGGTACAGGATATTTTGTTGGATTTTCTGTAACTGGGAGATAATTAAATTAGAGGAGTTTTCTCAGGCAATTATCTCTCAGGCACAGAGGATCCTGGTATTGAAACCCCTGCATTATTGTGTGTGAAACCCCTTGCATGGGACTGGGCATAAAAGCTGGTTAAGTGACAATAAACTTCAGTTGTATTCCCAGAACTGTGTGTCGTCCAGTTACTGGAGAGCAGTGGCGGATCCAGAGCCTGATCTCGGGAGGGGCACTTGTAGATTATTAAAAAAAAAAAAATCCTGGCACAATAACCACTACAGCTCAGTGTAGTAGTTATGGTGCCAGTAGTGCCAGGATCCCACCCCAGAGTAAGTAGTCATACCGTTTAAGAACAGTTTGACAACTTACCTGGGGTCTGCTGGGATATAGGGCATAGGAGAAGTGGTGTGTGTTAGGGGTGAAACGTGTGTGAAAGGTGCAGTGTGTGTGTGTGAGCGGTGAAGTGAGTGTGAGTGCGTAAGGGTGACAGTGTGTGTATGGGGGCACTGTATGTATGTGTGGGGCAGTGTGTGTATGTGGGGCACTGTGTGTATGGGGGGGTCGTGTGTGTGTGTTTGGGGCAATGTGTGTATGGGGGCAGCAGTTTGTGTAGGGCACTGTGTGTGTATGGGTGTGCAGTGTGCAGGGCAGTATGTGTATGGGGCAGTGTTTGTGGGGCAGTGTGTGCATGGGGACAGTGTTTGTGGGACAGTGTTGTATGGGGACAGTGTTTGTGGGACAGTGTTTGTGGGACAGTGTTGTATGGGGACAGTGTTGTATGGGGACAGTGGTTGTGGGGCAGTGTGTGTATGGGGGCAGTGTATGTGGGGGCAGTGTGTGTATGGGGGCAGTGTTTGTATGTGGACAGTGTGTGTATGGGGTCAGTGTGTGTAGTGTTTGTATGTGGGGCAGTGTTTGTGGGGCAGTGTGTGTATGGGGTCAGTGTGTAAGGGGGAAGTGTGTGTAGTGTGTATGGGGCAGTGTTTGTGGGGCAGTGTGTGTATGGGGACAGTGTGTGTATGGGGACAGTGTGTGTATGGGGTCAGTGTGTGTATGGGGGCAGTGTGTGTATGGGGTCAGTGTGTGTATGGGGGCAGTGTGTGTAGTGTGTGTATAGTGTGTGTATGGGGCAGTGTATGTGGGGCAGTGTGTATGGGGGGGAGGGGAGGAGGGAAGGGGGCTTTTTAATGAAAAAACAAAAAAAAAATGTATTTAATGAAATATATTTATGCCCCCCCTCCCTTCTTACCTTTATTGAGGAGGAGGGGGGACATTTCTGGATCCCTGGTGGTCCCAGTGGGGAATCCCTGGTGGTCCAGTGGTTCCAGTGAACTCTAGCCCGCGCTCCAGGGCTAGAGTTCACTCTCGCGAGATTTGGAGTGTTGCCGTGGTAACCGCGGCAACGCTCCAAATCTCGCGAGAGGAGGACCCGGAGGAGCTGCTGGTAACAGCTCCCGGGTCCTCTCTCCCTCCCCTGCCGGCTGTCAGCACAGTGCCTGCGGACCGGGGAGGGAGATCACTGATCACTCTCCCCGATCCGCAGGCACATTGCAGGGCTGGCGCTTGGGAATGCCAGCCCTGCACTAGCCGGCAGGGGGGAATCTCGGGGGGGGCAATTGCCCCGTTGCCCCCCCCCTGGATCCGCCAATGCTGGAGAGGAGGTGGGATATTACTTGGCTGTTTTATTGTTCCTTATTATACTTTGGTGGATCCAGCGGAGAAGAGTCCCTGCTAGGACTAGGGGTGCCGCTACAATATATATATATATATATATATATATACACACACACACACACACATACACATACACACATACACACATACATATAAACAAATGGGGTTTAAAGCACTTTAAAGCACTTCTTGAGTAGTATGCGTCTTGGATTCACTTTAAATATGGCATTATTTCTTATAAAAATGTTCAAGTTTTATAATAGAAATGCTATAACGTCTACACAGATCATGCAATCATTGCAATTACATTTTGAATGATATTTGTAATGGGACACAGTGACACTAAAAGCATCATAATTACAAGAGCTTAGGGCAGTAGTTATGGTGCAAATAGTAGCTCTCTCCCGTTTATGCCAAACTTATTTTGAGCAGTAGGATCTCCCTAAATTCATTTGGCTACAAATTACACCAGCAAGTGGTAGATGCTGGCTCCCCTTATCCTACTGATATTTCGTAATAACTTTTAGCTTTTTTTGGAGGGTTTCATTCAGGTAAAGATGCATTTTCAGACATTCTTTTCTCTGTTCTTCCTTGCCACCATGTGAGAGGTGAACCTCAGCCCTCTTGTCTTAGAAAAGGAAACTGCCACAAAATGCGTTGGAATTATGGTTCTCAAATATAAAGGAAATATAAACATTTAAGACAATTTGATGGACAATGTCAATCAAACCAGCATCAAAGTAAGTGAACGTCAATACATCGCAAAAGATACGACCACATTTTCTATCTATTTGGGCTGGCCAAAAATAAATCTCTTATATAAAAAAGTTTCATAACATGATGCTTAGAAATCCAACGGAGATACCAATCACGTTGTAGCTATATCAAAATGACCCCAGCTGTAGCAGTCATATTGGTAATAAAAGGGGCTTTCCAAAAAATGTTTTTGCTAATAGATTTCTGCACAGTAACATTTAGCTGGCACAGTGTTTACCCTGGTCCATTCTAGCAGTAGTGACACTAGTTTTTTTTTTCTCTCACAAATGTGTTGATTGTAACAGACGCTCTTAGATATTCACACTTTAAAATGCAGAAACACTTTTTCCAAGAAAATGTTGTGTTCTCACGCAAACCAAGCTAGACGGTTCACACAGACCTTTTTTTTTTTTGCTTCTATTTAAGTAGGTCATGTTTATATTTTTGTAGTAGGAGTAGTAGTTTTTTTTTATCATTGTATCATATTTAAAGGGTAACTGAACATTAACATTTGGAACATTTGGTTTATCTGCATACCTGCAAAGGATGATAGGGACATTGTTTGGAAGAAAAATAATAGCTATAAAATGTGATATTTCTTCTTAAATTTGTTTGACCAGTTTCACCAGTGATGCCTATATAATTCCAATGGTATTCCCATTAACCATGCATTTTGAAGACTTGATAAAAGGTCCCCTGTGAAGGACACGCTTGTAGTACAGAGTCAAACAAATTATTCTGTTTTTTTCCACTTGCTACTGATCACGGCTATGCTGAGAGGTAGTCTATGTTTTTTAAACTATATAAAGAGTAGTAATGAAAATTAAGCATAATTTCAGGTGCTATAGTCTGGGGTAGTGGCATGTCCACTTACATGGAAAAAATATTTTTATTACTAAAACTGTTTAAAAAAAAAAAACGAAATGAATGCAATTTTATCTTTACAACTTCATTGACCACCTTTTCCCCCTTTGTTTTTATTCATTATTAAAAGCTTGGAAATGTTATGTCTTGTTACTGGTTTTATCATTTGCACTGTCTGATCATAACATTAAAGTATTAATTATGATGGATTTTATTTTTTCATCAAACCCTTTGGTTGCTATTTGTAGACAGCATGATTACAATCGAATCCTGCTCAGACTAGGTTTGTTTTTTCCTAATAAGTCCTGATGTCTTTATATCATGATAATAGACCTCCAAAATTACTAGAAATTAAAGGGCCACTCCAGGCACCCAGACCACTTCAGCCCATTGGAGTGGTCTGGGTGCCAACCCCCATCACCCTTAACCCTGTATGTGTAATTATTGCAGTTTTTACAAACTGCAATAATTACCTTGCAGGGTTAAGTCCTCCTCTAGTGGCTGTCTAGTGGCTGTCTACCAGACAGCCACTAGAGGACTTCCAGGTCCTTAGACGACTTTTGGTCCTCTAAACGACGCTGTACGTCCTCACACTATGCATGAGGACCTCCAGCATCATCGGAATCCCCATAGGTAAGCATTGAATAATGCTTTCCTATGGGGAGATCCTAATGCGAGCGCGGCTATTGCAGCGCATGTGCATTAGGTCTCCCCCGCCGGCAGACGTCGGCAGTGGGGGGAGTGTGGGCGGAGCCTGACCCAGCGCAGAGGGAGAACGGCGCTGGATTTAGGTAAGTTTCTGAAGGAGTTTTAACCCCTTCAGCGACGTGAGATGGGGGGCGGAAGGGGGGCACTCCAGGCTTCTACAGTGCCAGTAAAACGGGTTACACTATAGGAATACATACTTTCTTGGTTTCACCATTTTGCTACAGTCCAGTAACACTAGGAAATTGAAGATCCAGCACTGTGCGCAAAATAGGTACAGCATCTGATCCCAGAATAACAGACAACAGTTAAAGCTGTGATGACATTTTTGTTAAATTTGATGAAGACCTGTATATTGTAGTACAAATAGGTGCATTAGGAGACCTGAGGAATTATAGTAACAGGCCATGAGGTGTGTATTAGAGGCTGCAAGATACCTGGGGACTGACTTAGAGGCAGAGGACTGGAGACCAAGAATTGAGAAATAAGGAGATTCAGGGTAAAAAACCTGTGTACTAAAACAAAAAGATGTGAGAATGAATGTTAGAGACCACATGATTAAAATACCAAACATTAGCCTTTTAATCTGTAGTTCAAAAAGTATGCCTCATACTCAAACTATGTTGGACACAGCTAATACATAACATTACATATAGCATGGCCTACATGGACAATGTTGAGGTAACTCTTCAACTCATGCAATTCTTAGAGATAGCAATGGCATTATCTCTGGCTTGTAGCTGATTGGAACACCATCAGAGTATTGCAGTATCTTAATACCATGTTTATCTGGATAACAGAATTTTGTAGATGATCCTATTATCAAGTCTATAATATCAAAACCATCCAGTTAGGCAGTTAGAGCCTGAATTGCAGTGAAGATGTCTTAGCTACCACAGGAGAGATAACACACATACCTAATTAATATCCCCCATGGCGACATGTCAGGGCTTTGTACGAGTCTTATTTTTTGTCAGATATACTCTTTGGACCATAGCCGCTAAATCTGATTAACTCGACGATTTACAAATGACAAATTTAACAGAAATATTCCACTTAAAAAGTTATCATGAGTTGAGATATGGCAATACTTTGTAACCTTACATCTGTATCACTGGGCTAACACAACTATTCATACGCATTCGGTATATCCTGTTTATTCATACATGTTGTGTTGTTTGTTATATCCAGTCTTCTGGGATATGGACCTTGTTGGCAGCATGATTGTGTCATAAAGAAAGACTGATACACAAACAGCGTGGGGTTAATTAAATGAGTCAGTCTGAGATTTAATGTATCTCTGTTCTAATTTGCACTCCGGCTGGATACATTAAACCAGCGTTATTAACACACACACTGTATCGCTCACTGCGTGAATTCATTCAAGAATTACACTTTCTAGGATATATATTAAAATCTTTATGTATCTTCATAGCCATACCTATTCAGTAGTTATAGCTCTAGCAGTGAAATGGATCATTCCTATATTTAGCAAGGGTGGTGAATTACATAACAGTTGGTAAACAAAATGCTCACCATTTTGCTATGAGGGTTTTTAAAGTTGTTTTGTTTTATTGTTTTATAAAGTTGCTGGACCTATTGTGTTGAGATTATTATTATTATTATTATTTGTTAGGACAATTCCGAATTTGACACAAATGCATGGTCCTCTGCCAAGGATCGTCAATGCAAGTCAATATGTAAATCAAAATGCCAAGTGCAAGTCAATTGTTTCAGAATTTGCATTTCCCTATTGAACTTTGTTATAACATTTTGGGTTTTTTGAGACCAATTTTACACAATATTGAGAACAAAAAGCCCACTTCTGAGATCTCTAACTTGCTGTGGCAAATTATGCTGTGACCTTGATTTAGATTATTTTATGCAAAATCACTTTGTCACATGGTTCTGCAGCCATGCTGAATTTTCAGAACACCAGAATTATACACACAGGTCCATAGCTATGCCCTAGGTCAATATCAAAATTAAAGGGACATGCATCACTTGACAATTTTTTAGATCAGCAAGCAAACACTTTAAAGCAACTATACAAACCAAAGTAAAGCAAGAAACACATCGAAAAGTACATAGTAAACATTTATAAACTTGCTATAAACTTGCTCAGACAGCATTATTGTCGGCTAGGGGAGTTTCTGCAGCCTACCGCTCCTCCTCCCCCCCACCACTTACCCATCCATCTCACTTTCAGATTAGTCCACAAGTTACAGAACCAGGTTGTGACGGTGTACCCACAAGTAGCTGGGTTACTACCGCCTAGGTTGTCCCATTCCCGTAGTGTTTAAGCTCTAGAGTGATTACCTCTCTTGCGAAGTGTGTAGCAGTCTCACCCAAACACTAGTCGAGAGTTAGTCCAGGGTGAATAAGCATTTACGTACAAGCCCACCCAGGCTCCTCTCTGTCTGGGAGATAATTGAGTCAGCTTGCAATTAAACTAATTATCTCCCAGACACAGAATAGTGCAGTACATAAAATACCCAAAAATACATACAATATAATTGAGCACCCCCACACGCCGTTCATCCCCAGAAGGTTTGCTCTGGAGCACCCATTCTGTCCAAAAAGCGCCCGGATTGAATATGGCTAGCCCGAATTGGGTTAAAAGTTCAGTGAGATGCGGCTAGCCTCCGATCCAGAACAGAGTTCCAGAGTGCTGGGTAGAGTTTCCCGATCACCTAAAACGACAGTGCTTTCTGTGGATACACGGAGCTCCACCAATTTCTTGGTGTCATTCGATGCCTCTCCACCACCTTTGCTAACCCTCCAAAAAGCACCCTGGGATAGAGAGCACTCTGGGTAAAGTTTTAGCTGATTGCGGTGACACTGCGATCCGCTTTGGAGTTCCTCAATGGCTTAGGGTTACTCTCAGGCAGGCGCACCGTTGGTCAGCGCCCCTTGCGGATGAAAGGCGTCTCTGTTGTGCTGATGAAAGTTCAGATTTTGAACGGAAACATGGACATGTGGATTTTTGACTTGGAATCCTAGAGTGCTGGCTTTCTTCCTATCTATCTATCTATCTGTATTTATCCATTACTGCCCCTATTCTTTTTTTCCTCTGTTAGTTATTTTTTTACTTGAACTGTGAATCAAATGGTGTGAAAATGCAAACGTGCACACACCAGTGTACTGCATTATTATATACTTAATATTAATATTAGATTTATATCTTGCAATACACTGACGGGCCCATTTTTTCACACTTGTGGTTCATCTGATTTATTTTCCGCTGATGAATCTTTATCAGCTGATAAAATTCTGAAGAGCCTTACCAGCACATTAACTAAATTCTGCCTTCTTCCCAAAAAATTAAATTTTTCCATTCTGCACAAGTCTTCAGATTATTCATTGTATGCATTTGTATTTAGGTATTTTATCCTTTCTTCTACAGAGTTCATTTAAATATGTTACCATAGTAAAACTGTGAGGCAAAATCATTTTAAAGGGACACTATAGTCATCCAAACCACTTCAGCTCAATGAAGTGGTCTGGGTGCCAGGTCCCTCAGGTTTTAACCCTGCAGATGCAAACATAGCAGTTTCAGAGAAACTGCTATGTTTACATTGCAGGGTTAAGCCAGCCTCTAGTGGCTGTCTTCCAGACAGCCACTAGAGGTGCATCTGTGACGCTGGAGGCATATTGTGCCTCCATTGCGCAGAGTGTCCATAGGAAAGCATTGAGAAATGCTTTCCTATTGACAGCTTGCGCATTCGGCTCTGCTGACGTCTGCTGACGGGGAAGGAGAGGTCACCAGCGCCGAGGGAGCCCGGCGCTGGAATAAGGTAAGCTGCTGAAGGGGTTTTAACCCCTTCAGCGCCACGGGAGGGGGACCCTGAGGATTGGGGCACCCTCAGGGCACTATAGTGATCCTTTAAAGAGTAACCATTTTTTTAGTAGGGAGAAAGAGGGAACAACGTTGCAATTGGATGTACTAAAAGACATCTTCTTGGAGTTGTGATAACATACATAACCAATAAAAACAGCACTCTTGTTACCTGTTCATTAGAAGAACAATACCAAGTCCATTCAGACTTGACGAAAAGAGATTTTACCTATCACAAAATACAAGTTTTGTTATAGCATGAACATGAAAGATACATTTCACTGTCCAGATAATTCAATAGATTCATGCATTTTAGTACATTTAAAATTAAGTTACCATATATATATATTTAGGCAAATCATAACAAGTTCTAAGTATTTATGGTAAGAAGGATGTCCCCTATTCCATAGAGTTAAAGTATTTTTACATCTAAAGTATACAGTGAAAAATACCATTGTGACTGTAATATTCTGTAACCGTATTAATGTCTGCTTAACGCACATTTACAGCTCAATATGTAAAGTTCTGTATTCTGCAATATTAATGGCACTCGTTTTATATCCGTAAGGCAATAATGGAATAGAGAATGTTATTGAGCTAAAGATATCAGCTAGTAATATTATTAATATTCAAACCTTCTATCTTTCCAATTAACATTGAATCCCCATTGCAATGCTATATATTTTTTAATTTATTCTACATTAACATCAGTCGACAATTTCACCTTTTTAAAAATAACTTACCAGAAAGAATTATCAAGCAGATACCACGTGCACTGCAACCCAGTTAACATAATGGTTCTCTACATTGAAATGCACTGAATCATTGTAAATAATAACATTTTATTGTGCCGTAATATTGTCTATATAAGCATATCTACTGTGGGGATATTTATGGGATAAAAATAGTAAACAGTTGAGAATTGCCCCCTATTTCAATTCTCAGATCCCAAAGATCGTTATCGTGTAAGTGAAATGTAATTCATATAAATAAAATCACAATTTGTTATAAAAATAGATACAATTTATTGTGACATTTTTAAAATAATAATAATAAATAACATGCGTGACAATAATCAATTACATTTTAGTATAACATGAATATGCAATACAAATGGTAATGCAAAAACATCTCCCAATGGCCAAGACAAGATTTATGACTGTCTTTCACAGAGACAAAGAAAATTTCACACAGAGAACAGAATTCCTCAGAGTGCAGCGTAAGGTCGTAAAAGTTTAGCTGACAGAATAACCCTTTCAATGCTGGCTAGACCTCCTCTAGGCATTTAAGATCTATTCTTATGTAATTTTAAATAAAATAACATTTAAACCAGTTCATTAGTCATTTCATGGAACCATCCAATAAGAGAAATCTACTATGTTCTATAAGCTGAATTTTAAACTTGCCTAAACAGATATTTTATCTTATTTTAGAGCAAATCAATACCCCTGGATAAATATCACGATATGCTTACATGTGATATGTCACATAAATACATAATTATTAATTTTTCCATCTGCAGAATAGAAATTTTAATAATGTACTTATTTAACTAAGATTTCTAAATATCGAAATCTGATCGTGATTTATCCAGTCATATATCATGCTATTAGAAAATTTTAATTAAATCAGATTAATTAAAGGACCACTCTAGGCACCCAGACCACTTCAGCTTAATGAAGTGGTATGGGTGCCAGGTCCAGCTAGGATTAACCAATTTTTTTATAAACATAGCAGTTTCAGAGAAACTGCTATGTTTATCAATTAGTTAAGCCTTCCCCCAAATCCTCTAGTGGCTGTCTCACTGACAGCCGCTAGAGGCGCTTGCGTGATTCTCACTGTGAAAATCACAGTGAGAGCACGCAAGCGTCCATAGGAAAGCATTGTAAATGCTTTCCTATGCGACCCGGCTGAATGCGCGCGCAGCTCTTGCCGCGCGTGCGCATTCAGCCGATGGGGCGGAACGGAGGCGGAGAGCTCCCCGCCCAGCGCTGGAAAAAGGTAAGTTTTACCCTTTTTCCCCTTTCCAGAACCGGGCGGGAGGGGGTCCCTGAGGGTGGGGGCACCCTCAGGGCACTCTAGTGCCAGGAAAACGAGTATGTTTTCCTGGCACTAGAGTGATCCTTTAAATGAAGCCAGTATATTTACCAGTTCAATAGATATTCTCACCAGATGTTCTCATGTAGCTAAGTGTCAAGGAATGTTTCTTTCTCGCCTACTTTGTCTTGCTTTGCATCCTTCTCTGCATCCTCTGCATCCCCTGCATTCATCTCTTGATTACCCCTCTCTTCCCTTTGTCTTAACTTTTAAAGGGAAAGATTCTCTGTTCGTCACTAGGTAATAGACCAATAGAAAATTGGGGTGTGTGGTTGCCTTCCAAATAACAATTTAGTATTTTGTCTATAGAGGGCAGTCTCGTCCCACTAAACATACCTATCCAGGAAAGAGTTAACTTTTCCTGGTGGCTATTTTGACTTCATTTTGGCTTATCTATATGGTTGCTATATTTTAAATTTACTTGTCAAACAGTTTCTTTAAGTTTTGTCCAGACTATGTGTCTGGCAAATTCTGTTATAATTTCTAATATGACAGGTATGACTAAGTATGACCTCTAAACTTACAATGAGATCTTGTACATATAGAAAGTAAAATTAAATTATTTAATCTTCTCTGTCACAAATGTCTGGGTTTAGAATTTATTCTATTCCATTAGCAATTAGACAGTCTCTTATCACTTGGTTTGTTTATACTATGCATTCCTTTAGCTCTGGCAAAGTGGTTAGTTTTACAGAAAGGATAGAAATTTCGTGTCTCTTTGTTAACTTGAAAATAAAAAAATTGAGTCTGGTCTGTTCAGAGTGATTTAGAATATATACTTTTAATTTCTATCATAGCACAAAATGTCTGCCGATATAAATACCCTGACACTACTAAACAGTATAATAGAAAACCTTGCAACTAGGCAGCCATTGCTGTCCAGTCACTAAAAATGGGCAGAGGGTGGGGGATATTAACCCCTTAAGGACACAGCTTCAGTAGCTTGTCTTACGCTTAAGGACACAAGCAATTTTTGAATTTTTTGCTGTTTTTGTTCAACTGCAATTTGCATATTTCTCATTTATTGCACCAACACATATTATATAAGTTTTCTAGAGGACAAAAAGGGTTTTAATTTGATGTCACATATACATATATACATTCTCATTAATTATTAAAAAAACGCCCAAAAATGGGGAAACAAATGAAAAAAAAACATTTTTTTTACAGTTTTGGCAATAATAGCGTGTGCATAATATTTCCAGCTTAGGAAAAGTAATTGAAAAAATATAATTTATGTGCCTTGATTTGTAGACTATATAATATGTGTAGGGTTTCAGCATTTTTTTTTTTTTAAAGTTACAGGTCACAAAATATGTGAAACTATTTATTCAATGTGAAACAATTTTAGAAGTTGGTATGTTTGTCTTGTAAGTTTAGTAGCCATCACAAAAAACTAAATTGCCACACAAAAGTTTATACTTATATAAAGTAGACATCACAGGCTATTTACCTAATGTTATTTTGACGCTGTGTCCATGTTTTATTTCGGAGTAGTTTAACTGGTTGGTTATTCAAAATTCCCAACAATTCAAAAGGCATATTGTGAACCTTATTGTGGGATCATGTTTAGTGGTAATGAGCATTTTTTTATGTATTTTTTTCTTTTTTAAACTTTGTTTATTTTCTAAAACTTGTTTATAAACTTTTTTGTTTACTTATTACTTTTTTTACTTCTTAAAACTTTCTTAAAACTTTTTTGTTACCGTTAACCTCTAACTAGTAGTAAGCAGCACTAACCGTAAATTCCCCAACTTTCCATAACTCCCACCCACCCCAGCTAGCAAAATATATCTTTTTAAAATATTTAAGCCCCGAGTGTTAAAAAAATAAATAAAAGTTAACCTTCAGGGGTTAAAAAAAATCAGATCAAAATGCAGATGACAGTATTATACTGTGATCACCGTAAGCAGTGGTCAACTGGCAGGGAAGGGGTTAATTTTTATTAGGACTGGGTGAAGGAGGGAGGGATATTTCTAACTTTTTTAAACATTAATAACTTATTTTTTTTAAAAATTAAAACTTTTTTACGTTAACCCCTAGCTAGCCTAACACGAAAACCCCAATTCCCCACTAACTTCCACCCACCCCAGCTAGCCATGTATATAATTTTAAAATATTGAAATTAATTAATAAAATAACGTTAACCCCTCAGGGTTAAAAATATAAAAGTTAACTTTAAGGGGTTAAAACAATAATCAGATCATAGTAAAATACCCAAGTCTGCATTTTGCTCACTGTAGTTAGTGATCAAATGGCAGTGAAGGTGTTAATTTTATTAAAACAGGGGAAAGGGGTGGGATTTAACTTTAAAGGATCACTATAGTGTCAGTAAAACAAAGCGGTTTTCTTGACACTATAGTGCCCTGATGGTGTCCCCCACCCTCAGGGTCCACTTCCCGTGGCGCTGAAGAGGTTAAAACCCTTTCAGCAGCTTACCTGATTCCAGCGCCAGACTTCCTCGGCACTGGTGACCTCTTCTCCCCCGCCGACGTCAGCTCCCTCTGCCGACGTCAGCGGAGCCGAATGCGCATGCGCGCCAAGTGCCGTGCGCGCAATCAAGCTGTCCATAGGAAAGCATTTCTTAATGCTTTCCTATGGAAACTCTGCACGATGGAGGCATAATATGCCTCCAGCATCGCAGATGTGCCTCTAGTGGCTGTCCGGAAGACAGCCACTAGAGGCTGGCTTAACCCCAAATGTAAACATATCAGGGACCTTGTGGGGGACTGATTTGCAACTTCACAGACCAATAACCAATAAGGTTACAAGGCACAACACTCCCACACAGAGCACACAATCTCTCCCCTCTGGGAGATAATTGAATCAGTAATCAGTTAATTCTAATCCAATTATCTCCAAGCACAGAACAAACATACTTTAAAAAAAAAAAAAACACTCCAAAAGTACCCTAAAAATACATCAAACCCCACACATGTTACATCCCCTGATAGTCCTGATCTGGGTGACCAACATATCCAAAAATCACCCAGATCAGTTCAGGGGTTCAGGAATTTCCTGTAAGTCATTTATTTGACCGACCACAGGCATGGTCCCATAGCCGAAAATAGTTCCATAGTTCCATAGATATGCG
The DNA here is from genome assembly GCF_036172605.1 of Pelobates fuscus. Lineage (NCBI taxonomy): Eukaryota > Metazoa > Chordata > Amphibia > Anura > Pelobatidae > Pelobates > Pelobates fuscus. Next base: position 40,471,157 of record NC_086321.1, on the reverse strand, counting down.
GCTAAGTGCCGCTGGAGGACTGACCGGGAACCGCAAAGTTTTCATGCCGAAAATAGTTTCAGGGCATTCGTGGCTAAGTCCCCCCGAAGTCTATTCACGATTTTGGTCCATGTGAACAAGATGACCGCCACCTCATGGTCGACCATAGGAATTGCAGCCACCCAGACGAACACTTAGACCACTGCGGTGGCAATTGCAACAATGTATCAATTAAGCTTAACAAGCTTCAGGGTGGTCTCCGGTTTGTGTGGCTGTTCGGTAAATGAACCATATAGTCCCAATTGCACAAACAGAGTCTGTTTAAAGTATTTTAGCCAGGTCTATTGCAGGGGCCATAGTCACAGGGTAGGAGGCTACTAGTGGCGAGGTTACTTTTGCCACAAGAACCTTTTATCTAAAGTTATATTTTCTAGTGTAGTTAATGGTTTAAAAAGACTTTAGATTGGGTGCTCCTTTAAAAACTATGTTTGGTTTGGCAGGTAAAATGTCTTTTAAAATATCAACTTCTGTCAATATATTCCAATGTTTGTTGATGATCTTTTTCATATTGTTACTTTTATTTGTATAGTCCAGAACCACTGGTAATATTATTATATATCTAAATCCCATATAGTTTCAATTAAAATATCTAGCTGAACCTTTTATTTTGCTCATAGTACTTACCCGTCATGCCCTCTCTTCGAGTCAAAGAATCTTTTTTATTGCTTCATAATATGTCTTTATCAGACATCTATTCATAGTTATGTATTTGTGTTACAATGTCTCCCTCTAGTGTTTACTCAGTGAGTCAGTAATGTGTGAGAAAATAATGACACCATATAGTGGAAAATGTATTCATACTTACTGTAATTTTCTTTTCCTGGCTATATACACATGGGTTAGCTCCTCCCCTACAGCCGATAGGGCAGGAAAACCACCAAGGTTTTAAAAGCAGGCTCCATCCCTAAGGTCCTCAGTCAGTTTACAAGCTCTACAGTATATAAATAGGGACATTAATGGGTGGGAAGTATATGCTGCCATGAATAATAGCCAGGAAAAGAAAATTACGGTAAGTATGAATACATTTTCCACTTTCCTGGCTAATCATGGCAGCATATACACATGGGGAATACCCATGCTTACAAAGGGAGGGACAGAATAGCCAATCAAATATTCAGAATAATTCAACATAGATAGAAGAATGAACCGAGTTAAGTACTTGAGTACCAAATTGTGCATCATAGACTGTTTTAACGAACAGTATGAAATGCCAGACAAACGTGTCTAAAGAGGTTCAAACGCTAGCTTACAAAAAGTGTCAGCATAAACCATTGCCATGGCAACCCATGATGCTGCAACAGCATGAGAGGAGAGTGCCCTGATACCCTCCAGCACAGGTAGAGAACGGACGTGACGTCCAAATTGTGCCTCATTAATTGCTTCAATGTCCAATATGTAATGCAGGACAAACTAGTTCAAAGAGGTCCAAATGCCAACTTTACAAAGTTTCAGCAGAGACCATTGCCATGGAAGCCCACGAGACGCTGTAACAGCACTAGTGGAGAATGCCCCAAATCCTTTGGTACAGGTAGAGAATGGCATTGAAAGGCTCTCCCTTTAGGCAGGATCTCTGGTGCTACATGCAAGACAACCATACCCTGTTGAAATTCAGTGAATGGGGGTACACAGGATCAAGCCTGGAGTTCACCCATTTTCCTTGCTGGGGTACTAGCCACCAGCACTTTCTGTGCTACCACCATGGAAGCACCTTCTAGAGGTTCGAATAATGGTTCAGTCAGGGCCCGTGAGACCAGTGGTACATCACATATTGGCTTCACCACACTCAGTGGAGGCATGATTTCATTCAATACCTATATGAAGCAAAGTGCAGCTAAGTGCACACATTCACCTTGCTGAGGTACCAGTCATCAGCAACAGCAACGTCTGGGCTAACATCATGGAAGCTCCTGCTAGAAGTTCAGTCAGAGTCTGTGAGACCAGTGGTACGTCACATATTGGTTTCAACACCCTCAGCGGAGGCTTGAGTTCAATTGTTGCTTGCATGAAGCAAAGCACCTGGGATATCAACGCTCAATCGGTACACTTCAGTACAGGTAGAGAATGACATAGATAAGCATTCACCATAGGCAGGATCTTCAGGTGCAAAATGCAAGACAACCATATCTGTTGAAAAGTAGTGAAAGGGGGTTCACAGGATCAAGCCTGGAGTTCACCCATTTTCCTTGCTGGGGTACCAGCCACCAGCACTTTCTGTGCTACCATCATGGAAGCTCCTTCTAGAGGTTCGAATAATGGTTCAGTCAGAGCCCGTGAGACCAGTGGTACGTCACATATTGGCTTCACCACACTCAGTGGAGGCATGATTTCAATCAATGCCTATATGAAGCAAAGTGCAGCTAAGTGCTCCTCTAGAGTTTTATAACACAGAACCTTTCAAGGCCTGAACGAGGAGTAATTCCAACATACAAAAGCATGTCAAGCTTAGTAAAGCCTGTATAGGATTGTAAGAGGATCTCAATGACCGTCTCAGGGATGCCTATACTAATATGGACTCCCGCATCAACACCAGAACTTTAGGATCCTGGTGTGACATGGGGCCTTGTAATAGGTCTGGATGTACAGGAATTTCCCTTGGAGGTTCCAGAATCATCTTATTCATCATAGGAATTAGAGTCGACACGGTCTTCCACTGTCACCTTTTGCATTGCCTTTTTAGGAAAGTCGAAAACAGGAAAATATGTACATCAGACTAAAATTCTAAATTTGAGTCAGTGTATCCTGAACCTGAGCATTCTGGTCCTAGCATGTAAAAAATACTTCTGGACCTGGTAGGTCCAAGAAATGGCCATCAGATCTATGTAGGGTATCAGACAATCTGTGTCAACCCTGAGGATACGTCAGGACATGGTTGCCAATCCACCTTGTCCACAGTTATTCAGCTCCAGCAAACAGCCATTGTATTCTGAGCCACTGGTTGTTCTTCTGTGCCCTGATCATTATGGGCTGGAATTCCATCAATACGTATCTGTGAGACCCATCTTGGTAAATATAGGATACAGTTGCATTGATATTTGAGCAAATTTGGACCCACTCATTCTTCAGCAAGCCTCTGAAGTGAAGAAGAACCTTGAAAATGACTCTTAGTTCCATACAAATGAATGGAAATATTGTGCAACATGGTCCAAACACTGTGCAACCAATCTTATAAAAAATGGAATTCGAGCTAATAATCGACCAATGAGGTTCTGTTCACTGGAAAAACCCCGAGATCTAATCCCTCTTTCAGCTGCCAGGGTAAGGTGTAACTCCACTGATGGGGACATAGTAAGTGGCTGACTTCAATAATCTTTCTCTTGTTAGATCAAGATAGGAAGGATCTGTAAGGAATCCAGAGATGCCATTGGGCCCATCTGACAAGTCTGCTGGTGGAAGCCAGGATTCCTAGTAGTTGCATCTATTTTCTTGCTGTTACCAAGCAGAAATGAAGAAACTGGGAGAGAAAACCTTTACAATCTGTGGAACTGTTCCCGAGATAGGGAAAAGCAGAGCATAGAATTTTCCACTCGGGAATGTCAACCACTGAGCTGGTCTGATCTGCTTTTCTTGATATTCATCAAGCAGCCAAACTTTAGGAGTTATAAAAGAACTATATACCTCTGTGTGCCTGCCTTCTGAGGGTCTAAGGCTATCAGAAGTAGATCCTCCAGATAATGGAACCAGGTGGAGTTCTGGACTCTCAATGACACTATAAGCACATATAAAGATTCTTGGGTCCACATTGAGGCCAAATGGTAGGTTCTCTTCTGAGCTAATGCCGAAGATCTCTGCAGATTGGACTGAAAGTAAGCATCCTTGAGATATATAGAGGTAAGGAAATTATCCTTCCAGATTGCTTGAGATATGGATCTAATTGACTCCATCCTGAAGACTCTGACATTCAGCCTCTTGTTGGCCCCTCTTATGTCCAGTGGAGGCTTTCATGTGCTTTTCCTCTTAGCACCAAAAGAGAGGCGATACCTGTCCCTGGAACTGCTCTTGTTCTGGGACCTAAAAAAAAAAATCACCTCTTCGTCCAGAAGGCTTCTTCCTTCAGTGCTTTACCTTTTGATTCATTGGTCTTAATACTCCTATTGGTATGGAGACTCCTGTGCCTGTTAAGAAAAAACTCCAGTCTATATCAATCTGGACCATGGATACCACTCAAGCCTCCAGAGTATGACGAGCCCAGGTATGTGTGATCAGAAAAATGAGATATGTTCATTGCTGAAGAGCAAAACAACCTCGTTATAGCTCCATTAGAACCTTGAAAGGCAGGTTTACCAACTGCCATGAGTCACCTCTGGAGTATTCCCTGCAGGGCCAGTAGCTCCATGTATCTCAGAAATACTGGTCACTGGAGGTTGTCCGGTCAGACTACGAGGAGCTGGGATCCTTGGAACTTCCATCCTAAGGTACCAATATCTTGCAGCCCTCATTCGCCTTTTCAATGGAATTATCCAAAGTTTCCCCAAACAGCACCACCCCTTCAAATAGAATGGTGTAGAGGGCAGACTTGGAGGATGAGTCATCATCCCAGAAACAGAACCATAATGTTTTCTTAGCTGCTATAGACAAAGCCATTTGATCCAGTGAATATCCTAGTTACATCTAGGGAAGTTTCTGTGAAGAAGTCAGTTGTAACCTGAAGACTTCAGACTGCCTCTTCAATCTTGGCTTTTAATATCTCTCTCCATAGTAGCCTTTAGATCTTTAATCACATATTTCATATTTGTAGAAACAGCAGCGGAAGTCACAGCTGGCGGGCCCCCTGCAATTGTAGGCGTAAAATTTTGGACAGGTCTGCGTCCACCTATGATCCATAAGTGTGCAACTTAGGTGGTGTAGTTCTGGGGTTGGAAATAACTTACTCCACAGGGTAAAGTCTGGCCTCTTTTCTTACCCCTAAGGCCTCTGGAACTTACTTTGTAAGCCCTGCCTGCATGTCATGTGGCTGCACAGTGATAGGTCATGCTGAAGCGACAACCTTCTGGAGCAAGTCAGTGCATAACCGATTCCTTCCACTGTTTTCTCCTCATAACCAGATCCTGGTGAAGAATCAGACACCTGACAAATAATAATAACTAAATATTACCTGTGGTAAAGTATTAAGAAAAAATGAGAAACCAGCGAAACAGCTTTAAAATAGGCTGAAGGCGGCACTTATCCATGTCTGGAGACCCTGCAAATACTTACCAAATGAGTGTGGTATGTTTACTGTAATTTTCCCTTTATTTTAGGCACTTTCTGGCAATTGCCCTTATCCAAGATGGCTGCCACAACTTGTATTCTCACAATGCAAGTCATCTGTATTAGGCCCATTAAGGCACAAACTGCACACATGTGGGCCTATTCCGAGTGTTTTTGCTGTTTAGAGACCAGGGAAAGGACTCTGTCTGAAGCCTACATGGCCCCTAAACACCCAGGGAACCGGGAATAAATCACTGGGACCGAGGGGAAGCAAAATAGATAACAAAAGTGCCTGCAAGGGAGTTGAAAAGGCAACCAGGTGCAAAAAGTCAAAGTTTAAAGGCACCACAGTCTAAAGGCCTCAAGATATAAAAGGTAACACAGTTTTCAAAATGTATCAAAGTTTTAAAATATATCAGTCTTCAAATTCACTGCAGTTTCCCAAATGTACTGCAGTTTCATATGACTTGCGGTATTACATGCAAAAGTATTAAATGCAAATTTAAATGAAACAGTTTTAAATGTCACACAGCTTAAATGCAACACAGCTTAAATGCTTCCAAGCAAAAGCACAACCGCATAATGTACCACAATCTTAAAAATAAGGTACAGCCAGGGGCGGACTGAGAACCCTCAGGGCCCCCGGGCAAAATAAATCAAGGGCCCCCTTACAGGCCCCACCCATACTCCGCAGCAAGCGCCACCCATGTCCCGCCTCCATGCAACGCCGCCAGCCACACCCTACACAATCTTTAGACACAAGGAACAAAAGTGCAATAATCCCTTCGAGGCCCCAGTAGAGACTACAATTGAGGGCTAATGGGCCATGGAGGGGGGTCTTTCTAGCAGAGGCTATCTCCGTGTCCTTTAGAGAGTGTGTTAGAAAGAATCCCCTCCAGGCCCTATTAGAGACTACAATGGAGTCTAATAGGCTTGGAAGGGGGTCTTTCTAACAGAGGCCATCTCAGTGTCCCTGCTGGAAACAGTCGCCTCCAGGCCCCAGTAGAGACTACAATTGAGGGCTAATGGGCCATGAAGGGGGGGAGCATTCTAGCAGAGGCTATCTCAGTGTCCTTTAGAGAGTGTGTTAGAAAGAATTTCCTCCAGGTCCCATTAGAGACTACAATGGAGTCTAATGGGGCCTGGAGGGGGGTCTCTCCAACACTCTGGTTCCTATTCACAATATAGCAACACAACATAGCTCGCTGATACCTAGGCCAAGTTGGCTCCTCTTACCTTAATTACTGTTGCTGGGTGGCAGTCTGTGGGCTTGCTGGAAGGCTGTGGGCTTACTGGCTGCGGCTGGCAGGCTGTGGGCTTGCTGGCAGGCTGTGGGCTTGTTGGCTACTGCCGGCAGGCTGTGGACTTGCTGGCTGCAGCTGGCAGGCTGTTGGCTTGCTGGCTGCGGCTGGCAGGCTGTGGCTTGCTGGCTGTGGCTTCCTGGCTGGCAGGCTGTGGCTTGCTGGCTGCGGTTGGCAGGCTGTGGGCTTGCTGGCTGTAAGCCTAACTGGTGGCCTGTGGGCTGGCTGGCTACTGGCCAGCCTGTGGGAATCCCTGGTGGTCACAGTGTTGAGAGTGAACTCTAGCCCGTAGCTCCAGGGCTAAAGTTTACTCTCGCAAGAGCCGTAACGTTGCCGTGGTAACCGCGGCAACGATCTGTGCTCGCGCAAGAAGGACCCAGAGGTCCGGGTCCTCTCTTCCTCCCTCCCCTGCCGGCTGCCCGCACGGTGCCTGCGGACAGGGGAGGGGGCAATTGCCCTCCTCTTACTCCCCCTCTTCTTACTCCCCCCTCACTCTCTTCTTACCCCCCTTCTTACTCTCCCCCTCTTCTTACTCCCCCCTCCCCCTCTTCTTCCTCCCACTTCTTCCTCCCCTCCCCCCTCTTCTTACCCCCTCCCCCCTCTTCTTGCTCCCCCCCACCCCCTCTTCTTACTTCCCCCAACCCCCTCTTCTTACTCCCCCCTCTTCTTACCCCCCTCCCCCTCTTCTTACTCCCCCCCTCTTCTTACTCCCCCCTTCCTCTTTTTACTCCCCCTTCCTCTTTTTACTCCCTCCTCCCCCTTCTTCTTACCCCCCTCCCTCCCTTCTTACCCCCTTCAAACTCCCCCCTCTCTTCTTACTCCCCCCTCCTCTCTTCTTACCCCCTCTCTCTTCTTACTCCCCCTCCCTCTCTTCTCACCCCCCCTCCCTCTCTCTTCTTACCCCCCTCCTTCTCTTCTTACCCCCCTCCCTCTCTCTTCTTACCACCCCTCCCTCTCTCTTCTTAACCACCCCCCCTTTCTCTTCTTACCCCCTCGCTTTCTCTTCTTACCCCCCTCCCTCTCTCTTCTTACCCCCTCCCTTTCTCTCCTTACCCCCCTCCCTTTCTCTTCTTACCCCCTCTCTTCTTACCCCTCCCTCTCTCTTCTTACCCCCCTCCCTCTCTCTCTCTTCTTACCCCCCTCTCTCTTCTTACCACCCTCCCTCTCTCTTCTTACCCCCCCTCCCTCTCTCTTCTTACCCCCCTCTCTTTCTCTTCTTACCCCCTCCCTCTCTCTTCTTAATCCCTCCCTTTCTCTTCTTACCCCCCTCTCTCTTCTTACCCTCCTCCCTTTCTCTTCTTCCCCCCTCCCTTTCTCTTCTTACCCCCTCCCTCTCTCTTCTTACCCCCCTCCCTCTACCTCTCTTCTTACCCCCCTCTCTCTTCTTACCCCCCTCCCTCTCTCTTCTTACCCCCTCCCTTTATCTTCTTACACCCCCTTCCTCTCTCTTCTTACCCCCCTCCCTTTCTCTTCTTACCCCCCTCCCTTTCTCTTCTTACCCTCCTCCCTTTCTCTTCTTACCCCCTCCCTTTCTCTTCTTACCCCCCCCTCTTTCTTCTTACCCCCTCTCCCTCCCTCTTTGTTCTTACCCCCCCTACCCTCCCCTCACTCCCTCTTTGTTCTTACCCCCCATCCCTCCCTCTTTGTTCTTACCCCCCCTCCCTCCCTCTTTGTTCTTACCCCCTCCCCCCCCTCTCTCTTTGTTCTTACCCCCTCCCCTGTAGCGTGGCCGAGCTGCTCTCCGGTCCGAAGGTGCACCTTCCTGTCAGTCCGGCCGGGTACAGGAAACAGAAACTCCGCACAGGAGTTTCTGTTTCCTGTACCCGGCCGGAGTGATAGGAGGGTGCACACTCAGTGTGCACCTTCCTATCACTCCGGCCGGCACCGCGTACCGGAGTGCAGCTCGGCCACGCTACAGGGGAGGTGAGAAGCTGCAGCCGCCTGAGGCTCTTAAGAGAGCGCTCAGGTGGCTGCAGCATTTAAAGGGGCGGCGGGCCCCCTGATGGCGGGCCCCCCTCCTGGCCGGGCCCTCGGACCATGTCCGAAGTGCCCGACCGGTCAGTCCGCCCCTGGGTACAGCTGTATAATGCACTAGTTTAAAGATATCAAAGCTTAAATGCATCACAGCATAAAAGCACAACTGCATAATGTACTACAGTAAAACAGGCAAATAAAGTAATGAAGATTAAAAAGGCAGACATGTCCGTAAGTAAAGGGAGCAAATTGCTCACGTCCTAAGGGCTGTAGGACAGGAAAAAGACTGAGGACCTTAGGGATGGAGCCTCCTTTTAAAACCTTGGTGGTTTTCTTGTCCTATCGGCTGTAGGGGAGGAGCTAAACCATGTGTATATGCTGCCATGATTAGCCAGGAAAAAATAGATATCAGTTAATTTATCACTTCTTTTAATATTAAACAGAGACACACATCTGTTTTAGTTTGGACACCTATGGCAACAGGAAAAAGGAGAACAATTATTTGCAGGTATCAAGATTATTGTGAGGGATACAGACATCCCAAAATGCAAAAACGAATTTCAGGGAGGTGGCTACACCAGCAACTGCACCCCCCCACACGTGCCCCACACACACGCGTACCTACCCACACACACGCACATGCGCCCCCACACACGCACGCCCTACACACACATACATACAGCTACCAAACATTTATGAACAAGGACATGTTATTTTATTATGACAGAAGACAACCATTTGGCAACATATTACAACTATTTACAAACACTATTAACACATGCACACATTGACACACAGATATGCACATTCACACATACACACACACAATAGCACATACATACACACTCAGATACACAGTGACACACAGATACATACTGACACAGATACATACTGACACAGATACACACGTGCACTCAGATATACACAGATACACACACTGGCACATACACACACACTTAGATACACACAGATACACATGGGCACATATACACAGTCAAATACACACTGATACACAGATACACACTGACATACAGATACACACACTGGCACATACACTAATATACACACAGGCGCACATACACACACACTTAGATACATACACTGGCACATACACACACACAGATACACTTGCACATATACGCACACACTCAGATACACACACTGGCACATACACACACACTCAGATACACGCTGAGACACACACTGGCACATACACAGATACAGACACACAATACATACATAGATACATGGTATAATAATTTGATTTGCAGCGACTCTCCTGTTAGCTGTGTCCTGGAGGGTGGCTTGCTTGGGGCCCTGGCTGAGGCTGATGGGAGTTAGCATGTAGGAGCTCACTACAGCCTCTACTCTGCCTCCATGCGGCCTGTGGCCTCCATGCTGCCTGTGGCGTTCAGCCTTCTCCTCCCTGCTGAACAGCTGTCTTTTTAACTTGGAGGAAGTGACAAGCTGGGAGGACGTGATAATATTCACCGGGTGGATAATCGGAACCGGCATTTATTGAGGGCATTTAGCGTATATAATATCCTGGAAATCACACACACACACAATCTGATATACACTGTATGTCAAATTGTGCTTGTGATTTGCGGGATATTGTATGTGATTTGTGTGTGTCAGGGAGCCGCATTAAAACTCCCGGAATTACTGGGAGACTTGGGATGTCTAGGGGATAAGTGTGAGCTATGAAAATCAAAGATTATATTAAAAGGGTTCTGATGTTTTTTTGTTTTTTAGAATCCATAGCACATAGATGAAACTAAACAATGCACATACATTATTTCTGTTATAAAGAGGTCTAAGCTAAGAACAGTGACTTGATCCTCATAAAAAAGGATACAATTGTTGTATGCTTAAAGGAAATCCCAAAAGAAATGTTTGCACTAAAAATACAGTTTTAAATACCTGTCTCTACAAAAGTAACTTTGAATGTAGAAAAATACTATACGATTACCAATAGGCAGTAATGAGGTGGGTGCAATAAAGTCTGTCAATTTTACAGACTTAAAGACATGCTGTATAACACACATATTTCTTGTCATCCAAAAAGAAAACTTAACGTAAAAAGTATAGTAAACGTTAGAGCACAGTATACAATATACCCGTGTATACAATCTTAAGATCAATTACAGTAACCCAGCAATGGCTAAAGTGAGCATTCAAAGTGAATTTATGGCGAATTTCAAATTTAAGGTCAAACTGGAAAAATTCTCATCTATGCTTTAATTTCAGATACTCTGGTCTTGCATTTTAAATTCACTTTGAATTCACACTTTAGTAAATAGTCCTATAAGTCTCTTTGTACTGACACTTTTTAGTGAATAACTCTGATAGAGTAAAATATTCTCATTATAATGAGGATGGACAAGAAACGGCGACATCAGCAAGATGAGTCAATATGGACAAAACTGAAATTGCCAGCTGTAGTAGGCCCAAGATATTAATGACATGATCGCCTCGGTATACAGTATTTTATCGAGGAGGAGATTGGAAGAAGATGTCCTATGTTCTTAAATGCATTGTACCAGAATCTTACTTTCCGTGTATTCATGTGTTTTGACTGTTTATCCCATGCAGCCTCAGTTATGTTGCACATCCAACAGGATATTTCTGTGTAGTGGAAATTGCTGTGAATTCAAAGTGATTTCAAATTTGTAGGCCGTAATAGCCAAACTAACTTTGGTTCTAAATATATTAAAGGGACACTATAGTCACCAGAACAACTACAGCTTATTGAATTTGTTCTGGTGAGTATAATCATTGCCTTCAGGCATTTTCATGCAAACACTGCCTTTGGAAGTGTTTCCTGGAGCAGTGCTGCACAGTGTGTAGCACTGCCGTTCAGCGTCTCCACACTCTGCATGGAGACGCTGAATTTTCCTCATAGAGATGCGTTGATTCAATACATCTCTATGAGGAGGTGCTGATTGGCCAAAACTGCATTTAGTCCCTCCACAATCCCACCTCCTTGATGATTTGGTTAATACGAATGATACATAATTGCAGAGATGTTTATTTCTGTGCAATGTGTTGACTTATTGTTCATTATAGTCATTTAATAAGATTGTAAAACAATTAGTTTTGTCAGCTTGGGTGGATGATAGAATTATATTGCAATATTTGTACAATTAGGCTGCTCATAAATAATATCATTGGTATTTAGAAATATATATCCATTTCATTTCCATATGATTCTGTAGCCTGCAAATCCACCCGTGCACGCAGCTTTACAGCAGAATTGCAGTTTATAAATGGATCCTCCAGAGATTGGTCAGTTTAAGAAGTTAAAGGATACAACTTCTGGAATAAAAGGGAATCATGACGGAATATATCCATCATGTGTCCTTAAGGGGTTAAAGAGATCCTGGAGAATTTGTCCTATAGTTGGCAACAACTAAACCACTCATTAATTCCACGGCAACTTTACTTCCTTCAACACAACCTTATTTCTCGGGGGGATAGTTTCTGTATTTGCATTATCAGAGTAGGCCAGCCTTTCTCTGGTGTATGTGTGTAAATGATCACATCTCATAATGTCTTTGTGTAATTTCAGTGTGACTGCATGTGAATAGCGATGCTCCGTCAGGCAGCATGCACGGCAGTTTCCATTTTGTTTCAGTGTCACTGTGTGTTTGTGACGTCAAAACTCTCCATCCTTTATCATTCTAAGTATTTAGAACACCCACCACAGCACACTAAACCAGTTTTGTTTCACTTTCTAACTGGGGCCTATCAGGTGCTGCTGCATGCCTCTCCTGCAACCATCAGAGAGCCAGAAGCCCTCTGTCTGTGCTAAGCCTGGTGGTGCAGGGCTTAGCTCATTGTCGAAGAGCAGTGCACACAATGCACACCTTAGTGACAATGAACACCTTGCTAACCATATGAGACTGAGAAGCTATTTCCAGCAGTTCTGTGTCTTACTGTGGCAGGAACTGGTGATAGGACACACAGAGTGCCATGCTAGAACAGAGTGAAGAGATCTAACAATAGCTGCTCAACTTCTTATGACCAACAAATGAATGCCATGTTATGTTACACTGGCCAGGATTAAAGGGAGGGAGAGAGAGCATTGGGAGTGAATAGGCAGAGATTCAGGAGTGGGTATTATGAAGGGGCATTGGTGAGTAATGAGGTATAGCAAGAGACAAGGGTTGACTGATGAAGGTATGTGCAGAGGCTTTGGATGACACAAAGGATTGGGTGACATGAAGATGTAGGGGACATGCAGATAGGGCTTTAATATACAGGCTGACTTCCATGAAGCACATCAATTAGCAAAGATATTCCCCTAGGAGAATGGATGTGGTACTTTGTCCAAGCAAAAAAATAGTCTGATATGTCCTAAGGCACATCAAACACAGGGAGGTCCCTCTAAATAGAATGCACAGAAAATTAAAAAAAAAAATTTTTTTTATTGATATAGACTCAAACAAATAAAAAGAAACACACTCACAAAGAAAACCTCCATAAAAAGCCTACAAGTAGTCTATTTACTGTGCAAAAAGGAGATAGCATATAGGAAAATATGTGGCACTATTTCTTCAGTCTGTAAAGTATAGACAAGGTTTAAATTAAATTTCTGAAGAGGAGCAATTCACCAGGGCCTTGTGGTAAACAGCCACCCAGGTCAAAAAGCTGGACAAGTATCGGTAATGGTGGTGCTCAACCGTATCCACTACATCCAGATTGCAGAGAATATCCTTAGTGATCAAGAAACTTACATAATAAGAGAGCATAAGATCCTACTGAATCAAGCATTTGATGATGGAGTGATGGAGTTACTAGGGGTAATTACAATTTAATTTAATTCAGCTAACAAATGGACACAGTGTCCGGCCCACATAGGGAGGTAATTAGGGCATCCACTTATATGCCTTAGAGCCTCATGAAGGGGGTGCAGTGTGTGTGTGTGTGTGTGTGTGTGTGAGGAGTGGTGTATGTGACGGATTATGTGTGTGAAGGGTGCAGTGTGTGTGAGGGGTACAATGTGTGTTTGAGATGTTCAATGTGTGTGAGTGAGGAGTGCAGTGTGTGCGAGTAAGGGGTGGGTTGTGTGGGGGGTGGCTGTGTGTGTGTGGAGGGGTGCTTTGTGTTGGGGGTGTTGTGCATATGGAGGGATGCTGTGTGTGAATATGTTTGGAAATATTGTGTGTGTGGGAGGCAGATTAATATATATATATATATATATATTTTCTTTTTCTTTTATTTTTGTAATTAAACAAAAAAAATTCATTGTATCCCTCCTCCCTTATTACTTTGTCCATCCAATCCCTGGTGGTCCTAGTGGGAAGTGAACTCTAGCCTGCAGTGCCTGAGTTCACTCTCGCGAGATCGGAGAGTTGCCATGGTAACCACAGTAACGCTCCAACCTTGCAAGAGGAAGTACCTGGAGGAACTGCAGGCTAGAGCTCCCAGGTCCTAATCATTCCTTGCTGACTGCTACATTTTACTGCCTGTTGGCTGGTGAGGGAGATCATTTATCTCTCCATCGCCCCTCATGGTACACAGCAGGGTTGGCATTTGGTTAGCGCCAGCCCTGCTCTGTCTGGCAGGGGAGATCCTCTGATCCTATGGCTATTGTCCTGTTTGCCTGATAGCCAGTCTGGGCCTGGGCTGGTGAGCATAAAATAATGAGTAGACGGTACTATTTATACTAATTTCACCGTTCTGTTTCCTGCCTTTTCTGCAGTGTGGGAAGGAGCTGAGTAAATGCTGCCATGGCTAGATCAGAAAAATGTAATTACGGCAAGCATGGAAACCTTTTTCTTTTATTCCTATCAATCAATAAATAATGAATAAAATACATCCGATACAAGACAATGTTCAGGTGGTACAGAACACGCTGAACAAATAGTTCCACAGGAAGAGAACCTGACACCCTAATGAGGTACTTGGGAACCTTTGATTCTGCCTTTGGGGGAACCCACCAAAGGAGTCACTTTAACCCTTTTCCCTACCCTTCCCCTCCCATGCCCCTTCTTACTTATTTTTTTCATGTCACGGACATGCTGCCAAACACAATATATACTAATTAAACTGAATCAAATGTATATTATATAAGAGTGGTTGTGATCTGTTTTCCGTCTTCTGCAAGAAAATAAAGAATTTTTAAAAATGTTTACAAAATGCATGAGGACATTTTCATGTTCTGTGACCTTCTGTTACAAGTAAAAACAACACAGTTTTCATTAAAAATGATTTATTAGGGAATTTGGAAAAATGTCAAATGTAACAAATTAAGGCTGCATAATACCAGCATTCATTCTTTGTAAGCTTTGAGTGATGGTAGCACTGGTACATGAATATAACTGAGATCATCTTCCTTTATTATCCACATTAAATCGGCGTGAAAGTGTTAACACCAACTCTGAAAAGAAAACGCAAAGAATATTTTAAGTCCAAAATATAGAATTCCAAAGATGTGAAAATACTAGACAAGAAACTCGTTATAAAATAATAGTAATATTCATGAAACCTCACATTATTCAACATTGCAAAAAGGAATGGAACTTTCAAAAATAAAGTAGAGCATAACTTATAGTTAATATAATAATTTCAGTTTAAAAAGTCTCAATTTCAAAAAACTTCCTCAAAGGGTAAAAAAGAATTTCATACTCATCAAAAATAATTATGTTCTCTTTGTAGAAATAAACTTTAACTAATAATGCTCATTAACTAAAATAGGTCTCAATTTCATAAACTTTTAAAATAATTCAATACTGTTAGAAAAACTTCCCAAATTATTTATCTATAGAGGTCACCATTAACGTACGTGGGGATCTTTGTAGATAAATGATTAGAATTTTTTTTTTTAACAGTATTGATTAATTTGGGAAGTGTATTAAAATCTAGACCATAGTCCTGTATATCTTAATTTGTTTACAACATCCACCTGTAATGTGTCCTATATACTACAGATGCCCGGCATTAAACTGTATTCCCTGTATGTTGGCATTATACCCAGTTAAAGTTAAAATGTGTACGTTTTGACACTGTTAACACAAAATTCTGTTATTGTTTTTAAACTTTATCTCACATAAATTATTAGAATGTTATGGCATTTGACATGAGATATTATGGTTTTATTGTGTCATAGATACCGTGTTGCCTTCCAGTTTTCTGCTTCATTCGTGGCCATTGATCTCAGCAGCCAACTTGTTTGAAGAACCTTTCCTCCCGTTGCGGTTAAGAAGCACTGACCAGTGAAGACTGTTATTGAATCTGTAACATAGTAAGAACTACATTTAAGAGAAATAGCGTAAACTTTAAGTAGTGATTAGCTGCAAAGATGATTCTGTCACGTACCTTTCTGCCCCACACCTGTTTAGTGGAAGTGGTTATGTGGAATTTGAACCTGGGTCTGTCGGTTGTCGAAGTTCTACCATTCAGCCACGAGGTGGACTCAGTATTTCCTGCAGTATTTTCTATACAGTACTTCTGCTTTTAGGTCTCCCTGGCTGCACCACCAGCCAGCTGCAGTAAATGTGCAATCATCTTAGCCCAAAAATACCAGCACTACTCATACTCTGGGCCTGGTTATTGATATTTCCTGACTATGCTTTTCCTTGAATTCATACTGGATTTTTGATTCTTTTACTGCCCGTGTCCTCACTACCCTAGTGCCTGCTGATTCTGTACTTTGCTGCTACATTGTGTATGACTATTGCCTGCCACTGACTATTCTCCTTCATCCCGTTTTTTTCCCCGTCTGCTAGACCGTTGATGACTCTGCTTGCCTGACATCATCTTTTGCCTTAACCCTTAGCCAAAGCTCCATGTTGACCATCACCTTACTGCAGGTATTGTACAATTAAACTAATGATAAACAAATAAATTGCTGCAAAAATAGTTTCTGTAATAATAATAATAATAATAATAATAATATATAAATAATAATAGTGTCTATCATGAATGTTGAATAAATGTTACACAATGACAGCATCAGTAAACCATGGTCTTACAATTGTATTGCACATGTAATCGTCCATGTAGGAAGTCAGAAAAAAATCTTGTGTTTCAAACTGCTAGTAACAGAAAGACTTAAAAAATGCCAAAAAAATGTTGTTTTATGTTCACTATTTGTTCTATTGGAAGGTTGATGTATAGTGACATTTTAGAGCAACGGTAATGTCGCTGCCTTAGAAATAGGGAAACCCGATTCAATCCTGGTCACCTAGACAAGATACCTTACAATATGCAGCTACCTACCTAAAATCCTAGGGTTATTTACTACAGTAATAATGCAAAGTGAATTCCAAGTACGAGGTCAGAATAGTCAAACTGGGGGGGCGAAGCAAAGTCGTACAAAATTTATATTGGTAATGCAGATGTAGGAACTTCCACCTTAGTGTATCAGTGGAGACTGGAAGAAGCATGGTCCCCCAACAAAACCATTCATTTACAGTTCGTTAGCTTGCCTTGGCAAAGCACTGCAGGATTCTTGGGCCCATAACAGTTGTTGTGGTACTTAAAATACCGACTCAGAATTGAACTCAGTAGAAAATATTAAGCATTCACATTTTTCCCCAATATTCTTTAAATGTGATGGTGGGCAAGTGGGTTGATGTTAAAGGAAATTAGTGTAGGAGAAGAAATGCATAAATAAGTGGGTAAAATAATTAACTATAACATGTCTAGTGGATGGAGACTGATGGATAGATGACTATATGTGAATATAAAAATATGGGAATCAGTGTGGTTGAATGCATGGATAAATGGATTGAAAACCAAATGAGATTGATATAAAATAATTACATGAATTATTGTGTAGTGAAATTACCTGAAAATGCCCATTTGAGAGTAAATCCAAAGGAAGGTTGATTAGACTTTTGCTGAAATCCAGTTAATGGTGTTTCTGTGATATTTACATTGTTGACTGACACTGCCGTCATGTAAGTCCCACTGAATTTCCCGTATTTATTTGCAGAATTTATGGTGATAGTAGATCCTAATTCATTTCTCCAGCTTCCAGCTAGTGAACACTAAAAAAAGTACAAGATATGCAAAATCAGGTTTTTATTTAAGTTATATTAAATCAGCGTTCGATTTATTTGAATTCACATACTACAATTTTTGCATGTGACTATATGACTGAGACATGGAGGGGAAATGCAGGAACAAGTACGGTATTTAGAAATAAAAGTATAAAATTTTTACCATGGAATGCAATATATAGATCCTCAATTTTTTACCAATAACATTAAGTGAATGTTTAATTTCAACCTCTAACACTATCTTTAGCTTTCTCTTTCTTAAATAAGTACAATCTGTAAGTGATTGTGTATTTTTTTTTGTCTAAGATTTTGCCCAAAACCACATATTTTGATCTGGTATTAATTAAGATATGTTTCTATTGAATGAAAATTCAATCTGAGAATGGAGAATTAATAACAGATAGACTATGTATTTTTTCAACAGAGTTTGTAAACCTTTGACAAATCTAATATGGCAAAATTTATTAGGTTATCTAATTCTTGTTTAACTACTAGAGGATCACAGCTGAAATCACTGACCTCCTTGTTTAACTCCTGTTGCCCACAAGGGGTCAGTGTAGCATTACGTGTCAAAACTGTGACATAACTTCATTCTAAGTGTATTTTGATATTAATATATGTATATATAGAATTATATACAGTATTAATATCAAAATACACTTAGAATGATAGTTTGTGTGTTTAGATCATAAATGCATATATATTATCTAAGTACTTTTGATTTAATTTATAAACTGTTTTAAACATTTTTAAAACTCTATTTCAGGCATTGGGGGGCTGCATGACACACTAGGCAGTCCCCTGCAGGCACTGCACAAGCTGGCTGGGAAAAGTTCCTGAGGACACTTTGCGTCACTACAAGCACTTTCTTGAGTGCACTTTTTATGAAATTAAGAAATAAACGCTACGTTTTAAAGAAAGACCGTGAGTGCAGACTACTACTTACTATCTTTTTGTATATAAATGTAACTAAAGTCGGGCACCTGGCACTGAACTGTCTTTTCTGTGGAAAATTAGAGCCTGGTTCCAAGGAACTTTCTACAAAAAATATTTATATGTATATATATATAGAGAGAGACACACACAGTAAGTTACCGTCATATATACTGCCTTACATAACAAAGGTCTAATAAATAGAGAAAGGGAGAGTGTAGTGTAAAGGAGATTCTATCTCCCTCCAGCTAATACCACTCTTTCTATCTGTTTCTTACCTGGTTACTAGCATGAGCACCGATGGACAGCAGAGCAAGAACCAACACTTCAAACAGGTCCATCCTCAGATTCTTCTTCTCAGTGTATCTTTCCTGAGCTCCGGGAGATATCAATATATATATATATACATATGTGAATGAGTTAATGACTCATTAATTGGTCAAACAACAAGCTGAGTTTTCATTTCACTTTTTGTAATATTCTTCCTCAATCCTTCCTGGAAGATGTTCTGGTTTATTATTGTGAAATGTCAGGTCATGGATTTATTCTCATTGAAATATGGGTCTATCAAGAAGCTTCTGGTTTGAAAAAGTATCACTAACTGAATATATTTATTCAGCAAAAAATAAAAATAAAATACCCCAAAAATCAACCAGTTGTAAAATGGCGAAAGGGCTAAATATCGTAGATAAACAAGAATAAACAATGGGTCATAGGGTAGTATTGTAACACACATTGAGAGGTGAGGTAATATAATGCACTTACAAACATAAAATAACAAACAAACAAGATCCCGCAATTAAAATAACAAGTAAAAAAATTAAAAAAACATTAATAAAAAGAACACAAATAAAAGGCAGCCCTATGCGTTTCGTCTGATTTCTTTAGGGGCAAAATTCAAACTATTTTATGAACAGAAAGATGCAATCTACTTGTGGTCTATCACATGTCTTTTTTTTAAATCCCTAATACCAGCTGAAAGTCTGTTAATAAGATCCACCTGCATCCTTTCTTCCTGCGTATGGGTCGCACCAATAATTCACATTTGCTGACCATGTTTTAGAGCTCGCTCTGCTGCATCACCCATGTAAGCATATTGGCAATGTGAAGAACTGACTCTGCTGGGTTTTGAACCATGGTTTCCATGCTGCTGATCCTCTTCTTTACCAGTTCACCAGCCTGCCTTTTGCAGATTTACCTTGACCTTTTGAGCTCAGATCAATGCTGTCACCTTCCGTCTGCAACTTCCACATTCCATGAGTACACCTGGTGTTTCAAGTTGCATTGCTTAAATGAAAATCCTTTCCCTGGTCAAGCCTTGCCTACCCACCACCAGTCCAAGTGGAAGGTGAAGAGGAATACGAGGTGGAAAAAAATCTTGAATCCAGGATCTTCCACAACAATACTCGGTTCATTGGAAAGGCTATATATTGGAAGCCAATGGACAATATTCACACTCCTGTTCTTCTTCGGTCTTTCTACATGCAGTACCCTGCTAAACCTGGGAATAAGGCATTTGGAGACTGCAACAAATATGAAAAAGGGGGTATAATAGGTGCTCACTCCAATACACAAAAGAATGACAAACAGGGGATGCAATATGCAAAAAGGGAAAAGAAAAAAAAAAGAATTGGGATAGAGTAGTGACCATGAGATTTTGCTACAGTTACACACTTGCTACAGTTACTTTCTGTCCTTGTTTTTTATGTTACACACCCTGCTCCTCCATGTCCCCTTCACACACTCTGCTGCCCCATGTTCCCCTTTACACACTCTGAATCTCCATGTCCCCCTCACACACTCTGCCACCCCATGTCCCTCTCACAATTACCCTGCCTCCCCATGTCCCCCTCACAATCACCTTGACTCCCCATGTCCCCCTCACAATTACCCTGCCTCCCCATGTCCCCCTCACACACACCCTGCTGCCCCATGTCCCCCTCACAATCACCCGGCCTCCCCCTCACACACTTTGCTGCCCCATGTCCCTCTCACAATTACCCTGCCTCCCCATGTCCCCCTCACAATCACCCTGCCTCCCCATGTCTCCCTCACACACACAATTACCCTGCCTCCCCATGTCCCCCTCACACACACCCTGCTGCCCCATGTCCCCCTCACAATCACCCGGCCTCCCCCTCACACACTTTGCTGCCCCATGTCCCTCTCACAATTACCCTGCCTCCCCATGCCCCCTCACAATCACCCTGCCTCCCAATGTCCCCCTCACACACACCCTGCTGCCCCATGTCCCCCTCACAATCACCCGGCCTCCCCCTCACACACTTTGCTGCCCCATGTCCCTCTCACAATTACCCTGCCTCCCCATGCCCCCCTCACAATCACCCTGCCTCCCAATGTCCCCCTCACACACACCCTGCTGCCCCATGTCCCCCTCACAATCACCCGGCCTCCCCATGTCCCCCTCACACACTTTGCTGCCCCATGTCCCCCTCACACATTTTGCAAGTTTATGCATTTACTTTTTATTGACAAGGTTTATGCATTTACTGCATTAATAGCATTCCCTTGCCCCCCCCCCCCCCCATGGTGTATATGTGTGACTGTGTTTATGTGCTGGCGTGTGTGTGTGTGCTGCATGATTGCAGGGGGGGTCCTGTGGAGTTGGAAAAATATGAAAAGTCGGAACTGGTTACATAAATATTTGAATCCCATTACTGGATTTGATGTGTGTTTATAGTTGATGCAATGAGTGTGTAGGGAAAGCGGTGTGTACGTGTGTGTAAGCAATGACTCATTAATTGGACAAACAACAAGCTGAGTTTTCATTTCATATTTTGTAATATTCTTTCTCAATCCTTCCTGGAAGATGTCCTGAAATAGTTGTGCTTCATTATTGTGAAATGTCAGGTTATGAATTTATTCTCATTAAAATATGGGTCTATCAAGAAGCTTCTGGTTTGAAAAAGTATCACTAATTAAATACATTAAGTGTCTGATTAATGACTGGGGTAACCCACCAAAAACTCTGGTCATGATCATGGACGTAGTATTTCAGCACCTAAGAAAAAGAGATGGATTGTATGTGGTCAACACTCTTTTTTTGTACAGCACAAGGCAGATGGGCAAGAGGTTGATAGATACACTATATTTGCCCCCTGACTAATTGTTGATTTAAAACGTTTCAGCCTCAATCGTTGCTAATAGGTGCCTAAAATTCAGCCTTAATATGTCTATAAAAATGGGGGAAACTGGGGGGACACCCGAAACATGCATTTCTTGGAAGTGGTTCCAACAAAAAGCCAAAATATACACAAAATAAGAATAAGGAACAGCACGTACAAAAAGTACAGTTTACATTTTACAAGGCTTCTTAAAATCACTTATCTTAGCAAACAAATACGTTATACCATATGGCCGTAATGTGTTAAGCCCACCACTACGTCACCATATCTCAATATTGGTGGGCCCTACACTAAATTTAACTGTAATACTCACTGCTTAAACAACTTAAACAACCAAAGATACTCCTTAAATTTAAGCTTGAGCTGTTCTCAGTGTTTTCAAACACTTGTTTTGTGATTTGCACATGACTTGGGTTTACCTAGGTCAAAAGGGTAATTCAGACATTCACTCTTAGTTCAGTGTGCCCAATGAAGGCCAAACAATTATTTAGGTTGTTATATCTCTAATGCAGATGGGACCTGCTTTTCAGATCTGGAGAGAATTCACATTTGCTGACCATGCTTCACAACTGGCTCGGGTGCATCACCCATGTAAGCATATTGCAGACATTGCAAGTCTCACGGTAGTTCCGGGAGACTCCCGCATGGTGAATGCTGCTCCCTGACACCTGCGAGTCATACACAATATCACGAAAATCACACACACAATCTAATGTGGGTGTGTGTGATTTCCATTATATTGTGTATGACTTGCACCCCCTAACAGCCCCCTACTGCTCATTAAACAGGATCCCTGTCGGGTGTTGGCCCTTTAAGAGCTGACTGAGCCCCTGTGATCTCAGCCGGCAGGGAGGAAGTGACCACTACTTCCTCCCAGCTTCACAGAGAGCTGCCCACCCAGGAGGAGTGGGCAGCAGCATGGAGGTACAGTAGAGGCTGGAGTGAGCTGCTGCTGCATGCTCACTCCCATCAGCCTCAGCCAAAACTCCAAGCAAGCCACCCCCCTGTACACAAAGGTAAACTAACAAGAGTGTGGTGGCAAATATGTAAAGTATGACCTGTGTGTATGCCAGTATGTGTATGTGTCAGTGTGGATCCGAGTCTGTATCTGTATGTCAGTGTGTTTATCTAAGTGTGTGTGTATTTGAATGTATGTGTAGTGTGTGTGTGTGTGTGTAACTGAGTGTAATTATACTATATAATTCCTAAATAGACATGAGCACAGACCCCACATACATCAAAAACAACATTATGCCAAAAGACCATATGATAGATAGATGATCAGAGGAATTCGAGAGATGACAATCGACCATATGTGAAAAAAGAGAATACAGCATATGTCAATACCAGATCCACAGCCAGTCAGATTTCGAATAGGAATACCCTATTTCTGTATAAAAGAATAGAAAGACCTAGGCCAACACAATCCACTGAGAGGAAAGAAAAGCCCCAACCTACTCCCCAACCACTGGCCCCAAGAAACCCAGCACTGGCCAATTTTTTAGACAACAGAGGGGAGAGATCCTTCTCCCCAAAACACCCTTGGAGAGACCCCAATTGGTCCCCAATACAAAGAAAAAGAATAAGAAGAGCACTAAAAGAAGCCCAACAAACACAACCACAGAGTCCAACGATGCGGAAGCCATATGAGTCTTTAACCTATTAGACCGTACCCTCAACAAGGAATAATTCCAACTCCTCCAGAAGGGATTAACATTTGCCCCCAATTCTGACAATTCCACATTCAACATGTACATAGACCTCAACAAGTATGTTAGGAAATTAACAATCTGAAGATTCTTTGTAGAAAACAAATTTAGTTCCCGTGAAGTTTCCATCCCCTATAAACATACAAACCTACACCCTAATTCTACTTTCTACAGGCCGCAACAGGCAAAGAATGATTTAATTAAGGTTTTTGAGAAGAAAATGGAGAAGGACCTCAGATCCATACAGAATAAACCAGGATTCAAATATAACCTGATGAAAAAAGAGAGAAAAGCACAAAAAAGCCTAATGGAAGAAGACGATATAGTTATCAGAGCAGCCGACAAGGGAAGGGGACTAGTAGTAATGAATCTCTGTGACTACCAAACAGGAAGCACAAAACTACTTAACGATACAAATACATATGTGGTACTACCAAATAATCCATGTGTAGAATTCAAAAAAGAATTATCTACACTTCTAGAGGAGGGAAAAGCCTGAACAAAAGGGAGTTTGACGATCTACTTTGTGAATATCCTAGGTTGGCTGTATTTTACCATCTCCCTAAACCTCATAAGAGGTTGACAAATGCACCAGGGAGACCTATTATTTCGGGAATAGGCTCCCTAACTTCAAACTTCTCAGAGTATGTGGACAAGTTTCTACAATAACCAGTAACTAAACTCAGGTCTTACCTCAGGGACTCCACACAAATCATCAAAATTTTATCCACAGTTAAATGAGCGCATGGATATATTCTGGTCACAGCAGACGTGACGTCACTATATACAGTGATAGAGCATCTGCAGGGCTGTGAAGCTATTCAATATGCCCTGGCGACCCACTCAGAACTCCAGAATGACCAGATAGATGTTTGGGGTTTTTTTTCTGGTCAAATGTGTGATGTTTATACTCCATAACGTCTTCTGGGCCAATGGCAATTTTTATCTCCAAATTGAAGGGACAGCCATGCGGACCAGATTTGCACAAACCTGCGCCAATTTATTTATGGAAAAATGGGAGGACGAATTAATCTGGTCCAATACCCATTTTGGTTCTCTGGCAAAGATACATAAAATCCAGAACATCCAACATAAAAATTTGGAAAATTGCACATGCCATACCCATCGTACTTCCCCTCACCTGGTGGCAGAAGGTGCTATTAAAAAAGTAGTTATGAAGAAGAATAAATTGCATAATTCCAAAACAAATAGGTTATGTCTTAAATTAGTATATCCCCTACGCTGTAAGAAGTGTCAGGTGTTGTCCAGACCTAGGTCATGAGGGATTAAGCTGTACATCAAGACTACAAAGTTCAGCACCAGGAGGAACATTATTTTAAGAGAGTTCGAATAAGGTCTGCTTGGTGTCACGGAGGTAGAAGGGCAAAGTTTCCAAAAGGGGTTTTAAAATCCACATAAATACTGAAGCTCTGTGTTAAATATTTGTTCCCTGAAACTATTGGTCTCCCATTCAGTCTGGCTTGTTTTTTGTGGATTCTAGCTAATGTATCAAAAGATGCAATCCATGGAGTGGTGTTCAAGAGAAAAGTCATCTTGTTTTTACTAATTAGATGTTCATTAAGACCACATACTTTAACTAATCCAAGGAAGTTTTGGTCAGATCAAATTTAAGGACTTTGAAGGTGGAAGTGTCTGTGAGGAGTTGCATGCAGATGTCGACATACTGTTGTCTATCAAGGATAAAAATATTGCCCCCTTTATCAGAGGGATTGATGGTTATTTGATTGTTATCATGTAGAGACTTAAGTGACATCCTTTTGGAAAGGGAAAAATTGGAAATTGAAAAAAGGTCAGACTTATTCATAGACAGACGGTCAATATATTTACACACAAGTTCATAAAATAAACCAATATACTTGTATTCTGCAAATAAAGGAAATAGCTCACTTCTCTTTTTGAGGCTGGTGAACGGACCTATCCCTAGTTCCCTGTGTTTGTTTTCTTCAAGTAATTCAGCCAGTGATTGTACTAGCTGATAATCACATAATTCAAATCCTAACGTTTTGGCCTGTTTCTCGAGGTTAATGCGATGAAATTTATGCAAAGATCATTTTCTGGCAAAAAGGTGGATATCTTTAATTCATGTAAATTTATCAAAGTTAGGAGTAGGGAGGAGAGAGAGTAATTTCATCAGAATCTGTCATTCTGTTAAGGTTAAGATATATTGAGACAAATTTACTATGTGTATTGTCTAATATCGATTCCATCTGCTGTGTTGCCTGTGTGTTCTTGGTCTTGTTTTGGGTTGGTCCTACACTCCCTGTGTTGTTATTAAAAAATGAACCCCTTTTTTAAGGATACTTCTAGTGTTCCCTTCAGTTGAGGAGGTGGTATTAGGCTGAGATTCTAATTCAGAACTGCTAAACTCCTACTCGGGCGTGGAAAAGTAATCTGAATTGTAGCTATGTTTTCCGTTTTGTCTCCTGTAAACATTCCCAGTCGAAAGTCTTTACTTTCCCTTAAAAATTTGTAGTGTTTGCATTTCTTAATAGTGGTTTGAAATCTATCTAAATTAGTTTTCAACTGAGTTTTATTGGTGCAGAATGTAGAATCAGTGTGAAATTGTTGTAATTTGTGCTTTTCTGTATCTATTTTCGTGTTAATAGATTCACAGGGGTGTGTTTGTATGTAGTATTTTTGTTAGATTGCAGGCCTCTGTTAGTATGTTGTGCTGATGTTTGATTGCTTGGATGTATGCACATACACTATCACAGATATACATAAACATTAACACAGAGCTACATATTTATACACTGACACATACACATAAATTATTATAGACACCGACATATACACACACACTGGTATATGCACATTCCTTGACACATGCATACACTGGCATATACACACAGAAACACAAACCCTGACCAGGGCCGGATTTAGATGAAAAGAAGCCCTAGGCTATTCCACTTATGAGGCCCTTTCACCTCCCATTTTTAAGTTTGTAAATTACATGAGAGACAATAAAATACATCATTACTGTGATCTATATCAATATGTTAAATGAAACATGTTGTGATTGGTACTAACCTTTATAAAAAATGTGGCACGGATAATAATGGAAATAAAGTCGAGATGAGTAGAGGGGGGGTGATTGTGAGAGGGAGGGGGGTGATGAGGAGAGGGGGGTGACTAAAAAAATTACCTTAAATCCCTAGTGGTCCACTGGGGGCTGCCTGGTGGTCCAGTGGGGTCCCTGGTGGTCCGGTGGCCCTAATTTTCCGGTCTGAGCTGCAGAGCTGCAGACCATGGATCTTGCGAGACCCAATCAGAGCATTGCCGTGGTAACGCACGGCAACGCTCTGATTGGGCAGTGCACGCGAGATCCATGGTCCGCCTCCACCCCGCCCCTCCCCCCCCCCCCCCTTAGTATGCCACTGGTCATATCATATGCGTAGAATTTCTCCTTATTTTTGGTTCAGTGTTTTAGTGTACACTGTTTTTAGAATAGTGTAATTTTAATTTTGCTAACAATTTGAATGTAGGCCCCTCTTGATCTTGAGGCCCTAGGCTGAAGCATAGTTAGCCTATAGGAAAATCCTGCTCTGACCCTGACACACCAATACACGCACCCTGACACACTAACTGAAGCGCACACCATGACACACAGATTCACACACTGATGCACACCCTGACACACAGATGCACATACATATACACAGATGTACACACATGTGTGCACACACTGACCCATAGATATACACAAACTCAAATACACATCCTAACAAACAGATGCAGATACACACAGCTGCACACTCTGACGCACAGATGCACACCCTGAAAAACAGATGCGCACACACACAGATACACACACTGACACACAGATATACACACTGACACACACACAAACACAGCTTGACAAAGATATGTATACACACACACACACACACACACACAATCTGATATACATATAAACACATACATGTGATTTTTTTTTATATATATATATATATATATATATATATATATATATATATATATATAGCCACCCTCCTGTTAGCTTACCTTTTGTGGGTAGGAGGGTGGCTTGGAGTCCTGGTCCTGCTACTGGTGGGAGTGAGAGGTCTGGAGCAGCTCTGTTCCTCTCCTCTCCCTCCTTTCATGCTGCCTCTGCGGCTGCCTCCTCTTCCTCCCGCGCTGTCTCTACAGGGGCCTGGTTGCGGTCTTAAAGGGCGGCAGCACCCGACCGGGCCCCTTTTCAGCAGAAATGTTTCCTGGTGCTATCATAGCACCTGGGAAACATTTTGCGGCGACCCTGTGAGCCAGTCACGGTGCCCCAGGGCTCCAAGGCACACAGTTTGGGAACCTCTGGCTTAGCTCATTGTCGAAGAGCAGTCAGCCCTACAATGCGCACTTTAGTGAATAAAGTAGAGAATGAGGTTATAGTGTTGGACTAACCAGCACCAGTACCTCATATAAGGTTACAGGAGGTATTTGGGGGCAGAACCCCGGGCAAATGTATAGAAATCAAGAAAGAATGGAGTGGGGAAACCACTCACTCAAAGTAGGTGGAACCCACTCACACTCAAAGAAACCTCCTAGAGTTAAACTTTAATGTTAGTGGTATAAACCTTTATTACTCTGCTTTTCCTGTCCTCATACTTTGTCCAAATCCTCACTATTTTATTTTGAGTAGATTGGCAACAACGTTTGCTATAACCACTAACCCTGTTACTCCTGCTCGCATCCTATAAAGTCTGTATAATTTGCAGATTTTGAACATGCCACCATATCTGTACTTACGAGGTACCCACAATTTTACGAATCCATTTAGGATAATTATTTTGTATCCGTAGACCTCTAGTACATAACTGTGGTACCTGCAGACTTTTTACGACCTGTATATTCCCCAGACTTGAACAACCTATATACCTTTAATACGGTGGTTTCTACATCTCTTTCTGATCCCTTTAAGGATCATTACTATATGTTACTTTGGACCCTGTATACATAACTGTGGTATTTAGGACAGACCTACCCAGGTTTTTAAAGGTATATCACTCTTTTCATTTAATCACTTTTTATACACAAGTTGGGTTTGCAGTGAATTAGTACTTATGGTTTATTTTGTTTATTTTTCGGCTTAATAAAGGTTTATACCACTAACATGAAATTTTAACTCTAGGAGGTTTTTTCGAGTGTGAAAGGGATCCACCTACTTTGAGTGAGTGGTTTCCCCACTCCATTCTTTCGGGATTTCTACACTTTAGTGAATAACCCTGAGAGAGTAAGGGTTGACTTTAATAGACAGATAATAGCTGAAAATAAAACAGGCTGCAGATAATCAAGCGACTTACCAGCTGGAAGGCACACAGAGCGCTGGGGTGGAGAGGTACATAGAGGGCTGGTGGAGGGGAGAGGCACACAGGGCTACTGGGATTGGCATACATAGGGTTGGGTGGGAGGAGGGCTGGTGAGGGGGAGGCACACAGGGCTACTGGGGATTGGCACACAGAGGGCTGGGTGGTAGGAGAGACACACAGAGGGCTGGGTGGGACAAAGAGGTGCTCAGAAGGGCTGGGGGGACAAAGACACAGAGAAGCTGGGGAAGCAAAGAGAAACACAGATGGCTGGGGGGGGACTTGACTAAGAAATCATCAGGGGACTGGGAAGTGAAAATGGGCATACAAAGAGGCTGGGGGAAGAGAGAGACCCACAAAGCTGCTGGGGGGGAACAGACACACAAATGAGGTGGGGGAGAAAGACACACAAAATTGGTTGGCAATATGTGCTTTTATTTTGGTGGCGGGTACAAGTAGCTGGTCTTGCACCAGCATAGTATGTATCACACAGTGGCAGGAACTGGTTATCGGAAACACACATCTACGCATAATCTCCTCCTGGTCACTAAAGGATGTACACTTTTGAATAAGTGCTTTTTATCATGTCTTTAGGGGCATGAGACTGAACCCTGGCCATTCCTAACCTGGTATGCATAAAATAATATCGAGACCTGCTGAAACAGCCTCATTAAAAAATGAGACTTCCTGTTACTTCCTCCAGTTAGATGTAAAAGCCACACAATTTTCATTCAGAATTATTTATTAAAGAATTTGGAAAAATTACAAATACAAGCTTTGTAATGCTTTGTAAGCTTTTAGTGATGGTAGCACTGGTACATGAAAAAACAGATCAGCTTTCTTTTTTCCCCCCTTTGATTAGAGTGAAAGTGTTGACGCCAACCCTGAAAAGAAAGCACAAACATATCGTTAATATAATAATTTGGGTAAAAGAAAAGTCAAACGTTCACACAACTTCCTCAAAGGATAAAAAAATTATTTAATACTCATTGATGAGAATTGTGTTTCTCTCTGCAGAAATAAAATGTAACTAATATTGCTCATTTATACTAAAAAAGGTCTCAATTTAATACATTTTTAAAATGATTTCATACTCTTTGAAGATCAATCATTTAAAACATTTTTTTAACAGTATTGATTAATTTGGAAAGTGTATTAAATCTAAACCGTAGTCCTGTATATCTTCATTTGTTTACAACATCCACCTGTAATGTGTCCTATATACTACAAATGCCCGGAATTAAACTGTATTCCCTCTATGTTGGCATTATACCCAGATAAAGTTAAAATGTGAATGTTTTGACACTGTTTCAAAATTCTGTAATTGTTTTTAAACTTTATTTCACATAAATTAATAGAATGTTATGGTATCTGACATGAGATATTATGGTTTTATTGTGTCATAGATACCGTGTTGCCTTCCAGTTGTCGGCATCATTCACGGCCGTTGACCTCAGCAGCCAACTTGTATGAAGAACCTTTCCTCCCGTTGAGTTTAAGAAGCACTGACCAGTGAAGACTGTTATTGAATCTGTAACATAGTAAGAACTACATTTAAGAGAAATAGCGTGAACTTTAAGTGGTGATTAGCTGCAAAGATGATTCTGTCACGTACCTTTCTGCCCCACACCTGTTTAGTGGAAGTGGTTATGCAGAATTTGCACCTGGGTCTGTCGGTTGCCGAAGTTCTACCATTCAGCCACGAGGAGGACTCAGTATTTCCTGCAGTATTTTCTACACAGTACTTCTGCTTTTAGGTCTCCCTGGCTGCACCTACCTGGCCAGTGGTGCCAGACTGCCCCCCCCCCCCAAGCATTACAGAGGTGCAGACTAAGTATGTCAAATAATACTGGAAGTTGTTTTGCTTTGGAGCTCTGGAATTTCCTTACTTACCTTTACCTCCATGGAATAAAAACTCATAGTAATGAGCTGTTTATCCATTTATAACTGAACTCCACAGCAATAAAAAACCCTCACAGAACCATGTGGTGTGTACAAGTTTATCACAGAACTCCATGTGACAAACTGAACCTCGTCACGGGTGCTTGGACGGGCCTGCTGGCCAGCCTCTTGCTAAAAAGACTACGGGCCAAGTCAATGACTGTAAAGACCCATATTTTATTCCCCCTGGTTCGGCACTTTCCATAGAACCGAACGCTAGCTCCCTGGCAGCCGTTCCCATGGACCAAAACCGTGAATAGCCTTCAGGGGGACTTAGCTGCAAATGCCCTGGAACTATTTCCGGCATGAAGACTTTGCGGTTCCCGGTCGGTCACCAGCGGCACTTAGCCGCGATTCTATGAAACCGTTTTGGGCATGGGACCATGCGTGCAGTCGGTAAAAACTATGACTTCTAGGAAATTCGTGAACCCTTGAACTGATCTGGGTGATTTTTGGATATGTTGGTCACCCAGATCAGGGCTTTCAGGAGATGTAGCTGTGGGGATTTTATGTGTTTTAAGGTATTTTGGGGGTTTTGTCATTGCCTTAAAAATAGGGAAACCGATTCAATCCTGGTCACCTGGACATAATACCTAACTAACTATACAGCTACCTAGCTAAAATCCTAGGGTTATTCTTCTATACAGTGAGAATGCAAAGTGGATTCCAAATACGAGGTTAGAATAGCCAATATTGGAACATTCTGACCTTCAATTTGAAATTCACTTTGCATTCATTCTCATTTTAATAAATAACCCTGACATATTGTAAGCTGGTTTGAGCAGAGCCTTCTTCCAGGGCCGCCCTTAGGGGGTGACAACCATGATGGTTGTCACAGTCCCGGCGGCCCTGGGGGGCCCAGCTGCCGGGCCCCACGTATATCAGCGGAACTGCCACCGGTGCATCTGCACCGGGGCCGACACGCTGATGGGGCCCATCAGGTGGCCCAAGCATTTAGGGCCACCCAATGGGCCCTATTATCTTCAGGGGCCCGGTCAGCGCTGTAATAGCGCGACTGGGCCCCTTTAAAAAAAAAATGCAGCCGGAAAGCAAGTGCTGCTGGGAGGAAGTGACGTCAGGTCACTTCCTCCCAGTTTACTCCGCGTGGGAAGGAGGAGAGAAAGGCCGTGAGGAGAGGCAGCCGACTCACATCATCCCCAGCCACCCTCCTGCGACGAAATGGTAAGGAAGAGAGGAGGGTGGCTGAAAATGAGGTGTGTGTATGTGTGTATGCCAGTGTATGTATGTATGCCAGTGTGTGTATGTATGCCAGTGTATGTGTGTGTGTATGCCAGTGTATACATAGAAATGTATTACCCTTTGTACAGATGGATACAAAACAAAGCTGGCTAGAACTCTTCCAAAACGCTATTTATCTGACTGCAACTGATGGACATAATTTTTTTTAAATGATGTTATATTTGTATTCCTGGACCCAGCAGCTGGTATACCAAAGTACCAAGATGCCATGTCCATTGTTTAACTGCTGGAGTTAACCCTGCTTGATCATAGGAGGTATCTTTCCGCTCCTCACTCAGAGAAAGCATTGGCTGGTAGGTTATTTCGGAGACTTTAAATATGTATGTATGCCAGTGTGTGTGTATGCCAGTGTATATATGTCTGTATGCCAGTCTATGTGTGCATGCCAGTGTATATATGTGTGTATGCCAGTCTATGTGTGCATGCCAGTGTATATGTATGTGTGTATGCCAGTGTATATATGTGTGTATGCCAGTGTGTGTGTATGCCAGTGTATGTATGTGTGTATGTCAGTGTATGTATATGTATGTATGCCAGTGTATGTATATATGCCAGTTTGTGTATGTATGTGTGTCAGTGTGTCAGTGTCTCCCTATGCATGTGCGTATGTCTGTTTCAGTATTTGTATGTGTTAGTGTGTGTGTATTTCTGTGGGCGGGATTTGGAGGCGGGCCCTGTGGGTGGGCTTGAAGAGGGGCCCAGACCTTGAGCTGTGTTAGGGGCCCCAAAATTTCTGATGGCGGCCCTGCCTTCTTCACAACGTCTTTCTATAATTATTAAGTACTGAAGAATATGTTGGTTCTATATAAATAATAACTCGAAGACTCACTGTACTGGTTATGCTACCAGGAGTTCCATGGGATGTCCCATGTGAAACCTTTTATGAATGGTTTGAAACTTAATTGGTTCTGTTGGGCTCCCATAATCCTTCCAGTCCACAATGATACACTAAAACATAGAAACTTAGAATGTGACGGCAGATAAGAACCATTCAGCCCATCTAGTCTGCCCAATTTTCTAAATACAGTGGAACCTCGGTCCTGGAACGCTCCCTCGAATAATTCGGTATTGAAACAAAATATTTGACAAAAAATGTCTTGGTACCCATACAAAACTCGAACGCATTGACCTTCTAGCACTAGACAAAGCAAACAGAGCTCCATTCTGTCAGCAAACAGAGCTGACAGGTAAAGTAAAATTTTAATTTCATTTACATTGTGTTTTTTGGTTTTCTGTATGATTTGATGCCTGCAAGGTATTATTAAACTGTACAATTTGTGTTAAACTGCTTTAAATTTGGGAGTCTGGAACAGATTAATTTAATTTACATTATTTCCTATGGAAAATTTTCATTAGGTTTTTGAACAAACAGTCTTCTGGAACGGATTAAGTTTGATTTCCGAGGTTCTACTGTACTCGCATTAGTCCCTGGTCTTTTCTTATAGTTAGGAAAGCCTTATGCCTTTCCCAACCCATGCTTTAACTCCATTACTGTGTTAACCTCTACAACTTCAGCTAATGTGTATTCGTTATCATCCGAATATGATTTCGTCAAAAATATTTGACTTTTTCGTATTCGTTTGCTATAACATAAACGAAAGTCCTACATCTGAATTATATACGAAACTAAAGGGCAAATGCAGAATGCATTACCTTTTCGTTTCAGTTCTTTCGTTTAATAGACTCCGTGCTGCAGGAAACTTAACCCCCACAGCACTGAGGAGAAACAAAAAAAAAACTGGATCTCCCTGCAGCAGGAGAATTAAGCCATGCGTGCAAAAGTCTCCCTGCAGCCCTGCATGGGTTAAATCTCCCCACACTGGTGGCTGAATGAGTATAAGAAAAATGAAAAAAAATAATAAATAAAAATACTATGGGGTCAATAAGACCCCCATATTATTATAAGGGAGGTTTTTAACCCTCCCTATGCCCCTGTCATGCGGCAGGTGGGGGCATTTCTACTAAATAGTTAAACCAAGTGACTGAGCAGCTATTCCTGCCCAGTCTCCATTAAAGGCCCATGGGATGCACCTGTTAAATAACGGGGGGAGGGGGGGCATAGCCTGTTAAATAACGGGGGGTGGGGGATTATAAAACAATGACGTGATCCGCGGGTGGGGGCCATAATTAATGTCACCCCCACCACTCATGGGTGGGGACCTGGAGGGGACATTAGGTGTCCGTGTAGCAGAATGGAGAACTCCAATATACTTTTATTCCCTTTTTGTTCAGCTGTCCATATGCCCCGTTCGTTTACCAAACCCCCTCGTTGTGTGACCCCTTGTTCACACCTTCATAATCACTGAACACCCCGGGCTGTTAACCACAAATTGGTTATTAGTTCAAGTGCTTTCCCTGTGTGGCCGCCGTTCGTATAACCGAATGAACGTGTTCAAACAATTGGCGGCCATTTTGTCTCCGGAACGAGGGCAGCGGTACATGGTCATCGACGGCAGCAAAATGCCCCTACTTGTGGCATGCTGGAGGATTTAACCTCCCTTTTATTAATATTGGGGTCATAGTGACCCTCGTAGGTTTTAATGCAGGGGTGCGGTTAGGAATTGTTAATATTTATTACTAGGAGGGATCTGGTATTCCTGCTGGCTCCCTCCTTGCTTTTTTTTTGCGCATGCACAGTGTTATTTTTGTAATTGACGAAAACAAATAGTTTTTTTACCGAATTTTGACCGAAAAACAAATGTTTTACAGAAGAAATTTGGAATCGACAAATGTAATTTTTATTTAGTACGAATTAATTCATACGAAACAAAAATTTCACTGGTGCACATATCTATGGAAAGCTATTCCATGCATACACTACCCTCTCAGTAAAGTAATACTTCCTGATATTATTTTTAATCCTTTGCCTCTCTAATTTAAGACTATGTCCTCTTGTGGTAGTTTTTCTTCTTTTAAATATGGTCTCCTCCTTTACTGTGTTGATTCCCTTTATGTATTTAAATGTTTCTATCATATCCTCCCTATCTCGTCTTTCCTCCAAGCTATACATGTTAAGATCCTTTAACCTTTCCTTGCAGAAGTTCTCATTCTACTTAGGAAATATCAATTTTGTGCAACGTTGGAGATTATTCATTGTCTGACAGCATCAGCTGACACTTTTAACCAGTGAAAATTGTCCAAAGTCGAACTAAATTTATTTTCGTAATGCAGAAGTATGCACTTCCACCTTAGTGTATCAGTGGAGACAGGATGAGCTACGGTCCCCCAACAAAACCATTTATATACAGTTAGTTAGCTTGCCTTGGCAAAGCACTGCAGGATTCTTGGACCCATAATAGTGGTTGTGGTACTTAGAATACCTACTCTAAATTAAACTCAATAGAAAATATGTATAATTTTTCACAATATTCTTTGAATGTTATGGCGGTAAGTGGGCATGAATAGGTGTATTAAATCAATATAATTGGTCTAGTGGATGGAGGGAAGGACAGGCTGATGGATAGATGACTAAATGTAAATATAAAAATATGGGAATCAGTGTGGTTGAACGATAAATGGATTGATAAATGGATTGAAAACCAAATGAGACTGATGAATAATAAATACATGGATTATTGTGTAGTGAAATTACCTGAAAATGCCCATTTGACAGTAAATCCAAAGGTAGGTTCATTAGAATCTTGCTGAAATCCAGTTATTGGTGTTTCTGTGATATTTGCATTGCTGAGTGACACTCCCGTCATGTAAGTCCCACTGAATGTTCCATGAATATTTGCAGAGCTTATGATGATAGTAGACCCTAATTCATTTCTCCAGCGTCCAGCTATTGAACACTAACAAAAGTACAAGATACACAAAATCACAGTTTTTTTTTTTAAATTAATACGAAAATAATAATGAATATTACATTAGTGTTAGATCTATTTGAATTCATATAATTACATTTTTGCATGACATCACGATCACATTGCCATATTCGCAGTCTAAAGCACTGCCTGCAGGTGG
The DNA here is from genome assembly GCF_036172605.1 of Pelobates fuscus. Lineage (NCBI taxonomy): Eukaryota > Metazoa > Chordata > Amphibia > Anura > Pelobatidae > Pelobates > Pelobates fuscus. The sequence continues at coordinate 40,435,369 of NC_086321.1, read as the reverse complement.
ACTGCCTGGGTTGAGCAGTAAAAAATATATATATTTATATATACATACCTACTATATATAATTTCATTCTTAGTGTATTTTGATATCAATATAAATTAATATATATAATTTTATGGTGTAAAATGTATGTATAGGTAGCCGTAATTTTCTTTTCCTATTATTCATGGCAGCATATACAAATGCTGCCATGAATAATAGCCAGTAAAAAAAAAACACGGTAAGTATGAACACATTTTCCACGTTCCTGGCTAATCATGGTCTGCAGTGAAGCCAAATGGTAGGGCACGAAATTGGAAGTAGTCTCCTCCGATAGCAAATCCAAGGTAATGCTGATGATCTAGGGCTATTGGAATGTGAGGCCAAATGGTAGGGCACGAAATTGGAAGTAGTCTTCTCCGATAGCAAATCCAAGGTAACGCTGATGATCTAGGGCTATTGGAATGTGATAGTGAGCATCCCTGAGATCTATAAAGATAAGGAAATTGTTCTACTGTGACTAGCCCAGGTATCTCTGATCAGCGAAAGTCAGGCTCCTACTACCAGTGGACAGCCACAAGTGCATTGCTGAAGAGCACAATGACTGGTTCATAGCTTTCTTAGAACCTTGAAATACAGGTTGACCAACCTGCCACGAGTATTCCCTGCAGGGTTGGTAACTCCATGTATCTCGGAAATACTGGTGATTGGAGGTACCGCTGTCTGACCACGAGGAGGCATGCTTCTTGGATCTTCTGTCCTGAGGTAGAAACAACTTGTGGCCCTCAGCCTTCTTAATAGATTTATCCAAATCTTTCCCAAACAGCAGCTCCCCTTCAAATAGAATGGTGTAGAGGGCAGACTTGGAGGATAAGTTATCATCCCAGAAATTGAGCCATAATGCTTTCCTTGCAGCTACAGATAAAGCCATTTGTTTGAGAGAATATCCTAGTTACATCTTCTGTGAAGAAGTCAGTTGTCACCTCAAGAGGACAAATGGGCCAGGAAAGAGTATTGTGCATGTGTTTGGAAGCTTCTTGTGGGATTGTGTGTATATAGAGAGAGATATTTGTAATGCTGTGTTTTGTGTAAATAGGTCAGTTTTGGTTGTGTTGTGTTTGTGGTGTGATTTGTGTGACTAGGGGCTGTAGAGAGTGTGAGCATATAGGCGCTGTAATGTGTGTGCATAAGGGCTGAAGTCTGTGTGTGTGTGTGTTTAGGTGACATAGTGTGTTTAGGGGCTGCAGAGTGTGTGTTTAACGAACATAGGGCGTGTTTTTGCATACCGTGAATCTAGTGTGTGCATAGGGAATGTAGAGTGTGAGTATATGGGATGTAGTGAGTGGATGGGTGCAGAGTGTGTGTGAGGAATGCAATGTGTGTGTGAGAGAGGTGCTGACTGGGTGAGAGAGGTGCTGAGTGTGTGTACATGAGAGGGTGCTGTGTGTGTGTGTGTGTGTAGTGCGGTGCTCTGTGTGTATGAGAGGGATGCTCTGTGTGTGTGTGTGAGGGGTGCAGAATGTGTTAAGGGTGCTGTATTTATGAAAGGTGTGAGGGGTGCTCTGTGTGTGTGTGTGAGGGGTGCTGTGTTCATGAGGGGTGCTCTGTCTGAGAGGCGCTCTGTGTGTGTGAGGGGGGCTCTATTTGTGAAGGGTGCTGTGTGTGTGAGGGTTGCTGTGTGTGGGGGGGGTTCTGTGTTTGTAAGCAGTGCTGTGATTGTCAGGAGTGCTGTGTTTGTAAGGAGTGCTGTGTTTGTAAGGAGTGCTGTGTTTGTGAAGGGTGCTGTGTGTGGTGTGCTCTATGTGTGTGAGGGGTTCTCTCTGAGTGTGTGTGTATGAAGGGTAGTGTGTGCCTGTGTGAGGGTGTCAGGGTACCTGAAGTCTCTACCTCAGAGGAGGTGAGAGACTTAGACGTTTATCCTCCCAGAGGGGTTGTTTCTTCCGTTCCTCGCGGTTCTCTCGGCCATTTACAAGCCGACCGCGAGGGATCCACTTCCTTATATGACGCGATGCTCAGTAGTCGACGTCATGACGCCAACCCGGGTCGACCTGTCAGTCAAGTCCCGAGCACTAATCAGGACTCGTCTGGGGCGTGATTACCCTCTAAAATCAAGGTATAAAGTAAGGCTTTCGGCATCTGCTCATTGCCCTGCCGTGGTTCTAGCCTGTCTAGTCACTCAGTGCTCTTGTATTCTAGTTGTCTCTTTGGTTCTGACCCGGCTTGTTTGTACTACCCTGTTTATCTCTGTTACCCTTTGACTCGGCTTGTCTCTCGCTTACCTGTCCTCTCGTTCCCTCGACCTCGGCTTGTTCCTAGACCATTCTCTACTTACTCCTTACGTTAAGTCCGGCCATTCTAAGGTCCGGTATACGTACCTACCACCTGTTTGTACTCTGCGTGTTGGATCCCTGTCCCGATCCTGACATTACGACAGGGCCAATGGATCCTGCAGGTACAAACACTCAGGTTGGTCCTTCTGACTCTAGGTTCGACGCCATGGATCACAGAATGGACCAGATGGCTCTAGCACTACAGGCGTTACTATCTCGTTCTGGTAATCAACCAGAGGAGATGCGTAATACTTCTATCTCTCCTGTGAGTTCAGGTCTAGAGGTAGCCACTGTAGGTGCTTCTTCCCGTATCACTCCACCTGTACGTTATGGTGGTTCTCCAGAGAAGTGTCGTGGTTTCTTAAACCAAATAGGTATCCATTTCGAATTACAACCCCGCTCCTATCCTACAGATAGGGCGAAGGTTGGATTTATCATCACATTACTTGTTGAGAAAGCTTTGAGAAGGGCCAATGATAATCCGTTAGTATATAATTATAATGCCTTTGTAGCTGCTTTCAGAAGAACTTTTGACCCTCCAGGTAGAAAGGTCAATGCAGCTAGATTACTGTTGCGCCTTAGACAAGAAAACCGAACACTTGTGGATTATGCACTAGAGTTCAGGTCCTTGGCGGCAGAGGTTAAGTGGAATGAACAGGCTTATATAGATGTATTTTTAAACGGGTTATCAGACATAATCCTTGACGAGGTTGCTACTAGAGAGCTTCCTGAAAATTTGGAGGATTTAATTTCTTTTATTTCTCGCATTGACGAACGTTTAAGAGAGAGGCAGAACACTCGAGAGAGAAACCGTAGACCTTCCTTTAAACTAGCTCCTTCATTTCAAAGTTCTGAATCCACAACCTCACTTTTTCCAGAACCTATGCAGATAGGCAATACTCGCCTCTCAGAAGAGGAGAGACAGTACAGGAGAAGGGAGGGGTTGTGTATGTACTGTGGAGTCAGAGGTCATTTACGCCTAAATTGTCCTAATCGCTCGGGAAACGCTCGCACCTAAGTTTCTCTAGAGGACAGGCCTTGGGTGTTTCTATTTTGTCCTCTAATCTTAATTATAAAGATCACAGGCTTCTGCTACCCGTTTCTTTAACTTGGGAGAAGGGAGTACTAGAAACTATGGCATTGATAGATTCCGGAGCTGCTGAGAGCTTTATCGACCAAGTTTTTGTTACCAAACACGCTATCCCATCCCAGTTAAGGGAGACACCCTTGGCCGTTGAGGCCATAGATGGTAGACCTTTAGTTGAGCCTGTTATTTTCCGTGAAACCATACCCGTTAAATTAACTGTTGGTATCTTACACGAGGAAGACATATCTTTATTGCTTATTTCTTCTCCTTCTGTTCCCATAGTCCTGGGGTACCCTTGGTTAAAAAAACATAACCCTATTATTGATTGGGAATTAGGGGAGATAATCTCATGGGGTCAGGGTTGTCAGGACAGGTGCTTACGGACAGTGTCACCGCTTTGCGCAGTTAACACACCGATTAATTCTACCTACTCTACAGAGGTACAAATACCGCCCCTGTACCTGGATTTAAAGGCAGTATTTGACGAAAAGAATGCTGATACTTTACCTCCACACAGGTCTTTTGATTGTAAGATTAATCTACTACCTGGTACTATGCCTCCCAGGGGTAATGTATATCCTTTGTCCACTAAAGAGAACTTAGTCTTAGAGGAGTATATTCGTGAGAACCTTGAAAAAGGATTCATTAGGAGATCCTCCTCTCCTGCCGGGGCTGGGTTTTTTTTTTGTTAAAAAGAAGGATGGTACACTAAGATCTTGCATTGATTATCGAGGTTTGAACAAAATAACCATTAGAAATGCCTACCCAATTCCTTTGATTACCGAGCTCTTTGATCGTCTAAAAGGCTCCAAGATTTTCACCAAGTTAGATCTCAGAGGGGCGTATAACTTGGTGAGAATTCAGCAGGGACACGAGTGGATGACGGCGTTCAATACCCGTTATGGGCACTATGAATACACAGTAATGCCTTTTGGCCTCTGTAATGCACCGGCAGTATTTCAGGACCTGATCAATGAAGTTCTTAGGGAATTTCAACATGACTGCGTTATTGTATATCTGGATGATATACTTATACACTCTAGAGAGATTGAGACTCACCACAGACAAGTCAAAAGGGTATTGCGCAAGCTTCTTCAACATGGCCTGTACTGCAAATTGGAGAAATGCAGCTTTGACCAATCCCAGATAAACTTTCTTGGTTATGTGATTTCTGGGGAAGGATTTAAGATGGACCCGGATAAGCTCCAGTCCATTTTGGATTGGCCTTTACCCAGGGGCCTCAAGGCCATTCAGAGGTTTATTGGATTCTCCAACTATTATAGGCGCTTCATTAAGGGTTACTCTTCAATTATAGCTCCTATTACCAATATGACCAGACAGGGGGCTGACACTAAGAACTGGTCTACTGAAGCCCTTCTTGCCTTCAAAACACTCAAGGAACTGTTTGCTTCTGCACCAATTTTAGTTCACCCTGATACGACTCTGCCTTTCCTACTCGAGGTAGACGCCTCAGAGACAGGTATAGGTGCTATCCTGTCCCAAAGGTTAGGTGTGGATAAGCCCTTACATCCATGTGGTTTTTTTTCCAAGAAACTATCAGGCCCTGAGAGCAGATATGACATTGGTGACAGGGAACTACTAGCAGTTATCATGGCTTTAAAGGAGTGGAGACATTTATTGGAGGGCACCTTACATCCTGTTACTATTTTGACAGACCACAAGAACCTGTCCTATATTGGGGAGGCCAAGCGCTTGTCCTCCAGGCAAGCTCGTTGGTCTTTATTCCTCACGCATTTCAATTACGTGCTCACTTATAGACCTGGTTCTAAGAATTCTAAAGCCGATGCTTTGTCTCGACAATATGAACCTTCTGCGATATCTGAGCCGGTTTTGTCTTCTATAGTACCCAGGTGCAATATTATCGCCAACACGAGTCTTAAGATTCACTCTCCGTTGCTTGGTCAGATCATGAAGTTGCAGCATCTGGCGCCTAGACAGACTCCTGGGGCAAGGCATTTCGTTCCTCCTGAACTCCAACTGGAACTCTTACAGTGTTTTCACAACAGTAAGGCGGCTGGGCATCCGGGTATTCGCAAGACATGTTCCTTGATCTCTAAAGATTTCTGGTGGCCTTCTTTACGGAAGGATATTAGGGATTTCATCGGAGCATGTGAGGTCTGTATGAAGACTAAGCAACCTCATACGCTTCCATGTGGGTTGTTACATCCCTTGAACATTCCTGAGAGACCATGGTCCTGTTTGGCTATGGACTTCATTGTAGATTTGCCTGTTTCTAAAAAACAGACTGTGATCCTCACGGTGGTTGATAGGTTTACTAAGATGGCTCATTTCGTGCCCTTAACTAAACTCCCGACTTCTCCTGAATTGGCGGAGATATTCGCGAGAGAGATTTTTCGCTTACATGGGATACCTTCCAAAATTGTTTCCGATAGAGGTTCCCAATTTGTTTCACGTTTTTGGAGATCCTTCTGTTCTCAACTAGGCATCAAATTGAATTTTTCTTCTGCCTATCACCCTCAGTCTAACGGAGCTGCTGAACGTACCAATCAAAAGATTGAACAATATTTGCGTTGTTTTGTTTCTGAACACCAGGACGATTGGGTCGGTTTGATTCCTTGGGCGGAGTTTGCACACAATAATCTCGTTTGTGATTCTACTCGTTCCAGTCCCTTCTTCATGAATTATGGCTTTCATCCTTCCATTCTTCCCTCGGTTTCTCCTTCCCAAGGGGTACCGTCGGTTGATGTTCATGTTGCCAATTTGAGGAAGTTGTGGGATCAGACTCGACAAATTCTCCTACATAATTCCATGTTGTTCAAGAAACACGCTGATAAGCACAGAAGGGCGGCTCCGGTTTTTGTTCCAGGTGATAGGGTATGGTTGAGTACTAGAAACATTCGTTTGAAGGTTCCTTCTATGAAATTCGCTCCTCGTTACATTGGCCCTTACAGGGTTCTGACTCAAATTAACCCAGTTGCGTATCGCCTAGCTCTTCCAGCTGCCTTACGCATTCCTAACTCCTTTCATGTTTCTTTACTGAAACCGCTAGTCTGTAACAGATTTTCCTCCACTATATCCTCTCCTCGCTCTGTTCAGGTTGAGGGTCAGGAGGAGTATGAAATCAACTCCATCATCGATTCTCGAATCTCCCAGGGGAAGTTACAATATCTTATTGACTGGAAGGGATATGGTCCTGAGGAGAGGACTTGGGTACCTCAGGAGGATGTACATGCTCCTCGCCTCCGCAGGGCTTTTCACTCCCGTTTTCCATCTCGTCCCGGTTCCTTCCGCCCGGTGGGCGTTTCTGAGAGGGGGGGTACTGTCAGGGTACCTGTAGTCTCTACCTCAGAGGAGGTGAGAGACTTAGACGTTTATCCTCCCAGAGGGGTTGTTTCTTCCGTTCCTCGCGGTTCTCTCGGCCATTTACAAGCCGACCGCGAGGGATCCACTTCCTTATATGACGCGACGCTCAGTAGTCGACGTCATGACGCCAACCCGGGTCGACCTGTCAGTCAAGTCCCGAGCACTAATCAGGACTCGTCGGGGGCGTGATTACCCTCTAAAATCAAGGTATAAAGTAAGGCTTTCGGCATCTGCTCATTGCCCTGTCGTGGTTCTAGCCTGTCTTGTCACTCAGTGCTATTTGTCTCTTTGGTTCTGACCCGGCTTGTTTGTACTACCCTGTTTATCTCTGTTACCCTTTGACTCGGCTTGTCTCTCGCTTACTTGTCCTCTCGTTCCCTCAACCTCGGCTTGTTCCTAGACCATTCTCTACTTACTCCTTACGTTAAGTCCGGCCATTCTAAGGTCCGGTATACGTACCTACCACCTGTTTGTACTCTGCGTGTTGGATCCCTGTCCCGATCCTGACAGAGGGGTACTGTGTGTGACTGTGTTTGTATAGGGCCTACATATTGGGGGTGGGGGTGGGATAAAGGTAAATAAGCATTTTCTTTATTACCTAAACAAAAAAAACTAAATAAAATGTCCCCTCTCCATCTTCTTACCTTTTCCTCAGGGAGGGGGACATGGCCCTTGTGCTCCGGTGGAGGTGAGCAGCTCTAGCCTGTCTGCAGCTCCTCTGACTGCAGGCAGAGTTCAGTCCTCCTGCAAAATCCTTGTGTAACAGATGCCCTGTTCTCTGGAGTTATGTTTTGTTGCCATTCTGAACCTTATTTGTAATTCCATTAGTCTAAACGGTATACAAACCAAAATGAACAGACTTTACCCTAGCTGGTTCATATACCGAATGTTTTACCGAACCTTTCGACCATCCAAACCGCAACTCTGAACATTCTTAGTGGTTCACTGGGTGGCAGTCGATTTGTATGTATGAACACGTGGCGGCGGCCATCTTGTTTTGTCGATGCGTCAAGCGGGGTTTGGCCGTCGAGTGTATGGAACTATTTTCAGACACTCAATGGCCCGGACATCTCTGAGACTTCCAGGATCACTTAGCTTCATCCTAACATATCCGAAAGAGGCGGCATTCGGTAAAAACAACTCCCAAACAAAGAGGCACAAGACTTCCTTACACACGAACGGTTATTGGAGACATTGTTCGACATTTTGAAATACACGAAAGAGACCAGCCGCACCAGCTGACATCATGGAACTATTCTGGGCAGGAGCCTCGTGTGCGGCGGGTCAGAAATGGTACTTCCATATAACTTTTCAACCCCTAAACCGATCTGGGTGATTTTTTAATATGTTGCTCACCCAGATCGGGGCTATCAGGGGGCATACTTTTTATGGGGTTCTTATGTGATTTTGGGGTGTTTCCAGAAAGTGTATAAAATCTGTTCTTTTTCGTTTGGAGATAATTGAGTTGATACAGTAATTAACTCAATTATCTCCCACCATGTTTACAGTGGGGATGGTGTTCTTTTCACTATAGGCCTTGTTGACCCCTCTCCAAAGAAAGCGTTTATGTTTGTGATCATAAAGCTCTATTTTAGTCTCGTCATTCCAAATTACAGTGTGCCAGAAACTGTGAGGCGTGTCAAGGTGTTGTCAGGCATATTGTAAAGGTCTCTTTTGTGGCATTGGCGCAGAATGATCAAATTGTTTCACAGCAAGAATAGAGGACTAAATATTGATTTGGGTTTCCTGTCCCACTACCAACACTTTACATGAAAACCCCTCACTCCCCCATCATTATCTCACTGTTTTGTCATATGTACCCACATCTTAAAATACATGTTTTTTTTTATATCAGTTTATTATTATTATTATTGCCATTTATATAGCGCCAACAGATTCCGTAGCGCTTTACAATATTATGAGAGGGGGGATGTAACTTTAAATTGGACAAGTACAAGAAAACTTACAGGAACGATAGGTTGAAGAGGACCCTGCTCAAACGAGCTTACAGTCTATGGGAGGTGGGGTATAAGACACGTTAGGACAGGAAATAGCAATCAAATAGGGTGGCAGTGAAGCAGAGCTGGAGGAGAGAGTAGAGTGCTGCCCTTTAGGAGAGAGCAAGAGACAGGTATGTGAGGTAGAGGTTACTCTGGGAGGCCATAAGCTTTCCTGAAGAGATGGGTTTTAAGGCACTTCTTAAATGATTGAAGACTAGGGAAGAGTCTGATGGCAGTAGGCAGGCTATACAAAGTATATTGCTTTCCCATACTCTTATGCATACATGCTTAATGTTGCTGTGCATTTATGTGTGTATATATATGTGTGTATACTTATATGTGTGTGTATGTGAATAGATGTATGTGTACATATACGTGTGTGTATATATATATATATATATATATATATATATATTCTGTGTAGGTGTAGGCACATCTGTACATGTTTTGGTGCTTGTGCGTGGATGTGTATATATAGGTGTGCGTGTACAGATATTTGTGCATTTAGCTGTATTTTTACATATATATCGTTGCATGTACTTGTATATTGTGTATGTACTTGTGTATATGTGCATGTGTTTTTGTCTGTGTATGCTGGATATGGGCCTATGCATATTCTGGAGCTCTTGGTTGGGAATTCATGCATTGTTAATTTTTTTTTACTCTCCCCTTTTAGCACTATCTTACTGTTTACTTGTTTTTTTTTCTCTCTGCCCCTCACTCTGTGATCTTCACACAAGATATATCAAACCTGTGTCTCATCTGCACTCATGTCGCTTTAACCCCTGTATCACAACTCAACTTTGAATTTTATGTGTCGTCTTGCTCAGAAATGCTTTAGACTTGAGAAAGGAAGTTTCTCCCAAAAGCTTGTCTTTACAAAATTCTGTTAGTCCAATAAAAAGGTATTACAAGATACAAATTGTATCTGTTTTTTACACACACACACACATCACACACAGATATATATATATCTCATAAACAATTACATAAATAGTATATATTTCGATTCTATGTGTATATCTATACAATCATTTTACCTAAATATTTGATTTTACTAATTACAATTTGAGGGACTGTTCTGAAAACCCAGGCAGAAAGTCCAGAGAACTTATTTTGCAAGTCCTATATTTAACCCTGTAATGTTCAAAAACACCATAAAACCTGCACATGGTGGGTACTGTTCTACTACTCAGACTTCGCAGAATACAAATATGAGTGTTGCAAAACAGTAAACCATATCACAATGATGATCTCATCGGTGAAAGTGCAGTTTTTTTTATAGAAAATGCAAAAAAACTAATATGAACGCTAAATTTGGCCAGGACTCTTTTTTGAATACCCTGGGTTGTAGACTTTTTCGAGTGGTATGCCATGATGGGGGTAATTTTCATTCCTGTGGTGCCATAAGGTCTCAAATGCAACATAACCAATCTGACAAAATTCAATGTGTAAAAACTGGAAAGGGGAAAGTGGGGATTACCATTGTACTCGTGAGACATTGGTGAACAATAATTTTATTGTAGTAAACACTAACCGTACTGTGGCATTCACAGTTAAAATGCCATGCAGAACTAAGAAAATAACATTTCCTAATGTCTCACACTTTTTTAATTTTTATTTCTATGAAATTATGTTTCATATATAAATATTTTATGAGAAATTAAATTCCTGTTTCTAGTGAACAAATGATATATAATAAGTGTGTATGCACTTAACATGAAAGAGGTGAATTATGGTTGAACAGACATATAGCTCAAATTCTAGGATTTGCTTTGTTTTTGATTTGATCAGAACGTGTGCAATTGCCTTCGTAGTAAAAGGGTCAGTTGGCTTGAGGATTGCATGCAACCCCATTATCACCCTAATCAAGATATACAGGGTTATTCACAAATGTGAAAACTCAAGATAAATTAAAAGTGCATTTCAACGTTAAGACCAGAGTAGCTGAGCTACAAGCATTGCTGACTTGGATCATTTTTCCTGTTTGCTTCTTTTGACCTGAAATTTGAAATTCTATTTGAATTCTCACTTTAGTGACTGCTAGAATTAGAAGAAGGGGGTAGGAATATTGACATTTACAAAGCATATTTACCATTTATACTTCACAGGTATGTGATAAAGGATGATATATGTGTATACACACAAAAGTAAGTTACCGTCATATATACTGCCTTACATAACAAAGGTCTAATAAATAGAGAAAGGGAGAGTGTAGTGTAAAGGAGATTCGATCTCCTTCCAGCTAATACCACTCTTTCTATCTGTTTCTTACCTGGTTACTAGCATGAGCACCGATGGACAGCAGAGCAAGAACCAACACTTCAAACAGGTCCATCCTCAGATTCTTCTTCTCAGTGTATCTTTTCTGAACTCCCGGAGATATCAACATATACATATACATATGTGAATGAGTTAATGACTCATTAATTGGTCAAACAACAAGCTGAGTTTTCATTTCACTTTTTGTAATATTCTTCCTCAATCCTTCCTGGAAGATGTTCTGGTTTATTATTGTGAAATGTCAGGTCATGGACTTATTCTCATTAAAATATGGGTCTATCAAGAAGCTTCTGGTTTGAAAAAGTATCACTAATTAAATATATATTCATTGTCTGATTAATGACAGGGGTAACCCAGCATAAACTCTGGTCACGATCTTGGATGTAATATTTCAGCAACTAGGAAAAGTAGATGGATTGTATCTGGTCAATACTCTTTTTGTCAAATACAGCACAACAAGGCAGATGGGCAAGAGGTTGATAGATACACTATATTTGCCCCCTGACTAATTACTGAGTTCAGGAGTCTCAGGCTTATCAATTGTTAACAGGTGCATAAAAAGGGGGAATTGAGGACACACACGGACCATGAATATCTTAGAAGTATTGCTGATATAAATACCTAGATTGATACAAAATACATATTAAGGAACAACGCACACACACAAAAAAAAGAGTTCTACATTTTACAAGGCTACTTAAAATTGCCTATCTTAGCAAACAAATCTGTAGATTCACATAATGTTAAACCCACCACATCGTCACTATACCCCAATATCAGTGGATCTTGCACTAAATTTAACTGCAATACTTACTGCTTAAATTACTTTCTCCTCAAATTGATGCTTTCCTGTGGTCACTTCCACAGCTTGTTTTGTGATAATTTACATATGACTAGGTTTACCAGGATCAAAAGGGTAATTTAGGCATTCTCTCCTAGCTCACTGTGCCTAGGGGTCATCAGCTACACCTCACTGATGAGGCCAAATGAAGGCCAAAACAGTTATTTTCTTTTTCTGTATCTCTCATGCAGAGGAGACCTGTTGGCTTTTCAGATCTGGACTGCATTTGTAGGTGAGTTAATAAACATTTGTTGACCATGCTTCACAACTCAATATATTGGGAATTTAAAGATTCTGAAACACAGGATAATTCAGTGGTGGCTTGTCCGCAGGGGAACTTAGAGCTGTGCCACACCAGATATTTATTCACAAAAAAAAAATAAAAAAAAAATCTACTAGCAGTGTTAAAAATAGTTTATTACTGATATTGTTTACATTTGGGAAATGGTTAACTTGCAAATATCCATTGTAAATGGTAAGCATGCCCCATACAGCACTGCAATGCTATAATTTCCCTACCCCGGCTTCCACTATAGCACATACTAATTCACTGATAGTGCTCCCACCTAGCTATCCTCCCTAATACACAAGTATGTCCCGTCTAGGCCCTTACGCTCTGCTGAAGACCTATGTCTATCCTATCTTTCGTACTCGCACCTCTGATGCTCGTCTTCAAGACTTCTCCAGGGCTGCACAGTTCCTGTGGAACTCACTTCCCTTCTCCATTAGACAATCACCCAGTCTCCACTCCTTCAAACAATCATTAAAAATTCTCTTCCTTACAAAAGCATATCAATTAAACTGTTAAAAGCTCCAAATTGATTTCAATCCTTTAACTGCAATTAAAAGAAAACACACACAAATACTATTCTACCAATCTACACCTCTAATACTATCATTACCTTTTGTGTCACTTTACCCCACTCTCTGTAGCATGTAAGCTCATTGAGCAAGGCCCTCAACCCCTCTGTTCCTGTACTTTAAACTTGTCTGGTTACAATTGCATGTTTTTTAGCCCACCCACTGTAAAGTGCTGTGGAATTTGTTGGCGCTATATAAATATAATAATAATAATAATGATGGCAGTCTGGATAAACTGTTGAGGGCAAGTAGGCACACATCTAGGGATGTGTTTATTATACAGGTTGGGCCAAAATTCAGAGTAGGGTTTGAGGACTCCTGAAATGTTTAATTAATGTACCAATTTCAATGATGATACATAAACCCAATGCTTAATGTGCGGAGATTTGATTGACTAGGTATGTAAGATGACATCTTTTAAATGAGCTCCATTTGCCACCTCGCAAAGTCGGGCTCTTTCAATTGTTTTATTCATAACATTAGTAAAAGAAACACTGTTTAGTAAATATACCCCCAATGCATGCATGGTCTGTGAGGGGAAGGTAGGCATGCTCAAGCAGAGCATGTCTGCCACTTCCGTTAGCTATGGGGAGCTAATGGGAGAAGGCTGGAAAGCTCCATAGCTGTTTGATTGGCTGCAGTTTGTGTTCCTTAGCAAATTAATAAAATTGCTGATTTCTCATGGAAATCAGAACTTTCATAATCTGGTGTTAATCTAGGCTACTCCTCACCCACAAAGCACTTCAGTAAGCTGAAGTGCTTTTGTGGTGTGGAGTGGTCCCTTAATGTTTGAGTCTCTAGTGCTCAAATTCTGCATGAATATTCTCTTTGAGCTGCTCGAGTATACGTGGTTTGTTCACGCATGCCCGTTCCTTCACATGTACCCACAGGAAGTAATCGGGAGCTGATAGGTCAGGTGAATGTGGTGGCTAGAGATGTCGCGAACATAACATTTTCCGTTCGCGAACGGCGAACGCGAATTTCCGCAAATGTTCGCGAACGGGTGAACCGGGCAACCGCCATAGACTTCAATAGGCAGGCAAATTTTAAAACCCACAGGGACTCTTTCTGGCCACAATAGTGATGGAAAAGTTGTTTCAAGGTTACTAACACCTGGACTGTGGCATGCCGGAGGGGGATCCATGGCAAAACTCCCATGGAAAATTGCATAGTTGATGCAGAGTCTGGTTTTAATCCATAAAGGGCATAAATCACCTAACATTCCTAAATTGTTTGGAATAACGTGCTTTAAAACATCAGGTATGATGTTGTATTGATCAGGTAGTGTAAGGGTTACGCCCGCTTCACAGTGACAGACCAAACTCCCCGTTTAACGCACCGCAAACAACCGCAAACAGTCCATTTGCACAACCGCAAACTCCCCATTTGCACAAGGTTGGATACCAAGCTAGCCATGTCAAGGAGGCAAGGAGGACAGCAGTGGTTGACGTGGCTGAAGATGCTGGACCAGGAGGAGGATGGTGGCTTTGAGTTGGTGTGCTGCTTGTACTCATGTGTTGATCCCATAGGTGTTTGTGATGTGCGATCATGTGCCTTCGCAAAGCAGTTGTACCTAGCTGGGTGTTGAACTTCCCACGACTCAGTTTCTTTTGGCACAGGTTGCAAATGACATCGCTGTTGTCAGAGGCAGACACACAAAAAAAAATGCCACACTGCTGAGCTCTGCAATGACGGCATTCTGGTGGTGGCAACAGCATGCGTTGATTGGCGTGCTGTCTGGCTGACCCCAGGTGCCGATGCATGCTGTCTGACTGTGCCACTAGCTCCTTGCGACGACCTCCCCCTGCTTCCAACTCGTCTCCTCCTCCTCTCTGTCTCCCCATCTGAACTTTCCCCCTGTTCTTCTACTCTTCTAGCGGGCACCCACGTGACATCCATGGACGCATCGTCATCATGAACCGCTTCACTTGTATCTGACAACTCAGCAAAGGAAGCAGCAGCGGTTACAACATCATCATCATCATCACACCGTACGTCCATGTGTTTAATGCTGCCTGACTGAGACATATCCCTGCTATCTACATCCTCTGGCAATAATGGTTGCTCATCACTCATTTCTTCCAACTGATGTGTAAATAACTCCTCTGACAGATGAAGTGAAGCGGCTGTGGTGCTAGTGTTGGTGGTGGAGGCAGGCGGGCGAGTGGTAACTTGAGAGGTGCCCGAAGCTCAGCTGGAGGAGGATGGTGCGTCAAGGTTCCGAGCGGAAGCTGTAGAAGATTGGGTGTCCTGTGTTAGCCAGTCAACTATGTCCTCAGAACTTTTCGAGTTCAGGGTATGTGGCCTCTGAACACTGGGCATTATTCTAGGGCCAAAGGGAATAACAGCACCACGACCACAATGGCCCCTGCGGGGGACATACTTGTCCAACAAAATACCTTCTGTCCTATACAGATTGAATTTCTGTTGGCATGTATCAGTTTCGTACTAACAAAGAATTTTTTTTGGTTTGATTCTAGGTTCTTTTTACAGCTATGTGGTGTCGCCATTGGGAAGAGGTTCGCTCCCAGTTTTGCCAACCTGTATGTTTCCCATTGGGAGTCCTTATGCATACGGTTGGGACCACAGCTGGGGGGGAACCTTGTCCTATGGCGACGCTACATAGACGATGTACTTATTATTTGGGAGGGTGATGTAAATAGTTTGGAAATGTTCATTAAGAACATTAATTCCAATCAATACAATTTAAAATTCACCTCAAGTATACATAAAGAGACCATCGATTTTCTGGATCTCACTTTGTATGTAGAAGCAGGATCATTAAACACAAAAACCTTTTTCAAAAAAACCGACTGTAATACAGCCATTAAAAAAACTAGTCTACATCACCCTACGTGGCTAAATAATGTCCCCAAAGGACAACTAACTAGGATACGAAGGAACTGCTCCAATATACAAACTTTTGAAGAACAGTCAAAAATAATAAAACATAGGTATTCGGAAAAAGGGTACAACACACAACACATAGAAAAGGAAATCATACATATAAAGAAAAAGGATCGTTCAGAATTTCTAGTTGACAACAAATCAAAAATCAAAAAAGACAATACACATATAGAGTATGCATTCGTCACTAAATACAACATACATGCTAAAAAAATAGAAAAAATCCTGAAAAAACATTGGGCAATATAAAAAAAGATGAGGTCCTGGGTAAGATCATACCTGATCGACCAACAGTTATCTACAAAAAAGCTGATAATTTGAAAAATCAATTAGCTCCAAGTCTCCTACCTATACATAATCCCAAGCCTAGTAAGAACTTCCTGCTTTTCCAAAAGACGGTGGGATTTCACAAATGTGGTACCTGTTCTACATGTACTTATCAAAAGAAGAAGACCACGACCTTTACAGGCACTTATACTAAAAGGACATATACGATCAAAAAGTTTATCCACTGCACATCCACATATGTAATATATTTATTGCAATGTGGATGTGGAGCGCAATATATAGGCAGAACCACCAGACCAATACATGTCAGACTCCGAGAACACTTTAATAACATCAGAACTAATAAAGTAGAACATAGTGTTCCAAGGCACTGTAACACCTGCACATCCTTCAATTGGTCCAATATGATTGCCATTGGCATAGACTCTATTGAAAAACACTGGAGAGGAGGTAATAAAATGCAGGAGTTAGCCAAAAAAGAGGCGCAATGGATATACAATTTAAAAACATTGAAGAACGGGTTAAACCAAGATATTGATCTCATAGGATTACTATAATATTCCCTTTTTGGGTAATTTTTTTCCTCTTTTTTATTCAGTAGATTCTTTTGAATTCAGAATACTATATTAAATATGTATCTAACTGCCATCTCCTCTTCTTTATAGAATATCTAAGAAGGGTGCGCCTCTAATATTGCTACGTTTATATGTGTGCAAGTTGGAAATACCACCGTATTAATTTGTATTTGAGTATACATATCTGGGGTTTTATCCTGATTTCATTTGTTTATTTTTGGAATGTACATATATGCGGATCTACATGATACCTCATCTTACTTTTTATACATATTATATATATTTTTTTTATTTATATATTTTTTTATATTTTTTTGTAATATTTTTTTGGAGAAATGTCTCTCTATATATCTTTTCACTTCTATGAGAGTACCTAGTAGTCACATATCTTAATAGATGTTAATGGTCTTTTTTAGATCCGCATAGATACTATTTTATTATGTTTATATTCCTATTATTTTCCATTTACATCATACAGTTTTATAGTTTTATTGTATATGTTCTGTTTTATCTTTGGATTTAATGTATATTCTACACGAAGGTTCTGGCTGTCAGTGAGCGTTTTTCCTACGCCCACTGCTGTCCTGACCTTTGAGCTTGTTTCACTATATGCGTTCCACGGTTGGAACGCAGGAATCAATACGATGACATGCGTTCCACTGCTGAAACGCGGAAGTATGTACACGCCAGTAAGAACGCACGACGTCAATTCGAGATTGCCCAATGAGAAAGCGAATGACAAAAACCCGGAAGGGCCCGATCCCGCCGGTTTTTCGGAAGACCAAATAGAAATCACCTGGATCCATGGATACAAAAGTAAGAACTTTTCGGAACAGCACTCACATCCCTGAAGAAGTCTCCCAAGACGAAACGCGTTGGATTGAGTATCAATATTATATTTTATATTTTATTGTATTTGTTTTTATTCATATTTGTTCCTGTATTTTACACGGTACTTCAGCCGATATACCATCTGCATACTTATCCATTTATCATCCTGGTCCACTTGCTAGTGGAGATATGCTCGCTGATTGTTACCTTGATGTAAGTACAATCATTGAAATAAACTTTTGATAATTTTGTACAGTACTACTCTATGTATATTCCTTTTTTATCCTTTTGAGGATTCAATATCTGGAGGAATTTCACCGTGCAAGCCAGACATTGAATTGCTACAGACACCCTTTAAGGGAGACAAGCGCAGAACGGCTATACTTTTTGTAAGTTTTCTACCTCCTGGATATCAAACTTCTTGCCCTTTCATACTTCACCATATTGTTCCATTTTCTTCTAGATCTGTTGCAAGATCCCGCCCTATCTTAAGGTTGTATCTTCTATTTTGATGTGCTATCCCTCTCTTTAGCGTATATTGCTTGTTCAGCCATATTTGCTATTTTTGTTTTGTAACTACTGTTTTGAGTGAGTGAGGTACACTCTTGGTGATAGCACACTCTCTATTCCTAATTTGGATTAAGGTTATAGTACACACCGTTTGCAATTTCTTGTATTTTTTCCTCACTTGTTACTATACCGTATATCCTAATGGCATCAAATAATGTTTTTAATGAAATGCGTCAAGAACGCAATAAAAGAATTAATTCATTATTTCATCAAGAAATTTCCCCCATAGACAACACTCTTTCAAAAAAATTCCAAACACTTGAACATTTATTAGAAAAAGAGACAAAAAAGTGGTGGGAAATTACTTCATTAGAACAGTATTTGGCATCAAACATCATTCCAAGAGGCCTTAGAATTTTAAAAACACCAGCCTATGGAATGGAGGATAAACAATTAATGGAAGAATGGTTTAAGGCGAGTGATGAGTGTTCTAATAAATATATTCAAAGTCTAATAGACTTTCAAAAAAGGTCTTTAAAACAAATAGAAGATGAAATACAAAAACTAGAAAGTGAAATCATTATTCAAAAAGATACTAAAAATGTAGAAATCAACTATAAGACTTTGAAAGATAAGATAAAAATAATAGATGACAGAATTGCTACAACCAAGTCATTAAAATTCAAAAGGGACCAAACAGACTATAAAGAGGGTAACACTAGAAACTGGCCAAGAAATAAGTTGTCCAATGGACCTCCCAATAGATATTCTTCCAATAGACAGAGGTATCCCAATACTAGGTATCCTCACCATACATGGAAGAACCCAAAACCATCTCAAAAAGCAGTTCCAGAGACATCACAAAATTCTCATACCTTTCCACCTACTTCTCCTTTTTTAGGAAAGGGGCCAAAACCAACCAAACCCAATTTAATCCCTACCAGAAACAGATTCCAACATCTCAGTTCCCCCCCAAAAAAGAGATCACATATAGAAATGGAAGAACCAGATCACTTAGTATCCCCAACACCGACTCACAGATTCAACCGAAATTAATGGAGGGTATTTTTAATATCTCCGGGGTAGATTTGACCATCCAAGAATTGTCACTTTTGGAAAAAGGCCTGAAGTTCGCCCCTACGGCAATATATAGGCAGAACCACCAGACCAATACATGTCAGACTCCGAGAACACTTTAATAACATCAGAACTAATAAAGTAGAACATAGTGTTCCAAGGCACTGTAACACCTGCACATCCTTCAATTGGTCCAATATGATTGCCATTGGCATAGACTCTATTGAAAAACACTGGAGAGGAGGTAATAAAATGCAGGAGTTAGCCAAAAAAGAGGCGCAATGGATATACAATTTAAAAACATTGAAGAACGGGTTAAACCAAGATATTGATCTCATAGGATTACTATAATATTCCCTGTTAGGTAATTTTTTTCCTCTTTTTTATTCAGTAGATTCTTTTGAATTCAGAATAATATATTAAATATGTATCTAACTGCCATCTCCTCTTCTTTATAGAATATCTAAGAAGGGTGCGCCTCTAATATTGCTACTTTTATATGTGTGCAAGTTGGAAATACCACCGTATTAATTTGTATTTGAGTATACATATCTGGGGTTTTATCCTGATTTCATTTGTTTATTTTTGGAATGTACAAATATGCGGATCTACATGATACCTCATCTTACTTTTTATACATATTATATATATTTTTTTTATTTATATATTTTTTTATATTTTTTTATATTTTTTTGTAATATTTTTTTGGAGAAATGTCTCTCTATATATCTTTTCACTTCTATGAGAGTACCTACAGGGCCGGACTGGAAACTAAAAGCAGCCGTGGAAAAAAATTCTATACCAGCCCAATAATGCGTCGCGCCAGCATAGTGTGCTGATATAGAGGGTGAAAAAATAACTTGAAATTGAAAACTCTTACTCCAACGAAAGAACGCATATAGGGCTTCAAAATAAACAAAAGAGTGCCTTTAATTTAAGTAGACGTACATTTGCATGTAATCAATGTTTCAGTACAACTACTTTGGCCTATTAAGGACATTTTAGTAATGATACTGAAATGCTGAATGTCTGCAATTGCACAACTAAACAAAAATGAAGTTAGCTTGTTTATTTTGAAGTTCTATGGGTGCGCTCTTCACTTTAAATATGTTATGGTGCATGAGTATGCAACTAGCAACAAGACTGGGCCAATACGTGCTCATTACATATATATATATATATATATATATATATATATATATATATATATATATATTAATGACATTTATGTGTGTATTATGCATATATAAATGTATATTACTATATGTGTAAATATTATAGGCATAAATATATGTTACTAATACACATATCAATATATATGTATATATATGTATGTATATATATATATATGTGTGTGTGTATTACTGTCAGGATCACATCAATTTACGTCTATTACCTTTACCTCGTTTAGTGTATCTTGTCTCCTTTTTTTCTCTTACAGCGACCCTTGTGCATCTTTTACTTCATCCCAGTCCCTGTGTGTTTCTTTTTACCCTTCTCCAGCCTCTGTATTTCTCTTTCCCTAGCCCCTTTTGTGTTGTTCTTAGCCCCAGCCAAAGAGCTTCTGTGTCTCTTTCTCCCCTCTCCTCCCTGTCTCTCTTCCCCCTCTCCTCCAAGTCTCTCTTCCCCATCTCCTCCCTGTGTCTCTCTCTTACCCCTCTGTCTCTTTGTACCCCCATCCCCTGTGTCTCTCTATTACCCATCTCGTTGTCCCCCCAACCCCTATGTCTCTCTATTACCCCTCTGTCTCTTTGTCCCCCCCCCTTCCCTGGTGTCTCTCTATTACCCCTCTCTTTATTTCCCCATCCCCTGTCTCTCTATTACCCCTCTGTCTCTTTGTCCCCCCCTTCCCTGGTGTCTCTCTATTACCCCTCTCTTTGTCCCCCCCATTCCCTGTCTCTCTATTACCCCTCTGTCTCTTTGCCCCCCCCTTCCCTGGTGTCTCTTTATCACCCCATCTCTTTGCCCCCCCATCCCCTGTCTCTCTATTACCCCTCTGTCTCTTTCCCCCCCCTTCCCTGGTGTCTCTCTATTACCCCTCTCTTTGTCCCCCCCCATCCCCTGTCTCTCTATTACCCCTCTGTCTCTTTGTCCCCCCCTTCCCTGGTGTCTCTCTATTACCCCTCTCTTTGTCCCCCCCATCCCCTGTCTCTCTATTACCCCTCTGTCTCTTTGCCCCCCCCTCCCTGGTGTCTCTCTATTACCCCTCTCTTTGTCCCCCCCATTCCCTGTCTCTCTATTACCCCTCTGTCTCTTTGCCCCCCCCTTCCCTGGTGTCTCTTTATTACCCCATCTCTTTGTCCCCTCATCCCCTGTCTCTCTATTACCCTTCTGTCTCTTTGTCCCCCCCCCCTTCCCTGGTGTCTCTCTATTACCCCTCTCTTTGTCCCCCCATCCCCTGTCTCTCTATTACCCCTCTGTCTCTTTGCCCCCCCCTCCCTGGTGTCTCTTTATTACCCCATCTCTTTGTCCCCTCATCCCCTGTCTCTCTATTACCCTTCTGTCTCTTTGTCCCCCCCCCTTCCCTGGTGTCTCTCTATTACCCCTCTCTTTGTCCCCCCATCCCCTGTCTCTCTATTACCCCTCTGTCTCTTTGCCCCCCCTCCCTGGTGTCTCTCTATTATCCCTCTCTTTGTCCCCCCCCCATTCCCTGTCTCTCTATTACCCCTCTGTCTCTTTGCCCCCCCCTTCCCTGGTGTCTCTTTATTACCCCATCTCTTTGTCCCCTCATCCCCTGTCTCTCTATTACCCTTCTGTCTCTTTGTCCCCCCCCCCCTTCCCTGGTGTCTCTCTATTACCCCTCTCTTTGTCCCCCCATCCCCTGTCTCTCTATTACCCCTCAGTCTCTGTGTCCCCCCTTCCCCAGTGTTTCTATTACCCCTCTATTTGTCCTCCACTTCCCCTCTATTTGTCCCCCCTTCCCCTCTATTTGTCCCCCCCTTCCCCTCTTTTTGTCCCCCCTTCCCCTCTTTTTGTCCCCCCTTCCACTCTTTTTGCCCCCCCTTCCCCTCTTTTTGTCCCCCCTTCCACTCTTTTTGTCCCCCCCTTCCCCTCTTTTTGTCCCATTCCCCTTCCCCTCTTTTTGTCCCATTGCCCTTCCCCTATTTTTCTCTGTACCTGCTGCTGCTACAGGAGGACTGAGGGATGGGGCGGAGCTAACTACCAAGCTCCCTCCCGGTTCCCATAATTCCTAGCATCTACAGATCATAGAGTAATCCCTACTCTATGATGTGTAGATGCTAGGAATCATGGGAACCGCGAGGGAGCTTGGTAGTTAGCTCCGCCCCCTCCCTCAGTCCTCCTGTGCTGACAGCTATGCTGCTGTCAGTATCAGTAAGTGTGCTGCTGCATTGCTTAGGCGGCCGCCTGGCACACTCACTGATACTGACAGCAGCATAGCTGTCAGCAGAGGAGATGGGGCCGCCGGCTGCAAGGTAAGTATAAACCCTCAGAGTGTGCCGCCGGACCGGCCACCCGGCGGCACCGACATGCGGCCGGCGGCCGCGATTTTATTAAAATATAGATAGTAGGGCTCCCTTTCACTCTCCAGCCCCCCAGGTGCCGCGGCCCACCGGGAAATTTCCCGGTATCCCGGTGGGCCAGTCCGGCCCTGAGTACCTAGTAGTCACATATCTTAATATATGTTAATGGTCTTTTTTAGATCCGCATAGATACTATTTTATTATGTTTATATTCCTATTATTTTCCATTTACATCATACAGTTTTATAGTTTTATTGTATATGTTCTGTTTTATCTTTGGATTTAATGTATATTCTACACGAAGGTTCTGGCTGTCAGTGAGCGTTTTTCCTACGCCCACTGCTGTCCTGACCTTTGAGCTTGTTTCACTATATGCGTTCCACGGTTGGAACGCAGGAATCAATACGATGACATGCGTTCCACTGCTGAAACGCGGAAGTATGTACACGCCAGTAAGAACGCACTACGTCAATTCGAGATTGCCCAATGAGAAAGCGAATGACAAAAACCCGGAAGTGCCCGATCCCGCCGGTTTTTCGGAAGACCAAATAGAAATCACCTGGATCCATGGATACAAAAGTAAGAACTTTTCGGAACAGCACTCACATCCCTGAAGAAGTCTCCCAAGACGAAACGCGTTGGATTGAGTATCAATATTATATTTTATATTTTATTGTATTTGTTTTTATTCATATTTGTTCCTGTATTTTACACGGTACTTCAGCCGATATACCATCTGCATACTTATCCATTTATCATCCTGGTCCACTTGCTAGTGGAGATATGCTCGCTGATTGTTACCTTGATGTAAGTACAATCAGTGAAATAAACTTTTGGTAATTTTGTACAGTACTACTCTATGTATATTCCTTTTTTATCCTTTTGAGGATTCAATATCTGGAGGAATTTCACCGTGCAAGCCAGACATTGAATTGCTACAGACACCCTTTAAGGGAGACAAGCGCAGAACGGCTATACTTTTTGTAAGTTTTCTACCTCCTGGATATCAAACTTCTTGCCCTTTCATACTTCACCATATTGTTCCATTTTCTTCTAGATCTGTTGCAAGATCCCGCCCTATCTTAAGGTTGTATCTTCTATTTTGATGTGCTATCCCTCTCTTTAGCGTATATTGCTTGTTCAGCCATATTTGCTATTTTTGTTTTGTAAGGCCTGCCTCTGCCTGTCATTTTTTTTTCGATTAGTGGTATTATGCGTGCAAGCTACTGTGACAACAGATATGAGTGGCACTGTGCACTGGCTAAAGTTGGCAGAGTAGATGCTGTAGGCCTGACACACACGCTTGCAGACAACTAACTGCTATTCAATCTATTACAGTCAAATTTTTTTTTTTTTTTTTAAATGTACACTACTGTTACACCAGATATGAGTTGCACTGGTGTGACACTGTGCCCTGGCAGGCCCTGAAACGCACACGTGTGAAGGAAACTGACTGCTATTATTTCACAGTCAAATTTCTAGTTTTTTTTTTTAATGTACACTACTGTTACACCAGATATGAGTTGCACTGGTGTGACACTGTGCCCTGGCAGGCCCTGAAATGCACACGTGTGAAGGAAACTGACTGCTATTATATTACAGTCAAAAAGGTTTTTTGTTTTTTTTAAATGCAAGCTATTGTGACACCAGATATGAGTGGTGGCACTGGGCAAATGGGCACAGTATACGCTGTGAGCCTGACACACACGCTGGCAGGCAGGCAACTGCAATTAGATTACACAGGAAAAAACAAAACATAGACTGATGTTCCAGCCCTAAAAAGGGCTTTTTGGGGTGCTGTCCTTACAGCAGAGATCAGATGAGTCCTTCAGGACTGTAGTGGACACTGAATACAATAGCCTAGCTATCGATTTCCCTATTAAATTAGCAGCAGCTACACTGTCCCTCCTCTCACTAAGAATGCAGCTTCCCAAACCGCCAGCGGAATATATCCGACTCAGACACGTCGCCCTCCACCAAGGGAGACATTAAAAGACTCCTGATTGATCTCCGCGGGGTCTGGAAGAAAGACCTGGACGGAGTGCGCAGCGAAATTGGCGCCATAGGGTCTCGCTTGGGAGCTATGGAGACCAGAGAGGTGGACAGAGACAACAGCCTTACAGAGACCCGAGCTGAGGTGGCAGACCTCTCCCAGCAGCTTCAAAGACTCACCTGCGCAATCACAACCATGGAAGCCAGGCACCGAAATAAAAATATCCGTATAAGAGGGGTGCCGGAGACAGTGGGACCTGAGTCGGTGCTGGAGTTCTCCAATAAGGTGGCCACTGTGATGGCGGTAACCGCGCCACTGTTTAGAGGTCTCCCAGGACTAAGCGGAGGCCCAACCGGGACTTTGCCACAATTTTATGGTAAGAGACTGATCCAACTTTTTTTTTATATGCTATCCTTATTTTGACCCTTTAGCTATTACCTTCATGGCCGGGCTGGCTGACACAACCCTGTAAAGAGGCACCAGCACACCGTATAAACTGCTCACATGTTCCAATGAGCAGCCAGCCACTACCCCATGAGTGCAGCCTGCGAGCCCTGCGCATATAAACAACTCACTTGAGGGGCTAACGCACACCACTAAAGTACTTACGTTGTTTTGACTTTCCATGAGATGCTTTACCTTTAACTTCACATGAGTTACCAGAGAGCATTATCACTGTGCTTCACCTTTAACTTCACATGAGTTACCAGAGAGCATTATCACTGTGCTTTACCTTTAACTTCACATGAGTTAACAGAGAGCATTATCACTGTGCTTCACCTTTAACCCCTTAAGGACCAAACTTCTGGAATAAAAGGGAATCATGACATGTCACACATGTCATGTGTTCTTAAGGGGTTAACTTCACATGAGTTACCAGAGAGCATTATCACTGTGCTTTACCTTTAACTTCACATGAGTTAACAGAGAGCATTATCACTGTGCTTCACCTTTAACTTCACATGAGTTACCAGAGAGCATTATCACTGTGCTTTACTTTTAACCCCACATGAGTTACCAGAGAGCATTGTCACCGTCCTTTACTTTTCACCCGACATAAGTTACCAGAGAGCATTATCACTGTGCTTTACTTTTAACCCCACATGAGTTACCAGAGAGCATTGTCACCGTCCTTTACTTTTCACCCGACATAAGTTACCAGAGAGCATTATCACTGTGCTTTACTTTTAACCCCACATGAGTTACCAGAGAGCATTGTCACCGTGCTTTACTTTTCACCCGACATAAGTTACCAGAGAGCATTATCACTGTGCTTTACTTTTAACCCCACATGAGTTACCAGAGAACATTGTCACTGTGTTCTTCTTTTAACCCCACATGAGTAACCAGAGAGCATTATCACAGTGCTTCACCTTTAACTTCACATGAGTTACCAGAGAGCATTATCACTGTGCTTTACCTTTAACTTCACATGAGTTACCAGAGAGCATTATCACTGTGCTTCACCTTTAACTTCACATGAGTTACCAGAGAGCATTATTACTGTGCTTCACCTTTAACTTCACATGAGTTACCAGAGAGCATTATCACTGTGCTTTACCTTTAACTTCACATGAGTTACCAGAAAGCATTATCACTGTGCTTTACTTTTAACCAGGGGAGGGCTGGCAGCCTTAGGCCTGAGGGGCAAAACCAGTCAAGTGGCCCATTGCGCCACCAAATCAGTTCACCATCCATGCCCACCTTTTCCTGGTTTTATAACGGATATTGATGTTATGCTAATCAGTAGCTCTTTGCCATACCCACTCCTTCACGGCTCTGACTTTCAATGTTGTCAGAGCACAGGCTGAGAATCTATGAGCCTGTGCTCTGACTCACTAACTGAGCGCTGGAACCACGAGGGAGAGGATATGATCTGACTGCACCTACTGCTGGTGCACACCAGTGGACCACCAGCGAATCGTTTAAATTAAATATGCTGGTGTACCCAACTTGTGAGCTGTGTTGGCCGCCGGGTGCCTCTGTTGTCATGGCACCCTGCGTGACCGCACAGCTTGCCCACCCCAACGGCTGGCCCTGCTGACACACACTGATGTTACTACTTAGACATCCCTCAATATTAATACAGACATCAGAGTAAACACCAATAAACTGTGGAAACAGAGCTGATCCCCCCAAATTTATAAAGGTTTGCTTAGAGGATTTATTGTAAGATTAAATCATGCCTCCTCCTCTCTCTCCCCCATGCGCTGCTCTGTAGGCTGGGAGGAAGTGAAGAGTAATCACAGTCTCCCAGCACAATGCCACCTGTGGCTGCATGGGGAACAGCTGTTTAATGTAATGCTTGCAGGACGGCCAGCTGCCGCAGAACCTCTTTGTTTCCGTCTCTGCAAAGGGCTCCAGGCACTGCTTGTTGTGAGTGTGAGCCACTGTAAATTAGGGGCAGAGGGCACTTGCACTGCGGTCAAGACGGGTCTGGGCAGGAGGAGAGTGCAGTGCAATCAGTGAACTCCCCTCCTGTGGGTCACCAGGATCAGAGCCGGTGCAAGGATTTTTGCCGCCCTAGACAAAATATAAATTTGCCGCCCCCCCCCATGTGACATCACAATGCCCCACCCATATGATCTGCCATATGAACTAACGCCAGTGCTGCACACAGTGTGTGTTTACATTAAAAAGCCTGCAGGGACCAGCTATAGACACCACAACCACTTCATTAAGCTATAGTGTCCCTTTAATGTGAGGTAAATTATAGATTAGTGTCACTAATAATATACTAGATTGCCTACTTACAATTAGATGAGGATGATGATGAGCTGCAGTTTGGCTCCACTGGTCTGGTGTAGAACAGGATCTCTGGAGGCTGTTTGCAACTGTGGTCACAAAATTCAATGTTCTGGGAGAATTAGAAGCAGCTCAATTTTTTGGGGGCCTCTTACACAGCTCAAGGTCTGGGCCCCAGGGCCTGACGTTGAGTATGCCCATAAGGCCCACTCATAAGTCCACTTATATGTTCCACCCACCCATGAGTTCGCTCACAGGGAGTGGAGTGTGTAGGGGATGTGTTATGAGTTATTGTAGAGGATCTAATATGTGTGCTTATGGTATGTAGTTTATAGGGATACCAGTTTGTGCAGGTGATGCAGTGTGTTTGTGTGTAGTGGAAGCAGTGTGTATTTGTGTATAAGGGATGTATTATGTGTTTCTGGTTGTGTGTAAGGGGTGCATTGTGTGAATCTGTGTTTGTATGCATAAGGAATGCAAGGTGTGTGTCTGTATGTGTGTGCATTGAGTGTAAGAGATGCATTGTGTTTCTGTGTGTATGTAAGAAAAGCAGTGTGTGTGTGTTTGCATTGTCTGTTTCTGTGTATGTGTGCAAAGGATGCATTGTCTTTGTGTGGGGGTTGCATTGTGTGTGTGTGTGTGTGTGTGTGTGTAATGGATGCATTGTGTGTTTCTCTGTGTGTAAGGGAAGCATGTTGTGTTTCTGTGTATGTATAGGGATGCATTGTGTGTTTCTGTGTATGTATAGGGATGCATTGTGTGTGTGTGTGTGTGTGTGTGCGCATAGTGTGAAAGAGCTCCCTGTCTTGCCCCCTGTCCTATAGAGCTGTCCCTTCTGTCCCTTAGAGCTTCTTAACCCTCCTACTTCTTCTTACTCCCCCTTCTTCTTCTTACCCCCTCTTTTTCTTCTTCTTACACCCCCCCTTCTTCTTACCCCCTTCTTCTTCTTACTCCCCCTTCTTCTTCTTACTCCCCCTTCTTCTTACTCCCCCCTCTTCTTCTTACTCCCCCTTCTTCTTCTTCTTACTCCCCACTCTTCTTACTCCCCCCTATTTTTCTTACTCCCCCCTTCTTCTTCTTACCCCCTTCTTTTTCTTATCTCCCCTCCTTCTTATTCCCCCTCTCCCTCTTCTTACTCCCCCTCCCCTTCCCCCCTCTTTTTCTTATCTCCCCTTCTTCTTACTCCCCCCTCTTCTTACTCCCCTTCCCCCTCTTCTTCTTAATTCTCCTTCTTCTTCTTACCCCCTTCTTTTTCTTATCTCCCCTCCTTCTTATTCCCCCTCTCCCTCTTCTTACTCCCCCTCCCCTTCCCCCCTCTTTTTCTTATCTCCCCTCCTTCTTACTCCCCCCTCTTCTTACTCCCCTTCCCCCTCTTCTTCTTACTCCCCTCCCCCTCTTCTTCTTACTTCCCCTTCTTCTTCTTACCCCCCTCTTTTTCTTATCTCCCCTCCTTCTTACTCCCCCCTCTTCTTACTCACCCCCTTCTTTTTCTTATCTCCCCTCCTTCTTACTCCCCCCTCCCCCTCTTCTTATCCCCCCTCCCCTCTTCTTCCCCCCTTTTTCTTATCTCCCCTCCTTCTTACTGCCCCCTCTTCTTACTCCCTCCTCCCCCTCTCCCTAATCCCCCTCCCTCTCTTCTTACTCCCCCCTCCCTCTCTTCTTACCCCCCTCCCCTCTTACTCCCCCCTCCTTCTCTTCTTACCCCCCTCCCCTCTTACTCCCCCCTCCCCTCTTACTCTCCCCCTCCCCTCTTACTCTCCCCCTCCACTCTTCTTACTCCCCCCCTCCCCTCTTCTTACTCCCCCCCCTCTCCTTACTCCCCCTCCCTATTCTTACTCTCCCCCTCCCCTCCTCTTACTCCCCCTCACTCTCCCCCTCTTCTTACTCTCCCCCTCCCCTCCTCTTACTCTCCACCCTCCCCTCCTCTTACTCTCCCCTCCCCTCTTACTCCCCCTCACTCTCCCCCTCTTCTTACTCTCCCCCTCCCCTCTTCTTACTCCCCCCTCTTCTTATTCCCCCACCTCCCCTCTTACTCCCCCTCCCCTCTTCTTCCTCCCCCTCCCCTCTTCTTACTCCCCACCTCCCCTCTAACTCCTCCCATCCCCTCTTACTCTCCCCTCCGCTCTTCTTACTCCCCACCCCTTCTTCTTACTCCCCCCTCCCCTCTTCTTACTTCCCCTCCCTCTCCTCTTCTTACTCCCCCTCCCTCTCCTTACTCCCCCTTCCTCTCCCCCTCTTCTTACTCTCCCCCTCCCCTCCTATTACTCTCCCCCTCCCCTTACTCCCCCCTCCCCTCTTACTCCCCCCTCACTCTCCCCCTCTTCTTACTCTCTCCCCTCCCCTCTTCTTACTCCCCCCTCTTCTTATTCCCCCACTCCCCTCCCCTCTTACTCCCCCACCTCCCCTCTTACCCCCCCTCCCCTCTTCTTATTCCCCCCTGCCCTCTTCGTATTCCCCCCTCCCCTCTTCTTATCCCCTCCCTCTTATTATTCCCCACCTCCCCTCTTACTCCCCCTTCTTATTCCCCCCCTCCCCTCTTCTTATCCCCCCTCCCATCTTACTCCCCCCTCCCCTCTTCTTATTCCCCCCTCTTCTTATTCCCCCCTCTTCTTATTCCCCCCTCCCCTCTTCTTATCCCCCCTCTTCTTATTCCCCCCCTCCCCTCTTCTTATTCCCCCCTCCCCTCTTCTTATTTCCCCCCTTCCCTCTTCTTATTCCCCCCCTCTCCCCTCTTCTTATTCCCCCCTCTCCCCTCTTCTTATCCCCCCTCTCCCCTCTTCTTATCCCCCCTCTCCCGTCTTCTTATCCCCCCCTCTCCCCTCTTCTTATTCCCTCCCTCCCCTTATTCCCCCTCCCCTCTTCTTATTCCCCCCTCCCCTCTTCTTATCCCCCCCCTCTCCACTCTTCTTATTCCCCCCTCTCCCCTCTTCTTATCCCCCCCTCTTCTTATCCACCCCCTCCCCTCTTCTTATCCCCCCCCTCCCCTCTTCTTATTCTTATTACAGATCGCTCGGCGGCTGCAGCATTTAAAGGGCCGGCCCGCCGCAGCCGGTCCTAAAAGAATTTCGGGCGGCCTGGGGGGCAATTGCCTCCCTGCCCCCCGGCCCTGCTCGCCCCTGCTTTTAACCCCACATGAGTTACCAGAGAGCATTGTCACTGTGTTCTACTTTTAACCGCACATGAGTAACCAGAGAGCATTATCACAGTGCTTCACCTTTAACTTCACATGAGTTACCAGAGAGCATTATTACTGTGCTTCACCTTTAACTTCACATGAGTTACCAGAGAGCATTATCATTGTGCTTTACCTTTAACTTCACATGAGTTACCAGAGAGCATTATTACTGTGCTTCACCTTTAACTTCACATGAGTTACCAGAGAGCATTATCATTGTGCTTTACCTTTAACTTCACATGAGTTACCAGAGAGCATTATCACTGTTCTTTATCATTAACATCACATTAGTTACAAGAGAGCATTATCACTGTGCTTTATCATTAACATCACATTAGTTACCAGAGAGCATTATCACTGTGCTTTATCATTAAAGGGAAACTCCAGTGCCAGGAAAACGATCCGTTTTCCTGGCACTGGAGGGTCCCTCTCCCTCCCACCCACCAATCCCCAGTTACTGAAGGGGTGGAATCCCCTTCAGTCACTTACCTGAGGCAGCGGCAATGTCTCTCGCCGCTGTCCCCTCCTCCGCGCCGCTCCTCCTACTGGCTCTGTCGGCTGGCGGGCGAGACTGATCCCGCCCACCGGCCGAGGAAACCTAATGCGCATGCGCGGCAATTACGCGCATGCACATTAGGTCTCCCCATAGGAAAGCATTGAAAACGAATTTCAATGCTTTCCTATGGGGATTTAAGCGACGCTGGAGGTCCTCACACAGCGTGAGGACGTCCAGCGACGCTCTAGCACAGGTTTCCTGTGCTATGGACCAGGAAGAGACCTCTAGTGGCTGTCTAGTAGACAGCCACTAGAGGTGGAGTTAACCCTGCAAGGTAATTATTGCAGTTTACAAAAAACTGCAATAATTACACTTACAGGGTTAGGAGTAGTGGGAATTGGCACCCAGACCACTCCAATGAGCAGAAGTGGTCTGGGTGCCTGGAGTGTCCCTTTAACATCACATGAGTTACCAGAGAGCATTATCACTGTGCTTTACCTTTAACTTCACATGAGTTACCAGAAAGCATTATCACTGTGCTTTACTTTTAACCAGGGGAGGGCTGGCAGCCTTAGGCCTGAGGGGCAAAACCAGTCAAGTGGCCCATTGCGCCACCAAATCAGTTCACCATCCATGCCCACCTTTTCCTGGTTTTATAACGGATATTGATGTTATGCTAATCAGTAGCTCTTTGCCATACCCACTCCTTCACGGCTCTGACTTTCAATGTTGTCAGAGCACAGGCTGAGAATCTATGAGCCTGTGCTCTGACTCACTAACTGAGCGCTGGAACCACGAGGGAGAGGATATGATCTGACTGCACCTACTGCTGGTGCACACCAGTGGACCACCAGCGAATCGTTTAAATTAAATATGCTGGTGTACCCAACTTGTGAGCTGTGTTGGCCGCCGGGTGCCTCTGTTGTCATGGCACCCTGCGTGACCGCACAGCTTGCCCACCCCAACGGCTGGCCCTGCTGACACACACTGATGTTACTACTTAGACATCCCTCAATATTAATACAGACATCAGAGTAAACACCAATAAACTGTGGAAACAGAGCTGATCCCCCCAAATTTATAAAGGTTTGCTTAGAGGATTTATTGTAAGATTAAATCATGCCTCCTCCTCTCTCTCCCCCATGCGCTGCTCTGTAGGCTGGGAGGAAGTGAAGAGTAATCACAGTCTCCCAGCACAATGCCACCTGTGGCTGCATGGGGAACAGCTGTTTAATGTAATGCTTGCAGGACGGCCAGCTGCCGCAGAACCTCTTTGTTTCCGTCTCTGCAAAGGGCTCCAGGCACTGCTTGTTGTGAGTGTGAGCCACTGTAAATTAGGGGCAGAGGGCACTTGCACTGCGGTCAAGACGGGTCTGGGCAGGAGGAGAGTGCAGTGCAATCAGTGAACTCCCCTCCTGTGGGTCACCAGGATCAGAGCCGGTGCAAGGATTTTTGCCGCCCTAGACAAAATATAAATTTGCCGCCCCCCCCCATGTGACATCACAATGCCCCACCCATATGATCTGCCATATGAACTAACGCCAGTGCTGCACACAGTGTGTGTTTACATTAAAAAGCCTGCAGGGACCAGCTATAGACACCACAACCACTTCATTAAGCTATAGTGTCCCTTTAATGTGAGGTAAATTATAGATTAGTGTCACTAATAATATACTAGATTGCCTACTTACAATTAGATGAGGATGATGATGAGCTGCAGTTTGGCTCCACTGGTCTGGTGTAGAACAGGATCTCTGGAGGCTGTTTGCAACTGTGGTCACAAAATTCAATGTTCTGGGAGAATTAGAAGCAGCTCAATTTTTTGGGGGCCTCTTACACAGCTCAAGGTCTGGGCCCCAGGGCCTGACGTTGAGTATGCCCATAAGGCCCACTCATAAGTCCACTTATATGTTCCACCCACCCATGAGTTCGCTCACAGGGAGTGGAGTGTGTAGGGGATGTGTTATGAGTTATTGTAGAGGATCTAATATGTGTGCTTATGGTATGTAGTTTATAGGGATACCAGTTTGTGCAGGTGATGCAGTGTGTTTGTGTGTAGTGGAAGCAGTGTGTATTTGTGTATAAGGGATGTATTATGTGTTTCTGGTTGTGTGTAAGGGGTGCATTGTGTGAATCTGTGTTTGTATGCATAAGGAATGCAAGGTGTGTGTCTGTATGTGTGTGCATTGAGTGTAAGAGATGCATTGTGTTTCTGTGTGTATGTAAGAAAAGCAGTGTGTGTGTGTTTGCATTGTCTGTTTCTGTGTATGTGTGCAAAGGATGCATTGTCTTTGTGTGGGGGTTGCATTGTGTGTGTGTGTGTGTGTGTGTGTGTAATGGATGCATTGTGTGTTTCTCTGTGTGTAAGGGAAGCATGTTGTGTTTCTGTGTATGTATAGGGATGCATTGTGTGTTTCTGTGTATGTATAGGGATGCATTGTGTGTGTGTGTGTGTGTGTGTGCGCATAGTGTGAAAGAGCTCCCTGTCTTGCCCCCTGTCCTATAGAGCTGTCCCTTCTGTCCCTTAGAGCTTCTTAACCCTCCTACTTCTTCTTACTCCCCCTTCTTCTTCTTACCCCCTCTTTTTCTTCTTCTTACACCCCCCCTTCTTCTTACCCCCTTCTTCTTCTTACTCCCCCTTCTTCTTCTTACTCCCCCTTCTTCTTACTCCCCCCTCTTCTTCTTACTCCCCCTTCTTCTTCTTCTTACTCCCCACTCTTCTTACTCCCCCCTATTTTTCTTACTCCCCCCTTCTTCTTCTTACCCCCTTCTTTTTCTTATCTCCCCTCCTTCTTATTCCCCCTCTCCCTCTTCTTACTCCCCCTCCCCTTCCCCCCTCTTTTTCTTATCTCCCCTTCTTCTTACTCCCCCCTCTTCTTACTCCCCTTCCCCCTCTTCTTCTTAATTCTCCTTCTTCTTCTTACCCCCTTCTTTTTCTTATCTCCCCTCCTTCTTATTCCCCCTCTCCCTCTTCTTACTCCCCCTCCCCTTCCCCCCTCTTTTTCTTATCTCCCCTCCTTCTTACTCCCCCCTCTTCTTACTCCCCTTCCCCCTCTTCTTCTTACTCCCCTCCCCCTCTTCTTCTTACTTCCCCTTCTTCTTCTTACCCCCCTCTTTTTCTTATCTCCCCTCCTTCTTACTCCCCCCTCTTCTTACTCACCCCCTTCTTTTTCTTATCTCCCCTCCTTCTTACTCCCCCCTCCCCCTCTTCTTATCCCCCCTCCCCTCTTCTTCCCCCCTTTTTCTTATCTCCCCTCCTTCTTACTGCCCCCTCTTCTTACTCCCTCCTCCCCCTCTCCCTAATCCCCCTCCCTCTCTTCTTACTCCCCCCTCCCTCTCTTCTTACCCCCCTCCCCTCTTACTCCCCCCTCCTTCTCTTCTTACCCCCCTCCCCTCTTACTCCCCCCTCCCCTCTTACTCTCCCCCTCCCCTCTTACTCTCCCCCTCCACTCTTCTTACTCCCCCCCTCCCCTCTTCTTACTCCCCCCCCTCTCCTTACTCCCCCTCCCTATTCTTACTCTCCCCCTCCCCTCCTCTTACTCCCCCTCACTCTCCCCCTCTTCTTACTCTCCCCCTCCCCTCCTCTTACTCTCCACCCTCCCCTCCTCTTACTCTCCCCTCCCCTCTTACTCCCCCTCACTCTCCCCCTCTTCTTACTCTCCCCCTCCCCTCTTCTTACTCCCCCCTCTTCTTATTCCCCCACCTCCCCTCTTACTCCCCCTCCCCTCTTCTTCCTCCCCCTCCCCTCTTCTTACTCCCCACCTCCCCTCTAACTCCTCCCATCCCCTCTTACTCTCCCCTCCGCTCTTCTTACTCCCCACCCCTTCTTCTTACTCCCCCCTCCCCTCTTCTTACTTCCCCTCCCTCTCCTCTTCTTACTCCCCCTCCCTCTCCTTACTCCCCCTTCCTCTCCCCCTCTTCTTACTCTCCCCCTCCCCTCCTATTACTCTCCCCCTCCCCTTACTCCCCCCTCCCCTCTTACTCCCCCCTCACTCTCCCCCTCTTCTTACTCTCTCCCCTCCCCTCTTCTTACTCCCCCCTCTTCTTATTCCCCCACTCCCCTCCCCTCTTACTCCCCCACCTCCCCTCTTACCCCCCCTCCCCTCTTCTTATTCCCCCCTGCCCTCTTCGTATTCCCCCCTCCCCTCTTCTTATCCCCTCCCTCTTATTATTCCCCACCTCCCCTCTTACTCCCCCTTCTTATTCCCCCCCTCCCCTCTTCTTATCCCCCCTCCCATCTTACTCCCCCCTCCCCTCTTCTTATTCCCCCCTCTTCTTATTCCCCCCTCTTCTTATTCCCCCCTCCCCTCTTCTTATCCCCCCTCTTCTTATTCCCCCCCTCCCCTCTTCTTATTCCCCCCTCCCCTCTTCTTATTTCCCCCCTTCCCTCTTCTTATTCCCCCCCTCTCCCCTCTTCTTATTCCCCCCTCAACCCTCTTCTTATCCCCCCTCTCCCCTCTTCTTATCCCCCCTCTCCCGTCTTCTTATCCCCCCCTCTCCCCTCTTCTTATTCCCTCCCTCCCCTTATTCCCCCTCCCCTCTTCTTATTCCCCCCTCCCCTCTTCTTATCCCCCCCCTCTCCACTCTTCTTATTCCCCCCTCTCCCCTCTTCTTATCCCCCCCCTCTTCTTATCCACCCCCTCCCCTCTTCTTATCCCCCCCCTCCCCTCTTCTTATTCTTATTACAGATCGCTCGGCGGCTGCAGCATTTAAAGGGCCGGCCCGCCGCAGCCGGTCCTAAAAGAATTTCGGGCGGCCTGGGGGGCAATTGCCTCCCTGCCCCCCGGCCCTGCTCGCCCCTGCTTTTAACCCCACATGAGTTACCAGAGAGCATTGTCACTGTGTTCTACTTTTAACCGCACATGAGTAACCAGAGAGCATTATCACAGTGCTTCACCTTTAACTTCACATGAGTTACCAGAGAGCATTATTACTGTGCTTCACCTTTAACTTCACATGAGTTACCAGAGAGCATTATCATTGTGCTTTACCTTTAACTTCACATGAGTTACCAGAGAGCATTATTACTGTGCTTCACCTTTAACTTCACATGAGTTACCAGAGAGCATTATCATTGTGCTTTACCTTTAACTTCACATGAGTTACCAGAGAGCATTATCACTGTTCTTTATCATTAACATCACATTAGTTACAAGAGAGCATTATCACTGTGCTTTATCATTAACATCACATTAGTTACCAGAGAGCATTATCACTGTGCTTTATCATTAAAGGGAAACTCCAGTGCCAGGAAAACGATCCGTTTTCCTGGCACTGGAGGGTCCCTCTCCCTCCCACCCACCAATCCCCAGTTACTGAAGGGGTGGAATCCCCTTCAGTCACTTACCTGAGGCAGCGGCAATGTCTCTCGCCGCTGTCCCCTCCTCCGCGCCGCTCCTCCTACTGGCTCCGTCGGCTGGCGGGCGAGACTGATCCCGCCCACCGGCCGAGGAAACCTAATGCGCATGCGCGGCAATTACGCGCATGCACATTAGGTCTCCCCATAGGAAAGCATTGAAAACAAATTTCAATGCTTTCCTATGGGGATTTAAGCGACGCTGGAGGTCCTCACACAGCGTGAGGACGTCCAGCGACGCTCTAGCACAGGTTTCCTGTGCTATGGACCAGGAAGAGACCTCTAGTGGCTGTCTAGTAGACAGCCACTAGAGGTGGAGTTAACCCTGCAAGGTAATTATTGCAGTTTACAAAAAACTGCAATAATTACACTTACAGGGTTAGGAGTAGTGGGAATTGGCACCCAGACCACTCCAATGAGCAGAAGTGGTCTGGGTGCCTGGAGTGTCCCTTTAACATCACATTAGTTACCAGAGAGCATTATCACTGTGCCTTACCTTTAACATCACATGAGTTACCAGAGTGATATATCTTACTGTTTGTTCCCTACACCCGCATGGGCAACTAGCGAGCTATACTGTACTGTCTGTCTTATGCCCGTACGAGACACTAGCTGGTTAATCTTACGCCCTCATGGGCTGCTAGAGTGCGGCACCAGATAACAAAGCAAATATAGATATAAATGCTGTGAGTACCCACTATACCATGTTATGTTTGTAATGCCTGTCAAAGAAATGCTTGCAACAGCTGTTGGAGCTGTGCAAGCCCAATGTTATTTTATGCACAACCAAAATAAAAATAAAGAATTGAGAAAAAAAAAAAGAATGCAGCTTCCGAATGAATCTAAAATGGATGCTGTCCAGGAGGTGGGTGGGTCTGGGAGGGAGGGTCTGCTGCTGATTGGCTGGAATGTGTCTGCTGACTGTGAGGTACAGGGTCAAAGTTTACTCAATGATAATGAATAGAGGGTGGACCGAACATCGCATATGTTCGCTACCCGTGGCGAACGCGAACAAGCTATGTTTGCCAGGAACTATTCGCCAGCAAACTATTCGGGACATCTCTAGTGGTGGCCAAATAATTTGGGAATTTCTTGAAATAATCCACTCACCGAACAGTTGTTTCAGGAGGTTCATTGTTTCCCTGGCTGTATAGGTAGCCCAATTCTGTAGAAAACACATTTCAGGATTGGTCAAAATAATGGACCTTATTTTTTAAAATAAGAATCCACTATTTTTTTTTTTTTTTTTTTAATTCTTTATTTTTGCATGTGCACATAGGTTACAAACAAGCGTGCAGGGCCACGACAGCTACTGCATGCATATTCAAGGCATTTCAATGAGTGGCATTTTGATACAGCACATATTTTTTTTTTCAAACATGAAAACATCGAGTATTGATACAGATTAGGCTTGCATAAGACAATCCGAAGCATTTCTGTGAGAATCCACTATTTTTAATCATTGTTTCTTTGTGAAGTTACCCATGATAAATCTCCCAAGTTATAAGATGTACATGTAACAAAAAAAATTAACTACTAACAAATACATTATTTACCTGTCAAATCCTTGTCTGAATTTTGACAGAGAAATTTTGAATTTTGTGTGTGTGTAAGTCTGTCAGTGTCTGTGTGGTTCAGTATGTATGTGTGTATTTGTGTTTGTCTCTCGGTGTCTGTGTGCATGTGTGTTTCAGAATATCTGTCTGTCTGTGTGTATGTGTGCCAGAATGTCTGTCAGTGTGTCAGTATGTCTGTATGTGTGTTTGTCTCTGTGTCTGTGTGTATGAGTGTTTCAGTATGTCTGTCTGTCTGTGTGTACGTGTGCCAGAATGTCTGTCAGTATGTCTGTATGTGTGTTTGTCTCTGTGTCTGTGTGTATGAGTGTTTCAGTATGTCTGTCTGTCTGTGTGTATGTGTGCCAGAATGTCTTTCAGTGTGTCAGTATGTCTGTGTGTGTGTAAGTCTGTCAGTGTCTGTGTGGTTCAGTATGTATGTGTGTATGTGTGTGTTTCAGTATGGCTGTCTGTGAGTGTCAAAATGTCTGTATGTGTGTATGTCTGTCAGTGTCTATGTATATGTGTGTTTCAGTATGTCTGTCTGTCTGTATGTGTGACAGAATGTCTATGTGTGAGTCTGTCAGTGTCAGTGTGGTTCTGTATGCCTGTGTTTGTCAATATGTCTGTCAGTGTATGTGTGTTTCAGTATGTCCATCTGTCTGTGTGTATAAGTGCCAGTATGTCTGTCAGTATATCTTTATGTCTGTGTGTGAGTCCCTCAGTGTCTGTGTGGTTCAATATGTCTGTGTATGTGTGTTTCAGTATGGCTGTCTGTGTCAGTACGTCTGTCAGAATGTGTCTCTGTATCTGTATGTTGTCCATTTGTGTTTGTGTGTGTGTATCTGTATATCTGCATGTGTGTCAGGTTGTGTATCTGTGTGTCTGTATGTGTGTCAGTGTGTGTGTCGGTGTATCTATACGTAGTCAGTGTCTGTACCTTTGTATCTGCATGTATGTCAGTGTTTGTATCTGTGTGTGTGTGTCTATGTGTGTGTCAGTGTCTGTGTGTATCTGTATGTTCTTGTGGGTTTCTATATGTGGTCAGTGTGTATCTGCATGTGTTTCAGGTAATGTATTTGTGTGTATCTATATGTAGTCAGGGGGCCTCAAGTAAATGCTTGCCCAGGGTCCAATCAAAATTAAAGGCGGCCCTGCCTACAACCATCAGAGAGCTGGTAGCCCTTTCTCTGTGCTAAGCCTTGTGGTGCAGGGCTTAGCTCACTGTCGAAGAGCACTGCACACAATGCACACCTTAGTGAATAACCCTGAGCGATTAGGGGTTGACTTTCGGGGACAGATAATTACTGGAAATAAAGAAGACTGTAGATAATCAAGCAATCATGCCAGGTGGAACCCCCAACTTCAGAGGATTTACTAATCATAAGAGCCCAAGAAGCTATTTACAGCAGTCCTGTATCACACTGTTTATAGGACACACAGAGTACCATGCTGGAACAGAGTGGAAAAGAACTAACCATAGCTGACAAATTACAGGCTGTGATTTATCTTCTAACAGATTATCTCTGTACATGATTGTAATTTGTTTTATGCATTATATGGGTCCCTGAGGAAGTTCTCAAGGGAGAACGAAACGCGTAGGACGACAATATATTTTTTATAATTGTTAAATATTTTATTTTTATATAATAAATATCCCTTTTTACGGAAGAATTCTCTGGTAAATCATTTTTGGTTACTAAAAGGACCAGTCCGGAGAGTAGTCAGAGGGAGGAACTCGAGCCCCCTATTACAATTGAGGGTGGCACCCTTAAGGCGTTTAAATCAAGTTTACCTGTGAGTGCAACTGAAAACTTGCGTTATTTGTTTATTAGACAATATTGCATTATGTTATTATTTGTTTTATAGGTCGATCAGAAGGAACCCTACATTTTCTGTATATACATATCTGTTGAGAGTGGTTATCACCTGGGAGGTAATCCTGGGAGGCTGTTTCCTATAAGTTAAGTTGTATTATTTCATTTCACTGGTGTCAGGTGGAATAATCACATTTTGTATTAGATGTACCATGAAGCCAGGATTGAGGCAGTTGAACAGTTACAGGTTTGTGTTCAACCAGAAAATGTGTATTTAACAGCCCAATCTGTTAAAACTAGATGCACTCCATAGACCATAATCTCCTTAGAACCAAAAAACAAACACGAGTCCTGCGCATCCAGTATAGGTGTGCACACCCAGGTGCTACCACAGTTTATTCGAGAACAAAGTTAAAGCAGCAGACGTTTTGAGCAGCAGCCCTTTCTTGAGCTACTGCTCGAAACGTTTGCTGCTGTAACTTTGTCCTCAAATAAATTGTGGCAGCACCTGGGTGTGCACACCTATACTGGATGCGCAGGACTCTTGTTTGTTTTTTGGTTGTATATACACTGTTGGGACTTCAGTGTGGAGTATCTGCAGCACAGGTCCAATTTTTCTTTGTTTATACTTTGAATTTTGTAGGCATTTTTTGGCTCTACCTCACCCTATATATAATAATCTCCTGAG
Organism: Pelobates fuscus; assembly: GCF_036172605.1. Taxonomy (NCBI): domain Eukaryota; kingdom Metazoa; phylum Chordata; class Amphibia; order Anura; family Pelobatidae; genus Pelobates; species Pelobates fuscus. The sequence continues at coordinate 40,395,153 of NC_086321.1, read as the reverse complement.
AGAGAGAACTTCGGTCAAACTCCTGGTCACTTATAAACTTTTGCATAGTTGTTGTTTACTGGGACTTCAGGGACATGAGGCTGAACCCCAGCAAGACCTGCAAAAATATTGGCCTGGTGAGCATAAAACAATATCGAGACCTGCTAAAGCAGTCTCCTTTCTTTCCTGCCTTGAAGGACAGAAAAAAAGGCTGCCTGACTGTGAGTAGACTGTACTATATATACTAATTTCACTGTTTTGTTTCCTATCATTACTGGCTTGAATCAGGAAAAGGAAATTATGTCAAGTATGAATATCTTTTTCTTTTATCCACGTCAATCAATACATAATCAATAAAATATATCCACTGATCAGGTTTTTTTTCTTTTTGGCACTATGAGCGAAACTCCAAATCACAAACCAAGTGAACACGCTTGGTATAATATCCAAAGGTTTAATCTCCAAACTTTATGACCACATTGGACACACTGAGACATATAGAGCAGTGGGAAGGGGTGTCTGATGCAGGTGGTGTGGGTTTGGGAACGAATCCGAGATTTAATTGCTTGTGTACTCCAGAAACCAATCGAGTTAGGGACAAGGTCCTTCTTACTATCCAGATCAGTAGAGGGAATGCCTACTTACATCTGCAAATTATTTTAGAAGCTAACATTTACGGCCAGATGGGCCCTGGCTCAGCCATGGAGAAGTAACACCCTTTATGAGTGTAATGATAGAAATGAGAAATGTAGAAAATATAAAAAGTACATATCTAATGGACAAACCCATACAGATCAGGCATTCCATGAAATCCTTAATTAAATATGTGTTTACTTCTTGTTACAAGTAAAAACAACACAATTTTCATTCAACATGATTTATTAAGGAGTTTGATAAAATGTCAAATGTAACAAATTAAGGCTGAATAATACCAGCATTCATTCTTTGTAAGCTTTGAGTGATGGTAGCACTGGTACATGAATATAACTGAGATCATCTTTCTTTTTAATCCACATTAAATCGGCATGAAAGTGTTAACACCAACTCTGACAAGAAAAAGAAAAGAATATTTTAAGTCCAAAATAAAGAATTCCAAAGATATGAAAACAATAGGCAAGAAACGCATAATAAAATAATAGTGATATTTATGAACCCTCACATTATTCAACATTGAAAAATTCAAGTAACTCTTGAAAACAGAGAAAATGAAACTAAACTAAGTTCGCACAACTTCCTCAAAGGGGACAAAATATTATATTTATGAATGACAATTATGTTTCTCTCTGCAGAAATAAACTTTAAAGGACCACTCTAGGCACCCAGACCACTTCAGCTTAATGAAGTGGTCTGGGTGTCAGGTCCCTCTAGGATTAACCCCTTTTTTTTATAAACATAGCAGTTTCAGAGAAACTGCTATGTTTATACTGAGGGTTAATCCAGCCTCCAGAGCCTCTAGTGGCTGTCTCATTGACAGCCGCTAGAGGCGCTTGCGTGTTTCTCATTGTGAAAATCACAGTGAGCAGACGCCAGCGTCCATACGAAAGCATTGTAAATGCTTTCCTATGCGACCGGCTGAATGCGCGCGCAGCTCCTGCCGCGCATGCGCATTCAGCCGATGACGTTGCGAGGAAGAAGAAGAGGAGGAGGAAAGCTCCCTACCCGGCGCTGGAGAAAGGTAAGTGTTTAACCCCTTCCTCTGTCCAGAGCCCGGCGGTAGGGGGACCCTGAGGGTGGGGGAACCCTCAGGGCACTATAGTGCCAGGAAAACGAGTATGCTTTCCTGGCACTATAGTGGTCCTGTAACTAATAATGCTCATATTAACAAAAAAAATCAAATGTGTACATTTTGACACTATTTAAATAAAAATTATTAGAATGTTATGGTATCTGACATGAGATATTATGGTTTTATTGTGTCATAGATACCGTGTTGCCTTCCAGTTGTCGGCTTCATTCACGGCCGTTGACCTCAGCAGCCAACTTGTTTGAAGAACTTTTCCTCCCGTTGCAGTTAAGAAGCACTGACCAGTGAAGACTGTTATTGAATCTGTAACATAGTAAGAACTACATTTAGGAGAAATAGCGTAAACTTTAAGTAGTGATTAGCTGCAAAGATGATTCCCCACACCTGTTTAGTGGAAGTGGCTATAAGAAATTTGAACTTAGGTCTGTTGGTTGCTGAGGTTTTACCATTCAGCCACAAGGAGGACTCAGTATTTCCTGCAGTACTTTCTATAGAGTACTTCTGTACTGTATTTGCTACAGCTGGCTCCACCAACCCACCAGCTGCAGTAAATTTGCAATAACCTCCTCCCTTAACCCCTTAAGGGTGGAGCCAATTGTACAAGTTGGGATCAAATCGAAACGTTAACAAACCCTGGAATTTGTGCCGTATGTTGTTCAACCATAATTCACCTCTTTCATATTAAGTGCACCCACGCTTATTATATTCCATTTTGTTCAGGAGAAACATGGCTTTTATTTCATATCAAATATTTATATATGGAACATAATTGAAAGTGAATACAATTTTAAAAAGTATGAGAAAGTAAGAAAGTGTTATTTTTCAAGTTCTGCATGGCATTTTAACTGTGAATGTCATAATACTGTAAGCTTTTAATGCAATAAAACACACATATTTGTATTCAGCAATGTCTCACGTGTACCACAGTACCCCTCATGTACAGGTTTTATGAGTTTTTAGAAACTTACAGGGGTCAAATAGAAGACTTTCCCCTTTTTCATTGAAATTTGCCAGATTGGTTGGCAGGGCCTATGTTGCCTTTGAGACCCCCAGAAATGAAAATGAACCAATATTCTTTGAATTTGATGGTGGTTAAGTGGGCTGAATAAAAAGGAAATTGAGTGTAGGAGAAGAAATGCATAAATATGTGGGTTAAATAATTAACTATAACATGTCTAATGGATTGTGAGAGGGACCAATAGATAGGTGGATGACTAAATGTGAACATAAAAAAGATGTGAATCAGTGTGGTTGAATTTATGGATAAATGGATTGAAAACCAAACAGACTGATGTATAACAAAAACACAAATTATTGTGTAGTGAAATTACCTGAAAATGCCCATTTGACAGCAAATCCAAAGGACGGTTCATTAGACTTTTGCTGAAATCCAATGAGAGGTGATATTAAGATAGTTGCATTAGTGGCTGACACTGCCGTCATGTAAGTCCCATTGAATGTTCCATTAGAGCTTGGAGGGTTTATGGTCATGTTAGACCCTAAGTCATTTTTCCAGCGTCCATCTAGTGAACACTAAAAAGAGAACAAGATATCCAAAATCAGTTTTTAAAATTAATATTAAATTATACTACATTAGTGCTAGATTTATTTAAATTCATATAATACCATTTTTGTGTTAAATTGTTTTTATTGTGGAAACAGAAGATAATGTGTACACAGCATATCCAAACTTTTACAGCATCATCGCCTACGCAGAGGCTCTGCGTAAGTAGCACATGTAACAGAAAATATGCCTTCGCAGAGGCTAACATGTATCGAAGCTTTACGTATTCTAAACTTTCAACGTGATGCTCGCTTAACAACTAAATAATGTGCAGCATTAGCCTGTTTTGACTTGCAACATTCGGGGATACTTTTCTGCTCTTACATAGAGCGGTTCGTAGTGTGTGTGTGGTTTGTAGTGGTGTATTCTAGCGTGTTTACCTAGCTTATTCTTGCCAATAACCTGTCCCCGCTAGTACTGTGCCTTCGCCTGCGCGGGGGCACTGCTTGAGTATCAAACATGGTAGGGAGACGTGGTCGTTGAGGTACTCGTGAATTGTATCTTTGCATTTCTGTAGCATTTTATGTGGTACCAGCCCCGCAGCCTGCGTGTTTGCTACAGTCGCCTAGAAAGCTCGTCATAGCGGTATACTCTTTTGTGGCTCTCCGTAAGTCAGTACTTGTCGTTTGGGTGGTCTGCAGTGGTGAGTGTGTATATCTCCGGGGTCAATATCAGGTGGTATGCGGTCTTGGGGGTTCGGTCCCGTTCAAGGTTTCCTAACCTGAGTAATGCATCTGTCTGGGGTGTCATTGTCGTCTGGGTCTGTGATCTGTCAGGTTGATTAAAGCTGTCTGGGTGTTCCTTGCGTTGTATACTTCGGTGTTGCAGTCGTTGAGTTCAGTAGAGTTGGGCCGGTTGGCTTCTGCTCCCTGTGTGTTCCAGGACTGGGCACTGTGCGTAGTTATTTTTCTCTCGGTCAGTCAGGAGCTTGGGTCTGTCTGTGAGGTATCGTGTTGGGGCAGCGTTATGGTTAGTTCCTGCTCGTGTGTATGCTTCCCCTGCCTCTCTATGACCCTGTGTCCATGGGGAGGTGTCGTCTGGCACGCTGGCTGACTATTTCTGTATTGTCTTGTTTCCTCTGATGAAAGGGCCTTGGAGGTACGCTTTAGTAGCTGCGATGGTATGTTGGGTAACAGTAGGTAGTGTGTGAGTTCCCAGCTCGATTCCCATGATCAGCAGGTGTGTGGGTAGGGCGGTGTGATAGCGTGTCTGGGTCGTTGTATGTGAATGTGGTTAATGTCCTGGGTTGGGTAGGGGAGAGGTCTTATGTGTCAGTGAGTGTGCGCCCCCCGCCGTCGCCCCAGGTTCGCCGCCTCCCGGGGCCTTGTTCCGATGCCTTCTGAGGCTGTCTATGCCTCCTCTCTCCTCTTATGGTGCAGTGAGGTGTTGTAGAATGTCGTCTGAGTTGAGGTGGCGCGACCAGTGAAACCAGCGCTTCATGTAGTTATCCCTTTGTTTTGGGGAAGTCGCCTTCATGTCTTCGTATCTTCTCGTGTCCTCCACTTCCTCTACCCAGCGTCTCACTGGTGGTGTACATGGCTGTCTCCAGAAGATGGGGATTGTTGCCTTGGCCGCGTTGAGCAGTCTCGGGATGACAGATCTCTTGTATGCTGGCGTCGGGATTGTGGTGTGGTGGAGGAGGAAGGCAGCCGGCGTCCGCTGCAGGGTTTCACATCGTGTATCACTTTTCGGATCGTCTCCCAGTACGGTTGGATACGGACGCAGTCCCACCAAATGTGTTTAAATGTGCCTACCGCTTCCGAGCATCGCCAGCATGTATCTGGGATCCGAGGGTCTCTGACGTGGAGGTGCGATGGGGTTATGTACCACCTGGTGAAAATTTGGTATGAATTCTCCTGCAGCCTCGCCGAACCTGGCGTTTTCTGTACATGGGTGATGACCTTGTCCCAGTCTGCATCTGTCAGGGGCTCGTTGAGATCTTACTCCCAGCGTCTGATGCATGGGGGTGCCAGGAGGTATCTATTTACTATGATAGCTGAGTAGATCTGTGAAAGGGCCCGGGTTGGTTCCTGGTTTTGCGTGCACATCTGTTCGAACTGCGTCAGCTCTCGCAGTAAGTACGGCTGTTGGGGTATTGACCTGGCGTATTGTACTATTTGTGCTCTCGCTAGGGTGTGCGTGAATGTATGCGGCTGGTCTGGGAATAGCGTGGTCGTTGGGTGGACAGCGAACGGGCGTTGGAGTACGTCTTTGATGCGGAGAGTCGGTATGTGTCTGGTCAGGCCCCGAAGTGGTCCCTGTTCTCCTGCGGGGAAGTCTGGGTTGCCTCTCAGTGGAAGTAGTGGGCCCGGATCCGTTGTTAAGTATTGTTTCGTGCCCTGTCTGTGCCATATCTTCATGGTCGCTGTAACGAACGGGTTCGTTATTTGTAGGCGTCTGTATGCGGCTTTTGTGATCCATGGTAGGGACCGTAGGTCGTAGTTGGCCGTGTCCGATTCCATCCGGGTCCACAGTTTCGTGGTGCATTCCACGTAGTATTTTTCGAAATCGGGGAGTGCCAGCCCCCCTCGGAGTTTGGGCAGCGTCAGTTGGGCATGTGCTATGCGCGGGGACTTGCCCTTCCATACGAACTTGCGGACTTCCGACTTCAGGGTGGAGAAGAAGGAGTCCGGGGCCAGAATCGGTACCGTCTGGAAGATGAAAAGGAGTTTTGGAAGTAACGTCATCTTGACCGCGTTCACCCTGCCTAGCCAAGAGATATAGTACGAGTTCCATGTTCGTAGTTCCTCAATCGCCTTCTGTAGTATAGGAATGTAGTTGTGGTCATACAAATCAGTTGAGTTTGGTGTGAGCCAGACCCCTAAGTATCGCATGTGTTTGCCGCACCAGCGATATGGGTATTGCCGCTGGAGTGTCTGCTTGAGCGTGTGGTTAATGGAGAGGCCGAGGATTTCAGACTTCGAATAGTTAATTTGGAGGTTCGAAAGTCGTCCATAGGTGTCGAATTCCGACTGGATAGCTTGCAAGGACGATTCTGGAGCCGTGACTACGAATAGGAGGTCAACCGCGTAGGCTAGTGTTTTATGGTGCGTCCGACCTATCGTCATCCCCCGGATGTTGTTGTTATTTCTGATTCTGTTTAGGAATGGTTCCAGTGATAGAGCGAAGAGTAGGGGTGACAGCGGGCAGCCTTGCCTGGTACCATTGTGAATCTGGAACGGGTCCGTAAGTGCCCCGTTTATCCGAATGCGGGCCGTTGGGTGTGTGTATAGTGCCTTCACCCAGGAGAGGTAGTTAGGTCCGACGCCGAGATTCTGGAGTGTGCCGAACATGAGATCCCAGTCCACCCTGTCGAACGCCTTTTCGGCATCTGTGGACAGGAGGAGCACTGGGGTCTTCAGTGATCGAGCGTGGGCTATTATGTTCAGGGCTCTGATGGTATTGTCCCGTACCTCCCTCCCAGGAATGAATCCTGTTTGATCCGGGTGGATTGTCTTGGGTAGGAGTGGGGCGAGGCGTGCCGCCAGAACACTAGCCAGCAGTTTGAGGTCCGCGTTCAGTACGGAAATTGGGAGGTAGCTCGGGCATAGCATAGGGTCCTTGCCTTCCTTTGGGAGAAGGGTGATGTTCGCTGCTGTGAACTGAGCTGTAGGTGTGGCCCCTTCCAGGATTGAATTGAGGGCCGTCTTAGTAGTTTTGGGAGGAGATCTGGGCCGAAGGTTTTATAGTACGAGAGAGGGAAACCATCCGGGCCTGGTGCCTTGCCCATCTTTGCCCTTTTGATGGCGTGTGCCAGTTCCTCGGCAGTGATGGGTGCTTCCAGGTTTTCCCAGTCGGAGTTATCTAGGTCGGCCCCGTTGGCCGTGTCTAGATAGCGCTGGATCTCTTCGAGTTTAGAGGGGCGGGTTTCCCCGGGCGCACCCTGGTGCAGGTGGTATAGTCCTTGGTAGTACGAGAGAAACGCGGAAGATATCTGATCCGGGAGGTGGAGGGGTCTCTGTTGCGAGTCCTTGATTTTCGGGATGTACAATTGGGATTTACGTTGTTTTAGTAGGTTCGCCAGCAGCCTCCCACATTTGTCACAGTGTTCATAGATTACGTGTTGAAAGTGTTGGTATGAGCGCTGTATCGAGCGGTTCAGTAATGTGGAGAGCTGTCCCCTTTTGTCGGTCAGGTCTCTGTACGTCTCCGCGTCCAGGGTACGCTTGTGCCTGGCTTCCAGGGCTGCTATCTCTGTACTGAGGGTCATTGTTGCCCGCGTTGCCTCCCGCTTTCGGGTGGAGCACAACGTAATTAGCTGTCCCCGGATCACGGCTTTGTGCGCCTCCCAGCACATCAGGGGCGTCGTGTCCCCTTGTTCGTTGTCCGCGAAAAAGTTCTGTATGGACTGCCTGGTTTTGTCCACTGCCTGTGCATCCGAAAGGATCGATTCATTCAGCCTCCAGGAGGTTTGCCGCGGCCTGTATAGGGGCGATTTTAATTTTATGCGTATAGGGCAGTGGTCAGACCAGGTCATGGGTAGTATTTCCGCCTCCTTGAGGAGAACAAGGCTGTGGTGAGGCACAAGAAAATAGTCCAGTCTAGAGTACGTGGAGTGTGTCGCGGAGTAGAAGGTGTAATCGCGAGCCGACGGGTGTATTGCCCTCCAACAGTCCGCGAGTTGATGGTGATGGAGAGTGCGGAGCGTTCTCGCGTTTCTATTGTCGAGTGTGGAGCTTTGCTTGGCCGTGGAGTCCTGTTCAGGGTGTAACGCCAGGTTTAGGTCACCTCCGATGATCAGGGTGCCTGTCGCGAACTTCATCAGTGCGTTGAGCACCGTGCGTAGGAACTGATGTTGCTTCGAGTTTGGCGAGTAGATATTAGCGAATGTGTATGTCTGATCAAGGATTGTACCTTTCGTGAAGATGTATCTGCCTTGCTTGCATCTGAGGGTGGCTTGTTCTATGTATGGGATCCGACTCGAGAATAAAATGCTCACTCCCAGTGCGCGGCGGTCCGGGTTGTTACTGAAATAGCCCTGTTGATAGTAGCGGTCTTTCAACGCTGGGGCCCGGCCTTCCTGGAAGTGCGTTTCTTGTAGGAACGCAACAGACGCCTTGTAATGTTTAAGGTCTCGCAAAAGCCTGGAGCGCTTCTCTCGTATGTTAAGGCCATGTACATTGTAGGAGACGATTGAGAGATCCTCCCGGGCGAATCGGTCTGACCCCGGGGTCTGCATCTCCGGAGCGACCATGGGGGGGCCGTGTGATTGAATGTAGTGAGGGGTAGATATGTCTGACTAAGGGGGTGGCAAATGTGTGGGTATCGGTGTGAGTGTAGTCGCAGCCGGGCGTGGATTCGAGTCAGTTTTGGTTTTGTTCGCTACGTCCGAACCTGTGTCCTTGTAGGTTAATGGACAGGTGTCCCGGTCTTCAGGTCCCTAACTCCAGCTATATGCTGGGGTCGGTCTGTTTCGGGAGTGGAGTTTCGCCCCTTCAGCGGGGGTTCGCTCTGTCCTATTCCTGTGGGGGCGGCAAGTAGCTTGGCTAGGATGGAGAGTCTAGCCCTGCTCTGCCGTGGTATATGCCACTGTGTAGTGGGTCCGGTAGAACAGTTTGTCTGTTGTGGAGTGGTCTTGTATATCAGTCTCCTGTGTGGCCTTGGGTTCAATTATTCTGCTGCACCCTTCGTTGTGGTGCAAGTGTGGGTCTTATGCTGCATGCTGACTATTAAAAGTCGGTGGCTCAAGTTCGGTGTGTCGCTATCTGCCTTGGCGGTACCTGTGTCTTGGGGATTCCCCTGGTAGGCGTTGTGGTGTAGGTACGGGATTGTGTAACTAGGGTGGGAGGAGTGTTCTTGCATCTGCGGTCGCATGGGTGTGCAGTGGACAGGGGGCCAAAAGTGCGACCCCTGGTGTGAGACTTATTGGGTGTGGGGATGCTATGGGTGTCCGGATGTCAAGGTGGTTTGCAGGCTATGCTACAGGTCAGTGGGTGATCGGCTACCCCTCCATGCCTCTGTGGTTCTCACCCCTGTCGTGGGTGCTGTGCACTGTGAGAGTTAGCAGATTCGTGTAAGTGCATTCGGGAGCGGTGCGTCGTGGAGAATAGCTGTCCCAAGTCAGTTTGTGGGTTCCTTTGGGTCTTTCTGCAGTAGTCGCCCCGCTATCCGCTCGATGGAAACAGGTTATCAGTTAGGGCTGTCTGTGGCTGTGTAGCCTCCCTCTGTCCCTAGGGTATGCCTTCCACCCCCTGTTAGAGTGGGACGTGCGCCAAGTGGTTGTGCTCACGTCTCTTTGCGGTGGAGATGGCAGCGCACGCGTGTAGTCCCTGAAACCGCATGTTGTGATCACTATCCCCGTCAGTATGTCGACATTGGCCGGGTGCGCCATACTAAGGTAGCACCTAAGGTAGCATACTAAGGTAGCACTAAGGTCCCACCGTTTTGCTGAGCGGTCTTGCCCCCAGTAGTGGCGCCGTAAGGCGTCTCGGTCGGATCACTGTGTGCAAGGAGCCCCAGTGAGAGTGTTGCATGGGCATGAAGGGACCCACCCTCCTCCCTCAAACTCCCCTCCCCTCTTTCCCCTTGATGCTAGCCCGTCACCCTTCCCCTGCTCCGTTGCACATGTGGTTAATGTTGTTAAATATCGTAACAGGTTTGTGAGTTCCTGGCATGCTGGGGCAATGGGGCTCGGGGCAGCGGATTATGCATGCATACTGACAGGCATCGTATTCGTGGATGTGTCACCAAGCACTGAATAAACGGAATGTCTACTGCGGGTCTAGGGAGAACATCTTGTTGTGTCTTCCTCCCCTCCTTACGTGTGTCTCCTCTCTCCTTCTCTCTGCCCTACTCGCTCGTCTCCCCCCACTTCCTGGATAGTCCCCATTCCTGACCATAGTGCGGAGGTGGATTGTGTAACCTTTCCCCCTCCCAAAATCGGTTAGAGCCCACACTTGTGGTTTTGGTGCCAGCTGGCAATCTATAAGTCCCCTCTCTTCCCGAGCTGTCTGACCGCGTGGGTGGCCCATCCCCCCAATCCCCCCACCCTAATCCCCATGCGGTTAGTTCTAAGTCAGTAGTGAGCCCCCATGGTTGGTACTCACGGTCCGTCGTGCTCTCCTGTGAATATGTGGGTTCCCTCGTGCCGCCAAGGCAGTGTTATCAGGTGCTGTGGTATTACTCGTGTCTTGGGTGGCCAGGACGCCATCCCGGTGGCGTTGCAGCTGGGGTCTTTGCTGGCCTGGGTCCTGTCTTTGCGGCCGCTGGGGTCCGTTTGGTTGTTGCAGGAACGACCTTGCCAGCCAGTTGGGTACTGCGACCGGTGGGAGTCCCAGGGTGCGCATAAAGGCATGGACGTCATCTGGTTTCCGGATTATCAGGTAGTCTGGGCCGTGTCTGGCGGAGAGGGAGAAGGGATAGCCCCAGCGGTACTGTATGCCGGCATGTTGTAGGGCTGTGGTTATCGGGCGTAGTGCGCGTCTGGCTTGTAGTGTATAGCGGGAGAGGTCCTGGTAGATAGCAATTGTCTGGCCATCCATGCGGATGGTCCCCATGCGTCTTGCCGTGCGTAGTATTTCTTCTTTCAATTGGAAGTTATCCAGGCAGCACACTATGTCCCTGGGAGGGTCCTCCGGCGCGGACGGGGGTCTCAATGCTCGGTGGGCCCTGACTATGCCCAGTCTGGGCATGTTCTGGTTGCCTAGCACTTGACCAAAGATTTGTCCGAGGAGCTCTGGGATGTTATCGGACAGGCCTCCCTCTCTCACACCGCGGATGCGCAAGTTCATCCTGCGTCCACGGTTATCCAGATGATCCACCCACGTGGTAATGTGGGCAATGTCCGCTTCTTGTGTGGTAACTGCAGTGTTAGTTTGTTCCAGGTCTGTGCGGAGTGCCCGGGTCTCTGCCTCCGCCACAGACATCCTTGCCTCTATATTGGTCAGCCCTTAATTGGGCCACCTCCTCTCTGACCACGCGGCCCAGGCGGTCTGAAAGGGCCTCAAAGTCCGTTTTAGTTAGGAGGTTGGGCAGTATTGCCCTCCACTCACCGTCCTGCGGTTGCTGTGGTTCCGACAGCAGAGAGGGTGTTGGCGAGAATCTTGCGGGAGTGGAGGAGGGGGAATCCCTGGTCGGGCTCGCGGCCTCCATCTGCGGCGCTCTGTCGCGGGCCGTCGAGTGTAGGAAGGACCGGATTGACTGTTCGCCCGCCGGTCCCGTCGATCTCGGGGTACCGGAGGTCTCTGCCAGGCGTTTGCGACCCATTTCAGGTAGTTTCGGCCGTGGGGTGAGCGTATTGCGCCGTGTAAATGCTGGTGCCACGAGGAGCTGGTCTGTTATGCGGCCATGTTCTCCGGCCGTCGGACACGCCTCCCCCTAATACCATTTTTGCATGTGACTATAATACTGAAATTTCAAGGGAAAATGCCGAAACAAGTACGGAATTTAGAAATAAACAGTATAACATTTTGCTACGGAATGCAATTTATAGATCCTCAATTTTTTTTTTAATTTTTTTTTACTAATAAATGAGATTTGCACGACCAACGAACTTCTATTATCTTCAAACTCTAACACTGGCACACTAGCAGTTTTTAGCTTTCTCTTTCATTAATGAGTACAAACTGAAAGTGAAGTCCAGAATTATTGGAGTGAGGGGGGTTGTCGACAAAATAGCTGTACTGACGAAGGCGAAAACACGTTTTTTGACCTGGCATTAATTAAGGTGTATTTGTATTGAATTAATAATTAGTGACGGATAGATCATATATCTTTCAAACAGAGTTTTAAAATCTAATTTGGCAAAACAACTTAGATTATATAATTCTTATAATATTCTGGTACTTAAGTTTAAATAATGTAGGCTCACATGTGAAATTGCAGTCCTCCATGTTTAACTCTTGTTGCCTGCAATGGGGCAGTGTAGCACTGTGTGTCAAAGCTGTGACAGGTTAGTTGTCAGGGAAGTAGAAGCTCCAATATATGCAGCAAGCTGCTGGGCTACATATGAACGATTTCGTGGTCATTAAGGGTGTAAAAAACACCCAATTTTTTGTGTCTTGTGTTTGAGCAACTAACAAATATATATTGTAATAAAGACTGTGTGGATATTATTTGTTTTGCCTTTTTATCTATTAGGCAGGGTGGGAGTTAAAAGTAAATGGTCAAAGGGATAGATACGGGCATGAACCCAAAAATATCAGAGTACATTTGGAGAAGAATCCCTGACAGAACAAGATGATGAAAAAGTACTGATACAATATCTAAAAGTTCACTTTTATTATTATATTGTTAAAAATAAATGTGTCAGTAACTAGTGTGAGTCGTGGACACAATAAGTAAGTGTCTATAGTAATTCCAAATATTGTCCTAGTGTGACAACAAAATATATACAAGGAAATAAAAAAAGTATAAACCAATAAATATAAAAGGTACAGATATTTACAATGAACTGTGTGAAAAAAAAATATAAGGAAAATATAATAAATTACTATCTACAGTGAAAGGAATATTTACAATAGATAAGGGTCCAAGATTAGTGGAATCAAGCAAAGCAAATATAGAGCTAAATCACTGTGTCTATATTTTAGGAATTTATCTCTGAGTAACGCTGGTTTAGATTTGCTATGTATACAAGATACTTTGTATGTCACCAATGGATACAGTGCGATGTGTCCATAGCACTGTTTGTCAGAGCTTCTGTTGCTAACATAACAAGAAAGCAACAGAATATTCAAGTTAGTGAGAGACCAATGTTGCAAGGGATGGGGACCCTCCACTAAATAGCGCTCTGTAGATATACGTACATGATATACTGCAAGTCTACACCAAACTTCAAGTTTTAATGAAATAGTGAAAACACTGTAGCGTTAAATCTATCACTACTAAGTATATAATGTTTAATTCGCTACTGTAATATGATAACTATGCTCCAAAGGAATCACCTATTCTGTGCCTTCGAGGGCACCTGCTCGTTGACACTGCTATTGTAAGATCCGAGGTCTGTTAAAAATCCTAAGCTGTGCCTTGAAGGGCACCTACGCTTGTGGAGCAAGCAGGAAACTAGCTGCCTTATGAGAGGAGCAGAGTTAAAACCATCTAGTGTTACCAGTGCTGGAAAGAAAGTTTGTAGAAAATATATTGCAATTTCTGTCGGTTGGTAGGTAAATAAATTCAGCTTCTGGTAGTGCGGCTCTTCAGGGGGTAACTGGTCTCGAATTATTGAGGTTTAAAAATGGTGCTGTGGGAGATCATTGGTTATATTGACTGACCAATGAGCAGACAGAATAATGGATTGATGGTTTGAGTTCACCAATCGGAGCCCAGAATAGATTTCTGGACAGATAATTTGTATGAAACACAAAGTCTTACTGGTCCTTGAGTCTCAAAAAAAGGAGACTTCTGTTAGCTCAGGTTGTTAACCATTTCAGTTGTCTACAATTTAAGTATTATGCAGCAAACCTATTAGAATCTTTCTATAGGTAGACTTTTTTATTGTTTGAAGACCCCTATTGATATAGGAAGATTTTGATACATAATTCTAAGTGTTGAGAAGCTTGATCTGCTTGTATTTATAGCATAAGGGTATAGCATCAGTGGTTATATTCTGCCTGCTTAGTGTCTATCAGCAAACTCACTGTTAATGTCAATCTGTATGATTGTTATTGCTGATGAGTAAATTCTGTACTAGGTAGAATATATTGCAGAACTTGAAATAGGAATTTTGGTTTATAGTTATAGTTATAGTTTTTCCACTGCTTGAAAATGAAGATGGTCTGGATTAGAATTGTGAAAATGTACAATGTGTTTGGCTATGGGTGTCAGTATGCCAGCGCTTTTGATTGATCCCACATGTTGTAAAATACACCGTCTAAACTGTTAGTACGTTTTACCTATGTATTGCGTGCCACAAGTGCAAGAGATTAAATATATTATTTTTATGGTACTGCAATTAATAAATGCATTGGTTTTCACCTCGTTGCCTGTCTGGTTGAGGTGAAAACCAATGAATTTATTTATTAATTGCAGTGCCACAAAAATAATCAATTTAATCTCTTGCACATGTGGCAAGCAATACGTAGGTAAAACTTACCAACAGTTTAGACGGTGTATTTCACAACATGTGGGATCAATCAAAAGCGCTGGCATACTGACACCCATAGCCAAACACATTGTACATTTTCATAATTCCAATCCAGACAATCTTCCTTTTCAAGCAGTGGAAAAATGGATTATTAACTCTAGAAAAGGAGACTTCAATCTTAGATTACTAAGATATTCAAAAGAATAGAATCTAATTTAAAAGATTATTAAAAACAAAATTCTACTATAGAGATAATAGAGTTGATAAGATGTTAACTAATAAATTAAAGAAAACAAATATCGATAATAACATTTATAAAATAATAAATGATGGCATTTAAAAAGTCCTTTTTAAAACCTGAAGAAATTGGCAATGTGTTTAAAAATGTTTATGAAAGCCTTTATAATCTGGAGGATAGTTCAACACCTCAGCAAATAGATAAATATCTTGATAGTTCTAATATTCCCACATTAACAATGGAACAGTAAAAGATCTTGAATCAACAGATTGACCAGGTTGAGGTCCAGCACGCAATTGAAAAACTAGAATATAACAAAGCTCCAGGACCAGACGGTTATACAAATAGGTTTTATAAAGTGTTTCAGAGAAGTATCATCTTACCTTAAACAGCAACCTGTAATGAACTGGCAATAAAAGGGTCGGCATCAAAAGAGTTATTAAGAGCGAACATAATACCCATTCAATAACAAGGCAAAATACATACAGATGCTTCAAATTATCGTCTGATATCTTTAGTTAATATAGACATGAAAATGTATGCTTCAGTTTTATCGGAGAGACTTCAGAAGATTTTGCCCTAAGTTATTCACGCGGACCAGATCGTTTTTTTTTTACTTAACAGAAAGTCAAATAACAATACTAGAAGGGTGGTACATGTATTGGATTGGGCCCAGCAAGAGAAGATTCCGCTTCTGACCCTGTCGGTGGATGCAGAGAAGGCTTTCGACAGGGTCGGATGGGGATACATGAGGAAGGTCTTGACTAGTTTTGGGTTAACAGGGTGGATTGTGGATGCAATTGGAACGCTATATTCATATGGTGGAGCTGCCCCAGAAAGACCCAATTTTGGGATCTTGTGTTTAAAACTATAAAGGATATTGGTAAGACCTCGCGGGCGGGATCAGGTTGTTTGGGCGGGTGATTTCTAGGCCCCGCTTGAAATGCCTTTTTGGGCTTTTGGTTATTGGCTTTTCTGGTGGCGGCAGGCCCTGGATACTGGGTTTTTATATGAGGCACATTTGGGTTAGCGGGCTCCTTGACCCGCGGGTGGGCTTGCTTGTTATGGGGAGGGTTAGGGCTTATTTTTGCTCCCGGGCCTCGCCCTGTTTCCCATGTCCTGACTCGTTGCACCCCTCTCCCGGTGGACCTTTTTTCGGGACTGCCCACCATTTTTCTTCTCATGATTCTGGGGATTGTGTCTGGTCCCTCGGTGCAGAGGGCTACGGTTATTTAAACACTGTTTTTCCTGGGGACTGGGATCAGAATGGGGAGGCGGGTAATGTTGTTTTTTTTCCTCTTCTTCTCGCTATGTATATGTTATATATCGATTGCCCCCCCCCCCCCCTTCCTCGGGGACACTTTGTAATATGGCTTACTGTATTTTGTAATACGATTTTTAGGTTCTTGAGCCTGGTCCAGGAGGGTAGGGGGCTTTATACAATTATTCACAGTTTTTCTGGGGAGCGGGATCGGAGTGGGGCGGCGGGCGGCGGGTAACGGTTCTCGGTATATTATTGCTGCTTTGTTTCTGTTTGCTGCCCCCCCCCAATGGTTTGAACCCGGGGGGTCCACTGTTTTTCAAGACGGGCTTCCTGGGCTTCACGGGCGGTGGGCGGCGGGTAGCGGTTTCCCTGGTGTTCGGGTTATTTTTGTCTCCTATCCTTTTGCATCAAGTTCTGACTTTTATCAGGGGGGGTTCAGGATGGGGCAGTGGGACCTGGTTCAAGCTATGTCCACAATTACTTTTATTGTTATGTTTATTTTTATGCTAGGTCCACTCTTAAGCCGGGTTCTGCTTCTATGTATTATTAGTTTCGGGACGGGGGAGTGGGGGCGGGTTCAGCGGTATATAGGTGTCCGGCTCTGGCACTTGCGGGATTTTTGGAGTTTTGAATGTGCTTTTTCTTTTTAGGTTCTGAAAGTCACTTGGGGACGGCAAAAGGGTCTCCCCCTCTATCTCGGTTTTTTTTATTTATGTTTTTATTTACAAAAGTTTTTTATCTCCAATTGGGGATAGTCTGGCACCCTGGGGGTGCTATTCGTGGTTGGTCTATGTTGAGGCAGTTCTGGGGCCGTATTGGTTCTCTGGAAACGCCTAGACATATTTCCCATTTGGTCCTGGCAATAGGTAAGTCCAGGCTATTGTTTTTTATGTTTTTTCCTTACTCTCTCCCTTCCTTCACTGTCCTCTCACCTCTTGTCATCCCCGTTACACTTTCCTACCCCTATTCCCTGCTCGGACCCCGGTGGGGGGAGGTGTCATGATACCCACATTGCATTCTCGAGATGGATCCGTAGAGGATCCAACTTGTGTGACAAGCCGATTCCCTCCTTCATTGCAATGCCGTTGAAACTGTTATCCCTGAATGTCAAAGGCCTTAATGCCCCGAGTAAAAGGCGCCTTATGTTTAGGGAACTTAAACGCCTGAACCCTGATATTGCTTTTCTACAAGAAACGCATATACCTAAGCCAGCAAAACTAATGTTAAGGGACCACACGTTCCGCGTTGTACATGAGGCGAGAGCTCTAAATAAGAGGAACGGAGTAGCTATACTAATTCATCATAGGTGCCCCTTTCGGATAGGGACTGTGACAGCCGATCCGGAGGGACGCTATTTGTTGCTCTCCGGGAGCTTACACTCCCACACGATCCACTTCCTCAATATTTACGCCCCTAATGTTCCATCGGCCGAATTCTGGGACGCCATGGCTCAAATTGTCAACAGCCTACCGCACGGCATGATCATTGTGGGCGGAGACCTTAACGCCACCCCGTGCCCGACAGTTGACCGGAACCGTTGCAGTGGGCTACCGAGATCTCACGGTAGAGGGAGTCAG
This sequence comes from Pelobates fuscus, assembly GCF_036172605.1. NCBI lineage: Eukaryota > Metazoa > Chordata > Amphibia > Anura > Pelobatidae > Pelobates > Pelobates fuscus. The sequence goes on along the minus strand of NC_086321.1, from coordinate 40,377,764 downwards.
GACAAGATACTCTGCACATTTATACAGCGTACAGGCCTCATAGACATATGGAGAGCTCACCATCCAGACGACCGTGATTTTACGTTCTATTCCGCGCCCCATGATTCTTATTCTAGGATAGATTTATTTTTAGTTAATTCGCATGCGGCGTCCAAGGCTTCTGTTTCCACGATCGGATCTATATCCTGGTCAGACCACGCAGACATTTCACTAACTATGGATAAATTATGTGTTGCGTCTCCGTGGTCCTGGAAGCTGAATACTTCGCTTTTACATGACCCGGCCGTGGTGGAAACGGTCCGTCAAGAATTATCCGATTATTTTCTCCGGAACGCAACCCCAGACCTCCGACCAGCTACGGTCTGGGCCGCCCACAAAGCGGTTATCAGGGGAATTTTTATCAGAGAAGCGACGGTAAAAAAGAAACGTAAATTGCAACTACTGTCCTCCCTTCTAGAGGCCCTGGGTCGTGCGGAAGAGAAACATAAGTCAGCCCCGTCGTCTATCACATTGGCGGACGTACAGAAAGTGCGTATGTCAGTGCGAGAGTTACTCTTGGACGACACAGCCAGGGCAGTGGTTTGGACTAAGAGGACATTCTACGAAAAGTCTAACAAAATGGACACGTTGTTAGCTAGGTCCCTCCGCCCGAGACAGGGTCACTTTCATATCACGAGCATCAAGGACGCTGCAGGTAAGCGTTGTACGGATCCCACGGATATCGCGTCGGTATTCACAGCATATTACTCCAACTTATATAACCATTCTGGAGTAGTAGATGGGGAACGACAACAGCGTGAGATCGGGGAAGCAAGAGCTTTCCTTGATCGATTGGCCTTACCAAAACTAGAGGGCGGCGATGTACTTTCCTTGGGGGCTCAAATCACGGCCGACGAAATAGACGCGGCAATTTCGTCCTTGAAGGGCAATAAGGCCCCAGGCCCGGATGGCTTTGAGGGTGGTTATTACAAGTTGTTCCGAGAGGAACTGGTACCGCATCTTGAGACGTTGTTTAACGACTTGATGAATGGGGGTATTCCGGACAGAGACATGTCGCTGGCCGACGTAATCCTGATACCAAAGCCGGGCAGAGACGACTCACTCCCTGAGAATTATAGACCGATCTCATTGATAAACCACGACTCTAAAATTCTAGCCAAGATTTTAGCGACCCGCCTGAACCCCTATTTAAATCGGCTGATCCATCCGGACCATGTGGGTTTCATCCCTGGTAGACAGCTATACGAAAACACTCGACGTAACATTGACCTTCTCTGGCAACAAGCACAGAGGAAAGTCCCTATATTGGTCCTGTCACTTGACGCAGAGAAGGCTTTCGATAGGGTTAAGTGGCCATACCTATTCGAGGTCCTACAACACTCTGGCCTCCCGCCTACGTTTATTACTGCAATTCGGGCATTATATACGGATGTCCGGGCTCGGGTCCGTATAGCGGGCTCCAAGGCTATACCGTTTGCCTTGGGCAATGGGACTAGACAGGGTTGCCCCTTGTCGCCCCTGCTCTTTGCTTTGTCACTGGAACCTCTATTACAACAAGTGAGATGCACTGATGAAATTCACGGTATCTCGGTGGGGGACCAGAGATATGTTGTGTCTGTGTTCGCCGACGATGTTCTGCTGACTCTGACGGAACCGACGGAGTCAATGGACGCGCTGGCAGTAGTCCTAGAGACATACGGTGAAATGGCTGGATACAAGGTGAATCTGCCTAAGTCGTGCGCCTTACCTATAAGTATGAGTGAGTCTGATATCGCTCGAATAGGAAATAACCACAATATTCGTATTGAAAGGCATCACATTAAATACCTGGGGATACACCTGACGGCAGACCCCGCCCAGCTATTTCAGCAGAATTACACTCCCATGATTCGCACTCTTATCTCGGATATGGAACGATGGCAGGATAAACCAATCTCCTGGATTGGCAGAATCCACTCGGTAAAAATGAATATCCTCCCCAGAATTGTATTCCTGTTCCAGGCTCTCCCAGTTCGACTCACCAAGTCTGACTTGGGTCCGCTTCAACAAGCCACAGGGAAATTCATCTGGCAAAACAGGAAGCATAGAGTTTCCCGTAATATCCTCTATAGAACAAAATCTAGGGGGGGCCTAGGATTGCCAAATTTTTATTTTTACTACTTGGCGGCCCAACTCACAAAGATAGCGTATTGGCACACCCCTCCAGATGAACGGAGGTGGGTTGACCTTGAGTCATCCCTAATGGGACCTGATAAGCCACAATTCCTTATGTGGGTTCCTCGTGAACATAGACCGACAACACGAATTGAATGCCCGGCCATAGCAAATTCGATGAAGATATGGGACATTGCATCGGTCAAATACGGGTTGTCCTCTCGGACATCCCCATTGACCCCTTACCTCAGAAACAAAGCTTTCCCCCCTGGACTATATGCCAGGGACTTCATAGGAATAGAGGGAACGGGTGTCCAACGCCTTTGCCAGCTATATGAAGGTGGATCACTGCTTCAGTTTGAGGATTTAAAGGCCAGGGCAGATCTTCGCCCTTCGGACTTCTTTCGCTTTGTACAACTCAGGAACTTTGCACAGGCCCCGAGCAATAAAGCTAGTGCGTTGCAACCGCTTACCTTCTTCGAGGCTATGTGCCTTAGGCAGGGGCGGGCTGGGCCGGGGGGCAGGGAGGCAATTGCCCCCCAGGCCGCCCGAAATTCTTTTAGGACCGGCCGCGGCGGGCCGGCCCTTTAAATGCTGCAGCCGCCGAGCGCTCTGTAAAGAGCGCTCAGACGGCTGCAGCAGCTTTTCCCTCCCTCCCCTCCCCTGTAGGTGGCCGAGCTGCACTCCGGTCCGCGGTCCCGGCCGGAGTGATGGGAAGGTGCACACTGAGTGTGCACTTCCTGTCAGTCCGGCCGGGTACAGGAAACAGAAACTCCTGTTCCGCGCGGAACAGGAGTTTCTGTTTCCTGTACCCGGCCGGACTGACAGGAAGGTGCACACTGAGCACCTTCCTATCACTCCGGCCGGGACCGCGGACCGGAGTGCAGCTCGGCCACCTACAGGGGAGGGGGTAAGAAGAAGGGGGGGGGGGGGGGAGGGGGTAAGAAGAAGGGGGGGGGGAGGGGGTAAAAAGAGGGGAGGGGGGGAGAGTAAGAAGAGGGGAGGGAGGGGGGGAGAGTAAGAAGAGGGGAGGGGGGGGGAGAGTAAGAAGAGGGGGGGGAGAGTATGAAGAGGGGAGGGAGGGAGGGGGGGAGAGTATGAAGAGGGGAGGGAGGGGGGGAGAGTATGAAGAGGGGAGGGAGGGGGGGAGAGTAAGAAGAGGGGAGGGAGGGGGGGAGAGTAAGAAGAGGGGAGGGAGGGGGGGGAGAGTAAGAAGAGGGGAGGGAGGGGGGGGAGAGTAAGAAGAGGGGAGGGAGGGGGGGAGAGTAAGAAGAGGGGAGGGAGGGAGGGGGAGAGTAAGAAGAGGGGAGGGAGGGGGGAGAGTAAGAAGAGGGGAGGGAGGGGGGGAGAGTAAGAAGAGGGGAGGGGGGGAGAGTAAGAAGAGGGGAGGGGGGGGAGAGTAAGAAGAGGGGAGGGGGGGGAGAGTAAGAAGAGGGGAGGGGGGGAGAGTATGAAGAGGGGAGGGAGGGGGGAGAGTAAGAAGAGGGGAGGGAGGGGGGGAGAGTAAGAAGAGGGGAGGGAGGGGGGGAGAGTAAGAAGAGGGGAGGGAGGGGGGGAGAGTAAGAAGAGGGGAGGGAGGGGGGGAGAGTAAGAAGAGGGGAGGGGAAGGAGGGGGGGAGAGTAAGAAGAAGGGGGTAGTAAGAAGAGGGGAGGGGAAGGAGGGGGGTAGAGTAAGAAGAAGGGGGTAGTAAGAAGAGGGGGGGGGAGTAAGAAGAGGGGAGGGGGGAGTAAGAGGGGCGGGGGGAGTAAGAAGAGGGAAGAGAGGGAGTAAGAAGAGGGAAGAGAGGGAGTAAGAAGAGGGGAGGGGGGATAATAAGAGGGGGGAGTAAGAAGAAGGGGAGATAAGAAAAAGAGGGGGGTAAGAAGAAGAAGGGGGGAGTAAGAACAAGAGTGGGGAGTAATTAGAAGAGGGGGTAAGAAGAAGAAGGGGGAGTAAGAAGAAGAGGGGGGAGTAAGAAGAAGAGGGGGGAGTAAAAAGAAGAAGGGGGGTAAGAAGAAGAAGGGGGGTAAGAAGAAGAAGGGAGTAATAAGAAGAAGGGGGTAAGAAGAACAAGGGGGGGAGTAAGAAGAACACAGGGAGGAGGGATGGTAAGAAGAACACAGGGGGGGGGTGAGAACACACAGAGGGAGGAGTGAGAAGAACACAGGGAGGGTGGAGGGGGGATGAGAAGAGCACAGGGAGGGTGGGTGAGTGTGAGAAGAGACCGCTAGGGGAGGGTGGGGGAGAGGAGAGACCACTAAGGGGCAGGGGAGAGCTCTAAGGGACAGAAGGGACAGCTCTATAGGACAGGGGGCAAGACAGGGAGCTCTTTAACACTACGCGCACACACACACACACACAATGCATCCCTATACATACACAGAAACACACAATGCATCCCTATACATACACAGAAACACACAATGCATCCCTATACATACACAGAAACACACAATGCATCCCTATACATACACAGAAACAGAACAGGCTTCCCTTACACACAGAGAAACACACAATGCATCCATTACACACACACACACAATGCAACCCTTACACACAAAGACAATGCATCATTTGCACACATACACAGAAACATACACTGCAAACCCTTACACACACATGCAAACACACACACTGTTTTTCTTACATACACACAGAAACACAATGCATCTCTTACACTCAATGCACACACATACAGACACACACCTTGCATCCCTTATGCATACAAACACAGATTCACACAATGCATCCCTCACACACAACCAGAAACACATAATACATCCCTTATACACAAATACACACTGTTCCACTACACACAAACACACTGCATCACCTGCACAAACTGGTATCCCTATACACTACATACCATAAGCACACATATTAGATAACACATAACACATCCCCTACACACTCCACTCCCTGTGAGCGAGCTCATGGGTGGGTGGAACATATAAGTGGACTTATGAGTGGGCCTTATGGGCATACTCACCGTCAGGCACTGGAGCCCAGACCTTGAGCTGTGTAAGAGGCCCCCAAAAAATGGAGCTGCTTCCAATTCTCCCAGAACGTTGAATTTTGTGACCACAGTTGCAAACAGCCTCCAGAGGTCCTGTTCTACACCAGACCAGTGGAGCCAAACTGCAGCCCATCATCATCCTCATCCAATTGTAAGTAGGCAATCTAGTATATTATTAGTGACACTAATCTATAATTTACCTCACATTAAAGGGACACTATAGCTTAATGAAGTGGTTCTGGTGTCTATAGCTGGTCCCTGCAGGCTTTTTAATGTAAACACACACTGTGTGCAGCACTGGCGTTAGTTCATATGGCAGATCATATGGGTGGGGCATTGTGATGTCACATGGGGGGGTGGCGCAATGGGCCACTTGACTGGTTTTGCCCCCCAGGCCTAAGGCTGCCAGCCCTCCCCTGGCCTTAGGGCACAGTTCCCGAGGAGCCTTATAACAGCTTTATATGCACAACTGAGCACCTCCACGTCGGAATGGGGGGACCTTACGTACATAGCCCAGTGGGAGGCGGATCTTGGTGAAGAGTTAGAGGGGGTGGATTGGCAGGAGATATGGGAAGCTGCCGCAGCCTCGTCTATTTGTGTTTCAATACAGGAGCAAGCATATAAGACCATGTTTAGGTGGTATACCACCCCGGTGCAGTTGTGCAGGATGAACAGAATACCCACTGATTTATGCTGGAGAGGCTGCGGTCACAAGGGGACTTACCTACACATGTGGTGGGAATGCCCTCGGATCACGCCACTCTGGAAGGAAGTGGCGAACTTACTGAAGGATATCTTCGGTAGGGAGATAGACCTGGACCCATGGGTCTTCCTTCTGGCCAGACCTCTTGAGGGCTGGACCAGGACGGAACTGAAATTGCTGAACAATGTAAACCTGGCAGCGAGGCGGACAATGGCCCAGGTATGGCTTCAACCTTCCCCCCCCCCCCTCTTCTTAAGGTAATACAAAAGATTAAGGATACGTTCCTTATGGATAAACTCACAGCGAAGGTCAGAGGCACGACGGCGAGGTTTGATAGAGTGTGGGCACCATGGATAGACAGTGGCGCGGGTGATTAGGTAAAAAGGAAGGGGGACCCGGACCACCGCTCTCATTTCTTCCAACACCTATGGGGGAACCGGACGCTTACATACCAGGTTCCCTTAAAGGAGAATGATTTGGGATCCCCTTCCTGTGCTTCTAGCAGAGGGTAAGACCCTATTGGCTGGCACTGAGGTCGGGTGACTACTCCTATCATGAGTGGCTACATCTCCCCCTTGTCAACAGGCTTGTCAGCAGGTGTTGTAAATAGTTATTTTTTTAATCCAGAGAAGGATATTAAAGATTGCTCTTGTTTAATTAAACAAACTGATGTTTTGTTTAGTTTTTTTGAAAAAGGGCACATGTATTACGGTAAATGGATCAGCATTTCCTTTTTAATTTTTTTTTATAAACAATAAAAAGATATGGCTTATTTTTGTATTGCTTATAAAATTGGATTTGGTCCCTGAGAAAGCCCTTTGCAAGGGAAGAAACGCGTAGGACCTGTTTGAATATATATTTTCTCTTCTTTTATTTGAGGTACAGACGATTTTCTACTATTTAACCTGCAGTCCCTGTGATCCTTGCCACGTTCCACTGCTATTCCTGGGATGTGGAGAGAGAGTCTACAGTTTCCCAACTCCCACAATTCAGAGAAGGATCCCTAGAGGATGTTTGACATTTTCCATCTTGTGAGTTTTCACTCTTTAAAGCGCACAATACTATTTGTAACTGTATTACACTATGTTGTTTCATTCTGATATAAGTGTAGCTGGTTCACCATTTTTTTTTGTGGTATACATAGATTGCCTTAAAAGGAAGTTTGCTGGGAACTCATTGGGGGGGCTGTTTTTCTTAATAAATCCACACCAGTTAAGTATTATTTCTTGGTGAAGGGATTTATTGCTAAATATCTATTTAGATACTGGGAAATGCATGTTCGTTGTCTTTGTGGGTTGTATATATCATAAAATCAGGGCCAGTGTGCTTGAGGGCTACATGGGACCCCATTATCACCCTATGCAAGACATACAGGGTTGCTCACAAAAGTGAGAAATTAAGATAAATCAAAAGGGAATTTCGAACGTAAAGCCACAGTAGCTGAGCTACAAGCATTGCTGAGTTAGAGAATGTTTCCATTTTGCTTATTCTGACCTGAAATTTAAAATTCACTTTAAATTCACCTTGAATTTTAACTTTAGTGAATAACTTTGATAACATCAGAAGGAGGGGGTATGAATATTAACATTTATACAGCAAATTTAAATTTTATACTTCACATCCATGGGTAAAATAAGGATGGAGATCTACTTAGGCCATAAACTTTTAAAATATATCTCTCTCCTCACAGAATTGAATAGTGTTTAAAACAAGAACACATGACTTAGCCAAAATAACGGGGATTTAGTTACAGTATTTGATCTTGCATTGCATAAGCCTGCCACATCACCAAAGTACCCCATTTTAGCATGCTTACATATAAACAATTAAATTGCATATCAGCACTCTAGATCTTTGTTTAAGTTCCGTTCTTTATTCCACTTATTCCATCACAAATTACAGACTTAACGTTTCAGTTCAAGGTTTGAATTTTCTTCAGGCCGGTTAAAAAAAAAATAAAAATTATCTATATCTATCCATCTACAAACTTCCCTAACATACTGCCTTACAGAAACACACAAATGGAGAAAGGGAGAGTGTAGTGTAAAGGAGACTCTATCGCCTTCCAGCTTATACCACTCTTTCTATCTGTTTCTTACCTGGTTACTAGCATGTGCACCGATGGACAGCAGAGCAAGAACCAACACTTCAAACAGGGCCATCCTCAGATGTCTTCTTCTCAGTGTATCCTAAGCTTTGGTTTCCTGAGCTCCCATACATACATATATATATATATATATATATGAATTAGCTAATGACTCATTTGACACATTCATTAGGCAATCACAACATTCAGCTTTCATTTAAGAAAGAATGTTTTGTGTGTGTGCAATTGACTGAGGCAATGGTTTATCATTGTGAAATGTCAGGTTATGAATTTATTCTCATTGAAATATGGCTCTATCAAGAAGTCTCTGGTTTGAAAAAGTATCACAAATTGAACATATTTATTGTATGATTAATGACAGGGGTCCACCAACCAGAAACGCTCCAGCTGCCCCGTGACTAATTATCAGCCTCACTCAATGCTAATAGGTGCCTAAAATCCAGCACATGCCCATGATATTTCTTCTTTTTTTTTTTTTTTTTTTTAAAGGGGGTGTTTGGGGCACACTAAGAACATGCATTTCTCAGAAGTGGTGCTGCTGTACACACAAACAGACAACACATTTTCATGGCTACTTATTTATTGACATAATATATATATATATTTTTTTTAAAGTCCACTGCCAGTGTTAAAAAGAGTTTATTAACCCGCATATTTCCATTATAAATAGTAAACTTACCCCATACAGTACTGCTAAACTATAATTTCCCCACCCCTGCATTCACTATAGCAGGGACAGGCAACCTTCGGCACTCCAGATGTTGTGGACTACATCCCCCATAATGCTCTTACACCCAAAATACTGGCAAAGCATCATGGGAGTTGTAGTCCACAACATCTGGAGTGCCGAAGATTGCCTTTGCCTGCACTATAGCATAGGCGATTGGGTACGTGTAAAATTTAAGTTGGTTTTTAAATCTGTCCATTCAGAGTGCACCTCAGACATGCTCAGTATGTCCTTAGAGTTGAGTTTTGAACTGCCCTCTTTTATCTGGTTTAGCAAAAATCCTAATAGAAAAAAAACACTGTGTCTGTTGAAGCATACTGCTAGACTATCCCAGATGCAGTTCCATGATATTAGTGTCCTGCATTCTCAAGCCTTCTTTAATTTTTTATGTGCTAATTGTAATAATTTCTTGTATTCTAAGTAATAAACCTTAGCAATTTCTTCTAGGTATAGGGGGTTGGGGTTTTTCTGATTTTCTGGTATGTTTGCATGCTTTATGTCAATGGCCATGTGTTTTTAGTTATGTTGAGAGCAAAGACTGGTCCAACTGTGGGAGACCGCGGAGAGAGAGCAAGTAATGTTATGATCTAATATGTTGAAACTTGTGTCTTTAAATGTGAGACGACTGAATTCTCCTCAAAAGAGAGTAATACTTCTTAATTTCCTAAAAAAAGAAAATATAGATCTATGTGGAGTGCAAGAAACCCATTGGAGAGCATCTGACAAAACACAATTTAGATTTAAAGGTTACCCTCATATTTTCTTTTCTTCTATGGTTAATAATAAAAAAAGAGGCGTATTGACTATTATATCTGCTAAAGTTGCTTTTAGGCAGATCTACCAAGAAATAGACAAAGAAGAGAGGTATCACATTGTTATTCCGGTAATTAATAACCATATATATACACGATTGTCAATATGTATGCTCCTAATCAATCCCCTAACAGATATTTACAAAAATTATTTAATAAAGTCAAGAGAATTAGGCAGGGTCGGATTATATATCTTGGAGATTTCAACACAGTGGCTGATCCAGTTATAAATAGGGACAGATTGAGAGGAAAGGGAGCAGTACGTTTTAGTAGCAAACAAAGTGGGAACTTTGACGATATTCTTAGAAAGAGTGGTTTGTGTGACCTCTGGCGGATATGGCACCCTCAGGAAAGGGATTTTACTTTTTTCTCTAGCACACACCAGGTTTATTCAAGGCTAGACTATTTTATTGCAGAAGCGGACACAGCAAAAAGAATACAAAAGATCTTTATTATTAATATACCCTGGTCCGATCACAATGCCCTGATAATGACAATGAACGAGGACTATAATAGGGATAGATCAAGTTGGAGACTCAACGGCAGACTTCTCTGCAAAGAACAAAATATAGGTTTAATTAAAGAATTAACAGAGTATTTTTTCAAAGAGAATGTAAGTGAGGAAACCTTTATAGCTACGACCTGGTTTGCATACAAATGCACGATAAGAGGTCACTTAATCAAATTAGGCTATCAGGAAGGAAAAAAAAACAACTTAAGGAATCTTGCAGATCTCTACTTAGAGTTGGATAAATTGGAGAAAATAAATAAAACCAATCTTTCTATAGATATTGGTCAAAATTAAAAAATGTCAAAGAGGAAATTAATGATGTTTTGATCCAAAAGGCGAATTTCTCTTTGGAGAAATTGAAAGGTACCTGGTTTTATAAGGGAAATAAGGCTGATAGGCTTCTAACTAGTAGACTAAAAAATGAAAAAAGCTAGAAAGACAGTCTCTAAAGTTTTACAGGGTAATAATATAATTCTTGCCTCAACAAAGATAGGACAGGCATTTCAAGAATTTTACTCTAATTTATATAATTTACCAGAAAGACACACTCTGTTAAATATCCTGTAATTTTTAAATAAATATTAGATATCTAAGGTGTCCCAGGATCAATTAAATCAGTTATATAAACCTTTCTCGTCAGATGAGGTGTTTAATGCAATTGCAAAAATTAAAACTGCCAAGTCTCCTGGTCCAGATGGCTTTAGTAATCAATTTTCTAAAGCTATGAGCGGTATCTTAGTGAGTACTCTTACAAGCATGTTTAATTATTTTAAGGAAACAAGTAACATTCCCCAAGAACTTTCAAAGCTTATATTGACTCCTACCGAGAGATATTCAATTATCTCAGAGTTCCAGGTTTTCTTAAAGAACACAATAAGAAAATATTTAACGGGATAAGTAAAAAGTTATCTAATTCTAAAGCAATGGAATTATTAAGTATGAAAATGCCTATAATGAAATTGGATCTAGCTATTCCTATACAATATAAGGCCTGGGATTCTTCACTTATAAAACACATCCATTGCCTCAACATCCTTTGAGACACAAGTAAAAGTCATGTACAGATGGTACATGGTCCAAACAAGGCTCTCTCCCTCAAACTCCCAAGTATGCTGGAGATGTCTTCAACAAGACGGCCCCATGTACCACATCTGGTGGAGCTGTTCTAGAATAGCACAATTTTGGGATTTTTTTTTTTTTATTCTTTATTTTTGTTGTGCACAAAAGTTACAAATAGCCTTGGTGCGCCACGACAGCGACATCAGGGTACGTTAGAAAAACATTGCAATACAGGTTGTGGCATATGTTAGTTAGGCACATTTTTAAGTTATTGAGATCGTTATTACAGTAGTGTAGATTCTCGTTTATGTAACTATGAAGTTAAGTTATTAAAACATTACTGAGACAACGCTTTGAACAGTACTATGAATGTTGTAACAAAATGCTAGTTCATAGATCAAGCTAGTGCGGTGAGACTATTTAACAGCTGAGTATGTAGTAACATGCTAACCAAAGGTCATGCAATTTATGATAATCAAACAATAGTAATAATAACATGCTTATAGGAGGTGGATATGTTAGTAGAGAGCTTTGGTACTAGAGATAGGGAAATGGTATGCTGGGCAATTTTTAAATACACAGAAGGGACTAGCTTAATACTGCATTCAGAGTCCCGCACGCGTGGATCACCCTACTCCCATTCTCTCCACTATAGTCACACTGCTTAACCAAAGTCCAGCTCCGTTGTCACCCCATGGTTTGCTTGCTTTGCTTCGGGAGTCGGCTCTGACGGTACCTCGTGGGATTTGTTGCCATGCTGTTGCTTGTGTAGCCTCGTTTCTTGTGTAGTGTCGGGCATTGCTGCGCTGGAGACCGGAATGTGGGACAGATGAGATTCTTGTTTGCTGTATTTGTTTCGTGTTACCGGGTGTGTTAATCTGTGAGTGGAAGGGTGCGTCCGATGTGCCTGCCGCCATTTTTCTCCTCTGGGCCCGCCGGTATCTGTAGCGTCTGAAAGCCATTTTGGATGCTTGTGGTGTTCGCTTGTAATAGCTTCGTCGTGCTGCAGGCCGAACACATACGGCCACCATTCTCTCCGCTTGGCGGTAGGTCGCTCCTCTGCTCTGCAGGATTTCCCTAAAGCTTGCACATAGGTGGTCAAATATCACCAGGGGGTACCTGGGTTGCTGGGTGCGGGTGTTCCGCTCTTTGTGCTCATTCTGGGCGGCCATCTTGGGAGTGCCTTGTGTGCCGGTTACCCCAGTATGGCTTGTGGCTGATTTGTCTGCCCCTCTTCCTGATCGTTGTGTCCAGTAGAGACCGGGATATCCCCCACCGGTCCAGAGGGGGGGGGGGGGGTTGGTTGAGTATAGGTCGCTTGAGGGCTTCTGTGCCGAGGAAAGCAGCCGCCTCTCCTCGGCTTCAGCCTCAGAAGGCCGCGTTTATGTCTCCGCGTCCCCTGCCTCGGTGGGCCTCGGGGTGGTAGCGGTGGGTTCTGGAGGGCACCCCCAGTGTGGGTGGCGCACCCCTGAGTGGTTTTGGGCTAAATATCCGTTGTTTTTACCCCAGATTATGCCCCCTCAGCAGGAGCCCGTTGCAGACACGTCTGCTCGGCTTGAAGGTCAGGCTCCGCCCCCGGGGGATTTTGTTTTTAAAACCATAAAAGATATTGTCTATATATCGCTGATAAAAACAGAAATTGCACTATTAAATTTAAACTATACGGTAGGTGTTAAAAAATCTGATATATGATATGATCATCCACAGAATCATGACAGCTAAAATATTAAATGTTAGGCACTGGACGTAAGTAACAGTTCCAACCAAAGAGCTTCTTAAAAAACAATTGCTTTTCCAATTGGAGATGGGAAAAAGTATATATCTATATAATTACCACCTGCGTCATAGACATGCAACCATTTACAGAGAGCTTATAGAAATGGTTATCACCCTATAATATAGAGGCTTAAAAGAGCTGTTTGTTATCTTAGCACCACGGATAGCGTACGTTAACCCTTTGAGGACCATAAGATTACCATCATCAATATAAAAATAATTATATTTTTGCCCCTTTAAGAATGTATTTGAACAATAAATAAAACCATTTCCACACTTGTGTCATTTTTGGGGGAGGAATTATGACACGGGACAAATGTGTCCCCATGGTCCTCAAGGCATTGTCTGTTTCTGGAATTCTAAAGAAGGCCATAATAAATTGAGTCAAATTCTGCTATAACATCTGACTACTTACGTCACTTTTTATGGAACGCCAAAAGAAGCAATTTTTTTTTTGTTTTAAGTTCGTACACTTCAGTTGCTGTAACTAAGCCATTTCATGAAATAACTGGCAAAAAGCTAGATCCATTTGTTGATAAGAACTAATATTTTGTCTCAAACCAAAAAAAAAAAAAAAAGTATTTTGAGTTCTTAATCAGATGATACAGGCAATTAAAAACATGGGACAAATACGTCCCTTGATCCTCAATTAATATAGTATAAGGTCCCGGTACTGCAGCTTTCGTTTGTTTGAGTGACATGGTAGTATGGTTTCCTGCGATGTATAGGGACCATAGCTACGTCTGTATGTGATTTATGTATATATTGTTTGTCATTTTACTTTATGATGTGCATTGTCCAATGTGTTATAAAAAACATTAAATTATAAATAAATACATTGAAAAAAATTAATAAATGTGTCTACGTATCTGCATGTCTGTCAGTGTGTGCATGTGTGTGTGTGTGTGTATGTGCATGTGTGTCTGTATGTGTATCTGTATAAGCAATGCTGCTACTGTTTCAGTTTTTACAGTTTTCCATTTGCTGATACTGTTTTAGTTTTCAGTTTTCCATTTTTTTACGTATATCTTTTTGCTATTAACTGTGGACTCATATAAACATATGGACGCTATAGAAATATATGGACGCTATAGAAACAGTGGAAAAGATAAATACATATTCACCTTGGTGAGTACTGTGCGGGAGGAGAAGGAGAGGAGGGGACAGAGTTAGAAAGCTGGGAGCCCTTACTCTGAACATTCTCAGCCAGCTGCTCAACCCCATGTGTATGTGTATATGTATATATGTGCCTGTGTATTTATCCGTTTGTCTGTATGTGAGTTTGTGTATCTGTATGTGTGTCTGTACGTCTGTATGTGTCCAAAAACAGCAAATGGAACAAGGTGGCACTATAGTCTAATTCAAAGTGCAAGTGCCCCTAAAGAAATAATCAAATCGTATTACTATTAGGCATACAGCAAACCAAATAAACCCTAGTAAAAAGATCCTAGGTAAATACTTGATAAATTGGTGCGCAATTTAAATATTCTATCCACGTTTCACGATCTATAACGTATCATAAAAATAGAAACAATATGTATAAGTTATCACTAAGATACCATGATTAAAAAAAACAATTGGTGATCAACACAATCACCAACGTGGTAATTAGCAAAAAAAACCTATTTGTATGTGAGACACGGTTACCGAGAGAGTTGTTTACCGTGGAAGGTTATGTAACTGTTGGCAGGCTGAGTTATTGTGAAATTACGGATATTTCATTACTTATGTTTGTTGTAATGAAACATTTCAGAATCTGTATATCTGTCCTGTGCAATATTTGAAACTACTTGTTGCAAAAAGAGCAAAATATTAATAGATAAATAAAACCTCCAATTAACTACATTTGTATAGAAACACGTGATAAAAATACCACAGTGATGGATTTTATAAAGACATTTGTAGGTTTTCAGCAGTGCATTTGACTTTTGCAAAATCATTAGAAAGCACTAACTTGTGTCCATCTGTCTCATTCACCACCCCAGCTCCTCCATGTGTCTTATCCTCGCAGGCCCTCCATTTGTCTCACACCCCCTAGCGCCCCTATGTGTCTCATCCACCCCATGTGTCTCATCTCCCCCAGCTCATCTCTGAACTCTAGGAAGGAGATGTAGGGTGATAAAAAAACAAACAGAAGAATTGACATGGAAGGAAAATATTAAAATACTAATAAAAAGCATAAACGAAACATATCTATGCAGTCCATGTAGAGATAATCTAGATCAGTGGTTCCCAACTTTTTTTGACTTGAGTACCCCTTGGCAGCCCATTTCCATAAAGTCTACAGACACATAGATATAAACATTTCCACACATGCAGATAAACAGACACACAGATACAAACACTGACACACATACAGTTGCACAGACACAATGATACACATGCTGACACACATGGAGATTGTCAGGGTACCTGAAGCCTCTACCTCTGAGAGAGGTAGAGACTTAGAAGTTTATCCGTCCGGACGGCATGTCTCCTCGGCCCCTCGCGGTTCACTCGGTCTTGCTAACGCCGGCCGCGAGGGAGTCACTTCCTTTTATAGCAGGAGGACCGGAGGTCGACGTCATGACGCCAACCCGGAACGTCCTGTCACTCAAATCTCGGGAGACGAATCAGGACTCGCCGGAGGCGTGTCTTCTCTCCCTAACCAGGATACTTAACAGTGGCTCTCTCATTTACTCATTGCCCTGTCGTGGTTCTAGTCTGCCTAGTCACACAGTGCTTTGTTATTCTCTTGCCTTTTGGTTCTGACCCGGCTTTGGTATTTACTCTCCTGTCTTTCTGTTATCCTTGACCCGGCTTGTCTCTCGCTTACCTGTCTTCTTGTTCCCTCGACCTCGGCTTGTCTCTGACCATTCTATCGTAGTTTTACGTTAAGTCCGGCCATTCTAAGGACCGGTATACGTATCTGCTACTCTTTGTACTCTGCGTGTTGGATCCCTGACCTGATCCTGACATTACGACAGGGCCATGGATCCTGCAGGTACAAATTGTCAGCTTGGTTCTCCTGATCCTAGGTTTGACGCCATGGATCATAGGATGGATCAGATGGCTCTAGCACTACAGGCGCTGCTATCACGTCCTATTAATCCACCTGAGGAGATGCGTAATACGTCTGCTTCTTCTGTGGGTTCAGGGCTAGAGGTAGCTACTGTAGGTGCTTCTTCCCGAGTTACCCCACCTGTACGTTATGCTGGTTCTCCTGAGAGGTGTCGTGGGTTTTTGAACCAGATCAGTATCCATTTCGAGCTACAGCCCCGTTCCTACCCTACTGATAGGGCAAAAGTGGGATTTATTATTACCTTACTCATTGAGAAAGCTCTGAGATGGGCTAATCCGTTGTGGGAGAATGATAATCCATTAGTCTATAACTATAATGCCTTTGTAGCTGCTTTTAAAAGAACTTTTGATCCCCCTGGCAGGAGGGTCAATGCAGCCAGATTACTGTTGCGCCTTAAACAAGACAACCAAACACTTGTGGATTACGCACTAGAGTTCAGGTCTTTGGCGGCAGAGGTAAAATGGAATGAACAGGCCTATATAGACGTTTTGTTTTTTTTTTTTTGAATTCTTTATTTTTGTTGTGCGTCAGCTTATAACATTCGCATGTGAGGTACCCCAAAGGCAATCCTCCAGCGTATTTAAACAGTTATTCACAGAGGTACATGTTAGATCAAGCACATTTTATGGTTATGTTATTAACAGTATGAATTCACGTTTCTACGGTATTGTCGCAATAAAACATAAACTTGTTAACGAGAGAACGTTGACTTTAAGGTAAGTTGCTTTGTACGCAGAGTTGGTTAGTGCGTGAGTAAAATAGCAGGGTCACATGCTTATCAAACATATCCAAAATATGTATAGTTTGTCTGCATCGCTTAATAATGATAATTTGCTTAACAAGGTTAAGTAACAGGCTTATAGGATTAAAATGATGTGTCTAGAACAGGAAAACAGGATTACAAATCGCTCAAGTTATATCGCTGGTTGCCACAGTGAGACATTTGCTATATAACACTAGTTGCAACCTAACACTTATAAAGGGTGTCACCAGATCCTGTTATATATATATATGAGATCTTAAGATGGTTGCCAATATAAAACACCTTAGGAGATGTCCTGAGAGGGGGGGGGGGGCACCAAAACAAGTGAGAATAAACGAGGATCTTTCGCTAAAGTATCATACAATCATTGCAGAAGGGCATAATAAAAATATTTGCACATTTTTGATTTTATAAAACGATAATAAGCGGTGAAAAGGCAATAGCATGGATTAAGCATGTGAACATCCCACGTAGTGGGTTAATCGCTGCTGCAGGTGCCATCTCTGTCTGGAGCTGTAATGTATATGTCCCATAGAGGTGCCTAGTCGCGGAGAGCAGGTGCTAAGAGATTGTGTGTAATATTTAGCGTGTGCAGCATAAGACGAGTGTGACTATTCGGTAGGGCAATATATGTTGTGAGCGTATAAATTGTAGAATGTATTCTGGCATATTTAGGTGCGTGTTTGACTGCAGTGTTTGGGTATGTTGTTCCTGGTCGCTGCTTCGTCGCCCACCCCCCCCTGGCCACCCAAGGCCGGGGTGGGGGGGGGGGGGAAGGAGCCCTATGTATTCCCAAGCGTGTTTGAGTGTGCATTGGGGCAGGGGGGGTGCCGGTGTGTGCGCTCGTGTTAGTAAGTTGGAGAGCAGCAACAAAAACGATATTGGAAACAACTATAAAACAATAATAAAACAACATTAGTACATTAATCAGATCATCTGTGAGGCAGTAGATCATATTGCCACGGTGCCTTGGTTGAGTGTCATACAGTCCCGTTCAGTGCGGACTACATTTGGAGGGTCCCCAGGGCCTTCTCAAGTGCCTGTTTCTCCAGAGGGGACCTGTCTAGGTCGTCGTGGTACAAATGTTTTGGTGCGCTCTGGGTCCCATCTGTGTTGCTGGGTTGGGTTCTCATGGGGTGCCTGTCCAGGTATGGCATCTTGGGGTATTCCTAGGGCGTGCTGCAGGTCTCTTGCACCTTGAAGCGAGTGGACCACATATTTATTCTCGCCCTTCAGGACCAGGAGCGATCGATCAAGGCGCCATCTGTACTTAATGTCCCTTTGCCTGAGGAGGGCAGTGAAGGGTTTTAGCGACCCCCGCCATGCTAGCGTGCCGCCCGTTAAGTCAGCGAAGAAAGTTAAGGAGTGTCCTTCGAATGTGACCTGGGTTCTATTTTTAAGTGCTGCCTGGAGCGTGGCCTTGTCTTTGCGTTGTTGGAAGCGGACTATAAGGTCACGGGTTGCGGCGGTCGGGGCTCTAGCTGCTTTCGGAACCCTGAATATGGATTCAATGAGGATGGCTTTGGATTGTTTCGGCGTGAGAATCTCCGACAGGAGTCTGCGGACATAATGCGGCAGCTCCTCAGCCGGTATATCTTCCGGCAGCCCCCGTACCTTTATGTTGTTAGCTCTGCGCTCTTCTTCCACGGCGGCAAACCGTCGGTCGTAGTCCTCGTTTTTGCGCTGGAGGTTGGTGATCTCCGCCTGCATTGCGGTGATGTGCGCATCTCGCGCCGCAGAGGCGTCTTCCAGAGTTCCCAGCCTTCCAGTTATGCCCTGTAGCTCAGTGCGTAGGGCCGCCATGTCCGCCTGTAGCGTGGTCTGAAGGCCTGCCAGCAGGGTTTTTAGCACTGATGTGGTCACCGGAGCGTTGTCCGGGTCTGGAAGTGCAGTCCCCGATTTAGGTAGGCGTGTGGTAATTGGCAGGTCGTCATCCTGGTAGAAGTCGTCCGAGTAGTCAGAGTATGTGTCAGCGTGGTCGGCCATTTTTGGCCCTGCTGCCTCTCGGGCCTGTCTCCACATGGCCCCGATGTCTTGGCTCTGTCTCGGCTGGTCGGGTTTCGCTTTTTTTGTTTTACGCCCCATGTCGGTTCTGCCGTCTCCTGCTGTCACTTGGGGTAAGTTAGGGGTGATTTTGTGGGCTGTAGTTGCCAACGATTTGCTATTTTCGTGGGAGCTTCAGCCCCATGCGACTTCTCCGCTTCGTGGCTCGGCTCCGCCCCCTATAGACGTATTTTTAAATGGATTATCCGATGTAATACTTGATGAGGTAGCGACAAGAGAGCTTCCCGAGAACCTGGAAGACTAAATTTCCTTTATCTCTCGTATTGACGAACGTCTAAGGGAGAGGCAGAATACTCGAGATAGAACCGGTAAATCTTCCTTTAGACTAGCACCATCATTTCAAATTTCTGAAACCAAAACTCCACAGGTTTCAGAACCTATGCAGTTAGGCCTTACTCGTCTGTCAGAGGAGGAGAGACAGTACAGGAGAAGGGAGGGACTGTGTATGTATTGTGGAGCCAGAGGTCATGTACGTTTGAGCTGTCCCAGTCGTCCGGGAAACGCTCGCACCTAAGTTTCTCTAGAGGACAGACCTTGGGTGTTTCGATTTTGTCCTCTACTCATAACTACAAAGAACATAGACTCCTATTACCGGTCTCTTTAACTTGGGAGAAGGGAACTTTAGAGACTATGGCATTGATAGACTCCGGCGCTGCTGAGAGTTTTATCGACCAAAAGTTTCTCACCAAACACACTATCCCATCCCAGTTAAGGAAGACACCCCTGGCTGTTGAGGCCATTGATGGTAGACCTTTAGTTGAGCCTGTGATTTTCCGGGAGACCACACCTCTTAACTTAACTACTGGTATTCTACACAAGGAGGAAATATCCCTACTACTCATTTCATCTCCTTCTGTTCCCATAGTCCTGGGATACTCCTGGCTTAAGAGACATAACCCCGTTATAGATTGGAGATCAGGGGAAATAGTTTCGTGGGGTCAGGATTGTCAAGAGAATTGTTTAAAGAAAGTGTCACCTCTTTGTAGTGTCAACGCACTTAATAACGCTACCGACTCTACCAAAGTACAGATACCGTCCTTGTATCAAGATTTAAAGGCAGTGTTTGATAAAGGAAAGGCTGATACCTTACCACCACATAGGCCTTTTGATTGCAAAATTAATTTACTTTCTGGTACTATGCCCCCCAGGGGTCATGTATACCCTTTGTCTATGAATGAAAACTTAGTTCTAGAGGAGTATATTCGTGAAAACCTAGACAAGGGGTTCATTAGAAGATCCTCCTCCCCTGCTGGGGCTGGATTTTTTTTTGTTAAAAAGAAGGATGGTTCTTT
The DNA here is from genome assembly GCF_036172605.1 of Pelobates fuscus. Lineage (NCBI taxonomy): Eukaryota > Metazoa > Chordata > Amphibia > Anura > Pelobatidae > Pelobates > Pelobates fuscus. The sequence continues at coordinate 40,357,739 of NC_086321.1, read as the reverse complement.
AAGACCCTGCATTGACTACCGAGGTCTTAACAAGATAACCATTAGAAATGTATATCCGATTCCCTTGATCACCGAGCTTTTTGATCGATTAAAAAGTTCTAAGATTTTCACTAAGTTAGACCTTAGAGGTGCTTATAATTTGGTGAGAATTCACGACGGAGACGAGTGGAAAACGGCATTCAATACTCGATATGGGCACTATGAGTATACTGTAATGCCTTTTGGTCTCTGCAATGCTCCGGCGGTATTTCAGGACCTTATTAATGAGGTTCTTAGGGAGTTTCAAGATGACTGTGTGATTGTATACCTTGATGATATACTTATACATTCCAGGGATATTGAAACTCACCACGGACAGGTCAGAAGGGTTTTGCACAAACTTCTTCAGCATGGCTTATACTGCAAATTAGAGAAATGCAGCTTTGACCAATCCCAAACTACCTTTCTTGGTTATGTGATTTCTGGGGAGGGGTTTGAAATGGATCCGGAGAAGCTCCAATCCATATTAGATTGGCCTTTACCTAAGGGTCTCAAAGCTATCCAGAGATTTATTGGTTTCTCCAATTACTACAGACGTTTCATTAAGGGATACTCCTCTATCATTGCTCCCATCACCAATATGACCAAACAAGGGGCTGATACTAAGAATTGGTCTACTGAAGCACTTCTGGCTTTTAAGACACTCAAGGAGCTGTTTGCTTCCGCACCAATTTTAGTTCACCCTGATACTACACTACCTTTCCTACTCGAAGTTGACGCTTCTGAGACAGGTATAGGTGCCGTTCTGTCCCAAAGATTGGGTGTAGATAAACCATTACATCCTTGTGGATACTTTTCCAAAAAATTGTCAGGTACTGAAAGCAGATATGACATTGGTGACAGGGAACTACTAGCGGTTATAATGGCCTTAAAGGAGTGGAGACATTTATTGGAGGGTACTTTGCATCCTGTTACTATTTTGACAGATCATAAAAACTTATCCTATATTGGAGAGGCTAAACGACTATCATCTAGACAGGCTCGTTGGTCCATATTCCTCACTCACTTCAACTACGTACTCACATATAGGCCAGGTTCTAAGAATTCTAAAGCCGATGCCTTGTCTCGCCAATTTGAACCTGCTGCCGTATCTGAGCCGGTTTTGTCCTCTATAGTACCCAAGTGTAACATTATCGCTAACACTACTCTCAAAGTCCATTCTCCGCTACTTGATCAGATAAGGAGCTTGCAACATCTGGCACCTAGACTGACTCCGGCTTCCAGACATTTCGTTCCTCCTGATCTCCAATTGGAGCTCTTACAGTGTCTTCACGAGAGTAAGGTGGCTGGTCATCCGGGTGTTCGCAAGACGTATTCTTTGATCTCCAAGGATTTCTGGTGGCCTTCGTTACGGAAGGATATTAAGGATTTTATCGGAGTTTGTGAGGTCTGTACTAAAACTAAACTGCCGCATTCGCTTCCTTGTGGCCTTCTACAACCTCTGGAAATTCCTGACAAACCTTGGTCCTGTGTGGCAATGGACTTTATTGTGGATTTGCCTGTTTCTCAAAGGCACACTGTTATCCTCACCGTAGTCGATAGGTTTACCAAGATGGCACATTTCGTACCTTTGCCTAAACTCCCGACTTCTTCTGAATTGGCGGAGATCTTTGCTAAAGAGATTTTTCGCTTGCATGGGATTCCTTCGGAGATCACTTCTGATAGAGGCTCCCAATTTGTTTCCCGTTTTTGGAGATCATTCTGTTCTCAATTAGGCATCAAATTGAATTTTTCGTCCGCCTATCATCCTCAGTCTAACGGAGCTGCCGAACGAACCAACCAGAAGATTGAGCAATACTTACGTTGTTTTGTTTCCGAACACCAGGACGATTGGGTCGGTTTGATTCCTTGGGCGGAGTTTGCGCACAACAATCTCGTTTGTGACTCTACGCATTCAAGCCCCTTCTTCATGAACTATGGCTTTCATCCATCTATTCTTCCCTCGGTTTCTCCTTCCCAAGGAGTGCCGTCGGTTGATGTCCATGTGGCCAATTTGAGGAAGTTGTGGGATCAGACTCGACAGATTCTTCTACACAATTCTATGCTGGTTAAGAAACATGCTGACAAACGTAGAAGGGCGGCTCCGAATTTTGTTCCAGGCGATAGAGTTTGGTTGAGTACTAGGAATATTCGCCTTAAAGTTCCTTCCATGAAATTCGCTCCTCGTTATATTGGTCCCTACAGGATCTTGACTCGAATTAACCCAGTGGCGTATCGTCTAGCTCTCCCAGCTACTTTACGCATTCCGAACTCCTTTCACGTGTCATTGCTGAAACCTCTAATCTGTAACAGATTCTCCTCCACAATCGCCCCTCCACGCCCTGTTCAGGTGGAGGGTCAGGAGGAGTATGAGGTTAACTCCATTATTGATTCTCGTGTCTCCCGGGGGAGAGTACAATATTTGGTTGACTGGAAGGGTTATGGTCCTGAGGAGAGGAGTTGGGTACCACAAGAGGATGTTCATGCTCCTCGCCTTCGCAGGGCATTTCACTCCCGCTTTCCATCTCGCCCCGGCTCCTTCCGCCCGGTGGGCGTATCTGAGAGGGGGGGTACTGTCAGGGTACCTGAAGCCTCTACCTCTGAGAGAGGTAGAGACTTAGAAGTTTATCCGTCCGGACGGCATGTCTCCTCGGCCCCTCGCGGTTCACTCGGTCTTGCTAACGCCGGCCGCGAGGGAGTCACTTCCTTTTATAGCAGGAGGACCGGAGGTCGACGTCATGACGCCAACCCGGAACGTCCTGTCACTCAAATCTCGGGAGACGAATCAGGACTCGCCGGAGGCGTGTCTTCTCTCCCTAACCAGGATACTTAACAGTGGCTCTCTCATTTACTCATTGCCCTGTCGTGGTTCTAGTCTGCCTAGTCACACAGTGCTTTGTTATTCTCTTGCCTTTTGGTTCTGACCCGGCTTTGGTATTTACTCTCCTGTCTTTCTGTTATCCTTGACCCGGCTTGTCTCTCGCTTACCTGTCTTCTTGTTCCCTCGACCTCGGCTTGTCTCTGACCATTCTATCGTAGTTTTACGTTAAGTCCGGCCATTCTAAGGACCGGTATACGTATCTGCTACTCTTTGTACTCTGCGTGTTGGATCCCTGACCCGATCCTGACAGAGATACATAGATATACACAGGGACACACATATGGCTGTACAGACACAAATATATAAACATTACCACACATGCAGATACACAGATACAGACACACACTGACACACATGCAGATACATAGACACAAAGATACAATCACTGACACACACAGACAACTCCCTCCCGTCCAACTGTGTATGGGAGGAGGTGTCCAGCCCTCTCTCACTTCCTCCCAGCAGGTTAGATAAATTGGTGCGCAATTTAAATATTCTATCCACGTTTCACAATCTATAACATATCATAAAAATAGAAACAATATGTATAAGTTATCACTAAGATACCATGATTAAAAAAAAACTATTGGTGATCAACACAATCACCAACGTGGTAATTAGCAATTAAAACCTATTTGTATGTGAGACATGGTTACCAAGAGAGTTGTTTACCGTGGAAGGTTATGTAACTGTTGGCAAGCTGAGTTATTGTGAAATTATGGATATTTCATTACTTATGTTTGTTGTAATGAAACATTTCATAATCTGTATATCTGTCCTGTGCAATATATTTGAAACTACTCGTTGCAAAAAGAGCAAAATATTAATAGATAAATAAAACCTCCAATTAACTATATTTGTATAGAAACACGTGATAAAAATACCACAGTGATGGATTTTATAAAGATATTTTTAGGTTTTCAGCAGTGCATTTGACTTTTCAAATTAGAAAAACGTTTCATTAGAAAGCACTAACTTGTGTCCATCTGTCTCATTCACCACCCCAGCTCCTCCATGTGTCTCATCCTCGCAGGCCCTCCATGTGTCTCACACCCCCTAGCGCCCCTATGTGTCTCATCCACCCCATGTGTCTCATCTCCCCCAGCTCCTCTCTAAACTCTAGGAAGGAGATGTAGGGTGATAAAGACACAAACAGAAGAATTAACATGGAAGGAAAATATTAAAATACTAATAAAAAGCATAAACGAAACATATCTATGCAGTCCATGTAGAGATAATCTAGATCAGTGGTTCCCAACTTTTTTTGACTTGAGTACCCCTTGGCAGCCCATTTCCATAAAATCTACAGACACACAGATATAAACATTTCCACACATGCAGATAAACAGACACACAGATACAAACACTGACACACATACAGTTGCACAGACACAATGATACACATGCTGACACACATGGAGATACATAGATACACACAGGGACACACATATGGCTGTACAGACACAAATATATAAACATTACCACACATGCAGATACACAGATACAGACACACACTGACACACATGCAGATGCATAGACACAAAGATACAATCACTGACACACACAGACAACTCCCTCCCGTCCAACTGTGTATGGGAGGAGGTGTCCAGCCCTCTCTCACTTCCTCCCAGCAGGTTAGAAGGAGCCCCGCGCTAACAAAGTGGTGCACGTCCGGGCACCTCATAGCAAGTCCATTGGGTGGCCCTAAGTGCATGCTCCACCCGGTGAACCCACCACGATGAGGTTTCTCATACTGCTGCTATTTCCAATTGTTTTGGCATATCCCCCGGGGGCACTGGATTGTACTTCTGGGTTTATGCGTACCAGAAGTTTGGAGCCGCTGATCTAGATTATTTGTATTTTTACTGTAGGGTGGTAGAGATCTGAATGACATGTATGCAGTGAAGCTTTTTATCTAGCAGGCAGTTAACAGGAAACATGTCACAGTTTCCAATAAAGTGACTGATATCGATAATTATATTAGAATAGTAAAAACCATTTTGTGCTACTTCCCATTTTATAAATGTATTTGGTTCATCTTGTGATGGCTGTGCTTTGCCAATGTCATTAATGAGTGTTCTTATATGTTTCAAAAGATAGTAAGTATATCTTAGCCATTGATTTCAAACAATGTTCTGGATAGGTTAAGAAGGTACAAGTTGCAATACCATTGTTCATGATCTAGACCTTTGCATCAAAGGTACCATTTGACAAAAGCACGTTTATCTCATGACACTAAAGTCATACCTAGGTGCTTGTCCAAAACGTGATCATGGCAGTCATGTGACACTTCCTGTAACATTCAACATGTGATATTGTTTAGAGTTTATTAAACAAAGCAAGACATTATGTTATTTAGAATATTGCTAAGACTGCTTGAATTATCCATGTAACCCATTATTAACCATGCTAGCATATTCTCATTCATTGACTGTATGGATGGCTGTAACTAAACTTGATACTGGGAAAAGTGAACATCGCTTTGGTCTTTCTGAATATTCCGTAACGTAAAGGTGGAGAATGCGGGCAATTTGTGTGAATTCAACACCCCTTTTGAAAGTCCAAAAAGTCTCATAGTATAATTCAAAGTTCTATTACCTTCAGAAATCTTTATCCACACTTTTTCCAAATCTGAAACATCAATTTATAAATTTACCTTTTTAGCAATTTGCTGTGATCGGTATGGACCAAACATTTTTTTTTGTTTAATTAAATCTCAAAACAGTAATACCAAATTTGGTGAGAATGACAAAACATTCCCAATTAGCATTCCCGTGGCCCTGTACAATCAGTACCCTTTTTTCCTGGCAGAACTTTGTCTGTGGGATTTGCAGTGAGTTCAGTTTCACCATCAAATTTGTAACACTGTATATTTACATTGCTTGCGTACATTCTCTTGTCATGTTCTTAACCATTCTCTGTGTTTTGCGGCATGTTTTACAGAAAAAGAACATATGGTTCATTTGGAATTTCAAAAATAATTTTCTTCTGCCATAAGTTTAAAATAAGATTTCCACGCATGTGATCATCCTAATGCTCTTCGTACATTCTATTATCCCTGTTGGTTGAGGATGATAGAGAAAATGAAAACCATGTTGTATCCCAAACATTGCAAAATTATCTCATGCTTTCTCCCACAAAATGAGGATCATTATCTGACTTAACTCTTTGAGATCCCCAAAAACTAAAATAAATTGTCTACAAAACATGGTTCTGTTTAAAGAAATACAATTGACCCATTTGAATCACACTTTCAATGCGAGAGATCCCAGACGGCCAAACAATTATTTTCTGCTTTGTAGCTCCACTTGTTTCTTTAAACATATTTTTATATTTGCAAATCTCATAAGGAGATGTTACCATTTCACTATTATGAAAAAGGGGGCTGATGGTTGCATTGCTAAATCTAGATACCTTGAAATATGTTTGAAATGCAAAACCATCAGACTCTTTATCAGATTATTGCACCTGAGGCTGCTGTATTTCTAACAGCCTGTTTATTCTTCCATTTTTGTCACGTCTCTTTTAAAACGACCTGGCTTTTTTGCAACAACAAAGAAACAAATTTCTACCATGAGGGTTGTCCATAGATTAAGTAGGTTGCACACCTTTCCCCTCTGCACTGAGGACCAGCAGGATAAGAAATGGAACCTCAATGAGCAGCATATGAGACAACGCATTTCTTCCCCCTTCCTCAGTGCCCATTGACAATATCTTTGTAGCAACATTTTGCAAAGAGTAATTTTCCATGTAAGTTTCAGCAAGTGGTAAACTCTTACATATTGTTCTAAATTTTGATTTATCTTTGGTTCTATGCCCTTTAGATCTTTCATCAATAAATGTGAAAGTATTTGTCACAGTGACATAAACATTTCCCCATGTTTTAAATGGACCCAACAATAAAATTATCTTTGTAACCCTCTGCTTGCTTGTTAAACCAATCTGTGGCCATTTCGTTTTGATCAGATGTTTACACAGAATAAGATATTGGTTATGAAATACCAATCACCAAGGACAAAGATGTATTGTTAAGAGAGGTAGAACGTGCGCACTTGTCCAACACTGTTCAACTGGGAGAGTACTGTTTGGAGACACCTTCAGATGCTTTAGCTACCTGTACATTCTGATGCCATTCACAAAAGCACACACTCGGCAACCTCTTCTTGATGTCAATCACAAGAGCAACCCCTTGGCAGCTGGAGATTTGAACAAGATTTTGCCCCATCTTGCGTGGTCGGACAGGGTGTGGACTTCTCCATTCGTCCGTAAGGTCTGTGTACATAAGATATTACAGGCATCATTCATTACCTTGGCAGTGAGACATTGGCTTTGCACATATTGTTTTTCTTTAGTTTTTTTTCTTTCTTTTGCACATCACAATGTGGTGTTTATTATTGCGTATTTGCCCTTAAGCTTCAGTGTCAGCAAAATCCAATACCAAATCATCATTTGTTATTCATACTTTTTCCTTTTTTTTCCCATTAATTTAATTTCAGTTTAATTTAACCAAGCTTTGCACATATTTTTATGAATATTAGCATTTATGAAGCACCAACGTAATCCACAGTGCTTTACAATGAAAGAAAGGGGATACCTAGATGTAACGAAGGCCCTGCTTAGATGACCTTGCAACCTATGAGGATTTTGAGGTAGGTGGAAATATATATTCGCGACATCACTAGGCAGATGTTTTAGTGGTCTAGAACGTCAACTAATATGAAAAGAACTGTAGAACAATAAAAGATCTAAATTCGAGCCATCCTTCCTGCATATCATATTGTGTCACCTACAACCACTGACACTGCATACATTGCACTTATTCAGGTGTTATTTAAATGATTAGAAGGCAGGATTGAACTAACTAGAAAATATGCCATCGGTAGCAATTTAATGTTCTATTTAAACAAGAATAATTTTTTTAATTACTTGTCAGTAATTCAAAACAGTTTGCGCAAGCATTTCCTGATAATCTTTCTTAATAAATTCATATGAAACTCTTATGAAACTTATTAAACCACAAAATAAACACCATGCCTCTAGTGATTTCATAGGTGATAAAAAAACAAAAAACAAAAACAACACACACACACACACACACACATTAGTTACAGAGTTGCATTTGTTATATCAACTGCTAAAATTCCACTGAAAGGGAGTGACAGTGACTCGACTGAGCGGCGGATCCAGAACACAATCTCGGTAGTGGCACTTTAAAGAAACAATCCAGGCATAATAACCACTACAGCTCTCTTTAGAGGTTATGGTGCCAGGAGTGCTGTGGCGCCCTCCCAGAGTAAGTAGTCAAACCGTTTAAAACACAGCTTGACAACTTACCTAGGATCTGCCGGGATAAGGTAGTAGTGTGTGTGTCTTTGTGTGTGTGAGGGGTGCAATATGTGTGAAGGGTGCATTGTGTGTGAGGGATGTAGTGTGTGTGAGGGGTGTAGTGTGTGAAGGGTGCAGTGCATGTATAGGGGGGCAGTGTGTGTGTGTGTGAGTGGTGCAGTCTGTGTATGGGGGGGCTGTGTGTGTGTATTGGGGAAAGTGTGTGTATGAGGGAGGGAGTGTGTGTATTAGGGCAGTCTGAGTATTAGGGGCAGTATGTGTATTTGGGACAGTGTGTTTGTGTGTGGTGCAGTGTGTGACTGTCAGGGCCGGTGCTAGGATTTTTAGTTACACAGGCGAAGATGCATTTGGGCGCCCCCAACCCTCATTAAAAAAAAAAAATGCATCTTCACCTGTGTGTCTTTCCTCCCAAGCCACAGGCACACAGGCATCATTTTTCAGTCACACAGTCAAAGTCATACAGGTACACTGTCATACAAAGACAGAAATAATCATACAGAGACATACAGACACATACAGTCAGAGACATACAAGCAGAGATATACAGGCATATAAAGACATACATGGATACAGAGGCATACCGTCATACAGACACATACATACAGACAGGCATACAGAAACATACATACAAAGACATTCAGGCACATACATACAGACATAAAGAAACATGCATACAGAGGCATACCGTCATACAGACACATACATACAGAAACATGCATACAAAGACATACAGGCATACAGAGACACACACATACGTACATACAGAGACATAAAGGCATACAGTTAAATACATGCATACAGAGACATATATACAGACATTCAGAGACAAACATACATCCAGTTACATACAGAAACATACGTACAAGACATACAGACACATACATACATACAGAGGCATACTGTCATACAGATACATACATACAGACAGGCTTACAGAAAAATACATACTCACACACACACACAAACTCACAGACACACACACACTCACTGACAGACACACACACACACTCACTGACAGACACACACACACTCACTGACAGACACACACACACTCACTGACAGACACACACACACACACACTCACTGACAGACACACACACACACACACACACTCACTGACAGACACACACACACACACACACACACACACTCACTGACAGACACACACACACACACACACACTCACTGACAGACACACACACACACACACACACTCACTGACAGACACACACACACACACACACACTCACTGACAGACACACACACACACACACACACACTCACTGACAGACACACACACACACACACTCACTGACAGACACACACACACACTCACTGACAGACACACACACACACTCACTGACAGACACACACACTCACTGACAGACACACACACACACACTCACTGACAGACACACACACACACACACACTCACTGACAGACACACACACACACTCACTGACAGACTCACACACACACTCACTGACAGACTCACACACACACTCACAGACACATACACCATCATACTCACATGCACACACACACATAGTAATTAATTATCTAAATTAAATTTACATTTCCCACCCAGCCTCCCTACCTGGAGTGCTGGCGTGGGTCTTTCATTGGTGGTCCAGTGGGGCTGCTGGGAGGCGTGCGGCTGAAGTTCATTAGGAGGCGGCGAGGGAGCTCTCTGATCTCTCTGACCGGCTCCCTCGCAGGCTGTTTTCTGATGCCGCGGGAGCCGGAATATGACGTCATATTCCGGCTCCCGCGGCATCAGCAAAAGGCGCGCGAGGGAGCCGGTCAGAGAGATCAGAGAGCTCCCTCGCCGCCTCCTAATGAACTTCAGCGCCGCTCCCGGGATCCAGGAGGTGACCAGGCAGGAGGGAGCACTTCCCTCCTGCCGGTCACTGGAATTTTGCGCCCCCAGAGCCGGTGCGCCCTAAGGCGGCCGCCTGTGCCGCCTTATGGACGCGCCGGCCCTGGTGACTGTGTGGGGACTTATTGTTTGTGTGAGGGGATAGAGGGGCAGATTAAAGATAATATATATTGTTTTTTAAAATAATATGTATTAAGTTTTATTACCAGTGGCCTGGGAGGGGAGACAAACATTCCAGGCAGTCCTAATGGTGAGAGTGAAATCTAGCCTGCAGCTCAGCTAGAGTTAATTCTCGCGAGAACGGAGCATTGCCATGGTAACCATGGCAACACTCCGAGCTCACGGGAGGAGAACCCGGTGGAGCTGCAGGTAAGAGCTCCCCCGAGTACTCTCTCCCTCCTCTACTGGCTGCGCAGCAAGGTGCCTGTGGGCCAGTGAGGGATATCGATGATCTTCCCTCCAGTCTGTAAAGGCAAACAGTAGGGCTGTCGCTTGGATACCCTTGACCTGCACTGTTTTCTCGGGGATGCAATTGCCCCTTTGCCCCCCCTCTGGATCCACCACTGACTGGACTGACTATTCAGAGGTATTTGTTCCATAATAGTATGAAAGGGTTAAAATGTATTTAGTGGTCTTTCACTAAGCTAAAGCCAGTTCACATCAGTTTAGAGTAGCTTTGTATATAAGAAAAGAACAAATGTGCAGTCTACATACATTCGAATGGTCTCGCATTAAAAACAACAACAAAAAAACCCTGATAATAAATACTTTTCTGCAATATGATTGGACAAATTGTCTCAACCTGTTTGCTTAATTATGCACAGCTCTGAAAGTCTTGAATCTTCTGTTAGCAAGCCTATATAAACTCTTGCTTCGTTCTAATAAATTTGAGTACTTATTCACCATTCTTTGCATCAGTCTGAGTTAGTTGCTCCCCAAGGCCTTGTGTGGAGAACTTCTTTTGGACAGAATCAAAAGTCCATGGCATAAGAAGGGTGCCAAGGGTAGCTAGTAGGAGGATTGGGGATTCCTAACATTATGATATATTAAAAAGTTTCACTATTGACCCATGGATTGACAATCCTCTCACGGCCCACTTTAACAGGGCCAAACCGGAGGAAGCATGCATGTCTCCACATAAAATGGATAGGCTGTTGTGGTGAACATCAGAACCAGCTGGTGCCTAAGGGAGTTGCTCCAATAGGTCGCCTCTGCATGCACATAGGCCCAAAATCTAGGCTTCTCTGTATGTTATAACGCCTTTATAGAACCATCTGACACTGGAAAACGACTATATATGACATTATGGGAAGGAGATTTGAATGTTTCCATTCCTTTACCCTTATGGCTTAGAGCTATGGAACTGATGAAAAACTTCTCCAGCAGCATCTCCCACTGGGAGGCTTATTGTAAATTGGTTATGAGGTGGTACTTAGTGCCTGTTAATTTAGCGCATTTCTATAAAGATTCCTCATTGATATGCTGGACATGCTTTCGGGATAGAGGTTCCTTACTGCATGTATTCTGGGCTCGTCCGTGTTTAGAAAATTATTGGAAACAGTTGAAGGAAGTGATAACTACACTGTTGGGATTCCCCCTGCCTTTCACACCAGATATACAGTACACCCCTCACATTTTTGTAAATATTTTATTATATTTTTTCATGTGACAACACTGAAGAAATTATACTCTGCTACAATGTAAAGTAGTAAGTGTACAGCCTGTATAACAGTGTGAATTTGCTGTCTCCTCAAAATAACTCAACACACAGCCATTAATGTCTAAAGCGTTCTCTTCCGTCAGATGACTTAGGGTTCTTAGAAAGCTGTTTTCTTCTCATCAGGGGTGGCACTTGCTAACCCTTGCTGAGGTTTCTCTACCCCGGTCCTCCAGTACCAGGTTGCCTGGTTAGGTGGTCATCCAGTGGATGGCAGCAGTGCAGAGGGACTCTTATCCCCATTTCATTTAATCCCTACGTACACACTTTAAACATAAGAGTAAGGCAAACATAGGGAGTTTTAGGTATGTTCAGATCTTTTAACTGCAATAATTACATGCTCAGGGTTAAGGGTAGTGGTGTACCGAACTGTTCGCTGGCGAATAGTTCCTGGCGAACATAGCGTGTTCGCGTTCGCCGCCGCGGGCGAACACATGGGCAGTTCGATCCGCCCCCTATTCGTCATCATTGAGCAAACTTTGACCCTGTGCCTCATGGTCAGCAGACACATTCCAGCAAATTAGCAGCAGACCTTCCCTTCCACACCCCCCACCTCCCTCCCAGCATCCATTTCAGATTCATTCTGAAGCTGCATGCTTAGTGAGAGGAGGGAAAGTGTAGCTGCTGTTCATTAGATAGGGAAATTGATAGCTAGGCTAGGGTATTCAGTGTCCACTACAGTCCTGAAGGACTCATCTGATCTCTGCTGTAAGAACAGCACCCCAAAAAGCCCTTTTTAGGGCTAGAACATCAGTCTGCTTTTTTTTTTTTTTCTGTGTAATGTAATTGCAGTTGCCTGCCTGTCAGGGTACCTGAGGCCTCTACCTCTAAGGGAGGTAGAGACTTGGTGGTTTATCCATTCAGGCGAGCTGTTTCCTCCGTTCCTCGCGGTTCATCCGGCCACTTAAACACCGGCCGCGAGGAATCCACATCCTTTTCTAGCAGGACGCTCAATACGTGACGTCATGACGCTATCACGAGCGACCTGTCACTCAAGTGTCCGATATCCAATCGGCACTTGTCAGAGGCGTGCTTACCATCCGGAGCCAGGGTATTTAAGCTTGCTTCTCTCTTCAGCTCATTGCCCTGTCGTGGTTCTAGCTTGTCTAGTCACTCAGTGCTCTGGTATTCTAGTTTGCTCTATTCGGTTTTGACTCGGCTTGTTGTACTTCCCTGCTTCTCTGTTATCCCTTGACCCGGCTTGTCTCTCGCTTATCTGTCTTCTCGTTCCCTCGACCTCGGCTTGTCTCTGACTATTCTCTATTACTCTCGGTACGTTAGTCCGGCCATTCTAAGGCCCGGTATACGTACCTTTCCACTCTTTGTACCCTGCGTGTTGGATCCCTGTCCCGATCCTGACATTACGACAGGGCCAATGGATCCTGCAGGTACAAACAGTCAGCTTGGTTCTTCTGATCCCAGGTTTGACGCCATGGAGCATAGGATGGATCAGATGGCTCTAGCACTACAGGCACTTTTGTCTCGTGCTAGTAACCCACCTGAGGAGACACGTACTCCTTCTATTTCTCCTGCAGTCTCAGGTCTAGAGGTAGCCACTGTAGGTGCTTCTCCCCGTATTACCCCACCAGTACGTTATGGCGGGTCACCGGAGAAGTGCCGTGGTTTTCTGAACCAGATTAGCATCCATTTCGAATTACAACCCCGCTCTTATCCTACAGATAGAGCGAAGGTTGGATTTGTTATTACTTTACTCATTGAGAAAGCTCTGAGATGGGCCAATCCTTTATGGGAGAATGATAATCCACTAGTCTATAATTATAATGCCTTTGTAGCTGCGTTTAGAAGAACTTTTGACCCTCCTGGTAGAAAGGTCAATGCAGCTAGATTACTGTTGCGCCTTAGACAGGACAATCGAACACTTGTGGACTATGCACTAGAGTTCAGGTCCTTGGCGGCAGAAGTTAAGTGGAACGAACAGGCTTATATAGATGTGTTTCTGAATGGGTTATCAGATGTAATTCTTGACGAAGTCGCTACTAGAGAACTCCCTGAGAATTTGGAGGATTTAATTTCGTTTATATCTCGTATTGATGAACGCATAAGAGAGAGGCAGAACACTCGAGATAGGACCCGTAGACCCTCCTTTAAACTAGCGCCTACCTTTCAAAATTCTGAGTTCGAGGACTTACGTATTTCTGAACCTATGCAGATAGGCAGTACTCATCTCACAGAGAGAGAGAGACAGTACAGAAGAAGGGAGGGTTTATGTATGTATTGTGGAGTCAGAGGACATTTACGCCTAAATTGTCCTAATCGTTCGGGAAACGCTCGCACCTAAGTTTCTCTAGAGGACAGGCCTTGGGTGTTTCTACTTTGTCCTCTATTCACAATTACAAAGAGTTCAGGCTTCTGTTACCCGTTTCTTTGAGGTGGGAGAAGGGAGTAGTAAAGACTATGGCACTAATCGATTCTGGAGCTGCTGAGAGCTTTATAGATCAGGGTTTTGTTGCCAAGCATGCTATCCCATCCCAGTTAAAAGAGACACCACTGGCTGTTGAGGCCATCGATGGTAGACCGTTACTTGAGCCTGTTATTTTCCATGAGACCATACCGATTAACTTAACTGTTGGCATCCTACATAAAGAGGATATATCCTTAATGCTCATTTCTTCTCCGTCTATTCCCATAGTCCTGGGGTACTCCTGGTTGAGGAGACACAACCCTATTATTAATTGGGAGTCAGGGGAGATAGTTTCGTGGGGAGAGAATTGTCAAGAAAAATGCTTGCGGAAGGTCTTACCTCTCGGATTAACTAATACATCGACTACCTCTGACAATCCTACAGAGACACAAATTCCGCCTCAGTATCTAGATTTAAAGGCAGTATTTGACAAAAAGAAAGCCGATACCTTACCCCCACACAGGTCCTTTGATTGCAAAATTAACCTACTCCCTGGTACCATGCCTCCCAGAGGTCATGTATACCCATTATCTACAAAAGAGAACTCAGTTCTAGAGGAGTATATTCACGAGAATTTAGACAAGGGATTCATCAGGAGGTCCTCCTCCCCTGCCGGGGCTGGATTTTTTTTTGTTAAAAAGAAAGATGGTTCTTTGAGACCTTGTATTGATTATCGAGGCTTGAATAAGATAACCATTAAAAATGCCTACCCGATTCCCTTGATCACCGAACTCTTCGATCGTTTGAAGGGCTCTACAATTTTCACCAAGTTAGACCTCAGAGGGGCATATAACTTGGTGAGAATCCAGCAGGGACATGAGTGGATGACGGCATTCAATACTCGATATGGTCACTATGAATATACTGTTATGCCTTTTGGGTTATGCAATGCGCCAGCTGTATTCCAGGATCTGATAAATGAGGTTCTTAGGGAATTTCAGCAAGATTGCGTCATTGTATACCTAGATGATATACTCATTCATTCTAGTGAGATTGAGACTCATCACAAGCAAGTCAGGAGGGTTTTGCACAAGCTTCTCCAGCATGGCTTGTACGGCAAGTTGGAGAAATGTAGCTTTGATCAAACCCAGGTAACCTTTCTCGGCTATGTGATCTCTGGGGAGGGATTTAAGATGGATCCGGATAAGCTCCAATCCATTCTAGAGTGGCCTTTACCCAAAGGTCTTAAAGCCATACAGAGATTTATTGGTTTTTCTAATTATTACAGGCGCTTTATTAAGGGCTATTCTTCCATTATCGCACCTATCACTAATATGACCAAACAGGGGGCTGATACTAAGAATTGGACTACTGAAGCTCTCCTTGCGTTCAAAACTCTCAAGGAGCTTTTCGCTTCCGCTCCAATTTTAGTTCACCCCGACACTTCTCTGCCTTTTCTACTTGAGGTAGACGCATCAGAGACTGGTTTAGGTGCTGTCCTATCTCAAAGGCTGGGGGTTGATAAACCATTACATCCATGTGGATTTTTCTCTAAAAAATTGACCGGTACTGAAAGCAGATATGACATTGGTGACAGAGAATTACTAGCGGTTATCAAGGCTTTGAAAGAGTGGAGACATTTATTGGAAGGTACATTACATCCTGTTACCATTCTTACTGACCACAAAAATTTGTCTTATATCGGAGAGGCTAAGCGGTTGTCCTCCAGGCAGGCTCGTTGGTCATTGTTTCTTACCCATTTCAATTACGTTCTGACTTACAGACCTGGGTCAAAGAATTCTAAAGCCGATGCGCTATCTCGCCAATATGAGCCCTCTGCTTCAGTTGAACCACTTATGTCCTCCATTGTACCCAAATGCAATATTATTGCTAATACCAGTCTCAAAATTCATTCTCCGCTACTTGACCAGATCTTGAAGTCACAACATCTAGCTCCCGGAAACACTCCTGAGGGAAGAAACTTTGTTCCTCCTGAACTTCAACTGGAGCTCTTACAGTGTTTTCACGAAAGTAAAATAGCTGGCCATCCTGGTATTCGCAAGACATACTCTTTGATATCCAAGGATTTCTGGTGGCCTTCACTTCGAAAAGATATTGAGGAGTTCGTCGCAGCTTGTGAAACGTGTGCCAAGACTAAACTACCTCATGCATCTCCATGTGGTCTGTTACACCCCTTGGACATTCCTGAGAAACCTTGGTCCTGTTTGTCCATAGACTTTATCGTTGATTTGCCTGCTTCCAAGAGACAGACTGTTATTCTCACGGTAGTGGATAGATTTACTAAGATGGCCCATTTCGTGCCATTACCTAAACTTCCGACTTCTCCTGAATTGGCGGAGATTTTTGCAAGAGAGGTTTTTCGCCTACATGGGATTCCTTCGGAGATTGTTTCTGATAGAGGCTCTCAATTTGTCTCACGTTTCTGGAGATCCTTTTGTTCTCAAATGGGCATCAAATTGAACTTCTCCTCGGCCTATCACCCTCAGTCTAACGGAGCTGCTGAACGTACCAATCAAAAGATCGAACAGTATCTGCGTTGCTTTGTTTCCGAACACCAGGACGATTGGGTCGGTCTGATTCCTTGGGCGGAGTTCGCACATAATAACCTTGTTTGCGATTCAACTCGCTCTAGCCCTTTCTTCATGAACTATGGCTTTCATCCTTCGATTTTTCCTTCGGTTTCCTCTTCTCAGGGGATACCGTCGGTTGATGATCATGTCGCCAACCTGAAGAAATTATGGGATCAGACTCGGCAAATCCTGTTACATAGTTCCTCGTTGTTCAAGAAACACGCTGACAAGCATAGAAAAGCGGCTCCTGTTTTTGTTCCTGGGGATAGGGTATGGTTAAGTACTAAGAATATTCGACTAAAAGTTCCATCTATGAAATTTGCTCCTCGCTACATAGGTCCTTACAGGGTTCTCACTCGTATCAATCCGGTTGCGTATCGCCTTGCTCTGCCACCTGCCTTACGCATTCCTAACTCTTTTCATGTCTCCTTGTTGAAACCCCTTATTTGCAACAAATTCTCCTCTAAGGTCTCCTCGCCTCGTCCTGTTCAGGTGGAGGGTCGGGAGGAGTACGAGGTAAGCTCCATCGTTGATTCCAGAATTTCAAGGGGAAAATTGCAATATCTGGTCAACTGGAGGGGATATGGTCCTGAGGAGAGGAGTTGGGTACCTCAGGAGGACGTTCATGCTTCTCGCCTTCGCAGAGCATTTCACCTCCGCTTCCCATCTCGCCCCGGTTCCTTCCGCCCGGTGGGCGTATCTGAGAGGGGGGGTACTGTCAGGGTACCTGAGGCCTCTACCTCTAAGGGAGGTAGAGACTTGGTGGTTTATCCATTCAGGCGAGCTGTTTCCTCCGTTCCTCGCGGTTCATCCGGCCACTTAAACACCGGCCGCGAGGAATCCACATCCTTTTCTAGCAGGACGCTCAATACGTGACGTCATGACGCTATCACGAGCGACCTGTCACTCAAGTGTCCGATATCCAATCGGCACTTGTCAGAGGCGTGCTTACCATCCGGAGCCAGGGTATTTAAGCTTGCTTCTCTCTTCAGCTCATTGCCCTGTCGTGGTTCTAGCTTGTCTAGTCACTCAGTGCTCTGGTATTCTAGTTTGCTCTATTCGGTTTTGACTCGGCTTGTTGTACTTCCCTGCTTCTCTGTTATCCCTTGACCCGGCTTGTCTCTCGCTTATCTGTCTTCTCGTTCCCTCGACCTCGGCTTGTCTCTGACTATTCTCTATTACTCTCGGTACGTTAGTCCGGCCATTCTAAGGCCCGGTATACGTACCTTTCCACTCTTTGTACCCTGCGTGTTGGATCCCTGTCCCGATCCTGACACTGCCTGCCTGCCAGCTTCTGTGTCAGGCTCACAGTGCATACTGTGCCCATTTGCCCAGTGCCACCACTCATATCTGGTGTCACAATAGCTTAAGATTGACATTCAAAAAAAGAAAAAAAATGTTTTCACTGTAATAGATTGAAGAGCATTTAGTTGTCTGCCAGCTTCTGTGTCAGGCTCAGTGGATACTGTGCCCATTTGCCCAGTGCCACCACTCATATCTGGTGTCACAATAACTTAAGCTTGACATTTAAAAAGAAAAACATTTTTTTCACTGTAATATATTGAAGAGCAGTTAGTTGTCTGCCAGCTTCTGTGTCAGGCTCAGTGGATACTGTGCCTATTTGCCCAGTGCCACCACTCATATCTGGTGTCACAATAGCTTAAGCTTGACATTTAAAAATATTTTTTTTCACTGTAATAGATTGAAGAGCATTTAGTTGTCTGCCAGCTTCTGTGTCAGGCTCAGTGGATACTGTGCCCATTTGCCCAGTGCCACCACTCATATCTGGTGTCACAACAGCTTAAGCTTGACATTTAAAAAGAAAAAAATTTTTTTTCACTGTAATAGATTGAAGAGCATTTAGTTGTCTGCCAGCTTCTGTGTCCGGCTCAGTGGATACTGTGCCAATTTGCCCAGTTCCACCACTCATATCTGGTATCTATTCTGCTCTGTGTCAATGTGTATCATGGTCTCTGAGGACAGGTGTTAATCCATATCTGCCAAGTGACCCTATGTAGGGGGAACAGTCTCTCTTCTGCTCTGTGTCAGTGTGTATCATGGTCTCTGAGGACAGGTGTCAATCCATATCTGCCAAGTGACCCTATGTAGGGGGAACAGTCTCTATTCTGCTCTGTGTCAGTGTGTATCAGGGGCTTTGAGGACAGGTGTCAATCCATATCTGTCAAGTGACCCTATGTAGGGGTAACAGTCTCTATTCTGCTCTGTGTCAGTGTGTATCATGGTCTCTGAGGACAGGTGTCAATCCATACCTGCCAAGTGACCCTATGTAGGGGGAACATTCTCTATTCTGCTCTGTGTCAGTGTGTATCAGGGATCCTTAGGAAAGGTGTCAATCCATATCTGCCAAGTGACCCTATGTAGGAGGAACAGTCCCTAGTCTGCTCTGTGTCAGTGTGTATCAGGGTCCCTCAGGACAGGTGTCAATCCATATCTGCCAAGTGACGCTATGTAGGGGGAACAGTCTCTGTTCTGCTCTGTGTCAATGTGTATCATTGTCTCTGAGGACAGGTGTCAATCCATATCTGCCAAGTGACCCTATGTAGGGGGAACAGTCCCTATTCTGCTCTGTGTGAGGAGGAGGAACGGGAAATGAGTAGCTCGGCATCCAACCTTGTGCAAATGGGGTCTTTCATGCTGTCGTGCCTGTTGAGGGACCCTCGTATAAAAAGGCTGAAGGAGAACGACCTGTACTGGGTGTCCATGCTACTAGACCCCCGGTATAAGCAGACAGTGGCGGAAATGTTACCGAATTACAAGTCGGAAAGGATGCAGCATTTGCAAAATAAATTAAAAAGTATGCTTTACACAGCGTATAAGGGTGATGTCACAGCACAACGGGAATCTAACAGGGGACGAGGTGAAAGTCATCCTCCTCCTCCCACGACCATGCCATATCTGCCAAGTGACCCTATGTAGGGGGAACAGTCTCTCTTCTGCTCTGTGTCAGTGTGTTTCAGGGATCCTTAGGATAGGTGTCAATCCATATCTGCCAAGTGACCCTATGTAGGGGGAACAGTCCCTATTCTGCTCTGTGTCAGTGTGTATCAGGGTCTCTGAGGACAGGTGTCAATCCATATGTCAAGGTGTCAATATGTCATATGTCAGGTGTCAATCCATATCCATTGTGATTTAGGAATGTTAGGTGATTTCTGCCCTTTATGGATTAAAACCAGACTCTGCATCAACTTTGTAATTTTCCATGTGAGTTTTGCCATGGATCCCCCTCCGGCATGCCACAGTCCAGGTGTTAGTCCCCTTGAAACAACTTTTCCATCACTTTTGTGGCCAGAAAAAGTCCCTGTGGGTTTTAAAATTCGCCTGCCCATTGAAGTCAATGGCGGTTCGCCCGGTTCACCGGTTCGCGAACATTTGCGGAAGTTCCCGTTCGCCGTTCGCGAATCGAAAATTTTGTGTTCGCGACATCACTAGGCAGATGTTTTAGTGCTCTAGAACGTCAACTTATATGAAAAGAACAGTAGAACAATAAAAGATCTAAATTCGAGCCATCCTTCCTGCATATCATATTGTGTCACCTACAACCACTGACACTGCATACATTGCACTTATTCAGGTGTTATTTAAATGATTAGAAGGCAGGATTGAACTAACTAGAAAATATGCCATCGGTAGCAATTTAATGTTCTATTTAAACAAGAATAATTTTTTTAATTACTTGTCAGTAATTCAAAACAGTTTGCGCAAGCAGTTCCTGATAATCTTTCTTAATAAATTCATATGAAACTCTTATGAAACTTATTAAACCTCAAAATAAACACCATGCCTCTAGTGATTTCATAGGTGATAAAAAAAACAAAACAAAAACAACACACACATTAGTTAAAGAGTTGCATTTGTTATATCAACTGCTAAAATTCCACTGAAAGGGAGTGACAGTGACTTGACTGAGTGGCGGATCCAGAACCTAATCTCGGTAGTGGCACTTTAAAGAAACAATCCAGGCATAATAACCACTACAGCTCTCTTTAGAGGTTATGGTGCCAGGAGTGCCGTGGCGCCCTCCCAGAGTAAGTAGTCAAACCGTTTAAAACACAGCTTGACAACTTACCTAGGATCTGCCGGGATAAGGTAGTAGTGTCTTTGTGTGTGTGAGGGGTGCAATATGTGTGAAGGGTGCATTGTGTGTGAGGGATGTAGTGTGTGTGAGGGGTATAGTGTGTGAAGGGTGCAGTGCATGTATAGGGGGGCAGTGTGTGTGTGTGTGAGTGGTGCAGTCTGTGTATGGGGGGCAGTGTGTGTGTATTGGGGAAAGTATGTGTGTGAGGGAGGGAGTGTGTGTATTAGGGCAGTCTGAGTATTAGGGACAGTATGTGTATTTGGGGCAGTGTGTTTGTGTGTGGTGCAGTGTGTGACTGTGTGGGGACTTATTGTTTGTGTGAGGTGGTAGAGGGGCAGATTAAAGATAATATATATTGTTTTTTTAAATAATATATATTAAGTTTTATTACCTGTGGCCTGGGAGGGGAGACAAAAATTCCAGGCAGTCCTAATGGTGAGAGTGAAATCTAGCCTGCAGCTCAGCTAGAGTTAATTCTCGCGAGAATGGAGCATTGCCATGGTAACCATGGCAACACTCCGAGCTCACGGGAGGAGAACCCGGTGGAGCTGCAGGTAAGAGCTCCCCCGAGTACTCTCTCCCTCCTCTACTGGCTGCGCAGCAAGGTGCCTGTGGGCCAGTGAGGGATATCGATGATCTCCCCTCCAGTCTGTAAAGGCAAACAGTAGGGCTGTCGCTTGGATACCCTTGACCTGCACTGTTTTCTCGGGGAGGCAATTGCCCCTTTGCCCCCCCCCTCTGGATCCACCACTGACTGGACTGACTATTCAGAGGTATTTGTTCCATAATAGTATGAAAGGGTTAAAATTTATTTAGTGGTCTTTCACTAAGCTAAAGCCAGTTCACATCAGTTTATAGTAGCTTTGTATATCCAATGTGGCTTTATTTGTATAAAATAAATCATATATATGTAATTATACGTGTATATTTATGTACTATTTTTACATAATTATGTGATTTTATTAATTGCATATTAAGGGACCTGACTGACAACCCAGGCAGAAAGTCCAGAGATGTAATCTGCAAGCCCTATATGTGATCCTTTAACTTTCCAAAACCCCATAAGACCTGAACATGGGGCTACTGTTGTTTAACTGAAGTAAAAAATAACAGAATTACGAAATTCAAAGTTAAAATTATATTCAGAATATTTCTAAATTTCTCATATGTTTGTTTAGATTTGTATTCATATTAAATTATGTTCCATAGAAGAATATTTGATGTGAAACAAAAGCCCAGTTTCTCCTGCACAAAATTATATATAATAAGTGTGGGTGCGCTTAATATGAAAGGGGTGAATTACGGTTGAACAGACATTTGACTCAAGTTTTCTGTTGATTCAGAACTTGTACAATTGCCTCCCTCCTTAAGAGTTTGTAATCCACTGCCTTTGTAAATGTAAATTCTTTATACATTATACAAATATATCCGGGGCCAATACAAACCATTGTGTGGAAATCTATTCACAAACCAGACTTTACACAGGACACGAGGTGATGCGTTTAGACTGGAAGAAAGAAGATTTTATCTAAGGCAAAGAAAAGTGTTTTTTTTTCTGTAAGAACAATAAGGATGTGGAATTCTCTTCCTGAAGAAGTGGTTTTATCAGAGTCCATACAGATTTTCAAACAGCAACTAGATGCATACTTGAAAAAACAGAATATTCAAGGATATAATTTTTCAATGTAGGGTAATAACTGCTTGATCCAAGGATAAATCTGACTGCCATTCTGTGGTCATGAAGGAATTTTTATTCCTTGTTTGTTGCTAAATTGGAAGTGCTTCAAACAGGTTTTTTTTTTATTGCCTTTTTTTAGATCAACAGCAAAAAACCAAATGTGAGGAAGGCTGAACTTGATGGACGCAAGTCTCTTTTCAGCTATGTAGCTATGTAATATGTAACATAGCGATGTCAAAATACTTGCACATTGATAATGTCACAATAAAAGTGCAATTTGTGCAAAGTGCCTTTTAGAATTGTTACTTACTAGATGTTCAGCTTGTAGTAATCGCTCACAATTTTACATCTTTTTCACTTATAATATAGTTGCTCTTCTTTTTAGCTTATTTTACAATTAGCTAATTTGTTAACATAGCATGATACATCTCACAATAAGTAGTAGAACGAGAGAATTTGTTTTTCATACATGGCAACATGACAAAATGTCATTCCCAGATACAGCATCATCTAAGAAAAAAATATCCAAAATATATAGGCATTTGAGTTGAATGATTTCATGGTTATAAAGGGCTCCTCGGGATGTCTGATGCATTTGTTTATTAGTTTAAATTTTGTTATTTTTTTTAATTTTTTTATTAATATCTCTTTGCCTGAAGTCTCTTAGTGTCATGCAATATCTTAGGTACCAGTGTGTAAATTAGCAAGTAGTTAATTTTTTAAGCAATCCCTGATCTATTTACCTGAATTTGTGGTTAATGTGAATGATTTCAGGGAGGCTTCAAATAATGTTTTAGTCTGGTGTGTTAAATGTGCGTGACAGTAAATTTTATGAATCTCTTTTAATTCTTGCTCTTATTGATTTGGGCAAGCAAAATAAAAAAAAGGAAACTTTGATTCAGAGCAAATCCTCCTCAACTCAAATTGCTCTCACTGCTGTACCTGTGTTACCCTAAGGATCCCTGGCCAGGTCATTTCAACTTTGTTCTGCTCCAATGAATTAAATCAGTTCATAGTTGAACACTTGTATAGTAGAACAATACATGTCAGTACATTTCTTAGCCCATTTCATTGTATTCCTTACAGCACGATATTCATTGTAAGTTAGAGGACATTTGTCAATCTACGATGTTGACATGGTCCATTGACTGAAAGGTTAATCTGTGTCCACAATGGAGGTGAAATAAATTACAATTTATTTAAATGGGAACTGATTGAGATACCACAATCAGTATTGCTGCTCACCAAGGTACGGTTAATTAAAAATAAAAATGAAACATCATTTCACTGAAAAAACTGCATATTTTCTTAAAGAGGATTGTCTTGCTACTGTTGAAAGACCCAGTTTGTAGAGAACGCTGTATTTAGACACCCAAAAATAAAAGTCTCCACCAATGGAGGTAAATCCTAATACAGGGCCGATTTACAATAAAGAATTTAACAAAGTTTAGTAAACGTAAACATTGAATTAGTCGCCTTGGCAAATCACTTATAAGAATAGGCCATTCTGTTTTTTACTGGCTAGTCCACCATTAGCACCTTGGTTAAAATGCATCAAAGCTACAGGTAATACTTTCACAGGCAAAAACTTAGAAATGGGCTTGTCGGCTTTGAATTACGGCTTTGGCAAGAAAACTGCATGTGATGAACTCTGTAACACATTCATAATTGCCAAAGGTGCAACATTTATGGGAACATCCATTTCATGAGTTGCCTCCATCATAAATATAAACTATTTGGTGACCCTTGTGAGATAATCATGAAACCAAACATAATTCTATTTTTTTGGCTTTTTTTTAATTATGTTGTAGTTGCCTGAATTTTCAAAACATTCAGATAATTGATTGCACGCTTTGAGTGTCATGCACAAGAAACTATACCTTAAATTAATTTTACATAAAACAATACATGAAAATAATAATAATTCAAGACAAATACTTTCAAATTAAAATGTATGTGTTTGAGGAACAAGTTATGTTTTTCAGATGGGCAGTTGGCTTCATTGTGATAAAAGCAAGGGGGGACTATGACTGTTACTAAGTTACACAGACTAAAGCTCCCAGTATTCTAAGCTAGTTCATGACATTTAATCTCTCGTGTAATGGAATGGTGTTTTACCACACATCATATTCCGTTAATCAATTGCATTACAAGCATGCTACTTAGTGGTGGGTCAGAAATGTAAATGGAAGTTGATATCTCAAAAGTAATGTTATAAAAACTCAGACTAAGCAGATAAATAGCCCATAAAAAAAATTAGCAAGTCACCTTTTAAAACAACTAACTTTACCAAGCAGTATGACCTCCAGATATTAAAATTTGTCAGTAGTAGATGCATTACAAAAAATATATTAAGGATGCTTGAAGCTTATGGCATTGACAGATCCTTCCCAGTGTTTTGAAACTTTACAAAAAAACGAATGATAAAGCACGAGACAAGGTGGGTTACCCACGTCACTGTTGCAAATGTCCATTGGTGGAGAGAGTTCTCTTCAAGCGCTTCTACTGAGCACCACATTTCCAAATGTAATGTATGATATCCAACCTAAATGTATCATGCTGAAAATGTAGCCTTTTTTTGTATTATTACAGTACACCGCATAAGAAATGTTTGTCACCATTTAAAAATTGGCAAAAAGCTTCATTCCGTGGAACCACTCAGGACATTGTGAAGTTAACAGATTTGACGCCATGCAATGCAAAGCTTCCTCGTTTGCTTTTTTCTAGAAAGTCCTTCAGCCTGCTTCTTAAAAAAAAAAACACCTGTATAAATATAAATAAACCTTTCTGTACCAGACTTATGTGCAGCTCACTGTACTCAAAATTACTCAAAGTACTCAAACCGTCCGGCACCCAAAGTTTTACATTTTCACAGTACGACCAGTATGACTATCCAATGACTCCTTCCATTCTTCATCATTTCCTCTCTCACGTGATAAGTCTCACTCAGCCTTCTCACTGAGCCTTTATTCTAGCTCTTTAGAGTTTGGATTCCTCATTCTTGCTTTAAAAGGCAGGTCTGGGCCTTGGTGCACTGTCTGCTTCCATTGAAAAAGGAGACGGGCCTCCTCCCATGCTTACTGCTTGGCATGGCATGCATCATTCAGTTTGGGTTGTGAAAGCACTGTGTTGCCTTGAGACAGACGCATTAAAATTCTTCATGCTGGGAGTCTTGGTTCAATCATTAAAGATAATTCATACAAAGTATCTTCATCCAGAATCTTAGACTTGTCCAAAAGGAATTGTGTGACCTGTGTAAACAAATAGCATATTCTTAGCTGTGCTTTAAGGTAGGAAGATGCATTGTTCATAATATTGTAGTTATACCGTCTCTCTTTACATATACACATGGATTTTATATACACCGTGTAAGCAGTGAAGTCACAATACATTAATCTACACTCGGCATTAGATGAGAGACGATTGTGCGACCTTCACAAAGAAATCATCATTTATTCTATTTCCTGCATTTAAACCGTTATGGTAAGTGTTGAGAAGCTACATACTTGATAAGACTGTCATAGCAACTCCTGACCTTCTGCGTGTGCTGAGGAGTTAAAACAGAATATTCTCCTTTTAGAATCATTCTGAGAGCAAGCAGGCTGAGTAAAGGTATCTGTGTAAAGGAAAGGAATGTACCATCTATAGTATTATGATCAGAGCGTATTGAAGTACTTGTCCATCTGTAAAATGTGTTTAAAGATATTTCTAAAACTAAAGAAGACTGAGATTGAAGAACACAATATCAAAATGTATTTTATTATATATATATATATTTATATATATATATAAATTCATGATTTGTTTTAGAATTCTTTCATCAAGATGGAGAGGTCCTAAGTGGAATTAGTTCCATAATGAAAGAATAACATACAGTTCACCTCTGGGTAGTTTGGAGTATCCTTTTTTAGATCTATCCCAGTAGTTTTTAACTCTCTTTAAGCCACACATTACACAACCCTAATAATAGCCCTAACAGTACCCCAATGCTATGTATAATACTAAGCCTAATCCTAACCTTACCCCCAGCATTAATTACGACTTCAATACTCTAACCATAGTCTAAAAATATAATGTGAAATAAAATACTTTAAAACACAGGACTTTCAAAGCTTGGGGCAGATTGCATTATGCAAATCCAAGCTTCAAGATCTCACCAATCAGAGATTGGAAATTTGACCTTTTATTAGCCCTTACGGGTAAGGACTGAAATAGCATCAGACGTCCTGACGAAGCCGTCTGTGTATGGCGAAACGCGTAGACGTGACGCAATACGCATCCAGGTGGACGTAGCTGAGCTTGACCGGGAAAGACTAAATAACAGCTAATACTACAACTCCACCAGACGGAAGCCCCAGAGACTCCAGATCCACATGGGTAACGCCCAATGTGATTGAGCATGGTTGTGAGTAACGGGTACATGTACCGTCATACTCACCATTTAATCTTGTAAGCGGCAGCCTGTTTTCATTTTGCTTTACAATATTTTAACTATACTTCAATTGTATTGTTTTTAACCTTTGGGTTTGAACAAATTGTTATTTTATCACTAGCTTATTAGCTACTATATTGGATTTGACTACGTTCTAATCATTGTAAGTGCAGTAAATACAGATCTACACTATTACAGTATTGCTATTTCTCAATTTTTTCTTACATGTACTATACTACCCTGATTTTGTGATTGCCATCTACTGGGAGTATAAGTATTATTGTTACTTGATTTTTTATCTGTACGTGAGGTATGGGGTTTTCCACCTAAACATAGATCCACTTCTTGAAAATTGTAATTATGTTCTGAGATGTGGTGAAGGGTGTCCATTGAAGTGTGTAGCTGAATTATTATCATAGTTCTTCATTTGATTATTGTTTTTATAAGATAGACACTAGGCACTTTTTCCCCATTTAAGACCCAAGTGTCATTTAGCACTCCGATATATTTTAATTTTTAACTGAAATAAAAGATACATGGCAAAGCATTTATTTCGTGAAAATAATACCATCTTGACGTTCTGGATATATAGCTACCTTGTGCTCTTTACTTTTAGTGGCCAGATATAGTGAGCGCCACAGTGTACAAAAAATGGACAAAACCAACAGATAACATCAATATTAGACATGTTGTCATTCTTTGCTTCCCTACATGGCCCATTAACAAATGTTAAACACATATACAAGGTGCACCTACTGAAATCTATGAGGAGGGAGAAATCTCCCATTCAATGTTAGCACTAGCCTGAAGAGATAAAAAGAAAGAATGAAAAACACAAGTTACCATACTAAGAGGTTGAGTGTGGTGGCATCTTGAACATACTTATCAAAGGTAAAACCAGCTCTACTTATAGTGTTAGTGTGAGCAGATTAGCACAGGCTTGGGTGAGGCACAAAATATAAGAGGTGTTGAAAGCATGTTTATCTTACGATCGATCAATTTTAGCATGTGGCATCTGATACCAAAACTATCTAACTTTATACCTCGCACAAGTCTTGGCTTGGTATCAGTTACCGGTACTTCACACAGCACAGCGAAATTCGTATGCGGAGTGCTATTTGACTACGTACCTTGCACAACAAAAAGTTTTTTTTGGTGGTTGTAGAAATATGACGCAGTATTGTAAGAATTACCTTTGGTTGGTGTTCTATGCGATACGGAGTCTGCTGGAACTGACGTATTTCTCTAATAATGTGGGATATCTGTTTGGAGGGAACATTTTTGTTTAGGTTTATCTTTCAGTAACATGTAGATTATGGTTAAAGAAAATACTGATATACAAATTTTCACAGTCAAATAACTGACACAATTGAACCGTATTCTGCCTACCCTTCTTTTTCCCTTCTCTATATCAAACATGCTATTCTTTAAAACTAATATTCTGCTATTTATCTGTGGATTTTTTTTTCTCTACCTATGACTCACATATTCCTCAGAATCTCTGTGTTTACTTGGAGCATCCTGCAAGTGATACACTTTTCCTAGATTGTCCTGAGGTTGTTACTGTGCAATACATTTATCTGGGATTTTCGTAATCCAGTGTAATAAAGTTACCACCATATAAATGTGGTTATATTACTGTATTACTTGCAGCATTTTTTCATGCAGACTTTCAGTATTTTTCTTTTTTTCTTTTGATATTTTGTCAATAATTTTATTTTAATTTGTTTGTTTAAAGCGTGGTTGTGTTAACCTGAATGTTGAAATGTGGTTTTCAGTAAAATGCTAATTGGTATTTAATGAATAAACACTATAATGTTTTTGTTAATGATTGTTATTGAATATTTTTATATTCAGAGTAAAATATCAGCCGTGACGTTACCATAATTTGAATGTATTCTACTTATTCCTGAAGAAGCGATAAAACACTTGCAGGGTTATTAACTGAAGTGAAAATTTAAAGTGAATTTAAATTTAAGGACAAAATAGCTGAACTAAAAAATATCTCCAAATCAGCTGTGCTTCCAGTTTATTTTTTTTGGTCTAAAATTTTATTTATTAAATTTATCTACGTATTTGACAGCCACAATTGCCAGCAAATGTATAAATTGAAGAAAAAAATATATTCAAAAATTGGTCCTTCTCCCACCTAGACAATACACTTACCTGGGGTGTTCATAATCTAATGTGATGTTACTACCGTCAATCAATTGTTTAGCATAGACCTCTAGGCCAACATTTTCTGATAAGGGAAAGCAGTAGAACTTCATTCAATAACGGTTGTGCTGGCATTGAAGGCTCATGTCAGCATCAATGAGTGGAGGGGGTTGAGTGCCTTAAAACAGGGCCAATGCTCAAATGAGCTTTCAATCTATATGGATTTGTGGTGGGCAGATATCTATCGTTCGGTGTCTTGCCCAAGGACACTTACTGGTAATGTTTTATGACCAGGATTCAGACCTGACTTTGGCTCAAAATTTTCAATTGACTATGTTGTACATCCCTATGATAAATTATATATTTATTGTCCATGGGGATAAGTTAAATTGTACGAGCCATGGCAGCTTCACTTAATGGTGAAAAATGGACCTGAATGCAATACAACATTTGATCAAAAGCCAGGAACATAACCAAATCCTTTACAGACAGACCTGTGACAGGGTATGTCGTCATGCCAAGAACAAGTTTTAGTTTGTCTCTAAAAATAAACAATAATACAGAGTAAACATCTGTACCTTAAAGGAACACTCTCTGTGTGTAGCTTTAGCATTGTTTAAGGCCATGGATTTTTTTTTTTTTAAACACTTCAAAACAGTTTAACAGAAAATAGGTTGACTGTTTTTAAAGACTTCATCCACCTCAAACTCTTCATTAAACGATTGTGGTTAGGTTTTTTAAAGTGTGACATTACTATATCGTTATGTATACTGTTTTTTGTCTTTTTCTACATCACCTAATGTCCTACTGGAATTTCTTATTTTGCTGTCTTGTCTTTCCTCCATGAAAACATTACATGACATTGTGAGTGCTTTAAACATTTAGCTAAACATACCATTCGCATTTTTGAAAAGTTTACAAGGCCGTCTTCTGTAAAGTTTGGTGTACCTTCTTCAATAAACGCAAGGTCGGTTAAATACATTCCGAGGTAGGGCACTGAAGGCGGATTACAGCTGCACAACATAAATAACAAAAACAGACAACTTTTAAATGCCTCTGCCTTGCTATAAAATGTTCACATACAGAATTTCATTTTGTGTTCCTAGTTATTTCAGCCATTTAAACATTTCAGTCCAAATGTTTTATTTAATTAGAAATATATTCCCTAGAAGAATGTAATTAGCTTTTTTTCCTCATATCAGGCATGTCCTGGGACTCATTAACAAAATACATTTACAATGTTACATATATTTAGCCTATTATACCTACTTTTTAAGGGTTTCTCTGAGGTTTTTAAATCTTCCTTCAGATGAGACTGTCTTTTGCAGCTTGTCCATAAGTGCTTTTGTCTACAAGTGAACATAAAAAGTTAGAATGTGTTATAATTTGCAGCTTCATTTTGGTTGGTGTCTCTTAAAAAAGAAAGTGTTCCATATTTACTGTGGCATTCTTTTCCTGATTAAAACCTATAGCAATATTAGTTTACTTAACTTCTTTAATACTATCATGGACTTTCATGGACTTCATGTTGTACTGGTAACCGCAAATAGAGAGAATGCTGATCTTTGACAAAAATTAGATGTTCAAAGTCCACCTATTTTTTTTGTGATCTAGGGACACATACCACTGTTGAATATGAGCTAGTTTGAGACATATATGGGTGAGTTTGGGTAATCCTAATCCTCTATGAATTTTGAGGACATATATTTTAGGTACATGTCCAGATGAACCCAGCAATGGCAGATTGCAGAGATTTAAAGGTAGAGCATTTAAGTGGGACAGAGTCAGGAAAGCACATATGAATCTGGGAAGATTTTTCTTTAATTGAGTCAACCCGGCCCAGTCAAGAGATTCCTTTATTCCTCCATCAGTATATAGACAATAGAATGGATCTACAGTGGGAGAAAAATAGGACTCATAGTGTAATATCATAAGTATACCATATTATGGTATTAAAGATTACACTCTGTCAGGGTACCTGAGGCCTCTACCTCTAAGGGAGGTAGAGACTTGGTGGTTTGTCCGTCCAGGCGAGCTGTTTCCTTCGTTCCTCGCGGTTCATCCAGTCACTTAAACACCGGCCGCGAGGAATCCACGTCCTTTTCTAGCAGGACGCTCAATACGTGACGTCATGACGCTATCACGAGCGGCCTGTCACTCAAGTGTCCGATATCCAATCGGTACTTGTCAGAGGCGTGCTTACCATCCGGAGCCAGGGTATTTAAGCTTACTTCTCTCTTCAGCTCATTGCCCTGTCGTGGTTCTAGCTTGTCTAGTCACTCAGTGCTCTGGTATTCTAGTTTGCTCTATTTGGTTTTGACTCGGCTTGTTGTACTACCCTGCTTCTCTGTTATCCCTTGACCCGGCTTGTCTCTCGCTTATCTGTCTTCTCGTTCCCTCGACCTCGGCTTGTCTCTGACTATTCTCTATTACTCTCGGTACGTTAGTCCGGCCATTCTAAGGCCCGGTATACGTACCTTTCCACTCTTTGTACTCTGCGTGTTGGATCCCTGTCCCGATCCTGACATTACGACAGGGCCAATGGATCCTGCAGGTACAAACAGTCAGCTTGGTTCTTCGGATACCAGGTTTGACGCCATGGAGCATAGGATGGATCAGATGGCTTTGGCACTACAGGCACTTTTGTCTCGTGCTAGTAATCCACCTGAGGAGACACGTACTCCTTCTATTTCTCCTGCAGTCTCAGGTCTAGAGGTAGCCACTGTAGGTGCTTCTTCCCGTATTACCCCACCAGTACGTTATGGCGGGTCACCGGAGAAGTGTCGTGGCTTTCTGAACCAGATTAGCATCCATTTCGAATTACAACCCTGCTCTTATCCTACAGATAGAGCGAAGGTTGGATTTGTTATTACTTTACTCATTGAGAAAGCTCTGAGATGGGCCAATCCTTTATGGGAAAATGATAATCCACTAGTCTATAATTATAATGCCTTTGTAGCTGCGTTTAGAAGAACTTTTGACCCTCCTGGTAGAAAGGTCAATGCAGCTAGATTACTGTTACGCCTTAGACAGGACAATCGAACACTGGTGGATTATGCACTAGAGTTCAGGTCCTTGGCGGCAGAAGTTAAATGGAACGAACAGGCTTATATAGATGTGTTTCTGAATGGGTTATCAGATGTAATCCTTGACGAGGTCGCTACTAGAGAACTCCCTGAGAATTTGGAGGATTTAATTTCTTTTATATCTCGTATTGATGAACGCTTAAGAGAGAGGCAGAACACTCGAGATAGGACCCGTAGACCCTCCTTTAAACTAGCGCCTACCTTTCAAGATTCTGAGTTCGAGGACTTACGTATTCCTGAACCTATGCAGATAGGCAGTACTCATCTCACAGAGAGGGAGAGACAGTACAGGAGAAGGGAGGGTTTATGTATGTATTGTGGAGTCAGAGGTCATTTACGCCTAAATTGTCCCAATCGTTCGGGAAACGCTCGCACCTAAGTTTCTCTAGAGGACAGGCCTTGGGTGTTTCTACTTTGTCCTCTATTCACAACTACAAAGAGCTCAGGCTTCTGTTACCCGTTTCTTTAAAGTGGGAAAAGGGAATAGTTAAGACTATGGCACTAATCGATTCTGGAGCTGCTGAGAGCTTTATAGATCAGGGTTTTGCTGCCAAGCATGCTATTCCATCCCAGTTAAAAGAGACACCACTGGCTGTTGAGGCCATCGATGGTAGACCGTTACTTGAGCCTGTTATTTTCCATGAGACCATACCGATTAACTTAACTGTTGGTATCCTACATAGAGAGGACATATCCTTACTGCTCATTTCTTCTCCTTCTATTCCCATAGTCCTGGGGTACTCCTGGTTGAGGAGACATAACCCTATTATTAATTGGGAGTCAGGGGAGATAGTTTCGTGGGGACAGAATTGTCAAGAAAAATGCTTGCGGAAGGTCTCACCCCTCGGATTAACCAACACATCGGCTAACTCTGACAATCCTACAGAGACACAAATTCCGCCTCAGTATCTAGATTTAAAGGCAGTATTTGACAAAAAGAAAGCCGATACCTTACCCCCACACAGGTCCTTTGATTGCAAAATTAACCTACTCCCTGGTACCATGCCCCCCAGAGGTCATGTATACCCATTATCTACGAAAGAGAACTCAGTTCTAGAGGAGTATATTCACGAAAATTTAGACAAGGGATTCATTAGGAGGTCCTCCTCCCCTGCCGGGGCTGGATTTTTTTTTGTTAAAAAGAAGGATGGTTCTTTGAGACCTTGTATTGATTATCGAGGCCTAAATAAGATAACCATTAAAAATGCCTACCCGATTCCCTTGATCACCGAACTCTTCGATCGTTTGAAGGGCTCTACAATTTTCACCAAGTTAGACCTCAGAGGGGCATATAACTTGGTGAGAATCCAGCAGGGACATGAGTGGATGACGGCATTCAATACTCGCTATGGCCACTATGAGTATACGGTTATGCCTTTTGGGTTATGCAATGCACCAGCTGTATTCCAAGATCTGATAAATGAGGTTCTTAGGGAATTTCAGCAAGATTGCGTCATTGTATACCTAGATGATATACTTATACATTCTAGTGAGATTGAGACTCATCACAAGCAAGTCAGGAGGGTTTTGCACAAACTTCTCCAGCATGGCTTGTACTGCAAGTTGGAGAAATGTAGCTTTGATCAAACCCAGGTAACCTTTCTCGGCTATGTGATCTCTGGGGAGGGATTTAAGATGGATCCGGATAAACTCCAGTCCATTCTAGAGTGGCCTTTACCCAAAGGTCTTAAAGCCGTACAGAGATTTATTGGTTTTTCTAATTATTATAGGCGCTTTATTAAGGGCTATTCTTCAATTATCGCACCTATCACTAATATGACCAAACAGGGGGCTGATACTAAGAATTGGACTACTGAAGCTCTTCTTGCGTTCAAAACTCTCAAGGAGCTTTTCGCTTCCGCTCCAATTTTAGTTCACCCCGACACTTCCCTGCCTTTTCTACTTGTGGTAGACGCATCAGAGACTGGTTTAGGTGCTGTCCTATCTCAAAGGTTGGGTGTTGATAAACCATTACATCCATGTGGATTTTTCTCTAAAAAATTGTCCGGTACTGAGAGCAGATATGACATTGGTGACAGAGAATTACTAGCGGTTATCAAGGCTTTGAAAGAGTGGAGACATTTATTGGAAGGTACTTTACATCCTGTTACCATTCTAACAGACCACAAAAATTTGTCTTATATCGGAGAGGCCAAGCGTTTGTCCTCCAGGCAGGCTCGTTGGTCGTTGTTTCTTACCCATTTCAATTACGTTCTGACTTACAGACCTGGCTCAAAGAATTCTAAAGCCGATGCGCTATCTCGCCAATTTGAGCCTTCTGCTTCAGTTGAACCACTTTTGTCCTCCATTGTACCCAAATGCAATATTATTGCTAATACCAGTCTTAAAATTCATTCTCCGCTACTTGACCAGATCTTGAAGTCACAACATCTAGCTCCCGGAAACACTCCTGAGGGAAGAAACTTTGTTCCTCCTGAACTTCAACTGGAGCTCTTACAATGTTTTCACGAAAGTAAAATAGCTGGTCATCCTGGTATTCGCAAGACTTACTCTCTGATATCCAAGGATTTCTGGTGGCCTTCACTTCGAAAAGATATTGAGGAGTTCGTCGCAGCTTGTGAGACTTGTGCCAAGACTAAACTACCTCATGCATCTCCATGTGGTCTGTTACACCCCTTGGACATTCCTGAGAAACCTTGGTCCTGTTTGTCCATAGACTTTATCGTTGATTTACCCACTTCCAAGAGACAGACTGTTATTCTCACGGTGGTGGATAGATTTACTAAGATGGCCCATTTCGTGCCATTACCTAAACTTCCGACTTCTCCTGAATTGGCGGAGATTTTCGCGAGAGAGGTTTTTCGCCTACATGGGATTCCTTCGGAGATTGTTTCTGATAGAGGTTCTCAATTTGTCTCACGTTTCTGGAGATCCTTTTGTTCTCAAATGGGTATCAAATTGAACTTCTCCTCTGCCTATCACCCTCAGTCTAACGGAGCTGCTGAACGTACCAATCAAAAGATCGAACAGTATCTGCGTTGCTTTGTTTCCGAACACCAGGACGATTGGGTCGGTCTGATTCCTTGGGCGGAGTTCGCACACAATAACCTTGTTTGTGATTCAACTCGCTCTAGCCCTTTCTTCATGAACTATGGCTTTCATCCTTCGATTTTTCCTTCGGTTTCCTCTTCTCAGGGGATACCGTCGGTTGATGATCATGTCGCCAACCTGAAGAAATTATGGGATCAGACTCGGCAAATTCTGTTACATAGTTCCTCGTTGTTCAAGAAACACGCTGACAAGCATAGAAGAGCGGCTCCTGTTTTTGTTCCTGGGGATAGGGTATGGTTGAGTACTAAGAATATTCGCCTAAAAGTTCCATCTATGAAATTTGCTCCTCGCTACATAGGTCCTTACAGGGTTCTCACTCGTATCAATCCGGTTGCGTATCGCCTTGCTCTGCCACCTGCCTTACGCATTCCTAACTCTTTTCATGTCTCCTTGTTGAAACCTCTTATTTGCAACAAATTCTCCTCTAAGGTCTCCTCGCCCCGTCCTGTTCAGGTGGAGGGTCGGGAGGAGTACGAGGTCAGCTCCATCATTGATTCCAGAATTTCAAGGGGAATATTGCAATATCTGGTCAACTGGAGGGGATATGGTCCTGAGGAGAGGAGTTGGGTACCTCAGGAGGACGTTCATGCTTCTCGCCTTCGCAGAGCATTTCACCTCCGCTTCCCATCTCGCCCCGGTTCCTTCCGCCCGGTGGGCGTATCTGAGAGGGGGGGTACTGTCAGGGTACCTGAGGCCTCTACCTCTAAGGGAGGTAGAGACTTGGTGGTTTGTCCGTCCAGGCGAGCTGTTTCCTTCGTTCCTCGCGGTTCATCCAGTCACTTAAACACCGGCCGCGAGGAATCCACGTCCTTTTCTAGCAGGACGCTCAATACGTGACGTCATGACGCTATCACGAGCGACCTGTCACTCAAGTGTCCGATATCCAATCGGTACTTGTCAGAGGCGTGCTTACCATCCGGAGCCAGGGTATTTAAGCTTACTTCTCTCTTCAGCTCATTGCCCTGTCGTGGTTCTAGCTTGTCTAGTCACTCAGTGCTCTGGTATTCTAGTTTGCTCTATTTGGTTTTGACTCGGCTTGTTGTACTACCCTGCTTCTCTGTTATCCCTTGACCCGGCTTGTCTCTCGCTTATCTGTCTTCTCGTTCCCTTGACCTCGGCTTGTCTCTGACTATTCTCTATTACTCTCGGTACGTTAGTCCGGCCATTCTAAGGCCCGGTATACGTACCTTTCCACTCTTTGTACTCTGCGTGTTGGATCCCTGTCCCGATCCTGACACACTCACAATAGAGTATTGATTGAAGGCAACTCAATTATTATAGTTGGCAAAAGGTCTTCCACACGTGAATGGGCATGTAAGAGAGGATAAAAGCAAATAATAGGTGCAGACTGTTGTTATCCCCTGGCTCATAGGCAGTGATTGTTTACGCGAACAATCCTACTGAACAGAGCTATCCTGTCCTGTCGGGAAAAGAAGCAGGCGTTCAGATGAAATCAATGGTGTTCACGAGGTCGAGTGTCCGACTTATAGTTCCAGACATTCAATAACCAAGTCCCGCTGCCTGTGTTCGTGCGACAAGATGGCCGACATTTTCTCCAGCACGTGTTGTTAAGTTATACGAATGGCGGTCACAAAAGGCACTTAAGTTTGTGGTAGTTAATGAGCCAAGGGGTGGTTCGGGGAACATAGTATACAAAAGCAGGGAAATAGCTTAAACACAGGGAAATAGCTTAAACACAGGGAAAATAGTGAGTTTTTCACATTAACGTATAGCCAGATAGACTGTAATGAGTAGAATAGTGAGAAGAGCTACTATAGAAGATTCAGGGTCTGTGAGGGTTAGGAGAACATCATCTGCGTGTTTCTAATCTGTATTACAGTTTCTGCTTGGTTGGACTGTATCACCTGTAGTAATGGCTTGAGGTAGAGGAAAAACAAAAGTGGTGACTTTGGATATGCCTGCCTCGTGTTATTTGATATAGAGAAGGAGGGGGGAATGTTGGGCAATATGATATGTCCCATTTGGAGAGTCATATAACGCTGAAAAAAAGTGAGGAGGAAATCTATAGTGAGAAATCTATAGTAGATCTATAGTAAGACAACGAAAAGGTCCTTTTCGGCATCTATACAGCACCTTATCTTGTCTACAGCCTGGCGGTTAGGGATAACTCCAACCAGGTCTGGGTGAACCATGGCTTCTAAATGGGAGTTTGCAAGTACCTTGGCAATCATTTTCATGTCTACATTCAGTAGGGAAATAGGTTGGTAATGGCTGAGGTCTGTATGATTTTTCTCTGGTTTAGGGATTACACAAACATTAATAGTTAGTTAACATATCTAGGGGTACGAAGGTACCCTAAATAGGAGTATTGAAAACTTTACATAATCGGGGATCAAAATATCTCCAAACAC
Organism: Pelobates fuscus; assembly: GCF_036172605.1. Lineage (NCBI taxonomy): Eukaryota > Metazoa > Chordata > Amphibia > Anura > Pelobatidae > Pelobates > Pelobates fuscus. The sequence goes on along the minus strand of NC_086321.1, from coordinate 40,320,051 downwards.
AAAAGAAGAAGTAACTAAGCCAATCGATAAATTAGCCTGTCTTAAAACTCCGGGTCCAGATAGACTGAGTACCGGCTTTTATAAAACTATGAAACATATTATCTCAGAACACATAGTCAACACCTTTAATTGTGCCGTACATAAGGACAGGTTCCTAACAGAAATGCTAAAGGCAAATATACTACCCATTCTAAAGCAGGGAAAAGAACCATCAGACGTAAAATGTTACCGCTCCATTTCTCTCATTAATGTAGATGTGAAGCTGTTTGCCTCCATTATTGCAGAGAGAATGAAAACTATTTTACCAAATCTGATACACTCAGACCAGATTGGCTTTGTCCCAGAAAGAATGTCAAGTCACAATATCAGGAGGCTGATTGACTCAATTGATCTCGCAAATCAGAAGAAGAGGCCCCTACTGGTCTTGTCTCTTGATGCCAAAAAGGCGTTCGACAGAGTCAGTTGGGACTTCATGAAGAAAGTGCTGGGAGCCTTTGAACTCTCAGGATGGGTACAAAAAGCAGTGATGTCATTACCATGCTTCTATGGCCAGAACCATTGGGCATAACACGTGTTCTTCTTGGTTTGAGTTAAAGAATGGGACGAGACAAGGTTGTCCCCTGTCCCCAATTTTATATATTTTGACAATTGAAATATTTGCAGCGAGATTAAGAAAACAATAAATGGCTGAGGGACATTCGATCCCCCGGGGGATGTACAAATATCTTTATATGCGGACAATATACTTTTATATGTATTCGATCCTGCATTCTTCTTCCCACAAGTTATAAAAGAAATTGAAACCCATAGTAAGATCTGTAATTGTAAGTTGAATAGGTCAAAATCAACAGCTCTATTCACTAATATTTCAACCAGTGTTATAAATAAAATTCAACAAGAACATCATTTTCTCATCCCGAAGGTTTTTACTTATTTAGGGATCAAGATGTCTAAGGATCTGGATAAAGTAATGGAACACAATTGTCTACACCTTTTAAGAGCAACTGATAAAGACCTAAAAGAATGGAACCGAGTAGAAGTGTCATGGTGGGGGAGAGTGAACATCCTAAAATCTTATGTTCTCCCCAAGTGGATCTATATGTTCAGAATGCTACCATTAAATATCCCTACCGTGTGGTTAGCTATGGTTAAAACCTCTTTCTCTAATTTCATCTGGAGGGGAAAGAAATCAAGAATAAAACATTCAATACTGTCCAATAATGTAAGGAAAGGTGGTATGGGCTTTCCTGATATTGAGATTAATTACCAAGCAGGGATGGTTTTACATGTAGCTTTATTGTATAAGGAACAATCAAAATCCAAAGCCTGGTATAGAGTCTGAGATTAGGAAAATTAAAGATCTCTCTAGACTAATCTGGTATTCCAAAGCGGGTAAATATTCTTCTTCTTTTGTATTAAAACAGATTATCCTAATTTAGGAAAAAATAAAAAAGAGATTAAAATGTAATGATAAAATATTTGACTTCGAAGGAATTGATGTTATTGAAAGTGAAATTGAAAACATCTCTTTACCTAACTGGAAGAATAAAAATATTACTTGCATTAAGCAGTTGATGAGCAATAATAGACTCAAACACTTCGATATACTATCTAGGGAATACCAACTCTCAAGTTGAGAAATCTTTTGTTATCTGAGAGTGAAGCATTTTTTATCCAACAAGAATATACTTTCTAATGGGGATGTTTACAGCAAAATTAAAGATGCTTTCTCAATCTATACCTTAAAACATTTGTTCTCTAAATGTGTGAAATTGATAGAAACAGGGAAGGTAAAAAACACTCCAGTCATAATCCAAAGATGGGAAAGAGCTTTAAAGATCTCTATCGATGAGGAAGAGTGATCCTCCTATCTTTATAAAGTGAGCAAATATGTACATAGTCTCTCTTTGGTAGAGACTCATTACAAATTAGTAAATAAATGGTACATGGTACCATCTAGATTATCAAAGATATTTTCGAGTTACGATCAATACTGCTGGAGATGCGGTACTGAGAGAGGCAATTATTTGCATATATGGTGGTTGTAACGGAACACCTTGCAACCCGACAGGGTACCTTCCGCTGACGGATGCTTCTAGTGCATCCCGAGGGCTCCAAGCACTCCACCAGACACCATAACCACCACAGACCACACAAACCGCCTCAGCTTGGTTGGGGTCTCACCGTCTCCTACCCACCCTGGACCCAAGACCAGGGTCCAGCTCACAGTGGGTAGACCTCTCTTAAATCCAGAGAGCAGGAACAGAAATAAGCTCTTATCATAGCTTAGTGATTATACCCTGGAGAGTATAGTGATTATAGCAATACCCAGAGTGTAGTTCTCCAATCCCCTAAACATGAGCCGAAACTTCATGAAGATCATCTGTTTAATGAGCACAAAGGCATTACCTTTATACACATTTTCAGGCCAGAGGCACACCCCCTGGACCTGGTGGTAAACTGAGAAAAAAGGGACACAAACCAATGGGAACAATATTTAACACAGTAACTGTAACGGATCGCCTGGCACCCCGACTGGGTACCTCCGTTAATGGATGCTCCTAGCGCTTCCTGAGGACTCCAAGCACTCTGGCAGACACCACAATCACCGTATCGGAGAAGCATATGAATCCTCTCAAGCCTCTGAATGCTGTAGACAGTTGAATAGGAACCATACGAATAGGTTTGCACTCCTAGCAGTCAAACTGGAACAGCATACAATAAATCCTCCCCCAATAATGAGACGACACTTCACTTTGAGGGTTAAACAGGAACTCTGGACTGGCTCATCCAGCCTGGCTTTTATTTCCATCTCACACAAACAGGCCACACCCAGGGGGAGGCATAAAATAACCAATAGTAACATGGGTGCAACCCACACATCCCCTCCCCTTAGTGTGACACATAATCCCATTATGCATACAGTTTAAAATATACTTTTTACACAACTTTCATAACTTTAAAACCATACACCACATTCACACAAAATTACATATCCACAATTAATCCATTCAGGGGAACAACATATTAAAAAATGGCATGGTTACTAAAGTATCTTTTAAAACCCCTGTCAGCATGGCTAAATCTGGCTCACACAGGTTTTACAGAGGCCTCTATCCTGGAGACAATGGGGGGAAGTAATCCAATTATCCAGGGCTAGAAGCAGACTCCATTAACCACATGGTTACAGAAAGACATAAAACACTTTAAAATACCGAAAGTTACTTTTTACCCATAACATACATACATTTCACATATCCCCAGATAGCTGGGATCTGAGCGCACAAAACTACCAAATAGCGCGCAGATCCTATTCACACAGTACAATTGCCATGGAGCTAAAGTCTTTCCCATAGTCTTTCATTATATGAATAGGCTCCATGGTATAGCTATCTGGGTTAACACATTCACATAAAGTCTGGTCCATAGTCCAAAGGCAAGAGGCGGGCAAGCAGCCCCCTCCAAGGACACGTGGCGAGGTCGGTTTCGCCACACTTCTCCCCTTTACCCCCCAGACTAATAGGGTATCTGACCTCCTGCCGGTCAGTGCCCTGGTTAGTCCAGCAACCCACCCACAAAACAGAAACAGCAGTACAGCCCACCCACAATAACTGGTTACTACACCTGGGTAGAGGAGAAATTGGTCCATGTCCAGGTGCCTCACCATGGCTGTGTGGGGGACTGGTAGGCTGCCTTGGTGGGTTGCTAAGTGGGCAGAGACCAGCGGTATTCTGCCCGGATGCCAGCACTACCACGGGAGTAGTCGGGTTGAAGCCTGGTTGCTGGAGACCGACTGTCTCCCCTTTAAATACACCACTCTGCTGCTGGAGACCGACTGTCTCCCCTTTAGTTACACAGCTCTGCTGCTGGAGACAGACTGTCTCCCCTTTGGCTAAACAGCCCTGTCGTGGGGGGGCAGGACCGACCGTCCCTACCCCCTGTGCTGGAAATGCAGAGACCACGGTCCCATCTGCACAGGTGTGGGGCTTACAGTCTCCCCCTGGTACATTAAGCTGCCGCTGGGGAGAGGTGGTAACAAGCTCCTCTTCTGATAGAACACTCTGCCGCTGGGGAATGGGGACTGGGCTCTCTATTCCCTGTACATTAATAATCTGCCGCTGGGGAGAGGTGGTAACAATCTCCTCTCCCATACATACTTCCAGTCTCTGCGGAGGGAGACCGACTGTCTCTCCTCCCAACACAGAGTCCTGCTGTTGGGGAAAGGAGGCTGGGCTCTCCATTCCCTGCTGGATACTCTGCCGCTGGGGAATGGAGACTGGGCTCCCAATTCCCAACAAATCACACTGCTGCTGGGGAGGGAGGACGGCCCCTTCAGCTCCCTGTAACTTGGGCGCAGAGACCACGGTCCCATCTGCGCTGGTGAGGGGCTTAGTGTCTCCCCTTGGTGTGCTAAGCTGCCGCTGGGGAGAGGGGGTAACCAACTCCTCTCCCTTACACACTTTCAGCTGCTGGGGAGAGGGGGTAACAGGCTCCTCTCCCTGAACCTTAGACTGCCGCTGGGGAGAGGTGGTAACAAGCTCCTCTTCTGATAGAACACTCTGCCGCTGGGGAATGGGGACTGGGCTCTCTATTCCCTGTACATTAATAATCTGCCGCTGGGGAGAGGTGGTAACAATCTCCTCTCCCATACATACTTCCAGTCTCTGCGGAGGGAGACCGACTGTCTCTCCTCCCAACACAGAGTCCTGCTGTTGGGGAAAGGAGGCTGGGCTCTCCATTCCCTGCTGGATACTCTGCCGCTGGGGAATGGAGACTGGGCTCCCAATTCCCAACAAATCACACTGCTGCTGGGGAGGGAGGACGGCCCCTTCAGCTCCCTGTAACTTGGGCGCAGAGACCACGGTCCCATCTGCGCTGGTGAGGGGCTTAGTGTCTCCCCTTGGTGTGCTAAGCTGCCGCTGGGGAGAGGGGGTAACCAACTCCTCTCCCTTACACACTTTCAGCTGCTGGGGAGAGGGGGTAACAGGCTCCTCTCCCTGAACCTTAGACTGCCGCTGGGGAGAGGGGGTAACAGGCTCCTCTCCCTGCGACACCCTCTCTTGTTGTAGGGGAAAAACGACTGTCTCCCCTTCCAATACTTTGTCTTGCTGTTGGGGACCAGGAAAGACTGTCCCTATCCCCAGTGGTGTAGGTGCAGAGACTACGGTCCCATCTGCACTGTTGTGGGGCTTACTGTCTCCCCTTAGTGTGCTAGGCTGCCGCTGGGGAGCAAGGATGGCACCTTCAGCCCCCTGTAACACACACTGCCGCTGGGGATCTGGGCTGACTGCCCAGCATCCCTGTAGGGCCGGTAGAGAGATCTCGGTCCCATCTCCACCTGCCATCTGTGGGTCTCTCCAGGACCAGTCTATGAGGTCCCCCACTTCTGCAGCTGGTAGTGAAGCAGGGGGTACCTCGGCCACGTTTTCCCAGCTGTAGGCTAGCAGGTCTGGGTCTGCCACCCAGTTTTCCCGGTCTGCGTCCCTGCTCTGCGGCTGGCAGGAATTTAATAGTTCTACATAGTCTATCTCCAGCTCTCGTTCCATGGCAGCGAAACGGCGGAGGTCTTCTCCCAGTCCAATAGATCTCGGGCCCTGTAACATCTCACCTCGGTAATGAAAGATAGCCCAGTACCGTGACTCCGCTGGACTGCCGAAGTCGACGTCTTCCGCTAAGGCTTTCCACAACAGGCCAGGGCTAGTGTAGTTCTCCCCCCCCGGCTGGATGCCCTCTGCCCTCCACGTCTCTGGCTGGATGGTGCACCACCACAGTTCCCGGTATGAGGCGTCCAGGCTCAGTTCCCTTTCCACCAGGTACTCAAGTTGTCTTACCCGCTGCCCTCCGGGTTGGTCTCCCAGAAGCGGCATCCGCCAGGCCATTTGTTCCTCCAACTGGTATGCGACACCAGGAAGGCGCTGCTGCCGTTGATACTGGACTTCCTCCAGGGCATCGTACCATAATTCTTTCCGGGCATTATCTCTCCATTCTAATTCACTCTCTTCCTCAGGTGTGTGTGTTGCCCAGGGGTCTACGAACCCCATTTTCCCAAATCTTTATGTAAACAGGGACGCTGTATGAACACTAGCGTCGCCCTTACTTTGTAAATCCCAACAAACTGTGTCTCCGAGCTGCTTTACCTCGCACTAGGACGCCATCCCACCGCTTGCCACCAATGTAACGGATCGCCTGGCACCCCGACTGGGTACCTCCGTTAATGGATGCTCCTAGCGCTTCCTGAGAAATGAACCCCCACATGTGACATATCTCCAGATAGCTTGGACCTGAGCGCCCAATATATCCGAACAGTGCTCAGATCCCACGAACCTAGTCAAATCGCCATGGGGTTCAAGTGTCTATAGAGGTCTCTTTTGACCAGGGCCGGACTGGCCCACCGGGATACCGGGGAATTTCCCGGTGGGCCGGTGGACTTGGGGCCGCCAGTGCAGCATTTGACACATTTTTCCCTCCTGTGAGGTTTTGTGTGAGGCTGGGGCAGACAATTACCGAAGTGGCTGCTAAACAGACAGAGGTGGCAGCCAGCTGCAGCAGGGAGGAGAGAGAGTCTCTCCCACATTGCCAGCTCTTCTGCACGGCCTGTCTGGTAAGGATCCAGCCCCTGCATTGGAGCTCCGCCCACCAGCCTCAGCCTGGTGAACTTTTACACAGGAAGAGGAAGTACAGGAAGCACCTGAACAGGATCCACACTGCTAGTGACAGGTAATTGTATGATTGATACTGAGTGAGATTGAGAGTGAGAGAGAGTGAGTGTTAGAGAGAGAGAGAGTGAGAGAGAGAGAATGAGTGTTAGAGAGAGAGAGAGTGAGAGTGTGAGAGAGTGAGAGTGTGAGAGAGAGAGAGAGTGTGTGAGTGAGAGAGAGAGTGTGAGAGACAGAGAGAGTGAGAGAGATAGAGAGAGTGAGAGAGAGAGTGTGAGTGTTAGAGAGAGAGTGAAAGTGAGAGAGAGAGAGAGAGAGTGAGTGTTAGAGAGAGAGAGTGTGAGAGAGAGAGAGAGAGTGAGAGAGAGTGTGAGAGACTGAGAGAGAGTGTGAGAGAGAGTGTTAGAGAGAGTGAAAGTGAGAGAGAGTGAGAGACTGAGAGAGAGTGAGAGAGAGAGAGTGAGAGAGAGTGTGAGAGTGTGAGAGAGAGAGTGAGAGAGAGAGTGAGAGAGAGAGTGAGAGAGAGTGTGAGAGTGAGTGAGAGAGTGTGAGTGAGAGAGTGAGTGAGAGATAGTGAGAGAGTGAGAGAGAGATAGAGAGAGTGAGAGAGAGTGTGAGTGAGAGAGTGTGAGAGACTGAGAGAGAGAGAGTGTGAGAGAGAGAGTGAGAGACAGAGAGAGAGAGTGTGAGAGAGAGAGTGTTAGAGAGAGTGAAAGTGTGAGAGAGAGAGTGAGAGACTGAGAGAGAGAGTGAGAGAGAGATAGCGAGAGAGTGAGTGAGAGATAGTGAGAAAGAGTGAGAGAGAGTGAGAGAGAGTGAGTGAGAGAGTGTGAGAGACTGAGAGAGAGAGTGAGAGAGAGAGAGTGAGTGAGAGAGTAAGAGAGTGTGAGAGAATGAGAGAGTGAGTGAGAGAGAGAGTGTGTGCATCATTGAGCTTGTGGTGTGCTTGTAGTGTGCATCAGTGAGCTTGTAGTGTGCATCAGTGAGCTTGTGGTGTGTATCAGTGAGCTTGTGGTGTGTATCAGTGAGCTTGTGGTGTGTATCAGTGAGCTTGTAGTGTGCTTGTGTATATCAGTGAGCTTGTGGTGTGCATCAGTGAGCTTGTAGTGTGCTTGTGTATATCACTGAGCTTCTAGTGTGCATCAGTGAGCTTGTGGTGTGCTTGTGTGTGTATCAGTGAGCTTGTGGTGTGCTTGTGTGTGTATCAGTGAGCTTGTAGTGTGCATCAGTGAGCTTCTAGTGTGCATCAGTGAGCTTCTAGTGTGCATCAGTGAGCTTGTGGTGTGCTTGTAGTGTGCTTGTGTATCAGTGAGCTTGTGGTGTGCTTGTGTGTATATATCCGTGAGCTTGTGGTGTGTTTGTGTGTATCAGTGAGCTTGTAGTGTGCTTGTGTATATCAGTGAGCTTGTAGTGTGCATCAGTGAGCTTGTGGTGTGCTTGTGTGTTTGTCAGTGAGCTTGTGGTGTGCTTGTGTGTATCAGTGAGCTTGTATGTGCATCAGTGAGCTTGTGGTGTACTTGTGTGTATCAGTGAGCTTGTAGTGTGCTTGTGTATAACAGTGAGCTTGTAGTGTGCATCAGTGAGCTTGTGGTGTGCTTGTGTGTTTGTCAGTGAGCTTGTAGTGTGCTTATGTATCAGTGAGCTTGTAGTGTGCTTGTGTGTGTATCAGTGAGCTTGTAGTGTGCTTGTGTGTGTATCAGAGAGCTTCTGTGTGTCAGTAAGCTTGTGTGGGTCAGAGCACTTCTGTGTTTGTCATTATCAAGCTTGTGTTGGTCAGAGACGTTGTGTGTGTGGTGAGCTTGTCTGTAGTTAGGTTGTGTTTGTCACTGAGTTTGTCTCTAGTGTGCTTGAGTGAATGTCAGTGAATTTGTGTACAGCAGCAAGCTTGTCTGTAGTGAGCTCTTTTGTGTCAGTGAGCTTTTCTATAATCAGTGTGTGTGTGTGTGTGCCATTGAACTAGTGTGATTTATTAATGTGGGACATTCTTTTAATATATATATATATATTTTCAGAAATTATACAATTGACACATTGATGCCGATATGCTGATATTGGCATGGAGTGTTTCCCTGCTTAAAGAATTGTCCCCAAGCAGAGCCAGTCACAACGGACAGGGAGCGTCCTGGAGGGTGGTGGTTATAGCACTGTAACACCCATGGATCATCTAGAGCGGGGGGCTGCAGGTAAAACAAAAGTCTTCTTCAAAGTGCATACATATAAACAATACAAGCATACTATGTGACACAATGAATTAGAGGGCTGAAATAATTTTTTTCCAGGGCTGCTTTCTGTTCCCAGTCCGGCCCTGCTTTTGACCGACCACAGCATGGCTTTCCTGACCAAAACAGTTCCACAGAATTTCGCTGTGCGGCCAGTCTATTTCCCATGTTAAAGTCAGTTCAAATAGACAAACGACAACCATTCGTGCAAATGTCAATGTTAAAGTGGCATTCGAATTGTCGAACAGCGCTCGACTCCTGACGAAGCGTCGAAGTTCAGAGAAGGTAAAGTTTAGCGGTGTTCGTGCCGTCGCGTGTCCATTTTGAGTTCCATGAACTCGACGACCAAACACCGCTGAACGCGTTCGACTAAACGAGATGGCCGCCGCCACGTGTTCGACTATACAAACGGCGACCTCCTGGGAGGTAAATGAGGGACACACTCCACTTGTGTGTGGTCCGGCTGTTCGTTAGTTTGTATGTATAAACGAACACCATAGGCACAATCCATTCGGCTGTCCATAGACTGAACTGGGGGGAAAAGACACGAACAAAAGCCCTTTTTCTATTCTGTATCCCAGTCTAATACATGGGCCATAGTCCTGGGGCAAGTGGCTGGCAAGCAGGCCCTTCCAAACACCAGTGACGAAAGTGCTTTCGTCACAGTGGTCGTGCTAAAATTGCTCCTCTATGGCAATCAGTACATAATATTATCTATAAATTATGTGATATTAGGCTTATATACAAACCAGAAACAGCTTATAGCGGTTTACCATTGTTTGGTTGCGACCAAGATAATTATTGCTAGGAACTGGAAAAAGGACCAACCTTTTAATACTTCTCACCTTATTTCTCAGATTAAGTTTCAATTATTAATGGAGAGAGGAATGAGCAAAATTAAGGGCATTTATAGAGATCTTGACCAATGGGAGAAAGGGAGAAATTTCATAGACTTTGGAAAAAAACAAGTAACAAATCTAGGGTATGAGATTGTTAGGAAGGGGTGGGAAGGTGTGCTTTCAGTGACCGATCCATGTGTTGTTGTTTTTTTTTTTTTTTTTTTTTTTTTTTTGTTTCTTTGTTTCTTTATGATTTGTGTACATGTTTATGTTATTGGGAAGGCTTTTGGATTGTCAAGTATTTAAGTTTGATTTTTTTCTTTTTCTGTTTGATAAAGGTGATTGTATGCATGTGTGATACATTTGTTTCAGGTAAATTTGAATAAAAAGGAAAAAAAAAATATCCCCAAACATCTAATATAGGGTAGTAAAACTGTTTAGTCCTGGATATTTATGGGGTTTTAAGGTGATCTGCAGTTCTCCTACCTTGACTGCTGCAGCTATGATTTTGTGTGCCTCTGCAGGTAGGGTAGGAAGACACAGATATACTAAGATATGAGGCCCTTCAGAGCATTAGTCTCTAGCAGAGTGAGTGGAGAGAGATTGTAAAGGGAGAATAATTATATTCCTGAAAGAACTGACCCACTGTTACAGGCTCACTGACTATTGAACCCATAAAAGAGGATTTTAGAAATCAGCTCATCTTCCAGTTTCTGTTTAAGGCAGCAGGTCAGCATTGAGTCTGCCTTGTTCTCTTTTTCCTAGAACGTCTGTTTAGTCCACATTAGCGCCTTTGCTGCCGCTGGGGAGAGGGGGTAACCAACTCCTCTCCCTTACACACTTTCAGCTGCTGGGGAGAGGGGGTAACAGGCTCCTCTCCCTGAACCTTAGACTGCCGCTGGGGAGAGGGGGTAACAGGCTCCTCTCCCTGCGACACCCTCTCTTGTTGTAGGGGAAAAACGACTGTCTCCCCTTCCAATACTTTGTCTTGCTGTTGGGGACCAGGAAAGACTGTCCCTATCCCCAGTGGTGTAGGTGCAGAGACTACGGTCCCATCTGCACTGTTGTGGGGCTTACTGTCTCCCCTTAGTGTGCTAGGCTGCCGCTGGGGAGCAAGGATGGCACCTTCAGCCCCCTGTAACACACACTGCCGCTGGGGATCTGGGCTGACTGCCCAGCATCCCTGTAGGGCCGGTAGAGAGATCTCGGTCCCATCTCCACCTGCCATCTGTGGGTCTCTCCAGGACCAGTCTATGAGGTCCCCCACTTCTGCAGCTGGTAGTGAAGCAGGGGGTACCTCGGCCACGTTTTCCCAGCTGTAGGCTAGCAGGTCTGGGTCTGCCACCCAGTTTTCCCGGTCTGCGTCCCTGCTCTGCGGCTGGCAGGAATTTAATAGTTCTACATAGTCTATCTCCAGCTCTCGTTCCATGGCAGCGAAACGGCGGAGGTCTTCTCCCAGTCCAATAGATCTCGGGCCCTGTAACATCTCACCTCGGTAATGAAAGATAGCCCAGTACCGTGACTCCGCTGGACTGCCGAAGTCGACGTCTTCCGCTAAGGCTTTCCACAACAGGCCAGGGCTAGTGTAGTTCTCCCCCTCCGGCTGGATGCCCTCTGCCCTCCACGTCTCTGGCTGGATGGTGCACCACCACAGTGCCCGGTATGAGGCGTCCAGGCTCAGTTCCCTTTCCACCAGGTACTCAAGTTGTCTTACCCGCTGCCCGGGTTGGTCTCCCAGAAGCGGCATCCGCCAGGCCATTTGTTCCTCCAACTGGTATGCGACACCAGGAAGGCGCTGCTGCCGTTGATACTGGACTTCCTCCAGGGCATCGTACCATAATTCTTTCCGGGCATTATCTCTCCATTCTAATTCACTCTCTTCCTCAGGTGTGTGTGTTGCCCAGGGGTCTACGAACCCCATTTTCCCAAATCTTTATGTAAACAGGGACGCTGTATGAACACTAGCGTCGCCCTTACTTTGTAAATCCCAACAAACTGTGTCTCCGAGCTGCTTTACCTCGCACTAGGACGCCATCCCACCGCTTGCCACCAATGTAACGGATCGCCTGGCACCCCGACTGGGTACCTCCGTTAATGGATGCTCCTAGCGCTTCCTGAGAAATGAACCCCCACATGTGACATATCTCCAGATAGCTTGGACCTGAGCGCCCAATATATCCGAACAGTGCTCAGATCCCACGAACCTAGTCAAATCGCCATGGGGTTCAAGTGTCTATAGAGGTCTCTTTTGACCAGGGCCGGACTGGCCCACCGGGATACCGGGGAATTTCCCGGTGGGCCGGTGGACTTGGGGCCGCCAGTGCAGCATTTGACACATTTTTCCCTCCTGTGAGGTTTTGTGTGAGGCTGGGGCAGACAATTACCGAAGTGGCTGCTAAACAGACAGAGGTGGCAGCCAGCTGCAGCAGGGAGGAGAGAGAGTCTCTCCCACATTGCCAGCTCTTCTGCACGGCCTGTCTGGTAAGGATCCAGCCCCTGCATTGGAGCTCCGCCCACCAGCCTCAGCCTGGTGAACTTTTACACAGGAAGAGGAAGTACAGGAAGCACCTGAACAGGATCCACACTGCTAGTGACAGGTAATTGTATGATTGATACTGAGAGAGATTGAGAGTGAGAGAGAGTGAGTGTTAGAGAGAGAGAGAGTGAGAGAGAGAGAGTGAGTGTTAGAGAGAGAGAGAGTGAGAGTGTGAGAGAGTGAGAGTGTGAGAGAGAGAGAGAGTGTGTGAGTGAGAGAGAGAGTGTGAGAGACAGAGAGAGTGAGAGAGATAGAGAGAGTGAGAGAGAGAGTGTGAGTGTTAGAGAGAGAGTGAAAGTGAGAGAGAGAGAGAGAGTGAGTGTTAGAGAGAGAGAGTGTGAGAGAGAGAGAGAGAGAGTGAGAGAGAGTGTGAGAGACTGAGAGAGAGTGTGAGAGAGAGTGTTAGAGAGAGTGAAAGTGAGAGAGAGTGAGAGACTGAGAGAGAGTGAGAGAGAGAGAGTGAGAGAGAGTGTGAGAGAGAGAGTGAGAGAGAGAGTGAGAGAGAGAGAGTGAGAGAGAGAGTGTGAGAGTGAGTGAGAGAGTGTGAGTGAGAGAGTGAGTGAGAGATAGTGAGAGAGTGAGAGAGAGATAGAGAGAGTGAGAGAGAGTGTGAGAGACTGAGAGAGAGAGAGTGTGAGAGAGAGAGTGAGAGACAGAGAGAGAGAGTGTGAGAGAGAGAGTGTTAGAGAGAGTGAAAGTGTGAGAGAGAGAGTGAGAGACTGAGAGAGAGAGTGAGAGAGAGATAGCGAGAGAGTGAGTGAGAGATAGTGAGAGAGAGTGAGAGAGAGTGAGAGAGAGTGAGTGAGAGAGTGTGAGAGACTGAGAGAGAGTGAGAGAGAGAGAGAGTGAGTGAGAGAGTAAGAGGGTGTGAGAGAATGAGAGAGTGAGTGAGAGAGAGAGTGTGTGCATCATTGAGCTTGTGGTGTGCTTGTAGTGTGCATCAGTGAGCTTGTAGTGTGCATCAGTGAGCTTGTGGTGTGTATCAGTGAGCTTGTGGTGTGTATCAGTGAGCTTGTAGTGTGCTTGTGTATATCAGTGAGCTTGTGGTGTGCATCAGTGAGCTTGTAGTGTGCTTGTGTATATCACTGAGCTTCTAGTGTGCATCAGTGAGCTTGTGGTGTGCTTGTGTGTGTATCAGTGAGCTTGTGGTGTGCTTGTGTGTGTATCAGTGAGCTTGTAGTGTGCATCAGTGAGCTTGTAGTGTGCTTGTGTATATCAGTGAGCTTCTATTGTGCATCAGTGAGCTTCTAGTGTGCATCAGTGAGCTTCTAGTGTGCATCAGTGAGCTTGTGGTGTGCTTGTAGTGTGCTTGTGTATCAGTGAGCTTGTGGTGTGCTTGTGTGTATATATCCGTGAGCTTGTGGTGTGTTTGTGTGTATCAGTGAGCTTGTAGTGTGCTTGTGTATATCAGTGAGCTTGTAGTGTGCATCAGTGAGCTTGTGGTGTGCTTGTGTGTTTGTCAGTGAGCTTGTGGTGTGCTTGTGTGTATCAGTGAGCTTGTATGTGCATCAGTGAGCTTGTGGTGTACTTGTGTGTATCAGTGAGCTTGTAGTGTGCTTGTGTATAACAGTGAGCTTGTAGTGTGCATCAGTGAGCTTGTGGTGTGCTTGTGTGTTTGTCAGTGAGCTTGTAGTGTGCTTGTGTATCAGTGAGCTTGTAGTGTGCTTGTGTGTGTATCAGTGAGCTTGTAGTGTGCTTGTGTGTGTATCAGAGAGCTTCTGTGTGTCAGTAAGCTTGTGTGGGTCAGAGCACTTCTGTGTTTGTCATTATCAAGCTTGTGTTGGTCAGAGACGTTGTGTGTGTGGTGAGCTTGTCTGTAGTTAGGTTGTGTTTGTCACTGAGTTTGTCTCTAGTGTGCTTGAGTGAATGTCAGTGAATTTGTGTACAGCAGTAAGCTTGTCTGTAGTGAGCTCTTTTGTGTCAGTGAGCTTTTCTATAATCAGTGTGTATGTGTGTGCCATTGAACTAGTGTGATTTATTAATGTGGGACATTCTTTTAATATATATATATATATTTTCAGAAATTATACAATTGACACATTGATGCCGATATGCTGATATTGGCATGGAGTGTTTCCCTGCTTAAAGAATTGTCCCCAAGCAGAGCCAGTCACAACGGACAGGGAGCGTCCTGGAGGGTGGTGGTTATAGCACTGTAACACCCATGGATCATCTAGAGCGGGGGGCTGCAGGTAAAACAAAAGTCTTCTTCAAAGTGCATACATATAAACAATACAAGCATACTATGTGACACAATGAATTAGAGGGCTGAAATAATTTTTTTCCAGTGCTGCTTTCTGTTCCCAGTCCGGCCCTGCTTTTGACCGACCACAGCATGGCTTTCCTGACCAAAACAGTTCCACAGAATTTCGCTGTGCGGCCAGTCTATTTCCCATGTTAAAGTCAGTTCAAATAGACAAACGACAACCATTCGTGCAAATGTCAATGTTAAAGTGGCATTCGAATTGTCGAACAGCGCTCGACTCCTGACGAAGCGTCGAAGTTCAGAGAAGGTAAAGTTTAGCGGTGTTCGTGCCGTCGCGTGTCCATTTTGAGTTCCATGAACTCGACGACCAAACACCGCTGAACGCGTTCGACTAAACGAGATGGCCGCCGCCACGTGTTCGACTATACAAACGGCGACCTCCTGGGAGGTAAATGAGGGACACACTCCACTTGTGTGTGGTCCGGCTGTTCGTTAGTTTGTATGTATAAACGAACACCATAGGCACAATCCATTCGGCTGTCCATAGACTGAACTGGGGGGAAAAGACACGAACAAAAGCCCTTTTTCTATTCTGTATCCCAGTCTAATACATGGGCCATAGTCCTGGGGCAAGTGGCTGGCAAGCAGGCCCTTCCAAACACCAGTGACGAAAGTGCTTTCGTCACAGTGGTCGTGCTAAAATTGCTCCTCTATGGCAATCAGTACATAATATTATCTATAAATTATGTGATATTAGGCTTATATACAAACCAGAAACAGCTTATAGCGGTTTACCATTGTTTGGTTGCGACCAAGATAATTATTGCTAGGAACTGGAAAAAGGACCAACCTTTTAATACTTCTCACCTTATTTCTCAGATTAAGTTTCAATTATTAATGGAGAGAGGAATGAGCAAAATTAAGGGCATTTATAGAGATCTTGACCAATGGGAGAAAGGGAGAAATTTCATAGACTTTGGAAAAAACCAAGTAACAAATCTAGGGTATGAGATTGTTAGGAAGGGGTGGGAAGGTGTGCTTTCAGTGACCGATCCATGTGTTGTTGTTTTTTTTTTTTTTTTGTTTTGTTTTTTGTTTCTTTGTTTCTTTATGATTTGTGTACATGTTTATGTTATTGGGAAGGCTTTTGGATTGTCAAGTATTTAAGTTTGATTTTTTTTCTTTTTCTGTTTGATAAAGGTGATTGTATGCATGTGTGATACATTTGTTTCAGGTAAATTTGAATAAAAAGGAAAAAAAAAATATCCCCAAACATCTAATATAGGGTAGTAAAACTGTTTAGTCCTGGATATTTATGGGGTTTTAAGGTGATCTGCAGTTCTCCTACCTTGACTGCTGCAGCTATGATTTTGTGTGCCTCTGCAGGTAGGGTAGGGAGACACAGATATACTAAGATATGAGGCCCTTCAGAGCATTAGTCTCTAGCAGAGTGAGTGGAGAGAGATTGTAAAGGGAGAATAATTATATTCCTGAAAGAACTGACCCACTGTTACAGGCTCACTGACTATTGAACCCATAAAAGAGGATTTTAGAAATCAGCTCATCTTCCAGTTTCTGTTTAAGGCAGCAGGTCAGCATTGAGTCTGCCTTGTTCTCTTTTTCCTAGAACGTCTGTTTAGTCCACATTAGCGCCTTTGCTGCCGCTGGGGAGAGGGGGTAACCAACTCCTCTCCCTTACACACTTTCAGCTGCTGGGGAGAGGGGGTAACAGGCTCCTCTCCCTGAACCTTAGACTGCCGCTGGGGAGAGGGGGTAACAGGCTCCTCTCCCTGCGACACCCTCTCTTGTTGTAGGGGAAAAACGACTGTCTCCCCTTCCAATACTTTGTCTTGCTGTTGGGGACCAGGAAAGACTGTCCCTATCCCCAGTGGTGTAGGTGCAGAGACTACGGTCCCATCTGCACTGTTGTGGGGCTTACTGTCTCCCCTTAGTGTGCTAGGCTGCCGCTGGGGAGCAAGGATGGCACCTTCAGCCCCCTGTAACACACACTGCCACTGGGGATCTGGGCTGACTGCCCAGCATCCCTGTAGGGCCGGTAGAGAGATCTCGGTCCCATCTCCACCTGCCATCTGTGGGTCTCTCCAGGACCAGTCTATGAGGTCCCCCACTTCTGCAGCTGGTAGTGAAGCAGGGGGTACCTCGGCCACGTTTTCCCAGCTGTAGGCTAGCAGGTCTGGGTCTGCCACCCAGTTTTCCCGGTCTGCGTCCCTGCTCTGCGGCTGGCAGGAATTTAATAGTTCTACATAGTCTATCTCCAGCTCTCGTTCCATGGCAGCGAAACGGCGGAGGTCTTCTCCCAGTCCAATAGATCTCGGGCCCTGTAACATCTCACCTCGGTAATGAAAGATAGCCCAGTACCGTGACTCCGCTGGACTGCCGAAGTCGACGTCTTCCGCTAAGGCTTTCCACAACAGGCCAGGGCTAGTGTAGTTCTCCCCCTCCGGCTGGATGCCCTCTGCCCTCCACGTCTCTGGCTGGATGGTGCACCACCACAGTGCCCGGTATGAGGCGTCCAGGCTCAGTTCCCTTTCCACCAGGTACTCAAGTTGTCTTACCCGCTGCCCTCCGGGTTGGTCTCCCAGAAGCGGCATCCGCCAGGCCATTTGTTCCTCCAACTGGTATGCGACACCAGGAAGGCGCTGCTGCCGTTGATACTGGACTTCCTCCAGGGCATCGTACCATAATTCTTTCCGGGCATTATCTCTCCATTCTAATTCACTCTCTTCCTCAGGTGTGTGTGTTGCCCAGGGGTCTACGAACCCCATTTTCCCAAATCTTTATGTAAACAGGGACGCTGTATGAACACTAGCGTCGCCCTTACTTTGTAAATCCCAACAAACTGTGTCTCCGAGCTGCTTTACCTCGCACTAGGACGCCATCCCACCGCTTGCCACCAATGTAACGGATCGCCTGGCACCCCGACTGGGTACCTCCGTTAATGGATGCTCCTAGCGCTTCCTGAGAAATGAACCCCCACATGTGACATATCTCCAGATAGCTTGGACCTGAGCGCCCAATATATCCGAACAGTGCTCAGATCCCACGAACCTAGTCAAATCGCCATGGGGTTCAAGTGTCTATAGAGGTCTCTTTTGACCAGGGCCGGACTGGCCCACCGGGATACCGGGGAATTTCCCGGTGGGCCGGTGGACTTGGGGCCGCCAGTGCAGCATTTGACACATTTTTCCCTCCTGTGAGGTTTTGTGTGAGGCTGGGGCAGACAATTACCGAAGTGGCTGCTAAACAGACAGAGGTGGCAGCCAGCTGCAGCAGGGAGGAGAGAGAGTCTCTCCCACATTGCCAGCTCTTCTGCACGGCCTGTCTGGTAAGGATCCAGCCCCTGCATTGGAGCTCCGCCCACCAGCCTCAGCCTGGTGAACTTTTACACAGGAAGAGGAAGTACAGGAAGCACCTGAACAGGATCCACACTGCTAGTGACAGGTAATTGTATGATTGATACTGAGAGAGATTGAGAGTGAGAGAGAGTGAGTGTTAGAGAGAGAGAGAGTGAGAGTGAGTGTTAGAGAGAGAGAGAGTGAGAGTGTGAGAGAGTGAGAGTGTGAGAGAGAGAGAGAGTGTGTGAGTGAGAGAGAGAGTGTGAGAGACAGAGAGAGTGAGAGAGATAGAGAGAGTGAGAGAGAGAGTGTGAGTGTTAGAGAGAGAGTGAAAGTGAGAGAGAGAGAGAGAGTGAGTGTTAGAGAGAGAGAGTGTGAGAGAGAGAGAGAGAGAGAGAGTGAGAGAGAGTGTGAGAGACTGAGAGAGAGTGTGAGAGAGAGTGTTAGAGAGAGTGAAAGTGAGAGAGAGTGAGAGACTGAGAGAGAGTGAGAGAGAGAGAGTGAGAGAGAGTGTGAGAGAGAGAGTGAGAGAGAGAGTGAGAGAGAGAGAGTGAGAGAGAGAGTGTGAGAGTGAGTGAGAGAGTGTGAGTGAGAGAGTGAGTGAGAGATAGTGAGAGAGTGAGAGAGAGATAGAGAGAGTGAGAGAGAGTGTGAGTGAGAGAGTGTGAGAGACTGAGAGAGAGAGAGTGTGAGAGAGAGAGTGAGAGACAGAGAGAGAGAGTGTGAGAGAGAGAGTGTTAGAGAGAGTGAAAGTGTGAGAGAGAGAGTGAGAGACTGAGAGAGAGAGTGAGAGAGAGATAGCGAGAGAGTGAGTGAGAGATAGTGAGAGAGAGTGAGAGAGAGTGAGAGAGAGTGAGTGAGTGAGAGAGTGTGAGAGACTGAGAGAGAGTGAGAGAGAGAGAGAGTGAGTGAGAGAGTAAGAGGGTGTGAGAGAATGAGAGAGTGAGTGAGAGAGAGAGTGTGTGCATCATTGAGCTTGTGGTGTGCTTGTAGTGTGCATCAGTGAGCTTGTAGTGTGCATCAGTGAGCTTGTGGTGTGTATCAGTGAGCTTGTGGTGTGTATCAGTGAGCTTGTAGTGTGCTTGTGTATATCAGTGAGCTTGTGGTGTGCATCAGTGAGCTTGTAGTGTGCTTGTGTATATCACTGAGCTTCTAGTGTGCATCAGTGAGCTTGTGGTGTGCTTGTGTGTGTATCAGTGAGCTTGTGGTGTGCTTGTGTGTGTATCAGTGAGCTTGTAGTGTGCATCAGTGAGCTTGTAGTGTGCTTGTGTATATCAGTGAGCTTCTAGTGTGCATCAGTGAGCTTGTGGTGTGCTTGTAGTGTGCTTGTGTATCAGTGAGCTTGTGGTGTGCTTGTGTGTATATATCCGTGAGCTTGTGGTGTGTTTGTGTGTATCAGTGAGCTTGTAGTGTGCTTGTGTATATCAGTGAGCTTGTAGTGTGCATCAGTGAGCTTGTGGTGTGCTTGTGTGTTTGTCAGTGAGCTTGTGGTGTGCTTGTGTGTATCAGTGAGCTTGTATGTGCATCAGTGAGCTTGTGGTGTACTTGTGTGTATCAGTGAGCTTGTAGTGTGCTTGTGTATAACAGTGAGCTTGTAGTGTGCATCAGTGAGCTTGTGGTGTGCTTGTGTGTTTGTCAGTGAGCTTGTAGTGTGCTTGTGTATCAGTGAGCTTGTAGTGTGCTTGTGTGTGTATCAGTGAGCTTGTAGTGTGCTTGTGTGTGTATCAGAGAGCTTCTGTGTGTCAGTAAGCTTGTGTGGGTCACAGCACTTCTGTGTTTGTCATTATCAAGCTTGTGTTGGTCAGAGACGTTGTGTGTGTGGTGAGCTTGTCTGTAGTTAGGTTGTGTTTGTCACTGAGTTTGTCTCTAGTGTGCTTGAGTGAATGTCAGTGAATTTGTGTACAGCAGTAAGCTTGTCTGTAGTGAGCTCTTTTGTGTCAGTGAGCTTTTCTATAATCAGTGTGTGTGTGTGTGCCATTGAACTAGTGTGATTTATTAATGTGGGACATTCTTTTAATATATATATATATATTTTCAGAAATTATACAATTGACACATTGATGCCGATATGCTGATATTGGCATGGAGTGTTTCCCTGCTTAAAGAATTGTCCCCAAGCAGAGCCAGTCACAACGGACAGGGAGCGTCCTGGAGGGTGGTGGTTATAGCACTGTAACACCCATGGATCATCTAGAGCGGGGGGCTGCAGGTAAAACAAAAGTCTTCTTCAAAGTGCATACATATAAACAATACAAGCATACTATGTGACACAATGAATTAGAGGGCTGAAATAATTTTTTTCCAGGGCTGCTTTCTGTTCCCAGTCCGGCCCTGCTTTTGACCGACCACAGCATGGCTTTCCTGACCAAAACAGTTCCACAGAATTTCGCTGTGCGGCCAGTCTATTTCCCATGTTAAAGTCAGTTCAAATAGACAAACGACAACCATTCGTGCAAATGTCAATGTTAAAGTGGCATTCGAATTGTCGAACAGCGCTCGACTCCTGACGAAGCGTCGAAGTTCAGAGAAGGTAAAGTTTAGCGGTGTTCGTGCCGTCGCGTGTCCATTTTGAGTTCCATGAACTCGACGACCAAACACCGCTGAACGCGTTCGACTAAACGTGATGGCCGCCGCCACGTGTTCGACTATACAAACGGCGACCTCCTGGGAGGTAAATGAGGGACACACTCCACTTGTGTGTGGTCCGGCTGTTCGTTAGTTTGTATGTATAAACGAACACCATAGGCACAATCCATTCGGCTGTCCATAGACTGAACTGGGGTGGAAAGACACGAACAAAAGCCCTTTTTCTATTCTGTATCCCAGTCTAATACATGGGCCATAGTCCTGGGGCAAGTGGCTGGCAAGCAGGCCCTTCCAAACACCAGTGACGAAAGTGCTTTCGTCACAGTGGTCGTGCTAAAATTGCTCCTCTATGGCAATCAGTACATAATATTATCTATAAATTATGTGATATTAGGCTTATATACAAACCAGAAACAGCTTATAGCGGTTTACCATTGTTTGGTTGCGACCAAGATAATTATTGCTAGGAACTGGAAAAAGGACCAACCTTTTAATACTTCTCACCTTATTTCTCAGATTAAGTTTCAATTATTAATGGAGAGAGGAATGAGCAAAATTAAGGGCATTTATAGAGATCTTGACCAATGGGAGAAAGGGAGAAATTTCATAGACTTTGGAAAAAAACAAGTAACAAATCTAGGGTATGAGATTGTTAGGAAGGGGTGGGAAGGTGTGCTTTCAGTGACCGATCCATGTGTTGTTGTTTTTTGTTTTTTTTTGTTTTGTTTTTTGTTTCTTTGTTTCTTTATGATTTGTGTACATGTTTATGTTATTGGGAAGGCTTTTGGATTGTCAAGTATTTAAGTTTGATTTTTTTTCTTTTTCTGTTTGATAAAGGTGATTGTATGCATGTGTGATACATTTGTTTCAGGTAAATTTGAATAAAAAGGAAAAAAAAAATATCCCCAAACATCTAATATAGGGTAGTAAAACTGTTTAGTCCTGGATATTTATGGGGTTTTAAGGTGATCTGCAGTTCTCCTACCTTGACTGCTGCAGCTATGATTTTGTGTGCCTCTGCAGGTAGGGTAGGGAGACACAGATATACTAAGATATGAGGCCCTTCAGAGCATTAGTCTCTAGCAGAGTGAGTGGAGAGAGATTGTAAAGGGAGAATAATTATATTCCTGAAAGAACTGACCCACTGTTACAGGCTCACTGACTATTGAACCCATAGAAGAGGATTTTAGAAATCAGCTCATCTTCCAGTTTCTGTTTAAGGCAGCAGGTCAGCATTGAGTCTGCCTTGTTCTCTTTTTCCTAGAACGTCTGTTTAGTCCACATTAGCGCCTTTGCATCTGAAAAGGTTAACCATTTCAAAGTTCTCTAATTGCTGTTAACTAGGTGAGAAGCTGATGTGTAGGGGCCTTCTTGTGCAGGGTCTCTAACATTTTCAGCTAAGATATAGCATTTGTGATGGATTTCTGTTGAATCACTGGTTTGTGGGCTGCCTATAGGGAGGTCGGTGGAGAAATTGAAGACTCATTGATTTCAAAATAATTAGTGAGATCTTTCATTACAGTTTCCACTATGTATTTTTCATGTAACAGTAGTGAGTAAAGTCTCCATATCCATGGTCTGCATACGTTTGGAATGGTTACAGTAATGTCTGCATGGTCTGACCATAAGAAAGAACCTATGTCAGAAGAAGTGAACCAATATAGCCCATTGTGTGCAGGGATATAAGAAAATAATCTTTTCTGGAATAGGATTTGTGGGGATCAGAAAATGGTATAATCCAGGACTAATGGATATTGAACTCTCCAAATATCCAGCAAGTTGTGGGAAGTGAGGAATCAAGCAAACAAGGTGTCAGTTCCCAAAGGTTTCTGTGACAATCGCTCGGGACTCACCTGTTCATGGCCACAGTGTGGACTGCATTACAGTCCCCACTTATAATGAGGTAAGAAGGGGAAAGGGTGGATATTTGCACGGACAAAGTCTTCCAGAACGATGGGTCTGGGCAAATAGGAGTATACAGGCAACAAATAGCCACTCGGGTGTCAATCTTTCTATTAAGGACAAGAATCTGCCATAGGGGTCTGAGTAAGGAGTGATATCAGTTAGTGGGCATGAAGCCTTTAGAATAATTGCAACTCCATTAAATTTGGGATGGCAAGAAGTAGGTAATCTCGCTTGCAAGGTGAGTTAGTGAGGCCAAACAAGAGATCCAAAGTCATCAGGAGTCAGAGGCATTATGAACAACATGATGATCTCTCTCAGCAGTTGTAAAAATAATTAATTACACTTGTTAAAGTTCTGTTCAGAATTGAGTGCCTAACTCAAAAAATTGTAATTCAAACAATGTGTCCTCTATTAAACACGTGTCCCGTGGTTAGGAAATAAAGACTATGCAAATGCTTGTCAAGGTGTGGACTATGCAAATGCATGTTCAGTGGTGTAAAATGAAATCAAATATTACTATGTACAAAAAAAAGGAAAAATAATGGATGAAAAACAATGGATGAGAACCACACAAAGTACAGCGATTATCCTTGATGAGTACCATGGGTGTCCCAGTGATACCTGTAAACCTAACCAAATGAAATGGTCAATGTAATTTGAATACCATTCGATCCTTTATAGAAATGAGATAAAAAGGCCAAGGTAGCTCTCTGCTCATGAGACTGCTTGGGAATCCAGCTGTGATCTGGTGTGGATCGTTGCTTTGCTCTGGGTGGTTTAGGAGTTCTTGAGTGCAAGAAAGGGTATATAGATGTGCATCTATGTGAGATCACCTGCAAGTAACATTGAATGGGTGGTAAGCCTAATTTCTTTTCAAATTCCTACACTTCCGACGATCTCGATAACATGTAGAATTTGTTGTCTTTCCTTACAGTAAGCTTGAAAGTATGTCCCCAAGCTTAGCGGAGCATTTGCTGTGATAGGGTTTGAATAAGCAAAAATCCTTGCACCAGCCCTGGTGGTGTCAGACTCTGAATTGGAATTGGGTAAGTCACCAGAAGGCAGGAAGGCCTTAGATTTCTTGTGGAAGACAGGTGCCCGGTGGACGACTCCCTGGGTTTTTGCTTCCACCCATCGGGTTGGTAAGTCTGCACTAATAGTGACTCTGTCAATTAATGGGTAAGTATAAAGCTCATTGTTATAGCAGATGTTTGCTAAATAAAAGCCTGAAGGCAACCTTGACCAAGGTCAAGCTCCATCCCCTGCACCTACAGTTTTTAAGTGATTGTTTACTAAAACAAATGTATGGCTACTTTTTTAATACAATATCGTACAGCAGACATTCACATACTCACATTTATTTTTTAGTTTAACAACTTACTTACTTGTTTAGAAACTTTAGCCCATGTTTTCTTGAGTCTGTAAACGGCACTCCTGTTCAAAGCCGATGTGATTTCCAGCACACCGTTGTAGTTGTGCATGCACCGACATATATCAGCTACCACCACCCACTTCTCAATAGAGCTAGCTCTCGAAGTAACATCAGGATGGCTCATGATTTCCGAGGCAACCAAGTTGCTCATCTAAACAAAATGTATTTAGATCTGTTAATATTACTGCTGAGAGGAGATTGTATACTTTACTACCGCAAATATAAAGAATTGCGCCTCTTGACAGATCTCAAGATTGTTTATGGGTTAAATTATATTTTATGGTACATGGTTTATCTGCTACCTGATATATAACTGTTCAGTTGCTTCAACAACTAATAGAGGCATGCAGTCATAGGTCCTCATAAGCTTCTTTTTGCCTCACAGCAGTGAGAATATTTAAGTGTTGATGGAACTTATCATGGCTGTATTTACGGCCAGGCCACATTCATATAATCAGACACCAGCAAACTGGTGAACAATGGATTCACCAAGGGACTTTACATTTTTTATAATAGCAATTTTGTTAAACTCAAATAAAGTAAAACGCTGAAATCAGTTTATGGAGTATACTGTTTGAGTTTTTTCATCCTAGTGATCCAGAACAAAACTATGTATATAATAAAAACTGTGGCCTATTCAAAGTTCTAATAGAACATGTACAATAATTATATAACATGATGGTTATATAATCCATAACCATCATGCTGATGGCTTTCAGGCTGATGGTTTCCAATTTCGACACTTCTTTGGTTGGTTAGATATTTTATATGCCCCTTACCTTAAAGGAACAATCTAATATTAAACACAAATATATTTATTTTTAGTATTGTAGTTTCTTAAATCTAATAGTATGCCTCCCTCCCCCTTTTAAATAAAAAACACAATTCTTACTCCCTGGTTATGAAGCAGTGAGCAGTCTCCATTTGGTAGCCACTTTTTCTATTCTGAGATCATCTTCAGGAATACTCTCTGATACTCATAGAGAAAAACAGAGAACCAGCTTGACATTGACATCAATCAATAAGATGTAGTGGTTTGCTGAGAGGTCCTCTCTAATCTTCACTCTGACTTTGTAAAACCAACCTATAAATTATCACACATGCTGGTGGCAAATTTTACTTTTTAGTTTTTTCTATTCTGATACTCATACTTTTTATATCATCCAACATATAAGTATTTATTAAATAAATTGATACTACTCACATCATTAAAATGTTGGCTGGTTTTCATGATGGACGGTGTTCTCCCAGTTTTATCTGTTTTCATCCATCCTTGGCCAAGGAACTCTCTGAAACCAAATGTATCAGTGTTAGCTTTCAGTAATAGCTATAACATAATCTTGACCTGTATTTGCTCTTTAACAATAGTTATAGAAAAGTTAAATAGAGTGGAGCATAAGGTATTTATCATCAATCTATAACAAAACCTGAAATTTCATCAACAGATATTTCACCCAGCTGCCAATAGAGGTTATAAGAAATCATGTAAATATATAAATCAAAATACATGCATATATGAGCATTCCTATAATTCTACAACAGGTATTTATTTAAGTCATCTTTTCATATTTCAAGTATGTATATGTGCTTCATTTGTTTTTTTGTTTTTTTTCTCTATCCATTTTATTTTAGTTCACTTACAAGAATACAATGCAATGAGTACATTTTCATTCTAGGCACGCCTCCAGGATAAAGTAACCTGAGGAGAAAATTGAGGCCAAAGGAGATTCAGTGCTGGAGAAGATGTGAGTAATTATTGTTTTATTTTTCCTTTTTATTTATTTCTTTTTTTAAACAGCTTTTGGGGGGGACAAGGGGCAATAGGGGTGTGGCGTTAGGAATAGAGAGATGTATTCCTAATGCTACATTGTTCTTTGAATGATCTGGACAGACCAAGAGGTTATTTTTCAAGTGCATGAGTGTTTTCAGTGTGATCACAATTGAAAAATATCACAACCTTTTTCTGTTGGTATTGCTGCAAAAGTTAGAAGTCATTAGCAACTTAATCCCAGGCTTAATATCATTCATCAACATTAATCCCTCAACCTCTCTCTTGATGCTCAGAGATTGCAAGGTTCACGAGAAACAAATTGGATCCATGATAAAACGATCTGATCTGCCATAATGCCACTAATATGGAGCAGTGGTGACGATAATATAGGTCATTAACCTGTTGTGTTTTCCTTTGTTTAAGATAATAGTTACTTTTGACAAAACCCCCAACCCCACCCCCTGTCCGACAGCCGACGGACAACCCAACCACCACCACTTCCCCACGACAGGCCCAACCAGACAACAGTTCGCCCACTCAGACACCCACCACGAAAGATGTGGATGACACACATCACCAGGCTGAACAGCACTGAAAGAAACACCCCCCCAACAGAAACTACAAGACAAACCCCACACCCACCTGCCCACACTGACTAGAGAGGGACCAACCCCGGACACAACCACCACAGTCCAAACGACAACCAGAGCCGCACAGGCCTAACCACGAGTAGCACAAAGAAAGCGCGGCACAACATGGCATTCCAATACGAGGTAGGGACCTGACTCCCCTAGACAACCCATTACCCATACCCTAGGAACCAACCGAGCCGGTGACACATGGGGCCAATACACAGATATAACCGCTATGATACGAACCAACCCCATGCTGACGCTGTATATGTACTTGTCTCACTTCTGTAAACCACCGAACTGAATGGACCCTCTAACCACCCCCTTTTTTTCCTTCTGTACCCCTCCTTGATTGCATAAAACAAAATTACTATAAATAAAGAATTAAAAAAAAAAAAAAGATAATAGTTACTTTGTATACTATACAAGTATTGTGGTGATTATTTACTTACTGATATGGAATGCTTCTAAAAATGATATGATCCAAAAGTGTTATCTGCTCAGCCAGTTCCATTGCAGACAGTGTTTCCAAGGATTCTGTTCTAGAACCATCTGACTGAAAAATAAGGTGAGATATTTAAAATACAACCTGCAAACAGACACCCAAAGCATTATAACCACAACCTGATTATTGAATAGGTTCTGATGCAGTAACATAGAAACATAGAAACATAGAATGTGACGGCAGATAAGAACCATTCGGCCCATCTAGTCTGCCCAATTTTCTAAATACTTTCATTAGTCCCTGGCCTTATCTTATAGTTAGGATAGCCTTATGCCTATCCCACGCATGCTTAAACTCCTTTACTGTGTTTACCTCTACCACTTCAGCTGGAAGGCTATTCCATGCATCCATGTCCCTCTAATTTCAGACTATGTCCTCTTGTTGTGGTAGTTTTTCTTCTTTTAAATATAGTCTCCTCCTTTACTGTGTTGATTCCCTTTATATATTTAAATGTTTCTATCATATCCCCCCTGTCTCGTCTTTCCTCCAAGCTATACATGTTAAGATCCTTGAATGCCAGCCCTCTGTTTTCTGTAAAGCCATTTTTAAATGTTTTTACAAAAAAATGGAATTTCTCTAGCACAGAAAAGCTCGAACCCTCCCAGATGTTTTTTCCACATTATCTGTCAAAAGTGGTGCTACATGGGATGGTAATGATAGGCTGTGAGCATGGCTTATCACAACTGCAACAGACTACCATTGTCACTTTCTATGGTTTAACAGAGAATAAATTGGTCCTCTCTGATGGTACTCGTTCTACTCACGTAATAACTGATATACCGTATTTATCGGCGTATAACACGCACTTTTTCTCCCTGAAAATAGGGGGCAAACGATGTGTGCGTGTTATACGCCGATATAATATTAGGAAGCCATAGTACATACCGCATAGCGGCGCGAATGGATGTCATCGGTGCACATTGCACCTCCAGTGCAGCCTTCCTCCTTCCTGCTACAGGTGTTACGTCACACCAGTAAATCTTGCGGCCGTCGGAGCGTAACCACGGCAAAGGCTCTGCATTGCTCGCGAGAGTTACTCGGCGAGAGTTTCACTGAGGTACAGGCATTTAGGGAATGGCATTTAAGGAATTTCAAGAATGTGACAAGTACGATATTGCACACAAAGATTAGACACTGCCTGACAGAGCAAGGGGGAGCAAGAGACTACTACATACTACTACATACACTAGCTGACCCCCCTCCCTGCAGTGTGCATTGATTTTAAAGGGTACCAGAGTATTAAAAGAAGTCTGCCAGGGGGGGAGCAAAGAAACACTGCTGATGGCTAGTGTCCGTCTCCCTACCAAGCAGTGTTTCTTTGCTCCCCTCTGGCAGACTTCTTTTGATAATCTGGTCCACTTTAAAATCAGTGCACACTGCTGCCTTTGGGGGGCCCCCCTCCCTGCAAAGGCATCAGTGTGCATGGACCTTAAGTGCCGGTTCACACTTGTGCGATGCGGGAACGCTGCGAATATGCAGCTTGTTCCCGCATCGCATCCGCACCTCTGGCAGTTCACACTGCCATATGCGATACTCAGGGGATGTCAATTAAAAGTTAACGACACCCCCAGTTGAGATCGCATATCGCAGTGCGATCTGCAAGTTCACACAGAATCGGATCGCACTAGTGTGAACCACTATGCGATCCGATTCTGCTGCGGATAAAAAAAAGGGTCATGTGCGTGTTTAGTGCGGACGCGGTGCAAATTCAGCCATACGAACTGTTTTGGGAAATGCCTCACTACCTATGATTGGCTTCCTGGGGGGCTCAATCTGAATATGTCCGAGCCCATTCTTAATTTTACCATACCATACAAACACATGCTAACAAAGCCATCCTACAACACACACTACACACAGCCATCCTACAACACACAGATATAACAAGAGTACCGGTAAAATTACACACCCCTGATACTACCT
Organism: Pelobates fuscus; assembly: GCF_036172605.1. NCBI lineage: Eukaryota > Metazoa > Chordata > Amphibia > Anura > Pelobatidae > Pelobates > Pelobates fuscus. The sequence continues at coordinate 40,291,485 of NC_086321.1, read as the reverse complement.
TACTCTTTTTTAATTTAAACTTAGGTAAAAAGTATACCACTGCAGTGTGACTCATCCTGAGACTCCGACGCTGAACTCTGCACTATCATACGTGCATTCATTACGTACTGTGATAAAGTGAAGGCAGAGAAGCCATTTAACCCCAGGGGGAGTATATGTAGTTTGTGTTTTGTACAACACAAAGCGTTGTTTAGTTATGGGCCCCTGGGGTGGAGTATTTGGAGAGAAGGGAGGGCCAATGCTCCACTCCACAGTTTAGTGGTTTTTATGGGAGACATAGATCCAGGCCAGGGTTTTTTGGACTGTCTCCAACACACTGCTCAGCTGCTGATAATCAGCTGTAGCAGTGGGAATAAACCACTCCCTGCTAGGCAGGTACGGGGGGATTGCTGGCTTCCTCTCAGGAAGCAGGTAGGAGAGAGGGTGTTCTCTCCAGTAAGAGAATCAAGGAGACTAGGCACTGGGAGTGCTGGCTTGAGGCACTGGGAGTGCTGGCTTGGAGCACTAGGAGTGCTGAGAAGAAGCAGTCAAGGCTGGCTTAGAGCACTGGAGTGCTGAGAGCAGACAAATACACTAGGTTGGTGAAACCCACAAATTTTGTTATAGTTTAACCCCTGATAGATAGGGACTCTGATGTGAGTTAGTGCTCAGACGAGCTAGGCTTTTTGTTATAGGGATTTGTGTTACATCATTGCATTTATGTTTTGTTTGCTGCTGCCTGATGTGTAAATTTACAAATAAAGTTGCCGGGATTATAAGAAAATAAAAGGACTGTGCATGTTTTTGCCCTAGAGGACCGTGCTATCTACTAACAAGGATCACAGTACTTACGGTACCGGTATTTCCCTACTACGGTATCCCTAATGGAATCAAAGCAAAAGCGTGCAGCATATACAGCTGGTTTCAAGTTAAAGGTTGTGGAATATGCCAAGCAACATGGAAATAGGGCTGCAGCAAGCCACCAACAGAATGCACAATACGAGAGTGGCGTAAAATGGAAGAAAAACTCAAGACATTATCAAAAACAAAATGCAATTTTCGCATATTGCTAAATGGCCAAAATTAAAAGAACGGGTGAAGGAATTTGTAGTTAATCATAGAAAAGCGGGCATTGCATTATCAACAAAAATGATCATCATTCAAGCAGTGAAAATCAGCAAAGAGTTGCAAATACAAGATTTCAAAATAACAGCATCATGGTGCCAAAGATTTATAAAGAGGCATGAGCTTCGGATGCGAACAAGAACCAGGATTGCCCAGCGTATGCCAGAAGATTATGAAGAGAAGATAATAAATTTTCATACATTTATTATCAAACAAAGGAAGAGACAAAATTTTGAAATTGGTCAAATCGGCAACATGGACGAAGTACCACTCACTTTTGATGTTCCTTCAAATAAAACTGTTGAAGCAAAAGGTGCCAAGACCGTAACAATTAAAACTTCAGGGCATGAAAAAAATCGTTATACTGTGGTCCTTGCTGTCACTGCAGACGGAAACAAGCTGCCACCATTGGTCATTTTTAAAAGGAAAACTTTTCCTAAGGAGAAGATTCCAAGTGGCATACAGGTGCATGTTCATCCCAAAGGTTGGATGGACGAAGAAGGCATGAGGCTTTGGATCAGAAATGTGTGGGAGAAGCGCCCAGGTGCTTTGTTAAAGAAGCCATCCTTGTTAGTACTGGACTCATTCAGATCTCATCTTACAGAACCAACAAAGAAAGAATTTCAAATGTGCAAAACAGAAGTAGCAGTCATTCCAGGAGGACTTACATCACAATTGCAGCCATTGGATGTTTCCATTAACAAGCCCTTCAAAGCCTTCATGCGTGAAGAATGGAATAAATACATGTGTGATGAAAGTACAAGTTCTGGGAGAATGAAAAGACCTGGCATTTCAAAAGTGTGTCAGTGGATAAAGACTTTGTGGGACGCAGTTAAAGAAGATATTATTATCAAATCTTTTAAGAAATGTGGCATAAGCAATGCTTTGGATGGTGAAGAAGACGAGCTGATTTATGAAGACAGTAGCAGTGAAAGCAGCAGTGTTCAGTTCAAAGATATTGAAGATAGCAGTGAAGATGAAGAGTTTCTTGGTTTCCCAGATAGCAGCGATTTCTGAGTAAACGTTTGTAAAAACATATAATATCCAAGTTTCTTTGTTAAAACAGTTGCTTTTACTGTCATTTTACGTTATTTACCTTATAAGTGTTAATAATATTAATAGAAAAAAGTTCAGAGCTACCCTTATTTTGCTTCAAAGTTCTTTATTTGAAATTTAAGTTTTTTTTCCTGAAATTTCCTTCTTAAAATGAGGTGCGTGTTATACGCCGGTGCGTGTTATACGCCGATAAATACGGTAGCTATTTTTAAAGCCTTTTTCAGTTTTCAATGGTCTTGGCTAAAGTGTTGCTAAATTCTCTTCAATAAGGTTATGATCATCGCAATATCTTTTTCACTGATTCAATAGTGGTTCTTACAGATTTTTAGAATACTGTGAACATCTCTTCTACGAATCTCGTTGACTGACCTGAAAATTCTGGAGATATCAAGAGTTATTTGCTCTCAGCATAATGTATTAAATTACAACTTAGCAGAGTTAAATTTTTCCCCAGATAAATACAGTGAATTATTTTATCCCGCTTACCATGCCGATGATGTCTTCCAAGGATAGGTGACTGTCATCTTGTTCATCTTGAGAAAGGGCGCTGGGAAAAAACCAATACTAATCATAATTGGATAGTTTGGAAGAAATATATATATATATATATATATATATATATATATATATATATATACAATCCAATCTCTGGCACTCACCATCAATAGGTATATATGAATCAAAAAATACCCGGGTGCTTCCAGCGCTTAGATAAACAACAAATGAACGGAGCACTCCTTAGGGATTTTTACAAACGTGTATTTGAACAAGCAATCAATGTTTCGACCCTCCTGGGTCTTTATCAAGGAGGGTCGAAACGTTGATTGCTTGTTCAAATACACTTTTGTAAAAATCCCTAAGGAGTGCTCTGTTCATTTGTTGTTTATATATATATTTTTTAATACGCTTTTAAGGTGATTATTTTGATCCATTGGAAGAAATGAATGTCACATTGGCTAGAGAGTTCAATTAAAATGTATCTAAGGTGGTAAGGGAATCCTTTATGTGTTATATGAAGATGTAGTTCCCTCAAAGATCCATCCATAATCATATATTTACCTTAGTATATTAGTTGTTGCTTTTCTCTCTTGTGGTAGTAAATCAGGATCCCGTAAGACATCTTCCAATAAATTCACAACATTCATCTTTACTTCATGGTTTAGTTCAAAATCCTTTACAATGGCAGAAAAAATGAAGATGTCATTTTTTAAGGATCTCTTACCATTACTGCTAATTCATAAAGATATGACAGATATTACAATATTACAATATTACAATACAGATTATTCCGCCGATAGCAAGAAAAAATTAAATTAAGAAAACCAAGCAGTTTTATCCTATACTCAAGACTTCCTGCCTTTAAGATATACATGAACATGAAGTTCTAGGGAAAGCTGGGAACTGAATAGCAATAAGGGGGGGTCACCTGTCAGTTTTAATGATCAGCCACAACATTTAAACTGACAGGTGCACAGCAGTCAGGGTGTCCATGGTGACTCCTGTCCACCTCTGAAAGCATCTTCAATGGGGACATGAACTATGAACCAATGTAAAAAGGTTACCAGGTCTGATGATTCACATTTTCTGTTAGATCGGATGGATGGGTGCATGTGCATTGTTTACCGGAGGGCAAGATGGCAGCAGGATGCACTATGGGAAGAAGGAAGGTCAGTGGAGGCAGTGTTATGCTCTGAGCCATGTTCTGCTGGGAAATGTTGTATCCTGGCATTTGTGTGGATGTTACTTTGACATGTACCACCAATGTAGTGATTGGCAATGGTGATCCCTGATGCAGGGCCAGATTAAGAGCCCAGTGGGACTGGTGCTGACAATTATGATGGGCCTAATTACAAAATCTTATTGACCAACAACACTAAAACAGTCCTACCTCCTAAGCGTCATGTATCTGATGGAGATGGTGCTGGAGGGAAACTCATAGGATGCAGCTATGAGAAAACACATATCCTAAGCTAATCTCACACTTTCAAGTAAACCCATCCCGTACCATACCCCCCTAACAGCAGTGTCCAGTAAAGCAGGAAGTCTATGGATGGGGTAAAAGGGTGGGCCACTGACACAAATCACATAACCAGAACTGCCGAAAGGGGTGAACATACACAAAAAGGGACATGTCCGTGTCCCCATGTCTCCCAGTCCCTTAGTGTCTGTGTCCCTATGTCTCCCAGTGTCCCTATGTCACTAGGACACTAAGGGACATTGAGAGACATTGGGACACTGGGAGACATGGGGACACTGAGATACTAGGGAACGCTCGGAGACCTAGGGACACAGACTCTTGGGGACACGGAGACATGGGGACACTGGGTGACTTTGAGACATGAGGGGCACTGGGAAACATGGGGCGCTGAGACACTGTGATACATAGGGGACACTGTTATATATAGGGGACACTGGAGACTCGATAAAGACCTGGGTTCAGGTCAAAACATTGCAGTGTATTTTATACTAGGGGACACTGAGACACTAGGAGACATGGGGACACTGGGAGACATTGGGACACTGAGACACTGGGAGACTAGGGACAGTGGCACACTACGGACACTGAGAGACATGGAGATACTTGGGAAAACAGCGAGACATGGAGATACTGAGATACTAGGGACACATGGGGACACTGGGAGTGCCCCATATCTCCCAAGTCTCAATTTCGCCCAGTGTCCCCATGTCTCCCTGTGTCCCCCAGTGTCTCCATGTCTCTCAGTGTCCCCTAGTGTTTGTATCCCCATGTCTCCCAGTGTCCCGATGCCACTAGGACACTAGGGGACACTTAGAGACATTGGAACACTGTGAGACTTGGGAACACTGAGGCACTGGGAGAGACATGGGGACACTGAGATACATGGGGACACTTAGAGACTAGGGCACTCTGGGAGACTAGGGACACAGACACTAGGGACACTGAGAGACACCAGGCACACTGGGAGACATGGGGACATTGAGAGACACCAGGGACACTGGGAGACACTGAGACACGGGGTACACTGGCTGGGAGTCATGGGGACACTGTGAGACTAGGGGCCCACTGGGAGACATGGGGCCATTGTGTCCCTAGTGTCTCAGGGCCCCCATGTTACCCAGTGTCCCTCTGTCTCCCAGTGTACCAATGTCTCAGCATCCCCAAGTCTCTCACTGTCCCCATGTCTCGCAGGCTCAAAACTGCTGTCTGGACTCTGCAGAGCTGCTCCTCTGCTGATCAGTGAGTAGAGAGAGGCAGGGAGGAAGATGCTGAAACTTCTTATCCCTGCCTCTCTCCACATAAACAGCGACCCCTACTGGCCGGTGCTGGTATTGCAGAATAATCTCTGTTTATACTGAGACAGACATTTGTATTGCCGGTATTACTGCAATACCGGCACCGGCTAGGAAGCCTCAAATACCTGTGAAATACTTCTGAGAAATACCTGGCAACCATAAGAAATACATGAGAAATGCCTGGCAACCCTAGGAGTAGTGTGTAAAAAACAATCTATGGACCTATTCCATGGGCCTGGGCCTGGGCCTGGAGCGGCAGCTCCATCAGCCCCTATATTAATCCGGCACTGCCCTGATGGCAGTGTTCTCTTTTAGCAAGATAATGTGCCCTGTCATATTGCAAAAATCATTAAGGAATGGTTTGATGAACATGACATGCCCTTGCATCCAAATTGCCCAGGTCTCAATCCAGTTGAGCATCTGTGGGATGTGCTGGAAAAACAAATCTGATCCATAGAGGCCCCACGTCACATTTTGCAGGTCTTAAAGGATCTGCTGCTAATTTCTTGATGCCAGATACCACAGTACACAAACAAAACTCTTGTGGAGTCCAGTTTTAATGTTGTGGCTGATCATTTTATATAAAGACTAGCTGTAGATTACCTTTTGAAAGATTACAGTATTATCATTTTTGTTTATGTGACATAATTCTTGCTCTCTCGTCGAGAGTTCTTTTCCAAACACATTTTCAACGTAGGGACTCTGACCTGTTTCTACCACACCTGGCCCTAATCTCATAGTTCATTGCAAAATTTGGAGTCTAGCTTTATTAACAAGATTGTCCAAATTAGGAATAACCTCTCCCTTCCACCCTAATACAACTTTTCTTCAACCCTGATTCTTCTTCTGCTGTAAGCTCATGTCCTTCCCTGCTGCTGGCCAGGAGGTTTCTACACTTCTTTAGTCCTCCCACTGCACCAATTGTCTCCTTGATTCCCCATGCCCTCTCGCATCACCCTATCTATTTCCTCTTTCTTGTTCCGTTCCTAAACCATATTTTCAATCTCCTCCTGACTTCAAGAGTCTTCTCCTGCTTTCCTAAAACATGTACTAGTCAGCCTTTCCCTTGCTCCTTGTGCTATATCTTTACTTTTGTCGCTAGTGTGCAGTGCCGACGGATATAAATTATGCACAGAGATGACATTTGGCAATACAGAACAGAGTTCCAGGCTGCCAAAGTCACATGTGCCGGGGAATAGGTAGACTCTGGCACAAAAGTTAATATGCCTCAGTATGTGCATTTTGTTATTCAGAAATTCTGCAAATACCGACTCCTACCACCATGACCACTTCAAATCACTTCAAATCATAGTGGATGAAATAACCCTTTTAACAATCCAACCCTCCATTACATTCATCTCCAATTCACAATTTAATTTCCTTCACTTGGCCAATCGCCTTCTCTTGTCCTTTTTTTCATCCACCTCTGCTTGATTCTTGTTTGCAGAACTTGGCTGCACCATTCCTATGGAATGCCCTAGCTAGTCCTTGTAGAGTTTCTTCTAACCAGTCATTTAAGAAATCACTAAAATCTCATCTCCTTACTATCTTTCTGGGTGACTTCTCTCATTATAAAAGTCTTCCAATCCCCCACACATAACGTGTGCGTTCACAGTTCACTCACCTCTTTCTCTCTCTCTCTATACTCTGCTTTGCCTCCACGCACTAGTTTCACAGGAATAACTAGACATTGTATTGATCAATGTCTCCTCTGATCATCCACACCTTTCATCCTCTTGAGTTCATCTTCCCCTTCTTTATAGTTTGTAAGTTCATTTAAACAGGGTCCTCCTTACCTCTTATTTCTGTCAATGTTACTGTGTATTCAATACTTCCTATCCCATATCTCCTCTGTATAATTGTAAATTGCTGCTAAATATTTTGGTGCTATATAAATACTACTACTACTACTACTACTAATAATAATAATAATAATAATAATAATAATGATGATGATGATGATGATGATGATGATGATGATGATGATGATGATGATGATGATGATGATGATGATGATGATGATGATGATGATAATAATAATAAGTGCATTTTAAAACAGAGCACACATGTAGTTTAGGAATGCACTTACTAAAATTGCCCACTAGATGGCACTTGTAGCACAGAAAATGCAACATATTATTGCTATGGTGAGACAAACTATTAAAGAGTTTTAAGGGATGCTTTGTGGTAGCTTTTTATTTAATATTAACATTAGCATATTTATTTGGCAGATGGTTAACACTTCCAAATGTCATGTATACATTTCTAATATTTAAAGGGATTACAACAAATTAACTTTTTTATATCTAAGTAATTATGTCGGTGAAATTTCAGCAGAGGTGCCCTGGGTCACCGTTGGTGTTGGCCTAAGCTGCTGTTGCCACATACATATAGAGATTTTATTAATTATCAGCGAACATTTTGTCAAGCAGTGCTTCAATTGCCCAGTGGTCCAACAGGTATTTGCAATATGTGCTCATAGGCATTGAGAAGGGTCACTCACGAAACATTGAATTGTGGGGTTTTTTTTTTTACCAGAAACTTGCAGATGTTAGGCCAAAATAGCCATATCTGAAAATTAGAGGGCGTTGGGAGATTTTTTTCAAAATTACTATTTTTGTCTGATATTTAGCATGGGCTTTTCTAGACAATTAGCATTTTTTGTGAATAATCCTGTCTTGATTTTGTTAATAAAACACTGTTTTTGGGAGAAGAAAGCCTTGCTTGCATCTTCCACCCCTTAAAAAAGAAAAAACTAAGCAATAAACGTACCTGCTATCCTGCTCCATAACCAAGTACTCCTTGCTGCCCAATGCACCTCGGCTCCTCTACTCTGCAGTGCGACGCACATCATGGAGGCTGGATGATGCAAGACTTAGGAAGCCATGGAGTCGGAGCCATCTAATGACACTGCCAAAGGTGGACTTACACCTCTGGCAGCATTGTGCTATATCTAAGTAGGTGGAGATTAGCGCACGCACGCAGAATCCAAGCTACATAATTAATACAAATCCCTGCAGTGGTCATGGTGCTTGAAAAAAAACAGTAATTTACAAAAACCGGGGATTTTTAGGCTTTCATCGGGGGATCTGTTAATGTTACGTCAAAAGACACAAACTAGGGGTGAAAAATCGCCAGCTCAGTTATTTTGATCCAGGATTTACAATCTCCAGCAGGTCATGGCTTAGTGCAGGGATAGGCAACCTTCGGCTCTGCAGATGTTTTGGACTACACCTCCCATGATGCTTTGCCAGCATTATGTGTGTAAGAGCATTATGGGGGATGTAGTTCACAACATCTGGAGAGCCGAAGGTTGCCTATCCCTGGCTTAGTGAATAACACCGACAGTGATTTTACACAGAAACTGGTGGGTATTTACTTATTTTGACACCATTTTAGAAAGGACCATTTTTAAGAATCAACTAGTAAACCAAGATATGTTTTGTACCTCCATCATTGGGCTGTGCCTAACTAAACACATATTCTAATAAGTTATAAACTATTATTATAGTCTGATGATAATAAAAATGCAGCTCTACAACAGAAATACATGGAAAATAGAAGATAATGTTTTACATTGAGAGATTTAGAGCAGATCCACAGTGTTTGGAAGGATTACAAATACTAATTGTATCGGGACAATTTTTTTTTTTTTTTTTGGAAACAGCTTTCACTTTATACCCTGCAAACTCTGATCTGAATAAATTATGATTCTCTCTTTGTCCTCGGAAATGGATTGGTTCCACTTAGTTAAGTGGTATAAATGTAATATTTTTAAATAGATTTGAACTGCAGCCATTTAGAAATAAAATCTGAAGCTATGCAGGAAAGAAAAGATCTACGTTTTACACCAATGCTTAAAGGAACAAACTAACATTAAAAATAAAAATATTTATTTTTAATATTAAAGGGATTCTATAGTGTTAAGAATACAAAGTTTATTCCTAACACTATAGTGCCATCTGGTCCCCCCCCCCCACCCCCCCTCCTTTGCGGCCCAACCCGCTGATGTCCTTTGTTGCTGGGTTGCGATCCTCAGACAGGGGGATCTAATGAACTAGTTTGGCAAGCGTATTAGGCCCTCCCTATAGAAAAATACTGCCTCAATACTTTCCTGGGAGGTTTTCACTGGCCTTTGATGTCCTCATGCAGATTATGGCCATGCCCAGCTTTCAGTTAACAGAGTCAAACCCTGTTAGTATCCAGGAAGTTCCTCTAGTGGCTGTCTGGTAGACGGTCACTAGAGGCGGTCTTAGTACTGCAAAGTAATCATTGCAGTTTCTCCAAAACTGCAATGTTTTAAATTTCAGAACTAAGGATGACAGGAACACTGCACTCAAACAACTTCAATGAGATGAAGTGGTATGGGTACCTATTGTGTCCCTTTAATGTTCTTTAGGCTTTGATTATGTGACCTGCCACATAATATTTAGAAATAAATAAAATAAAAAGTTGTAGGGCACTAACTAACTATCACTTTCAAACTATCAAATCCCTCAGATCATTTCACTTGCCCGTTTTACCTGCTTCTGACATGAAATTCAAAAGACTGACTGTTCATTTGCTGCCTAATATATGCCACCCCTTGACACGTGCCAACGTAACTATATAATCAATGTTATTCACGTCACCTGTCAGTGGTTTTAATATTTTGGCTGATCAGTGTATTATTTGTATTATTCTATTATGTATATTACACTCTATATTATGTATATATTTTGCAGTACACCGGTAGGAGAATTTTTTTGCACCAGTGTCCTATTTTTGCCACCCTGCCCTTTAAGCCAGCAATAAACAAGTAGATTCCAAAATCCAAAATCTGTAAAAAAGGATGCAACAGCCTGTGCGTTTTAAGATGCAACATACAACTTCACAGTCTGGGCCCAGTGCAAACCTGGACAGGGGTAATAATGCCAAGAGGCACTGTCACATTGATAACCGCCTGCACTGGTGAGAGATATGCCGGCTTTGTACTTCCAAGACACAGACCATTTAACTGCTTCACAAAGCAACTGCCAGCAGTGAATCTGTCAGTACCCAGCAGGAGCAAAGATTGCATTCATCTAATTAGCCGGACTGACTGCCCATTTGGCTGGCATCGACAAAGTAACTCTTTACCCCAAAGGGGCATTAGCTACATGTGAGATAATCCGTTACACAAATGTAACAGCAAATAAATATCCTCTCATTATTTCTTAGGAAACAGAATTTCATTAGAAGGAATAGGATACAGAAAGATCAAACTGTGGAGCTCTGTTTACAGGCATTACCAATGGCTAAGTAGAAATAATTGGCCACTACTAGTCGGACGCCGGTATAATTTCTCCGGGCTCTATTCACTAAACACTGAATGGGAGTGAACAGATTTGCAAAGTTTAGACCAAAATAGTTGATAAGGAAAAATTCTCGCACTCTGCTAGTCTCGGCTTGGCTATTTCAGCCTAGATGTCACAATTCTGTTTTCAGTTCAACAGAATTTGATGTTTACAGAATTAACCCCTCAGATTACAGAAAATGGCTGATAATTTATTAAAAAAATACCTGTGAGTGCTTCGAGACCCAGTGGCGAAGAACATTCAAGACTCGATTAGTGGCTGCACGGCGTATCACGAACTCCCTGTCGCACATTCTCTCCATGTTGTTGAAGCCTTAAAAAATTTTTAAAAAATAAAAGAGAAAATATACATATTGTGAACACTATAAAACAGCAAAGTAAAGTAGGACAGATTTTAAAAAATCTTTCTCGCAGCACTGTTCTCCAGTAGTCCCCTCCAACTCTTTGGCTGAGATCATCGAGATCCATGATCTGCTCCAATCTTAGTGCGCATGCGCAGCAAAATGCCGCATTGCACCAATCAGATTGTTTTACTCCACTATTTCGGTGGAAGTGCCTCTAGTGGCCATTTTTTAGCTGCTGGGGTTAAAATGGGGAGGACATGGCAGCCAAACAACTTAATTGAAGTGAAGTGATCTGAGTGCCTACAGAGTCCCCTTAACATAAGTATAAAATCTCAGAATTGCAGTGTTAACTCTGAATCCCATCAGCCTGAGCCACCACTGGACCCCAGGGAAAGTCACCCTCGTGCACCTAAAAGGTAGGAAACTGGAGGGTGACTAAAACATTTTGTATATGTGTGTGTTTGTATGTATGTGTGTGTGTTTGTGTATTTGTGTCTGTATGAATGTTTCTCTGTATGTGTGTTTGTGTGTGTGTCTGTATGTATGTGTCTCTGTCTGTATGTATGTGTGTCTGTGTGGGTATGTGTGTATGTGTCTCTGTGTGTATGTATGTGTGTCTGTGTCTATGTGTGTCTATTTGTATGTGTGTGTGTCTGTATGTGTGTGTGTGTTTGTATGTCTGTGTGTGTGTGTGTGTGTGTGTGTGTGTGTGTGTGTGTGTGTGTATGTATGTATGGCTGTATGTATGTCTGTATGTATGGGTCTCTATGTGTATGTGTGTGTGTGTGTGTTTGTATGTCTGTGTGTATGTGTGTCTGTATGTAAGTGTGTGTGTATGTGTGTGGGTGTCTGTATGTATGTGTGTGTCTACATGTATGTGTGTGTCGCGTGTGTCGATGTGTGTGTCTGCATGTGCATCTGTTGGCCTGCATGGGTGGGGGGCAGGGACGTGTGGGGGGTGTGGGGACGTATTCACATACACATTCACTTCATTTTAGCAGACAAGGCTAATTCATAATTCTCTACTAAATTAACAATGACAGAGTCATGCTGAAATTCCCATGCAAGTCACAATTTAAGCTTACAATTAATTTTCCCATTTAGATCAAATGTGATAGATTCTGTATGCAGCAAGTTGGAAGAAGCAAGGTGTAAGTTATTTTCATTATTACACAATAAAGCCCAGATGAAGGTTACATGATCCATGCAATTTTCAAACTTTATCTGAAATTAGTGAAGGATACAGAGTAGCAGACATTTCCAATTATCATTCTGTATAATAGTTTTCACTAAATTGAGAATCGTGAAGAACTGAGAAAGGAAATGCAAATTTTGGCCAAAGAAAGTAACCTGTGAAAATTGCTCCCTTAGTTCTGATATCACGATCTAAAAATACAATCTGTCAATCATCTGCAAATCTTGGTTTAGAAAATAATCCCTTTTGAAGTTTCTGTTATTTTAACGTATACTATGGTAATACATATTATTATTATTTTTATTAGTCAAATTAAATAATCTTATCAACATTACTGGGAATATAATATGTGTTAACATTTCAGTAACCATCTGACTTCAATGAAATGTGCAATTCATTCTTTAAATATATTATTTTTATTGAAAACATTTTTTTATATGTTTTGTGAACATTTTGCCTAGGATTTTTTGTCAAAATGTAAATTTTAACAGTATTTAAAATAAAAATTGACGTGTAATATATATGTTAGGAAGAAAAAAAAAACACAAGTCTGTCAAGAAATAAAAAATAAAATAAAACTCATCATTGAGCCATTTCTGTAATGTTATACAAGAAGCATCTTGGGGGCTGTACAAGCCAAACTGGGACTGATAGTTAAACAAATAGACCCTAGACTAGATTGTGAAGAAATCAGTGGAGTGAAAAAGCATTGCAAATAGAGAAAATTAAAGCACACATGGGCTTGACTGTAATGTTTTCTTTACAGACTCCCTAATGGGACTGCATGTGACTCTGTGTATGACTTTAATATATATTCTGTGTGCTATTACTCACTACACGTCCATTAAACTAAACTCTAAATCACAGATAATGGAATCGTTGATCTTGGATCTACAGAAGTCAAATAAATTGATGGAAAGGTCAATACTTGCTAATCTGGGACACAGGCATATTTACTAATTGAACTGGTAATTGTGGAAAATTGACAAAGATGTTTCGCAATTTAGGTCATCATAGCTAAACTTGAAAAAAAAAATCTTCAATAAAGCTAGTTCTCCGATGAAGGTTTAGTGAGATTTTAGGTTGAGTAGAATTAACCACTTAAGGACACACGACATGTGTGACATGTCATGATTCCCTTTTATTCCAGAAGTTTGGTCCTTAAGGGGACAGATGAAATTCCTGAGCACACTAATAAAGTAAGTGAGCAGACTTTATTGGAAAAACGTTTTGGCTTTGCTATAGAACCTTTATCAAGCATTGTGTGAGGGTGTCACTTAGGTGAAATAGGTGTGTAGTTTTTAAGCTGTGTGTATGTGTTTGGAACTGCCTGGTTCTACATAAGTTTGTGTAGCCTAGGTGTATGTAGCTACCAGGCTGTATGTAAGTCTGTGCAGCTACCAGGCTGTATGTAAGTGTGTGTAGCTGCCAGGCTGTATGTAAGTGTGTGTAGCACAGGTGTTTGACTGTGTAAATGTCCCTATTGATGCCTGCAGCTACAGGTACAGCTGGATTAGGGGAGATAAAGTCGATCAACAGATGGGTGCCAGAGATTAGCTCATCTTACCAAAAGCGTAAATATAAGTGAGTGTAGAACTATTTTTTTTTTTAAATCTACCCCAATAATATGGTGACATACTACACCGTGTTTATTTAACAAAAATAAAGCCAAAATGGAAAAGGATTGTGTGAAAAACCAAGTACACCCTTATTGCTTCCATAGGAATTAAGAGGCTACGTAGCAGACAGGTGCTAACCAAATTCCCTTTGACTAATTGATCGTCAGCAAGTGTGACCACCTTTATAAAACTCGAAGTTTTAGCAGTGTGCTTGTCAGGAGCATTCAGGTGTGTGTTAACATAATGCCAAGGAGGAAAGACATCAGTAATGATCTTAGAGAAGCAATTGTTGATGTCCATCAAACTGGGAAGGGTTGTAAGGACATTTCCAATCAATTTAGTCCACCATTCTACAGCGAGAAAGATGACTTAAAAGTAGAAAACATTCATGACAGTTGCACATTTTCTCAGGAGTGGATGTCCCAGTAAATTCACCCCAAGGTCAGACCATGCAATGCTCAGAGAAATTCTAAAAAAAAAACAAGACTCTACAGGACTCAGTTAGCATGTTAAATGTTAAAGTTTATGACAGTACAATTAGAAAAAGACTGAACAAGTATGGTTTGTTTGGAAGAGTTGCCAGGAGAAAGGTTCTTCTCTCTAAAAAGAACATGGCAGCATGGCCTAGGTTTCCAAAGTTAAATCTGAACAAGCCACAAGACTTTTGGAACAATGTCCTTTGGACAGATGAGTCCAACGTTGAGATGTTTGGCCATAATGCACAGCGCTGTGTTTGGCGAAAACAGCATATCAGCACTAGTGATGTACCGAACTGTTTGCCAGCGAATAGTTCCCGGCGAACATAGCGTGTTCGCGTTCGCCACGGCGGGCGAACACATGCGCAGTTCGATCCGCCCCCTATTCGTCATCATTGAGTGAACTTTGACCCTGTGCCTCACGGTCAGCAGATACATTCCAGCAAATTAGCAGCAGACCCTCCCTTCCAGACCCTCCCACCTCCTGTACAGCATCCATTTTAGATTCATTCTGAAGCTGCATTCTTAGATAGAGGAGGGAAAGTGTAGCTGCTGCTCATTTGATAGGGAAATTGATAGCTAGGCTAGGGTATTCAGTGTCCACTACTGTCCTGAAGGACTCATCTGATCTCTGCTGTAAGGACAGCACCCCAAAAAGCCCTTTTTAAGGCTAGATCATCAGTCTGCTTTTTTATTTTCTGTGTAATGTAATTGCAGTTACCTGCCTGCCAGCTTCTGTGTCAGGCTCACAGTGGATACTGTGCCCACTTGCCCAGTGCCACCAATCATATCTGGTGTCACAATAGCTTAAGCTTGCATTTAAAAACAACATTTTTTTTTTCACTGTAATAGATTGAATAGCAGTTAGTTGTCTGCAAGCGTCTGGGTGTCTGGCCTTCAGCGTGTATTCTGCCAACCTCTGCCAGTGTACTTTGCCACTCATATCTGGTGTCTCTATAGCGTGCCTTTAAAAAGAAAAAAAGTTTTTCACTGTAAGCTAATAGCAGTTAGTTGTCTGCAAGTGTCTGGGTGTCAGGCCTTCAGCGTGTACTCTGCCAACCTCTGCCAGTGTACTTTGCCACTCATATCTGGTGTCTCTATAGCGTGCCTTTAAAAAGAAAAAAAGTTTTTCACTGTAAGCTAATAGCAGTTAGTTGTCTGCAAGCGTCTGGGTGTCAGGCCTTCAGCGTGTACTCTGCCAACCTCTGCCAGTGTACTTTGCCACTCATATCTGGTGTCTCTATAGCGTGCCTTTAAAAAGAAAAAAAGTTTTTCACTGTAAGCTAATAGCAGTTAGTTGTCTGCAAGCGTCTGGGTGTCAGGCCTTCAGCGTGTACTCTGCCAACCTCTGCCAGTGTACTTTGCCACTCATATCTGGTGTCTCTATAGCGTGCCTTTAAAAAGAAAAAACGTTTTTCACTGTAAGCTAATAGCAGTCAGTGTCCTTAAAGCGGGTGTCAGGCCTTCAGCGTGTTCTCTGCCAACCTCTGCAAGTGCACATTGCCACTCATATCTGGTGTCACAATAGCGTTGATTTAAAAAAAAAAAAAAAAAATTCACTGTTATAGATTGAATAGCAGTTAGTTGTCTTCAAGCGGGTGTGTCAGGCCTACAGCGTGTACTCTGCCAACCTCTGCCACTGCACAGTGCCACTCATATCTGGTCGCACAGTAGCTTGCACGCATAGTACCACTAATCCAAAAAAAAATGACAGGCAGAGGCAGGCCTCCCCGCAGGGGCCATCATGGACGTGGTCCTGCGATTCCCTTTTTCCCTAGAATAATGCCCAGGCCACGTACCCTGAACTTGAAAAGTTCTGAGGACATAGTTGACTGCTAACACAGGACACCCAATCTTCTACAGCTTCCGCTCGGAACCTTGACGCACCATCCTCCTCCAGCTTAGCTTCGGGCACCTCTCAAGATACCACTCGCCCGCCTGTCGCCACCACCAACACTAGCACCACAGCCGCTTCACTTGGTATGTCAGAGGAGTTATTTACACATCCGTTTGAAGAAATGAGTGATGCGCAACCATTATTGCCAGAGGATGTAGATAACAGGGATATATCTCAGGCAGGCAGCATTACACATGGACGTACGGTGTGATGATGATGATGATGTACCCGCTGCTGCTGCCTTTGCTGAGTTGTCAGATACAAGTGAAGCGGTTGATGATGACGATGCGTCCATGGATGTCACGTGGGTGCCCGCTCGGCAAGAAGAAGAACAGGGCGAAAGTTCAGATGGGGAGACAGAGAGGAGGAGGAAGAGACGAGTTGGAAGCAGGGGGAGGTCGTCGCAAGGAGCTAGTGGCACAGTCAGACAGCATGCATCAGCACCCGGGGTCAGCCCGACAGCACACCAATCAACGCATGCCGTGTCCACCACCAGAATGCTGTCATTGCAGAGCTCAGCAGTGTGGCATTTTTTTTTGTGTGTCTGCCTCTGACAACAGCGATGCCATTTGCAACCTGTGCGAAAAGAAACTGAGTTGTGGGAAGTCCAACACCCACCTAGGTACAACTGCTTTGCGTAGGCACATGATCGCACATCACAAACGCCTATGGGATCAACACATGAGTACAAGCAGCACACAAACTCAAAGCCGCCATCCTCCTCCTGGTCCAGCATCTTCAGCCACGTCAACCACTGCTGTCCTACTTGCCCCCTCTCAACCATCCGCCACTCCGTCTCTTGCCTTGAGCAGTTCCCGCTCATCTGCCCACAGTCAGGTGTCTGTCAAGGACATGTTTGAGCGTAAGAAGCCAATGTCAGAAAGTCACCTCCTTGCCAGCATCTGACAGCTGGCTTGTCTGAACTATTAGCCCGCCAGCTTTTACCATACAAGCTGGTGGAGTCTAAGGCGTTCAAAAATTTTTTAGCTATTGGGACACCGCAGTTGAAGGTACCCGGACCAAATTTCTTTGCACAAAAGGCAATGCCCAACCTGTACTCGATTGTGCAAAAGGAAGTAATGGCATGTCTGGCACACAGTGTTGGGGCAAGGGTCCATCTGACCACTGATACCTGGTCTGCAAAGCATGGTCAGGGCAGGTATATCACCTACACTGTGCATTGGGTAAACCTGCTGACGGCTGCCAAGCATGGAATGCATGGCTCTGCAGAGGAGTTGGTGACACCGCCACGACTTGCAGGCAGGCCTGCTGCCACCTCCTCTACTCCTCCTACTCCATCCTCTTCCATAACCTCCTCGGTTGAGTCCACTTCTGCTGCTGCGTCTTGCTCCACATCAACGGCACACCCCCAGCTCCCCAGGTACTATTCCACATCCCGGATACGGCAGTGTCACGCCGTCTTGGGTTTGACTAGCTTGAAAGCAGAGAGTCACACCCGACCAGCACTCCTGTCCGCCCTGAACGCACAGGTGGAAAAGTGGCTGACTCCGCACCAACTGGAGATCGGCAAAGTGATTTGTGAAAACGTAAGAAATTTGTTGGCGGCATTGAATTTGGGCAAGTTGACACATGTACCGTGCATGGCACATGTGTGTAATCTGATCGTACAATGCTTTGTGCATAAGTACCCAGGCTTACAGGAAGCAGGCCAGGATCGGCCTGGGGATGTCCGGAGGAGTACTCACAGATCACTGTTCAAGGTCTGTTTGTATGGATAACCCGTCAGCATTGCCATTTTGCTTCCCAGGGCGATAGTGAATTGTAAAGTCAAAAGGCTGTAGCGCCAAACTCCAGCGCAACAGCCTGGCATTGTCTCCTGACACCCTGTTCAGCCACACAAACGGGTTGTGATCTGTGTGTAAGGTAAACGGTTGTCCATACAAGTAAGGTTGCAGCTTTCTGAGGGCCCACACCACCGCCAGGCACTCCTTTTCAGTGGCAGTGTATCTACTTCCTTGGGCAAAAGTTTCCAGCTTAGATAAGCCCCGGATTGCTCACTGCCATCTGCTCCGACTTGGCTCAGTACTGCTCCCAATCCAAACATAGAAGCGTCTGTATGGACGAGAAAGCGTTTAGTTGGATCAGGAGCAGAAAGTACAGGTGATTTAATGAGCGCCGTCTTGAGCTATTGGAAGGCCTGTTCACACTCTGGGGCCCATACTACTATCTTGGGGAGGTTTTTACATGTTAGATCCGTGAGAGGTTTAGCTAGGGTGCTGTAATTAGCTACGAATTTCCTGTAGTACCCTGCGGTACCCAGGAATGCGAGGACCTGGGTTTTGGTGCGGGGGGTTGGCCACTTGGCGACTGCCTCTATTTTAGCGGGTTCTGGTTTCTGTAGCAGGCTCCCGACTCTGTGCCCTAAGTATTGAACTTCTGCCGGCCTCCCTAATCCGATCTAGTTCGGCTCCTATGTGGGTCAGGTGTTCGGGCCAGGAGCAGCTAAAAATGGCTATATCATCCAAGTAGGCGCAGGCATACTCCTGAAACCCATCCAGTAGCCGATCTACCTTTCTCTGAAAGTTAGCCGGGGCATTCTTCATCCCGAATGGCATGACCTTAAACTGATACAGGCCAAACGGGGTGACAAATGCCGACTTGTGGATGGCATCCTCGGCTAATGGAATTTGCCAGTACCCCTTGCACAGATCTGTTGTGGTGAGGTACTGGCCTCTGGCCATTTTGTCTAGGAGCTCGTCTATCCGGGGCATAGGGTAGGCGTCTGAGGTTGTTTTATCGTTTAGCCTCCGGTAGTCTACACAGAAACGGGTCGTGCCGTCCCGTTTCGGTACTAGTACTACCGGGGAGGCCCAGGGGCTGTCAGAGTGTTCTATCACCCATAACTGCATCATTTCCTCAATTTCTTTCCGCATATTTTCTTTAACTGCTTCGGGTATGCGATAGGCGGTTTGGCGAAGGGGGGTCTGGTCTAAGGTTTCAACTTTGTGAGTGGTTAACGGAGTGTACCCAGGTAGGTTGGAAAACGTGGCCCCGTTGTCCTGGATTAGTCTTTGGACCTGGGTTCGCTCCTGGGGGTCTAACCGTTCTCCTAACTGTACTTCTCCCAGGTCTCTGCTCTGGCCCTCTTGGTGTAGGAGATCTGGGAGTGGCAAATTATCATAATCTTCAGTGGCAGGTGCACAGATCGCGGTTACCTCTTCCGTGCGCTCGTGGTATGGCTTGAGCATGTTCACATGGAGCATGCGCTTGCCTCCTGTGCAAAGGTGGTATCACAAACCTGCTCTACCACTTTGTATGGGCCCTGCCAGGAAGCCTGCAGCTTGTCCTTGTGGACAGTGTCAATCCATAACTGCCAAGTGACCCTATGTAGGGGGAACAGTCCCTATTCTGCTCTGTGTCAGTGTGTATCAGGGTCCCTGAGGACAGGTGTCAATCCATACCAGCCAAGTGACTCTATGTAGAAGGAACAGTCCCTATTCTGCTCTGTGTCAGTGTGTATCAGGGTCTCTGAGGACAGGTGTCAATCCATATCTGCCAAGTGACCCTATGTAGGGGGAACAGTCCCTATTCTGCTCTGTGTCAGTGTGTATCAGGGATCCTTAGGATAGGTGTCAATCCATATCTGCCAAGTGACCCTATGTAGGGGGAACAGTCCCTATTCTGCTCTGTGTCAGTGTGTATCAGGGTCCCTGAGGATAGGTGTCAATCCATATCTGCCAAGTGACCCTATGTAGGAGGAACAGTCCCTATTCTGCTCTGTGTCAGTGTGTATCAGGGTCCCTGAGGACAGGTGTCAATCCATATCTGCCAAGTGACCCTATGTAGGGGGAACAGTCCCTATTCTGCTCTGTGTCAGTGTGTATCAGGGTCTCTGAGGACAGGTGTCAATCCATATGTCGAGGTGTCAATATGTCAGGTGTCAATCAATATCCATTGTGATTTAGGAATGTTAGGTGATTTATGCCCTTTATGGATTAAAACCAGACTCTGCATCAACTGTGTAATTTTCCATGGGAGTTTTGCCATGGATCCCCCTCCGGCATGCCACAGTCCAGGTGTTAGTCCCCTTGAAACAACTTTTCCATCACTTTTGTGGCCAGAAAGAGTCCCTGTGGGTTTTAAAATTCACCTGCCCGGGGGGGGCGGAGCCAGCGCCTGAGCGAGAGAGTCGCAGCTTCCAACGGCTCCGACACCGAAACCCGTTAAACTCGGTGTTTTAACCCTAAAAGCGAATTCCGGGACCAACTACTTGGACCCCCGGACTCCTCAAGCTATGGGGAAAAAGACAAAAAAAAGCCGGGCTGATCCTACCTCCGGATCGCAAGATATCGGCAACTTTCTACGCCCGACTCAAAGAAACGAGCCCGCCAAGATGGCGCCGCATGAGGCCTACACCACGCAATCCTCGGATGAGGAGAGCCTGTCCGACCCTGCCTGCGTTCCCGGTAGGACACTACACAAAGCCCCGCAGTCGCACGACCTCGGAGACGCAGCTCCAGCCACAAAAGCTGATATAAAGACCCTGATGCTGAACATAAAAGCAATGTTTGATGCCGACATGGCGCTCGTCCGCAGTGAGATCTCCATGCTGTCTGGCCGCATGACAACGGCTGAGGAGTCCCTCAAGAGTACCAGGGTGGCACAATCAGCCACGGATGCATCGTTGGGGTCTCTCCAAAAACAATGCGCGACGCTGACGGCCCAGATGGCTGGCATGGAGGACAAGGCAAAGGCCAGGAACCTGAGAATCAGGGGGGTGCCCGAATCGGTTACTAACGCAGAGCTGCCGCACTACTGCAGAAGGCTTGTGGCTACGCTGCTGATCCCAAAGCAGGCCAAGCAAGTGGGGCTAGACTCCTGTTTCCGACTGCCTAAAGCTACTAAAGCGCCGGAGGAAGCACCCAGGGACGTGCTCATCAAATTTAACCGGGACTCAGACAGAGGGACTTTGATGGGCGCCGCTAAGGGCTCCCCAACAGTGACCTTTGAGGGGGACACCCTGACGTTCTATAGGGACCTCTCCAGGCAGACCCTCACATGGCGTAGATCCCTCCGACAGGTTACTACACTGCTGCGAGAGAATTCCATCACGTACAAATGGGGGCAGCACCGCCTCATCTTGGAGCAGGCCGGCAAGACCTCATACATCTCCCATATCTCCGAGGCACCCAGCTTCCTCAGACCGCTAGGACTTACTCTCACTACAGCATCTGCGAGTACTCGGCCAACGTGGAACGTTGAGGACATAACCCCGTTTGCACCCAGAGACTTGGTCCCGAAGGCGGCAGGCCGTTTGACCTGAGCTCATGGCCCAGCGGACTTACTACCCACTTTTGACCCACAAGGGTCGATAATACAGGACGTTGACCTGGACTCTCTGTTAAAGCCTAAGTACTTGCGTTACCACAGCAGTTTTATTTTACGTTACGATATGTTTAATTTTTGAACGCATGTTTAGCCTTAGTTCATACCATACTCCCATTATGGCACTACAATTCTGGCATTAAGCGTCAATGGTAGTCACTAACGCATGCTCACTGGCTCCGTAAGCAAACAGTGTGAGATGACATTTAAGCCGTTTCCTCCCCACCTTTCTTTGGTTGCTCAGGCGGCCTAAGGCCACATTCCCACGAGTTGTTAACTTTAAACCTAAGGGCCCCTTTAATTACTGCACCCCGACGTCCTTGAGCAGGGCCCACCTAGCTGGCGCCACGCACCCTCACACCAAACGGCATTCTGGCTGACAGCCAGGCAAGAGGTGTACTAGCTTCGATAATATCAATAAAAAAGGGTAGCCTAGCAAATGTGTAATAAATGCCATTAGACTTTCTTGTTAGTCGTATATGTGTGTACAATATGAAAGTATTACACTTGATGTACAGCTGACTTATACTCTGCATACCCGCAAAAATAAAGAATTAAAAAAAAAAAAAAATTCACCTGCCCATTGAAGTCAATGGCGGTTCGCCCGGTTCGCCGGTTCGCAAACGTTTGCGGAAGTTCGCGTCCGCCGTTCGCGAACCAAAAATGTTGTGTTCGCGACATCACTAATCAGCACAAACACCTCATACCAACTGTCAAGCATGATGGTGAAGGGGTAATGATGTGAGCTTGTTTTATAGCCACAGGACCTGGAAACATTGCAGTCATTGGGTCGACAATGAAGTCCTTTATATTCCAAAGTTTTCTAGAGTCAAATGTGAGGCCATCTGTTTGACAGCTAAAGCTTGGCCGAAATTGGGTCATGCAACAAGACAATTATCCCAAGCACACCAGGAAATCTACAAAAGAATGACTGAAAAAGAAAAGAATCAAGGTGTTGCAATGGCCCAGTCAAAGTCCAGACCTCAACCCGATTGATATGCTGTTTCGGAACCTTAACAGGGCTGTGCATAAACAAATACCAGCAAACCTCAATGAACTGAAGCAACGTCGTAAAGAACAGTGGGCCAAAATTCCTCCACAACAATATGAGAGACTGATAAAGTCATACAGAAAATGATTACTTCAAGTTATTTCTGCTCGAGGTTGTTCAAAGTGTTGAACTATAAGTTGTACTTTGTTTTTCACACATGGCTTCTCCATTCTGGCTTTATTTTTGTTAAATAAGTCATGATACGATGTAATATGGCATGTGTTGTTGTTCATCTGAGGTTGTATTTACCTAATTTTAAAACCTGTTAAGGAACAGATAATTGAAAAACCTAGGGTAGAAAAATAGAGAATATACGAAAAATAGCTGAAATTCAGCACAAATACAATCACACTGTTTTGTTCTTTGTTTGCCTTAATTGTGTGATCTCAGCCTATCGAGCTTGAGAATTTATGATTTACAGGGACAAGAGTAAAGCCCAGTTAATAATGTTTTCTTACTTTGGCAGCATTCGATGTAGAAAATGGGTTTGTGATTGCTCTATTCAGTGATTGCATTGAAAACACTCGTACCACAATACCAGCCATAGTTAATAGGACATTTTTAGCAGATAACAGGTGCTGGATTGTGATCAAGAACATAGTGTTTTGGACAATGAGTGATGTATACATTATACATGAGACAAAAAAAGATGTTGCTAGTAACATATTATTGCCTTAATGTATAACATGTAGATAAAAAGTAACTACATAGTAACCACTATCACTGCGATTGCACAAATAAATACTTTGAGAGCAGCATATACATTGCTGTTAGTAAAAAATCCACTAGAACTCAATATTTTAGATGTAAAATACACACAGTGAATCAATATGAGGACATTTTGAAGCAGTGTGTAACCTTTCAAAGTATATTTTCATCTTAATTACCTTCTTGGGAAAATATATCATAGAACAGTACAGCAGAGGAAGATGGGTCTTTTGATATGCAAATTATACAAAGATGATGCTACATAAACTGCAATTATAAAAGGGTACACTTTGTAATCACCTTTGCCAAACACTGACAGTGATTATAGGTATGTCACCTGAACATATAATTTATTGCCACTTTTCTGATACATCATAGATTGTATACAAACACATTTCAGACAAAGCAAGTCTTTCAGTGCAATGATTTTAAATTATAATGTATGATGATAAAGACACAAAGTATACACTTATAAGATTGGTATACTGCTTAAAATTCAAATGTAATTTCTAATTTCGAAGATACTGCACAATCAGAATATTCTGCTCTTCTGAGCAATTGCAACCAATCTCCACTTTATTCCTACGCCAATCCCTGATAGAATGATACGGTACATTCATCCTCAGAATTAATGTGCCTTTAAGATATCTTCATGCTGTTGGGTAATTTTCTAGAATTATAAATAATATTAAAGGAGCACTCCAAAGTGCTTTATGTTATTCATTTTTCAAAAAGTGCAGATTTCAATAGAAATCGACACTTTAATAAATTAACCTTGTTGTACTCCGCTGATTGTCAGTAAGACAACCTGTCTTGGTAATTCCTGGTAGTTTAGCTCAGTGGAGCTAGATACAAGAGGCAGCAATTGCTCAGAGCACCTGCCTTGCAAAGATTCTCATTAGGCTGCGTTGGGAAAGTCTGTGATTGGACAGACACAGAAAGTCTGGGGTGGGGAATAAAGGAAGGGCTTCTGTAGACAAGAGATATGCAGCTGTTGAAAGCTGTTTTTAGATTTACCCCCGATAAAAAAAAAAAAAAAAAAAAGCATAATTAAATTATACATGTTTTCATTGGTGGTGTGTATATTAAATATAGATTTTATTTATTTACTAATTGAAATACTGTATTTGGGCAGTGGAGTAACTCTTTAAGTTTGCATGAATACAATAAATTTAAGTCACACTTAAATCCCCATCATAGAAACATAGAATGTTGTGGGGATATTTATGGGGTGAAAAATATAAAAAATAATATTTTCATAACAATTATCAAAAATTAATATGTTTTGTTATATCAAAATTGCTATCTTGAGAATTACCCACTATTTAATTCTCTTACAGCCGAGAGAACGATCATTATGAGGATTTTTACTCCATACAGTAAATCACAATTCTTTATAAAAATATAATTTATTGTGACAATATAATAAAATAATAATTATATGTAAAATGCTTGATAATAATCAGTGAATATTTAGGTATAACAGTGTATACAATGGCAATGGCTAAACACAGTACAATGGCTATAGCAATCCAGTTGTCAAGAACTTAGCAAGATTTATGACAGCTTAGCAAACAACTTCACACAGAATTCCACAGAATACAACAGTGCAGCGAGAAGCCATAAAAACTTGAAATCTGACTGAGATTTATCCAGGCATATTTCCTGCTATGAGTAAAATCTTAATTAATTTAAATTAATTAAATAAAACCAGCATAATTACCAGTTATGTTGTAGATGTTCTAATCGGATGATCTTATCTGATGATTAGATAGTCCCAGGAATTTGAATTCAAGCATGATTGATGATTGTATGGAGGTGTGCATGTGATAGAGAAAGTGGTGTTGGTTAGAAAGTAATAGTAAAATTCTAAGTGTCCAGGAAGTGTTTCTTGAGTTGTGTCCAAGAGAGTTTGAGAGTTGAGTGTCCCAGAGTGTCCTGAATCTCTCTGAATGTCTCAATCTGCCCCTCTCTTCCCTTTGTTCTAACTTTTTAAAGGGCCAAACTTCCTGTATGTCAGTAGTTGATTGGACCTATAGGGAGCTGTAGGTATGTCTAACCCACAGACCACCATCTAGATTTTGGTCAGTAGATGGCGCCCTTACATCACCACAATTTCTTGTCCTCGAAAGAGTTAACTAATTGTAATGACGATTTTGACGTCATTTCTTTATCTATTTTATGACTGCATAGCTCAAATTTGCTGTCAATTTCAAAGGCTCACACCAGACTTTGTGTCTATGATTTTGATCGTATTTTCTAAAATCAACACCTCCTAACCTTAATTTCACCCTATTTCTTACAATGGGACCTTGTAAGATTTAGAAAGTAAAATTAATTACTAAGTGTATCTAACACTGGTGTCTGGCTTTCTTATGTCTGGTCCTTTTGTGAAGCTGGGTGTGTAGGATTATTTTTCTATTCCACTAACATTTATTAAATAACATGATATTTCTTCATAAATATTTATCCATGAATGGTCTATATTATTAACACAATACTGTAAAATAAGTGTATAGTGTATACGTGTATATATATAATGTATATACTTGTCTCTGGGTTGTATTCCATCACCCTGCTTGCTGTGAGACTTCATTCCTTATTACTTGCCTTGTTTACATAACGCATTCTTTAGCTCAGAACTTGAAAGTTACAGAAAGGAAAGACATTTTGTGTCTGTCTTGCCTGAAATCCAAAATGGAGTCCGTTTGGTTTTAAGTGTGACTGGCAGTAGACACTTTTAATTTCTATCTTAGCACAAAATGTCTGCCGATATAAATATTCTGACAATGTGAAGGCAGATATGACCCATTCGGCCCATCTAGTCTGTCCAATTCTCTAATACTTTCATTAGTCCCTGGCCTTATCTTATATCTAGGATAGCCTTATGCCTATCCCACGCATGCTTAAACTCCCTCACTGTGTTAACCTCTACCACTTCAGCTGGAATGCTATTCCATGCATCCACTACCCTTTCAGTAAAGTAATACTTCCTGATATTATTTTTAAACCTTTGCCGCTCTCTTTAGATTTCATAATAATGATGCCAAGAACATTACGCATTGTAGACTATCAAGGCTATTAACTAATGTGAGAATCCAAATTAATTCAAAGTGAATTGCGAATTTAAGGTCAAAATAGCCTTAATTTAAGGTCAAAATAGCTTTTATTATAGCTACTTTGGCCTTGGATTTGAAATTCACATTGACTTCTCACTTTATACCGAATAACCCTGTGTATGTATCTGACAATAGATACTATTGAAATAATGTAGCTTTTACCAAAATGTATTTCTTGCATTTGTCCATGGCAGTACGTAATTTATTTATTAGATAGTGTGTTGTATCGAATGTCATTGTGCAAATATAATATTTCATCATGTTGACTAGTATCACATTTACGGTCACTGTTTTGATCTTTGTTACATAGTTACATAGTTACATAGTTAGATAGCTGAAAAGAGACTTGCGTCCATCAAGTTCAGCCTTCCTCACACCTGTTTTTTGCTGTTGATCCAAAAAAAAAAAAAAAAAAAAAACCCAGTTTGAAGCACAATTTTGCAACAAGCTAGGACAAAAAATTCCTTATTGACCCCAGAATGGCAGTCAGATTTATCCTTGAATCAAGCAATTATTACCCTACATTGAAAGATTATATCCTTGAATATTCTGTCTTTGCAAGTATGCATCTAGTAGCTGTTTGAACATCTGTATGGACTCTGATAAAACCACTTCTTCAGGCAGAGAATTCCACATCCTGATTGTTCTTACAGTAAAAAAACCTTTCCTTTGCCTTAGACGAAATCTTCTTTCTTCCAGTCTAAACGCATGGCCTCGTGTCCTATGTAAAGTCCGGTTTGTGAATAGATTTCCACACAATGGTTTGTAATGGTTTGTATTGTTAATTTAAAGTGGAAATAAAAAAACACATGATGGAGCAATAATTCTTCTTGAGGTTTTATGGGTGGTTTCCACACACAACACTTTTTAATTTAGTTTTTTTTTTTTTTTATTATTAAAACTTATTATAGTATATGCTTCCACATATCAAATACCTTTTAACAAGGACCTGCTTAACAGTACCCAAATAAAACATTATATCTGTGTATCTTTCTACTGTAAATGCAACATATATAATAATGTATTTGCTATTTGGTGCAGAGTTCAGTGAATTGTGCAAAAATAAAAGTAATTTGGGATATTGGGTAGTTCTGATGTGTTCGTTTTCCCTTGAGTGTTTGTGAATAATCTGAGACAAGTATTCTTGTGTAAATTATTATTATTATTATTACTATTATTTTATTATTTTATTAACACATTAACCCATTGGCTATTTTTCATCCAGCATAATGCATTTTGAATAAACCCAAAAATTCAATGCAGTTTTGTGATAATGTACACAGGTTAAGACAAAAATGTATGTATGTGACTATTCTCCACGTATAAGAAATAATACCCTCATAAAACACAATTGACACAATTACAATTTAATTATTATGTAGTGGGGAAACTGTTAATCTGCATAGTTAATTACCGAAGGGATCATTGTGATGTGACAACTAATTATAGTATGAGTTTAAAATGACAAAATCAGCGACGATTATGCAGGATAATGTTCTATTATGTGTGCTTTGGTTATGGTGACACCATATAACAAGTGCTGGCTTTATTAGACTTTAACACTCTACAAGCAGGATCCTTTAGAACCGGATGTGCCCTGGGCAAAGGTTATGATAATGGTTTATTAAATTTCATGAAACTTAATAAGATTGTTTTAAATGATGAAAATGGATTTTTTTGAGAAAAGTTAACTTTTTGTATCTGGCTGAACAGCCATGCTTGGTAGACTCTTTTGTTACCTGACCAACGGCACTGAACCAAACCTGTCTGCTACTGTGACTACTCAAAAATGTTAAACTGCAAATACAGGTACAACATTACATATCATAGCACTGATTAAACTAAAGGGTGCAGGTATCTAGTGGAGGGTTTGAAAATATAAAGTCATATATCTAGCTTCTCTTATGGAAGTTAAAGGAACACTATAGTCACCAACATAACTACAGCTTAATGTAGTTGTTCTGGTGAGTATAGTCTGTCCCTGCAGGCATTTTAATGTGAACACTGCTTTTTCAGAGAAAAATGTCAGTGTTTACATTGCTTCCTATGGACACATCCAATGGCAGTCACTCATACGGCCACTAGAGGTGCTTAGTGGGTCAGTGCTGCACAATGTGATTCATTGATTCAATGCATCTCTATTCTCTATGAGAAGATGCTGATTGACCAGGGGGATTTTTGGCTCAATCTCCCACCCCTCTCCCTAGCTGAGATAATCAGAATTGATGTTCTCATCCAATCACAATGCTTTCCCAATTCTGCTAATGTCACCCAAGGAGGCAGATTGAGGGCGGGTCCCTGTGAAATGAAAGTGAGTTTTAACAATTTGTAAGAGGGGCAAGAGGGAGTCAGGGGTCTAAACTGCATTTTTAACACTATAGGGTCAGGAATAAATGTTTGTATTCCTAATCTTATAGTGCTCCTTTAAGGAATGAAGTGCATTTAACAAGGGGTGGAAACAACGAAGATAACACACACACACACATACATTATAGAAATGTGTATATATACACAGTTGTGCATACCCTTGGAGAATTAGTAATGTATGTATCCGTTTTAAAGATAACATGATTGAGCGAGCAAAACACCACACTACAGCTAACAATACAATCTGCATACCCTGTCCCTACCGGACAATAATACAACAATAAAAATGCGGACCCTGTCTCCACCAGACAGTAAAGCTAGCAACAAAAAAAATGGTGATTCATATTCAACTGTAGGTTATAACAGAATGGCACAATTAATAAAACAAAAAATGGCAACAAAGAAAAAAATTAAATGACCCCTGTTCAAAAGTCTGCATACCCTTAGTTCTTAATACTGCGTATTGCTCCCTTTAGCAGCAATGTGCAGTCTTTTGTAATAGTGGTCTATGAGGCCCCTAATTCTGGCAGGTGGTAAAAGCCCATTCATCTTGGCAAAATGATCCAGGTCATGCAAAGTCTTTGGTCGTCTTGCATCAACCGCACGTTTGAGATCTCCCCCGAGTGGCTCGATGATATTAAGGTCAGGAGACTGTGATGGCCACTCCAGAACCTTCCTCTTTTTCTGCTGTAACCACTGGAGGTTCAACCTGGCCTTGTGCTTAGGGTCATTGTCATGATGGAAAGTCCCAGAGCGTCCCATGCACAGCGTTCGTGCAGATAAATGCAAATTGTCTGCCAGTATTTTCTGATAACATGCTGCATTCATCTTGCCATTAATTTTCACAAGATTCCCCCTGTGCTTTTAGAGCTCGCCCCCCCCTCCCCAAAACATCAGTGAGCCACCACCATGCTTCACAGTGGGGATTGCATTCTTTTCACTATAGGCCTTGTTGACCTCTCTCCAAACATAGCACTTATGGATGTGACCATAAAGCTCTATTTTGTTCTTGTCACTCCAAATTACACTGTGACAGAAGCTGTGAGGCATGTTAAGGTGTTGTCAGGCATATTGTAACCAGACTTTTTTTGTGGTATTGGTACAGTAAAAGCTTCTTTCTGGCAACTTGACCATGAAGTTCATTTTTGTTCAAGTATCATTGAATTGTGCTCCTTGAAACAACTACACCGTCTTTTTCCAGAGCAGCGTGTATTTCTCCTGAGGTTACCTGTGGGTTTTTCTTTGTATTCCGAACAATTCTTCTAGCAGTTGTGGCTGAAATCTTTCTTGGTCTACCAGACCTTGTCTTGGTATCAAGAGATCCACGAACGTTCCACTTCTTACGTGATTAAACAGTACTGACTGGTATTTTCAAGGATTTGGATATATTTTACCTTGTTATGCAGGTCTTTTGACAGTTCTTTTCTGCTCCCCATGGCTCAATATCTAGCCTACTCAGTGCATCCACGTGAGAGCTAAAAAACTCATTGGCTATTTTTTACACAGACACGAAATGCAATTTAAAAAGTAACAGGTGTGGGAAATTAACCATTAATTGCCATTATTACCTGAACTAAGGATATGCAGACTTTTGAACAGGGGTAATTTAACTATTTATCTTAGCATTAAATTGACTGAAAGTAAGTTCATGCCACAATTCTGTGAATGTGACACTGACTACATGTGGTGCTATTTTTCTTTAAGACCGTAATTTAATTTATTACCGTGCCATCCTTTTTGTTTATGAAATACAATTACAGTTCTTCCTGTTACCTTGCCTGTATTGTCTGTGACATTTGTCTAGCTCATTGTATTCCATTCTATTATGATTTAGGAATGTTCCGCATACAAGCCCACAAGTACATAACCACTCGCATAACTGGGTCAAACACAGACCACGGCATTCATTTAACCAAACTGCACAAGTTCAAGATGCCGACACTGGTTTCTTTATTCACATTATGACTATGCTTTGTGTCTGAACACATATGAATATTTCTGGTTTAGCAGGCTGTTTTATAAAGGGGATATGGGTAAAAGCACACAAACCTGGAACATGGCAAACTGGTAATTACAAAATGGGTATGATCTGTTTAGCTAAATTTCTGAGCTGCTCGTAGAAGAATGTTGCTTACTAAAACAAAGTCAAAATCTAAATTTTGGTTCACATTAGTTGACAAACCTTGCTAACTAAACCGTTTTATGGAGAATGTTAATACTATTTATCACATCAAACCCAGCTGCATACGTATTACACGGCATCCTGTTTACATTAATATTCCGCAATCAATGATATGTGACGTTGTGCACTGCTGTGACATTTTTTACATTGCAGGGAGGTGAACACATCAGCAAATTGCAAATCATACATACGTGTGATGCACTAAGTACTGCTACCCATGAAAGGTTACATCTCTCAGCACGTGACAGGCAGGATATTTATGAGATTAGCAGCCTGGATTCCTGACAATTTTGTGACGTTAACTATGGCTACGTGCGATGTGTGGAACCATGCCACGTCCTCCTGTTTTATTTTACATCTTAGTGGCAACAATTCTGATGCAGCACAGTATTACATCACACCCTTTTATCTCCAATAGAATGTGTGTAAATTCAGTGATTATTCTCTGCTGCACCAATGCACACGTACGTTCAGAGCCAATAGGAATGACGCGTGTGCCATGATACTTACTTACTCCTGTATCTTTGTATTCCTTGTAGAGTTCCCATTGCTTATTTTTTGCTATTTGATTCAGCTTGTTCTCATTTTCTTTGTGTTCTGGCATCCTCGACTCAGCTTGGCATAATGTCACTGAGTATTCTGTAGTCATTGACCTTTCCACCTCTCCGTGACCACCTCTTGAAGCCCAGCCATTGTAAGGGATGGTAACAGCTATCTCGTGCCTCCCATTTTCACAGGACAGTATTTGGATCCAAGCGATGTGTGTTGGGTCACTATGACTCCTTGACCATTTTGATGCCAAAGTATCCAGAATCTACAGAAGCTTTTTTCTCCCCTTTATTGGTCACTTAGTCAGATCCAGATGGGCGCATCTGAAGCACTCTCCCAATGGAATGTTTAACTTTAGGCTACAGTCCTACATCTCTGGTGAACCCTGTACTCCTCATATACTCTCACTGACCCCTCAGTGTGTCCTTTAATGCAGTTACCGACCATAGTGGGTGTATACATCTGGAGGAGGACAGCTTTTCACAACAAATATGTTTCCATTAGGTATCATATGTGAAACCATGCGGTTTTCTATAGACAAAATGATACACTATCACTGGGGTAGATTTGACAGACCTATAAAATACCCAATTTCACCTTTTCACATTGTTTTAAAAAGCTATGTGGAAAAGATAACCGACCAATATGCTTTGTTTTTCTATTCTTTCTTAACCAGTAAAACATATTATTTTAAAGACTACACCATCAGGACTTCATCGCTCTCATCTCCCCCACTAGGTTTTCAGGGGAAATCCACCCCCATCCTGCTTCCTTAACCCATAGATGTATACCACCCAATGAAATATATTCTATTCTATATTGCTCTCTAGCGGTCACTGAAATTTAACTGAACATTGTTTCTTTGATCATTACATACTTTGTATTCATCTAGATATATCTATGGAAATACATCCTATTACTCCTCAATAATAACTCCCTCCAGTTTCAGAGTTAAGGTCGCATAAGCAATAAGAAACCTTGACTGCTTCACGACCACCACCAACCATGGCCGATTGGTTGGGGGTACAAGTGAATACTGTTGGCAAACCTTACCAGCTGCGAGATGTCTGCATGCAGTGCGCAGTGTAAAACAGCATGTATATGTAAGCACGCAGAGACATAATACTGCACTCAGACGTCAGCACAATTAAAATTTCTGCTTCAATTAACGATACTAAAGTTAAAATGAAAGTTTAATGTAATTTTTAAATAAAAACTCAAATATTGCCAATGCCAGTCATCGTCGTATTTAATTTTACTTTCTTAAGGTGAAACGTTCTTAAAGATTCTGATGGAGCAACTGTTGCTATTTCTCTATATTTCTCTATAATTCTACTTATCCTACAGACTCACTGTTGAGATTGCATGCTATTCTATGATTGAGATGGCCTGCAATTTACATACACTCTGTGGAAGCCCTAGAAAGATGTCTGCGTTATTAACCTCTGCAGTGTGAAAGCTCACAGCATATGTCAGTGCATTTGATACATCTATAAATCAGGAGAAATGTCAACACATGTTTTCGCCCTGCATGTTTCTTTGGCAACCCACTAAATCAAGGGAGAAATAAAATCAAATCCATTACGGAAGCAATTTTAAAGGGATTAAAGGGTAATGCTTTATTGCTTCACATTAAGACAGGGCATTCATTTAGTTTTTGATGCTGGGGTGCTCGCAGTACAGTATTAATTGCCTCCATTTCCGTTTTATCTTTTTTTCACATACGCAATATTTTAACGCAGTCACTTTCCCGGAGATCTCAGTTCTGGACATCTAACAAGCACGTTTAAAGTAGACGTTTGCAGTACACCGCTTTTAGCAGCATTTGATATGTTTATGAAAATTACTATAGTTTGTGCTTCACGCTCTACAGTTTAATTGCATTGGAGATATCAGGTTTAAAAGGTTAAAGATGGTTTTGCTTCTCTCCCAACAGAGCTGAGTTCAGAGGCAATGATATGAGCTTAGCAGAGCTGGCATAAGGGGACAAACATGTGCGAAGAAACCAAGCCTCTTCCTTAGTAGGCTGCAAGAAGCGAGAGAGAAAATCTAACTGGGAAGAATGTTACGTAAAGATGCCAAGTCTCACTGATACAACAATAACAGTTCCCTAAAACAAACAAAATACTTATTTCCACCCGTGACCACTACTCCACTTGTTTCCACAAATGATTGCAGTCATTTCTTCTTTAAACACTAACCTGAGAAAATCAAAAGTAATTCTCCACAAAAGCTCAGCAGCAGGAGGTACGTGTGACTGGGTTCACCATACAGAGTGAGACAAGGAGAAATCTAAAATTATAGGAAGTGACTCATTATATTGTCCTTCCCAAAAAGCCAAAACAATAATGAGTCCTAGATGTAAGAGGATAGGGAACACAGAGACAAGATTGCTGGATTTCAGGTAGAGAAGAACGATTTACAAAGTTCATTGGAAGGAACAACAGCTTAGAAGGAAAGAGGAGCTAAAACACACACGTCTTTCTACATATACACACCTACATACATACATGTACACACTTTCTCTCATATCTACATACATACATATACACACTCATATTTACACACTCACATACATACATACATAAACACACAGGGCCGCCACCAGAAATTTTGGTGCCCCTAACTCAGCTCAGGGTCTGGGCCCCCGGGGCCCGCCTCTAAGCCCACCCACAGGGAACACCTCCAAATCCCGCCCACAGGAAAACACGCACAAACACGTTCACTGATACAAAAGGACACAGATACACACACACACACAGATACATACTAACAGACAAACATACTGAAACAGACATACACACATTTAGGCATACATACTGACACACATACTGAGACATACACACATATACAGACACACAGGCATACATAGTGACAGAGACACATACTAACATACATACAGACACACATGCATAAGGACATACAGACACACAGACATACATTCATAATGACATATAGACATACATACATACATACATACATACATACATACTGGCATACAGACACTGACATCTATACACACATACATACATACATACATACATACACACACAGACATACATTCATAATGACATACAGACATACTGACATACATTGATACTGGCATACACACATTCATAATGACATGCAGACATACATACACTGACATTCATACACACATAAATACATAGATACTGGCATATGTACATTCATACATACTGGCATACAGACATACACACATTCATAATGACATGCAGACATACATACTGACATACAGACATACATACACTGACATTCATACACACATACATACTGACATACTGACATACTTACACACATTCATAATGACATACAGACATACATACTGACATACTTACACACATTCATAATGACATGCAGACATACATAATGGCATACAGACATACATACACTGACATACATACAGACATACATACACTGACATTCATACATACATAGATACTGGCATATATACATACATACTGACAGACATACAGCCATACTGACATACAGACAGACAGACATACTGACATACACACACAGCTAATTTTTTAGCCACCCTTTTGTTTCTTATATTTTCTTTGCAGGAGGGTGGCTGGGGCTGATGGGAGTCGGCACGGCTCTCCCTCTTCACTGCCTGGCTGTCTCTCCTCCCATGCGGAGTAAGCTGGGAGGAAGTGACTACTTCCTCCCAGCAGCACTTGCGCTGCGGCTGCATTTTTATTTTTTAAAGGGGCCTCGTTGCGCTATTACACGGCCACAGTGCTTACCGGGCCCCTGGAGATATAGGGCCCATCGGGTGGCCCTAAGTGCGTGGGCCACCCGATAAGCCCCATCAGCGTGCAGGCCCCGTGACAACCGTCATGGTTATCACCCCCTGATGGCGGCCCTGTATACACACTCATACCTACACACTCACATACACACATATACTTACATGCACACACTTACTTTCATACATACGTTTACACATACTCTCATATCTACATACATACATGTACACACTTAATCTCATATCTACATACATACATATACACACTCACACCTACACACTCACATACATACATGTACACACTAACTCTCATACTCGCATGCATACCCAGCAACACTGGGCATACATACACTAAACGTTATACATGTATGTGTAATATATGTGACAGTGATGAGTGAAAGACTATTTGTTTTGTCAGATATGTTTTATAAAGGATTTTCATTAAAATGCTCACCTGGAGCACAATATAAACAACTGCACTGTACAAATGGAGTATATAGACCAGAACTTGAAATCTCCATTTGCCACAAGCCATTGATGAGTAGAAATGGCGAGTAGAAATTCACCCCTGCTGTGTGTGCCATGGACCCTCGAGGATTGCTAGAAGCGCAGGACTTGACATTTTAAACCCTGATATAGGCTTCACAGAGTACAAAATACGCTGTTTGTGTCCTTTGTGATCTAAATGAATCCCTTTTATGCTGCTAACAGCAGAACTGCAACTCCCAAAAACCCATGCATGCATTTGTAATACACTGAGAAGCTCCAAAGGGGTGTTTCAGAACGTTGATGTTAGTTGCTTGCGTTCTACTATAAAATACATGCTGCTAACTGCACATCATCGATAGTAGGAGCTCCGGCAGTGCATGGGTTTACAGGGCAGGTTCAGGACTGTCATAGAAAGTCATTTGTCAGCTTTCTAGAGTAGAATCTTACAACCGAACTACAACTCCCAAAAACCCTCACAGTGCCCAGAAAGATTGGTGCATGGATTTTGGGGAAAACCTCAAATAGAACATGATGGGAGAGAGCACACTGCGAGGGCTATATAAAGCGTAGGGTTTTCCTGAAAATACAGAAGTTCAGAAGTGTTTTTTTTGTTTTAGAATTTTCTTTAACAGCTTTCTGTTGCTAGTATATTCTATACAGTCTCTGATTATTTCACACATAAGCAAATATAGAATGAGAATGATGTTGTTTTAACAGTCTCAAATTGGATGTATGTGATGTATTGATGATACATTTTAATGCATTAGTTGTATTTAAATGCTCTAGAGAGAAACAGAGATCAATGATAAGCAGGAAAACGGTTCATTCTAATAGTGGTAACATTGACTTTTTAGGCTAATGTTTGCATAGCTCTAAGGCTTAAAGGACCACTATAGGCACCCAGACCACTTCGCTGCTTCTTCCTCTGCCGCCGTTCCTCCTCTGCATTATGTCGGCGGCCGGTGGGCATGTGCATTAGAGCTCCCCATAGGAAAGCATTGAAAATGCTTTTCAATGCTTTCCTATGGGGAACTGAGCAACGCTGGAGGTCCTCACACAGCGTGAGGACGTCCAGCGACACTCTAGCACAGATCTATCTGTGCTAGAGACACGGAAGTGCCCTCTAGTGGCTGTCTAGTAGACAGCCACTAGAGGTGGAGTTAACCCTGCAAGGTAATTATTGCAGTTTATAAAAAACTGCAATAATTACACTTGCAGGGTTAAGGGTAGTGGGAGTTGGCACCCAGACCACTCCAATGGGCAGAAGTGGTCTGGGTGCCTGGAGTGTTCCTTTAAGTAAGTTCTAGTTCAATAACTTGAAGTCTTCGTAATGGTAATAACATTGCAGTGAACTGTACTCTTTTTACATGGATTAACATTCTGACATTTTACGCGAAGGATATTAGAAATGTTTAATGGTTACTATTGCCGAAATGGTTATTTTAATTACATTTCTAAATTTGAAAGGTCGATTCTAAATAAAATATAAAGAAGAGATCAAACCTTGTGATTCTGTAATTGAGAGAGAATTACTAGAGAGACTGGCCCACCGCTGTTTCTGTACATTATGGGAATATACTGCTGTAAATGAGTTCCGTAGGCTCCATAGTAAGGTTGAGTGGTATATTTAGGTCAGGATTCTGTATATTCCATATTACATTTTGTTTAATTACGATAGGGACTAGAGTTAGGGAATGTTTAATCTTAGGGTAGCACATCAGGATATACATGTTCCAGTATGCCCAAGAGTGATGGGAGTTAGAATACCAGGCAGCAGGTTTTCTGTCCTTAATTCAGCCGTTTCTCCGTTACTGGCATGCTGGAAAGTGGAACAGGGGCCGAGGGATTCTGTCTCCACAACTCCTTTATTATTAGGAGACAGATTAATTTACTTTGTGCTAATAGCAGATGCTTCATCTGAGTTTAACGGAGCTTAGGGCTCCCCTATTTATTTAGTTAGTGTAAAGTGTCCACATAAAGAAATGTTCTCACCTGGTGGACTCCCATGTCCAGCTGCAGCAGTGGCGATTGCAAATGCGGAAGCAGGAGAGACAGAACAGCAGCGAGGGTTGTCAGAAGTCTGCACTGTAACCATAAAATGAAGGCTAAGGTCATCGATTCCAGAAAATCCAATAAGCAGAAACAAACACTAGTACAGAATAGTGCTCCACAGCCTCTTTATTTGACACCTTTTAGTGCAGTTTCCATTATATTGACATGATGTTCTATAAGCACTCCTATATACATAAATAATAATGAGAGCCATCATTTGCTGCTTAGGAACCTTCACCTCTGCAGTGTAATATCCCATGTAAGAAGTCAAACCATTCAAAAAGAATATGTGTGTCAGTAAATGTGAGTGAATGTGTGTCAGTGAATATGTGTGTCAGTGAATGTGTGTGTCAGTGAATTTGAGTGAGTGTGTGTGTCTGTCAGTCAGTGCGTGCGTCTGTCAGTCAGTGCGTGTGTCTGCTAGTGAGAGTGTGCGTCTGTCAGTGAGTCTGTCAGTGAGTGTGTGTCCGAGTAAGTGTATGCCTGTCTATCAGTGTGTCAAATCAGTGAGTGTGTGCATGTCATTGTTTGTCAGTGTATATGAGAGTTTGTGTCTGTCAATGAGTGTGTGCGTCTGTCAGTGAGTATGCGTCTGTCAGTGAGTGAGCGTCAGTCAAAGTGCAGCCTTGACAGGAAGGGGTGGGAAAAACAGCACAAAATCTTAATACACCACTGCCTGTACACACATACATTATAGCCCGCATGTACACATTCACTGCATCCTCTATACACACACTACTGCACCTATACACACACACTATCTACAGCCCTTAGCCACAAACTACATCCTCTAGCCACACATTACACCACAAATATAACACAAATTAAACTAACCTAGTTACAAAAAACACCACACCACAATCAGCGCACTCTACACACATGCAATCCTACAAGACGTCTTCAAAAACATGCGCAATACTCTTTGCTGACCCATTTTGGCCTCTGTCACTTATAGGGACACCAGAGACAAGTCACAAGCAAATGCAGCACAAGCATGTCATTAAATTCACTTGCAGGGCCT
Organism: Pelobates fuscus; assembly: GCF_036172605.1. Lineage (NCBI taxonomy): Eukaryota > Metazoa > Chordata > Amphibia > Anura > Pelobatidae > Pelobates > Pelobates fuscus. The sequence goes on along the minus strand of NC_086321.1, from coordinate 40,252,533 downwards.
TTTTCTCATGCAAGTGCTCTTCAGCATGGCTCTGCGCATTGACAAGCATTGACCCACCATGCTCACTTTTAGGGGGGGTTGTGCTTGTCTTTGGTGGTGATGCAACACCACCAACTCTGGCCTTGCCTCCTTGCCACTGGGCCACTTTAAAAGCCCAGGGGCAAGGAGGCAAGGCCAGAGTTGGGGGTGTTGCATCACCACCAATGACAAGCACAACCTGGCCAATTTTTCTTCCCAGTCCAGAGCTAGAAAGGAGATATCTGAAAACTCCTCTAAACTTGCCACATGTTCTCTTATAAAGCACAATGAACCTTGACATATAGTATTTAGAAATTGTGAGACTGATAATTAATGAACCTAATTACTCCTCCATTTGCAGCAGAGACTGTGGAACGCACGGCATACATTTCATTTTTTGGTCATGAGTTTTTACTAAAAGTCAGTAATTTGCAGTGGTCATGATGCGTGAAGTATGTATGTGCAGTATTGCAGTATGACTTCTGTAGATAAATCATTTGGAACTTTTTTCCAACTGTATTGAATCATTTGGAATGCTTGTTAAACCACGGCCAATGTATCTTATTTACACAGACTGATTTCTTAACACATTTATTGTAGTTTAAAGGTACTGTATATTACTATGAGTATCATTGTCGTGAAGCTCTGTTATACACTCAGACACACCAACAATATGGAGTTTCTAGAAAAGAGGGACATTAGAATTGACAAGAGGGACAGAGGGATTTTGGCTCGAAATTGGGACTGTACCTGCTAAACGAGGACACTTGGAAGGTATGTTTTTCTTTCTCCATATTCCCCCTATCTTATTCTTTCTCCTAAAATCTCTGGTTAGTCGCCATGTTTTCTCTCCACTACATGATCTCACCCATTACCTTCTCCATAATGTTTTAGGAAATTGAGTTTGCCTGGTACTCTCAGTTAACGTAAAAATATGGTCTCCAATTGTTCACTCTCCAACACTAACCGCCATTACAATAAGTTAATGCGATGTCATGTTTACGCTTTATATTTATTGTTATTTGCACCACAATGTTTTCAACATGCTTTGTTTATGCATGATGTACTGTCCGCTCTCAGAAATATAAAAAAAAAAAAAAATTGAAAAAAATACTAATTACATTTTTCTTTTTATTTAAAAGGAATGGAAGGAAGTAGTTTGATGCATAAACAGACAATTGATGTGATGTTCATGTACAGGAATAGTTAGCTGCATGGGAGGACAGGTACTCTTCCTACAGCACCATAGCAACTACAGCTCAAGGTGATGAGAAAACCTCAATCAAAAGACTGGTCATAATGCTTTTAAATGTTGCTATGGTGACTTCCAGTAGGCTGCCTATAAATAATAGTCGGATGTTGTTTGTGTTTATATAGCAAATGATAATTTATACATTATTAAGACCATTCAGTTTTTTTTTTGTCACTTTTTTTGTCATAAAGCAACAGCAATTAAAGGGATTCTATAGTGTGTTAGGAATACAGAGTTGTATCTCTAACACTATAGTGTCCTCTGATGTCCCCCCCCCCCACCCCCCCCCCACCCTTCCCTTGAATTCCGCCAATTCCTGGCATTTAAAGAATGTAAAATCTTACCCGATTCCAGAGCTGATGACCCTCTGCGCTGGGTCGGTGCTCAATGTTAACGTTAGTGTCAGTCAACGGGGGGAGAGGGGGAAACCTAATGCACATGCACCAAAAGTTTATTAGGCCCTCCCCAAAGGAAAGCATTCCTACAGGGATTTCACTGTTGCTGGATGTCCTTATGCCGAGCGTGAGGACGTCCAGCATCAGTTAGGGGACCTGGAGTCCGTTAAACCACTAGAGGCTGTCTTAGTGCTGCAATGTAAACATTGCAGTTTCTCTAAAATTGCAATGTTTTACATTGCAGGACTATAAGGGACAGAAACACTGCTCACAGGCCATTTAAATGGTCTGGGTGCATATACAGTGCCTTTAAGCCTACGAGTAACTAGGTACGTAAACCGTAAGTATGCAGATACACAGAGGTGAATGGCTGTGCAGAAAAAAAGCTCATCAGCTTTTTTGCAGGAATGCAAACTTATTGACTGGGCTGGGATTTGGAAATATACAATATTGTTTTCATTGAAACAGGTTAGGAAACAACATTACTATCAATTGATCAGCAACTTCACGCCAGGAGAGTTATCATGACCATCCTAGGTATTTTCAATCTGCAAATGGTGTCTCGTATTCTGCTTTTAGTAGTTAATAGAAATATCAGTTTTAGTTGAGCAGGATCTTCTTCACTTTTTGTGTCTTACAATATTATGCTTGCTCCCCCGTTACCCCTATTCTATAATTGTAAAGTGCTGCAGAAAATGCACATTATAAATGCTAATAATAATAGTAATAATAATAATATTAACTGGCGAAAAATATACATTTGCCTTTAACCCCTTAAGGACCAAACTTCTGGAATAAAAGGGAATCATGACATGTCACACATGTCATGTGTCCTTAAGGGGTTAAAAAAAGTTTTGTTTTTTTTAAAAGTTGATGGAAGAATTGGAGATTAGTGGACTTAATTTGCAATTAGCTAAGTGCACTAGTTCAATCTGGATAGTTAAAACATTAGATACATGAAACAAATGGTCAGAAGAGATTAGGCTTCCAATCTAAATTAATTAGGTCATTGATTCAGAAGGTTACTGCTGTAGTGATTATGATGCCAGCAGTACCCTCACCTCTTTTCCCTCAGAATGGGACAAACCATTACCTGACTTCCCAATGGGTTCACAGGGTCCTCCAGGGGCCAGTTGTGATATCCAGCTTCTGCAGAGCTGCGGAAGCCAGAGGTCAATCCCACCAGCCAGTCATTGGGTGAGAGCATCAGCTGGCCGTCCTCAGTCAAAAAACGCAACACATCAGAGGTGGGCGAGCATTAGAGGTGGGAGTACGGACAGAAGATAGACGTAAGTCTTCAGCAGAGCGTAAGGGTCTAGACGGGACATACTTGTCTGGTTAATGACTCCTAAATGACACTACTGGACGTGGCGTTACACCTCCGGCAGCTAAGGGGTTAAACTCCCTATATGTGGTGTTTTATAGCGAAATGCAGCACGTACAGACTCCAGGCACATGAAGCACTTCAAATCATTGGTGATAGGTAGACTGTCAATGAACCACAACAGGGCACTGGTAGTCAGACAAAATATGATCAAATTACATCAGTCCAGCTGTGCACGCATGACTGTAATATACAGCCAGTAGTATAAATCATTTCGGTCCCATAGCGTGCAGCGTCAGATAGGCAGTCAGGGGTCACATTGGAAGATGGTTAGAGCCTTAACAGCCTGGCATCGCATTCAGCTCCTCTATTTGGTGTGACTAATGTATAAGATTGCTTCTGTGGCACTCACAGTTAAATAAAGCAATAAATATAATGAAAACAACATCTACACCAATCAGTAAACATGAACAGTGTATAAAACCTGGGGCAATGTTTAGATTTGAAAACCAACATGGGGGGCCGCCAGTCAGTGAGCAAAATAACAAGTCTTGAGGGAAAACGTTTTAGATCCATATAATATTATTCATATATTGTAGACGTTCAGTACATTTTCCTTGCATTCCTTCTTTATTTTACTAGTCACAGACTGATGCAATTTCCAGGCATGATGATGTTATTATCACAGCTGCAGACAATTAAATGGCTAAAAAAAAAATGGATGCAGTACCCCTGTTTGATAATAAAACCATTATTCCCCATTTATATATTTCACATTTTTCATGATACCTGTTGAGGCAGGGGGATGCTTGTGGATACATACGTGATGCCTATATATATATATTTTTTTTTTTCCAAGATAAAGAACATTTCTTTAAATAAATGTAGATCTATCCACAAAGGAGATATTGGCATAAAGGCTTCAATTCCATTCAGATTTTCCATATAAAGACACGACTCAACCTACTCTGAGGGTCGACGCAGTTCAACAGTCAAATGGATAGTTTGAAATGGAAATTGCATTTAGTTTAGAAAATGCATTCACGGGTAAACTAAGTCATGTTCTGATGAAAAAATATCAAGGAAAACTAACAAAATTATAGATTTGTTTTTTTTATCCCTGCTTCAAGATATGGTGCCAAACAATTCTCAGCATAAATGGTGGTTTTAGAAAAGTGAGTGACGAGATAAAACAGGAGAACCTCATACAGATTGTTCTCCTGCACTCATCACAGCAAATACATATAAGTATACGATTCATTTTCTCTCATTTTCAAATATGTTCGAGTCCCAAGGCACACAAATAATCCAGTTACAATGTTGTAAATTTAAGAAATAAATTAGTTTATGTACATATATTGATTTTTGTAACACTTTAGAATTCTTTTGTGCTAATTCACCTTTACTCTCAAACCGGTCTATAACTAAATGGTAAGTACCGTATAAAACATTCCTCACTTCTAGGTTGTTGTTTCCACTCACTGTTGACAGATGAGGCTGAGCATCTTTTGTAGTTGCCGACAGAGTAATTATGCATCAATTAACACCGAAAAAAGAGCAGTTTGGTAAATGTTACTTGACAGAAAGTCCATTTGGGTTTGCTGTTTGCTAACAAACTAGTGTAGATGACAAAAGCTGTTTGTGACAGTGACATATAAATAGAATATTGGACTTTCTTCCACGGGTGGACCGTGGAGGGGGGGAGGAGAGGACTTATTGTAAAGGAATCTAGATAGATTAGATCTGTGCCACAAGAGGATTCACGTGTTTTACTTTGTACACCATATGTGGAGTAGGGAGATAATATTTTGTCAGTATATAATTAGAAATTATACTGCCTACTAATCTGTACCAGGGTTCAGGAAACTGTGACAGGTTTCAGAACCAAGAGACACAATCAATAGACAATATGGACAAGGTATAAAAAACAGCCACAGAATAAAGAAAATAATATCCACAATCCAGAAGTAATGACAAAACACAACATTTAAAACAAAACACAAAATACTAAACAAAAAATAAAAAGAGGCAACAAAAGGAAGGAACACGTAAGGTGATACAGTAGGCTAAAAGGTAAAGATGGAAAGATCAGAATTTTAGTTTGTACTACGACCAAATGTCAATTATTTTGCCTAAGCATTGTCAAATTACAGTCAGAATTGGAAGCATAGGCTACCTTTTGGCTACTCCTATTATGATGCTGGGGTGACACCTTAGGGTGTCAGCATCATGTGTCAAATATTGTATTTATGTGTCTGTCAGTGATTGAGTGTGTGTCTGTCAGTGAGTGTTTTTGATTGTGTGTCTGTCAGTGTGTGTGTGTGTGAGTGTGTCTGTCAGTGTGTCAATCAGTAAGAATGTGTGTCTGTCAGTGAGTGTGAGTGTCTCAGTGTATGTATGTGTGTTTGTCAGAGTGTTTCAAATCAGTGTCAGTGTGTCAGTCAGTGAGTGTGTGTGTCAGTGTGTGTCTGTCAGTGAAAATATGTGTTTGTTAAACTTATGTGAGCCAATGATTGTGTGTCTGCCTATGAGTGTATGTCATTGAATGTGTATCAGTGAGGGCATGTATCTGTCAGTGAACATATGTGTTGGTTAAATAGTGTGTGTGCCAATGAGTGTGGTGCGTGTATGGGTCAGTGAGAGTGTGTGTGCTTAAAAGGATGAGATAGGAAGAAGTGGAGTTCTAAGAAGAAAGGTTGGAGCCTAAAAAGGAAGGGTTAAAATTTACAAAATAAGGGTTGAGAAAGGAGTGGGGCAAATTTAGATAAAGTTTTTAAATTTAGAGAGTTCCCAAGTTTAGTCCCGAGTTTAGCCATGCCTATGCAGCACAAAATCAAATTACGCCACTGTTGCTGCCACTAATCTGCTGAGTGGTCTCACTATTTGTAGTATTTGTGCAGTAGAGCACATACTGCAAAATTAATCATGCTTCACCTCAACAGACCCATCCATGTAAGATGCTCACTAACAGAGAAAGAAACCCAAGGGCATTGGCCCAATAAATCCCAGGTCTCTATTCTACTTGCTTTTGGCATAAATGTACTAAGATGTATAGATTCTGATAGAGGACCGTGATTCCAGAAAACAATAGGTAAATAATAAATAAAAATATCCCCAAGGATGCAAAACTAGCATATAAACATATCAAAAACATATCATAACACCGCAATATTGTATATTGATTGCTTTGCAGACAAATGTAAACATTTGAATTATGCAAATTTACATATTTTTCTTTTTCACATATTTGTTCAGGCTTTATAAAACATTTCAGAAATTAAATGCTTTATACACTATACCGTGTCCTTTATCCTGAACTATTTTTCACAGTTTCTGAAATCTTAGTATAAAAGTAAAAACACATTTTTCTCACATACAGTAGGTGTGACAAAATAGATAAATAAAACTGGTCAAACCCCTTGCTTAAAAGTGTTTGTAAGGACCCTAAAGGCATTACTAGCAATGCGGCTTACAGAATGTGGCAACAGAATGAAAACATTATTTTAGTGTAATGCCCACATACAGTTAATATAGTTAAATCATATCTTTCCACTCTCCGGACTGCTACTGTAATGCTAACTGTGAAATGGTAGAGTCAATTTACTCTCTTATATTTTTAAACAGTTTACATGGTTAGAAGAGGGAGTAGCGCCTGCCTTAAGAGATTCTTGGGTGTTGGTAAGTATGTAACGAGATAAAAAACAGTACAACAGGTATATTGGGCTATTTGGTGAAACACATCAGTGTTATCTCTTTATTTTTTTTATTTTTTCACTTTTAATTATACTCGAGTATAAGCCGAGTTTTTCAGCCCATTTTTTGGGCTGAAAAACCCCAACTCGGCTTATACTCGAGTCAAGGTCTGTATTATGGCAATTTGCATTGCCATAATACAGACAGGGGGGAGAGGGGTGCTGGCAGAGCTGTACTTACCTTTCCTGCAGCTCCTGTCAGCTCTCTCCTCCTCTGCGCCGTCCGTTCTGCTCTTCTGTCAGCTTACACTGTAAGTCTCGCGAGAGCCGCGGCTCTCGCGAGATTTACACTGGGAGCTGACCGAGGTGCTGACCGGACGGCGCGGAGGAGGAGAGAGCTGACAGGAGCTGCAGGAAAGGTAAGTACAGCTCTGCCAGCACCCCTCTCCCCCCCACTGAACTGCCACTGGACCACCAGGGAAGGAGAGCCCCCCCTCCCTGCCATATATCAAGCAGGGAGGGGGGACGAAATTTTTTTTTTTTAATAATAATAAAAAAATAATAATAATTTAAAAAAAATTAATAATAACAAAAAAAAGGGGTATAAGGACCACTATGGGAGGGGGGGGGTATAAGGACCACTATGGGAGGGATGGGGTGGGTTAAGGACCACTATGGGAGGGAGGGGGGTATAAGGACCACTATGGGAGGGAGGGGGGGATAAGGACCACTATGGGAGGGAGGGGGGGGATAAGGACCACTATGGGAGGGAGGGGGGGGATAAGGACCACTATGGGAGGGAGGGGGGTATAAGGACCACTATGGGAGGGAGGGGGGGGATAAGGACCACTATGGGAGGGAGGGGGGGATAAGGACCACTATGGGAGGGAGGGGGGGGGGGATAAGGACCACTATGGGAGGGAGGGGGGGTATAAGGACCACTATGGGAGGGAGGGGGGGTATATGGACCACTATGGGAGGGATGGGGGGGGATAAGGAACACTATGGGAGGGAGAAGGGGGATAAGGACCACTATGAGAGGGAGGGGGTGGGATAAGGACCACTATGGGAGGGGAGGGGGAAGTAAGGACCACTAGGGGAGGGGTGAGTCAGGACCACTGGGGGGGGGGGGTGAAGGAACACGGGGGTGGGGAGGTAAGGACCACTGAGGGAGGAGGAGGGGAAGTCAGGACATATGGGGGGGGGGGGCGGCAAAAAATGTTTTGCCTACGGCGGCAAATATCCTTGCACCGGCCCTGCACACACTGCATTCACACACTGCATTCATACACACACACACTGCATTCATGCACATACACAGTGCATTCATGCACACACACACTGCACTCATACACACACTGCACTCATACACACACGCTGCACTCATACACACACGCTGCACTCATACACACACGCTGCACTCATACACACACACATACGCACACACTGCATTCATTATACACACACTGTAAATAAATATTCAATTAATATATTTTTTTTAGGATCTAATTTTATTTAGAAATTTACCAGTAGCTGCTGCATTTCCCACCCTAGTCTTATACTCGAGTCAATAAGTTTTCCCAGTTTTTTGGGATAAAATTGGGGGCCTCGGCTTATATTCGGGTCGGCTTATACTCGAGTATATACGGTATGTTTTGTTTTTTTGTTTAAAAAAAATTATTAATTTTATAACATTCCTGAATCATTCTGACTTTCTTTTAGAGTCTGAACATCATCTTCGTTGGTGGGAAACATACCACCTAAGCCCTGAGGATTGAGAAAAAACTACATTTTACTTCTATACTAATGAGCACAACTCCAATATTTCTATTATATTTTATATATTTTAGTGAGCACTATATTTTCTTTCTGCTTTTATCCACATATACCACCATGAGAGCCTTAGCCATTTTATCTGGAGCCGTTAAGAGGCTCCACACATTGTGAGTGTATCATCAGGCAGGGAATGGAAGTAGAGCTGATATCTCTACATATTGTAAGTAATTATCTTCTCATTTTTTCTATTTACATCAAACATACAAAAAAAATTTGTCTCGTTACATACTTACCAACACCTGAGAACCTCTTAAGGAGCTACTTCCTTTTCTAATCGTGTATACCTTCTCCTGAACTGGAATAGAGAGACTCTTGTTTGGGTTATTTAACCTGTCTTTTACACCTTGCTAAAATGCTAAAATGCTAGAAACCTACCACATATATATATATATATATATATATATATATATATATATATTTTTTTTTATTTATTTTTTTTATTTTGTTTAATTATAACATCTATTCATTTGTTAGTAAATCAGCTAGCATAATGTATAGGTGAATTCTTCCATACTTTGATCCAATATAAATGTATCTCTACCATGACAAGTACATTTTAAATATAATTCTGACATTTATGATTCTTTTGCTATTCTACCAATCATTTTTCTATTTCCTATGTTACATTACTGATTTGTTTTTTTACCTCCTGTTGGTCGGTATCGTAGATGACGAGGAGTCGAAGGGGATCGACTTGGAGAATTTTCTGCTGTATCTGAAGACTGACCACCTTCAGGAATGGTTCTGTCCAGTGGCATGGATTCTAAAACAGCAGCTGTAAACAACACATGGGTCAACATGGGAAATGTAAATAAACAGCATACAATTACCACAAGGTCTAATAGCATGCACTCAATCCCAACTTGAGAAAGACCTCACAGGTCGAAACATACCTGTTTGACATTTGGTTAAAATAAAATTGCCAGCTTCAACCTTGGAATGTCTAAACCTCTCTCTGAGGACTAAAAGTAGTACATTTCATTTTGATTTGACAGCATAGAATTGTTTTAAAATCTGATAAAGGGATATTTACTTGGATAAAATGGCATTTTTAAAAAGTTTAATCTACATCAAAGGGCTTACATGAGCAAGGTATGTATCCAGCAGACAGGGCTGCCATCAGATTTTTTGGGGCCCTTTACACATCTCAGGGTTTGAGCCCCCAGGACCCACCCTAAGTCCACCCACAAGAATGCAGTGTGTTTGTGTAGAGTGGATGCAGTGGATGTAGAGTGTGCGTGCATGTGTGTATAGTGGATGCAGAGTGTGTGTGCACAGTGGATGCAGTGTATGTTTATAGAGTATACAGGGTGTGTGTATAGTGGATGCAGAGTGTGTGTGCACAGTAGATGCAGTGTATGTTTATAGAGTATACAGGGTGTGTGTATAGTGGATGCAGAGTGTGTGTGCACAGTGGATGCAGTGTATGTTTATAGAGTATACAGGGTGTGTGTATAGTGGATGCAGAGATGGTGTGTGTGTGTGTAGTGGATGCAGTGTATGTGTATAGAATATACAGGGTGTGTGTATAGTGGATGCAGAGATGGTGTGTGTGTGTGTGTGTAGTGGATACAGTGTATGTGTATAGAATATACAGGGTGTGTGTATAGTGGATGCAGAGATGGTGTGTGTGTGTGTAGTGGATACAGTGTATGTATCTCCTGTGTCTGTCTCCCTCCAAGTCAATGGTGCTACCATCAGCTCCACCACGCAGGCTCGCTGCCTAGGTGTTCTCTTTGACTCCGACCTCTCCTTCAAGCCTCATGTTCACTCTATTGCCAAATCCTGTCATTTCCATCTCAAAAACATTGCGCGCATCCGCCCCTACTTAACGCCAGATGCGACTAAGTTGTTGGTCCATTCCACTGTACTTTCTCGCCTTGACTACTGTAATCCGCTTCTCAGTGGTCTTACGTGCTCCCAACTTGCACTGTTACAGTCCATAATGAATGCGGCGGCAAAGCTCATCTTCCTGTCCGCCCGCACCTCCCATGCCTCACCCTTCTGTCCTACATTGGCTTCCTATAAAATATAGAGTTGAATTTAAAATTCTGGTTCTTGCTTTCAAATGTCTACATAATGCTGCTCCCACCTATCTATCCTCCCTTATACACAAGTATGTCCCGTCTAGGCCCTTACGATCTGCTGAAGACTTACGTCTATCTTCTGTCCGTACTCCCACCTCTGATGCTCGCCTTCAAGACTTCTCGAGGGCTGCACTGTTCCTGTTCGCTTCCCTCCTCCGTTAGATGCTCACCCAGTCTCCACTCCTTCAAAAAATCATTAAAAACCCACTTCTTCATAAAAGCGTATCAATTAAACTCTTAATAGCTCCCAACTGATTCCTCTTCTGCAACTATCACTAGTCTAATACTATCCTTACCTTTTGTGTCATTTTACCCCACTCCCTCTAGCATGTAAGCTCATTGAGCAGGGCCCTCAACCCCTCTGTTCCTGTGTGTCCAACTTGTCTGGTTACAACTACATGTCTGTTCGTCCACCCTTTGTAAAACGCTGCAGAATTTGATGGCGCTCTATAAATAATAATATAATAATAATAATAATAATAATAATATGTGTATAGAATATACAGGGTGTGTGTATAGTGGATGCAGAGATGGTGTGTGTGTGTGTGTGTGTGTAGTGGATGCAGTGTATGTGTATAGAATATACAGGGTGTGTGTATAGTGGATGCAGAGATGGTGTGTGTGTGTGTGTGTGTGTGTGTAGTGGATGCAGTGTATGTGTATAGAATATACAGGGTGTGTGTATAGTGGATGCAGAGATGGTGTGTGTGTGTGTGTGTGTAGTGGATGCAGTGGATGTGTATAGAATATACAGGGTGTGTGTATAGTGGATGCAGAGATGGTGTGTGTGTGTATGTGTAGTGGATGCAGTGTATGTGTATAGAATATACAGGGTGTGTGTATAGTTGATGTAGAGTGTGTGTGTGTGTGTGTGTGTGTGTGTATGTGTATAGAATATACAGGGTCTGTGTATAGTGGATGCAGAGATGGTGTGTGTGTGTGTGTGTGTGTAGTGGATGCAGTGTACATGTATAGAATATACAGGGTGTGTGTATAGTGGATGCAGAGATGGTGTGTGTGTGTGTGTAGTGGATGTGTATAGAATATACAGGGTGTGTGTATAGTGGATGCAGAGATGGTGTGTGTGTGTGTGTGTGTGTGTGTAGTGGATGCAGTGTATGTGTATAGAATATACAGGGTGTGTGTATAGTGGATGCAGAGTGTGTGTGTGTATATGTGTATAGAATATACAGGGTGTGTGTATAGTGGATGCAGACATGGTGTGTGTAGTGGATGCAGTGTGTGTATATAGTGGATGAAGTGTGTGTGTGAAGTGAATGAAGAGAGTGTGTGTAATGGATGCAGTGTGTAGTGGAGGTATTGTGTATGTATGTGTAGTCGATGTACTTTGTGTATATGTGTAAATATGTAGCATAGGGGCTGCATTCTCTGGGCAAAAAGTTTTTTGTTTAAATGTAAAAAACTTTGTTTTGATTTTGTTTTGCCCTCCCTGCCTCTTACCTGAGGCCAAGGAGGGGTTATTACAATTATCACTCAGACTGTCAGGCCCACAAGAGTTGGAGAGGACCTGCCAGAGGGGGAAGATGGCATTTACTAGGCCCATTCTTCACTATACATGCAGCCGGGGGCCCACAGAGGCATATATACAGGGCCAGCGCTACCATAAGGCGGCACAGGCGGCCGCCTTAGGGTGCTCCGGCCCAGGGGCGCAAATGTCCGGGTGACCGGCAGGAGAGAAGCACACAGCACTCCTCTCCTGCCGGTCACTTCTTGTAGCGTGACTGAGCGGCGGCGGCGGCAGCAGCCTCGCCACAGACCAGCCTTCCTTACTGCATAAAGCCGCGGACTGTGTGGAGGGGGTGGGGATATGAACACGTAGCACACAGCCTGGCTGGCTCCTTGCAGGAGCTGGAAATACCGCCCCCTCCGGATCTGCATGTTTGAAGCTGTGTGAGAGAGCAGAGAGGAGGGGCTGGGAGAGGAGAGCCAGCCCATAACTCCCAACAACCTCAGCCAAATCTTCACCCACACTGGATTCCAGGGAAGCCACCCTCCTGCACCCAAAAGGTAGGAAACAGGAGGGTGGCTATAAAAGTATATATGATTAGCATGTGACTGTGTGTGTATCTGTATCTGTCAGTGTGTGACTGTGTGTGTATCTGTATGTCTGTCAGTGTGTATGTCTTTATCTGTATGTCTGTCAGTGTGTGACTGTGTGTGTGTATCTGTATCTGTATGTCTGTCAGTGTGTATGTCTTTATCTGTATGTCTGTCAGTGCGTGTGTCTGTATTTTTATGTCTGTCAGTGTGTGTATCTGTATGTGTGTCTTTGTGTGCATCTGTATGTCTGTCTGTGTGTATTTGTTTGTATAAGCATGTCAGTGTGTATGTCTGTCACTGTGTCTGTGTGTGTCAGTGTGTGTGTGTATGTTGTCAATCTGTGTATCTGTATATGTACCAGTTTATATATATATATATATGTGTGTGTGTGTGTGTGTGTGTGTGTGTGTGTGTGTATCGCAATGTTTGTGGCAATGTTTGTGTAAATGTGCATACATCTCAGCAGTAAAACGCCAACACTACATACAAAAACAACCCCTGCATTCAAACGTCAACACAACACACTCCTACATTCACATAAACATACTCCATACTGTATACAAAAACATGCTTACATTCAAATACATAAACACTGGCCTGAGATGTAAATATGTACTTGTGACTGCATGTGTGACTGCTTGTGTCTTTATGTCTCTCTATGACTATATGTCTGTGTCTGTCTCTGTATGACTGTGTCTGTATGTCTCTGTATGACAGTCTGTCTGCATTTATATGACAGTTTACCTGTAAGTGTAGATTGTTTGACTGTGTCTGTATGCATGTGTTTGTTTGATTGTGTGTCTGTATATCTTTGTCACTGTGTGCCTAAATAACGGTCTGTATGCCTGTATGATTGTGTGTTTCTATTTTTGTGTCTTTGTGCATATATGTATTTTGCCCATGTATCTATGTTTGTATGGGAGAAGGAGACAGAAAGGGGCTGGGGGAAGAAATAGACATAGAATGTGGCTGGTGGGGAAGTAAGAAATAAACAAGAGGGGTTGTAAGAGACACACTAAAGGGGGTGTAAGAAACAAAAGGGCAAGACATTAAAGAGAGGGGATATGAAGCACTAAAGAGGGTAAGAAATTCAAAAGGGGGCTACGAGACTCAAAGGTGAAGATGCATTTTTTTGTTGGGGGGGGGGGGGGGGCATCTTCGCCTGTGTAGCCAAAAATCCTTGCACCGGCCCTGCATATATATATATATATAGAGAGAGAGAGAGAGAGAGAGAGAGAGAGAGAGAGAGAGAGAGAGATAATACCTCTGTAGATATGCACATTGGGAATGTGGGACCTGGGCAACCTACAACTGTATCAGCTGTACCCCCTGTTGGCAGCCCTGCGAGCAGATGATCAGAGTTAGCACTAACACTGCAGTAAATATTTAAAGATATTAAATAAGAGCTGCTGGAGCTATGCAGCTACCCAGCCTGTATTGAAAATATGTGTATGTATTTACTTGGGTAAATTATCCTTTTTTAGTGAAATAACTGAGAAATATCCCTAGAACTTTCTAGTGAGTAGCACTTTTTATTCTATGAGTAGTCAAATGTGTCCAACATGTAACTTTGTTTAGGAAGATATATTTTGCTTTACTTGGTACATTAACATTAAAGGAGTTCTCCCACCCCCCACATAATCTGTTATGGGGCACTGTCTTACATTCTGGAGTTAAACTGTTAGCAATATTGTATCCTGAAGCCCTTCACCTAAAGAGAGTTAAACAATGTTACCCAAATAATTGAAAGTCATATCATGGGTGCCTGTATCAATTTTCTTCTCACAATAGAATATACAATGATAATACATAATTATCTTGGACTTATTTAAAGAAAATTCACAAAATATCCTTAATTTTCTTGTGGAATATAAACATATCTGGGAAAACACAGTAGTCTGAAAAATTCCACTGAAATAACGCAAGATCTTTTTTAATATCGAAAACCAAAATGATCTCAATATAGAAAAAAATAGCATCTCTCAGTGACACAAAACGAAATACATCCATTTAAAAGTTATTGATCATAACAAATAACCTTGTACACATCCGAGTTCTAAACCTTGTTATGACATTATGACGTACACATGTCACGCATAAAAGGAACTTTCAGGATAGACTTGTTGTAATATTACATACACATTATTCCTGGGCTTAAATTGAAGTTTCTTCATTCCTAAGTAGTTCCATGGACTATATTTTTTTTAACCCCATTGCCAAAAAATACCTCTTCGAATGCTTCTCCGAAGCTTGTTACATAAATCGATGCGGGGGTTTTCTGAGTTTTCATCAATGGGTCCTGGACTTTGATCTGGTGAGGACAGACCTTTGCTCAGATCCAGAGGTACTTTATTAGTAGTGGGGGGTGGAGAGGTGGCAGGGCTGAATACGGAAGTGGGGCTACTTGCACTGGATGATGTAGATAAATCCAGAGCTCCGATTCTATAGTTTAATGGGGAATTGAGTGACAGTTTCCTGGCTCTGACAGGTGATGATGTCCTTGACAGTGACAATGGCGGGGGGGAAGAAAATTTGCGACAAAGATGTGGCGATTTTCCATCACTCAAGCTTTGATTGGAAGCAAAAAAAAGTTCTAATGACCTGAGGATAAAACACACATGAAAAGGCATAATCATATTCAGTGGATACAGTAATTACCTGCTAGGAAATAGCTAAATGACAGTTTATTGTCCGTTAATATGTTGAATTACTATGTCAAACAATTGTGACCACCATTTCAAAAAGAGGGCAGAAGAAGGTCAAGCACAAGAACCAAATGACCTATGTGCATTTTTCATTCTACAATAGTTTTTAGATTCAACATCATGGTTCTATCTGGAGTTTCATTCAAAATACACTCTAAGCGCCATGACAACAACAGCTCATTATACAACTCCAAGACATTGGGCATCATCCCTGCTGTTTGTGTGAAATTTTGAGTATACTATACTTGATTGTATTATTTTGTGCAAGCCTTTTATCACTTCTTGTTACTGTGTGTATTTTGATATTGTGATTTCAAATAAAAATTATTGTTTTAGGTTCTGCGTATTGGTGTCCTTATAACATCAATGTTTTTATTTTGAATTTTTTTTCTAAAATCTAATTTTATGAAAACCTAATAAATACATATTTTTATTGGAAATATCTTCAATTGCATCAAAAATGTGCATATTTAACCTGGACTTTCCTTTTATCGACCACAACTATGGTATATGATTTACAATTTAAAAAAAAAAATACATTTAGGGTGTAAATTAGATAAATAATAACCCATTTCCTTCTCCCATGAGTTGATATGATTTGTTTATCAATGATATGATGTCCGATCTAAAATAAAATATAAAATAGCATTAAATAAACATGTTAACAGCCTTTGTACCTTGTAGAGCATGCTGTCTTTTTGTTAATACATAATAGCAAAAAAATCGAATAACAATAGCCAATGAAAGAGCACTACAACTAATCGCGAAACATCCTAAAAAAATAAACGAATCGCCTCTGGGAATATTAACCATTGCTATTATATGGATTTGCACTAATAGAGTGTATTATATAGGATCATACTGAAAGGAAAGCTCTTAGGTGTATCACAGCCAGCTGCTGTTGCATTAGGATGAGCCACAGAGATCGGAAAATGAATCAAATTACAGTTAGAGTGCCTTAGGACAACCCACCACATTGTAGCATTAAGTGTAATAGTGGCTCACCTGATAGGAATTGAGGTGAAAGGTCTTTTATAAATATTGGATAGCTTTTCCAGTACAACAAACGCAGTAGTAAATATCCGATAGGTGTGCAGAAATGTATTAAGAAAATCAATGCTGAGGAAGCGAAGGTCAGTCAGTCTCTCCAAGAGGCGCTCCACGCTTGCATAGCGGATCTGAGGGACTTTGCAGGAGTTCAGCGTTTTGCTGAAACAAATGTCAACGTTGTCTCTGTGCAGCCGGGTATCTGATCTAAAACACACACACAAAAAAAACCTTCCTGAATAGGGTGGAATTAATAAAAAAATGATTTTTAAAGGGAGAAGTAAATATATTTACCGAATGTTAACATTGTATATATATCTCAGTCTCTATTTCTGCATCTCAAGGGTAAACAAAGGTATACTTATCCCACAACATTTTCATTTTCTCACTTTTTTTTTTGTATAGAATGTTTTATTGAGAGGAAGCAAACAAATATCCAGGCACGCCTGAGGTTTCTTCTAAAAATCAGTGTTTATTTGAAACAAGTAAGACGACACAACGTTTCAGCTTCTCTCTGAGCCTTTGTCAAGTCTAAGCCTTTCTCAAGACTTGGTAAAGGCTCAGAGAGGAGCCTTTGAGAAGAAACCTCAGGTGCGCCTGGATATTTCTTTTTTTCCATTTGATGTCTTCGGGCATTGGCCCTCCCTTTTTGGGGCACCCCGCAGGAAGTAGTCCCCCTTTCTTAGTGTGTGCTTTTTACTCCTTTACTACTTTTTTTTTGTGTGCAAATTATTGAGAAGAACGAGCATACAAAACAATGCAACGACAACAGTTGTGTACCTATGTTAGTAAATTAACCTCTAGATTTCACTTAGTTGGAAGCATAAATGTTCAGTAAAGTGTTCTAATACAGATTCTGAAGCATATTTTGCATGCATTGAGTACGAATAAGTTGGGCTTATGCAATGTATGATCATATAATGTAACTAAACCCCCATTATTTTGCCTAGATTAGGTGCTTTTAAAAAAACTTCTGTCCGCAGAAGAGTTCCAAGGATAATCTCAACTGCTCTTTAAACTGTTCAATTCTATATCAGTTTATACACAGCTGGGTTGATGTGGCCTGTGGGCTTGCATCTAATGGCCATTTGAGTTACTAAATAACCTCAATTTTTTTTTTTAATATGCATGGGGATTTGGGTCATTGCGCAGGTAACTTTTTTCATATATTTTTTTTTTTTTGTTGTATGTATGTATTGGGGCTGACGTGTACTATGGTCATTGCTGTCGCCCAGGAGTAGTGGGAGTTTGAGAGCAGGACTTTTTTTTTTCTGTATTTCTATTCACTTTTGTATCACACAGCTATGTTACTATGCTGCCGCCCACCCCATGTGTTCCCTATTAAGGGTCAATACGTATGTAGGGGTTTAGAAAGCTACCCCTCTGTGTCTCATTAGAGATCTGTTTGCCTGAAGCTAAAGGAAGCAAGGTGAATAGTTAGTGTAGGACCCACCTAAGAGGATTGCCTTGACGTGGCAAGTGCCCTTGCATCTAATGGCCATTAAAGTTACTAAAAAAACCTCAATGTATTTAAATATGCATAAGGGTTTGGGCTAGTGAGCAGGTAACCGTTTTTGTGTGTGTGTTTTAGAGTAGCTGATCCTATATGTGCATGGCGCAGCTCGACTGCATCACATGAGTTTTCTTTTGTGCATGCGGAATGTGCATGCGGAATGTGCATGCAGAATGCGCAATAGGGACTAATTTGACGCTGGCAACCAAGAACTATGCATTCTACTTTTGCCTTTCTAAAAGCTTTCCTGGAATGTCTTATAGAAGTTATGATTTTTCAAAGCACTGGCTGCACAGAAATGGGAGCATGCTCAGTATGTTCGAAGCACCATGACATTCTAAACACTATTCTTAAATAACTTTATACTTTTATATGTTATTATGTTATGTGTAGTCTTTATTTCAGCTATATCAACCTATAATCTGCTCTGGGATAATATTAAAACAGACCACTAGAATGCTTGTGTTTGGCCATGAATGGGTTTTTGTTTGTCTGTTAGTGAAGAGACAGATGTGCTCCATTTTGTATTGTCCCTGTGTTCAATATTACATTATTGAAATTAAATGTATTTTATCCCATCTTCCACATAAAGTGCTACACGTTGGTTATTTGCAGGAATAATATTTCCTGCTTTTTCTTGTCGTAAAAGCACACGTTACAAAGGGCACCAAAGTCCTCCAGGGTAATGTTACATCCGGCAGGGCTGTGCTATTGCTCTGTGATTTTATATAATACAGGTCAAGTATTTCTTCTAACGTAAGGTTTATTGCAGTATGAAGGACAATGAAAATGAATGAAAATAAACTCGTATTTAGGAGAGCTCACACGTTTGCATTTAAAATAAAAATTAAAACAAAATATTAAAGGGTGTCCATCATATCCCAGGATTTTTAATATACTGTTTACTCATACTCTATATTTAAAAGGTTACTCCAACCACCAGGACTATTTCAGTGATTTGAAGTGGTTATGGTGGTAGGAGTTTAGATGTGCAGCATTTCTGCTTGAAACACCGTACATTCAGAGATATTTGCACTTGTGTGCCAGGGGCTAGTTACATTCCCGGCACACATGACTTTTGGTAGCCTTAGACTCTGTTCCAGACTGCCTTTTGTAAAATCCTGGACATATTTTATATCTGTCGTCAGTGCGCTCTACGCATTGCGCTCGGAGATAGCAAAACGGTCCAATCTCTAGCTAGCAAGGCAGTACAATCTTTATGTTGGATGGGGCGTGGAGATCAGCATCGGGAAATTCACTTGGTACTGAATTCCAGATTTTAAATGTTATTTTATCGGCTTTAACCCCTTAAGGACCAAACTTCTGGAATAAAAGGGAATCATGACATGTCACACATGTCATGTGTCCTTAAGGGGTTAAGGAAGGGGACCTATTAGCAATGCCCAAATCGGGCATTGGAAATTAAAAACAGTTCACTGTCAAAAAGGGTTTGGCGTAACCCTCTAAAAGATCTGTATTTGTCAGGCGTGAAAAGTAAAATTAAATATTGAAGTTCACTGCTTGCGAGGGAGCAGAAACTGACACCGGCTCCCTCAAAATGCCCAGCATACTGCACAATGAAAGGCTGCCAAGAGTAGCCAGCCACAAAAAATGTGAGTGTATAATAGTTTGTATGTATGTGACTGTGTATAAGTGTAACAGTGTGTGTGTGTGTATGTGTAACAGTGTGTGTATGCATAACATTGTGTGTGTCTGTATGTGTAATAGTGTGTGTGTGTGTCTGTATGTGTAATAGTGCGTAACAGTGTGTGTATACACTGATCAGCCACAACATTAAAAGCACTGAAAGGTGAAGTGAAAAACATGGATTATACGATCTGAGTGGCTTTGACAAGGACCACATAGAGATGGCTAGAATACTGGGTCAGAACATCTCCAAAATGCCAAGTCTTGTGGGGTGATTCAAGTATGCTGTGGTTACTACCTACCAAAACACAACCTGTGAACCACACGGCACTAAAATATTTATATTATGTATGTATTTTGCAGTACATTAATAGGAAAACGATCGCTCCATTTTGGTTTGTCCAAATAATATTCCGTAAAACGAACACATGAATGAAAGTTGTCCAAAATGAAATGCTGCATGGTTGAAATTTGGACAGTCCAAACTCAAAAAAAATGTATGGATGAATAAAATATTTTGCCTTGCACAAGTTTAGCACTTAGTGTTATTGTATCAGCGTTTTTTTTTATCAACCATTTTGAGCATTGCTTTAAACCATAATACATGATTTAGTTACAATAAGCTGAAAGGCTCAAAGTACTTTGACTGTTATAGTGTTTAATGGTGATATATATGTCAGTCTTAAAAGGTATTCTAGATCTTCACCGTATTTCAAACTGAAGCCTGTACACAGCCTGTACACCAAACATATCATCAAATGACATGTTGGTACATTAAAATTTATGACAACCTGTAGACTAAAAGAAGATAAAACAGTGGTTGATCTGAGTGCAGTGTCATAATCTCAAATCACAACTTCAAATATATATTGTTAAACCAAATATTTATTGTTGAAAAAATGCAATGCAATATTTTCATCAAAGCGATGTTACGAAACACAACTGAAAGTAAAAAACAATGTGTCAATGTGAAGTTTCACCACGGTAAAAAAATGTATTAAGTAATGACCCAGGAAATACTTGAAAACGAGAGAAATCTCAATGTATCTTTCCTGGTAAAATATTTTATAAATAAATAATATAAATAAATAAATAATATAAATAAATAAATAATATAACTAAATAAATTAAAAAATATATATATTAAGCAAAACATTCTTTTTTTTTTATTCTTTAAATCTTTTTAACCCCTTAAGGACAGTCGACGGATATATTCCGTCATGATTCCCTTTTATTCCAGAAGTTGTGTCATTAAGGGGTTAAACACATCAAAACAACTATTCCTTTTTAGAAGGGTTTTCTGCTGCTGTGGCAATCAGCACAAACTAGAATTAATCTGGACCAAAGACAGTATAATTAGATTTAATTCAAAGATTCCAAGAATTATTTCTTAACCGCACATTTAGTAATTAAAGGGGTACTTTAATCACCATAACCACTACAGCTTATTGTAGAAGTTATGATAATATGAGTCTTTCTGAGTCATCCCCTACTTTTAGGTGGGATGAAATATTGCTGCTGCTGAGCAGATTTGGAGACATAATACAAAAATAAAATAAAAATGAAAATAATTGCATTATCCAAGCAGCTCCAGACATGTTAGGGGACCATTTGTTGTCAAACTGATTTAACATTATTTGACAAAAAAAAAGATGGTGACAGCACCCAAAGATTTGTTGCACCATATGCACTACAATGAGATGTAGACTTTCTGCTGAGGTGCAAAATAAAGTCAAAGTTTTGGAAACCGTGGATTACCTGATCATGTGTGGTACCGTGACTTTAGAATTCTCCTCAAACACATTGTTCATCAGCCCATTGCATCTTATGTTCTCTATACACTGGGGGGGAGAGGAAAAATTGAAAAAGAATGATAAACTATTCAAACAAGACAATAATCAGCTTCAAAAGCCTACACGAATACATTGATTAGGTCTACCTGAGTGTAAACAAGAACTCTACCCAATATACATCTCAACTGTAACATTCTAAGGGCAGATGATATGTTACTATCCTGACTTTTATCTTTATTGGAAAGATCTGACAAAAGTTCTGTGTGTCGGGGTCACTTGTATTCCCAACAGTAGATATGTGTAATTAATGTGACAGCAATTAGTTATGGAGCAGTAGGAACTTAGTTGGGACCCATGAACTCTTGTAAGCCAGAAGGGTTACTTGTCAAATATATATATATACACACATCTTAAGAAGCCACAAAGCAGTGAGGATTCTAAACCACCTCTTGTTTCTGTAAGTCAAGTGTGTCTGCTTGACTGCACCCATCTTACAGGGACGCAGAATTTGTTGGCTCTTTAATCTGAACACTAATAAAACAATAATTAGGAAGCTGTGAAGATATGCCTTAAAGGTAGGACAGCTTGATGGTCTCTTATAGAGAATTCAAGATTACTATATCCACCTGGATGCCATTTTGAAGGAGGAAGCAAACATGAGATAAGTATTTTGCCAAAATGCGTTGAGGAAATCTAAAGGTGGCCTTTTCTTCATGACACGTTTAATAGCTCTCCTAGAATCGAATTTTCTCTCAGCAGACCATTAGAAATGTATTTATAAGACCATCTATTCTGTGATCCCATTACCTGGCTGATGTCACTGGTCCAAGCAGCTTTTTCTTGGCGTGAAGGAGCTAAAAGTACCACTGTAAAAGGAGTAGCATCTGCTTGTTCAACCACAATCTTAAAGTCTAGGTGACCAAAGACGTATCCAGAACTCTTTGCTTCAGAGAAAATACATGATTACAATCAATACCAAGATACAAATCGAAACGTATTAAATGTATATTTCAAAATACAGTGCATATACCTCATAAAGTTCACAGTGAATACTAGTTCATGTAGCAAATTAGAGGAATGTTCAAGAAATAGGAGGGCACTCTATAAGAGCAAAATCAGATAATGGATACAATCACTCAACCCCATTTGACCATGTTCCTAAAACTTGGACATAAAGAAAAATAAGATCGTTTGGTTCTGTTTGATGTTTACTTCCTGTGCTTAGCTTTGGTTTTGGTAAGTAAAAATTTTTTTCTATTGGTCTATTCTTTTCGGGTGATTTTGGGCTGTATTTGAGCAATTTTTACTTTAGATTGGCTAATTTATCAGGACTTTATTTATCTATGCCTTGGCTTTTAGGTCATATTTATCCGATGTATACATGTAATTTATAAGCTTGATATATGCTAGTTGCAAACATTTTCATTCCTATTTTTTTCCATTTTTTATATTTATGTGTTTTAATATTTAGTAATAAAATAATATCTATTTATAGTGTATTTTAGATTCATTGCGTGCTCAGGGAGGGGGGGGAGATACCTTTTACATTGTTTTTTTTTTTTAATCAAAATTATTTTTCAATTTTTTTTATTTTTTTTTTAAGAAGCAGCCCTTGCCTCCATTATACTGCCCCTGTCACCCCCTCTACAGCCCCTGTCCCCCACCATGCTGCCCATGTCCCCCCGTATGCAGCCTATGTCCTCTCCCTCTACAACCCCTGTCCCCCCTCAACAGCCCCTGTCCACCCCTCAACAGCCCCTGTCTGTCCCAGCAGTCCCTGCCCCCTCTACAGCCCCTGCCCCTCTCTATAGCCCCTGCCCCCCTCTACAGCCCCTGCCTCCATTATACTGCCCCTGTCCATCCCTCTACAGCCCCTGCCTCCATTGTACTGTCCCTCCCTCTACAGCCCCTGCCCCTACCATACTGCGCCTGTCCGCCTCTACAGCCCCTGTCCCCCTCTACAGCCCCTGTCCCCCCTCTAAAACTCCTGTCCCCCCTTTTACAGCACCTGTGAACTCCTTTTCACCTTTACAGCCACTAACTCCCCTACCACACATCCCTCCCACTACAGTCTCTATCCCCCGATGCAGCTCCTTACTACCATCAACCTACTTCAGCCCCTAACCCACTACTACAGCCCCTATTCCCTAATTAGAGCCCCTAACCTTCAACTACAGCCCTTGCCCCCCTCCACTACAGCCCTTCTCCTTCCCCACCTTAGCCCCAAGCATCTTACTACAGCCCCTGCCCTCCCCCACTGCAGACCCTAGCCCCCTACTACAACCCACTACCAGTCCCTCTCCTGAGATTAGATTCTGGATCTGCCCCTGCTCTGTATGCCTGTGTCTGTGTGACTATATGACTGTGTATGTATGCCTGTGTTTGTCTCTATATGACTGTGTCCATCTCTGTATGCCTTGTTCTGTATGTCTCTGTATGCCATGTTCTGTATATCTCTGTGTGACTATATGTCTGTGTATGCATGTCTCTGCATGCCTGTATTTCTCTGTATGACTTTGGCCATATGTCTCTGTATGCTTTGTTCTGTATGTCACTGTATGTCTGCATCTGTATGTCTCTGTATGACTGCGTCTTTATGTCTCTGTCTATATCTGTGTTTGTATATCTCTGTATAACTGTGTCTGTATTTCTCTATATGACAGTGTCTGTGTGTGTCTGTATGTCTGTGTTTTTATTACTGTGTTTAATTGTATGCCTGCATATCTCTGTGACTGTGTGCCTGTATGGTTGTGTGTGTTGCTATATATCTATGTCTATATAGCTTGAGAGGAAAACGGGCTGAGGGCAGAGACACACAGAAAAGGGCTGTGGGAAAGAAGAGGGTTGTATGAGACATACAAGGGAGTGTAAGACAGACTAAACAGAGATACAATTCAATAAAGGGGGTAAGAAATTCAAAAGGGGGTTTACGAGACACCGGTGAAGATGCATTTTTGGGGGAGAGGGGAATGGGGTGGAAAAATACATCTTCACCTGTGTCGCCAAAAATCCTTGCACCAGCCCTGCCCGAGCCCACACAAAAAGAAAATGCCGAGCACACTGAGCTACCAAAAAGTATTTTATTTTTCCTCTAATAATAAGACAAAAATGCAATAAATATTAAACTGTAATTTTGATACCTACTTATCCATGTCACAAACTTATTGTTCATCCATTAAATTTAAATTATAAATCTATTGTACTGTAAACATCTTATCAAAATATTTTTTGTGAAAAATGAGCTAAAATATACAAATGCCTGCATTGTGTTAGGAAGCTTTTAATGAAGATCTATTGTCTTGAGCCAAACTGAAAACAATTTCATTTTCAATTACGCAGTGTTTGACCTCTTGAGGACGGAGGAAATTATAGCAATACAAAACCAAAACCAGGAATTTAAGTTATTGGTTTGTTCAACCGTAATTTACCTCTTTTATACTAAGTACATCCAAACTTATTATATATATAATTTTGTTCAGGAGAAATAGGGGCCACAATTTAATATGAATAAGCAAAATCTAAAGTGTGAGAAATTTAAAAGATGGTTATTTTCCAAGTTCTGCATGGCATTTTAACTGTGATGTTGTAATACTGTTAGCTTTTACTACAATAAGACACAGAAATGTGTATGCTGTGATGTACTATAAACACAGCTCTATAACTATAATTTCAACATCCTACATAATCTGACTCTGACAATCATCCCTATATAATCTCAACTCCACCTTTACCCTAACCCAGGGATAGGCAACCTTCGGCTCTCCAGATGTTTTGGACTACACCTCCCATGATGCTTTGCCAGCATTATGTGTGTAAGAGCATTATGGGGGATGTAGTCCACAACATCTGGAGAGCCGAAGGTTGCCTATCCCTGCCCTAACCACATACATATATATATATATATATATATATATATATACCGTATATATATATATATATATACACACACACATTCATATATACTTATGCAGTCACATCTGGATTTGTAGATCTTTTTATACCTGCAGCATCCAGTTAATAACATATTTAGCTCACTTAATCTGCCTTTTATTTGGTGTGAGCGGTGAGCAGGGACATCTTAGAAGTATGTGCTTATAGGCACCTAAAATATAAATCCAGCCTTGAATTTGGGCTACTCCTAACTCCATTTAGAACCTTTTGTTTTATCTACAATACTATGAACTCAAATGGTAATAAAAATAAAATTAAAATAGAAGCAATATTTTTCAGCAAAACAGGACTACTCAAACCTAACTTTTTATTCATGCGCAAATGTTAGAAATAACGGTTCTTCAAATATATTCTATATGGAACTGCTTTTATGGGCAATGTTAAATATTTTATGCTATTTCCCGTGTTTATATCATTAATTGAGTTCTTTATTTCTTTGTATGTGTATTTATGTGAAATAAAGAACAATAAAACACAAAACAAATTCAGCAAAAACAATTGTAATATATTTGAGCAATAAAATAGCAATCATCTAATAAGTCATCGAATGCCTAAAATATTTCTAATGACCTCAATGTCAATATGAGGAATGTAGTTTTGAGAATCTCTGTATATAAAATGAAAATTAATTAAGGGACTGTGTACGAATCAGCAGCCAAATTAATTAACCAAATACAAAATATTTAGTGGCTAGTGATTTTCACAAACAAGAACCAAATGCCTTAATGATGCTACTATGTAACAGATTTGTAATTAACACATTATGTTCCATAGAATCTTTGCAATGTCTATGTGTTTTAATTAGGCCTACTTGTCTTTTAATTGGTGTAACTAATTAACATAGAATTGTTTGTTAATGTTGCTTGTGCTTGCTCTATTCATTATTTTATTATTATTTTGACGTATTGGTTATTTGTTAAAAAAATATTTTGGGGTGTTGGATATTTATAAGACAAGTGCTTTCAAAACTTCTCAAGTCTTTTGAGGTTCTGAATTAGCTTAGTTCTGATGGTCCTATTAAAGTGTCGTTAACTCCTCTTCGACAAGCCCATTCTCATCAATTAGATAACAGCAAAACTGGTGTCGGAGAATATCAGAATAGTTTGGTTGTGATGTCGCCATCATTAACAGCTCATCACCAGCTGTTAACACGTCGGTAAATATCGGATATCAGATTGCAACTTCACTATTAATTTCCTAAATTTTTAACTCCCTACAATTTGAAGTTTAGGGAATAATGCTCAAAATATAATTTTAACACCATTAAAATGTCCCCAAAAAGGATTTACAGGTATCGAGAGTGGTTATCTTCCAAATTTTAACAAATAAAGTAGAATCAATCAAGAAGTAATAAACAAAATGGCGGTGATGTATAGTTCCTAAACTACCCCTTGTGTTTTGACAACCAACTGTGCTCTCATTATTTACCTCATTCAAATCATGATATCATCCCTCTGTAACGTGGAACTTGTAATATTTTGGACACAAGTTAAAGCTCTGAATGTTGCTTTGTTCAGAAGGATGTTGAGAGCGAAAGAACATTACAAAAACATCTGTTAATGGAGAACATGTCATCCGAAAGGCTGAAACGGTAATGTCTGAGTTCATTCACTAAATGTACAGTTCATGTGAAAGGAAGTGGCAGGAGCAATTGTTCCTGTTAAAAATTGAGTAACTGTATACAAAATTGCAATAATCTACTTACAATCATCCTCGCTAATATCTAGCTCTTCAATCAATGTGCATTCTATCAAAGACAGAACTCCACCTGTCTGTACAAATAAAACAAGTGAAATTAGGTCAGACCAAAAAAACATATTACTATATTCAGAAGTGTGGCAATTCTGCAGCAAGACCCCTGACACAAATGTTACTAAAGTTAGACTAGTACTCATGTACATTTTAGCAAAATAAAATAAAGTTGAACAAAGAGTTTAATAGGGTGAACAATTTTCCATATATTACTTAATGAAAAAACATAATATGCAACGTAGATATAATTGGATTGTATTCCCACAATACACAACCTTTTTGATTTCATAAATTAAAAAAAAAAAAAAAGAAAAAAGAAAATATGGTTAGGATGTGGATACAGCTATGGCTAGGTTCTAGTTAGGGATAGACATCTTTAATGTTACAAACGTACAGGGGCATGCATATTACACGTTTGGCGAGCAGCTGCTATTTGCTTTGATGTACCCACTCTTACTTTAGAGATATGGCGGGAGAGGAGCTGCAGAGAGAGAATCTCATTGTTTCTGTCTCCTCAGCCAACCTCCCAGCATATCAGTTGTGAATTAAATGTCACTACTGTTAATCTTAGGCAAGCTGGAACATGTATATCCTTTTGCAGCCCTAAGAGTAGGGACCCTACACTGGACATAGCTCCAGAAACAGATATATAGGAGATACTAAAAGACCATGTCTATCTTCTGTCCGTACTCCCACCTCTGATGCTCGCCTTCAAAACTTCTCGAGGGCTGCACCGTTCCTGTGGAACTCACTTCCCTCCTCCGTTAGATACTCACCCAGTCTCCACTACTTCAAAAAAAATATTAAAAACCCACTTTTTCATAAAAGCGTATCAATTAAACTGTTAATAGCTCCCTACTGATTCCTCTCTTGCAACTGTCATTAGTCTAATACTATCCTTACCTTTTGTGTCACTTTACCCCACTCCCTCTAGCATGTAAGCTCATTGAGCAGGCCCCTCAACCCCTCTGTTCCTGTGTGTCCAACTTGTCTGGTTACAACTACATGTTTGTTCGTCCACCCACTGTAAAACGCTACGGAATTTGTTGGCGCTATATAAATAATAACATAATAATAATATAGCATAGGCTATAATAGAATGTGTATACCGTACAATATTTATATAGTGTAAAAAAATAATTATTGAGATAAAACATTCTGAAACAGCAAACGTGGACTTCAAGGTACATAAGCAAAAAAAAAAAAAATGGAAAAATCAAATATAGGAGCTAGCCCATTGGAATAAGCAGGATTAATGGTACTCCTGTTATATTCTATTTCTTATTTCAGATATAAGAATCTTTAGGATAATTCTTCCCCAGTTAACAATTCATTAAAATATAACTGTAGCGTTACTCACCTTTTCCAGGGCCGGCCGCGGTCCTCTCTTCAAGCCGCGCGCTCTGTCATGCTGCTGCACGAGCCGCGCGCGGCTCATCCGACTGCTCACACAGGAAGGCGGGCAGTGACCGCGAGAAGCGGTCACGTGTCCCGCCTGAATCTAAGAGCGCGCCGCGAGTCTCGGGCGCGCTCTTAAAGAGACAGTGGGAGCCTAAATTGCCAAAAGGCTCCCATTGGACCCTGTCATGCCACACACCCCATACACTTACCTTTTGGGGGTGTGGATATGACAGGAGCCAATCACATTAGTTCAGATGCTACATATACTTACCCTTTTCCCTTAGTTCCTTGCCCTATCGTGGTTTCTGCTACAGTTCCCTTTAGCGTTTGTGGTGTTCAGTTGTGTTCTTCCGTATTTGACCTTGGCTTTGTATTCTGACTTCGTTTTCGCTTTATCCTTATTTGTTCTGTTTGCCGGCTTGCTATTTCCTGTGTACCAGACCCCGGCTAGTCCTAGTTTACGCTGTCTCTTTGTGCCCTTGACCTCGGATCGTTCCTGAGTCTGTACTTCTCCTATATACGTCGAGTCCGGCAACTCTAAGGACCGGTAGACGTATCTCACCTCTGTGTTGTCTTCTGTTTAGCTGGATCCTGCGTGTAGGGGTATTATCTCGTTACATTACGATAGGGCCATGGACCCCGCAGATTTAGCTCAACAGATGGCGTCCCATGAGGCTAGATTTGTAGAGCAGGATCACCGAATGGATCAGATAGCCCAGGCTCTCCAGACGCTCTTAGCTAGAACCATTCCAGCAACCACACCTAACCCTCCTACACCCCTTCTTCCTGAAGTATCTACTATGCCTAATACTTCGGTCCATTTAACACCTCCTCCTAGGTATGGAGGGGACTCTAAGACATGCAGAGGGTTCATTAACCAAATATAATTCCACTTTGAGATGTATCCACGTTCATTTCCCACAGAGAGGTCTAAA
This sequence comes from Pelobates fuscus, assembly GCF_036172605.1. Lineage (NCBI taxonomy): Eukaryota > Metazoa > Chordata > Amphibia > Anura > Pelobatidae > Pelobates > Pelobates fuscus. Next base: position 40,223,124 of record NC_086321.1, on the reverse strand, counting down.
GTTGGGTTCTTTATGCACCAACTTACCGATAAAGCACTTGAGTGGGCAAATCCTATTTGGGAAGCTAATGGACCTATAGTGCATGATTTCAGCAGTTTTCTTACGGCTTTTCGCAGAACTTTTGACACAATGAAAAGGTCAAAGAATGCCGCAAGAGCATTAATGAGAGTTAAACAGGGTTCTAGGTCTGTGGCTGATTACGCTATTCAGTTTCGTACCCTTGCCTCACAGGTTGATTGGATCAACAATGGGTTAACTACTGCCTTCATGGAAGGTTTATCAGACTCTATATTGGATGAGGTAGCAGCTAAGGAGCTTCCTATTGCCTTAGAGGACCTTATTGACTACCTCATTGATATAGATAATAGGATTCGTGACAGGCTCTATACTAAGAACAGGAATAGACGTTTTGTTACACCTATTCACCCCAGAGTTAATATACCGGAGAGTGTTAAAGTATCTGATGAGGAACCTATGCAATTAGGGGTTGCCAAACTCTCTGATACTGAGAAATTACATAGGAGAAGGGAGGGACTCTGCCTATATTGTGGTAAGAGAGACCATATGGTAAAGGAATGTCCTTTGCTCCCGGAAAACTCTCGCACCTAAGACCTTATAGGGGACTGGCCTTGGGTGTGATTTCTAAGTCTCCTACATTGCCTCCTAATCGACTGCTTCTCCCTGTTTCTTTACATATGGGAGAGAGTTGTATAGTTGAAAACATATACGCTCTGGTTGACTCCGGGGCAGCTGAAAATTTTATAGACTCTGGTTTTGTAAAGAAAAACAACATTCCCATCAGAGAGAAGGAGATACCCTTGGCCGTTGAGGCCATAGATGGTAGACCATTAATTTCTCCAGTTGTTACTCATGAGACTGCACCGTTACACATGTACACAGGGGTTTTACACTATGAAACCATACGGTTCCAGGTCATCACCTCTCCCTCTTCACAGTTAGTGTTAGGGTATGCATGGTTACGTGCCCACAATCCCATTTTTGACTGGGAGACAGGGCAGATAAAATCATGGAGTGAAGCCTGCCACGAGTCTTGTACCATTGAAGTCACGCCTGTGAATTCTATTAATGTTCCTACCATTCCTCCTTTGTCTACGGCTATACCCTCTCAGTACTTATCTCTAAAGACTGTCTTTGATAAAAGAGAGGCCGACAAATTACCGCCTCACAGACCCTACGATTGTGCTATTGACTTTTTGCCTGGCACTATACCTCCAAAGGGCAGGGTGTACCCTTTATCGGTTCAAGAAAACCGTGTCATGGAGGAATATATTAAGGAATCATTAGACAAGGGATTTATTAGGAGATCCTCTTCTCCGGCTGGAGCGGGGTTCTTCTTTGTATCGAAAAAAGAAGGTGATCTAAGACCGTGTATTGATTATAGAGGTCTAAACAAAATCACCATAAAAAATGCATACCCTATACTGTTAATCACAGAATTGTTTGACAGGCTCAAACATGCTAAGGTATTCACCAAACTGGATCTTAGAGGAGCATACAATTTAATACGTATAAAAAAGGACCACGAATGGAAGACAGCATTTGTTACAAATCGCTATTTGTAACTGGCCCTTTAAATGAAAAATTGCCCTGCTTCCCTGGATTGTGGAGAAGCCTATTTGCCAGCCTCCTTCCTTATGACTATGGCCCTGTGTGAGCGGTGATACCCCAGATGGCTATGCCATGGAGCCTATTCATATAATGAAAGACTATGGGAAAGACTTTAGCTCTGTGGCAATTGAACTGTGTGAATAGGATCTGCGCGCTATTCGGTAGTTTTGTGCGCTCAGATCCTAGCTATCTGGGGATATGTGAAATGTCTGTGTGTTATGTGTAAAATGTGACTTTATGTATTTTAAAGTGTTTTATGTTGTTTTGCAACCATGTGGTTAATGGAGTCTGCCTCAAGTCCTGGATAATTGAATTACTTCCCCCCATTGTCTCCAGGATAGAGGGCCCTGTAAAACCATGCTTCCAGAAGGTCAAATGCACATTTGTACTAACTTCTGAACCCCTGGTCCAATTCGTATGATTTTTGAGTATGTTGTTCCCCTGAATGGATTGATTGTGAATATGTATTTTTATGCGAATGTGATGTATATTTTGGGAGTTATGAATGTTGTGTAAAAACTGTATTTTTACTGTCTGTGATAATTATGTTAATCCCTTGTGTAGCATAATTATATCACAGACATAGGGGAGGATTTTGTGTGTAATTACTGGGAGTGGTTTTAATGATGTACGTGTATGATTGGTTGTTTTGTCCCGCCCTGTGGGTGGTCCTGTATTTTCAAAATGGTAATAAAAACCAGGCTGGGTGTTCCAGCACCTCAGACCTCTTCTGACCCTCTAACTTGCAGCCTCGACTCATGTTTGTAGGGGACAGCTATAATCACTACAGGGATTGCTATGCTCTGCATACTCCCTTAGCTACTGAGCTCTTGTAAGAGCTCTTGTTCCTGATCCTGCTTCGCTCGACAGAAGGAAGAGGTTCGCCTATTGGAACCTGGAGCCTGGTCGTAGGTCCAGGGCGCAGAGCAGACGGCGAGATACCAGCCCAGCAGCGGTGGTTCGTGGAGTCTGAAGTGCTTATGGTGGCTGCGGTGCTGATGGTCCTTTGGTAAGCGCTAGGAGCATCCTTTTCTACGGTCCAACTTCCAGCCAGCCTGGAGGCAACCGTAACATTTGGTGGCAGCGGTGGGATGGCGTCCTAGCGCAAGGAGCAGCACCCCAACAGCACTGGTATCGTATGAGAGTTATTGAGGGCAACGCTAGCCACTGCGCAGCGTCCCTACCTTGAGCAGCATGGAGCCAGCCAGTCCGTGCACAGCAGCCGAAATGGAGGAGAGGTTCCTCAACAGATTGCATGGCTTCCTATCCTGGAGAGATGGGGAAGTCTCAGAAGAGGAGATGTGTGGGTACAGACATGAGGCCAGATTTGAGCTGTGGGAAGAAGCCCTACAGGAAGTTCAACGTTGGCGAGGAGATCGTAGTATCAGCCGAGAGCAGCAAATCCAGGCTCGAATGGCAGAGCGGATGCCCTTCCTGGGCAAACAACCCCTTCCAGTGTGGGTAGCTAAACTAGAGAAACTAGTATACAATGAACTGTGGCTCGACACCGCATACCAGGCGCTACAGTGGTACGCAACTCAGCTCGCTCCAGAGATGGCTGAGTATGAATTCCCAGAGTGTGGGGATTACGATGGCCCTGATCTATTCTGGGAGAATATGGACGATGATGACTTTGGTAGGGCTACAGATTCACGCTTCTGGGACCTGTTGGATGACCGGGAAGACAAGCTGGGCCTCCCTAGAACTATTAACCTAGAGGCAGATCTGCGGTACCTAGTCACCAACGAATGTGACCTTGAGTGGAAGTACCAGCACCTCATCGATGGGTCCCGGGAAGAGACACCCGGTCCCCTTCCTCCACAGCATCCAGAGGTACCCCAGGAGAGCACAGCAGCAGAGCCAGGTCGAGAGCCCTTCAGCTGGCAGGACATCGTAGGGGTATACTGGGAGGAACCTCCGATGGCAGGTGGAGATGGGACCGCAGTCTCTCTACCGGCCCTACAGGGATGCTGGGCAGGCGGCCCAGATCCCCAACCCCAGGGTGAGTTACAGGGAGAGGAGAGCAACGACCTCCCTCCCCAGCGGCAGCGTGAGTTAAAGGGAGAGGAGAGCAGCGACCTCCCTCCCCAGCGGCAGTGCACCGTGCAGAGGGAAGAGACAACCGGTCTCCTTCCCCAACCCCAACCAGAGATACCCGAGGCAGCAGGCCTCATAGAATGGTCCTGGAAGGACCCCCAGCAGGCAGGTGGAGATGGGACCGCAGTCTCTCTACTGGCCCTACAGGGATGCTGGGCAGGCGGCCCAGATCCCCAGCGGCAGACCCAGCTACAGGGAGGGGAGAGCATCGACCACCCTCCCCAGCCGGAGTATGCCTTCCAGGGAGAGGAGACAACCGGTCTCTCTCCCCAGCCGCAGCATGTTCCACAAGAAGCGGAGAGCATCGACCTCCCTTCTCAACGGCCGCAGGAGTATCAGGAGGAGGAGGTAAGCCAATTCCCCCCTCCTCAGCTAACTTCTAACCTGGGCCCAGGGTTAACAGTTCCCTTTGCCCCCGGGCAGGACTATGCCCCAATTCCCCCAGCAGAAGCGCTGGCACCAGGGCAGAGTGCCGCTGGCCTCTGCCTCCCAAGTACTACCAGCTATTTGCCCAGCTGCACCCGGAAGGCAGCGAGTGCTGCATGTTTACCCTACAACCTGGGACCTACAGGCCAGTACTATTTATTGTTGGGGGGCTTCTCTGCCAATGTTTATTTGTGGGTGGGCTGCGAGACTAACTTAGGCACTGACCGACAGAAGGTCAGGTGCCTGGTTAGTCTCCCTCCAAAAGGGGAGATGTGTTACAAATCGCTATTTGTAACTGGCCCTTTAAATGAAAAATTGCCCTGCTTCCCTGGATTGTGGAGAAGCCTATTTGCCAGCCTCCTTCCTTATGACTATGGCCCTGTGTGAGCGGTGATACCCCAGATGGCTATGCCATGGAGCCTATTCATATAATGAAAGACTATGGGAAAGACTTTAGCTCTGTGGCAATTGAACTGTGTGAATAGGATCTGCGCGCTATTCGGTAGTTTTGTGCGCTCAGATCCTAGCTATCTGGGGATATGTGAAATGTCTGTGTGTTATGTGTAAAATGTGACTTTATGTATTTTAAAGTGTTTTATGTTGTTTTGCAACCATGTGGTTAATGGAGTCTGCCTCAAGTCCTGGATAATTGAATTACTTCCCCCCATTGTCTCCAGGATAGAGGGCCCTGTAAAACCATGCTTCCAGAAGGTCAAATGCACATTTGTACTAACTTCTGAACCCCTGGTCCAATTCGTATGATTTTTGAGTATGTTGTTCCCCTGAATGGATTGATTGTGAATATGTATTTTTATGCGAATGTGATGTATATTTTGGGAGTTATGAATGTTGTGTAAAAACTGTATTTTTACTGTCTGTGATAATTATGTTAATCCCTTGTGTAGCATAATTATATCACAGACATAGGGGAGGATTTTGTGTGTAATTACTGGGAGTGGTTTTAATGATGTACGTGTATGATTGGTTGTTTTGTCCCGCCCTGTGGGTGGTCCTGTATTTTCAAAATGGTAATAAAAACCAGGCTGGGTGTTCCAGCACCTCAGACCTCTTCTGACCCTCTAACTTGCAGCCTCGACTCATGTTTGTAGGGGACAGCTATAATCACTACAGGGATTGCTATGCTCTGCATACTCCCTTAGCTACTGAGCTCTTGTAAGAGCTCTTGTTCCTGATCCTGCTTCGCTCGACAGAAGGAAGAGGTTCGCCTATTGGAACCTGGAGCCTGGTCGTAGGTCCAGGGCGCAGAGCAGACGGCGAGATACCAGCCCAGCAGCGGTGGTTCGTGGAGTCTGAAGTGCTTATGGTGGCTGCGGTGCTGATGGTCCTTTGGTAAGCGCTAGGAGCATCCTTTTCTACGGTCCAACTTCCAGCCAGCCTGGAGGCAACCGTAACAGCATTCAACACTAGATCAGGCCATTATGAGTATACTGTTATGCCATTTGGGCTTTACAATGCCCCAGTAGTATTTCAAAAATGTTTTAATGATGTCTTAAGAGACTTTATTCACACATTTGTTATTGTGTACTTGGATGACATTTTAATATATTCTACAGACTTACACACTCATCACAGACATGTTACGACAGTTCTGAAGACCCTTCTTGCTAATGGTCTTTATTGTAAACTAGAAAAATGTCTATTCGACCAATCTGAAGTCCAGTTTTTGGGGTATTTGATTTCCGCTAAGGGTTTTCGTATGGATCCACAGAAGCTCGCTGCTGTCATAGAATGGCCTCTACCGCAAGGTCTGAAAGCCATTCAGCGTTTTCTTGGTTTCTCCAATTATTATAGACGTTTTATCAAAGGTTTTTCGTCTATTGTAGCACCTATTACCCGTATGACAAAAAAGGATGGCAATACTCGTGTCTGATCTACCGAGGCACTTCAGGCTTTTGAATTTCTTAAGACTACGTTAGCTTCTGCACCTATTTTACAGCATCCTGTCCCCTCATTGCCCTATATACTTGAAGTTGATGCTTCCGATATCGGGGTAGGTGCTGTCTTATCTCAGAGAGAGTCGCCCGAAAAGCCATTGCATCCTTGTGGCTTCTTTTCTAAACAAATGTCCAAAGCAGAAAAGAATTATGATGTGGGTAATCGTGAACTCCTTGCTATAATTTTAGCACTTAAAGAATGGAGACATTTGTTAAAAGGCACTAAGGATCCCATCCTCATATTTACGGATCACAAGAACCTATCCTACCTTAGCGAAGCTAAAAGACTGTCTTCCAGACAGGCTAGGTGGTCACTGTTTTTGTCTCATTTCAATTATATTATCACCTATAGGCCAGGTGATCGCAACACTAAAGCAGACGCTCTGTCCAGACAGCTCGAAACTATTGACAAACAGGAGATTGATGTTACTCCTGTCATTCCCCCAGACAAGATAATAGCAACTACTATCTGTCTATTTCCTCGTCCCTCTTGCAGGCCATACAAGCGAAACAAAGCATGGCACCTAGCGAGAGGCCGAATGATAAATTGATCCGTTGATGTTCCCGAGAGACGGGATATTCTGTCACTATATCATGATACTAAGACTGCTGGACATCCTGGTATTTCCAAAACGGTGTCAGCTGTTTCTCTGTATTTTTGGTGGGATTCCTTACGAAAGGATGTCACTGACTATATAAGTGCTTGTACTACTTGTGCCTGTATGAAATCCTCTCGTAGAGTTCCTTGTGGGCTGTTGCATCCGTTACCCGTTCCCGAGAGACCTTGATCTAACCTATCAATGGATTTTATTGTTGAATTACCCCCTTCGAATGGTAACACAGTCATCCTGATGACAGTAGATCGGTTTTCCAAAATGGCTCACTTTGTGTCTCTTCGCAAGTTGCCCACATCCAAGGAACTGGCTTTCATCTTCGCTAGAGAAGTATTTTGGTTACATGGTATTCCCTTATCTATTGTGTCCGATAGGGGTAGCCAATTTATTTCCAGGTTCTGGAGAGCCTTTTGTTCAGAAATGGGTATTTCTCTCTCCTTTTCTTCCGCTTACCATCCCCAGTCTAATGGAGCTGCTGAACGTGCCAACCAGTCTCTGGAGCAGTACCTCCGTTGTTTTGTGTCTCACCATCGGGACAATTGGTCTGACCTGCTTCCTTGGGCTGAATTTGCTCGGAATAACGCCACTCATGATTCTTAAGGCAAAAGCCATTTTTACGTTGTCTATGGCCAGCATCCCATTGTTCTTCCGGCTGCATTCTCCTCACAGGGCATGCCAGTTCTGGATGAGCATTTGGCTGGTTTGCGTAATACTTGGGAGCAGGTTCAGCGTTCTTTGGTGGACTCTGCTGCTCGCCAGAAGGCTCAGGCTGACAAGCATCGCAGAGCGGCTCCTTCCTATGTTGTGGGGGACAGGGTTTTGCTTTCCACACAGAACATTCGCCTCCGGGTGCCTTCTATGAAATTGGCCCCCCGATTCATTGGTCCTTATCGTATTATACATAAGGTTAATCCTGTTTCTTATGCCTTGGGTCTGCATATACCTAATGTCTTTCACACCTCATTGTTGAAGCCTTACGTACGCAACCGCTATGCTCCTCCTCCCCCTCCTGTCTCTGTGGAGGGTCATGAGGAGTTCGAAGTGTCTGCTGTTCTTGACTCTCGTTTCCTTAGGGGAGTACTTGGTGCATTGGAAGGGTGCATTGGAAGGGTTATGGGCCTGAGGAGCGCAGTTGGATTTCTGCTGATGCTGTTCATGCTCCCCGCCTTGTGCGTTCTTTCCATTCGCGTTTTCCTGCCAGACCTGGTCCTGCCCGCCCGGAGGGCGTGTCCTCAGGGGGGGTACTGTAGCGTTACTCACCTTTTCCAGGGGCCGGCCACGGTCCTCTCTTCAAGCCGCGCGCGGTCATGCTGCTGCATGAGCCGCGCGCGGCTCATCCGACTGCTCACACAGGAAGGCGGGCAGTGACCGCGAGAAGCGGTCACGTGTCCCGCCTGAATCTAAGAGCGCGCCGCGAGTCTCGGGTGCGCTCTTAAAGAGACAGTGGGAGCCTAAATTGCCAAAAGGCTCCCATTGGCCCCTGTCATGCCACACACCCCATACACTTACCTTTTGGGGATGTGGATATGAGCCAATCACATTAGTTCAGATGCTACATATACTTACCCTTTTCCCTTAGTTCCTTGCCCTATCGTGGTTTCTGCTACAGTTCCCTTTAGCGCTTGTGGTGTTCAGTTGTGTTCTTCCGTATTTGACCTTGGCTTTGTATTCTGACTTCGTTTTCGCTTTATCCTTATCTGTTCTGTTTGCCGGCTTTCTGTTTCCTGTGTACCAGACCCCGGCTAGTCCTAGTTTACGCTGTCTCTTTGTGCCCTTGACCTCGGATCGTCCTGACTCTGTACTTCTCCTATATACGTCGAGTCCGGCCACTCTAAGGACCGGTAGACGTATCTCACCTCTGTGTTGTCTTCTGTTTAGCTGGATCCTGCGTGTAGGGGTATTATCTCGTTACAATAACACAGCACACTTGCAAGAGCTGACCAATCATCATCAGTGTCTGCCTAGCAAGATTTCACCACCTTCAGGGATACTTCAGCATCTTACGGGATACTTTAGAGATCCAGTCTTGGATACAGCTACTTTTTTTTTTTTTTTACCTCCATGATGAATATTAAAGTATCTGTTCACGGGGGAGGGGCCTGACTGTAATGATGACTGGACGTGCTTCCATTGAGCTCCTCGTGTAACTCAGCACAAATCTCACTTAAAGGCTATTTTAGCTATTACTCCAGACGTGTCCCACATCGCCCAGCAGCTTCCCACACACCAACAGCGTGCCTAAGACAGCGAAGGCGGCATTGCACCACATCAATAAAGGTGGGGTACAGGCCAGCATCGAAGCTACACACTTCTGAGGCAGGCAAGAAGATTGTGCTATGGGAGGGAGAGCAGAGAGTGCACCAAATACAGATGCTGAGCCTACGGCAGACACATTTGACCTGACGACAACCATAATCCTGAAGGACTATGACTTACCCATCATGGACATCGGCTGATTACTGCATTTGGGAACCCCACTGTAGGCCACCTCACCACCTTTGCTAGTTTTTTTTTTTTTAATTCTTTATTTTTGTAGTGCATAAGCTTTGAACAGATGCATGAGAGGTACCCCAAAGGCAATCCTCCAGCTTATAATTAACAGTTGAACATAGAGGTACATGTTAAATCCAGAACATTTTTTATATGGGGATAGGATGAGTGTTAAGCATTATATGTGTTCGTCGCTTAGGATGCTTAGGTATATTGGTAACATGGATACAATAGCATTTTACTATCTAGTTATGATATTAGTATGCTGTGTCAGGAACTAGTATTTGCATATAAGCTATGTGTAGAATTGAGAGTTGACAACATATTCAGGTACATGCATTTAGACTATGTGTTGCAATTGCACGCATTTTTAAAGGGTAAGTAGGATAGCTTCAGGCTTTCCAACGTGACTATAGTGTGTGTACAGCATTTTCAACGTTAGTTAGTTAGACATGTTGGTAGACCTACTTGAGTGAGTTATATAGCAAATTATCAGGCATATAGGTTAGGGTGACGCTTATAGGTGAGGTAGTACAGGTATGTCGTCAGCCTCTTGAGTAAGTTTAAAGGGATGCGTCCCGGTTACAATAGGCAAACATAAAGGTGTATATTTAACAGGCTATCAGTAATGGCCTCTACAGTAGTATGCAAGAGATGGTAGAGTCAATGATTACTGTGGGTAGGCAATCCAGGCAAAGCTACAGTGTGTGCAAAAGAACAGTGGGGCAACAAAGTAGGGACAACAATTTAGGAACCATGGGAATAATGTGGATGTCACTTTAACCCCTTAAGGACCAAACATCTGGAATAAAAGGGAATCATGTGTCCTTAAGGGGTTAAGCTACTTGCTCTGTGGGCTCTGTGGTAAGGCAAGTAAAGTTTATCAGTCTATCAGCCGATGCCCATAGAGGGGCAGTTCCTGTTATCACTGCTTACTCCGATGGAAGTTTTCTCCCGGGTCTTGGCCTCCCAGTCGTTGGGCCCAGGCTTCTCCAGGCTCACTCTCCAGCTCTCCGTCCGTGCGTTGAGTCGCGTCTCTGCCATGGCGTACCGTGACTGGGATGTAGCTCCAGCACTGAGCAATAGGGTAGACCTCCGTGTTGTGGCACATGTTGCTGCCTCGACCGTAGAGGGTGAAGGCGTGTTGTGCTTGCTTCTAATTTTTTGCTCGTTGGCAGCCATCTTAGCTGCAGCTCGGTGGTCATCGTGCAGGCACCCCCATTTCTCCTCTGCCGAGTCACGCTTTGCTGGCCGGATGCTGTCGGGGCTACCGTGCGTGGAGCAGGTTGTACACGTTGGCGGGTCCCGCTTTGGTGTGCGGAAGTGTGGGTGCCGGCTCCCGGTGTTTCCCGCCTTTGCGGTTTTCTGTTCGTGCGTTGTCGGATTACCGCCCTGAAGGTCTGCAGTGGGGATCCATAGAGGCGTCGGCGGGTCACCGGTCGGAGCCATGATGCCACCATTTGGGACGCTTGGAGGTAGGACATTCCCCTGTCACGTAGTGCCGTGTGGAAGCTCGAGCAGAGTAGGTCAAGGGCTTCCAGGGAGTGTGGTTGGAGATGGGTGCCAGTGTTCCTTCTCTGTGGTTCTTGCTGAGCGGTCGTCGTGGATGAGCCCCTGCAGGCAACTGGGGTCGTGTGCCTAGCAGGCTTGCAGGTGTCTTGTGGTGCTGCGCCATATGCTTCCGCCATTTTGGAGGCCCCACCGCCCGCCTTGCTTGGATTGGTCGCGGGTGTAGTCGGAGGGTGCTGGGCGTAGGGCTCAACTGTTGGCAGGGACCGGGATGTCCCCCACCGGTCCATAGGGGGGGGAGGGAGTGTTCCCACCTTTGCTAGTTTTATTGCAGTTTCCCTTTTTATTTATATTCATTTATTTGTGGTTTCCTTTACCACTTATACTTCATGTCAGCAATCTGTAAATGCTACTGCCCTATAACACCTGCTTATCTTCACCATGTCTCTGGAGCTCACTGGGGTGGAACACTTTGTTGATTCACATTTGATAAGCCTATTTGTTACCTTATCCTTTTTATAATTTACTTATCCTTACCAGCTATTACGTGCTTTCTCTTAACTAACTATCGTCATGTCTAAAAATATTCTTGTTTGTTAGTTTTAAAACTCCAGAATCCCTAGACATGTTTGCCTAATGCTATTATATATCACGTTCTTACCTTATTGTATAAAAAATGCAGATTCATCGACATTTTCAAATGTATACACACCCGGTTTATTGATGCATGTACCATCGCTAAAATGTCAGTGCATATTTGTGAGTGCTATATTGCACACCAAAAATAAAGAATGTAAAAAAAAAAAGTATCTATTCACACAGATCTGACATTACAACTTCAAATCTGACGGAACGTTAACTGAAACATTTCAGATGTTTTCTCGAACGTTGCTTCCGATTAGTCAATACTTGCATTGCATAGGTTATGGTGCGCAGAGTGTGTTTATCCTGATAAGCATTTGTGTTTCATTAAACAAAATAATAAGATACACTATTAACTGGAGTATGGAAACAATTTCATCAGGCTGTAAAGAACCCTGGGAGTCCAATGGGCACTTTCTCTGTTAATTATCTTTATTGATTATTAATGATGCCACCATGGCAAACTGCAATACTATGTCAGACGAGATGATAAATTGGGGTAATTATGCAAAGTTATTGCTTGCAGATGGCTCCTTTTAGCTGTAATTGTATCTTTTTATGTGTTATTGTCTAGCTGAGCTATATATATATATATATAGTGTAGATTATTTATACATATATATATATATAGGGTAGATTAGATTAGTCCAGTGGACAAGATGCCAAAATACCAGAGTATTGCAGTATGCAATGATACCTTTTTTATTGGACTAACATTATATTTCAAAGACAAGGTTTCGAGAGTTTTCCTCTCTTCTTCTGAAGCAATACTGATCTATCAGATCTATCTAATATATATATATAAATATATATATCAGGTTGGTCAGTATTGCTTCAGAGCAGAAGAAGAGAGGAAAACGCTCGAAAGCTGGTCTTTGAAATATTATGTCAGTCCAATAAAAAAGGTATCATTGCATACTGCAATACTCTGGTATCTTGGAATCCTATATATGTGTATATACACAAAATGAGAATAATAAATACACCAATAAATATATATTTAATGCTGTACAACAAAATATTTATAAAATAATATTTTATATCATACAGATTTTAGGCTTAGTTTATTAATGTGAGTTCCTATATTATATAAAGTAAATGCTTATATATGAAATTATTGTAACAATTCTGTTGATTGCTGTAATTTACTGGTCTCTCTCTGCACTAATGAAGCTTTTAAGGTTTAAGAACTATGATTAAATTACATTAAAATCTGTCCATTGTGGATTGGGTGATGCCAAATGTACCATATGCCTCTAGGCAGGACCTACTAGTTTGTCAATTGCTTTTGGAAGTTAGGAACCATGATAAATGGACAATTGAGGGCAATGATAAAGGAACATCTCTAGAATACTGTCTCTTCTAGATGTAGAAAAAGAAAGACAAATGCTATACAATTGGACGTTAATTTGAATAATATCTCAAAATAAAATCACTTAAAATTTTTACGGTAACTGTTTTGATAACAATAACAAACAAGTTAACAAACAAATGACCAACAACCAGGGGCTACAATGTGCAACATAAAAAAAGTTTCTCTAAATGAAATATTTCCACTCTTTTGGCAAAAGACAACTTCAGGACTACATATTTGTAAAAATAAAAATAAAAATTTAAAAAAGGAGAAAAAAATAATTTCAAAGAGTAGGGATTTTCTTTGTAAAAACTGATCTTCCAAATAGAAAAATTAGAGTCTTAAGTTCTCTCTTAATATCTGAATTATTTTATTAAAATTGGGATATCTTTGATGTAATGCTACACATAAATATAGCATATTGTCTACTCACATTTTAACTCATTTATTTAAATCCTTCAAAAATACACAGTATTTTACCTTAAGTAGATGTAGTTTCCCCCCTGAGCTCCGTGTGCATATTAAAAAGTGCTTAGTAAATAAAAAGCATTGTCTTTCGCCTTCTCTTTTCAAAGATAGTGGTCCTAAGCGAACTTTGCTGAGCTTCCCTCTTTCTACTGAAGGGACCTGAATAAGGGTACCTAAAAGAAACCAAAAAAGATAAAAATATTGCAAAAAAATATGTAATTCTAATTCTCTTGTGTTTAGCATTAGTAGTGATTCAATAAACAAATAGTGAGTTCAAAAATTCTTAAGTGTGCAAATGTTTTCACAACTGAGAACTATTTCAACATGTTGGCTGACGTCATGTTAGAAATACCCGGTAATGTGTCCTTGTCAATTTCTATTTTGTGCAAGTGATATTTACAAGGCACATTTTGTTCTTTACTTGTCACAGTATTGCAACATTATTTGCTATATTGTCCAAATATAAATAAAGAAATGTAGTCATGCAGACATAAAAATTAATATATTAGAAGTCAACACCATTTTTAGCATTGCGTAAAAGTTACACTAAAAATGTATTTACTAGTGCCTATATCTAATCATTGATGCCGGCACAAAAAAAAAAAAACAACTCTATGAACAAGTTGAAAATTGGCTACATTTGTGTCAGAAATCCTACGTCTGCCCTAGGAAGGCATAGAGTCTCCAAACCTGTCCCGGCCTTTGACCACACAGACACTAATTCCTAAACAACCTGTTGCTACTTTTAGCAAGTGCTGTTTAACGTCGGCCACTATCACAGGTATCGATGGGAGTTTGCAGAGCTGCTAGTAATAACCCAGGCTTTAACAGCTCCCACTGTTCCCTATGGGAAAAACTTGTCTCAACAATACCAATAGTTGGGGGGGCGGGGCCTGACTGCCATGGTGGAGAGACGTGTTTTACTCGAGCTCCTCACCAAATTTGACAAAGAAAGCAACTATAGCCTCAAACTGAAACTACAACCAACCAAGCGACTAATATACCTCCTGATCAGGCTGCAGTATTCAAAAGAGGCTAGAGACTCGGACACTCTATCGTGGTAAACTCTGAACATGCGGCCTGGAGAGAGCCGGGCAGGAGAGGCGGCCGATCCCCCATGCAACTCCAAAGCCCACACCACTATACTAGCGCCCCGTCACCCCCCCCTCTGGACCGGTGGGGGTAATCCCGGTCCACCTCTGAGAGGCTTTGGCAACTTAATAGAAACACGGGGAGAAGCCACTGAACCCACAGAGACAGCAAGCGCCTCTTTCAGCATGGCGGCAGACACGTGGCATCCTGACTCCAGTGCAGAGGTGCGCGACCTGGGTTATAGGCTTAACAAAATTCTTGAGGACTTTTGGCAGAAGCTGGAGGACAGGAGGCAGTCTGCCCTAGTGCAAATACAAGCACACCCACCTCCACAGCCGATTATGTCCCTGTGGCAGATATCTACGGCCACAGCGGGGAAGAAGGCCCCAAGATGGTGGCGAAGCAAGAGGCAGCGGGCGGTACGCAACTGGCACTCACCCCGAGCCAGGGCAGGGGCTCCCAAGTTACCTGAAAACAGCCACATTACCCCCCAAACGCCAAAAGCACCAAGACGCCGCTGCAGAGGCAAGCAGCACCCGCTTACAGGCAAACACACAAGGGGGAACCATGCCCCAAAGCACAGAAGCGAAGAGCCGCAAAACTTGCACACAACCAGCAAACAACCAGACCGGAACAAGCAGCGAAACACATCCCCTACCGCACCAGCTACTGATACTCACCAGGATCTCTCCCGCAAAAGAGCGCAGGGGGATGGAAACCCGAAGCACCCGGACCAGATTCAGCGGACCCGACCACAGAGCCTCCATGTGGGGAAGACCGGGCGCATCCAGCACCCACGCCTCTACACAAGATGGCTTTACTCTGCATCATCAAAGGGGCAAATGCAGCAGCCACTCACCCCACTCCGGTGCGCCGGTAGTTTGTTGTGGCGACCTCCGAGAGGGACATTTGACCTGATTACACCACAACCAATGCAAGGCTATGGCCTCCCTCAAAAGGGCATAGGATGAGGCTGGACAGAGCCTCCAGTTGATGGACGCACCCCAGCCCTGCCACCCTCAAATTCGAAGTTATTAAGGTTTACCTGTCTGATTTATGTTTTTGATAGACAAAATACATGTTTCTCAAATAAGCACAATCAAGTATAAACATAGAGTTTTATTTAGCTAGGTCTAGCATGTTTATCTGTAGCGAAGTAATGTCATGACCACTGTTGTGGATAGGTTTGTCTTCTCTAGACTACTGGCACTCAGCTTGTAATAACGATTATTAACTGGCCCTCTAAAATGTGCATCTAAATTAGTCTCTCAGAGTTTTAACCACAGAAATGTTAATTTGCCTAGCTTAACATGTAACTTACACAGTATCTGTACCACATACCAATTGCTTTCACTTTCAGGCACCCTACCATGCCTCATAATCTGCTGCTGTTAAACATTTTAAATGAGTTTACCATAAACGGTCTTAATGCGAAGGAAATTAATGCACCCAGCTAAGGTACGGTAGTTTACTTGTTATACACATCCACTATGCATGCCTCCCTGAACTACCTTGCATGAGCAACGCAGTATTTAAGCTTGTTCACACAGAGTTATCAATTTTTAATCTGCCTACAAGTCGGATACGCATAAATAGTAACACACATTAATGTCGCAGATGACCAGAAAAGTTTGCACCCTATATGTTTTGACAGTGCCTAGTACCGGAATAGCCTGACTCACATTCTTCATCTTGTTCAGCAAACTAGGATCACTCATATACATTTCTCACTGTACTCAATGATACCATATGTAATGTTTTAACTGTTAAAGACCCAGCATGTTTCTATCATTAATGACACGTAATTACATTATTTAGAATGTTCATAGCCTAGTTCTCATACCGACTTCAATGCATCATACTTTAAAACCGTGTCTAAACCCAAAGGTATAAGCCTAAGTAAAATAAAAAATTGTGCATGTTATTCATATGCCCCGCATGTTACGCGAGGGAAAGACCAGAGGATTGCCTTTGGGGTACCTCTCGTCAGTCTGTACCATATATCTGCACTACAAAAATAAAGAATTTAAAAAATAAAAATAAAAAAAAAAACAATACCAATAGTTTTACCGGCTGCTGTTAAAGGACCAGTATAGGCACCCAGACCACTTCAGCTCAATGAAGTGGTCTGTGTGCCAGGTCCACCTAGGGTTAACTCAGCAGCTGTAAACATAGCAGTTTCAGAGAACTTTTTTACACTAGGGTTAATCCAGCCTCTAGTGGCTGTCTCCCTGACAGCGAAAGCATTCAGTGCTGACGTCGGCAGAGGGAGGAGAGTTCCCCAGCCCGGCGCTGGAGAAAGGTAAGTGTTTAACCCCTTCAGCCCCCTTCAGCCCAGCGGGAGTGGGACCCTGAGGGGGGGGACCTAAAGACCCTATAGTGCCAGGAAAACAAGTTTGTTTTCCTGGCACTATAGTGGTCCTTTAAGTGTTTACACTGACTAATTGATAATGCATGTAATCACACTGTTACAAAGTAGCGGATTGTCGGAAACTATATTATGAACATAGAACTGGTGTGGCGTATCTGAAATTGTCTCTACTTTGAAGGCTTTACACCAAGAAAATGATTATGTTCGAGCTGTACATTAACACTATTTTCCAATACCACATGCCAAATTAGTAAATCTCATGAACCTTTTAAAAAAAAAAAACTCATGCATACATTTTTTTCTTGCTAATGCTGTTTTTTATGGAAACTACTAAATCAAGCCAATAATTCATAATGTTTTTCACACACCAACCAGTTTGAAAGTTGCCAAATTCATGTGGATACTCTCATTTTACTCTTGCAATTATTTGGTAGTTAGAAGAAATTGTAGCTACTCCCATGAACACTATATGTCACTATGCAAGCAAGCCTCACTTCAACCAAGGTCAAACCCCTTCTCTTGTGAGAACAATAGGGAACTACATGGTGCATTTAGCAAAATAAATTCGATTTTGCCCTTAGATCAATAGGCCACGTCAGTGTAAGGCTGCTTAACACTATGGGAGAGAGGAATGGGAGAATACTGAAGGAGAGAGGAGTAAAAGAATACAGAGAGGAAAGAGGAGTGAAGGAATACTGAAGGAGAGAGGAGTAAAAGAATACAGGGAGGAAAGAGGAGTGAAGGAATACTGAAGGAGAGGAGTAAAAGAATACAGGGAGGAAAGAGGAGTGAAGGAATACTGAAGGAGAGGAGTAAAATAATACAGGGAGGAAAGAGGAGTGAAGGAATCCTGGGAGGAGAGAAGAGTTAATGAATGCTGGGAGGAAAGAGGAGTGAATTAATAATGAAGGAGAGAGGAGTAAAAGAATACAGGGAGGAAAGAGGAGTGAAGGAATACTGAAGGAGAGAGGAGTAAAAGAATACAGAGATGAAAGAGGAGTGAAGGAATACTGAAGGAGAGGAGTAAAATAATACAGGGAGGAAAGAGGAGTGAAGGAATCCTGGGAGGAGAGAAGAGTTAATGAATGATGGGAGGAAAGAGGAGTGAATGAATAATGAAGGAGAGAGGAGTAAAAGAATACAGGGAGGAAAGAGGAGTGAAGGAATACTGAAGGAGAGAGGAGTAAAATAATACAGAGATGAAAGAGGAGTGAAGGAATACTGAAGGAGAGGAGTAAAAGAATACAGGGAGGAAAGAGGAGTGAAGGAATCCTGGGAGGAGAGAAGAGTTAATGAATGCTGGGCGGAGAGGGGAATGAAGGAATACTGGGCTGGGAGGAATTCTTACCTTTAAATGACGCTGGGCTGACTGACGCTGGGCGGGCTGACTGACGCTGCGCGAGCTGACACAGGACAGGCATGCATAAGTGTTTAGCAATCTTGCGATCTCTTTATAAGATCCGCGCGATCTCTGCGGTTTCCGACCTTCCAGGAACAGCAGGGAGCAGTGGCCATCTTGGATGGGGCAATTCACGGAGGAACCCCAATTTTGTTCTCGCAGAACCCTAGGGTTCTGGGGAAGACCAAATGTGAAATGCTGATCTATGGGATCACTATGGGATCACTATGAAGAAGTGAGTATATCTGAAAACACTGGGATGATGGAGTGGGGATATTGATGGACGAGTGGATCATTCAATGTATGGATCACTCAATTAATTAATGGTCAAATGGAAAGTTGGGCATACAGACAGAGAGATACTAAATACCAGTATTAGAAATAAGGTCCAGGCCCTCCATTGTCTTCAGGTACCTTTATTGGAACATGTGAAGCACTGAAAAGTTCCCAATGGAAGCTTTGTCAAGCTTGACGAAGACTCCATTGGGAGTCGAAACGTTGCAGTGTTCCACATGTTCTCATAAAGGTGCCTGAAGACATTGGAGTACCTGGACCCATTTTCTAATACTAGTATTTAGTATCTTCTGGGCTTGTGCTGGCCCTTGGTTCAGTTAAGAACCCTGGCTTAAGTAATTTGAGTGTGATTCCTTTTCCATTTTTGCAATACAGACAAAGAGAGACAGTGATAGACTGGGTAGGTCTATCAGTTACACTGAAGTTAAGCTTTGTAAGTATGGTATCGTGAAATAAAATTATTTATTAGCCTACTGATGGCCAGATATGTTTGAAATATCAACATAGGGTATGTATGACTTTGTTCAGGTAGAAACACTAAACAATGAATACGGTTATTACTATCACATGCATATTGCATTATATTAAGTGACATCCTGTCCACCTGTGTAACCATATTACAGCAGATTAGTCTATCAGTGAGCTAGAGAAACTTAATTAGGAGACTTATAAAAGAATCAAGCTGTACCTGGCAGGCAGTTTTCATTTTAATGCAGTCTGTAAGAGCCCATAATAAAATGTGAGCCAAAGACATCTAAATAACTGTCTTGACACTGGGTGTTTAATATATATATATATATATATATATATATATATATATATATATATATATATATATATATATATATATATATATATATATATATATATATATATATATATATATATGGTATAGTGGTGTATAACATAGAGACAGAAAAACTGACAAAAAAAAAACACAGAAAAACACAGACAGAGAGATTTCTGAGACAAGATATTCATATGATTTTCAATATCTTGCAGTTTTGTTTGCCAGTGATGGTATACGGAGATATTTTGCTTGCACAGCAATTACATTTCGGTCTTTTGTCTGAAATATTCTAAACCAAAAATGTTATAATTGCTGATCAGTGTGCAATACAAAATTATGCAGTTGACATTTAATCAAGAGCTCAATCATTTCACAAAGTTATAAATAACATTTGAAAAAAAATTAAAATAAAAAAAAATCAGGCAATTTGAATATAATTTACATGTGCTCAGAGCAATGGTGGAAAACACACGTTTCATGTGGGAAAACAAATTACAACATGCTAAAATGGCTGCTTACCTTGACGTACAAATGTTTGGCTGGTGTCTAGCAATATATCACAGCCTTCTACTATCATTCTCTCAATAGAAAGGTTTTTTCGAATGTTCTCAGTGTCACTGACTTCATCATGCATTACTCTGTATAACAGGAAAAAAAAAGTTTGTATATCACAAACAGTGAAGATGAATGTTTCTTGGACTTTTTTGGAATGAGTCCCAGTAGTAAGCGATCTCTTGGCTAAACTTGGGTTATAGCATCCATAGCTCAGAACATTAAGAGCAACGTCCAGTTACATTGAGTGTTACTATGTCTCGCACAACTAATACGTCTGTCCCACATAGTGCTCGTGATGCCTGTATGATAATGACAGCGTTCACTCGGAAGTTCCAAAAGGGTAATTGTGAAACTCTACATTGCTTCCCCCTAATAAAAACTAAACATTTATGGGAGTCTGAAGATTAAGATCCATTAAAGAGGACAACCAAATGTAGCTTTGCCACATTGCACAGAAATACCTGCTTTTGTCCAAATATTTATTGGGTTCCTTCAATTTTAAAGATCCAACATTTAGTTAAAGTAAAATGACCTATCTGTTGCTTTGTTGTGTAACATAGTTACATGGGCTGAAAAGAGACATGTGTCCATCACGTCCAGCTACTGTTTTAGCTGTTAATCTAAAATACGTTTTTTTTTGTTTTTTTTAAAAAACAGTTTGAAGTGCTTTCCAATTTTGCAACAAACTACGACAAAATTCCTTCTTGACCCAGGAATGGAAGTCAATCTCTTATTGGATCAAGAAGCTATGATATTCCTGACTATTATTCTTTTGAAAGTATTCATCCTGTTGCTGTTTAAACATATGTACAAACTCTGCTAAAACCACATCTTAAGGCAGAGAATTCCACATCCATATTTTTCTAACTGTAAAAAAAAAAAAAACATTTCCTTTGCCTTAAACTAAATCTCCTTTCTTCCAGTCTAAATGTGTGACCTTGTGTTCTATGTAAAGTCCTAGTTATGAATAGATTTCCAGGTGATGGTTTGTACTGGCCCCGAATATATTTGTATAATGTTATCATATCCCTCCAAGGTGTCATTTTTCTAAATTAAACAGATTTAAATTTGTTAACCTTTCTTCATAGCTGATATGTTCCATTCCTTTTATTAATTTTGTAGCCCCCCCTCTGCACTTTTTCTAGTGCCATGATATCCTTCTTTAGAACAGGTGCCAAAAATTGCACAGCATATTCAATGGGTGGTCTTACCAGCGATTTATAAAGAGGCAAAATGATATTCTCGTCCCGAGAATGAATGCCCCTTTTTATCCATGACACAGATATATCATATTGTTCATGAGCCCAATGCTTGGAGGTAGCCTGACTATGAAATTTGATTTAATATACAGGTATGGGTCTGATAATGCATATTGCTATATGTTGCTATATAAACACTAATAATACTAGCTGACAAATTAAATGAAAGATATGGATATTGAGCATATTCTGCATATCTCACAATTTAATCTATGTTTGATGAAATAAATATCTAGAGCAGCAGTCAAACAGGAGGAAGGATATCTACTATAATCTTTTAATCTCTGTATCAAGAGCAGGTTTTCTAGTCATTGAAATACAGTACAAGGCTGAGCTAAGTATAAATGCAGTGTACGAATAAAAAATAAAAAAAAACACAGCTTTTAGAATTCTCCCTCCATCTCATCCAGTGATAGAGGCATCATTCCATTGCTAAGTGTCAGTATGGGTTAATTTAGTTAATTTAGCAGAACCAATACAAGCGAATGAACACTGCATTGACTAAAAGGGCTGATGCTTTGAGACCTGATTGATCATTTTAGCAAACCATTAACATTTACAGAAAAAGAAAAGAAAAAAAGCCATCAACATTCATCTGATAAAAAGGCAAGAGATGTATTGAGATGTTTCATAAAGATGATTGTTTGTTTTTGTTTCCTTCCAAATACAACGTTTTTAAGTGAAAGAGTTATGAGAAATCTAAACCAACTGATGAAAACCTTTATAAGAAAAAAAAACAATACTATCACCACAATGAATAGTGTGAAATATGTATGTAATATACTTATCAGATAAATCAGGCGAGCAGCCTCCCAAGGATCACTACCCAGGTAGTGATCTTTCAAACCAAGATACAAGCAAAACACAAATGGGATACGGCTGCAAAATCTAAAGAAAACATAAATAGAACATAGTGCAATACAATTTTAACAGGTCATATACGCTATATAAAGGTGCACTCGCAAGATATAGACGTATAATGCGCTCAGGGGTGCCTCCCAATCACATATTTATGTTTTTTTCAGATTTTGCAGCCGTATCCCATTTGTGTTTTGCTTGTATCTTGATGAAAACCTTTGGCTAGTAATTTTACATTAAGACCTAGCTATATGTTCCATAGAATGGTTGCTACAGCTCTTGGGATCCAGAATGCAATCTTGTGCAGGAAAAGATCAGTGAGAATGATCAGAATTGGTCAGTCAGAATGATCTAAATAGGCCAGCAAGATTGTTCAGAATAGGACAGCCAGACTGATCTAAATAGGCCAGCAAGATTGTTCAGAATAGGCCAGCCAGACTGATCTAAATAGGCCAGAAAGATTGTTCAGAATAGGCCAGCAAGATTGTTCAGAATAGGCCAGCAAGAATGATCTAAATAGGCCAGCAAGATTGTTCAGAATAGGCCAGCAAGAATGATCTAAATATGCCAGCATGATTGTTCAGAATAGGCCTGAGAGCCACTAGGGCAGCAAGAATGATCAGAATAGGCCAGCAAGAATGATCAGCCACTAGGCCAGCAAGAATGATCAGGATAGGCCAGCCAGAATAATCAGCCACTAGGCCAGCAAGAATGATCAGAATAGGCCAGCAAGAATGATCAGACTAGGGCAGCAAGAATGATCAGAATAGACCAACAAGAACAATGAGAAGTCATGACTGTCAGGGTACCTGATCCATAATATGATGAAATTAACTGAGCTATCCAACATTGCACGGTGTAACATTGCTACTCTAGCTAGAAATGCAAATACAATGGAAATGATATATACCAATAAACCATGTGACTGAAATCTCTTTTCCCATAACACATGGCTTACTCTTATGTCGTTTTCAATTGTTATGAATTTGTATGTTAACGTGAGGGCTAAGACTAATGTTAGGTTTAAGGCTAGGGCTACTCTTTAATCCTGGGGTAGAACCAGGACATGTGTCCCCCTACTACCAGGAAGTGGTGTGAGTTACTCTTGAACATAATTGAGTACAATACTCACCCAGTGTTAAGAGCGTAGCTCACATATATATGAGATGTCAAAGTCAGCCATTATTAACATGAATACTTCCAAGCCTGAATTTTCACTGTTATTCATGGTTACAGCTGCTTGATTCACGTAACTAGAATCCGCCAGTCCAGACTAACTCAAGTAAAAAAAATATACAATCTCTGTTTTACATAAACCTTTTAGAACCTTTTTTTTATTTGTATGTTTTGTACAAATCAAAATGACATTTATTTTCATGTCAAATATCTTTGGAATATTTGAACAAAGCTGTATGTCGAAAGACAAAGGGAGAAAAACTCCTCATGGAATGTTTGTAAAGATCTTGACTGTGCATTAATACAGTAATCCGAACACCTCGTATGGACATGTTTACTAATGCACTCATAGAAAAAGTATCTTCATTGTTTTATTTCACTCCCACGGTTAGAGTGCTCAAAGTGTTCCTTTAAAGATGCAGTCCTTCTGGACCTGGTATTTTCTGCCTACCTTCAAAGGGGATAGGATGTGGTGAGTGCATACCATTGGTGATTTGGTACAAAACTGTATATACTTATCTGAGTCCTCTGAGGACCCGTGCAGCTTCTAGTCTCCTCCACACAGCCATTTAGATCCTACTTTAGTTATGCCAGTTATGTGCAAGTTACATAGCTAAAAAAAAGACTTGAGTCCATCAAGTTCAGCCGTCCTCACATATGATTTTGCTGTTGATCTAAAAGAAGGCAAAAAACCCAGTCTGAAGCGCTTCCAATTTTGCAGCAAACTTGGAAACAATTCCTTCTTGAACCCAAAATAGCAGTCAGATGTCTCATTGGATCAAGCAGCTATTACCCCACTAATTGGAAATGATATCCCTGTATGTTATGTTTTTGGAAGTATTTATCCAATTTCAGTTTAAACATCTGTATGGACTCTGAAAAAAACAACTCTTCAGGCAGAGAATTCCATATCCTTATTGCTCTTACTGTAAAAATCCTTTCCTTTGCCTTAGATGAAATCTCCTTTCTTCCAGCCTAAATGCATGACCTTGTGTCCTATGTTTAGCCCTGTTTATGAATAGATTTCCAGATAATGGTTTGTACTGGCCCCGAATATTAAGTTATATAATAATATAATAATAACTTCATGTCAATGGAGAGTATATGTGTAATATTTACATCTTCTAATGGTGATCCGGATAAATACTGTAGAATACATTGACAGCTCTCTGATTGTGGTCTGAAGAACACCCATTAGACTATAAAGCTTGATTTAGTGATTTAGCCATCAAGGTGATTTGCTAAGTTAGACCGGTACAAGTTATAATAAAACAATTATTTTATTTTTTCCTGCATAACTCCAGATTTTAGCAACATTGTGAAACTAACGATGTGAACTCGTCATCCCATTCCCCTTTAAGATTTTTATCATCCATTCAAATCACGCAAAAACTTTTTTATGCATAAACCTCCAGGAATTATCTTAAAATCTCTATATGTTTCCAAGGATTTAATTTTCCACAATAACCTTACTTTAAACCGGCATTTCTCAATAACCATGACAAATGGCAAGTATCTCGATGCGTAATAATTAAATCTTCTGATGTTTTTGAAAAATATATTGGTATAATGGTAGGTCTAAAATAGATACACGTTGCAATAAGACAGTATTTTTTTTTTATCTTTAGCAATTTCAACATTCTGGAAAAATTTTTCCATCAGCTGAGCCTATATCAAAAACTAGTGGAGGTGGTGACTGTCAGTTTCAGTTGACATGTATGATGTGCAAAGGTTGTAAAAGCGAACTGGAAAAAAACAGCACCAATAATAGCCTTACAGAATTAATATCATAGAGTGAATTGAACTGGTCCAAAGCTTAGCCACAGATAGCAAATACATGTAGGGACAATGTAGGAACACTGTTATAACCAGACCACATTCACAAAAGACTATTTATTTCTTTAAATGTTTTTGAAGAGTGCATTTTATTTTTGTGTTACAGTCCTAGTCTAACAGTTTTTGCTGTGGGGTTTATTTTTCTTAAATTGACAGGTTTAGTTTATCAAGAAAAGAATGAGAAGCTGTGAACCAGATTTATTCTTCCCTGTGTTTATAAAATGTGTACAGACTGAAGAGGAAGAAAGCCAAGTGCGTAATAAATCTAGGGGCATCTTCCTTACATGTGCTGTTGCTATGGACACCAAAAACCAATAATTCTGATCCTTAGTCAGGAATCTCGGGAACTTATTCCAGGGCAAATAAAATAATACTGCAAAGTGCTCTGTGTCTGCAGCTTGTAGAGTGCTATAAATTGCTTATTTCGATTTTTAAAATATAACCTATTACTGTTGCGATTAGTTATTCTTTGTCTGCTTTTTCCAGGTCTACCATTCTCTCCATCCGTTTCCTATCTGTTCCAGGATAAAATTCAAAGTCTCAAACCTTGCTTCCAAGCTCCAACGCTGTATCCCTTGAACTTCTCCTTTTGTCTCAAATTATTCTTCCACCATTTTGTTCTGCCCCGGACCCACACCTTTCTTCACTTGCTCCCACTCCTATCTCAAAGACTTCTCTAGCGCAGCTCATATTCCCCAGAATTCCTTACTGTGCAAACTCTTTGTTCTGTCAGATTCTTCTTCACACTCCAAAGCTTTCAACTTTCCTTGAAGATATGCCTACTCAGAGACGCCTACTATCTCTACTTTATAAATTGTACGTTTAGTATACGTTTAGTATACCAACAAATATATCATGCAAGCCCCACATTAGCCATCACTCCATATGGTGTGTTGCCCTTAACAATTAGACTTCTACTTTCATGCAACACTTTAGCGACTGTCTCACACCCACCTCCTTGTAGACTGTAAGCTCTCAACATCAGTGCCCTTTTTTCTTTTGTACCTATGTGTAGCTATGTGTGTGCCATGGCAAACTTTTATGTAATGTCTGATGTTATACATCAGCTTGTCTGTTACCCTCAACAGTGCTGTTGAATAAGACGGCAAGATAAAAAAAATGATATGCTATCAACAAGTTTAAATTAAAACTGTACATTGTGTGTACATTCTCTGCTCAAGCTTCTTAACTGTTACTTTGAGACATGTATCCAGATCACCACTTTAGGAGTTGACATCTGACTTGAGCAGATCGCACAATGTAAGCCTGTCGAGTACTCTGGGTTGAGCTTTAATAATTTGGGGAGACTTGAGGACCATCAGATTAATTATGTACATTGGTCTGCTTATTGGTATTTAAGAAGTAAAATAGAGAAACTGTCGGAATACATAAAGAACTTGATGTAGTAAAAGGGATCGTCAGAGAAGAACAATGTAACATTTATTGTTTCACTTTGTTAGTAGGCACATTAACTTACCGTGACAGTTCTTCCAGTTTTGACTGTGCAAACTCTAAGCTTTTCCTTTCTACATGTTCATGAGGTGTGTGAGCCAGGAGCTCATGAAGTGTTATAATATACCGAGGTATCTAAAAAATAAAGAAAAACAATATCTGTAATATTTGTCATCATACACTAAATGCTGTATTGCCTCTCCGTGCACCATTTATTAGTAATCTTCTGGCTCCTTTTGGTTTCCGCTGTATAATATTGATTCTCTGGATTTGACTTTGGATACATATAAGAGCATTATTGTACCCTTCAGCAGGACCGATTTTGTGTTTTTTTTAACTAGGACCTCCCTTTTTGGGTTTTCCTTTTTCTTAGGACTGATTTACTAGATTTGAGTTTGGATTGAACATTTTACCCAGTTTTAACTTATCCTCATTGGCACTATGGTCTGGACATTCTGTGTACTATTAATTCAGTGCCCAAGGGCACCTACCTTACAAGAGACTTGTTCACACAGGAGATATGTATCTCCTTGCCTCAGGATTCCACCTACAAGATTCCATCTGAAGTTCATCTGATACAAAGCAACAACACAACATAGGAAGCGTGGGTATGGAAAGTGTATTCTGGGATGTCACAGCCCTTATCTTCTCCTTATTAATTGCATCGTGTACAGGTCAAGTGTGCTCCAAAAAGGTTTATTGCCAAATAAAGACAAGTTTACTATCACACACTAAGAAGCACTTGTAGAACCAGTGCGAATTCCGTTGAAGAATAAAACCAAATTTGATTCACCAAACCATTTACTGACTCTCTCTGTAACCAAATCTAAGTAGCCGGTTCTGCCCTCTGACATCTTTATCCATGGATCCATGGTCTGTTAGACTGAGATACCGATCACAGTAGCTAGTCCTGTTATTTGCCACTTGTAATGTCCACTTACAGTTTCCCAATGTTTTATCATATCCTATGTGGCGTTGCTTTTTATCTGTGACATGGCGCAGAGTGGCGTCTCAAGAAGTGCAGCAAATTGGGTCAGCATTTTCAGGCGATAAGCGTTACAATACTGTTTTCCTGTTTTGTATTCCATCTGATACTAAACTTAGACACATGCTGTCTTTTTTTTACACTATAGGAAGCTGCCTACAGTAGCCCTATGAAGAAACCAACTTTACGAAGATAGTTTGGGGTACAGAAGATTTACAGTTGTAATACTGCAGTGTGACCAGGCGTTGTGTTAATATACAGCAACTTGAGGAAATCTAATGAGTAATTGTTCAGATACAGGTTAAAAAAGTAAAGACATTTGATGACCATCTTTCTATTGTAATTTTTTTTTTTTTATCGTCCTATTAAATTCCATATTAGATAATGTTATTTAATGTTGCACAATACATTCTGAAAAAAACTAATACATCCATGGTAACATGTATTGGTTCACCCCAAAGACAATTAAACAGGGTCTTATTGTGTAGAAGACATGTATTTATCTGAGCAGCATGACAAATGGTATAACCAAACAATTAAAATGCTAGGGTGAACATACAAAAGAAATTATAAATGCGTGTTAATGAAAGGTTTTGCAGCTGCATTGACGTTCAGCACAGAAAATAAACCTAACTCAAAGAAAACTAATCTGTGGCATCTGCTCTTACGCCCCTGTGTTGCCATTGAAAGACTTTGATAAATTATTTTAAAACGATATCGAATAGCTAGTCCACACTCGTTAAAACACAATGCAAACTATTATCTCGAAATACAATTAAACTCTCCATATAAAAGTACTTTTTAATCTAATGGACCTTATCTAATGAATTAATGTAACTGTGGATAATGAGTAATAATTCTGACTTATATCATTCTTTGTTCATTGGGTACATTAGCCGCAGAAGGTGATTGGCTAGGTATGAACAGGACAGAAATGTACCTGAAACATAGGATAGGTTAAAAATGTCTCCAACATTCTCCCTTCACACGCTGGGTTTGCCTCGTATTGCTTGAGGAGTTTGTCGAAATCTCGGTTTTGCTTGCAGTTTGCCAACACTTGTAAACTATACTGATGGTTCCGTACAAATTCTTGGTAGATGTTCAGCATTGGTAGCAGAATATCAAATAAGTCAGCTGAATAAAATAATGAAGCAGGATATCTCTGGTGATTCAGATTTTCAGAAAATATGCCAAACAGATTAACTGTACAGTTGCCCATTTATCAAAGAACAAGAGAAGATATTTTTTTATCTTCTTTAAAAAAAAAAAATGTTTTATTTTCTTTAAAAACTTCTTAAAAGACATGAACTGTTTGTTATATGTTTTTTAACAGCAATGATAATACATTGATGCAAAGGTAATGATTAGAGAAAAGAAATATGTATATAAATTGGATGCTCACATTATACATTGTAAATATGACCCGATGAAGAAACCATACAATAATAAAGTAATTAAAAAAAATAGAACATTAAAAAAAAAATTAGGATTACTCACTCTCTAACATTTTCTAAATTAAAAATTCAGTATTTTGCCTTAATACAGGAAATCATACTGTTTTTTGTTTGTTTTTAATTCCAGCAATTATAACAAGCTCTCGATAGGGAGGCCAAACGTAATGTACTCTTTGCATCAAAACCTTTGTAATAATGCTAAATTCTTATGGTGTTTAGAGTGACTCTTTAACTAGGGGATTTCTAATCCAAATAGTTGGTGGTACTGGAAAAAAAAAAATCCCCAACTGAATTTTTATTTCAATCTCAGCTAATTTTTATCAAAAGTTTGCAAATCTTTGGTGACTTCCTGACAGTTGACAGTTTAGCGAATATCTTTACATGTGTATTGGACTAACATTCAGTTGAGCTGTGGGACAACTGGTCAACTGTTTGTTTATTTATTAAGGGAGAAAGTTACTTTTAAACCTTTCCCATTTAAGTACATTCCAACAGAAAACCTTAAAAGGGTGAAAAAACATTTTTTTTTTTTTGGGGGGAGGGGGGCGAACATTAACCAAATGTAGAGCTAAAAATAGGTTAACTCACAGAAAGAAATTGTGATGCGAAATCTT
This sequence comes from Pelobates fuscus, assembly GCF_036172605.1. NCBI lineage: Eukaryota > Metazoa > Chordata > Amphibia > Anura > Pelobatidae > Pelobates > Pelobates fuscus. Next base: position 40,193,805 of record NC_086321.1, on the reverse strand, counting down.
TTACACTAATAGTAGGTTATTATTGACGTTTGCTTTCTTGAAACAGTGTGCAAAAATATCCTTATTTATTGTCAAGTAATATAAATGACTATTGTTATAACATTACCTAGAACACTCTGTACAAATGTGTATTTACTATCTATCTACTATGAAACGCGTAGGTTAAGCCATGTATATTCTTCACCAAAATCAAATATAAATGCAGTTATAAATGGAATAAATACATACATATATCTGCAATTTTCCTAGCAAGATATGACATTTAGTACAACAGCCCTTGGATTCATCTCATGCCACATAAGAATAAATGTGCTGGTGCTAAAAAAAATATGAGATCTTGCAATGTATTTCATTTTTGTTGCTTGAAAGAAACTAAACAGGTAACAGGGATATCATAGGGGGGGGGGGGAAATCACATTATATAATATTGAAATATGGAAGCTACACATTTGTCAGTTATTAATTTTTTTTATATTTTAGCGATCTCAAAAAGGCACTCTATAGGGTAGTTTGAGTTTTCTCATGGGAGAAAACATGGGTTTGGGGACCGTACTTCTGAGATAAATCACCTCTTTAAACCCTCAGTCTGCATCTATATAAATAGAATCTTGTTATCCCCTTCTGTGCGCAAATGACACTTAAAAGCCCTTGCTTTTCACACTCATCTTCGCCATCCTGGACAAACCTCATCATTCCATTTTTACATGTTACCAGTTGCTAATGTTATTATCTTTTTATTAGTACTTGCAATAAAAAAAGATCTACACAAAAAAATGACAAAAGGAAAATTGCCCTTACATAACTTCTAGCCAAATATATTTTACTATCAAAGGAACATACCAGGCAGCATAACTACTTAATCAAAATTTTGTGCTCATGCACTTCCTTACCGGAAGGGGTTATACCATTATCGAACGGTTTAAACCCAAAGGTGGCAAAATATCTGGATCTCCAATTCCCACATTGGCATCCAGATACTCCACATGTTAACTGATGCTCTAAACCAATCAGTAGCACCCCATTCAGGAATAAAAAGCATATACGTGCATTTTAAAGAAGTTGTTATGGTGCCCAGAAACACAGAAACATAGAATGTGATGGCAGATAAGAACCATTCGGTTAACATTGTTAATGCCAAAGCAGTATATTTCCAGGGTTTAAAACAATCAGGATTATTCACTAACATGATAATTTAAAGTGACTTTGAAATATTAGGTGAAAATTGCGGAAATACATCTTTTTTTTAAGAACTCAGCGGTGCTTCCAGTTCGGCTACCTTGGCCGTAAATTTCAAATTCACTTTGAATTCTCATTGAATAGGATTATTCACTAAAGTGAGAATTGCTGGAATTTCACAAGTTAGATTAACATAGCTGAATTTAAAAAAAAAAAAACTATCTAATTCAGTTCTGTTTTCAGTTGAGATATTTTGGCCTGAAATTTAAAACTTTGAATTCCCCACAATTCTCACCTTTGTGAATAATCCCAAACATGTACCATATGTCTAGGCTCTGGGTTATATCAATTTAATCATTTATAATAATCAGCTCAATCGTGAGCACCAAAGAATTGTGTATCTATTCATCAATTTAATGATTAACCTTAACACTTGGCAGTTCATTTCGCAATCTTCCATTATTTACAAGGGTTTCCAAAAAGAACGACATACCTAATATTAGAGTAGGCCAATTAGTGATTCTTGCTTTCAATCCTTGGTGAAATATCTCATGAAGAAACATGATGGTTTCACTAAAAGAGACAAAAGAAGAAAGACAATGATAAAATGTCATTGTGCCCCACATTCCAACCCCATTTATTATTACAACAATAGATAAAATCAGGATGTCACCAGGGAAAAGAATGGTGAAAACATAAACATCCTTTCTATTGTTTGTTAACTAATATATTAACAACACAAAAGCTATGAAACAGCGAAAGCCATTAACAAGTCTCGAGACGTAATATTGTTGTTGGACGGTATTCAAGGGCTATAAAACAAATAGATCAAGATGAATTGGCCCCATAACTCAGATTTGGCTTTCACTAAATCATCAGCGAATGGGCTCACAGATTTATCAAAGTGAGGGAACCACATAAACAGAAATTTTATTTTTCAATCCATTATGTATTATTTGTGTGTTTCATAAAATATACAGTATTCTTTGACACGTCTAGTACGTTGTGTGAAGGCAAGGTTTGCTGTGCCTTTACAGCTAGAATTAGGATATATTTATCATTATACCCATCTTGATGTAGGCAATATTAAATGGAGGAAGTAAAATGTAATGCAGAAGAATTGCTGACAAACCTTCCAGGGGAGCTTAAGCACAAATCACATTAAATATCACTTCTTGAATTAGTTGATGACTCTTTGTGCTTGCCTCGTGGTTTATATAAGTAGCTAGTGTCCAATGGTCTTCATGGATCTAAACCCATCATCTTCCTTCTAGGAAAACATTAAAGATTGCAAACTACACATAGAATGCTTATTGGAAAGGCCGGAATGTGAGAAGGCCAAAGTTTCCTGACTTATCTTGATTTTCAAAAATAGGCATCAACTTTCTCCTACTTTAGCTCCTTTAGGGAAAACCTGGAATTGTGAGAATCTTTCCATGTTACATATGTGTTTGCGTGACTGCGCATGTGTGTGTGTGTGCGCCATAGTGCCTGTCTTTCTCTGTGTAGGCGGAGGGGGGGAGAGGGGAGTGGGTATCAGTAAATAACACTGTGTGACTAAACTAGACCCAAACTAAGGTCCATCATTTTATATGTTTATTAAAAGAAAGAAAAAAAAATTAAATGACCTATTGTGACCTTACATTCATTTTTATCAAATATGTAAAAGGAAATACCACCATAATGTATAAACCTTAATTATAAGAGACTTTAAAGAAAGTGTATGCAGAAATGAAATTGAGTCAAGGACGTAAAATTCACATTTTAAATAGGCTGGTGATTTCTCTGGCAATTCACCTTGTCTCACCTCCCATTATCGTTACAAATGATGTTCTATTCTCTCCTTTGAATATGTCACATACTTAACTTGCTAACTCTGGCACTCTAGGCTTATCATTGCTAAAGACAAATTTAATATAAAAATAAAATATAATTTAACTTGCTCATAGTCTTTAATGGCAATAGTGATGGTTTGTGAAATGTACAATGTGAATGGCTGGAATAGCACAGACTGGCTCTGGGACATGATGTCTTTTGCCCCTTCCCATGCACTATTTTTTTATTGGGGATGGTAAGTAACCATTCAACAATCAAGGGGTTCAGAAATAGTGGTGTTGCAATGAGGTTCATTCTGTTTTTAACTCAAGCCAGTAGGGCAATTCGTTGCAATAGGTAAAACTGCAAGCAATTTCGCATTAGTGAACAGAGAGTTTTAGGCTGTCTTTATGACTGTATATTTTGTGAATCTTATAGTAGATGTGCATCAAGTAATTAGCATGGTAGAGCAGGGGAGTGGAATAAATTATAGTGCCCCATAATATTTTTCATTTGCCCCAAACAGAAGGTCAGGTTAGATACCAGTTCCCCATATGTAACAAAATAAAGCAATTAAATGAACCTATTATTTACCTATAATCTAGAAATGAGACAGCCTTTTCTCAGAAAGCCAGTCGACCTCTGCTGAGGTTATCAGGCTTAATGACAATTTTGTACAATCAAATGTTTCTCACAGAGGCGCTTTGTGGACTTAACACGCACATTTGGCAATCGCTGCAATGTGCCAATCAAATGCTTCTCAGAGAAGCATTGAATCCATTGCTACTGTACTTATTAAATGTTTAACATCCTCATGGAATGCTTGAGGACATTGAATGCCAAGTGCAGAGTCTGGCTAGGTGGAAACACTATCAATAGCTATGTAAAATGAATGCGGCTGCAAGGCTCATTTTCCTGTCCGCTCGCACCTCCCACGCCAACCCGCTCTGTCAGTCCCTGCATTGGCTTCCAGTTAGACCCCACATAATGCTGCTCCAACCTACCTATCCTCCCTAATACACAAGTATGTCCCGTCAAAGCCCCTACGCTATGCCAAAGACCTACGTCTATCCTCTGTCCGTACTCCCACCTCTAATGCTCACCTCCAATATTTCTCCAGGGCTGCACCTCCTCTGTGGAACTCCCTTCCCTTCTCCGTAAGACTTCCACCCAGTCTCCACTCATTCAAAAAAATCATTGAAAACTCACTTCTTCAAGAAAGCATATCAATTAAACTGTTAGCAGGTTTTTATCCCTCAGTGAATACTTTTCTAACAACCTACTTTGTACCCCTACTTTTACCCTTTGTGTCACTATACCCCACTCCCTTTAGCATGTGAACTCATTGAGCAGGGCCCTCCACCCCTCTGTTCCTGTACGTCCAGTTGTCTGGTTACAATTACATATCTGTTAGTCCACCCATTGTACAGCGCTACGGAATCTGATGGCGCTATATAAATAATATAATAAAAATAATAATAACAGGCTGTCATGGTAACATCCACTACAAGTGCCTTTAGCCAAGCAATGAAAAGTATTACCATATCTCAGAAATGGGAATGTTTTACATTACGAGAGCAAAACAGGAGGGTCACTGCATGAAGACCACTTGATTGGTCCTTTAACAGAACGCATTCCTCTATCTTTGCCAAGCAAATTACTCTTACCCTAAAGAGGAGAGAGGGTAAAGCTCCAGGATTTGTGTTTCCTTTTACAGAAATCTTCTCAATCAGCTTACATGCTAGAGGGAGTGGGATATAGTGACACAAAGGGTAATAGTAGGGATAACAAAGTAGGTTGCTAGAGAAGTATTCACTGAGTGCTTAGTAGGTTTTTTTTTACAGTTGCAGGAGGGGAGATATGGGAGGTGAGGGATGAAATCCTGCTAACAATTTAATTGATATGCTTTCCTGAAGAAGTGGTTTTTTAATGATTTTTTGAAGAAATGGAGACTGTGTGAAAGTCTAACGGAGAAGGGAATGGAGTTCCACAGAAAAGCGACAGCCCTGGAGAAATCTTGAAGGCGAGCATCAGAGGTGGCGGTGCAGACAGAGGATAGCCGTAGGTCTTCGACAGAGCGCAGGGGCCTAGACGGAGCATACATGTGTATTAGGGAGAATTGGTAGTTTGGAGCAGCATTATGTATGGACCCATAAGCAAGCACCAGAATCTTAAATTGAGACCTTTATCTTACTGCAAGTCAATGTAGGGACTGACAGAGGGGGGAGACATGGGGTATGTAGGAGGACAGGAAGATGAGCCTCGCCGCTGGATTCATTATAGATTGCAACGGTGCAAGTTGAGAACACGTAAGACCACTGAGAAGGGGGTTGCAGTAGTCAAGGTTAGAGAGAACAATGGCACCTTAGCTGTTTGCGATGTTATATATTTGTGGATGCGAGCTGCTTTTGAGATGGAAGCGGCAGGATTTGGCGATCGACTGGACATGAGGGATGAAGCAGACGTCAGAGTCAAAGAGATCACCTAGGCAGCAAGCCTGGGAGGTAGAGGTGATGGCAGCACCATTGACTTGGAGGGAGTCAGACAAAGGAGTATCAACACTTAAGGGAGGAAAGACCATAAGTTCTGTTTTGGAAAGGAAGGAAGTGAGCCGCCATTCAGTTGGGAAACTGTAATAAGTTAAACAATCAGGAAGTAACAGGACTGGTTCTCTGAGTGACAACCAGGGAGATGTAACAAGGTTAGTTTATAAAAGTGCCAATTTCTAGAGACATTCTTTAAGTAAGCTAAAATAATAAAGGGGTCTGAATTGTCCTTGTAATTTTAAAAAGGCTAATTTCAATAGGATAAGGGTAACTCTATAACTAATTGATTGGCAGGAACTATTCACTGGCAGAAGCACAAAGAATAATCAGAGGTATTTAGTGAAATTCTTTAAAAGTACATTCTATTTACTTAGCATTGGCAAACAAATATAAAATAAGCAAACTAAAACTAATGTGACTAAGTCAAACTGACAGCCAAGTAAAAACAATCAGAAAAGGGCAATCAAAACATTTAATTCAGAGGGATTAATAGCATCCTATAACAAACCATAAGCATTGCAATAGGGCATCCAAATAAGCAATTTAATGGACTGAACTACAAAATGAAAAGCTCAATGAAAGCCAAAAAAGACCAAAAGACCAACACCCAAATATTTTTAAATACATCAATGAAAAAAATGTTGAGAGTGAATATGTTGATCCTTTTGAATCTGAGATATGTGTCAACAAAGGAGGATCAGAACAAAGCAGATAATCTAAATGTATTTTTTTCTTCAGTACATACCACGTAGAATCTGTGGTTGCAGATTTGTAAAACCCTGTTACAAAGACCCTAACATAAACAATTAAAGTTAAACAATTAAAGCTGCATGGCCAGATGGTATGCACCCACAAGTACTTAGAGACCTTAGTGAAGAAATATTCAAGCTTCTGTTTTTAATCTTTCAAGATTCTTTTCTTTCAGGAATTGTACCGGAAGATTGGTGAAAAACAGATGTGGTGCCTATATTTAAAAGGGTTCAAAGCTTAACCCTGAAACTACAGACCTATGAGCTTAAATTCTGTGGTTGGGAAATTATTTGAAGAGCTGTTACGGGATAATATTCAGGAATTTATATTGAACAATATAATTAGTAGGAATCAATTATGTTTTATAAGAGACAGGTAATGTCAAATTAAGTTAAGAAATTGGTAGAAATATAGGACAGGGTGTTTCAGTGGATATGATATACTTGGATTTTGCTGTGGCATTTGAAACAGTTCCACACAAAAGGTTACATTAAAACTGAAATCAGCTTGTTTAGATTGAAATTGTGTTCTTGGATAGAACATTGGCTAAAAGATAGAGTGCAAAGTTGTAAGTAGAATGCGTCAGGGTTCTATCTTGGGTTCACTTTTCTTTTTTTTTTTTAATGTAATCTTTATTAAAGATTAACCTTTCTTTAAATTGTTTATAAATGAGCTTGACATGGGCATTGGAATTCAACGTTTGCATATGACACAAAACTAGGTAAGATAACACAGTGCAGTCTAAACATAATATAAATTCTGGGGAACTGGGCAGACAAGCTGCAGATGATATTTAATGCAGATGAACTCTTTATAAGACACTGGTAACAGCCCCACCTTAAATATGCCATACAGTTTTGAGAACCAGTTTAAAAGAAGGATATTGCAGAACTAGAAAGAATGCAGAGAAGCTACAAAATTAATAAGGTGGATGGAAAACATTCGTTGTGAAGAGAGGCTGGAAAACCAATTTGTTTTCTTAAAAAGAATTTAGTCTCAGAGGGAATATTACAACACTAAACAAGTATATATACGATCAGTACAAACTGCTATGAGCTAGTGTGTTCTTAGCAGAAATACACAATAGACATTCCAGTCTCCATTGAGACTGGAAGAAAGATGTTTTCACTTAGAACAGTGGAAAAGGTTCTTTACTGTAAGAACAATTCTCTACCCAAAGAGGTTGTCTTGTCAGATTCTATAGATATGTTTTTTTTTTTTGGTTTTTTTTTTTAATATAAGCATTATGTATATGAACAGGTTTCTGATCCAAGGTAAAATACCTTGTCAAATCTAGAGAAGCAGAACGACTTGAAATTTACTCCCACTGTTCCTTTCTCTTTTTCATTTTTATTCAATCAAGCTATGTTATGGACAGGGGCTGCTTAACAGTTGATACCTGATTTCCCTGCATGGTGCCTATTGTGGTGAGCAGAATGATAGGAGATTTATGTAAGGTGAAATAGGCATTTATGGAAGCCTAGCCTGTTAATTAACATTGGTGAATATGTTTCTATACTATGACCGACAATGTTACTACCAGTTAATCTCTGTATGAGATAGTAAATATAGTGTAGATGGTACAAGACTAAGAAATCTACAAATAAATGGTGTGTATACACTCACAGAGAGGTATGGACCCAGCTCTGGTGTAACTGGCTTCTGGGTCTGTATAGGCGACCCACCCCTACTCGAGACGAATGTCTTGTCATGGAGGGACTATGTAAACGAAGGATTGCATAGCACAGTCTGTAATCTTGGAATAAGATTAAATTCCCCAAATGGGTACTCAGGGCCGGCGCCACCTGTAAGGCGACCTAGGCAGCCGCCTAGGGCGCAACTTACCAGGGGGCGCCGGATCCCTGTCCCCGGTGCGCCTCCTCATGCTGCGCCGCCTGAGTGCTTTAACAAGCCCCAGGCGGCGCAGCACTGCTGCATGGAGGGCGGCTGGGTTTCAGTGACCGGCAGGAGGGAAGCGCAGAGCGCTCCCTCCTGCCGGTCTCTCCATGTAGCGTGGCCGGGCGGCGCGAACCAGGGACAGGAACCTCTGTTTCCTGTACCCGGCCGCTGGTGGACTGAAGGGAAGCGCTCACTGAGTGAGCACTTCCTGTCAGTCCGCCGGCGGCCGGGTACAGGAAACAGAGGTTCCTGTCCCTGGTTCCGCGCCGCCCGGCCACGCTACATGGGCAGGAGGGGAGGGTAAGGACCATTATGGGAGGGGGGTAATAACGGACCACTATGGGAGGGGGGAATAACGGACCACTATAGGAGGGGGGTGGGGGGGGGGAATAACGGACCACTAGGTGTGGGGGGGGAATAACGGACCACTAGGGGTGGGGGAATAACGGAGCACTAGGGGGGTGGGGGGGGGAATAACGGACCATTAGGGGAGGGGGGGTGGGGGGGGGAATAACGGACCACTAGGGGAGGGGGCTTGGGGGGGGGAATAACGGACCACTAGGGGAGGGGAGGGGGGGGGAATAACGGACCACCAGGGGAGGGAGGGAGAGGGGGGGATAAGGACCATGAGGGGGGAAAGGACCACTAGGGGAGGGGAGGGAGGATATGGACCACTAGGGGAGGGAGAGGGGGGATAAGGACCACTGGGGGTGGGTAAGGACCAGGGGGGGGGCTAAGGACCAGGGGGGTAAGGACCACTGGGGGGGTAAGGACCATGAGGGGGAGAAAGGACCACTAGGGGAGGGGAGGGAGGATAAGGACCACTAGGGGAGGGAGAGGGGGGGATAAGGACCACTGGGGGTGGGTAAGGACCGGGGGGGGATAAGGACCATGAGGGGGGGAAAGGACCACTAGGGGAGGGGAGGGAGGTAAGGACCACTGGGGGTGGGTAAGGACCGGGGGGGGGGCTAAGGACCAGGGGGGTAAGGACCACTGGGGGGGGTAAGGACCATGAGGGGGGGAAAGGACCACTAGGGGAGGGGAGGGAGGATAAGGACCACTAGGGGAGGGAGGGAGAGGGGGGATAAGGACCACTGGGGGTGGGTAAGGACCAGGGGGGGGTAAGGACCAGGGGGGGATAAGGACCATGAGGGGGGGAAAGGACCACTAGGGGAGGGGAGGGAGGTAAGGACCACTGGGGGTGGGTAAGGACCGGGGGGGGCTAAGGACCAGGGGGGTAAGGACCACTAGGGGAGGGGTGAGTCAGGACCACTGGGGGAGGGGGGTGGGAAGGTAAGGACCACTGAGGGAGGAGGAGGGGAGGTCCACTAGGTGTTTGGGAGAGGGAGGACCACTAAGGGGGGAAGGACCACCAAAGGGGGGTAAGGAGGGAGGACTGCTAAGGAGAGGGAAGGAGGGTAAGGACCACTAAGGGGGGGGGGGGAGATTACCACTAAGGGGATGGTGGGAGTAGGGGAAGGTCTACTAAGGGGTTTGAGAGAGGGAGGACCACTAAGGGGTTTGGGAGAGGGAGGACCAGTAAGGGGGGGAGAGGGGAGTGAGAAGACCACCAAGGGGGGACTGCAGAGGGACAGGGGGCCAAGGGAGAGCACTAAGTGACACACACACACACACACACAGAAACATACAATGCATTCCTACTCACACACAATACATCCCTTACGTTCTCTTACATAATTAATGCAACCCCTTACAGACACACACTGCATTCAATTACATACACAGAAACAAACCTTGCACCCCTTACACACACACACACACACACACACAGAAACATACAATGCATTCCTTACACGCAAACACACACTACATCCCATATAAACACACTACATCCCTTACACAAATTGCACACATAAAAAATCCCCAACTCATGGATGGGCCATGTAGGTGGATTTATGGGTGGGCATTGTAGGCGTATGCCCCCTGGGGGCCCAGACCTTGAGCTGTGTAAGGGGCCCTAAAAAATGGAGCTGCTTCCTGTTCGTTAATTGTTGTGAGCACTGTTAAAAACAGTCTCCAGAGAGCCTCTTCTACACCAGACCTGTGGAGCCAGACTGAGCCCATCATCAGCCTCTTGTCCTTATCTGGTGGTAAGTAGGCAATCCAATATATTATTAGTGACACTAATCTCTAATTTACCTCACATTAAATGGATACTATAGTCACCAGAAGCACTACAGCATAATGTAGTGGTTCTGGTGTCTATAGCCTGTGCCTGTAGGCTTTTTAATGTAAACACACTGTCTTTTCAGATAAAAGACACTTTGTGAAGACTGGCGTTGGCCCATATGGCAGAGCATATGGGCGGGGCATTGTGATGTCACATGGTGGGCAGGACATATGGGGGGGCGGCAAAATTGTTTTTGCCTAGGGCGGCAAAAATCCTTGCACCGGCCCTGTGGGTACTTACAAACAGGGAGCCTCAAATGACTCTTGGAAAGGAGTCACATGAATATTTAGCCGCTATCTGTTTATATATCTGTTTATATACATTTGTAAATTACATACCAACTTAGAAGCGCTAGTACCTACCAATTTTTGTAATCTCTGTATGAGCCTGAGTCTGAAAGACAGGTTGATATATGAAGATCTACAAATGCAACTACATATAAGCACAAAATATAAAAGGACAGAATAATTATTTCTTTCTTTTTGTCCAGATATCTCAGATTCACTGGCCTTTAAGACTGCTGGCTTATGGAACATTAGAGAAGAGGTTCAGCAAGTAAATCATAGTATACACGAGCAAAAAGGACATGAAATTATCTAAGGGTGTACCAGCAAGTATGAGATATATACATGACTGCACCACAACACAAGACTATGGCGGTATAGCAGGAGCTGTATCTCAGATTAACGCAATTAAAGACTTGGCTGTGGCTGGATCTTCTTATTCTAGCATAATCTAGATCAGTGGTTCTCAAACCGATCTTCACAACCCAGCAACAGTCCAGGGTTTGTCAGTATCTCGACTGGAATAAAAGAGGAAAATACATAAATCCTGGATTGTTGGTGGGCCTTGAGGACTGGTTTGGGAGCTAGTGATATAGATCAATGGTTCTCAAACCGATCTTCACAACCCAGCATCAGTCCAGGGTTTGTCAGTATCCCGACTGGAATAAAAAAGGAAAATACATAAATCCTGGATTGATGGTGGGCCTTGAGGACTGGTTTGGGAGCTAGTGATATAGATCAATGGTTCTCAAACCGATCTTCACAACCCAGCAACAGTCCAGGGTTTGTCAGTATCCCGACTGGAATAAAAAAGGAAAATACATAAATCCTGGATTGTTGGTGGGACTTGAGGACTGGTTTGGGAGGTAGTGATAGATAGTAGATCATAGATCATAGATATCATAGAAATCATAGTATACACAACCAAAAAGGACATAAAATTATCTAAGGGTGTACCAGCAAGTATCAGATATATACATGACTGCACCACAACACAAGACTATGGCGGTATAGCATGAGCTGTATCTCAGATTAATGCAATTAAAGACTTGGCTGTGGCTGCATCTTCTTATTCTAGCATAATCTAGATCAGTGGTTCTCAAACCGATCTTCACAACCCAGCAACAGTCCAGGGTTTGTCAGTATCTCGACTGGAATAAAAGAGGAAAATACATAAATCCTGGATTGTTGGTGGGCCTTGAGGACTGGTTTGGAAACTAGTGATATAGATCAATGGTTCTCAAACCGATCTTCACAACCCAGCAACAGTCCAGGGTTTGTCCGTATCTCGACTGGAATAAAAGAGGAAAATACATAAATCCTGGATTGTTGGTGGGCCTTGAAGACTGGTTTGGGAGCTAGTGATATAGATCAATGGTTCTCAAACCGATCTTCACAACCCAGCAACAGTCCAGGGTTTGTCAGTATCCCGACTGGAATAAAAAAGGAAAATACATAAATCCTGGATTGTTGGTGGGACTGGTTTGGGAGGTAGTGATAGATAGTAGATCATAGATCATAGATAGTCAACCTTCTTCACAGATACTTGGAACTATAATTCTCAGAAGGTCAATAGAAGCAATTTCACCTTTAAGCTAGGGTAGTCAAACCACTAAAGCCTTGTTGCCATGTGGATAAGGCAGATATTTATCTCCTGAAGTGTTCTGACTTGTAAAATAAAGATTCTGTGTATTTATTCAGCTCCCATTCTAAAACATCACAGTCCACCATATTTCCAGAAGGGCGTACTTTAACAGTTTGGTAATATGGGCCTTGTTTTAATAATTTTGGATAAGCTTTCCAAGCTACTTAATATTTTTGGATAAACGTTTTAAATATTTTTTTAAAAAACATTAAAATATCAAAAAATATGTCATATATAAAAAATATATCAATATATCAAAGATTATCAAAATATGAAACTATTTTTAAAAAAATTGAAAATTTCAAATACTTTTAAAAGTTTATCTAAAAATATTAAATAATTTGAAAAGCTTATATAAAAATATTAAATTGAGGGCAAAATTTGTAAGAATAAAAATGTATTATTACCTGTTGAGGAATATACTGCTTACATCGTCATGACTGATTGGGGGTTTCTTAGAACTTGCTGCCATTCTCAAAGGCCGCAGGAAGCAGTTAACTAGGACGTAGAGTTGATGCACATATTCTGCCTCAGCTTCAACCATGTTAAATACAATCTGGTTTCTCTTCCGCATGCTTTCTGCATGTGGAGAACATATGTAATCTTGAACAATGGTCTTCCACTTTCTTCTACAGAGCCAACCACGCATGAAGCTTTGAACCTAAAAATAAATTCATAAAACATGTTCATAGGTATTTACCCAAACAAAGGAAGATAGACAATATAGCCACGCTAAGGCATGCTAAATGTTCTTGGAATTATTATTATTATTAGCATTTATATATTATATATAACATATCCTACAAAACTTTACAATTATAGAAAGTGGGTATTTACAGGTGAAAAAGTCCTGCTCAAATGAGCTTACAAAAAGACATTGTAGGAAGAGGGCAGAGTATACATTAGCCTACTGTACCTTTTTGAGTTTAAATAGGTCATTGGCTGAGAGATAAGTATTAGGAGTCTTGGCCAGTGTCCTCTAGTTAAGTCAACCTCATATGCTTAATAGCAGAGCTACAGGAATGGTTATAGAGAATGTAAAACTAAGTGTACCCCTAAACTGAATGAATGTATGGTGTGTGTCTGTATGTGGTGTTGGCCTTTGAATGCAGGCATGCATTTATATGTAGTGTGGTTTTTGAATGCAGTGGTGTGGTTATATTTAATGGTGGAGTTTGTATGTAGTGTTGACAGTGAAATGCAGGGGTGTATTTGTTTGTAGTGTTGGTGAGATTCTGAGATGTATGCACATATACACATACACACACATTTATACACACTGACACACAGTCACACACAGATACACAGAAACACATGCAGACACAGTGGCAACTCTAGGAACAATATATAGGGGTGGGGCACATAAGATACCACAGTCCAAACTAGGGGGGCATTAAGACTTTTCACTAGGGGATGAGGCAATGTGCTGCTATTGGCTGCCTGATGCCAGCATGCAGTGCACGTTGGCATCAGTCAACAAATTTGCATATAATTCACATTAACCGCCCAGATTTCTTGTTGTGAGCTGGCTGACACCTCTTAATTACGATCTTTGCTTTCCTTATGTGGGCTTGCCATATTTAATGACACCTAATAAGGAAGCTATCTGCTAAACAGCACCCTAATTTGGTATATTTAAATATGGAAATCTCATATAAGGGTACCAATTTAGGGAATTATCAACTAAATAGCAAAAAGCTAAAAAAAAAAAGCCATTTTCTTAATTTCAGTTGTTTCGTAGATAATGTGTACGTGTTTGGTAGATAACTCCCTTATTTGTTATCCTTATGTGGGATTGCAATATTTAAGGACACCAAATAAGGAGCTATCTACCAAACACGTACACATTTATATACACACACAATAAGACAATAGGTGTATGTCTGTGTGTGTATATCTATGGTTGTGTGTGTGTGTATATATATATATTAACTACATAGATACACACACAATCACACACATAAACACAGGCATACACAAACACAATCACAGATCCACACACATACACACATAATTAGATATACACACACAAACATCACATACATACATACACACATTTAATAATGAAAAGGTCCACCCAGCCTCCCTACCTTGCTCTGGGAGGGCTGGAGTGGATCCTCAGTCCCTGGTGGTCAGTGGTTGCTGCTGGGATCTCTGTGCTGTTCCTGCACAGGTCCCTTGCGCACCCTGTAATATGACGCCGATGCCTGGATGATGTTATATGCCGGCTTACTGCAGGGTGAAGACAGTCAGACACAGTCAGATCTACACAGTTATACACATATACTGTCAAATACAGCCACATGCACACAGTCCCAGACACAGAGTATCTCGCACACAGTCAAACACACAGTTAAAGGCAGACAGTCACACACAAACAGTTGCATGGAGACAGTCACACACACAGTTAAAGACAGACAGTCATGCTCACACAGCTACAGGCAGACAATCACACACACAAACACACGCACAGTTACAGGCATCATCACACAGACACCCCTCTCAGTGACATGCAGACAGTCACACACAGTCACAGGCAGTCACACACAGTTACAGGCAGACAGTCATACACAGTCACAGGTAGACAGTCACAGAAAGTCAGTCACAAACACAGTCCCAGGTAGACAGTCACAGGCAGACATTCACACACACAAGCACAGGCAGACAGTCACACACACACACACACACAGTTACAGGCAGACAGTCACACACAGTCCCAGGTAAACAGTCACAGGCAGACATTCACAGGCACAGGCAGACAGTCATCCACACAGTCACAGACAGTCACAAGCAGACAGTCACATACACAGCCACAGGTAGACAATCACAAGCAGACAGTCACAGACGCAGGCACAGGTAGGCAGCCACATCCAGACATTCACACACACAGTCACAGACAGTCACATGAAGACAGTCTACAGACGTAGTCACAGGCAGACATTCACACACACAGGCATAGGCAGACAGTCAAACACACACACAGTCACAGGCAGGCAGTCACACACAGACAGTAACACACACACAGTCACAAGCAGACAGTCACATGCAGACAGTCACACACAGTCACTGGCAGACCCAATCACAGTTTTACACACACACACACACAGCACACACTCTCACTTACTAGTGGAGGAGTGGACTCAGTGAAGTCCCTGGTGTGTAGTGGGGACTCCTTCCTGCTTCCCCTCAATGTGCAGCAGTAAGAGCAGCAAATGGAGGCTGCCTGTAGCTTCGCCCCGCATCCGGTTTGGCTCCGCCTCCACGACCGAGTTGGCTCTGCCCCCAACTATCCATGCAGTACTACTGTACTGCTGAATTTTCGCCCCCTGCGTGTGAGCTGTGTGGCTTCCCGGCGCCCTGTGCAGCCACACAGCTCACAGAGCTTCAAGCCTGGCCATCCCTGGTGGCACACCACTACCTGGTGGCTGCCGGGGCAGACCGCCCCCCACCCTCCCACCCCACCTTTTGTACGCCACTGTGTGTCCGATTTTAGTTCCAGAAAGTTGCCGACCAAACACCGCTGCCGGCGTTCATGGGAGCAAGATGGCCGCCACCTCGTAGTCGTTCATGCAAACGGCGGCCACCCAGACAAACAATTTGAACACTGCGGTTAGAATCGTCACCAAGTGTTAATAGGGTTTTACAAGCTCCCGGTTGGTCTCTGGTTCGTGTGGCTGTTTGGTTACCGGACCACATAATCCCAACGTCAGAGCCTTTTTAAAGTATATTAGCCAAGGTCTATTGCAGGGGCCATAGTCAGGAAGCTGGCAAGCGGGTCCCTCCAAGAACACATGGCAGAGGCATTTCTGCCACAATTTTAAGTTATTATACAAAGGAGACTGAGTTCAATGATACAATAACAAATAGAATAGATATTCTAAAAAATATTTTTATTTTTTTTTAGAATACGGGAGACTACTTGAGTCACGTGACTGGTCTGTTGTTAATGAGGGATTACTACGTGGCCGATCTGAAGTAGTGCATAAGTGAAATATGTTCAAATTTGCATTAAAATATACATACATCAATGCATACCTTTTGGATACAGGCATAAAATAAGGAAAGAAGAAGCAATAATGACAATATAATCATCATGCATTTCAGACGTACTAAAATGGCATTTCAATAATTTCTTTGTTTAGTACTAAAAATCAGCCTATAAATTATTATATTTTTTATGTAAAAAATGTACTCTGCTTGTTCTAAATTGAGTTCTAAATGTGTCTTCTTTGAGCAATCTTTAGGAAATCTTTAGAAGAAAGGGACATGGAAATAACAGACTTAACAACCGAGTATAATTCCAGTCAGTCTCTGTAAGGGACAATAAGACATTGTCATGCTTAAATGGGTATTGACTTGTGAAAAATACATCACTATGAATGTGCAGTGCAAAAAGCACTTCACAAATATATATTTCACAACTCGAAAAATGGATCGGCACATTACAAAATGAAAACGTACAGACAAAGATTGTATTCATGAGAAAATACTTTAAAACGTGCATTGTTTACACTAAAATGGACCATCATTAACTGGATTCTATTACTACATTCCAACCAGAGCAGCGGAGGTTCCACCTACAGTATATTCCTTCTAAAGGGATTGTTTCTATGTGGCATGGCACAGCATAGCAGAAAAAGACGTATTGTGTGTCATACATTCTCACTACTTAATAATACAGAGAAAAATCGACCTACAAGCATCGCTGCCATCAGATATTTTGAGGGCTCTAACACAGCTCAAGGTCTGGGCCATGGGGCTCACTTCCGAGTCTTCCCACCTCTGAGTCCATCAACAGGTCCTACCCCCAAGTTCCTACTCGCAAGGATAAAAAAAAAAGGATGCAGTTTATTTGTGTGTGTATACTGTGGATACAGTGTGTGCATGCAAGGTGTGTATGTATGTGTATAATGGATGCAGAGTGTGTGTGTAGTAAAAGGAATATGTGTGTATTGGATTTACTTAATTTTATGATACCTCATTTAATATATTTATAGTTAGTGGGTGCAGTGTGTGTATAGTGGATACAAAGTGTGTGTAGCGGATGCAGTGTGTGTGTGTGTAATGGAGGCAGTGTGTATTCGTGTGTAGTGAATGCAAGGTGTGTGCAGTGGATAAGTGTGCATGTCTAAAGTTGAATGCAGTGAATGTATGTAAAGTGGATCCCGTGTATGTGTAGTGGAAGGAGTATGTATGTAGTTGATGCAAGATTTTTGTAGTTGGTGAAGTAGCAGGACTGCCCCAGGACCACTGGGCCGTGACAAGCTTTACAATTGTCACCCCACCCCATTCGCATGCAGGCCAGCACTCTATGGGCTTCAGCCCATGGCTAGCTTACACAATCACTGCTGAATCAGGTCCTAGTGCTGTCATCAAAGTGCAATCTCCTCTAATGCCCACATCTGTTGACATCAGGGAACAAAATCGGAACAGAGAGACATGACCCTAAAATAGGGACTGTAACACTGAAAGTGGACAGTGGACTTCACTGAATGACATATTCAACACTGGCATCACAACACTTTTCTTGGTTCCAAAATGACAACCATGTACCACGAAAATTGGGAGCAACCAACAGGGATACTGGTCAATGCCCCCACAATTCCACGTGACCATATTAACAGTATAGTATGAGCAATGTAAAACATGCTGTTAGAAATCTATCTGAAGCTAACACAGTCATTTCTTTAGCTAATAAATTGTGTTGGAATACAAAAAAGTTATGTATTAAATGCAAAATAATGTGGCTGTAAAAGAAAACAATATCACCTACAAATTACTGCCTACTTCAGCAACTAATTGTACGTTCTCTCACCGTATAATGATATGATAATTTAGTTCATGTGACAATATCTTCCAGAAGTTAAGACATGATTCATAGCTCTTACACGCAATACAATCATGCTCTTTAATAAATCTTAAAGACAAATGTTGAGGTCCTACACTACTGCCATTATGCAGGCTTCGCACAAATATATCTTCTGGTCTCCTAAGCAATTTATTAACCCTTAAACAAATACATTTGAGTAAGTGTTTTCCATATTTTATGCGCTAATTTGATATGTATGAGTACATCGCTGTTAGAAACAGTACTTGATAAATTGCATTCTTTGTCTCTAATATAATCAACTTTCTTTATGCATATATACTCATGTGTTGTATGTGCAACCAATCACTGATTTCTATTTGTTGAAGTGAAATGTGGAAAGAAGGAAGAAAAGATAATTTCAGAGGGGGTCAAAGGTAAATCATAGATTAAACTCATAAACACCCCAAATAGGCTCAACTTGCACCAGCTCCAAAGATCTATGCCAGTCAACTGCACCCTTCAGCCGCTGCCCACTTACATCCGTTGACATTGGCATTGCCAAGCAAAAATACAAAGCACTGGCATGAAATTTTAGGGAATATTTCTTTTAAAACCACTATAAGGGTGCATTTCATTACAAACTAAAAAGAAGAGTCAGTGGTAGGAAGCATGCAGATGTACACACATCACATGTATGCGCAGCTATATGCATACAAACTTCCACCAAATCTATACGCCAGGGAGGCACTCCAGGGGTGTCTCAGGGCTTAACCCGATAGTAATAAAACTTCCAAAAACAAAAAAAAATAGTTTATGCTCACTACTAGTGAGAGAGAATGTGAAACTGTTTCAATTCCAGGTGACACTTTCTCTGACTAGCAGTGAGCATAAAAGGTCTTTTTTTGTTTTTGCAAGTTGTGTTTCATTACAACAGCCCTATTTAGAACGGATTGCAAGGAGCATGGTCCTTGTGGTGGTGTTAGCCATAATCTTTTTACACAAAGTACATTTGATTTATTTTCTACAGCAGTAAAATGTGTGCGCAGTGTGCCCTTACTCTAAGAAATCCAGGAATAGGTATGCCCATGAGTTTTCCTTGAAGAAATGCATGGGTTGTGCTCAGCATGGCAATGGAGGACTGTTATGTATGTATTGTGACCCATATTATTAGTACGTATTGTAAGACTGGGCACCAGATTCTCGGACATACAAAGTCATCAAGATAGTTTGGCATAAAGAACTAAATAAAAAAAATAAAAAAAAACGGGAAAAGCACCAGCCTAAAAAGTGGGCAATTGTATGACTACGCAAAAAAAAAAGTTTTCAAAAATAAAATAAATAAATATTTTAAAAAGTCAGCACGTTTTTTTATACATAACTCACTGTGTGATTAGACATTGAGGGTCACCTCAAAGACGTCTGAGGGCCAAAAGTAGTACCACAAGTGCCATAATTTTGTCATGATTGTCTATACCAATCTAAGCACCGATACTCAGAAGTGCCACCATTAAATCACTATGATGAAATAACATCTAAATTCTATCTTAAAAAGTTACAGTGTTGCAAAATCGAAGTATGGTTTTTGGCAGAGATAAGGACATTGGTAATGGCAAATCTACTGTCGTTGTTTTTTTTTGGGAGGGGGGGGTTTATCAAATGTGCAAATTTCACCAGTCTAAAAATTAAGTATTCACCTTTTTGATCTTTTTGATGTCTGGGTCCTCCTCTTCATGGCTCAGATGGTAGGGTCGCATTCGTTCTTTTGTCTTGTTGAGTGCAACAATCTGGTGAAGACAAAATTTATGGTGAGCAATATCACAGCTTTTATCAATGCCCATTGCTACAAGGGCTGTAAAGCAAACAGCTATAAAATACAAGAATATAACAGCCCTGTCATATATACATTCATTATTAAATAAAACATAATACTAAACAATCAAAATACTTTTCTTTTAATTAATTTTTATTTATTTTTTGCATTAATTTTTGGCCGTAGTAATTATGGTTTATTAACTTTGCACATAGACATTGATTATTTGTGTCTATTATTCACGAAGCAGGGTTTTTTTATACTGGTATATGATTACCCTTATATTTTATACACATTACAGACAGCAGTTAGCAACGGTAATCTCATAAATTGTGCTTTAAAATAAAATATTGATACTACAGTAAATATTTTATTAAAGAACCACTTAAGGCACCCCAGGCAGACCACTTAATCTCAAAATGGTCCTTTTTAACTCTGCAATGAGAAACATTGATGTTTAGTATATACACTGCAGGGTTAAATACACCTCTTGTGGCTGTCTACCTGTGTAAACTCAGTCATCACAGCTAATTTTCATTTGATTGGAGGAGTATAGCACTAACTGCACAAGCACTTTTCATCCTCCTTCTGCGAGGAGGATTTGATTGGACAAAAGAAAAGAGTTAGAGTGACATCACGGGAGTCAGATTGTGATTGACATTTCTGAAAGAACCAAATGTATGTGGGATAAATATCAAAATTAATTTAATTAGAACAAATCAGGGTGAAACAATTTCAACAAATAAAAATAAAAAATACTGTTATTATATTATTAAGGATTTAACTAAATATATTGTAGACCTTAAAGGACCACTCTAGTGCCAGGAAAGCATACTCGTTTTCCTGGCACTAGAGTGCCCTGAGGGTGCCCCCACCCTCAGGGACCCCCTCCCGCCCGGCTCTGGAAAGGGGAAAAGGGTTAAAACTTACCTTTTTCCAGCGCTGGGCGGAGAGCTCTCCTCCTCCTCTCCGCCTCCGTTCCTCCCCGTCGGCTGAATGCTCACGCGCGGCAAGAGCTGCGCGCGCATTCAGCCGGTCGCATAGGAAAGCATTCATAATGCTTTCCTATGGACGCTTGCGTGCTCTCACTGTGATTTTCACAGTGAGAATCACGCAAGCGCCTCTAGCGGCTGTCAGTGAGACAGCCACTAGAGGAAAAAGGGGAAGGCTTAACTAATTGATAAACATAGCAGTTTCTCTGAAACTGCTATGTTTATAAAAAAATTAGTTAACCCTAGCTGGACCTGGCACCCATACCACTTCATTAAGCTGAAGTGGTCTGGGTGCCTAGAGTGGTGCTTTAAAAAAAAGTTTTCAGAGGAAAAATAAATTGAAAGAAAGCAGAGAAAGTTTATAGAAAGTAATGTGGGAATTGGACATCTCTATGACAATATGATAAATACAGCTTCATTAAAAAAGAATGCAAATTGAAATTACTTTACAATTTAATGGTCTTTAGAAGTGTTTCCTAAAATTCCCTGCAGTCATCTTCAGAAGAAATAGAGATGGGTTTTAACTTATACTAGGAAAGCGATAACTGTTATAACCCTTGTGATTTGCTAACACTTCTTTTCAACACCAACAATTTACAAGTCACTGGGGGTGCCCTTGCAATCTCAGAACATGCCAGGTTGTTGGGAAGAAGATAGCTGGACCTCCGGGATTCTTAACACATGATATATTGTTACCTCCTGAGTCTGGAACCCAATATATGAACAAGATCCTTCATCGGAAACAACTTGTTATATTGGATTTGAGCTTATTTTCCCAGTGTAAAACATATATACAAGCTTCAAATAACATCAAACATCAAGTGAAATGAAACAGTTGTCTTCTTCTCATTTATAACCAAAGTAGTTGTGTGTGTGTATCCACTCTTAGGACCTCTTTGCATGTTCAAATAGTTTTCTCATTAGAGTGGTTTATATACGGTACATTTCTATAATTTTCCCAATAGGGAAATAATCCGAAGATCTGAGCAAACACTGCCTAAAACCAAATGTAACTTTAATGCAATACTGTAAATCAGAAACCCTACAATGTAGATTAAAGAAATCCATCAAAGCGCAAAGCTGCATCGGTCCAACTGTTATTTAAGCAACAGTTGTCTCATAACATGAGTTTTTAATGTACAGTATCTTTTATGTTACTCCATACAGTTACTTTTATGGTTTATACCAGTAATCTATCACTACATCCTTTTATAAACCATTACTACAGTCTATGCCATACCTGCACAACATACAGCCAAGGGATTTAATGAGGCCTACACACTAAAAGGACCGATTGGGTGGCCCATGCACTTGGGGCCACCCAGTGGGCAGGTGTAAGCAGGGGCCCGGTCGAGTGCTGTAAACCCTTTAACAGTGTGACCGGGCTGCCGCTTACTTCATCCCAGACAGACTGGAGCCGCATGGGGGGTGGGAGGCAGTGAGGAGGGGGGTTAGGCCCGAAAAGAGAGACAGAAGGAAAAGCTGAAGAGAAGGCAAGAGAGGAGGGGCACAGACTGGAAAAGCTAGCCACTTACTCCCAACAGCCTCAGCCTGCAGACTTGACACCAGGGAAGTCACTTTCCAGCCCCTAACAGGTAGGAAACTGGAAAATATCTGTATGTCTATCAGTGTGTGCATCTGTCATTGTGTGTGTGTGTGTGTGTGTGTGTCAGCATGGCTGTCAGTGTGTATGTGTGTCTGTGTATATGTAGGTCTGTCAGTGTCTGCATGTGTATTTGTATGTATTTCAGTGTTTGTCTGTGTGTTTATGTATGTCTGTGTGTATCTGTATGTCCTTTAGTGTGTGTGTGTCTGTGTGTATCTGCATGTCTGTGTGTGTATCAATATGTCTGTCCTTGTCTGTGTGTGTATCTGTATGTCTGTCAGTATGTGTGTGTATCTGTACGTCTGTCAGTGTGTGTGTCTGTGTGTATCTGTGTGTCTGTGTTTGTATCTGTATGTCTGTCAGTGTGTGTGTATCTGCATATATGTCACTGTGTTTATCTGTATGTCTTTCCGTGTGTGTGTGTGTGTGTGTGTATCTGTATGTATGTCAATGTGTGTCTGTATGTTTGAATGTCTGTCAGTGTGTGTGCGTATCTGTATGTCAGTATGTATCTGTTTGTCTGTTAGTGTGTTGTCTGTTTATCTGTATGCCTGTTAGTGTGTACGTTTTTGTATCTGTATGTGTGTCAGTGTGTGTGTGTCTGTATGTGCATGTGTATGTGTGTCAGTGTGTGTGTGTCTGTATGTGCATGTGTATGTCTGTCAGTGTGAGTGTCTGTATGTGTATCTGTATGTATGTCTATAAGTGTATGTGTCTGTGTGTGTATCTGTATGTCTGTCAGTGTCTGTGTGTGTATCTGTATGTCTGTCCATGTGTGTGTTTATCTGTATTATCTGTATAAACACAATTCAGGAAGCAAACCAATGGAATTTACTCATACATTATTTTGAAAACACACTTAGCCTGCCATTGCATCAATGAAACCCTGATGTGACAGGTTAAGTCATTATTTTTATACCGGAAATCTTTTAATAATAAGCTCTTCCTGCAAATCAGCCTACGGAAGAGATTAATCAGCACACAGTATCATTTTATTTCTAAACGGTAACTCCTTTCTTGTCATACCTCAGATTTCAGCCTTTCAATTTCAGTATCTTGATCCTCAAGCTGTTGACGCAGTTGATTTGCAGCAATTTTCTCCGTTTCGACAATTTGCACCAGATGAATGTACTTCTGCATTAATACCTCTCTCTCGATTAGGATATCTGAATAGCTAAAACACAAAGGATGCCGTTTAAGTTTAGGTAGTTAAGCTTCCAAAGAGCTGATTAGCATAACTGGTTTAGATACTTAAATAATAACTCACTTTTTAAAGGTATTTTAGAAATATCTCCTTATGGTTCACAATATGTTGTTTTTTTTCTTCCTATTTATTGGTTGGTTGTTTGTTTTTGTCTTTTCAATGTTAAATTTGTGACTGCACTTAGTAAGAGACAGCATCCTGCTCCTTCTGACTGCCCTTACTAAGATACAGCATCCTGCTCCTTCTGACTGCCCTTACTAAGAGGCAGCATCCTGCTCCTTCTGACTGCCCTTACTAAGAGACAGCATCCTGCTCCTTCTGACTGCCCTTACTAAGAGGCAGCATCCTGCTCCTTCTGACTGCCCTTACTAAGAGACAGCATCCTGCTCCTTCTGACTGCCCTTACTAAGATACAGCATCCTGCTCCTTCTGACTGCCCTTACTAAGAGGCAGCATCCTGCTCCTTCTGACTGCCCTTACTAAGAGACAGCATCCTGCTCCTTCTGACTGCCCTTACTAAGATACAGCATCCTGCTCTTTCTGACTGCCCTTACTAAGAGGCAGCATCCTGCTCCTTCTGACTGCCCTTACTAAGAGGCAGCATCCTGCTCCTTCTGACAGCCCTTACTAAGAGACAGCATCCTGCTCCTTCTGACTGCCCTTACTAAGATACAGCATCCTGCTCCTTCTGACTGCCCTTACTAAGAGACAGCATCCTGCTCCTTCTGACTGCCCTTACTAAAAGGCAGCATCCTGCTCCTTCTGACTGCCCTTACTAAGAGACAGCATCCTGCTCCTTCTGACTGCACTTAGTAAGAGACAGCATCCTGCTCCTTCTGACTGCCCTTACTAAGAGACAGCAGCCTGCTCCTTCTGACTGCCCTTACTAAGAGACAGCATCCTGCTCCTTCTGACTGCATTTAGTAAGAGGCAGCATCCTGCTCCTTCTGACTGCCCTTACTAAGAGACAGCATCCTGCTCCTTCTGACTGCCCTTACTAAGAGACAGCATCCTGCTCCTTATGACTGATCCTACTTAGATACAGCATCCTGCTCTAGGTGACTGCACTTACTAAGAGACAGCATCCTGCTCCTTGTGACTACACTTAGTAAGAGACAGCATCCTGCTCCCGGTGACTGCACTTAGTAAGATACAGCATCCTGCTTAGTAAGAGACAGCATCCTGCTCTAGGTGACTGCACTAAGTAAGAGACAGCATCCTGCTCCCGGTGACTGCACTTAGTAAGAGACAGCATTCTGCTCCTTGTGACTGCACTAAGTAAGAGACAGCATCCTGCTCCCGGTGACTGCACTTAGTAAGATACAGCATCCTGCTCCTTCTGACTGCACTTACTAAGAGACAGCATCCTGCTCCTTATGACTGATCCTACTTAGATACAGCATCCTGCTCTAGGTGGCTGCACTTACTTAGAGACAGCATCCTGCTCCTTGTGACTGCACTTAGTAAGAGACAGCATCCTGCTCCTTGTGACTGCACTTAGTAAGAGACAGCATCCTGCTCCTTGTGACTACACTTAGTAAGAGACAGCATCCTTCTCTAGGTGACTGCACTAAGTAAGAGACAGCATCCTTCTCCTGATGACTGCACTTAGTAAGAGACAGCATCCTGCTCCCGGTGACTGCACTTAGTAAGAGACAGCATCCTTCTCCTTCTGACTGCACTTAGTAAGAGACAGCATTCTGCTCCTTGTGACTGCACTTAGTAAGAGACAGCATCCTGCTCCCGGTGACTGCACTTAGTAAGATACAGCATCCTGCTCCTTCTGACTGCACTTAGTAAGAGACAGCATTCTGCTCCTTGTGACTGCACTTAGTAAGATACAGCATCCTGCTCCTTGTGACTGCACTTAGTAAGAGACAGCACCCTGCTCCTGGTGACTGCACCTATTGAACTGTGACTTAAGACTGTGACTGTTTGCTTTTATGCAGGTATTGGCATCTACCCTACCTGTTACACAAATTGTGTCTACATGTGTTCTGGAAATAAACCAAGCACTAGACTAGAATAGGGGTCAGCAACCTATAGCACATGTGCCAATCACAGCACACAGGGTGATTTTGCATGGTACAAAAGGCTGCCACACACAAACAGACACAATATAACTGAAAACCCGCACAACTCCATAACTGTGCAGTGCCGTCACAGTCAGTCATAGAGAATCATTGAATATAATTCATTCATAGCCGCATTGCTACTGTGTTCTTTTAACACTATCTTTATATCTTTATATAAATCTAGCAAATAGCCTCCAAGGACCAGTTATGGGCAATTCATTTACATCAGTAATAAAAGCCCTTTGTCGACCATCATGTGCAGACCCAACATAAGACAAGCATCATATCTCTTTCAGGGGTCCTATAATTCTACAGCCCGCAGTTCTAATTACTGGCAGTTAAACATTGACGGGACAGGTTTACACAACTGAACTCAACCTATATATTAATAAAATCCCTTTCTGAAGCATTCTAATAAACAGGGCCAACAGTGACATATTCACACCATTTATTAGACATTTATTAGACCGAAGACTGTGACCCAAAACTATGATTCTTTTTAGCTCATTTTGTTGTTATGGAACATTTTGGGGCAGCTGACACTACTGAAGTGTAATGTGAATCCAGTATGGAGTTCTAATGAGGATTTAAACCTGCATCCGAGAAGATGAAGTTAATCAGTCTAAACGTTGACTCATTCAGAGCTGGAAAATATAGTAAAGTACGTTCACCAAGCAAGCAGCCCCATATGTGTTAAGAAGCATAGGCAACATTTCAGGACTTGATTGACCTCAAAGGTAAATATGTTATATCATGTGATAAATATTCATATTCTCTGCCATATTTTGAAAACTCAGAGTTCTATGATGATTATTAGACTTGCACAGTTGGTTTCAAACTAATTTTAATTTGTCTGAAATTTGGGTGATCGGTGATCCGTCTGAAATTTTTTTATTGCTTCTTTCTATTGGTCTCTTCTTCTCATTCTGCGAACCTGTAGAATATTGCATATTCTATGTTTCTATTGATTATTTATGGATGTCTGGATTGACATAAGTAACAGATGGTATCAATAAGTCACATAGCTTTCTTTGTATGAGAACTCTGGAATGTGGGTCTTATCCTTATATGGCTAGAGTTATACTCTGACGTCAGTATGGGCACATCTATATAGTAACTGAACAAAGGGACACTACGCTCTTTTTGCTGTACAGCTATGTAACGATGTAACTCTCCCTCCAGGAGTCCAGCAATTGCCATCTGCTGTTGAACATCCATGATCATGTAACATCCTTTGTTGTTTAGTTTAAAAAAACGTCGCCTGAGAGGGGATATGATAACATTATGCAAATATATTCGAGGCCAATACAAACCATTGTGTGGAAATCTATTCACAAACCGGACTTTACATAGGACACGAGGTCATGCGTTTAGACTAGAAGAAAGAAGATTTTGTCTAAGGCAAAGGAAAGTTTTTTTTTACTGTAAGAACAATCAGGATGTGGAATTCTCTGCCAGAAGAAGTGGTTTTATCAGAGTCCATACAGATGTTCAAACAGCTGCTAGATGCATACTTGCAAAAACAGAATATTCAAGGATATAATCTTTCAATGTAGAGTAATAACTGCTTGATCTAAGGATAAATCTGACTGCCATTCTGGGGTCAAGAAGGAATTTTTTCCCTAGGTTGTTGCAAAATTGGAAATGCTTCAAACTGTTTTTTTTTTTTGCCTTCTTTTGGATCAACAGCAAAAAACATATGTGAGGAAGGCTGAACTTGATGGACGCAAGTCTCTTTTCAGCTATGTAACTATGTAACTATGTAATTATGTATCAGTAACTAAGAATAAACATGAAGAAACCATAAGTCTGATTGCGTATTAGTACTTTTCATTAATATAGACTTATATTAATGTTGCAAGCCTTTGACCCAAGTCTATATATGCAAAAGACGTATATATCAATCAACTGAAGAAAAGAAAGAAGAAACAAAAGTTATTACAGTACCAAAAGGTGTTAAAATGCACCTATCAGTGCACTGCAAAACATATACATTGTAGTGTACTGATTGGCCAATTTTACACCATTTTGGTTCATCCTAATTGTTTTTCCTGAAATAATTAAATTGAGGAAATTCGTCAGAACCAAAACACCGCATGGATAACTCAAAAAAATTGACTGAAACATCTATTTTTTACCCTGGAAGAATCAATCCAGACAAACCAAGTGTTTTTGTTGCGCACAAGTCTAATGATTATTACATCTCCAGCTCAGCACTGGTCTTCTTACCTCGCCTGGTGTATAGCTTCCACCCATTCGTCACGGTCAGACTCCTCCTCACATCGTAACTCCAAGGGTTTCTGACCTTCATGGCCAAAGGTAACAGTGAAATAATGCTGTGGAAAAGATACAGTGTTAACCGTCAATATATTGTGCTAACATAACCACACTTTATTAAGACAATTACCTTTACCTTAAATGGTATCTGTCATCACTATTTTAACGTATGTTCTTTTGATAGAGCATAATATCCTGTTAATACATTGTCCTAGCAGTTTTGCAAGCAAATGGGAGAAAAACATAGGTCGTTCTCCCACCTGTCTGTCAAATATTTGCCATAGAACAGAAAGCGCAGGGCGCCACAATCACTTTATCGGCAATATAAGATAGGGGTAAAAAAGGAATATAGAAACAAAGATCAAAATAGCAAGAATTTATTAATAACAAAGTATACATCTGAGAAGCGGTGAAGTGTGTATACTTTGTTATTAATACATTCTTGCTATTTTGATCTTTGTTTCTATATTCCTTTTTTTACCCCTATCTTATATTGCCGATATAGTGATTGTGGCGCCCTATGCTTTCTGTTATTTGGTGTTTATATATGTGGTTGGAGTGACCTCTCCACAGAGGCTCGCCTGCACTCGGTTTTTCACTGCCCTTCACCCACCTTTCCCTTTAAATATTTGCCATAGACTCTATGCTAAAGAATTGAATGACAATGGAGAGCAGAAGAGACTGCCCGCAGGTTTGGACGTCTTTGCTTTAGACATCCTTTGAAGTCTTGAGGAGGTGGAGAGGAGTTCTAGAACTTCACTGTGTACATCTGCAATGCTCGACAGACTCCAATAACAAGTTTATGTGCACATTTAAATAACTTGAACTAGGTCAAGGTTATTCACTTAAGTGAGAATTCAAAGTTAATTTCAAATTTAAGGTTAAAATATCCAAACTGGGAAATATTCTCCAAGTCAGCTACGCTTCTAATGTGCTGCTCTTGCCTATGAAATACTCTTAGAATTCTCATTTTAGTGAATAACCCTATTTATGTGCAATAAAAAATTCCAAACCAAACAATTTTGTTTTGGATGCAAATTTTAGAATCGACTTTCTTCGATTCACCGAGTTCCATCTGCCACGTTTGGGCAACCTGCCAAAGGTTTAAGTTTCCTAAAGTACTGGCTACACTTACTGATATGTTAAAAGCAGAGAGCCCTGCAATTAGGATATAAAAACATATATTTTTATGAGTTTGCCCAAATTTCTTGTTTTTCTTGAAGGAACACTATAGTGTTAGACATAAAAAGTTGCATTCCCAACACTATACTGCCATCTGTCCCTGCACCCCACTCCCAAAATCCCCACACCCCTTTGTGGATAAATGGTTAAACACCTGATTTCAGTGCCGATGTTGTCCTCCGCTGACGTCAGCCAATGGGGGGAACTTAAAGGACACGTGCCGTGTGATCAATAGGCTTTCGCCATGGGAAAGCATTACTCAATGCTTTCCTATGGGGCATTTGAAGATGCTGGACGTCCTCATGCAAAGCTTGAGTGTGTCCAGCGTCATTTCACGTAGTCAAACTCCATGTAAATGCTGGAAGCGCATCTAGTGGCTGCCTGGTACAGAGCCACTAGAGGCAATTTAAACACTGCAATGTAAACTTTGCAGTTTCTCTAAAACTGCAATTCTCTACATTGCAGGGTTAAGAGAATAGGGACAATGCACCCAGACCATCACAAGATGAAGCAGCCTGGGTGCCTATGGTGTGACATTTAATCTTTGTTTCCATCGACATGACAATGTTGTATGACTTTGTTTAATAATAAAGGGAATGTTACATTTAAATTTTAAATGACATAAAACCGATTTGAATGAATTTCAATCTGTAATTAAAATATCATCTATATGGTGGCGCTTGAGGAAAATCTGGAGTTATTAGTGAAGCCATTGCAGAGCATGGAGACCTTCAAACTATACGGAGCATGGAAAAATATATTATATATGAACCTGGTGTACTTCTCTGAGAGGCTTCACTATCACATCATTCATCCAAATCTGTCCATCCTGGGATAGTAATAATGTTGAAAGCACAAAGAAGCAGGTTAAAGTAATGGGAGTACGTTACAAGGAGTCAATGAAGCTGGATGAGATGGAAAAGTCCCAGTGGGGGGCTTAAACATATTTTTTGATCTGTGATTTATGTTACAGGAAGACCTATGTTACTCTGCACCATGACACTTCAAACTACACCATCAACTAACAATAATATTATTATTATTATTATATTTATTATTACCCGCATTTATAAAGGGCAAACATTTTCCACAATGCTGTGGTTCTGATATTCAGTGTCTCCATGCAGAGCATCTCAATGAGGAGATGCTGATTGTCCAGGGTGGTGTTTGGTTCCGCCCCCTCCTGCCTCTTGGCTGAAAGTAACAGAATTGACAATTTCAGCAAACTGAATGCTTTTCTATGGAAAGGTGGATCGGGGGATGTGGGGGGGTCGAGAGAAAGTACCAGTGCAGTAAAATAAATTGATATTTAGTATATTTAGGGGAGGCCACGACATGTATGTCCCTGTGATCTCTTAGGATAAGGTTCCTCACAATGTACAATGTCCGTCATGTCATGTATTTTAGTATTTAATGCACCCATCACACAGTATTGGATATAAATAAAAACATTGTCTAAGTACAGGATTAATGTTTCAATAAGGAAACCCAGGTTCGCATCCCAGTAAAACCACCTCACCAGTTAGGGTCCCTGGGCAAGATGTCTAATGATATGTAGATCATTATGATGAGCAGAACAGCTAACCAGACTACCAGACTGGATTTCCAAATACCACTGGAAAACTGCCACCAGACAGTATACAAGCTGCAGTTAATGAGGCTCTTTCCACAACTACAACCAACACCATCACAGAGACCAACAATCTCATATATGCCACAGCATAAGTTGTCCTATAAGCTGAAGGAGAAACAATGCCCACCATGGAGACTACAATATGAAGCCAAGATAAAGGCAACACATAAGGAGGTTAGTAAGCTGGATCAACTTCACAGAGATGGAAAGATTAAGGATAGATCCTAGTTATTGAGGAAATAAAAGGATATGCCCATACCAGAGACACTGGAAACAACTAAGCAAAGGCTGACAGCACTGGCCACAAGAATGAGCAGATACACCATAGAAGGAGAGGCTAAGAGAATGAATGCTCTGTTTAACAAATCATCCAATGTGTATGCACATGGCAACCACAGCATATCCACCCAAGACTGACCCACAGCAGACTGAATACTACTGGAAAAACATCTGGGAGAAAGGAAATAAATCACATAACACCAAGGCCCAGTGGCTACTAGACCTGAAAGCAGACCACTGCATGCTCCCAGAACAGGAACCAGTCACCTTCACATAACAATGAGTAGCCCACATGAAGAGTTGATCAGCCCCAGGACCTGACACCTACTGGGTAAATAAACTAACAATGGAACACCTGTATGTAGAGAGAGCGTGTATAAACATATGTATGTAGTGAAAGATTGTATCTTGTATGGAACATATTACTGCAGAAGGACTATATGTAAAACGTATGTATGAAATAAAGGAAAGGTTATGATTAGGCCTGGGGTTAAGGTTCATTTAACCTCTGGGTAGCACTGGATAACAAATGTCCTGGCTGCCAATCACTGGAGAAGAAGTAGCTGATTATTACAGTGATCATCCTTAATTCAGTCTACTCCGTTACTGATATGCTGGGAAAGATGCTGGGGGAAAACAGTGTAAATCTGTCTCCAATCACTTTATTGGTAGGACTAAATTAACAACAAATGGTACCTGCTACTCAGGAGTAAAGCTTTCTGTTGTGGGACTGAATGGCTAATGGACCAAACTGGGCATCATAACGACATCATCTCTGTGAAGTCATTATGGTGTCTCGAGGTCCTTGGCACCATTTTGTCCTATGAGGTTAAATCCTTTTTAACCCCTTAAGGACACATGACATGTGTGACATGTCATGATTCCCTTTTATTCCAGAAGTTTGGTCCTTAAGGGGTTAAATGCTTTGACCCAAACTTTGTCCTCTTCATGCTTCCCATATGCTTGATTCCTTTGCTTCCTCCTCCGGCACCCAATGCAAAAGCCTTTACCTTAGGCACTAGTGATAGCCTATTTTTCCCAGTGCATTGCAAACTGTGTGCTTATGCTAGAACAAGCAATATACTGATAATAATAGTAAATGTTAATCTTTTAACGTATACCTGAGTGTAATTCATTTAATCAGTTACAGATGGTTAACCAGTTAGTAAATTAACTTGTTAATGTCCAATACATTCTGTTTATCGATAAGGTGCACTTTACAAGGTTGATATCTGTGAATGGTTATAACTGATAGTTAAGACAGCATGAAAATACGACTTTCATGTCATGGCAACATCCGGCTGAAATTAAACACAGGCTATTTTTTTCTAATAAAAAAAAAAAATTAAGGCAATTGACTGTAGAAAAATCGTGTTCTTTTAATGATTATAATTTTTTTTTAATAAGTGGCATTTGAGTTTTTAGGATGTAGAAAGAGTGATTTCAATCAATCACCGCAGCTTGCAATCTTGTTAAATTGATTCACAATCACAATAGTGTGATGACCATTGAAAAACTCTGCAGGCGTGAGAAACTATCATTATTAAACAATGTCTCTGTACCGTTTTATTCAGCATCTGCGATCATACCACAGGAAATAAAAGATGGATTTATTATATTTATTAGATAGTTTTACATATTTATAGATCTAGACTTCTCATGCAGTGCAATCCTTTTAACCAATAATTGCGGGTTGTGTAAACGGCTGATTGAAGAAGCTTATCAAAATTTATAAAATGTGTCATTTTGAAAAATTTCTCACCGTTATATTTTAAAAATAATTCACTGGATTATAAACCAGTAAAAATTACCCAAAAGTCCTTTTGAACTCATAACCAGGCCCGGACTGGCCATCGGGCACACCGGGCAAATGCCCGGTGGGCCGCGGTGGCCATGGGCCGAGGACGGCAGGGGAAGTAACAGGATCTCCCCTGCCGGTCTATGCAGGGCCGGCACTATCCGAGCGCCGGCCCCGCTGTTTTCAATGATGGGCAGGTGGGGAGATCAAAGATCTCCCTCACCGGCCCACATAGAGAATATTCCGGCCGCCAGCGGGGAGAGAGGGAGGGAGCCAGGAGAGGACCCGGCGGAGCTCTATCTTGCAGCTCCGCCGGGTTCCTCTCGCGAGATCCGGAGCGTTGCCATGGCAACGACCGGATCTCGCGAGAGTGAATGAGAGTGAACTCTAGCCCGCAGACAGGCTAGAGTTCACTCACCCACTGGACCACCAGGATAGTGCCTGAACCCCCCTCCCAGATACCACCATGCCGGTCCCCCCCGGACATAATGCTTCTTTTTTTTATTTTTATCTACCCCCCCAAACTCTCACACCCATCATCCATAGTACTTTGCACTCGGCAATCTCCAACACACATCACACACACACATCACACACAGCACTCTCACACACAGCACTCTCCCACCCATCATCCACAGCACTCTCACACACATCACACACAACATTCTCACACACAGCACTCTCACACCCATCATCCACAGCACTCTCACACTCAGCACTCTCACACACAGCACTCTCACACACAGCACTCTCACACACAGCACTCTCACACTCAGCACCATCACACACACATCACACACAGCACTCTCATACACATACACATCACACTCAGCACTCACACACAGCACTCACACACGGCACTCACACACAGGGCACTCACAGCGCTCTCACACACACATCACACACAGCGCTCTCACACACACATCACACACAGCACATCACATGCAGCACTCTCACACACACATCACACTCAGCACTCTCACACACGGCACTCTCACACAGGGCACTCTCACACACACATCACACACAGCGCTCTCACATACACATCACACACAGCACATCACACGCAGCACTCTCACACACACATCACACACAGCACTCTCGCACACATCACACTCAGCACTCTCACACTCAGCACTCTCACACTCAGCACTCTCACACTCAGCACTCTCACACACAGCACTCTCACACACACAGCACTCTCACACACACATCACTCTCACACACACATCACTCTCACACTCAGCACTCTCACACACACAGCACTCTCACACACACATCACTCTCACACACACATCACTCTCACACTCAGCACTCTCACACTCAGCACCATCACACACACATCACACACACATCCACATCACACTCAGCACTCTCACACACGGCACTCTCACACACACATCACACACAGCACTCTCACACACACAGCACATCACACGCAGCACTCTCACACACACATCATACACAGCACTCTCACACACATCACACTCAGCACTATCACACTCAGCACTATCACACTCAGCACTCTCACACTCAGCACTCTCACACACAGCACTCTCATACACACAGCACTCTCATACACACATCACACACAGCACTCACACAAATCACACACAGCACCCTCACACAAATCAATCACACACAGCACCCACCGCACCCTCACACACATCACACCTCACACACACATACTGCACCCCACACAGAACCCCCCACGACACACTGCACCACACACATACACAATATTTCCAAACATATTTATATAATATATATACATATATATATATATATATATAATATTCACACACACACACACACACACTATAGCCTGTATGCACACTTTTGCTACATCCCCTATACACACATTCTCTACAGCCCCTAGCCACATATGCATTACATTACACCACAAACACAACACAACTAAAACCGACCTTATAACACAATACCACAAAACAATCAGCTCACTCTGCACACACACAATGGCAGGCTCCAAACACATGCACAATACTCTTTCCTGGCATTTTTGTCTCCTGGTATCCATTTATAGAGACACCAGAGACAAGTTGCAAGGAAACACAGTGCAAGCATGTTATTAAATTTGCTTGCGCTGTTCAGAACAAATACAGGGTTTTTTTCTCATACTAGAGCTCTTCAGCAGAGCTCTGCGCATGGTCTGCCCTGGCCTGCACTTTGAGAGGGGGCGTGTTTGTCATTAATGATGACAAAACACACTCTTTCTGCCCCGCCCCCTTCTTAGTGGGCCGCTGTGATAAAAAAATGCCCGGGCCGAATTTTGTTCCCAGTCCGGCCCTGCTCATAACCGCAGCAATACAGTATGTAAATAAAGCCCTTTAAACAATTTAGACAATTCCCAAATTCAAATAAGCTTATTAACAGTTTATGCGAAATAAACTGAGGTAAACTATGTTGCAAAATAAAAATAGAAACAATAGTGTGATTTTCTGAGGTAAACTGAGGAGACAATCAGAAGTAATAACTAGCTGAGAATGAATTAATTCCAAAATCTTGTGTGACGCGTGACATCATACGGGATTTTCGGTATAAAAGATAAGAGAAAATGTCCGCTAAATGTAATAAGAATACTTATCTGTTCCTGAAGGAGCAACAAAGAAAGAGGAAGTGTAATACTTTTTTTTTATTTATGTTTTATTAATTAGGAGGAACTCAACTTCAGATATTTAAGGAAAAATAAAAGGAAAAAAAAGTCTTAAAGGAGTTTTCTGGTCACTTCAGTCTAATAGGCTATTTCAACAGCAACCAACTTGCATATAAATGCAGGTAAAACATTCTACATTTGTATATTAAGTTTGATTGTTTTCTTTGTTACACTAAACTTTGTTATTAAAGGGACACTTCATTCACAAAACAAGTTTAGGTCATTGAAGCAGTTTTGGTGTATAGATCATGCCTCTACAGTCTCACTGCTAAATTCTCTGCCATTTAGGAGTTAAATCACTTTGTTTATGCAGCTCTAGTTACACCTCCCTGCATGTTACTGACACAGTCTTCCTAAATACTTCCTGTAAAGAGTCATCTAATGTTTATACTTCCTTTATTGCAAATTCAATGTAATTTAGAATTTCTTATCTTGCTAAACCCTGCATGAGCCTCCTGTGTGTGATTAAAGTTATCACTGAAGATAATATACATCTGCATTAATAAAAAAGAAAAACAAAGATGGCTCAATTGAACTATCAGTTATAGCAAACCAAGTAATATTATAATCTTCTTAAACCTTAAGACTGAGTAAAACATGTGGGGAGCCTGAAGCAGACATGCATTTGTATTAAGAGCGGTGCTTTTAATACATATAATGTATTGCTTCCCATTTACAGAATGTGTTCATGCAACAAACGTGATAATGCGTCTTTCTGGTTCCCTGCTGTTTTGTATTTTTAGCTTTTTATGTTATTTTAGCCACAGAGGATTCATCGACCAGACATATTATATGAACGCTACATGATATGTCTCCACCTCACCTTCCTCCCCTTACTTCACATGGAAAACCTTGATGCATCTTTCTACATTTAAATCCCAGAGAGCATGTTATGCGTTTCTAAACCAGTTCCAGTAATACATGCTACTGTCTGCTCCACACAGAATGCCCTGGGGATATGTCAGCTCTGCACCCTGTGTCATAAAAGGATCAATGAATTTTAGAAGATGGTCCTTAACCCCTTAAGGACACATGACGTGCCTGACACGTCATGATTCCCTTTTATTCCAGAAGTTTGGTCCTTAAGGGGTTAAAGAACCCTACAGACCCCTAAGCACCTTAGTTTATATACTCTATGTGTGAAGAGTGTATTCTCTCTTTTTTCATTTTACAAAATGTTTTTGTTTTTTTCAATAGAAATTGACACTTTTATAAATTTACTTTGTTATACCCCCTTGACTGACAAATAGACAACAGGTCCCGTTACTTCCTTTATGGTTAGTTAAGTGGAGCTAAATTCAATAGGCAGCAATTGCCCAGAGCACCTGCCTTGCAAAGACTTCTCATTGCATTGGGAATTGGACCGCCACAGAAAGACTGGGCCGGGTTAAAATGAAAGTCCTTGCAATGGCTTCAGATATTTTGAAAGTTGTTTTTAAATATACCCCTAATGAAAACAAATGGATAATTAAATACATGCCATCATGGGTATATCTAATAAACAGTGATTTTTTTTTTTCCATTATTTGGTCAGTGGAGTGTGGCTTTAAAGATTATATTGTTTTGAATGTGTAGACCAGGGATAGGCAACCTTCGGCACTTCATATTTTTGGGCTCCATGGGCAGAATTCAGAATCACAAATGAAAATGAACATGCTCGCCCTTTGTTCAGTTTGTTTAGTTTGTGATTTATCTACAGTTCAGCTGGTAGTCTGGGAATTCCATCAGATTGGCGCAAATTCAGACGAATTGCAGTTTAGAACAATATAAATATCAAAGTCTGCAATGTTATCACTTAGGTTTCTGGGAATAACAACCCAACTGTTAACATTCTACAGTTGAGCTACAACTCCCAGAATTACCAATAACGCACACCTATGTTGAAGTTTACATGACAAGGATAACAGTGCCATAGGAATTTAATAAAGTTAAAGAAACACTCCAAGAACCATAACCACTGCAGCTTAGTTTGACAACTTCCCTGTGTCTCCTTTGGTACCCATGGAACATCTGTTCTTCCCCTGCAGGAGAAGCTGGATCTATACAGAGTGAAGCCTGACTTTCTGAGGACCGTGGTATAGCTGAGAGGCCTGAAATTATTATACAGCATCCACAGTGCTGAGAGTATCCACAAAATGCACTAATTGGTGTGTTACAGGTAATCGACTGTGTGTGTTGGTGTTGTATTAGTTTGTATGAAGTCATATAAAAATATATCAATTATAGGGTACCTGTCATAACAAATATAACCTAATCTTAAATGACAGAGAATCAAATTTCTCCCAATTGTCAGGCAATTGTCTGTGCTGATCAGCACAAAGATAAGAGGGCTATGTTCTGCATGTCTGTTATCAGGAAAGCCTCCACTGGGCATCTACCCTCCTTGAATTCTCTGTGTGTGAGAGCAGCAGAGGCAGCACGGAGAGAAAAAGCCAGAATGATTTATTGCAGATGCTTTAGACAGGCAATCTGAGAATAGAGAGAGAAAGAGAGCAGATATTTATTTTTAATTTTTTTTTTTTTAAACAAAGCCAAAATAACTTGTTATTTAAAGCAAATCTGTACTTTCCAAATGGGTATGCAGGAGAGGTGTGTCTTACAGCAAGTGCAACACCCACAGCAAACATGATTGATGCTCTCAGCATTAGACAGGGATAATGGGAATAATGGGAATACAATAATATTAATAATATATATTATAATATAATTCATATTAGTTTATTAATATAATAAAGGGACAGAATGGAATTCAGTTGGTTAGAAAACTGGAAACCTATATCTGTCATGACAGGTTCATTATTAAGCAGGTATTAGTAATGATGTCTGATGCCCCAGATAGCATCAGACATTTTCAGTGGGGCAGCATCCATGCAGTGTTTACAATTGCATATATCCTTAAAGTACACAATGTACACGCTATTTGTTTCCAGACCAGATGCATTGCTCTTATTACGAATTATTATTATTTTTTTTGTTTTCTTGTATCAGAAATAGTTTAGTGACTCTTTAACTCACTACAAGCTTACTGACGAAAGTTTGGTGGCAAATTATTCCAAGCAATTATTTACATAGTTACCAAAGATCATTCTTGAAAGGTCCCATCCAAGGGTTATTCTTGGGCAATTTAGCTCTTTTTGGATAACCCTCCATAGATTGAATTCTGACCTCTATAAAGAGAGCTCAGTATATAGGCCGTGCTACTAACGAACAGAAATATAAAATCTGTTCTTATACATTGATTGCAATACACTGATTAAATGTGGGACTTAGAATCATAGTTTTCAAATAGACGAGGCCTTCCTTTGACCACTACAACAGCACTGACTTGGAGACTACAGTGCCATAAAAATCATGATGTTATGGCAAGGGCTACTAGACCATTTCTTAAACAGAAAATGTCACTTGTTCACATTTAACTAAAAGTTAGCTATTAGTTGTGTTAAAATAATTCATTTTTATTTTTAAGTTTGCTTTGTGCTATATATTTTAAGTTACGTACTTTGCTGGCCAAGGCCAAGAAAATGATTAAAAACACTAGCAAATGAGTTAAATCACTTAACCCTAGCAATGGCATACATGGCGCGCGCTTCTGTATGTCACTGTGAGAGAGAATTTCAAGCGCTGAGACGGCGGTCTCGCTGCAATGCTCAAGGTTCGGCAGAGGAAAGTAACATTTTTACTTACCTCCCTTATTCGCTTTACCCCAGTAAACATTGTAATAGCATTTACTGAAATAAAAGAACAAGGAACTGTATCTTTACTTTAACAGTCAACAGGTTCACTTTAACAGATAACAGCTCCTGGTAAGTAAAGATTTTTCATCTTTCAAAACAACTAAAAATATGCTTTATCATAGTGGTAAATCATATATGTATTTGCTTTGGGAGCTATAAAATATTTACTTATCTGCAGTCCCCCCTCCTTCACCCCCCCCCCCCCCCCCCACTCCAGCATCTCTATTCTCAGATGTCCTTTTCTGCCCCCTGCCAGACACTTCCAAAAGCATCGCCATACTTCATAATGATGCCAATGTGTTGGCTTCGCAATGCATCCTGTATAATAGGTGTAACTATGTGTCAAGGTGCAAGTCAACCATCTGCGGGTCTCACACTGAGGATTTAATTGTCAGGTTATTAAAGAGTTTTAAACTACAATCTGTACATTTGCTAGCATTTCTGATAATCAAATGTATATGGAATTGAATTCTCTTTAAAGTGAGACTAAGTTTTGTGTACCATGATAGGAGCACTATTAAATGTACACTACAGGCACCCACATCACTTCATCACAGTGAACTGGTCTGGGTGCCATGTGCCTCCTATTTTAGCCCAGCAGCTGAAAACTAAGCAGTAAAACTCTACTATTTTAATCAGATGGTCACGTTTTTCTGCTCATGCGCAATAGCCTCCCAATGCTTTTCTACATGAAAGCATTGGATTAACTGAGATCATCGATCTTGATGATCTCAGCCAAAGTGGCGGAGCTTTCCCAACAAGACCGATGCAGCGAGGTGACTGGGCACAGGCGGCTGCCTTAGGGCTCACGGGCTCTGGGGGAGCAATATTTCAGTGACCGGCAGGAGGGAAGCTCTCCCTCCTGCCAGCCACTATCTGGACCCCCGGCGCGGCAGTGCTGTGATCAGGCGCGGCGAGGGAGCTCTAATCTCACCGCTCTGCTCCCTCGCGCGATGTCTGCTGATACCGCGGGAGCCGGAATATGACGTCATATTCCGGCTCCCGCGGCATCAGTAGACAGCGCGCGAGGGAGCAGAGCGGTGAGATTAGAGCTCCCTCGCCACGCCTGATCACAGCACTGCCGCACGCCGCCCAGCAGCCCCACTGGACCCCAGCCCCCAGGGAATGATTCATCATCCACACCAGCTCTCCAGGTAGGGAGGCTGGGTGGAAAATGTGTATTTCTAAAATACTTAGTGAATGTATGTGATGTGTCTGTGTATGAGTGTCTATGTCTGTGAGTGACAGTGTCTATATCTGTGAGTGACAGTGTGTGCGTCTGTGAGTGACAGAGTGTGCGTCTGTGAGTGACAGTGTGTGTGCATCTGTGAGTGACAGAGTGTGTGTCTGTGAGTGACAGTGTGTGTGTCTGTGAGTGACAGAGTGTGTGCGTCTGTGAATGACAGCGTGTGGGTCTGTGAGTGACAGCGTGTGTGTCTGTGAGTGACAGAGTGTGTGTCTGTGAGTGACAGCGTCTGTCTGTGAGTGACAGCGTGTGTGTCTGTGAGTGACAGTGTGTGTGTGTGAGTTATTGTATGAGTGTGTGTGCATGTGAGTGTATGAGTGTTTCTGTCAGTGTATGATGAGTATGTCTGTCAGTGTATGAGTGTGTGTCTGTCAAATCAGTGAGAGTATGTTTGTCATTGAGTCTGTGTGTGACTATCAGTGTGTCTGTCAATGAGTGTCAATCAGTGTGGGTCTGTCAGTGTCAATGAATGAGTGTGTGTCAGATCAATGAGTCTGTGTCTGTCAGTGACGTCTGTGTGTTGGTCATTGAGTGTGTGACTGTCAGTGTGTACAGAGTGTAGCGGAGCGGAGCGCGGTACAGGAGCTTCTGTTTCCTGTACCTGGCCAGACTGACAGGAGGTGCTCACAGAGAGAGCACTCCCTGTCAGTCCGTCCGGGTACAGAAAACTGAAGCTCCTTTAGGGGATCTGCTCCGCTCGGCAATGCAACAGTAGAGGTAGGAGGCACACCAGGAAGGGGAGAGTGACCACTAACGGGGTGTAGGGTGCACCAAGCGACAGGGAGGGAATGGGAGAGAAACACCAAGAGACAGGGAAAAGAGGGGGGAGGGGAGAAGAACACTAAGGGACAGGGAAGGGAGGAGACCACTAATGGTCGGGGAGGGGAGAGGGGCTGGTTAAGAGGCACATAGG
This sequence comes from Pelobates fuscus, assembly GCF_036172605.1. Classification (NCBI taxonomy): domain Eukaryota; kingdom Metazoa; phylum Chordata; class Amphibia; order Anura; family Pelobatidae; genus Pelobates; species Pelobates fuscus. The sequence goes on along the minus strand of NC_086321.1, from coordinate 40,152,267 downwards.
TGAAGATGTTTTTTGGGGGGGGCGGAAAAATGCATCTTCGCCTATGTACCTAAAAATCCAAGCACCGGCCCTGTGACTGGGTGCATGCCCAGTCACCTAAACTAGGCATATTCGTATTCCTAGAGATATTGTGTTCCTTTAAGAACCTTATTTGCCATTGCAGAGCACAGATAAATTGTCCTGTTAATTATTATTAGAGAAAAGCAGTTTCTGGCAAAGTATTGCATAAAACTATTTCAAAATCCATGAATTCCAATTTTATATTTAATGCATGAAATTACCATTACTCCAAAATGCACATAAATTCAGCTGCTTTAGTGTTTAATGGCATAAGTAGTTTGAATTATTCCAGAAATACAGTTTATGATGGTGTGAGATAATAACAAATTGTATGTTTTCCCTTTCTAAAGTCTTAACAAAAACTTTTTCGATGCCCTGGCATTTTTACATAATATTGAACATATTTCCTTGTGATAAATGTTTGATTTTAAGCTATACATTATTTAATCATTTCACTCCCAAGCACCTTATATGAAAAAATATTAGCATAACATTTATTTAAAAGCAAGGGAAGCATAATTAGTACATATGATCCAATAAATCTTTTATTTTATGTGCAGATTAATTTACTTAAAATTTTAAAATGCGTACATTCACAAATCTTTTATTTTTCATCTAATTGTAATTTTGGATGTCTTAAACTTATTCCTGCTGTGTAATATTTTGGCACACACGATTTATCGCATAATGCTAAACAGAATAATCTAATAAGCAAACCAGGATGTCAGAGATAATAGACCTTCTCAATTAACAACAAAGTGGTTAAAGTACCAAATGATTTCTCTGCAGGAGTTAGTACCTGACACCCGATGTTCTATTGTGCGAGATACCAAGATATTATTGTGCAGCATTGCACGTTATCCTACACAGACAAACTTTATACTGGACAATGGGCTAAAATATCAACTCAATGGCACGAGTAAGTATATGACAAAGTCTACAACAGACTTCTTAAATTATATTGAGCTATACTGTGCTGCGGGTGTTAGTACATTACATTCTTCTGATTCCTACATTTTTTTTCCCTAGACGCACATAGGTCATCAGGTCACACAATCTCAGTGAACTGCTCTTACTGAAAAATATTTTTTACCTGCAATGTGGCAGTACTTTTAGCTTCCACGAGAACAATTGACACTGTGTAACAGAACGTGGAGCAAGGAATATTGTCCTCTTGTGATGTTTTGTCTTCCACTCAATACCGTTTGGGAGACAGAACAGCTGTCCTTTTGACCTTGAGCCAGCCCTAAGGGTATATGGTTTAAGAGGGCCAAAGCCACAACACTGATTGTAAGTGATTCGGTTGGCTTCTATACTTTGTTTACATGTTCTCCTCAGATCCGTGTGGACAAAATAAAAAATACTTAGTTGTGGATAAATCTACTTTGGTTTAGAAAAACAGGACAGGCACTGGGTGAAGTTATAACAATGATGCAGTCACTATGTGTTGCATATTTTGGGAAGTTAGATGTAGGGGCAAGATGGGCGCCAATGGAAATGTCATGGTTTATCAGTGAAGCCAGCTGCAACACAGGCGATCTACTGGGACAAAAAAAATGAATGTGTCTTCAATGACAGGCTGGTCCACAAGGTGGTCGGGATAGATAGCAAGTATGCCAGTTACCATGGTAACCAATGGACTGTTCCTGCAGTCTGCTTTACTGATTCAATTTGCCCTAGAATTACAGCTCTGTGTTCAGTGCTGCACTTGTTTATATATAGAGCGTCATGGGTGGGTCAAGTGTTACTCCATGAGCTATTCAATATAAATTCAAATAGCTCAAAGTTTCAATAAAATAAAAAACCTCCATGAAACATACCCCAAATAAAAACCTCCATGAAACATACCCAAAAATATTGGACATTTAAAAGGATACACTGGAAGAATAACTGAAAAAATTGTTAAAATTCCACATTCTATTCAAAGTATCACATCAAAACATAGAATCAAAGAGTGAGCCAATCAATATTATTGACGACCTAAATTGAAGCAAATGACAGACAAAGGTCTTGCCTGCATCTCCTCAGGTCTGTTTCTCATTTTAGGCTTCCTAGTTGTCCCCACAGATTTAAAAAGAAGAAGATGCAGAGAATATTCTGTCCTTCCTTGAGGGGAGTTGAGCCAAAAAGACCAGTAAAGGCATAAAAGATATTTAAACCTAAATACTTACAGCTAATCTTTCAGTGCAGAGATGTTGCAGTCCAAAAATACCATTGTGGCCATCGGGGCAGCCGCAGGCGCAGCTGCTCGCCCCCAAATGATGCACGTTCCATATACTGAGGGATGCCGTGCATGTCGCTTAGGGGCAGGCGGCAGCACATGCAACCACTTGTATCCATTTCCGGTGGCTTAATTGGAGCATATACAGAGATACATCCGGTCTTCATGTAAGTATACGCTTTATTCTATACATTTGCCAGCACGGAGTTCTATACATTTGCCAGCACGGAGTTTTAGTATATAATTATATATATATATATTTTACATAGTTTGCAGTGAAACCAAACACCATAAAATTTCCCGCAGTGCAGATGGAAAAATTACTGTTATGCATCACCTGCATATCTCAAACTGAACTTTGGGAAGTCTGCCTTGGGCAGGAACTCAGATATATTGTGTTTCCACAAATACCCAGAATTCCCAGCTCGATATGCAAATAAGCACAGACAGGCATAATGTTTTAGACTTTACCTTGTATTTATGCAGTTACCCTTAGCAATGGACTTTTAAACACAGTTTTTTTTCTAAACCAAAGCAGGGCAATGACCAGAAACCAGCCACGGACTGGACAATTTCAACCTTCTGGGTCCATCTGTATTGCACCAGTTCTGGTCTATAAGATGAAGTCTCTCCGTGAGCAAAAAGTTAGGTAATTTGTGGTGAGACTATGTACGAACTCAGGAATGCTGCACTCACCTAAAAATGAATACATTATAAAGGTGCTCCTGGACAAATTGATACAACAAGCGGAATCCAGCGCAATCCCTCAGTAAACACAAGTTTTAAACCCACAAAATGTACGTAATTGCTAAAAAAAGACTTAGGTAAAAATAATGGGGTGTTACATTATCCGATCATAAATTGCATAAACCTGTTACAGCCCCAATGACCAGCCAAAAATGGGGTACATTGGCATTGTGGCAGGCTTATGCAATGTATAATCATGTACTGTAACTATATTATTTTTAAGTCAGGTGTTTAAAAAAAAAGAAAACAAAACTCTTACATTTTCGAGGCTAGTGTTTAGCTGAGTATAAACACACATATGTATTTGTGGATAAAATAGTAAGCCTTCTAATAGATATCAGTAAAATCACAAAGATAACAACATAATTCGGATTATAGACAAAGCACACCTGTTATAAAATCATATTTTTTAGTATATTACTGTTTAAATTGTTGTATAAACGGACAGATCATTGGTGACATTGAGACTGCTGTTGTAACAAAAACAATATCTAAGCATTCTCATTTTAGAACTGGGGTGGGAGAACCCCCTTCCGATGTATCTGAAAGATTCTATGACAAATATCAAACACATCCACCTGGTATCTGATTTATCTCCCCTATCCCAGTCCTGAGGGTGATTTGATATAATGGGCAGCTGTTATGGTGAGGAGGTGACAAATCTGTATTATTAACCGGTATATGTCTGAATGAAAACAAAAGTTGGAAAACGCGAATGCAGCTAATTGATCAATCTTGACAGATGTCCAGCTGTTAATCTATATAGTGACCAGCCTGAATTCTCTACCTGAAAAGATCTGGATACATCCTAGTGCCCAAATACTGAATCCGATATCCTAGGACCCAGTACTATTAATGCACTTCGAATATAAGAAAATTGAGTTGCAATTCCTCATGTCTTCTCTAAGTGGAGTTAATCACCATGAGAGCACAGTGAAGCGTCTCTAATAGCGCAGATCTCTCTTGCATGGTTGAGATATTGCCGTATACTTAGTAGCCTTTGCTTGTAATGAAAAAAAGACAAAAAATATATACTTTTTTCCCCCAGCTGTACTGCTAGCACTATGTATTCACTGTTTATTGAGCATTGTATCGCCCCCCAAAGTTATAAAGGTGATTGTATTATTTATGTACACTTCTCCATGACTGATTTCACTGTCATCTTTACATTTGTCTTAAATATAACCATCTCCTTTCTCAAGGGTCTTTTTCGTCTGTACCTCTGCATTCTCTATCCAGAATCCCACATTCTGAAACAGGCGTTCTAAGTACCATAACCAAATCTAATTAACTCCACTTGGAAAAAAACATGAGGGATTGCAACCCAATTTTCACATAGTCTTAAATTAGAGGGGCAAATGTTTAAAAATAATATGAAGAAGTAATACTTTACAGAGAGGGTAGTGGACACATGGAATAGCCTTCCAGCTGAAGTGGTAGAGGTTAACGCAGTGAGGGAGTTTAGGCATGCGTGGTATAGGCATAAGGCTATCCTAGATATAAGATAAGGTCAGGGGCTCATGAAAGTATTTCGAAAATTGGGCAGACTAGATGGGCCAAACGGTTCTTATATGCCGTCACATTCTATGTTTCTATGTTTCTATGTAATTATGATGCAAAGAGCCTGTGGGGGCTATCAACCAAAGTTGGACCTGCTAATCTTCTAAAAATGTTCTAAACGAAGGCAATTGTTTGGTCTATATTTGCTGGGATCACTTGTCCCCGATTGGCCTATGCTGCAGATATCTATACTTTGCACGATTAAGAAGTGGAGTGATTGTGGTGCTTTGAGAGCCCCTTGTTCTACATTTGTCTCATCTTATTTATGCTTTCACTGAAACCACTTTGTAATTGCACTAAAGAATCTTTTTTAAAGTTCTAAATAAATAAACACTATAAATATCAATTTATCATCATCACCTTGATTTAAAGACACAGTGCTTTCTCAATAGGTAAAGAAATCTAATTAATATTGAGAGAATGTAACAGGGGGATAAACACCAACCGCATTAATAAGACAAATGTCTTTAGTAAAGGAGAAATTAAGTTCATTGTATAGAGCTCAGGGTGCATTATTGATTTAAGGGTCTTGTTTATTTTAACTAAGTGTAATATTGCAAAATGAAAGTAATACATCAAAAGTCAGATAGTTTGTAAGATCTCACTCCCTGACAAATAATGTAGTTTAATTGTGAGTTTTTAAATAATAATAATAATAATAATAATAATAATATAACGGTTTCTTTATTTAACCCCTTAAGACCGCAGCCAAATGTACAAGTTGTGAACAGAACAAAACGTAAACAAAACCTGGCATTTGCGCTATATGTCTGTCCAACCGTAATTCACCTCTTTCATATTAAATGCACCCCACCTTATTATATATCATTTCATTCAGGGGAAAAAAGGGCTTTCATTTAATATCAAATATTTAGGTATGGAACATAATTTAATATAAAATAAAAAAAATAAAAAATGGAAGAAAATAAGAATTGTAAAAATTCTTTTTAGTTCTACGTGACATTTTAACTGTGGATGTCAAAATACTGTTTGCTTTTACTGCAATACAATACACATATTTGTATTCAGCGATGTCTCACGTGTAAAACAGTACCCCCTATGTACAGGTTTTATGGTGTTTTGGGAAGTTACAGGGTCAAATATAGCGTGCTACATTTGAAATTGAAATTCGCCAGATTGGTTACGTTGCCTTTGAGACTGTATAGTAGCCCAGGAATGAAATTTACACCCATAATGGCATACCATTTGCAATAGTAGACAACCCCAGGTATTGCAAATGGGGAATGTCCAGTCTTTTTTAGTAGCCATTTGGTCACAAACACTGGCCAAAGTTAGCGTTAGTATTTGTTTGTGTGTGAAAAATTCAAAAAACGCCAATTTTGGCCAGTGTTTGTGACTAAGTGGCTACTAAAAAAAGACTGGACATACCCCATTTGCAATACCTTGAGTTGTCTACTATTGCAAATAGTATGCCATCATAGGGGTAATTTTCATTCTTGGGCTACCATAGGGTCATAAAGGCAACGTAAGCAATCTGGCGAATTTTAATGTGAAAAAAATGAAACACCAGCCTTATATTTGACGCTGTAATTTTTGAAAACACCATAAAACCTGTACATGAGGGGTACTGTTGTACTCGGGAGACTTCGCTGAACACAAATATTTGTGTTTCAAAACCGTAAAAAGTATTGCAGCAATAATATCGTCCGTGTAAGTGCTGCTTGTGCGTGAAAAATGCAAAAAACTTCACTTTTACTGGCGATATCATCGTTGTAATACATTTTACTGTTTTGAAACACTAATATTTGTGTTCAGCGAAGTCTCTCGAGTAAAACAGTACCCCCCATGTACAGGTTTTATGGTGTCTTGGAAAGTTATAGGGTTAAATATAGTGCTAGCAAATTAAAATCCCTATACTTTCGGCATGGGTTGTCAGGCAGGTCCCGCTAATTGTAATTAATTAGGATACCTAATTATGTAAAATTATTACATAAATATATGTGTAGAATTAATATATGTATATATACATATGTGTATATATATGTATATATATATATATATATATATATAATTTTTTACAAATATTTTTATTTATTTATAGGTATATATATATAGTGATATATACGTATATATTTATGTATATAGATATATATATTATTTCGTTCTACGTGTATTTTGATATAAATATATATATATTAATATCACAATACAGTTAGAATGAAATAAAACACATCTATATATTTTTTAATATTTTATTTTTAATTATTTGTTTTATTTTATTTTTTACGTATTTACATATTTTTTTTATATTATATATAAATATATATATATAACAATAATTATATATATATATTTAATCAGTATCAGTCTACGTGTAATTTGATATTAATATATATATATAATGATATATATATTAATATTAAAATACACCTAGACAGTGTATGTGTGTATATGTGTATATATATACTTAGATCATATATATATATATAATATATATATTTAATGATCTAAGTATATATACTTTTTTTTTACACTTTTAACATTATTTTAATTTGATTTCCAGCCAGCAGGGGGACCAACTGTCATTACAGTTAGTCCCCCTGCTGGCAATACAGAAGCCAGCTATACCGGCCATGTGATTGTGAGGTCCTCGCAAGGACCTCACTCTCACATGACCGGGGGGGACCGGAGGAGGAAGATCTGCCACGGGGGGGCTCCCTGGGAGTCCCCCCAACCGCGATCACCGGCGTGGGACCGCCGGCGACCGGGTAAGTAAGGAAAAACCGGAGGGCGTACTATTACTATTACGGCGTTTAGAGCCACTTTAAAAAGGACGTAATAGTACGCCCTCCGGTCTTAAACGGTTAATTTGAAATTAGTCTTAGATTAATTAAGATATGGTTTGTATCGATATTTTAATGTATTTAGATTATAGTTTGATATAGGAATCTATAGTTTGATATAGGATTCTTACTCCTTGCCCGACCTGGACGTTTGAGAATTCATACTTAAGTAGTGCAAGTACTCAGAGTTTGAAAGGTCCCCTATTATACACGTCACAACGTCAGAACGGAGATAACGTTGTGACGTCATACGTAAGTGACGGTAGAATCAAGGATGCGGTCCTTGTAGAATCAAGGTGAGGACGGCCCGATGGACGAAAAGAGCGTCAATTTCAGGATATTTAAACAAGCAAAAAAGAAGATGGAGGATGAACTTTTGAAAAAGGCTTTTTATTCATTCATGCACAAGTGGACTTTTTAAGATTAGATTGTATGTTGTATTTATTTTTATCCAGCTACCTGTAGTGTGTCCAATAAAGTGTTCTTGTATTACTTCCTGCATCCTGGAGTATTTAAAGCAACAGAAACCAAGGACCACAGAGGGGATCTAGCTTGGAGTTCTTTTTTTTTTTTTTTTTTTTATTAAATTTGTCACCATAATTACATTTGTACAAAAAAGTATTTTAAAACATTCATATACATAGACAAAGACAAGAGAAAAAAAAAACACCCCACCCTCCCACGAGAGTTCTCCAGACTTCCAACCCCTCTATCACACTTCAGATGTATTAATATTACATTTATAGTAATTTTGTTTCCCAATTGTCCCATAGGTTCCAGTTATCATTCAGAAGCTTGCAGTGATCCTTCTCCATTTTAAGTTGGTAAACCAACTGTATTGTTATTAACTTGATGTTAAAGGGGGTGTCTCCCTTCCAATTTCTTGCTATTACTATTTTACAGGCTATTAAACAATGAATAATTAGAAATTGTTTTATTTTATTTAATTTTGGCCATTGGCAGTGTAATAGCATTATTTCAGGTTTTAGAAATATTTTAACACCGCACAGTGTATGAATAATAAATTGAGCCCACTGCCATACAACAATCACTTTTTTACATGACCACCACATATGGATATAATTTCCTTTTTCCTCTCTACATTTCCAACACATTTTATATCCATAGATGTATCAAATTTAGATATTTTAGTTGGCGTCATATACCATTGATTAGCCATCTTGAAGTGTGTTTCTATCAATACAAAGGATTGAACAAATGTATTAATTTTTTGGAAGGTAGATAACTATTCCGTTAATTCTATATTTATTTTTAAATCAGTATTCTATTTTTTAATAGCACTGGGAAGGACAGAGCCATACATTGGATCCAACATTCTAACGCATCTAGAGAACAGCTGCTTTATTTTATTCTGGTATAAGATTGATTTTAATATATCATACATCTTACCCTCTTTAACTAACACTACTTTCTCCAAATAGTGATTTACTCTGACATAGGTATATACATCTTTAGCAGAGATCTTAAACTCCTATACCAGCGTTTTATAAGGCTTGATTTTACCATCTTTGGTCAAATCTTTTAATGTATTTATTCCATTTTCTTTCCATAATTTTAAGGAAATACTATCCATATTTAGTTCTATTATATACAAGTTTTGAAAATCGAATATTTTGTTGACCAAATCAATTTTTTTCCTTATTTTTTGCCATATTGGAGTGATCTGTCCTAAAATATATGATCTAGATAGATTACATTTTATTGTATTCCAAATTAACTTTAGGGGATCTCTTAATTGGCTAGTTTCTAATTCTGACCACCACCATACTTCCTCTTTATTTTGTTTTAGCTGACTAGCCATGACATGCGTAATGATCCCTGCTTCGTAATATTTTATTATATTTGGGTAGCCTAAGCCTCCCTTCTTTATTCCTCTTGATAGTACTCCATTTTTAATTCTGAGAAAAGCCTTGTTAATCATTGTCAGCCATGCTTTCGGGATTTCTAATGGAAGCATTCTAAACAAATAAATCCATTTTGGCAAAACGAATGATTTCAGAATATTTATTCTTCCTCCCCAAGATACTTCTAATTTTCTCCATTCTTTTAGATTTGTATTAGTTTCTTTTAAGAGATCCATAAAATGTATTCGCATGATGCTTTCTACGTTTTTGCAAATTTTAATTCCTAGGTATAAAAACGTTTTGGCTTTAATAAAGCTATATATTTCTTGATAGGAATCTATTTCTTGATTTAACATATTGATATATATTGCAATTGATTTTGTTTTATTTAATTTTTAATTTGATACTGCACTATATAGCTCAATTTCTGACATTGTACTTAATTTTGAAGTTGACGGATTACTTAAAAATAGAATGGTATCGTCAGCATAAAGAGATACTTTCAGTTCTTTTTGTTTTGCTATGAATCCCTTAATATTTGCGTTGTGTCTGATTCTTTTAGATAGAACCTCTAGTGTTAATATAAACAATAAAGGGGACAGAGGGCATCCTTGTCTGGTCCCATTATTCAGTTTGAACCAGTCTGAGCATATACCAGGGGCAATTGTTCTCGCCTTTGGGTCTTTATATAAAGCTAGAATTGCGTTAAGCAACCATCCCTGTATGCCTAGTTCTTCTAAGGTAAACTTCATAAAGTCCCAGCTGACCCTGTCAAAGGCTTTTTCAGCATCTAAAGACAGGATCAGCATGGGACTCTCTTTCCGTTGTGATATGTCTAATACATCTATCAAGCGTCTAATATTATTGCTTGTTATTCTGTCCGGAACAAAACCTGTTTGATCAGGGTGGATTAATTGTTTCATAACTTCTTTTAATCTACTAGCTATAATAGAGGAAATTATCTTAATATCTATTAGTTATATTGGACGATAGCTTTGAACTTTAGTTGGATCTTTCGCTGGTTTCAATATGGGAAGGATATTTGCTTTAAGCATTTCGTCTGGGAATCTACCCTTTTTAACTGCAGTATTAAAAGTATTTTTTAGGTGACCTATCAATTGAAGTTTCATTGTTTTATAAAATGTATTCCCAAAACCATCCGGACCTGGCGTTTTATGATTTTCTAATCTATCTATTATTATATTGATCTATTCTTCCGTGATCTTTTTATTTAGATTATTTGCTTGTATTTCTGTTATTTTATTCAATTTAGCTGATTTAATATATTCTTTTATTATTTCTGAAGGAGTAGTTACTGAAAGACTATATAAGTTGGCATAATACTCATTGAATGCTTTCCCTATCTGTTCTGGAAGAAGGGAGATGGTATCATTGCTTATTATTTTATCAACCTGATTGATTGTATTTCTTTTTTTCAGCATATTGGACATTATTTTATCAGCTCTATTAGATTTATGATAGTATTTAATTTTAAGTTTATACATATTTGTTCTGATTTTTTCATAATTTTTTTCCTGGATCTGATCTGATTTAATATTCTCTATTTTTAACTGATTATTCTTGGTTGGGTTTGCATTATTTTTCTTATTTAAATTATATAGTTCAATGTGGAGATCTTGTAAGTTAGCGCCTTTCTTTTTATTCTTTAATTTATTAAGCATTATACAGTGTCCCCTTATTACTGCTTTAAATAAGCACCATAGAGTATCGTTCTCAACTTGTCCATAGTTATTTTCTTCAAAATAACACATGGTCATTTTGTCTATGTAGTCTTTATATTCCTTATTTGATAATAAAGATTCATCCAACCTCCAAGTTGTATTATTACTGCTCTTTAATCTATGATTGTGTAATTCCAGGCACACACTATCATGGTCTGACCATATTACTGGTTTGATTTCTATTTTATATGTTCTATCTATCAATTTTGAGTCTCCAAAAATAAGATCTATTCGAGAATAAGAATTGTGGGGCCAGGAATAAAAAGTAAATTCTTTGACTACAGGATTATTAAGTCTCCATATATCAAATGGTCCTTCTCTTTTCATAAAGTTATTAAAAGTCCTTGCATTTTTTAGAACTTGTTTGTCCCAGATAGTTTGCTTTTCAGAGAACTTGTCTATTGGGGGGTCTTGTGTGCAATTAAAGTCTCCAGCATATATCTTTATACCTACTCCTACTTTCTCAACCCTATTTAATACGTTTCTCAAAAGGCTTATGGGATTTTTGTTGGGCAGATAAACATTAATTAGAGTAAAGGGTTCATCATTAATTGTACATACAAGAATGATAAATCTCCCTTCTAAATCTATTTCCATGAGTTTTATATTTATTTTTAGATCTTTTGCAAAAAATATTGCAACTCCTCCCTTTTTTCCCTCCTCTCTAGAGGAACATATTTTTAAAGGAAAAGATCTACTGGTCCATCTTTTTTCATCCTATTTACGCCAGTGTGTCTCTTGGACCATATCAATTTGGACATTTTCCTTTTTCATATAATCTTGAAAAGCTTGTCTTTTTTGAGGGATATTTAAACCTTGAATATTTATCGTTATTAATTTAACCATTGTCATATATTATTTTCTTGGGTAGTCTAGTGAGCTCTCGTGAACAATAAAAAAAATTAACATTACAATACATACATAAAACAACTTCAAGTACATTCGGTATTTGAAGTATATTTTCAGTCATTCTGAAGACTCTAAAAAGAGTCAAAAAACACTCTCCTTGGTGGGTCTTAATGCCCACTTTCAACCTTTTTGAGGTTACTGCAGGGGAGGCTATGTCTCGAACAGGGAAGAACCGACTCTAAATTTTCCTTTTCCTTTATCCTTCCCTTCTCCCTTTCTCTCTTCTACTCTGTGAACTTTATACTTCTAAGCTTAGCTCCTCATATTCATCTCAAACACAAAAAAACTGGCGTTTATCTATAGCACTTTATTCTACTTTATTATCTTATATATCTCTCTGATCTCCTCCCTTCTTCGCCTTAATCATTTGATCCCTTCAACATAGCTCTAATCCTCTTTAAACTATTAATTAGCACAAAGAGAGAGAAGGAGAACAAAAAAAAATTCTACATTTTTAAGTGCCTTTTTTCTTAAACTCATGATCGTGTGTTTTTTCTATTAACATTAATGACTGTAAGCTATTTGTCAACACTCATACATTCTTATTTTCTTTTTACTTTTTTTATTATTCCCAATTCTATTTGGTGTTTATACTTAGTATATACTTAATTTATTCATACCTCTTTGTTTCTTCTGTTACTTTTTTTACATTGTGCTACACTTCAAATATTTTAGTGTTATATTAACCTTTTGTAATTGTGTAGTGCCTCGTTAATTTAACTACTTTCACCTAAATAAATAAAAATAAAAAAAGGAAATTTAACATACTATTTTTGCATTTTTTACAGAATTATACTTTTAAGTTTCTTATCGTTGAGAATAACTATTGTGCAACTTGTATTTCTAGGGAAACCACTTTTCCCTCAAAAGTTTAGTGTATTAGGTACATATTGTCTTATACATTTCCTTGCATACTCCTTATTAGTGAATTACGTTGCTAAAATATAAGTGACTTCTTATAACTTAGAATTTATTTTCTATATTAAGTTCGCCCTCTTTGATTACAATCTATTCTCTATGTTTTCAACATGGTGTTTCAGCGTCCATGAATGTACTTCTAATTTCATTTGGATCAATTCATTTCTCCTTCCACTTTAACTCTTCAGTGTCTTTTTTTTCCCCTTTTCCCTCTTCCCTCTTTTTCTTTTCTCTTCCCCTTCCCATTTCTCTTCATTATCCATTCTCAAGAAGTTATTTCTCTTTCTTCCTTATCCATTCTTCGATCTGTGATGGTGTCGCAAATGTCTCTGCTATTCCTTCTGTAAAAATCTTTATTTTGCTGGGATAGATCCAGGAATATTTTATGTTTAATCTTCTTAGCGAACTTGTAACCATCACAAATGTATTTCTTTGTTGTCTAGTGTAGAAAGATAAATCTTCAAATATCTTAATATCTCCAAACTTTTCTGAGTTAATCTGTTTTGTTCGAGCTGCATGCAATATAGCTTCCTTAAATTGAAAGGACCGAAAATTAATTATTATGTCTCTCGGTAGTTGTTGAGGAACCGATCTAGGTTTACTTAAGCGGTGGTATCGCTCCATTTTAGTATTTAGGCTTGACAATTCTATATTGAGTGTTGCCCATAATGTGTCAAGATACTCGGGTATTTTATCTTGTGTAACTGCCTCCGGAACATTTCTTATTCTCAAATTGTTTCTTCTCGAACGATCTTCTAATTCTCCTAGTTTTCCTTCTATTTGTCTCATTTGATTATTCAACTGCTCATTGTGTTCTTTAAATGCTCTGCTTTCAAATTCCAAAGCTGTGATTTTTCTTCACTTTGCTTTAGTTTTTCCAATATTTCCAGAAACTGTTTTTTTTGTTTCTGCTGTATTTTTATTGAATTCGGCAGTTATTGCCACCAGTTGCTCTTCCAAGCATTGTTTTAAAAAATCCGCTGTAATATAATTTTCTGTTTGACTGGATGGACTTTGAATAGATTCTTCGCTTTTTGATGAGTACATGATTGAGCTATCTAAAAAAAATTCTGCATTTGATTTTTGTCCTGGTGAAAAGAAACTTGAAGGGTTTTTTTTTTTTCTATTTGTTGATCGTGCTTTGCCGCTTTCTTAATGGAGGCTTTTCCTGTTGCCTTAGTTGCCAAGATCTTTTTTCTTATTATTTTTCTTCTCCTTTAATTGGGGATTTCAAAATTCTATTTTTATGTTGATTTATATTTACAAATAATTTGTAGAATTTATGCCCCCTGTTTTTTTTTCCCTTCTTCCCCCTTCTTCCTTCTCCTTCCTCCTCCTCCTCTTCTATACTTTATTCGCCCTTTTTTATCATCTAAATCCACCTGCTTTTTTCTTCCTTTGTTCCTTTTATTTATCTTCTTTTATGTTCAAAGTACTTTCCCTTTAAGCAGAGGCACATTCCTTTTCAAAGGTCAGTCGGTTTTAATCTGAATAGTTTACTTTGAATTGTAGATTGTTTCACCTTTTTTTTTTCTCTCCCCTCTCTTTTTCCTTTTTCCTTTATCTCTCTCCTTTTCTTTTTCAGTCTTTTCACAGCTTTTTTTGTTTATATCTCTTTTGTCTTAATTTAGTATAGCTATATTCATCTATCCACTGCTTGCTTCTCTTTTTTTTCTTTTTTTTTTTCGTCCCAGCTTCTAGCCCAGCTTAAGTTAATATAGAGAAAAAGGTACTTAGCTTGTCTTCATTTCAGATAGACAAATCTGCCGTATTTATTCACTCCGACTAGATGTCAACACCCTTTACAACTTGGGATACTGCCAATCTTTAACGCCGGTTCGTGCCTCGCCTAGACCTGCAGATCACCGCGTTCCTCCTCCATTACGAGCTCAGCCTCCCCGCCTCAGGATGCGTGCAACCTCCGCCCACCTCTACGTCATCACGCAAAGGCGAACTGATCGAGTACTCTGATTCCTAGCTTGGAGTTCGATTACTACATAAATTGATTTGATATGCTTCTAGTCAGAGCCAGCGTTTCTAAAGTGGCTCATGACTATGTGAGTGTAACCAATTATCATTCAAGTTACATCCAGCTGCTACGTTATTACCATATGTTGCCATTTTCCTTGTTTTTATATTTACAGGAGTGGTTTTAATATTTCCATGTGCAATAAGGGTAACGTGTAATTATTATATTTATTAGTGTGCTCTTACCAGTCACATTTTTGTAACACTATGTTTTGAAATTAATATGCTTACTTTGTTGCATTTTTCCTGCTAAATATACAAAATAAAAATAATAAATATTTCACTAACTGTATTTTCTGTAACTTGCAGAGGATGTAAAAGCAGGATTCTTTATATGAAGAATTGTGAAGAATCTGTGAAATATGAAGACAGCAGTATTCGCTGATCAGTTTTGAAGTGGTAATGAATTGCAGAAAATAACCACATAAATATAAAAATACTTTTCTAAATTGGTAAAGCCTTTAAAAGACAAGGACTAAGCAGCCAAGCAAGCCAGATGCAGACAACATGAGCTCCTGAGCCTTTCTGGAATCATAGGCTTATAAAATGGGTTTCCAGTGGTTTTATTTATCAATGTTAGTGATGTTTATCCTTCTGAGTACCTGGTGCTGCCAGGAAAGCCTGAATTTGGTGTTTTGCCTCAATATATTGGCCTTACCATGCACAGCCTAGTAGGGCAGGCGAAGTAGACGATCTTGTGTCCTAGGAGTGCAAGCGGTGTCAACTGGTCTGATTCTGCCCCCCTTGGATCTCGCTCCATACACCAAATACTCTGAACTTTAGCCTCATTGCTTGATATTACACTTGCTAGCCTTACCTAAGATGGTGGTGGTACATCCCATGGCAACTTCTGGAGATATTTGCAGGCCCTTTTGCCGGCCTTTGATCTTTTGTGTGCCATTCAGAGAGAGGTTGGAGGAGCTTATATAACCCCACAAAGTACAACTCACCAACTCCAGAGAATCGTAGATGATCCAGAGGGTTGCCTGGCTTCAAACATTGCATGCATCTGGCAGCAGGCCGAGATGGCTGTCTCAATTCAGGCGACAAGCGCCATTTGGATTTTAACCACAACACAACCATCACCCCCGAAGAAACCATTGGAGTCATAGCGACCGGTCAGATATCAGGCGCAGATCCATCGTCAGAAACGATGACGATCGTATATAACAGAATACATTGAAACCATTCCACTTTGACTATTTTGATCTAAACTTTGAAATTCACTTGAAATTCCTGACAATTCTCACGGTAGTTAATAACACTCATAGTGTACACAGAATACAAAGAGAATATATACATAGATAGAGATGCCCCGAATAGTTCGCTGGCGAATAGTTCCTGGCGAACATAGCTTATTCGCGTTCGCCACGGATGGTGAACATATGCGATGTTCGGTCCGCCCCCTATTCGTCATCACAGTCAGCAGACACATTCAAGCCAATCAGCAGCAGACCCTCCCTCCCAGACCTTCCCACCTCCTGGACATCATCCATTTTAGATTCATTCGGAAGCTGCATTCTTTTTTTTGTATTATTATTTTTTTTGTTTAGACAGAAGTGTGTTATATTTGAGCATGCTAGGCTGAACGTGCGTATATCATGGCTAGTTGCACTGAGGGTATGAGTATATAGCAGTACATTGTTGTGAAAGATGGCTGTCATGTTTAGGGTGTAGCTTGCACGTTATCAACTGTGTATTTATATCAGCAGCTCCACCACTAGTTATAAATCAAGTGTGAGTTGCCCCATGAGATGAGACTAGTGAATAACATAATACATGAACGGTTATGGTAAAGGCATGTAAGGAACTACGACAATAAACTCTTTATGAGGTGAAATAATGACATGTTTAAACGCTTGCTACTTTACGATTAGTTAATGTGCAGAGAGCAGTTCATGTGATCAAAGGCATGGTGTGGAGGATTGGCTATAGTGGGACATGCTTGGCAGGCTGCTGTTTACTGCTTGTGCTCATCCTATCCCTTCTGGGTGCCAGGTGCAGACCCTGGGAGTCCCTGATACCTGGAACAACAAAGGCAAGTCTCTGGCTGAGTGCCGGGTTCGCGGCTTGAGGTGGTGGAAGCTTGTTTTGTCGGATCTGTCCCAGTGGTGCTTCACGTCCGGTGCAGGATTGTGGTGACTTAAGGTGGAGGCGAGTGCTTGACGTGGGGCAGGCTCTGCATTTCTGTTTGTGCCTCCGGTCCCGTCTTCGATGCCTTTTGCGTTGGTGGATTTTAATGGGGACTGCTTCGCTTAGCTGTGGTGGAGCTTGTTGGGGCTGTGGTGGAGCTTGTTGGGGCTTCCTGCTTGTTATTTGCTTCCAAAATTGATTAAAGAGTCTGTCCAGCTTAGACTCAATATCCTGCCATGCTTTGCTGGTACCAGGAGGACACGCGGCTGCCGCCATATTGGGAGAGTCGCAGATGAGTATGTCAGCCTGGGCGGTTGTGCTCTGTGCGTCCATTAGCTCCAGACAGCCTCTCAGGGGTGGACCGGGATAACCCCCACCGGTCCGAGGGGGGGTAACGGAGCTCCTGCCAGGAACTAGCTGCTCCTGGGCATCCCAGGATCGGGAGATCGTCCGCCTCTCCCGCCCGGTGAGCACCAGGCCACACTTGCCACGCGGAGGTAAGTAAGACTCTGTCGAGTTGCTGACCGCTACTAAGCATGTCGGGTCGGTCTGGTAGGAGCAACATTGCTGGGTCATCCCCTTCTGGGGTGAAATTTGCTTGTTGATAGCTGCTTAAAGTGAGATATTGAGGGAGCTCACACGAAGTGCGTCTTTCCTCCATGACAGCTAGGCCCCGCCCCACGGAAGCTACATTCTTAATGAGAGGAGGGACAGTGTAGCTGCTGCTGATTTAATAGGGAAATCGATAGCTAGGTTAGTGTATTCAGTGTCCACTACAGTCCTGAAAGAGTTATCTGATCTCTGCTGTAAGGACAGCACCCCAAAAAGCCCTTTTTAGGGCTAGAATATCAGTCTGCTTTTTTTTCTTTTTTTTTCTGTGTAATCTAATTGCAGTTGCCTGCCTGCCAGCGTGTGTGTCAGGCTCACAGCGTATACTGTGCCCACTTGTCCAGTGCCACCACTCATATCTGGTGTCACAATAGCTTGCATTTAAAAAAAAAAAAAAACTTTTTTTGACTGTGAAATAATAGCAGTCAGTTTCCTTCACGCGTGTGCGTTTCAGGGTCTGCCAGGGCACAGTGTCACACCAGTGCAACTCATATCTGGTGTAACTGTAGTGTACATTAAAAAAAGAAACTAGAAATTTGAATGTGAAATAATAGCAGTCAGCTTCCTTCACACGTGTGGCGTTTCAGGGCCTGCCAGGGCACAGTGTCACACCAGTGCAACTCATATCTGGTGTAACTGTAGTGTGCATTAAAAAAAGAAACTAGAAATTTGACTGTGAAATAATAGCAGTCAGTTTCCTTCACACGTGTGCGTTTCAGGGCCTGCCAGGGCACAGTGTCACACCAGTGCAACTCATTTCTGGTGTAACTGTAGTGTACATTTAAAAAAAAAAATACAATTTTGACTGTAATAGATTGGATAGCAGTTAGTTGTCTGCAAGCGTGTGTGTCAGGCCTACAGCGTCTACTCTGCCAACTTCTGCCAGTGCACAGTGCCACTCATATCTGTTGTCACAGTAGCTTGCACGCATAGTACCACTAATCGAAAAAAAAATGACAGGCAGAGGCAGGCCACCCCGCAGGGGCCGTCGTGGTCGTGGTGCTGTGATTCCCCTTGGCCCTAGAATAATGCCCAGTGTTCAGAGGCCACGTACCCTGAACTCAAAAAGTTCTGAGGACATAGTTGACTGGCTAACACAGGACACCCAATCTTCTACAGCTTCCGCTCGGAACCTTGACGCACTATCCTCCTCCAGCTTAGCTTTGGGCACCTCTCAAGTTACCACTCGCCCACCTGCCGCCACCACCAACACTAGCACCACAGCTGCTTCACTTGATCTGTCAGAGGAGTTATTTACACATCAGTTGGAAGAAATGAGTGATGCGCAACCATTATTGCCAGAGGATGTAGATAACAGGGATATGTCTCAGTCAGGCAGCATTACACACATGGACGTACAGTGTGATGATGATGATGTTGTACCCACTGCTGCTTCCTTTGCTGAGTTGTCAGATACAAGTGAAGAGGTTGATGATGACGATGCGTCCATGGATGTCACGTGGGTGCCTGCTAGAAGAGAAGAAGAACAGGGGGAAATTTCAGATGGGGAGACAGAGAGGAGGAGGAGACAAGTTGGAAGCAGGGGGCGGTCGTCGCAAGGAGCTAGTGGCACAGTCAGACAGCATGCATCGGCACCTGGGGTCAGCCCGACAGCACGCCAATCAATGCATGCTGTTGCCACCACCAGAATGCCGTCATTGCAGAGCTCAGCAGTGTGGCATTTTTTTTGTGTGTCTGCCTCTGACAACAGCGATGCCATTTGCAACCTGTGCCAAAAGAAACTTAGTCGTGGGAAGTCCAACACCCACCTAGGTACAACTGCTTTGCGAAGGCACATGATCGCACATCACAAACACCTATGTGATCAACACATGAGTACAAGCAGCACACAAACTCAAAGCCGCCATCCTCCTCCTGGTCCAGCATCTTCAGCCACGTCAACCACTGCTGTTTTCCTTGCCCCCTCTCAACCATCCGCCACTCCGTCTCTCGCCTTGAGCAGTTCCTGCTCATCTGCCCACAGTCAGGTGTCTGTCAAGGACATGATTGAGCGTAAGAAGCCAATGTCACAAAGTCACCCCCTTGCCCGGCATCTGACAGCTGGCTTGTCTGAACTCTTAGCCCGCCAGCTTTTACCATACAGGCTGGTGGAGTCTGAGGCGTTCCAAAAATTTGTAGCTATTGGGACACCGCAGTGGAAGGTACCCAGCGAAATGTCTTTGCACAAAAGGCAATCCCCAAACTGTACTCGATTGTGCAAAAGGAAGTAATAGCATGTCTGGCACACAGTGTTGGGGCAAGGGTCCATCTGACCACTGATACCTGGTCTGCAAAGCCTTCAATGACATCAGTGAGGACAAGGAACGGGACATGGCTAGCTTGGTATCCAACCTTGTGCAAATGGGGAGTTTGCGGTTGTGCAAAAGGACTGTTTGCGGTTGTTTGCGGTGCGTTAAACGGGGAGTTTGTCTGTCACTGTGAAGCAGGCGTAACCCTCACACTACCTGATCGATACAACATCATACCTGATGTTTTAAAGCACGTTATTCCAAACAATTTAGGAATGTTAGGTGATTTATGCCCTTTATGGATTAAAACCAGACTCTGCATCAACTATGTAATTTTTCATGGGAGTTTTGCCATGGATCCCTCTCCGGCATGCCACAGTCCAGGTGTTAGTCCCCTTGAATCAACTCTTCCATCACTATTGTGGCCAGAAAGAGTCCCTGTTGGTTTTAAAATTCGCCTGCCTGTTGAAGTCTATGGCGGTTCGCCCGGTTCGCCCGTTCGCAAACATTTGCGGAAATTCGCGTTCGCCATTTGCGAACGGAAAATTTTATGTTCGCAAAATCTCTATACATACATTTAGACTTCAACTCACAATGTAGGAGCAGAGTGAGTGCTATATATATATACATACCATATGTATGTTTTCTTAGTATTCAGTTTACACTATGTTTTGTTTATTATTTTGTTTATCATCTATACGCCATTCTGAAGTATTGAGAATTAACCCCTGCAATAGAAGTATACTTTTTATTCACTTGCACCCCATATTTTACATCCTAAGTTGACTTGTAGCAGTGTTTTTTCTTTCCAGTACAAAACAGTATCCTCACTTGGAAGGCTCTGTCAATTAAAAACGAATTGAAGATGGTATACACAGCTGAACAGGTTACCATGGAAACCATCTGAGATCCCACATGCATATTTTAGGCACCTAGTATTATTTTTTTTCCATTGGCGTGAATGAAATCGCAGACTACATCAGTGTTTCACAGTGAACAATTCATGTAATGCACATCTGCACATGAAAGCACTATTGCTAATATTGTCAAGACGCATCATGCCAGATGTACCACATCAGCGAAATGATTAACAATCTCCGCTATTCATAAAAAAATGACTGCATGAGGCCATGCAAGCGAACTTCTCACAGCATCTACTGACGAACATAAAAGTTCTTTCAAAATATTAAAGTCAACTTTGTCAGCAACCCGGGAGAATTAAACATGAATTAGTCATTTTCCCCGTATTGTGCTCCAAAACTATATTGTACAGGACATTCTATTATGTAACAGCGTTTTGTCCGTATTAAAAAATATATAATAATCTTGCAGTTTTATCAGTGGAGTCAAAGGACTGTGAGCTCCCGTAGAAGCTATGAATGCTGAATTCGTACACAGAGCAAAAGGTATTCATCAATGCTATTCATCAATGCTACTCTCGGAAAATTTAAAACTGTATTATTTGTGCGTGTGTGCTCTTTCTTAATCTGTATTTTACATTGATATAAGTGGCTGTTTAATGAAAATATTTACAAATTTCGGATTACCCTGCTGTTAAAATGTATTTAGGGAAAGGCAAAGTTTTATTTTTAAGAGGAAATTGGGACATAAAAAAGAGGCATTTGTAAATTTTTCTCAAAATGAACTTGAATTTGCTAAAAGGCTGGTTACCATATATCAAATTGCTGTTTAAAGGAAAACTCCAAACTACCTTAAGCACTATGTAGTGCTGTAAACAGAAACAGAAAACAGAAATGGTGCCAGGAGTGCCTTTGTGCTGCAAGTATATGACATCCCTCCAAGTTGTCAACTGAAGGTTAAACACCTTATCCCACCGTGTCTTGCTAGACAGGATTGTATGGGATAGGTTCAGATCCATATAATAAAATAAGAGGCCCTAATGAAGTCCACTGGTCAAGGAGTGGTCTACCTAAAGCTGTGCATCTGTTTTTGTTTGTATTTATTATTATTGCTTTTTTACTTTGTTAATTTTACAGCTCAGTGAAAAGGAGTATGTTACTGATATTTTTAAGGAAATAACTCAGGTTCCAGACATTATGCAGACCTACCAAGGCCCAACTCTATATGATGCTCTGATCCCCATTCACTAGTCATTATGACTCACATCTCTGTGAGTGGCCGTCTAACACAACGATCAATATGTGAATTGCAAATAATCATGTGTAATAAATTATAACTAGGGACGGATTTCATTTTCTGGCTACAAAAGATAGAATTTCTATGAAAGAAAGCACTAATACTATTTTCTAAACAATTTGCTGAAATGTTTGTTAAAGTACTCCATAATGGTGTGATCCCACTGAAACGCACCAAACATTAGCCCCGGGGCTGACAAATCAATAAGCATGAAAGGTGTGTTGCCTGGGACACCAACCTTTAGGATGAAATGTTCTAATTCTTGGCAGTACAATTGATTTTCATTTTTAATTAATGGTGTGTGACTGAGACATAAAAAGCACAATATCCTTACACTGATCCTGATTAGCACTGGTACATTCCCTGCAGTTTTTATACCAGAGGATTCTGCCATTTGTGCTTCATAAAATTATGGAACTAGCCACCTATCAAGTCATGTAGAAAAACGTCAAGGCTGAACCTCAAAACAGAAAGGCGAGTGGCTCATAAATGCCTCCAGAACCCCAAAATTCCATTATTTTCCTCTAATACATGATTCATTGTTACATATACGTTACATCAAATTATATTTTAAGGCTTGGACTAGTGCAGGAGTAGGAGACCTTTGACACTCTGGATGATGTGGACTACATCTCCCATAATACTTTAACAGCCATAATACTGGCAAAGCTTTAGGGGAGATGTAGCCCACATAATCTGGAGTGTGAAACGTTGCCTACCAGTGGCATAGTGTATTAGAGTTGGAATTAAGGTTGGTGTTGGGGTAGTAGGTTAGGCTAGTGTTGTAATGCTAAGGGCTAGGTATTTATTGTTAGGTTATGTTGAAGTGACACTGTAGTCCCCAGAACAACTACAGCTTGTATGTGTTCTGGTTAATAGAATCATTCCCTTCAGGCTTTTTGCACTAAACACTGTTTTTTTCAGAGAAAATACAGTGTTTACATTACAGCCTAGTTATAACTCCACTGGTCACTCCTCAGATGGCTTCTAAAGGTTCTTCCAGTCAAGCACTATGTACATAAAAGAAGCCCGCAGACAGCTTCATGACAGAGAAGTATATGATAAATTACCATCTGATCCCACACCAAACATACAACGAATTTTATTACAATTTTTAAAGAAAGGATTAGACTCAGACATTTTAAATAAACATGAAATTAATGTTTTAAACATACAATACCCAAAAATTCCTGTAATATATTTCCTTCCAAAAATATATGAAAACGATAAAACACCTCCAGGTAGACCAATTGTATCTGGCATTGGTTCCCTTTTATGTAATCTGTCACAATATATAGACATACTCCTCCAACCTTCTGTCAAACTTATGAAATCTTATTTAACAGACTCAATGTCACTTCTACATTTTTTAAACAACTTTAAATGGCAACCTAACTATATTCTAGTCACCTGTGACGTACAATCTGTCTGCACAATAATCCCCCATCATATAGGATGTCAGGCCATTAGAGAAACCTTAACAACAGAAGGTAGAATCCCCAAAAAACAAATAGATTTTATATTGGAAGGCATAAACTTAATTTTAACCAACAACTACTTTTGTTTTTTTAACTCCTTTTATCTTCAGAAGAGGGGCACAGCCATGGGGACCAGGTTTGCCCCCCGTTATGCCAACTTGTTCCTGGCAGATTGGGAAACTACAGCTATATGGGGTGAGCATAGCTGGCGGGCAAACCTGGTCACCTATTTTAGATATATAGATGATCTCTTTTTTATTTGGGAGGGTTCTGAAGATAATCTTATCTCTTTTCTTGACAATCTAAATATTAATAACAGAGGTATCATCTAAACCCATGAATACAGTAAAGAAACTATTACCTTTTTAGATATTCATATTTTTATTAAAGAAGGGACCCTACACACTAAAACATTTTTTAGAAAAGTCGGTGTCAACACAGCAATAGAACAATCAAGCTGCCACTATAAACCTTGGCTTGAAAGCGCACCAAAAAGTCAATTTCTAAGCATACATAGGAATTGTTCCCAATTAGAAGATTGTAATCAACAAACTGACTTTTTAAAGCACAAATTCATTGAAAAAAACTACTCATCTTCTGACTTAAACAAAACAATTGATACCATTAATTAACTTTTAACATACAAAACCAAATGCAGTAAAGACACTTTGCCCCTTCGAGACATTTTTAATTTCAATAATAAAAGCAGGTATGTAAACTTAATTATAAAAAAAAACACTGGCACCTTTTAAGACAAGACGAGACCCTTATGCAAATTATACCTGAAAAACCAAACATAATATTCAGATGAGCTCCTAACTTCAAATCTATTTTAACCTCCAATTTCACTAGAGAA
Source organism: Pelobates fuscus (assembly GCF_036172605.1). Taxonomy (NCBI): domain Eukaryota; kingdom Metazoa; phylum Chordata; class Amphibia; order Anura; family Pelobatidae; genus Pelobates; species Pelobates fuscus. The sequence continues at coordinate 40,127,931 of NC_086321.1, read as the reverse complement.
ATTAAGACAAAAAATGAATGAATTTATTTTTTACCCGAAGCCAAAGGTTTTTACAAGTGTAAACGGTCTACCTATTGGAATGCCCTTGTGGCCTCCAATATGTAGTAATGACTACTAGAAGTCTTAAAATACGTCTCATGGAACACTATAGAAATATCAAAAAAGGATACTTAAACCATTCAGTGTCTAAACATTTTATTAAACATACCAGTGACCCAAAATTTCTAAAATGTATAGGTATTAAAAAGTGTATACTTCCATGGAAAGGAGGAAATATTAAAAATATTTTAGGTAAAACAGAAATGGAATGGGTATATAATTTACAAACTCTAACCCCTTGTCGTCTAAATGCAGACTTTGATCTGTTTAATTTTTTATTAATATCAGTATTTTTATATTTTATATCTATGCATTTTAATATCATAATACTCTCCTTTTATATTATTATTTATTCCTGTTTATTGCTAAGAGAATAAATATTAGACATGTGCAATTCGTTTCGGTCCGAATATGAATTCGGACAAATTTCGGGCAATTCGGACATTCGGGTACTTCCGAATGTCAGAATTGCCGAAGTGCCAAATTGCCGAGGTCCCGAAGTTCCGAAATTACCGAATTTCCGAAGTGTCAAAGTGCCGAAGTGCTGAAGTGCCGAAGTTGCCGAAGTTCCGAAGTTTCCCACGCTGTGTAATTTGACTCATAACTCTCTGATTGGTGGATTAAGTAACCAATCAGAGAGTTATGAGTCAAATTACACAGCGTGGGAAAATTCCAAAGAACTTTCCCACGCTGTGTAAAATGACACAGAGCACTCTGATTGGTGGATTTCAAACCAACCAATCAGAGTGCTGTGACAGGTAAATGTAGAGACTTACCTGTCAGTCTCTTAATTTACCTGTCAGAGCACTCTGATTGGATGGCTTAAACCCACCAATCAGAGTGCTCTGAGCCTAATTGCAGGGCGGGGCAATGCTTTATAAGCCTTCCCCCGCCCTGCAGAGCTCAGTCTGCACGGAGCCCTCCATGGTTGAAGAAGGATTAATTTTTTTTGCGCTCGTTTTTTTTTTATTGTGTCGGTTATTATGGTTTTTTATTTGGCCTTTTTTGGGGCGTAAAAAATAAGATTTTAGAAGAAAGAAAACATCGAATGGTAAGTTATTTTTTTTTTACAGGTTCTTAGTTAAATGTTCCCCCCTCATTATTTTTAGGGTGAGGGGGGTAGGTAGGGTGATCATTTTTTTGGGGGGGAGGGGGTGACTAGGGGTTTGGGGAACCCTAGTCACCTGGGGGGACATTTTTTATAGGGCCCCCACCCACCGCTCAGGGGTGGGGGCCAGCGGGAGGACAATAGTTCCCCCCCTATTGGTATTTAGGGCCCCCACCCGCCGCTCAGGGGTGGGGTCCAGGGGGGAGGACATTAGGTCCCCCCCCTTTATTAGTATTTAGGGCCCCCACCCGCCGCTCAGGGGTGGGGGCCATGGGGGAGGACCTTAGGTCCCCCCTTTTTAGAATTTAGGGCCCCCACCCGCTGCTCAGTGGTGGGGGCCAGGGGGAGGACATTAGGTCCCCCCTTTATTTTACTGTAGGGCCCCCACCCACTGCTCATGGGTGGGGGCCAGGGGGGAGGACATTAGGTCCCCCCTATTACTATTTAGGGCACCCACCGCTCAGGGGTGGGGGCCAGGGAGAGGACATTAGGTCCCCCCCTTATTAGTATTTAGGGCCCCCACCCACCGCTCAGCGGTGGGGGCAAGGGGGAGGACATTAGGTCCCCCCCTTATACCAATTAAGGGCCCCCACCCACCGCTCAGGGGTGGGGGCCAGGGGGAGGACTTTAGGTCCCCCCCCTTATTAGTATTTAGGGCCCCCACCCACCGCTCAGCGGTGGGGGCAAGGTGGAGGACATTAGGTCCCCCCCTTATACCAATTAAGAGCCCCCACCCACCGCTCAGGGGTGTGGGCCAGGGGGAGGACAACAGGTTCCCCCCCCCCATCGTTTTACTTTAGGGCCTCCACCCGCCACAGGCTGCTCACTGTTTACTAGACATTTTTACTTAGTATTAGTAAATTTGTCTGAAAGACCAATTTAGGTCTTTCAGCCTTTTGGTAGATAACTCCCTAATACCATGGGAATTAGGGAGTTATCTACTAAGCGGCTGCAATAGAAGTGCCGAAGTCCCGAAATTCCGAAGTTCCGAAATGCAGAAGTTCTGAAGTGTCAAAGTGCCGAAGTTGCTGAAGTTCCGAAGTGCCGAAGTTCCGAAGTGCTAAGGTGCCGAAGTTCCGAAGTTGCCGAATTTCCGAAGTGTCGAACTGCCGAAGTGCCGAAGTTCCGAAGTGCTGAAGTGCCGAAGTTGCCGAAGTTCCGAAGTGTTGAAGTGCCGAATTGCCGAAGTCCCGAATTGCGAAAATTCAGAATTTCGGAATGCCGAACCGAACCTAAAATTTTCCCCATGCACATGCCGAATAAATATTAAAACCAAAAGAATTGGAATAAAACTCACAAACGAAGAGCAGTGAAAGCCTGCTCTAACTTATCCAGCTCGTAAGCCACAACCCAGGACTTAAATGGTGATGAAAACAGCAGGACGCCAGCTTGTTCAAAAGATGAATAAAACTTTATTTCTTATGATAAAACATGTCTTAATATGCCCGCGTGGGTTACAATATGTGGGTAGGATGATCTGCCGTTTACACAAAAGGATTTATGAACATGTCAATAATATTCGGAAAGGACTAGACCACCATAGTGTATCTGCCCATTTCAAAAGATATCACAACAAAGATCCTAGCGCATCACATTCTTAGGAATACAAATTGTTAAAAACCATGGCGAGGAGGCAATTTTATTCAACATTTAGGGAAAGAAGAAATTAAATGGGGGGGGGTGGGGCCTGACTGCTGAACCAAGCAGACGTGTCTACAGAGCTCTGGCACAAAGCAGCTTAAAATCAGCCATAACTGACAAAAAACATGAAATTTTGGGCTCTACACCACTGTGGCCCATCGCTGAATCGAGTGGGAACTCGTGAAAACCCGCTTTGTGATTTTATATCAAGTTATCCCACATCGTATACATGCGGCCTAGAGCAGACGGAGGCCTAAGGGCCGGGAGAGACGGACGATCTTCCGACCTGGGGACCTCTCAAAACAACCCTACTGGCACCCTGCATCCCCTCCCCTGGACTGGTGGGGGTTATCCCGGTCCCCGCTGGGGAAGCTTACATACCTCCTATGAGGATGTCCTACCGAAACAAAACAGGCAGGCCGAACACAAGATGGCCGCCAAACCACAACCTCCACAGTCTCAGGGGGAATCGGCGCCTAAGACATGGAAAGCCTACTTCGAGTTGCGGTTTGATCGCGTATGCCAGGAGTTCTGGCAGTGCCTGGAACGCAGAGCCGCCATTCGTAACTCACCTGCTGCACCCGAGGTTGGGAGCGAGATGCAAGCCCATCAATCCGACGCCGGGTCGCAACTCAACATGGCGGCATGCCCACCCCGCTATCGGCCCCATCTTCAAACACCAAAGCGTGCCGCAGCAGCTCAACCACACATAACCTTTGCCAAGCCATCTCATTCCCGCCTCCCCGGGAGACTCTATGGAGGAAGGCAAATCAATGCCCACAAGCTTCTCTCGGTTGGTGCGCTCCAGGCAACAACGAACACAAGCACGAAGAAAGACCAGAGGCCCGGGCCAGAATGGGGAACTTCACTGCCAGTCCGCTGGCGGGAGGCAGGTACAAGCAGGCACTTGTGGTTTGGGGCGACCCCATACACTGAAAGAAGGACTCCGGTTTCCCAGTAATAGCAGCTACACAGGTCCAGTCATCTCAAAGTCTGCACACCAGGTTTCGGCAACCGCCGCATAGCGATCAGACATATCCATGCTGGAGTCCCAACAAGCCTGCCACAGAGGTTACACCACAGGGACTTTACTCAACCCACGCAGGGTATCGGCTGAGGAAGAGTGGGGTCCAGGACTTAATCTCTGGTACCATGCCTTTTCAATCCCCCCCATACTGGTACCTAATGAACACTTGTTATGCTTTACTTTCATGACTCTGTGTTCTCAAAAGCTGAGCTGCACTGTGCAAATTGTTTTAGTGATATGTAAAGATCCTAGCTTCACACTGCAGTTAATTTACCCTTTACTGCCTTCCCTCCCCACATGCCCTCACACTGAGCCTGTTTTTAGCACAGAAGTCTGATCACCTCCAGTGGTCACTCGCTTAGTACCCTTGTGTATAGCTTGTAACAAAATGTTTAAAAATACTGTTATTAACACTGCATCAGCGCTGCGTTGATAGTCCTGCTTTATAGTTCGAGCCAGCCCTTTTCTACGTTACTTTATTATTCTCGACATAAAATGAGTTTCACTTAGCAAGATCTAGCAGGTTTATGCGCAGCACGGAAGGTCACAATCGCTGCCTTGGAGTGGCTCGGCTAACTAGCCTTACTGGCAACCAGCCTGTGAAAATATGTCATGCTAGCCAGGAATCAACAGTTTTGTTCCTCACAAATAGCTATCCTGTGTCTCTTGAATATTATTTTATCTTTTAAAACGTGTACCTTAAGACTTACAATCATAACGAGACTAGCCATGTCCAAAGCACGTTCAGTCTAGCATACTAAACTATACAACCTTTATGTTTAACTGCCTGTATTCCTCATGTTCTATAAAAAAAAAATGTGTGCTGTCTACACTGCAAAATGTTATGAAAATGCGTGCAAAAGCTGTTGTAGCTCTGCGTGCTTGATGATAATCTGAGCACATGAAAAATAAAGAATAAAAAAAAAAGTAATTAAATGGGTTCACACAATAGAAACTCTTGAACCTAAGGGCCTTAATATAGAATTTGATCTGTACAATTTTTTTTTAATACATTTTTGTTTAACTTTTTTTTTTTTTTATTCTTTATTTTGTTGTGCATAGCTTTTCAAACAAGCATGTGCTGCCATTTCAGTGGTAACAAGCTTAGATATAACATGTTTAGAACGACAATTACATGGCATAGAGGTAAGTAGCACATTTTCCAATATGGAATAACAGGAAAATGTAACAGTTAAGTTAGTCACAGTGAAGTTGGTTTAGCTGTGTGTGGTATTCGGTCATGTAGTCTGTGTGATGCGTTGCAGTCTACCGTGGGACTAGCTGGGTGTGGTGTGACGTACATGCTGGACAGGCGTGGTAGTTTAACCCCTTAAGGACACATGACATGTGTGACATGTCATGATTCCCTTTTATTCCAGAAGTTTGGTCCTTAAGGGGTTAAAGGCCCTACAATGGCTTGTGTCAGCGGTGTGTCTGGGTAGTCGTATGCTATCAGGAGGGGCATCGTGGTGTTTAACTTTTTTATATGCTGTCTTTTACTTTCTATTTTATGAGTAATTTTAGTAGATGGAATACATGTAATCATAATATGAATTACCCTCTTTTTCCTTTCTGAGTAGGTGCTTTTAATTTTTTTTATTTTTTTTTTAACTGAATTACATATTTATATTATTCCCAAAGTTTTATATTGGCTATTTGGCATGGATCATATGGTTATATATGCAAAAGGTATTTCTGATGGTAGTGGACTAACATTTGATATTTTAAGTATGGTTTTTATATGGGACTTTCCAAAAACACATTTAGGAGATATACCCTATTCCTTATTATGGACTTGATTATGGGAAGCTATTTAAATAAGTGGCGAATTCCACGCCCATGGTTTGGGCTTTATAAGTCAGGACCAGCTACACTAAGACGTGATCTGAGGAAGCCGATTGAGCGAAACGCGTCATCACGTTGCTTTCGTCATCACGCTACCACGTGATCGGACGGAACTCCGTATTCCAGGAAGTGGGACCCTACAGTGCCGAAAGTTACTGAGACTGGTAGATATTTCTCACACAGCACTGAACACTGGATATGGGACTTCTATATGGGAACGGAGACCATTGTTTTTATCATAAGAAATAAAGGTTTATTCATCTTTTCATCACCATTTAAGTCCTGGGTTGTGGATTACGAGCTGGATAAGTTAGAGCAGGCTTTCACTGCTCTTTGTTTCTGAGTTTTATTCCAATTGTTTTGGTTTTAATATTTATTCTTTTAACAGTATTACACTATGTTTTTTCCTTTGTGCTTTTTTTATATGTACCATATGCCTTAAACCCATTTGGAGTACCAAAGGATATTATTTCTTGTAAGTTATTTATTTGGCAATTATTTTTTCACAATATTCACTTGCAATTTTTCACATATTGTGTATTATATTTAGTGTGTTTACATGCTGTGTATGCACTTTTTTGCACTGGACACTTTTGATGCACTTGTTTGCACTTTATATTTTTAAAGGTATAGCACACCTTTTTTGTATTTTGATTGTTTAGGGTGTTTTTGAGCTTGTACACTTTCAGGTGCTGCTTTATTTGTCAAGTTGTTTTCATTGTTCACAAATTTTACACTTTTAGCGCCTTTTTTGCTTGTTTTTCTTTTTAATATTCCTGTTTATTGTTTGTATTTATGTGAATTATTTCCTGTATTAATATATTCATTGTCTCTATCTGCACCACTCACCCAATGGAGCTGTAATCTCTCCTTGCCCTCCCCAACATGGCAGCCACTATTTTCGGTCACTATTTGACCTTCATAATATGGCCACCGCAATTTGCCTCTTGCCCTTAACAATATGGCCTACGGCATCCACATCGGCTATGTAATCATCTACTACATATCCCGTGTAGCATTGCGACAAATTACACACCCACGTCACGTGACCAACTTCCCAATGCTATTTTCACTTAATGTAACCCTACTTTTGTATAAAATGTAAGATATTTAACCTCTGTACTACACTAAGAATACAATGTAATACCTTTTATGTACTTTTAAAATGTTTTTAAATATGTCGAATTCTGATTGGATAATGCAAATTTTGGCTCCTTTTTTATCCCTATATAACTCCTAAAGCCAGGTTTATTGTTTTTACTCCATTTGATAAAGCCTGTAAGGGTGAAACGCATTATGGACATTTAATATTGTGTATTTTAACTTATAAAAGTTTTTTTGGTCACCTTTGTGTGCCAATCTCCTTTGTTATATCCACTTTTCCTGGTAATTTTAAGTTTTATACTTCAAGTAATCCCAAGGTGGGGATAATACCACCAACACTGTGTTTATAGAGCAGTCAGCCTGCTCTATCCTTGTAAGTATAATTTTACTTCATTTTATTAGAGATTACTCTATTTTTTTTTTATTCCTTCCTGAGTTTGTGGACATGGTGGACATTTGCTGCATATCCTTTAAAGTGGGGATTATACCGCTGTACACCCATACTGCTAGAGCTGGCTATAGCTCTTCTAAATGTAAGTGTTCCATCGTTATCTTGTACTTTTATCTGATTGAATTATACAGTCTGCACTATCACCTGTTCCTGTTTCCTGTCTTTTATATAATCTTGGTGTGAACGTGGTGGACAGCTGCTGTTTATCCTTTAAAGCGGGGATTGTACTGCTGTACGCCTATACTGCTAGAGCTGACTATAGCTCTTCCAAATGTGAGTGTCCCATCATTACCTTTTCCTTATATAAAAGACTGTACTCAGCAAGCTACACTATCACCTATCCTTGTCTTTTGTCTTCTATATTATCTATGGTCAAGCTGAATTGAGGACAGTACATCCTATCAAGCACTGACTTTCTCATCTTTGGATTCTATAAACTTTCTTTGTGAGATGTTTGCACTTGATCTATTTCTGCTTTTGTGCCAAATAAGTTGTATTATTAGTATTTACATGTGACACAGCCCTTCCCTTTTCTTTTTTTCTTGTGTGCAGCACTGGCATTCAGCGTCTCCACGCTCTGCATGGAGACACTGACCTTTCCCCATAGAGAGGCATTGATTCACTGCATCTCTATGAGAAGATGCTGATTGGCCCCAATGCGCCTCAATGGCTGAGATCATTATAATTGACAATCTTAGCCAACCCAATGGTTTCCTATGAGAAAGTATTGTGATTGGCTGAGATCATCAATTCTGATAATGTTAGCGAAGGAGGAGGATCAGGGATGGGGCTAGTGCCGGCTGACCCACTGGCCCGGGCGCTGGAATAAAGGTGGAATAAAGGTGGTAAAATACTTTTAAGGGGGCAAGGATGGGGGCTGGGGATTTAAATAGTGTTTTCAACACTATAGGGTCCTGAATACTTGGAAATGCATATCACAATGCTGCCAGATCATAGTGGGAGTTACAGTCCTGGATCTCTGCACTATTAAGAGTTGAACTGTACATTATTCTACATTCATTGCAGGGAATAATTGCATGGAAGACCTCACTATGAGTTCAGCAGAATGGATTCTAAGATATGGTTTGCCTGTTCAAACTGATGGGTAGATCATGTAAAAATATAAACCGTATATAGAAGCAGGCCATTACCATATGACAGTATATGATGCGTATAAGTCATTTATTTGATAGGTAATTAGATCTAATTATAAAGAACTAGACAAAATATACTAGACAAAAAATACTAGACAGTACAGTTTATTAATGAATGTTTACTATATATTCAGTAGGCATAATGCATCTAATGGTATCACAATTACAATTAGAGCAGCAGAGTGCAGTTTTGTCATATTGTAAAAATGTTTTGTAAATAGTTTTATACTAGTTAAAAGAGAAACCAATTTGCATGATTTCCAGAGAAGAAAAACAGCTTAATTCCCTGTAAAACCAATCCTATCAATGTATCACTTACAAACAAGCTTTCACCTATGATTACCTGATGCTACACACTTTGAAATGCAATTTTACAGATATTATAAACAGTAATTAAATTAATCTTGCATTTTTTGTTTTATTTACCTGTTAACAAATTATATGAAAACACTAACATAACGTCAAACCAGTAATTGCTAACATTATAGTTGAAGGCAAACAAGAAAAAAATAGGCTAGTAAGGAGTACGTAGTAAGTCATCATAGTACACGTAATAGACCTGTCGGGAAGGGCAAGAGAGAGCACATGGTACAGATTCATACACACATCCGCACATGGGCAGAAACACAAATACACACAACCACACATTTGTGGACACACAGACAATCAATACAAATACACACAACACAGATAAATAAATACACACAACCACACAGTTGTGGATACACAGACAATCAATACAAATACACACAACACAGAGAAACAAATACACACAACCACACATTTATGGACACACAGACAATCAATACAAATACACACAACACAGAGAAACAAATACACACAACCACACATTTATGGACACACAGACAATCAATACAAATACACACAATACAGAGAAACGAATACACACAACCACACATTTATGGACACACAGACAATCAATACAAATACACACAACACAGATAAATAAATACACACAACCACACAGTTGTGGACACACAGACAATCAATACAAATAAACACAACACAGAGAAACAAATACACACAACCACACATTTATGGACACACAGACAATCAATACAAATACACACAACACAGATAAATAAATACACACAATACAGAGGAACAAATACACACAAATGTGCACACTAAAATGTACAGCCACACAGGGATATGTACACACATCTATACACACATATGCAGATATAAACATTAATTTCCAAACACTTGGAAAACACACGAGGGGGTATCTCTAACCCTTTGGGACTGCTCATGGCGTAAGGACGCATGTCGTTTACTTGGAGGTGGCAGAAACAAAGATAGCATGACATGAAGCATATATAACTCTGTATAACCAAGGGGTCCATTAACAAGGATTAATATGCACTCATCCACTTTGGTCAAACACTGTATGATGTATGTGAAGATGACCCCAATCAGAGGCAACCCCTATATCCAGGCAGACATAAATGCCACTGGCTTCATAAATGATTTGTCCGTTATGCTATCAGTTCAGTTACTTTGGCCTGAAGTTTTAAATTCACTTTGAATTCTCACTTTGGTGAATAACCCTGTTAGAGTTGTTTCTTGTTGCCGATGCACTTGTTTTATGAGGTAGGAATAGAAGAATAAGCATTTTTTCTGACACTATGTCACTGATACATGATATCAGTTCAATGCGTGTTTAGGAATTTGGTAATTTTACGTTTAAGGCACAATGTCTGTCTGGGACCATATCACATTGCTGAGCTTGAAAACAACTGAGCAATCTAGAAAACTTTCGAAGTTGGTTCCAGATGCCGAAGATGACAATGTGGCGTTACCAAGGTGATAGAACTGAGACCAACAAGTCCACTTTAAACGAGCACTAGAATGTGGGATAGTTACGTTGTAGACTGCTGCAGCCTTTGCCTACACGAGCTTGTGTTGTCAATACTATGTTGTGTTTCTTTGCTCAAATTATGCTGCATTCATGTCCCATGATCCTTTGAATAGCATCACGTCTAAGTTATAATAATATGCTCTACATAAAAGCATTATAATAAGCACTATCGAGCAACGTAAGAAGTGAAACATGTACTTTTTAATAATACCCTCTAATTGTGTCCCTATTATTGTCTTTTACAGCCATTACCTCACAGTTAAAAACAATTTAGTGAATTGGCAGCAGTTGTAACATCGCTACGCCCGACATATCCTTCCTGCCTTGTATCAGCTCAAACAGAACCCAGCCAGTGAGGCGTATGTGATGTGATTTTTCCTGAGAAAGTTCCTATTCTGTGGATGTTTACCAACCCAACACGATGTGTTAACTAATCATTCCACTCTCTGTTACTGGCTTATCTCAAACCAGGAACTAATAAATAGCTGCTGAAATTAATTATTTTCAGTAATGTACAGCCTTTGTGTTAGGTGAATTTTCACAGTGCATTCAAAGAAAGCATTGGCTATATTTTTGGGGGAGAGATACGCTGTTAATGCTATTTTTTATGCAGTTTGAATTTATTGATGCTTTATTATAAAATTATTTTTTTATTTCATTTTTTTATTTTTTATTTCTGTCCAGATGTTAGTGTAACAGAAATGGTGTGCACTGCTAACAACCAAAAAGTTGAATTAAAGGAATATCAGTATTTTCTCATAATATTTGTTTGACCAAGATTAATTTACTATGCAAATAAAGAATTTTTAAAAAATGAATTAATTAAAAATAAATACATAAATAAATATATATACTTCAGGTTCAATACATGTAAACAATATATTACACTTTTACGCCATCATTTATTTCTTCATAAAAAAACTACATAAAAATAGGTACGGTAGTTATCTAAATCAATAAATAAAGCATATTTTAGACCAAAAATTCTCCTTTTGAACTGTCTTGAACTCGTCAGTTCTTTATAATCTCATTTAGTAGATAATAGTAAGAGATGTTCCCTGATAACGGATAAAAGCTAAAATACTTTTCCTATGGGTAGTGTCACCCAATCACATTAAAATGTTCAGCTCAAGTGTTCCATTACAAAGAGAACATCACTGTTAGCAAAGCATGCTAGTCCCACACACAAGAGTAGTCAAAGAAAAATACAGGTTACACATTGCACAATTCCACACAAATTGCTACATAATACCAAATATATTTTTTCCACAAAATAAACCCAAAGAACATTGTAACCAACGCCTATAAAATGCCTTGTAAATAATGACAGTGTGGTAGAAATTATAAAAAAATATGTGAGAATTTACTGAAAAATGTGTTATCCTTGCCTTATCTTTCCAAGTCAGTCTACTAACTGTCTAGAGGTGGGAGCATATCCCAAAGCAGCATTTCCTGAATGCCAGAGATTTATTCCAATAAGCTTTTTCTAAATCTTGGTTTTCTAGTTCCAACCACTAATCCAGGGTCATTCACTAATGTAAAAATTGTCAATAATTCAAAGTGAATTTCAATATTTTTTTTTTTTATAATTTGGATTTTTTTATTTTGTATAATGCGACACAAACAAATAGAGTAAACAAGGGGGGTACAGAAAGGAAAGAGGGGGTAAGTGGGTACATCTAGTTTTGCTCACAGTGGATGACATCACATTTACAGCTATTACAGTATGTATTGCATACGTTTTAACATTCAACATTTTTCTTTTCCAATATTTGTTATAGGGGATTCTGCCTGCATGAACCCTTTATTGAGGTAGAATCCTATGTGTTTGTTGTGGCTGACATGGTTTATGTGTTTGTACTGCATTGCCATGTGTGCGTTTGAATGTCTTGGTTCTCATATATTGTGTATTTTGTGCATTGTGGGCTTTGGTCCATAATGGGCTGTGGTGCATGCTGATGCTCTATTTCTAGTTATACCCGTCATCGCATTCCTGTGTGCGCTCGTGGTAGCCTTCGTCAAGTGTGTTAGTGTTTAAGGTGTGCAGTATGTGTGTGCTGGTGTTTTGTGTTTGGTAAGCATGTTTCGCTAGAGTTGATAAGATGAGATATAAATATTTTTTAGTCGTGGTCGTTGCAGGTAGTGGGATCACTCTCCGCGTTGCCTTGGAGTCTGAGTTAAAAGACTGGTTTAAAGGAGTGTGCTTTTTTTTTATTGTTGTCCTTTTTCCCTGCTTCTTGTTATATAGGTTTCCCATTTATCCCATGCTTTTCCCAAAACATTTTGGTGTTTATCGGCTTCAGTTTGCCGATGTCTCATTCCTGCGCCCAGACCCCCTATATCTCATTCCCTATGCCCCACAGCCACTCCATGTGTCCCATTCACTCTCCCCCCTCAGCCCCTTCATGTGTCCCATAGGCTCCTTCAGCTCCTTCATGTGTTCTATTCCTTCTCCCCTTAGCCTCTCCATGTTTCTCATACCTCTTCCCTCCCAGCCCCTCCATGTGTCCCATTTCTCCTTCTCCCCTCCCTGCCTCCCACACCCTCCCTCTTCCCCCTCCATGTGTCCCATTCTGTCCTCTCTCCCCCTCTTTTCCATATATCCCATACCCTCTCTCCCTTCTCCCCTCCCTTCCATGTGTCCTTTGTTGTCGGTTGTTTAAAAGCTATATACGTCTGTTTTGTTTCTGACAGTTGGTTATCCTCTGTTTGTTCGTGTATGCACTGGTTGTTCTTTGTTAGCCAGGAGTGCATTGTTAGGTATAAGAATGAAATTGGCTATCGAATGTAAGTGTGACTCTTTTTGTAAGAGGTCAAATTATACAAGTTTGTGATCTTTAAGTATTTGGTATAGATGTTTAAACCCGTGCCTTTCCCATATTCTGTAATTGAAATCTTTGATGATCAGTGAAAGGGTTTTTATGGGTGCTGCCATAGACAATAGTGTGTTAGCTGTAAGATTATTTTTATGTAAATCCCATATTTTAAGCGTGAGGGTTGTAGAGGGTAGCCAATCATGGTTTGGAGGTCTGTGGTAACCAGGCCAATACGTTTGTCTGCATTTTGGGTCCAGTTTTTTTCTATACTATTCCATTGTGGTTCTTGTTTTGCTGTTTGTGCCTGTACGATCATGCTCATTAAAGCTGCGTGATAATATGCTTTAAAGTTTGGTCGGCTCATTCCACCTTCTGCTAGTGGGCGTTGTAATGTTTGTAGTGCTATTCTGGATCTTTTCCATACAAATTTTGAAACTTTTCTGTGTAAAGTGTTAAAATAGTGATTAGGGATGTATATGGGCAAAGAGCGAAAGAGGGAGGATAATCATTTTTACTGCTGCAATGCGTCCCGACCAGGATACATAGAGTTTTCCCCATTCATGTAGTAAAGAGTAGATTCTGTTTGGGCTTTTCTGTAGTTTGCTTAGTATATATTACCAATATTTTTTGTGTATGCAATCCCTAGGAATGTGATGTGGTCCTTCCTCCATTCAAAATGGTATAAAGATTTTAAGGAGCGGAGCGTTGTTTGATCAATGCCGATATCTAGTGTTTGCGTCTTAGCTATATTCAGTTTATAGTATGAAATTTTGCTGTATGCAGCTAAGACAGATTGGGAGTGTGGTAGTGATTTTTCTGGGGTGCTTAGTGATAGGAGTACGTCATCTGCGAATAGTGTAAGTTAATGTTCTTTTCCCTGTAGTTTGATGCCCTCTATTCTGGGATGGTTTCTAATGAGTGTTGTAAGGGGCTACAATGCCAATACATAAAGGAGAGGGGGTAGTGGGCACCCTTGCATGTCTCCTTTGAGATTTGAAATGGGTCTGATGTAAACTCAGAGTTGGTAACTTTTGCTGTGGGTAAGCTGTATAGGGCTTTTAGGAGGGTCAGGAATTCAGAGGGGAAATTAAATTTGTGGAGAACTGCCTCCAGGAATTGCCAGTTGAGGCGGTCAAATGCTTTTTCCGCATCCACGGATAAAAAAAAGTCTGCCTGTGCCTTGTTTGCGGATACTGTACATTCGATAGAGAATTTTACGAGTTCCGTCAGTCCCTTGCCTGCCTTTTATAAACTCCACCTGGTCTTCGTGTATGATTCTAGGTAATAGTGGAGCTATTCTGTTGTAGTATAGTTTTGCTAAAAACTTCATATCTGTATTAAGGAGGGAAATGGGACGTACATTTTGTCAGGATCGGGTCAGGGATCCAACACGCAGAGTACAAAGAGTAGCAGATACGTATACCGGACCTTAGAATGGCCGGACTTAACGTAAAACTACGTATAGAATGGTCAGAGACAAGCCGAGGTCGAGGGAACGAGAAGACAGGTAAGCGAGAGACAAGCCGGGTCAAGGATAACAGAAAGACAGGAGAGTAAATACCAAAGCCGGGTCAGAACCAAAAGACAAGAGAATAACAGAGCACTGTGTGACTAGGCAGACTAGAACCACGACAGGGCAATGAGTAAATGAGAGGGCCACTGTTAAGTATCCTGGTTAGGGAGAGAAGACACGCCTCCGGCGAGTCCTGATTCGTCTCCACAGATTTGAGTGACAGGGCGTTCCGGGTTGGCGTCATGACGTCGGCCTCCGGGCCTCCTGCTATAAAAGGAAGTGACTCCCTCGCGGCCGGCGTTTGCAAGACCGGGTGAACCGCGAGGAACCGAGGAGACATGCCGTCCGGACGGATAAACTTCTAAGTCTCTACCTCTCTCAGAGGTAGAGGCTTCAGGTACCCTGACAGTACCCCCCCTCTCAGATACGCCCACCGGGCGGAAGGAGCCGGGGCGAGATGGAAAGCGGGAGTGAAATGCCCTGCGAAGGCGAGGAGCATGAACATCCTCTTGTGGTACCCAACTCCTCTCCTCAGGACCATAACCCTTCCAGTCAACCAAATATTGTACTCTCCCCCGGGAGACACGAGAATCAATAATGGAGTTAACCTCATACTCCTCCTGACCCTCCACCTGAACAGGGCGAGGAGGCGCGATTGTGGAGGAGAATCTGTTACAGATTAGAGGTTTCAGCAATGACACGTGAAAGGAGTTCGGGATGCGTAAAGTAGCTGGGAGAGCTAGACGATACGCCACTGGGTTAATTCGAGTCAAGATCCTGTAGGGACCAATATAACGAGGAGCGAATTTCATGGAAGGAACTTTAAGGCGAATATTCCTAGTACTCAACCAAACTCTATCGCCTGGAACAAAATTCGGAGCCGCCCTTCTACGTTTGTCAGCATGTTTCTTAACCAGCATAGAATTGTGTAGAAGAATTTGTCGAGTCTGATCCCACAACTTCCTCAAATTGGCAACATGGACATCAACCGACGGCACTCCTTGGGAAGGAGAAACCGAGGGAAGAATAGATGGATGAAAGCCATAGTTCATGAGTGTCAGGATCGGGACAGGGATCCAACACGCAGAGTACAAACAGTAGAAAGGTACGTATACCGGGCCTTAGAATGGGCGGACTAACGTACAGAGAATAACAGGGAATGGTCAGAGACAAGCCGAGGTCGAGGGAACGAGAAGACAGGTAAGCGAGAGACAAGCCGGGTCAGAGGGATAACAGAGATAAGCAGAATAGTACAACAAGCCGGGTCAGAACCAAAGAGAATACTAGAATACAAGAGCACTGAGTGACTAGACAAGCTAGAACCACGACAGGGCAATGAGCTGAAGAGAGAAGCAAGCTTAAATACCCTGAGTCCGGAGAGTAGACACGCCTCCGATGAGTGCTGATAGATAAAGCCAATAGAGTGACAGGTCGCTCGGGATAGCGTCAAGACGTCACGTATCGAGCGTCATGTTAGAACAGGAAGCGGATCCCTTGCGGCCAGCGTTTGAATGACTGGATGGAGCGCGAGAAACGGGAGAAATGTCCCGTCTAGACAGATAAACAACTAAGTCTCTACCCTTCTCAAAGGTAGAGACCTCAGGTACCCTGACAGTACCCCCCCTCTCAGATACGCCCACCGGGCGGAAGGAACCGGGACGAGAAGGAAAACGGGAGTGAAACGCCCTGCGGAGACGAGGAGCATGAACGTCCTCCTGAGGTACCCAGCTCCTCTCTTCAGGACCATATCCCTTCCAGTTAACCAGATACTGTAATCCTCCCCGGGAGAATCAGGAATTGATAATGGAGTTGACCTCGTACTCCTCCTGACCGTCCACCTGAACAGCACGAGGTGAGGAAACCTTAGATGAGAATCTGTTGCAAATCAGTGGTTTCAGCAAAGACACATGAAAGGAGTTGGGAATACGTAAGGCCGATGGCAGAGCTAGGCGATACGCAACCGGGTTGATACGAGACAAAACCCTGTAAGGACCTATGTACCGGGGCGCAAATTTCATAGAGGGGACTTTTAAACGAATGTTCTTAGTACTCAGCCATACTCTATCCCCAGGAACAAAAACTGGAGCCGCCCTTCTGTGTTTATCAGCGTGTTTTTTGAACAACATAGAATTATGCAGGAGAATTTGACGAGTCTGATCCCACAACTTCTTCAGATTGGCGACATGATCATCAACCGACGGTACTCCTTGGGAAGAAGAGACCGAAGGAAAAATGGAAGGATGAAAGCCATAGTTCATGAAGAAGGGGCTAGAACGAGTAGAATCACAAACGAGATTATTGTGTGCGAACTCTGCCCAAGGAATCAAACCGACCCAATCATCCTGGTGTTCGGAAACAAAGCAGCGCAGATATTGTTCAATCTTTTGATTAGTACGCTCAGCGGCTCCGTTAGACTGAGGGTGATATGCAGAGGAAAAGTTCAATTTGATACCTAATTGAGAACAGAAGGATCTCCAGAATCGTGAGACAAATTGAGAGCCTCTATCAGAAACGATTTCAGAAGGTATCCCATGTAAGCGAAAAACTTCTCTCGCAAAAATCTCCGCCAATTCAGGAGACGTGGGGAGTTTAGGCAACGGCACAAAATGAGCCATCTTAGTGAATCTATCAACCACCGTGAGAATAACAGTCTGTCTCTTGGAAGCAGGTAAATCCACAATAAAGTCCATGGCCAAACAGGACCATGGTTTCTCAGGAATGTCCAAGGGAAGCAACAAACCACAAGGGGATGCTTGAGGCCGTTTAGTCCTGGTACAAGTCTCGCAGGCTCCGACGAACTCCTTAATATCCTTTCGCAAGGAAGGCCACCAGAAATCCTTGGAGATCAGGGAATAAGTCTTGCGAATGCCAGGATGACCAGCCACCTTGCTTTCGTGGAAACACTGTAAGAGTTCCAGTTGGAGTTCAGGAGGGACAAATTTTCTTCCCTCAGGAGTCTGTCCAGGTGCCAGATGTTGTAAGTTCAAGATCTGGGCAAGCAACGGAGAATGGATTTTGAGACTTGTGTTAGCAATAATATTGCATTGGGGTACAATAGAGGACAGAACCGGTTCAGAAGAAGCCAAAGGTTCATACTGGCGAGATAGAGCATCGGCTTTAGAATTCTTCGAACCAGGCCTATAAGTAAGAACATAATTGAAATGGGTGAGGAATAACGACCAACGAGCTTGCCTGGAAGACAATCGCTTGGCCTCTCCAATATAGGACAAGTTCTTGTGATCCGTTAAAATAGTAACAGGATGTAATGTCCCTTCCAATAAATGTCTCCATTCTTTTAAAGCCTTGATAACAGCTAGTAGTTCTCTGTCACCAATGTCATATCTGCTCTCAGTACCAGACAATTTTTTAGAAAAAAATCCACATGGATGTAACGGTTTATCCACACCTAGCCTTTGGGATAGGATAGCACCTATGCCAGTCTCCGAGGCGTCTACCTCCAGTAGGAAAGGAAGAGTGGTATTAGGGTGAACTAAAATTGGGGCGGAAGCAAAAAGCTCCTTGAGAGTTTTGAAAGCAAGGAGAGCTTCCGTAGACCAATTCTTAGTATCAGCCCCCTGTTTGGTCATATTGGTGATGGGCGCAATAATAGAAGAATATCCCTTAATAAAGCGCCTATAATAATTGGAGAACCCAATAAATCTCTGAACGGCCTTAAGACCCTTGGGTAGAGGCCAATCTAGAATGGACTGGAGTTTATCCGGGTCCATCTTAAATCCCTCCCCAGAGATCACATAACCGAGGAAGTTTACTTGGGATTGATCGAAACTACATTTCTCCAATTTGCAGTACAGCCCATGTTGAAGAAGTTTGTGCAAAACCCTTCTGACTTGTTCGTGGTGAGTCTCAATCTCTCTAGAATGTATGAGTATATCATCTAGGTATACAATAACACACTCATGCTGAAATTCCCTAAGAACCTCATTTATCAGATCCTGGAATACAGCCGGTGCATTACATAACCCAAAAGGCATTACAGTATATTCATAGTGGCCGTATCGAGTATTGAACGCCGTCATCCACTCGTGTCCCTGCTGGACTCTCACCAAGTTATATGCCCCTCTGAGATCTAACTTGGTGAAAATGTTAGAACCCTTCAAACGATCAAAGAGTTCGGTAATCAAAGGAATGGGATAAGCATTCTTAATGGTTATCTTGTTCAAACCTCGATAATCAATACAAGGCCTCAGTGTACCATCCTTCTTTTTAACAAAAAAAAATCCAGCCCCGGCAGGAGAGGAGGATCTCCTAATGAATCCCTTGTCTAAATTCTCGTGAATATACTCCTCTAGAACTGAATTCTCTTTAGTAGATAACGGGTATACATGACCCCTGGGAGGCATAGTACCAGGGAGTAGGTTAATCTTGCAATCAAAGGATCTGTGTGGAGGTAAGGTATCGGCTCTCTTTTTATCAAATACTGCCTTTAAATCCAGGTACTGAGGCGGTATTTGTGTCTCTGTAGGATTAGAGGAGTTAGCCGACGTGTTAGCTAGGCAAAGAGGCGAGACCTTCCGCAAACATTTCTCTTGACACTCCTGACCCCATGAAACTATCTCCCCTAACTCCCAATTAATGATAGGGTTATGTCTCTTTAACCAGGAGTAACCCAGGACTATGGGAATAGAAGGAGAGGAA
Organism: Pelobates fuscus; assembly: GCF_036172605.1. Taxonomy (NCBI): domain Eukaryota; kingdom Metazoa; phylum Chordata; class Amphibia; order Anura; family Pelobatidae; genus Pelobates; species Pelobates fuscus. The sequence goes on along the minus strand of NC_086321.1, from coordinate 40,108,635 downwards.
ATGATCAACAGGGGTAGGTCTTCCTCATGCAAGATACCAACAGTTAAATTAACAGGTATGGTCTCACGGAAAATAACAGGCTCAAGTAAAGGTCTACCATCTATGGCCTCAACGGCCAGGGGTGTCTCCCTTAACTGGGATGGGATAGTATGCTTGTTAACAAAAACTTGGTCGATAAAGCTCTCAGCGGCTCCAGAATCGATCAAAGCCATGGTTTTTACTACTCCCTTCTCCCAAGTCAAAGAAACGGGTAACAGAAACCTGTGATCTTTATAATTGTGAACAGAGGACAAAATAGATACACCCAAGGCCTGTCCTCTAGAGAAACTTAGGTGCGAGCGTTTCCCGAACGATTGGGACAATTTAGGCGTAAATGACCTCTGACTCCACAGTACATACATAAACCCTCCCTTCTCCTGTACTGTCTCTCCTCCTCTGTGAGGTGAGTATTACCTATCTGCATAGGCTCTGGAAAACGTGAGGTTTCGATCTCAGAATTTTGAAATGCAGGAGCTAGTTTAAAGGAGGGTCTACGAGACCTATCTCGAGTGTTCTGCCTCTCTCTTAAGCGTTCATCAATGCGAGAGATAAAAGAAATTAAATCCTCCAAATTCTCAGGGAGCTCTCTAGTAGCGACCTCGTCAAGGATTACATCTGATAACCCATTTAAAAATACATCTATATAAGCCTGTTCGTTCCACTTAACTTCTGCCGCCAAGGATCTGAACTCTAGTGCATAATCCACAAGTGTTCGATTTTCCTGTCTAAGGCGCAACAGTAATCTAGCTGCATTGACCTTCCTACCAGGGGGGTCAAAAGTTCTTTTAAAAGCAGCTACAAAGGCATTATAGTTATAGACTAACGGGTTATCATTCTCCCACAAAGGATTAGCCCATCTCAGAGCCTTCTCAATAAGTAACGTAACAATAAATCCAACCTTCGCTCTATCTGTAGGATAGGAGCGGGGTTGTAATTCGAAATGGATACTGATCTGGTTCAAAAAGCCACGACACTTCTCAGGAGAACCGCCATAACGTACTGGTGGAGTAATACGAGAAGAAGCACCTACAGTGGCTACTTCTAGACCTGAACTTACAGGAGAGATCGAAGGAGTACGTGTCTCCTCTGGTGGGTTACTAGCACGAGACAATAGCGCCTGTAGTGCTAGGGCCATCTGATCCACCATGGCATCAAACCTGGGGTCGGAAGAACCAAGCTGACTGTTTGTACCTGCAGGATCCATTGGCCCTGTCGTAATGTCAGGATCGGGACAGGGATCCAACACGCAGAGTACAAACAGTAGAAAGGTACGTATACCGGGCCTTAGAATGGACTAACGTACAGAGAATAACAGGGAATGGTCAGAGACAAGCCGAGGTCGAGGGAACGAGAAGACAGGTAAGCGAGAGACAAGCCGGGTCAGAGGGATAACAGAGATAAGCAGAATAGTACAACAAGCCGGGTCAGAACCAAAGAGAATACTAGAATACAAGAGCACTGAGTGACTAGACAAGCTAGAACCACGACAGGGCAATGAGCTGAAGAGAGAAAGCAAGCTTAAATACCCTGAGTCCGGAGAGTAGACACGCCTCCGATGAGTGCTGATAGATAAAGCCAATAGAGTGACAGGTCGCTCGGGATAGCGTCAAGACGTCACGTATCGAGCGTCATGTTAGAACAGGAAGCGGATCCCTTGCGGCCAGCGTTTGAATGACTGGATGGAGCGCGAGAAACGGGAGAAATGTCCCGTCTAGACGGATAAACAACTAAGTCTCTACCCTTCTCAAAGGTAGAGACCTCAGGTACCCTGACAATGAGGAAGGGGCTTGAATGCGTAGAGTCACAAACGAGATTGTTGTGCGCAAACTCCGCCCAAGGAATCAAACCGACCCAATCGTCCTGGTGTTCGGAAACAAAACAACGTAAGTATTGCTCAATCTTCTGGTTGGTTCGTTCGGCAGCTCCGTTAGACTGAGGATGATAGGCGGAAGAAAAATTCAATTTGATGCCTAATTGAGAACAGAATGATCTCCAGAAACGTGAAACAAATTGGGAGCCTCTATCAGAAGTGATCTCCGAAGGAATCCCATGCAAGCGAAAAATCTCTTTAGCAAATATCTCCGCCAATTCAGGAGAAGTCGGAAGTTTAGGTAAAGGTACGAAATGTGCCATCTTGGTAAACCTATCAACTACGGTGAGGATAACAGTGTGCCTTTTAGAAACAGGCAAATCCACAATAAAGTCCATTGCCACACAGGACCAAGGTTTGTCAGGAATTTCCAGAGGTTGTAGAAGGCCACAAGGAAGCGAATGCGGTAGTTTAGTTTTAGTACAGACCTCACAGACTCCGATAAAATCCTTAATATCCCTCCGTAACGAAGACCACCAGAAATCTTTGGAGATCAAAGAATACGTCTTGCGAACACCCGGATGACCAGCCACCTTACTCTCGTGAAGACACTGTAAGAGCTCCAGTTGGAGTTCAGGAGGAACGAAATGTCTGGAAGCAGGGGTCAGTCTAGGTGCCAGATGCTGCAAGCTCCTTATCTGATCAAGCAGCGGAGAGTGGATTTTGAGAGTAGTGTTAGCGATAATGTTACACTTGGGTACTATAGAGGACAAAACCGGCTCAGATATGGCAGCAGGTTCATATTGGCGAGACAAGGCATCGGCTTTAGAATTCTTAGAACCTGGCCTATATGTGAGTATGTAGTTGAAGTGAGTGAGGAATATGGACCAACGAGCCTGTCTAGATGATAGTCGTTTAGCCTCTCCAATATAGGATAAGTTTTTATGATCTGTCAAAATAGTAACAGGATGCAAAGTCCCCTCCAATAAATGTCTCCACTCCTTTAAGGCCATGATAACCGCTAGGAGTTCCCTGTCACCAATGTCATATCTGCTTTCAGTACCTGACAATTTTTTGGAAAAGTATCCACAAGGATGTAATGGTTTATCTACACCCAACCTTTGGGACAGAACGGCACCTATACCTGTCTCAGAAGCGTCAACTTCGAGTAGGAAAGGTAGTGTAGTATCAGGGTGAACTAAAATTGGTGCGGAAGCAAACAGCTCCTTGAGTGTCTTAAAAGCCAGAAGTGCTTCAGTAGACCAATTCTTAGTATCAGCCCCTTGTTTGGTCATATTGGTGATGGGAGCAATGATAGAGGAGTATCCCTTAATGAAACGTCTGTAGTAATTGGAGAAACCAATAAATCTCTGGATAGCCTTGAGACCCTTAGGTAAAGGCCAATCTAATATGGATTGGAGCTTCTCCGGATCCATTTCAAACCCCTCTCCAGAAATCACGTAACCAATAAAGGTAGTTTGGGATTGGTCAAAGCTGCATTTCTCTAATTTGCAGTATAAGCCATGCTGAAGAAGTTTGTGTAAAACCCTTCTGACTTGTCCGTGGTGAGTCTCAATATCCCTGGAATGTATAAGTATATCATCAAGGTATACAATCACACAGTCATCTTGAAACTCCCTAAGAACCTCATTAATAAGATCCTGAAATACCGCCGGGGCATTGCAGAGACCAAAAGGCATTACAGTATACTCATAGTGCCCATATCGAGTATTGAACGCAGTTTTCCACTCGTCTCCGTCGTGAATTCTCACCAAATTATAAGCACCTCTAAGGTCTAACTTAGTGAAAATCTTAGAACTTTTTAATCGATCAAAAAGCTCGGTGATCAAGGGAATCGGATATGCATTTCTAATGGTTATCTTGTTAAGACCTCGGTAGTCAATGCAAGGTCTTAAAGAACCATCCTTCTTTTTAACAAAAAAAAATCCAGCCCCAGCAGGAGAGGAGGATCTCCTAATGAACCCCTTGTCTAGGTTTTCACGAATATACTCCTCTAGAACTAAGTTCTCATTCGTAGACAAGGGGTATACATGACCCCTGGGAGGCATAGTACCAGAAAGTAAATTAATTTTGCAATCAAAAGACCTATGTGGTGGTAAGGTATCAGCCTTTCCTTTGTCAAATACTGCCTTTAAATCTTGATACAAGGACGGTATCTGTACTTTGGTAGAGTCGGTAGCGTTATTAAGTGCGTTGACACTACAGAGAGGTGACACTTTCTTTAAACAATTCTCTTGACAATCCTGACCCCACGAAACTATTTCCCCTGATCTCCAATCTATAACGGGGTTTTGTCTCTTAAGCCAGGAGTATCCCAGGACTATGGGAACAGAAGGAGATGAAATGAGTAGTAGGGATATTTCCTCCTTGTGTAGAATACCAGTAGTTAAGTTAAGAGGTGTGGTCTCCCGGAAAATCACAGGCTCAACTAAAGGTCTACCATCAATGGCTTCAACAGCCAAGGGTGTCTTCCTTAACTGGGATGGGATAGTGTGTTTGGTGAGAAACTTTTGGTCGATAAAACTCTCAGCAGCGCCGGAGTCTATCAATGCCATAGTCTCTAAGGTTCCCTTTTCCCAAGTTAACGAGACCGGTAATAGGAGTCTATGTTCTTTGTAGTTATGAGTAGAGGACAAAATCGAAACACCCAAGGTCTGTCCTCTAGAGAAACTTAGGTGCGAGCGTTTCCCGGACGACTGGGACAGCTCAAACGTACATGACCTCTGGCTCCACAATACATACACAGTCCCTCCCTTCTCCTGTACTGTCTCTCCTCCTCTGACAGACGAGTAAGGCCTAACTGCATAGGTTCTGAAAACTGTGGAGTTTTGGTTTCAGAAACTTGAAATGATGGTGCTAGTCTAAAGGAAGATCTACCGGTTCTATCTCGAGTATTCTGCCTCTCCCTTAGACGTTCGTCAATACGAGAGATAAAGGAAATTAAGTCTTCCAAGTTCTAGGGAAGCTCTCTTGTCGCTACCTCGTCAAGTATTATATCGGATAATCCATTTAAAAATACGTCTATATAGGCCTGTTCATTCCATTTTACCTCTGCCGCCAAAGACCTGAACTCTAGTGCGTAATCCACAAGTGTTCGGTTGTCTTGTCTAAGGCGCAACAGTAATCTGGCTGCATTGACCTTCCTGCCAGGGGGATCAAAAGTTCTTTTAAAAGCAGCTACAAAGGCATTATAGTTATAGACTAATGGATTATCATTCTCCCACAACGGATTAGCCCATCTCAGAGCTTTCTCAATGAGTAAGGTAATAATAAATCCCACTTTTGCCCTATCAGTAGGGTAGGAACGGGGCTGTAGCTCGAAATGGATACTGATCTGGTTCAAAAACCCACGACACCTATCAGGAGAACCAGCATAACGTACAGGTGGGGTAACTCGGGAAGAAGCACCTACAGTAGCTACCTCTAGCCCTGAACCCACAGAAGAAGCAGATTAATAGGACGTGATAGCAGCGCCTGTAGTGCTAGAGCCATCTGATCCATCCTATGATCCATGGCGTCAAACCTAGGATCAGGAGAACCAAGCTGACAATTTGTACCTGCAGGATCCATGGCCCTGTCGTAATGTCAGGATCGGGTCAGGGATCCAACACGCAGAGTACAAAGAGTAGCAGATACGTATACCGGACCTTAGAATGGCCGGACTTAACGTAAAACTACGTATAGAATGGTCAGAGACAAGCCGAGGTCGAGGGAACGAGAAGACAGGTAAGCGAGAGACAAGCCGGGTCAAGGATAACAGAAAGACAGGAGAGTAAATACCAAAGCCGGGTCAGAACCAAAAGACAAGAGAATAACAGAGCACTGTGTGACTAGGCAGACTAGAACCACGACAGGGCAATGAGTAAATGAGAGGGCCACTGTTAAGTATCCTGGTTAGGGAGAGAAGACACGCCTCCGCCGAGTCCTGATTCGTCTCCACAGATTTGAGTGACAGGGCGTTCCGGGTTGGCGTCATGACGTCGGCCTCCGGGCCTCCTGCTATAAAAGGAAGTGACTCCCTCGCGGCCGGCGTTTGCAAGACCGGGTGAACCGCGAGGAACCGAGGAGACATGCCGTCCGGACGGATAAACTTCTAAGTCTCTACCTCTCTCAGAGGTAGAGGCTTCAGGTACCCTGACACATTTTGGCCGCTATTTAGTATTTTCCCTGGTTTTGGTAGAGTAATAACATGTGCCAGTTGCATTTCGGTAGGTGCTATTCCTTCGCTAATTATTTGGGTAAAGGTATTTTTCATGTGTGGCACCCGTATGTGTGAAAATGTTTTGTAGTAATGGTTTGTGAATCCATCTGATCATGTTGATTTACATGGAGGGAGTTGTTTGATGGCTTCTGTTATTTCTTGTTCAGTTATGAGTTGGCTTAAAATGTTTCTCTGTTCTTCACCAAGTCTGGGTAGTGCGATCGGGTCCAGGTATTCGTTTATTTCTTGGGAGGTTGGGTTCTATGGGCTTTGGTCTTCATGTAAGTTATATAACTTGCTGTAGTATTTAGTTAGCTCATTGTTGATATCTTGTGGTTTTAGTAATTTTATGTTGTTGTCTGTAGTTATATGTGGTATCTTGGATCTAGCTTGCTGCTTGTGTATTGTGTTTCCTTGTCTTATTTTTAGTCTTTCCAGCATATATGCTGTTTATCTCATTTATGTTCTTCTTCATGATTGTTTTTATTTCTTCCATCACGCTTTCCAAGGGGTTTAAGTGGTAACTATGTGTCTTGTCTCTTAGTTCTTTCAGTAGGGTCATATGTTTCAGCTGTGTGTTTTTTTATTTTTTTATTTGAGCTGCTTTGTTGAGGAGTAGGCCTCGAATCAATGGTTTGTGTGCTTGCCACAATGTATCTGGTTTTATGTCTTGTGTTTCGTTAGTCATGAAGTAATTCTTTATCTCTTGTTCGATGTTTGATGTCTCCATGTTCCTTTGCCTCTGTATGTGTAATTTTCTAATATCATGAGTATTACTGGAGCGTGGTCCGACCATATTATATTACTTATAGTGCAGTGTTTGATCCTTGGGATCGCAGAGCTTTGCACTAGTGTTAGATCTATTCTAGAGTGTGTGTTATGAACATGGGAATAAAAGGTGTAGTCTCAGGTGTTTGGATTCATTAGTTGTCATGTGCCGTATATGTCAAATTCTTTAAATAGTGTTGCTAGACCCTGGCTTCTAGATCTAAGGGTGGGGGAGATGGTGGGTAGTAGAGTCTACTGTTGGGTCTGGTGCTTGGTCTCTGTCTCTGCACAGAATCAGGTCTGTGAATTTCAAATTTAAGGACAAAGTAGCTGACTTGGATAATTTTTACAGTTTTATTATTTTGCCCTTAAATATGAAATTCACATTGAATTAATTCAGAATTTCTGACATTTCTCACTTCAGTTGATTACTTTCACAGTTTGTTGTCCTGCCAAGATAACAAGATTTTAGTGAACTCTTAGGAAGGAAGTCATTGTAACGGATCGATGGGCACCCCGACTGGGTACCTCCGTTGAAGGATGCTCCTAGCGCTTCCTGAGGACTCCAAGCACTGCAGCAGACACCACAACTACCGAACCGGAGAAGCATACGAATGCTCTCAAGCATATGAATGCTGTAACCAGCTGAACAGGTTCAGCTGAACCAGCTGAACCAGCTGAACAAAAGCATACAATCAGCTTACACTCCTGGCAATCAGCATACAATCCAATTCCCCCAATAACGAGACGACACTTCGTTTTGAGGTCAAGCAGAACTGACTGTACTGGCACATACAGCCTCTTTTATTCCCAACCCACAACCATAGTACTGCCCACAGGGTTTTACAGAACAACCAATCAATACGTACAATACACACAGACACTCCCACACAAAATCCTCCCCTCTGCCTGTGATATGATTACTGAACACAATCGGAAATATAATTATCACAGACAGAGAAATACAGTTTTATAAAACATATCACAGGGACCCCAAAACATGCAATAACCCAATATAAAGTATATCCTCAGAACCGGGGCATCTGGGTGAACCACATATCCAAAATTCACCCAGATCCGTTCAGTAGTTTGGAATATACAGTTTAATGCAGATTCCGCAGAACATATACAGATTATATAAAAAATAATTACTGTATAATGTGTCCCCTGTTGTATAGTTTAAAACTACTGCACAATGTCTTTGTGCACCAAATACCGGCGAGATGGCACCGTGTAGAAAAGTCACAACAGTGTCTGTGAGTTAAAATGGCCGCTATCCATTGTTCTCACCATGTGCTTCATCCATTGTTCTCACCATGTGCCTCTGATACATGAAATGGTGGCCACCCAGTAACTCCACAGTATGTCCCCAGATGGTTCTTAAAGGGTCAGTAGCATCATAAAGCAATACAACATGCCCAAATCCTGTATTTAAAGGGTCAAATCTCCCAGGGGCCATAGTCAGCAGGCAGGCAAACAGGCTTCTCCAATGCCCAGTGGCGAGGTTGGTTCCGCCACAGTCATTAACATAGCCCCACGTGTTAATTTAAGCATTGTGAAGGTTTAGTAAATATACTGTAACCATTATTAGCAATGTGAATACGACGTCTTGTGAAGGCGTCTTGAGAAATCCCAATTGAAAGCTTACTAAAAACAGAATATAATGTCCATTATGAGATTGAGGCAATTCGAGAATTTGAAGGGTGACTTTTCCAAGAGGAAGTGGACCTATATGAAGCACAAATAAGTGAGTGTTTGCTGTGCATTGACCACAGAGCAGAAAAGTGTGTGGCAGGGCCATGGAGTCACCGTAGTCCATTAACCGCAAACAGAATCAAGTAGCAGGGAATCCATGAAAAGGCAGGCAGAAGTACAATGAGGAGATCAGAGAATGAAGTCAGGGTATGAGAGGCGAGGACAGAAACCAGTAAACAAGCAGATGGAAAAATCAGATTACTTGGAACAAGCAGGAACCGAAGCTGAAAGGCAATAGTATAAGACACATGCAAACAGACCAGGGTGAGACTTAATAATTGAACATGGGTCTTCTACTGCACTAAGATTAAATAGGCAGTTAATGGAAGGCAAGCTGTAACAATTAACCCTTTACTAAATAGAGGTTTGAAGCAGCAATATATGGATGTATGTTACCACTGTTAACCCATGTTACCACCATAACCACAACTTGCATTCTGACACCCATGGATCACATGCTGCACTTGGAGCTGCATATGCTCCCTGTGTGACATAAGAAAGGTGGTTCCTACATATTTTGCCATGTCTGGTTCTATGGTAGTGTAATTTCAGGGCCATAGTTAAAAGCATGATCTGAGATTTCTCTTATATCTTCAACTAAGTTGTGGAAGGTGAAGAGCTAAAATAAAAAGTAGATAACTGGAGGTAACCCACATTCCTACACACAGAGGTGATAGGGGATGCCCAGTTCCCCTGACATCAATTGCACTAATAATGTTTGTAAATCATCTTGTAGATTATCCATGTTTAATTCAAAGAAAACATATCCCATAGTTCTCACACAATATCAGCCACAACATTAAAACCACTGAAAGGTGAAGTGAATAATATTTATTATATCATTACAATGGCACCCGTCAAGGGATAGCATATATTGGGCAGCAAGTGAACAGTCAGTTCTTGAATTTCATGTGTTGAAAGAAGTTGTGTTCCCTGATGGCAGTGGCCTCTTTCAGCTGGATAATGCCACCAGGAATGGTTTGAGGAACATGAGAAAGAGTTCAAGGTGTTGCCTTGACCTCCAAATTCCCCAGATCCCAATCAGAATGAGCATCTGTGGTATGTGCTGGAACAACAAATCTTATCCATGGAGGTCCCACCTCACAACTTTCAGGACTTAATGTGCCAGATACCACAGGACACATTCAGAGGTCTTGTGGAGTTCATGCCTTTTTAGCAGCACGAGGGGGACCTACACAATATTGGGCAGGTTGTTTTAATGTTTTTGCTGATATATATATATAACCTTCACCTGTAAAAAAAAAAAAAATTAAATAAATGTAAAAGTATGAAATTGTAGCCAAAATCTAGCCCTTTCTCTGCATCCACCTTACAGTCCACCAGGGTTTGTAAGTGATAGAAGCACATGCTATTTTGTATTGCTTGTATTCAGCCCAGAGACTCACAGGGTTATTCACTCAAGTGAGAATTCAAATAAAGTGAATTTCCAATTTAAGGTTAAAATAGCCGGACTTTGCCTCAAAAGCCTTAAATTTGAAATTCACTCGTAATTCTCACTTTAGTAATATCCTGAAGAACTTGAAAAAGAAAGAGCGGTTCCTTGGAGAATCCTGCAGAAAATGAAAACCACGAAAACACATTTGGGGACAATGATACACTCTAGCAAATAAGACCATGTGCAACCACGTGCAAATCACTAAACCAGGAAGTAAATAAAGAGAATTGTAAATTTTTATACAAAATAGCCAAAATTGACATATTCTCCAACTCAGCTTTGTCCTAACATGTGCAGTCCCCTTGCCTGTTCTACACAATTCAGCAGTCAGTGAATAAACCTTATATTATCCTGGATAGATATCTATGATACGAGTCAAAAATAATTTAGCTTTAACCAGTGGTGGCTCATCCATAGGGGCACTTGGGGCAGCACCCCATCAGTGTTTGTGTGGGGAAAAAATTATTTGATTAGTTTAGTATACATTAAGATTCTTTCTTTGGAGGTGACAATGGTAAGCCAAATAAATATAGAGAAAAAATATTGTCTCTTTAATTCTGTGATAGGTTTCAGTTCTGCCAGGCACCTCTCATTGGTAACAGTTTGGAGAAGCTTACTTGAGAGCAACTAGGCATGTCAAAAAATGGGTCTGGTTTGAAATCTGCCCTGTTTCAGCAGGTTTGCACATGCCTAGTGTCCTTTAAGAAGACAATTCAGAAATGTCCATTGAGTTGCCATTTGGACAGCAGAGACAGCTGCCCATGTGTGGAGGCCTCTTTATTGGGGCCATCAATGGCTGAATGCACCAGGGGGTGGGCTTACAGTGTCCACAGGAGAGAGAAGCAAGAAGTCATCTTGGAAGTAACACAGAGAGAGCACTGCAGTATCAGCTCCTGGTCCATGCCAAATGTAAGTGTAGAATATTATATTTATCTCTCTCCCAAAAGCCCTAGTGACTGTCTGAGGGCCGAATAAGCAAGGGGATTTACTAAAATATATAATTAATATATATATATATATATATATATATATATATAAAGCTATGGAAGCCCAGGTGTGACAAGGAAAGGGAGACCTTTCTGACACAGAGAACGGTGCTGCCTGTCACTAACAGTTTTAATAACTATTGCCCATACCCATCTTCTTTAAAGTGGTCAGTAACTCTACAGCTGAGACCTGAGACACTCATGCTGTTGCTACTTGAACATTTGTGAAGCTTAAAACTTCAGGACTGGGGCTGTGACTCTGATGACTGATCTGATTCTGATTTCTGATTCTGAGTTTTCCCCATTAGTTTGGTCTTAAGTTTGTAATTATTCACAAATACTCTATTTAGTTAACTTACGTTTGTGAAAACCAAGTACAAGTTTCTGTTTGTGTTGAGAAACACCCTAAATGATGAATGCATTATCATGATATAAACATAGATTTTTCCCTTCAGCTCCAATACACCCAGTGAAATTACTGCAGAAGAATATTTGCCATTTGTTGCAAATGTAACTCCTGTCAAATCCTCATGCTTTGTGCAGTATATAGAAATATATAAAATTTCTTGCAAACTGTGCTCATTGATGTACACAGATAATGTGGGATTCTCATTGGTGATAAAATGAAAAGAGATGGAGTATTAAATTATCATTATCTTTTAACTGCTTATTTAAAATAAAAAAATCAATAAGCTGGCCTGGAGATGAAGCTTTCTTTCTTAAACTGGATATTGGATTTTTTTTCACTATGAAATTATTCCCTTAAAAAATTAAGAATGATCATTCATAACTTAAATTGTGATGTAATTCCAGTAAAATACAAGTTTAGCAGGCTAAGATTGCCACAAGGCATATGTATGTATATGTGTTTGTAGTATCAGTTAGTTAATAACACGTAGCTAAGATACTGTCATCACTGTACTGACCAGGTGCAGGAATGTAAGAACTGGAATTACGCGTCCCTCTCCTTTGTATCAGATGAGCCACGTGGTTAGACCGGATGGATGAGTTTAGACTCTATTCATTAAATAGGTTAAGGGTATGTGTGGGTGTAGTTAATTGTGGGAGGAGCTACAGTGCTATATAAGGAATGTACTCTATGTATTCAGTACTCAGACTTTGCTGTATTTTGGTGACGCTAGTCCCTCTGAGTCCCGATCGGTGATCCAATAAAGAATCTCTTCCTTCCTGAAGAAACCTGTGTCCATCTCTCTGTGCTTGGCTTCCGTCAGTTTCTCCGGTATCATTTGGTGCATTGGCCGGGAAGCTCATCGTTCAACGGTAGCTGAGAGGCAGAGGCGTGAGACAGTCTATCTTTGCCCACGTTCTCTACGGCTGCACCCCTGAACTTCTGCGTGGACCTCCCTTCGTCTCGGCGCCACTGGTCTGTTGTCCAGGAGATCATCGGCCTCTACGTGAGAAGTGCTGGGGTGTCCCCGTCGATGAGTGTGAACTCAGGTTCAGGAACGAGGAGGTAAGATAACTGCTGTTTTAGACGGCAGGACCCGCTAGGGGTATACCGATTGTGCGGTAGGCCCAAAGGGGTTTTTGAATCTGTATCTGCCCCCTCTGTCGGAGGGAAGGAGCGAAGGCGCACCGCTCGATCGAACGCTCTTTAGTCAGACCGTTTGATTTGGTTAGTCAGGCGGGGTCCTGGTGTAAGATAGCCCTAGCCGGACACCGGTGTCTTGTCTAGACTAGCGTTCTAGGGTGTATATTACGTTCGCTAGGTCGGAGGGACCGGGAGACTAAGCGGCGCCTGTGTAAATTCGGTTCGCTAGTTCTCATCCTATCTGGGCTAAGTGGGAAGGCGTGTAAATTTGGAACCCACTAGACTTTTGATAGTACGACTAAGAGGCGCCTGTGTAAATTCGGATCTCTAGCTCGTTGTATAGTGCGACTAAGAGGCGCCTGTGTAAATTCGGTTCTCTAGCTCGCTATGTATATGTGGTGATTGGGCAGTGTGGCTAACCAAAACGGGTGTATATAGTTTTAGGTAGTCCATTCAAGGTACTGGCCAATAGTTTAGTTGGGAATTGTAAATGTGTTAACGATTGTTTTAGTAAAGTGTATATCTTGTTAGATAGCGCGAGCTCAGCCGTCTAGCGAGAGTGTTAATAGTGTGTTGCTGTATTATAGTGCACGGTACCATAACCCTGTATATTTACTGACATTATATAATAAGTACTAATCATTGTCGTCCATTGCATGTTTTAACACCATAACCACTAATAATTGTATTGTGACCTTAACTTGTGCTTTGACCTATGCTAACCGTACTGTAACCGCTATTTGTAAAAGACGATGTTACTGGGGTGTGTTATAGACGGGTAATTCGTATATAGAGAATTATAGCGTGGGTGACTGTGTAGTTACGCCAAAGGGCATAATATTGATTATATAGTGACTGGTGTAGCAGCTGTGTGTGTACGGGAATTCCCTGAGTGTTTATTGTTATTGTGTACGTTTCACTTGGTAACCGTACCACGTGGTGCTGTTGCCAGAGGAAACGGGTGTGACTGTTGAATAGTACGCGTGTATAGTAATCGTTGTCAACGACGTTCCACTGTTAAATATGGGTGCGTCGCAGTCAACGATTCCGGATCCCTTAGGATGTATGGTTAAGAATTTTAAAAAGGGATTCAAAGTTTGTGATTTTGGGGTAAAGATGTCTCCTGTACGTTTGGTCACTTTGTGCACTAGGGAGTGGCCTACTTTGGTTGCGGCATGGCCGCCACGTGGCAGTTTGGATCCAACTCTGGTACAGCGCTTACACGTGGCTGTATCAGGTAGGCCTGAACTTTACGGCCAGTTTCCTTATATTGATTGTTGGAGACAGGCCGTAAATGACTCGCCAAAATGGCTCCGGACATGCCACGAGGAACAGTGTCGCCTCATGGTAGCTAGGACTTGTTCGTCCACTAGGGCTGGTGTTAGGCCCATTTTGGACACGCCCCCTGAGTCCGAGATCCCTTTGCCGCCCCCTTACTTTCCGGTAAGAGGAAGTGACGCAAATACAGGAAGTCCTGTAACCCTTCCCTCACTACCCCCATCCACTTCCGCTTCCTCCTCCAGTACAGGATCCACCCCCCCCTCGTACTAAATCTCCCCTTCCGGAACCAGAACCCACCCCCATTAGAAACGAATATCCTGATTTGGCGCCACTTCAGACTTCCGGTCAAGCTTCATCTAGCTCGGCCCGAAGTGTTCTATTCACTACCTTTTCCCAAAACCAACCTCCCACATCCCCATACCCTATCTCTCCCCGACCGGAACCCATGACTGACGCTTCCCTACGTAGCCCCATCCAAACCCGACAGTTGACTGGTGCCCAACAATTAAAGCACTATCAGATGCCTCTTCGCTTAAATCCCGGGTCAGCTTATATCGATGCCGCAGGTCAAATGGCACACGCTGACCCTGTCTTCGTATATGTCCCTTTCACCACTACCGACCTTTTAAACTGGAAGACCCATAATTCCTCGTATACTGAGAAACCACAAGCCATGACTGATCTGTTCACCTCAATAGTACAGACACATAATCCGACATGGGCTGATTGCCAGCAGTTATTAAGGACTTTATTTAACAATGAGGAAAGGACAAGAATAAATCAAGCAGCCATTAAAGCATTAGAGGATAGAGCCCGTGCTTTGAACCAAGCTAATCCAGCAGCATGGGCCGCAACACATTATCCCAACACTGATCCCGATTGGAACGTAAATGGTGCTGATATGGTTCAACTCAGAGCCTATAGAGACGCTATAATTGCTGGCATGAAAGCCGGAGGAAAGAAAGCCATTAACATGTCGAAGACAGTTGAGGTGATCCAGAAAAGCGATGAAGCGCCCAGTGTCTTTTATGACCGATTATTGGAGGCGTACCGCTTGTACACCCCCTTTAATCCGGAAGACGCAGACAATTCCCGAATGGTGAACTCCGCCTTTGTCAGCCAAGCTTACGGAGATATTAAGCGCAAGCTACAAAAGTTAGAAGGGTTTGCAGGTATGTCAATCACCCAACTAATGGAGGTAGCTAATAAGGTGTATATGAATAGGGAAACAGAAAGCAAGAAAGAGGAGGAGCGCAAGATGCGTAAAAAGGCTGATATGCTAGCGGTAGCGATCGCAGGCGTAGATAAACGGGGCCCAGATAGAGGCAATAATAGATGGAGTAGGGAGCCTTTGAGTAGGGATCAGTGTGCGTATTGCAAGGAAGAAGGGCATTGGAGGAACGAATGTCCGCAAAGAGAGCAGTACGAGAGAGACCAACCCAGGGCAGGCTACGGAAACTTTAGAGGCAGAGCGAGAGGTAGAGGAGGTCCCGGAGGGAGTAATGGTTATAGAGGGAGTAATGGGAACAGAGGAAGTGTTAGGGAAGACAGGTATATTCCAGCAGCGCAAAGGTCTCGCGATAGAGAAGGTAGGGACTTTGTAGGATTGGCTGACACGGTCATGGAGGACTATTGATACCGACCGGGCTCCATCCCCCTTGGTCGAGCGGAGCCTATGGTCGATGTATCAATAGGGGGGAAAAGGAGTGCGTTCATGATCGACACTGGTGCTGAACATTCAGTGGTGACTAATCTAGTTGCTCCTCCATCTGGAAGGACTATTACTGTGATAGGAGCAACTGGAAGAAGTGCTGAAAGACCGGTTCTTAAAAGTCGACTCTGTACATTGGGAGGCCACGTAGTAAAACACCAATTCCTTTATATGCCTGAATGTCCAGTCCAATTGCTGGGACGTGATATGCTATCCAAATTACAAGCGCAGATTACGTTCCTACCAGATGGAACAACATCTTTAAAGTTTAATAGACCTTCAGGTATTATGACTTTATCCGTACCAAAGGAAGAAGAGTGGCGACTTTATACAGTGTTGACTAGCCAAAACCCTAGGAGTGATGAGACATTGTTTAACATACCAGGAGTTTGGGCAGAGAACAACCCACCAGGACTGGCCCGCAATATTCCACCAATAAAAATTGAACTGAAACATGGGGTTTATCCAGTGAGCCTAAGACAATATCACATTCCGCAGAAGGCTAAGAAGAACATCCAATCCTATCTGGATAAGTTCATACGGTATGGTATCCTAAAATTCTGTACTTCCCCCTGGAACACCCCATTGCTGCCTGTTCAAAAGCCCGGCACAGATGAGTATCGACCTGTGCAGGACTTAAGAGCAGTCAATGATGCGGTTGTTAGTATACATCCAGTTGTACCCAATCCATATAACCTGCTTGCTTTAATTCCGGGCGGGGCTACTTACTTCACAGTTTTAGACCTCAAAGATGCCTTCTTTTGCCTCCGAATTGCCGCAGAAAGTCAATGTATTTTTGCTTTCCAATGGGAGAACGCTGTAACGGGCTCAAAACGCCAAATGACTTGGACAAGACTGCCCCAAGGGTTTAAAAATTCACCTACCCTATTTGGTTCAGCCCTAAGTCAAGATCTATTGGATTTCGAGTCCATCCCAGGAGAGTGTGTATTGTTACAATATGTAGATGACTTGTTGATAGCAGCAGTTACAAAAGAAATCTGTCAGCAAGCAACGCACGATCTACTACACATTCTCTGGAAGGCAGGATACAAGGTGTCTAGAAAGAAGGCTCAGTTGTGTTTGCCAACTGTCAAGTATCTGGGGTTCCATATCTCTGAAGGTCAAAGAATTATGGGGCCAGAGAGAAAAGAGGCTGTCTGCCAAATACCAATACCCAAGAATAGAAGACAAGTGCGAGAATTCTTGGGGGCAGCAGGCTTCTGTAGGATATGGATTCCCAGCTATGCGATACTGGCAAAACCTCTGTACGCAGCTATCAAAGGTACAGAGCACGACCCCTTCCTATGGACCCAAGAACAGCAAACGGCATTTGAAGATGTGAAGAAGGCTTTGATGAGTGCCCCAGCATTAGGTCTACCTGATCACACACGACCATTCTACCTGTATGTACACGAGCAAAGAAGAATGGCTGTGGGAGTATTGACACAGTACTTGGGATCATGGCAAAGACCTGTTGCCTACATGTCTAAACAATTGGATGCAGTGGCCAGCGGACTTCCACCTTGTCTAAGAGCCGTAGCTGCAGCCGCCCTGCTAGTAGCTGAAGCCGATAAACTCACTCTGGGTCAAGAACTTTATGTACGAGTCCCACATGCAGTACAGACGTTGTTGGATTACAAAGGAAATCATTGGTTTAGTAACAGCCGTATGACCAAGTATCAAGCAATGTTGTGTGAAAACCCAAGAGTGCATTTAGAGACTGTAAACACCTTAAATCCAGCTACCCTTTTGCCACAACCTACTGAAAGTCAACATGATTGTTTGGAAGTAATGGATGAAGTATTCTCAAGTAGACCAGATCTTCGTGATTTTTCCATCCAGAACCCCGATGTTCAATATTATACAGACGGCAGTAGTTATGTGAAAGAAGGGATCCGCTATGCAGGATATGCAGTAACAACCATAGACAAGGTGATAGAAGCTCGGCCATTGGCGAAAGGAACATCAGCACAAAAGGCAGAATTAATAGCACTAACACGAGCGTTACAATTGGCTGAAGGTTTAAGAGTAAATATCTATACGGACTCTAAGTATGCGTTTTTAACCACTCATGCCCACGGAGCTTTGTATAAAGAAAGAGGACTACTGAATTCAGAAGGCAAAGAAATCAAGTACGCAGCTGAAATCCTACAACTATTGGAAGCAGTGTGGGAGCCGAAAGAAGTCGGTATCATACATTGTCGAGCGCATCTGAGAGGAGATGGTGATGTAACCAAGGGAAATCGGATGGCAGATAGTGCAGCTAAGCGTGCTGCTGAATCAGGAAGACAGGAGTATGTAGGGCATATAGCTGCTCTTATACCAACTCCACTGTCCCAATGGACTCCAGTTTATACAGCTCAAGAAGAGGAGTGGTTAAAGACTGAACCGGGAAAGTATCTGGAGAACAAGTGGTATCAGCTAGAAGATGGAAGAATAGTTATACCAGCATCGCTAGCGGTAGAAATTGTCCAAAATTATCACAACGGGACACATTCTGGGAGAGACAGTACTGAAGAATCTCTTAGAAAACATTTCTACATACCAAGATTGTCCAACTTGACTCAGGCCATTGTACGCAGATGTGTAACGTGTGCTAAGAATAATGCAAGACAAGGACCAGTAAAGCCACCAGGAGTTCAGTTTATGGGGGGACTCCCCATGTCCGATCTACAAATAGACTTTACAGTGATGCCTAAATCGGGTGGACATCGTTACCTGCTGGTAATTGTGTGCACCTATTCAGGCTGGGTAGAAGCATGTCCTACTCGTACAGAGAAAGCAGGAGAAGTTGTGAGATTCCTGCTACGAGAAATAATACCCCGATATGGACTACCCTGTTCTATAGGATCGGACAATGGTCCAGCTTTTGTTCACCAGTGCCTACAACAACTGACTCATATGCTTGGTATAAAGTGGAGGCTTCATACTGCATATAGACCCCAGAGTTCTGGTAAGGTAGAGAGAATGAATAGAACTATAAAGAACCAGTTGGCTAAAATGTGTCAGGAAACCCAACTTAAGTGGAACGTTCTCTTACCTATAGCCTTATTGCGAATCCGCAGTACCCCTACCAGAAGGATGGGCCTCTCTCCTTTTGAAATCATGTATGGGCGACCACCTCCCGTACTTGGTAACTTAAGGGGGGACTTGAGTCAGTTGGGAGAAGGAATTACCCGGCAGCAGGTTGTAGAGTTGGGTAAGACTATGGAGGAGGTACAGAAATGGGTACAAGATAGATTACCTGTGAATATTTATCCCCCTGTTCATAGTTATCATCCAGGAGATCAAGTGTGGATTAAAGAGTGGAATAATGTACCGTTAGGGCCCAAGTGGAGAGGTCCTTATGTTGTTCTTTTGTCTACCCCTACAGCGATAAAAGTAGCAGAAGTGACTCCGTGGATACATCACTCCAGGGTTAAACCAGCAGCAGTCGATTCTTGGCAAGTTACAGCAGATCCAGAGAATCCCTGCAAGATCCGGTTAAAACGCACTACTCAGTCGGAGTAACGAGGAATTATTGTGGATTACAAATTTTATTGTTACAGGTGTGAGTGAGAAGGCCATAATAAAGCCTGTCCGCTTACCATCACATAGTGTATAAGCCAGGAAAGTCTCGAAGGGACACCTGTGAAGATGAGCAGAACTCCATTCCCTGCAGCCCCTCACATCCTGGAAGCTGAGGCGCCATCGCACGGACGAAGACTGAGGATGACGGCGAAAGATGTGCTTTTGATAGTGTTTATTTATATGTGTTTTTATATTCAGGAAGGTAGAGGTACCGACACTCCTAGCTGTGAGGTATGCATTAAGACTACGAGAACAGGTAACCATATTTCCCAAACCCTAATTTGGCATTCACAATACGAATGTAAAGGAGATGTATCGAGATGTAGATACTTAAATATAGATTATAGTGTGTGCCATTTAGGAGTAGGAGAACCTAAGTGCTTCAGTCCGGAGTATCAGCCTCGTACAATTTGGTTGACTCTCAGGAATGGAGATCCTCAGGGGACCCTAATTAATAAAACGGTGTTAGAATCCGTACATTCTTCGGGTGTTCTGCTATTTGATGCGTGTAAAGCGATATCGAGTGGTAGAAAGCCGTGGAATGTATGTGGGGATCTTAGATGGGAGAGGACGTATGGGTCTAACGATAAATATATTTGTCCCAGTAGCAAAAATAAATATGTGAGTCCTAGATGCCCAAATAAAGACTATAACTTTTGTCCATATTGGTCTTGTGTGGGGTGGGCGACTTGGGGACAGACAGTAGACAAAGACATGATTGTTACTAAGTTGCCTACCAATCCATACTGTAAGTCTATGGAATGCAATCCAGTCCATATTCTTATAAATAACCCCGACAAGTTCTTAGATAAATATGGTAATTTATTTGGGTTTCAAATATACGGGACGGGTTTAGACCCTGGGACAATATTATTTATAGGGATAGAGACTGATACGGTATCCTCCCAGACTCATCAAGTATACCATTCCTTTTACGAAGAGATGAGTATAGATAATAAGATCCCCCATAATGCTAAAAACCTGTTCATCGATTTAGCTGAAAGTATTGCCGGTAGTCTTAATGTTACCAACTGCTATGTGTGTGGAGGTACTAACATGGGAGACCAATGGCCTTAGGAAGCAAAGGAGGTAATGTCCGGTTCTGAGGCAGTTCAACAATTAATATCTTCACAAGCCGATTATCAGATGAGTGTTAGAGGTAAATCTGAGTGGAGATTAAAGACCTCCATCATAGGTTATGTTTGCATAGCAAGGAAAGGAATAATGTATAATACTTCTGTAGGAGAATTAACTTGTCTAGGGCAAAAAGCTTATGATGATGATACAAAGAATACAACTTGGTGGTCGGCTTCAAATGTCTCAGAACCATCTAACCCGTTTGCTAGATATGCCAATTTAAAGGACGTGTGGTTTGATCTATCCATCACATCTACCTGGAGAGCCCCAGCAAATTTGTACTGGATCTGTGGTAAGAAAGCCTATTCGGAGCTGCCACAGGACTGGGAAGGGGCATGTGTGTTGGGTATGCTCAAACCATCCTTCTTCTTGTTACCGATTGAAACAGGTGAGACTTTAGGTGTTAAAGTGTATGATGTGAATCATAGGAAGAAAAGGGGACCCATAGAGATAGGCACCTGGGAAGATAATGAATGGCCTCCCCAGCGTATCATAGATTACTATGGGCCAGCCACGTGGGCTGAGGATGGTACCTTTGGTTATAGAACCCCTATTTATATGCTCAACCGTATTATAAGGTTACAGGCGGTGGTTGAGATTATCACTAATGAAACATCACAAGCGCTCAATCTTCTAGCGAAGCATAACACCAGGATGAGGACAGCAGTCTACCAAAATAGATTAGCCTTGGATTACCTTTTGGCAGTAGAGGGAGGTGTATGTGGGAAGTTTAACCTAAGTAATTGCTGTCTTCAAATAGATGACGAAGGGCAAGCAATAGCTGAGCTTACTAGCCATATGGTTAAACTAGCGCATGTGCCTACTCAGGTATGGAAAGGGTATAATCCAAGTAGTTGGTTTGGTAGCTGGTATGAGTGGTTTGGAGGGCTTAAGGCAGTGGTAGGTGGAGTCCTACTGATTTTACTGTTGTGTCTACTCCTACCGTGTCTTATACCCTTAGTAGTTAGGTCTGTGCAAAGCCTGATAGGAAGTATAGCAGAGAGGAAGGCTGCTGCACAGATAATGGCGATATATAAGTATAAGGCTCTAGATCAGGGAGAACCAATGCAAGAAGATGAATGTTGAAGATTCACATCATAAGATAAGTCTGGTCTGGTTCATGGTAACCTGAGGTATATGCAAACCAAGGTTAAGTGATGCCTCAAGTAATTGTGAAATATCAGAGGCATCAAAGGGGGGAATGTGATGTAATTCCAGTAAAATACAAGTTTAGCAGGCTAAGATTGCCACAAGGCATATGTATGTATATGTGTTTGTAGTATCAGTTAGTTAATAACACGTAGCTAAGATACTGTCATCACTGTACTGACCAGGTGCAGGAATGTAAGAACTGGAATTACGCGTCCCTCTCCTTTGTATCAGATGAGCCACGTGGTTAGACCGGATGGATGAGTTTAGACTCTATTCATTAAATAGGTTAAGGGTATGTGTGGGTGTAGTTAATTGTGGGAGGAGCTACAGTGCTATATAAGGAATGTACTCTATGTATTCAGTACTCAGACTTTGCTGTATTTTGGTGACGCTAGTCCCTCTGAGTCCCGATCGGTGATCCAATAAAGAATCTCTTCCTTCCTGAAGAAACCTGTGTCCATCTCTCTGTGCTTGGCTTCCGTAAGTTTCTCCGGTATCAAAATGGTTCCATATCTTCACATATTTCCTTGCATGAGTGGATTGCGCATTAAGAGCAAATAATATGTCTGGCAACATGTCATCTGGATAGACATTAGTGCTTTCAGGAAATAAACAAAGAAGTCTGATTGCTTATATACATATTTTGAAAATTCTAAGCACCATAACCACTGCGACCTAACTGAAGTGGTTATGCTGCAGAGATTTTACACACAAAGCATATTATTTTTTAAATGTTTAATTCCCAAGATAAATATCTTTTTTGCATTTTAATCTCGTCACAGACAATGCACACTGTATGCTAACCCCAGATGCCTTAAGCAGACTGATCATGGCTGAGTGACACATACACACACACATTTTATAAGTCAACTTCACTTTGGCTAATATGGCCTTAGAAAAAAATAAGAAATTATACATTGGGTCTTGGGAATGTATCTGAATTTTCAGGACCTTTCATCTACACGTGTCGTATAGACTTTAATTTTGGTAAAAATAAACACAAAGTATTATTGTTTTCTGGAAAGGATTGTTGGGCACCATAACCATGATTTGTGTTCTCATATAAACTGTTACATTTATGGATGCACAAAAGGACAATTCCTGGACATTGTAGGAGACTTCCTTCTGTATGATATGTGAAGGTATATCAGATAAAGGAAGAAAAAAAAAGCATGCAGTGAGCACTGCCAACAAGCCTAATTTATGCATAGAATTTACATTAGGAAGTCCAGAATAGAGTTCTGGGCTGCCAATATCGCGTCTGCTGGGGGTGCAACTAGCCCCCAGCACACAATTAGCAATAACTCAGCATGTGTAATGTTTCAAGCACAAGCACTGCACATACTGACTCCTACCACCATAACCACTTTAAATCACCATGGGTCCATGGAGGTTCTATGACCTCTGTCTCCTGTTGAGATCATCAATCATGTCTCAGTGGGTGTTAAACTTGTTGTAAGATACACCTCTCCTACCTACCTATGACTGGGAAACAGAAACTTGCTTCCGGTAACAGGTAAAGGCCTCAACAATTTATATTGGATTTGTGTACATAAAACTTTCCCTGTCTCTCTAGGAGTATAGATGCCTAGAGGAGGGTTTACCTGATAACAGACATGCAGAGAACTGCTCTGACTGGCACAGGCTTGGCACAGACTGAACTGTTTTTTTAACCTCTGATTTTAAAGAAATCTAGACGTTTGCTAGCAATTCTGCTAGCACAATATGGAGATATAGAGATGAAATTTGGATCATAAGTGGCTTCTGACTTTGACGATAAATCGATTGTTCTTTTATTACCTTCTTTTACAAAATGCATGATTTATTGGTAATGCTAATGTGACAGTGCATCCGTCGGCGGAGGTACCCAACCGGGGTACAGGAAGCTCCGTTACAGCTAACAACACCTGTAACAAGATTGTCATTTTATATCAAAGAGTAAGGAAACAAATTCAACATTAAATTACTAACCTTACTGAGAATATTTTTATTCGTATTTTTATTAGTAAAGCAAACTGAAACCTCTGTTACTCCATATCTACATTACTGGGTTCATGTTTATGGACAGGAGTTTATTCCCTAAACCATGGAATTGTTTATAACTGACAGGGGAATTACAAATGTTCACAATAACTGAGATGGAGATTATTTTCACAATTTGGCTATTTCAACTTAACATTTTCCGTTCCATTTTGAATTCACCTGAATTTCTGCTTGAATAAATGTCCCAGTCCTTTGTACAGCTGGTTATGTTTTCAACCAGGATACAAATCGTTTAAACTCTTTAACAATTTCTTGTCTCTGCTATTTAGATTCCCCATGAGCAGACTGCTGGGTTTTGATACTGTGATTGTGTACATTCCGTTGGATTTTGATTAAAATATTTGCTCGGAGGACGGGTCATAGCTTTTGTGACCTCGCAAATGAATGCAGAACTAGAAGACATGCCGCTATTCTGGATCATGGCACTTTCTTATAAACTAAATCTAGGTGCCTGATTGTTGTTTTTAGAAAATTGCTTTCTTTCCCTGAGAGACAAACACAACTGAAAAATTCATTGAGTTACCGGTTGTATCCATTATCAATCAATGTGAACGCTCTGGAGATTTGAGGTAAAAAAGTCAGTAGTTTATCATGTGAAATGGGACACTGTTATTTATCTTGCATAGTACGACATGCTAGGAAAGTATTCACAGAGATAAAATGAATCATATCATGCATGTAAGCTTAAAGGGTTACTCCAACCACCATGACCATTTCTGCTGTAAGAAGTGGCCATGGAGGTAGGAGTCTGTATGTGCAGCGTTGGCTTGAAGCACTGAACATGCAGAGATAGTTGTATTTTTGTGCCAGGGGCTTGTTGCACCTACAGCACTCTTGACTTAGGCAGCTTGCTCTGCCTAATGTTAAAACCACACCTCAATGTTCATTTAAGCCCCCCTCACTCCGCTGTCCATGCCTCCCTACACTCTTAATATTACATATTTTAAATAGAATATATGAGAAGCACTATGAAGTAAACTGTGAGAACATTTATCATAATTTGTGAAAATCTAGAAGTTAATAAATCAATTGTGTATATGTATTTCCATTCAAGTTTTTAAGGCCTCCATAATCCCTTAGTGACCACACCGTTTTTCAATTTTCTTACCGTTAAGGACCAGGGCTGTTTTTACATTTCTGCGGTGTTTGTGTTTAGCTGTAATTTTCCTCTTACTCGTTTACTGTACCCACACATATTATATACTGTTATTTTCGCCATTAAAAGGTCTTTCTAAATATACCATTATTTTCATAATTTCATATAATTTACTATAAAACAAATTATAAAATATGCAAATATAAAAATAAAAACTTTTTCTAACTTTGACCCCCAAAATATATTAAGCATCTACAACCGCCAAAAAACACCCATGCTAAATAGTTCTAAATTTTGTCCTGAGTTTAGAAAAAAACAATGTTAAAGGGACACTATAGTCACATGAACAACTTTAGCTTAATGAAGCAGTTTTGGTGTATAGAACATGCCCCTGCAGCCTCACTGCTCAATCATCTGCCATTTAGGAGTTAAATCCCTTTGTTTATGAACCCTAGTCACACCTCCCTGCATGTGACTTGCACAGCCTTCCATAAACACTTCCTGTAAAGAGAGCCCTATTTAGGCTTTCCTTATTGCAAGTTTTGTTTATTTAAGATTTTCTTATCCCCTGCTATGTTAATAGCTTGCTAGACCCTGCAAGAGCCTCCTGTATGTGATTAAAGTTCAATTTAGAGATTGAGATACAATTATTTAAGGTAAATGACATCTGTTTGAAAGTGAAACCAGTTGTTTTTTTCATGCAGGCTCTGTCAATCATAGCCAGGGGAGGTGTGGCTAGGGCTGCATAAACAGAAACAAAATGATTTAACTCCTAAATGACAGTGAATTGAGCAGTGAAATTGCAGGGGGATGATCTATACACTAAAACTGCTTTATTTAGCTAAAGTAATCTAGGTGACTATAGTGTTCCTTTAACATGTTCTTAGCTTTTTTTTTGCAAGTTATAGGGCTATAAGTACAAGTAGGACATTGCTGTTTCAAAATATATATTTCTAAAATATATAAATAGTGACATTGTAACACTGGTATCTGTCATAAATCTATGAATCACACCTCACATGTACATATATTTTTTAAGTAGACAACCCAGGGTATTCAATATGGGGTATGTCCAGTCTTTTGTAGTAGCCACTTAGTCACAAACACTAGCATTTATATTTGTTTGTGTGTTAAAAATGCAAAAAACAATTATGAACGCTAACTTTGGCCAGTGTTTGTGGCTAAGTGGCTACTAAAAAAGACTGAACATACCCCATTTGCAATACCTCGGGTTGTCTTCTTTTGCAAATGGTATGCCATCATGGGGGTAATTCTAATTCCTGGGCTACCATGCGGTCTCAAAGGCAACATAACCAATCTGGCAAATTTCAATGTGAAAAAAACGGAAAATCAAGCCTTATATTTGACCCAGTAACTTTGAAAAACACTTTAAAACCTGTACATAGGGGGTACTGTTATACTCAGGAGACTCTGCTGAACACAAATATTAGTGTTCCAAAACAATAAAACGTATGACAACAATTGTATCATCAGTGAAAGTGCCGTTTTTGTGTGAAAAATGCAAAAAACTTTTTTTTAACTGACAATATCATCGCTGTGATATGTTTTACTGTTTTGAAACACTAATATTTGTGTTCACCGAAGTCTCCCGAGTAAAACAGTACCCCCATGTACAGGTTTTAGGGTGTCATGGAAAGTTACAGGGTTAAATATAGTGCTAGCAAATTAAATTCTCTGGACTTTTGGCCTGGGCTGTCAGGCAGGTCCCTCAAATTGCATTTAATAAAATTACTTAATTATGTAAAAATATTACATAAATATGCACGTAGAATTAAAATATATATACATATTTATATATTTGAAGTCTGTGTATATTTATGAAATTATTTAAGTAATTATGTATATGGATATATCAAACTACAGTTAGAATAAAATTACATATATATATATATATATATATATATATAAATATAAATTATTATTTATTTTGTATAATAATATTTATACAATATATATAGCTATTATATATATATATATATATATATATATATATATATATATATATCCAAAATAAATAAGCAAGGCACTCTCCTCCAATCTTCTCAGAATAAAGACTGTGTTGCCTAGGTGCAATCCCGCGTAGAAATATAAACAAACAAAGGGAGCACACTAGGACTCTTCTCAGTGGAAAATAAAAAGTATTTACTGTATCAAAAAGTTAATACATCTTCTGTGCAAAGTAAATAATCGACGTTTCGACCCTCCTTGGGTCTTTATCAAGATCACAGTGAACCAGTGCTAACAGTGACAATTTATACATATGTAAGTAAAAAAGCTTACCAATTAGGTGATCGAGCAGCCGGCGGGCCGAGAAACCCGGAAGTGAGGGACCACGTGAGCGCATGCATGTCGCCCGATTGTGTCTGCAAAGGAGGGATTGATTGAGCCTATTGCTCAATTCATTGACCACCATATCAATAAAAGTGTAAGAAAGCTACCGACATGCTTAAAAGATACCCAACATCTGATCGCTCAACTACAAAATATTGATCTAACAGGTAAAGAAATTATCCTGGCTACAATGGATGTACAAAATCTTTACACAATAATACCGAAAAAAGAAGGCATTGAAGCAATAGCCGACATCTTGTTGAAGGATGATACATACACGGGCCCCTATATTCCATATTTAATGGAATGGTTAGACATTGCTCTAACATGTAATTATTTCAAATTTGAGGATAGATTCTATCTACAAACCTCCGGGACCGCCATGGGGGCAGCCATGGCACCAGCATACGCCAATGGCTTTATGTATTGGTTTGAGGAGAAATATATTCTACAAAAATATCAAACAAACATAATTAAATACGCCAGATATGTGGATGATATCCTCATAATCTGGGAAGGATCTACAACATCATTTGAGAATATGATCCAGCAGATCAATACGCTACCAACCCCAGTGAGGTTAACCTGTAATTGGAATGAATACAGTATTGAATTTCTTGACGTTAAGATATACAAACACGACAACCAATTAGGTTTTACTCTATTCAGAAAAACTACAGATAGAAACACCTTACTATCCGCAACCAGTTTCCATCCGCAACATGTCAAGGACTCTTTACCCATCTCCCAATTTCTTCGAGTCATGAGGTACAATAGCAACTCGACCAACCGGGAACAGCAGCTACAAGAAGTCTTTGATCGGTTTCTAGCAAGAGGATTCCATCCCAGGACTCTTGAAACAGCCAAAAAGAAAGCCTGGAATAAATTTAACCAGATCAATATCACAAGCAATACAAAAAAGAACAACATCTTCCTCCCACTTACGTTCAATACTGCCACTCCGGCAATCAAAAAGTGTATATATAAACATTGGAATATGTTTCAAGTTGACCAGAATCTACCGGATAGATTTAAAAATAATCCTATTATTAGTTATAGACGCAACCGCAACCTGAGAGATTTACTCGTTAAAAATGACCCTCGACAATGCTATGCCAAGATGCCTAAAATCCAAAAGAAGGGCTGTTACAAATGCAGTGGCTGCGTTACATGCAGCCATATGCTTACTGGAACCACTTTTGCCCATCCCCATAACGGGAAAAGAATCCCCATCAAGCATTATATTACATGTAAGACTACACATGTAGTATATATGATCACATGCCCGTGCGGTTTATCGTACGTCGGGAAAACTGATATGACCTTAAGAGACCGAATCAGGGGACATCGATCTGGGATCACAACAGCCTTCAGGGATCAAAGAACAGACAAGCCCGTGGCTAAGCATTATTTAACTGCACAACATCACTTGCCTACTCTTCGTTTTATAGCAATCGACCACGTCCCAGCTCCACCAAGAGGAGGGGACAGATCCAAGCTATTACTTCAGCGGGAAGCTTATTGGATCGACCATTTAAACACAGTGACTCCGAAAGGACTAAATGAACATCTGGTTCTCTCGATGTTCTTGTAAAAACATAGATCTGTTGGTAATATCTGTAGTCTAAATGTTCTTTCACTTGCAGATAGAATTGATAAAGTACAATTCATTTGAAAATTAATTAAAATAGTAAGGTGATTAGACCCCCTACACTGATATTGAATGGCGCTAGTTAATCTCTTTCATTATTGTTTGAGCTAATTTTCTGCCAGGTTTCCGTTACATTTTCTAATATGCGGTCCTATCGGTGCACAACTAGTTTTAATGTAAATACCGCACTATGAATAGGCATTATGAGCTGCAAGTTAGTAGCTATAGCCTTTAAATATAGTGACATGGTTTTTCCCTATTGTACTTAGAGTTTAGACTTTGGAATAATTAAATGCACATCGATTAGGAATAATAATCGCATTATGTATAAAAGAAAATGCTCCTTTAAATAACTAGAGTATAATACCCTTATATGAAAAAATCTGTGTATATCGTTTTTTTGATATTTGATAAGTCCGGACCAGAAATTATTTCTAGTCTTTTTAGAATTTTGTAGCTTTTGCTTTGCTCATCTAGTATACCCTAGATAGTTATAGATTTGATTTGGATAAATGTGTATTTTTTCTCACATCTGTCACTTGTGGATTTGTTTAAGCATATCACGATTGGTTTCACATCCAGTTCTATCTTCAATGGGCTGCTGGCAGCAATCCTCCTCTTATAAGCACTTAAAAAATCTCACACCCAAAATATGAGATCGTAAGTTCTTGTTTACTCGGTTGCTTAGCAACCAGATTACATGCACGCTCACGCTGGTCACATGCATGCGCTCACGTGGTCCCTCACTTCCGGGTTTCTCGGCCCGCCGGCTGCTCGATCACCTAATTGGTAAGCTTTTTTACTTACATATGTATAAATTGTCACTGTTAGCACTGGTTCACTGTGATCTTGATAAAGACCCAAGGAGGGTCGAAACGTCGATTATTTACTTTGCACAGAAGATGTATTAACTTTTTGATACAGTAAATACTTTTTATTTTCCACTGAGAAGAGTCCTAGTGTGCTCCCTTCATTTGTTTGTTTATATATATATATATATATATATAATGTATATGTGTGTAATTTTACTCTAAGTGTATTTTTATATTAACATATGTATTCATTAATCAAAAAATACACTTAGTATGACGTTATATATAAGATATATATATATATACATAAATCTCATATATATATTATTTATTTTTTTATTTAATAAAGTTTTTATTTTTATTTTACAGAAGCAGGGAGAATGCCTGTCAGTTTAGGCAGTCCCCCTGCAGGCAGCACTATGGACGCCTATTGCGGCCATGTGATTGCTCTTTCAGAGCCATGGGGGGACTGTCTGGGCTGTCATTTAACCCTTTTTATCACAGGCGGCACGGGGGCAGATGAACGCATTAGTGTTACGAATGCATCTTTGTATTCCTAGCACCAAAGTGTTCCTTTAAATTTATGCTAAGAAAAGTTGGTTTTGTCTTTTCTTTAAATGTGGTATTTTTTTCACTTAACGAAAGAGCAGACAAAACACAGAGCACGAAACACCTCAACGCTTATCTTGTTGTGTGAGTGGGTACATCATTACCTGAAATACATGTTATGTTAGGTTAGTACAAATGGACGTAATACATCATAATGAAGAAATTACACCACACACTTCACATCTATAGCTGAAATCAACACTTTATCACATTCAAATGTATGACATTTGGTTGCCTTGGCAACTTTGCAGAAGTGAATATATTAGCAAAAAACATGAAAGAAAATATTTGTATTACAGCACACACTGCCATTCACGGTTACAGATGATAAATGTTCAACAAGACACAGAGTAAGTGTTATGTAGACACCACAGGTCGAGAACATGACACCATGAACTGACCAAACAACACCTCATTTAACTTATAAAACCGACTGCATTAAACATTAAGATTGTTTTAATACACATATCGTAGTTACACGTGTGTTATTTAACTCTTTAGGTGCTGGTTTATCATCGCTACGGATGACCCAATGTTACCCTTTCATTATGAGCAAACCGAAAGACAGACAAATATTCTCTGAAACAATCTTACACACAGGATAGAGCTGTATTAGGAGACACAAAAACTGTCTTTGGGTTTAGTTCCCTGGTGCCTTTTCCTGTCTACAGCAGTTTAGAATGAAGCCAGAGGAGGTATTCCAGCAATCATGTTATGGTCTCCCTAAGTTTAAAGGGTAATCCAAATGTTGACCCCATGCTCACTGTGCCTAGAGGGATATCAGCTTCGAGCTTCGTTAACAAGGTCCAAAGAAAGCCAAAATGATCGTTTAGGCTAGCTGCATCTCTCATGCAGAGGCAGCTGACCAGCATTTTAGATCTGCATGACCCTTATGGATAGGATCAATCTGATATATTGTATAGGTTCTCTCTGTAACGGCACAAGTGAGCAAAATGTGTTTTTTCTGAGACATGAGCAGGTATTTCCAAAAGGGCAAGCTACTGAGTTTCTCTGAACTTTTGTCGATGCTCAGAGTTCTCGTTTTCTGTTTTAGACTTAACTTTATGTACAGTCAAAAATGAGGCTCTCCCCTGCATACAAACAGTTGATAATCATTTATCCCTTGTAAAGTGGAGCAACACACAAGTCAAGCACTACTCCACTGCAGAATTAGAAGTCAGCCTATAACCTTGATGTCTGTTTTCTTACTTTTCAGACCTTAAAGAGACGTTTCACGGCCCACATTTGTAAAAACATTAATGTTTAGTGAGATATATCCTCAATAAAAACATGCATGTATTTAATTATAGGGTAGCACTGGGCTGGTCGTTGCGCTTCGGATAACTTAATATGCAAAAAAAAAAAAAAAACAGACAGGATAAAAGTAGAAATTAACTCACATATAATAAAGGTTTTTTTTAAAAAAAATAAAAAAACTACGACATACTCTTCACACATAAAGCTTTTCAACAAGCTAAAATGCTTTAGGGGTCTCAAGTGTCCTTTTAATTAATTTCAAACTAAAAATAAATAAAAGTGGAAAAGATCATAGTGATAGAGGGACAAATACCAGAAGAATGGAGCTCTTAAAGGAGTAGGCCACTTCCAACCCTCCAGATTTTGTGGATTACATCTCCCGTGCTTTGCAAGCACTATGTTAGTCAAAGCATTACGGAAGGGATAGTCCACAACATGTGGAATGCAGAAGGTTGCTTAGCCCTGAAGCATTTCGTCTCTTATTCTAGGACAAACTGCCTGACATTTACTAGACTAAATGCTATTTGCATTTTTAATTTGGATTCAATAAAGATACCTATAGTATGATAGAGTCACTATATTCATGAATGTTTTAATACTTAAAAATGTGGGAATATAACATCATCACGATAACAATATGAATTCATTATATGGAGGTGGAACATATACACACATGTATTTTAACCTGACCATTCTATGTGGAACCTATAATGATTCATTTGTGGAACTAGTTATTTTACATGGTTTGAAATATCCCATTTATAATTTATTTAGCTCAGTCTCTTAAAAAATCTTTAGAAATCCAATATGATGCTCTAACACAGAGCTTTCATATCTCATCTACTCTCCATAAATCTAACTTTTTTCTCAATTCTCTGAAAATATAAAAATGACAGATCTACATTGTTGCAATTTGTAAAACATCTATTAACTGGGGATTTTATGGCGGGGGGGGGGGGGGGGTTCTTCTTATCTTTTTGAACATTTTAAAATGTATGTTAGGAATGAGCAACATTTAGCAATTGATAATGACAAAATGTTTGCCATTCTATAGCTACATATCTAGGAATAAGAGACCATCAACTGTGTTTTAATATTGTTATGACGTGCTAATCTAAAGTTACTGTGTAACTTCTGGTATCTTGGAGTTTCTGTTGACCCCACGTTGTTTTTTTTACTTCTTAATTACCAAATTTAAAGAAACATTAATGCATACATTAGAGAAAAGTAAAGTTTTACTTCGATTTTTCCACCGTGAGGTTCGTTTGGCTTATCCAATTATCGTTCATGAAAAATATTTTGGAAAACTATGTAGAAAAAAAAAAGGCACGAAAATGGGCCAAGATGTGTACTGCAAACTACACTAATCAGCCACAACATTACAACCACTCAAAGGTGAAGTTAATTAAATATCATTATTATATTGTTACAATTGTGCCATGTCGTCAAGGGGTAGGATATATTATGCAGCAAGTGAATAATCAGTTCTTGAATTTCGTATTTTGGAATCAGGAAAATGGGCAAGTCTAAAGATCTGAATGACTTTGACTAGGGACAAATAGTGACGGCTAGACGACTCCAAAACGGCTAGACGACTCCAAAACGCTAGAGCATTTCCAAAACGCTAAGTCTTGTGGGCTGTTCCCAGTATACAGTGGTTAGTAGCTACCAAAAGTAACGCAAGGAAGTACCTATCAAGACTTACTGATACACGTGAGGAACAAAGGCTAGCCCAACTGGTCCAATCACACAGAAGAGCTACTGTAGCTGAAATTGCTGTTCATGGTAGAAATTTGTCAGAACACACAGTGCATAGCAGAGTACTCAGGACTTGAAGGATCCACAGGACACATTCCGAGGTCACATAGAGTCCATGCCTCTACTCAGAGGCATAGCTAGAAACCACGGGGCCCCTGTGTGAAATATGCCCTGGGGACCCCCCATACGTCTACCCCCCGCATCCCTCCCCATATGTCTACTCTCCCAATTCCATATGTTGCCTCCCCACACATGCAGAGAAACAGATACACATGCAGACACACACATACACACACATACAGGCACATATACATACAGACACACACATGCATACATACAAACACACACTACACATACATACACACACATACATACAAACAGACACACATATACAGACACACACACACATACATACAAACCCACACATACACAGACATGCACACGCACAAATTATTACAGACAAACACAGACATACAGACATACAGACACACATACATACACACATACATACACAGAGACACATACATACAGACACACAGACAGACACACACATACATATAAACACACATACATACATACATACACACATACAGATACACAGACAGGCATACAGACTCACAGACAGACATACACACACACACACAGGCAGACAGACACACATACATACACACATACACACACACATACATACACACACACATACATACACACACACATACATACACACATACAGAGAAACATTCATACAGACACACATACATACAAAGAAACACACACATATACAAAAGTTTTTTTGTCACCCTTCTGTTTCCTACATTTTAGGTGCAGGAAGGTGACTTTCCCTGGGGTCCAGTGGTGGCTCAGCCTGATGGGAGTCAGAGTCGGAACTCTGACTCCCTCCTCTTCCTCCCATGCGGCTACCGGTGTAAGCTGGGAGAAGTGACCAAGGCAGTCACTTCCTACCAGCTGTGATGTCATCTCAGGCAGCCCAGTCGCACTGTTAAAGCGCCACGGTGCTGACTGGGCCCCCTGGAAATTAATTTCCATCGGGTGGCCCTAAGAGCATGGGCCACCCGATGGGCCCCTTAACGTGCAGCCTCGGTGGTTCTACCATATGACTACGTGCACAGGTTTTGCAGTGATCCGTAGAGAAGCTAGGTCCCTTGGAGTGGCGGGTGTAACGAACCCTGAAGTGGTAGCTAGGTGTTCGTCAGTTTTTAACCGAACGGCAGAGAGCAAGAGTGATTATAGCTCATTGTTCGGTTCTCCATTCACCTAATAATCCAGAGTAAGTGAAGCGCTCAAGCTGAATTTCCCCAAAGCAGTAATCAGGTACCCAAACATCAGCCGAAACATGATGAAGGGTGCAACAGGAATGGAATTTTATTGTGCCACACTGGCTTTTATGCAAGTTTTTAGCCAGGGGAACACCCCTCTAGACCTTGTGGAAAACAGGGACACAACTTAGGATAACCAATAAAAATACAGAGCAAAACAGTGACACTCCCAGTACAAACAGTAAATCTCCTCCTCTCTGCCTAGAGATAATTGGGTGAGATAAAGTAATAACTTAATTATCTCTGGGCAGAGGGAACACAATTTTCACAATTTCTGGAAACCACCCCAAAACTTACAAGACCCCCACAAATGTAACATCCCCTGATAGCCCCGATCTGGGTGACCAACATATTGAAACATCACCCAGATCGGTTCAGGGGTTTTCGATTTTCATGGAAGTCCCAGTTGACCGACACACGAGGATCCTGCCCAAAACAGTTCCATGATTTCAGGCTGTGCGGTCGGTCTATTTCATTAAGTCCAAATAAACGAACTAATGCACAAATGGATCCCTCTGGCTCATAGCAGCGATTGTTCCCCTCATTCGTTGGAACAAAACTACCGAACAGCGTGCTCCTAGCTGTTCAGAAAAGGAAGCAGGCGTTTGTCAGTTTGACCAGTGTTTCCGTAAGTCAAGTGTCCGATTTTAGTTCCAGACACTCAACAACCAAGTCCTGCTGCCTCCTTTCGTGCAAACAAGATGGCCATCGTTTTCTCTGCCACGTGGCGTTCGGCAATACGAACGGCGGGCGCACATAGAGAGCGCTTAATTGAACCTTTCCTTTATCAATAATAAGCCAGAGGGGTGGTCGGTCGTTCGGTAGTTTGAAAACTACCGAACAAATAAACGAAATGATGAAAATATCCGAAATAGCATGTGAATGAATATAGAGAAAGCTGGTTTTCTCACAGCGGGACCAGTCGCAGCTTCAACCGCTGTATTTCTGCCACTGCCTCTACTCATCCGAGCTGTTTTGCCTTTGGTTTAATGTTGTGGCTGATCAGTGTATATACATAATGTAAATATTTTTACAGTTTACTGTAAGTGCATTTTCCTGCCATCTGGTTCACAGATCAAGTGCGAAAAAGTAGAAAGTGAGAGAGTAAGAGGAGCAGAAAAAACCTCTGTAATATATAAATATACATAGCTTTTTATGTTATTGTTCCTCCTTTTTCCCTTAATTGTTCCCTTCACAATTGATCTGTGAATAAAATCAAAATTCAGTGTCCACTAATCGTCAATCATCCCATCAATAATCTTTTGTTTTGGCACCACAGGAGAAACTCTGAATACCAAATCAAACTCACATATTGTGCTATGACCAGCCATATAGCCTATGACTAGTTATTTACTCAGTTATACGTCGGCATGGCGCGTTAGAGATGAGTCATTCGGCCAAACAGCTGATCAGCCTAAATTCAGAGGAATTGCAATTTGTCCAAAACTGAATTAAGTCTAATGACAAACTTACTCCTTATGTGACACTACATGTAGCTTAGTATTGCCTCTAATTAAAATGGCTTTACAGGGAAGAAAAAGGCTTTAAAGAGCTTACTCTTAGAGGGGAATTCTTGTCAGCCTATAAATAACATCACATTATACCGCTGACCTGAAAGAGTTCATGTAAACAACAGTAATATTATCTTTGCATGATGCTTTAATGTGGTATGTCACTGTTGTTCTGGACAACTTTCCCGGGCCTGGAAGGACTCTTCCACTACGGAACCCATAGCCTGTTTTCCCAGGTTTATTTCTACAGTGTCTTCCTTCTCACACGTGAGAGGATATCACATGGAACTTCAATTATCCAAGACCTTTCAACAAACCAGATGCGAACCATGTCAAATCACAACACATGATTTCACTCTAAGCTGTATTCTAGAATATTAGAATATTAGAACATCGTTAATGAATGAAACCACATGCTCGCGTAGTAAGGGAAGAACTTGGAGTGTTTCAATGGTATCTGCAACACAAAGCCATTAAACACCACCACTGACACTGCAAACATACGAAAATCACTTTGCACAAATGGGAAAATCTGTTTGAATATAAAATATCCATTGGAGTATAAAACACCAAGATTACTATGGAATGCCTTCATGCCAATGTAAGGCAAACAAAAATAAAATCTCCAGGCACTCAAGGTGTCTGCTAAGAGGTCTTTGTCATGCCAATGTAATACTATGCAAGTGATTTGGGAACTGGGTAGCTTCTATCGCATAAACAGTAAGGGATTTTATGGAAAGGAACCAGACGGCTGATGTTAGGTTAAAGCTATTTGCAAAGACAGCTTATATTGTTGTAGTTAAAAACATGTGCCACCATATATTCCAAACCAGGATAAAAACGCTGAGGTCCCCACAGCACAATTTGTAGAGTAGGATTATTTTGATTTCTTTGGACCTTTCAGTGATGTGTAGGTTTTACCAGGCTAGGCCTAGGTAAAAAGAGGGTCTGCATCTGGATTACTGTTAAGACTTCAGGAGACCTTTCTCATATATAAATAACTCAACATACAAGTTAAAAAAAAAAACACTGAGAATGGGCAAAAACCATATCACCTTACCCTTCCATTAGTCCCCACTGAGATCTCAAAAATACTGGACCTCACTTCATCAGCAGGAATATACAACATACAAGAATATACAACAGCAGAGGAAAGGGATCTTCCCAATAAGAACAATAAAAATGTGGAAA
This sequence comes from Pelobates fuscus, assembly GCF_036172605.1. NCBI lineage: Eukaryota > Metazoa > Chordata > Amphibia > Anura > Pelobatidae > Pelobates > Pelobates fuscus. The sequence goes on along the minus strand of NC_086321.1, from coordinate 40,071,579 downwards.
TCTCTACCCAAAGAGGTTGTCTTCTCATATTCTGTAGATATAGTGAAAATCATCAGTTCTGGATTATTTTTGGGAAAAATCATCCAGAATATTCACGGATATAATTAACACGTATATGAACAGGCTGTTGATCCAAGAAGAAATCTGACTTTATGGAGTCAATAAGGATCCCCCCCCCCCCTTTTTTTATTGGCATTATTGGCCATCGGGTCAATCTAGGGTTTTGTTTTTTTTTCTTCTTTTGAATCAACACCACAAAAAGATGTGTTTTAAAGGCTGAATTTGATAGACTTGAGATTGTTTCCAGCCTTGATTGCTATGTAACTATGTGCCATAACAGAGGGAACCTAAATAATTTGCATATCAGACTAATCTGACTCCGTGTAATATTTCCATTAGAGCAAATTGCGGAAAAGAATGAAAACAGCTATTCAATATTGAATCTGCGTGACTTTGTGAGTTCCCGTCATACTAAATTATATCATTATTTATATAGCAACAACATATTTACATGTCTTTAAAACAAACAAAGTTAGAAACAAGTTTCAAGAGTATTCTATTACAAAGTAGTATTTGCAAAGGATTACGAATGCTAGCCCCAAGAACTGACCGAGTTAAGCCGTGGAAGGCCAGCAATCAGCTGCTATAAACAAAGTTGAAGACTTCCTAAGTTTAATTATGCCCCAGACATATTACAGCCGGAGCACCTGGTACAGCAGATTACATTCAGAGACATCATACTAACACCAATATATGTGCAAAAGCTGAAAGTAAACTCTGTCTTGAGAAGACGATTGTCCAACCAATTTCTCAGATGTTGCTGTGGTAGAAAAGCCTCAAAATAGGTCAAATGTGTTAAAGAGTACATTCAAGAGCAAGGTACATACAAGAGCAAGGTAAAATATACAAATTTATTTTTGTGATTGATTGTGAAGAGCAAAATTCGAGTTTCGTAAATACGCCAAATATCTGCTGTCTTAGTGAATGAAGGATGTGTTTGTGACTGGTTCATTCCATGTTCTTACTCTGATACATTCTTCTCTTTGTAACACCGGACTGTGTAAGGCCTTCCCCGGCAGCTTAAGCTAATCCTCGGCTCGTGACAGATTATGAGTTCAGGGCAGATGATGGTTGCAAGATAGATATCTCAGCTTATCTAAAAAGTGTTGGTATCTAACCTCAGGATCGCAGAAAATATTAGTCTCCTATTGTAAGCTCGCAGTCTCTAGATTTGATTTACATTCAAAACGTAAGCAGTAGAATGTTGCCATCATTATAGAGACACTCTAATACCACTGCAATAAAAAGATTGTGACAGCATTATAAAATGATCTACAATACTGAGTGTAAATATAGTGTCAGGTACACAGCTGCAGACTTAAGGGTAATTATGTTGAGGAATAGGGGGAGTTTAGAGTTGGGGGGCATATGATTAGGAGATATCTGCCTCAATGACTGACAATCATGTACATTTCAGTCCATAGCATTTTGAAGGCAGGAGCCCCCCAGAAACTCCCATATTTTTAAGCTTCCTTAATTCTTTTACTAAATCTTATCTAACCCTAAGCCCCCTAACTCATATCCTAGGTACCTCTAAGACTGCAGACACCCCTTTAAGACTAACTTTAACCTTACCCTTGCAGAGATGTTCTAAACCAGCTCTTTTGTTAACTGTGTAATGCATCAATGTTCTTATGAATGCAGATACATAACAGGGTTGCTATAGTGATGTTGATTCCTTTGAAACTCAATGACAACGTTTTAACTGTATACAGCCAAAATTGCAAAAGGTAAAGTTATCTATGGAAGATGGTGTCATGTAGGATGAGCTGGTATTATTGTAGCTGTGTCCATCTCTTAAACAATGCATGTGACAAATGATAAGACAAGCAATTTTATCCGTAAAAACATGTAAACCACGATGGATGGATATTACACAAAATAGATATATGATATACTTAAAGATTAATTTGTGCCTAAAATTCATCAAGAAATCTAAAATAAATACACTCTGTGTCTTAACTTGCACTTTTTATCTAAATTCTGTATAGCATGTTTTAGTCTGTATAACATGGCACATTTTAGATTTTGTGCAAGACTAATGGTTTTTGTTAAAGGGGAACTGTCAGGTTTCTGAGACTAATGTTTACATATCCATATATTAAAAATTAAGCATTAAATGTAAAAGTTGTGCAGCTGTGTGCCTCCATCTTGGCTTCCTGTCAATCATTGTTATCATCTCTCTCCTTGCCGTTAGCATAAAGAAAAAATGTGTATATGTCTGTGATCATATGTGTGTAAGTACGTGTTTGTTTGTGTGTGTGTGTGTGTGTGTGTGAACATGTATGGATGTGTGCATGAGAATGTGTTTGTGTTTATCTTTTAAACGACAGAAAGATCAAAATTAAGAAAACGGCTTACTGATCTTTCAGAAGTTTAGTAAATAGTTCCCAAATTAATGGTATCGCTAACCATTTCAATACCTAATTCGAGTGTAAACATGTTTATTTTCAAGTATTTTACAAAATAAAATCTAGTCCATGAAGCCTCATTCACCCTGATTTATACACTAGTTAAAAGTTTTGGAAAACATTTCTATGCTAGAAGCCAATAGTCACTGAAGGAATAAATGTAAATCTTCTGAAAGTGTAAGATCCTCCCCTGCTTCCAAACAATACAGGGAGTTTAAATGGGTAATATAATTCCCGTAGTCAGGTAAGGGGAGGATTGAATGAAATCCACCATTTCACTGTTAGAATTAAATCAGCATTACAGAGACTGAAAGGTGACTGCAAACAAAAAATATACACAAAATTGCTGTGTTATGATACAGTATGTATATATTCTAGCTACACATTCCTTATTTTTATTATTTTAATATTTGAACAGAGAGAGCCTACATTTAGGCTCAGGAACACTAGTGGTTTCATTCATATTTGAAAATTTAATTTGTTCTCGAACATATTACACTATATGTTTTTCATCTGTTCTTATTCCTGGGGTATATTTTGCCAAACTCTGAAGGAGGAAGGTGTCTGCAGTCAAAGGCTCCAATGCAATTAAATAGAGCCAATTATAAGGCTCTATCTCATGTGAGTGGACACCTATAAGAGGGGTGTTTGTAGTGTATTCATACATATATATATATATTTATATTTACTATACAATCTGCAACATTGTGTATTGTTCTCTTTGTCTTGGAGGTTGTAATTGTTTGCGGAAACCCCATTTGCTGCTAAGTTTTGCAATAGAGCACTTTCTGTTTATAATTTTATTGTGGCACTTTGAAAAGAGAGAGAGTCTATAAATATCATCACTTATTTAATATTTATGAGTTTGTTGTAATCTACACATAATTGAATGTATTTGTACTCTATAAAAGGTGAATTTTAGATTGATAGTGGCACCTACATTCATCATACATCATATTGGCGTGTAGTTTGCTGTGCCCTTTGCACTCTAATGCACATCTGCACAATATTTGCACAATATTTGTTTTCACATTGTGGTTTTGAATTAAATAAATTTTAGCGCTACCCTAAGTTTTAGTCTGGCGTCAAGTACACTAGGCTGACAGACAGCCTCCTAGCTGGCTCCCATTCTATTAGTCCATGCAGACAGCTCTCTCTCTATCATCCTAGTGTCCGCTTAAAGGACCACTATAGGCACCCAGACCACTTCCGCTCAATGAAGTGGTCTGGGTGACAGGTCCATCTAGAATTAACCCTGCCTGCTGTAAACATAGCAGTTTCAGAGAAACTGCTATGTTTACAAATGGGTTAATCCAGCCTCTAGTGGCTGTCTCATTGACAGCCGCTAGAGGCGCTTCCGCACTTCTCACTGTGATTTTCACAGTGAGAAGATGCCAGCGTCCATAGGAAAGCATTGAGAATGCTTTCCTATGGACTGGCTGAATGCACGCATGGCTCTTGCCGTGCATGCGCATTCAGCCAATGACGACCGAAGGAGGAGGAGAGTCCCCAGCGCCGAGGGAGCCCGGCGCTGGAGAAAGGTGAGTGTTTAACCCCCTTCCTCCCCTTCAGCCCGGCAGGAGGGGGACCCTGAGGGTGGGGGCACCCTCAGGGCACTATAGTGCCAGGAAAACTAGTTTGTTTTCCTGGCACTATAGTGGTCCTTTAATGATGCACTAATGCTGTGCTGCCCAGGGACAGTTACCTGGTGTTCCAGAATTTTGTTATTGTTAGAAATTGAAATCATATTTCAAATTTTGGGCTAAAATAACCAAATTGAAAGAGAATTCCAAGTCAGTCATATTTTTAGGTTGGCTATTTTATATTTTTCACAATTCATACTTAAGTGAACAACCCTGTGAACCTCTCTCCTCTAGTTGTTAACACTCAGAGAATCCCAAACTGTCTGAAATGCCAGACAATTAGCAATCAAATCCAAAAAGTTTTGGGCAAGCTGACAGTTTCTAGTTATGTATGTAAAGAGCTAATGAACATTCTATGTCGACAAACATGCTTTAGTTGCTTGCTTTTATCATCTTGCGTTACTTTTGAGATTCCAAAACTTAAAACCACATCTTGAGTCTCCAGGACATCGTGCCGGAATGTTAAACTGAGAGCTCTGGGACATTGAAGACAAGGAATAATCAGTTATCTAAAATCAAAAAATTATCAAAAATCACAAAAAAACTTTTATGAAGAACTGGGTAATGATGAAAGATCAAGCTGAAGGGAATGGAGGGAGAACAATTTAAATATAATTTACTGTAGCGAAATTGTAATTAATATAAAGTATGAAAGTGCTCACTGCTAACACCATTAAACCAAAACACGTTCTAGGCTTTTATTGTTGGATTTACTTAACTATGTGTGATATCTTGCAATCAACAATGTTTTTATTATAGGAAAGTAAAGGGTTAACCACAGGAGCAATTTTGGGAAAAGAGTGAAAACACAATTAACATAACTGAAACAAACACGTTATATATAGCAGAATGCAAACAGGACATAATACAGCCAGTCTTGGCAGTCAGCTACCCAAAGCATGTCTACCCACAGAAATGCCTGACCCACTCACTGCTCGAACACTGACCTACCAATCTAGAGAAACCAGAAGAAAATCTTCCTGTCCAAACACAAATACAGAACTTAATAACGTCAAAATAATAACCACTAATTGTTAGGAACACAAATGAAGCCTATTTCCACTTTTATTGACCGCTTAACCTGCTGACTGCAAAAGGAAGCACATTTATCCCGTGAAACAAAACATTGTTTTAAATAGTTGCTTTATTCGGTCATCAGAGGTTGTGTTTAAAAATTTGCAACACTTCACATAGGCAGCTCTATATAAAGAAACTCTACGGTAGCCACAACCACCAGTGATACCGCGCAGAAACATCTTTTGTCAGAAGAATCGACTGGTTGTGATCCAAACAGACTTATTTATGATTAGAGAGATAAATAGAAAACCTTACTCCTCCACCATTAGTGCTGATAAAGGCACAATCTTAGCTTGTTTGGACATCAACTTGATGGAGGTTGGATGACACAGCCTCGCTAGAAGACCTCTCATTAAGTCCACCCAAGAGCACCTCATATGCATATTATATATGTATTATTACTTAGTCCACTCAAAGGGCCTTATTACTTCTTTTAAGTGTGCGCGCATATGAGCAATTCTCACTGCATGTAGTATAACAACGTTACGCTACTGAACAATTACCTCTCATTCATGATTAGAGATAACTAGTATAGAATGTAGGAACAAATCAGCACATCAACATGTAACACTAACAAAATGTATCTGCACAGCATACAGAGTTCTATATATATATATATATATATAATGTTTAACCATTTCCGTTCTACGTTAATTTCAACACATTGTACCCAAAATAGTAAGAGAAAGCAAACTAACCATCTTAAAAATACTGATAACAGCTTCAATAGGCACCATATCAGGTAGAAACTATACATGTAATCTTAATAAATGATATAAAAAAGTAAACCAACCTTTTCTCTAATGCCACTGAATATAGAGGGTCCCGATATCAATCCACATATCGGTATATTAAAAAAATGGGAAAGCAGTGTATGTCCTGCATAATGAGGCAGTAAGTGGACCTGTTCCTTGTACTATTAAAGATAAAACACCATTCTCTGATCGCAAAAAAAGTTAGTTTACAAATCACTAGAACCCCAATAATGGCAAAAAAAAATAAAATATTTTTATGAATGTTACCATAACAAAGTATAGAAAAGGGGGTCAACTAGGGAAAATAATAAATAGAGACAAATAAAAGAAATATGAAAACATGTGTCTGAGATGAAGGGTAATATTGCAAAATGTATCTAAACATTTCCTATCTACCCTGTACTTAGATATCATTGAGGACTAAAAGTGAACAGTCAGCAAATCACAACATTGTAGCAACACAGTGATACAAACAATATAATAGAGAACAAGAGAAACCTACTATCACTCTTTAGAGGGCCAACTTTGAGTTCTTGGTTGGCCCTCTAAAAGAATGATATCTAAGAACAGGGTTTATATGAAATGTTTAGATATATTCCGCCAAGTGGAGACTTTTTTGCGATCGGAGAAAGATCCACTTAATGTCTCACTATTAACCAATATGAGCCTTGATATACATTTGAACAGGGCCCTCAACACCCTCTGTTCCTGTACATTCGTACATTCAATTCATCTTGTTGCAAATACATGTCTAGTCCACCTATTGTATAGCACAACAGAATTTGTTGGCGCTTTACGGATAATAATAATATTGGGACCCTCTATATTTAGTAGTATTAGACAATTGACGGTTTACTTTTTTATATAACTTGTCAGATATCATTTATGGTTGCTATCTGATATGGTGCCTATTAAAGCTGTTATTAGTATTTTGGAGATGGTTAGTCCGTTTTCTACTTTTTCTTTCTTTATAGTTGTGCATTTTAACAATGTGTTGAAATTAATGCAGGATGGATATTATAAACTATTAATAATATTTAGAATGTTTACGGTTTTGCGGTATCACTACTTAGAGGTGTTAGATTTAGTGTTTTGTTTCAGCTAGTATAGAATGTGTCACAGAGTGCCACTAATTACAGGAATCTGATAAACATGGAAGAGTTACATGTAAATAATCCTAAAACATAATCAGTTGGGAACAGGAGAACATACAATTTTTTATAAACCGGGCTACTTGGAATAGAGTGCTGTTTTACTAAGACTGGTTTATTAGAATTGCATATTACATAAAACCAGAAACCCCACCTCTTGCACTAGTTCATATAAAAATAAGAGATAATTACCTAATGGACAAACTGACAGCTCAAGTCCGAAACACCACAACCACCTTCCAAAAAGTTTGGGCGTTATGGGAACAATTCGATGTGTAACACCTACCTATCAGGGGGAGGAGAGTGAAACATGAAAGACTACACAGCTTCGTGTCACAGAGACACCAGGGGTTCACATGGATCAGGGACCAGGCAGGGAAACGCTTACTTAATGATAAAACAGGATATCGGCAACCAAAGCCATGCACACAAACCTTAACAACCACATCAAACCACACCGCAAGTGTACACACTTAGCAATATTGTTATTGTTTTTTCTTATGAAAGTTCTGTTATACATGTATACCAAATATGAAAAACAGACGGTTACCAACTTCATTTGTCAACTGAAGGACTTCTGCGCAAGCCACGAACCGAATTGCCAACATAATGTAACTGTCATTGCAAAAATAAAGAATAAAAAAAATAAAAAAATAATTGCATATTACAGCTGCATTGCAGTGTGGTGTATACCGGTAGTTATTAGTAGACTTGTGAACAGAGATCACCTTGACCAAACCATTTTTTGTTTGGGGCGCCCAAATTTCGTCCACATGTTGGTTCGGCTTAGCAGAATTATTATACCTAAAATCTGTTTTGGAAAATGAATCAGACGATCCACATTGGCCAGTGTATTGAAAAATATAAACATAATCTAATATTTTGCATATATTGTGCAGTACACGGATAGGAGCATTGTCCCCCTACTTGGATCACAGACCAAGTGAAAAAACAGAAGAAGCCGTAAGAATCTATATTTATATATTTTTATATTATCTATGTATTAAAGCGGCACTGTCTCCCCCAACCGACTTGTAAAATAAGTACTTTATAAAGATAAAATCTTTATGAAATAGTCACATTGACTGTGCTAGAATTACACTCAAATTCCTACTTTTTCTCAGTATTTCTCCTACACCTTTGGCAGAGCTACCGTGGTCATGTCATGTCAGTGCCCAAGCCGTAACAGTGACTGTTGCAGGAAAATTAGATCTTTCTATGGAGGATCACACGGTGGTGAGGAATCCTCCATAGACCTTAGAGCTCTATTTATTTATTTTAACTGTTCCTCTACTGGTCACTTCTCACTTGATCTGTGAATAAAATTTAGTGACTACGCCTTAGCCATTAATCATCTTTTTTTCCAGGAATTTTCTTTGGTGCCAACGGTAGAATTCCAAATCACTAACCAAAAAGAACATGCTCGGCCACTGCGCATGATTCGGTAGAATTTCACTTGGAGTTCGGAAATAAGATCGATCTCCTGTTCGGCCCAAATCTGGACAAACTGCAGTTTGGACTGAAATGAACCTCCAAGTCTACTAATTAGAGATACTATTGACAAAAACAAAAAAACATATTCCACATGTAGTGTGGTTACTTCGTATCTCTTCAATTATTATTTACCATTTTAAAAGACAAAAAGACAAGTACACGCATGAATTAATTGGCAGCATTGAAATGGTGGGTTAAGGTTGTCTCTTTTCAAATTTAGATGTGGTATGGTATGGTAATATTTGAAGGTAGAAGCAACAACGCTGCTGGCCAATTGCAGAAAGTAAAGTCTGGAATCTTGAGCGATGATCAGTTATATTAAATAAATAAATAAATGGGAACTGTCGGTTCAGGGGCGTAACAGGGCCCCGGTGCAAGAATCAAAGAAGGGCCCCTTTACCAACCGCCTTGTTTCCCCTAAGCAATACACCTGAGTGGGATGTGTGTGGTGGCTGAGTGTGATTTTGCAGGGGCTAGCTCATTGTGATTCCGTGTGAGACTTGGTTGAGTCTGATTGTGTTGGCTGGCTGAATGTGATATGTATATGTGGAGTTGGCGGAGTGCGTATGTGTGTGGCTGGCTAAGTGTGATTGTATATGGGGTTTGGCTGTGTGTAAATGTGTAGTGTGTTTTGACCCGCTTGGGGTCACTTTCCTAAGCATGGCAATCCCCATGCTGATGCCAATATGCTGGCTTCACCGACATAACACTGGCATCAGTGCATCTCATACCTCCCCCAGCAAGCACCTGCAGGAAATGTAACACAGTGAGACCCAGTGTAAGGATATTGAGGATTAAGTTGACAGGTATGGAAGGTACCATATTTTTTTTAAAAAAGCATTAAATTAAAATCTGTACATTTCTGCTACTACAATGTATAGATGGAATTTAATGCTCTTTAATATACACTTATTTTATATAAACTTTAATATAATACACATTTATTAATAGCACATGCACATGTGTATATGTACTGTTTGTTTGCATATACATATAGACAGACATGTACACATATATGCATATTACTACAAATCCCATGAATTGAGTGCAACAATTTTTTAATTAAACATTTTTATCCTTTTGAGTACACACACTCTTACTGACCCATACATACACTCACTCACTGATTTGACACACTCAGATAGGCACATACTCACGGACACATACACAGACATACACACACTCTCAATTAAATGACACATGCACAAACATACATATTCTCTCACATTCTCACAAATTATTATTATCCACCCAGCCTCCCTACTTTGGGAGAACTATAGTAGTTCCTTTCCCTAGGGTCTACTTGCTCTACTCCGTTGTGCCCCGTATAGTGATGCCGGGAGCCAGAGTGATGCCATATCCCAGCTCCCGGCATCACTGCAGAGCAGGCAAGGGAGCATAGCAAGAAGAGCACAGAGATAAGTGCTCCCTCACCGCCTGCTGCCATTGCACACAGCCGCCCACCTTAGGGGCCCTAACGTGCCCAGTTGGCCCAGCTCTTGGCCCCCCCCCCCCCCCCCCATGACAGACAGAGCACAGACATTTCCTGTGTCAGTTCCCAGTATTTTTAATATTATGTTTACATATCCCTTATTTTTTATTAAATATGTATTTGTTACATGTAAAAAAACAAACAATTATATAAAAATCCACACCTCCTTATCATGCAGCTGGTCGCCGCCATCTTAGCTCCCTGTCAGTCATTGTTATAAAATATATCCTTTGCAGCCGGCAGTCATAGAAATAACGTGAATAGAAGAAGAGACATTAAAGGGACACTCCAGCAGCATCACAACTTTAATGGAATGAAGTTGGCAACTTTGCTAAAGCATTTGAAAACAGTTTAAGTCAATCGAAAATGGCTTAAGTCTATAAGGTAGGATGGGCCCAGTGACTCCAAAGGTTTTTAAGACACCAAGGCACATTACTTTAAGCTGTTCTAGTATTGAAATCCTTTTCTGTTTTAGCTCTGTCAATGGCTATATGAATTTGTACAGAATTTCCCTAACGTGGCTTAAATCTAGAATTTATGTTTCTGTGGGACCGAAATCTGCTCCTGTGATGAGAGCATGTCTGTGGGTCGATCATTCTGCATATTATAAATCATTACATATACACTGTATTCAAAGAGATACATAAATGGTATAAGGAATGTTGACAGCATTTCCATATAGATCAAAGATTCATAAGCATTAAGTATTTCCTCCCAGCTCTGATCACAACATGCCACAAGAATGGATATCATATTCTGATGACAGGATGCACTACCTCAACGCACTCTCTGCATTCTTAATTAGTATCTGTCTTGAGTTCAAATAAAACCTAGAAACTGTTATCCTGTTGTAAATCTCTGTACCAACCCACATGAAAGCAAGTGTTAACAAGATAACAAGATATTTATTTCCAATTAATGTCTACTGCTTTAACGCATAACAAGATAAAAAAATAAAGTCGGAACATAGCGAGGAGAACATCCAATAAATACATATGTATGAGAACTACAACAGATATTTGCTGAATGTAGTGCGTTTTTTGAACATTTTGCTCAGCAAGCAACAAAAATTGGGATATTTGCTTCTAACAAACAACAAAGTGCAAACATTACAACATTCACAATCTGAGTTGGAAAACGATATGACTGTTTATATTGAGTAAACGATGACACCTCCTAGAGACGCAATGACTTCTGTAAAATGTCTCTCGTACCTGTCGTCCAATCCAACACATACGGTTTTGTCCCAATTCTATTTAACCCCTTAAGGACCAAACTTCTGGAATCAAAGGGAATCATGACATGTCACACATGTCATGTGTCCTTAAGGGGTTAAAGAACTAGTTGAAGTGGTTAATATTTTTGACTGACATGAATGAACTTTTCATTTAAGGTCATGCCATGACATTTCAGTTGTGTTAAGGTCGGGATTTTTTACTTGGCTTTTCCAAAATGCAGAATTTCTCATGCTTCAGCAATGCAGATTTATTTGTGCATTTAGAATTACTACACGCTGTGTGACCCACATTTTTCGAAAGTGTCAGACTTTCTCGTGGAAGATCTGCTGGTACAATCCAGAATCCATTGCTCGCTCACACATCAACAAGTTACCCAGTTACAGATCCTGCAAAATAAACCTCCAGCTATTAAACTCCCACTACCATGCTTCCTGGCTGCGAAGAAATGATCTTAGATGCAGATTTCTGGGTATTTTTTTTTTTGGCCAAGTGTAAGGGTTCTCATTAAATGCTGAAATGTCTCCACTTTTGTCACTCATGCCCACAGTACTTTCTTCTGGTAGCTGTTTGGTTACATATATTTACGGATACCAATGTTATTTTTGGAGAGGTCCTATTTTGCTTCTTTCCATTATGAGAGTTTTCCCTCCTTTTTTTGTAACTCCTTGTGCAGACACACAGTCACACTTCTATACATGCAGACATAGCTACACACTTTTTCATGAACTTTTCTGTAAATTATTGGTGGGGTAGTTTTTTTTGGCATGATATTTTTTTGGCACGATTTTTTTTTGGGCACAATATTTTTTTGACACAGTGAGGTAGCTCAGTTGGTAAATTCCCTGACTACAAAGCCTGTTCAAAAATGCAAGGTCATAGATTCAAATCCTGGCAAGGTCAACTCAGCCTTTCATCCTCTCGAGGTCGATAAAATAAGTACCATCAATTGGGTAATAATAACATATATTACTATTCAGCTGCCAATTTGGTTAATTCTGAGAGCGTGCGCTGAAAAGCGATTTGAGAAAGGCGCTACATAAATACTAGTTCTTATATAATATTATTATTTACTCTGTCAGAGGTTTTCACCAGTTGCTTTTTATTTTTTGCACGCTAACCATCATTTTTAAATAGGCATGATTTTTTTTCACAGATGAAATGGATTTTTGAATAATAATAAGGGGTTTAGTCTGTGATGGAGGGGTTAATGGCAGGGATGAGGCATTTTAGTTCAGGAGGGAGGATTAAGAGTAGGGTAATGTGGGAATCTATATTGAGTAGAGACGGGGTTCATTTTCACAAAGTGTAGGAATGTAAATTGAAAGGAGGGCCAGTTATCAGGACACTATTGGCATACAAATATGAGTAAGGGTCTGGAGGGATGGATGTAAATGATGGGGGAAGCTTGTAAAGCAAACTGAAATGTAGTGTGTGTGGGAGGGGATAAATTATTCTTACACTGGAACTCTCTATTCATTAGTTCCTCCACTGCACAGACAGATACATTCATGCAAATTTAAGATTCACTTTGAATTCCCAACAATTCTTACTTTAGTGAAAAACCGCGAATAAGTGACGTAACTACCATGGTCGCAGGGATCACAGCTGCGACTGGGCCCGGGGGCCAGCATAACTTCTCATCATGCAGTGGCCAGGTGACAGGCAGGAGGTGAGCGCACAGCTCCTCGGTAACTGTATGTAGCGTGGCCGAGCAGACCATTGCCTGACAGGGAGTGCTTACTGGGAGTGCACTTCCTGTCAGACCGGGTACTGCGACCCACACGGCCATGGTGTCAGCAGGTACAAGTGGAAAGGGCTAGGGTGGGGAAATGAGACAAATGGAGGGGCTGGGGGGAATGATACACGTGGAGGACCTGGGTGGAGAATGAGACACATTGAGGGTGGATGAGACACATGGGGACCCCAGTGCAATTATTGCACCAGGGCCCGGTGGTTTCTAGTTATGCCTCTGCCCTGAATGACAAACTCATGTAAAAGAATATGAGACCTACACACTAACACACAGCAGACAAACACAAACAGACTCAGGTAACCGCATGTTGGGTCTATTATGTGCCAGCTAGAAATGTCAGCTACTTATTAAGTGAACACAATATATAAAATATATGTATTTTATTAACATTTCGCATGTGACAGATCCACGTTTTCTTCTCAAAACAGAATTTTTGTTTTCCGTAATTGCCGACAGTACCTGTAAATGTATAAGAATATCTTCTGGTGTACCACAAAATGCTACCAAAAATACATTTCCAGCTCTTCACACAAGGTTTACTTTGGCTCTAAATCAAGAATAGAGAGAATTGTGCTGCTCCTGAAAGGACCATAGAAGGAAGCATATATCGAGGCAGCAAGATGAAATTTTGCCATCATGTCTGTCTCCAGCTGTACGGCCCTCCTGGCTGGTACACAGCCTCGCAAGGAACTCTTTAAAGAGGCACTCAATTCAGGAATTATCATGTTCCTTTTTAATGCATTCCATAGAAACTGCTCTAGCAATACATGCAAGACCAACCTATAATAAACCAATACTCATTTTTAATTTATAGTTCTTTCTTTTTTGTGCAAATCTTTCCATATTATGGTATCAGCTTAAAGCTTTACACATTCAAAGAAGCAACTTGGCCCACTGGGAGCGTCTGATTCGGGCCTATGGAGTCTGAACTGCTGCACAAGTTAAATGCAGCACTGCACAGTTGAAGGGTAGGGAAAGGGTCTAATTAGCAAATATCAAATATCAAAGCCTCAATTCAGATCATTACAGAGGGTTCTGGGACTTGTAGTTCAAATATGAGCTTCCTACGTATGTAAGCTGTTGGGTAAAGCTTTGCTGTTCCTCCTAATGTCATTGACATCTCTCTCTCTCCTCTCTGAATAGATGAGATCATCTCTACTTACCTGCATGTTGTGTTGGGAGATATATACTAAAACAGCAGTTTATTCACTAAATAAAAAAACTCACCAACTCAGCTTTTTGTTTCACCTCGACTATTTTGACCTGCAATATATAATTTCCTATATATTTAGATATAGTTCTACACAATTCCAGACTTCTAGAATACACCCTAAAGTGTATCAAAGATAGCTCAACCGCATTTGCTCTACAATCTTAGATAGGTAAGTGAACAAAAATGTAATGGCCGACCTCCACACCAGTCGGGGGGTGAAAAGTCAGTGATTACCAGATATGTTAATGACCATCAGAAGACAGAAGATGTGGTTTTTGAAAGAGTCATGGATCATGGCCTCAAAGATAAGGATGTTCATAATATTAATATTGTAAACTATATGTTTGTATGTCAGTTTCCACATTTTGAAATGTTGTGTTTGAAATTTGGGCAAATCAGCACCCTGTCGCTGACTTCTACGCTGATCTGCTGCTAAGGAAAAAAAAAGCAAGTGTTCGTGAAGAACAAAGAGGCCCGGAGGTGGAACGCCCACAAGCAATTGTCAGTCTGTTTTTTGGGTTTATTTTTTTAGGTAATTGTTAAAAATGAGACTGAATTATCTGCATTTTCCTGTAGATCTACACCATTATCTATAATACAGACTTTGTTTAACCCAATATGCCACATACTTCCATGAGCATTTATTAGTGTTGCCTCTCAAACTGCATGAGGTTAATGGACTTTTATGCTACATAGCTCAACACGTCTGAGGGAAATGATGCATTGTATAGTTATATGGTACATGCTGGTGCTTTATAAAATATAATTATAATGATATTGTAGCAAGCTCATGTATTCAATGTTAATGACAAACAATAAAGCTTGTAGCCTGAAATGTATTAAGTAGCCAAGTGCAAATAGAACTCTTGTTCTCACTCTCAACATCTTGTTGCAGTGATTTCCAGTTCATTTTTTTCCTACTTAGTCCTCCCAGTGATTCTGGTTACAGCTGTCTTTAATAAAGGGCAAAAGGGGGCAGAAGCGTAAGACACAGTTATCCCATGGGGCCTATAGCTGCTCTTGTTCTATCTACGCGCAACCTCTGCCTTTTATTGAATACAACCGTGAGAGACCCAGCCAGGGTCACTCACCATTAGGCAGAGTAGGCACCTGCAAACAGTCACCTGTCCTCTAGCAGGTGCCTGTTTTCAGCACCTACAATGCCTTTCTGGAGCTTTGGTGGGCTGATGAGAAGTACCAGGAGCTTTGGCCTGTGTTCTCTGTAGTCCAGTCAGCCTTAGCAAAGCTGCAGGAACAGTTATAGACCCTCTATAACTTAGTAAAACTAAGTACTGTGCCAGCTCCTCCGGTGTCTGTGTGTGAGGCTGGGCAGGAAGAGGAAGGGATCACTTCCCATCTGCCCACTAACAGCCTCTCACACCGGAAATGCCTTGCAGGAGGAGCAGGGATAGTACTGAGTGATGCACACTGTACTGTATAATAGCTCCCGTAAGTCTACTATAAATCCTAGGAGAATGAGTACTTTACAAATAACCCTTCAAACTCCACATGCCTGCACCATAAACACCCCTTTTCCCTAAACCTAAATGTAATTGCTTCCAAAATCTAAACACACTATTTCCTTGGTCCCCAATATTAAGCACTCAAGGCCTAAACCTGGAATTGAGAGAGAGAGGCCCACAGGAGGTCCCTCATCTCTCCACCCATAGCAAACTACAGTGCATGTGCTGTGGTTGCTATGGCAACTCCCTAACCAGCACTAGCATAGGAACGGAGTGACATGATAAAGCCAGTATGTCGGCATCATGGGAGAGGTTTGACCTGTTTGGGTAAGTGTCCTCATGCAGGGCTAATCAATCCGAAGGAGAAAAGCGCTTAGGGAGTAGAGGTGGGTTTTACACAAGTGTACTACCCACCTCTCTAATGAGATTGCGGCAGGGGAGCGGAAGACCAGGTAAGGTATGACAGTTCTCCTATAGATTTGAAATTGCTTTGCGTTAACTTTGAATTCTAACATTTGTATATATTTCTGACTATGTCTTTCTAGGTGGTCTCTTCAGATTCAGACAAACACAGATAACCTGGTACACCGCTTAGCCACTCACCCCACTGTGCAGATTGTGTTGATTTTTTGGGGTTACCTGTAAGTAGCTTACAGGCTTGTAGGGAGTTCTATGTGTTACTTTAAAGGATCACTATAGTGTCAGGAAAACAAACTCGTTTTCCTGACACTATATAATCCTTGGGGGACCCTCACCCTCCCCCTCCTGCTGGGCTGAAGGGGATAAAACCCCTTCAGCCACTTACCTTAATCCAGCGCCGGGCTCCCTCGGTGCTGGTGACCTCTCCTCCCCCGCCGACGTCAGCTCCCGAGTGAAGCGGAATTCGCATGCACGGCAACAGCCGCACGCGGATTTTAACAGTCCATAGGAAAGCATTTCCTATAGACATGCTGCACGCTGGATGCAAATTTTGCTTCCAGCGTCGCAGATGCGCCTCTAGCGGCTGTCAGGAAGACAGCCACTAGAGGTTGGATTAACCCTGCTATGTAAACAAAGCAGTTTCTCTGAAACTGTTATGTTTACATGTGAAGGGTTAAAACCTGGTGGACAGAGCACCCAGACCGCTTCATTGAGCTGAAGTGATCTGGGTAACTAGTGTCCCTTTAAGTATGCTGCCTTTTAAAGTGCATTATATTGCATTATATCCCATAGAAGGTGAGTTGGTCCCTGAATCTTCAGACATTGATCATTTTAATACCACTGGACCAGTCAACGTGGGCAGATTTAAACATGTGGGACTGTTTCGTATGGTCACAAGGTTTGTGGCAATTTATTTAAATAACTTGTTTGTTAGATGACTGACCTCCACAAGTACCTATTAATATAAATTTAAAGATTCTTCATCGGTACTTGAGATGTAAACTATTGTAAACTATTGTGACTAGTCAGATAGTCACTTTGTATCTGACAATCAGGCTAAAGTGAGTATTATGAACAAAGGCAGGTCTGAGTTATCTTATGATAATTTGTCTTTCCCTCGATCATGTTTGTTATCCAATGTGTACATACACCAGGTGTTTATTATACATCCCTATGCATAATAAATGTATTGTTACGAATGAACCATCCATCACCATTGCAAAATCCTGGCATTCACTGCGTTTTCCCAATTTACAGTTAAAATGCCATAGAGTATGATTAGTTTATGGTCTCCCACAGCTGGTAATCCTTAATAAATCTCTAGTCAGCTCCTACGTGCTATAAATCACAGACTTCCAAAGATATTCATAAACATTTTATTCTCAACCTCACCAAAAACAAAACAAAACAGGAATACCATATTTAGAGAACCTGCAACAATAGATGCCCTGAGGAGGTACTGCTAATGTATCTTAACAAGACATACCATAATCCAATAAGATTCAGCTGTGGGCTTCAGGCCAGTTAACCTTAGTGTGCTTTGTCAAATCTGTTTGCATGTAAATAGAATGCCCGCGACATAACCCACTTTCAGTTTCAGCACAAACATTCTATACACTTGAAAGTCCTGACTTGGATTCAACCTGCTCCTCTTGTTACATAACTAGGCCAAATGTTCAGCTTCCGCAAGCTATAGGTCAGGCATAGGCAACCTTTGGCACTGCAGATGTTTTGGACGACACCTCCCATGATGCTTTGCCAGCATTATGGGTATAAGAGCATTATGGGGGATGTAGTCCACAACATCTGGAGTGCCTAAGGTTGCCTATCCCTGGTATAGGTTTTCATAGTTTATATCTGTTTTTCTATGTAGATGGTCAGGGCACAATTTGCACCCTATGCAATAAATAAAATTTTCTATAGAACAATACTACAAATAAGATGGCTACCACGGCTGACCTAAATCTGCAGGAATTGCCATAGGTATATAATACCCAATCTTTTATTCCCTTTTATTTTTGACAACAGGGAACTGTCAGTTCTCTGGAAATTACATCATTGAATTAAACATTGAAAATTACCTATAACTTGTGTTTATCTTTTTTGTTTCTTCATGCGATGCCCCACTTTTTATAAAATATTTAATAAGAATTTAGCATTTGCGATTGCAATGCAGTTTACTCCTGGGACAATCAGGTTAACAATTACGTTGGAGAAGAATAGATTATTATAGATTATTGCCCTCTCTCTATGCTGTCCCTATGCTTACTCACAGGTGCAAATGCAGAACTTAGAACAGTGATAGACAGGGAGCCAAGATGACGGCAAGAAGTTTCAGGGGATTTCAATTTTTTTTTAAATACAGTATTTATTGATCAGAAAATAAGGTGAAATAATGTTACCGCAAGTTTTAGCATTCAGACATAATACTGCAATGTGTTTACCTTAATGGTATAATGTGTCAGTCAGATTACATGAAAAAGACAAAGATAAACTGCAATAAAGTAAAATCACATTATTATTTCACTACATTTACACTGAAGCGGTAAGAAAAACACTGCCTAAGAAGCACTATGTTTAAAATCATTGGACTTCAACATTAAATTTCATCATTGTATTTTTTTAGAACATATATGTAGCCCCTAACAGTTTTTCCAGCAGCTTCACTGGAACTGGTGAACTTTGACGTCTGACTGGCAGGGACCAATTCAGCCAATAGAGGGAGAAGACAAAAGAATATATATATATATATATAACACACGTGCTCCCCAGTGGTAAGAAAATATAAAATTAAATTACCAAAATGTAGAAATGTAAGAAGAACCTTCTATTCTTCTTGGTATATATGCAAAAAATACAATCTACAAATAAACATAAAAGAACATAGTGTAGTTGGTTTTAACACCATATAATGCGCTAGTAAAATTGCACTCACAGAAAGGAAGCGCAGTATAGGCGTATAGCAATCTTTAAGGACTTGACGGAGTCTCTGCAATCTTCTTTAAGACCTTATTGGAGAAGGAGAGACACACAAACCATAGTGCACCGATATAATATATAGCAATGTGATTTTATTAAGTTACACTTACAGAAATTCAGTTGTAATGCAGCGTATCAAAAAGGGATTATGGTGTCGACATCCTTCCTCCCATAGCTGATAAGAAATCGCTGAATTTAGAACATATATAAAAATGGACTTTAAACATAAAATAAAATAAAATGAAAATAAAAATCAAAATACAAATAAAGTCCAAAGGTGCTGTTGTGGTCCCTGACGTGTCAGACATGTCATGTGTCCTTAAGGGGTTAATCTTGTGGATTACCTTAAAGGGCCCCAACACGTCAGTGCACCAACTGGTATCCATCAACCATTAGTGTGAAGCCTAAGGGTGGGTCTGCAATAGAGGGAGAAGGAAATGCTGCAGCAGTGAAGGTGTGTGAGGCCTGGCTGTGGAGCAGTGTGAATCCAGTGTGAGATGCCCGCTGCTCCCTGATCCAGTGACAGAGCTGTGGAGCAATGTGAATCCAGTGGGAGCTGCCAGTTGCACCCTGATGCAGTGACAGAGCTGTGGAGCAGTGTGAATCCAGTGGGAGCTGCCAGTTGCTCCCTGATCCAGTGACAGAGCTGTGGAGCAGTGTGAATCCAGTGGGAGCTGCCAGCTGCACCCTGATCCAGTGACAGAGCTGTGGAGCAGTGTGAATCCAGTGGGAGCTGCCAGCTGCACCCTGACCCAGTGACAGAGCTGTGGAGCAGTGTGAATCCAGTGGGAGCTGCCAGTTGCTCCCTGATCCAGTGACAGCTCTGTGGAGCAGTGTGAATCCAGTGGGAGCTGTCAGCTGCACCCTGACCCAGTGACAGAGCTGTGGAGCAATGTGAATCCAGTGGGAGCTGCCCACTGCTCCCTGATCCAGTGACAGAGCTGTGGAGCAATGTGAATCCAGTGGGAGCTGCCAGTTGCTCCCTGATCCAGTGACAGAGCTGTGGAGCAGTGTGAATCCAGTGGGAGCTGCCAGCTGCTCCCTGATCCAGTGACAGAGCTGTGGAGCAGTGTGAATCCAGTGGGAGCTGCCAGCTGCTCCCTGATCCAGTGACAGTGCTGTGGAGCAATGTGAATCCAGTGTGAGCTGCCAGTTGCTCCCTAATCCAGTGACAGAGCTGTGGAGCAATGTGAATCCAGTGGGAGCTGCCAGTTGCTCCCTGATCCAGTGACAGAGCTGTGGAGCAGTGTGAATCCAGTGAGAGCTGCCAGCTGCACCCTGATCCAGTGACAGAGCTGTGGAGCAATGTGAATCCAGTGGGAGCTGCCCACTGCTCCCTGATCCAGTGACAGAGCTGTGGAGCAATGTGAATCCAGTGGGAGCTGCCAGTTGCTCCCTGATCCAGTGACAGAGCTGTGGAGCAGTGTGAATCCAGTGGGAGCTGCCAGCTGCTCCCTGATCCAGTGACAGAGCTGTGGAGCAGTGTGAATCCAGTGGGAGCTGCCAGCTGCTCCCTGATCCAGTGACAGTGCTGTGGAGCAATGTGAATCCAGTGTGAGCTGCCAGTTGCTCCCTAATCCAGTGACAGAGCTGTGGAGCAATGTGAATCCAGTGGGAGCTGCCAGTTGCTCCCTGATCCAGTGACAGAGCTGTGGAGCAGTGTGAATCCAGTGAGAGCTGCCAGCTGCACCCTGATCCAGTGACAGAGCTGTGGAGCAGTGTGAATCCAGTGGGAGCTGCCAGTTGCTCCCTGATCCAGTGACAGAGCTGTGGAGCAATGTGAATCCAGTGGGAGCTGCCAGTTGCTCCCTGATCCAGTGACAGAGCTGTGGAGCAATGTGAATCCAGTGGGAGCTGCCAGTTGCTCCCTGATCCAGTGACAGAGCTGTGGAGCAATGTGAATCCAGTGGGAGCTGCCAGTTGCTCCCTAATCCAGTGACAGAGCTGTGGAGCAGTGTGAATCCAGTGGGAGCTGCCAGCTGCACCCTGATCCAGTGACAGAGCTGTGGAGCAGTGTGAATCCAGTGTAAGCTGCCAGCTGCTCCCTGATCCAGTGACAGAGCTGTGGAGCAGGATCCAGACACAGCAAATGGCTGACCGACCCTGGAGATTCCCTTTGGCCCTGTGTAACTGAATAGTGGTAAGGAGTAACTTATCTATCTTTCAGAAATAGTTACACAGTCCCTCATGGCATTGCAGTAACAGTCTTCCTGTGATTTACAACTGCTTTAAAAGGACACTACAGGGAGTGCAGAATTATTAGGCAAATTAGTATTTTGACCACATCATCCTCTTTATGCATGCTGTCTTACTCCAAGCTGTATAGGCTCGAAAGCCTACTACCAATTAAGCATATTAGGTGATGTGCATCTCTGTAATGAGAAGGGGTGTGGTCTAATGACATCAACACCCTATATCAGGTGTGCATAATTATTAGGCAACTTCCTTTCCTTTGGCAAAATGGGTCAAAAGAAGGACTTGACAGGCTCAGAAAAGTCAAAAATAGTGAGATACCTTGCAGAGGCATGCAGCACTCTTAAAATTGCAAAGCTTCTGAAGCGTGATCATCGAACAATCAAGCGTTTCATTCAAAATAGTCAACAGGGTCGCAAGAAGCGTGTGGAAAAACCAAGGCGCAAAATAACTGCCCATGAACTGAGAAAAGTCAAGCGTGCAGCTGCCAAGATGCCACTTGCCACCAGTTTGGCCATATTTCAGAGCTGAAACATCACTGGAGTGCCCAAAAGCACAAGGTGTGCAATACTCAGAGACATGGCCAAGGTAAGAAAGGCTGAAAGACGACCACCACTGAACAAGACACACAAGCTGAAACGTCAAGACTGGGCCAAGAAATATCTCAAGACTGATTTTTCTAAGGTTTTATGGACTGATGAAATGAGAGTGAGTCTTGATGGGCCAGATGGATGGGCCCGTGGCTGGATTGGTAAAGGGCAGAGAGCACCAGTCCGACTCAGACGCCAGCAAGGTGGAGGTGGAGTACTGGTTTGGGCTGGTATCATCAAAGATGAGCTTGTGGGGCCTTTTCGGGTTGAGGATGGAGTCAAGCTCAACTCCCAGTCCTACTGCCAGTTTCTGGAAGACACCTTCTTCAAGCAGTGGTACAGGAAGAAGTCTGCATCCTTCAAGAAAAACATGATTTTCATGCAGGACAATGCTCCATCACACGCGTCCAAGTACTCCACAGCGTGGCTGGCAAGAAAGGGTATAAAAGAAGAAAATCTAATGACATGGCCTCCTTGTTCACCTGATCTGAACCCCATTGAGAACCTGTGGTCCATCATCAAATGTGAGAATTACAAGGAGGGAAAACAGTACACCTCTCTGAACAGTGTCTGGGAGGCTGTGGTTGCTTCTGCACGCAATGTTGATGGTGAACAGATCAAAACACTGACAGAATCCATGGATGGCAGGCTTTTGAGTGTCCTTGCAAAGAAAGGTGGCTATATTGGTCACTGATTTGTTTTTGTTTTGTTTTTGAATGTCAGAAATGTATATTTGTGAATGTTGAGATGTTATATTGGTTTCACTGGTAAAAATAAATACGGTAATTGAAATGGGTATATATTTGTTTTTTCTTAAGTTGCCTAATAATTATGCACAGTAATAGTCACCTGCACACACAGATATCCCCCTAAAATAGCTAAAACTAAAAACAAACTAAAAACTACATCCAAAAATATTCAGCTTTGATATTAATGAGTTTTTTGGGTTCATTGAGAACATGGTTGTTGTTCAATAATAAAATTGATCCTCAAAAATACAACTTGCCTAATAATTCTGCACTCCCTGTATAGTCACCAGAACAACTACAGCTTAATGTAATGGCTCTGGTGAGTATAATCATTCCCTGTAGGCATTTACATTGCCCCCTAGGGACACCTCCAGTGGCCACTTCTCAGATGGAGGTGCTTCCTAGAGCAGTGCACCGTAGGCACCGTAGGCACCGTCAATGCATCTCTATGAGGAGGTACTGAATTGCCAAAACAACGTTAGCCCCGCCCTCATCCTGCCTCCATGCCGATTTTAGCCAATAGGAAAGTAATGAATTGGCTAAAAATCATTAATTCTGATGATCTCACAAAGGAGGCGGGCCGGGGGCGGGGCCAACACCAATGGACCCGCGCAGTGCTGCAAATAAGGAGAGTTTCAACACCTTCTAAGGGGGGGCAAGCCACCTAAATGGTGATTTTAACACTATAGGATCAGGAATACATGTTTATGTTCCTGACCCTATAGTGTTCCTTTAACCCCTTAAGGACCAAACTTCTGGAATAAAAGGGAATCATGACGTGTCAGACATGTCATGTGTCCTTAAGGGGTTAATCTTGTGGATTACCTTAAAGGGCCCCAACACGTCAGTGCACCAACTGGTATCCATCAACCATTAGTGTGAAGCCTAAGGGTGGGTCTGCAAGTGGTCTGGGAGGCTGCTAGGCTTGGTTAGGCAGATTTTGGTGACTTTAGTCAGCCACTGTATTACTGGCCTTAATTTTATCTGCTATTATCCTTTAATACATGTTCATACTGTTTTACTGTTACTGCCGTGTATGGTAGTTATTTATTATGTTCCTGTCTGGGAAACCCATCCATAGCCTGGATGCCCAATCACATGGAGGCACTCCCATATAGAGGAGTTTCAGGATCCCCTTGGAAAGCAGGAAGAGGTAACCGACGATGAGGGTCACGGGGGTGTCAGCTCCCTCGGCCAAGGCCTGCTACATATATTAAAGGGATTTAGGGGTTAACTTGCTTTACACCCTTGTCCGCATTCATAGAAGTGCCAATTACAAGAGAAATTTACACTTTTTAGAATTAATTCCAAACTGAAAAGATGTAAGTGTTAAAATGTTTTTTTTTTTTTTTTTTTAACCCATTTAAGAGCGGTGGTTGGGGAGGATGTAAGGGGGCAATGCACACTATAGCTTTAGGAATACAGGTTTGACCTACAGATCCAATGTTGTTTTTTAATGTTGGAGTGTGCTTTTAAATATTGGGGATAGGTAAATATAATATTACATATTCCCAGGGAGCAATGACTCCCATTTAATCCTTTACTTTTCTCTTTCTAAACTATAATAACTGTCTTTGTTGGGCCCCTTATGGTTTTACGAATGTGGCAGTTCGGGTGCACTACAATCCATTTCACACCCTATCTCAATTACAGCTACATATTACCCTTATATATAGGCCACGGTGACTACAAATGCTGTTGCTGCTTGTCAAGGCTATACAAGTCCTTGCCTAACAGATGGAAACAAGCAATAAAATTAGCATGTGCAAAAAAAATAAAAAAAAATAAAAGCCGAACAACAATAAGTCTGTTTATATTCATGATATTCCTTCTTAAGCACATAAAAAGCTATGTTGACAGTTTGAAGTTTTTTACCCTTAGGGGACAAAAGAAGTGTACAGAGCATGACAGTGATCCTAACTTTATAACCAGGAGAGTCTGTGAAGGAAACTGGTGTGTGCAACAGGCATTTTATACGTGACAGGACTGAACGCACTGAGGGGAAAACCGGTCTGATGTTAGGAGAGAGACAGACCATCAAAAAAAAGGACGCTTAAATTTCAATTCCTGTGACCTAGTTTGCCCTCCCCATCTCCATAGCCCACTTTATCCCTTCAAGACGTGAGTCTTTGCGGACTTGCTCTCATTTAGACATGGTGCTAAACTTAAGACCTAAGGGTGCTATATCGAGACAATAAATAAACATGATGGTCAGAGCTGTACAACACTGGCAACCACACATACTGAAGCACTGAAGCAAAGAATTCTGATTTAATTTCTACATAAACGCCTTGCTACCTTAGAACGTCAATAAGTCAGTTAGGTTCTTTAACCTATTCATGACACGTTTTAAGGGGATAACCCTTCATACCATGGCTAGACTGGCAATGCATCTGTGATGAAAGAGTTTGATCAAATTGTAAGGAAAAAAAAAACACCAACAACTACTTTATATTATATTTTAATTTTATAATAAAAACTGTACACCAGGCACAGCTAATAGGTAGACCCAAGATATAAATGACAACACTTGTGATGTATTGTCATCCTTAAAGTGTAAACGTCACAGTGCAAATATTTGTATTAAAGGATAGAGAGGTTTGTATAACTTATAAATTGTTCACGCAGGATTGTAAAAAAAATATGTAGATTTTTTAAAATAGACTCTATTTCAAAATCTCCTTCCCATCTCACCTTTGTGGTCCACAGTGGATAAATCAGCTACGAAAATACAGTTTTATTCCACTAATATAATGCTAACATGTCCCCCATGTGTCATGTGTGTTTATAGCACAAATACTTCACGTTGTGACTGATCACTGATACCAAGTTACTATTTACATAAAAATATGTTTCATACGGATAGGATCAATAGGAAACTGAAATATTAGTATGTACTGGTGAAATGGTGGAAACAAGCATTGGTTACTGGTTGACAGCAGCTCTAACGACTTCCCACCGGCACATGTCAATGACGTTCAAGCAGCAATTCTTGGAATGAATTTCCCTGAACCAATAACTCTGAAGGGTAAACTAGCTTTCTGATTGAACATTCATAGGCTGTTGGTGGTATTATGAAAAGAGGTTATACATCTTATTATGTGAGTATCAGTACCAACATCCGGTGTCACACATCTCATTGGTGTTCGCTAGTGGCCTTGCACCCTGGATGTAACCTTGCTCCCGAGTCCCGAGACGTTTACAAATGAAATCTAAGATGTCAAGGTTAGATATTAATGTTCTAAGCTTGGTGGCACACTGTCATACAATTGGATCTCACAGATGTTGTAATTCTTTAACAACTGTTGATTTACCCCTTGGCCACTCCAGTTCTCACCCAGTTGTGGTTATCCTTTGACCCTGCAGCTGTGGGCTATAATTCCCAGCAGTAAATTTGCTAAAGGCTTATGACCTTATGCACCACAGACATGGGATTCAAGCATGGAGAACACAAGTCCTGCATCCTAGACCAATGGTATTTTGACACTTGGAAGAGTATTTGTTCGTAGTTCTTTTTATAAATGTTTATAGTATAAAATCTAATGACACTTAAAGGGACACTCTGCTCAACCTTAACAACTTAATCTAAATTATGTTGTTATGGTTCCAGGAGGTCCCTGGACACACTCTTACCCTAAGGAGTTAAACCGTTCTCTAACAGTTTAACCCCTAAAGTTGTCTTCAGCACTGATTTCCAGGTCCCCTTGATGGCATCCAGCTTCTGAATCTCAGTTATAGGAAGCACAAAGTGCCACTGGGCAGAGCTGCTGCTGATTGGCTAGAGCAGTCAGTTATCTCTTTAACCCCTTAAGGACCAAACTTCTGGAATAAAAGGGGATCATGACGTGTCACACATGTCATGTGTCCTTAAGGGGTTAAGCCAATCAGTAGTTCCCCACTAATTAAAAAGAAACGTACCTGGCCACTCTAGCCAATCATGGTGCCCCTGCCCTACACTCCCCGCTTTCTGTAACTAAGATTCTGAAGCCAGATGCCACCTTGGGGACCTGGAGATCGGTGCTGGTGCAACTTTTGGGGTTAAACCGTTCAATAATGGCTTAACCCTTCAAGGTAAGAGTGCATCCAGGGGCCTCCTGTCACCATAACAACATAATTTAGATTAAGTGTGTGTTAGAAGAAACATGTCTACCATGATTATATCTGCAGATTGAAATCTCCTGTTTTATTAATGCTGATTTTAAACAACGCGTTGCATCTCATGGGGTTAAGTGGGTGAAGACAACAAGTTAAAGGCTTGGGGCGGTAGTTTCCCACCATCTTTAAACTTCACAGGCGCCACTGCATTTAACTAACAAGCATTAATCATAAATATGCAATATTCCCTGTAATAAAGATATCTAATGGGAGATTTTTCTCCTTGATTACACAAAATTATTACCTCCAAAGGACTCCTGACTGAGGGCAAGTTGCAAAAAATAGTCATTTAATTATTTAAAAAAAAAGCCACATTGCATGATTCTTTTAAATTACAGCACATTTTCTGCACAAGTAATGTTAATGTACAATGTTTCCCTAACAATCCTATATGGTCTTATTCATGTTGCACCAAATTGTAGTGAATTGAGTTTAGAATTGCAAAGTTTAGGATAAAATGGTAAATTTGTGACTATTGACTATCGGAATTGAAAAAATCAAACCGGCTTGTTTATTTTAAAGTTAGCAATTCAGTTTTCAATTCACTACAATTCATTGTTAGTAAAAAAGCCACACAATAAATCAGTAAACCAGCTTCACATCGACACTTTTCTCTAAGCATACATGTCAGGAAACCAGTTGAGCGCCTTTTTCCCATTTTCAGACATAGATACCTGCAGGGTATTTGCTGTAAACTCGGTTACAGTTTGGGGCTGTAGACAGACAGATAGACAGACAGACAGACAGACAGATAGATAGATAGACAGACAGACAGACAGATAGATCGATCTATGTAATATAATCTATGCAATCACCTGTAACAGGTATCATTTAGTAGAATTTTGATTTTATTTTGTTTAAACATTGGAAGTTGGCTCATCATATAGGCAGATATAATAAAGCTATTGAAAAGTTAAAAATAAAACGGAACAGCAAAACCTACAAAACAATCCAACCATTTCCAAACACAGGCTACACAAACACCAGTCAGCTAGTTAGGAAGACATCATACAAACACACCCCCTTATTACATAACCACATGTACAAACACCAATCTGTGCACCAACGTGACCATAGACTGTCATATTACCGTATATACTCGTGTATAAGTCGATCTCATGTATAAGTCGAGGGCAGTTTTGTGACCAACAATTGTGAAATATGCTATGCCTCGTGGATAAGTCGAGGGTAAAACTTGGGGCTATGAAATTCTGTGATTTTTAGAATTATATACACACTCATACAAACACACACTCATACAAACAATCTGCATTCTACACACACACTTATACAAACACACACACTCTGCATTATATACGCACACACTGTGTGTATATAATGCAGTGTGTGTGTGTTTGTATGAGTGTGTGTAGAATGCAGATTGTTTGTATGAGTGTGTGTGTATATAATGCAGAGTGTGTGTGTTTGTATGAGTGTGTGTAGAATGCAGATTGTTTGTACGAGTGTGTGTGTATATAATACAGTGTGTGTGTGTTTGTATGAGTGTGTGTAGAATGCAGATTGTTTGTACGAGTGTGTGTGTATATAATGCAGAGTGTGTGTTTGTATGAGTGTGTGTAGAATGCAGATTGTTTGTATGAGTGTGTGTGTATATAATGCAGAGTGTGTGTGTTTGTACGAGTGTGTGTGTGTATATAATGCAGTGTGTGTTTGTTTGTATGAGTGTGTGTAGAATGCAGATTGTTTGTATGAGTGTGTGTGTATATAATGCAGAGTGTGTGTGTTTGTATGAGTGTGTGTAGAATGCAGATTGTTTGTACGAGTGTGTGTGTATATAATACAGTGTGTGTGTGTTTGTATGAGTGTGTGTAGAATGCAGATTGTTTGTACGAGTGTGTGTGTATATAATGCAGAGTGTGTGTTTGTATGAGTGTGTGTAGAATGCAGATTGTTTGTATGAGTGTGTGTGTATATAATGCAGAGTGTGTGTTTGTATGAGTGTGTGTAGAATGCAGAGTGTGTGTGTGTGTGTGTGTGTGTGTGTGTGTGTGTGTGTGTGTGTGTGTGTGTGTGTGTGAGAGAGAGAACTGGGTGGGAGGAGGGCATTTTTATTATACATTTTTTATTTTAATATTTTAAGTTTTTTATTTTATTTTAATATATATATATATATTTTTTTTTTTAAATGTTTGATTTAATTTTCGTCCCCCCTCCCTGCTTGTTAGCTTGCCAGGGAGGGGGGCTCTCACTCCCTGGTGGTCCAGTGTATGGGCTGTGTAGGAGGGGGGGCTGGCAGAGAGCATTAACTTACCTTCCTGCAGCTCCTGTCAGCTCCCTTCTCCTCCGTGCAGCTCCTCTGTCAGCTCCCACTGTAAGTCTCGCGAGAGCCGCGGCTCTCGCGAGACTTACAGTGGGAGCTGACAGAGGAGCTGCACGGAGGAGAAGGGAGCTGACAGGAGCTGCAGGAAGGTAAGTTAATGCTCTCTGCCAGCCCCCCAACAGGACCGCCGGGCTTGTAATGCCCAGCGGTCCTTGTCTGTATTATGGCAATGTAAGTTGCCATAATACAGACATTAACTCGAGTATAAGTCGAGTGAGGGTTTTTCAGCACAAAAAATGTGCTGAAAAACTCGACTTATACTCGAGTATATACGGTAATCTCTCTTTATCTCAAGCACAATAATGCACACTGAAAGATTACCAAAGCAGAGATTACAATACTGTGTGAGCATGTTAGGAGTTCCAGAAAGTATAATAATAACAATAATAATAATAATCTACTTCTACAAGTAAGCAGTCATGGCAGTCAATGTGATTTATTCAAGGGGTTTGGCATATAAAACGAAATCCTGGATACAAACTTCTACAAGTGGGAAATCACCATGGAAACCAATAGACCGTCTATGCTGATTGCTCCTCTTTCAGAACGCTGTGCCAGAATTGTTCTGTACACACAACCCTCTATTGTGGTACAAAACGATAGAGGTATAAATAAAAAGGGAACGTGTGGGATAATAAAATAACAGAGCATCCTGTTGCTCACATTGTAGAGGAGTGGTGGCCAAAAGCAACAATCTGTTTCAGAACTCCAAGAGTTATGGTACCCTCAGGACTGGCTAAGGATAGAGGGAGTTGTAGTCCTACCACAGCTTTGGGGTCTAACTTATCGCCACCTTTCTAACAGAGTATTGGAACTGATCTGACTAAGCTCTGGATGCTTTGGACTACTTTGGCCATGGTGCTCAGACTCAGCCATCCAAATGGCTTTCTGTGAATGATAGGAGAGGCAGTCTAACAGCTGCCAGAAGATAGAGGGAGAAGCTCCTAGCCTCCTCAGTCTGGCGCCCTGAGATTGCTAGGAGTTGCAGTTCAGACACAGTGATACAATGTGATGAAACAGAGGAAGCTGCCTTAGAGTGTTACCTGCTTTTCCATGGTCTCCTTGCCTCCACTGGCCACCATGGGTGCTGGGACCCTCTCACAGCTGCATCCTTCCACCATGTACATCCCAGAGGGTCTCCCACTCTGCTCGCTGTCGAAGTAGAAGAGGACATTCTGGAAGAGGGCGAACCACTTGTCGTGCCACCTGCTAGTCTCGGCCGCCTTCTTGCTGACGGTGCCCCTCTTGGTGCCCTCCTTGCGGGCCAGCAGGGACAGGTACAGAGCGTGTCCCTCGTTGCAGCGCACGCCCTTCTGCATCCTGACCTTCAGGGCATGCTGACCCCAGCACAGATGGCAGGGAAAGGGCACACCTGGGCACAGCAGGGACACCTCACCTACAGGAAGGCAGGCAGCAGAGTGACAGGGGGTGCCGACAGTGTGCAGGTCACCCAGCGTGTGCGCACTGAGCGTGTACATTGACATACAGATCAATAGGCAGCATGCAGCCAGGGGTAGGATACAATGTTACCCCTGGGGGTAGTTTATACAATGTTACCCCCTGGGAGTGTAGTTTATACAATGTTACCCCCTGGGAGGGCAGGTTATACAATGTTACCCCCGGGGAAGGCAGTTTATACAATGTTACCCCCTGGGAGGGTAGGTTATACAATGTTACCCCTGGGGAGGGCAGTTTATACAATGTTACCCCCTGGGAGGGTAGGTTATACAATGTTACCCCTAGGAGGGCAGGTTATACAATGTTACCCTTAAGGGGATAGTTTATATAAAGTTAACCTTGAGAGAGGTAGTTTATACAATGTTACCAATGGGGTTTAGTATACATAATATTATCCCAGGGGTTTTAAGTATATGATATTATTATAATATTACCCCAGGGTTTCAGTGTATATATAATATTATCCCATGGGTTTGATATATAAAATATCCTAGGGGTTCAGTATATATAATATCCCATGGGGTTTGATATATATAATATTATCCTGGGATGTGAGTGCACTATGGTCCTGTGTTTAGGGGGCATGCACATAGCACATGGAAAACACATTTACCTTTTTCACAGTGCATCTAGACCATGCTCGGCATGGGCACCACCCAGGGTGCAGAGAGTCTCTGGGGGAGTCACAGTGAGGGAGTCCATACAGGGCACAGTGCTGGCTGCAGGGAGAGCATGGGAGGCATCAGGCTCTGCTCACAATGCTGCTGCTGGTGGTCGCTGAGAGTGGAGGGGGGCGGGAGAGGGTGCAGGAGGAGAGAAAGCTGGAAGTGGGTGCAGAGGGAATTAATGTGATAGTGGGTGCAGTGTGGGTAGTGAGACTGGGGAAGGTGCAGGGAGAGGAGTGAGATGGTGCAGGGGGATGGTGGGGGATAAAGAGCAGGGGGAGTGTGGCGACAACGGTCTGAGTGAGGTGTGTGGGAGCAGGGGGAGTGAAGTTGTATGGGTGAGTGAGGTGAGAGAGGGTGCAGGGTGAGTGAGGTGAGACAGGGTGCAGGGTAGTGACGTGAGAGAGGGTGCAGGGTAGTGAGGTGAGAGAGGGTGCAGGGTACTGAGGTGAGAGGGTGCAGGGTAGTGAGGTGAGACAGGGTGCAGGTTAGTGAGGTGAGACAGGGTGCAGGGTAGTGAGGTGAGAGAGGGTGCAGGGTGAGTGAGGTGAGACAGGGTGCAGGGTAGTGAGGTGAGAGAGGGTGAGGAGGGAGCAAGATTAGTGAATACGAGGGAATATGTATGTATGACTCGTGCAGGACAGAGAGAGCAGATAAATGAGCAGTAGGGAGTATGGGTCTGAGTCAGGTGGGAAAGTGTGAGTGAGGTGCAGTAAGGTGCAGGGGGATTCAGGGAAGAGAGGGGAGGGTGCTGGGGGTTAGTAAGGTAAGAGTGCAGTGGGGCAGGTAGGTAGTAGTGGGTGCAGGGGTACAAGGAGTTAGTTAGAAAGGTGTAAAGGGAGTTAATTAGTTAAGAAAGGGGGCATCTGGTCCAATAATGCAGGAAAGGGTACAGGGGGTCAAGTAATGTAGGAAGGTGTGCAGGGGGTCCAGTAATGTAGGAAGGGGTGCAGGGGGTCTAGTAATGTAGGAAAGGGTACAGGGGGTCCAGTAATGTAGGAAAGGGTACAGGGGGTCTAGTAATGTAGGAAGGGGTGCAGGGGGTCTAGTAATATAGGAAGGGGTGCAGGGGGTCTAGTAATGTAGGAAAGGGTACAGGGAGTTATTAAGTTAAGTTAAGAAGGGGTGCAGAGGGTCCAGGTATTTGTTGCAGGGTGTTTGGCTTGGGAGCTCCGTGTAATGGCAACCTGTTCCTCGGATAAACTGGGGTCTCAGTGCTGCCGGTAAGGTGGGCTTTTTTATTTCTTTATTAAAAAGAGCCCAGTTGCCAGGGCAGGCGACTAACTCCTCCACCTCCGTGCCCTTGTGGTCCTTTTTATAGGGGTCTAACAGCTCTTCTTCTTGTGCCCTGTTGAATCCTAATGTAGGGTGTATGGGTCCTGATTAAAGAGGTGTATGGGTCCTGATAGCAACTGAGAGTATGAGGGTCCTGATAGCAGTGAGCCCCTCTGGTTTATGTCCTGATAGCAGTGAGTCCCTCTGGTGGATGTCCTGAGTGCAGTGTGCCCTTCTGGTGGAGGTCCTGATAGCAGTGAGCCCCTCTGGTTGAGGTCCTGAGAACAGTGTGCCCCTCTGGTGGAGGTCCTGAGAGCAGTGTGCCCCTCTGGTGGAGGTCCTGAGAGCAGTGAGCCCCTCTGATGGAGGTCCTGAGAGCAGTGTGCCCCTCTAGTGGAGGTCTTGAGAGCAGTGAGCCACTGTGGTGGAGGTACTGATAGCAGTGTGCCCCTCTGGTGGTGGTCCTGATAGCAGTGAGCCCCTCTGGTGGAGGTCCTGAGAGCAGTGTGCCCCTCTGGTGGAGGTCCTGATAGCAGTGAGCCCCTCTGGTGGAGGTCCTGAAAGCAGTGTACCCCTCTGGTGGAGGTCCTGATAGCAGTGAGCCCCTCTGGTGGAGATATGAGGGTCCTGAGAGCAGTGTGCCCCTCTGGTGCCCCGGGGTATGAGGGTCTCTGTCACTCTCCGCTGTTGCTGAATGCCGGGTCCCGGGAAATGCTGGATCCGATGCTCCTTGTCATCCCACGTGTTGCGAGACCGAGCCCCAAACTTGCTGCCGCCCCCAACCCACTCCCCAGTCCCAGCCGGGGGGAGACCGAGCGATCGCTGCGGGGAATGGAGCTCCGAGCTCAGCCTGCGGGGACGGCGCTGGCAAGTCACGTGGAGAGCACTAATCCGCTTCTATATCTTTACACTGGGCAAGTCCTGACTGTCTGCCTGCTGGGTCCGGACTGGGGGTCACTGCCACCCTGGGGGTCACACCTCATGCCAGGGTCCACACTGCCACCATGGGGGTCACACCTCCTGCCAGGGTCCACACTGCCCCCATCGGGGTCACACCTCCTGCCAGGGTCCACACTGCCACCATGGGGGTCACACCTCCTGCCAGGGTCCACACTGCCCCCATCGGGGTCACACCTCCTGCCAGGGTCCACACTGCCACCATGGGTGTTACACCACCTGCCAGTGCCAAGGTCCACACTGCCAACATGGGGGGTAATGGGGTAACACCTCCTGCAAGGGTCCACACAGCCCCCAACAGGTCACACCTCCCGCCAGGGTCCACACTGTCACCATGGGGGTCACACACTGCCACCATGGGGGTCACACACTCCCACCATGGGGGTCACACCTCCTGCCAGGGTCCACACTGCCACCATGGTTGCCACACCTCCTGCCAGGGTCCACACTGCCACCATGGGGGTCACACCTCCTGCCAGGGTCCACACTGTCACCATGGGGGTCACACACTGCCACCATGGGGGTCACACACTCCCACCATGGGGGTCACACCTCCTGCCAGGGTCCACACTGCCACCATGTGGGTCGCACGTCCTGCCAGGGTCCACACTGCCACTATGGGGGTCACACACTGCCACCATGGGGGTCACACCTCCTGCCAGGGTCACATACTGCCACTATGGGGGTCACACCTCCTACCATGGTCCACACTGGCCACATGGGAGTCACACCGCCTGCCAAGGTCCACACTGCCACCATGGGGGTCACACCTCCTGCCAGGGTCCACACTGCCCCTATGGGGGGTCACACCTCCTGCCAGGGCACTCTCTGCTAGCATGAGGTACACAACTGCTGCAAGGGTCCCTAGTCCCCAATGGGGGGTCACACCGCCTGTCAGGGACCTAGTGTCCGCACAGCATGGCACCCAGAGGTCACATCACAGGACCTGGGCAGATATCCTTTATCCCCAACATTACCAATCTCCCTGACTAATTATAGGGCTGCTGACAGGGAAGGGTTAATACTTAACAGCCCTGTGCTATGTGTGCCTGTGTGACATCTCACCATCACAGTGTGTCACTTCCACCAGGGCGACATGATGCCACCAGGCATAGGTGACCCAGTGAAGAAGTGTCCCCATTATGAAGAATGGTGGTTTATGCACATAAAGAGAAAAAACAGGGTGGTGGTATTATTTGAATAGTTCCAGGAACTTGAAATAAAGTGGTATTTTACAAAAACAAAGTATGTATCCTAATATAACACCAAACCTAAATTATATAAAATATTTTATTTATGAAAATGTTGTTTGGCAGCCAGTCAGCAGCCATTAAAAAATGGATACAATGTTACATTGTTTGCGAGAAAAGAAAGAGATTTAACAATAACCCACCAACTTGTTATATGGTTTGTACGTTTAGCAATGCTCTAAGGTTGTATGAAGTACTTCCTGTATCCATTGAATACCTTTGCTTCTGATCATTGTCTCCTTAAAGGGACACTCTGCGCTTCAGTTCACCACCCATTTTAAAAATGTGTAAATAACAAAGAGAGTCACTTTTAAATACTGCACTTGTTGGAAATCCTCAGGCTGTGCAGCATCTTCAGTGAGCAAACTAGTTTAGCTCAATGCAAGTTATGACTTCTTGCTTAGATTGCATTTAATTGGAGTGATAGGAGTCATGATATTTATAAAAGGTGCAAATTAATTAAAGGGGCCAGGGAGACGTTTTATTTAGGAACAAACTTAACCATGCCTCTCTTACATATACCTTCCAAGGAAGAGTGACAGGGCTTCTGATGTGATGATAGCTACTGGTTCTTTAACATCCACAAAATAGAGAAATGTAGTTCTCTTTGTATTTTGTATATCTCCAGTAGATGTGTTTTATTACACATACAATCATCTTATAGACTACTTTGTTAAAGTGTATCACCTGTTTCTCTTTACCACTACAAGATATTATATATCAGCACCGGTAATTAAGGCATTGATTGCTCCCTCCCCATATATTTTATCTATATGAGGTAGTGGCTAGAATTAGTTTACTAATTAGGAATAGCACATTTAAAGAGACACAGAACTGCCTAATAAATAGTACTTATTCCTTCGACAAAACCATGCACGCATTTAATTAAGCATTTTTAATTTGGGGTATTACTAAAAACCGCTTGCAAAAATTGGAGATCTTTTGTTTGCAAGCCTCCCCTTCTAAGCCGGCCCACGCTTTCTGTATCTGTGCAATCACCACTTTCCAACGCAGTTCAGTGAGAAGTCTTTGCAAGACAGGTGCTCTGGGCAATTTCTGCCTCTTGAGTTTAGTTCCACTGAGCTAACCAAACCAGGAAGTAATATGACTCGATGTCTTATTGATGCGGGGAGGTAACAAGGTTAATTTATAAAAGTGCCAGTGTCTATTGAAATGTGCACTTTTTTTTACAAAGAGGACACGCTCATCACATATAAAACGCTTTTGCAAGCTAAGGTGCTTTACATTTGTGGATTGGTCCTTTAAGTAGACACTGATGTAAAGGCCTGTTGAGTAAGATGGGTGGCCAAATAGTGCAGATTACAGCTCAGCAAAATTATATTGATTAAAACCAAGAGTTAAGATGAAATGAAGAGTTAAGCCAAATTGTAGGCAAATTGATGGTTATTCTAGTGTAAAATCAAATTCCATTGTGATTTCTCCACATTTCTCAAACAATGAAGACATGCAATATATATATATTTATCTCTACCTGATCCTGGTGGGTTATATACATCCTTATTACAAAACTAATATTTATTATAAAATGGTTACATTATTTTTATTATTATTTTTTATATATTGTGTTACATTTGCTTTGATAACCTTGTTCTCATGTTCTAGGAAACATTGCATAGATTCCAATGCTAAATGTGCTTTGTATCTCATCACTGCCTTTGAAGAGGAGAAGAAGCAGACGTTTTATACCAGAAACAAAGTATTTGAAACACTCTACACTGAAATACAAAGTATGGCAGCAACTGATGCTTCAAAACACCCTTTCAAATATGTCTTATTCACAATAAATAAGCTCTCGTTGCTTTACTGCAAGTGCCAGTGTGAAAAACACGTTAATTAATATATTGAAAAGCCAATTAACGGGGTCTTTGAAAATCAAATCAAAGCCTTGAAATCAAATACTTATGTAGCATCAATGTATTTAATGTTTATTAATTCCCAGTCTGACATCATCAGATTCAGATTGACAGATACATAACAGTACGATCAGTGCCGGACTGGGATAAAAATTCGACCCAGGCATTTAAAGGCAGAGCAGCCCAATTTGAGGGTGTCGGGCTGGAGATTAGGAGTGTTGTGTTATCACCAATGGCACACAGGCTTCCCCCAACACTGCATGTATCACCTCAGCTCATCAGTCAATGAGCTATGCCCTCACTGCCAGTTTTAGCTCAGGCAGGTCATTTCTGGCTACAAGAACGGCAAGGTAAGAAGTCAAACCATTGGCAAAAGGTTTGCACACTTATTACTGCATGCTATAGTATTTATAGTTGGAGTATCCCTTTAATGACACAATTGTTCTGCATTTGCTAGAGATCTCTGTGTCCCCATAAATGGGTTGTGAGAGGGTGTTGTGTGTGTATGTGTAGAGGTGGACTGTAGTTTGGTATGGTGGGTAGGCTGTGTGGTGTGGTGTGGTGTGTTGTGTGGTAGACAACCTATGGTGTGGTGTGTGTGGGGAGGCTGTTTGTGGGGCTAGGTTTTTGGGGTTTCATGTGGGGGAGGCTGCCTATGGGATGGATCTGTTTTAAATGTAGTGTGTGTATTGGGGTTCCAGTTTGTGTTGGGGGATAGGGGCTTTAGTGTGTCTGTGTGTGGGTGGGATAGGTAGTGGAGTGTGTTTGTGAGGGGTAAGGGGTTTAATGTATCGGTGGTGTAATGTGTCTGTGGAGGGTAGAGTGTTTACTGGAGGATCAATGGTGTAGTGTGTCTCTGTGGTGAGGATAAATGGTGTAGGGTGCTGTGGGGGGAATGGGGTGTGCTGTGTTTGTGTTGGGGATAGGTTCTGTACTGCATGTGTGTGGGGTTGGGGTTTTAATTTGTCTGTGGATGAAAAGGGTGTGTATTGTATCTGTGTGGGTGGATAAGGAGTATAGTTTGTCTATGTGGAGAGGATAAGGGGTGTAGTGAGTCTGAAGGAGAATGATGGGAGATGTAGTGAGTCTCAAGGAGAATGATAGGAGATGTAGTGTGTCTGAAGGAGAATGATAGGAGATGTAGTGTGTCTGAAGGAGAATGATGATATGTAGTGTGTCTGAAGGAGAATGATAGGAGATGTAGTGTGTCTGAAGGAGAATGATAGGAGATGTAGTGTGTCTGAAGGAGAATGACAGGAGATGTAGTGTGTCTGAAGGAGAATGATAGGAGATGTAGTGTGTCTGAAGGAGAATGATAGGAGATGTAGTGTGTCTGAAGGAGAATGATAGGAGAGGTAGTGTGTCTCAAGGAGACTGATAGGAGATGTAGTGTGTCTCAAGGAGAATGATAGGAGAGGTAGTGTGTCTCAAGGAGAATGATAGGAGAGGTAGTGTGTCTCAAGGAGAATGATAGGAGAGGTAGTGTGTCTGAAGGAGGATGATAGGAGAGGTAGTGTGGCTGAAGGAGGATGATAGGAAAGGTAGTGAGTCTGAAGGAGGATGATAGGAGATGCAGTATGCCTTTAAGAGAATGATAGGAGATGCAGTATGCTGTGATGGTGTCAGGGCACCGCGGGCGGCTGTAAGGGGAGGCTGCAATCCACTTGCAGCACTCACCCTCAGTCCCTCGCCTCCCAGCGGCAGCATGTATAACGCTGCACGCTGGGAGCCCGCACCCTTTTACGAGCGCCAGGGTCGGTCACGTGACCCGGCGTTAAAGTCACAGTACAATAATCACAGTGAAGGTGTAAACATCTCCCACGTGTGATTGTTAATTCTGATTGGAAGTTATCCTATCAGAATTAACCACAGGATTTATATACTTACCTTTCCTGTCTCTCAGTGCCCTGTTGTGGTCTTGTGATACCTGTATTGCAGTCTGTTCGTGCGTCTCTCTCTGGTTACCGATTATTTGGCTTGTTATTCCAATTTTCCTGTATTCTCCATGCCTTTGACCTCGGCTTGTTTCTCGTTCTCCTGTTTTCTGGCTCCCTTTACTTGGCTTGTGTCCTGACTATTCTTAGTGTGCTTAACCCGGCCATTCTAAGGACCGGTATTGCACCCTTTATTTTCTGTGACCTGTTAGCGTGTTAGGTTCCCGAATCGTGACAGATAGAGGGTGTAGTGTATCTATGAGGAGAGGTAGTGTAGTCTGTTGGGGGAACTGTATGGTATGTTTGGTGTTTAACTACTTTGGTTTTCTTTAATAATAAAAAAAAAAGAAAGAAGAAAAATATATATTCTCCCTCCTCTTGGCTCACCTTTGGGCAGGAAGGGGCGAATGATGGTCCAGTCTTTCTCTTTACTTTGTAGCAGGTATAGGTTCTCGTTGTGGCTGCCACCAGAAAAGTATCAGAACGTTGATGTAGTAACCATGGCAACACTCTGATACATTATCTGCAGGACACAACACAACTTGGTCTGGAACTGCGAGTTGTGCAGACCGCATACTCTGATCTGCCCTCTCTGCATTAACGTGAGCTGGCCGGTGAAGAAGATCTTTCATCTCCTCACCGGCCATGCAGCTCCGTTGGGTAGGGAGATCCTTTGTTCTCTCCTGTCTGCCTCATCCTGTGGCCATCGCGGCCCATCAGCATTTGTCTCATATGCCCATCGGCCAGTCTGGGCCTGAGTAAACAACCAAATTTCATCATTATGAGCATGTAGCTAAAATTATCTAAATAGTATACGATGGAAAACTTGAGATTGCAATGAAACTATTCTATATAGTAAAAAAAAAACCTCAAAAGTAACATTCTAGTCAGAGCATTTGTGCTTGATGTTTACGTGTCCCAGATTTATTATTATGTTATGTTATTATGTTATTATTTAGATAGCGCCATCAAATTCCATAGTGCTTTACAATGGGTGGACGAACAGACATGTAGTTGTAACCAGACAAGTTGGACACACTTTTTAGAGGTCAACAGCTAAACACTTTGGGTGGCAATTTGTTTTGACTTGGTTTGTAGGAGCCTCTAATAAGAAGGTCTGTGGACACTTACAACAACACTACCAGCCAGTCCCTGGGAGTATAACACGACTTTTCTGACACTGCAGATAATAACTCTATTCTAAATTGGAAAACCAGGGTTATTATGAAAGGGGAATCAACGTGTTCAATGTTGATTGCAATCAGCTGTGAGGCTCATGTCAAATTACTGTCACTAGATTTTTTTTTTGCCTTCTTTTCTGTACAGGAATGTTTTTAATTAAAGATGAACATGAGCTCACATAATGTTGTCCTTTTTTTTTTATTTTTCTCACAGTCAAGTTGCCAATCTCCCTGCTCTTTATTAGAGTCGTCATGCCAAAGGAAATTAAAGTTTGTGTTTACTCATCCCTGCCATTGATGGAGATTATTCAGCAACCAACTAGCCTTCAAGGGTATATTGAATGTTCTGTCACATGATACGAGCTAATGCAAACAGGTAAAAAAAAAAAAAAAAATCCTGAAATGTATTAAGCCATTGTTCTCAGCCTGAACCTGCCCTGTCCTATTAACATTGAGATGAGAGCAATGTTACCTAGTGTCCCAATAGCCCCCGTCAAGGCAGGAAAGCCCATACTTCAGTAATGGGCCTATCCAAGCAGAGGACCCCGCAGGCTAATGGATGGGATTGATTTGTATTTAATAAGATGTGGTTTACTCTAAGCCTCCCAGAAGCACACACAGGGTTATTCAATAAAGTCTGAATTGTAGCAAATTGTAGCACTTTGATATCCAAATCACAAAATGGTTTATCTGTAACATTTTTTAATTCAGCCACAGTCCCAGCTTTTAGATTTGAATTTTGCATGTATTTTAGTTACATAGTTACATAGCTGAAAAGAGACTTGCGTCCATCAAGTTCAGCCTTCCTCACATTTGTTTTTTGCTGTTGATCCAAAAGAAGGCAAAAATAAAATAAAAATTTTTGCAACAAACTAGTGAGTAACTGCTACTAGTAGTGCTTGTCTTCCTACTTTCCCTGACATGCGACCACTCTAAAAAATGATTGCACGGTTGGTAATATGGGTAAATGGCTAATACAGCTCTAACGTTTACTCTGTGGACCAAACATGTACACCACAATCGCAAACAGTGAGGCGATGAAACAATCACTCATCTTCTTCGTCCTGGCCTTTCGTTCATTTATATCTTATGTATGTATCAAAGACTTGTCAAGCAAGACGCTCTTACTTCCTTGGTTTTGTTAGTGAGTTAGTGAATCTAGCCCCAGTATTTTCCACCTGCGTTTTAGAAGATTACAAATTACACAGCATAATATAGGAAACATTAACCTAGACTTTATATCTCTGGAGAATTTATATTTCCTTTAATGGGATCGTTCTTTTCAGGTACCTTTAAATGTAGTTTTGATTTTTCAACTTTGATATAATTACACAGGTTAGTGAATAATCCCCTGGATGTGTTAGCGGTGCATTTTATCTTAATCCATATCCACGGCGGAGTAGATTTGACAGATGTACTATCGCCCAGCAATTAGCTTGGTGTTTGGCAGCTCATATTACTGTGAGGAATTTGTTGTCTGTGCTTTGGAATTACGTTGCACACTCACAAAGTTATTTAACTAAATTGAGAGGAAATGGGAACACCTTAAAATGGCCAAGTCAGCAATGTTTGCATTTTGGGAATTTTGAATTACAAATTGATATTTCATTTTTATTTCCGTTGAATTCCCTGTAATTCACATTTTAGGGACAAATACCGACACACATACATGAAAACCTTACCTGTATACGTTGTTACACACTGTACACGAACAAGCTATGCACTAACATCTCCACACACTATACTAACACTAAATCTGCACACCTGCAGTATGTGTATATGGATTGCCTAGCAACAGCATGTGTGGCATGTATCACTGGCAATCTACAATCTAAGGAGAGAACTATATTTTACTGAATGGACTATGTAGTGTGTTTTTTTTTTTTTTTTTTATTATTGAAATGTTTTCCAACGATACAAATACAGATTAAATCCACAAACAGGAAAGCAGTAGGCAAGATAGTTAACACGTGGCATTGAGAGAGAAAAATATCCCCGTGATAGAAACAAATGAAAATGATCTCTTACAACATATTGCTAAAGTAAGCATGCCCTTATATGTGGACAGACCAAATGTTCCATTGATTTACAGAGCCAGATTGTCACGGCTAAATACACGTTTTCATAGATACACATTCTCAATTTGTGTTACTATATAGGTATATAGTTGAAGTTAATTACAGACAAGAATCATTTTTCCCAAAATACTTTACCGTACTTAAAGGGACACCCTTGGCAAAATAAAAACACAGTTTATTGTAGGTAGGGAAATAACTGGAAATGTTTCTTAACCCCTTAAGGATACAACTTCAGAAATAAAAGGGAATCATGACGGAATATTTCCATCATGTGTCCTTAATGGGTTATGAGACCCATGCCCTAGCCACAACCCTGAAATAAAAGTGACCCTCTTTAGCCATTTGAACTGTTAGGGGGAAAATGTAGGCGGTTACTTATAGAAGTAGACATTTAAATCTATTTTTAATTCATGATCGAAACACCTAAGCAAATATATATTGCAAACTCGAAAAATAAATGAATAAAATAATAATTAAAATTATAAAACATATAAAAGTATACAACAGTCTTCCACACACTTCCTTGTAACATTGTAGACAGGATCTTGTTGAAGGGACACTCTGGACACTGTAACAGCTTCATCTTATTGAAGTGGTTATGGTGTCTCAAGGCCCCAAGTGATGTCCTTACATGCGCTGCTTGGACTAAAGAGGAAGCAATGGATGGCAGTGATAAATTGGCTGAGAGTGGCAGCTCACAATTTCAGCCTATCATGTCCACAATTGATCTATCACTTGATCGTATCACTATAGTCAACTAAACAACTTTAGCTTAATGAAGCAGTTTTAGTGTATAGATCATGCTTCTCAGGTGTCACTGCTCAATTCACTGCCATTTAGGAGTTAAATCACTTTGTTTCTGTTTATGCAGCCCTTGTCACACCTCCCCTGGCTATGATTGACAGAGCGAGCCTGCATGAAAAAAAAAAACTGGTTTCACTTTCAATCAGATGTAAATGTATGAATGGCTGCACTATTATCTATCTATCTATCTATTATTATTATTATTACTGGTATTTATATAGTGCCAGCATATTCCGTAGAGCTTTACAATGTTATCAACGGGGAAATTTAACTATAAATGAGACAATTACAAAAACTTACAGGAACGATAGGTTGAAGAGGACCCTGCTCAAACAGGCTTAACAGGACAGGAGGTAGCAATCAAACAACGTGGGAGTGAAGCAGAGATGGAGGAGAGAATAGAGTGCTGCCCTTTAGAAGAGAGCAAGGGACTATCTATCTATCCATTTATCTATTTATTATTATTATTATTATTATTGGCATTTATATAGCACCAACTTATTTCCAATATTAGAAAAAGAGAGAAATATAACAATAAATTAAACAATTACAAAATGTTACAGAAACAATAGGTTGATAGGGAAGCTTACAGTCTAGAGTGTCTGTCTGTCTATCTGTCTATCTATCTATCTATCTGTCTGTCTGTCTGTCTGTCTATCTATCTATTCAAGCAAGTCCAGTTTCTATGTGGTGGAATATTAAAGCAGCACTGATACTTTTCAGTTTTTACAAAGATAACATTTTTATATAAAAAAAAACAAAAACTAAATTGACTGAAATTCCAGTGCAATCAGCAAATATAAGGCAAAATAAGAACCCATTTGTCTCTTGTCTCATGTATTTCTAGACTGTAAGCTCTTACGAGCAGGGTTCTCATCAACCTATTGTCCCTGTAACATTTGGAATTGTCTTATCGATTGATCTTCCTTTATAATATTGTACAGCGGTCTGGAATAATTTGGCGTCATAGAAATTCTGATAACAATAATGTTATCCACCATTACAAGCCTTGGACACTGCCACTGGAAGTGATGGTAAAAGGCCTCTTGCCAGCAGATGTGCTATCAATGCCTATGGCATTTTATTGAACATTTACAAGAAGCTGTATAGTGGGACCACAGTCTTGCAACATCTTCCACTGACCACTGCTTTGTCCCTCCATCTATTTCCAAGGTTAATTTCTACGGTAATGCTGTATCACTTCAGCTGGCTACAGTGTTGATGCAGATTTTCAAAGCTTCGTTAAAATTAGAATATTAATTAACAGCATTCAGGATCATAAAAGCATAAACAAATCACATTCTATTTTGAGGAAGAGTGGTGAACAACATATGGTCAGGTGAACAAAGAATTAAAAGCACCTTGGATGTAAAAACAATCCAAACCTTTAACACATTCAGCCTGACAGATGTGATCACATCTGCTCCTAATTAGCTAGCTAATTGTCCAAAAATGTTCACAGAAGCACATTGTTTTCATTAGACACAGAACAACGAGCTT
Organism: Pelobates fuscus; assembly: GCF_036172605.1. NCBI lineage: Eukaryota > Metazoa > Chordata > Amphibia > Anura > Pelobatidae > Pelobates > Pelobates fuscus. The sequence goes on along the minus strand of NC_086321.1, from coordinate 40,027,426 downwards.
ATCTATGGTACAGTAAATAAAATAAAAAATATAGCACATTTCTGATTCACAACAATCAATATATTATAGAAAAAAACTGGTTGTGATCTAGGTGATATTTGTGGGACAGTAGTTGGAATATATGAGAACATATGGTCCAGATCGCCATTGGCGAATGAAAATTTAGTCTTGGCTTTAAGAAGTTTCCCCGTGCTGAGCGCAATAAGACTTGACTGGGGAGTCATTTTTTAAAGGAACACTATAGTGTCAGGAATACAGGCATGTATTCCTGACACTATAGACTGATGTGGCATTTTAGGTGACTGGCCCCTCTCTAATTGAAATTATTTTAGTCACCTTTTCTCCATTGCTGCTCCAGTCTAATCCCGTCTGACCCCGCCTCCATGGCTGAGATCATCATTCTTGATGACATCAGCCAATCCAATGCTTTCCCAAAAGGAAAGCATTAGGAGGCTATTGTGCATGCACAATAAAACTCCATTCTGAGCCAATTAGCATTTTCTCATAAAGATGAATTGAATCAATGGGAACGTTCAGCGTCTCCTTGCAGAGTGTTTTGCCTTTTGAAAAAATCAGCCAACTGCCTGAGTTATTTTCTAATTGTTGGAGCTCACTGCAGAAAATGTAAACGTCTGAGCTTAAATGCGATTATTGGTTTTTGGGTTTTTTCTTATTTAAGAATGGATCACATCCAGTCTGGTTTATCCTTTAAACACGTTTGTGAGGAACGCAATTGCAAAGGCAATCACAACAAAACACAAATACGTGCTGCTTAATGATCTTCATAAGAGCATGGGTTACTTTGCTGCTAGATTAGCTAGAGATTGACAGTAGACATCCTCATCAATAATCTCTGCTAATTAGTGAAATTTAACAACCTCATATGGCTTTCACATTGATCTAGCATTCTGTATAACAGTGCGCTGATAGATTTCTTTTAAATAAACAATGGCTCAGCATTCCTGTATGTTAATGTACTGTATCTTGGAGTCAGACATCCATTTCCTAAATGTCTGATGTAAGAAAATAGCTGCGCCCTCCATATACTTTAGACCTAATAATCACACATCATGATTTCAACTTACGACATCAGCAGAATAACTGCTGTCCATCCAGCAATGTAGTGTGGAACCCAGTGTTACATTGTAATGGTTGATACCAGAACCTTGATTTATTGGGTGGGCAAAGGGTTAAATTATTGTCTATCAGCCAATCTCTAATTGCTGAATGGGAGATCACCTTTGCTGATTGCTGCAATCAAAAATCTCCCTTAATCTTCCTGTGTTGAATGCTAGCGAAGGCCTGATCACAGTTTAGATATTCCACATCTTGCTGACATTTGGTTGCAGGTTGATGGAGCAAGTTGTGACAGCACGTGTTATTAAAGCTAAAGGCGTGGAATCTGAGGCAACCCATGGTAATTCATTGTAAAGAGGTCTTCAGTGACTTCCTTAATTTACATTTTGTTTTTTTTTAATTGATGTACTTTTAAAATCTCATCATCCTTCTCTATAACTAACTCCCAGTTATGCATGAAATGCAAACAGGTCAATAAAAAAACAGGACTGTGGAATCTGAATCAGGCCAGTTGGAAAGGTTAGTCATTAGCAGAAAGGTGCAAAAATTAGTTTGAGCCGGTTCGTCGGAATAAAATTCTATTTAATGAATAAGACTCCACAGGTAATTCGAGGGTGAGTTAGATTCAGGTGGGGATTAAAAGGAATTTGATTCGGATGAACCTGCCCAAACTACTTTTTGCACAGGTCTAATCATTAGTACTGCTATTGGTAAGCTAAGAACACTGCAGGATATATTGGCGCTATAAATGCTAGGAATCATAATTTGGATAAAGAACATTTGTAGCCATTATTGTAACTTCCAACACAAAATTAATATAGAACTACGTATCCACTTCTTTTTAAAAGCAAAACATTTTTTATGTAATGTTATATTAAAGAACAAAAATTACCTTTTCAAAAAGGACATCAACATCAAACCAATATCACAAAGCACATAGTTATTATCAAGAAGGCCCATCTGTGTCATGCCTTAATTATGGTATCCTCTTACTTCCGGGTTCCACGGAGCTTAGCCACACCCCCTTATGACACGGTCTCCTTACTTAATGCGACCGCACCAGCTGATAGACGCTGGATTATTGAACTACGTACCGTACTCACGAACCGGCTACAACCTTCTCTGTGAAAGCCATCTGTTACCGGACCGGACTGGAAGACTACTCACGTCCCCTTCACCTCTCCTCATCCACGACTAAAGCCTGAACTCTCTACACACATATCATTGGATATAACCGCCTCTGAGGAGAACTTGGGAACCTGTTTTCTCTTTACCGGAAGCTAAGTAACATTAACCTCTGTGATAAGAGTTACATATCTAAAGCCTTTATTGCCTGTTACCAAAGTCCTATTATCAACCAACCCAGCTACAGCTATCTTCAACCTATCCACTATTCAAGTTAGCTGCACCTGTCTTGCTTCAGATAAATGCTAATGGAACAAACTATTATACTTGCTTATCACCTAACTTGTTAACTCAACTAACAGACTCTAAATGATTCAGAACCTGCTAATTGCAACCGTTTATTATTTAAAGCTACAGTGCCTGTAATTCTGGACTTAAGCAACCGTTTATTATTTAAAGCTACAGTGCCTGTAATTCTGGACTTAAGCAACCGTTTATTATTTAAAGCTACAGTGCCTGTAATTCTGAACTTAAAGTCACAATATCTTCTAATTGTTCTAATAAATATTCAAGCTCTAAGAAATCTGCAGTTGTGTTCCTTCATAACAAATGTTAAACGTGACAATCTGGTTCCCTGTACCACCAGTACATGCAACAATGCTCACTCCCACACCACTCTGATTACTCTAACGTGCAGTATGTATACATCTCTCTATGGTTTTTTATTTTGTACTTATTATGGGTTTGCGTGCTGGCTTATATTATTATTATTATTATTATCGCCAATTATATAGCATCAACAGATTCCGTAGCGCTTTACAATATTATTAAATCCTTACTCTTATACAGAGCTTGTAAATCATTATTATTATTATTATTATTATTGTAAATGCATTCAGTTACATTCAGTTGATTTAATACAATAATAGATTTGCATACTTGAGGAAATAATGAACCCAGCACAATTCTCGTATTGCCATTTGTTCGGTTTTGTTTTTCCTAATGAGATTTCAATTAAATGCCTACAAAATTCTTAGTTCAGTAGAGCTAATGGAAGTTCCTATCCCAAGAAAGATGAAAAAACCATTCGAAAATAGTTTGACTACTTTTTTCCTGTGGCACCAGGTGACTCCTGGCACCATAACCACTACAGTGTGTTGTAATTGTTATGGTGTTTGGAATGTTCCTCTAAGCAACAAAAAGGTAGTTAGTGATCAGCTATGAAGAATGATCAAAGTAATGTCTTCTCCGTCAATTCCGATCTCCGCTTGTGGTACAGCAGTGAATCTACATTCGGTTGACATCATTCATTTTCTCATTCAAAATCAGTTTAATCAAACACGGATCATGTTGGGAAATACCTCAGAGAATTATAAAATCATTTGGTAATAAATAAATAATGTCCACATACGTCAAACTCAAAGTTTAGTTGCATTGAAATAACTAGCGAACGTTAAAAAGATAATGAAGTAATGATCCTACTGTGTAAAGCAACTCTGAGTTACAAAGTATCATAGAGATACAATTTAATTTGAGTCTCTATCCCATTCAGTAAACCTATACACTGTAACACAGTATATTTAAGAAAAATCCAAATTTTGGCCTAATCAGTTTGGCTCGGCAGAATGTTTGAGACTGAGATTCCAATTTGGAAATTGAACAAGAACAATAAAGGGAGTGGGAATGGGCCAATCAGTGTTCTGCAAACTATATACATAAAATAATATTACATATATGTTTTCTGCAGTACAGTGATAGGACCTTTTTCCACACCAACACACACACACTTAAATATTAATATTTTTTTTTAACAATTTATTATTTAATTACTGCTCCTCCTTTGCCCCCTCTATTGGTCACTTATTCCTTAATCTGTGAAAAAACAACATTTAGTGACTAGCCATTAACCCCTTAAGGACATATGACATGTGTGACACGTCATGATTCCCTTTTATTTCAGAAGTTTGGTCCTTACGGGGTTAAGTACCTTTTTGTTCTAATTAATAATTCATTTTTTTGGGGCCACTAGCAGAATCGAGAATCACGACCCCTGACCGGACGGAACATGTTTGACATTGTGCGTTTTGGGTAATCCATGATTCGGGTACATCCATGCTTAACCCCTTAAGGACACATGACGGAACTATTCCGTCATGATTCCCTTTTATTTCTGAAGTTGTGTCCTTAAGGTGTTAAAGTTTGGGAATTTTACTTATTACATCAGCCCAAAATCAGCAGATTTGCAATTTGTTCTGAAATGAATCTCCAAGACTAATTTTCACAATTCCTAGCTATTTAAAGAATGAAATGGACCTAGCAGCTGGGGGACGTTGTGGTTGTTGATTGATCTGTAACTCCAGAAGTCCAAGTCTAATGCTACAAGGAAGCTAGACATTGATGCACTGGGTGGTATAGACCTATTTTTTGCTTTCCCCTCATGGACATTTCATTACAGACTGCAGATGTTGGTATTTGATATCATATCCCAATATTTACCAATAAACACGGAACTCATAATTGGGGAACAGAAAATAAATCTGAGCTACCTAGTGCTCAGCTATAATTTGATATAATTTAACCTTTTCTTCCTACCTACCTGATCTCTTTAAAAGTGAACAAAAGGGGTGTGGAGATGACAAATTAAAAGTGTGTGTGTGTGTGTGTGTGCGCGCACTGGTTTGTGTGTGAATGTGCAGGGCTACTCAACGTGTCAAATTAAGCATGCATGTATGTATGTATATGTTTATGTTTAGGTGTGGTAGAAATTGTATATTAGTCTATGTGTGAAGCATCATTTTTTGATTTGCTTGGCTGAATCTATATGAACAGATGATTAAAATCAATTAACAAGCAACAATGAACACACCTGTTAGCTTGGAGCTGTGCCTACTGATATATAGCCCCTACTGTGATTACTGAAAATAAAAACATGGTAATATGTACTGTCATAAATCACACGAACAAAGCAATTCACAGACAAAGGTTTGCAACAAAGTAGCATTATTGTCCATCTCCTCTGCCACAAAGAATGAGCGAACTAGCGATGAAGATTCAACACAGCCTGACAAAAAATGTGCCGATGATTTTACATTTACTCACACAGTCACACTAATATTGTTTCAATACATTGTAAACTATGAAACAAAAACTCTTATCAAAGGAACACACATGGTGCAATGGAATCTATTGCCGTTTTCAAAACACATTAATAATTATTATTTTCATCAGTTTCCCACCCCTTACTCAACAAAATGTTAAGGGAATTAAAATATATCCAAACATAATTCGGGACTTTAGGAAAAATAAAAAAAAAAAGACTTTACCCTTTTATACTTAGTGCGGTAAAAACAAGCAGAAATAGAGGGACAAACATAATTTATTTTAAAACAAGACCTGCAAAGTAACAGATCCACGTTAAGATCACCATGAGGTGGTACATGACTCCTCTAAAGTTGCGTAGTGTGTGGGGAACTCCTTCGGGCCTCTGTTGGAAGAACTGTGACCGTAAAGGAACATATAAACACATGTGGTGGGAGTGTCCCAGAGTGATCACTTTTTGGAATAGTATCTAATGTATTCCCCAGACCATTCCACCTAGACCTGTGGTCTTATCTTTTGTCTAGACCTATTAAATGCCTTCTCTTAAAGGACAACTGTAACCTCAAAGATATTTATTTTTAAATAAGATAATACTTCCATTGAGTATTAAAAGGAAATAGATTTTATTTGAATAAAGTATATGGCAAATTTTTTTTTAGAATAATGCATCCCTACCTTTAGTATATGACAGGATGCTTCGTCCATATGCAAGCACCTTTGTTCGGATAGTGTTTGAAAACCGACAATGTCTACAGTCTTCCCTGTTTCACACTAAAAGTATATTGCTGAAGGATCCTTATGATGCTTCTCTGACTCCAGAGACCAGCCGTCGACTATTCTGACCAGTCTGGACCGATTGTTTGCAGAAGTTCCACCATTGATTGCACCTCCTCGCACAACAGACACCTATCCCTCCTGAGAATTGGGTACCAGATGTTCCTTCTAAGCACGCAGGGAGGCCTTTCCACATGAGGGTGCATCCCTACACACAATAGTGGAGGCCACGAAAATTGCTGCCCCTCCTGTCTGTTAGAACAGAGCCCACACGTGGCTATTACTCTAATCTCAGAGGGCCACAGCTTCATACCTACCTGGCAAACAAAGTTGTATCTTAGCAGCAATCGCCACCTCAGCCTGTGAACCCCTTCAAACATCCCTGTCTGTTTGCACAATTACTTAACCCCTTAAGGACACATGATGGATATATTCCGTCGTGATTCCCTTTTATTCCAGAAGTTGTGTCTTTAAGGAGTTAAACCTCGACCTATGGTCGTTGGCCTTCTTAATAATGTCAGGGACTGCCTTTGGAGGGAAACAGTGAACTATGGATCCGCGTTGGGGACTGTATATCCGACATCCCGCCACTTGATCCTATTTCCACTGGGCTGCACAACAGCAGCCAAGTCTCTCAGATTTGCTTGCATTTCTTTCTGTTTAATTTGTATGTTGTGCTCTGAACAATCAACATTCGTCTTACTATTACCTTGAAAAAAAATGTGCAGCTTACTACGTGTCTGATAGTCTGACAAGCTCATTACGCTAACCTTTGCTATTTTGACAATGCCTGCGAAAGTATCTCTGCATAACAAATATATATATATTTTTAAAAAAATGTATTTCCTTTCAATATTTTATTACAAATATTTTGGATTGACAGTTGCCATTTAAGCTCCCAGAATCTGCTCAATAAAATTACTTTAGCTGCATGAAGGACCCTGGCAGCAAGGTGGTTAAAAACTAACCTTTAGCAAATCTTCTGATGGTTTAATGGGACACGCTAAGCATTATAACCATTAAAGCCTATAATTTTGTGTCATGCTATTTTTGCGGAGCTCGACACAAGCATAGCACTCAAATGAGCCTGTGGCCTGCTCCTATACTCGGCATATTGCTAATGTAGAAGTTATGAGGAGAGACCTACCGTCAAAAATCTTCCCTACAACCTTTTGAATAAATGTGCTTTAAAAGTGGCTTTCCAAAAGCAAACAAGTATCAGTGTGCATTCGCAGCCTTCATGTAGAGCAGGGGTAGGCAACTTTCAATGTTTCAGATATTGTGGACTACATCTCCCATTATGCTTTGCCAGCATTATGGCTGTATGAGCACTATGAGAGATGTAGTCCACAACATCTGGAGTTCCAAAGGTTACCTACCCCTGCTACAGAGAGCTATGGACACCCTGTAAGAAATGTACCGCCTAGATGTGCATAGGAATGTTTTCTTCTTCGTAGGAATTTAACTTTATAAATATAGTTTATCTTAGAATGACATTTAGTGAGTACGAGAACCCATCAGCACACTATTCAGGATATCTTTTAAGCTCGGCAACATAAAATGCGTGGCTTAAAATCAATCCTTTTAATGTGACATTTTGCACTGTCTCACACAGTTTAATGTCATGTTGGCTCCATTCTCCACAGGAAATCAAACACACGCGCTCTGCTATCAGACTCTGACATCTCTGCTTTCTAATAACAGAAATCAATTTCAGGTTTGTAATAAATAACCAGCGTTTTATCTACAAAGACATTTCATAGCATGGAGTGCTTGATTATGTGGAAGACTAATGCAGTTTATAACTGAAAGCCAGTTTATCAAATGATCTGTCTATCATTAAATGCGGTGGTAATAGTGTATAAAGCCAGCTGTTATACACAGAGTCTTTTCACAGTGGTTTCTAGTAAATGATTTTTTGTCGGATGGTCGATTATTTAGCACTTTAATAATGGTTTTCGAGCATTACTATACTTGTGACTGAAAAAAATAAATATTCAGCGATTTAAATATACAAATGCAAAATAAAAAGGAAAGCTTACTTCATCCTCTTGCGATATGTAATTTAATGTATGACCGCAAATGCATGTCTCCCATAACGTGAAAATCTATAACCCATAAGTGTGCATGTGTAGAAAAGGTCTTCACTAAATCGGGAACTTGGGAGGAATGACTAGGGGACTGCAAATTATAGGCCAAAATAGAGGAATTTAAAAGTAAAATCTCCACGTCTGTTTTCTTAGAGAATAGAACACTATAGTGTTAAGAGTACATGTTTGTGTTCCAGATGCTATAGTGATCTTGTAATAAAGACAGAGTGTTTGCTAGCGGGATGAGAGCCTGGAGCAAACTGTCTTTGTAATTTATTAATGCTCACTGCATTTATTCACTTCCTCCTAAAAGCAGCCCTAATAATTTAATACGAATGCGCTCATTTAATGACATACTTTCACAAGTACAAAACATGCATTTTCACTTATAAAGAAGAACGGAAATGTGCCCAACTGTGAACAAATATAAAATAAGATACATAAACCCACTGTATTTATCGGTATGGTGATCATCTGTTTAATGCCCTTTGCAAAATCTCTTACAGTGAAAGACTGATTAGTATCATGACACTTTATATTTAATTGTTTGTGATGTCTGAGAGAGATGTCTTAAAACGTTGCACTTTAACAGGGTTATTCAGAATATATAAAATGGGTGCAAACTGTAATCTGAATGACAAAACGGAAGCTGAAATATTGAAAGGATTCCAGCTCATTTTAGTCACAGCGAGGCTATGTTAGCCTTGGTTTTACAATTCAGGGCTATTCAATAAAGGCACTTGTGTACATGTCAGGTGACATGATGGCATTTTAATGCATCGCCTGCTTCCTCAACCCCCCACCAAAAAACAAACAAACAGTAAATGCTGAGTTTATTGACATTTTTAACTGGATATTGCAGGCATAAAAACACATTATAAACATATATTAATATTTTTCAAATACATATGATATATCTATGTATGCACATATTTCAGCTCGTAAGAGTTTGTACTTTGATCTGTGAGTGTAGTAAATCTGTGCAACTATGTAAATGCATGCAGGCTTAACGATAATGGCCGTGATTTAATATTTTTGGATACGTTTTTTCAAATTATTTAATATTTTTGGATAAACTAAATGATTTCATCTTTTGAACATATCTTAATTTTTTTTATATATGATATATTTTTTTTTTTTTTTAAATCATTCTAAAAGTGTGTCCAAAATGTATAAATCACTTGAAAAGTTTATCTACAAATTAACTCGAGGCCAATGCTACAAGTGATTAGGTTAAAGAAGGGGTTTAATGTTTGAGAGGGGATTAGATTACACAGTGTGTTTAGTGTTAAATGCATTAGGAGGTTGAGAGTTTGTGGTAAAAGGGGTATTTAGCAGTATTTGGGTACAATCAGGGCCGGCCTTAGGCCTTTAGGCGCCCTGTGCGAAAAATCTTCACAGCCTCCCCTCCCCCCCCGTCATCCATGTATGATGTAATGTTTGTGTTGTCTGTGTATGTGATGGGTGTGATGACTGTGTGTGATATATATGTATATGTTGGCTGTGTGTGATATTTGTAATGGGTGTGTTAACAGTGTGTGATATGCGTGTATTGGTTGTATGTGATATTTGTGCTGGGTTTATTGGCTGTGTGTGATGGATATTTAATTCAGATAAAAACATGCATTTAGGCCTGTGTGTGAATGCAGGTGTATATTTTTGCAGAGTTATCTGCACACAGTCAGATGCACACAGTTATACATATACACTGTCAAATCCACCACATGCACACAGTCTCAGGCAGATAGTCACATACACAGGATCAGGCAGAAACACACAGGTACAGGCAGTAACACACATACACAGTTACAGGTAGATAAGCACACACACACAATTACAGACAGACAGTCACACACACACACAGGCAGTCACACATACAGTTTTACACACACACAGCCACACATACAGTCTTACACACACATACTTACATGCAGACAGCCACACACACACAACACAGGCAGACAGCCACACACACACAGGCAGACAGCCACACACACACATACACACACACAGGCAGACAGCCACACACACACACAGGCAGACAGCCACACACACACATACACACAGGCAGACAGCCACATACACACATACACACATAGTCAGACGGCCATACACACACACACAGAGTCAGACGGCCATACACACACAGGACGACATCCACACACACAGAGGCAGGCAGTCTCACACACACACAAGCAGACAGCCAAACAAACACACACAGGCAGACAGTCACACACACATACACAGTCACACATACACACACAGGCAGACAGTCATGCACACACACAGAGACACACAGGCACACAGTCACACAGACAGGCACACACACACAGCTAGACAGTCACACACACACAGGCAGACAGTCACACACACAGACACACACACACACACAGGCAGACAGTCATACACACACACAGGCAGACAGTCATACACACACACACAGGCAGTCAGTCATACACACAGACACACACACACAGGCAGTCATATACACACACAGTCAGTCATACACACAGACACACACACACACAGGCAGACAGTCATACACACAGACACACACAGACAGTCATACACACACACACAGGCAGACAGTCATACACACAGACACACACACAGGCAGACAGTCATACACACACACACACACAGACAGTCATACACACACACAAACACACACAGACAGTCACACTCACACTGACAATCACATTGTGGAGGCAGTGCAGCTCCTGGAGACTGTTTGGTGGCGGGAAGCAGGGACTCCTTCCTGCTTCCTCCGCAGCAGTTATCCGGCGCTTTTAGCTCCGCCCTCACATTTTTTATTTATTTTTTTTTAATTCCGGTCGGCCATGTGTGAACTGTGTCGGCCGCAGGGTGCCCGCTGCTCCATGGCGCCCTGTGCGGCCGCACAGTTTGCACACCCCTAAGGCCGGCCCTGGGTACAGTAGTGGTAGTAGTGGTGCTGCCATAGAAACCAAAATATATACAAAATACAGATTAAGGAACAGCACACACACACAAAAAGAAATTTTACAAACTACTTAAAATCCCCTATCTTGGCAAACAAATAAGGGGAATCAGTTCTACCATATGGCCATATTGTGTAGCTGAATGTAGGTGTAACAGCTGCGTGCTACCAGCACAGTGAGGGCTGAAAGGTAAGTAATAAGTGCCTTTCAAAATCTTCACAGTAGTGGGGGGATGCCCAAATAGGTAGGAATAAACCCTCAACCCGACGCGCGTTTCGGTGCCAGAGTGATGCCGGCAGCTTGCGCCCAAAAGCAGACTAATTCTGACTTCCGATTGTCCTTATTCCCAGCAGGACTACGGGTATTTAATAGAGACTCTTGGGTCAGAACGGATTCAGCCCCTGACGAAGGCGCATCACTCTGGCACCGAAACGCGCGTCGGGTTGAGGGTTTATTCCTTCACTTTCACTTTTTCTCACTCATAGGACACTTTATCACTATGTGCAGGTAACCAACACTCTAAGTATGGTTTTGCACAGTAGCACGTTTTTGTTTTAACACTTATTTTTTCTTCCTCCTGTCATTTCTAATACCTAGTTTGAGTGGGGATTTTTTTACAACCCTTATTTGTAATTTAGAATAGGGGGTTTGTATCATGGTTATTTTGGACTGATTATTTGCAACAAAGGATAGGTGTACTTACCATTTAGCCAGTATTCATCTGTTATCAGTGTCATATTGGTTACAAACCTAGCAAATGTGGCCAGAGCAAGTCTCTAACAGCACAAGTTTCAATTTATTAGCTTGTTACAGAGCCATTTATATTTGCACAAATAAGAGCTATCTGGATACATTCTGTTACACTGTACAAGATCTGAATAATACATCACTCAGTTCTTAGCCATTTTAGTTACTTGTTTGGCTTTCCATTTATGTTTCAATCTCCACTCACCCTATTAAGGTGAGTAGAATCTCAGAGAATTAAGAGTGGGTCATTTATTACTATGTCCACCTCTATCTAAAGACTTGGACACCATGGGTTCTAGGTAATTCTCTGTCACACTTCTAATACGTCTCAGACTTGGACCATACCGGATTGCATTAAAGTCCAGAGTCTGAGTATAGTAGATGTACCGAAGAGATCCCAGGACAGGAGGTTAGCCATTAGGCTTGATTTATTCTTTATCCTTTTATGACCATCTATTTTTGAGACTTATTTTAACTATATTACTTTATCATTTACTTCTTATATTATTTTTCCAGCCGATACTCGTGTTTCTGGATCTTCTATCCAGTAGCTTGAGGATCTTTCTGTAGTTTAAACATTTAGGGGTTATGCCCCTGGACACCTCTGGAGTGTCATCTAAGGTGTGACCCTCTACGGTTTAGTGGACTAGTCCAGTTTTGGACAGCCGCTACTTGTAGAAGTCGTCTTTTTCGTTAGCTGAAAAAATAGCTTAATGTGTCCCGAATGGCTAATTTGGCCTAAAACATGCAGTTCTCTTGATTCTCAACAGTTCCTGGTTTAGTGAATTATATATTTATTATATATTTCTAATATGAAAATTATTTTTATTTTGTTTTTGTTGTTTATTTTAGAAATTTTGGAATAATTTAGAAAGCTTATTAAACCAAAGTCATAATTCCTTTAGGGTTCTAAGGTAAGAGTAATGTTTGGATGGCAGTTAAGGTTTAATTATCAAATGAGGACCTTAGGGGAACAGTTATTATGGGTCTCCCGGCCTGTATCAGGGAATCTAGATGAAATGAAAGAAGGGAATTAGATTGCAATTCAGCAGTTTGTGTATAAGTAAATCAGCATATTAGACAGGGCTCGAGTCCTGCAGGAACGCATGGGAACGGCGTTCCTGCACTTTTTTCACAGCAGGAACGCCGTTCCCCCTGCAGGCACTCTGGGGGCGGCAAAAAATGCCGCCCCCCAATGCCCTGTATTCCCCCTGTCATGGGGGGGCCACCTGATTGCTCCTCTCTCCCCCCCCGGCGGGCGGCTCTCTCCCGGTCACACACGGCGAGGGAGCTGTGTCCTCTCTGCTCCCTCTCGCCGCGTGCCGTTTTCTGATGCAGGGAGCCGGAATATGACGTCATATTCCGGCTCCCTGCATCAGCAGACAACCCACGCGGCGAGAGGGAGCAGAGAGGACACAGCTCCCTCGCCGTGTGTGACCGGGAGAGAGCCGCCCGCCGGGGTGGGGAGAGAGGAGCAATCAGGTGGCCCCCTTGACAGGTTTCCTAAAAGGTAGGGAGGGTGGGTGTGCAATATTAATAATATTCATTATTTGTATATATGTGTGTCTGTTAGTGTATGTGTGTGTCTGTTAGTGTATGTGTTTATGTCTGTGTGTGTGTATGTCTGTGTGTCTGTTAGTGTATGTGTTTATGTCTGTTAGTGTATGTGAGTGTATGTCTGTTAGTATGTATGTGCGTGTATGTCTGTTAGTGTGTATGTGTGTGTGTATGTCTGTTAGTTTATGTCTGTTAGTGTATGTTTGTGTCAGTGTGTGTGTATGAGTGTACTTACGTCTGTTAGCCTATGTACGTGTGTGTATGAGTGTATGTGCTTCTGTTAGTGTATGCATGTGTATGTTTGCGTGTATTTGCTTCTGTTAGTGTATGCACGTGTGTGTGCTTCTGTTAGTGTATGTTTGCGTGTATGTGCTTCTCTTAGTGTATGTTTGCGTGTATGTGCTTCTCTTAGTGTATGTTTGTAAGTGTCTGTCAAATCAGTGAGAGTCTGTCATTTAGCGTGTGTGTCTGTCAGTGTGTTTGTGTGTGTGTCTCTCTGTCAATGAATGAGTGTGTGTCAGTGAATGTGTGCGTGTCAAATCAGTGACGTCTGTGTGTTTGTCATTGAGTGTGTGTATTACTGTCAGTGTGTATCTGCCAGTGTGGGTGTCTGTCAGAGAGTGTGCTTAACCCCTTAAGGACCGGACTGTTTTTGCGATGTTGTACATTTGCGACCAGGCATCTTTTTACACTTTTGTGGTGTTTGTGTTTAGCTGTAATTTTCCGCTCTCTCATTTACTGTTCCCATACAAATTATATATTGTTTTTTTCAGGACAAAAGGGGCTTTCTTTCATACCATTATTTATATAATCTCATGTAATTTAATTTTAAAAAAATGAAAAAATATGATGAAAAATTGAAAAAAATACATGTTTTTTGACTTTTATGTGAAAAATCTTTTACTCATCTACAAAAGCGAATGAAAAAAACTGCTAAATAGATTCAAAATTTTGTCCTGAGTTTAAAAATACCCAGTGTTTACATGCTTTTTGCTATTTTTTTGCATGTTATAGGGCTATAAGTACAAGTAGGATATTGCGGTTTCAAAACATACATTTTTAAAATGTATCAATAGTGACATTGTAACACTATTATCTGTCATAAATCTCTGAATAACATCACACATGTACATATTTTTTTTAAAGTAGACAACCCAGGGTATTCAATATGGGGTATGTCCAGACTTTTTTAGTAGCCACTTAGTCGCAAACAATGGCCAAAGATAGCGTTCATATTTGTTTGTGTGTGAAAAAAGTAAAAAACTAAATTGAACGCTAATTTTGGCCAGTGTTTGTGACTAAGTGGTTACTAAAAAAGACTGGACATACCCCATTTGCAATACCTTGGGTTGTCTTCTTTTGCAAATGGTATGCCATCATGGGGGTAATTCCTGGGCTACCATACGCTCTCAAAGGCACGTAACCAACCTGGCCATTTTCAATGTAAAAATATTTGACCCATATATTTGACCCTGTAACTTTCAAAAACGCTATAAAACCTGTACATGGGGGGTACTGTTATACTCGGGAGACTTTGCTGAACACAAATATTAGTGTTTCAAAACTGGAAAATGTATCACAACAATTATATCATCAGTAAAAGTGCTGTTTGTGTGTGAAAAATGCAAAAAAAGTCACTTTCACTGACAATATCATTGCTGTGATATGTTTTACTGTTTTGAATCACTAATATTTGTGTTCAGCGAAGTCTCCCGAGTAAAACAGTACCCCCCATGTACAGGTTTTAGGGTGTCGTAGAACGTTACAGGGTAAAATACAGTGATAGCAAATTAAATTCTCTGGACTTTCGGCCTGGGTTGGCAGGCAGGTCCCTTAAATTGCAATCAATAAAATAACTTCATTATGTAAAAATATTACATAAATACGCACGTAGAATTTAAATATATATGCATATTTATATATTTGAAGTCTACGTGTATATTTATATAATTATTTATGTAATTTTGTATATGGACATATGAATAGTTCGTATTCTTTTTATTTATTTATATATACATAGATATATATACAATTTCATTCTAAGTGTATTTTGATATAAATATATATATGTTAATATCAAAATACAGTTAGAATAAAATTTCGTATAGAAATATAATTTTTTTTTAATTTTTTATTATTATTTAAAATTTTTTTTATTTAATTTAATTTACTTATTATTTGTATTTTATAATATATATGTACAATATATATAGTTATTATATATATTATATATATACGTGTGTAATTTAATTATAAGTGTATTTTTATATTAATATATGTTCATATTAATATAAAAATACACTTAGCATGACATTATATATATGATATATATAATACATATTTTTATGATATATATAATAATATTTTTTTTTATTAACTTTAACTTTAATTTTTTTTAATGATTTTACAGCAGCAGGGAGACTGCCTGTCAGCACAGACAGTCCCCCTGCAGGCAGACACTAGGACACCTATTGTGACCATGTGGTCGCCCTGTTGGGCGATCACATGGCCACAGGGGTCCTAATTCGCCATGGGGAGACTGTCTGGGCTGCAGGCAGTCTCCCCACAACGGGAGCACCGCCGATCGCCGCCGGGGGAACGACGGCGATCGGGTAAGTACATTTTAAATTAAGGACGGTTCAGGACCGTCGTCGGTCGGCAATGGGAAAATGCCGATGACGGTCCTGAACCGTCCCGCGTCCTTAAGGGGTTAAAGGGACACTATAGGCACCCAGACAACTTCAGCTCATTGAAGTGGTCTGGGTGCAGTGTCCCAGTCCCCTTAAACCTGCAAGTGTAATTATTGCGGTTTCTCAGAAACTGCAATAATTACCTTGAGGGGTAACTCCACCTCTACTGGCTGTCTACCAGACAGCCACTAGAGGGACTTTCGGGTGGTTAGGTGACCAAAAGTCGCCTAACTGATGCTGGACGCCCCCACCCTGTGCATGAGGACATCCAGCATCTGCTAATTACCCATGGGATTTTAACCCCTTCAGTGTTGAGTGGGGGACGGGGGCACTATAGGGAATTATAGTGCCAGGAAAACAGCTTTGTTTTCCTGGCACTATAGTATTTCTTTAAAAGGAGCAGGAAAAGGTGGAGTCTTAAGAGGAAGGGGTGGGTTCTTAATCAGGAAGCGGTGCGCCCTTGCCAGGAAGGGGTGGTAAATTTAGGTTAGGGGGGTGCTCAGGTATAGTCATGCCTAGGGCAGCAGAAAATTAAAATACACCACTGTGTGAGTGTCTGAGTATGTGTGCGTCTGTGAGTGTATGTGTGTGCACGCGTTTATATATGCATACAAGTGTTTTGGGTTTTTTTTTGGGGGGGGGGAGTTCCCACACTTTTTTCCCCAGGACTTGACCCCTGATATTAGAGGTTTGGTTGAACCAGATTGCACCTGAATGGAAGTGCAAAGCAGTGTTAATTTTGATGGCAAATTTCAATTTAGTTTTAGTCATAGTCTTTTGACTAAAAAGCCATTTTAGTTTTAGTCTTATTTTAGTCATCTGAATTGTTTTAATTTTAGTTTAGTTTTCGTTGACTAAATCTCCAGTAGTACTAATGGATTTAGTTAAAGGATCTGTCTCTTTAGTTAAAGGACCTGTCTGTTTTGCCCCTTCCTCAGCCCCTCTTTGTGTCCAATAAACCCCTCTGGGTGTCTCTCTCCAAAGCCCCGGTCTGTCTCTTATGCCCTGTCCACAGCCCATCTGTGGCACCCTCCCACACCCGTGTTAATTTTGGTGACAAATTTCAATTTAGTTTTAGTCATAGTCTCTTGACTAAAAAGCCATTTTAGTTTTAGTCATATTTTAGTCATCAGAATTGTTTTAGTTTTTGTCTAGTTTGAGTCGACTAAATCTCAAAAATATTAGTGGACTAAAATTGTTTGTCGACAATATTAACACTGGTGCAAAGACAGCTGATGAAAACAAAACTGGCTTTGAAAAAAAACCTGAATTGTAGAAACAAACAAATGCCATTCACAGTGATGATTTTATATAGTGTGTGTATTACTGTTGTGGGATTTGGATTTTGTCCATTCATTTCAACTTTGATCACTTTTTTTTATAGCAGTTAAGGACAGAGGTCCTAGTCCATATCATTTGCTAGAATATTAACAAATTAAACACAATATGTATGCATGATTAGAAATATAATAGTAATAATTCCTGCTGCCTCACTCACATCTTTTAATTATGTTTACAATAATAATTATCGTGGTTTTTATAGTGCTAACATATTCTGTTGCAATGTACAATGCGGGTATAAAACACAATAACGTTAATGAACATGTGCAAAAGAAAAGGTGAAGTAAGTAAATCAACTGCTTATTTATATTATATTCCATTTAACCTATTAGGGCTTTATAAAGAAAATCATAATGACAGGAAGGACCAAACTATGAAGGCTGTGAGAGTATGTTAAGACCTCAGGCCCCAGCCAAGAAAGCAAACTACCTACTGCCCTGATTTCGGAGAGACCCATATATCTAGGCTGAGGTATGCATGCGCAGTGAGCTTTTGCAGTCAGATGTTGTGTGAAAGGATTTGCCACTATTATGTACCTTGTCAAGCACAGACAATCAGACAGTAACTAGCTCTCCTTGTCTGGGAGAGAATAAGATGTTGTTATAATATTGATTAAATATGTGCTACAGCACAGGTCTTGGTAAGAGTTACAGTGTTACTAAGGCTAACTATGTATGTGTGAAACAGGAATCTAGAACCACAGGGGAAGTAAGCTTAATCCCTTGATCAGATCAAGAGGTAATAACAACGGTCGTCTTAGGCTGGTCCAGGGCATTTCTTCCGTGTACAGCCATCTTTCTGTGCATCCTGTCAACCTGTCAACAGAATTCTTGGGTTTATTCCTAAGAACTATCACTTCTTGAGGAAATTACACTATGGAATAAAACATTGGAAAACCACCACGAACTTGTGTTAACCTATGGTTTATGAGCTTGTATTGAACATTTAGGGAATGCCATTATAATCCCGTTCAGACAAGGCAAAGCCAGGGCAAAGATTGGAAATGAAGAGGAGAAACAGAGAGATTGTTTCATTTCTCCTGTCCTCTGTGTGCTTTTTCTATGCTGACTGCCAGAGATTCTAACAATGATTGTCAGGAAGCTAAGATGGAAACAGCCATTTGCAGGATAGGGTATTGTGGATTTCAGCATTTTATTTTTATTTTGTTACAACAAATATATCATTGTTAAATATAGATCTGAGTAAACATCATATTAAACATCCTGGAAATTAACAGTTGCCCCTTAAAGCATGCTTACATTCCCAACTATTGAAATGAGTAGTTTATTTCGTAAAAATAAAGTTGATCAGTTTATCAGTATGTTAGTATATTAGTTAGTTTATCATTATATAGTTTTGTTGGACAAATTCCATTAACGTAAAGTAGCCCTTAAGCAATGGTTAAAGTTGTAATATCTACCAGTTTGCATTCTAATGATATTATTAGTTAAAGAGCCAGTACCCAGCCCTGTCAGAATCAGATGGTCAATTAAAAATAATGCCTTGTTTCAAAGATCAAAACACTGCATATTCATTTTCAGTTAATATTGGATTTCCCATTAAACTAAACTGACACCTTTACCCACCCTCCTTCTTCTAATGTCTTTATTTAATGAATATTGAAAAGAACCCTCTGCTCCTATTGTATCTTGGTAAAATGAATTATTATGGTTTAATTGTACTCAGCACAAATGTTCTTCTCTAATGAATCTGCAATCAAATTTTTATAATTAAGGATCTTCTTAAGCTTGTTAGTAGAAATTCCAGTTGTCTAGTTAAGAGGTTAATTTAAGCTCATTTCTGAGTGCGGTGATGCATATTTATACTAGACTTGTGCCTTCGGTTTAAAACGTATTGCGAATGGCCAATTGTTTCAGAATTCTGCAACTCAGAAACACTATAGGGATGAATTACGAAATAAACAGGCTATGGGCGAACATGTCCCCATCACTTTTCAATTCTACAACAAGTAATTGATATACAAAAATTAACATAGACAAGACTTGAAGGCCCGGCTCAAACGAGCTTACAATCTATGATATGTCCATTGTCCACCCCACCCCCTCTTCTTGTATGTATTATTAGTAGCCCCCTCCTAGCAAGCACTGGCGCACAGGAAGAGAATTCTCAGATTTTTTTTTTCTAATTGAATGCATTATTGAATGTCAGTCAGGTATAAAAGTGCGTATTATAGCTATTAGCCAAGTCGAATTTCCAGATATTTATAATAGGTTTTGGAGTAAAGTAGACTTTCATGTGATAACTCATAAGAAAATCTGAAATTGGACAGTTTAAATTTTCAAAATACTATCGTTATCATTGTTCATTAAAAATGCATCCCGTTTTCTCCATAAAAGGTTCAGGAGGACGAGGTTCTTACAGGGAATCGAAAGTATCTTGGTTGAACACTGACAACGTATTGTTGTATTGATATCAATGCTACCTAAATGTTGTGGATGGATTGCCTGTATCTCAACTTCTTGCTTTCTGTACCCCTGATTTCTTTGAAAAAATAGAATACACCACAAATAAAAATTTAAAAAAATGCATCCAGTTTTAACCACTAATAATTCATATTCCGTACTGCTGGGTCTCAACAAACTGGCAGATTGTGTGTCATTGTTGCATGATACATTAATAAAATACTAAGTATCTGTCTTTATTATTTTTTATTTTTCTAGTTGCTATTTAAAATAAATGCTCACATATATTACAGACCCTTTCTGCATTTATTTTTGTGTATTGCACACATTTAAGTAAAGATCTCTTTTCATTGGCTATTTGTATACCTTCTTTAAATCTCATTGATACCCACACTATTAAAGGATCACTTTAGGCCCTTTAAAAGAGGTAAGTAACCTTCGGCACACCACATTTTGCAGACTGCATATCCACTGATGCTTTGCTAGCATTATTACTGTAATAGCATTATGGGAGATGTAGTCCATAATATCTGGGTGTCGGAGGTTGCCTACCCTATCCTGTAACTATGACATTTCATTAAAGTAGTTATAGTGCCTTGAGTCACCTGGCCCTGTTCCTACATTCAGTGTTAAACCATTTTTGAGAATTACACTCTTTCTTAGCCATGCCAATTAATGCCAGCAAATGGGTTGTGATAAGCTAAACCTTACAGTTTCATCCAATCACCACTGCCAATGGCTTCCTCCTTTTAGCATTAAATTATTTAAAACCAATTTAACACGGAACAGAAGGATGGGATCAGAGGACTCCAGGCACTATAACCAATTCAAGGAGATAAAGTGGTGTATTGTCTACAGCGTACCTTAAACCATAAAATATAGTGTGTGTGTGTGTGTGTGTGTGTCATACTATAGGGTCGAAACGTCGATCAGGAAACAAAGTTGATTTGAATAAAGCATATTGAAAAAGACTGCTGAGTGCACCTCCTTGCTTCAAGTTTATATATGGACGCAGGTTGCACTGAGGCAAGTACCACATTATTGAGAATTAAGGGGTGAGTGCCAAGATTATCTCTTATTGTGTATATATATATATACACACATACAAACATTTTTTTAGATCAATTTATATAATCTGTGAAATTTTAATTAGATATATGTAGGTTATCTTTAATAAATACTATGTCCTTAATAAATCCGTGAATTACCCACAGACTATTATACTAAGCATCAATTTTGACATTCAATCTGAGACTATTAACCTGACGTAAAAGTACCCTAACTAATAATTTTCATTTCCACCTAACAATTTAACAATTTCCAGTGTATTTAAGACACAGAATAGAACATCGTGATTGGCATTATGAATGCTTTTGATTTAAACTTGACTTTTGGCAGCTTGCTGGGAACCAAATACAGTATTTTAACAGGATCTGGTTAAAGGGACACTCTGATCACCAACACAACTTAAGGCAAATTATATATGTATTGTCCTGCATGCAGCTTTATTATATATTACAAGTGAGGAAAGAAAGCACCCATATGAGCCAAACATTATACCCCAAGGATGGTTACCTGCATGTAACTAGGGTTACTGATGTTTGTCCTGATCACCATGGGAGTTGAGCACAGTTAAAAAAAAAAAACTCCAAGCACAATTAGCACTACAGTCCTATGTAGTGGTTATGGTGCCAAGAGTGCCCTCTCGCCCTCATGCAGCAAGCAGTCAAGCCATTAAAGAAGCTAAAAGTTCATGTAAGGAACACTTCAAAAAATTTTTTTTTACATTGTCGTTGTTGAGTTTATGAAACATTTACAATTCCCCAACAGGGCCAGTTCAAGGATTTTTGGCCACAAGAATGAGCCTTTGCCTGTGTAGGCCTCTTAACCCCAACTTTGTGCCTCTTGCAAACGTTTGCCCCTTTCATGTATAAGCTTGATTTTCTGGTCTGAGTCATATTGAAGGTCAATGATTTCCCTTAGGTGGTCCCCTGGAGTCTTAATTAAATTCACAGAGAAGCGGTTAGTTACCACTTCCAGGGTGCTTTCTGGAGTGAAGACATCTCAGTATCTCTCCTGGAGCTTATTGGAACGTGGTTGGAGCTGAGATATTGTAGCCATATATTGAGGAGAATATTATTCAACATGCTTTGGAAATGAGTTAAATTCTGGTCTTAAAGTTGGCATTTAAAGAGTTCTAATTTCATCTAAAAAGCTTTTATGTAATTACAGATGGCTACAATCCACTGAGTTATGGTGACTGCTGCTTCATAACTTTGGCTGCATTTCCTACTCCCCATACTGGCAGTAAGTATTACAGTATTGATGTCGATCGTGTCTTTTTGGGGGGGTTTAAAAAAAATGTTTTAAACATAATCTGATAAATGTCACCTTTCTTCTTTGTATAATCTGACAGGCTTTTTGTTTCCACAGTTACATCCTACTGAGTAAGAATGCTGTGTGAATATTCTGCTTCACGTTCCGCCTTGCTGTCTACACCGAGGTAAAAGTGGAGTCAGAAAGTATGGTGAAAAAAAATGCCTAAATATTAATAAGATTCCGGTTATTCACCAACACTTTGTTAACTGTTTGGGAGTTCCAGTGCATGGTGCTATGGGTGCTCCAGTATTATTTTATCATAAGTCAACGTGGGAAGCAGCGTAGGCCTCAGGACCTCCTAAACATTGCAAACAGTATGGAGGCAGCAGGTGCAGCAGAATAAATCTGCACTTCAGACATATAAAATGGCAGCCACCACCACCATCAAGGTAGAATAAGGGATGGTGTTACACCGTATCTCAGCTCTGTTCACCTGATGTCTCACACTTCCAGGAAAGAACACATTACCTTCTGAAGCCACTCTTCCACGCTGTGCATGGCGCTCATGGCATAATTTAAAGAATGTCTGGGGTAAATTTGTATTAATAAGTTATTTTGTGTTCCTGTGTGATAAAAAGTGATACAAAGTGCTTCTGTGTTTTACTGTATCCTGAACCACTGCTTGCATCCCTGACACTGCTGCCCTCTCCTAGCCTTGACTTTGACTGTGTCTCTTCCTGCCAATAGCCTCAGCCTTCTAATATCTGCCACAAGTATCTCATACAGCTACCCATACTACTTTTCTCTCCTCTACTCGTAGAATCAATCTGTACAAGCTGCCTTGGGCTGCAGACAAATTTCAGTAAGATCTAATGGACGTGACTAAGAAGACATAAGGGAGGGAGAAGCGGGATAAAATGATATGGGGGAGGAGGGTTGGAAGACGGATGAGAAGGAAACATGGTGAAATGGGGAGAGGGATTAGATGGAATAGAGAGGGGGAATAAGTGATATGGGGAAACGGGAGAGGATGCGGGATAAGATGACATGAGGATGGTTATAGAGACACATCTCATCTTCGCAAGATTTCTGCATACGAAGAGGATTGTGTTTCTTTAAATTTGCTCCCTCTTTCTACTGTAACGTGCTTCTTCTGTTTGGTTTTTTTGAATATTCTATAATATATATTTATATAATATACAAGCACCAGAGCTTGTAATTTTGGGAAGTATCATAAAAAGTGAACCCAAAAGTATTGTATCTTTTCATGGTCCTATTTCTATCTCTATTTTCACTGGATGGTTGCATTTTTAGGTTCCCCTTAAAATAGAAACATGTTATAAGTCAAAAAGTGCCGAATACACAAATCAAACCATACCAGTTCTCTGACATAATTTGTAGTTCACACAATCTAACACAGAAGTCGATGCATTCGTGGACATAAAAGGAGCGAGGTGCATGAAGAAGTATTTGACAACGGAGGACATTTTTTCTTAGAATCCAGGCCTGGCAGTAGAAAAAGCAGGGGGGTGGGGAGGGGGGGGGGGGGGGGGTGTTTGTCTTTATAAGCAGCCCAGTTGATTAATTTAATAATTTCATTTCAACTTCCACTTTCTGTTGTAGCATGTTTATATGTGTTTGAGAGCACTAGGCACTTTTTTATTTTTCCAAACACTGGTGCAGACTATATTCTTCCAGGAGAAGCTATTGTAACCTTTTATAAGTTTCAGTTGTTTTTCCCTTTCTTCTTCCGATCTATTATACACTACCCTTTATCTGTATATACTTTAACCAATTTTTCATGTCTTATGTATAAATTGTTAATCACAATCTAATTTAATTGAATTTACTGGCAATATGACATACATTACTTGTATTTCTCAAAACGTTCTTATGTTGTACAGCTTCAATATATAACCACATACAATCTCCACTTTAATTAAAACACCATAACAACAATCCAAGATGGCTGATCTCTATTCCCATCGGAAGCCATTTCACTCTTCCAGATCAAAACAATTCAATTGCCAATTATTATTAATATATAAAAATAAACATGAGACATAAATCTGAGTAAATATGATGTAATGTTACATTTATTAAGTATATTAACATTATTAATATAATATTATAGTCTCTGCTTGGGAAATTGAGGAATTAGTAATCAAAATATATCTTGGAATCTTGGATATTAATACAGATTTGGCCAGGAAAGAGCCAATACGTGGGTAACCTCTGGACTCACGAAGAGTCATCCTTCAGCACTCAGGAAAGAAAAAACCTCCTGTGGAGGAAACCTCTGGGGAACCATGGCTTGAAGGATTGTCCTTCCCTCTGGACAATAAGAGGCAAATAAAGATAATGCAATAGATGCAGAGCTTACTCTTTTATAAACTGTTTAACTTGGCAGAGAGACAGACAGACAGACACAGACAGACATAAAGAGAGAGACAGACAGACAGATATGCAGATAGACAGATTAGAAGAGCAGATTAAGCAGATTAAACAGAGATTGTGAGATGATACCGATACCTGGAAAAAAAAGCTGTACAGTAGTCAAATTCCATCCTTTCCACATTTGCAGTCCACCAAATACATTACGCAAAATGCTTAAAATCCCCATTGAAGAAGCACCCGGTTTTTGATAATGGGTATACGAGTAGCTGCATGAAATATAATGCGTCCTGCTAGAACCTCCATTTCTGAGATTAGGTTGAGGGCAGTCAAGCTCCAAGTCTTCAGACACATCCAAGTGAGGCATAGAGCTCTACGCCATTGAGAACGTACGAGAACCATGAATATAGGTGAAGCTCTGTCAGAGTCTCAGTTATACCTGGGAAGAAATAGAATGTTCAAGCAGTTACAGCAGCAGTTATTTTTATGACATCACAGAATGACATCACTTATTATGATTTGACTGCTAATGATCACAGCTCCTAGGGTGGAGATTATTTTTATTAATATAAAAGGGGACTGTGATAAACATGTAAAATGAGTTTATACAATAAATATACATTTTATATGAATCTAAAAATGTTATAATCCCCTTTTATTTCAGATATTTTGACCCTCTTTACCATTTGACCCACCATACCATTTGTATAGTCTCCATTTAGTTGTCACCCTAAACCCATTTCTTCTATGCCCCCTCTCCCCCCCTCCCCATCACTGCCATACAGTCATTCACACATTATATTGCCCCTATTATCATTTGTGAAAATAGTATATGTGGAAATGTGTAACGAGTTAAGCAATTGGCAAAAGTTGTTTTTTCTTTCTTTAAAAAAACACAAAAAAATTCAGAGCACTGTTGTTAGATCTAATTCACAATTTAGTGAATAAACCGCAGTATATGTCTTCAAAGTTGTTTTCTCTGTTACTTTCCCTTTATTCTGCGCAGAGCTGGACCATCATGGGTTCCAGTGTAACCCTAGAGACCTGACAGCAGCTGGGGCGGGGAAAAACGGCAAACCAGCCATTCATATATTATAATCAAGGACAACCAAGCAACATGTGAGTATGAATTCAGGGAGAGTGCACCCTCTGTCAGCACGATTTAGTTTGTACCAGAAAGCTGTATGAAGGGAGAGAGTACTCATTCCCTGCCCTCTCCAGTCACAGAAAGCAGCTATCTGTCAGACAGTGTAGGGAAAGATCCTCCTGCGTGTCCAATGCAATACTTCCAATAGCATTGGGGGAAGAGAAGTGCATGTGCGCCATGCTCCTTCAATAAAATGCTTCTCTATGAGAAGCATTGACAT
The DNA here is from genome assembly GCF_036172605.1 of Pelobates fuscus. NCBI lineage: Eukaryota > Metazoa > Chordata > Amphibia > Anura > Pelobatidae > Pelobates > Pelobates fuscus. The sequence continues at coordinate 40,001,463 of NC_086321.1, read as the reverse complement.
CACTTATCTGTCTCTCCAAAACTAGATTGAAAGCTCTTGTGATCAGAGTCTTAAACCTATTTTATTTGATTCTGCATTCTTACTCAGACATCTGCTGTATTTCCCTAATATTATCGCTGTGTCACCATTTAGCAATTTTCTATTCCTAAAATAAACAAGCTATGGGTATGTGACAATGTTCTCTTTTCATTCTTTCCATTCATCTGGTCCGCCAGGCCATAAAAAGTCAATACACACGAGACTCACAAGCATCGAGCTGGTGGACTCCACTTGTTTTATTAAAGGGTTACTCTAACCATCAAAACCACTATAGCCCTGCCCGCCTCAGAGTCCCCTCTGTGGGCAAGTCTACAACATTCGGCTTCTGCAGAGCTGCAGGAGGCTATCAGCTCTGCCGCTCAATCATTGGCTGAAACCGTCAGCCAATGAATAAGTATCTGTGCTTTGTAATTCGCACAGAACTGACATTAGCCAATCTGGAACTCTTGTTCTGGGAAGGCTGATGATGCCCCATGATGTTGCTAAAGGTCGAGTTATAGCTCCAGCAGCAAAGAGGATTAACCTGGGTATATGCAGGGAAATGCTGCATACGGTACACAGAAACCAGGCACTGTGACAACTTCAAATTGGAGTAACCCTTTAACCCTCAACCATTGGACATTATTTAGTAACTCTTCATTAAAATGGCCTCTGGTGGACAGTTGTGTCATTTTATTTACATATTTATTTGTCATTTCATTTTACGTAATTTCACACGTTTTTACTTGTCACACATTTGTTCAGACGATGGCCATTTGTTACGGTGATAGTCTTCTATAGAGAGGGCTACACACATTAAATTAAAAAAATTAAACACATTTAATAGTAAGTACCCTAAATATACCAGGACTTCATATGGGTCCACAAACACAACTTCATGCTGGTAGACCTATTGTTTCAAGTCAGTCAATACTAGAGGAAGAATGGGTCAATACTGAGAGCAATGATTCTGTTTGTATGTTTGCACGTGTCTCCATATGTTCAAAAACTGCCAACAATCCCAGAGACAGTAATAGCAATCAGTACATGTACAAAGAGATGTGTCAGCGAACGTATGTTTGCACTATGCACACTGGGAGTTATTCCAAGCTTTTTGATGGACTTGTTTTTCAGGATTGAATTATAAGTGAAGATTATGAATCTGGAATCCTATATCTGCAAAGCCCATACTTTGACTCTAACTGTGATTTTCAGAGGTTTTGCCCACAGATTTCCTTGTTATACAAACCAATACTACCAGTCCAACCCATTCTCATGCTTTTAAGGACGTGTGTTCGTAAAGGAATACTATGGCGTGTTATATAATGTTATAGTATTCTAGAACCTATTTAGATTTCTGCCTCTCCCTGAATTCAAAAGGGTTTTACTATTTTGTTTCCTATTTGCTTTCTTGTACCATAATATTGTTAGGAATTGTATTAAGTATTTTTGCCCAAGATTTATTAACTTCATATTGAAATGTTTGTAATTGTACTTTTTTACTATTGAAAAATAAAGAACTAAATATTAGAAAAAAAAGAGATTTATTCATCTTTTTTCCAGCGCCAAGACTCACTACTCACAGCCACCTGCTCCACCTTCGGTATCACGTGATTCAGTCTATAATATTAATAGGACCCTGGGCAAAGCATTTTCTTGGGCCCCCTGGACCTTGGACCCTGCCCTCTCACACTTCCTGGCATGCAAACACGCATTTCACCCCAATACAGTGGAGGAACTAAAGTAGAGAGGGGCAAGACATACTTACACAGACATATACACTGACAGACATATTGACACACACATACACTGACAGACATACGGACACACACACAGATACATACCCTGACAGACATGCTGACACACACACCCCGACACTGACAGACATGCTGACACACACACCCCGACACTGACAGACATGCTGACACACAGACACATATACTGACAGACATGCTGACACACACACACACACACACTGACAGACATGATGAGACACACACACACACACACTGACAGACATACTGACACACACTTACACTGACAGACATACTGACACAAACACACACAGACAGACATACTGACACACAAAGACACACCCACTGACAGACATAATGACCCACACACACTGACAGACATACTGACACACATTCACACACATGCACAGTTTACACTTTTAAACCATCCTCCTGTTTCAAACCTTGAAGGATGCCTTCCCTGGTATCCAGAGTGGTGGCTAAGGCTGTTGGGAGTTAGGGCTCTCCTGGCCCAGTCCTCCTCCTCACTGCCTCTTTGGTCTCTCCCATGTGGCTCTGTGTTTTCAGTGGGAGGAAGTGATGCGCGGCTGTCACTTCCTCCCAGGCGGTTGAAAAGCAGCAGCTTGGTCGCGCTGTTAAATGGCCTAAGTGCATTGGCCACCCGGTGGGCCTCCTTAGTGTGCGGGGGCCATGGGGGAAAAAGTGAATAGTTGAGGGCAGCAGGGCCCTGCTTTAGGCCCAACCGGAGTAACTGGGCCCGAGGCAGTTGCCCCGTTTGCCCTATGTTAAAGACGGCCGTGTCATGATTCCTCTTCAGCTTTTTGTCCAGTCCAATGCTTCTAATAGAGCAGTATTGGAGAAGAGAAGCACATGTCCTCCAAGCGCCATGCTCCTCCAATCAAATGCACTGACATCACTCTTCACGGAACTGACTCTCCCAAACTAGATTGTCAGCTCTTGTGAGCAGAGTCTTAAACCCATTTTATTTAATTCTGCATTCCCACACAGACATCTGCTGTATCTCCCTAATATTATCCCTGCATAACATATTGTCAGCTTGTAAACAGAAGATAATAATTACAATTAATTTATCTTGTTAAAAAGTACCAAAAGCAGCACCATCTAGCAATTTTCTATTCCTAGAATTAAAAATAAAAAGCTATGGGTATATGACAAAATGTTCTCTTTTCATTCTGCGTTTGATATATTTAGACAATCCAGTTCATTCTAGCATGATATTTCATTCTTTGCAGATAGCACTCAGTTACTATAGCTACTGTACATAATTTAATCCATAAAGACTGCTGTACTTCACACTAAGTAACCCAAGGGCACATTTAGCTGTTGTGGTTTAGCTGGCAATAGTATGTAAGGGCATTTGGAATATCATGCCCAATTCATTTCCTCGCTGTTATGATGTACTTTGTCAGTTTTTACACTAGTATAAAGCAGGGATGCACTGTGTGCCTGCTTTCCCTCTTGGTTATATAATATTTAGATTATATAAAGGAATGATCCTTTTAATTGTAAAGGACTGTCACTTATTTTTTTTAGCCCATGGGGATTTTATTGGGAGATTTTTTTTGACTTGAAATAGGACATAGAAATTACCATGTTATCCGGGATACATTGTAACTGATTCAGCCAGCCATTAATTTGTGGTCAGAATCAGTTACTCGAGGAATCAGAAAAAAAAAATAGACACCCTGCTTTGAGACAAACAGAGATACGACTGGTTCATACATTTACTTGGTACTAATAAGTGTAATGAATCTTAATACTGAGCAGCACATACTGCAGTGGGTGCATTGTTATCAGTCTCAGTTTCAATGGGATGAATTGTTTTAATATATTAAAGTGATGGGGAGGCTGTCATGTTCTATAATCTTTGTTGCAGGAATTATGTCATCAAAAGTGGCAGAAAAACCAGGGGCATAACAGTCACTACAATGGCCAGGGCCTTGATTTCCGCCTGTCAAGGGGTGGCCCAGGTCCCTCTTCGAAAGTCGAAAGTTTTTTTAATATATTGCCATTTTGGCGATATGTTAACTCTTAATGTTTGCAAAGGCGTCTTGGCAAGTGTACCCTAACAGTCCCATCACTCATTTGACGAGTCAAAGTGCTGCAGATAGGTCTCCGTGACAACAGTCTGCACCCACCCGATGTGCAAACACTATTTTCTCCTCCACTAGACCGGATCCTGCCAACAGCACCCTCAGGGACACTGCCAACACCCACTGGATAACCAGGGATTATACTCCTCTAGCTGCCAGCTCAGAGGGGGGATTGTTTAATAATAAAATAAATCAGTTTGACACTCCCACAGAAAATTATACTCAGCCAACCATACACGCAATTATACACAAAACCTCATTCAGCCAACCAAATACACAATCACACACTCCACCAACACTGCAGAGCTAAACAAAACAACAAAGTCCCAGTTATATTTTCTCCAGCAGTAATTTGAGCCCTGAAGAAGTTTACAATTCTGCGGCTAGGCCACAATACTTGTGACTTTGTACATATGTCTGTTTTGTCATGAAACTGTATGTGGGCACTTGTATATATAATTATATATATATATATATGCATGTATTTGTCGAAATGATTGTCAAGACAGCAGATTAAGCAGGAAGAGATTCACACCCAGACTCTGCAAATGAATTTAAAACCATTTACATTTATTTCTTAATTTAGTATCCTCAGCTGGGACTGTACAGCTGTGGGAAGGTCCGACGACGATGACACTTACACGTTTTGTGCCTTCTGGGCACTTTATCAGAGCATGATAAGGTATTTGTAGAAATCTGACTTCTAAAAAAAAAATCATAGTTTTCTATCTAAATACCCATAACCAGGGAATTTGATATTATCTCTGTTTGTCAAACATGTTACATGTAAAAAACAAATGTACTAATGTAATAGCTATACATCCCATGTACTATTACATGTCCCATATATAATTGTAGAGATACCAGCCCTTTCCCGGCGCCGTGCTATCCCGGACTATCCTGTGACTGGAGGGGGTGGGAAATGGGCAGTTTCATCATAGCCCTTCAGCACACCATTGCTTCATCATGGCACCCTCTCACCCAATACGCTATCCTTTTATCATAGAATCTTTGTACAAACTAAAGGGTGCTGAACAAGTGTGCCAGAGTTAATACTCCCATGGTGCTTGGTTGTACTAGATTATAAAAAATATGGAGGGCTGTCTGGGTTTGCCTTATTTTCCCTCCCCCCAGGTACTGACCCATGATTGTCCAGCTCTGCTCAGAATAAAGAAAAATTGAGAATGGGAAAGAAAAACACTCTGGGGAAAAAAGAGGATGTTGTTTTTTTGTTGTTGTTGTTGCTAAAATGTGAATTACTGTCACTTTAAAACTGTATTTTTTAGCTCTTTAACCCCTTAAGGACCAAACTTCTGGAATCAAAGGGAATCATGACATGTCACACATGTCATGTGTCCTTAAGGGGTTGAAAAAAAAACACTTTTGCCATTTGCTTAACGCACTGCAAATCTTCCCCTATGTTGAGACATACAATGGGGAATAGGGGAATATAATGTGTGAATTACTGCAAGGGAGGGATAAAAGAGAAGAAACGTGATTAGGATGACAGCTGAAGAGAGACCATACTATGCTGGAAACTGATAAAAGTACATACACTAATAAAACATCGTATCACTGGACAAAAGGTTCAACAGGAAAGGAGATTACAACGTTTACTTTTACATTCAAATAATATTTATATTGAATATAATCATTCCCTTTACATGTTTAGCACGGTCCCCTTTTATATTAATGGAGATCGTTTTCACTTCAGGAACTGTGATTCTTAGCAGTTAACCATATATGTGCTAACCATATATGTAGTTTGATACAAGGTATGGTTTATTAATATTGAATAGATACTTTTGTTACTGTATTATGGCAAGTTAGTACTAACTATAAATGTTATGCTTACAAAACATCCTCTGGGAGTGCTGTCATGGAGTCTCTATTTCCCTGGGGTCCAGTGGGGTGCTGGGCTTAGTGCGGTGCGTGCGAATGAGCTGAGCAGGGGAGAGTGCTCCCTCGCCGCCCGTCTCAATTGTCAGTGGCGGCCATTTTGTTTCCCAGAATTGCGGCGGAACCCTATTTGCGGAATACTCTGCTATAACAGGGGGGAAAATATATCTTGGAATCTTGCATATTAATACAAATTTGACCAAAAACCAGCCAATGTGTGGGTAACCTCTGGACTCAGGAAGAAGAGTCATCGCTCATGGTTCAGCACTCAGGAAAGGAAAAACCTCCTGTGGAGGAAACCTCTGGGGAACTATGGCTTGAAGGACTGTAAGAGGCAATTACAGAGACTTCAATAGATGCAGGGCTTACAATTTCATAAACTATTTAACATCGCAGAGAGACAGACAGACATAGAAACAGGCAAACATATATAGAGACGGACAGGCAGATATATAGATAGACAGATTAAACAGAGATTGATAGATTGAGAGATGATACCGATGCCTGGAAAAAAAAAGCTGTACACTGGACAATTTCCTCCTTTCCCTATTTGCGGTCCACCTAACACATTGCGTGCAATGCTTAGAGTCCCCTTTGAAGAAGCACCAGTTTTTGATAATGGGTATACGAGTAGCTGCATGAAATATAAGGTCCCCTGCTAGAACCTCCATTTCTGAGATCAGATTGAGGGTCATCAAGCTCCAAGTCATCAGACACATCCAATGAGGCATAGATCTCTACGCCATTGAGATGGTACCAGAACCACAAATACAGGTGAATAGTTATCTGAAGCAATTATTAGCAGGATTCAATATTAGCTTTGTTAAAGGACCACTCTAGGCACCCAGACCACTTCAGCTTAATGAAGTGGTCTGGGTGCCAGGTCCCTCTAGGATTAACCCCTTTTTTTTTATAAACATAGCAGTTTCATAGAAACTGCTATGTTTATAATAGGGTTAATCCAGCCTCCAAATCCTCTAGTGGCTGTCTCACTGACAGCCGCTAGAGGCGCTTGCGTGATTCTCACTGTGAAAATCACAGTGAGAGCACGCAAGCGTCCATAGGAAAGCATTGTAAATGCTTTCCTATGAGACTGGCTGAATGCGCGCGCAGCTCTTGCCGCGCATGCGCATTCAGACGAAAGGGAGGATCGGAGGCGGAGAGGAGGAGGAGAGCTTCCCGCCCGGCGCTGGAGAAAGGTAAGTGTTTAACCCTTTCCTCTCCCCAGAGCCCGGCGGGAGGGGGTCCCTGAGGGTGGGGGCACCCTCAGGGCACTATAGTGCCAGGAAAACGAGTATGTTTTCCTGGCACTATAGTGGTCCTTTTATAGGCCACTGGGGTAGAGATAGTATGACCTGTGAAGCTGAATTGGACAGACAAGTTTGTTATGTCACAATAGAGATAGTAAGCATTTCACGAGAGACAGTAGGGACACATGGCACATGGTAAAACAGCACTTTTTTGGTACGAGTGTGCTGATTCATAAGTAATACAGGCTATGGCAATTGACAGTATGGTAGCAAGATTAGATCGGTATGGCAAGTTAGTACTAACTATAAATGTCATGCTTACAAAACATCCTACATAGAGTAAATTTGGGGGCTGTAGTCGAGGCCATGGGACACAGTGAGCATAAGATAGGAAAATAAAATAAAGTTAAAATACAAAAGGTATCAGGGCCCTGGTATGTGGCAGCACAAACCCTGGTGCTCAACACCAGGAGGCGTGTGGTTACCCTGAACCTAGCCCTGATTGTCCATTTCCACACTGAGACTCCTATCATCATCATTAGGCATACAGGGGTTCCAGTCTGTGGACCACCACCCGTGACAGAGCTATGCCGCCCACCGGCATTTAGAGCCCAAGGACGGCACCAGGCCACAGTACAAGCTATGCCTCATAGCCGAAGGCTTGTATTGGCACAAATTTGGAATCGCAGAGTTCCCACTCGGTACCGGTCAGTCCACAGTGCTTGGGATGCAGCAACCAGTGTGGGTTTGTATATTTATAGCAGGTTTTGTGCTGAAAGCTTGAAGCTAAGAGAAAACACGTCCGGCCATCTTAGTTGCCAGGCCTCGCCCCCGGCAAAAATATTATTTTAACGTAAGGGTAGTGATATTGAAGAGAGGGTGGATCTACAAGCAGAATAACTTGGAAAGTTATTTATTTATCGGCACAATATTTTTTTTACTTTAGGCACAAAATAATGTAGAACCACTCTTCGAATACCGAAGCAGTAACCCAACATTTAAAAAAATAAATAAATAAAAAATTCTACATGACTGGCAGCATACTTTTAATAATTTTGTACTCACAGTCTACAACTGCATTCCCAGCAAGCAGTAAAGCTAGATGATCTTTCGCTGCTTTAAAAGTGACGTTTCTTCTTATGCAATGTTGCTTCTTTATGGACTGGTTTCACCCATATTGAAAACCTGTGATGGTGAGTAATTTCCCTTTTCCAATATTTCTGCTAATTTTGTAGGGAATAATCTAGCCACTTCTGTACCAGCACTTGCAGATTCTCCAAGGATTTTTAAGTTATGCCAACCAGCTCTTTTTTTGTAACACTCACCCACTGCTTGCACAAAACGTTTCTTCAATGTCGCCTCCTTTTTTTTTTCTCTTTCAGCATCTTAAAAAGTTATAAAGCTTTAGCACAAATGGTGGCAACCATAAGAGACCTATGGAACTGTCCAGTTTGATCTCTTATCCATGCTGTTAAAAGGTTTCCATATGAGGAACGAGGCTTTCATTTTCCTTTGTTCGTATCCAAGTAGAATGCCGGGATTGCACATTTTTGACTTCCTTTAAATATTTTTCTTTGTCTTTTAAAATTGCACTCACAGTTGATTTACTTAGTGAACATTTGGTAGATAATTCTTTACTGGTATTTCCAGCATCATGTTCAATTATGGTGTTCACTTTTGTTTCCAATGTTATGACTTTTTGTCTTTTTATGTTTTCATTACATGCACCAACATTAGTATCCTTTCTTTTTGGCAACATTTTAAGTCCTCCATCTTCACTTTCTTCCCCCTCTCCTTTATCAATTTTTTGTATAATTTTTACACCTCTCTTAATCCCTCCTCCTTCACTTTCTTCTTTATCAACTTCCCCCTCTCCCCTATCACTTTTCTTTTCCTCCTCCTATTTTTACAGCTCTCAAACTCTATTCCTTCTCCCCTTTCTTCAGCCCTCCTCCTGCTCCTCACTGTGCCAAAACATGGTATTATGTCTGACACATACAAACACGTTTTTTAGACTTACCCTTCGCACATGGGAGACAAAAAGGCGTTTAGAGACACATGGTGGGTTAAGAGACACAAAAGGGGTAATAGACGCAAGATGGGTAAGTGACACAAAAGGGTGGTAAAGAGACACAAAGAATCTAGCTCAGGCAAAGAGATTCTCAGCTACGAAGTCAAACTGTTTTAAAATGGTTTATCAAAATAAATTGGGGTGTGCTAGGGTACTCCTGACACCATAATCACTACAATGCCTGTAGTTTTTATGGTGTTTGGATTGTTCCTTCAAGCATCAATACAACTATAATGAGCTACAAATTTATTACATTATTGTGATGGACCCTGTCCTATCACATTCAGTTGCCCATATCTATTCTGGAGTTTCCCGAATGTTCCCTCGTTTTCCCCTTTTATACTACCGAACATCGACCACTCCCTGGCTCATTAACTTTAAAAGAACCCATTAACTCAAGTGCTCTCTCTGGGTGGCCACCATTCAAATGACCAAAAGTACGTGCTTTATGGAATGGCGGCTATTTTGTCTCCTGAACCAAGGCAGCGGTACTTGGTCATCGAGCGCCTGGAACTACCATAGCTCGCGAACCCCTGAGAAACTGTACTGCTGCCTGCTCTGCTCACAGACAAGCCAGGAGAGCGCTTTTCGGGGAAAGACTCGTTCGTCTGAGGGGAGCATTTGCTCCTTAAGAGCCTGGGCGAGCATTCTGTAGTATGCGTACAGGAACTCCCAAAAGTTGTCCGTCCATTGCCTCTTTTTCCCTGGAACTATTTTGGGCTACCACCTCGTCTCCGGCCGGTCAGAACTTTACCCGAATGGCGATTCCGTTACACCGGATGGATATGAGCGCTATTTGGACAACTTGGGCGCTCAGATCCGGGTTATTCATACTTGGTTTGAATGTAGTTTTGGGGTGTTTTCTGTATTTTTTGGTCTGGTTCCTGTAACTGAGAGATAATCGAGTTACCAGTTTTTTACTCAATTATCTCCCAGACACAGGGACGCCTGGGAGGGGTTTGAATTCTCTTGTATGGAGACCGGCATGCTCGTCTCAGGACAGCAACTCAGCTACAATTATATTTTACATCATGCTAAAAAAAAACCCCAAAAAACAGGGCTATCACATCTGCTCCTCTCACATATTTTGGTGCCATGCCAGATTAGATAAAAATTCTTGAAGACGAAGAACAGCTGTCTGACAACCACTGGTCTAAACTCAGGTACGCAGATGTACACCATATGGCTCCAGCGATCCACTTACTGTGAACTGATCTGTTTTCAAGGACAGAGTTGTATTCTGCTATTTGCAATAGAACCTTTCACTATACCCCACGTCCTTCCTGTGTATTTGAGTTATAATCATGTGTATTATGCACTGTGCAGTTAACCAATAGTCACAGCTCCCAGCAGCCCAATGTACATAAAAAACTGCCATATTTTCTTCTTTGTCTGTAAATTCTATTTATTGAGATTCTGTCTATAAAATACAAAGAAAACAACTGTTTGGAGAGTGAAAAGGAAGCAGTGATGTTATGGATAAACAAAAAGATGATGAAAACCAATATTAAACAGCTATACGTATTGCATAAAACAGGAAAATGATAAGTACCAGCAATCACTGCAATAGAAAGCAGATGAACAATGATACATTATCAAGTAAAGTAAGATGAACAGAGAGGGTTTCTGGGAATTTAGCAGGTAGAATCTTTATACGGCCTTCATCAGTATGGATGTTATGGGTTGGAACAGAATCAAGTGTCAAATGTATGTATGTATAATAAGTCTGATAGTTGCCTCTAGAGACAATACCCGATCCCTTTTAATTTTAGTACTATATTCTAACCTAGACATTTTCTAGCTTTTCTTGCTTATCAATTTTATTACTTTGATTGAATAAAAAAAAATATATATATTAGTTGGACGATGTAGATGCAGAATGATGGAGAATTGCCATATGTAGAACATCATTTTGGAAGACTGAACTTATCAAAGTTGCTTTTTTTTAGTAAAAGCACACTCTAAGAAGCAAAAACCACTACAGCTCATTTCAGTGGTTATGATTGTATATTGCTATGGGATCCATCTCCCCATAAGCCAAACCTACTTCACTAAAAATATGCAAAAACTTCACTTATCAAGTATAAAATTACATAGCCTGTTTAACAGTGATAGGCTCTCATGGGGTGGATTAGCCCTATCCTCTCAGCCTTTCACTGATGCCACACTTAGACGGTTTTACACTTAATAATATGGAATTGTAATTTATTTTTTGCCTGATAAGTGCAGTTGAAGAGGGTACACTCTCTGGGTGCTGAGGAGAGTGCCATCTTTGGTCAAACCAGCGTCAAATGGCTTAAAAAAAACAAGACATGGAGCCAATAGACTTATAGCACCATAACCACTAAAATAAACTATAGCGGTTATGGTGGAAAGAGTACCCCCAAGAAGTCTAAAGCAGTTCAGAAATCCTTTAGACCTGATAAAGAAAGATCCCGCAAAATTCTGTTCTAAAATTCAGTTTGACTGATAAAATACTAAAAAATAATGCAATAATCCGATAAATTATTATTATTATTATTGGTATTTATATAGCGCCAGCTTATTCTGCAGCGCTTTACAATAAGAGGGAAATTTACCAAATGAAACAATAAAAAAAATTTAATGGGAACAATAGGTAGTTGAGGACCCTGGTCAAACGAGCTTACAGTCTAGAGGAGGTGGGGTAAAAAACCACAATAGGAAGGGTATTGAGAGGGACAGCAAATAGACATGGTGGGAAAATAGCAGAACTGGAGGTGAGAGTGGAGTGTGGCCCTATAGGAGAGACCAAGAGGAAGGTTTGAGAGATAGAAGTTACTCTTGAAGGCCATAAGCAATCCTTAAAAGATGGGTTTTGAGGGACTTCTTAAAGGATTGAAGACTCGGGGGGAGTCTGGCAGGGGTAGGCAGGCCGTTCCAAGGGAAAGGAGCCACCTGTGAGAAGTCTCGCAGGCGTGAATTTGCAGTAAGGGTGTGAGCAGACAGGAGAAGGTCACCAGTAGAGTGGAAAGACTGAGAGGGGGCATACCTATGAATCAATGAAGAAATGTAAGAGGGGCTAGAGTTGGTTAGAGCCTTATAGGTAAGGGTTAGTATTTTAAATTGACACCTGTAGGGTGCAGGAAGCCAGTGTAAGGATTGACAGATACTATATAAAGAATGTGAACACTCTGATCCCACATTGTAGTAAACAATGTTCTCATCAACAGTCATTTGGCACAATTCAAGATTTATCCTTGGTAGACAGTGAGATATTATTTGTAGAGCTAGAACACGATGTGAATCTCAAAAGAATAAATGAAAAGCCAGCTGTTCAGTTCAACCTTAAAAAAATAAAATAAAATAACATCCAGCCCTATTAAAAGCACAGAATAGTTTGTAAATAATAATTGTAACATATACAAAATTAACACAGAAACATCACAAATTAAAATATAAAGCAAATGTTCAGGTAAAGGGAAAGTCATTTTAAACAGAGTCTCTGATAAACACGTCAGCATTGATCTAGCAGTTCTGCCAGCACGCCCTAGCCTTAATATGAAGTAAAAGTAAAGGTTGGTTTCTCCGTACCGGTGCAGATTGAGGTGTTTCTCGTTTCTAATAGAGAAGATCTGGCCGTTAAGTTGAATAGTAAAAGGAGATACATAAACTTCACAAATGGATTATTTTTTAATAATGATACTCTTTCTTTAAAGTTCCTTCTGTTACCATCTCTCACTCCGCCATTGGTGGAGCTACACCTATAGTAGCAATATATGATATCTATGTATGGCCATCTTTTTATACTAACCCTTTAAAAGAACTCTCTAAGTAACATCCTGCATCCTCCCAGAGTAAGTAGTCAAACTGCTTAAAATAACGTTAGCAATGCAGCACTATTAAAACATGATACCAATACAATGGTTGTGGTTTTTTAAAGAACCAAGAGCCAAAACCAGCTTAGACTTTAATAAATACCAAAAAATCAAATATGAGCTCTACAATATTGACCTTTAGGGCCTCATCAGCATAATATCAATTGTGGTCGCGGATTTTCAGTCTTTCTGGTAGTAATAGAGCTAAGTATTAAAGACCGCTAGGATTTCAGTAAATACGCTAAAACGCTCCACTGACTGTTGCTTTACCCAAGCCCTAACTTGTGATATGTAGGCGATACACAACAGGCAACTTAGAATGAACCCAAACAGTGTCAATTTATAAGGTACCAGAGTTCCTTCCAGTTACGTCCACCCAGGTGAAATTAAAGACCTTATATATTATTATAATGTGATCAATACATATAAAGCAAATTCAAACCAACGGTTACATATTACTTTCTATGCACATTACGTGAATGTTTGTCAAAATGCTTTATACATTTCCGATTAATCCCCTGAGCGACGTAAAATCTCACTGCAAGCAAAAGGGCATCTTGTCACAATCCGCAGTTTTTAAGTATACTATCTGCATTTCGGAAGCATTCTGCATCTTTTCTTAGAAAATCCAACTCCATATGGCAGGGTCTGTGTCAGTGAATCTCGTGCAGGGATAAACACAGGTGCTGGATGTTATTGCTTCACCAAGTGGCAGATTAACAGAGGACAATCACTTAGCTTCCAGGAGCTTCGTATCCTGGATATTGTAATGAGAGTCACAGCAGTTTGTTATAAGAATGGATACTCGAAAAAGCTAAACAAACAAAACTATTTAAGAAAGGATTAAGGCATTGGATAATTCTCTTGTACAAGTTAATGCATTCCCATAATTCAAAAGCTACATTTTAACACACACACACACACACATTTATAGTTTTTAACAATGTATTCTGTCACACCATTGCATTACATAGTATCAACATTTAAAGCCATGCTTTCAGTAACAATAAAAAGGACAGTCTATACACAATAAACACAGCATGCAGAGGTAGTAGGTAGTAGTTATGGTGCCATTAAGTCACTGGCGCGGTCCCCTGGTTCTGCAGATGTAGTAGTTATGGTGCCATTAAGTCACTGGCGCTGTCCCCTGGTTCTGCAGAGGTAGTAGTTATGGTGCCATTAAGTCACTGGCGCTGTCCCCCCGGTTCTTTGACAATTTTTTTAAGTGGTTGATAAAATGTACTATGTTCTATTTGGACCTATTAGTTGGCCATGTCAACATTAAAGGGAAACTCCAGTGCCAGAAAAACGATCCGTTTTTCTGGCACTGGAGGGTCCCTCTCCCTCCCACCCACCAATCCCCGGTTACTGAAGGGGTGAAAACCCCTTCAGTCACTTACCTGGGACAGCGGCGATGTCCCTCGCCGCTGTCTCCGCCTCCGCGACGCTCCTCCTAATGATTACGTCGGCCGGTGGGCGAGACTAATCTCGCTCACCGGCCGAGGAGACCTAATGCGCATGCGCGGAAATGCCGCGCATGCGCATTACGTCTCCCCATAGGAAAGCATTGAAAAATCATTTCAATGCTTTCCTATGGGGTTTTGAGCGACGCTGGAGGTCCTCACACAGCGTGAGGACGTCCAGCGACGCTCTAGCACAGGAAACCTGTGCTAGAACCCAGGAAGTGACCTCTAGTGGCTGTCTAATAGACAGCCACTAGAGGTGGAGTTAACCCTGCAATGTAAATATTGCAGTTTATGAAAAACTGCAATAATTACACATGCAGGGTTAAGGGTAGTGGGAGTTGGCACCCAGACCACTCCAATGAGCAGAAGTGGTCTGGGTGCCTGGAGTGTCCCTTTAAATGGATTTATTTGTGATTTTATTGATTTCTCGAAATGTACCGATACATATGTAAATTAACATACATTAATCATGGCTTGCAGTTTGAGCTATTTTACACAAAGACACCTGGAAATAACATTCAAAAGAATTGTGGCACTTGAAAGTGGCGGCAGGTTCATCCAGTGCGGAAATTAGTCTTGGCATGTCAAGTGCAATGCAACAGTCACAAAACAATAGAATAAAGAATGCAATGCTTAACCAATGAGTAGGGTCTATTAAAAGAGGTTTGCCCATCTAAATTCTGCTGCCATTAGACGTTAGACCATAAAGGACACCACAGACATGCTCCGTAAACGTGATGAGTAACTAAAAACCTGGCAACTGAGTGAGAGATGGAATAACGGTACAGCCAATATTTCGGCACTCAAGCGGTGGGTGTTAGCCTATAGTCTATCCATGATAAGAGAGTAGCTTTTGAAAATTAAGTAAGGCAGAACTACTGCATTCAAATGCTGGTGTAAATCTGTAGTCTTCACTGAGCAGAGACAACCATCTCCTCCAACAACCCCAACACTTCCATTTTTACTAAACCAAAGGTGTAAGGGGGAGGTGAAATGTACTGCTTCCAGAATAATGGGACTTCCTGTTTGACAACATTGAGTACACCTAGTAAGTGATTCTTTTTAAAAATTGAGGTGGTGGTATGATGTAGAAGGTTTGATGCAGGGCGACTATCTAAGAATTTATGTAAAATAGATTGTATCTTTTCCCAAAATAATTTAATCAGGGGAGCAGGAGAACATGACTGTTTTTTATTGAAGTCAAAGGAAGTGTACAACCTCCCACCCAAATTCCAGTGGGAACACATTATATACTATATACAGTAGTTTTTATGGATTAGGAGAACCCGTTTCTGTTTGAAACCAGATAAAGTTAAGATCCAAGTGGTCCAGAGAGATGGTTATCATCACACAAGTTATCTTGTATGGCTACCTGGGCTTTCTACGGACATGCTCATGTAAGCTCTCTGGGATAGCTGCTGTCATTGTAGATCACTTGTAAAGTGGCCGCCAACCTCAAATGCCAAAAGGAATGAACAGCAGCTCAACATCTATGACCCAGGACAACAAAACACCCTTGAGAAAGGCAGCCAGGAGTAGCAGAAATGTTGGGGGTTTTAGGGGCTCATGTTTCTGCCAGAATAGGCTTGTGTAAACTGTGGTTATTGCAATTAATTTATTTGCCTTATTCTTGTCACTTTAATTATTTTGCTCCATTTGATGTTTTGCTTTGTGTTTGTTACACCATGTTTTATCTAATAAAACATTTATGTGTATCTCTTAGGAGAAATCTAGTGTGCGATCTCTTCTTTATTATACAGGACAACAAGACTATCACAAGAATAGTTTTTATCTCTACTTCCTATAGGTTTCATCACTTACCCTGAATTCTGAAGTTTTTTTTTTTAATTAAGGCTTGTTAATTAATTAGGCTTGTTAACACCAACAGTCAGAAGATGTTTGTGGTTAAGAGATGGGTTTTCTTTTGTCCACCAGAGCATTTACCAATTGTACAGAACTCACGGCTGCCTCCACTGATATCGACCACAACTTACCTTTATTGTGCTCTGCCCAATTAATATTAACTCCACCACACTATATAAGCACATGCACATTAGAGGAGGCTGACCTCTCCCTGTGGAAAGTCCTCCCACCACATATTCAACTCTCCCAGTCTCTGTTGTCCTTCAACATAAATCACTGAAACAAACTTCTTTAGAGAAGCCCATTGACTCTCCTCTTTAAAGGGACACTTCAGGCACAATAACAACTTCATCACTATGAAAGTTGCTATGGTGTGATGAAGTCCTAGGTGCCATCTTACCAAAGTATGGAAGATGGTGCCCTAACACACTCCCCTTGGACTTCCTATGAAGATGAAAGGCTTCAATCATGAATCCTTGAAATAGCTCCTCCTGATAGTGTCAGCTGACCGTCTCAGTCTCTCATTAGCTCCCTGTTCTGGAGGAGAAACTAGCAATAGGCTGAGTGTCAGTACCAGCCCAGAGTGGTTTGTTAACTCCTCATCTTTTATAATTGTCCATCTCCCATCTACTGCTTTCTGTCTTCCCAAACAGCTCATTCATCCTTTCATACATCTCACTTGATTTGTGTATTTGTCCCTCATTTGGACAAGGCCCTCTTCACCTAATGTTCCTGTATGTCACACATGTTTGGTTAGAATCTTGTTTTACCTATTGTACAGCACTACAGAATGTATTATTGCTATACAAAGAATTGTAATTGTACCTGTGATCATCTAAGCAAGTTGCTCTTACCTTTCCTGACTTGTTTTTGACCTTTCTATCTTGTATATAGCTGACTTACCAAGTTTCTCAGTGTTTATTGAAAACGACACCATGCTTATAGACAGGCTTTCATGTTTAAATGTATTTAATTATAGAATAAAGGTATTGTCTAATTTATAACTTATTGAAAATTTGCAGCCATTCACTTTTCTTTTCCTTTTTACACCAAGATGAGGTAGGTATAAGTTTTAGTTCACTAAAATGAAAGCTACAGGTGGTAATTTTTACAATCTTGCATGGAAACCGGATGTTATAATTACCAGTACATAAGTAAGTTAAGAAGCATAGAAACCAGCCATTTTACCAATCACCGACGGTAAATGACTGTGACAAGCATGAAAACTAGATCATAGATTGGTATTTATGTATGCGTACAAACATTTGTATTTTATTAACACTAGTACTCTTTACACAAATATATACACAACATATAATTTTTCATATCACGAATTTAATGAGATTAAAATTTCAGTGGGTAAAGAGTTGCTCTGATTTGTAAAAACATGCACGGCTGGCCAAAATTTAATAAATGAATATTTGCAGACTGGGGTGAATCCTTCGAATATACCACATGGACCAAACGCTATGGTGCATTTAGGGGAAAAGTTATTTTAGGTACCAGGTTACGCACTGATTATCCAAAAACCTATGTTACTGCAGACAATGAATGGTGATGGCAGTGCTCCCACATTGGTAACGTTTAGCATCTTGGTCTTTGACTTCAATGTCGTCACAAGGGTTCATTTACTTAAGTGAGGATATTTGTGGGAAATGTTCCCAATATGCTAGAAGTGACTATTTGGAGCATCCAACACCATATGGTCAGGTCCCCCTCACCCCGTGTAATTTCTTTTTTTTCATAGTTGTCTTTTCCAGATAGATTCCAAGCCGTGTATAATTATGCTCCTATGTTGTTTACACTTGTGTTTAATCCCATTGAGCATGGTTATCAGGGTCAGAATCACAGTGTTATAAATGTGCAGAGCTGCGATTGTCAAGTGCAAGAAGGTTTGACAGCCGCTCTCGACTTCAGCTTATATTATCCTGAATGATGAGCCCCTAAAATGTGTGTGTTTAATTGAATTTTGCAGCTCACACCTCAGTTGTAGGCATGGTCATTAAAATGTGCTTATAAAGATATTGAAGCGTACTGCCCACTCACAGATTCAGGAACAGTCTTTTCATCTACTGCAAAACTGATCACCTCCATGGAAGTGTTGAAGTACAGATGTATCTCTCCTACTTAAATGGATTTACTAAAATAAAAATCATTTCATTCTTGTACAATGTCTTGGGCTAGCCAAGCATATTCAATAAGTGTCTAAACTCTGAATACCAGTAAATTAACTCAGAGCTTTCCTTTACACACTTTTATTTACATAATATCTGGGCTACTTAATGCCATAATGACCTAAAGCCAACCGTAAGGTAATCAGTGTATTATTTTTTTATAATCACGCTGTAAATGATGTTTGCTGGAGCAAAGCTGAGTTATCGGTTCCATGTTTAGCCATCACACGTGATACTAGATGCTGACGCATGACCTTTTACAGACACAGCATGCATCTAATGACTAGAAGCAGAGGATTAAAATGCTTTAACATGGCAGGTTAATTGGAGCCCATTTAAAATGGTATTTACTAAGGTCTGACCTTCCTGTGGCCAGTGCACAATAAATCTATAGAGAGCTGCCATTTCTTCTTTTTACAATTTCTCAGAATGATCTGTGTCTTCTCTATTGATCCAGAACAGCTCTCTGCAACACAGGATGCAAAAGAAAATACATAGACGAACACAACGGAATAAAATAAAGATCGAGAGCTGATGTTACATATAATAAGCAGTGAGATGATGGATTTAAGTGTTCTATAAAATAACCACATTTTCAGATTAGGAGAGCCCATGTTGACATCTGCGGGTTAACAACTATTTCTTTTATCGTGATTTACACAGTAACACCGACTCTTCAAGGCTTTCAGGGTTTTATTTTCTTCACTCTGTTGCCTCCAGCAATTCTGCAAGTTCTGCAGAACAAAAGATATTCCAAGCCTTTTGAAATGTTTTCATTTTCTTTCTAAAAAATAAAAAAAAAGCAAAATCTCACAATTATTTATATAAACAAAAAACTATGTTTCCCTTTTTATATTCACACAATTTACTCCTATACACATTAAAAGAAAGTGTAAACACAAATTGAAGTGGTAGTTTGAAAAAAATGTAAGATGGCAGAGTTATTATTTACTCAGATGGGGACTGTTGAGATCAGGGAATATCTCTATACCAGCTCTATATGGGGTTGGAGTAAATACACTTTGTTGCTGCATGTATAACCCCACATCTGGCAGCATTATTGGATCATGACTAGTCAGTCCAGAACAAGACTAAAGGCAAATGTCAATTCTGTACATATATTTCTGAGCACAGAAGTTCATTCATTGGCTGGGAGAGGTCAGCTGATGCTCTCAGCCAATGAATGAAAAAGTGGTGAGAATAATGATAAATCCGTTACACCCTGAAAATATGGCATTCTTTGAAGTAACGATGGCTAGGGGGAAAATAAGAGACATATGAAAGAATATGTCAAACCGGTTTCATAAACTGTGCTAAATATTCTCAGAATTATAGTCCTACTAGTGTCTACAACACTTTGATAAACCTTCCCCACAGTCATGAGTGTAGACATGCTCTCTAGCTAGCCTGGTTAGTCTCTGTACTATGACCACATGGACTACTGCAACATTCCAAACTGACCCTATTTGGAACAGCGCTGTAATGACACTACGATTACAGCGTCAATCAACAATGTTCCAATATTAACCCCTTACGCACCAAACTTCTGGAATAAAAGGTAATCATGACATGTCACACATGTCATGTGTCCTTAAGGGGTTAAACTTAAATGCCATTTTTTTAACGCATAGAGAGACAGAAAGAGAGAAAGGGAATGAAGGGGGAGGAGTTCTGGGAGTAAGTCGTTGTTGAGAACTAGAATGAACCACATAAATGTTTAATCAATATAGTGCTGTACGAACCCTTCCTCTCCCAACAATACTTGGGCTTTAGTTTACACCTACTTGCATTGCATTCTTTTCTATCCATCCGCATCTCTGCAGGACTGGAAGTGTTAGCCCTATCCTTCCCCCCCAAACAGTACAGAAAATTAAGAACAACAAAATGTATTGCTGAAATCTAACAGGCATGAAGAGGGGGATTTAAACTGGGGATTATTTTCTAACCGCTAGAATAACTTGCAAGGCCCTGTTTGTAGTATAAATAGATAATGTAAGTACACCTTAGGGCATTGAGCCTCCAAATAGATGTTAATTTTACATCCTGTTGGCATTTCTAATAATCTGCTGCATTCCTACAAATACCATCATGTTCCATAACAATACCTGTAAGCAGGATATATGACTAGGGATGCACCGTAATTTCGGCTGAAAATGAGCCTATCCCATTTCGGCTGAAAAAGAATCCAACCTGCCAAAATATTTGGCAGTGAGATGGCCCTGGATAATAAATGAAGCAGCAGACACAGAGCTGATAGCATGGTGCAGGCTGCCCCGTCCCTCCATGTTGGTAACTCTGGGTTATCTAGCGGTGTGCCGGCCCTCCCTCTCTCACATACCCTGTGGGTGACACATTCCCATCGGTTTGGGCCAAGAACCCGCAGGGAAAGTAGACCCGGTTGGAAACATGGCTCCACAGGGAATCTAACATGGCCCAGGAGAGACACAGGAGATAAAGTGGAAGCCTCCACCGCTCCTGTACTCAGCGGGATCTCTGACTCGTCCCTCCCCACCGAAGCAGCGTGCACATGAAGAGAGACCGGCCAAGATGGCTGCCAGCACCTCATCTTTGTATGTGGGCGCTGCGTTCCATGGTGAAACGCATTAATAGCGACAGTGGTGGGGTCAGGACGTCAGTAGGAAGCGACCCTGCCAGAGAGGAATGGGGATTGGTCATCGTTACTGGAGATGAAGTAGATAGAAAGCACTGGTAAACACTGCTGTGAGAGCTTTACATATTATTTATTCAGTGTCTGCTTATATAACGGCTTCAAACTCATAGCTGTTATAACTGCAATGTACTTAGTGTATAGTGTGAGGGCAAATTGTGCAATGGTACAGTAAGGAAGAGGCTTTGTGATTGCTGTAGTGTGTTTTACAAGTGTGGCTGATTATCAGAGTACTAAATATGGAATTACTAAATACGGAATTGTGGTGAATATAAAATGGTTTTAAAATCATTTGGTGAAAAATTTAATTTTCGGTTTCGGTTTTCGGCCAAGGGCATCCTGAATTTTCGGTTTCCTCACAGAATTTTCATTTCGGTGCATCCCTATATATGACCACATTATATTCATCTATTTTGTCACACCAACTTTACAAATCCCTGCAAACAAAGAGAATACTCTAGAATCGCAAACTCCCTATTGTCACAATATTTCTTACAGGATAAACTAAGTAAAGTATGTATGTATCTCTGAAGAGCAATCCATAGACAAAATTACTGTTTGACCCAACAGTGATGTCGGGCGGGTGGACTCATAAGGAGCAGCCTCATTGTGTTTGATGGAGCGGAGGTTTGTGGGAAAGTATTCAGGTGAGTGCGAGGAGGTAGCGAGGGCCTAGTGTCAGGTGCAGGGCAGGGAGCTACCTAGCGGCAGGAACCACGGGGGTATAACTTTAAAGGTGCCAAAAAGGACCTCAGCTCGTGCCAAACAAATAGAAGGTTTGCTCTCTAGTTACTAAGCTGAAGCCCCACCCACCCTCCCTCATCCCTTTTCTTTCAGCTATCACTGTTATGACTTTATTATGGGATATAAGTCGCCCTCCAGGGCATCACAGGCTTATTTGGTTGGAAATATTTATTGCTCCTGGCTTTAAGGGGCGGAGCCTGGAAATGGTGATTGGTTATTTGGTTTAAAGTTATGGTTTTTTGTATTATTATTATTTGGAAAATCCGGAATAAAAGTCATGGCCATTCGCCAAATGTTGTCAATTTTATAAGAAAAATAAACATTTTAAAGGAAGAAGTTGTGTTTTCTTTATACTATGTATAGAAACATAGAATGTGATGGCAGATAAGAACCATTCGGCCCCACTAGTCTGCCCAATTTATCAGGAATGTATCAGGAAGAATGCAACATTCAAACCCCATGTGCTAACTATGCATTACACGTTTCAAATAAATGCTGCGCTGATTTGTTTAAAACAAACAGGTCTCGATAGTGGAAGAGTTAATGTAATGGCTTCTCATGCACATGTCTACAAAAGGACTAATCCTAGTACAAATAAAATAAACTGAGCTCACGATGAACAAACTGACTTTCATTCTGTGATCACAAGCGTATGTAACTGTGAGACTGTAACATTGGCAGGGCTGCAGTGTGCACGTATGTAACTGTGAGACTTTGTAACATTGGCAGGGCTGCAGTGTGCACGTATGTAACTGAGAGACTTTGTGACATTGGCAGGGCTGCAGTGTGCACGTATGTAACTGTAAGACTTTGTAACATTGGCAGGGCTGCAGTGTGCACGTATGTAACTGTGAGACTTTGTAACATTGGCAGGGCTGCAGTGTGCACGTATGTAACTGTGAGACTGTAACATTGGCAGGGCTGCAGTGTGCACGTATGTAACTGTGAGACTTTGTAACATTGGCAGGGCTGCAGTGTGCACGTATGTAACTGTGAGACTGTAACATTGGCAGGGCTGCAGTATGCACGTATGTAACTGTGAGACTTTGTGACATTGGCAGGGCTGCAGTGTGCACGTATGTAACTGAGACTTTGTGACATTGGCAGGGCTGCAGTGTGCACGTATGTAACTGTAAGACTTTGTGACATTGGCAGGGCTGCAGTGTGCACGTATGTAACTGTGAGACTTTGTAACATTGGCAGGGCTGCAGTGTGCACGTATGTAACTAAGACTTTGTGACATTGGCAGGGCTGCAGTGTGCACGTATGTAACTGTGAGACTTTGTAACATTGGCAGGGCTGCAGTGTGCACGTATGTAACTGTGAGACTTTGTAACATTGGCAAGGCTGCAGTGTGCACGTATGTAACTGTAAGACTTTGTAACATTGGCAGGGCTGCAGTGTGCACGTATGTAACTGCGAGACTGTAACATTGGCAGGGCTGCAGTGTGCACGTATGTAACTGAGAGACTTTGTAACATTGGCAGGGCTGCAGTGTGCACATATGTAACTGAGAGACTTTGTAACATTGGTAGGGCTGCAGTGTGCACGTATGTAACAGTGAGACTTTGTAACATTGGCAGGGCTGCAGTGTGCACGTATGTAACTGTGAGACTTTGTGACATTGGCAGGGCTGCAGTGTGCACGTATGTAACTGTGAGACTTTGTGACATTGGCAGGGCTGCAGTGTGCACGTATGTAACTGTGAGACTTTCTGACATTGGCAGGGCTGCAGTGTGCACGTATGTAACTGTGAGACTTTGTAACATTGGCAGGGCTGCAGTGTGCACGTATGTAACTGTGAGACTTTGTAACATTGGCAGGGCTGCAGTGTGCACGTATGTAACTGAGAGACTTTGTGACATTGGTAGGGCTGCAGTGTGCACGTATTTAACTGTGAGACTTTGTAACATTGGCAGGGCTGCAGTGTGCACGTATGTAACTGTGAGACTTTGTGACATTGGCAGGGCTGCAGTGAGCTCTGTTTATTATATTTAATAAGGTTTATAAATGAGGTTTCTCTGTTAAAACGCTATTCCATATAAAGCGATTCCTACATATCTCACCTTCTCGTGTTGACTAGTAGCTCGAGCTCTTTTGATTTGCAAGCTGCTTTCTTTAAAACTTCCTCTGGGATATCTGCCAGTTTAGCAACATTCAGTCCATAGCTCCTTGCAGCTATCCCTTTGGTTATCTGGTACAAAAATGTAATATACTCTGGATGCTGTACAACAACAGATTCTGTAAACGAAGAAAGGAGGGCATCACGAATTAAACTAAAAATAAATAAATAAAGCACAAAAGAGTCTTGTATAAAAACTCAATTTGGATTAAACAAATAACCGGCTATACACACGTAAATACAATATATAGAAAAGTGCAAGAAAATAATAATTGGAATGGAATGTTCAAATTTCATTTTCTCCTGCACAGGTTGGACTATCTGCTAGCTTCAGAGAACTGTTACTGTAGCACAACTTCAGTTTGCTACACAAGTGGGCTCTTTGTGTAGGCTGGGGAGATTTTAAAAGTGACAACCGATCTCTGTCTAATTCAATACATAGGAAGTAATGTTTATATGTGATATTTTGCACCTATAAATCATGGATAACAGTATTAAATGGGATTTATGTCTAGAAACATTGGGTGAGATTTATCAGTGTTACGTTCTAACAAGTAGTCTAAAGTACTAAAAGTGTTTCAGTCACCATGGAAACCAGTGGAGCCAGCATGCACATTACATTGATGATTGCTCCCTTTTCCCATTATGCACCATTTTTTTGAACAGAACAGTTTGATAAATCTCCCCCATGGAGTTTATTAAGGTGACCATGTCCCATACATCACAATAAGTTAGACATATACGTATGTAACCAGCCACACAAATAAATGCATGCTTAAACAGTATAGGCACCCAAACCAATTCATCTCATTGAAGTGATCTGGGTGCAGTATCCCTGTCCCATTAACCCTGCAATGTTAATTACTGCAGTTTCTGAGAAATTGCATGTGAAGGAGCTCCCATACTCCGACCAACTACCTCTGCCAACTTGGGTCTCTCAGGAACCCTTCCACTCGAACAGGTTGCCGCTCACTCCTTCCAGGCAGGTATCGTCCCCCCTGCCTTTGCCTCTTTAACTCCTTTCCAGGGGAGGTATGCACACCTTTGCCTGCACTGTCACAAGCTACCGTCTTTACTAATTCACTTGTGGATCTCAGACCTAGCTTTTTTGATTTGACCCGGAATCCAGGGACCAAGTAGCCAGCTAACAGGTCCGAAGACTCTATTATTGGGATCCCCCCAAAAAACAGGACACAGCTCCAAAAGGACCTAACACACAATTTCATTTTTTGGGACAAGGACTAGCCTTTGGGGACTTGCTCTTGTGGTGAAATGCAATTTAAAATACAAATCTAGCAAACGAGCAATTATAATTAATATATGAACTATTTAATACAAATAAAATGTTCAAACACATTAAAAAGCAACAATATATACATTCATTTAACTACGTGTTTGGTTGCTCTAATTTGCATAACCACATTCTGTAAATGTACACACTTCAGCAGAGGACACTGAAGAGTTATCAAGTAACAATTAATAGTTTGTATATCAATTGCTACCCTCAGTTTGTTTATCAATTGCTCCTGGGACCAGTCCCATAGTCTGTGGGTAAGAGGCTGGCAGTCTCTGTCACACTGCAATAATTCCTCTTCTAGTGGCGGTCTACCAGAGAGCCACTAGAGAAGCTTTCTGGGGTTTCACAGAGTTTAACTCCGTAAAATGACGCTGGACATCTTCATGCAATGCATGAGGACGTCCAGCATCTTCAAAAACCCAATAAGAAAGCGCTGAATCAATGCTTTCTTATGGGGAAGGTCTAATGCGAGTGTATTACTCGCCACGCATGCGCATTAGGTTTCCTAATCACCATGACATTAACAACGGAGGAAGAGCCTGATTGGCACTGGAATCAGGCAAGTGAAAAAAACACTTATCATTTGCTGTATTGGGGGGCACAGCGGCCAAATGTTAATAGCCTTTTTGTGTCCCACTGTTAATATCCCACTATAGTGTCCCACTGTGCAGAGTGACACTATAGTGTTAGGAATACAATTTTGCATTCCTTGCACTATATTGTTCCTTTAAAAAGCCTTCCTACCTCATTACCATACTCCAACAGAGGTGAGAAGGGAGGTAAAAAGAAGAATTCCAAGTGTTTGGTGTTGCTGGTATCTCGCATGGTAAGAAGGATGACTTTAGAGCATTAGCTTAAGCAGCAATGGGTGGCGGTGATTGGCTTTGTGCGCCAGCTGACTTCTTTAAGCCTATCGCAGTTGCGCACTGCTAGTATGAATTGGTATGGTTAAGCTACTGTGTAATTTCTGCCTTTGCCATGCCTCCAATGACCATCAGCTTGGGGGATGGCAATAATGTAAATGTCAGTAATGTGAGGATATTTATGGGGTGATAAATATTAAAATAATATCAAAATTGATATCTCGGCACTGTTCCCCAAAATTAATAATATAATAAAGCTGAGCCTTACCCACTATTTTAATTCTCTTAGATCCTAGAGAAAGTCATCAGAGGATTTTACTTCACACAGTAAATCACAATTTCTTTATAAAAATACAATTTATTGTGACAATAATAATAAAAATAATAATAATAATATGTAACATGCGTGACAATCAGTGAATATTTAGGTACAACATAGGCATATAATATGGCAATGGTTTAAACACAATACAGCGGCTAAAACAACCAGTTGTCAAGAATTTACAAGATTTATGACAGGACACTTCACTTAGAAATCTTCACAGACAGAAAAACAACCACCACAGAATGCAACAGTGCAGCGAGAAGCAATAAAACCTTGGCTAACAGTTCGATCACACTGAGTAACCCTTTCATTGCTGGCTACAATACTCCTAGGCATATAATATCCTATTATGTCATAACTTTACGATTAAAGTAATGTTCATACCAGATCATTAACCATTACTGGAACCATCCAATAAGAATAATTCTACCAGATTTTACGTTAGCCGAATTTTAACTTTCCTACATAAGATATACTTACTATATCTTATTTCAGACTTCCTCGGACCCACGCAGCACAGCGCCCTCCTTCACTGAGCGGCACGGCACTTCTGACGCCGGCCGCTCGATCAGCTCGGAATTTCTAGGTTCGGCGCATGCGCGCCACTGCCGTCGGCTTGAAGCCGACGAGGTGCTGACGTGGCCACGCCCCCGGACCTTTTGGGGGCGTGGTTTTAAGGCTACACACACCACACTATAAAAGGGCTGCCCTGACAGCAGTAAGACGCCCTAGTGTGGTTCTTGCTGGTTCCCCTAGTGCTATTTTCTGTGATTTTGTATTCTACCCTGGTATTTGACTTTTGGCTTCTCTATTCGACTACTCTACTCTCTGGTTCCCTGTACTTTGGCTTGCTTATCGTTATCCCGTCTTCTGTTATCCCTTGACCTCTGGCTATCCCATTTGACTACTCTAACGTGAGTCCGGCCATTCTAAGGTCCGGTATACGTTCTATAGTTAGGTTACACTCTGCGAGAAGGGGTCACTGTCGTGACATTACACTAGGGCCTTGGACCCTGCAGGTGTTAACCCTCTTGGGCTTGGTACTGACAATAGGTTTGAGGAACTGGACCAGATCGCTCTCGCCGTACAGACGTTAATTAACCGTACTGCTTATCTCCAGCCGGAGGAGCAGACTCCTAGTCAGAGACCCCAGGAACATCCCATGGAAGTGCTACCTACAGGCACTCCAAATCAGGCTACAGCGCCTCTCAGGTATGGGGGTGATCCTAAGGGATGCAGGGGGTTCTTGAACCAGATAAGCATCTATTTTGAACTCCATCCTAGAGCGTACCCTACCGATAGGGCTAAGATTGGGTATGTTATCACCCTGTTAGTAGATAGGGCCTTAACCTGGGCTAATCCCTTGTGGGAAAATGACAACCCAATTGTCTTTAATTATATAAACTTTGTTGCAGCTTTCAGGAGAACTTTTGATCCCCCAGGCAGAAAGACTAACGCTGCCAAATCCTTGTTACGTTTAAGACAAGGTACCCGTTCTCTAGTAGACTATGCTTTAGAGTTCCGTACTTTAGCTGCAGAAGTCAGATGGAACGAACAAGCTTTCGTGGATGTGTTCCTGAATGGAGTGTCTGACAGAATCTTAGATGAAGTGGCCACAAGAGATTTACCAGACACTCTAGAGGAATTGATAACATATTTGGCTCATATTGACGAACGCCATAGGTATAGGCAGAATACCAGAGAGAGACCTAGGAGGGTACCGGAACGTCTTGCTCTGACTTATCCCTCGTCAGAAACCCCAACAGTTACCCCTCCAGAACCCATGCAATTAGGGGCTACAAGATTGTCTGAGACAGAGAGACAATACCGTAGGAGGGAAGGTTTATGTTTATATTGTGGCAGGAAGGGACATACACGAGTGAATTGTCCTAGCCGGCCGGAAAACTCTCGCACCTAAGTCCGCAGGGGGGACAGGCCTTGGGTGTTATGTGTATGTCCTCCTTCAATGATAAAAAAGATCTCCGGCTTCTTCTACCTATTACTCTAGAATGGGAGGGAAAGAAAGTATCCACCCTTGCTTTAATTGATTCTGGGGCTGCCGAGAATTTTGTAGATCACTTGTTCGGGCAGAAAAATACTCTCCCATTCCAAAAAAGATCTGCACCCTTGGCCGTTGAGGTCATAGATGGTAGACCACTGTCGATACCTCTTATTACCCAGGAAACCATTCCCCTAGTATTATCTACAGGTCTCCTTCATAGGGAGGTTATCACCCTGCAACAGATAACATCCCCTATTTTTCCTGTAATACTTGGGTTTCCTTGGTTAGCCCAGCATAATCCTTCGATTGACTGGGAGAAGAGGGAGATTCTTAAATGGGGAGAATCTTGTCACAGTAAATGCATTACTCCGATCAAACCAGTGGGGTTGATCAATATACCTACTATGGAACCATTGACCACCCAAATACCCAACCAATATATTGATCTTAAAGATGTCTTTGAACCTAAAGAGGCAGAAAGATTACCTCCTCATCGTCCCTATGATTGTTCTATTGAATTGTTGCCCGGCACTATGCCTCCACGAGGTACAGTTTATCCCCTGTCGATAGCCGAGAATAAAGTATTGGAGGAATACATTGCTGAGAACTTAAAGAAGGGGTTTATCACTAAATCTTCATCGCCTGCGGGCGCTGGGTTTTTCTTTGTATCTAAGAAAGAGGGGAATTTAAGACCCTGTATTGATTACAGAGGGTTAAATAAGATTACTATACGTAATGCATATCCTATCCCCTTAGTGACTTAACTATTTGACAGGTTGAAAGGAGCTACTGTCTTTTCTAAACTGGATTTGCGGGGAGCATATAATTTAATCAGAATAAAGGAAGGGCATGAATGGAAGACTGCTTTTAATACTCGTTATGGTCATTATGAGTATCGAGTTATGCCCTTGGGGTTATGCAACGCCCCAGCAGTCTTCCAGGACTTCATTAACGATGTGTTACGAGACTTTTTACAAATGTTTGTAATAGTATACTTGGATGATATCCTGATTTACTCTAAAAACATGAACGAACACTATGAATGTAGCGGAGAGCCGATCTTGCACAGCTATTCTCCACTAGAGATCCCAGTGAGGCTCAGGAACAAGGTGATGATCAGTCCACAGGCAAGGTTTCTAGCAGGTAGAGTAATACAGCAATATCCCCATCGCAATCCCAATAACTGGACGACACACAGTTTCAGGAGTAGAACTGACAAGCTTTATTTCACAGTTCCTTATAAAGCCCTCTCCCATGCAAGGGAGGAGGTTCTATCACTTAAGACATTATCCAATCTACAAGCAGTAACCTCCCACAGATCTCCTCCCCTCCTCTAGCATCATAATCCCCTTATCATGTACATAGTTTTCCCCGAGTTTTGGATGTACCCTAAATACTTGGGGTACATCCACAAATCTAATATCCCCAGATAGCTCTATTCTGGGGGACCAACATACTTTAAAATCAGCCCATTCGGATAAAGCGTTCGGGAGTTATGGGACTTTGAAGTTTGGACCGACCGCAGAGGTAAAGTATCCGAAAACAGTTCCATGCATTTTGGCCCTGCGGTCGGTCACAAACAGGCGAATACAAACGGGTGAAATATTGCTGTTAAGTGGCCTGACGGGGATTCGGATGAATCCCCTAGTTCGTGGGGTTCTTTCTACCGAACGGCGGGCCGTTCGGTAGTTTCCCCACAAAGTATTAGGAGTCTGGAGGTCTCAGCGGTGGTTGCCTAGTCAAGTGTCCGATTTCGGTTCCAGACACTCGACGGCAAAACACCGCTGTTCGGCAGTTTAAGATGGCCGCCGCCACGTGTTCGTATCCCGAATGGCGGCCACCCAGAGGACAAAGACCACACTGCACGAATAGGTAATTACCCGTTTGCAACATTGTTGCAAACGGTAATTGAAGGCACACTTTACACAGGGTGGTCTGGTTGTTCGGTAGTTTCATTCCCTTGTTTTATTTGAATGATTCTACCGAACAACTAGAGGAATACAGTTCTTTACATACATTCAACTGTCAATATAACCGGATACCATGATTTCTATACATGTTCACACACATTAAACCAGCAATATGACCAAATACAATTATTCTCATACATGTTGTGGGACAGCCCGGTACCAATCCGCTACAATGAACATGTCAGATTAGTTCTTTCAAAGTTATTAGAGAATGGTCTCTATTGTAAATTGGAGAAATGTTTGTTCCACAAGGAAGAAGTGCATTTCCTGGGATACATCATTTCTAGTACGGGTTTCCAAATGGAGCCGAAAAAGTTAGAGGCCATTTAGCAATGGCCCTTACCAGTTGGACTTAAAGCAATCCAACGCTTCTTGGGGTTTGCCAATTACTATAGGAAATTCATTAAAGGATTTTCTTCAATAACAGCCCCTATTACTGCTATGACTAAGAAGGGAAGGAATCACAGGGAATGGTGCCCAGAAGCTAAGAGAGCTTTTGATTCATTAAAAGAAGCCTTTTCTTCAGCGCCAGTATTACGGCATCCTGATCCTTCCCGTCCTTTTATACTGGAGGTAGATGCATCCGAGTCAGGGATAGGAGCGATACTATCTCAAAGACCTTCGGATGATCAACCATTGCACCCATGTGGGTTTTTCTCTAAGAAATTAACAGAAACTGAGAAAAGATACGATATAGGGGAGAGAGAGTTGTTGGCAATTATTTCTGCCCTTAAAGAATGTCGATACTTGCTTGAAGGGTCACCCATCCCTGTTACCATTTTGACAGACCATAAAAACCTCTCTTACTTCAGTGAAGCCAAGAAAATGTCTGACAGACAAGTACGTTGGTCTCTATATCTCAATCGTTTCAATTATATTGTTACATATAGGCCGGGGTCAAAAAATATTAAGGCTGATGCCCTATCCCGCCAATATGAACCTTTTACATCCTCCAACAAAGTTATGTCCTCTTTAATCCCTAAGAATCGTATTGTCGCCACTGTCTATGCTAGAGTCTCATCGGGATTAATAGAGGAACTCTCTACGTTCCAAGATCGCACTACCTTGACTGTTCCACAAGGAAAACTATATGTGCCATTGGCCTATCGGGACAGAGTACTATCCCTCATGCATGATTCCAAAATGGCAGGGCATCAAGGGATACATAAAACCACATCATTGCTGGTGGAACGGTTCTGGTGGCCTTCCTACAAGAAGGATGTTCGTGAGTTTGTCCTTGCTTGTGGTATTTGTTCCGCTACTAAATCCCCTAAGGGTCGTCCTTTAGGTCTCCTCATGCCCTTGCCTATTCCGGAGACTCCGTGGTCGAGTATTGCCATGGATTTTGTAGTAGACCTACCTCCTTCTAAGAACCACACTGTCATATTAATGATAATTGACAGATTCTCCAAGATGTCTCATTTGGTCCCTCTTTATAAATTACCTACCTCTTCTGAACTGGCTTCTATATTTATAAGGGAGGTGGTCCGCTTACATGGGGTACCCCATGATATTGTCTCTGATAGGGGACCTCAATTTATTTCTCGTTTCTGGAAAGCGTTTTGTGGACAGTTGGGTATCAACCTTAACCTTTCCTCTTCTTATCATCCCCAATCAAATGGTGTTACGGAAAGGATGAACCAATGCCTGGAACAATACATCCGCTGTTTCACTTCGGTTCATCAAGATGACTGGGCGGAGTTGTTATCATGGGCAGAATTTGCTCACAACCATCATGTCCATGAATCCACTTTACACAGCCCCTTTTTTTATCAATTATGGGTTTAACCCTACGACTCTACCAAGTTCCGTCCCTTCTACGGGAGTGCCAAGTGTGGATGACACCGTCCGGAATATGAGGGAGACTTGGCTAGGGGTTAAACAAATCTTGACTCAAAGGGCTAGTGTGTACAAAGCTAATGCGGACAGGCATCGGAGACCTGCTCCCACGTTCATGATCGGGGATAAAGTGTGGTTAAGTACCCGTAACATTAAACTTAAAGTCCCGTCTATGAAATTTGCTCCCAGATTCATTGGCCCGTTTCAGGTCCTCAAACGTGTCAACCCTGTTTGTTACAGTCTTCGTTTACCCTCTAATAGGAAAATACCAAATTCGTTTCATGTCTCACTTCTCAAGCCATTAATCTGTAATCGGTTTACTCGTAGTACCCCTCCTCCTCTTCCTGAAGTTGTGGAGGGACAAAACGAATATGAAGTGAGGTCTATTTTGGGTTCTCGTTTTTCTAGGGGTAAACTTCAATACCTTTTAGACTGGAAGGGTTATGGTCCTGAAGATCGTTCGTGGGTGGACGCTTCTGATGTTCACGCCCCTCGCCTGGTTCGTTTGTTTGAAAGGAGGCGTTCTAACCGCCCTGGGGGCGGTCCTTGTGGGGGGGGGTACTGTCACGATACCTTACCTGACTTCCTCGGACCCACGCAGCACAGCGCCCTCCTTCACTGAGCGGCACGGCACTTCTGACGCCGGCCGCTCGATCAGCTCGGAATTTCTAGGTTCGGCGCATGCGCGCCACTGCCGTCGGCTTGAAGCCGACAAGGTCCTGACGCGGCCACGCCCCCGGCCCTTTTGGGGGCGTGATTTTAAGGCTACACACACCACACTATAAAAGGGCTGCCCTGACAGCAGTAAGACGCCCTAGTGTGGTTCTTGCTGGTTCCCCTAGTGCTATTTTCTGTGATTTTGTATTCTACCCTGGTATTTGACTTTTGGCTTCTCTATTCGACTACTCTACTCTCTGGTTCCCTGTACTTTGGCTTGCTTATCGTTATCCCGTCTTCTGTTATCCCTTGACCTCTGGCTATCCCATTTGACTACTCTAACGTGAGTCCGGCCATTCTAAGGTCCGGTATACGTTCTATAGTTAGGTTACACTCTGCGAGAAGGGGTCACTGTCGTGACACTAACCCTTTGTGTCACTATACCCCACTCCCTCTAGAATGTAAGCTCATTGAGGAGGGCCCTCAACCCCCTCTGTTCCTGTACGTCCAGTGGTCTGATCTCAATTATGTGTCTGTTAGTCCACCCATTGTACAGCGCTACTGAATTTGTTGGCGCTATATAAATAACAAAATAATAATAATAATCAAGAAATTCTGTGTCTGTCTTGCCTGAAAATACAAAATGGAGTCAGCTTTGACAGAAATTAAAAGTGTGACTGGCAATATACACTTTTAATTTCTGTCTAAATAAAAAATGTCTGCCGATATAAATATACTGACACTAAGTGTGGGAATGTCAGAGTTGAAACTGCTTATTTTACTATTTTTGAGTTTGGAGGTCAGAGAGGTGAAGACATCGAACCAAGTTGATGCAGAAAGCACTTGCCATTGATTTCTTTCATTATCCATTATTTATGTGTTTCGGATAATATGAAAGTTGCTTGGACTTTGCTGAGTTCTGTATTATTTGTGTATGTATTTTAGGTATTTCACATTTGGGTGTGAATTTTGGCGGCAAATTTCAATTTAGTTTTAGTCATAGTCTTTTGACTAAAAAGCCATTTTAGTTTTAGTCGTAATTTAATTATCTGAATTGTTTTAGTTTTAGTCTAGATTTAGTTGACTAGATCTCAAAAAGTTTAGTCGACTAAAATTGTTAGACAACAAAATTAACACTGGTGTGATCATATGAAAAGTTTTTTTTTTTTTGTTGTTTTTGTTTTTTAAAATCATTATGTCCTTGAAGTTTCTCAACTGTGTCCAACATAACTAACTTTTCTAGAATGCTGAGTGAAAAAGGAGAGTTGGCAGGTCAGTTCATGTTTAAGGTGAATTATTCATATATCAATGTATTTAATGTGCATAAAAGCTTTAACCAAGAATATCCAAAATCTACATAAGTGCAAAACACCATTGTGTTGGCTTTTAGCAGTGATACTCTCAGGCATATTTACTAAATTGAGAATTCAAAGTGAATTTCAAATTTAAAGGAACACTACAGGGCCAGGAACATGCATTCCTTACCCCATAGTGTTAAAACCACCATTTAGGTAACTTGCCTCTCCCAACCAAGTTAGAAAGGGTTAAAATGTACCTAATGTCCGGAAGCCCTAATCCGCCTCTTTGGCTGACATCATCAGAATTGAAGATCTCGGCCAATCCAATGCTTTCCTATAGGAAATTGTATTGTATTGGCTGAGATAACCAAGAAGGCGGGGTGGGAGCAGGGCCAAACGCCGGTCTGGCCAATCAGAATCTCCTCATAGCGTTGCATTGAATCAATGGATCTCTATGAGGAAAGTTTAGCGTCTCCATGCAGAGTGTGGAGATGCTGAATGTCAGTGCTGCACACACTGTGCAGCACTGCCCCAGGAAGAACCTCTAGTGGCCTTCTGAGGAGTGGCCATTGAAGGTGTCCCTAGACTGTAATGTAAATACTGCCTTTTCTCTGAAAAGACAGTGTTTGCATGAAGATGCCTGAAGGCAATGATTATACTCACCAGAACAACTACATTAACCCATTAAGGACCAAACTTCTGGGATAAAAGGGAATCATGACATGTCACACATGTGTCTGTAAGGGGTTAAGCTGTAGTTGTTCTGGTGACTATAGTGTCCCTTTAATCTGAAACTTACGTAAACAGCTGATCTGGACAAATGATCTCATTCAGGTATTCCTTCTGGTTTGGCGACACTGCCATAAATTAAAAAAATCATGTTGAATTCACTCTTTGGGATCTCACTTTAGTAAATATCCATCTATATCTAGAATTGCCTTAAAATATAAACCTATATTAAACTCAAAATACAAGATATGTAGAAATGATATCTGTGTGAGTTTGGAAGTAGATACATTCCAGACAATGGGAAAAACTTTATGTATCTTAAAAAAGTTACATGGTTACATTCTAGAAATACTTTTTACTAATTCAAAAGAACCAAAAGTTATTTGTAAAGTTTAATAACATACCCAACTAGATATGAAGCCTAACATGACTCAAGACAATCCAAAAACTAGAATATCTAGTAGATTGAAAAGAAACAAAATATATTAACCACCTAAGGACTACGTGACTGTCTTTGTTGTCATGCAGTGCAGGGCTTAAATGCTCATTGGCATCTTGGACCATCATGCAGTAAAAGATAACAGCAGGGTTAAATCCCTGCTGGTATCAAAGGACTCCAGGTATAATTAGACACCTACCGATAATCTAAGGGTCCCCTCCGTAACTGTAAACTGTTAGTGCCCCCAGTCTGACAGATGAGCTATGCACAGCACTCAAAGTGAGCCCTACCCATAGGCCTATAAAACCTTTCAAATTCTGCGGCTATGCAATCTCGCTCAGCCACGGTATTTCTGAGTGTGCCCGAACCTGCCAGCAAAGAATATCTGGGAAACCCAAGTATCTTTCGCTATCTGAGGGTCCCCTCTAAAATTGGGCCACAAATAATACGATTAGAGGGTGTTTTAAGGGTAGGATTAGGACTGGAATAATGGGTTATATTATTATATTAGATTATGAATAGAATTAGGGTCGGATTATACGTAGGTTTACAGGATAGATTATCGGTAGGATTAAGGGTTGGATTATAGATAGGATTAGGGTCGGATTATAGGATAGATTATTGGTAGGATTAAGGGTTGGTTTATAGGTTAGATTATGGATAGTATTAGGGTTGGATTATACATAGGATTATAGGATAGATTATCGGTAGGATTAAGGGTTGGATTATAGATAGGATTAGGGTCGGATTATAGGATAGATTATTGGTAGGATTAAGGGTTGGACTATAAATTAGATTATGGATAGTATTAGGGTCGGATTATATTTAAGATTATAAAATAGATTATGGTTAGGATTAGGTTTGGATCATAGGTTATATTATAGATAGGATTAAGGTCGGATTATACATAGGATTATAGGATAGATTATTGGTAGGATTAGGGTCGGATTATACATAGGATTATAGGATGGATTATCGGTAGGCTTAAGGATTGGATTATAGTTTAGATTATGGATAGGATTAGGGTTGGATTATACATGGGATTATAGGATAGATTATCGGTAGGATTAAGGGTTGGATTATGGATCGGTTTAAAGTGTTGAATTAGGTGAATAGATAAAAACGTGTAGGGTATCAGTGATATTGAGAACAGAATACAAATATGTGGTGTCTACAGGAGTGGGACACGCATAATCTGTGAATATCGCCAAAATAGAACAAGTGTGAAAAAAAGCACAAAGACTTAAATATTTTGACCTAGGTCCATAATAACATGGCTAGATGAAATGTGTCCAAATGCTCTGAGTCTGGGGGATGTACCTTCTACAAATATATACTTTTGTACAGCAGTATTGGATTCTGTGATTACTATAAATGTTGTAATCTCAGCATCCTAGCTTGCAAAATTTTAGCTTTGAAATTCACTCCATAGAATATTTGCTCTATAACGTCTAAAAAGTAACTGAAATTCTAGATATTGTATCAATCAGGACTTAATCGGGAATTAGTGAATCTATCTGAAGTTAGTTTTCTTTAGTTGCATGTGGTGTGTAGAAATTCTTAAATGTAAAACTGAGAAAAAAAGTAGTTTTTTTTCTCCCCTCTATGTTCCAATATTTTTTCCCTATTTAATATTATGTTACGTTTACACATTGGATATCAAAAGAAAGCCCTATTTCTCCAAGGGCTTGGTAACAAACGTGTCCCATCTCAAAATATCCTTTGTCCTTAAGTGGTTAATTTCACGTATTGTTTTCCATTTGCCAAACATGAAAGAAAAGTTACAGTATTCAGTCTTACAGAATTTTTACTGCGACACAGGGGAGAATGTTTACTGCGACACAGGGGAGAATGTTTACAAATTTATTTATGTTTTCTAAAGGGACAAAAAAAAAATATCTTCAAATCTTGGGGATTTACATCAAATTTATGAACCTCTATCAAATGGTATTTTTTTATTTACGTTGCGTTAATTTTTTTTAAAAAATATAATAATTTATTATCCATATAAATGCATGAGAACATATGGATCAGCTGTCACCATAAGATATTGTTGGTATTGGTTTATCTCCCACTATTTTAGTTTTCAGTTTGTTCATTGCTTGTTTTAGTTTTCAGTTTGTACCCCAACACGCAAGAATAGTCCAGTCTAGAGGCAAGAAAACAAGATACGTCTTACCGGACCTTAGAATGGCCGGACTTGACGAGGACAAGAAAAGACAGAGTCCAGAACGAGCCGAGGTCAAGGGGACAGAGAGACAGCGTAACCTAGAACAAGCCAGGGATAAAGAGAAAACGGAGTCAGGAACAAAGCCAAGGTCTAGCACCAAAAACCACAACTGAACGATACAAGCATTAAAGGGAACTGAACCAGAAACCATGATAGGGCAGGGAGCTAAGGGAAAGGTGAGTATAAATACCTATTAGATTGATTTGATTGGCCCTTGTCATATCCATGCCCCCAATATGTGAGAGTATGGGGAATGTGGAATGACATGGGCCAATGGGAGACCTTTTTATTTTTTTGCTCCCGCTGTCCCTTTAAATGCGCGCCCACTCCCAGTATCAGGCGGGTCACTTGGCTGCTTCTCGCGGTCCGTGCACGCCTCCCCTTCAGAAGCAGGACGGCGTGCGGCGGAGAAGGAGGACCTCGCCCGGCCCCTGGAGAGGGTAAGTACCGCTACAATTTTGATGATTTACAAAACAAAGCATTACATGGAAATCACCTTGGAACCATGGAAAATGGAGCACAATATTCACTTTTTGCCAAATTCACAATTTTATAGCAATCTTACCATTGTCTAAACTCTCCCCGTCATCAAGAAAGAATGCCATGTGATAGTTACCAACATGTGCCGGGTATGTCTTTTCCAGTTCACACAATGGAGGGTAATGTGTAACAAAAAGTGTTAGTGACTGAACCTGAAAACATGAGAGATATATTATAAATACATCATAAAAAATATGTTGTATATGAAAACAAATACCGTACATAACAAAATGATCAATAAACCCAAGATAATAGTATTAATTGGAATTGCTATTATAAAATGCCCTAATATATTACATATGATATACTCCTACTCCTTTGCAAGGGCTACTATTTCAAATGCACATGCTCCCAAAGAGCTCCCAATACTTTTTGTAGGAAAAAAAATTAAAAAAGGTACCGAGTCATTTTTGTAGAACATCAAGCAAACTGCATAAAAATAAGTTAACTTCAGTTTAAATCTTTCTTGTGTAATGAATAATGCAGGGCAGTCATGGCTAACATGGCAAACATCACCAGAAAATGTCCTCTATCTATAAGGCTTAACATGCCTTTCTGTACATTGCTAAATTATTACGGTGAGGGTTGCTGACGTCTTACCCAGTTCCTCCGGCGTTCTCCCGGAAGCTGCACGTTTTCTTAGTGTGTCCTTTTATTCATCCAAATTACGCATTCGCCGGACCAAATCCAGAGTGCTCCGATGGCATCATGGGTCAGACTGATATGGTTTTGTACTGCCCTAAGTCATCTGAGACTCTAAGATGATGTTTTCCAATAGTAAACAAGCCCTGCCTATTTATACTCACCTGTCTCTCTCACCTTTTGTGGTTCAAGTTAGCCCAATAGAGTGTTCTTATACATTCCGTTTCTCTGGTATCCGACCCTTGGCTTGTTTATCGTTACTCCTGACCTCTGTATTCCTTGGACCTTGGCTGGTATACCATTTATCTTGTTTTTTCCTATCCTTGACCTTGGCTATTACTCTCATTCTGCCCACCATTAGCCTGGCAACTCTAAGGACCGGTACAGGGCTAGTCTATCCTTTGTTGTGTTCTGCGTCTATGTGATTTGGTT
This sequence comes from Pelobates fuscus, assembly GCF_036172605.1. NCBI lineage: Eukaryota > Metazoa > Chordata > Amphibia > Anura > Pelobatidae > Pelobates > Pelobates fuscus. The sequence goes on along the minus strand of NC_086321.1, from coordinate 39,962,221 downwards.
CCTACCCTATCCTGACAAATACAACCACGCCATGTGCAGTAACACAACTGATGTCTCAAAGATGCAGGCATTTCTACAAAATAGGTTTTATGTTGTTCCAGCACAGGATATTTGCTGCACTAGATGGTGACAATTCTGTATACTTTTATACCACATAGATAAGGGATACAATTAGTCAACAGAGAACAAGGAAGTTGGTCAGCAATGTAGCTTTGATTTTGCTTAAAGGACACTAAGCACCAAAAACAAGTTTAGCTTAATGAAGCAGAGTTTGTGTATAGATCAAGCCCCTGCATTCCCACTGCTCATTTTTCTGCCAATTGGAAATTAAATTGCTTTGTTTATTTAGCCCTAGCCACGCCTCCACTGCCTGTGACTCATGTAGCCTCCCTACATACTCCCTGTAAACAGAGTAGTGATTAAAGTTCAATTCAACAGAGCAGGAAGTAAGACATTCTAAAGTAAACAGACTGTGTTGTAAGATGTGATTGAAAGTGAAATCATGTTTTCACGTTGGTTGTATGAGTCACAGCCAGAAGAGATGTGGCTAGGGCTGCATAAAGAGAAAGAAAACTGATTTAACCCCGATTGGGTATCCGCGAGAGAACACAACTGGAGTTCTGACATGATAACTGAGGCAGGCGGCGAGGGAGCTGAGCAGGGGAGTGCTCCCTCGCTGCCTGCTTCAATTATCGCGGTGGCCTTTATCGCGGCGCGCACAGCAGTGATGCCAGAGCCGGGTTATGATGCAACTCCGGCATCACTAAGAGGCACGCAAGGGAGTTGAGCAGGAAGATCACTGCTCCTCCGCCGACCGCACGCCAGACGCTCAGCCCTGGACCCCAGGGACTGCACGCCAGACGCTCAGCAGGGCAAGTGCCACCTGTAAGGCGACCTAGGCAGCCACCTAGGGCGCAACTTAGCAGGGGGCGCCAGATTCCTGCACCCGGAATCACCGATGCGTCTCCTCATGCTGTGCCGCCGGATTTGAGTGACCGGCAGGAGGAAAGCGCAGATCGCTCCCTCCTGCCGGTCTCTCAATGTAGCGTGGCCGGGCGGCGCGGAACGTGGGACAGGTACCTCTGTTTCCTGTACCCGGCCGCCGGCGGACTGACAGGAAGTGCCCACTTCCTTTCAGTTCGCCGGCGGCAGGGTACAGGAAACAGAGGTTCCTGTCCCGCGCCGCCCGGCCACGCTACATTGGCAGGAGGGAAGAGGAGGGTAAGGACCACTGGGGGAGGAGGGAGTGGGGACACTAAGGACCACTGGGGGAGGAGGAGGAGGGGGGGGGACAAAGGACCACTGGGGGAGGAGGGGGGGGGGACTAAGGACCACTGGGGGAGGAGGGGACTAAGGACCACTGGGGAGGAGGGGACTAAGGACCACTGGGGGAGGAGGGGGAGGGGATACTAAGGATCACTGGGGGAGGAGGGGGGGGATTAAGGACCACTGGGGGAGGGAGACGGGACACTAAGGACCACTGGGGGAGGAGGAGGGGGGACTAAGGACCACTGGGGGAGGAGGGAGGGGGGACACTAAGGACCACTGGGGGAGAACTAAGGACCACCGGGGGAGTAGGAGGGGGGACTAAGGACAACTGGGGGAAAAGGGGGGGACTAAGGACCACTGGGGGAAGAGAGGGGGGGGGCTAAGGACCACTAAGGGGGAGGGGACTTAGGACCACTGGGGGAGGAGGGGACACTAAGGATCACTGGGCGAGGAGGGGGGGAGTAAGGACCACTGGGGAGGAGGGGGGAAGGTCCACTAGGGGTTTGCCAGAGGGAAGACCACTAAGGGAGGAAGAGGGGAAGGACCACCAAAGCGGGGGAGGGAGGACCACTGAGAGAGGGAGGGCCACTAAAAGGGGGAGGGGGAGTGAGAAGACCACCAAGGGGGGGCTGCAGAGGGACAGGGGGCCAAGGGAGAACACTGAGGGACAGGAGGGAAGGGGAAATCACTAATTGACAGGAGGGGAGAGCACTATGACATTTTTAAAAAAAAATAAAGAGCTGCTCCCCTCTCAGTCCCTATCCTGCCCCACAAACCCTCTCTTTTACACTACAAACATACACAATTCATCCCCACACACACACACACACACACACAAACATACAATGCATCCTTACACACAGACACACCCGAAACACACAATGCATCCCTTAGGCTCACACAAACACTCATTCTCTTACACACAGAAACAAAATGCATCTCTTACACACTCAATGCACCCCTTACAGACACACACTGCATTCAATTACATACACAGAAACACACCTTGCATCCCTTACACACACACACACACACAGAAACATACAATGCATTCCTTACACGCAAACACACACTGCATCCACTATACACACACTACATCCCTTACACAAATTGGTATCCCTATACACTACATTCTATAAGAACACACACATTACATCCACTACAATAACACATAAAACATCCCCTACACACATACACTCCACTACCTGTGAGAGAACTCATGGGTGGGCCACGTAGGTGGATTTATGTGTGGGCATTGTAGGCATACTCACGGTCAAGACCTGGGGGCCCAGACCTTGAGCTGTGTAAGGGGCCCAAAAAAATGGCGCTGCTTCCTGTTCTACACCAGACTTGTGGAGCCAGACTGAGCCCATCATCAGCCTATTGTCCTCATCTGGTGGTAAGTAGGCAATCCAATATATTATTAGTGGCACTAATCTCTAATTTACCTCACATTAAATGGATACTATAGTTACCAGAAGCTTAATGTAGTGGTTCTGGTGTCTATAGCCTGTGCCTGTAGGCTTTTTAATGTAAACACACTGTCTTTTCAGATAAAAGACACTTTGTGCAGACTGACGTTGGCCCATATGGCAGAGCATATGAGCGGGGCATTGTGAGGTCACATGGTGGGCAGGACATATGGGGGGGTTGGCAATTTTTTTTTTGCCTAGGGCGTCAAAAATCCTTGCACCAGCCCTGCCCACTGGACCCCAGGGACTGCACGCCAGCCGCTCAGCCCAGCAGCCCCACTGGACCCCAGGGACTGCACGTCAGCCGCTCAGCCCAGCAGCCCCACTGGACCCCAGGGAAATAGAGACTCCATGCCAGCACTCCCAAAGATAGGGAGGCTAGGTGGAGTGAAATTTAAAAAAATAAAATAAATTGTGTGTGTGTCTGTTAAGGAGTTTGTATGTGTGTATGTCAGTGAGTGTGTGTGTATTTGTGTTTGTCAGTGACAGTGTATGTGTGCTTGTCAGTGAGAATGTAATGTTCCCGCAGGGACGCATGATGTATGAACACGCTGTCCTCACTGGCGGTATTATCACAAGCGCCAAGAAATTTAATCTACATCCATCCGAGTACAATCCGAAGGTCTCTGAATAATTCTGACTTCAATATTGACTGGTAACATCTGTATGAATTTCTCCTGATGCATATTTTTTAACAATACCTATTTTTTCATATATTTTATTCTTTGTCTAATAAACTTTTTTATTCCCATCCAGTTTCAGAACCATTGCTTTTTAGTACTGCTGTTACATTGTAACAATTTTTAGCTTACAGTTCCACATACTGTATCGCTATTATATTCCCATTGTGTACTTTTTCCATCTGTTTCTTTTTAAGACACAGAGTATACTATTAAGTACAAGTGACAGCCATTCTGTTTCATAGCAGTAATAGAGGCACCTGCACTGCACAGTTTCGCTTCGGACAAGAACTTATCCTTTTTTTTTTCCCATCCATTCACTTATTCATTTATTCATGCATGTTATGTATTATATGTTTATAAGATACCGATTTCTTATCCAGATATATCCCATTTATGCTTTTTAAGTATATCTATTTATCTTGCTTTTACCTTTTATAAACATCAGTTCCCTCTTAAAGGCACAGTACCATTGCACACATACTCACTTTCATATCCATATATTCAGGGCCGGCGCGTCCATAAGGCGGCACAGGCGGCCGCCTTAGGGCGCCAGAGGAGGGGGGCGCAAAAATCCGAATCTCCTGCCTCTGGCTGGACACTCGGATTTGTAAACTCACCTCTCTCCCTGCAGCCAGCACACAGCAGAAGCAGGGCAGTGAAGTCAGCCGTCCTCCTCTGATGATGTCAGAAGGGGGCGGGACTTCTACTGCTCCCAGACTCCCCAGCGGTCCTGACTGTAGCTCCAGCCTCCCAGCCGACCACCAGTTGAAAGGTTCTCCCTCCCTGGCCCAAGGTAAGCTTCTGGGAGGGGAAGGGGGTGGGGAAGAAGCATTTTTATTTATTTATTTTTTTTAAATCAAAACGTTTTTTTTTCAGCCCCTTTCTACAGCCCCTGCCCCCACTATACTCCCCCCTGCCCCCACTATACTCCCCCCTGCCCCCACTATACTCCCCCCTGCCCCCACTATACTCCCCCCTGCCCCCACTATACTCCCCCTGCCCCCACTATACTATCCCTGCCCCCACTATACTATCCCTGCCCCCACTATACGGCCCCTGCCCCCACCATACGGCCCCTACCCCCACCATACTCCCCCTGCCCCCACCATACTCCCCCTCTCCCCACCATACGGCCCCTGCCCCCACCATACGGCCCCTGCCCCCACCATACGGCCCCTGCCCCCACTATACGGCCCCTGCCCCCACCATACGGCCCCTGCCCCCACCATACGGCCCCTGCCCCCACCATACGGCCCCTGCCCCCACCATACGGCCCCTGCCCCCACCATACGGCCCCTGCCCCCACCATACTCCCCCTGCCCCCACCATACTCCCCCTGCCCCCACCATACTCCCCCTGCCCCCACCATACTATCCCTGCCCCCACTCTACGGCCCCTGCCCCCACTCTACTACCCCTGCCCCCACTATACGGCCCCTGCCCCCACTATACGGCCCCTGCCCCCACCATACGGCCCCTGCCCCCACCATACGGCCCCTGCCCCCACCATACGGCCCCTGCCCCCACCATACTCCCCCTACCCCCACTATACTATCCCTGCCCCCACCATACAGCCCCTGCCCCACCATACAGCCCCTGCCCCACCATACAGCCCCTGCCCCCACCATAGAGCCCCTGCCCCCCACCATACTCCCCCTGCCCCCCACCATACTCCCCCTGCCCCCCACTATACTCCCCCTGCCCCCACTATACTCCCCCTGCCCCCACTATACGGCCCCTGCCCCCACCATACTCCCCTGCCACCTCTATAGCCCCTGCCCCCACCATACTACCCCTGCCACCTCTATGGCCCCTGCCCCCTCCAAACTGCCCCACCATACTACCCCTGCCCCTTTACAGCCCCTCTATAGCCCCTGCCCCACCATAGTGCTCCTGCCCCATTTGCCCCTCTACAGCACTTCTATTTCCCTCTATAGCCCCTGCCCCACCCCCACCATAGTGCCCCCACTATAGTCCCCTGCCCCCACTATAGTCCCCCTGCCCCACCATACTGCCCCTGCCCCCACCATACTCCCCCTGCCACCTCTATAGCCCCTGCCCCCACCATACTACCCCTGCCACCTCTATAGCCCCTGCCCCCACCATACTGCCCCTGCCCCCTCTACAGCCCCTGCCCCTCCAAACTTCCCCACCATACTACCCCTGCCCCCTTTACAGCCCCTCTTTAGCCCCTGCCCCACCATACTGCCCCCTTTACAGCCCCTCTATAGCCCCCACCCTCTATGTCCCTCTATAGCCACTGCCCCACCATACTGCCCCTGCCCCCGCCCCCTCTACAGCCCCTCTATGCCCCTGCCCCACCATACTACCCCTGCCCCCTCTATAGCCCCTGCCCCACCATACTACCCCTGCCCCCACCATACTGCCCCTGTCCCCTCTACAGCCCCTGCCCCTCCAAACTTCCCCACCATACTACCCCTGCCCCCTTTACAGCCCCTCTTTAGCCCCTGCCCCACCATACTGCCCTCTACAGCCCCTCTATGCCCCTGCCCCACTATACTGCCCCTGACCCCTCTATAGCCCCTGCCCCACCATGCTACCCCTGCCCCTTAACAGCCCCTCTATAGCCCCTGCCCCACCATACTACCCCTGCCCCTTAACAGCCCCTCTATAGCCTCTGTCCCCACCATAGTGCTCCTGCCCCCACCATACTCCCCCTGCCACCTCTATAGCCCCTGCCCCCACCATACTACCCCTGCCACCTCTATAGCCCCTGCCCCCACCATACTGCCCCTGCCCCCTCTACAGCCCCTGCCCCTCCAAACTTCCCCACCATACTACCCCTGCCCCCTTTACAGCCCCTCTTTAGCCCCTGCCCCACCATACTGCCCCCTTTACAGCCCCTCTATAGCCCCCACCCTCTATGTCCCTCTATAGCCACTGCCCCACCATACTGCCCCTGCCCCCGCCCCCTCTACAGCCCCTCTATGCCCCTGCCCCACCATACTACCCCTGCCCCCTCTATAGCCCCTGCCCCACCATACTACCCCTGCCCCCACCATACTGCCCCTGTCCCCTCTACAGCCCCTGCCCCTCCAAACTTCCCCACCATACTACCCCTGCCCCCTTTACAGCCCCTCTTTAGCCCCTGCCCCACCATACTGCCCTCTACAGCCCCTCTATGCCCCTGCCCCACTATACTGCCCCTGACCCCTCTATAGCCCCTGCCCCACCATGCTACCCCTGCCCCTTAACAGCCCCTCTATAGCCCCTGCCCCACCATACTACCCCTGCCCCTTAACAGCCCCTCTATAGCCTCTGTCCCCACTCTACTGCCCCATGTGCCCCTCTCCAGCACTTCTATTTCCCTCTATAGACCCTGCCCCACCATACTGCCCATGTCCCCTCTACGTCCCTCTATAGCCCCTGCCCCATGTGCCCCTCTACAGCACCTCTATAGCCCCTGCCCCCACCATACTGACCCTGTCCTCTACTGCCCCCTGTGCCACTCTACAGCACCTCTATTTCCCTCCATAACTCCTGCCCCACCATACTGCCCCTCTACAGCTCCTCTATTTCCCTCTACAGCCCCTCTTTCCCTCTAAAGCCTCTGCCCCACCATACTGCCCATGTGCCCCCTATACAGCCCATGCCCCCCTCTACAGCCCCTGTCCCCACTATACTGCCCATGCCCCCCTCTATTGCTTTTGTGCCCCCCTCTTTATCCCGTGTGCCTCCTCTATTTCCCTCTACAGCTCCTGCCTCTGCCCCCCTTTCACACGCCTCTACTGCCCCTGTCTCCCCCCTCTACTTCCTCTACCCGCCTCAACAGCCCCTGTCCCCCCCTCTACTTCCCATTTACCCCCTACCATACTGTCCCTGTGACACCACTTTATTGCCTCAGTGTCCCTCGTTACAGCCTGTGCCCACACCATACTGCCCGTGTCTCCCTCTACTGCCCCTGTTTCCCACCATACTGCCCGTTTCCAACCACATTGCCCCTTTGCTCCTTTGCTCCCACCACAGCCCCTATACTCCCTTCTACAGCCTCTAACTCCCTTACTTCACATCCCTTCCACTCCCTTTTACACCCCATAACTCCAGTACAGCCCCTATTCCCTTACTACAGTCCTTACCCCCACTACAGCCCCTCTCCCCCAATTGCTGCCCATATCCCCCACACTACAGCCCCTGTTCCCACTTGCAGCCATCAACCTACTTCAGTCCCTAACCCCCTACTACAGCCCCAATTCCCCACTACATTTCCTAAGCCCCCAAATACAGCCCCTAACTCTCAACTACAGCCCCTGTCCCCCTACTACAGCCCCTAACTCCTCAATTAGAGCCCCTATTACCCCACTGAAACTCACTACCCCCCCCCAAGATTAGGTTCTGGATCTGCCCCTGCTCTGTATACCTGTCTGCATGTCTCTGTATGACTCTGTATGTCTGTATGTCTCTATGACTGTGTCCGTGTGTTTCTGAATGTCACTGTATGCCTGTGTCTGTATGTCTCTGTATGACCGTATCCATATGTCTCTGTATGCCTTGTTCTGTATATCTTTGTGTGACTGTCTGTGTATATATGTCCCTGCATGCCTGTGTAAGTATGTATCTGCATGCCTGTATGTATCTGTATGCCTTGTTCTGTATGTCTCTGTATGCCTGCATCTTCATGTCTCTGTATGTCTGTGTTTGTATAAATGTGTCTTTATTTATCTATATGCCAGTGTCTGCATGTCTCTGTGTGTGTCTGTATGACTGTATGTCTGTGTACCTGTATGTGTTGATTGTATGACTGTTTGCCTGTATGGCTGTGTTTGTTTGATTGTGTGCCTGCATATTTCTGTGACTATGTGCCTGTATGTGTGTGTAGCTATATATCTATGTCTATATGGCTTGGGAGGGAAAAGTTACACAAAGGAGCCTGAGGGGAAGAGGGACACACAAAAAACAGGCTGAGGGGAGAGACCCACAGAAAAGGGCTGTGGGAAAGAAAGACACACAAAGGGGCTGGGGGGGGAAAGGAGATACATATGGGGGTTGTAAGAGACATACAAGGGGGTGTAAGACACACTAAAGGGGGGTACAATACACTACATGGGGATTTCAAAAGGCTGGATATGAGACACCGCTAAAGATACATCTTATTCGTGTGGGGGGGGGGGGGGGGGGGGGGCGGCAAAATTCATCTTTGCCTGTGTAGCAAAAAATCCTTGCACCGGCCCTGCATATATTCACCCTATGTCAGCCATATTCTAGGCCAGCTCCTGGTATCTGCACACACTATCAGTGTTTATCCATAGTGAGAATGTATGTGTGCTGGTCAGTAGTATATGTGTTTGTATGTGTGCCTGTCAAAGGGTATGTGTTTGTCAGTGAGAGTGTATGTGTGCCTGTCAAAGGGTATGTCTGTCTCTGTGTGTCACTGGCACATACAAACACAGATACACACACCTTGACACACACCGGGACATACAAAAATGGCGCAATTTTTGTTTTTTTTTTTACCTGGGGGCGGGGAAGGCGGGGGTTCCACAATGTTGATACACTATGTCTAAGGGTTCCACTGGAAAAAATAATTGGGAACCCTTGCCTTAAAGGGTTTCTTGAACCCTTTTTCATTTATGATAGAATAATGCCCTATTGGCGTTTTGCCATCATTCCCTCATACAAAAATGCTTCAATAGCATTTTTAAATAATATTTAGCTCACCTAAACCCCTTAAGGACACATGACATGTGTGACATGTCATGATTCCCTTTTATTCCAGAAGTTTGGTCCTTAAGGGGTTAATCCAGCACTGGGTGATGATTCCAGTGCTGCTTAGTGCACTCATAGGGTGATAGGAAGGAGGGAGGAAGGAGGGAGGAAGAAGCAGTTACGTCTGTCACCAGGATGCTGTGAGCGCTGATGATCGACATAAAATACACACAGGATTGATATTAGGCAGCCAGGAACAGAGTTCTGTTACGCGTGCCGGCGGTGCAACTAGCCCTCAGCACACAGGTGCAAGTAACTCAGGATGTGCAGTGTTTTTATGAGAAATAATGCACATACAGACTCCTACCACCATGACCACTTCAAAAAGCAAAAGTGGCGGGGGCGGGGCCGGACCGCCATGCTGACCGGTCGCATGCAGGACAGGCTCCGCAGAAATCTGGCCTGTTAAGCCAACTTCTCAGCCCTGGTACTCGACATGAGCCCACAAGATATCCACACGGTGGTGGAAGAGGCGGTGGACCCCGAGATCGGGAGCTTTGGGTCCCCTGAAGGGGGCACAGGGCTTCGGGAGCTGCGGCCTACTCGGGAGGAGAGCGGGGTGGACGGCCGCCTCCCTGCCTCCCTCCCCAACTGCCACACACCGGCTTTTTGAGGGGCTTGCCGGTCCCGTTTCCCCCCCCTGTGGGCCGGGGGGGTCATCCCGGCCTGCCCCCCCCCTGGAAAGCTCAAGAGAGAGGAGAAGAGGCAGCACGAGACCCCCAAGGCCTACCTTACAAGATGGCGGCAACGGAAAGCGATGCACCATCACGCCATCCACCTCGACGACAGCCCGCAAAGCAAGTCCGGCGAGATATGCCGGGTACAGCATGGAAACATTCCATGCAGTCCTCGCAGCTACATCGCAGCTCAGGTTCACAACAAGCGAGGAGGGCTAGTCCGGGCAAATCCAGAGGGGCTCCAGCTGCAACACCCATGGAACCAAGGTACCCTGCCAGACTAACGAAGAGTCCACAAACTCGGAAACCTTGCTCTGCCCGTGCATGGCGCCGGACGAGGGGGAGAATGGGACTTGGTCTCTAGCATGGTGCCTGACTATCACCTCTGACTCAAACACCTACCGAGTACTTGTTTTGGCACTAGAGACTTTTATTTCACGTCCAGATCAACTGCACTTACTATTACTACAGCAGCAGGGGTGACAATGCCATGTAATTATCAACTGCCCTGTAACTAATCAGGCAATGGAGACGGGCAGGCTTGGGGGGCTAGTAATATGTTGTTCTTGCTTTATTCTCTAATGTTTTGCCTAATTATATGCATTCTCTGATCTGTCTGCCACCTCACGTTTAACATATATGCTATGGCCAGACTAAGCTTAGCCTTATGTTTCAGCTAGTCTAAGCGAGCACCAAATAGAAAAATAAAAAGCATTGATTTATAGATATATCAGCGAAGTTACCTTTTAGTTATGAGACAGAATTAGCTGTCCGACCCTCTACTGTTTACCACTTAAACAAGCGAGTTACTTAGCAAACTGTTTATTATAGTTCAGACATAACTGCCTAGCTTATCAATATGCTCTTCAAAACAAAATATGTGCAAATTCTCTATGCCACTGTTTCACCTATGTTCAAATATAAATGCACGCTGTTGTGGCGTATGACTATCCTATGTACTCACCTGCACAACAAAAATAAAGAATTATAAAAAAAAAAAAAAAAAAAAGCAAAAGTGGCCAAGGTGGTTGGAGTAGCCCTAAACTGCATCATCAAGCTAAAGTTGTTTTGGTGTTTACAGTGTTAATGAAATTCTCTTGCATTTGATTGAGAAGCACGTCTGAATTGGTTATTCAGTGGAAGCGCCCCTAGTGGCTATCAGGATAATAGCCATTAAGAGTTGTGTTAACCCGGCAATCATAATATGCCACATCTATAAAATGGCAATGGTTTATATTGCAGGGTTAAAACCAAAAGGCCACTGCACCCAGACCACTTCATTGAGATCAATTGGTCTGCGTGCCTTAGGACGACTTTTAAAATATTCGTTTTAAAACTTTTAAAACATTTTCTGTTATGAACACAAAAAACAATAATTCAGGTTTTACTTGAAACAAAAAACAAACAAACAAAAAAACGAAAGCTACACTTACATCTCTTATAAAATATTCAAGTGTGGCATAGGCAATAGCTATTCCATCATGGGTACTGGTGCCTCTTCCCAACTCATCCAATATAACAAGCGACTTAGATGTTGCAGCCTTTATTATGTCTGCAGTCTCCGACAACTCTTCCATGAACGTGCTTCGACCTTTATATATGTTGTCTGCAGCTCCCATTCTATAAAATATATATAATGTCAATGATAACATTTTAATTAATAAATTGTTAGTGTTTTTTAATAACAAAACATAGTAAAGTAAATATATATATATACATATCACATACACACATATATACAATTCTACCCATGGTAAGTAGATATTTACTCCTGGTGAGTGTACCATGAACCACACAGGCTCGCAATGGCGAGAAATCTTTAAGGGCTGACTAGTTGCATAGGTGTGTGTTCATATATGTATGTACGCACACATACACAGTAGAGCAGGGATAGACAACCTTTGGCACTCCAGATTTTGTGGACTACATGTTCCATGACGTTTTGCCAGCATTGTGGCTGTAAGAGGATTATGGGAGATGTAGTTCAAAACATCTGGAGTGCCGCAGGTTGCCTATCCCTACAGTAGAGGATTTAAACGTGGAATTAGATAGATAGATAGACAGACAGACAGAATGGCAACATTCACCTATAGATACAATGTGCTGATGACAAAAAGAGTCAACATACACAATTCAGCACACTATATTATAAACTAACTTTAAAGTGCACAAATATTTTCAAAACAATCTAACTATAGAGTAGAATCTGTCAAAGCGGAGGTACATTGATGTTGTGATCAGCTTACATAACAACAATGTAGGATCATATAGTGAAACCAAGTGTCCATTATTTTACCAAACTCAGGTGTATATTACTAAAACATCAGGACCAATAATAGTTGTTTTATTTTTTATGAAGTCCTTGAAGTGTTGTCATTATTGTTGTCTTACATATTTGCTAAATTATGCACAGGGCATATCTTTTTATATTTATATAATCATGGGAAATCCAGTGTACTCCACTACATAACCAGGTAAGCCAGAAAATGCACCGACTTATATCTAATTATTTAAAGGGACACTATAGTCACCAAACAACTTTAGCTTAATGAAACAGTTTTTGTGCATAGATCATGAGGTTTCACTACTCAGTTCACTGCCATTTAGGAGTTACATTACTTTTGTTTCTGTTTATGCAGACCTAGCTGTGAGAGCCACAGCCTGCATGAAAACAAAATTGTTTCATTTTCAATTAAATGTAACTTACTTCAAAAGTGTGTATCTCCTGCTCTGTAAATGTAACTTTAACTAAATACAGGAGGCACCAGCAGGGTCTAGCAAGCTATTAACAGAGCAGGAGATAAGAAATTCCAAAATAAAACAGGATTTGCAACAAAGGAAGTGTAAACATTAGATGACTATTTGCAGGAAGTGTTTAGGCAGGCCGTGTATGTCACATGCAGGGAGGTGTGTCTAAGCTGCATAAACAAAGTGATTTAACCCCTAAATGGCAGGGAATTGAGCAGTGAGACTGCAGAGGCATTAACTAAACACCAAAACTGCTTCATTAAGCTAAAGTTGTTTTGGTGACTATAGTGTCCCTTTAAAAATAATACTGTAGCGGTACTTACCCTCTCCAGGGGCCAGCCGGGGTCCTCTCTTCTCGCCGCGCGCGGTCCTGCTCCTGCACGAGCCGCGCGCGGCTCAGCCAACGATAAGATCAGTCAGGCGGGCAGTGACCGCGAGAAGCGGTCACGTGTCCCGCCCGACACTAAGAGCGCGCCGCGCGTCTCGGGCGCGCTCTTAAAGGGACAGTGGGAGACTAAATTAGAATCAGTCTCCCATTGGCCCCTGTCATGCCACGTTCCCCATACACTCACGTTTTGGGGGCGTGGATATGACAGGGGCCAATCAAAGTGAACATTAGGGTATTTATACTCACCTGTTTCCTTTGCTCCTTGCCCTATCGTGGTTTCTGTCCAGTTCCCTTCAGTGCTTGTATCGTTCAGTTGGTTTTTTGGTGCTTGACCTTGGCTTTGTTCCTGACTCCGCTCTCTCTTTATCCTTGCTTGCTTATCCGCTGTTTTGTCCTCTGTGTACCAGTCCTCGGCTTGTTCTACGTTATGCTGTCTCTCAGTTCCCTTGACCTCGGCTTGTTCTAGACTCTGTCTTTCTTATACTCGTCCAAGTCCGGCCATTCTAAGGTCCGGTAAGACGAACCCTGGTTTCTTGTCTCTTGACTATCTGAACTATTCCTGCGTGTTGGGGGATATTTACCGTGACATTACGATAGGGCCATGGACCCCGCAGGTTTAGGACAACAGATGGGGCCACTCATGAGGCTAGATTCGCAGAACAGGATCACCGTATGGATCAAATGGCTCAAGCCATCCAGACACTGTTATCCAGATCAGCTCCGGTACCTGTACCTGCGCCTCCTGTAAACCCTATACCAGACACAGCTAATATGCCTAATGCTTCAGCACATCTAACCCCGCCACCTAGGTATGGAGGGGACGCCAAGACATGTAGGGGATTCCTTAATCAAGTGGAATTCCACTTTGAAATGTACCCACGTTCATTTCCCACTGATAGATCTAAGGTGGGTTTTCTTATGCACCAGCTTACGGATAAGGCACTAGAATGGGCAAATCCTATTTGGGAGGCTAATGGGCCTATGGTACACGACTTCAATAGCTTCCTCACAGCGTTTCGTAGAACATTTGACACGACTAAAAGGTCAAAAAATGCCGCCAGGGCATTAATGAGAATAAAGCAAGGATCTAAATCTGTAGCCGATTATGCTATTCAGTTCCGTACCCTTGCCTCACAGGTAGATTGGACTAATAATGGGCTTACTACTGCGTTTATGGAAGGTCTGTCTGAAACTATGTTGGATGAGGTAGCAGCTAAGGACCTCCCTGTACCCCTGGAGGACCTGATTGACTATCTTATCGATATAGATAACAGGATCCGTGACAGGTTATATACCAGGTCCAGAAATAGACGTTTTGTTCCCGTTAACTCACCTAGAGCTGAGACTCCCGAGGGATCTAAAGGGCTGGTTTCTTCTTTGTATCTAAGAAAGATGGCGAATTAAGGCCTTGTATTGACTATAGGGGCCTAAATAAAATCACCGTCAAAAATGCGTACCCCATACCTTTGATCACAGAACTATTTGATAGGCTTAAACAGGCCACAGTTTTTACTAAATTGGACCTTAGGGGTGCTTACAATCTCATACGTATCAAAAAGGATCACGAATGGAAGACCGCATTCAATACCAGGAGTGGCCACTACGAATATACTGTGATGCCCTTTGGCCTTTGTAACGCCCCAGCAGTTTTTCAAGAATTTATTAATGATGTCCTACGTCAATATATACATACATTCGTTATAGTATACTTGGACGACATATTAATTTATTCTACTGATTTACAGACTCATCACATGCATGTTAAATTAGTGTTGAGAACTCTTCTGGTTAACGGTCTCTATTGCAAACTCGAAAAATGTTCATTTGATCAATCTGAAGTCCAATTCTTGGGTTATATAATCTCTGCCAAGGGTTTTCGTATGGATCCCAAGAAACTTTCTGCCATTATGGAATGGCCTCTACCTCAGGGTTTGAAAGCCATTCAGCGTTTTCTGGGGTTCTCAAATTATTATAGGCGTTTTATTAAAGGGTTTTCTGCCATTGTAGCACCTATAACCAGAATGACCAAGAAGGATGGTAATACTCATGTCTGGAAACCAGAAGCACTCGAGGCCTTTGAATTCCTGAAGGCTTCATTTGCCTCTGCTCCTATTTTACAGCATCCTGTCCCTTCACTGCCCTTTATTCTTGAAGTTGATGCTTCTGAGATAGGGGTAGGTGCTATCTTGTCTCAAAGAGATTCACCTGAAAAGCCGTTACACCCTTGTGGCTTCTTTTCCAGACAGATGTCCAAAGCAGAGAAGAATTATGATGTAGGCAATCGTGAACTCCTTGCTATCATTTTGGCGCTCAAGGAATGGAGACATCTGCTAGAGGGTACTAGGGATCCCATCCTCATTTTAACAGATCACAAAAACCTCTCCTATCTCAGTGAAGCAAAAAGATTGTCTTCTAGGCAGGCCAGGTGGTCTCTGTTTTTGTCTCGTTTTAATTACATAATCACATACAGACCAGGTGATCGTAATACTAAAGCTGACGCTCTGTCCAGACAATTCGAGACTACTGACAAACTCGAGATCGATGTTACCCCTGTCATTCCGCCTGACAGAATAATAGCTACTACTGTTCTTTCTATTTCGTCTTCCCTCTTACAAGCTATTCAGGCTAAACAAAACTTGGCTCCTGGGGAGAGGCCTGCTGATAAGCTATTCGTTGATATACCGGAGAGACGAGACATCTTGTCATTATATCATGACACTAGAACTGCTGGACACCCTGGTATTTCTAAGACATTCTCAGCAGTTTCTAGATATTTCTGGTGGGCTTCCTTGCGCAAGGACGTCACCGATTACGTTAATGCCTGTAGTACTTGTGCCAGTATGAAGTCCTCCCACAGAGTTCCCTGTGGGTTGTTGCATCCGTTGCCCATACCCGAGAGGCCGTGGTCCAATATATCCATGGATTTTATTGTTGAATTACCTCCCTCTAATGGTAAAACTGTCATCCTGATGATTGTGGATCGTTTTTCTAAGATGGCTCATTTTGTGTCTCTTGTCAAATTGCCATCATCCAAGGAACTTGCCTCTATCTTTGCCAGGGAGGTGTTTCGGTTGCATGGTATTCCCACTTCGATCGTGTCCGATAGGGGTAGCCAGTTTATCTCCAGATTCTGGAAAACGTTTTGTACAGAGATGGGTATCTCCCTCTCGTTTTCTTCCGCTTACCAATCCCAGTCTAATGGAGCTGCTGAACGTGCCAACCAATCCCTAGAGCAGTATCTTCGTTGTTTCGTGTCCCACCATCAGAACAATTGGGCTGACCTTCTTCCTTGGGCTGAGTTTGCTCGTAATAATGCTGCTCATGAATCCTCCGGTAACAGCCCTTTTTACGTTGTTTATGGCCGGCATCCCGTGGTTCTTCCAGCTGCGTTCTCCTTGCAGGGCATGCCAGCTCTGGATGAACATTTGGCTAGTCTACGTAATACTTGGGAGCAGGTTCAGTGTTCTTTGGTGGCTTCCGCTGCTCGCCAGAAGGTTCAGGCAGACAAGCATCGCAGGGCGGCTCCATCCTATGCTGTGGGAGACCGGGTTTGGCTTTCTACTCGCAATATTCGTCTTCGTGTGCCTTCTATGAAGTTGGCCCCTCGTTTTATTGGTCCTTTTCGTATCTTGCATGTGGTTAATCCTGTCTCGTATGCATTGGATCTTCCTAGGAATCTACGCATTCCTAACGTGTTTCATACCTCCTTGTTAAAACCCCTCCTGTGCAACCGTTATACTCGGCATGTCCCTCCTCCTCCTCCGGTTTCTGTGGAGGGCCATGAGGAATTTGAAGTGGCGGCTATAATTGACTCTCGTTTTCTTTGGGGTCGCCTCCAATATCTGGTACATTGGAAGGGCTATGGGTCTGAGGAACGCAGTTGGATTTCCGCTGGCGCTGTTCACGCTCCTCGCCTTGTGCGTTCTTTCCACGCTCGTTTTCCTGCCAGGCCTGCTCCTCCCCGCCCGGTGGGCGTGTCTTCAGGGGGGGGTACTGTAGCGGTACTTACCCTCTCCAGGGGCCAGCCGGGGTCCTCTCTTCTCGCCGCGCGCGGTCCTGCTCCTGCACGAGCCGCGCGCGGCTCAGCCAACGATAAGATCAGTCAGGCGGGCAGTGACCGCGAGAAGCGGTCACGTGTCCCGCCCGACACTAAGAGCGCGCCGCGCGTCTCGGGCGCGCTCTTAAAGGGACAGTGGGAGACTAAATTAGAATCAGTCTCCCATTGGCCCCTGTCATGCCACGTTCCCCATACACTCACGTTTTGGGGGCGTGGATATGACAGGGGCCAATCAAAGTGAACATTAGGGTATTTATACTCACCTGTTTCCTTTGCTCCTTGCCCTATCGTGGTTTCTGTCCAGTTCCCTTTAGTGCTTGTATCGTTCAGTTGGTTTTTTGGTGCTTGACCTTGGCTTTGTTCCTGACTCCGCTCTCTCTTTATCCTTGCTTGCTTATCCGCTGTTTTGTCCTCTGTGTACCAGTCCTCGGCTTGTTCTACGTTATGCTGTCTCTCAGTTCCCTTGACCTCGGCTTGTTCTAGACTCTGTCTTTCTTATACTCGTCCAAGTCCGGCCATTCTAAGGTCCGGTAAGACGAACCCTGGTTTCTTGTCTCTTGACTATCTGAACTATTCCTGCGTGTTGGGGGATATTTACCGTGACAAATACACAATAAAGCAATTTTATGTGCAAACTTTCATTTTTTAGGAATAATAAAACCTGTCAGTTTTCCTTGAAGGATTGTGCAGTGATGAACAGTGTGCAGTGATGCTAGAGATCCCTGGAGTCCAGTGGCCAGGAGGGGCTAATGGCCTCCTAACATTCTTTCCCTGGAGTTGTGCAACCCAGTGTAGTGTGTGCCCAGCTTTTCTATTTCTGGTTACATTTTAACAAGTTACAAAGAAACTCCTGGTATGTTAATGTGAAAAATTCAGGATTTGACTCAGAATCTCAAGCGATTTTTTTAATCGTTTATTATTGAAATCGCAACTGGGGGTATTTTGATTTAAGTGTGCACAGTGACTGCAAATCAATATCATAAATTGAATAAATACAAATAAAATAACAGATGCTAGCGGATATTTATTGGTATACAGCGTAGCATAAAACTCCCCAGATTGCCTTTAAAAACAGCTGCGGGACATATGACGGCGATCAATACAATACTCTTGTGGAGCTTCTCATTCAGTGCTCAGTCAGTAGCTATATCTGTAATACGCAGTACCTCACACAGAAGTGAAGGATTATAACATGCAGAAGCTCATTCAGACTGAAACACTGTATCTTTCCAGTAATGTGCAGTACCGTATTAAGAACTGGAGCACTGTACCCAGGGCCACCCATACGGCTGCCTTAACATGGCTCTGTCACCTCTAACTTTCATTTATCCTACTGTTTCCTTTTGTATTTTTGCTACACTTGACAATCTAGACAAATCTAAAACAGAGACAGAGCACTGTATCAAGCTCTACAACCAGAAATTCTGGGGCCCTTACAGAACCTTTTGCGGGGTATCCAAAGAACTGGGCAACGTCTTTCACTTAAGGGACTAAAACACACATGGGATTACTACTTGAAAATAACTTAAATCTGTGTATAATTCACAAATTAACCCATTTACCCTGTAAGGACATGTCATTATGTAATGATGCGTCCTAAAGTCTGTGCCCCTGCAGTCCCCCAAATTATACTCGGCTCGCCGGATCCAATCAGGAGGACTGCCTGGCAACCCAGGCAGTGCCACTGCGGCCAATCTAGTCAATCTGAGTCATGTGATTGCGGTGACAATGCTATCACGTGACTCAAATCGGCTTGATAGACAGGATTGACTGCAGGGGGATTGCCTGGATTGTCAGACATGTTCCACAATATAATTAGCAAAATAAACTAATAATATATAAATAATTTATATTTACATGTACAATTAAACTTTATTCATATTTATATATAATTTCATTCTAAGCGCAATTTTATGTTATAGATAATGCCAAAATACCAGAGTATTGCAGTATGCAATGATACCTTTTTTATTGGACTAACATAATACTTAAAAGACAAGCCTTTGAGAGTTTTCCTCTCTTCCTCAGGTCTGAAGCAATACCGATCTATATGATAGTTTAACACTTAAAATAATTAATGTTGTTAGAGAAGGGGATGGGGGTGAATGGGGTGTCATAAGTAGCAGAAGATGTGCCTGAGAGTGAAAAGGGCAGATTGGTTGAGAAAAGACATAACAGGTAAATAAACAGAGGAGAGTCAATAAGCTAAATAAAAAAAACAGCAGAAAAAGGCATACAAAAATATAGCTGCGTACGGTCATGGCAAACTCAATACTTGCATTGTTTATTTACAATAACTGCATAGTTTACAATAGCTTGTATTGTTTATTTGCAATAGCTTGCATTGCTTATTTACAATAACTGCATAGTTTACAATAGCTTGCATTGTTTATTTGCAATAGCTTGCATTGTTTATTTACAATAACTGCATAGTTTACAATAGCTTGCATTGTTTATTTACAATAGTTTGCAGTGTTTATTTACAATAACTGTATTGTTTACAATAACTTGCATTGCTTATTTACAATAACTGCATTGTTTACAATAGCTTGCATTGTTTATTTACAATAGTTTGCATTGTTTATTTACAATAACTGCATTATTTACAATAACTTGCATTGTTTACAATAACTTGCATTGCTTATTTACAATAACTTGCACTGTTTACATAATATCATCAAGGTACTCACACATGTTTAACCCCTAAGCAGTAAAATATTACAAAACGCCTTTCCCCCCAGTAACTGGATGACACACAGTTCTGGGAGTCAACTCATTTTATTTTGGCCACACTCTGCTTTTATGGATCACACACAAAATTACAGGGCTTTTCCTCCCAAGATCCTCTGTGTCTGAGATATAATTGCATGAGAAAAATCTATAACTTAATTATCTCTCGGTACAGAAAAATCTAAAATAATTTCAAACACCCCAAAATTGCACTTTAATATTTCAGAACCGCACAAAATAACTTGGATCTGAGCGCACGCTTTGACGAAATATCACTCAGATCCCTGCGGTGGTTCGGGAACGCCATTCGAATGAAGTTTTGACCGGCCAGCCACGAGGTGATGCCCAAAAACATTTCCAGAGAAAACAAGGCAACGACAGGTCATCTTTCCGAGGTCCTAGCATGAACACAGATGAATGTTCCCCCCTGGCTGTTAGCATACGAATGTTTCCACTGTTCGGTAGTCTGTCTCCCGAACGCGGTTCTCCTAACGGTTCGGGAAGTTGATTGGGCAGCGGTATCAGTTTACTGGGTGTTCGCGGGGTTGTGTAGCCGAAAACAGTTCCATGTAGTCGACGACCATGTACCGCTGCCCGCGTTCGAGAGACCAAATTTACAAGTTATTGTAAATAAACACTGCAAACTATTGTAAATAAACAATGCAATCTATTGCAAACAATGCAGTTATTGTAAATAAACAATGCAAGTAAATAATGCAGTTATTGTAAACAAACAATGCAAGCAATTGTAAACAAAAAACTGACATAAAATATTATATATAAATAGTATATATATATATATATATATAAAATTATTATTGCCATTTATATAGCGCCTATATATATATATATATATATATATATATACACACACACACACAGTGAGGGGAAAAACTATTTGATCCCCTGCTGATTTTGAACATTTGCCCACTGACAAAGAAATTATCAGTCTACAATTTTAATGGTAGACGTATTTTAGCAGTGAGAGACAGAACAACAACAACAAAAAATTCCAGAAAAACGCATGTCAAAAAAGTTATAAATTGATTTGCATGTCAATGAGTGAAATAAGTATTTGACCCCTTCGACTTAGTACTTGGTGGCAAAACCCTTGTTGGCAATCACAGAGGTCAGACGTTTCTTGTAGTTGGCCACCAGGTTTGCACACATCACAGGAGGGATTTTGTCCCACTCCTCTTTGCAGATCCTCTCCAAGCCATTAAGGTTTCGAGGCTGACGTTTGGCAACTCGAACCTTCAGCTCCCTCCACAGATTTTCTATGGGATTAAGGTCTGGAGACTGGCTAGGCCACTCCAGGACCTTAATGTGCTTCTTCTTGAGCCACTCCTTTGTTGCCTTGGCTGTGTGTTTTGGGTCATTGTCATGCAGGAATACCCATCCACGACCCATTTTCAATGCCCTGGCTGAGGGAAGGAGGTTCTTCCCAAGATCTGACGTTACATGGACCCATCCATCGTCCCATTGATGCGGTGCAGTTGTCCTGTCCCCTTTGCAGAAAAACACCAAATATTCAAATACCCCCCCCCCCTCACTATATATACACACAATGTCCCACAGAAATGCACTTAGAGGGCTTGTAGTCTTGTGCAATATATCCTTTATGTGTGCAAAGGTCCAGCCAACGTTTCAGTCCGACTTCAAGATGGACTGAAACGTTGGCTGTACCTTTGTACAAATAAAATATATATTGCACAAGACTACAAGCCCTTTGATTGCATTTCTCTGGTACGTTGTATTGGGCATGAAATAGCTCCAAGGCAAGAACAGGAATGTGAGTGACAAGCCCATGTTGGAAATATATATATACACATACATACACACACAATTAATATCAAAATACAACTAGAATGTATATTTATAACATTAAAAAACGTTTAATGTGCCTTTAAAGTCAGTGTTTAAATGTGTCTGTCAAGAAAGAGTGATACAATATTTTATTGCTGTATAAACAACTGAATTATTTATTTAAACTTCTGATTTTAATTCCTTTTTCTCTTACATGGGAAAACAGATATATAAAGAGTGAATAAATATTTTAGGCTTTTTACCTCTACAGCATTTTGTTGCATACATCACTCTTACTTTGGCCAACAAAATGGCCATTTTGGGGTCCTATAAACCATTTAAAGATCAATAACGGGTTAATAGCATCCATCTCTCCTGACTATTCTTCTGAATAATAGAAGCCCTCCTACTCCTATAACTGGACATCACTGTGGTTGATTCCCGTCCCTGTGCTTCTTTAATTCTATGCATTTTCCAAGTAAAATAAAATGACCTTGCACAATAATATTAAAATGGAAAAGGCACTTTAACGGTCAATACTTCACTTACAAATCTGTAAAGTCAAGGCTTTGAAATAGCATTTTCCAGAATATGTACTATTATACAAGAATACTTTTCTCAGCTCTTGTTAGCCTTCGGGACATAGAACATTTGGCAGACATAGTAATGTGTTCATGATCAGCTCAAAATAAAATTGAATTTTTAGTCTCAACACTTCAATTAATGCAGTAAGGTAAGGGCTAGGATCCGAACGTGTAACTGCGGTCAATTTATCTTGAGTTTGGTTACATACTGTAAATGATAGCAGTAAGATGTACGTGTCCACACTAAATCAGCATTGACATAGTCACTGTGCAATTACTCGCCCCCAATCTGAACCGCTTCATCTCGGTAATTAAATTAAAATGATCCTTCTCATAAAAGCACATAATACATAACCCAACAGAGCATATGAAATTATCTATGCATTAACAGTTGTTAAACCATTCACGTGTGTAAAGTTAGAAGCACACTGGGTATGGTAATTATGTATCTTGACATCACAGAGTAATAAATGAGACAATAACTTTACACTTCTGGTCAAACACTGGGGGCAAGCAGGGCTCCTGAGGACTTATAGAGAATAACGGATTTTAGTACAATTATAAAAAGTGTCACTAGTGGGGTAGGTTGGGGGTATTACTGTAAAACACAGCTAAGATGCCAAACAGCATCTGCTGCCCCCCAAGAGGTCAATGTAACAGATTCTGATTATTGTGTGTGCGCTGTGACAGTAAATGGAACTAAAAAAGGTGTCTATACATTTACCATAAATATAATTCAAGCTGTGTGTAACATTTAATTAGCAAACAAAAACGAAAAAAAAATGCCAAAATGTATCTCCATTCCAGTGCTGAGACCAAGGTTTATCTTCAGCCTGACACTCCCTCGCTGGCGGGGTATCAGGGACAATGGTCTGAGAGAAGTTCATCACTGACATGGAGGAGGTGGGTCATTGGCTGTCTGGCGCTAGCATTCAAAGCGTGCTGGCATCGTGCCAATTTTGCACCCAATTTATATTCTCCAGCCCGAACTCTTGTTCCGCCCCAATGATGCTGTCGTGTTACACCTTTAGCAGCAAAGAGGCCAATATCTTTACCTGCAGTGTTTTTTTAAGGCACAAGACATCGTGATCGCTTCAAATCACTGAAGTGGTCATGGTGCTTTGAGTAACACTTTAAGGTTAAAATTGATCACTGAGAAAAATCAGTTAAGCTGTTCTAAAAATAAAATGTCTTTGAACTACTGATTAAATCTTCTTAGAGAACATGCCTGCTTTAACAAAATCCACAATGTATTATTTATTAAATCAGCTACAATCTATTGCGAAAAATGATGATGGGTATTTTAGCAAGAGGTATTTTTATTTGCATAGCGACTACTGTGGATTTATGCAAGTTATTAAAAAACTGTAGTAAGCGTGCAGCTGCTGATACGGAAATGGCTTTTCAAGTTATTCTGAATATTTCTAATGGAAAATACAAGTCTCCTGAGATATGGTGCAGGAAATAGTCCTAGATCTGCTATATCATGCCAACAAAACTGTATGTTTTATTTGTATAAGACGGGGAGTTGGAGGGAGGGGGAATGCACTTTCTCATAAGAACATATTCTGCAACGTCAACATCACGTTACATTAGTAGGAGTGTATCAGAGAGCGAGTATAGTTTGGGGATAACAGAGAGGGGAAAACGAGGTGAAAAAGCTCCTATAAAGATTCTTGGTAGGTTAATGGCACAGTTCTAATTCATATGCAAACATTTAAACCGTGCCTGAGTTGCTGTTATTGAGGAATAATGCAGTTTTTGAATCAGCCATAAAAGGAGTATGGGAAAGCTAGTTAGAGGTATTGTTCCTGCAAATTCCATCTCATTTCAAAGTTTTGACCCAGCTGACACTCTCTGTCTATCACTGCTGTCCAAATAGTCAATGCATAAGTGTGACCACCACGTATGCAAAATGGCAAGTTAGGGGCAGGGCTGCAGGTACCATGCGAAAACAGTTTTACACCTGCAGCCTGCAAGCATCATAATCACTACAAATGGCAAAGTGGTTGTGGTGTTTGAATGACAGTAAAGTGTCCATAGGTGTGCACAAAAACCAGAGGGGGGGGGGTGGTTGCATCCTTGCATTGAACTTTTTATCCCTACATGATTTTATTTTTCCACTTTCTGTATTTGAACTATTTTATTTTAAAAATAATGTGTTATGTAAGTTTTATGAATTAATGCAATATAAAAATGGATATTTTCAAAGATACATGCTTAAGGGTGATCCACCCAAAATAAATCAGTACAATCAGATAGGTTTAATAACATCATGATTTTAGGAGAATACAAGACACTGCATGTAATCCAGTGACTGGTGTAAAGGAATAAGAGTATAGAACGTAAGAGAGAGGGAGCTAAGGACCCATTGTACAGCGCTACGGAATTTGCTGGCGCTATTTAAATAATAAAATAATAATAATAATAAAAGGGGCAAATAAGGGTTGCAGTCAGTGCGTTAAAAGTGGGCTTCACAGTGTAATGGAGCCGAGAAGTAAATTTTCATATATACACACAAAATAATGCTCTGCGCAAAAAAAAAAAATTCAATTGAAAACCGTATGTACAGATAACAGCAGGTACAATCGGTTCCTTGAGGATGGACATTAGCTCTAACCCTAGAAAACAAAAATAAAACAAGTAAATCAATTCATTTCTTTCTTTACTTCCCATTGCAAAATATGTCCAAAACATTAAAACAATTGTCAGATAAACAGAACCAAAACATACTGTAACATTTTTTAATTATAATAATAATTACTGTACTGTTCAAACACTGTAATGTACTGTTAGCACATTATTTCACAAATATTTTTGGTGCAATTTATCTGCCGTTGTTTTAATGTTTTGAATATATTTTTGGGGTGTTTTATAAAGAAAGTTATTCATTGATTTACTCTGAAGAATTGTTCCTTTTTGACAGAGTGCATTATTGTGAGATTTTTTGTTATTTTATTTTTGGATAGAAAGTGACTGCCTGACTGCTACTGCTTAACACTGCATTTGAGCTTTTCCATTATCAAAACGTCAATCTTAAATGCTGAGTTGCACTTTAAGGCGTAAGGGCTACATCAGGGCCACAGGCTCCAATCTGGGCAATCCAACTCCAAGCCCAATTCAATCTGATGATACAGATCATTCTTCTAAAGACAATATTGATTTAGAATCCTTAGTGGTCACCCACAGAGGATGTTTTTCCAGAACTTGTAGGGAATTAGCGTTTAATGCTTCACTGTCAAATACGCCTAGGGCGCTTTAAATCGAGAAGCAACACATTACAAAGTAAATCAATCTAAACCACTAGAATGAAATACAATATCATGTGCGTTACTCATTCCAGTAACACTGCAGACAGTTATAAAATTCAACATGGCAAGTGTGATAAAGGTTTACATCAACATGTGACAAGTGTGACAAAAATGATAGTTATTTCCCCGAGATGAGTGATACATTGTGCATACGGAACAAATACACAGCCAAAACAAAGAGCCAATCACATTCTGACAATCTACAGAACAATAGATTGAATCTATTACCGGGGTTTAAGAATCCTCCGAGCCAGTGACAGTCTAGCATCCTGACAGTCTGTCTACACGTGTAAAGAATAAATGTTCAAATATATATATGCGAGGCGTAAACATGGGAATGTTAAATTGTTAAAATGAGCAGAAATTTAAGCAGAAATACATCAATATTTAAGAATACCTGGAAAAAAAAAATATATAACCTGTTTGGAGAAAAGAAAATAATTACATTAGCAATCAGAATGTGTGATTTCAAGGGTGATTTTGGGTGGCAATGTGATTATAATACTTGTCATTGTGATCTATTGAAAGGTGAAGATTGGTTAAAGTTTACATTATTACATTTTCTCTTTTTCTTTTTAAAAACCTTTAATTGATTACAATAATATTAACAGTACCAACAGAATGCTATGTAACAGAGAAATGTAGCACAAATTATCCAAAAACAAGGACTGCTGTACACAAAGGAGTCAGCAGTAATACAGAACCAGTCAATACCTTTGGGAGCAATCTCTAATGAAAAACAGAAGAATAAGGTGATGGAAAAAAAAGGAAGGAAAAAGAAGAGAAGGAGGAATAAAGAGTGGGGCTACAAAGTGCAGTCTTCATGACAAAAGATACCATAAGATACCATGGCAAAGTGCATTTTTCTGTCCAATTTCATATATTTTACCGACCCTAGCCTGTCACTGCTAGAGGGTGGTTTGGAAGGGGGGCATCCTCTAAAATGAATACAATTTCTGCCTTCCAGAAGGACAATGGATCACCTTTTCAAATAATTTCATATTTGTAAATAAATATTTAAATATTTTTTTTCAAAACTATAAAATATCAAGAAAATGTACACATATAAATAAGTGACAATTTTCAACATATTACAGTCAAGAGAAGATCGACGTCCCACTTCTGATCATTGAAGGATTTTCCCAAATTATCTTCCAAAGAGGCCAGAAACATAAGTGGCAGCCCCTGCACTGAACCTACATTCTTACATCTTAATAAGCTTTCATTCATGCATACAGCATGTACATCTTTAACCCCTTAAGGACACATGACATGTGTGACATGTCATGATTCCCTTTTATTCCAGAAGTTTGGTCCTTAAGGGGTTAAACTAACTAAATGTAACTAAAAGAACACAATAGTGATAGGAATACAAACATGTATTCTTGTCACTATAGCTGTAATAACATTATTTAGGTGCCCGGCCCTCCTGTAACCAATGTTAAAGGTGATTTTACTTGCCTTTATTCAGGTTTAGTCGCATGTGGCTGCAATCTCAGCCAATCCAATGCTTTCCTATAGGAAAGCACTGGGAGGCTATTGCGCATGCGCTGCGAAACGCTGAGCCAATCAGCATTTCCTCATAGAGATAGAATGAATACATGTATCTCAGTGTTTACATTGCTGCCTAGGGACACTCTAGATGGCCAGAGAGGTGCTTCCTGGATCAGTGTGCAAAGTGCTCCACAAGTTTGATGATCTCAACCAAGGGGGTGGAGCAGAGGCAGAGCCAGATCCGGCAGACCCATGCAGCACTGGAATAAAGGTGACTAAACTCACTGTTTACATTGATTACAGGGGGCCGGTCACATAAATAGCGTTTTCAGAGCTTTAGTGACAGATATACGTGTTGGTATTCCTGTCACTATTTAACTATTTGTTTTCCCAGTGAAAAGCAGTTGTATGCAGAGGATTTATATTTTCTTTATTAAATTGGCAAAAGTGCCAATGGAACCCTAAAGAAGAGCCTGGAGGCCAGTTATTCCTGCATTAGGTTGTATTTGGACACACCAATCACACATTTCTATGTTCATGTACTTGCATGAGTTAAACATTGATGACCTGGCATGGTGCTTACAGAATGTGCAAACTAGGTTCTTCAGCCACTGGTTACAGAGACTGTCAGCTTGTAAAAGCCTACGTTCTTTCTTGTGATAGCGAAATGTTGCATGAATATTCATAAGATGGTGTAAAGCACTGGACCGCTCTCAGAGTCTGGTCCTCTGGCCCATACCATGTCTAATACAGGGGTGGCATGGTATGAAAGAAAATTAAATTACATGATTGGCACAAGCTGTCCTGGGAGTCTGCACTTGGATCTGCCACCTGCTTACTTGCAGCCTGATTCGAGGCCACCCATTGAGACCCCTTATTGGGTTAGGCAACCTTCAGCACTTCAAATTTTGAGTACTACATCTCCCATAATGCTCTCACAGCCATAATATGGCACAGCATCAAGGGAAATGGAGTCCCAACATCTGGAGTGCCAAAGGTTGCCCATTCATGGACTAGGTTAATGGTCACTCCTAGAATGTCTCCTATTATCGGAGCAGCAAACCTTCTTTGCCAGCCTACACATGCAGCTATGCAAGAAAAACTACCACAATAAGAGGACATAGTCTTAAATTAGAGGGGCAAAGGTTTAAAAATAATATCAGGAAGTATTACTTTACTGAAAAGGTAGTGGATGCATGGAATAGCCTTCCAGCTGAAGTGGTAGAGGTTAACAGTAAAGGAGTTTAAGCATGCGTGGGATAGGCATAAGGCTATCCTAACTATAAGATAAGGCTAATAAGGGACTAAGGAAAGTATTTAGAAAATTGGGCAGACTAGATGGGTCGAATGGTTCTTATCTGCCGTCACATTCTATGTTTCTCTAAGCTTCCTTTATTGCCTTTCTGAATCTGCACTCAGTCCGTACCTGTAGCAATGTCTACCATGCTAATGGTTTGTATCTGTTTTAAATATGTAACCTTGTAACTATTGAATTGTGCATCTCAGGAAGTACGTGAAAATGAGAAAAATTGCAATGTATTCTTCCTCATAAAACACTTTCTAAATATATCACTAGAATTGAATCCAATGTAAATGGTGAACAAGGTCACTTCATATTTTAAAAACATAATTGACATTTATAAATATATATGGGAATGAAGTAATTCCCCTTACGGCAGGTAAAATAAACTGTTGTAACTATACCTGTCCACACTCTCAGTCCAACTTATCGCAAAAGTCATGTTAAAGGGTTAATCCAAGCACCATGAGCAGTTTACTTATTTGAAGTGGTCATGGTGCCTAGAATCTGTATGTGCAGTGTTTCACTGTGAAGGTACACACACAGACGTATTAGCCGCGAGGCTAATGTGTTAATGTGAGTGTGTCTGTTAGTAAGTGAGTGAGTGTGTGTCTGTTAGTGAGTGTGTGTTTGTGTGTCTGTTAGTGAGTGTGTGTCTGTTAGTGAGTGTATGTGTCTTTTAGTGTGAGTGTGTGTGTGTGTGTCTCTGTCTGTCTGTCTGTGTGAGTATCTGTCAGTGAATGTGTGTGTGTATATATTTAGAAGGCGGGGCAAATGGTTACTGGAAGGGTGGGGTGGGTGGGGGAGGGGGGCGCCTGAGTTTTGTCCTGCCTAGGGCAGCACAAAACCAGGATACACCACTGGGTACACACATACTGTGTTTAACTCCTTTGCTGCCGGATGTATGATTTTACCACTGGCAGCGCTATGGGGTTTTATAAGCCCCATGTCAACAAGAGTTTCGGGTTATCTAATGTCAGTTCTGTGCAAACTTCGATGCACAGTCACACAACAATGGTCTGAGAGCAGTCAGGTGACTCTCTCAGCCAATGAATGAGTGGCAGACATGACATCAGGCTTCCACAGCCTACCAGTAGCCAGATGTTGTAAATCTGCCTAAGGAGGAGACTTGGTGTCCGGTAGGACTAGGTAAAAGGGCAAACTATTGTAAAACAGTTTGGTCCTTTAATGGGAAATGGCAACAGGGTACTTCTACCATCAAAACCACTCCAGCAAGCTGTAGTGGTTATGATGGTGGCAGTAACCATTTAACTTGCATTTCACATGGTTTTTCATTCCTTTGTAAGTCTATATGCTATCTAAGCTTGCAAGTTGTCTGCATCCAAAATATAATATCCATTTCATATTAGATGCAATCCTGGGACAACAATAGTCTACGCGTTTTGCATGAAAACCAAGCATTATGTATGAATGTATGTAACCCATGATGGTCAATTCATTCTCGTTTAGGATTGACAGTGAATACAATATTATTTGAGCTTCTTTATGCAAATAGGAATGCTATGTTATTTGACACATAGCACCTCAAGAGGGTGGATCAGACTGAAGCGCAGTAAATGCAATATTGCGTTGTCTTCTTGAGCTGTACATTTTGAAAGCATTTACTGTGAGATATGCCATGTGATGTTTTGGCTTAAATGTACATGACTTTTGCATGAAAAATGTTTGCATTTAGCTTGACGTGGAAAACTAGCACTCTTGTCAACAAAACAAACCAGAACAAAACAGTACAGTGGAATTTGTAAGGACCATAAGAATGAACATGTTTAGCTTGCAATTGTTAGACTTGGCATCCTCAAATGTGATGCTGGCAAAAGGATTGGAATCTCTAGTAATCAATGCAGTCAAGTGGCACAGTGCTATTTGAAAAGACAGTATGAATAAACATCTGTTTAATCATCTGTTTAGATGTCACGAGCCTCCAGTTTTACAGTTCTGGAAACTGTGTTGTACAATTGTATGCTGCTTTTGTAAAAAATAAAACATGTTGGTCCTCATAAAAGCTCACACAGAACTTCATGCCTTGTTTGAGTAATCCATTTCTACTAAATGACAAAAAAGTGCAACAAAGTAATCGAGTTCTGATTTGTTAATTTTTTTACTGCATGGCGTAGAAAAACAGTCAAAAACAAATTTAGCAAAACAGAACTTTTCAGCAATCTGTGATTTTTTTTTTTTCCAGTGTGTTCTGGTTTGTTCCTACTCGAAGATGGCAACGGTGGACAGCCACGGAGAAGTGGCAATAGTAGCTTTGACGTAACTTAATTGTTAAGACAGATCACACAGGGTTTATGTAACGACAAACGATGATGATGCTTTGTCTTTAAGTTTAGACAGTGCACCATCTGTTTTTGTGTTAGGGCTTTGTTTCTGTTAAAGCAGATGGATCACTTAAAATACTGCATGGTCGTAATACCACATCTTGGAGACAGAACAAAACGTTACAGTTTATTGATGATTTATCCCGTTCAGCCACTGAACAGATTTCATTCTCTTATCTCGTGTTTTGTTTTTTTGTTTTTTAAATGATCAAACTAACACAATGCAACTTGAACTCTATATATTAGCCCACACAATAGTATTTATAGTGGCTTAGAAATGTGTTTACAATGTATTTGTGCAGGCATGTTTGAGAATGACACTCAATGTATGGCTTGTCACATTGATACGCTCCTGAAGCTGCCTTTCTTTGAGAGATACTGCCATGATGCTGTTTAATAAGCAGTCTCTTCAATGGGGAATCCATAAAGCAGTGTTAACATTAAAATGCATTGTTTTTCACTAATCTCTCTACTGGTAACTATTATATAAGGAATCTATTTTAAAACATGCTTGATGACATACAAAGGACACAGAATGAGCTCATCACCCTACATTCGATTAGTTCTCTTCGGTCTGCCATTTTAGAATTCCTTTCAGAGTGCACATGCCGCCATACTCTGCCCAATTCAATCATTAATCAAAGCCTCTCCATCACAATAGAATAAAAAAAAAACACATTCTCAAAAAACAAAACAAAAAAAACCAAACACATTCTCAATATTTTTCTTTTTCTTTTTGTAACGTAGTTTACATCTGGTCGTCACAGATTTGCAATATGCTTTAATCGTTTTATTATACTTTTTTCTTAAGAAGTGCTCTCGCATTACACATTGAGATAATTATGAAATGGAGTCTTGTTGCTCACTCGATAATTAATCTGTATAAATAAATGTAATATATTGGATTGACTGGAATATTCCTTTTAGAATAGTGGATTGCCTGTGCCGCTCATCTTTGGGAAGTATAAAATTATAACAGGGGTGGGCCAATAGAGGGGGGGGTGTAAGTGATGTTAAGTATGTAAATGTCTAAATGGGCAGGCCCTGCTAAAAAGGTTACAAAACAAGGGCACATCAGCCTGGAGTGAGTGCACACTAGGCTGATGACTGCCTCACTACCAGTACACTTTTAGCCTTGAATGCACAATGCATGTACTGGGGGCGAATCCCTGAAAAACCCGAATTCAGGACTGTCCCGCTGAACCCGAAACAGTTTGGATGCATGGATTAATGAAAGTTATCAGAGAGATGCCAGGAATAGGGTATTTTATCTAATGTATTTATATTAGGGTGGAAAAATAAACCCAAGAGTATCCCTTAACTGGTATTTTCCGGAAAATGATTGTGATTGGAAACAGTTATTGAGAAAAAGATTAATGTTAGGGATGCATTGTTGTAAAAATCTAAAGACAGCCATACAATATTTCACAAACACGGTACATGTGTTACAATACTCTGAAAACAGTAGAATAGCTCAAAAATTTCAAGAATCAGTGGAACAACTTGAAATATTAAACAGTGAAACAGCTTAAATATTCAGCAAACAGGGGCAAAATTTTGAATTCTCATTAGATTGGCACAGTTAAAAAATATTCTGCATACAGTGGCATAGTTTAAAATATTTGGCAAACTTTACAATACTCAGCAAACATTAGCACAGTTAAAAATATTCTGCAAACAACAGCATAGCTTATAGAGTGAAAGGTGAGTGGGCATGATTCTTGTAAAAACTCTAACATGAGGCACAGCAGAAAAGAATGGACTCGGACACTCCCAGCACTACATTGCAAAAATGGTGATAGGAGCCGCACTCAATCCCAGCAGCCACCCGGTGCTCCGGAGTAGGACCAGCAACGTTTCGACCTGCTAAGAGGTCTTTGTCGAGCTTGACACGTGGTTGCTCCTTTTGTTCTATTAAAACTGCCTGCGGCTTCAACACCTTGAGTGCCTGGAGAATTTCTTGTGCTACTCCCAGCCCTTCAGAATGCTAGTGCCATCCCAGGTAAGTAGCCAAACTGATTTAGTGCAGTTTGACAGCTTTCTTGGGTCCTGTAAGATGCCCACGGGCACAGCCCGCATCCAGTCTTCTTCAGCAGAAGAACTTGGTTAGCTCTAAAGAGACAAACAGGGACATGCTGGGTCGTGCGTATTTGCTGAGAGAAGAGAAGATATGGAGCGGGTGCCCCTGGAACCCAGGTAAGTTTTCGATACATACTACAATGGTTTGACTTCTTAGAATAAGCAACACTTCAAATGGACAAAGAGGGACATTTTAAATGGGGGTTATGGCCAGTGGCAGAGCGGTTATGAGAGATTTTAGGAGATTTACTAATAATTTTTATTTATTTTTTTAATTTTTTATTTTTGCAGTGCAGAAAGGTTTAACATACAGGCATGTGATGCCCGACGGCATTTCACGTGCTTATGCAAATAAACAATAACAACAGCGGGGTATCTGATATATCTTGCACAATTTTTGGGGGTATAGGGTACGATTGCATGCAACAATAACATGGTAAGATAGGTTGTAGGTTTTCAGTAGCTTGTGGTAAACATGCTAGCTAGATATTCATGATGCTTATATCAACGTTGGTTATAGTTACGCTTAATATGTATTATATAGATTACATGGTAGAAAGTCATAACAGTAGAGGAAAAAAAAAACGATAACTTGGCTTAACAATTAGTATGACTGTTCGCTCATGGGACACTGAGGTTCGGAGCTGTGTGTTGTGATGCCTCCTTTTCTCCCTGGGTGTCAATCCTGGTCACACCGTACAATAGGCTTAGGCTAAAGATGATGGGCCTGGCGCTGACCTGTATGGAGGCTTTGTGTAGAGAGTCTCTATCATCCGATGCCTTCTCTTGTGAAGCAGTGGACAGTGGATTAGGTAGTGTCGGAGGCTGCTGCAGCAGTGGGCAGTGTGGGGACATCCTTACAGCCCCAGGCTGTTGTGTAGGCCTGCATCACGGTGCCACTAACTCTGCAGCTACTGGAGCCTGAGTTTTTTCCCCTGACGGGGGCAATGGAGGGCCTGGTGGTTTTTGGCCTCTTTCGGCAGTGGAGCCTCCTTGCGTGTGGACGATGCGTCCGGGACTTCGCCCATTTGGCCTCCAACCCGGGTGGGCACTGTGGTGTGGGAGTGTGTGGAGCGCCTGTTGCTTTGCCCAAGGGTATGCTCTCCTCTCCCCGCCGCTGTCCGCCTCCCCCGCCCGTCAACCGTGCTGAACTTTGAGCGGTGTGTGCTGCTCTCATGCGGTTTCTAAGATTTGCCCAGAAGCGGCTGAATATTACCTCCAGGCGCTGTGCGGTGTCTTGGTAGATCAGCGTGAGCTGGGGTTGATTTGGCGCGGGCGGCGTATCACTATCCACCATCTTAGGGGTGCCTCGTGGCGCCGGCAGAGGTCTTTCTCCACCTCGCTTCTCGGTGTAGCTGGCGGCTCCTAACCCACCGTGCGGACCGGGATGACCCCCACCGGTCCAGAGGGGGGGGGGGGGGGGGGGTAGGAGGTGAGTCGTGTGGAGGATTTCCCTTTTGATTCGCCCGCGAGGAGAGCGGCCGCCTCTCCCCGACGGGGCCTCGAGTAGGCCTCTTGGTGCTGGTGTCGGTTCTCGGCATGCAATTGTTGAACGGCTGGGATCATTCGATTTGCCCGGGTGTCCCCGGTTGTGCTGTCACCTTCCAAGCGTTGAACGAGCTGTTTTATTGGGGTTTTTGCCCCAAATCGTGCCATAATGCCCAGGAGCTCTAGTTCAGCACGTCCTTGCAGCCTGGAAGCCAGGCTCCGCCCGAGATTTACTAATAATTTAAGGAACTAAAACGTAAATTTGAATAACAACAATGCATCTTATTTACACAGACTGATTTTAGAACACATGCCTTGTTGTTTAACCCCTTAAGGACACATGACATGTGTGACATGTCATGATTCCCTTTTATTCCAGAAGTTTGGTCCTTAAGGGGTAATGACGGAAATATTCCGTCACAATTCCCTTTTATTCCAGAAGTTGTGTCCTTAAGGGGTTAGAGATACATTACTATGAGTATTATTGTTGTGATGCTCTGTTTTGTACTCAGGCACATCAACAATATGGAGCTCATAGAAATGGGGAGCATTAGGACCGAAAAAAGGGACATACGCATTTGGGCTCAATGTAGGGACTGCACCTTCTAAATAGGGACAATTAGGAGTTATGTTGGGGGGGTTCACCAGGGCACTAGTGGCACCATAACCACTATTGCCCTAGAGCTTTTTCTGAGCAGCTCCAACCATACATGAATCCCACTTGTGTGATCCAATTATGTCCACCACCACCTTCCTAATCCTCAGATCAGGCCAGCGTAATTGGATATATTATAGGTTGTGGAGTTGGGTATGAGTAGCAAAAGAAAAATACAATTTTATTCTCCGTGTGTAGGGTTGCTTCCCTGGGCAGTCAACAAGCTGGAATACTCTATTTCTGGATCCTTGGACCACAAATACAAAAGTAATACCAATTCTATATATTTTAGATCAGGACTAGTCTTTCACAAAACTACATTCAACTCTTGGTAAGAAATGTAAAACATAACAGTAAGGGCCAAAGAAAAGAAAATGTTACTTGCGCTTTCTCCTTAATCCCTATGTATATTTAGACAAATGGAGGTCATTTA
The DNA here is from genome assembly GCF_036172605.1 of Pelobates fuscus. NCBI lineage: Eukaryota > Metazoa > Chordata > Amphibia > Anura > Pelobatidae > Pelobates > Pelobates fuscus. The sequence continues at coordinate 39,926,982 of NC_086321.1, read as the reverse complement.
GTTGCTCCAATGGCCATTGGAGGAATGCCCGCCTGCCAACGTCAAGGCAGACCCCCCTAAGCGGGTCCTAACACTGACCCTTCAGCCTGCTTCCTTGAGCTTCTGGCAAAGATATCTCTAATGAGACAGAAAGGGGTATTTTTTATATACACCCCTATACTTATTAACCCTTAATAGGGAACACATGGGATGGGTAGCAGCATTGTAACCAGGCTGTGTGATACAAAGTAAATACAAATACAAAAAGAGAAGTCCTGCGCTTAAGCAGCAAGGACTACAACACACATCAGCCCCAATATATAGTAAAAACCAAAGAAAAGAAAATGTTACTTGCGCTTTCTCCTTAATCCCTATGTATATTTAGACAAATGGAGGTCATTTAGTTGCTCCAATGGCCATTGGAAGCAGGCTGAAGGGTCAGTGTTAGGACCCGCTTAGGGGGGTCTGCCTTGACGTTGGCAGGCGGGCATTCCTCCAATGGCCATTGGAGCAACTAAATGACCTCCATTTGTCTAAATATACATAGGGATTAAGGAGAAAGCGCAAGTAACATTTTCTTTTCTTTGGTTTTTACTATATATTGGGGCTGATGTGTGTTGTAGTCCTTGCTGCTTAAGCGCAGGACTTCTCTTTTTGTATTTGTATTTACTTTGCATCACACAGCCTGGTTACAATGCTGCTACCCATCCCATGTGTTCCCTATTAAGGGTTAATAAGTATAGGGGTGTATATAAAAAATACCCCTTTCTGTCTCATTAGAGATATCTTTGCCAGAAGCTCAAGGAAGCAGGCTGAAGGGTCAGTGTTAGGACCCGCTTAGGGGGGTCTGCCTTGACGTTGGCAGGCGGGCATTCCTCCAATGGCCATTGGAGCAACTAAATGACCTCCATTTGTCTAAATATACATAGGGATTAAGGAGAAAGCGCAAGTAACATTTTCTTTTCTTTGGTTTTTACTATATATTGGGGCTGATGTGTGTTGTAGTCCTTGCTGCTTAAGCGCAGGACTTCTCTTTTTATAACAGTAAGGGAAATCATGTAGGTAACAGCACAACATTAAGCATGACTGACACAAGAAAGGGCAAGTCAAGGATAGTAAAATTCAGATAATTCTACCTATATTGCCTGTGTCATATAACTACAACACAGTAGCCTTCAACCAACAGATGGTGCTGTTTTCTGGCTGCCTTGGGTTCTCTAGCAGAATCCACACATGGCACAGACTGTAGGCAACAGACCATCTCCCAACAGGGCCGGTGCTAGGTGTTTTGGCTTCACAGATGAAAATGTATTTTTTTGCAGGGGGATGGGGCAAAAATGTACCTTCACTTGTCTTTCTCCTTACCCCCCTTTTGAATTTCTAGCCTACTTTTCTGTACCTTATCCCCATTTTTCCCCTTTGTGTGACTCTTACATACCCCCAGATCCTTCATATGTTTTTTTTCCAGCTTCTCTGTGCATTTTTACCCTTCAACAACTTGTGTCTGCCCCCCCAATGTGTTTCTCCTCCATCCCGGCACCTCTGTGTGTCTTTCCCCCAGGCCCCTCTGTGTGCCTTTCTTCTTCCCAGCCCTTCTGCGTGCTTTTCTCCCCCAGCCATTATATGGGTCTTTCCCACCCCCAGTTCTTCAGTGTGTCTTTCCCACCGCAACTCATCTGTGTGGCATCCCACCTAACACCTCTATGTGTCTCCCCCGACACTCTGTGCGTCTTTCTGAAATAAAAAGTTCTTGTTCCTTCACTAACATGATGTCTCGACTAGTGTTTCGGTGATACCACGATTACCCTTCTGCAAGCGACTATAATCACTGGCTAGCAGCTATAATCACTCTAGTACTGGGCACAACGTGGAAGGGGCGACCACAGGCGGTAGTAACCCATCCTCGAGCATCTTTCTCCCCTTCTCCAGCCCCTCTGTATGTCTTTCTCCACCCAATGTAGTCCGTGAATCCTCATTCATCCTCATCTATACTGTAGATCTATACTCTAGCACAGAGGTAGGCAACCTACGGCACTAGTGCCATGCACGGCACTCGAGGTGTCTTTGCACGGCACTCAAGGCTGCTAGAGACAAATAGGCTCTGGCCTATCAGGAGTCCCAGTAAAACTTCAGATATCTGCTAATCCGAAAAGGTGGTGAAGGACAATCCTCAATTTATGCATTGCAGCACGTAGAGGAAGTGATCTCAGATCACTTTCTCACAGCACTTGTGAATAGGAATCCACACTGTAGTAGAGCAGCTCGCAGTTGCTGTTGCAGCTCCTGTCCTTGACATGTACCTGGCCGGTCTGGTCCCCACTGGAACCCAGGGAAGCAACCCACACTGCTAGATATACACAGGAATGCAGAATCCTGCATTCCTGTGTAATCCCTCATACAAATAGTACGGACAGCCCACACACAAACATACACATAATCTGCACAAACGCAACACCACTAACAATCCACATACATGCACACAACCCCACATGCAGTCTCTCACATGCAATACCTCAAACAGCCCCCACACACACTACCAAACACACAATGTGACATATCCATTCACACAATTCCACAAGCAGCCCCCATACACAACTCACATTCATATGTATCATACACAATACCATAAACTACTCATGAACATATACAATATAATAACTAATATACGCAGGGCCATCTTTAACATGGGGCAAACTGGGCAGCTGCACCGTGAGCCCCGCTGGCCTCAACTATTTCTAACCCCCGGCCGGTAATCCGCACACTAAGGAGGCCCACCGGGTGGCCCGTGCACAAAGGGCCACCCGGTGGGCTTCTGTCAGCAGGGTCCCGGTGGCGCACTGAGGCGCTTTAACAGCGCGAGCAGGCCCCTTGCTTTTTGGCAACAGACTGGGAGGAAGTGACAGCCGTGCATCACTTCCTCCCACAAAGAGAGGAGCGCGCGGGAAAGAAGAGTAGGCAGAGTGGAGGGGGGCTGGCCGAGAGAGCAAGACCCCAACTCCCAACACCTTCAGCCACCAGCAGGAAAGGTAGGAAACTGGAGGGTGGGTTTAAAAGTGTAATTTTTGTGTGTGTCAGTATATCTGTGTGTGTGTATGTCTGTGTCAGTATGTCTGTCAGTGTGTGTGTTAGTATGTTTGTTTTGGTATATCTGTGTGTGTCAGGATGTCAGTGTGTGTGTGTCAGCATGTCTGTGTCAGTATGTCTGTCTGTGTGTGTCAGCATGTCTGTCTGTGTGTGTGTCAGTATATCTGTGTGTGTGTCAGCATGTCTGTGTGTGTGTGTGTGTTAGTATGTCTGTGTGTGTGTGTCAGTAAATCTGTGTCAGTATATCTGTGTGTGTGTGTGTCAGTATGTCAGTATGTCTGTGTGTGTGTTTCAGTGTGTATATATCTCTGTGTGCGTGTACACTAACACTACACACAAATACACCCCTACATTCAAATTTCAACACTACGTACAAACACATGTCTGTGTTACACACCAAAATTATATGTAAATACACACCTGAATTCAAAAACCAACACTACACAAATACATGCTTGCAGTCACGCCAACACCACATACAAACATATTCCATACAAAAACTTGTTTACATTCGAACACACAAAAACCGCTTAGTGCTAAGACCTGGAAACATGGGTAAATGGTAGAGCCCCAGCTGTCAATGCATTACTGGAGTTGCATGACAGATGGGGATCTACCTTTTAATCACTCGTGCAACAGGGAGGCCCAAAAAAATTCTTGCACCTCTCTACTTTAGGTCCGCCACTGCGTTGAGGTGGAGGACGTGATTGCACGCCTGGGGAGGGGGGACAGGGTCCAGTGGGCCCCCAAAAAATGCTTTGCCCAGGGTCCAGTCAATATTAAAGACGGCCCTGCATATACGCACAAATACAACGATACAAAGCAATTACAGTAAAAATAACACAAGCAGGATACGGCAGCATACACACCTCATTTTAAAAATAATATAGGACCGGCACGCTACGGGACATCACAATCCTATATCGGCACAGTGCTGCTAAAAGGTTGCCTACCCCTGCTCTAGCATTACACAAGCATTCCAGAAATGGATAAAACTTGTTATAGCAGTTTTAAATAACTTTTTTTTTTTTAAAATATATACTTTAACTGAATTTACTGTATGTGGGCGTTATACTCAAATGCAGACATTCTTTTTATATTCTAATTTTTAGTAACCTGTACTTTTCATAATCCCTTCTGGTTTGTTGTATATACCTATAAAAAACATATTTGACCACATTTATTGTTCTATTCTGTCACACCTACTTGTATGTGAGACACGTTTTATTTTACACTAACATTTCCAAGCCGGAGTAAAATATTGCAATATAAAGGACACTGTATACTGTCTTAAGCTTTTAATTTCCCAAAGATACTTATTTTTTAATAAAGGATGAACAAAAGTGAAAAATAAAAATGATGTAATTTTACATTAATTGAATTATAAAGTTTGTGAGGTTCAGCTAAGACAGACAGTTACATAAACAAAGTTATGTAACTCCTAAATGGCAAAGAATTGAGCAGTGAGACTGCAGAGGCATGATCTAAACACAAAAACGGCTTTATTAAGCTAAAGTTGTTTTTGTGCTTTAAATCTCCCATTAAGTCCGTACTAGTCAACAACAATGCCTCCTGTCGGTGTATGATGAATGGATCAATCAGAACCGATCTTAATGCACTTTGTTTACTACCAATAATTTGAACCTAGCCTCTCTATAGAAACATAGAATGGCAGAACGGCAGATAAGAACCATTCGGCCACTCTAGTCTTTCCAGTTTTCTAAATACTCTCATTAGTCCCTGGTAGAGATGTCCCGAACAGTTTGCCGGGAACTATTCACCGGCGAACATAGCTTGTTCGCGGTCGCCGCGGCGGGCGAACATATGCGATATTCGGTCCGCCCCCTATTCGTCATCATTGAGTAAACTTTGACCCTGCACCTCACAGTCAGCAGACACATTCCAGCCAATAAGCAGCAGACCCTCCCTCCCAGACCCTCCCACCTCCATGACGAATAGGGGGCGGACCGAACATCGCATATGTTCGCCCGCCGCGGCGACCGCGAACAAGCTATGTTCGCCAGCGAATAGTTCCCGGCGAACTGTTCGGGACATCTCTAGTCCCTGGCCTTATGCCTATCCCACGCATGCTTAACCCCTTACGGACCAAAGTTCTGGAATAAAAGGGAATCATGACATGTCACACATGTCATGTGTCCTTAAGGGGTTAAACTCCTTTACTGTGTTAACCTCTACCACTTCAGCTGGAAGGCTATTCCAGGCATCCACTACTCTCTCAGTTAAGTAATACTTCCTGATATTTTTAAACCTTTGCCCCTCTAATTTAAGACTATGTCCTCTTATTGTGGTAGTTTGTCTTCTTTTAAATATAGTCTCCTCCTTTACTGTGTTGATTCCCTTTATGTATTTAAATGTTTCTATCATATCCCCCCCCTGTCTCGTCTTTCCTCCAAGCTATACATGTTAAGATCCTTTAACCTTTCCTGGTAAGTTTTATGCTGCAATCCATGGACCAGTTTAGTAGCCCTTCTCTGAACTCTCTCTAAAGTATCAATATCCTTCTGGAGATACGGTCTCCAGTACTGCATACAATACTCCAAGTGAGGTCTCACCAGTGTTCTGTACAATGGCATGAACACTTCCCTCTTTCTTCTTCTAATACCTTTCCATTTACCGTATATACTCGAGTATAAGACGAGTTTTTCAGCACATTTTTTGTGCTGAAAAACCCCCACTCGTCTTATACTCGAGTCACTGCCTGTATTATGGCAACTTACACTGCATAATAAAGACCAGGACCGCCGGGCTCATTACAAGCCCGGCGGTCCTGTTGGGGGCTGGCAGAGAGCTCTTACTTACCTTTCCTGCAGGTCCTGTCAGCTCCCTTCTCTCTCCTCCGGTCTGGTCAGCTCCCACTGTAAGTCTCGCGAGAGCCGCGGGGTCAGAGCGTTGCCACGGTAACTCCGCGCGGCACTCAGACCACGAGACTTGCTGACAGGGGAGCTGACCGGAGGAGAGAGAAGGGAGCTGACAGGAGCTGCAGGAAAGGTAAGTTACAGCTCTCTGCCAGCCCCCCTTCTACACAGCCCATCCACTGAACCACCAGGGAGTGAGAGCCCCTCTCCCTGGCCATGTATCAAGCAGAAAGGGGGGATGAAAAAATATAAATACAAATTTAAATAGTAAAATAAAAATAATATTAATATTTAAAAAAATAAATAAAAATGCCCACCCCCCACCAAGGCTCTGCATCACACACACAAACACACTCTGCATTCATGCACACACACACCGCATTCATACAAACACACTGCATTATATACACACACACACACACTGCATTCATTATATACACACACTGTAAATAAATATTCAATTAATATAATTTTTGGGGGATATAATTTTATTTAGAAATTTACCAGTAGCTGCTGCATTTCCCACCTTAGTCTTATACTCGAGTCAATAAGTTTTACCAGTTTTTTGGGGTAAAATTAGGGGTCTCGACTTATACTCTAGTATATACGGTATCTACTTTGATATTTGCATTTATTAAGGTTGTCACTAATATTAAAATATAATTGCTCTGCTGAATAACTATCTAACTTATTTTTAAAAAGTTTAATGAATTATATATGTTTTTATTACCACTAAGACATATGTGGCATGCACATATTAAACTAAATTCAGAGGCAAGGCATAGCATTAGCATGTCAATAAAAGATAAAACATTAACTCTAAATCAAGAATCAATAACCAAAGGTCACAGTAGGTAGCAGTGACTTCCTTAAAAGAGTGTAACAGGGGCCTCCTGGCACAATAACAACTTCATTTGGATGAAGTTGGTATGGTGCCTCAAGTGTTCGTTTAAGGTTATAAGTTTTAAGTTAGAGTTCCCATGTAGTAAGTGCAGTTTAAAGAGGTTAAGTAGAAGCAGCGGGGCCTCCATGTCACCAAATACTACATTAATATTTGCTTTTGTATATATTTTAAGCATGCATGGTATAGGCATAATGTTATCCTAACTATAAGATAAGGCCAGGGACTAATGCAAGTATTTAGAAAATTGGGCAGACTAGATGGGCCGAATGGTTCTTTTCTGCCGTCACATTCTATGTTTCTATGTCCGTTATATTTTATAGGAATCTGATGTACTATTGCTAAATTATGCGGAGGTTCAGGTGGACTCCCACTAAGACATCAGTGAGGATAATTGGGGATGTTTAGAGCACAAAGTATGAAGACAGTGAAGTAGATATTTACCTTAAGCTTATTTTTAAGTTTTCTACGCTTCTCCGTATCCCTATAAATATTTTTTTTATAATTGCAGACAAGTCTCTCACTCCCACATACGAGTCTCACCTACCTTTCCCACTGCTATCAAAGTGCCCACATAACTACATAAAACAACGATGGCATTTTTAATATCTAAAGGAATGTATTTTGTTTGTAATGTTCTAAATGTCTGATGAAGCTTAAAACACCAGAGTCAATCCTTTTCAACTGCCACGATAAGATGTGGATTATAACTTTTACATTTGGATTTAATTTTGGAAAGTATTTAATAACTTATACATCTCTTCCTTTTGCAGCTACAAACTTGATCTTTTCCGAATGAGTCACATAATTACACACTTTATTATGAGGACGGCAAAGAGATCTCTTTGTGCATATAAAATTAGACAAATTTTTGTACTTTATCTGTATTACAAATGTAAGAAGTGAATTGCATTTTAAACAGTTCTTGGCCAATGCTCTTAAAGGGACTCTCCAGCCAAGCCTCTTTATTCACCTGGTTCCAGCGCCGGGAGCCTCGTGAAGCCGCGCCCCCGATTTCATAAAAATTACGAAATAGGTGGGCGCGAGCAGGGAGCAATCAGACGCTTTCATTTGGAAGCGTCATTGCTCCCTTGTGCGCATGCGCGGCTTCGCCACACATGCGCACATACTTCAGAGGGCGGCATTCAGGCCGCCCTCTGAAGTCCTGAGCGCACTACCGCGCAGTGTGCGCGGCCACGAGCTGAGTGACAGCTCAGCTCGCGGTCTTTGCCCACCTCCCTCCTCTGCTGACAGGCTGGAGAGAGAAGGCGCGCACACAGTGCCTTCTCTCTCCTGCACACGTCAGACATATTTTAATACGTCTGACGTGTACAGGGCCTTTTTAGGGCCCTGCATGATAGGAAGTCCCTCTGGTGGCCGTCTGAGTGACGGCCACTGGAGGTATTCCTATCAATCAATGTAAACACTGTATTTTCTCTGAAAATACAGTGTAAACATTAGATTGCCTGCAGGGAGCTATAGATCTCACCTGAACAACTACATTAAGCTGTAGTTGTTCAGGTGACTATAGTGTCCCTTTAATTTGTTGCTTCTTTTTAAAAAAAAAAATGAAAAATTGAAAAAAGAAAGAAAGAAAGAAGAGCACACAATCTGTTGCCCTTTCAAATTGTGCATTTCTTGAATAGAGTATTTTGTTTAACATAACAAAACTCATCCTATCCATTGAAAATTTCCATCAACAGGGGTTGCTGAAGCATAGATTATACTACACAATTCTTCTTTTTTTTCTTCTACTGGGGTGTTTTACTTTTTTATGTGCAAACTTACACCTTAGAAATGTGTCTGTTTCATCAAGCATAACCATATATAAGGTCGTTTGCCCAAAAATCTGATTAAATGCTATGAGAAGTTGTGTGACTCACCCTCAATGGACAGCCACCCCTGTTCTCCAATGTATCTTTTTCAGGCAGAAATAATGCTGCCCTAAAAGACAAGCCTGCCTACTGGGCTGTCATGGGATGCTAGCACCAGGGGTGACTCCATGAATGCGGCATTGTTTAAGTGTGGTGCTTCTGTTGCAGGGTGTGAAAAGTGAAGAGTCTGACAGCCCCAGTTCCATGGTTTGATCATTTGAAAAAAAGTCTTACTTTGTTTGTAATTTTAACGGTTTTCAAGCGATTAGCTTTTAATTAATACTCGGGTTTTTTTTTTGGGTTTTTTTTTAAATAAGTTCCTAGTTTTGTATTTAGATTTCCACTGTTCTACTCAAATATCCGTGATGGGGTTCATGCCAGCCATGCCTCAAAAAGCAGAGCAGAATTTCCTCTAAAAATAGTGAGTAGAACTAATTTTATTTTATGCATATACAGAGAGCACTACATAGCTTCTACACTATAAGTTTTTCTATGTTCTTTTTACGTCTTGAGTTTTGACATCCACTCCTGTACCCTGAGGACTTTCACGTAGGACAGTGCTGCCAGCTATTATTTATCTTCTATCAATCTTAGGATCATTATATTACCCTGATACTCTCAAAGAAACTACTGTAAATACTTATCTCGGTTATTGGTGCAACTTCCATCCTTTGTACACTGTATAACCAAATTTATGATGGATTCCCAAGAATCTGATTAAATCCTATGATAAGTTGTGTGAATCACCCTCAATGGCTGATAGTCACCTGTTCTTCCCAAGGTATCCAGTAAATATGCTGCCCTAAAAGGCAAGCCTGCCAACTGGGCTGTCAGACTTCTAGCACCAGGGGGTGGGGTTGCCAGAATCTTGACTCCATGAATGCGGCATTGTTTAAACTTGGTGCTTCTGCTGCAGGGTGTAAAAAGTGAAGAGAGTGTCTGGCAGATCTCCCTAATCTACATGTTTTAACCACATCCCTGCACTTTCCCCCTGCAGTCTCTGATAATCCTCCCCAGGCCACATGACTTGAATCCCTCCTTCTCTCACTCACTTACTCATCTGCTGACAGATCTCCACTGCAGTTATGAAGTGAGAATTTCCAGGAATTCAAAGTGGAAGAAAAGCTGACTTGGACAATTTTTCAAGTTTGGTTTGGCCTTAAAAGGAACACTATAATGTTAGGAATACAAACACTCCGATAGCTGTGAAAAGATGATTTTACCCACGCCGTCCTGGTCTCGCCACGGCTAGCCCCACCTAAATCGTGATGATGTCAGCCAATCTAATGCTTTCCCAGAGGAAAGGATTGAAAGGCTATTGCACATGGATGGCAAACCGCTGCACTAACCAGCATCTCCTCATAGAGATGTATTGAATCAAGGCATCTCTAAGGGGAAAGTTTAGCGCCTCCATGTAACGTGTGCTTACGCTGAACGTCAGTGCTGCACATTGTGCAGTACTGACACAGGAAGCACCTCTAGTGTCCTTATGAGTGACAGCCACTGGAGGTGTTCCGAGGCATAAATGTAAACACTGTTTTCTCTGAAAAGGAACCATTTAACGATCACATTAAATAACAAATTTGCTGTTCGGATGTCCAAGAACTTGTATATGTCTAATAGGAAGAGCACGGTGCGGCCAGGATCAAGTAGAGGCTTATCATGTACCACAATTCCATGTTTGAGCCACAAGAGCAAACATTTAATACGATAGAGACATTAGAAAAGTTTATAAACTCATAAATTATTCTAACAAATTCTACCAATTTCTGCCATACTTACAGTGAAGGTGGGTTTCATAATAAATGATTTGATTATGTTCATAAAGGAAGAATAACTGATTATTTTTTATCTGCTATAATAGTAACTAGAAAAGCTACAATTTCTGGGGAAATTGTGTGAAGTGTTCTTGCCTCCACCAGTAGTCTACAACTGGAGTGGGCGGAGTAACTGTTATCATTTATATTGCACATTTAATTGCAACGTTGTTGCACAGTTACATTAAACCATACATTTATAAAAACATTAGCAGGTGTACAAAAGGCCCTGTCTATGACATCACTTGCTGCTGCAGCCTGGCACAGGTCAGAGTATTTTGGTGGTTGCCATCTTCAAACGGTCATATTTTGCATAGTATGTCTCTGCAATATTAACAATGAAGGCACAGTCGCAGTTTAGAAATTGCCCTTCAAATGTGAGCTTTGCAGAGTGGAGTTTCAATGAATGTCAATGGACGGCGTGAGTTGCAAACAAATGGTCATATTGAGAAAACTATCAGGCCTATGGCTTAGACATTTTTAGTGGCAGCAGGGATAGCTGAATGTTTTGATATAATATTTGTGTAGGTGGGCCTGAAAATGAGGGAGTGGTGGCAGTTTAGAAATCATGTCCTGATTTTTCAGCTTTTGCCAGCTCCCACTCTAGCTTTGCCATTCATTCCTATAGGACAAATTTCGCCACAAGAACGACGATATTCTGTGAACCATTCGGCGAAACGTTCCACAAAGTAATAGCAATCCGATCGGGAACAATCTGCACGGTTTGGTAAATGTAGTGTAAAAACTGTGGGAGGAGTTAAGGTGGCAAATTTGGCTATAATAATAATAATATATATGTGAGATAACATTAAGTGGTCTTGCTATGCAAGAACACTTAAATATATATGTGAGATAACATTATGTGGTCTTGCTATGCAAGAACACTTAATAAATTATGAGTGAGCTGGAAGGCTTCTGGACTAAGAGGAAGTGCTACATCTGTTATAGAAATATTAATCTGATTTACCCTCCAGTAGTTTGATATGAAGGGTTAGCTCTGCCATATGTAGAGAAATGTACGTCGCCAACAAAGAGTTTCTAACAAATTTACAGATCTTCTGAAAAAGTAAATAAAATATTAATAATGCTAACAAATATACAGATCTTCCAAAAAAAGTAAATAAAATATTAATAATGCTAACAAATGTACAGATCTTCAGAAAAAATACAAATAAATAAAATATTAATCATGCCTCGGCATACCAACTTGCACTTTACATTGGCAACACAGAAACACAGTGATGGATGGATGTTATTCTATTCACGCATCAAATCCATTGACGACAGAGCAATAGGTTGGCAACGTAACCAGGTGTTCTTTGCTTTGGGAAACAAAGGGCAGCATTGAAACTGGAGGTAAGCCGGTGATAGTCTAACACCCACAAAATCTGGAAGATGGTAGTAGAGACAGAGACTGATGGGGGTAAGTATATAACAAAAGACAAATTAAAACAATACAGTAAACCAAATATCAGTATTTTATTTTTTCACTACTTTATACAAGTAGAAGACATAAAATAAAAAAATAAATAAAATAACATTTCCATGTTTACTTACACTTACTATGACTCATGTCTGCATTTCCTCAGCATCTAGGGGTGCTCTTAAAAAGCCAGACACCAGACCTACTTTATTCAGCAAAGTGATCACTTCCCAACCGGCACTTGAAGCAGCACAAAAATAGGCCGCAAACAGATCACATAGAAAAAAAACAGTGTATTCAAGAAAATCTCACGAGAAAATGAAACCTCTCTTCATACAAAGAAGGATAATGGAGTCATTTTGCCATTTAAAAAACAAAACAAACAAAAAAAAAAAACACCACCACAACACACTGATATCTGATATAACCAATAGAAAAGAAATCAGGAGAAAATGCAGAATTTGTTACTGTTAAAATCGTGAATCTATTTTTTTTTATTCTTTAAAAATAATCAGTGATCACATTTATAGTATTAATATTGTTTTTTGTACCATACATAAAAAGTACAAGGAAGCAAGCTGTAGCCCACCACTGCTACATTCACATATCTGTGACTTGAACTTTAAAGGTGCTGTTACATACTTCAGGGGCTAATAGAAATCAGACCACTTTAGTTGTATTTTTCATACATTATGAGAAAGCAAACAAACACACACAAAAACACCAATGTATATACACATACATATACACATACGCATATATAGAAACACACACTTATAATGTAATTAAGTATCAAAGAATGTTGTAGTAAGAACAAAACATGATGAAACTTTTGACTGATGGGAATTCAAAATGTACTGTTTTGCATTAACTACATATGACAAGTCAGACATACACACATACCAGTCAACACACACACCACTCAGACAATTCACAACACTCAAACAATCCACACACACCACTCAGCAAGCAGCAACACACACACACACACACATACAAAAACACAGCTCAGCCAAACCACATACATACCCAAGCTAGGCACGGAGTATATATATTTTCAAGAACTTCACATTTTTAAGGGCATGAGAAAAATAAATAGTATAAAGAAAATTCTCTTAAACAGATACTCCAAGCTCCACAGCTCCCTATTACAGTGGATACATTGCTAGCAGTCCCTGAGTTTTTTCAAAGCTTTTTTCAGGCAGTTTTATAAAATCCTGGCTGTGGCAACTAGCCACTTACTGTATGCAAGACTGTGTTGGTTCGACTATTTGGGGTTCCCGAACAGAATACAGACATATTGTTCATCAGTCGAACCAACCTCCGAACTGTGAGACCACCCGAGGGAGTTGCGTACCTCCAATTTACTATATTCACACCAGAAAACCGCAAGATTCTAAATGGTCGGATGGGTGGCCGCCTTTCATATGACCGAACACGTGGCGGCGGCCATCTTTGCTCACGAACATACAGCGGTGGTCGTCGAGTGCGTGGAACTATAATCGGACACTCGACGGCGCGAACACCACTGAACTTCTATCCTTTTCGTATGTTAGTTTCCTTTCACCTATATAGAGCGGATTCGACGAACACAAGGCACACGATCACCTATTTCATGAACAGTTGCATTCGTTAGTTTAACAGGGAAAACTCCCGAAAGAAGACCACATGGATCTGTTTTGGTGCTTCACCGAGTGGTTGACCGGTCCAAACTTCACTCGAATGGCGTTTCTATTCTACCGAACGGATATAAGCGGTATTTCGACAGATTGGGCGCTCAGATCCCTGCTCTTCGGTGAAGTGTCTTTCATGGAGTTCTGACTAATAATATAGGAGTTATGATGGTTTGAAATATTGTTTAATTTTTAATTGTCCTTAGTCATATCTTTGTTCCTTGTCCCCACCAGGGTCCACTAGGGGAAAACCCCTGGAATGTAATTAAAGAAACCCCTTGCATGGGGAATTGTATAAAAGCCAGCTGTGACTCAATAAAAACCAGTTGACTCCCAAAGCTGCGTATTGTCTGGTTATTGGGTAATTTGGATAAGATTTCCGAGCTACGCTTATAATGGATATTGTACAAGTTTACCAGCAGTATTATTGATGAGAATATTGCAGCTCCGCTAAACTGGCTACCTAAGAAGCATGAACATGGTCGGCTCAGGGGGGCGCGAAAGGGAGCAATGATCTTCTTGCAGTTTTTTTATACCCCCTCACGCTGTTTAGTGATGTTGGGAGCCGGAATATGATGTCACTCCGGGATCACTACAGAAAGTGCGCAGCGGAGCACAGAGGAACTGCAGGAAGAGAGCAGTTCCACTGGACCCCAGGGGAAGATCCACTCAGCTCTCCCAAAGGTAGGGGGCTGGGTGGATTAAAATTACAATTAAAAATGTAAATTTGTGAGTGTGTGAGAAAATGTGTGCATGTCAGTGTCTGTGGATCAGAGAGTGTGTGCATGGGCGTAGGAACCGGGGGGGATGGGGGGACGCATCCCCCCCAGCAAATCATGCGGGGGGGACAGGTAATGGGGAAATCCTCCCCAGCTCCGCCGGCCCCCCTTTTGCTGCAGCCGCCCGAGCGCTCTGCAGAGAGCCTCAGGCGGCTGCAGCTCTGCCCGGGCTGGTGCGTCCATGAGGGCGCACCGCCCGGGCGCAGCCAGAGGAGAGGGGCTGACAGGAGGGAAGCGTTCAGCGCTCCCTCCTGTCACTCCCTCAATGTAGCGTGGCCGAGCCCTGTATAGTCCGCCGATACAGGGAGCATCTGTCTCCTGTACCCGGCCGGACTAAAAGGAAGTGAACACTGAGTGTGCACTTCCTGTTAGTCCGCCGGATACAGGAAACAAAAGCTCCCTGTACCCGCGGACAGTACACAGCTCGGCCACGCTACAACACAGGTAGGGGAGGGGGGAAGAAAGAAACAGGGAGGGAGGGGGGGAGAAAGAAACAGGGAGGGAGGGGGGAAGAAAGAAACAGGGAGGGAGGGGGGAAGAAAGTAACAGGGAGGGAGGGGGGATAAAGAAACAGGGAGGGGGGGGATAAAGAAACAGGGAGGGGGGATAAAGAAACAGGGAGGGAGGGGGGGATAAATAAACAGGGAGGGAGGGGGATAAAGAAACAGGGAGGGAGGGGGATAAAGAAACAGGGAGGGAGGGGGGGATAAAGAAACAGGGAGGGAGGGGGGGATAAAGAAACAGGGATGGGGATAAAGAAACAGGGAGGGGGGATAAAGAAACAGGGAGGGGGGATAAAGAAACAGGGAGGGGGGATAAAGAAACAGGGAGGGGGGATAAAGAAACAGGGAGGGGGGAGAAAGAAACAGGGAGGGGGGAGAAAGAAACAGGGAGGGAGGGAGAAAGAAACAGGGAGGGAGGGAGAAAGAAACAGGGAGGGAGGGAGAAAGAAACAGGGAGGGAGGGAGAAAAAAAGGGAGGGAGGGGGGGAGAAAGAAACAGGGAGGGGGGAAAGAAACAGGGAGGGGGGGGAGAAAGAAACAGGGAGGGGGGGAGAAAGAAACAGGGAGGGGGGAAAGAAACAGGGAGGGAGAGGGGGAGAAAGAAACAGGGAGGGAGAGGGGGGAGAAAGAAACAGGGAGGGAGAGGGGGAGAAAGAAACAGGGAGGAGGGGGGAGAAAGAAACGGAGGGAGGGGCGGAGAAAGAAACAGGGAGGGAGTAGGGGGGAGAAAGAAACAGGGAGGGAGAGGGGGAGAAAGAAACAGGGAGGAGGGGGGAGAAAGAAACGGAGGGAGGGGCGGAGAAAGAAACAGGGAGGGAGTAGGGGGGAGAAAGAAACAGGGGGGGAGACAGAAACAGGGAGGGGGGAGAAAGAAACAGGGAGGGAGGGAGAAAGAAACAGGGAGGGAGGGAGAAAGAAACAGGGAGGGAGGGGGGGAGAAAGAAACAGGGAGGGAGGGGGGGGAGAAAGAAACAGGGAGGGGGGGAAAGAAACAGGGAGGGGGGGGAAAGAAACAGGGAGGGGGGGGGAAAGAAACAGGGAGGGGGGAAAGAAACAGGGAGGGGGGGAAAGAAACAGGGAGGGGGGGAAAGAAACAGGGAGGGGGAGAAAGAAACAGGGAGGGGGAGAAAGAAACAGGGAGGGAGAGGGGGGAGAAAGAAACAGGGAAGGAGAGGGGGGAGAAAGAAACAGGGAGGGAGAGGGGGAGAAAGAAACAGGGAGGGAGAGGGGGGAGAAAGAAACGGAGGGAGGGGCGGAGAAAGAAACAGGGAGGGAGTAGGGGGGAGAAAGAAACAGGGAGGGAGTAGGGGGGAGAAAGAAACAGGGGGGGGAGACAGAAACAGGGAGGGGGGAGAAAGAAACAGGGAGGGAGGGGGAGAGAAACAGGGAGGGGGGGGGAGAGAAACAGGGAGGGGGGGACAGGGAGGGAGGGGGGGAGAAAGAAAGAAAGAAACGGGGGGGAGAAAGTGAGTGACAAGGGGGGGACGGAGGGAGAGAGGGGGAGAAAGAAACAGGGAGGGAGAGGGGGGAGAAAGAAACAGGGAGGGAGAGGGGGGAGAAAGAAACCGGGAGGGAGAGGGGGGAGAAAGAAACAGGGAGGGAGAGGGGGGAGAAAGAAACAGGGAGGGAGGGGCGGAGAAAGAAACAGGGAGGGAGGGGCGGAGAAAGAAACAGGGAGGGAGTAGGGGGGAGAAAGAAACAGGGGGGGAGACAGAAACAGGGGGGAGACAGAAACAGGGAGGGAGGGGGGAGACAGAAACAGGGAGGGAGGGGGGGAGAAAGAAACAGGGAGGGAGGAAAGAAACAGGGAGGGAGGGGGGGACAAAGAAACAGGGAGGGGGGGACAAAGAAACAGGGAGGGAGGGGGAGAGAAACAGGGAGGGAGGGGGAGAGAGACAGGGAGGGAGGGGGGGGAGAAAGAAAGAAACGGGGGGGAGAAAGTGAGTGACAAGGGGGGGACGGAGGGAGAGAGGGGGAGAAAGAGTGACAAGGGAGGGGGAGAGAGAGTGACAAGGGAGGGGGAGAGAGAGTGACAAGGGAGGGGGAGAGAGAGTGACAAGGGAGGGGGAGAGAGAGTGACAAGGGAGGGGGAGAGAGAGTGACAAGGGAGGGGGAGAGAGAGTGACAAGGGAGGGGGAGAGAGAGTGACAAGGGAGGGGGAGAGAGAGTGACAAGGGAGGGGGAGAGAGTGACAAGGGAGGGGGAGAGAGAGTGACAAGGGAGGGGGAGAGAGAGTGACAAGGGAGGGGGAGAGAGAGTGACAAGGGAGGGGGAGAGAGAGTGACAAGGGAGGGGGAGAGAGAGTGACAAGGGAGGGAGAGAGAGTGACAAGGGAGGGGAGAGAGAGTGACAAGGGAGGGGGAGAAAGAGAGTGACGAGGGAGGGAGGGGAAGAAAGAGAGTGACGAGGGAGAGAGATTGACATCCATCACACACACACACACACACACACACACACACACACACACACAATCACACAATCATGCCACCCTTACACACACAGAAACACACAATTCATCCTTACACACACTCAATGCACCCCGTGCACACACACACAATCATGCAATCCTTACACACACAGAAACACACAATGCATTCCTTACACACACTCAATGCACCCCGTGCACACACACACAATCATGCAATCCTTACACACACAGAAACACACAATGCATTCCTTACACACACTCATTGCACCCCGTACACACACTCAATGCACCCCTTACAGACGCACACACTGCATCCCGTACATACACAGAATCACACCTTGCAGCCCTTACACATACAAACACAGATTCACACAATGCATTCCTTACACACATATCAGGACATCCCCTACACACTCCACCCCCTGTGAACAAACTCATTGGTGGAACGTGAAGGTGGACCCTGGGACCCAGACCTTGAGCTGTGTAAAGGGCCCCCAAAAAATGGAGCTGATTCCCGTTCTCACAGAACATTGATTTTTGGGACCACAGTTACAAACAGCCTCCAGAGAGCCTGTTCTACACCAGACCAGTGGAGCCAGACTGCAGCTAGAGCCCATCATCATCCTCATCAGGTTGTAAGTAGGCAATCTAGCATATTATTCGTGGCACTAATCTCTAATTTACCTCACATTAAAGAAACACTATAGTCCCCAGAAGCACTGCAGCTTAATTTAGTGGTTCTGGTGTCTATAGCCTGTCCCTGCAGACCTTTTAATGTAAACACGGCGGCACTCCAGCACTGGCGTTAGTTAACATGGCAGAAAAATAATTGGAAAGGGTTAGGGGGGCTACTAATAAGGATAGGGGGAGAGGGGTAGGTAGAAAAATAATTGGAAGGGTTTAGGGGGGGCTACTAATATGGATGGGAGGAGGGGGGAGGTAGAAAAATTATTGGAAGGGGTTAGGGGAGTACTAATATGAATGGAAGAGGTAGGGTGGGTTATAATATGCATGGAAGGGGTTAGGGGGTACTAATATGCATGGAAGTGGTTAGGGGGGGTACTAATATGCATGGAAGGGGTAGGGGGTTAAAATGCGTGGAAGGGGTAGGTGGGGTTCTTTTGTGCATGGAAGGGGTATGGGTGGTTCTAATATTCATGGGAAGGGAAGGGGTGGTTCTAATCAGGAGGATCCCGGCGCTGTATACGGGTAAGTAAAACCCCTTCCTTGTAGTGACCCTTTAATGTTATTATTTAATCATTTATATAGCGACTGCAAATTCCGTAACGCTGTACAATGGGATAAACAACTCCTAGTTTACGGAATAAGAATATACCCGGCGAGTAAAAATGCTATCCCCCCCAGATTTTTTGGGGTTCCTACGCCCATGAGTGTGTGTATGTCTCTGTTAGTGTGTGTGCATACATCTCTGTCAGTATGTCAGAGTGTTTGTGTGTACCTGTCAGAGAGTGTGTAGAGAAGAGATTGGGGGCACAACCGAAATATGCATTATGCAAGAAAGGTGCTGCCGCAGTGACCAAAATTCATACAGAAAAAACTAGTTACCGCTCACTCAGACTTGTAAAAATTCATAACTAAAAAGGCTACTATAAAACGCCTATCTAAGAGAATAAATATGGGGATTTAGTTCCACCATATGGCCATATGATGTTAAGCCCATCCCAAAGAAATTAATGTAATACACTGTAGCTTGTTTTTAGTACCAGTACTATTTAATTTGTCTCCCATATTTTGTAATTAGCGTAGGACCCACTAACATTGGGGTACTTTGAAGCAGTTATTAATTTCTTAGTTATTAATTTTTACAAGTCTGAGTGTGCCATAACTAGTTTTTTCTGTCAGGGAGTGTGTGTCTGTTTATATACCTGCCCCCATCCAGTCACATGAGATAGGTGTGTTTACTCACCTTTTTTCCCACACCATGCTGGTTTCATCAATCTTTATGATCTCAGCTAAGCCAATGCTTTTCCATAGTAAAGCATTGGGAAGATATTGCTCATGTTCTCTATGGGTAACATTAAGGGCCTACATGCAGAAAGTGGAGACACAGAGACTCTCTAGTGGCCATCTGAGTGACTGTCACTAGAGGTATTACTAGGCAGCAATAAAAACAGTATTTTTTCTAAAAATGCAACGACTACATTTAAAGGGTACAGGGACAGGCTATAGACACCATACCAACTACAATTAGCTGTAGTGGTTCTGGTGACTATAGTGTCCCTTTAATAATTGCATATTTCTTGTTGACAATTTAACTTTGTTAGTTTAAAAAACAAACAAAAGAAAAACTGGCTCCTATTTTAGCTGGCTTGTAGATTCTAAACAAAGTTGTGAAGCCCTTATGTGGGGTAGGTTTGTTTGGACCCAGCACCCATCTGCTCCCAGAAACCTTAGAAAGGGCGGTGCTGTTTAGTACATATTATTTTGTATAATCTACATATATATATATATATATATATATATATTCTCCTGTTGGAACATAACTGTGGTATTAGCTTGCTTAATTAATTAGGTTTGGTTCACCTCACACATGCGAAGTATTAATAAGTGCAACGATAGCATTAAAAGCTGGCCATTTAGGCATAAATAATGCTCAAGTTTGATGATTAGTTGTTTAGAACCCTGGGAGCAGAAATTATACTTGAAGTTGTTTTGCCAATACACAACACGAAGATGCACATATACAATAGTGTATATAAATTCTGCTGTTTCAACTCTCTGCTAGAACACTTTTTATTCAAAGTAGAACCATGACTGAGAAAAGTGTATTCACTAAACTTGACACTCACAAGCAATAACCATGCAAGAATATCACCACTTTCTATACAAATCCACACAATTCTGTAGGACCAATGGACATTGGACAATAGTCTGCCCAGCTATTTCTTGCCCAGGTATGTGTTATTGCTGCACTGTGTAATATCCAAGAGACATAAAGGTCTAGCTATGACAGTGGCATCTAAACATGAGGAAACATTTGTGTAGGACATCATGAGGTTGAAAGGGCCTCACCAAAGCACTTGGTGTGTCAGGACAATGACTCAGAACATACGGATCAAGCAACCAAGCTTATAGGGCAAGAATTTGAAAGGTCTCAGTCCACAACTCAACATCCTGTACTCATGGGTTCAGCATGAGTTTCGCTTGCTGAAGAGAAGACTGTAGAGAAAAATTAGTATTTACTACTGTTAGATGTACTGCCAAGGTAGATATAAAACACACTTACCTCTGCTGCACATTCAGGTAAAAGAAATGATGGGCAATTTGAATGTGCATTAGATATTAAGAGGACAGTTTGCAACTAATACAATTACAGATTTATTTTCTGATATAAGATCGAGGTTTTCCTTTCAGAAGACTCATATTCCCTTTTAAGTTCTCAGTAGCAGCACACATTAGGATGAAACTGACAAACATAGATCAAAATGTAAACGGGTTGATCTGCATCAATGCTTGGAGCTCACTCCTTGGTCCACTCTGTGCCTATGGACATTATAACAATGAGGTCCATCTTTAATGTCTCTCTAAACCATATTTTTCCTATATAGGTCTCCACCATTGGTGCAAACCTCTCCCTCTCTTACACCTCACTTCTCTTTTACACTTTCGCTCCCATCGTTTGTATTAACACAGAACACATTTCATTTCCTTCGCATTTCACCTAAAGGCTCTAAATACATAGAAGCAGGGTTCACCTTGTTAATAAAATATATTAATCCAGAGATAGATAGTTGGATAGCCATGTGATACAAGTTGTATTTCATTAGTGACTTAACAGCCAGAGGTTCAACATCTAGCGAGGCAAAATATGTTCTTATTTGTCCTCTTAAAGCAGTTATTTTATTTACCATTAAGCACTTAGCTGGCTAAGGACAGGAAATTACACTTTTATCTATTCAGAGACTGTGTGACATTTAAAATAACCTTGTTCGCAGAAGAAGATCATTAGTGTGTGAATCCTGCATTCAGGTTGTCTGCTTGTCTAGATTCTAACTACATCACCTGCCCAAATATCAATCCGGGTCAAAACCATAATTGTAAAGAAAATCAATGATTTAACATAATGCAGAATTATAGGAAATACAGTTTATTTAATACAGTTTGACAACCATTGCACCATTATAGCAGCAGACTAACCAACGACAGGTTTTAGTTAGAATTTTGAATGCGTATAAATTTAAGTTTTGTCATTGACAGATCGTTTAAATTGGCATTATTTATTAAAAGGTGGTGCAACTCATTTAAAACTTGGGGTCGTAAAGACCAATTCTTGTGTATAGACACTACCAGGTTCTGCAGATGTGCTGTGGGTAAAAAAAAAAAGAAAAACACAATGAGAATTGATGATCTCAGCCAATCACAATGCTTTCCCGTAGGAAACCATTGGATTGCCTTGGATTTTCAATTCTGATGATCTCAGCCAAGAAGGCAGTGTGGGGGTCAGAGCCAAACACTGTGTGGATCAATCAGCATCTCCTCATAGAGATGCATTGTATCCCACCTGTCCATACAGACATGGGTGAATGCAAAGATCAGTCATATAGCACAGCTGTTCGAGAGAAATGCTCCCTGGTGACGAGGTACAGATGCCACCAAGATAGCTCTTCACGCACATACGGATTAAACATATAATTCAAACCAACAGGGGGGAACCACCCAGGACAAGCACCTTAACCTCTATACCAAAGATGTGCCTAGGAAAGAAAACCCGAACAAACCCTTATCTGCCTGCTACGCAAAAGGACAATAAACAAACAAACAAAAAAAATAGCTTAAGGGACCAATTCCAGTAAAACAGAACAAGTTAAAATGTATTAAAAAAAAAAAAAAAAAAAAAAAAAAAAAAGACTACTGGAAAAAAAATAAAACACTGAATTATTAATTTAGGGAAAGCACAAATTCACATTAACAATCATTTGCAGAGCAGCAATGGGCAGTTGAAGGCATTATAATAAAACATTATTGTTCTTGACCATATTCAGTTCTTTAAAAACTAGACTATGCCTGTGGTAATCAATACACAATTGCCATTCCTGCAAATAGAAAAGTCATTGATTAATCTAACATATAAAGATTTAGTTATGGCTTTATGTTGTCAGGATTATTTGTAATTCTTCTAAAAAGAACCGAATTCATTGAAATTAAAGGAACTGCGTAGACCTAAACACAACGTGTATTTTATAGCTTCTGCTCTATATAATTATGTGTTTAATTTCATAAATAAAAAGCTGATAACTGAACTCATAAAGCCCTGTTGTGCAAGGATTTATGGAATACAGATTCACTTCATTGTCTGGGCAGTGCTAACTATAGTAATTGTAACAAGCAGCTATTTATAGCAATAGTAATAACTTAAACAGATGAGAATCCCTTTCACCTTTTATTATTTTGATTAGCCAGTAGTTTGTATTGATAAAAACTGGAAGACAACAGCCCTCCCAGCGGGTACACAATTTATTGTCATATTTATGATATCAAAAGAATTACAGCTTTAGCTTACTTGATTACTAGCTTCATAACACTTTATATTGTAGAAATATGGCCAATGCTTGACTACACAATTTAAATGGGACTACACATGCATCAGGCAGATATGCAGATCTAATCCATCATGTATATAAAAAGATACAATTCGGTGAAGACAATATCTGCCTCCATCAATGCGGTTGCCGTGAGAGATGCTCTATGTGCAATTTCACGCCACTCTGTGCATGTTAGGATTGGACAGTCAGATGCACACATTATCCATCGTAATAATTATATTATTGGAATTTCAAAGATCAGAAATGTAGGTGCCTATAAATATATTCCATAATATATAAATCTTCACCGTACTTTTTCTAGATGAAATCAGTAGGACATTACATAGGTTATATAAGTACCTTACAAAACTATGACTGTGTCCCTTTAAGTTCCCTCCTTTTCACAGCTTACTGCTGGAGTGGTCAGCAAAAACATGCGTTGTAAACAAAACACAAGAGCGATGCTATACAGCTGAAAGGCAAAGGGTTCCTTAGAGAGACCCTGACGTTGCTTGGAGACAGTGCAAAGTATTAATCAGACGATCCCTTTACCCAGGCACCATAATTAAAGCCATATAGTTAGTAAGTCAACAAATCTTAAAGTCAGGAGGGAAACAGAAACCTAGATGGTGGTTTAAAGTAAAGCAATTAAACTTTTTATATATATATATATTTTTTTTTTAATTTTTCACTCCCAAAGCAATTATAAGCATACAAAATCAGAAAATAATATATCTCCTACATACAGATCAGCAAGTTAAACTGACATGCGTTTTATTGACTTGAAGATACATGGCTGGGGTAAATCTAGAATAACGTGGATATGTTTATTTCCCATTTCTTTGTTATACTATCTTTTTTCTATTACATCTCCTTCCCTTCTTTTAATAAATCAAGTCATATTAAACCTACCACAAAAATAAATGCTAAATAATCCTGAATTATCTTGAAAATAACAGGGCCAGAGAGACATTAAAGTCCTAAGCTGTCTGGGGAAGCTATTAAAAATACATATAAATATGATACAATCATATTTGATCTATCGATAGCTTTTTCTTTATTAAATTGGAATTTTATTTTTCAGACATTTCCTGGACATAAAGACTGCTTTAGCTAGATAACAAATGGGCCATTCTCAAAATATAATGGGCTACATATTTTTAAGTCCAATTAATCATTTTCTGCTGTTCAGATCTGTATGCTTGATCTATCCTCTAGAATAAAACATTATTGTGTAAAGAAAATGCTAGCATAAAACTTCCATGCTGAGCTGATATGGAATTAGCCAACCAGAACCAGTCCATGCACAGAACACTGTAGAACCATTTCCACATTTTGTCTGTACTGGTAAGCCCAATGGTATACTTGTTCGGAACCACCACGGGCTTTTCTCTGATATCCTTAAAGGGCAATGACCTGCATCCCAGTACCATTCCTGTACATGCACTAATGTTCAAAGCAGTAGCTACGGAAAATCCCACGGGGCTTATCACTGCTGTATTCATGTGCTGATCTTACCATTGTATTCAAGCACACCAATGAGAGTACAAATTATCGGTCCACAGAAAATGCGTTAGATGTCATTTGTGGCAGTGGACAGGAAAAAAAAAATATGGAAAAATAGAAAAAGGTTCAGGCACTCCAGAATACAACGAAGGCAACTTTTATTGAACCCACCGCCACTCACAACGTTTTGACCTCAACGGTCTTTGTCAAGGAAAAAAAATAAACATAGAAGCTAGAAATATATTCGAAGGGACACTCCACTGCACATATACAATAAAAAGCACTATTTATTACATATGCCAATAATGAAAATGTGCATGCATTTAATTATGCATTTGTTTTAATTAGGGGTGTATCTAAAAACAGCTTGAAAAACCTGTAGATCATTTATCTGGTACCTTTGAAAGCCCACCCCTTCTAACCTCGCCCACACTTTCTGTGGCTGTCCAATCACAGACAATCCAATACAGCTCAATAAGAAGTCTTTGCAAGGCAGGTTCACTGAGCAATTGCTGCCTCTTGAGCTTACCTTCACTGAGCTAGACAGGAAGTAACTGGACCAGTTATCTGATTGACAGCCATGGGAGTGGAACAAGGTTAAATTATGCAATTATCCAATTTCTTTTGAAATCTCCACTTTTGTAAAATGAAAAAAAAAAAAAAAGGGGGGGGGGGGGGGGGGTAGACTCTTCACACACAAAGCACCTCAGCATACTAAAGTGCTGTAGGTGTGTGGAGTGTTCCTTTAATATTCCAGTATGACTTTTCCTCTGGCATAATTTCAATTTGTAATTCAACTAGGAATGCAGCACAATCTTTCATAAGTATGCACCAATTTCGTACTGATTTTATAGAAATACAAAAATAGGTTAAATGGTCAAGTTAAAATCCTGTCTGACACTGGGTTTTACTATGTGAAGCGCAAGGGTTTACTTTGTGAAACATGAAAAAAAGGTTAATCTTTACCTGGTGTAAATTCCATCCACAACACCTATGGCGGCTTCTTCTGCGGGAACGTACGAGCCAATCTGCGCCATAATGGTGATCAGAGCAACTTGTTTGATGTAGGAGCTTTTTCCACCCATGTTCGGACCTGTGATAATCATTACTCTTTCTTGTTCTGCCTAAAAAAAGTACATAAACAAAACATTGCACTTAGTTTGAGTGTCACCGAAAGTGAAATATAATATTTATTTGGAAAACAGTACTAACATATAAATACTAGAATATAAATTACAGAGAAAACAATAATTTTGTGCATTAAAGGGACACTATAGTCACCTGAACAACTTTAGCTTAATGAAGCAGTTTTGGTGTATAGAACATGCCCCTGCAGCCTCACTGCTCAATCCTCTGCCATTTAGGAGTTAAATCCCTTTGTTTATGAACCCTAGTCACACCTCCCTGCATGTGACTTGCACAGCTTTCCATAAACACTTGCTGTAAAGAGAGCCCTATTTAGGCTTCCTTTATTGCAAGTTCTGTTTAATTAAGATTTTCTTATCCCCTGCTATGTTAATAGCTTGCTAGACCGTGCAAGAGCCTTCTGTATGTGATTAAAGTTCAAATTAGAGATTGAGATACAATTATTTAAGGTAAATTACATCTGTTTTTTAATGCAGGCTCTGTCAATCATAGCCAGGGGAGGTGTGGCTAGGGCTGCATAAACAGAAAAAAAGTGATTTAACTCCTAAATGGCAGTGAATTGAGCAGTGAAATTGCAGGGGAATGATCTATACACTAAAACTGCTTTATTGAGCTAAAGTAATTTAGGTGACTATAGTGTTCCTTTAATGTTCAGGGCTTTTTTTTTTTTTTTTTTTTTTTTAAATAGGCACTGTAACACCTGAAATTGTAGAACAACCAAACAGGTAAATTAAAATTTGGCTACGGGTGGTATGCAAATTAGATAACCTCTTCATACAGCACATCTAGTGATAACGCCAAGACACAAGTGCTCGTATGGCATTTATTCATTGAAGTATAAGTGCACGGGTTCTACATACACTCTCAGATTTAGTCACCATAATAAATGCTGCAATAGCATTTACTGGGTTTAATGAAAAAGGAACTGTCACATTTCTCTTTAAATGTATCTGTTTACATGTTTCCGTAATAATAGAGTTTGTCGAGAAAGTTAGAGATAATTCGTTATGCTTGTTTTAGCATTTCTGACAATATGCATAATTAGTGCAAAGTGCCAAATATCAATATTAAAACATAGAGTATATATAATAGTGTAATACATAAATATACCAACGACAGCAACAATACAAGGTAAAAACCATGTAATGGACCAGGAGTTAGCACCTAGGAAAAGTTACAATAAGTTTACAAAATAAAATATTAAATACAGTGGAAGCTCGGAACTCGAACAGTCCCTTACCTGAACAATTCTGTAGTCAAACAAAAAAATGTTGATTCTCGGTACCCAAACATATCATGCCAACAAACATGTTCAAGTATAAAGCTATGTCTCACTTTAGACAAATTTTAAAGGCCAAAAGAACAGTTACCTATCCTCATCCCATCAATAATATCTATTCTCCTTTCCACTTATGCTATCAACTCTCATCATTACAGGTAAAGTGATGTTATATTTTCTCTTCATTTACTGTACATTGTTGCGACAAACGCTCCTTCCCACAAACATTTGCCATGGACTCCTGAAGGAGGGTGGAAGCTGGCCTCCTGCCCACCAACTATGGTCCCTACACTGCATGGATCTGAGTGCTATTTGGACCACTTAAGTGCTCAGATCAGGGCTATATATATATATATATATATATATATATATACTCACTAAGCCGCGACCGCTATGGAACTAATTTCGGCATGAGGAATTCGTGGGTCCCCGGTCACCTCAGCAGGACTTCGCCACGAATGTTATATATCAGGGGATGTAGAATATGTGGGGTTATTGTGTGTTTTATTATATTTTGGGGGTACTTTTATGTTTTTATACTTTTGTGTTTGGCTCTCGGTTTCTGGGAGAAAATTAGCTTACTGGTCTTCAACTTAGTTATCTCCGAGGCCCAGAGATTCCAGGGAGAGGCTTGTGTTGAATACAACGGAGACCCCCTGCTGGAGTCTGTGCATAAAAGGCTGAGTTTGGCTCATTAAAATCAGTTGTACTGCCAGAGCGTCGTATAGTTACTGGGAGGGGAAAGGGCTAATCAATGTTCAGCACCTTGTTCCAGCTTGTGTAGGATTCGGTAGGCAAAGTCCTTGCAAGGACTAGAGCTCCCAGAACTGTGTGTCGTCCAGTCCCTGGAAGGGAATCGAGCAAGTCCCCTATCCTGCTCCAGGAGGACCCCGGTCAAGGCACGGTGACTAGGGCAGAAACGCCGAGGTTTTCCCCGGTTACAGCTAGGAAGCGGTCCTTGGCGGAGGTACCCAGCCGGGATACAGGGATCTCCACTACAATTAAGTTTTATTACTTTTTTTATATATGATTTTATTAATGTAAGGCATTATTAAGCTGTAAAATATGTGTTAAAATGCTGTAATTTTGGGTGTCAGGAATGGATTAATCAAATTTACATTCATTCTTATGGGAAATGTTGATTGGGTGCTTGAACAAAATTGGAACGCAAACAACCTTCTGGAACGGATTAAGTTCGAGTTCTGAAGTTTCACTGTATAAACAATCTGGGATAAAAAAAAAAAAAAAAAAGATATAGAAAAAGCTAACTTAGCATCCACATTCAATATAAGGAATCCAATACAATCCTCCACAAAATGGAGTGAAATACAATCAACGGCACACTGGAAAGAACAATGACTAAAATAAATCAAAATCATTATCATTAAAATCAATGGTATATGGTCATTAATGAATAATGGTGATACAATGTATAATAAAATAACAGTGTAGAAGCAGTCTTATTATGATGAGAGTCTTGGACCAGAAGAGGATGTATTTCCAACTTTGTGGTCTGTTTATATGAATATGCTAATACTCCGAGGTATTTGTTATTAAAGTTGGTATGTTTAAAACTTCAACTATAATGAGCGTTATAAGCACAAGTTCTGTACGTAATGTTCTTGCAGAGAATGATAACCAGTTCACGGTCTTTTCTGCTCTGCTTCTCACATCAGGAACGTGTTAAAGTGAGCTTGAGGCCCCCGTAAAAGTTGTTAGGGAATGACATGTCATTCTATCTGGTCAGGTTTGACAAAAGCCTCTTAAGGGTCAGTTTAGTGATAACTAAATAAAACACCAAACTTGTATATTTAGTGTGGCAGAGCATCATTTATTAATGGTTTGCTGGTGAGGCTTTGAGTGGAGACACTGCTCAAATACACTGACCAGGGAGAGTGCTTATTTGAATTTTTCATCTGATGGAATTCAAGGGGATGATGGTCAAGTAGCAGCCACGAAGAGACTACTTTGGTGTTGGCTTCATGGGAAATACATAGGATGTTAGTGGTAACATATGGAAATGAGCCAATTACAATGCTCGCTTATTTTATCTTAGAACACTTCTATTTTTTTTTAGGATAAGTGGGCCCTGCATCTGACAGCATATAGTATATTTATTTTTAACAGTGGAGTCATACTTTAAGGTGCATACCTCAATGCTTTGCACCAGCTTTGTTGTCATTGGTTCTGCTGCTTCGAAAGTCTATTGTGTTGCAAAAAAATTAAAAATGATGTGTTCTCTCCTGAAAAATGTGCAGTCATGCTGTAGTGCCATAAAAACCCAGAATCAGGGTAGCTCCCGACCTGGCACCGAAATCTAGCCCAATCCTTCTGCTCACCAGACCCATCCAGCTCCAAAAACTGCGGGCACAGATCGGGGACCTTCCGCAGCATCCACTGATGCCTTTCTTATACACCCCGAAGCAGGGGAAGCCGAAACGCAGGTCTGGGGCCTACTACACACAGGCGCCCACGTACCTCGAGGAGCTCAAACGGAGCCTAAACGGTGCTGCTGACACGCCTGACTGCCACATTCCGACACCCTCACACCTCCCGTCAGCAGTCCGGAAACATCACGGAGCAATGGGACATCGGCACTTTACTTATGAGGCAAGTACCAACCAAAATAGCGACCACAGATGGCCCTGAGAGCCCAAACCTCCCAACAACTCCTAATATGCCAAGCCTGACCCCTAATCTGGCTCCAGTAACACAGATGACCAACTCCACAGATATCCCTGGGGGGACAGTCCCTGCCACAAAGCAGGACCTCCATAACTGCTAGAAAAACAGAGGCTCCTCACTGCAGACGTGGCTTCCCTAAAATTAAAAAGAGGGCGAACGCAGCTGAAGGGAACATAGGGGAACTACGCTGTGAACTGACGTGCAAAGTGCAATGCTCCAACTCCAAACTGCGCAGCACACCATGGTGCTACAAATGACTGCGCAGGAATACAGACACCGCCGCAACAATGTTAAAGTCAGAGGGGTACCCTCCACGATAACAATGGAGGAATTACCCGACTACACAAGGAGACTCATCGCCACTCTACTACCTATGGCTCAAGCCAAAAAGTTCACCATGGCTGGACTGTACCGCCTACCTACCATCACCAAGGCCTCGACCCCATTCACGGGCGATTTAATTATTTGTTGCTCGTCACCCCAAGACAAAAGCCACATCATGGCAGCAGTGAAGGGCAAGACCCCGTTGTTGTTCGAGGACTCGCATCTAACGTTCTACCAGGACCTCACCAAGGCCACACTATAATGGCGAAAATCACTGGCAGCCCTCACTAGCCGCCTACGTTCTGCAGAGGTGGCATACAGATGGGGGGACGCCGAGATCCCTTCTTGTATCTATCTAGCTATCCTTTCTATTGCCAAGTAATTATTTTTGCTTCTTGACTTGTGTGGACTGCTTTTAGATTGCCTTTTTTCTCGCACAGGGGATAATTTGCAACTAAGTTATATAACATAGGAAGTCCATACAGTCGTGTATTATTTTGTCATGGTTCCCACGCAGGGGAGGAATTGCAAACAGGTTATACAATATGGGGAGCAGATATCATTGTGCAAAGACTTTTTTTAAATGTTTCCCCTGTATTATTCTTATTGTAGTTCCGCTTTCTGCATAGCGTGCCGTAAGTCAACATTTAACTTGCTAACATTGTGAATGCTTTATAGCGCAAAATCAGTAACAGTTACGTATGTGGTAATATTGATAACACTAAGGTGTATCTTGCCTAGTCAGTGCCTCACAGGGTGTAGTTAGGTACCTTGGATCTCATAGTATGAAGTATGGTGGTAGTAGTGTTTGGCACACCCCTCTAAACGTGCGGAACTTGATAGCGTGGTCTCGTGGGCTTCGGCTTGGTGTGGCCTGTTGTGTTCAGGAATTATTGAGCTTCAGCTAAGCGCTGAATTCAATTGAAGGAGTGTGGTGAGCTTGGGGATGGAGGGTGTGAGAGGGCGACCGGTTTGGTAAGACGTTAGAAGGCATCTGAGGAAGAGGGGGAGGAAGTGTGGGGAAGGGTTTAGGGAGGGTAGGTAAAGGCTAAGCATCGGCCCTGGTCACCTCCCTGGCCCACCGTGCCCCCTGGTTCTCCCCGATGTCAATGTGCACCTCTCTTCTCCAGTTGTTCAGGGGTTAGGCATCCGAAGTGGCATGGTGGAGCCAGTAGAACCAGCGCTGTGTGTACCTGTCTCGTGGTGTTATAACTTTCAGGTCCTCTAATTTCCTCGTGTCTTCCACCTCCTCCACCCAGCACTTGAGTGGGGGTGCTCGTGGTTGTCTCCAGGGGCCTCTTTGCAGCGTTAAGAAGCCTCGGGACTACAGACCTTTTTTTATGCCGGTGTCACCATGGTGGTATGGTTTTAGAGGAATAAGGCCGGTGAGAGCAGTAGGGATTCGTCTGTCACCTCCTGGATCACTTCCCGAGCTGACTCCCAGAAAGGCTTGATGAGTACGATAAAGGCTTGATGAGTCAGTGCCTCTCCAAGGTCCTCCTCCCATCGTCGGTTGCAAGGAGGCGCAAGGAGACATCGGCCCGTGACAAGGCTGGAGTAGATCACGGATATGGCCCTTGGGCTCCCTATCCTGTGCACAGAGCGATTTGAATTGCGTACGGTTTCTGAGTATGTATGGTTTCTGTGGGATCTACCAAGCGTATTGTGTTATGTTTTTTTGCTAGTATATGAAGGTTCCGGGAATAATTCGGCAAGGGGGTGGACGGCAAACTATGGTTGCAGCACATACGTCATGCGAAGCACCAGAGTTCGTCTTGTGAGGGTTTGGAAAGGGTTGTTGGTCCCCTGCCGGGAAGTCTGGGTTTCCTCTTAAGGGTAGCATGGGGTTGGGATCCGTTGTCAAGTAGTGTTTCGTAACTGTACTGGGGCTAGATCTGCAGGGTCACAGTAACAAACGGGTTGGTGTGTGATATGCGTTTGCATACTTCTTTTGTAATCCATGGTATGGTTTGTAATCCATTTGGTGGTGTTGGACTCCAGTTGTACCATGGCTTGTCTCCTCCTGCTGTTGACCAGTGACGATCCTGGTAGAGTGCGCTGCCAGGAAGTATTTCTCAGTCCGGAAACGCGCAATTCCCAGCGTTAACTGGGAATGTGCTATGCTTGAGGACCTTCCCCTCCATATGAATTTACAACTTTCTTCCTTTAAAGTGATGAAGAAAGAGTTCGGGGCTGAAATCAGCAACGTTTGGAATATGAAAAGAAGCTTAGGAAATAGCATCATTTTGACTGTATTCACGCAGCCCAGCCAGGAAATGTAATATGAGTTCCAGACTTGAAGTTCTTCCGTAGCGGTCTTTAGAATGGGTAGGTAGTTGTGAGTGTACAGGTCCACCGGGTCGGGTGTGAGCCACACTCCTAGGTAACACATATGTGAGTTGTACCAGCAGAATGTGAATCGGTGCTGGAGTGTTCGTCTGAGCACTGAGGTTGGTGGTGAGGCCCAGAATTTTGGATTTAGAGTAATTCATTTGGAGGTTAGAGACACGACCATAGGCTTTAAATTTCGATTGAATGGCCTGAAGGGGGGGGGGGGGGGGGTGGTTCCGGGTCAGTCAAAATGAATAGAATGTCATGAGCGTATGCTAGTATTTTGTGATGTGTTTGTCCTATTTTAACTCTATGGATGTTCTTGTCTAACCTTGTTCCGTAAAGGTTCCAGTGTCAATGCAAAGAGTAGGGGCGATAGTGGGCAGCCCTGCCGCGTCCCATTAAGGATCCGAAATGGGTCTGAGAGGGCACCATTGATCTGAATGCGTGCGGTGGGGCATGAGTATAATGCCTCCACCCAAGAGAGATATTTTGGACCGATGCCAAGGCCTCGGAGAACCCCAAACATCAGGTTCCAGTCTACTCTGTCAAACGCTTTTTCTGCATCTGTGGACAGGAGTAGAACTGGGTGTTTTAGCTGCCTGGCCGCGGAGATCAGATTCAGTGCTCGGATAGTATTGTCACAGACTTCCCATCCTGGGATGAACCCCATCTGGTCCAGGTGCACCGTTGCAGGTAGTAGTGGCCAGCAGTTTGAGATCTACATCTAGAGCGGAAATCGGGCATTAGCTCTGACACAGTGTTGGGTCTTTGCCCTCCTTTGGGAGGAGTGTGATATTCGTGGACGTAAAGTTGGCCGACAGTCTGACCCCTTTCAGAATTGAGTTCAAGGCTGTTTGTAACTTTGGGAGGTGGTCCTGCAGGAAGGTTTTATAGTACAGAAAGGGGAGGCCATCCGGGGCCAGTGATTTTCCAGTTTTTGCACATTTTACGGTGTGTGCCAGTTCTTAGAGTGTGATAGGGGTCTCCAGGGGACTCTAACTTCTGCTTCTTGGCATATCTGCTGAATCTATTTAGCTTTGCAGTTCTTCTTGTCTGTGGGGGTCTATGGCATCTCGTACGTCTCGGTATATATGGTACAATCCCTGGTAATATTGGAGGAACGTGGACAAAATTTGGTCGGGGGGATGTTGGAGTTGTTGGTAGAAATCTTTAATTTTAGGGATGTAAATTTGGGTCTATGCGCTGTTTGAGAAGGTTCGCGAGTAGTCTCCTGCATTTATTCCCATGCTCGTATATCAGATGCTTATAGTGTTGATAGGAGCGTTGGATCAAGCGGTTCAGGATTGTGGAGAGTTGTCCTTGTTTTAGTATGAGCTCCTGGTATACCCCTTCGTCCAGCGTGCGTTTGTGCCTAGAATCCCAGGCCGCAATGTCCCTTTTGAGGTCTATGGTAGCCTGTGCCGATTCCCTTTTGCGTGTGGAACATACAGCGATTGTTGGCCACCCAGCACATCAGGAGGGTGGTATCTCCTGTCTCGTTGGTAGTGAAGTAGTCTTAAAGTGTTTTCCTCGCGGTTTCAACAAATTGTGTGTCTGAAAGGATTTATTCGTTCAGGCGCCACAAAGTTTGAGGGGGCCGGAACAGGGGTGAGCTGAGTCGCAGGTGGAAGGGACTATGATCTGACCGTGTCATTTGCAAAATTTCCGACTCCAAGAGGAATGTCAGATTACCATATGGCATGAGGAAATATTCTAACCTTGTGTAAGTGGTATGGGTCGAGGAGTAAAAGGTGAAGTCCCGTGCCGATGGGTTAAGTGCTCTCCAGCAGTCCGTGAGCTGGTGGTGGTGGAGGCGGCGGATGGTCTTGGCGTGTCTGTTGTCCGGGTTTGGTCCCGTCCGGGATGTTGAGTCTTGCTTAGGGTGCAATGCCATGCTCAGGTCTCCTCCTATTACTAGGAAGCCCTCAGCAAATCTTGTCACTGTGTTGAGGGTGGCATGGAGGAAGTGGTATTGTTTCAAATTCGGGGCATAAATATTAGTGAATAGATATCTACCTTGTTTACAGCAGAGAGTGGACAGTTCTGTATAGGGAATCCGCCTTGAGAACAGGATCTCCACCCCCTGGGTGCGGTTCAGTGGGTTCTTCATGAAGTATCCCAAAGGGTAGTTGCGGTCTCTCAGAGCCAGAGCCGGCCCTCCTGGAGGAACGCTATTGATGTGTTATATCGTTTGAGATCGCAAAGAAGATGAGTGCATTCCTCACGGATATTGAGGCTATGTACGTTATACGAGAGGACCACCAGGTCCTCATGGGCGAATCGGTCGCCCCCCAGGGTCGGCATCGCTGGGGCGGCCAGCAGGGGAGCAGCCGGTGCAAAGGGGGATAGCGGGAAGGGGATAAGGAGCGAGGAAGGGAGTGGGTGAGCTAAGGTGGTCAGGTGGAGTCCAGTAGCGGACCAATAGATGAAGACGAACGGCCGCAGCTCGAACCGTCCTCGTTGTGTTCGAGGGGTCTGTGCAGGTCAATGGACAAGGGTCCAGACAGAAGGGCGTGTGGGCTCAGTATAACCGAAGACCCGAGCCAACTCCTGGAGGAAAGCGATGTCCCTATATGTGGGGTTCGCTACGAACTATCCATGACGGGGGGTGGGAAGTCTGCTACTGTCTACCGTTGTGGGGATATTTATGGGATAATAATAGTAAACAGTTGAGAATTGCCCACTATTTCAATTCTCAGATCCCAAAGATCGTTATCGTGTAAGTGAAATGTATTACATATAAATAAAATCACAATTTGTTATAAAAATAGATACAATTTATTGTGACATTTTAAATAATAATAATAAGTAACATGCGTGACAATAATCAATGAATATTTAGTATAACATGGTATGCAATACAATATGGCAATGTAAAAACATCTCCCAATGGCTAACACAGTCTTAATTGTCAAGAAGATTTATGACGGTAGTTCACAGAAAGAAAGTGAAAGTTTCACACAGAGAAAGCTTCCAGCGAATAGCCATAAAAACTTTAGCTGACAGTTAGAATAACCCTTTCAATGCTGGCTAGACCTCCTAAGTAATTAAGACCTATTCTCATGTGATTTTAAATAAAATAACATTTAAACCAGCTCATTAGTCATTTCCTGGAACCATCCAATAAGAGTAATCTACCATGTTCCATAAGCAGAATTTTAACTTGCCTAAATAGATATTTTATCTTATTTTAGAGCAAATCAATACACCTGGATAAATATCACGATATGCTAACATGTGATATGTCACATAAATACATAATTATTGTAATTCTATCTGCAGAATAGAATGGTTATAACCATGTACTTCTTATTTAACTAAGATTTCTAAATATCGAAATCTGATCGTGATTTATCCAGTCATATATCATGCTATTAGAACATTTTTATTAATTTAGATTAATTAATTGAAGCCAGTATAATTACCAGTTAAGTAGATATTTTCATCAGATTGGTAGGTAGTCTCAGGAACTGAATGTCATGGATCTCTTTCTCCAGGCTCCTGACTTAGCCTGCTTCCAACTGCTTCCTCTGCATACTCTCTGCATTTTTCTCTCTTCCCTTTGTCTTAACTTTTAAAGGAAAAATTCACTAGGTGATAGACCAATAGGGACAATTTAAGTATTTGGTCTATAGAGGGCAGTCTCGTCCCACTAAACATACCTATCCAGGAAAGAGTTAACTTTTCCTGGTGGCTATTTTGACGTCATTTACCTTATCTTTATAGTTGTCTATAACTATAAGTTTTCTGTCAGATCAAATAGTTGTGTGTCTATGTGTCTGGCAAATTCTGCTATAATTTCTAATATGACAGTTATAACTAAATATGACCCCTAAACTTACCATGGGACGTTATACAATATCGAAAGTAAAATTAAATTATTTAATCTTCTCTGTCACAAATGTCTCGGTTTAGAATTAATTATATTCCATTAGCATTTAGCTAGCAGTCTGTACATCCCACGTTCTCATTTCTTATCACTTGATTTGTTTACACTATGCATTCCTTTAGCTTCTGGCAAAGTGGTTAGTTTTACAGAAGGGATAGAAATCTTGTGTCTTTTGTTAACTTGAAAATAACAAAATGGAGTCTGGTCTGTTCAGATTGACTCTGACAATATACATTTTAATTTCTATCATAGCACAAAATGTCTGCCGATATAAATACCCTGACACCGTGGGAAGACGTCATCCTCCCTAAGTACCCAGAGTTATCGGGAGAGATTCCGTATGCTCTCTGGAGAAAGAATGTGAGAGTACTGGACGCCTACATAGGCAATACAGGGGAAGTCACTGCACCTTCCCGCAGCGGTGTGGGTGTATGTAGTTCATAGTGAGAAGCCAGTCTCTACATGCTGTCTATATCAGTGTGTGCGGGGCTTTCCCTCACGGTCGGAATGGTGGCTCAGGTCAGAAGGGACGTGTTCTATGTGTGGGCCGTCGTGAAAGGGCTACGGGGGTCCGTCTACTACAGTCTGGGGTCCATGTGACAGGCATCTAATTTGTGTTTGTCTGACATGGGTTATTGAGAAGTGCGTTATTGGCGGGCTTGTTGCCGTGGGGCATAACTTAGCGGTAGCTGGTGGGGTCCCTGTCTTTCCTCCACACCCGCTGTATGCGGCCTCTTGAGTTTGATTTCCAACCTTTCTGGGTAGGGGTGGTCGCCTCACCACTTCCTGGCTTATATTCAGGTCTAGGTCAAGTGGGGTGACGTGGCGACCAGTGACTTTTGGGCGCCCAGTGTGTGCGTGCTTGTAGTGACAGGGTCAGGACCTGGGGACACGGATATACTGCATGTGGTGCAAAGGGGGTACTATCCCGTATTATTTCACTCAGAAGTGTTTTCACTAAACATGTAGCGTTTGGGAATATTGTTATGATAAAACTAGGATCGGTTCAAAATCAACTATACTGCGTATAGTTTGTTCGTTCTAAAGCAAATGTCTGAGTAGCGATTGCTGCTGTAAAATTAATTCTACAAAGTCACTGTGAAGCATTACCTTTTAAAACCAAGTATCTGTTCTAGTGCTAGGAGTATATAACACAATAAATTATTACTGCCATACACCATACACCATACAAGTGCGTTACAGTTGGTTTGATTAAATCAGGAATTGTGGAGAATGTCTCCGTTAGTGCACCATCGTGATCCCCCATTTCCCTTCTAAACCCTCCCCTTTGCGTCCCGTTCCAAACTCACTCACTCCCCCCTCCCAATTAAGTAGGGGACTCCATCTCTACTTCTCATAAGAAGCAGAGACATTAATGCAAGGCTATAGCGGTGCTTAGGTGACATGAAAAGCTAGATCATCAGCAACCTTTACACAATCAGTATGAGCTGCATAGTGGAGATAACAGTGCATTAATCTAAGTCCTACCCACTGGGTATCGGTATATTCCGATGTGTTTTTTTGTGGTGTTTTTGTTTTATGTTCCCCACCTGCCCCCTCCCCCTGCCACAATGGGCATTTGTAGGTTTTTGTTATGACTCCCTCCCTGTCCTCCTCCCCTCCCCCAGCACTTTCAATCCGTGCCATCCCTCCACCTAGGGTACATAAGTTCCCATGGCCTCTCCCCACGAATCCCCTGACCCCTCTCCCCAGTCCCTCCTCATGGGAGATGATGGTTTGTGTCTACAAGGAGAAGGGGTATCCCCAGCGATATTGGATACCTGCGGTTTGTAGTGCTGAAGTTACCGGGCGTAGGGCCCTTCTGGCCTGCAGGGTGTAGCGGGACAAGTCTTGGTAGATGGATATACTTTGGCCTTTCTTCCTTCAGTTGGAAGTTGTCTAGACAGCACACTGTCCCTTGGCTGGTCGCCGGGTGCGGGTGGCGGACGCAGTGCCCGGTGGGCCCGAACAAGCTCCAGTCTCGGTAAGGGTCGGCCCCCCAGCACCTGGCCTAAGATCATCCGCAGGAGTTCTGGGATGTTCTTGGTGGGGCCCACTTCTCTCACACCCTGGACACCTGTGGCATCAAGTATCCAAATTATCCACCCATGTTGTTAGGTGGGCTATGTCATCTTCGCAGCCGGTCACTGCTGTTGTGGTCTGCTCCAGGTCTGTGCAGAGTGACCTAGATTCGGCTTCCGCCACCGACATTCTGGCGTCTATGTTGGCCAGGTCTGCCCGGAGCTGGGCGACTTCCTCTCACACCACACGGCCCAGGCGAAGGGAGAGGGCTTCGAAGTCCGCCTTGGTGAGTAGGCTGGGTAGAAGGGTTCGCAGTTCTCCATCAAAGGTGGCCTGTGCTTCCGGAGAATGGGATGGCGTTGGCGAGAGCCTTGCTGGGGTAGATGGGAGCCTTTGGTTTGCATTTGTACAGCTGTGACCTAGTAGCCAGACCAGAACTGTTGCTCCCTAACATGTAATTAACAAATTATTAAAAATAGTTTAGGAAGGGATAAGTTAAAACATACCAGTGGCTCCGTGACAAAATTAGCAAAGCGTTTGATTAACTTCTGTAAAAACATGTAACTGCAAGACAGGCATTAAAATCCTCCTCTCCATAGCAACTGATTTCTATTAGAATTCTACATTAATATAGAAATAGAAACACATATAATTGGTGCAGTCACTTGTACTTGACTGCAAAGTGTTTTATTAGGAAGTCGACTAAGAATTGAGTGGAATATGTTATGTTGGTCACCAAGTGTTATGGTAAGGGATAAGAGACATTAAGTTAGGATTGATTGAACAAGAGCCGATGCTTTCTCTTGGACAGGATTGCTTTCCTACCCTAATCAAAGGGTGGTGGGAGAGTAACATCAGAACAACGTTCTAAAGTAAATAATAACTGAAAATACAATTTACAATTGTAGTTACTTTTACACAATGGTAACGGAAAATGTAATATAGCCTCATAACACTCAGCTAAAAAGTAAACAGACATACATTCTCTATTGACATGGTTAAAATATGATTTTGTCACCTTGATATTTTAATTATCAATGACATTTTAATGCGCTTTTCCTGTAAGTGATGTTGCTCCGGCCCTTCCCCAGGCTAGCCTTTGCTTACAGACGTGACCATACAGTTATGGCACGCCATAGTGCCACCTCTTGACCTGCTTGGACCTAACTTCTGTATACAAATATGTGATAGGACAGTGCTAAGCCGAGTATATGCTGGTTAAAGCTAATTATCTGCTGCATACAAGCAGCTCCTGTGGATGTTACTATTTATGCAATATACAGGCTTGGTATTCCTACTTGCGTTACATTGCTGTGAACTTAGCTTGTTGTCGATACAAGGCCAGAGGAAATGATTTGGTTGTTCCTTCGGCAAGACCCAGTGCGTTCAGCCATTATGTCTCTTTCTAGATGAAGAAATTGGTAGGGCTTTGGATGAGGTTGCAGACCAACTTTTGCTTCTGTTCAGCACAGAAATGTAGAGTTTAAAAAAAAATCGGAATGAATATGTCTTTTTTAGGAACAGAGAAATCCCATGACCCAGCACCCAGCTACATTACACAGAGGCTACACATGTGAGAACATTAACAGGCATCTGAAAGCATAACAGATATACTCACATTGAGGTTAGTACTATTAGGGACATACTGAGTTTGTTCTTCCAATAACAAATCCACCACAGGATGGCGGCCATTTTTTATATTTATCTGACTTCCACTGTCATGTACAAATGGCCTGTAAAATAAATAAAACAGTTTTATGCACACATGATGCACTTACAGTGCACACACACACAAAACGATCATTGTTTTAATTTAATAAATATATATTTACTATATCATTTACTAATTTAGTTCTTATTCATTTTATACTTAATTTAACCTTAAAGCCCACCATAATAATTTTAGGGTAGTGCAATAACGTATTTGTCAATTTTAATACATCCATTACGTATACACTCAAAAAACTAACACTAGTTATCCAAAACAAAGTATCCAATACTTAAATCACAAAGCTTTTTTATTTATTTGACGAGCTCACAGTTGACCTGCACGGGATTTCTGCCTTGATTAACCAATATTATTGACCTTTCGCCAGCCGATTTTGCCATCTGGTTCCAGAATTTAGCGCACTAACATTGGACAAACGTTCATAACTCTAACCTTTCAACGGATCCCTTAAGAGGACCACAATTCACGAGCAGTCTTTTCTATATAATGCACAATGACCTCAACCAATCATTTTCTAGAGAGAACTTTGTGGATTTCGGAATGTTAACTAATGCTAGAGCACCCGTACAGCCCTAATATCAAGCTTTTAGTGTTAGGCGGCATTTAATGCATTCTGACAGT
Organism: Pelobates fuscus; assembly: GCF_036172605.1. NCBI lineage: Eukaryota > Metazoa > Chordata > Amphibia > Anura > Pelobatidae > Pelobates > Pelobates fuscus. The sequence goes on along the minus strand of NC_086321.1, from coordinate 39,886,567 downwards.
GTGCAAATCATGTTGCTACTATTAATTAGCTCTCTAAACCAGAAGATAGGCTGCTTTGCTGTATCGGGCAAGTAAATGACAGGTTAGATCAGATTGTACAGGCTTGTTTGCTCTCTCACTCCTTATACTTCACAAGTGTAAGCAGGCAGTCACGTCTGTGGGTTGTTACGTACTCTAGATCATACAATTTCGCCTGCTTTTCTACACATTGAAAGGATAAAAATATAGAGAGAGAATTGCATAGAACTGTTGGCAACTATATAAAAACAAAGCAAATAAAACCACCTGCCAGACGATGGTGATTAAAATGAAGAGATACAAAAAATATACATTATTCATTTTATTATATAAATGTTGAATATTTTTTATATCTCCCTTTTTAGCACTAACTTTTTTTAAAGCTATCCTGCTAATTAGCAGTACGTTTAACACAAACACACAAATAATAAGCAAGACATTAATGTGAAAAGTGTAAATAAACAAAGAGGAATTCATTAGGACACACCATAAAGAGCAAAAATAATGAAATTGATTACCTGCAGTAATCACCTTGTTTTGCCACTTCAGCCAAAGACATGAGGCAGTCTGCAGTTGCTAAGTGATTAACTGCTTTAGAAACGGAGTGATAATGCTCTCCAAATTCACTAAAAATAAATGAATTGAAAACAATGAATCATATGCAAACCGGTTGATTAAATGTTTATAGGAATGTGTCTGTAACTAAGGATTTCACTTTTTTTACTTTTGCATTTTACTCGTTATCACGATCTCATTATTTTATCACTATTCCAGGATTTAAATATAAAATACGATTATCCCTATATTTAATAAATATACGTTTGTAAGGTGTGAACCTGACCTTGCAATTGGCTCACTGCCGAGCGTAGATGCCAACATAGAGAAAGCAATTAGAGAACAGTAGAAATTACCCCACAATGGCATTTGAAGTGGTTATGGTGTTTGCATCCTACATCAGCATGCTGGCAACAGACAACCAATGGCTGCATGACAAACCTTTCCATGTCGCCCTAAGCCATACCAGTAACTGTATGTGGAGCAGGATGCAGGAAGAATTTGGCCTCTGTGTTGGATTGCAGGAACGTTTATGGCTAATGACTTTAAGGGAAGGGAGATGTGCCAGAAGTTTTTTATTAAAATACCAGCCAGTGTTTTATTAAAATACCATTTTTGGTAGAAGTAACATCTTGAACACTATTTCTGGGTGGGTTTAGAATGGGAAGGCTTGCAAATGCAGTAGACAAGAGATCAGCAGCTGTTGCAAGCTATTTTTTAGATATTCCCCCAATTAAAAAATGCATAATTAAATGCGTTCATGTTTTCATTTTGGGTATACAGTCATGGGAAAAAGTACACCCACTTTGGATTCTATGGTTTTACAAATCAGGACATAATAACAATAATCTGTTCCTTCGCAGGTTTTAAAATTAGGTAAATACAATCTCAGATGAAAACCTACACATGACATATCACACGGTGTCTTGATTTAACAAAAATGAAGCCAAAATGTAGAAGCCGTGAGTGAAAAACGAAGTACACCTTATGATCCCATAGCTTGTAGAATGACCTTTAGCAGCAATACATTAAAGTAATCGTTTTATGTATGACTTTATCAGTCCCTCACATGTTGTGGAGGAATTTTGACCGACTCTTCTTTACAATGTTGCTTCAATTCATTGAGGATTGCTGGCGATTGTTTACGCACAACTTTTTGAAGGTCTCGCCACAGCATTTCGCTCAGGTTGAGGTCCAGACTTTGACTGGGTCATTGTAACATCTTGGCTCTTTTCTTTTTCAGCCACTCTGTTGTAGATTTGCTGGTGTGTTTGGGATCGTTGTTCCCTGTTGCTGCAAAACAAGTCCAAATCATCACCCTTCCACCACTGTGCTTGACAGTTGGTATATGGTGTTTGTGCTGATTTGCTGTGTTTGGTTTTCAACAAACATGGCACTGTGAAATATGGCCAAATATCTCCACTTTCGCCCCGTCAGTCCAAAGGACATTATGGCAGAAGTCTTGAGGTTTGTTGAGATGCAATTTTGTAAACCTAACATCATTCTTGCAGCCAGTTTCTTGTGTGTGGCTCTTTTGACTTCTTACCACTATGAACCATCCCCTTGCTGTCTGCACCTACCTTAATCATTGCAGCTTTTACTTGCCCCATATCTATCTGGTAGCCAACTTTTCCCTTTGTGACATTTCTTTGCACCCCGTGTCTACCGTTATGTTATTTTTCAACCTCAAATTATATGTAAGCAAAGTGCTTGCATTGTTATCCATTTGTGTGGCTTTGACAAATCCGCCTTTACTTTGTGTTTGTGTTGTGTTAATTCTGGCGTCCTCATTTCATCTATGCACCGTTTCAATGCCCCTTGTGTTTCCTACAGCCCCCTTTTGTCTGTTTGCCTTTGCCCTGACTTACGTAGCATCCTTTATTTCTGCATCCACTGACAGGCGCTCCAAATACAAATGTGCCCACATAAAGTAAGTACAACTGAACCAAGTACACTATACAGGGCATTGTAGGCTGGTATTTCCCCTACATGAAATCCCTTCAATGTGTTCAGAGCTGGTCCTTCTTCCCTTTGGCTGACATGGTGAAGTCTGACTTACAAAGGCAGCTGTACTGGGTCAGCGGTTCCATTTACATTTTCTCTGCAGAGATTCAAAGAGTTAGGAAGGGCCTTGGAATAGACTATCAAAAGTCCTTGTACAGGCAGACATGCGAAAATCAAAACTGGAGCAAAGGGCAGGATGAGTGGTGTTTTCGGAGTTGTGCAAAATCAAAGTAGGATTGTGTATACACAGTGTTGGGATTGAAGGAGTTGAATGCTAAAGTGAACATTCCTGAACCATCTATCAGTGAATTCCAAAGACACTGGACCTTAATGAAACATTCTTCGTTTCTGTTTTGGCCCAGTGAATGTAAGCCATCAGAAAGGCAGGCAGCACTAAGCCCCACCAACGGTACAGACATATGTAATGAATGCTTCAGAGACTCACTCAAGGAAGTGTAGCCATTCAGTATTGCAGTCAAGGACTAACTGCTCCCGAAGTTGATTCAGATGTCTGTAATTTTCTACAATAAAGGGAGAATGGAAACGGCTGACAGCTTTTGTACTAAAAGGAAGAGAGAGAGAAAAAAAAAATTCAGAAAATAGGAAATCAAGGTTACTAAGCAATCCGTTATATAATCACTGGGACAATTATAACAGGGCTCATTTTTATTCACACTAAGCCTTGGAATAAGTGGATTGAAATAAAAAAGGATAGTTTCATTATGGTAAAAATGAAGCTCTGTTATTGTAAATAAAGCACCAGGTTACTATGGTGAAGTGAACACAGATGCCTTTTAGAAGTGTTTTATAATATACATTTGAAAGCATAACTGCATTTTATGAGCTGAAAAAAATATGATTATATGTACCAGCTCTCCACTTACAAAATCAGAGGGAGGGGTAAGAAAATGGACTAAATGGGTACATAGGACCCTCAAATAATCAAGTAGCAGCCAGAATAATAATACATTTATAATATGTGTGATGATTTAATTGCAAATGGATTGGCAAAAGAGAAGACTGAATGAAAACATATGAAATAAAAATGAAATGTATAACAGATATAAATAGGGAAATGCACTGCATACAAACAGGGTTATTTAAGGACGGAGGCAATTGTACACGTTCTGATCAAAACAAAATGTAAACAAAACCTGGAATTTGACTCTATGTCTGTTCAACTGTGACTCACCACTTCATATTAACTTACTATATCACTTACTGTATATTATTTTGTTTAGGAGAAACGGGGCTTTCGTTTCACATCAACTATTCATATATGAAACAATTTATTATGAATAAAATCTAAAAAAGTTTGAGAAATTAAGATTTTATTTGTATTTTTTAATTCTGCATGGCATTTAAACTGTGAATAGTGTTTACTGGCATAAAATACATATATTTGTATTCAGCGATATCTCACAAGTACAACAGCACACGCCATGTACAGGTTTTATGGTGTTTTGGAAAGTTACAGAGTCAAATATAGCATGTTCCAGTTTTCAGTTTGTACACATCGAAATTTGCCAGACTGGTTATGTTGCATTTAAGACCATTTGGCAGCCCAGGAATTTAGCCCATGGAATAACAGAATAGGTGGGCTCAAGGTTACCACAAGTGTTTCAAGAAAGGTAAGGCTACACTGGGAGGGGAAAGTGGTACATTTGGCCCCCAGGGTTAACTCCGGTGAAGGTCGGCGTGATGGGGCCTTGGCTAAGCCGCTACACTAACCAGGAAAATGCGAGTTTACTGTGGGTGGGGATTTCTAAAGGTTTTTTTTACTCCATTCAGGGAAAGAGCTGTCATTCATCGCTTTCACAACTTGAAGTCCGTCCTTCAGTACCCAGGGGTAGTGCGGGAAAAATAGTTTAAGGAGGTGCAGCTGAGGAGGATGGCGGGTCCATTCCGGGTACCTCCCCTCGAGGACTTACGGATTTCGCCACGGGGGTTGTTCCTAAGAAGGAGGAGGGTAAATTCAGGTTAATCCACTACTTGTCATACCCTAAAGGGTAGTCAGTCAACAATGACATTGGCGCAATACTCTGTTCTGTTTCCTGTGCGTCATTCGACCATGCAGTTTAGTTGGTGAGGAAAGCAGGTTTTGGTGCTCTCATGGCAAAAGCTGATGTGGAGTCGGCTTTTAGGTTGTTGCCAGTCCATTTGGACTGTCATCATCTCCTGGGCTGTTTTTTCAAAGGCGCCTACTTTGTCAATCTTTGCTTGCATATGGGGTGCTCTATATCATGCGCATACTTTAAAAAATTCAGTACCTTCCTGGAATGGGTGGTTAGGGAGGAACCGGGGGGGTAGTTCCATGGTTCACTACCTGGATGATTTTCTTTGCATTGGGCCCGCAGATTTGGGGGCGTGCAGTTACGTGTTACGATCGATGGAGTGGGTGGCACAGTCGTTTGGGGTGCCGTTGGCAGCTGAAAAGATGGTTGGCCCAATGACTTGTCTCAGTTTCTTAGGCCTGGAAATTGATTCAGTAGCAGAGGAATGTCGCTTACCATCTGATAAGCTGGCAAAGGTGGGATCAGTTCTGAGCGCGCGTAAGGTAATATTAGAGGAGGTGCAGGCACTGCTCGGAAGCCTTAACTTCGCATGTTGCGTGATTCCCATGGGAAGGGTTTTCAACTGGTTTCTAGCGAAGGCCACAAGTGGGATTCAATCCACCCACCATTATGTTTGGGTCTCTTATTCCATAAAGGAGGATTTGTGGGTTTGGGCCATTTTTCTTTGGAACTTTAACGGGCGGGTTTTCTTTCGGGGCCCAACAATGTCTGCAGATCTAGAATTGTTCACAGATGCATCCGGCAGAATGGGTTTTGGTGCTTATTTTGCCGGACGATGATGTGCAGCACAATGGCCGGTAGAATAGAAGGGGAAGCCAGTGATGGGTAATCTGGCTTTTCTAGAGCTGTTTCCATTTTTGGTCACATTGTCATTATGGGGGTGAAGAACTGAGAAACAAACGGGTGCACTTTTACACGGATAATATGGCTGTGGTTCATGACAATAATAGTCTGTCGACGTGCTCTGTTCCCGTAGTGCATTTGCTTCGGCATTTTGTGTTGTTTTGCATGTCTCTGAATATCGTATTCGGGGCATGACACGTGCCCGGTTATCTGAACGTGGTGGCTGATGCATTGCCTTGTTCACAATGGAAGCGCTTTCGGATGATGGTACCAGGTGCGCAGGAGAACGGTCAAGAATGTCCGGAAGAGATGTTGCGGCTCAGGACGTCCTGTATGGAAGGCTGATACAGCAGTCTTTAGCACCAGGAACATTGGCCGCTTACGTCAAAGTCTGGAGGGCATGGAATGAGGTCTTGGGGTGTACTGGGGGGCAACATTCCAGAGAAGGGCATTTAAATTCACTCTTGAGGTTTATATGTCGACTGTTTTAAGGACAGGCATCGCAATCGATTTTTGACTGGAACCTGGCAGCGATAGTATTTCGTTTTAAATTGAATGGATGGGAATATCTGACGAAACATTTCATCATAAGGCAGGCTCTCAAAGGTTTTCGAAAGAGTAAGGCCTCGTTGGATAGCAGACGTCCAGTCACTTTTGAGGTCCTTGAAAAGTTAGTGATGCCGTTAGCTACAGTGTGTTTCATGGGTGTAAAAAGAGTACTGTTCACAGAGGCCTTTGTGTGGGCTTTTTTCGGCACATTTGGGTTGGGGAGCTAGTTAGTAGGAGCCAGACAAGTGCAGGGGGGGTTCAGCTGGCTGATGTCAAGATATATCAGGATAGGGTGCGGATTCGGCAAGACGGACGTGCTTGGAAGAGGCTGTCCGGTCACGCTGTTTTCCTTGCCGGAGTCGGCCTTATGCCCAGTTTCATATGCTACGGCATTTAGAGATGTTCGTTTGGAAGCTGCAGACTCGTTTCTGATTCACGAAGACGGGTCATCTCTGTGACGCTTCCATTTTATTCGGGTATTTAGACTGGGGCTACGGAGTTTAGGGTTGGACCCCCTAGAGTTTGGCACTCACTCCTTCCGGATAGAGGCCGCAACGGAGGCGTCTCGCCTGGGGCTTGGCGAAGATCTAGTCAAGCGGATAGGACGGTGGGAATTGATAAGATTTTGTTCCTATGTATGCCCTCATCGGATTGTTTAAGGGGTGTTTCGGTAAGAGTTTTTGTTTTTTTGTTTTTTTAATGGCCCCACAAGGTTTACGTTCTTGTTCTCGATTCAGATTGGGTGGTGTGGTTGATCGGCCACTCCATCTATTGGGCACACTGGAGAGCCGCTGTTCGAAACCAGGGAATGCAGCTGGGTTTATCACATGCCTTAGTTCAATTACATTGGATGGGTTACAGTTGGTTAGGTATATGCACAGAGATTTTAAAAGTCTGGGGGTAGGTCCACCCCCAGACATTATATTAATTCATGCTGAGGGAAATGATTTAGGGCTTATTCTCAAGAGAGAATTAGTGAGGCTTATGAAGAGGGATGTGGACCAGATACGGGAACTGGTTCCTGATGTGTTTGTTGTGTGGTCTGAAATGATTTCTCGGCAGCAGTGGAGGCATGCTAGGGACCTTGCCACGGTGGCTCGGTGTAGGGGGGAACAGGTTAACAACATGATGTCAGTTTTTATATGGCGGACAGGTGGAGTAGTGGTGAGGCACCGGTAACTGGAAGGAATGCTTTCTGGGTATTATCGGCCAGATGAGGTGCATCTCCCAGATGATGGTTATGATATGCTTAATCATGGGTTTCAGGAGGGTATCAGCAAGGCACTCTTTATGAAGGGTGGGAGCGCTCAGGTGGCTTAAGGGGGTCAAGACTTGAGCTGTGGCTGGGGAGAGTGAGTTGAGAACTTGCAGGGTTAGGTTGTGTGGCAAACAGTGGGTTGGTAGGTTCGAGCTTGTCGGTAGCTCAGAACGGGGGGAGGAGGGAGGGGGGGGGTCTAGGGGTGTACCCCTACACAGTATACCCCTAGGTTTGCTATGTATTGTTAAACATGCCACTTGGTTGGTATGGTACGTGTCATGTTATTCAGTTACTGTCGTATTATGGATCATGTGTATATGTGTGGGTCATTGCCTGGGTTAATTACATGTGGTGGGCGAAGGACGTTTAAGTAACGTGTGTTTGGAGGTGGCAATAACCTTATGTTTTTATGTGTGTTATTAAATCTGTGGACAAATATTTTCCAAAGTTAAATTGTAGTCTGCGTTTTAATGGGTGTGGGTATTAAAGTTAAGCTGGATATGCAGTTAAGGCCACTATGCGCATGTCATGAGAATGGCCTCCATCATGGCATACCATTTGCAAAAGTAGACAACTCAGGTTATTGCAAATGGGGTATATCCAGTCTTTTTTTGTAGCCAGTCACAAACAGTGGCAAAAGTTAGTGTTTTAGTTTTCGTGTGAAAAATGCAAAAAAACTAATCTGACTGCTTAATTTGGCCAGTGTTTTTCAATGTTCTAGTCCCTGGATAGACAACCTTCGGCACTCCAGATGCTGTGGACTACATCCCCCATAATGCTCTTACATCCATAATGCTGGCAAAGCATCATGGGAGGTGTAGTCCAAAACATGATGCCTATGCCTGTTCTAGTCAATGATGGAATTCCCAGAAGAGTGACAGTTGCCCTTTTAGATACCCAGTGAACGTGGCTAAACCATTCCAAGAATCAGCTAAGTATGCTACCCAGCTGTCGTACCCACCCAAGTCCGGAACTGAGAATCATGACATCACACCAGCAGTCAGAGTCAATGAAGCATTGTGGTTACTAAGCAATTAACATTAAAAATACACTACATATAACTGAGAGCTAATCAATAGAATCCCTCACGTACGTTGTATTCAGAGGCAGCTTGCTTCCTAGTAACAGGTTTCTTTACTTCTCATTTCCATTTAAAGCCTGTGGGGTTACCGTAGCAGGAAGGTACATTCTTTTTCAGTAACTGGGAGATTACCTGGGCAAATTGCCCAGTGGGAGATTACCAAAGGCTGGCTTTTAGCAGTGTCTTACTTACCCAGTAAATATTTTATGTTTAGTAACAAAACATCCACTTATCCATGTATTCCTTAATTTGGATCCGGCACTTTGTTATATAATTGTGAAATCCCTAAGCTTAACTTTCGTCGAATACCTGTATAGTATGATGGCATAACAGACCACTCTTTTACCATTTATATTTACAGATTGTTTGCTAGAGGCAAAGGATAAAAAGCACACAACAAAATGAGACAATTATTAGAATATATTTATATAAGTTTATGCACATATGGGATCTTAATGAAAAACATACCTGCAGATGTTAACCCAGTTGGAAGGAACAGTAGCCAAAAGTGAATTCTTAACTTCTATCAAAAACTAAAACAAAAAAAATAAATACAAAAGAATAATATGTATTTGCAAGCCATTACAAGCCAGAACAAGCTATTATGAAATGTACATTTCTAAACACTTTAACAAAAAATACTTTCAACTGGTTATGTGGCATATTGCAGGGAAAGTGTGATTTCTCATTAGTTGTAAGTCTCTTTGACCCTCAAAAAATGCTAATTGATATCCTAAATACCATAATCTTAACCCCTTAACGCCGTTACGACGTACCATGCCGTCCCGCATTAAATGGGCTTTAAAGCCGTTGCAGCGGCATGGTACGTCGTAACGGCTTTTAGCCCCAGGAGCAGAGGTGTACTCACCTCCGCCGCGATCCTCTTCTGGGGGGGCTGCCTGACAGCCCAGGCAGCCCCCCGCGGGCAAATGAGGCCCCCGGGGGCCATGTGATCGCTCTCAAAGAGCGATCACATGGCCCCCTATAGCTGGCTATGGATCTGCCAGCAGGGGGACTGTTTGAGATATCAGACAGTCCTCCTGCTGGTAGGTAGTGTAAAAAAAATAATAAAATTAAAGGACGTCATTAAATGACGTCGAATAACGTCATACAAAGTGTATTTTATTTAATTTAATATTTTTATTGTGCAGGTAGGTACATGAGATTTCCATACGCCACAACAGCGTTCATATAGATACACATACAGACGTTTGCGTGGCATTAGTGTGTGCACATTTTTTAAAGTATAAACAAAGTTGCTATAACAAGCTTAACATTGGTTAACAGTTACTGCACTGTTGTGTAGCGTGCAAGTGAGTTAGGTTTGTGTTGCTGTATACTACCGCAGTATAGTAAAAGCTTGAACATACAGGTCTGGAGGAAAGCAAGACTGATTAATCAATAATAGGATACTGCAGACATGTGAGTATTAATAAAATAGTTAGGCAAGTAAATATACAAGCCATGCTGAATGGTTAGTACAGTTAACCCCCTAGGCTTTACTTCCTTAATCAAAGCTACATTATGCATATTATCACAAGTTCCTAGCGACAGTAGTGTTAAAATTGCATGAGAATCAATATGAATCAGTATGAGAGATCTTAGAGATGGAGTAAAGAATGAAAGGTGAGTTGTAACAAAAGGAAGGAAACATAAAATAAAATACTTTGGGCCTTATTCTCAGATATGTTGGTGTCTGAATAGGGGTGGTATGGCATGGTCAGAAAGTCCAGCGTTAGCCTATGCCCCGGCTTCGGTGGAAATTAAGGCTGTTCGTGGGTTGTGCCATGCTGGAGCTGAGCGTGGAGACCCTCCAGCCCTGGGTCATGGTGAGAGCCGTCGAGGGGCCACAGGCTTGGGTCTTCTGTCTCCAGGCCAGGTCTCTCTGATGTAAGGGACGGCTGGTGCTCTTGTTGTATCGTCGCCGCCAGCGGCGGTGGGTCCTCAGCCTCCGTGGCAGATGTCGGGGTAGTATGCCCCTGGTGGCTTTGAGCCCAGTCTGGCCCGGTTGCGCTGTATCAGGTGTGTGGCGTGGGAGTTCGCTCTGAGGGGGCCCGCTCACGTCCTGCTGCTCTCTGTTGCACTCTTCCTCTTGGTTTTGGCGCTGTGTCTCCATTTCACGGGCCTCTAGCTTTGCCCAGAAGTTAGCAAAGAGCCTGTCTACACTGTAAAGTAGACGCTCAAACGTATTTTGGAGTGACATTGTGATTTGTTTCGTGTCAGGAGTCTCCGCCATTTTGAGATTTTTGTCAGTTGTTTGATCCTGTCGCTTGGTGGCTTTTTGTAGCCGACTAGTTGATGCTGGGTATGTCAGGGGGGGACCGGGATGACCCCCACCGGTTATTAATATATATATATCGGTAGCAAAATACACTTAGAATGACATTCTATATATATCTATCTATATATAAAATACAAATAACCGCAAATATATATATAGAGAGAGATAAATACATATAATTACATAAAAGATTACATTAGTATACACGTAGAATTTAAATACCTATAAATGCATATATATTAAAATTCTACGTGTATATTTAAATAATCTTTTTACGTAATTATGTGATTTAATTAATTAAAGTTTGATTGACATGCCTGACAACACAGGGAGAAAGTGCAGAGAATTTAATTCGCAAGCACTATATTTGACCCTGTAACTCTCCAAGACACCATAAAACCTCTACATAGGGGGTACTGTTTTACTCGGGAGACTTCGCTGAACTCAAATATTAGTGTTTCAAACTGGTAAATTGTATTACAACGATGATATTTTAAGTAAAAGTGACGTTTTTCGCATTTTTTACAAGCGAACAGCACTTTTATGGACTATATTATTGTTGTAATATGTTTTACTGTTTTAAAACACTAATATTTGTGTTTAGTGAAGTCTCCCGAGAATAACAGTACCCCCCATGTACAGGTTTTATGGTGTTTTGGAAAGTTATAGAGTCACATATAAGGCTTGCATTTCATTTTTTTTACATTGAAATTTGCCAGATTGGTTATGTTGCCTTTGAGAGCGTATGGTAGCCCAGGAATGAGAATTACCCCCATGATGGCATACCATTTGCAAAAGTAGGTATTGCAAGTGGGGTATGTCCAGTCTTTGTTAGTAGCCACTTAGTCACAAACACTGGCCAAATATTCGTTTTTTGCTTTTTTCACACAAAAACAAATATGAACGCTAACTTTGGCCAGTGTTTGTGACTAAGTGGCTACTAAAAAAGACTAAACATACCCCACTTTCAATACTTTGGCTTGTCTACTTTTTCAAATGCTATGCCATTATGGGGGTAATTCTCATTCCTGGGCTACCACACCGTCTCAAAGGTAACATTACTAATCTGGAAAATCTCAATTTAAAAATGGAATGTTCTATATTTGACCCTGTAACTTTCCAAAACAACATAAAACCTGTTAATGTGCGGTACTGTTGTACTCGTGTGACATCGCTGATTACAAATATGTGCATTTTGTTGCAGTAAAACCTAACAGTGTTATGACATTCACAGTTAAAATGTCGGACGGAAATGCAAATTTAAAAAAAAATCTTATTTTCTCACATTTTTTTTATTTTATTCCTAATAAATTATTTTCCATATGTGAATAGTTAATGATAGATTAAAGCCCTATTTGCCCTGAACAAAATGATATATAATAAGTGTGGGTGCATATAATTTGAAAGAGGGGAACTACGGGTGAACAGACATATAGCGTAAATTATAGTTTTTGTTTACGTTTTGTTTTGATCAGAACGTGCACTATTGACTCCGTCCTGAAGGGGTTAAACTAGTCAAAAGCCTTACCCCATTTCCAAATCTTTGCCATCAGCAGAGGGATTCACACACATGATGTCACTGCTCACATCAGCAGAGGGACCACCCCAGTTTACATAGTATAGACTGTGGGTGCCCGAAAGGTAGATCCCCAGATGTTGTAGAACTACAACGCCCATGATGCTTTACATGCCTTTAGAATGACAAAGCATCATGGAAGTTTTTAAAACACCTGGGGGATCTACCTTTTAGACCCCACTGGTATAGACCATGCCAAATAGTGAGAATGCATAATGAGAGATGATCTTTACCTAATATGATTCTGTATGATCGTGCAGCACCTGAAAACCACACATAAATATCTCATAATACCCCATCACTCAACTCCTGCTACAATTGTATCACTGTGCATCCACAACATACTTTGCAACAAAGAGCCCTCCAGATTTAAATCCATAAAATACAGTTTGATGCTTAAAAAAAAAAACCTAACAAAAAAACAACCGCATACAATCCATTTCTGCTGTGTTCTACAGTATGTATCTTTGTAAAGTTCGCTCTTCACGTCTGAAATGGCTGCTGTGCAGCCAATTTAGATCATCTCACGTACAGGGAACAAATTGTAACTCCACGTGAGATTTCTTTCTATCCAAATGATCTGCTACCACAACTATCTTGAGATTTTACCACCTGACAGTTAACCTGGTCTGATCCCGAATGATGTACAATTGAATGTGAAAAGGCAAGTGCATAATTTTCTCTTACTTCGGCTAATTTCGACTTAATAATTTACCTCAAGCCTTTTTTAATTAGTCTCTATGGAGACAGGGGTGTGATAATTAAGCAGACTGGGATACAGATTTTATTCAAATATTGTAATTATCCTGGGTATGCTTGCTGCAACTTGAGATGAGTGAAGATTTTTCTCAGTAGACAAAGCTAGAATTATTCAAGCCATGGCGGACTGTTGTAACCTGCCAGCGTAAAATGCACGAAGAGACTAACTGCTTAAAGAGCCATCAAAAAGCTTCATTTTTATTTTTATTTTATTTTTATTCTTTATTTTTGGACAGTCAGACAGCAATCCCTACTGTTAGGAAGACAATCGTTTTGTAGTACAACAGTATACAATCGCAGTGCCGTAAGCGTGTTAAATACATTTTCACAATAAAGAAAACTGATCGTGCTTGTTAACAGTGATATCGCTAATTGCCTGTTTTTGTAGAACTAAGAATAAAAACAAAACTAAACAAAGTTAAAGCAATACGACCATGCTGTGGCCTCAGTCGTAGTATGCAATCAAGTAACTGACATTCCCTCAAGCTTTAGGTTTCACTATTCACCAAGTGAATTCAGGTTATGAACAACCAAAGCCATTAATTAGGCTGAGCAAAATAATCAATCAGAAAGAAATTAAGAATATAAAGAGAAACAAAGAACAGATGTCAGCTTTGACCCATTCCCCATAGACTTTGCTCCAACGTTATCGGGGAGGCTTTACTAGAAATACCTCCACAGTATGAGAGTAACCAACGTCAGGACCGATGACCCCTCTTTAACACAAGCCACGGAGCTCAAACGTTTTCAAAGGGCTGTGTGGTGGTGTGAACTATGGCAGAAGTTTATCCCTAAGATAGCTCTCCTGAATCTTACATAGTACCTCTGCCATAGTAGAGGCTGTATCTCCCAGCCATACCGCAGCTAAAGCCCTTCTGGTCACCAGCGTTTTTCTGTTCACAAGTTTATGGACTCTGGCTAGTAGGCCACCACTGGTCAAAAAGCTTCATTTTTAAATTTTGCTTTAAATGTAGAATAAGGAGTTAAAGGAATTGTGTAGCCTGCCAGTGAGAAACAGCAATAGCAAATACACAATGTCTTTATATCAGATAGAGCTTCTCTTTCGGCTTTATGTTCATCTAATTCATATTATGCTAACATTACATAGAAGATATATATATTACATGTCGTATTCCGTTAATTGTGGCCTTGAGTCCACTTGCTGTCCTTTATAGCTACTAGGCTATTCTGCTAAACGGAACACTGACATTCTTGGGCTCACAGTTTGTCTCATTGTACAATCTCTCACAGCTACTAGTATACTGTCACTGGCTTAGAATATGTGGCTTAGGCCTAGGCCGCTTTTTAATGGTGAACTGCTGTCATTACCATGCCTTATTACCTTCCCTGAGTGTAAAGTAATACTATATAATAATTGATTTCCACTTCGGGAACAATTGTTTCCCCACAACGCACTCCACTACAATGCTCTGAAGACCCCCAAAAAAAAAAAATACTATTGAAACCAGTTTTTTAATAATTAACCACAAAAATGCACATTTTCTTGTCAGACTTAAAAAAACCAAACACACAACAAACAAAAACAAAAAAACTAATGAAAAAAATTCACAGTAAATGCTAGAGTGCCATTACTAGACACAAAATAACACAATAAATATCATAACATAAAGCACAGAATCACATGCATTGATTGTTGTAGATTTATTAGGCTGTCTATACCTCCTACTATTGCTGGTCTTTATTATTTCCCCTGTCTGGCATGTATATAACTGAACCAAATGAATCTGTACTGAATGTCTCTTCGTCTAACTTTCAATTTAATAGCTGAATAATAGGCATTTCAATGCAGCATAGCCCATTCCACGGCCACTAGATATACCTAATTGAAATAAAGACAAACACATCCTTCTCTTCCATTTCTCTCTTTAGGCCAATAATCCGCATATTTCCCGATTCCTGGAGCAGACGTATCTCTGTCAATAACCATAAAAGTTTTACAACTAAACTTAGATGGCTTGCCGGATTGCCTCTATTATGAAGAAAGAACACCTTCAATTCACAGGCAAAGACAAATAACTTTGATTAAACCTTAACCATACTGTTGGAACACACAGGGGAGACTAAAGATCACCACTGAAGCGTTTCATCCCTCACTGGCACTTCATCAGAGACTCTGAGGTGAGTGAATCGCCGGTGAAGAACAAAATGCGTGGTTTGAGATGGTTATGTGAAGACATGAAGGTTGGGGATACTGCAGGTAATGCAGAGATAATTCTCTTACTATTATTTGATCTGTTCAACAAATACTTTTCTAATGTTTATTTTAATTTTCATTTATTAGTTTATAACTCAATTGCAGGAAAATTGTTCTTTAGGTCATAGCTGTAGTATGAGGAGGCCCTGTGAAAAGCTCTCAATTTGTCCTATTTACAAAACCAGTTTATAGATACCATGCGTCTTCCCCATGCAAGATTAATATGTCTAATATGTTTCTCAAACAGGGCTTTTTTTTTTTCTTTTACAATGTCTCATTTCTTTAGAAATGAGACATTGTATATCCAGGGAGGGCCGTTCTTTTTATCTTTTTTATATTTTCATATGTGGCTAAGCTTGATCATTATACCAGGATGCATTTCAATAGCAATGATATTTGGAATAGTTAGGGTTGATCCAACCACATATACTGTATGACCAAACACACTGGGTTTATTTGCCAGACCTCTCTGGTATCTAAAGGAAACAATTTCTTATACCGCAACATAAACTACATTAGCAAATACGTGCGATGGTGAGGTTCCTAGCGCTTGTTAGATCTGGGTATGGCATCTGGTACTTCCCAAACCAGAGTCTCTTCTATCTGGCAGTAACTATGTAAAGGTCAGAAAAGGATACAGGGGAGCAGCGCTTTGTGGATGTCCTCAAACTCGTATGGTGGTGAGTCAGTATGGAAAATATGAGGACAGGAAACAGAATATAGTGTAGTATATTCTATAGGTGGTGAGATAAAATAAGCAAAATACCACTTACAATTTTCTGGAGCTTATGTTCAGCACCATATATATGCGCCTGGGCGATATGATCCCCGCCTGTGGATATGTCGCTCATCCACCTATAGAATATACTACACTATATTCTGTTTTCTGTGCTCATATTTTCCATACTGACTCACCACCATACGAGTTTGAGGACACCCAGAAGGTGCTGCTTCCCTGTGCCCTTTCCTGACTGATAAAATACATTATGATTAGTATCATTACATTAAATGGACTCTCCAAGTACCAAAACAACTTTAGCTTAATTAAGCAGTTTTGGTGTATAGTCCATGCCCCCGCTGTCTTGCTGCTCAATTATTTCAAAATTAGGAGTTAAATCCCTTTGCTGATGCAGCCCTAGACACACCTTCGTTGGCTGCGACCCACACACCAACACTTCCTGAAAGAGACTCATTTTAACTTTTCTTGCTGCACAGTGTGTTTACGTGTGTTTAGTTTAGAATGCCTTATTTCCTGCTTTGTTAATTGCCTGTCAAAATCTGCGGGAACCTTCTGTGTGTGATTAAAGTTCAATTAACAGAGCATGAGATAACCTCTAAAGGAAACAAACTATGCTGTAAACGCCGATTGGAAATTTAACTTTTTTTGTTCATGGAGCCAGTGATTTTACTCCTAAATGACAGAGAAGAGCAGTAAGGCTGCAGAAACATGATCTATACACCAAAACCAAGTTCATTAACCTAAAATTGCTTTGTTGCTTGGAGCGTCTCTTTAACCCCTTAAGGACACATGACATGTGTGACAGGTCATGATTCCCTTTTATTCCAGAAGTTTGGTCCTTAAGGGGTTAAGTGTTTGAGCATATACTATATAACATGGATTTGCGGGACCATGGTTATTATGTCAAATTGCTCAAAGGGGTTTGAGAAAGACAGCTGTGTGGGTAGAAACGTTGTATTTAGCATGGTTCCTAACAGGCATTCCTCTATTCATTCGTGAAGACCCTTAGAACCCAACTGTTTGGGAAAGCATGTCATTGTTCTGTGTATTTTTATCTTTACAGCAGTACTACTGTATAGCTCCTCATAATTAGTGCTTCCACAGTCCACTTCACTCTCTTATCTTCCCAGTTCTGACAAACATCACTCGGTTCCCTTTTGTGTTACCTTTACCTGCCTTCACATAGACAAACCCATTTGCGACTGATCTAATCCACATCCAGGTTCACATTATTTGATAATTACCTGCGGTTTTATATCCCCTTTGTAAAATTGTTTAAAATGAGCCACTGAATAAGTTGCCACTATATAACGAATAATAAAAGAAACGAGCACATTCATTTTAAAAACATATCGGCATATTAACAATTTTATATTATACTGACTGATGTTAAAAAGCTTGTCTCTGTTGTAGTAAATTTCTAGTTGTCAAATATCCCCCTTTTACAATTGCACAGCGCTGCGGAATATGTTGGCGCTATATAAATGATAACAATAAGAAGTACATTCTGATTAAAGGCTTCACAAATGGCTTGCCCCCATGTCAGTACAGAGCTAATATGTGGAACTTCAGAAAACACGTGAAGGCTTATTCACTTACGTGCGAACTGTCAAAAAATGTATGTGAATTTCAGACTAAAGGCCAAAATAGCTGAATTGGAAAAAGTCTCCAAGTCAGCTATGCTTCCAGTTCTACTATTTTGGTCTAAGATTTTAAATTCCTAACGATTCTCCCTTAAGTAAATAACTGACAGCCAACACCATGATTTGGAATTTGTACACTGTATACAAAATATCTAAGTGTTACATTTCCGAGCGAACAGGGATAAAGACAGTTTGGAAGTAACATTGTGCAATAGCAATCACTGCATAAATTAATGTACCGTGATAATTTTCTCACATCAAAAACCTAAAGACCGCTGAAAGCCCATCAGCTTAATTAGGCTTCATTATTCTCGGTTTCAAAGCCATGAGGCTCTAAGAACACAAAGGTCAGGTAATTGGAGACAATAGAATAGCATTTATTACCTCTTGTCCAGATACAGACGTATAACACGCAGACGGGTTCTTTAAGGTTTTACGAATATCACCCAGATGCCGGTGTATCTGTGAAATCACCTGCTCGATCTCCAACTTTCTTTGCTTTATATTTGGGAAAACTGTGAGGTCTTTAAACAATTCCGTTTTGTTTCCAGTCCTATAAAAATAACGATTTTGCTTTAGTTAAAAAAAATATATATATATATTTTTTGTTGTTGTTTTGTTTTGTGTTTTATTCTATATTATTACACAAGCATTGATTATTCAATAAACTGGGAATTGTAAAGAACTGACAAGCGAACTGTAAAATTTACGCCCAAATAACTAAACTGGGCAAATACGCTAAGTAAGCCATTTTATCTATTTAGTTTCCATTTGAGCAGCTCAGCTTTTGCTATTTCGTCATCGTTCCTGCTTTTGTGAAAACATTTTTACAAAAATGACACTTGCTTATTTAGTAAAAGAAATGCATTTCATACAGTTATTCGCCAAACCAAGAATTGTAGAGAACTAACAAAGGAATGTTTAATTAGGCCACAATAGCAAAAGTGGTTCTCCAGCTGTTATATTGCCTCAATTCCATGGTCAATTTCCGGTTTAGTAAATAACGATAAGTGCGTCCGCGATATTCAGAAAATACTTACTTTGCAGCTTCTTCATTTAAGACCTTTGCAAACTTTCGTACAGGGCTAAGCATCTGTGGGATGTCGAGGAAGATATTCTGCAGCAAAGAGGATTTAACTTGGGATTTTATGGCGGGAATCAGTGCTTCAACGTGACTGTCCAAATAGCACAATGTACTGGCTATCACAAAAAATTCCTGAGGGGAGCACTGAAAAAGAAAATTGGATCATAAAATATTTAACTTAACTATACCACGTTATCACATCATCGTCTGCTGCAAACATTTGTCAAGTGGATTTGCTTACAGCACAATTTTATTTATTGATTGGACAACCGTTCCTACTAATAACGTTTTTATCAGGTCTTTCGGAAAACTGTTACGGTAAATATTCATTCACACATCTGAAACTGCTACGGGTTTAGCACCAACATTATATAGTGACATTTTTATGGAGTGCATTGCAATATTTGTATAGAATAATACAGCAGTTCTCAAAATGTTGTGACATGGCCATAGGCCACCTCAACGTGTACCACAAACAAGTAAATAGGTTCAAGGCAGTGCTTAATGGTTAATTCTAAGAAATATATCCCTATATTTATATCAAACTATTTAGGAAGCTTTTTTTTGGTGCTCAGAGATCGGATTGTCAATGGCCAAAAATGAATGCATAATTAACACATCCACATAACCAATGTCAAAACCGATTGAGAACGCAGAACGTCTTATCTATGCAGTAGAGAGGATTGTGGTCTCTTATCATTATCATTCCACATTGAGATAAAACGGAGGGAGGGGTAGCACAAACAGTACAAAAAGCAAGCTGCAGCAGTTATCTCTAAAATGACCCTTTGAGTATGTATTTTAAAAAGTCTTTGTATTACAAATAATATTTTTATCGGGCAATTAATTAAAACGAGTACCGTATATACTCTAGTATAAGCAGAGTTTTTCAGCACATTTTTTTGTGCTGAAAAACCCCAACTCTGCTTATACTCGAGTCAATAGTCTGTATTATGGCAATTTACATTGCCATAATACAGACTGGGGGCTGTGGGGGCTGGCAGAGCTGTAACTTACCTCTCCTGCAGCTCCTGTCAGCTCCCTCCTCCTCCGCGCCGTCCGTTCAGCACCTCGGTCAGCTCCCAGTGTAAATCTCGCGAGACTTACAGTGGGAGCTGACAGAAGAGCTGCACGGAGCGGCGCGGAGGAGGAGAGAGCTGACAGGAGCTGCAGGAGAGGCAAGTTACAGCTCTGCCAGCCCCCCTCTCCCCCACTGAACTGCGAATGCCACTGGACCACCAGGGAAGGAGAGACCCCCTCCCTGCCATATATCAAGCAGGGAGGGAGGGACGAAAAAAAAATATATAATAATAATAAAAGAAAAAATAATTAAATAAAAAATAAGAAGAAGAAATAATAAAAAAAAAAAATCAAAATAATTAAAAAAATAATAATAAAATTGCCCACCCCCCACCAAGGCTCTGCAACACACACACACACTGCACTCATACACACACACGCTGCATTCTCATACACACACACGCTGCAAGTTGTATTTTTGAGGATTCATTTTATTATTGAACAACAACCATGTTCTCAATGAACCCAAAAAACTCATTAATATCAAAGCTGAATATTTTTGGAAGTAGTTTTTAGTTTGTTTTTAGTTTAAGCTATTTTAGGGGGATATCTGTGTGTGCAGGTGACTATTACTGTGCATAATTATTAGGCAACTTAACAAAAAACAAATATATACCCATTTCAATTATTTATTTTTACCAGTGAAACCAATATAACATCTCAACATTCACAAATATACATTTCTGACATTCAAAAACAAAACAAAAACAAATCAGTGACCAATATAGCCACCTTTCTTTGCAAGGACACTCAAAAGCCTGCCATCCATGGATTCTGTCAGTGTTTTGATCTGTTCACCATCAACATTGCGTGCAGAAGCAACCACAGCCTCCCAGACACTGTTCAGAGAGGTGTACTGCTTTCCCTCCTTGTAAATCTCACATTTGATGATGGACCACAGGTTCTCAATGGGGTTCAGATCAGGTGAACAAGGAGGCCATGTCATTAGATTTTCTTCTTTTATACCCTTTCTTGCCAGCCACGCTGTGGAGTACTTGGACGCGTGTGATGGAGCATTGTCCTGCATGAAAATCATGTTTTTCTTGAAGGATGCAGACTTCTTCCTGTACCACTGCTTGAAGAAGGTGTCTTCCAGAAACTGGCAGTAGGACTGGGAGTTGAGCTTGACTCCATCCTCAACCCGAAAAGGCCCCACAAGCTCATCTTTGATGATACCAGCCCAAACCAGTACTCCACCTCCACCTTGCTGGCGTCTGAGTCGGACTGGAGCTCTCTGCCCTTTACCAATCCAGCCACGGGCCCATCCATCTGGCCCATCAAGACTCACTCTCATTTCATCAGTCCATAAAACCTTAGAAAAATCAGTCTTGAGATATTTCTTGGCCCAGTCTTGACGTTTCAGCTTGTGTGTCTTGTTCAGTGGTGGTCGTCTTTCAGCCTTTCTTACCTTGGCCATGTCTCTGAGTATTGCACACCTTGTGCTTTTGGGCACTCCAGTGATGTTGCAGCTCTGAAATATGGCCAAACTGGTGGCAAGTGGCATCTTGGCAGCTGCACGCTTGACTTTTCTCAGTTCATGGGCAGTTATTTTGCGCCTTGGTTTTTCCACACGCTTCTT
The DNA here is from genome assembly GCF_036172605.1 of Pelobates fuscus. Taxonomy (NCBI): domain Eukaryota; kingdom Metazoa; phylum Chordata; class Amphibia; order Anura; family Pelobatidae; genus Pelobates; species Pelobates fuscus. The sequence continues at coordinate 39,865,228 of NC_086321.1, read as the reverse complement.
GCGACCCTGTTGACTATTTTGAATGAAACGCTTGATTGTTCGATGATCACGCTTCAGAAGCTTTGCAATTTTAAGAGTGCTGCATCCCTCTGCAAGATATCTCACTATTTTTGACTTTTCTGAGCCTGTCAAGTCCTTCTTTTGACCCATTTTGCCAAAGGAAAGGAAGTTGCCTAATAATTATGCACACCTGATATAGGGTGTTGATGTTATTAGACCACACCCCTTCTCATTACAGAGATGCACATCACCTAATATGCTTAATTGGTAGTAGGCTTTCGAGCCTATACAGCGTGGAGTAAGACAACATGCATAAAGAGGATGATGTGGTCAAAATACTCATTTGCCTAATAATTCTGCACTCCCTGTACACACACGTTGCTCTCATACGCACACGCTGCACTCATACACACGCTGCACTCATACACACACACTGCATTCATTATATACACACACTGCATTCATTATATACACACACTGCATTCATTATATACACACACTGTAAATAAATATTCAGTTAATATATTTTTTTTAGGATCTAATTTTATTTAGAAATTTACCAGTAGCTGCTACATTTCCCACCCTAGTCTTATACTCTAGTCAATAAGTTTTCCCAGTTTTTGGGGGTAAAATTAGGGGCCTCGGCTTATATTCGGGTCGGCTTATACTCGAGTATATACGGCAAGTTAGTTTAGTTACACATATGCGTTATGCAAGTTGCTTATCCCTCCAGAAAGGCTCCAAGTAAGTGTTAATAAGCTGCTAATGAAAGTTAAAAAGTAGATATGCATTGAACATTTCTTTCATTGGACTAGCTTTACATCTTAACGTTAAGGCAAATAATTTTCTGACATGTTTACATCTTTTTTTGAAACCCTAATGTATTTTGTTCCTTGTTTCTAGGTAACCTCTACAGACTGAAGATCGTAAAGGTCAGGAAACGACCTTCTGGGACTTTCACGATCTACGATCTACAGTCTATAGAGATTATTGATGTTGACACCATCACATCAGGCACCTACAGTGAAAGTAGAATGTCATATGAAATACACATCTTACCTATTCTGAAGATATTTTTTGTAAATAAAAAAAGAATGGTTTTATTTATCAAGGTCCGAATCTGCTTCCAAGTTGGAACATTGGATGACAATAACCATAAGACAGGATATGTTTAACTCTTACAAAGTGGTGAAAGGGAGAAGGAAGACCATTCTGCTGCACCTTTTGCTTGTCTGGAAGCCTCCTGGTAAATAACAGCTCAAAGCTGATTTCTGTGTATTTTTTATTTCATTTGTATTACGGAGTCTTGTTGCAGTGCTGCTGCCCATTCCATGCCCTTTTAATGGTAAATTAATTTGCAGGGTTTATTAAAAATACATTGCCTTTCTAATTAGAGGTTTTGTTTGTTAGCTGAAAGCAGCGAGTTGAATTGTTAGAGCAGTAGTCGAGATGTATGTATTGATTTTGGCAAGAGAGCTTACACTTTAAAGGAACACTATTGAAATGGTCTGGGTACACTGTCCTAGCACCCTTAACCCTGCAAAGCTAATTATTGTAGGTTTTTTAAATTAACTGCAATAATTAGCTTTGTGGGGTAACTCCACCTCTACCAGACAGCCACTAGAGGGACTTCCGGGTCATTAGGCAACTTTTAGGTAGGAGCGAAGGCAGGTCCGAGCCAGCATCGAACTTTGTTTTCCTTGCACTATAGTTTCCCTTTACTTGTCATTACAGTGGACCATATTCTTGGTTATCTAAATGTGTATAGGGATTCGGGGTAGTACACAAGTAACTAATTACCGATCTGAATCCAAGCATGATCTTAAACATGACAACAGCATTGAAATATGTCACACATGCTATGGCACCACATCAAAAAGTACACAAAAAATAATGAAAAGGAGTCAAAATGATGGTTTGTTGAATTCATCCATTACCACAAGCACACTGTTCCTTTAATCACTAGAGCACCAAAGTAATTGTAAATGCTGTCAAAATATTCGGTCTGTCTTGGGAGAACTGAAGCAAAACTGTGTCAATAAAAAAAAAAAAATCTGCATGCATTTTTTTAATAAACCAATTAACCAACACAGTATGCCACCAATTATCTCTGCAATCAATATCAGTGACACGTTTCTTGAATATGTATTTCTGATCTATTTCGTTAAGACCTACGAACATTTTCTTGATAAATATCAGCACCAATTACTGGATCTGAGAGGTAAGAAACATTTGGATATAGTGTTGATCTTTGCCATCAAAAGGATTGCGTACCTGCTGAAAGATAAGGTTTTAGCCCTATTACTAAGCAATCGTTAATAGACCAAATTAACTTTTCGAACACATGGCAGCCTAGGATTTTGGCTTTCGAATAGGATATGTAGGTTTACTATATAATTACACTTTACGTATGTTGCATTGCACATATTTGCACATATTCTTGTGCTCACATTTGCACACGATTGTGGTGATCGCATTCTGCACTCTTATGCACACGATTATTTGATTTTATCGGTTATGTGATTGCATTATGCACTTTTATTCACGCAATTATGTGCTCATATTGCACTTAAGTACATGATCGACGTGATCATGTTCTGCACCTTCATGCACATGCTTGTTTGTTTACATTTTGCACTTTATATCCATATGTACTCTTGCACATGATTTGTGTGTTCGCCATTTTTTTTTATATTGCACATTTTTGCACTTACCATATGTGCCCTTTTTGCACTTTATGTAAATTGTTTATGTGCGTGTATTTTGCAATATATGCATGGGGTTTTGGAATTACATTAAGCACTTTTATGTCACTTAATTAGGACACACTTTTGGGCATTTATTTGCACTAGAGTATTATTGTTTACTGAGAAGATTGGGGCAATGAGTTGTGTGTTGGATTTTTTATATGGTGGCACCATTATAATGTCAATGTATTTTTAGGCTTCAAACTGGTAGCAAGGATTGTATTCTTAAGTATTAGGGAATTGTTGTATTAACTGTATAGCTTGCACCGGATGTACATTTTTTTAAATAGTATTATAAATTACTGCTGCATATCTGTTCATCGCCCTTGGTACAATGACAAAGTTGTGTCTGAATATTTATTAAAGGGACATTACGTACAGTTCATTGTTATGGTGCAAAGAATCGGTGGGAACTGTCCTTTTTTGTCAATTCCTTTTCAGTAGATTTGAAAGTGGTGAGCTAATACAACCTCCAGTCTCTTTAGGCACTATGACCATTACAGCACCTAGCAGTTACAATGCAGAGTACTACATTAAGCACTACTGCAAATTATACACTTTGCCTAGGTCAGGGATAGGAAACTTTCGGCACCCCAGATGTTGTGGACTACATCCCCCATAATGCTCTTACACCCATAATGCTGGCAAAGCACCATGGGAGGTGTAGTCCAAAACATCTGGAGTGCCGAAGGTTGCCTATGCCTGGCCTTGGTTGTAGTGCAGGGTGATACCCATTCTGTCTTTGTTTTTGCAGTAACTAAAGAGCATTCTATTTATTCAAATACATCACACGAGAAGGCAACAAAAACAACACCCGTCAGCTCATCCCTCCGGAGGAGTCAGAGGGTTTAAAGAGGTGTCACTAACACCACACTCATAAAGAAACGGTAAGTGAAATAATCCACTGCTCCCACCCAAAAAATATTAGAAAACCGCATGCACAAAAAATAATAAGAGGGACAATCGGTTCCCTCAAAAAATATCACAGTAAACGAACAATTCACCAGAGTTAATCTATTATTTTCTCTCTTTATTAACTATTCAAAAATGTATTCAGAACATTAAAACAGTGGCAGATAAATAGCACCTTATCAACAGCTGTCAGTATGTACCGTCCTAAGGTAAGACAGAGTCCAGGACTCCAGGCACTATAACAACTTCATGTAGACGAAGCACTTATGGTGTCCAGAGTGTTCCTTTAACCCCTTAAGGACCAAACTTCTGGAATAAAAGGGAATCATGACATGTCACACATGTCATGTGTCCTTAAGGGGTTAAACGAAGCATGGCATCATTCTCATCTGTCACATGACGAAGAAGTGGAAAATAAACCATTTCTGATCTCAAACTTCTGAAAAAAATATGGTCCAAGCCAATGTCCACTTGAAAATGATCAATAAAATTAATAGGCAAAAGGAAATTCCCAAACAAAAGGAGCTGTGGGAAGTTCATGGAAAGTGAGGTCTAATGGATGATTAACAATTCTTTTTGACATTCCATACACGAGCCGTCCTTCTCACTAGAATAGTTAATAAACTATGATGTACTGAATGAGAATATTCATATCTAGAACTTCATATGCTACAAATACTTTGTGGAACCCGTGGCGTGAGACCCACCCAGTATTCTAAGGTCTATTCAGCCCATCATTTTCGTAACACTGAGATGGCCTTTTATATTATTCCTATTTATCTCTCTTCCTCTCATTTAACTACTTTCCTTCTTTGTGTTTATCCAATTAAAATACCTACGCTTCCACTGAGCAATTACTATTCTGAGAAAAAGAAAAAAAAAAAAAAAAACAACAAAAACCTGTTTTTACTATTCTTCCTTTGTTTGAAAGTAGAATTTTTACATTGTATTGCTTTATGCAATTAAAACCTTCAACAAAAAAAGAGGAATCGGAAAAAAGTAAAAGTGCTTTAATTGGATGACTTTTAGAAATCGACATTCTGTTTAGTATGCTTCCAGTTTGGTTTTATATTTCAGACAGTCTGTTTATTTCAATGGAGCCCCAGGAAATTATCTTTTTTGATGAATACTGAGCAGATGTCTTAACAAAATAAGGATATCATGGTTTCAAAGCGTCTCAGTCGGTGATCTGGTGCCTTGCCACCAGCCCAGGGATGACTCCCTATAGTACTCCACAGGCCCCGGGACCGGTGCAACTCCCCTTTTCCAACAATGTACCATTTACTTCTTTTCGCTAGGTCTTGCAATTGTGCAAAAATCAACACAGAGTGTTAGTGACGCGCCGCTCCTGGAAGTCACGTGACACTAGAAGTAGATGAGTACAGCATATGACAAAGTTGACAAAGGCCATGGAGCTTGACTAAAGCTTCACCCGTTGTCACCTTTTGTCAACCTGAAGTAGTAGTCCCTACTTTTCCTTCTGTATATCTTTAAAAATAAACTTTGTTAAAAAAACAAAACACAACAACAGAGTCGCAGGGAACATCCACACTTATCCTTGCAGGCTCTATGGGGAGGGGAAGTAACAGAGCCGCTTTAACCCTTTAAGGACCAAACTTCTGGAATAAAAGGGAATCATGACATGTCACATATGTCGTGTCCTTAAGGGGTTAAATGGACACTCCAGGCACCCAGACCACTTCAGCTAATTGAAGTGGTCTGTGTGCTATGACCCTTTTGCACTTAGTGCTGCAATGTAAAACATTTTTACATTGCAGCTCTCAGTCTGCCCTCTAGTGGCTGTTTACCAGACAGTCACTAGAGGGTTTCCGGAATCCAAATCGACATTTGGTCGGTTATCTGACGCTGGACATCCTCACGGACCTCCAGCGTCAAATTTCCCCATAGGAAAGCATTGAATAATGCTTTCCTATGGTGAGGTCTAAGGCGCGCGCACTGCCATTGCCACGCATACGCTTTAGGTCTCCCCCGCCGGTTGACGTCGCCTGGGGAGGAGCATGGGTGGAGCCTGACCCAGCGCCGAGGGACATTGGCGCTGTATTCAGTTAAGTGTCTGCAGGAGTTTTACCCCTTCAGTGACATGGGGTGGGGAGCGGGAGGGAGGGGGGCACTCCAGGATCCTTTAGTGCCAGGAAAACTGGTAAGTTTGTAAAAATAAAACGCAAATAATATTTGTGTTGTTGATAGAGTCACATATATTTTGTCATTTCTGGAGTTCTGCCAAAATAAATGGTGAGATTTACTTAACTGAACCTGCCCCTCGCGGGCACTGCCATCCTCTTCCGGTAGGTCATCTTCTGCTCTTGTCGCTTCAGCTGCCAGGAGCCGACGTCAATGCTGTACTCTCATGCATGCGTAAGAAATACAGCGGTGAAATCTATGTAGGATCCTGAAAGACTGCAGGGCCTTCCATAGAAAGACGTCATTTTTCTGCAACCATCACTGGAGAAAGCTGGGGGATTGACACAGTGTCAGGCGTAGGAAAAATACTGAGACAAAGAAGCACCGACTTTGTCTCCGTATATCTTTTGACTGGGAGGAATTTCCAAGAAAGTCCAACACAACCAAAATAAGTATTTCATAAAGATTCTATCGTTATGAAATACTCATTTAGCGGGAGGGGTGGGGGTAAAAAGAAAACAAAATACTGTGCTATTTTCACTCACTGCGTTGCGGATCTCCACTTGCCTACAGAGATTGGTTTAATAGAAATTTTGAGCCCTGTGCTTTAAGTTTAGTGTGTGTCACAATGTAGCTATATCTGCACTGTATTTGTTTGATATATGTAACAATTTATTTATATGTGCTTTTCATGACACGGTTGAAAACTAGGGAACCTTCCTGGTAAAATATTTTATAAATTAATAAAAATAAGAAGCTTTGTTTAGTAAGTAGCTCTTTTTTGTAACACTTTTTTTTGTTTATTTTTAATGGATCTATTCGCTAAACACCAAATTTTATCCGAATGGACAAAATTCTATGGAATTGCCCCAATACCAATTGGACTGGACAGTCTCATATTTACTAAATCCAATTCCTGCACATTGCATTCAGGTCCACTTTAAAATCAGCGCTTTTTGCATCTGAAGCCCATAGAAACTACATTTACAACTGATCTTTCACTTGCACTACATATATAGGTAAAAAAACAAACAAACAAAAAAAAAACACAGTAAGGGTGGTGCAAAACACACAGTGATTAATACTTAGTAATGTGAGACCTCCTGATCATTTTGGAAAAAAAAACTGTATAAAAAGTAGACATAGCATAATACTAGGATTAATGATTCTATATATTTTTGTATACTTTTTTTTATATTTGTCTACTTGAAGAAGCCTTGCAAGGCGAAAAAGCATGTACATATATTTTATTTATTTATAACAATAAAGGACTGTATTAATATCTTCTCAATTTGGCATCCTGATTTACCATCTTAAAGAGGACTAAAGAATGCTAGGTGGGGATAATACCACCAGCACCCTACTCATCGAGCAGTAAGTCTGCTCAAACAAATGTGAGTACATCTCCTATACTGTGAATTATCTTGTAAATTTTATTTCTACAGTGAGCACTATATTTGCCATTTCTTATCCGGCCTGGCTGTTCCTTTCAAGACCTTGTATCACTTTCTACATACCATTGGTATTTGGACTACACTTGTTTTATTGTATATATCACTTCTGTTATTTTTAATTTTGGTATATTAAATTAGATTAAGGCGCAACCTCACTTCCTTTTTTTCTTTCTATAGCATAATACTGTATAAAATAACAATTGATCAATGGCAGATGTATTAGGTAACTCACAATCTTCAGAGCCTTAGAAAGCAGGCTCTAGCTGTATCAGCAGTCGAATAATAAGCTTATTCAGGCTATTAGCACGACACCTCGATCTCCTTCTTTCCCAGGTAGGTATGAATCAAACTATATCAGATGAGGTAGATAAGAAGTTTTACTTAAAAATAAAAACAAATATACAAAAACAACAGCAACAAAGGCGGTGGATAAAACAAAGAAAAGTCTAATGAATCTAACGCGTTTTAACCTTTCGGTCTATGTCAACGTGTATGATAATCTCCACCCGGTGCTGGTTTTTAATCTTTGTATCCGGAAATTGATTTCCGTGCCATCTGGCCTTCTGTGGTTACTTCCGCATTCATACATCATTGTGGCAGTGGCGTCAAAGCATCATGGCGTCCTGACGTAATGCGGGAATCATCCATTCTAGCATACTAGGAAGTGGAGATATCGGAAGTCCAGAAAATGCCATTATAGTGCTGGGTGTAATTAGCTCATATGATGAATAGTTCATTAGAAATATGAGCTGGACAATAAAAGGACTGATTCAATTATTTCCTACGGGGAGGTCTAATGTGCGCGCAGCATTTGCCTCGCATGCGCATTACACCCTGCTCGTCGCGGGACAGAGGAGGGGAGGAGCTTCGACCCCGCTGAAGGGATTAAAACCCCTTCAGCCACTTGCTTTATCCAGCGCCGGGCTCCCTTGGTGCTGGTGACCTCTTCTCCCCCTGCCGACGTCAGCTCCGAATGCGCATGCGCGGCAAGAGCCGTGCACGCATTCAAACCGCCCATAGGAAAGCATTACTCAATGCTGTCCTATAGATGTCAGCGTCATCTCAGGTAGACCGCCACTAGAGGCTGGATTAACCCTCAATGAAAACATAGCAGTAAAACCAGGGGGACCTGACACCCAGACCACTTCATTGAGCTGAAGTGGTCTGGGTGCCTATAGTGGTCCTTTAACCCCTTAAGGACACATGACATGTATGACATGTCATGATTCCCTTTTATTCCAGAAGTTTGGTCCTTAAGGGCACTGGGGAGGGCCTGATCAAGATTTTTTGTTAATACATGATTTATAACAGAAACAAGGGTCACTGAGGTAATTTTTCATTTAAAGAGAACATTTCGGGCAACCCAGTCAATTTAACAGAACTGCAGGAAACAGCCTCAAAGACGACAGCTGTGATTTGAAGTCACAGACAAAAGTGCATTAGAAATGAAGGTAAAATCCAAACGACAATTCAGGCTAGCCCGGCTAATGACACTGCTGCAGGTGGTCTTACACCTCTGTATGTGCAGTGTTTCAAAGCACCATGAAGTGGTCATGGTTCTTGGTGTAACCCTTTTAACCCTGTTAGGTTCTGAATTTACTACATTTTCACTTATCCCATTAAAGTGCTGATAATTCCTTTTCAGCAGGATTGGGATCATTAACACATGAGTGTTCAAGATACTGTATTAAACAGTCACTACCAGAACAAAGTATAAATGTTTTTAGCCAAATACAATTTAGAACATAAAGCCTTATTCACCCTTATTTATGCTCTACGAATGATCACCAACCTGTAGACTCTGTCACAGATTTAATGCCTGCACGTTTGCTAAAAATATCTGATAAATGCTGATAAATATCAGTTATGAGATTTTAACTTCCATATCAGTGTGCCTACTATCACCATGTGTCAGTAAACAGGTTACAATATTGGTCGTTATGTCAGTTACATTAAAAAGTAAACAGTTCGCTGTCTGAGAACTTACAATGTAATACTTAGTATCCCCAATAATCTTTGCAAAATGTTGGTCATTGATCGATCAGTAAGCTATCAGATAATATATTTCAATGGGGAGAAAATGCATTGTAGTAGAGAATAGGCACTGGGGATACAAAAAGTTAATTGTCATTTTTCGTGAAAAAAGAACCAAGAAAATAAATGAAATTGTCCCAACAAAGAAAATTAATTTCCTTATTTTTACTATCTCTGGGAAAAAAAAAGCTGCCCACTGATCAATCTTATAAAAACTCCTGATAACAATTACCTTTTTTTTTTTTTTTGACAGCTTCCATTTTCCCATCACCAATGCAGTCAGTCACATTTCAAGTAAAAAGTCATTAAAATTCAAGAACAGGAGTCTGGTATTCTAAGGAGTTGCGGGAAGCAAAATTACAGTATTTTTAAACCTTTACAGACACCTACAGCTGATGGAATAATCCACACTAACACATCTTAGACTAAAACTATCTGTAATATCATACAATGCAGAAAAGCAAAAAAAAAAAAAAAAATCTAGAACGCATTAAAAATTGTAGATTATACTAGCTTTAGTGTAACTATAATCTTAATTTTATTAATGACAGGAGGCGAATATTTGCTTAAGTCTCTCTTTACTAGAACTCCACAGCAGCACATTAACATAGAGAGATAAACACCAAAGACAAAAACATAAGGTATCTATATAAGGCTCCTCCTAAGCCACCATTTTCTCTTTCACGCTGCGACAACGTAACGTACACAACAATGACAATAACTAAATAAAGAAAAATTTACAACATAACAATGAATGCCATCTGGAAAAACTTCGGATAATGGATGAACTTGATCTTCATCCTGCCAAACAGCCGATTCTATGAACTGAAGTCGAACCATTAAACTGAAACGAAATAAACAGAGTCGAAAACACTGATTAGTGAACGAAATGTACTGATAAGACATAAATCCCACGATCCAGTACCGATAGAATGAAGGTATGAAATCCATCACTAATGACCGTCAATACAATATAACATGCACTTCCCACAACATCACCCCAGACTACCAAACCGAGCCCAGATAATCAGACAAATCAACAGAAATACAATCAATGCAATCCATCCAAAACAAGGGAGGGGAGAAACCAAACTGGGTGGGAAATATTCGCCTCCTGTCATTAATACAATTAAGATTATAGTTACACTAAAGCTAGTATAATCTACAATTTTGTAGCATGACAGGAGGCTTCATATTTGCTGTTTTAACGCTCCGACAGCAAAGCAAAAGAAACATAGTCCGAAGGTCCAAAACGAACTGGCGCAAAAACTCCTCACGGAACCGGACCGCCACATACAAAAACGTCCCGAGGAGAAACGCCCATCAAGGAAAAAACTCGGAAGCAGTAGCGCCGCTAATCGAATGCACTCCAAGAGACACATTCACCCCTGCCAGTGTCAATAACCATCTCATCCATCGAGATTGGACAGGGGCGAAGGATCGTACATCAGAAAAACGTCTGAACGAAACCAGACACAACAAGAGGACAAACACAGTAGAAAGCTGGCGAAGGGAAAAATCAAGGAACTCCGGCCGGATCTCGAAGAAAAACGCTAAAACCATACTTACCTCCCAGAGGGAAGAGTATTTAGGCGCCGGAGGACGTGCCAGCCTCATCCCACGTAGAAATCTGCAGACCAGCGGGTCCTGAACGATGGGAAAAACCTCCAAACGGAACACGCGCCGCCTAAATAAATTACTAATTACAAGAACCAGACGGCACAACCGTCCCAAATCATCGAGGAGGGACAAGACACTCATCAAGTTTGTCACGGGCCGGAAAAAAGGGTTCAGCATCCTGTCCTAAGCCCCAAGGAAACTATGAAATCCATGCTGAGAGGTAAACATCTCCTCGTCCCGGGAGCTCAGGGATCCTAGAGAAGGTCCCTGGCCGATAGTGACGACGCCTCAACATACCAGGCACTCCCGAAAGAGTCCAAGAGGAGTATTCGAGAGGACGGTAAGAGAAGAGGATCCCGACAGGAAAAAATCCAGAAGCTCCGTGAACCCGACCGATCTCGACATAGCGGAGTCAACAACACTAAGGACACACGTCGACCACAAACTAGAAGTAACACCCGGGGAATAAAGGCGAACGGAGGAAACACCTATGCTTCCTGAGAAAAAAACCGCACCTGTCGAAGCGCGACCACCACCGCGCACGCTGAATCCGGGAGCCGACCAAAGCACGTCTGAATCCGATGGTCGTCCCGGAGGCGAATAGACCCACCATGAACAAACCCTAGCGACGCACAAGTACGATGAAGATGGGTCGAAAGAGTTCCCAGTCGCTGGCATCCTTCCAAAGTAAGGAGAACGAATCCGCCGTCAACTTCGATTCACACGGTAGATACTCTGCCTGCAATGCGATGTTGCGCTGGAAGCATAAGCCGGAAATCTCCTTCCTCACCTCCAGTGTGCGAGACCGAGCGCCTCCCAAGTGGTCGGTATATTGTACCGCTGAGACCTCGTCCCTCCGAAGGAGGGCGCAACAGTCCGACAGGTGACTTGCCAGGCAATTGACGTGGAACCCCGATTCCATGTCAGACCACGGGCCACCCGCGGACCCGGACGTGTACGTGGCACCCCAACCCCAAGGCTTGCAGTCGATTCCAGAACGAAATCCGGGGTCGGTCAGATTATTGCCTTGCCGTTCCGAGTGCAGAAGCCACCAGCTCAGTCCGGCCTTCACGCCCGGGAACAGGGAAAACCATCCGGTCTGAAGAGGGTCACATGCGTAGAACAGGGGTTTTCAACCGTTGCATGGTCCCGTGGTGTAGTGGGCCCGGGTATATTGCCTGTATCGAAGCTGAGAGAAGGCCCACCATGCGAGCAAACATTTGACGGGGAATCCGGACTTGCCGTAAGATCCTTCTCATCACCTCCTGGGCGGATGCCATCAGTGTCAAAGGCAGACGGAGAACGCAAACCGTTGCATAGACCACGACACCCAAGAACTCCACCGTCTGGGAAGGTTGTAAAACCGATTTCCTCAGATGAACTACGAATGCCAGGATCTCCAACAAGGATATCGCCGAACGCGTGTAAGATCTGAGCCTGGAGGGATCTTCGCAGAGGACCAGCAAATCATCCAGAAATAACAGGAAACGGACGCCCTCTGGCCAGAATCGGGCGACCACAGGCGTCGGCAGCTCGGTGAAGCACTAAGGGGCCGAGCTGAGGCCGAACAGGAGGCATGTGAATTGGCGAGGGACGCCCTTCCAGGCGAAGCAAACCGCGATCACTCTTGTCCACCAGGACGGAGAGGTAAGCATCCCTCAGGTCCAGTCCATGAGCAAGACTCCCGGCCGGGGAAGGTCCCGAAGGAGATGAATGCCCTCCAACTTGAAGTGGGAGCAGACAACAAAGGTGTTCCAGTCCCGAAAACTGACCACCGGGCGGAGCTCCCCCGACTTCATCTTTACTAGGAAAAAACGAGCTTGGAAAGCCCCCAAATCCGGGACTCGCTGGATAGCGCCAATGGCGAGCAGAGTCCGAACCTCCGAAACTATCAAAGAACGTTGAACCCTCGTGAAGAAGGAGACACTCTGAGGTCCAACCTGCATCGGCGGGGAGGGGAAGTCCATGACCTAACCCCGTACCGACTGACGGATCCATGCATTTGAAGACACTTCCTGCCACCTGTCTCTGCAGGGAAACAATCCGTCTGTATGTAATAGGGGTGAACTGAAAGTGGCAGGAGATGTACTCACCCGCAGGAATCTCGCTCGTCCTCTTGCACAGTCTCCATGACCTCCACCCGCTCTTCGAGTCTGGGCTGGTATGGTGGGAAAAAAAGGATGGGCCACGGGATCTGTGGGGTCCAAAGACCAGCCGGGATAACAGTAAGCAAAACACCTTCTTTATAGAGGGCAGCAAATAAATTGATGCAATCCTGTAGCTCCCTAATGAAAGGTGCCCTGAACAGTAGGTCTTACTGCCAGAGGGGCCCAATTCTTTAGATCCTAGCTCCGATAGTTTGGCGTCCATACGGAACAGAGCCGTTTACCTGCGTACGGTGCAGAACCGCATTAGCATCGCCTAGAAGGCACATGGGGCGTAGTGCCCAATCCCGCATGATGGTCGGGTCCAGGTTCGTACCAACCATGTAGGCCTCGTCCGCCAGGACCAACATCCTGCACAGGGGACCCAGCATATCCCGTGGTCTATCCTGCGCTGAGCGGAGGCTTTCCTGGGGTCCCGACCAATAGGATTAAAGCACGAGGCCACCAGGGGGTCAAAATCCGGGGCCGCTGCCACATCGTCCGGCAGGACGGGCCTGGGGTAGCCCGCCCGCAGCTTCTCGCGGGCCTCCCCTTAAGGGATTTGCGGATCCAATAGTGCACGAATTGTGCCGAGTGGCCGGGCAGTGACCATTCCGAGGGTCTGTGGCGTCTGATAGACCGAGGGATAAACAGAGGCTCTCCTGTAGCGTCCAAAAGGCATCGTCCCCCAGCATCACCGTGGGGGCCTCTGTCGCCGGTGCGCCTTCATCCTCCCAGCGCCAACCGGGACCCTCCCCACGGTCCTCATCCAATCATCTCCCTCGTCCGAGGGAGACTGGTCTGCCCGCCACTCCTCCAGCAGGCCAATGTAGGGGGGGGGGGGGGGTAAGGAGGCCACCTCCCCTGCGCCCGAAAGACGGCGGCGCCTGGCCGGTGAGATTCGATAACCTCGAACCATGTCGCTTCGCCGGAGCCTTGTCCTTCCGGGAGCGTGGTTCAGGGCCTTCACCCTTCCAATAGCGCATTTGCGCACTTGCCTGCTCTCGTTCCTGAGAGTCTGACTCAGCCGAGTCGTCTGCCAAGCGGGGGGATCCTCTCGCACCCCTCTCCGTTTGTGGTTGAGGAAGGGCCCTAGCCAGGGCTTCCTCTACAGATGCATTAATCAGCCGCACACAGCCGCATTAATCAGTGCCTGCAAAGTCTGCTCCTGTGCAGAGGTTTCCATAACGTCTGAGATGACAGCACGTGATACCTAACTGGATAGAGAACAGGTATCACTAGCAGGCAGTAGGGGCAGCACCCCTAGTATGGCAGAGGCAAGTATTAAACGCATGCGGGCTCATCAAAACTTGGTCCAGGGTATGAAGCCACCAGGTCAATAGCATGCGTAATATGGCACAGACAAAGCAGGCCAATCATGGGGCACAGACAAAGCAGGCCAATCAAGGGGCACAGACAAAGCAGGCCAATCGTAAGGGCACAGACAAAGCAGGCCAGTATATGGGCACGGGTAGGACCGCCCCAGTGGCATATGAGGCAGGAACGTAGGTCCTTATGGTAGACATGCAGGTATTACTTGACATATTGTGCGTGCGGGGTAGAGGTGTAGCCAGGTCTCCAGACCAGTCTCGGTCAATGATAGTGCAGTGGTGTTAAGCGGGTCCTACGCAGGAGGCATGCAGTGAAATGCCTAGAGCCACATAGAGCCCTAGGGAACATGCAATAAGGGCATCCACAGAAGAAGCATGCAAAGCCATACAACACATGCAATGAGAAACAAACTGTAGGCAGAGGCAGAGAAACCCCCCAAAACATGCCCAGAGAAACACAGCACATGTGTAGTAATGACCCCCTACACCGAGGGAACTAAGCAGCCAGACAAGCAACCAATACCATAAAATCGGACACTGCGCCTTTAAGATATAAACGGTGTGCGCGGCAGAGAACAAAAAAGAGCCGCGCACCCCGCAAAAATTAAAACCTTTATGCAGTGAGAATATGGAATAGAATGAATATTGCTAATTTCGACTTGGCGGCTAACTCCCACTAATCTCGGCCAGGCCAGGACATAGTGGTTACAGGGCTACGCTCAGATAGATGATCCTGTGTGACACCATGTAAGTCACCTAATAAAGAACAAGATCTGAAATCAGACAAGAAGAATATATACACTGCCCTCTGTCCCTCACTGTCCGGCCACGTGGACGCGGGGGAAAGGGCATACAGGAGCGGAGGCTCCCGCGTTAACAATCCAGCACCCTGCTCAGTCCCCACGCCGCTCGGGAAGCAGCCAACAAGCGACCGGGGGCGCGGGCAGGGAGGCAATGAGAGGATTCCCGCTCGGCGGACATCAATACAAGGGACACGTGGGACCGCTGGAGTCTTTCTCCGCGGTCCCGACGGTCAGCACGGGAAGTGGTCGGAAGACCGCTTCCCCGCGACCGCAACAGAGAACCAGTCCAGGCACAAAATAAAAGAAAAATAATCAAAACAATAAAAACAAGGAAAATGAAATAATGGAAAATGAAACCTCATGCAAAGGAAAGGAAAAAAGGGGCAAATATAACAGATTAGAAAAGCAAAGCCCAAATCCCAGAACAGCCACAGAAATAAATGCAGCAATACTATAAACCCAAGACATGAGCATAAAACCACAAATAACATATAATAGACACACAGCCACCCATATAACACAGGAGGCAGTGGTACTCTGACCTGTACTGTCTGCGGAGCAGCAAAGAAAGAGGAAATGGTGGCTTAGGAGGAGCCTTATATAGATACCTTATGTTTTTGTCTTTGGTGTTTATCTCTCTACAGGGAGTGCAGAATTATTAGGCAAGTTGTATTTTTGAGGATTAATTTTATTATTGAACAACAACCATGTTCTCAATTAACCAAAAAAACTCATTAATATCAAAGCTGAATATTTTTGGAAGTAGTTTTTAGTTTGTTTTTAGTTATAGCTATTTTAGGGGGATATCTGTGTGTGCAGGTGACTATTACTGTACATAATTATTAGGCAACTTAACAAAAAACAAATATATACCCATTTCAATTATTTATTTTTACCAGTGAAACCAATATAACATCTCAACATTCACAAATATACATTTCTGACATTCAAAAACAAAACAAAAACAAATCAGTGACCAATATAGCCACCTTTCTTTGCAAGGACACTCAAAAGCCTGCCATCCATGGATTCTGTCAGTGTTTTGATCTGTTCACCATCAACATTGCGTGCAGAAGCAACCACAGCCTCCCAGACACTGTTCAGAGAGGTGTACTGTTTTCCCTCCTTGTAAATCTCACATTTGATGATGGACCACAGGTTCTCAATGGGGTTCAGATCAGGTGAACAAGGAGGCCATGTCATTAGATTTTCTTCTTTTATACCCTTTCTTGCCAGCCACGTTGTGGAGTACTTGGACGCGTGTGATGGAGCATTGTCCTGCATGAAAATCATGTTTTTCTTGAAGGATGCAGACTTCTTCCTGTACCACTGCTTGAAGAAGGTGTCTTCCAGAAACTGAGAGTTGAGCTTGACTCCATCCTCAACCCGAAAAGGCCCCACAAGCTCATCTTTGATGATACCAGCCCAAACCAGTACTCCACCTCCACCTTGCTGGCGTCTGAGTCGGACTGGAGCTCTCTGCCCTTTACCAATCCATCCATCTGGCCCATCAAGACTCACTCTCATTTCATCAGTCCATAAAACCTTAGAAAATCAGTCTTGAGATATTTCTTGGCCCAGTCTTGACGTTTCAGCTTGTGTGTCTTGTTCAGTGGTGGTCGTCTTTCAGCCTTTCTTACCTTGGCCATGTCTCTGAGTATTGCACACCTTGTGCTTTCGGGCACTCCAGTGATGTTGCAGCTCTGAAATATGGCCAAACTGGTGGCAAGTGGCATCTTGGCAGCTGCACGCTTGACTTTTCTCAGTTCATGGGCAGTTATTTTGCGCCTTGGTTTCTCCACACGCTTCTTGCGACCCTGTTGACTATTTTGAATGAAACGCTTGATTGTTCGATGATCACGCTTCAGAAGCTTTGCAATTTTAAGAGTACTGCATCCCTCTGCAAGATATCTCACTATTTTTGACTTTTCTGAGCCTGTCAAGTCCTTCTTTTGACCCATTTTGCCAAAGGAAAGGAAGTTGCCTAATAATTATGCACACCTGATATAGGGTGTTGATGTCATTAGACCACACCCCTTCTCATTACAGAGATGCACATCACCTAATATGCTTAATTGGTAGTAGGCTTTCGAGCCTATACAGCTTGGAGTAAGACAACATGCATAAAGAGGATGATGTGGTCAAAATACTCATTTGCCTAATAATTCTGCACACAGTGTATGTTAATGTGCTGCTGTGGGGTTCTAGTAAAGAGAGACTTAAGCAAATATGAAGCCTCCTGTCATGCTATAAAATTGTTATATATAATCTAATTTGAATTTATTTTTCATAGTATCATACTATTTCCATTCTGTCATAAGCGTAACTGTAAAACAAATGGATATATTTCTGAGCATGACTTTTTAAGGGTCAGCCTGTGCACAATAACCACTGCAGCCTGCGGTACTGAATATGGTGTCAGCGTGCCAATGGCACAATCCATTAGTTCTCAACCAAATAATTTTCAAGGGGGCTGACAAAAAAAAAACAGAAAAGTATCTGAAATCCCACATTTGGCATACTGCCCTAGCAATGCCAGTTCTGTCCATATTTGGATGACATTCATTGGGTAAGAATGCTGCCCATATTTGGGCAAAACTGGCATTGCAAACGTAGACGTAAAACCTGTAGCAATATATTGAGGGGCTGGGCCAAAAAGCAGCATGTTCGAACTTAATATTTGATTTATATTGTTAAGCTAGTAAGTGCAATAAAATAACGATAATTTGTGTTTGTGTTGGGAACCCATACAGAAATTTAGAGCTCTCTAAATATAGACCAAGAGGCGGACTGTAGCACTGAAACTACTTCTATTAACCATTAGATGTGACATGTTAAACATTTACCTGCCCATTTACTGATCAAAACCCAGGAGAGGCAATGATCTGTTAAACCACACTTTCTAGAGATCAATATCATTAATAAAACCAGACATAAAAATCATTTCAAATATGTTAACCATGGTTTTTTACCCACTTCTCTTTGCTTATTTATATACAAGCTTTTACTGAAACAGTTTTCACATCTGCTGCCATGGAAGCATTTACACCTATAAATGTATTATCCTATGTAATGTACTCTACCCCATTCCCTGGTGTGATACTCTCTGTCTCGTGCAGTTTTTTTTTCAAAACTATCTGGAATGATGTTAACTTGTTTCACGGCTCCTTAGTTAACATGTGGGCCATCTGTCACAAAGTTATATTGTAATCTAAATTGAAAAAGATACATCTAGGTCGCATACCTCACAACAGACCTGGATTTGAAGAGGCAGTCCTGAAGTTGTGGCTCTTTAGTGTCTCACATTTGAGGAAACCAGAGAACAAATCACCATTAAGTATCCACAGCTTTTTGGACAAGCATATCCATTTTGGCTTTACCAACAACTAAAACTGTTCCCCTTTCCCCCATCCCCCCCCCCCCCCCCCCCCCCCCACACACACACACACACACTTTCAAGTTTAACAATGTTAAGATCAACCTTCTATCAACAACTATTAATGCTGCTGATCCAAAAAGCTTAAAAAAAAAGGTAAAAATTGAGCATTATTGCTAATCATATGTATCAATATCTATTAGTAACGCGTGTTAAGTAATAATGACATCATCCATCTGCAATTACTGAAGCACAGTCACATGACTCACAGTGAAATCACCTTATATTTGCAATTTACACACAAAAAGCAAAAATATGGAATGAGAAATGAATATGGTAAGTTGCTCAGAGATGTTAAGTCTTTTTATTATTTCCAAAAGACAACTAAAAATGAACACAAAAAAAAAAAAAAAAATACCAGAATAGAATAAAATACAGGAAACTCATTTCACTTAAGTGTTAAATCCTCCACTGGCTGCCTGCGTGTCCCTTTTCTGAGTACCTATAGGGCTCAGCATTGTTTTTTTAGGATTCCTTTATTTATAAAGTGGGGTGGCAATTCTTAGAATTTAATCTGGGAATTATCAGCAAGAGAGAGAATTTACCAAAACTCTGGGAATCGGACAATTCCCCTATAATTACCGTTAAGGCATGTCTGCCTGGGTTCTAAAATATGAAACAATATAAAATTACCAAGATACAGAAAAAAGACTTCAGGCCCAATGGGTGTTGCCACCCCTTGAGTCTTCTATCTTTAAGAGTGCAGCGCTGTATTGAGTGTGAGAACACAGTGGATTACCTGTGATTCAAAGACAATTATCCTTTATATTCTCTAATGTAGTGTACATACAAAAGAAAACAGAAATATATACAGATAATTGTGTAGTATATTAAATACTGTATTGAAGACTTAAGTGAGTAACAGATATATCTACACTCACATTTTAAAGAGCCTTTTCAAGTAAATTAGGCTCTAAACTTCCGCACGTCTGTGTCTTTAAAAGTAGACCACACGACCCCTCTCTCCAAGGTAAAGTGTGTATTTTCCTCTCCACAGCGTATATAAAAGACACAGAATTATCGAACTAAGTGTAGCATCCTTTGTAATATCTCCATATATTTAGATAAGTTAAAGTGCTCACCTTGTTTAGAGCCTTTTAGTAACTGGCTCTAAGTATGTAGGCCTAGTGTCAATTTGTGGGGTGACACTGCCCCTTCCCTGGAATCACTGGTGCTGGATACAGTGGATTGTATAAAATAAAGGAATTTATTACAGAATATATAAAATCAGTATAAAAGTATGTTTCTAGAAAATAAAAAATGGATAAGAACAAAGTATTTGCAAGTATTGGTGGTTTAAGAAAAAATAGTGAGTCCACTTTAAAAGCCAAAACACTTTTCGGCGGTAAAAACGGCTTCCTCAGTCAGCTTGTGAACGTCCTCTTGGTATTCTGTTTCATGAGTGTGGCCAGCGTTCAATTTTCGGTCATCAACAATACTCTCTTGATAATTTTTCTTTCAGCTGTATCCAAATTCTTTTTTTTTTTTTTTTTTCTTTCTACAAATCTCTTGATAGTTTGTTGTAATTATTTTAATTTGGTAGTTTCTTTTTATATATAACCACTTTTTTTCGAAGTATTTGTGGTAGGCCCATGTTTAGGTATTCTGTCCCCTTAGCATCATTATACTAGACCAGAGGTAGGCAACCTACGGCACTAGTGCCGTGCACGGCACTCGAGGTGTCTTTGCACGGCACTCAAGGCTGCTAGAGCCAAACAGGCTCTGGCCTATCAGGAGTCCCAGTAAAGCTTCAAATATCTGCTATTACGAAAAGATGGTGAAGGACAATCCTCAATTTAAGCATTGCAGCACATAGAGGAAATGATCTCAGATCACTGCCTCCCAGCACTTGTGAATGGGAATCCACAACGTAGTATAGCAGCCTGCAGCTGCTGTTGCAGCTCCTGTCTTTGACCTGTACCAGGCCAGCCTGGTCCCCACTGGAACCCAGGGAAGCCAACCATACTGCTAGATATACACAAATATTGTGGATCAAACCAAGTGTTTATCTGAGTATCTGCTCCTTTCCAAATTGTTCAAATAAATGCGTGCACGTTTTGAAGTAAATTACACTGAGACACAGGTATCAGGTTAATAAAAAACTTTGGAATGTTTACTCAGGGGGCGGCAAGCCCCTTATAAAGGCAAAAATACATCATATGGAAAAATGTAGATAACAGAGAGAATACTAATTGGTTAAGTGTCTTATCTAATGCACATCCTACAAGGCGTGATGTCACCATCATCCCGGGATTTTACTCTGGATGTAGGCGCCGTCTTGTTACACGAGGTAGTTAGTCGGTGGGAGCGGGTGCTCAACAGCCATTTTGAGTAGATATTGAATACAGGTATACACAGTAAATAGACATTTTTACTATCACTAATTTACATTCATAACACAGAAATGAAGAATAACCCTCCCCTTATACAAATAATACGAACAGCCCACACACAAACATACACACAATCTGCACAAACGTAACCCGCTAACAATCCACATACATGCACACAAACCCCACATGCAGCCTTTCACATGCAATACCCCAAACAGCCCACACACACTACCAAACACACAATGTGACATATCCATCCACACACAATTCCACAAGCAGCCCTCATACACAGCCCACATTCATATGTATCATACACAATACCATACACTACTAATAAACATATACAATATAATAGCTCATATACGCACAAATACAATGATGCAAAGCAACTGCAGTAAAAATAACACAAACAGAATACGGCAGCATACACACCTCAATTTAAAAAAATAGGACTGGCACGCTATGGGACATCACAATCCTATATCGGCACAGTGCTGCTAAAAGGTTGCCTACCCCTGTACTAGACTGACAGTATACACATCGGACCTATATCTTAAGGTTCAAATAGACACCCACAACAAGCATTTTAAAGATAAATACATTGAGAGTGTACCATTAGCCAAGTCCCACGAGTTTTAATTCATATGCCCTTCTGGGACTGATATACATTTTTTAACCTTTCTTCATAACTAAAATGCTCAATTCCTTTTATCAATTTTGTAGCTCGTCTCTGCACTTTTTCTAGTGCCATGATATCCTTCTTTAAAACAGGTGCCCAAAATTGCACAGCACATTCAAGGTGTGGTCTTACCAGCGATTTATAAAGAGGCAAAATTATTTATTCATCCCGAGAATTTATTGCCCTATTTATACATGACAAAACCGTACTGGCCTTAGCAACGGCAGATTGACATTGCATTTTACTGCCTAATTAGTTGTCTATAACCATTCCCAAATCCTACTCGTGTGTTGTTATCCCTAGTTCACTACCATTTAGGGTAAGTTGATCGTGCATTCTTGACCCCGAAGTGCATAACTTTGCATTTCTCGACATTAAATTTCATCTGCTATTTTAGTGCCCAGTCCCCAAATCTATCTAAATCCCTCTGCAGCAAAGCAATATCCTGCTCACATTGTATTACTTTGTTACTTTATTACAAAGTTTTGTGTTATCTACAAACACTAAAACATGGCTTTCAATGTCTATTTCAAGATCATTTATAAACATGTTAAATAGAAGCGGTCCCAAAACAGAACCCTGAGGGACACCACTTACAACTTTTGTCCAGCTTGAAAATCTAACATTAATGACAACTCGTTGTACTCTATTCTTAAGCCAATGTTCTACTCAAGAACAAGAATATTCATCTAGACCAGGGTTTCCCAATTGATTTTTCCCTTGGAACCCTTTGACATGGTATAACAAAACTTTGAAACCCCCCCCCTAAAAACAAAATGTGTGCCGTAGAGTAGCGCAGCCCAAACCTTTCAATGAGCAGAGTGTAATGTTCTCTTTTGCTGCCAAATTCCTTTTATACCTGGTTTAATTGTTGACAATTGTATTCGCATGTTTGCATTTGCGTCAATCCGATTTCGATACTTTGTTTTTGTTGCAGAGTAAAGCGAGAATCCAGTTTCACATAAATATATGCTGGCGAATGGCAACAGAACTTTGATTGCCCGCTTGGACAATTCTGGGTATTCTTCACGTAAATCACCCCAAAAAGCAATAGAGAAACTTCTTTAAATTTGTGGCTTAGTTGACTGTCAGAAGTTATATCGATCAGATTCTCAAAATCTACATCACAAACATTGTCTGGCTTGTCTTTTATGAATGGATTTCGAATTGACTCATTATTGTTTTCATTCGAGAATGGAAAATACTGAGTAATAGAGGTGATTAAACGGCGAAGATGATCTACAATTTCATTGCGAATTTCATCTTCAAGTTCAATTTCTGATTCTTCAAGAAAATCCTTAAGTGTTGGCAAAGAGTTCAAATTATTTTGCTCAACAGATGAGGTCCAAAACTGCAGCTTACGAGACAGATATTTTATCTCTTGCATTAAAAATATTAGTGTTTTTTCCTTGGAGTGATAAACATATGTCATTTAATTTTGTGAATCTGTCTGCAAGATATGCTACTTTGGATAACCACAAAGTGTTTGTTAATTGATCAGATAATCCAAATTTCTGATCCTGGAAATATGCAAACAACTCTTGACGCAATTCAAACATTCTAACAAGGACTTTACCTCGTGATAGCCAACGGACTTCTGAATGCAAAAGCAGAGCCAATTGGTGACTACCCATATCTTCACATATAATTTTAAATAGTCGTGACTGTAATGGTCGACTTTTTATAAAAGTAATAATCTGGACCGATTCGTCTAGCACGGTTTTAAGTGAGATTGAAATATTTTTAGCTACCAGTGCATGTCTGTGAAGAACAAAGTGAGAACTGGTGCTGTTTTTTGCTACATTTCTTATTCATGTCACAGCGCCTGCCACTTTCCCAACCATTGCTTTGGCACCATCACTGCACACATCTACACATTTGTCCCAATTTATTCTGTGTGCGTTCATGAACGTTTGGATATAGTTATTAAAGATGTTCTCACCAGTGGTATGAGTATTTTAAAGTTTCACAGAAGCAAGTCTTCAATCTGTTTGTTAAAATGATATCTAACAAAAACCAACAAAATTGAAAGTCCTGCAACATCTGTGGACTCGTCTATTAGCACTGAGTACCCATCACATTGATGCAGTCGAGAAATTATTTCTTTATGGATGTCGTCAGCAAGATCATGAATACGGTGCAAAACTCTGTTGTTCGAAAGTGGCACAGCTTCAATTGTTTTACTCAACTTCTCCCTTAAAATACATGACACAATTTCTTTTGCACATGGTTTTATTAGTGATTCCCCAATTGTGTGTGCGTTTCTCCTGCAAGTGCTATGCGGTAACTCACTCTGTAAGAAGCCTATGTGGCTTTTTCATTAGCGTTTTGACATTTTTTTTTTCTTATAAATTGTTTACTCTTCTGTTACTCCTTTAGTTTTTGCTTAAAAAAGTCAATGTCCTTATCTTTGTACTCTTTGCGTGGTTTTGCTCAAAATGACAACGTAATTTAGCAGATGCTAATGAACTGTTTTGCAATATTTTATTGCCAAGTACACATTGTGCTTCAGGACAATCTTAATTTCTGGCACTTGTGAATCCAAATGACAAGTAGCTATCATCATATTTTATTTTCATTGTTTGAGAAGAAGATTGGCTAGCATTGTGTGCTTTTTGCTATTTTTTTTTTTTTTTGACCTGTCACTTTTCTCTGTTACTTAAGGAACAGTAGATACAACTATTTTGGGTATGTTTTCTGTATTTTTTGTTGTATCTTCTTTCTCAGTTTCTATAAGTGCCAAACAGGTAGAAGTAGTAATAATGTTTCTTCGAAGAGTTCCCTGCTTTAACCAGCTTTCCAAATTCATGGTTGCTTATTAATAAAAAAAAATGTTTTTTTTTTAAAATACAGATCTCACAACCTGACTAAATAGGATGCTGATTTTGAGAACGCTCTTAGAAAGAACCGAACTTAAGCAAGATTTTTGAGTTAGACTTGGAGCAAAAAGACTTGCACACTTTGAAAAATACAGTTAAGTTTTTTTGCCCCTCACAGAGTCATTCAATGTCCCTGCCAGAGCCTTTCAATGTCCCTGCCAGAGCCTTTCAATGTCCCTGCCAGAGCCTTTCAATGTCCCTGCCAGAGCCTTTCAATGTCCCTGCCAGAGCCTTTCAATGTCCCTGCCAGAGCCTTTCAATGCCCCTGCCAGAGCCTTTCAATGCCCCTGCCAGAGCCTTTCAATGCCCCTGCCAGAGCCTTTCAATGCCCCTGCCAGAGCCTTTCAATGCCCCTGCCAGAGCCTTTCAATGCCCCTGCCAGAGCCTTTCAATGCCCCTGCCAGAGCCTTTCAATGCCCCTGCCAGAGCCTTTCAATGCCCCTGCCAGAGCCTTTCAATGCCCCTGCCAGAGCCTTTCAATGCCCCTGCCAGAGCCTTTCAATGCCCCTGCCAGAGCCTTTCAATGCCCCTGCCAGAGCCTTTCAATGCCCCTGCCAGAGCCTTTCAATGCCCCTGCCAGAGCCTTTCAATGCCCCTGCCAGAGCCTTTCAATGCCCCTGCCAGAGCCTTTCAATGCCCCTGCCAGAGCCTTTCAATGCCCCTGACAGAGCCTTTCAATGCCCCTGACAGAGCCTTTCAATGCCCCTGACAGAGCCTTTCAATGCCCCTCAAAGAGCCTTTCAATGCCCCTCAAAGAGCCTTTCAATGCCCCTCAAAGAGCCTTTCAATGCCCCTCAAAGAGCCTTTCAATGCCCCTCAAAGAGCCTTTTAATGTCCCTCAAAGAGCCTTTTAATGTCCCTAGCAGAGAATTTCAATGCCCCTCAACGTGTCTTTCAATGCCTCTGACAGAGCCTTTCAATGTACCTAACAGTAGGGGTAATAGCTGCTTGATCCAAGGATTAATCGGACTGCCATTTTGGGGTCAAGAAGGATTTTTCTTTTACTAGTTTGTTTTTTACTAGTGCTTCAAACTGTTTTTTTTTTTTGCCTTCTTTTGGATCAACAGCATGTAACTATGTAATATGTAACAGAGCTTTCTATATCCCTACCCAACAGAGCTTTCTATATCCCTACCCAACAGAGATTTCTATGTCCCTACCCAACAGAGCTTTCTATGTCCCTACCCAACAAAGCTTTCTATGTCCCTACCCAACAAAGCTTTCTATGTCCCTACCCAACAGAGCTTTCTATGTCCCTACCCAACAGAGCTTTCTATGTCCCTACCCAACAGAGCGTTCTATATCCCTACCCAACAGAGCTTTCTATGTCCCTACCTAACAGAGCTTTCTATGTCCCTACCTAACAGAGCTTTCTATGTCCCTACCTAACAGAGCTTTCTATGTCCCTACCTAACAGAGCTTTCTATGTCCCTACCTAACAGAGCTTTCTATGTCCCTACCTAACAGAGCTTTCTATGTCCCTACCTAACAGAGCTTTCTATGTCCCTACCTAACAGAGCTTTCTATGTCCCTACCTAACAGAGCTTTCTATCTATAACAATAACAGAGCTTTTACTTATGACAATAATAGAGCTTTAACTATCAGCTCCACTCTCCTCTACCACTCGTGATAGAAAATGGCTTACGGCAGGGCTGGCTGGCTGATGGGCAGGCTGGCTGAAGGCTGGGCGGGCTCTCTCATGGATGAGCTAAGTCTAAGTGGCTGGCTGATGGCAGGGCGGGCGCTAGGGCAGGCTCTGCGGCAAGGCGTGCTGACAGCAGGATGGCCTTAAGATCGCGCTACCGCGATCTCTTATGAGATCACGGTTGCGCAATCTCTGCTGTTTCCAACCTTCCGGGAACATCAGGTAGTGGCGGCCATCTTGGATGTGGTGAAATGCCATGGAACCCCAATTTTGAACATCAATTGGGAAAAGCTGATCTAGACCAATTTCTTTTAGTTTGAAGACTAACCTATTGTGAGGAACCGTATCAAACGCCTTGGCAAAATCCAAGTAGATCCCATCCACTCCAACACCCTGATCTATACTTCTACTTACTTCTTCATAGAATGCAATTAGGTTAGTTTGACATGACCTATGTTATATAAAACCATGCTGATTATGGATAATAACAAAGTTAAAGTAAGTGAAGGGACCTTCACTTTCATTATTTTGCGGCACTTTTTAGCTATTAAATGTTTGGATATTGTATGATGTGGATATCCAGATGAAAGTCCAGGTACAGACTGAAACGTCAATGTGTTTTAACCTAAACTGAAAGACCTTAAAGACACAATTTCATGCAACAAGACCACTGAGTGCATTTATTTGTGGATATTATGGTGAAATGGTTGGAGGAGCACCGTGGCAAGTACATCACAAATGTGAGTGCAGGATCGTGTATAATATATACACAGAACAGAATACCAATACCAAACAGAATACCAGTAGTATATAAATCGTATCAATTAAAAGTATATTCAGAAGAAAAGGAAAAGGAGAGGCGCAGTATACTAAGTCTCTCCTGCCTACGGTTTAAAATAGTTTTAGAACCAATTAATGTTACTTTGTATGGTGAATCAAGTCCTAATGAAATAAGGTATACACTGTCACCATCACGCATCAACCATCTAGTTTATGTAATTACACTAATATTGAGTATCCTCCCTCCATCTCTGTACAGAATTCCACTACAGCCCTCTACCAATCTTTACTTAATCTATGCCTACAAAGGCATAAATACACAATAAATAGAAGATGGGTAGGCAGAAGATTTCAATGTCCTAATATTAAAAGAAAAATAGAAATCATACTACAATATTACAAGGGAAAAACAAGTGTTGAAAGTAAAGGAAAAAAGGTGAATAATGTGTGATTATATTCACAGGTCCCGAAATACATTGGGTGACTTACCCGATCAATTTATTTCCTTCAGAGTGGCGAGAGCCCATGAATCATTACGTCCCTCTCAAGTGGAGAAGAAAAAAAAAAAAAAAAAAACACACCAAAAAATGCAATGTTTCACATTTGTTTTTCTCTCTACTCCCTCCTCCATGTATCCTCATTTCTATGTGTAGCCAAGCAACGGAGGTTAAAAAATCACCAAAACAGGAAGGAACGATAAGCAGGTGAAGAACAAACCAAGGGACCAGCACCCAATGAGCCTATGAGTCAATACTTATGGGATCCGTAGCATCAAAAGACACATGCAGTAGCACCTTGAGCATCAGGCTCAGACTCGGGAGTTTACCGACAGCCAAACCCGTACTTATGGCAGATTTAACCAGACAGCTTTCCAACCATGAAGCAAGTTCTCAATGACCTGTTCAGAAAGCTTCCAATCATACATTCTGTCTCAAGGCCACCAAAGTCATAGGCAGAAGGACTGAATGACAAAAGAGACCTCTTGGAAAAGTGACCAACTGGAAGGCAGAAAGCACTGTAGAAAACTCATTCATAGTTGCATACTCAAGAGTCACTGAAAAAATATAATTAAGGAGGATGTTGACCACCCTTATAGGTGGTCAACATCAGAGCCAAGTGGAATGTTTTGACTCTGTAACTAATTTTAAGAAAATACAAAACACAATAACTCAAACAGTACACACTTACCTTTTTATGATAAATACTACATAATCCTCTCTCCAGATCAGGCATCTTCGAGAAACAGGTGCGAATTTCACTAAAAACATTACTCTCTGATTGCATGATTTCACATACAGCGTCAAGTCGTGCATTAATGTCACTGGAATAAATGAAAGAAAGTCACACAACAATAAGCATGATAAAGATGCACTGTCCTTTTAATTGTAAGGTGCAGTTTAAGTGCAGACTTTTAGCTTTATTCCAAGATGTTCACAAACTGGGTATACCGCACTCACTGTTAGGATTTCAGGTGCTTATCAGGGCCAGGGTTAGCAAAACCAAGTTTAGTAGATAAAATAAATTAGGTCCAATAAACCTGCCTTCCTGCAGCAATCCTGAGTGCCTGGACCTCATTTATTTTATTTCAAGGGGTTGACCAAAAACATTATATAAAACTTATGGGAATTGCAACCATTTTCATACACAGTATCCTTATTACAGGGGCTTAAACGTAATTGGACAAATTAACACAATTATGAATTCAATATTAAATGTTTAATGCTTTGTCAAAAATTGTTTGCAGGCAATGTCTGCTTGAAGTCTGGAATGCATGGACATCACCCAACGCTGGGTTTTCTCCTCCTTGTGATGCTTTGCCAAGCCTTCAGCCAGCAGCTGTCTTAAGTTGTTGTTTGTTTGTGGTTCTTTCTGTCTTATGTTTTGTGTTCAGCAAGTGAAATGCCTGCTTGATCGGGTTGAAATCAGGTGATTGACTTGGCCACTGCAGAATATTCCACTTCTTTGCCTTAAAAAAAAAAAAAAAAAAAACTCCTGGGCTACTCTCACAGTATGTTTTGAGTCATTGTCCATCTGTAAATTGAATCACTGTTCAATAAACTTTGCTGAATTTTTGCACAATATATCCATATACACTTCAGAAGTTATCAGGTGGCTTTTGTCGTCTGTCAAATTATCAATAAACACTGGTGAACCAGTGCCATTGGAAGCCATGCATTCCCATGCCATCACACTGTCATCCAGATGATGTGATACACTTTGGATCATGAGCCTTTCTAAGCCTTCTCCATACCACTTTCTTCCCATCATTCTGCTACATGTTGATCTTCGTTTCATCTGTCCAGAGAATGCTGCTCCAAACAGGGCTGGCTTTTTTTTTTTTTTTTTTTTAGATGTTTTTGGCAAAGTCTTATCTGGCCTTTCTATTCTTGAGGCTTATTCATGGTTTGCACCTTGTGGTGAACACTCTATGCTGTCTATGCCCTCTTGATAAAAGTTGATGCCGATGTGTTCATTTCACAAAAGTCAAATTGGCTGCCAGTGTGATGACGTACAGTGTTGTTTCACGAAGTCAAACTCTGTGAAACTGCAGCAAGCGCCTCTAGTGACTGTTTGGTAGACAGCCACTAGAGGCAGTCTTAACACTGCTTTGTAAACATTGCAGTTTCTCCAAAGTCGCAGTGTTTTACATTGCACGGTAAAGGGAACACAAACACTGCACTCAGACCACTTCAATGAGATGGTCTGTGTGCCTACAGTGTCCGTTTAATTATGGCAACTCTGACGATGTACTGAAAGATAGTGCCTTTCATAGTGATCAATCCCTATTTTTTTTTAGTTATTATTGATACAGATATATTTAAACAGCGTGTAAAGGTACGAATAGAGCAGATAATTAAGAAAACTTTATTGGGGCTTGCTCCCTAAGGGTAGTACATTTACAAAGTTGCCCGAAGTTCGGCAGGGTGTGTGGACAGTGTGGGTAGCAGTATGTGTAGGGAGCAATGTGAGGTGGGCATGTATTTGCATCTGTCACTTCTAATTTGTTACTGTTGTCCAAGAAGCCGCAGACACCTTGGCCAGAGGTATGGTTGTGCTTTTAACAGGCAGACTAGAAGTCCTCATCAGGATCTGGGTACTCCAACCAAACCCTCTCCCCACCCCTTGCTATAAAGTGGGGTGCACAGGGAGGGTGTGTAACCTTTACCTATAAAGTTTTAACCAACTCTAGCCCTTGTTACATTTCTTCAGATTCATAGGCATCTCCCCTCTCGGTCTCTCCGCTCTACTGGTGACCTTCTCCTGTCTGCTGCTCGCAGCCTTACTGCAAATTCACGCCTGCAAGACTTCTCATGGGTGGCTCCTTTCCTTTGGAACAGCCTGCCTACCCCTGCCAGACTCTCCCCTAGTTTTGCGTATGGCCTCCAAGAATAACTTCTCTCTCTCAAACCTTCCTCTTGCTCTCTCCTATAGGGCCACACTCTCACCTCTAGTTGTGCTATTTTCCCACCAGGTCTATTTGCAGTCTCCCTCAATACCCTTCTTATTGTGTTTTTATATCCCGCCTCCTCTAGATTTTGTTATTGTCTCATTTGGTAAATTCCCCTCTTATTGTAAAGCGCTGCGGAATAAGCTGGCGCTATATAAATAACAATAATAATAATAATAATAATAATAATAACAACAACAAACAGTTGGCAGCAGAGGAGATAAACTCTGTATGTGCACAGCATTTCATAGTGAAACACAGCACTCCAGGTACCATAACTACTTTAAATCAGTGAAGTGGTCATGGTGCATGAAGAAGGCCTTTAAAGCTTAGTAAGTTTCCATTGAAGCATCAGAATTTAGTTGAAACTCTCAGACCTAGATCAACCTAATGTTGACTAGATTGTTAGATTCCCGTTCTTATATATAATGAGTACATTAATACTTATTATTATATTATACAAACAATCTCCTAGTACCTGCTCAGAGCTGCTTTCTACATGCCTGTGGCTTTATAAAATAATAAATAAAATAAAAATAACTGCAATGGTTTTTAATAATAATAATAATAATAATAATATATATTATCTTTATATTAATAATATATATATATATATATATATATATATATATATATATATATATATATATATATATATATATATATATATATATATAGAGCTGGTTTGGCACTCTTCCTTTAAAAATAAAAATTAAAGATACATACCAGGGTGCAGCAAAGCCAGCGAAAATATATATAAACGAATAATAAGGCGCACTCCTGGGTTTAAATAGTGTTCAATTATTGAATAGTGTTCAAAAATTGAACTCTATTTAAACCCAGGAGTGCGCCTTATTATTCGTTTATATATATATATATATATATATATATATACACACACACACACACATATATATAATTTATTTTTTTTATTATTATTATTATTATTAAGGAAAAACTGTGAAGCATATTAAAAACATGCACACTCCTCTCTTAAAAAATTAATCTGCTCTTTAATCATCGTCCCATATGGCCCAGCTATTTCTAGTAATCTGCAACAGAACTGCCCCTGCAGCCTGCACGCCATAATCCTTGTAATGAAAAAGTCACCAACACACACTGACCTATTTTTCACCTCTTATCCCTATGCTATTATCTTTGTGTCTAGAACAGCAGCAGACCGCCCTGCCTTGCGGAGATGTTAGGTGTGAAAGCAATGTGCAGCACTAGTGATAACAGGAGAAAAACAATAATTTGTAAAAGACTGGAGGAAAAAAAAAAAAAAAAACCTATTGCTTGTAGTCTAGATCAAACAGATGCTCATAATGTGAAGTGGAGAGGAAAAAGATCATACGGGAAGGTTAATTAGGATGGAGTTGGAGTAATCTTGTTGGACATTACTAACAACTAGATTAGCATTTTTAGCATATAGTGTCAGGAATGAATGAATCCTGAAAAGATTCTGTAGGTGAAAGTAGCTGGATTTAGTAATGGATGTAGCGGCTGAATGTAATTCCAAAGCATCATATTTGGAATGTTGGTTAGATTGCAATACCATTAAAGGGACACTACAGTCACCAAAACAACTTGAGCCCAATTACGCCTTTTTTGTGTATAGATCATGCCTCTGAAGTTTCACTGCTCAATCCACTGCCATTTAGGAGTTATATCACGTTGTTTCTGTTTATGAAGCCCTAGCCACAGCTCCCCTGGCTGTGACTGACATGGCCTACATGAATTTTTTTTTTAAAACATTTTTTAGATGCAACTTACCTTAAATGATTTTATCCTCTGCTCTAAAATTTTAACTTTAATCACATACAGGAGGCTCATGCATGGTCTAGCAAGCTATTAACCGAGCAGGCAATACGAAATTCTGAATTAAACAGAATTTGCCATAAAGGAAGTGTAAACATTAGATGACTCTTTACAGGAAGTATTTATGAAGGCTGTGTAAGTCACATGCAGGGAGGTGTGACTAGGTGCATAAACAAAGTGATTTAACTTCTAAATGGCAGAGAATTGAGTAGTGAGACTGCAGGAGAACGATCTATACACCAAAACTGGTTCATTATGCTAAAGTTGTTTTGGTGACTATTTAACAGTGACGACAAATTCAGGTGCTGTGGATCCAATCTCAAGCATGAATGAAAGAAACACCTTTTAAGACAAATATTCAAATGGCATTGTATTGTATACAAGATAATATAAACATAAGCTCATGTTCTTATCATTTTATTTCTAAGCAGCCAACATATATACGTAGTAAATCAAGTAAGTGTTTCAACTATGTTTTTGTACTTTAACGTGTTTTTTTTTTTTTTTTTTTTTTTTTATTTTGCTGACAACATCTCAAATATTGAAATATTTACCTTGAATTAAGGAGTGGTTGTGTCACCCACTGCCTCAGTTTTCTTTTCCCAAATGATGTTTTAGTATGGTCCAGCACCCAAATAAGGCTGCCCTTTGTCTTGAGGTCAGTCTGAATAGAAGTTTGGGGGAAAAAAGAAAAGAAAACATGAAGATTTGATCACCAAAAACCAAACAGATCACGGATGCAGAAGTTTATTTTCCTGAGATATATACATTCTCTTTCCAGGTGTATGTTTTGAGTTGCTGGTTGAGTGTTCCCACTAGTCTTTCCATTAGAAGTACAGGCATTCAAGTGTCCCCCAATACTTTAAGCAATGCTCAAACATTTGTGAAGAGGTTTTTCCTGCACAGATCTACACACACAGGATATACATACCCCAAACTGCATGAGACAAACAGAAGATAGAGTCGGGAGTAGCTGCTGCCACCATTAATTTGGGTCCTCTTCCATTACTGCTATGATAGGAGAAATAATTATCGCTCCTCAGCATGTAACTAAAAGGTGATGGCCGAATTAGGGAAAGCAGAAACAAATACCAGGTGATATCTGAAACTGGAACTCCAATCCATCTCTGGCTTTTTAGGATAAGTAATCTTAAGGCAACAAAGGGATATAAAATAACTAACCCAATTATTATTATTTTTTATATCATGTAATACAAAATATGCATTAAAAAAAGCAAGTATTACAAGAAAATAATATCTGTCATATTTCTTTCCCCCAATATATAATTCTCCATCCTATTTTCTCAATATCTAACACATAGCTGGTATGTGGAAAGAGTATCCACAATTAATATAAATCGGTCCCCTCGTTTTAATTTTTTTGTTTTTATTCCTTTTGCTATTCCTTTCTTTATGCCACATGTATCTTAATGATTTAAAGCGGCTCCGTCATGTCAAACTTACCCTTCTTAAATTGATTCCTCTTCTCTTCCCCTATGCAAATATCTTCTACCTTTCTACTCTGCTTCTACTCCTAATATACATGAGACAAAATAGGGACTACTTTGTCTTAAGTATTGTTTCTACGCTTGACAAAACATGACTGGGAAGCTCTACTTCCCAGTCTTTGTCCCTCGCCTGTATTCTCATGATGCTCCCTTTTCTCATCGAAGAAAGAGGATTACCACACATGCGCGAGAATATCAACACTGTGCATAGGCAAACAAAGGCAGAGACCATCTGTCACTGCCAGGATCCTGAAAATGGCGGCCACTGGGAAAAAGAACAAGGGACGCAATCAAGGATTGAAAAAAGTTACAAACAGAGGCCTATATTAGTATTAATATCATTATTCAGACATCAGGTGCTATATAGAAGCAGATTAGATGAAGTTTATTTTTATGTGACAGAGCCACTTTAATGTTATGAGTGTTAGAAAAAAACATATAATGTAAAATAATCGGAATTAAAAATAAATCTTGGGGTTCAGGAGACATTCATAAACCACGTAGTCTCTGGTCTTGTGGCAAAGAACCTATTGGTAGTATTATTTTTCCTGCACATTTTTCCTGCACACACTTCACCATTGCTTATCTTTTATACTGCACACACAATATACAAACATACACACTGCCCACATAACACCAACACACACTTAAAAACAAATTGTGTGCCAGAGATGTGACCAAGCTTACAAACAATGTCACATCAACAGAGAAAAACTGTGTAAGACTTCACATTCTGTTTATGACCCCCCATAGCAATTTGGTATTTTCAATACATACTCCTGAGAAAAATCCTATACTTTTGTTTTGACCAATAAACACGTGTTCAAAAAGAATAAGCATGCAAAAACATCCAAGGGACACCATAGGCACCCAGACCACTAGCTTCTCAATGCTATTGTATGGGAAAGTATTGGGTTGGTTTAGATCATCAACATTGATAAGGAGACCGGCGCAGTGAGAGCTGAAAAGCAAGTCCTTTTTTAACCCTGGCATCATTGACCTGGTAACCTAAATGTTGATATTAATATTCCTAACACTACAGTGTCCCTTTAATGATCATACAGATGATGTAAACTCTTCAGGACAAAGGTTAAGTAAATATCTTGTTATAATGATCATAATCATCAATAAAATAGTTAAACAACTTACATAACTGACTACTTGATTTAGTTATATAGGCAGCAATTCTAAATACCATTATTATAAATAAAATGTGGAAGTAAATAAATGTTCTTTTAATCTGGTCATCCCAGTCAGTGTCCCATGGAACATAATTTGAGAACCTCCTAACAAGGATTATAGAAGGAATTACATGTATGAGTAATAAGTAATAACTTACTTGGTTTTGTAAAATTTCAAGATTCTTGAGGGTGGTACCATTTATCGTAAAGCATTCCATTTTACTGGCCATTTGTGTAAAATTACTGGACATAGAAAAACATTAATAGGTAAATAGAACTTTGCGTTGTTACGACTGATATATATGTGGTTAGGTTACCATGCCCACAATAGGTTTACATGAGAATACATTACACGTTCATCTAAAGATCCTTCTCATCAATGAGAACACTGCTGTAGAACGAAACGAATAAGACTATCCGTAAAATTGATTAACTGTCATCATCTGTTGCAATATCCTATTTTGGGACAGGGAACAAAGCTGTTTATTTACTAAACAGGCCCCGCACCCCTTACTTACATGTACCTCAACCACTTAGTTTCAAAAAGTTGATTGCAGTTGGGTCTAACATGCAAAGTTTCCCAAAACTGCACATACACTCAAAGTCAAATAATAATATTGAGCCCACTTCCCTTTCCAAGTTCCATCTATTTTACTTTCCTTTCTAACTCTTCCCCCCCACCCCCCCTTTTTGCTGTTGTGTCCCCTCTTCTCTACCCTATGCATGACTGAACCAAAAAATAATAATTACTTGCACTATATTCCAAATCCCTTTGCACATTTTAATAATACGAGCTTTTTAGCAGCACTCCAATGGCCATTAAAGTGCAAGCTCACCTGCTTCATCAAGGCAAACCACTTAGTTGCACTAAATATTGTAAGTTAGTTTTAATGCACAGAAAAATTAAAGTGAAATAAAGATGAAAATGCAGCTTATGACATCCCAATTAGAAATGTACATGGACATTAAAGGGTTACTCCTCGAACCATTACCACTTCAAAGGTTTGATGTGGTCATGGTGCCTGGAGTCAGTGCGTGTGTATGTGTAGCATTTCACTGTAAAATGCTGCATATACAGAGATTAACCCCCGTGATGCTAGAATTTTAACGTCACCTCCGGCAGCGCCACGGGGTGTTATCAGCCAGTTCTGTGCAAACGTCCATGCATGGACAATAATTTATGAGCGGAGAGCAGTCAGCTGACACTCTCAGCAGACAAATGAGCAGCCATTAACGGGAAACAGCACCGGGGTACCCTTGCCATCACATCATTATTACAATGGGCTTTACAGGTGCAATATTGCTTCTAATAGTGTTCATTCAATTAATGAACACTATGTTATTTACAAACGCACATTTTATAAATAGTCCTACTCTTCTGTGTTCTCATAGCAAGAAGAAATGGCTCAGGTTAACATATTGTCAAAACTTAACATACACAGCACAAGCAGAAATGAGAACAAACAGATACGACCAGCAAATTAAAATTCCAAAACATAGATCAAAGAATCCATGCTCTGTGATAGAACAGTATAAACATATAAGATGAGAGGGTGTCTTCATTGTAAAGTATAATTACCACAAATCTCTATAGATACAAATCTCTTCTTTGAATTACACAATACAGCATACAATGTTATTATTTAATACTGATGGATTGTATTACATAAAGCAGAAAATATAATTGAAGTAGCATCTGATGCAGCCTTGCATCTGTCCCACAGGAAATATATGTGTACATTTTATTTGGAAACATGTTTTGCATTTTCTCTATAGAACAATAATATGCAAACAAATTGAGTTTGGTAATCTTGTAAGGGTTTATGGATTTTTCTAAATAACATGAAATGAACCAATTCTATTTTATGTATAACTAAGCTGCTTTGTGCTCTAGCCCTTAAGGACTGGATAATGGCCAGTAATATGTTATGCTAAATATTCTACTGCGTAAATTCAAAGACACTGTTGCACTATATACAAGCATATACTGAACTGGCAAAAAATAAAATAACATCCAAATCAAAATATCGGGGTAAAGAAAAAATGTAATTTTAAGTTTAAGGCCAAAGTAACCAAATTTGAAGTGTAGCGGACTTAGAGAATCTTTTTAATTTGGCTATTTTTACCGTGACTTTGAAATTCGCTTGGAATTCTCACGTTCGTGAATAACCCTGTATATTCTGTGTACATTATGTTGTTTTAAATGCCAATGTCTACTTAATCTGATTAACATGATCAAAATCAACATTTACAGTTTCTCATTAGGGTCACACTGTTTAGCTAGTAAGGCAGAAGTAGCTTACGGGATATTTGAAATACGTCAATTATTTATTTTGGTGAAATGTTTGCGTATAATGATGACAGCGTTCGTTTTCGCAATTGCTCATACCTGGGGTCTAGAAGAATCTTCTCCAGATTAAATTCTTTGAGATACCTGAGGGCAGCAGCTAAGGAACAAATCACAGCTTTATCGAAATTCAGTATTTGGTGCAATCGTTGAGAACCTGTAGAAAAACGATTTTATTTTAGAAAGAATTACATAGAGTTTCATATACTTTCATATACTTTGTGCGTTTTACTTATAATAAACCTCCAAAATGTTTTTGGGTTTTTTCTAGAAAAGACTTTGGTGACACCATATGCTTTTCCTACCTACTCTTCTGTGCTTTATATTGAGTTGTAAACTAATCCATGTTCACACATAACTGGAGGTCCCCGAGTCGCAGAGCTAACAATTAGATCGGGAATAAGAGGAATATATACAACTAGGATGAGGAGAGAAGGGGGTAGCTTGACAATTCTCCCAGAGATGTGAGTTATGAAAGTGCAGGAAACATAATGGGAAGAATTGCATCTTTCTGGATTCAATGTGAGCACCTTTTTAAATGTCTGCTCTCAATGAGACCAAACTATATATATATACACACACACACACACACACACACACACCAAATCTCTCCTTAAATTATACAGACAAATATCCTTCACATGCAACAGAGTAAATAAATAGTCAGGTACTCATTGATTAGCATATGCTGTTATTCTATGCCGAACTCAAACAGGGTAAGTCACTAAAGTTAGAATTGTCAGGCTTTCAAAGTGAATTTCAAATTGAAATGAATACTATAGTGTAAGGAATAATAACATGTATTCCTGACACTATAAAAAGTCAAAGGAGTGCTGCACACAAGTAAGTTAACGTAGGAGCTCTGTGGAGGGAGGTCCGCAGTCCATCAGGAACAACAAGAAGTAGAGTTCCACAGGCATCTCAATGTAGGGTGAAGGCAAAAAATTATTTATTGGA
This sequence comes from Pelobates fuscus, assembly GCF_036172605.1. Taxonomy (NCBI): domain Eukaryota; kingdom Metazoa; phylum Chordata; class Amphibia; order Anura; family Pelobatidae; genus Pelobates; species Pelobates fuscus. The sequence continues at coordinate 39,827,029 of NC_086321.1, read as the reverse complement.
GATCAAAAAAAAGATGCGGGGGCGGAGCCTGACTGCCAAAGCAAGAGGTCGCATGATTTCTGAGCTCCTGAAAGCAAAGGCCAAAATCGACAAAATACGGCCTCTCCTACCGATACTTTTGGGCGACAACAGATTCCCAAACCTCTAGGGCCATCATGGGGAAGAAAAATAAAAAACTGAAGCCTGACAAGTCCCGATTGGGGATGAATATCGGAGACATGTGGCGACAGGCCAGCAGCGGCCTAGGGCCCAAGATGGCGTCTATCATGGGAGACAGCTCGAATTTCTCAGATGATCAACTAAACGAGGGAGATGAAGGGTACTTAACCGCTCCGGCTACCACTGCCCCGGTGACCACATAGATCATGAAAGAGCTCCTAGTGGATCTGCAACGAAACCTCATGGCAGATATGGCTACCATATGCAAGGATATATAGGGTCTGACAGGCCGTCTGGGGGAACTGGAGAGGTCCTCCACCACAGGCACGAAGCAAATTGCATCCCTGCAGAGGGCAGTCCACGACCTGCAACAGCAAAACTTACAACACAAGCGCCGTTTTGCGGACCAAGAAGACACACGCCGCAAGAACAACTTCAAAATAAGGGGGATCTCGGACACCGTCCATGAGGCAGAGCTGCCACACATGGCCAGACGTCTGCTAGCGGCCCTCTTGACACCTAGACAAGCCAAAACAATTGAAATTGACGGGGTATTCCGGGTACCCAAACCACGGAAAGCACCATCCACAGCTTCGAGAGACCTGGTGGTTCAGTTCCGCAGCGGGAAAGACAAAAGAGCACTACTGGCAGCCTGCGGAGATAAGCTACCATACCACTTTGAAGAAATGGAGCTCACCTTTTACACCGACCTTTCGAATAACGACCACTTACATTGGTGCTACGGCAACACAATATCCGCTACCGGTGGCACCTCTCTCGTTCTCTGATCATCCACAACGGAGAAGCGATCCACACAGCCCAAGACGTCAAAGAAGTGGCAGCTATCCTACACAACATGGGCTTCTCTGGCGAATCTCAGAACCGAGATAACTTACCCAAGACGGACGAAACCCGACACCACTGGAACCCGCAGACAGCCGCGGAGTTTGTACCCAGACCACAGGCTTCGGAGCCCTATGCCCGGTCCACCACCTGAACGCAGCCGGAACCTTCACCCACTGAGAATACCGCAGACCCCTGGAACTTTACAGTTACACATACCCCTGCCGGGACACGCTAAATACCCGAACACTCAGATGACTGGCATGCATGCCTCCCCATATGATCCCTTACACCTCCCCCCATGCCCACGGGTGACCTAGGCACCAGGAGTAATCTCTCTGGTTGATGCCCACAGCGAGAACTAGCTAGGACGGAGGGACACGCTCCCTACAAGCGTCTAAGACCCCTCATTATGCCTGCTCAGACAGATTTTAGATATGTACCCAGCGACAAACAGCACCTACATCCTAACATCACTGTACACCTCCTACTGACAGAGCCAGGACCAGGCCTATACATAAATACCCACAGTACCAACCACAACGACACTACCTACATGTATATAGTGTACAATACAACACGCTATACAGCAGTGACCTAAACGACACCCGACACAGTCCTGCAAATAGGGTCTATCTCCTTGGTTACGAGCAACTAAATGGGTATAACCTGCAGTTAATCCACTGTTTACGTTTTTGTAGTTATTTAAGCCTGACATAGCACAGTCCACCCAACTAAGCTCATAAGATAACATGACAGCTTCCTCAGACAAGAGTGGACTTAAAATTATTCACTTTAATCCGGGTGGGGGCACAAATATCCGGGTGACTGGCAGGAGAGAAGTGCACAGAGCTCCTCTCCTTCCAGTCATTTCCTGTAGCATGGCCAGTACCTCGGCTGGCTAGTGCAGGAGGAGGGCGTCAGCAAGGCAGCTCCGCTCTATATCCGCATTTTCTGTATAGCTTCCTCGCGCGCCCTGTAGAGGTCCTGGGAGTCGGAATGTGACGTCATATTCCGACTCCCAGGCAAATGCAGACATAGAGTGGAGCACCCTCAAAGGCAGCCCTCTGGACCCCAGTACAACAGAAGGTAGGTAGGGAGAGAGGAAGGGAGTGTGTCTCCAAGCCCCACTCTTCCACACTATTGTCCTAGTCTCCCACACTGCTTCCCCCAACACAGTTCCTACCCCCACCATAACCCCAGTCCCCCACAATGCTGCTCTACTGCTCTCCAATACTGTCCCTACCGTCCCACCATAACCCCAGTCCCCCACAATGCTGCCCTGCTGCTCCCAATACTGTCCTTACCCACCCCCATCATAATAACAGTCCCCCAATTCTGTCTCATCCCCCACCATAACCTCAGTCCCCCACAATGCTGCCCTACCTCCCCACAATACTCCCAATACTATTCCTTTCCCCCCACAATAGCCCCAGTACCCCACAATGCTGCCCTGCCCCAATACTGTTCCTATCCACCCAACCATAGCCCCAGTTCCCCACAATACTGCCTCTACCACCACTATTGCCCCTGACCCCACTATACTGCCCCTATCCCAACACAGTGATACTGTTGCTAACACTAACACCCTAATCCCCCACACAAAATAATTAATCTCCCACATACAACCCCTGTCCCCATCACAATAAAGCCCAAATCCACAACAATACTGCCTCTATTACCCAATACTACCCCTATCCCCTATCCTCCGCACTAAAGTCCTGTTGTACAGCGTTACAGAATTTGTTGGCGCTATATATATTATAATAATAATAATTAAGTCCCTATCCCCCACACTAAAGCACAGTGACACAGGAAGGGGCTGGTGGGCAAGTAAGAGACACTAATACACTAAAGGGGGTGTAACACTCACAAAGGTGTAAGACATTCAAGAGAAGATATAGAACACTAAAAGGGGTTAGAAATTTAAAAGCGAGGTTGCGAGGCAGACAGGTGAAGATACATTTTGTGTGGGGGGAAGGGGCAAAATGCATCTTCGCCTGTGTAGCCAAAAATCCTTGCACCGGCCCTGACCCTGAAAGAAGTAATGAAAAGGGAAAGCTACCTACTATTTCTTCACTAAATAATATTTTAATATTAAAGAAATTGTTGAGAAAAATATGAAGAAATTACACATTAGGAATTGCAATTTGCTACTATGTTCATAAATTTGAGTAAAATAATTTTATTTTTTATTCAGTTTTTGCTTTAGGAGCTTGGTCGCGCACTGTATGACAAACAGGATGGACATAAATCAATTATTTAAAAAAAATATAAAAATAACCTATTTTGTAAGTTACATTAGAATTGTGTTTTTTAAACTACTTTTAGGAAAATCCATATAAAGATAGCTTCCCATTTAAGCTACATTATAGTCCAAAGGATATTCATCATGAAACAGGAATGTTTTTAGTTATGTAGCATGAGGCTGTACATCCATGCAATGTTTACAATTTTATAATTTTTTATAAATTAATTTTATTAAACCATCCACAATGTCACACTCTCCCGAATTTTCAGTGAGGTTATTTTGGACAATTTTATAATCTAGAAGAGGTTATAAGAGATGCTTGAATTTGTAATTCTTAAAACTGTGAATTTGAGTCTTCGGTAATAGCATACCTCTTCTATGCAGCTAAAATGTTATCAAATAAACATACAGAGTTCAGTGTTCATTTCATTAACCCCTTAAGTACCAAACTTCTGGAATAAAAGGGAATCATGACATGTCACACATGTCATGTGTCCTTAAGGGGTTAAACTGATATGAAAAAAAATTAAACCTTCATCTGGCTGTAAATCTTAAGATCACAACAACCATCCAGAATGAGTCTATATTGAAAACTATAATTTATAGCGTGCCTTACCTACTACTGATTTAAATTGGGATTTAATTCAAATCCACCCTGATGACAACATTCAAGTTAAATCCCCCTTTTCCTATACACTGACCTAGGTGAAAGCCCTAAATGTATTGAAGATATAATCAGGTTATAATAATTCATGCACAGTTCCCTTCTGAGTCTGGCTATCACGAGAAATCATATATGCATCTTAAGGGCAAGCTTTGCAATCTAATGTGGAATACACTTAGAATAGATTGGAAAAGCTAGCTGACTAAAGGGCTTATGGATAGGAGATGCAGCCTCACTATACGGGTTACATGAATGAGCCAATCTAAATATTTAATGTATACATTTCTATGCATTTTTTTTTTATGTAAGCATTGCTAGCTGTAAAGCACAAAACAGACAGACTGCATTTAAATTGGACTCTACATAATACATAAGTCAAATTATTTCATTTATTTTTGATTTTTTTTATAAATATATATGTATTTATTTTATAAATAAATCTGACTGATGGTAACGGCAGCTTGTTTAGTTCATTCGGGTTTCACTGTTTTGTCTTTTATTTGGTAACTTTAGTATCTAAGTAAGAGGAAGATTTTAGCCCATCACAGTATGATCTGCCATTTCAGGGACGATTGAATTACCCCCTCAAGCTGAGCTGTATACATTTGCTCTAAAATGTAGTAACATCAGATCTTGGTTTGCCTCCAAACACTACAAACTAGCAATGTGATGCACATATTTTTCTTATTTATGTTTCATGCCTGCACGGTAGGGTTACCCGGTGCCTTGAAGACCGACGCACCACACAGTGATTGTAGCAGAGCCCAACCGTAGAGGGTAAGCCCACACTCCATCAGTATTAGCATTTTGTCAATATTAAGGAAGGCATTACGTTTATATGGATATCGTGCTAGACAGGAAACTATACCAAGTTACTGTCAATTAAGCTTTACATATATCATCAAAAAAGCAATATATGTTTTTTCATCAAATTATTTCCAAATGTTCGTGGTACATGAATCTTTCTTATACATTGGGAGATAAGAACCTTCCCAACAGTTCAAAAATTAAGCACGGGTGATTTTGCTCATTCCATATGGCGTAGGTGGTAAATTCTCCACCAAGGAAATTGATTACTTAACGTCCGGATAAAAAAAAAAAAAAAAAAGCAGGAAGGTCCAAGGATAAAAGGAATCTCAGCCTATCCCTGCCCAATCGGCCACAACAGCCCCTTTCAGAAAAACATCTTCCTGATTGGATGTATACACTGTAACTCAGCCAATAAGAGGACAGCAACTGGCTGTGGGGATTCGTCATTTCTCTCACAATACTCTTTCATTTGTGATTTGATTTGTTCATACACTAAGTACTTTTGATCAAGAAGAGGTTTTGTGAAATAGGGAAGGAATGGCTAACTGGGTAGGTAATGGTACAGCAAAACAAAAGAGATTCTAACAAAGGACATCAGATACCATTTAAGCTCAGTTGGTGCCTGGAGTGTGCTTGTAGAAATGATAGCAAACATATTGATTTTAAGAAAGAAATTTTTTTTTATTTTTTTTTAAATATGGTCTCTCAACTCCCACTCAATACTAATCGTATATTGCCAAGTCCATAGCATAGCCCTTCATGCCAACAGCAGCGGACAGCAGGAGAACCCTACTACCTACAGTCCATGTGCTGTTTTTGCGATATTAAAGGATAACTGTCACATCAGAACTATTTATTAATATAATAATCATGTAATCATATTTTAAAAGCAACTAGGTTTTTTAATGAAGTATATGTACCTTTGGTATATGACAGGATCCAACAGCCATATACATGTACTTTGGTTCAGACAGTGTCTAGAAACGGAGTTAGTCTCTATGGTCTTCACTGTGTCTGAGCAGGAAGTGAAGCAGGGAAGACCATAGAGACTGACAGTTTTCAAACATAGTCTGATCCAAGGTGGAGGATCCTGTCATATGCAAAAGGAAGGGCTAAGTTTTTCTTATTTTTTTTTACATATACGTCATTTAAAAAAAAAAAGAAAGCTGAACGATGAAAGGATTATTATGTTAAAAATAGTGATGAGGTGACAGTTTTCCTTTAAGTGAGTTATGATACAGAGACAGATCAAAAATATTAGAATGTTGACATCACTTCGAAATGTCCCCAAGCAGTGATAATCATGCTGGGGGAGGATGGGAAGACTTTCCCCTTTTTCTCAAACTCTGTTTTAACATAATTACTTTTTATTTCCCTTAATCAGTGTTATAAATAGCTGGACATTATCTGTAATCTCCCTTTTTTTATTATATAAGACCTACACACTACAGACTTATCCATGCAAAGCCCTGATAATAAAACGTATCTCTGTATGACTGATGAGCTGTTATTACCTTATATTGGAGAATTATCCAACAATCGTTGTTAATTAAGTTTCTCATTTAAATGTATAATACATAACCTGCTACATTTAGAAGTGTCGTATTCTCTTTGGAAGCGCTGTTAAATATCTTTTAAATTAAGTTATTTACATTTCTAAGTGTGCATTTAATTATTCTTCTAAGCCCATATCAATAAAATATCAAATTGCATGGTGTTTGCTGGCAGCTGTGGTACAACATATTAGCTGGGGGTGGGGGAGTATATTCACAGACTTTTTTTTTTGTTATGAATCCAAATTATGTACATTGCATTGCTTTGGCAACCCATTGTTAAATCAATCCTTTAAGGTAACCCATTCTACAGATGATACATAAAATTAATTCTGGAATACACCAGCACTGGGGGACAATTGTGCTGCTATAGTAATTAAGGAGAGTTTCCTGGTGCCTAATCAGTATGACGCAACTCTTCCAAATATTGGCAAGAGTTCCATGCTGGGTAATGTCAATTCTGTGCACATTTTCGTGCACAGTGTGCCATTCAATGGGCGAGAGTGGTCAGCTGGCACTCACAGACAATGAATGGCGAGTGGATTGGGTTCTAGATTCTCAAGCTTTGAACCTGCCATTGGCCCTCACTCAAGTGAGGGGGCCTTTGGTTACAATTTAGCCCCCAATCAATGCCCATGGGTGAGTGAGGGACCAGTGGCAGGTCCTGCCCTATTAGAAGGCCCATTCCACCACTCAGGGTAAATATGAGAATTCTATAAAATGTGCATTTGTAAAGTACTCGTTGCAAACCAGACACTGAATGGTACCAAAACTGTGCTCATTGGTTTACCAGATTTGAATATGATTGGCCATAGCAAATATGAGAATTGCAAATCCACCTCAAATCCAATAGTTCTTAAAGAATTTTAAGAACATGGGTGTAAAATTGGGTGTTTAGGGAGTGCATGGCATCTACAGTTGAAATGGATTTTAATCCCAATATACAAGACATCTCAACCTGGCACGGTGAAACGCAGCATGGTCATCTGGGGGTAGGCCAATGATGTCAGTTAGGTCACAGACATGCTCCCAAACGGTGCCTTCCTCCAACAACCAATCCCCTGCTGGCTTCATAATTGCCAAGTATGCCTTCTCCTATCAGAAATTTGTGTTCAACATAAGATAGAATGCTCCTAATGTTCTGAAGTTTCCCCAATGAAGAGTTCACCGGTGGTGATATGGTATAAGCGTTGATACTTATTCTTTTACCTAAACATGGTCAATTACAGAAAGCAATCTGTACAGCAAGGAATGTATTCATCTAACAAGAAATTGTAGAGAACTGAAAAGAATAATTAAATGTAAAAAGGAAGGTCAAATCCTGACATCAGCACCCCAGATGTTTTGAAGTACGCATGAAATCCTGCCAGCCTAAAGGCTTTTATTTCCTAAATTGCATCTTGGGAAATGTAGTTCACAACATCTGGGGTTTTAAGGTTAGTTATTACTGGCCTACTGAGTAGCCGTTTGCTTGGAATTGTGGAACTTAGCACAGTGACACACATAGATCACAGTAGCTGCTATAATTTTAGCTCATATTGCTATGCATGACAAGTGCATAGTAAAATTAGGAAGTAAAAATGAAAACATGCTCATTTGGTAGCATGGTGTATATGTGAAATACTATGCTGCTGTTTTCAAATCACATAGAAAACAATATATTTTTAACCCCTTAAGGACACATGACATGTGTGACATGTCATGATTCCCTTTTATTCCAGAAGTTTGGTCCTTAAGGGGTTAAATCAGACATTAGAGGAGCTAAAACAATGGAAATAAAATACTCCAAATGATGCAAAGATCCGCTGCACATAGTCCCCAACAATTTACTCAATTATCTGGCAATCAATTGACAGCTGCATATCGATTAAATTATAACGCACGCACAGCTTCTTTGGCGTATTGGGGTAATTCACTCTCTGGGGAATTGAAAAAAAACGGACAACAAAAATAACACATTTTACACCAACATAATTGAACTGGAAAAAAATGCTGAGTTCGAGAAGGATACTGGTTTATCTACCGGTATATTGGTCTCGAACTTGAAATTCCCCTTCTCGCAGTTCCCTGGTTAGTGAAACGCTAAATGTGAAAAAAAGCAGAACTGAGTTTAGACAAGTGATTGTAGCCAACTGCAGATCAAAAGGTAAAGAATGAGATAGCTTACAGAAGGGATTATTAATGTTGCTTTGCAATGCTGCCAATATAATGATGTAAATAGCCAGACGTTTAAAACCCAGAAGTGCTCGGCTTTGTTTTCTCTCTAAAAACAACAAATTCTCAGCGGGGATATCCTCAAATCAGCCATAAATTCATGGCATATTAACTTCTTCTCTTTAGAGATTTGTACAGCATTCTAGAAAAAATAATGTTTCCTTTTCCTTTAGATAATAGTATTGAATGATCTTTCTCCATGCTGTGCTGGCAAATGCATATTCTGATGATACAAATAAAGCATATATATTTATATATTCAAAACCACTCTAATAATAATCCATTAATTATCTTTTCTTCAATACAAGGAATTGTTAAGATTTATCTGACAATGCAACATTCTTTGCTCTTCAATTACTTACAAAAATCTGTACAATAATGTATGTTTTCATTAAAACATACACAGAACCTCAAACGATTGTGTATAAGAGAAATACAGTGAATAGTGTCTATTATATATATAATATCTCAGTGCAATATTTAGCCAAGAATGAAATAAATTGTTTAAATGCAGTGGCATGCATAACCATCACAGCTTGCTGTAGTAACCTGGGGTCCCCCCCCCCCCCTCCCTCATCCCTTCACCCATCTCATCCCCCCATATTGTAAGTTGTCAAACTATTTTTGAACAGTTTGGCTTCTTACCTGGGGTCTGTCAGGAATCGTTCTCTGTTCTCATACTCATCTGTTCCCCATTCACATTGTGAAAGAATTGGCCCTGCTTGAGGATACTTCTATAAGCAAAACTGGTCCTCCTCCGTAACGCCAAATGCAAGCTTTGTTGTATCAAACACCCTGTTCCTATACTCCTCTAGACAACACTAGATGTGCTGTCAAAGGAATAATAATAGTAACCACTTACCATATAATGTGGTTGGTATGTTGGTTATCAAGAGGACATCCTGTAGGAGGGTTCTCCTGCTTTCCCTGTCAGTCTATTCTTCGCCTCTGAAGGTTACACAGTTTTGTATGTACTGCAGTAGGGTTACCCCTTAACTTATTAATCCTAACTCCGAACCTCAATCTTTTAATTACCATAACCCAATATCTCCTGAAGCCTAAACCTAACTTCTATACCTGATGCCTAACCACTAATTCCATTCCTACAGAGAATATTAATATAGATGTAGAAATACAAGTTAAATACAAAAAAAAAAAAACCTTCAAATTTAGTTATAAATAAATTATCTGTAATTCTATAAAACAAAATAAATCAGGTGTTCTAATGTGGTCGATATCTTATAGAAAGTAATAAACATAAAACATTATAGACAGTTACTGTATAATAAATGCATTATTTATGATATAACAAATGCATTATTGTGCACTGCTGTGATACACATATGTTCAAGATCTTGCAAAGTTTAAGGCATTTGACCGGTCAGTATAGGCATCACAAACACTACGAGTGCACTGAAGTGGTTACGATACCAGGAGACCCGTGGTGCTGTCTCCTGTAAAAGAGTCGAACAAATAAAACTCCTAATCGGGGCAGTGCTAGGGAACTACTGGCAGAATAACCACTAAAGCATACCCTTTAAATATCAAAATTATTAGTGACTAATAATTTGAAGTCAAGCTGTATTCTGATTGGTATAAGTCAGCCATGTAAACTTTCTGAGATTACAAAAAAAAGTGTCTATGACTTTCATGTTTTTCTTTAATTTATCCAAGTGCTCTCTTTTACATGAATGGGATTTATAGGGATTCTACTTTGCATTCGTCTGCAGTTGGCCTCAAGTAACAAAATCATGACACATAGGATATGGCACAGTCACCAGTATTCACTTTCTAGAGTTCAGATTCTTTAGGAAACAGGAAAGAATGGCAAAATTGCAGTACCTGAGGGGCTTCACATTGTTCATGATGCTCGAAATTTAGTTTGAGCATGTGTGACTTGCAATTGGCAGGCACATTATTAAAGGGACACTATAGTCACCAGAACAGCTACAGCTTAATTAAATTGTTCTGGTGAGTAGAATCATTACCTTTCTCTTTTCAGAGAAAATGCAGTGTTTACATTACAGCCTAGTGATAACTTCACCGGCCACTCCTCAGATGGCTGTTAGAGATGATTCCTGAGTCATGGCTGCCTAAAATGCATCCACACATTCAGTGTCTCCTCCCTCTGCATGCAGACACTGAACTTTCCTCATAGATATTCATTGATTCAATTCATCTCTATGAGGAGATGCTGATTGGCTAGGGCTGTGTTTGAATTGTGCTGGCCCAGCCCCTGATCTGCCTCTTTTTCAGTCTCAGCCAATCATATGGGGAAGCATTGTGATTGGATCAGGGTACCACTTCTGATGATGATGTCAGCAGGCAGTGGGCAGGTCAAAAGAGACAGTGACAAAGCATGCAGCTCCAGGCTTGAATACAAATAAGATTTTGTAGATTTAGGGAGGCATGAGGGGACCAGGGTGGCAAGATTGTGGTTTTAACCCTATAGGGTCAGGAATACATGTTTGTGTTCCTGACCCTATAGTGCTCCTTTAACAAAGCTATAACTTTGGAATACACCTGTCAACAGTATGGCTCAACAGTAATGAACGGTAGTGTCTGTATGATGGTGTCACTTTAGACATATCTCAGGAGAGCTGTTTATTCTCTGCCAGGTTACCATAAGACTCTGTAAGGTTAGAGACACCTGCTGGGCAGCTCTCAATGGTCTGGGGCCAAAAGGCTTTGTTTGATCTGCCATTTCTATTTGTTGCAGTAGCCATTCTGCACTGGTCTGTGTGTCAAGGTAGTGGGAACATGGCCAGCGCCCTGTTACATTTTTGAAAACCCTACTCTTGAGTGTTCAATTCTTACAAAAGGTGGGATTCCATTTTGAAAGAAAATATTCTCACACTAGTCCATTACTAACTGGTGAGAAGATTTTCAGCCCCAGGTAAATTCCAGCATTTGCTTAATGAGATGTCAGGCAAGATAAGGGAGTGGACGCTCCACTTTCCACATTCTGACGAAAATGTTCTTGTCCATAAGTTGGACACACAGGAACAGAGGGGTGGAGGGCCCTGCTAGACAGAGTGCGGTAAAATGACACAAAAGGTAAGGATAGTATTAGACGAGTGACAGTTGCAGAAGAGGAATCAGTCAGGAGCTATTAACAGTTTAATTTATACGCTTTTATGAATAAGTGGGTTTTTAACGATTTTTTTAAGGAGTGGAGTCTGGGTGAGCATCTAATAGAGGAGGGAAGCGAGTTCCACAGGAACGGTGCAGCCCTCGAGAAATCTTGATGGCGAGCATCAGAGGTGGGAGTACGGACAGAAGTTACATAGTTACATAGGTTAAAAAAAAAAAAGACTAAAGTCCATCAAGTTCAACCTTGAAACCTATTATTTTATGTGGTTGATCCATGAAAGCAAAAAAAAAAAAAAAAAACAATTGTAGCCATTTTCATTTATGCCACAAAAAAAACAACAACAAAAAAACCTTCTTGGCTTAATAATGGTAATTGGATTTCCTCATGTATCAACATCCTGTTCACATACATATCAATTATATCCCTGAATATATATATATTTTTTTTGTGTTTATTCAAAAAAAGCATTCAAGCCGTTTAACCCCTTAAGGACACATGACATGCGTGGCATGTCATGATTCCCTTTTATTGCAGAAGTTTGGTCCTTAAGGGGTTAAAAAATATCTTTAGAATCCGAAACATCTTTAGATACAGAATTCCACATCTTTATTGTTCTCTATAAAGAACCCTTTTCTTTTGCTGTAAGCACAAATGTCTCTCTTGCAGCCTCAATGTGTGACCTCTTGTCTGTTGTATAGTCACACTAATGAAGAGGTTAGCTTACAGCGGTTTGTACTGAACCTGTTTGTATTTGTACAGTGCTATAACATCCCCTCTGAAGCACCTTTTTTAATAAATACAAAAAAATTCTAGCCTTTCATCATGACACATTTTCCATTACCCTTACTAATTTTGTAGTTTGTCTGTGCACTTTTTCTATATCCTTCTTTAAAACTGGTGCCGAAAATGGCACTGCACCGGTAATTTGTAAAGAGGCAAAATTACACTTTAATCACATGAATCAATACTTCTTTTTATACAGTATAGCAATAATGCATATTGTTGCCTAATGTGTTATCAGTGGCATTTTAAGTTTTAAAATGTGTCTCTTGATTAAAATTTAAAATGTAAGTTTTAAATTGCTTAAAATCTATAGCGGACAAGTTATTCCCATTTAAATTCTTCTAACTTCCACTGCCTTTACTGTTATATCATCATCATATTGGTACAGACTATGAATACGGAGTAGACAGACATCAATGCGGAAAATCATAACCCTTTCTAAGCCTGGCTAGTAGTGTAGGACAGGACATTTTGAGTTCTAACGAAGAACATTCAAATTCTAAATACTGTAAATGTGTTAGGATTTTGTAGATGGATGCAGCACATACCTATTGTACCCGGAGCATCATGTCCATAGAACTCACTAAGAAGCTGAAAAGCGTGACTGTACTCAAAATGATGGTTTTCCACTCTTTCAATCCGGATCCGGTCATCATCTCGTAAACTAAAAAGAAAAAAAATTACATGGAGCATATTGTAATCTTAAACTGCAGAAAATTAAGAAAACCAACTTAAAAGGAATTCCACTGCGCAAATACAAAATATATATATATATTTTTTAAATCACTTTTTAGTTGACACACATCCACTGCATATTCATGCATTTTATTCTGCTCTTTTTTATTGGAGTTATATCTAAAAATAGTCGGCAAAAACGGCAGATCTCTTGTCTGAAGCCTTTCAAAGCCCCCTCCTTCTAACCCCACCCAGACTTTTTGTGGCTGTGCAATCACAGACTTCCCAATAATGCCCAATGAGAATGCAAAGCAGGTGGCTCTGGGCAATTGCTGCCTCTTGAGCTTAGCTCTACTGAGTTAAACCACCAGTAAGTAATAGTTGTTTGATTGTATGGAAAAACCAACAACCCAGTAAATAACATGTCATAGGCCAACCGGGTTATTTAAAGTCAGAGTGCGGATACATAGGGGAACCACTCTTACCACTGTTCTTGCCATCTCTATAACTTGCCTTTTGTGATGGGGTAGGTCAATTATGCCATTATTACACAGAAAGAGAAAGTGAAAAATTATTGTATTTGCCAATTAAAATGTAGTAGTAGTATTTCAAATGTATGTATAACTGTAAAGCACTCTAGGTAAAAGTTGTTAAAAAAATAAATAATGTTTACTATATGAAAATGTTCAGTCATTTTAAAATTTGTGTGGTGTACAATTTAAATAATTCAGTTTAGTCATTTAAGAACTTTAATTTAGAACTGTGGTTTTTAATATATTTTCTAAGAACAAATATGTATTCACAAGTTAACTTAAGAGCATATGTTTATCCAACGATCAAAATATAGTTTCTCCATCTTTAAGTGGTTACATGTATGGTACCAGCATGAAGGGTTTATTGTGCGTCGTCTATCTGCCACTATTTATGTTTTTGTGTAAAAAGAAGACTACGGTAAGGGTGAGTACATTTTCCTTTTTCTGATTATTAGAACATGTTTCAAATCGGTCTGAAAATACTGCAAGATAAGCAAAACTTTAACCGTTGAAACATTTTACAAATATTTCATTTTAAAAAAAAAAAACTATCATTTTCAGATTTGCCAATATCCATGAATAGCATTCTACACACCACACTGTTGTTGTTTTTTTTGTCCTAGCTTTCTGCTAGCTATGCTTGGTTTAAAATAAACGAATAAATAGGTTTAAAATAAATGTATTAATAAAAAAACAAGGAGCACAATCTCACATTTTATTACTAGATTATTTCTTAATGGGCCCCTCTACGATCATGTTAACTCCACTTCCTTCCTCTTTTGCATGAATAAATGCAGATACTCTCATCAGTACCAGGAAGAACATTGGTAAAGTGCATCACAATACGAATACTTGGTAACAAGTAATAACCGTGAAGAATTGCAAAGTGATCTATTTACCGTAGTTGTAATCAATACGTAACGATAGCATTGTATTGGAACACGCCTAACTCCGCTAAACTGCTGCCTGCTTCATGTATCCTAAGTCCTGGTACGCTGAAGCCCATGTTACATGCACTAATCCACTGTAGGACCGTAAAGGTTGGAATACCTTTGCTGCACCGGCAAGAAGTCTGCCATTCTGTCATACACATATATGTATTTATCCCGTCTATCAAATTGTCTTTTCCTGGACATTCTGAGATCTTCCAATTGACTGCAATAAGATGTCAGGCAGCCAGAAGAATTATAGTTGCTAGTACCTTCACATGGTAGGGCCCGTCCTACTTAAAGAAGAGCTATAGAAGAACTAGAAGGACACATATTTGAAATAAGACCGTACAGAGCAGACCAAAATTATTTGATTTGTGGCCAACCCCACAAAGCGTGGGAGAGGGTACCTATGTCGAAGTGACATCTCAAACAGTGTAAGGAGGAGCCCATACAAAGTCTGTTAATTATATCTGGAGAAATATACCATGTAAGCCAGGATTTCACCTCCAACGTGACCCCTGTTTTCCACTCCCATCTAAACATACAAGTATATTTTTTGCAATTTTGGTATCCCCTTTAGAGAAGGTACCACCTTGGTAATAAATAAGGCCATGTAAAGGTTGTCCGGCATAGTGGCAGTGCCCTCTAAAGGGCTGTGAACTCTTGTGTGGTGGGCTCAGGAGTCGGGTATACATATTTCAGTAACAAACTTTTTAATCGAAGGAATTGAAACACACACCTGGGTCACAGAAAATTCTCCCTCTGTAGATCCCCAAAGGGGACAACTACGCCGTTTGAAAACCTGTGGGATAGATGCAACTAACTCCCTTCCTAACCTATATATGCAGAGAGGATATTACTGCTAGGGAAGACAATGGTAGGAGTTTTTCTTTTAGACATATTAAGTCTAGCAACGAGAGTCCAAGGAGAGAGAAAAAAGGAAAGTTTAGTAAATTGCTATAAAAAGAGCCTTGGGTCACAGCATCTTAGTGGTCCTGGTAAGGGCATGAGAGGGTTTGGCAAGGATTGCTCTCTTTCTATATTTACCCAACCAATCGTTCCTTCAGGAGAAAGACGATTTATAACTTGGGACATGAGACCTGTTCTGTAATGGCTTGAAATTTGAGGTACCATCATCCCCTCTCTTTGGTAGGGAAAATCTTTAAAGACATATGCACTCTTGCCTGTTTCCCCAAGCAAATAAACAAGCAAAGAGATGTTTGTAAACCAATCAAGTAAGAGCCATGTGTGGAAACTTGGTTTGTAGGAAAAATATACAAAATTTAAACACAGAGAGTTGTGGAACTCAATGATCTCCGCCTTCTTCTCTTCCAAGTGAGCTGCTCTTACTCCAATGGCCCTGAATGGCGTTTTTCAGTGTCAGCTGCAATAGTTAAAAATACAGGGTGACCATTAGGCCATTTAACATCTTTTGAATAGAGCTGTCCATCATTTGGGGAGCTGGAAGCACAGATATAGAGGTGATATCTCTGTGTCCAAAGTTGCAGGCAGACGAGTGTACTCCTTATGACCGGCTGCCATCTTGGGCCATACCACGCAGTGGTTAGAGCGCAGAGATCTGCATTGCTGGCAGCCGCAGCTTGCCTTTTTTGCGGTAGCAGAGGCTACCTTCATGGGGTAGCAGAGTCTTTTAACCAAAAATGTGCAAGCCTGGGTAAGTTCTATTTCGATTTCTATTATGAAACGCTTCTTATCCTTTTTTTCAGCTTCTGATGATTTGTGTCTTGTCAAGTATTCTGACAGGCCCAGCCAAGAGAAATGGAAAAATTAGCATTAGGCTAGAGCAAGTATGGTTTCTAGAGAGAACAGGTTTTGATCAGGAGACCCAACGGTCAATGGATGACATACTAACGTTAGAAGAAATAAAAGTAACGAGACTGCAGATGGCATATTCTGCGTGTGCCAAGATTTTATAGTCTGAACTGAATAAGTGTCCTGTGGGAGCTATTTATATACTGCAGGAGAGCTCCACCGCTCAGGTTTTACATTCGTGCTGCTGGTGTTGAAGTGAAAATACTTTGCAGAGAGTGGATAAGTTCTTGGAAAATAGAACATAAGAACTGATGAAGCAACTTTCCTATCATGTATGTCTCCTTTGTTCATAAAGATTTATTTAGTGGAATATGAATAGCCATTTTTAAAGTAAAAAACAATGTGAGCCAATATTCTAAAATATTCATAGTGTTTCAACTAGGAAAGGTAAAAAAAAAAACAAAAAAAACTTAGATTCCCCTCTGTTGGGAAAGGACCACTGGTACTGCAGTTCTAACTTGCACTTACTGGGGGGCAGGGAACTGTATGCAATAAAGGAGTTCTGTATCATAATTGCAATCTTCAGTGTGATAAAGTCTCATGCGTATTAGGTCTCCCCCACCAGCAGACGTCGGTTGGGGAGGAGCATGGGCGGAGCCTGAAACAGCACCGAGGGACGCAGGATGGAGGGCGGCACTTCAGGATTCTACAGTGCCAGGAAAACGGGTTTGTTTTCCTGGCACTAGAGAATCCCTTTAACCCCTTCGGGGCAGATGACTGTTCAGGACCGTCATCTGAAATATCCCCTTGAGGACCGATGACAGTCCTGAACAGCCAAAACAGAAATATTTACTTACCTGATTGCCGCCATTCCCCTGCCGGCGATCGGCGTTGCTCCCGTCTGGGGGACTGCCTGACAGCCCAGACAGTCCCCCATCGGCGAATTAGGCCCCGCGGCCATGTGATCGCTCTAACAGAGCTGTCACACGGCCGCAATAGGCGTCCGTGAATCTGCCAGGCAGTCCCCCTGCTGGTGAAAAAAAGTTATAATAAAGCAGTAAAAGTAAAAAAATATATATATATATATATATATATATATATATATATATATATATATATATATACACATACATACACTCGAGTATAAGTCGACCCGAATATAAGTCGAGACCCCTAATTTTACCCCAAAAAAACTGGGAAAACTTATTGACTCGAGTATAAGACTAGGGTGGGAAACGCAGCAGCTACTGGTAAATTTCTAAATAAAATTAGTTCCCCCTAAAAATATATTAATTTAATATTTATTTACAGTGTGTGTATATAATTAATGCAGAGTGTGTGTGTATGAATGCAGTGTGTGTGTGTGTGTATGAGTGCAGTGTGTGTGTGTGTGTGTGTGTGTGTGTATATGAGTGCAGTGAGTATGAGTGCATGTATGAGTGCAGTGTGTGTGTGTGTGTGTGTATGTATGAGTGCAGTGTGTGTGTGTGTGTGTATGTATGAATGCAATTTTTTTAATATTATTATTATTATTATTTTTATATATTTTTTTATATTAATATTTTTATTTAATTTAAATGTTTATGTTAGGGCTCTCACTTCCTGGTGGTCCAGTGGTGTGCACTGTGTAGGAGGGGGCTGGCAGGAAGCGTTTACTTACCTTTCCTGCAGCTCCTGTCAGCTCCCTTCTATCACTTCTGGTCCGGTCAGCTCCCCTGCAAGTCTCGGGATGTGACTGCCGCGCGGAGCGTTGCCACGGTAACCCGTGGCAACGCTCTGACCCCACGGCTCTCGCAAGACTTGCAGGGGAGCTGACCAGACCGGAGGTGATAGAAGGGAGCTGACAGGAGCTGCAGGAAAAGTAAGTTACTAATCTCTGCCAGCCCCCAACAGGACCGCCGAGCTTGTAATGAGCCCACTTGGACACTTGAACACTTGGACAAGGGGATGGGGGGTTAAAGAACCCTATGGGACAGTGGAGGAGGGGTTAAAAATCCCTATGGGACAGGGGAGGAGGGGTTAAAAATCCCTATGGGACAGGGGAGGAGGGGTTAAAAATCACTATGGGACAGGGGAGGAGGGGGATAGAAATCACTATGGGACAGGGGAGGAGGGGTTAAAAATCACTAAGGGACAGGGGAGAGGGGGTTAAAGATCATTATGGGACAGGAGAGGGGAGTGGGTGGTAAGGAACACTATGGGACAGGGGAGAAAAAAATAAATATTCTGAATAAACTTTCCAATAGTAAGAAACACTATGGGACAGTTTGTTCAGAATATTTTTTTTTCTAGGTTTCCTCCTCTAAAAACTAGGTGCGTCTTATTGTGTGGTGCGTCTTATGGAGCGAAAAATACAGTAAGTGTATTTTTATATTTATATAAATTAATATAAAAATACACTGAGAATTAAATTACACACATATATATAATAAAATATAAATAAGTGAATAAAAAAAAATATATATATATAATTTTATTCTGTCTTTTGATATTAATATATGTATTATAAATATATATATATTTATATCAAGATATACTGAGAATGAAATTATATATATATATATATATAACTAAAAATAATACTAAATATATAGCCATATACAAAATTACATAAATAATTTCATAAATATACCCGTAGACTTCAAATATATAAATATGTATATATATTTAAATTCTACGTGCATATTTACGTAATATTTTCATATAATTAAGTCATTTTATTGTTTGCAATTTGAGGGACCTGCCTGAAAACCCAGAGAATTTAATTTGCTAGCACTATATTTAACCCTGTAACTTTCCATGACACCCTAAAACCTGTACATGGGGGTACTGTTGTTTTCAAAACAGTAAAACATATAACAGTGATGATATTGTCAGTGAAAGTGAAGTTTTTTGCATTTTTCACACACAAACGGCACTTTCACTTATGATGTAATTGTTGTGATCGGTTTTAAAACACTAATATTTGTGTACAGCGAAGTCTTCTAAGTATAACAGTACCCCCTATGTACAGGTTTTATAGTGTTTTTAAAAGTTACAGGGTCAAATATAAGGCTTAATTTTCATTTTTTTTTACATTGAAATTTGCCAGATTGGTTATGTTGCCTTTGAGAGCGTATGGTAGCCCAGGAATGAGAATTACCCCCATGATGGCATACCATTTCCAAAGGAAGACAAGGTATTGCAAATGGGGTATGTTCAGTCAATTTTTAGTATCCACAAACAGTGTCCAAAGTTAGGGTTCATAATTGTTTTTGGCATTTTTAACACATAAACAAATATAAATGCTAACTTTGGCCAGTGTTTTTGACTAAGTGGCTACTAAAAAAGAATGGACATACCCCATATTGAATACCGTGGGTTGTCTACTTGAACAAAATATGTACATATGGGGTGTGATTCAGAGATTTATGACAGATAACGGAGTTACAATGTCACTATTGATACATTTAAAAAATATATATATATATATATATATATATATATTGAAGCAGCAATTTCCAACTTGTACTTACTATACTGCCCTATAACTTGCACAAAAAGCAAACAAGCATATAAACAGTGTGTTTTTTAAACACGGGACAAAATTTGGAATCTATTTAGCAATTGTTTTCATTAGCTTTTGTAGAGAAGTAAAAGATTTTGCAAGTAAAAGTCAAAAAACATGTTTGTTTTTCAATTTTTCACCATATTTAAAAAAAAATAAAAAAAAAAAAAAATGCCCAAGTAAAATATACGACATAATACAAATAATGGTATGTAAAGAAAGCCTTTCTTGTCCAGAAAAAAAACAATATATAATTTGTATGGGAACCGTAAATGAGAGAGAGGAAAATTACAGCTAAACACAAACACCACAAAAGTGTTAACATTTTTTTTTTTTGGTCCTTAATGTACAACATTGCCAAAAAAGGTCCGGTCCTTAAGGGGTTAAAGACATACACAACAAACATTCCATAGCTACTAGCATTGTGAAATAAACAAAGGATAAACATTACATGCCCCCATTACATTAAGACCCAACCCGGACATTGCCTTATTCCCAAGGATGTATCTCTAGAAACAGCATTGCAACTGGCAGAACCTGTTATATGGGAGCTACCCTTCAACTATAATGTGAAGAGACTTCATGAAAACGCAACCAGTGCCTAATAGGAGCAGATATTTATAAGTAAATGCTCATGATTATATAATGTCCAATATGTTTTCTATAAATTCCATGAGATAATGAAAGTGTGTTTAATATGACTGAAGAAAATCGTAATCTTTGAAATGTACATGGTAATGACAGAATGTAATTCGTAAACTAAAAATGGCTTATTGTTTAATGTATAATAATGAGATTATTGTATGAAGAATCATTGTTCGACCTCTCTTGAAGAAGAAATAATCTCGAAGGAGAAAGTGCAAACCAGATCAGGTTAACCAAAATGTTCAGAGAAACTGCTATGTTTACATTGAGGGTTAATCCAGCCTCTAGTGGCTGTCTCACTGACAACCACTAGATGCCACTTTCGTGATCCTCAATGCGAAAATCGCATTGAACTCACGCTGGACGTCCATAGGAAATATGGAGTAAGGATGTATGGGCCATTTGAATGCATGCTCAGCTCTGACCGCGCATGCGCATTCGGAGCGGACATCGGCAGGTGGAGGAGAGGTCACCAGCCCCGAGGGAGCCCGGCGCTGGATTAATGTAAGTAGTTTTATCCCCTTCAGCCCAGCAGGAGGGGGGACCTAATAACCCTTTAATGCCAGGAAAACAAGTTTGTCTTCCTGGCACTATAGTGCTCCTTTAAACTCCTATTTTGGAGTTTGGCATGGTTATCAGATAAGGAGGAGAGGGATAAATTAAATAATAATTTCCTTATGGCGTCTTCCTCAGTATGGCCAGTTGTAATTTGTTTATAATAAATGCTTTTCTGCAAATCTATGTGACCACAATGAAAACTTTAAATTTAAGTTGTTCTCTAAAGTGACTAACCTAGTGGAATGGAGATAGGTCCAGTTTCATCACTATCTATGTATCTCCGATTCTATATTACGAAATTAGTTCTGGATCTGAACATGTAAAAACAAAGCTGTCCAGCACAAACCTTACTTCAAACAGGTGCTCCTTTATTGAGATTATAAACACAATTGGTGATGTTTATGTTAGGTTTGATTAAGGCCCTGAGATCAAAAACATCAGGAATCTCATTTGAAACCTTCATAAAGAAGCCCATGTTTGAAGTAAGGAATGTGTTGGATAGGTTGGTTTTTCTATTATAGAGCTGGCTGTTGGTAGAGCCATTGGCTGTCCACCCTGGGCTTATGTGTGTCCTGAATCATCTGGTTGCAAATATTAAAGATTATAACAACCAGCAAGAATGAGTCTTTACCTTTAAAAAAAAAAAAAAAAATCATGATTCAAATTGAGCTTACTGATTAGTGATTTAAATCAAATCCACTCGGCCATGCACTATATACTGCTATTATCTCCAATAAAAGAAACCTAAAAAATTATTTCATGCATTTATTATAAAGTGCTACTAAGGGAAAAAAAAAATGATATACGTATATATTCAAAAAGGGTTCTGATCTTGAGAAAGACCTTTTAGAGGTAGAAACGTTGATCATTTGAAAAAAAAAATTTGCACAATAACCTAATTAATAATCTTTAAAACCAGGAGTGCACCTTTATGATTTTATTTATTTATAATATCTTGATCATTTGACCAAGGAATCTTTTCAAATATGCCGTTTTTGCCTAAATTCAGTTTTTAATTCACTACAATTCAGTGAATATGCCCCTTTACAAAAACGAATGTGCAGAGTTCTTTTAAGCCGTTCCCCAGCCCTGCACTGCATGGATTCTGTTTGTGATCTGATGGTAACTCTCAGAGGTATTTAAACTTACAGCGGCTCTCTCAACCTCCCTCCCAGGTTTAGTTACTTGTTTTTCAAACTAGGTTTATTTCATTTTTTACTTAATTTAGAATACTCATGAGACATACCAACTACATTGATGTTTATTAAAGGAATGTGTAATTCAATAACTTGCACGGACGCTCTTGATACAGTCATATACGTTCAGTTTGTCATTTTATTAACTTTTATTTTATTTTTTAAGTGTCAAATATAATTTAGTGAGAATTAAAGTCCATCTATCTATTTTTTTTTGGATAATTTTAATGACTTATTTAAATTAGGTTTAAGTGAAGGGCGAAGTAAGTGCCTACAAATACCAAGGGTATCATATAATGAGGACTCCAGCCATACTCGGACGTGCCGAAGATATGTATTTTATACTTGCTGCTGCTACACTGTTCATACCAGTAATACTTCAGTAGATTTCAATGTGACATTTTCACTTTAAACACTATTCTAAGAACTTGACACATGCATGAGTCCATCAACCCATGGATGTCCGTACATACATTTACACAGAAATCGATTTCCAAGTTTCAATGTGCACCAGGCATTGTGATTTGTAGTACAATGTACATATATATATATATAAACTTTAATCCTAGATCCCTGGCCAAACTGAGGACACAGAGAAAGGTGTTCAAAAACAAACAAAACAAAAAAAGCATTTAATTTACAGAACTCAATACTTTTAATCAAAGCAACAATTTATAAGTAGAGCATCTTGCTCTGCATACGGACCTCTGGCTTACCTGTATTAATTTAGAACCTACTCCCACACAAACACTATGAATGCTTAATAAATCCAGCTGTTGTCGAATTACAAACGCATTCTCGGATTAACACCTACATTAATTATGTTTTAATTATAAAATCCAACTAAGGGAAGAAATATACTTTGACAGTTTAGACATAATTAGATGTTAGGCATACTTAATAAATAAAAAAAAATTGACCATAATTTATTTTTTGCATAAAATGATGACATTAATTAGTAATTATAGTTTGTTTTAAATTAAATAAAATTCCAAAGAAATCTTTAACCCGCTCCCTCCAAAAATGTGTAAACCCGGAAATGCAAAATAGAAGTTAGTTTATAAAGCAGTTTGCTCTAGTTACGATTTCCACACTGCAGAGAAACACAATGCCAGGGCTACCTTCTGTCCCCTCTGCATCTATGCACAGAGACTATACACGGCAGCACCTCTCCATTCTTTCACCATATAGGGCACGTTTTCTAGACAAGGTTTCTAGTGTAACTATACCTATTGTATGTGGACTTTGTGCTCTCATATAGATATGTTTAATATATTAGTGGCATGTTTAAAAAGTTGTGATGAACAGGCTGGTATTTCTGTGAATGCAGATATCTATAATCAGGATTTTGGATTATTAGATTTATGACACACCCAGAATATGTGGTTAAAATATATTGTTACCCTATCTTTCCAAACCACTGCAAGCATAAGCATCATAATATATGGAGATTGGTGTGGCCAATTACGTCCGCACACTCCACTACTCTTTTCTAAGGTCCTAGCGATTATTTATTATTATTATTTAACTGAAACTCAGGGCTATTAGATATTACATTAAAGAAGCCACTCTGGACTATGTAGATCACTCAGTGCTTGCATCTAAATGCTTATTTTAAGATAAATCTAACAAAATGGAAACACTGTTAGCTAAAACTCTACAATCAAAACAAAAAATCACTATATGGGGAATAACTCAATGCTCCAATCACTGGGAGAACCACCTCGAAGTAGTTTACAGATGGTATTTAACCCCCTTATAGGCTACATAAAATTTATCTGAACTTATCTGATGAGTGCTGGAGAAATCGTGGCCTATCTGGTACTCCATCACATATTTTTTTGTTCTGCATATGTTTAAAGGATCACTATAGTATCAGGAAAACACTCATTTTCATGGCACTATATACTCATTTGGACCCCCCAGGCCCCACCCTCAGGGGCCCTCTCCCTTGGCGCTGAAGGGGTTAAAACCCTTAATCCAGCGCCGGGCTCCCTCGGCGCTGGTGACCTCTCCTCCTCCGCCGACGTCAGCTCCCGAGTGTTAAAGGGTTAAAACCGGGGGACCTGGCACCCAGACCACTTCATTGAGCTTAAGTGGTCAGGGTGTCAGGGTGACTATAGTGTCCCTGTTTACTGGTTCCAATTTACTGGAAAGAATAACATAAATTGATTCAAATGGTAAATTCTACTATCACAGTGCTTACTTCTGAGATGGCTTTATTTAAGCGTTTTCCAGAAACCAAGATAGACAAAATGATTATTGAGCACATTCTAATAGCAGCAGCTACTGTTATTCCAAGACACTGGAGATCATCAGATATTCCTTCTATTGGGGAGGTCTTACACCTAGTACTTGGAAATAAGGGATATGAACTGGTCATTAGGCAACCGTCTGTAACATTGGCTAGACTCTGATACTACTGCGACATATGGGAAAAGGATATAAAAACGTTATACAAGATGTAATTACTATGGCCTGCTCTTATTCTGAAAGCAGTAACTAGATATTCGTATGGAACCCCCCCTCTCCCTTTTTCTTCCTTTTACCCCCTCTTATTTATTACATTGCGTCTTTTGTTGCATCATTGCATTTGACACAAACTGAGCCATGAAAGAGTTATAGACCTTTTTTACTTTCTTATATATGTAACATTTTATAATTGATACTTAGGTTTATAAGCTTTTTCAAGTAAATATATATGATGTTACATACTGTGTTTTATTTGTAGCTGTGTATAAATATATGTGTGTATTTGTCTTGATAAAAGTCTGAATAGACTGAAACATCGACATTGTAATTTATCACTGGAACTGTTGAATAAAGCAACAGTAAATTTACTTCACAAAGACTCCAGAGTGCTCTCAGTTTGGAAAATATAGTGGGCTGGAGACTGCACCGGAGCAATTGAAAAAAACGGAAACCAGGAGCATCGAGTGCTGGGACTAAGCACTGCTTCTGCAGCCTTTAGTAAACATCCCAGCGCACATCCATGTCAGGGTGGCAGTCCGAAGACCGGGACCCCTGTGCCTGATGTAGATGATGAGAGGAGTCTTCAGCGTGGAAGTGGATAAGTAAGGCCTGGTGCAGGGTAACCACATCACCAAGTATAATGCTAAGCCTAGGATTGATTAGTGTAAAGCATGCTGCCAATGGACTCTAGAGCAGTGGGAACCTGTTATGTGGGGTGACGAATCCCACTTGTTTGGCAGTCTGATGGTGTGAGTCTTGGTTTGGTAGATGCCAGGAGACTTTCATCTGCCTGACTGCATTTTTCCAACTGTAAAGTTTTTGGAGGAGGGAAGATGGTATGGGTCTGTTTTTCAGGAATTAGGCTAGACCCCTTACTTCCAGTGATGGAACACTATAGTCACTAAACAATGCTCAATTAAGCAGTTTTGGGGTATAGAGCATGCCCCTAAAGTTCCATTGCTCAGTTCACTGCATTAAGGAGCTAAATCACTTTTGTTTCTCATTATGAAGCCCCAGACACATTTTCTTTAGAAAATGACTTCTTCTGTTTTCTATCTTCAAACTTGTGTATAGCCATAATGGAAGATGCAATTTAATTACATTGTTAAATTAAATATTATAAGCAGATATCTGCTGTCATTTGTTATATTCAGCTGACAACAATGGCTTGTGGCTATGTACTTTAGCCTGCAGTAGGAACTTACATATAGCCATACTGAAACACAACTCTGAAATTAATAGAACGTTGGTCATCTCATGAATGCTAAAATAGAATTTATTTGGCCATTTACCCTAATGCCCTCCTACTTAATCCAGTCCACGTCATATTTAATATTATTAACTGGAGAGAGAGATAGAACAGAATTGCCATTAGATGAAAAGGTGACATTTCTTCTTCAAGGTTGCAGACTGCTTGATGTCCAGTAGTTGACTGCCAGATGAATAATCTCTCTTTTTTTTTTTTAACCTTTCAGACGTTTGCGAGCCTAGTGTTATTTTTTTTCTCCTGGTGCATCTGTGATTCAGGCCTTTGTACTCTTGTCATCATGAACATATCCTGAAATGTATTACCGTATATACTCGAGTATAAGCCGACCCAAATATAAGCAGAGGCCCCTAATTTTACCCCAAAAAACTGGGAAAACGTATTGACTCGAGTATAAGACTAGGGTGGGAAATGCAGCAGCTACTGGTAAATTTCTAAATAAAATTAGATCCTAAAAAAAATATATTAACTGAATATTTATTTACAGTGTGTGTATATAATGAATGCAGTGTGTGTGTGTATGAGTGCAGTGTGTGTATATGAGTGCAGTGTGTGTATATGAGTGCAGTGTATATGAGTGCAGTGTGTGTGTGTGTGTGTCTGAGTGCAGTGTGTGTGTGTGTGTCTGAGTGCAGTGTGTGTGTGTGTGTCTGAGTGCAGTGTGTGTGTGTGTCTGAGTGCAGTGTGTGTGTCTGAGTGCAGTGTGTGTGTGTCTGAGTGCAGTGTGTGTGTGTCTGAGTGCAGTGTGTGTGTGTGTCTGAGTGCAGTGTGTGTGTGTGTCTGAGTGCAGTGTGTGTGTGTCTGAGTGCAGTGTGTGTGTCTGAGTGCAGTGTGTGTGTGTGTCTGAGTGCAGTGTGTGTGTGCGTGTGTGTGGCAGAGCCTTGGTGGGGGGTGGGCATTTTTATTATTTCAATTTTATTTTGTTAAATTATTATTATTATTATTTTTTCGTCCCCCCTCCCTGCTTGATACATGGCAGGGAGGGGGGCTCTCTCACTCCCTGGTGGTCTAGTGGATGGGCACTGTGTAGGAGGGGGCTGGCAGAGCTCTTACTTACCTCTCCTGCAGCTCCTGTCAGCTCCCTTCTCCTCCACGCCGGTCCAGTCAGCTCACACTAAGTCTTGCGAGAGCCGCACTATGACCCCGCGGCTCTCGCGAGACTTACACTGGGAGCTGACCGAGGTGCTGAACGGACCGGCGCGGAGGAGAAGGGAGCTGACAGGAGCTGCAGGAGAGGTAAGCGCTCGCT
The DNA here is from genome assembly GCF_036172605.1 of Pelobates fuscus. Lineage (NCBI taxonomy): Eukaryota > Metazoa > Chordata > Amphibia > Anura > Pelobatidae > Pelobates > Pelobates fuscus. The sequence goes on along the minus strand of NC_086321.1, from coordinate 39,799,811 downwards.
GCCAGCCCCCAGTCTGTATTATGGCAATATAAATTGCCATAATACAGACACTGACTCGAGTATAAGCCGAGTTGGGGTTTTTCAGCACAAAAAATTTGCTGAAAAACTCTGCTTATACTCGAGTATATACGGTAAGTGTTTCTTTATTTCTACCAAATTCCCTGTGTCCCTACCTGATCCCTCCCACCCACCACCTGTAAATTGAGTCTTATTGAGTATTTTTGTCGATCAGTCTTGATTCCCCTACTTGCTTTGGAGAGAGAGAGCTCATCTTGCATCCTTAATTTACAATACTTTTTTAGTTATGTATGTCTGCCCGTTTTGGGGAGTTTTATACATTCAACCTGTTTCCTCCGCTCCTCTTCCCTGTCGCTTGCTATAAATTGTGCCCTTGTTTATTGCTGCAAAAAAATAAAGAAAAAAAAGAGAATCAGGGAGTGCGGGAGGTCTCGAGCGGGAAGTTCAGAACTATAGTGATGTATATTAGGTGTATGATTCCATTTTGTTTATCCATGTATTCCAGTCTTCTATTTGAGTACATCTATTTCCTAAGTTCGCCAAGATACCCCTTTCCATTTTTGCCTGTCAAATGACTTCTATGATTAGTTCTTGAATGCCTGGGATTGTCCCTCATTTCCAATTTCAAGCTAAAAGTAATGAAATGCCGTGATGAAATGCAGCGTTAAGATTAGTGTATTTTGTCATGTTGGCCAGTTCAGGTTTAATATGACCACTTCAGGTTTTAAAACCAGTTTAATTTCTGTTATTTATGCAAATAAAGGTTTCTTTACGGGGGATATTAAAAGGACCACTATAGGCACCCAGACCACTTCAGCTCAATGAAGTGGTCTGGGTGCCTGCTGTAAACAGAGCAGTTTCAGAGAAACTGCTATGTTTACATATGGGTTAATCCAGCCTCTAGTGGCTGTCTCATTGATTTTCACAGTGAGAAGACGCCAGCGTCCATAGGAAAGCATTGAGAACGACTGAAGGAGGAGGAGAGTCCCCAGCGCTGAGGGAGCCCGGCGCTGGAGAAAGGTAAGGGATTAAGCCGAGCGAGAGGGGGTCCATGAGAGTGGGGGGGACCTATTAATACTATAGTGCCAGGAAAACGAGTTTGTTTTCCTGGCATTATAGTGGTCCTTTAAATTTCTCCATAATTTGATTTAAGGACTTAATTTTATGTTCCACTAAAATATTTTTAAATTCCCTTATCCCCCCGGTTATCCAAGTATTTATTTTAATATTGTCTAACATATCTGGAATCATAGACATTGGGAGCACGTCTATTATTCTATTTCTGAGTCCTATATTACAGTAGTTATAAATTTGTCCCACCACTTGTTAATTCTTTGAGTATCTGTGACTTCACTCTTGCCGCTATAATACATTTTCTATTTGTATCTAAAACCCCAAATAGTGAGGAGTACTTGATGTGCAGTGACTGTATTGATTGTTGCAACAGAGCTTCATTTTCTTCAACTCTGCTGCACTTTCCCATTGAGGGGCTTCTGTTTAGATTGTTACTATTTGTTGCTACATTATATCACAAATCTAACCTTTAGACACGGTACAATTTTCCTAAAAATTCCCTTTGCTTAAATCCAAGGTTTAACCTTTTCTCAAACTTGAAATATACCCGAACGTTAACACCTTTCAAGTTGCAAATCCCCTGGCACTAAGCACAGTTTAATCTTATTCTGACTTTAACCCCTCTCTAACCCAAATCCCCAAACCCTAGGCACCCACTCCTAATATTTGGCTCAAGTAGTAAGTAACCAACATTTCCAAAGTGCAGGATTTAGTGTCTTTTCTTTCTTTTAATAATTCAGCTCTTTGAATAATATTTACTTAATTCTTAACCTTAAAATGAATCTTTTCTTTTATCCTCTTTCCATAAAATATTTAGCTAAAGACATAGAAGCTTTCTGACAGTTAGCGTCTTTATTGGAATAATGACTTTAGCACTGAATGCTTCTGTTTAAGAATCTAGCTGAAGTGCTTAATGGGTTATCAGAGAGTCTGCTCCATGTCACTTTATAGAAGTTCTGATTTCAAGAGAAATGAACATTTTATAAAGTAACAAGGTTGCAACCTACCAATTCTCAATCAGACAACCCCCGGGATGCACTACCTGATTGCTCTGTGACCCAGCACAAAGCAGGAGCCTGCCTATGCTTCTCATAGAGAGGCACTGCAGGTACATCCCACACTGGCTAGGAGAACATTGCACTGGTTTATTTATGCTGGAGTGTTTCTTTAAGCAAATCATTAGAAGGGCAAGAATCTGCAATGAAGTATTACTTACAATTTTAAATGCAAAAAAATAAAAAACTTCAACTTCATGCCAGATTTTAATTAATCTTAAAATCACATACACTGTAATTCAGAGGGTCACATATGATCCACTAGAAACGGAGAAGTTACTGCCCCCCAAAAATGTGGCTCCTCTGCCGCCAACCAGTGAACAGGACGGCAAAGGAGCCATGCCTATGGACATATTGAGCCCCATCGAACACAAAATAGGAAAACGAACACAGCTAATGTAAAACAGTATTGCTTTTGCAGTTACATTACACACTTGTTTTTTGACATTTTATTTTGCATTTTTGGTAGAATAAATGTATTCACCTGTCTCATGTACAAGTCCTTCCTCCTGTATATCCTCTGTAATGAACATATATTATTATGGTGCTTGCAATGTATCTTTATTTAAAGTGTTACTCCAAGCACCATGACCACTTCAGTGATTTGAAAAAGTCATGGTTATGGGACTATGTATGAAATGCTGCAAATACAGAGATAGTTGGGCTAGCTGCCAGAGGTGTAAATCCAGCTCTGGCAGTAACATTAGCAAGTCCTTAATGAGAGTTCCAGGCTGGTTAATGTCACATTCTGTGCATAGTTCCATGCTCATTCATTGGCTTAGAGCAGGGGTGGGGAACCTTCGGCTCTCCAGATGTTTTGGACTACACCTCCCATGATGCTTTGCCAGCATTATGTGTGTAAGAGCAATATGGGGGATGTAGTCCACAACATCTGGAGAGCCGAAGGTTGCCTATCCCTGGCTTAGAGCACTCAGGTGATGCTTTCAGCCAATTAATTAACAGCAGGATCAGCAACCAGCTTCTGCAGTTTTGAAAATCCTGGATGTTGTTAAGCCAGAGTGAGAGGAGAACTAGCACCATATAAAAGGGTAAATCATTGCAAAATGCTGGTGCCAGGGTATTCCTAACAGCAAGCTGCACTTGCTAGAATACTTGAAATAGCCCTTTAAAACAGTAGCATCACTATTTTTAAAATAGCTTTGGCTCTGAAAGAGTTAATCCTGAAACCTACCTGGCAACAGTTATGCTTCTGATCAGACTTTCAGTTTGAGCTGAAATCTCACAAGGGAGGATGATTTCCACGGGCTGCAAGCGTAATATCCTTGTCTCCAACTCGGAGCGCGATTTCGAGTCGTGGAAGCTATCAACTATCACTTCACCTGTTGAAGGCTGCAATGCCTGAATAAATAGAGAAACGATGTGGGGAACTGGCTCAAATTAAATAAACAAGTAAATTATATTCCATGGTTAAATATGAAGTCTATAAATAATGCTGTTTATTCTCTAAGAGTCGAACAGAATTGAGACAGAATAAATGTTAAAATGATAAACATACCCTACTAGAACATCAAGGTATAAATTATGCCCAACGTGATTCGGCTACTGCCTAATAAATACTTCTTTACCATTACAGATTTAAAGGGGCACAAAGCACCAAATCCATTTAATCTTAATTAGAAAACCTGCAATATTTACAATTTGCCATAACCACACCTCGAGAGGCTGTCAGAGTGCTGGCCAAAGGAAGCACTTCCTAGTGAAGACTTTAAATAAATTAGTGTTTTCACGTTTGGCATCATCACACGCAACAGAATGCTGTGAATGAGTCTCGTAGTAATGCTATGTTTCTCTAGGAGAAGCCTTCGATTGGCTTAGTGTTATAATTGCAACATTTGTCTAGTAAGTCCTCAATGCTTTTTCATTTTTTCACTGCTCCATTCTTATTTACATTTGTATATATGAGACGCATTGGACTGGACCTGAGATCATGCAGGCAAATTATCTCAGAAGAGAAGGAGCAGCCGCAGCAATGGGACCGCCTGGTGCTGGATAAAAGGTGATTACAAAGGCTGTTTATTTTTTGGTTTTTATTTTTTTTGATACATCTGGAGACGAACCATGGCATATCTTTCCCTGTTTATAATTTTTTTTATATACATTGCTCCTCTGCCTCATAAACCACAAAGGCGAGCCTACAGAAAACTTCAGCTACATTTTTTTTTATAACCTTAATAAATTAAGTTTGCAAAATTAGAAAACAAGTTTAAAATGTCATATTTTGTTTTTAGATTTCATGCGTGTGTATGACAAATCAATGCACATCTGTATTCCCTTCAGGACTATTTTACCTCTACATAAAACAGAAAGCCTAATGCGTTCTAGGTTTGAAGGAATCATAAACAGGTCAACCTTCTATCCACATAAAATGCACGGGCATTCGGATTCAGACAAATTGAAATTTGTTTGAATTTTGGGATATTTGTCCATATGTAAAAAAAAAATATAAACGGAGCAATGACATTTAGCCCAAAACAAACAGAAAAATAACTACAGAGTGACTGTAGTGTGTTCAGTTATTTTTGATTTGTGTAATTCATTACAAAGAAGGTGTAGAGTGTGTAGAGATCAGCATAGCCACTGACGACAAAAAAAAAAACCTTACAATGGCTGTGGCACGGCCCTCTCTCCAAGGTCTTAAGCAACATTGATAAAGGATTTCCGACTGCTAAATTTCTATAAATTATTGCAGTTGCGGTTCTAAGCCAGCCTCAGGGCAGAGAGTGGATACCAGGAACAAATTTGATATAAAGTGACCCTTTTAAAAAATAATGCTCCAGATTTGTTTTTATATGTTCTGCAGATGCAGATAACACTGTATTGCACACATATGTGGTGCAATAATTATAACATGGAAGAAAATTCTAAGCTTCTGGAAGACACATACATTTGGGTTATGGTCAACAATTACCAGATTCTTACCACTAAACCGAAGACGCACACATCAGACTTCTTATATTTAGCCACATCACTTTTTTCAAATATGCACAAAAGATAGCTGTTCGGGACATCTGTTATTACAGAATCAGAATCAAGTGAGTCATCTAGATTCATCAATGGGCTGACATTTGTGAAATGTTAAAGAAAACGCATGACAAGAAAACGAGAGAAAAAAAAAGAACATGCAAAATAAATTGTTTTCCTTCAGTAAGATTCAAATTATTGATAAAATGGTCATTGATTGTGATAAATGTAATATCTGCAGTTTCCTCTTTTACATTATTACACGGTGTATCACTCAAGGAATGTTCTGTTATTCATAATTACTAGAACCCTAGCTGTAACATTGTATAAAATAATAAAATAAAAGAACTTCATGTTACTAAAATATCTTCTAGAAACGATCTGTCAGGTTCTGGTTCTATTTCCCAAAAATAATACATTTCAGTATGCTTCCTGCGATACAGTAAGAAGAAGAATTCTACAATATTACTGAATAACTTGGACAGTTTCTTTTTTAATTTAATGTTAACATTACAGTTTTATCAGCATGATTCATAAAATTCATTTAAATAAACAGATAAAATAAAACATGTCCGAGTATTTTGTCTTTGATGAAAATCGTGCAGTTGGGATGTGTGATTGAACAGGTAAGAGCAATGAGAAAGCTTAGAACATGTAATGATAATACTCCCTCCTGCAGAGTGCGTCAGGCTGCTTCATGCGTTCCAATCACACAGGCTGACCGCTGCCTGGGGAACACTTATGGAAGACAGCGGCTTACCCTGGAGAGAGGACAATTAACTTAGTATATTTACCAGCAGAAATGGTCTGAAGTTTGCACTTTTTATTTTTCAAATAACAGTTTTGGCCTGTATTTTCGGTGATTATCCTCAGTGCAAGATTAGAAGAGTCCCAATCTTTGCCGGGTAATACGGACTGTCAGTATACACTGTGGTGGGCTAATGAAACACTCACAAGCCCACCATGATCGAAGGGGAGTTGGGCAGATATTTTATTAAATGTAAAGCAACATAATAATATATTGTTAATACAAATAATAGCAGCATTGCTTATGGATTATTAGCACTTACAGTGAATCTATAACCACAGGTTCAGATTTAAATAAAATATAGAATGTATATTTAAAGGAGGCGTTCACTTCTCCAGATTTTTTATATTTAACGTTTTGATGTTGCAATAATGTTCATTTAGTATAGGTGATTTTCAATACGTCAATCAGAGATATAAAACCTTTTCATTGAGAATGAATTCTAGGGAATTAGTGAGTTATGGCACCCAGCTAATATTTGGAATGAATTGGGAGGGGGCACATGTTTAAAGCCATTGTGAAGGCAAGGCTGATTTATAACAGAAGATTAAAAAGGATATCTTCTCCAATGAGTGTGGATTTTGTATAGAGTGCAGCTAACTGTCTGCTGAAGAGGGAACTTTTGTTGTCTCCAACGGCTTTCAATGCGGCAGTTTCTGTTTGTTTCACTACCCCGACCTGAAAAATAAAGTACGTACAGTTATGGACACAGGAATTAAAGAACAGCAATGCCACGTTGTGGACAATCATTGAATTGCAATCAATGAAACATGTTTTGGAATCAACCTTGACCCTAGATACTGACACACAGAGAACAATTGCTGTGTATAGTCCAGATATTTACACACCCACATCTGTACTTGATGGAACGCGGCAGTATTGGATAAGCTATTTAACAGCAGCTTCATGGCCAGATTCAGAGATTTCATGGGGAAAAATGTTTACGCAAAGTAAAGCTGTAATGCAGGTAGAACACTACAAAGAGGCATTCGTGGTTTAGTAGTAGCGTTGGTTTAAAAAGATCAGGTTTATTTGCAGAGAATTAAAATTTTAATTGCAGTACAAATTAACATGGTGAAATAAAGTTGAATCCTTATAAGGCCTAAACATAAATGAATAGTGCACATTTAAGCCAGGCATGTTTTTTTACTTCACTTGTGGGATATTTTCTGTTACATATAATTGTTTATCTACCTCTAAAGACATTACACCTTCTACTTCCAAACTCTATGAAATTACTATTTAATATACACTAATCAGTCACAACATTAAGACCACTGACAGGTGACGTGAATAACACTGATTAAATCGTTACAATGGCACCGGTCAAGGAGTGGGATATATTAGGCAGTTCTGGAATTTCATGTGTTGGGCAAGGGAAAAGATCTGAGTGACTTTGACAAGGGCCAGATAGTGATGGCTAGACGACTGAATCAGATCAATACCACAGCAAGTCATGTGGGGTGTTCCCAGTATCCAGTGGTTAGTAGCTACCCAAGTTGGTGCAAGCAAAGACAACCACTGAGCCGGCATCAGGATCAAAAGCGCTGAAGGCTCATTGATGTATGTGGGGAGCTAAGGCAAGCCTGTCTTGTCCGATCATACTGAAACCGGACGAGGGAGCAATGGAAGAAGGTTGCCTGGGTCTGGTGAATAACTTTTACATTTAGATCAGGCAGATGGCCGTGTGTGTGTATGTGTGTCGTTTACCTGGGAAAGAGATGGCAGCAATCCTATGGGAAGAAGGCAGGCCGGCAGAGGCAGTGTTATGCTCTGGGCAATGATCTGCTGGGATAACCTGGCATTCATGTGGATGTTACAGACACATACCACCTACATCCACATTGTTGCACACGACATACATCTCTTCATGGCAAGGGTGTTCCCTGATGGCGGTGGCCACACTGCAAAAATTGTTCAAGAACGGTTGACAAATATGACCCAAATCATACTCTTAACGCAACACCTTTCCTCGGTTCCTTATCCATCTAGCCACATCTCCCCGATCATACTCCATACTGATACAGTGTAATTTAGCAATCTCCAACACATAACTAAACAAAGAATGTCTGCACATCTCATTAGCACCAAAAAAAGCAAAAGAACACAGAATACTAAAGAACAATTCTTATAAGAACTACTTTTCAGAGAAAACTCCAATCCTGACATTTAATTAGAAATCCTGTGTTTCAAAACTGCCAATTTACACTTTATGAGAATGACAAAAAGAGAAACAGAAGTCAGTTAGTGAAACAGCCCTGCTTTAGCTGAACTTATCAAACCTAATAGACAGACTTCAATATACCTACCTTATAACCTTTGGCAACAAGTCGCCTGACATGAACAAACAAACGATGCGTAGGAATGCTTGCCGTCATAAAGTTGTGGTCAAGATGGCAAAAAATATTCAGCTCTCGGGCTGCGATCTAAAGATAAAAATAAGGAAAAGTAAAAAATGTATAAAATCCGCTATGAAAGCAAATACAAAGTCAAATTATGAGCAACACAACTTTGATACAGTTTAGTTTTTTTCAACAAAATAATTAGCTTGCTTTCTTAATTCTGCATCGTGTATGCAAAAAGTGTGTTTAAAGTATCCTGCATCTTATTCCAGCTTCCTCTGTACCAGAGCCCACATTTTAAAATACCATATATACTCGAGTATAAGTCGAGTTTTCCCCAGCACATTTTTGTGCTGAAAAACCCCAACTTGACTTATACTCGAGTCAGTGTCTGTATTATGGCAATTTACATTGCCATAATACAGACAGGGGGCTGTGTGCGTTTACTTTCCTCTCCTGCAGCTCCTGTCAGCTCCCTTCTCCTCCGCGCCGGTCCGGTCAGCACCTCGGTCAGCTCCCAGTGTAAGTCTCGCGAGAGCCGCGGGGTCATAGCGCGGCTCTCGCGAGACTTACACTGGGACTTGCAGAGGGAGCTGACCGGACCGGCTCGGAGGAGAAGGGAGCTGACAGGAGCTGCAGGAGAGGTAAGTAAACTCTCTCTGCCAGCCCCCTCCACTGAACTGCCAATGCCACTGGACCACCAGGGAGTGAGAGCCCCCCTCCCTGCCATGTATCAAGCAGGGAGGGGGGACGAAAATAAAAAAAATATATAAATAATAATAAAATAAAAAAAATAATAAAATAAAAAATAATAATACAACAAAAAACGATTAAAATATATATATTTTTTAAATAATAAAAATGCCCACCCCCCCACCAAGGCTCTGCAACACACACACTGCACTCATACACACACACTGCATTCATACACACACACTGCACTCATTATATACACACACTGTAAATAAATATTCAATTAATATAATTTTTTTAGGATCTAATTTTATTTAGAAATTTACCAGTAGCTGCTGCATTTCCCACCCTAGAATATACTCGAGTAAATAAGTTTTACCAGTTTTTTGGGGTAAAATTAGGGGCCTCGGCTTATATTCGGGTCGGCTTATACTCGAGTATATACGGTACTTCCTTCATGCTGGTTAAAGTGCCAGAGTACATGATGTCACAGCTTGGGCACTTACACAGATATTTACTAAGATGTAACCTTAAGCTGTAGGCACCAAGATCACTTCAGCTCATTGAAGTGGTCTGGGTGCTGTGTCCCTTTTGCACTTCGTGCTTTAATGTAAAACATTGCAGTTCCAGAGAGCTGCAATGTTTAAATTGCAGCTCTAAGTCTGCTGTCAGTGTCTGTCTACTAGACAGCCACTAGAGGGCTTCCAGAATCCAAACGGACCTTAGGTCCGTTATCTAATGCAGGCTTAGCATGAGAACCTCCAGCGTCAGATTTTCCTCATAGGAAAGCATGCGCACTGGGCCTCCCCCACCAGCTAACATCAGCGCTGGGTTCAGGGAGCGGGGGCTCCTTAGAAACCTATAGTGCCAGGAAAACCGATTTGTTTTCCTGGCACTATAGCATCCCTGTAAGTAGAATAAAGCAATGCCTTTTTTATATTCCCAGCCCTATCTCCAAAAATAATAATAAATACGTCCAAGGCTGGCTTTTGTTACAGTTTGTTAAGCTTGATGTTTTTGTAAAGAACAAATATTAAAGGGATACTGTAAGCACCAATACAAATTTAGCTTAAGTGGTTTTGGTGTATATATCATTAAACTGGAGTCTCACTTCTCAATTATCTTGTCATTTAGGAGTTAAATAATTTTGTTTATGCAGGCATAGCCTACACACGTCCTGTAAAAAAGCCTACATTTTTAAACTTGTCTTATTGCACAGAGTGTTTACTATTTTCATTTCCTGCTTCTGCTTGCTAGAGTTTATATGTGTGTGATTTAAGTTCAATTACCAAAGCAGGGGATAGGAATTCTAAAGTAAACACACTGTGTTATAAAAAACTGAAACCATTATTTTTCATGTTGACTGTGTGAATCACAACCAGAGGAGGTGTGGCTACGTGATTAGAATATCCTGTAAGTTCCGTGTGTCTCTTTATGTGCACAGAAAAGGCTTTCCTGATTGGCTGACCACTTCCTGTTCAGGGCTGGGGTCATTTTTTTGCACATTTTTAAATGCCTTATCTTCTACAGTATGGCATAAAGGGAAGGAGTCAATAATGAAATAACATGTGTTATATGATTATTATTAGAGTAGTATTCATATGGAGCCAACATATTCTGCATTGCTTTACAACTGGAGAAAGGTGTAAGGAAGGCTCTGCTCAAACAAGCTTACAATCTATGGTACATACTGCAAAAAATTTCAAGAAATGCTCAACAACATGGTCTAAATCTGTGTGTGCAGAAAAACATGATGTACCGTATTTATCGGCGTATAACACGCACTTTTTTCCCCTGAAAATAGGGGAAAAATCGTGGGTGCGTGTTATACGCCGATATCCCATAATTACTTACCTGTCCTGAAGCGTGGGCCGGCTTCACAGCGCGCACCGCGGTACAGGAACTTTAATTTCAGGTTCCGGTTTCCGGCGGGACTGAAAGGAATGTGCACACTTCCTTTCAGTCCCGCCGGAAACCGGAACCTGAAATTAAAGTTCCTGTACCGCGGTGCGCGCTGTGAAGCCGGCCCACGCTTCAGGACAGGTAAGTAATTATGGGAGGGGAAGTACACTATGGGAGGGATGGGGGGGGGGGGAGTACACTATGGGAGGGGAGGGGGGGGAAGTACACTATGGGAGGGGGGAAGTACACTATGGGAGGGGAGGGGGGGGAAGTACACTATGGGAGGGGAGGGGGGGGGAAGTACACTATGGGAGGGGAGGGGGGGGGGAAGTACACTATGGGAGGGGAGGGGGGGGGAAATACACTTTGGGAGGGGAGGAGGGGAGAATACTATGGGAGGGGAGGGGGGGAGAATACTATGGGAGGGGAGGGGTGGAGAATACTATGGGAGGGGAGGAGGGGAGAATACTATGGGAGGGGAGGGGGGGAGAATACTATGGGAGGGGAGGGGGGGAGAATACTATGGGAGGGGAGGGGGGGAGAATACTATGGGAGGGGGGGAGAATACTATGGGAGGGGAGGGGGGGAGAATACTATGGGAGGGGAGGGGGAGAATACTATGGGAGGGGAGGGGGGAGAATACTATGGGAGGGGAGGGGGGGAGAATACTACGGGAGGGGAGGGGGGAGAATACTATGGTGGGGGGGAATACTATGGAAAGGGGGGGGAGAATACTATGGAAGGGGGAGGACACTATGGGATGAGGGGGGAACACTATGGGATGAGGGGGGAACACTATGGGATGAGGGGGGAACACTATGGGATGAGGGGGGACAATATGGGATGAGGGGGGGGGGGAATACTATGGGAGGGCGGGAAATTTCCTGGAATTTCTTTCTAAAAATGAGGTGCGTGTTATACGCCGATAAATACGGTATCTAACAATTTTGTCTATATGCAATACTAGACAAAGAGGCAAGGAGTCACAATATTAATCACTGGTTTACACTGGGAAAAAGAAGAAAAGTAAATATCTCTACCCCCCACACAGGATAAGGAATAGAAACACAGATCATGTCCAACACTGAATCTTAAAGCTAAACGCAACAAAACCAAACCAAAAGGCAACACAGCAAAAAAATTAGCACATAAACTGGTAAATATATTTTAGATATATAATAGATATGTGTTCAAACTATATCCTGAATGCACATAAACATGATTTATTATAAGAGAATATATTTTTATATAAACATTATATAATGTGCATTTTTTAGTAGAAGGTTTTAATTGTATGTGTAGTTTATAGAGAGAACATTCTGCTGCGATACTTGGAGTAAAAACAACGGTTCACGTTGGTGTGATATCAGACAAACTAATTAAATAAAGGTCTTAATCCCCGTCTGTTCTGATGTCACACTGTGCAATAATTGCTGAAACTATCAATCTCACCTAAGTCTGGGCTGACAGAACATTTAAATGCACGAGTCACAATAAATACATTCTAGAAGCGGTTATTTGTAAGCCGTGGAATTCCATCAGTGTATTAACCCCTTAACTCCATTATAGGACGTCCCATGCCATCCTACATAGAGTTGGCTTACATGCCTGCAGGACAGCACGGCTGGCTGGCCCCAGACTTTTCGATGAGCTGCATGCAGCACTGCAAATAGCTCTTTAATTAGGTATTTAAATGCCTATGTAATGATTGCGGTGTGAGCAGGGTTATATCCATGCTCAATATAATATACAATATGGTGAGAGCAAAATATATGGTGAATAAACCAGTATGTGAATAAAAAACATGCGATTTTACCATGTATCTGTATATCCTAAAAATATAAAAACACAAGACATAGTATAGCCTGTATAATGAATTAAAACAAGAATGGAGAAGAAATAATCTCACTCACAATTTGCTGAGCCTATGGAAGTGGATCAGACTTATAGCGCCTTTTTAGATAATGTGTGGGACCAAAAGTGCTGGATGTAATGCAGAAGCTTCACTGCAAATCCTCAATTTCCCTCCTGGATGGTTAACCTACGCCAAAAAGAAGGTGTAGGTGCAGGAACAAAATCTTTATTTGTACAAAACAGCATAAAAATGGATCTCCAATGGATAAAGTGCACAACGCGTTTCGACCGATGGTCTTTTTCAAAGTGCTAAATTTTATGACTACTTGTCAGGTTTAAATATCTAAAAAAGGCGCGTTTTCTGTCTCCGTTACATCACTTCCGGTTTTCAATTGCGTCATTTCCTTTTAGAATGTTTCCGGGTCAGCGGTCATTCTCTCCTCTAGTGACGAACTTCCGGTATTACGGAGACTTTTCTTCACGTGGACCAGTTCAAAGTGCGCATGTGCATTGAGACAAAGTCCATGAAAACTTCTAAGTCCGAGAAAATATCGGACTTATATTACATGAAACAGCAAATGCTAATACAATATTAACTAATACATTCTGCAATAAACTATGTAATGAGTAAGACTCTAAACCATATAATTTATAAAAATGCTACATATCTAATAATACATTTTAAAAGTATATAAAAAACGGGAGTTTATGATAAGTAAAAAACTCCACACCATATTTAAGGGAAAAACAGAGGGAGAAAAGAAGGAAGGAACAAATGGTTAGATAAAAATACATAATCAGGGGCTAAGAATATGTAAATACTAATACAAATAATAATAATACTACTAAAAATATCATAAAAAGACAAACACATTTATAAAAAGGAGGTAATCTCGAAATCTACATTTAAACCCTCTGGTGTTAATGTATTTAAATTAAACATCCACTTCATCTCTGCTCTGCTTAAAATGTTATCTTTGCTTCCTCCTCTCCAGTGGACTTTAATTTGTTCTATGCCTATAAATGAAAGACCTTCAGGACTGCCTCCATGGTGTTCAGAAAAATGTTTAGACACACTGTGGTTTATAAATTTCTTTTTTTATGTTATTAATGTGTTCGCCTATTCTTATCTTTAATTTTCTAGTGGTCTTTCCAACATATTGATATCCACATGGACAGGTTAGGAGGTATATAACATTGGTTGAATTACAAGTAATGAATGTGTGGATCTTATATTCTTCTTCTGGGTTTTTCCTCGATGAAAACTTTTTAATACTCCTACTCGAACTTCTTTTTACTCTACATCCTGTGCAGTCGTTACAATAATAAAAACCTTTTTGTCCGTCTAGAAAATTGGTTTCTCTTTTATTTTTATCTAAAAACTGGTTGTTAAAATCTGTCTAAAATTCTTTGCCCCTCTAAAAATAAATTTAGGCTGTTCGTTTATAAAAGGTAAAATATCCAAATCTTCCTTTAAGACATGCCAATGCTTTTTAAAAATATTACAAACTGACTTATTGTTAGTGCTAAAATTTAGAATAAGGGGGATAGATTCACTCTTTTTCTCTTTTTATTATTATTATATTCCAAAAGTTGGCTTCTATCTTTTCTACCTATTTCTTCTATAATCTTTTCGATAGACATTGGATCATATCCCTTATCTATAAACTGCTGAGCTAGATCTTTTGATTGGTTCTGATAATCTTTAAAATCAGTACAGTTTCTTCTTAGTCTAAGGAATTTGCCTTTTGGTACATTTACAAGCCACAGTTTAAAATGGCAGCTTTGTAATTCAATAAAACTATTAACATCCACTTTCTTAAAATGGGTTTTACTTTTGATTTGATTAGATTCAATAAAAATATCCAGGTCTAAAAACGTAATACTTTGATCGCTAATCTGGTAGGTACGGTAAGTTTTATTTTCCAATCATTGGAATTCAGGTTATCCAAAAAATGTGTTAGGGAGCCTGTACTACCCTTCCATATAATAAAAATATAATCTATATAGATGAATGTATTAGTTAATATTGTATTAGCATTTGCTGTTTCATGTAATATAAGTCCGATATTTTCTCGGACTTAGAAGTTTTCATGGACTTTGTCTCAATGCACATGCGCACTTTGAACTGGTCCACGTGAAGAAAAGTCTCCGTAATACCGGAAGTTCGTCACTAGAGGAGAGAATGACCGCTGACCCGGAAACATTCTAAAAGGAAATTACGCAATTGAAAACCGGAAGTGACGTAACGGAGACAGAAAACGCGCCTTTTTTAGATATTTAAACCTGACAAGTAGTCATAAAATTTAGCACTTTGAAAAAGACCATCGGTCGAAACGCGTTGTGCACTTTATCCATTGGAGATCCATTTTTATGCTGTTTTGTACAAATAAAGATTTTGTTCCTGCACCTACACCTTCTTTTTGGCGTATGTTAACCATCCAGGAGGGAAATTGAGGATTTGCAGTGAAGCTTCTACATTACATCCAGCACTTTTGGTCCCACACATTATCTAAAAAGGCGCTATAAGTCTGAGCCACTTCCATAGGCTCAGCAAATTGTGAGTGAGATTATTTCTTCTCCATTCTTGTTTTAATTCATTATACAGGCTATACTATGTCTTGTGTTTTATATTTTTAGGATATACAGATACATGGTAATATCACATGTTTTTTATTCACATACTGGTTTATTCACCATATATTTTGCTCTCACCATATTGTATATTATATTGTCGACTTTATTTGTGTGATTTGGAGTGATACACACCTGGTGATTTAGAGCATTTTCTCTTCAGTTTTTCGTTTTCCTTTTCTTTTTACTTTTATCTTATATCCATGCTCATACAACTAACCCTAATGTATCAATGGATACCTGGGGATCCTGTTAGTAAGCTGGGGTCCTAGACTGACTGATGAGCTCTGTGATGAAGTCACGCTGCATCAAGCACTTTAAATTAATTCATAAAACTTTTTTCTTGGCTGCTTTCTGCTTTGGGGAGACCCTCAAGGGTCCATGGCGGTCACTCACCACTATCTACTGTGTTAAATTGTCAAACCAATTTTTAATATTAAACTTGACGTTAGCAGAGGATTATCTGAGGGTTAGTGTAGGGTTAGATTTATGGGGTAAGAGTGGTGTTGGGTTAGAGTTAGGGTAGGGTTATGATTAGGTTAAGGTTTAATGCTTTTTTTAGGGTAAAGTAGTGCAGGATGAAACAAACTTGTATTCCTGACTTTATAGTGCTGGAGCTGCTATTTCTGTCCCCAGCCCCTTTCTTTGTGGAGTGCAAATGTTATTTTACTCCATCACTACACCAGTCTCGCCGCTGCTGGCCCTTTGCAATCTTAATGATCTAAGGCAGTCCAATGCTTTCCTATAGGAAAACATTGCACACGTAAGAAAAAACACAGCGCTGGGCCACTTAGTATCTCCTTTTAGAGATGCATTGAATCAATGTATCTTTATGGGAAGATGCTGGATGTAGATGCTGCACACTGTGCAGCATTGACATAGGAAGCACCTCTAGTGGCCGTCTGAAAAGTCAGCGTTAACAGTGCTAAGACTGTAGGGACATACTATAGACACCAGAACCACAATGTTAATCTGTAGTGGGTCTGTGACAATAGTGTCCCTTTATGGGTAAGATTAGGGTAGCCATACGGTTAGGTGTAAGCGTTGGTATAGGGTTAAGTGTGGGATTTGGCATAGTATTAGCATTGACTACAAAAAATTCATTCAGATCCTAGACATATTAGGCATTTAGCTATCAGGATTGGTATGTGAATCTATTTTGAGATTTTTTTAGTTTGTTGCACTATATGTGTAAATAATATCATAAGCAAAAATGTAGAGAAAAGTCTTATGTAATGTTGTGTTAGGTATACATACAGGATGGTAAATGATAGCCCTTTCTGTCCTTATAAAAATTATATAGAACATGTTTGGGGGGCACTTGAAAAGAAACCCTTAAATTACGGTGGAAAAAAAATTGTAATTCAAAGTCAGAACGTGAATAATTGTCTTCATCCTTAATGGTGTTAAAGCTTTTATAACATTTTATTTCTAAAGAAACAGAGACTGGAAGCAAAAAAAAATAAAAAATCTCTTCTTTTTTCTTAAAGAGGCTCTGTCACTTTGCAGGTTTCTGCTTTTAAATTCGTAAGTTCTTGTCCTTGGTTTTTATTTATTTATTTTTAAATACACTTTGGTTTTTAGTTATACATACGAAATGGCAATGGGCAGAGCTTAAGTAAAATTCAATTTAAGTTGCTAAGCTAATTTACCTACAATCCATTAGTCAAAAGAATGCCACAGAAGAACAAACTGCAGACATCATGAACAGAGGAGAACAAAATAGATTCATCCAAATATTAAGATCTGACACAAAGGAAGAAAAAAACAATAAATATAAATAAGGGCATGTGGCAAAGAGGGGAGTGTAATCATTAAATTGACACGCATCGCTTTGAGAATTGTCTCATACAAATGTTTTAGCTTGGAATGAGACAGTTACTTTACTCAGCAGGCTGTAAAAATATTTACTTGCTTCTTCATGCTTATCCACACTTCAGGAGCACACTGATCATAGTGTACTATCCCTAGGAATGCTGAAAACGTGCATTGGGCATGCTTGACAGCAGGGCCGGACTGGCCCACCGGGATACCGGGAAATTTGTCGTGGGTTGCGGCTCTTGGGGCCAGGCTGACAGCCCTGATCATCAGGCTAAGGTCTTTTAAGTATTTCCCCCTTGGACTGTGCCAGCCTGTGCGGCCGCAGTTTAGGCTGCTGGCAGCCGGAGGGAGACCTGTCAGTCTCTCCATTCAAAATTTACATCAATTTTGGCTGCACGTCCTGCCCCTGCACGTAAGCCCCGCCTCCCGCATGCAGGCTCCGCCCCACGCTTGTTGCTGGCCTCACAGGAAAAACAAGGCCACAAAATGGTAACTTCACCTACCAGTGCCAGGTAAGCTTCAGCCATGACAGTGTGTGTGTGCCTGTTAGTGCGTGAGCTTGTGTGTGTGCCTGCTAGTGAGAGAGCTTGTGTGTGTGTGCCTGCTAGTGAGTGAGCTTGTGTGTTTGCCTGCTAGTGAGTAAGCTTGTGTGCCTGCTAGTGAGTGAGCGTGTGTGTGCGCGCGCCTGCAAGTGAGTGAGCTTGTGTGTGTGCCTGCTAGTGAGTGAGCTTGTGTGTGTGCCTGCTAGTGAGTGAACTTGTGTGTGTGTGTCTGCTAGTGAGTGAGCTTGTGTGTGTGTGTGTGTGTGTGTGTGCCTGCAAGTGAGTGAGCTTGTGTGTGGGCCTGCTAGTGAGTAAGCTTGAGTGTGTGTGCCTGTTAGTGAGTGAGCTTGTGTGTGCGCAAGTGAGTGAGTCTGTGTGTGTGTGCCTGCTAGTGGGGGAGCTTGTGTGTGTGTGTGTGTGTGCGCCTGCAAGTGAGTGAGCTTGTGTGTGGGCTTGCTAGTGAGTAAGCTTGAGTGTGTGTGTTTGCTAGTGAATGAGCTTCTGTGTGTGTGTCAGTGAGCTTGTTTATGGTGAGCATGTGTGTGTCAGTGAACTTGTCTGTAGTGAGCATATTTGTGTCAATAAGCTTTTCTGTGGGGAACGTGTGTATCAATGTGTCAGTGAGATTGTCTGTCAGTGAGCCTATGTGTGTGCATCTGTGAGCTTATGTTTTTATGTCAATGAGCTTATGTATATCAGTGTGATTGTTTGTCTATGAGCCTGTGTGTTAATGAGATTGTCTGTGTCTGCATGTGAGTATGCTTACTGTATAATTAAATGTTTTACTCTGAAAGGACCAATATTTTATATAAGGAAAAAAAAAAAAATATATATATATATATATATATATATATATATATATATATATATATATATATATATATGTGTGTGTGTGTTTATATATTACTCAATCATCTGGGGTGGCAAAACATAGCCTTACATATTACATGTGACAATATATGGTGCAATGACTTATTGGGCTGGCACATTTGTTTTTTTTTTTCCCCAGGGCTGCTTTGTATCCCCAGTTCGGCCCTGCTTGACAGATTTACACGTGTACAGTTGGAAGATCTCACAACATCTCACAGGTGAAGAAGAGAGAGTCTGATCACAATGATGTCCTGTTTATGTCATTAATGGACTGGTCTGAAATTGAGAAAGGTGGGTAAGAAGGAAAGGGGGGAGCTGAAGAAGAAACTCTGCTAGATGAGAAGTGTGTCCAACAATACAATCTGACCAAGATTATAGTAAGATTATAAATGTTTATTACATACGTTTCAAAGATTTTAATTTTTTTTTCTTTAATGTGATTTGTGTATTTGTTTAAAATGTTTGTTTGCAGGTTTAAAAAATAATTGTCAAGTGATGCATGCAACTTGAAGATACAAGGAACATAGAAAAATGGAAAACTGAAAGAAATTAAAAATAAATTAAAAAAACAGCCGCTTTAATGTCATAATCAAACACTCTGCAAAATTAGCACAGTATAAATGTTTTATCAGCACCATCTTGTGGTTTGATTAAAGTATAAAAATGCTCAAGATGTTTAGGCATATCATTCAGAGGTTTTATACAAATTGATGTACCACAATTTACTCCATTCCACTTCAGCTATATAAAAGTTTTGTCATTCAAGCTTTTACTGAGACAAAGGTAAAATACGGTACAAAAGACGAAAAGGGAGGTATATCAGATACACAATAGACAAAAACACAGTTATCATACATTCTCCCGAACAAATGGTCTAATTTTTTCTTTAAGTTGAGCAATAACATGCTATGCGATCATGTCTAATCATGCGATAAAGTAGTACAATTAGTCTTAAAAGAACAATAGACATGATTTTTTTCTTTATTTTTGTGGTGCTTACATTACATAGTAAAACCAGAGGTGACATTGTATTGGACATAGGCAGGATACGGTATATATTTCGTGAGTACATCAGGTATTTTGCATCAGTTTTATATTTAAAGTAAATAGAGAGTATGAACATAGATCCAACACACTCGACTAAGGGAGCATATATCAGCGAGTACCGTTGGCTAAACATACTTTTTACA
Source organism: Pelobates fuscus (assembly GCF_036172605.1). Classification (NCBI taxonomy): domain Eukaryota; kingdom Metazoa; phylum Chordata; class Amphibia; order Anura; family Pelobatidae; genus Pelobates; species Pelobates fuscus. Next base: position 39,780,026 of record NC_086321.1, on the reverse strand, counting down.
TTATATCAGCTTGTATAGTATTAGTTTAGGCAAGCGCTGGTTACCAGGGGGAATTTAGCTAACTGCAATTGGCTTGGTGTGAGCTTATGGGGCCAGGTTAAGAGATACAACATATTAGAAGAAACTGGGGGGAAAAAAATAAAAATAAACGGGTGAACTAAACGAAAACAAAACCAAGTGATTATCGAGCAACAAGTGTGAAACGGTAGTACACAGATGCTAGATCAAGTTTTTGCTCAAGGTGGTAAGTCTCTTGACTTCGGCACTGCTGTTCCTGGTACGAATGGCGTTATTCTGTCCACAGACCATGTAGGGCGAGTCACTGCTGGAACTGTTCCCACCACCAGCCCTAGGTCCCGTAACATAGAGTGTGCTTCTGATGGGTTGTTAAGAGAGTAGGTCTTGCCACTTTTGTCCCCATTTGTAGGGGTGTCCTAGGGGGCTTTGGTAGATGGAGGCAATAATCAAAGGTGACCTGTTTTGCCTGTTTTGGTGTCAATAGCGTAGACAAGAGGTGCCTGACGAAAAGGTGAAGTTCCTCAATGGTAATGGCCTCGGAGACCCCCCTCAGCTGCACATTTCTAGCCCTGGACCTGTCCTCCAGGATAGCCATGCAGTCGGTCAGATCAATATTGCTTTTTTGTAAGGCGTTGAGGACCGCATCCGTGGCATTCTGTGCCACATTTGTGTCGCTTAGATTCTCCTCCGCTGTAACCATTGGGCTGGTGAGCGCCGCCATTTCCTTCCCTCAGTACTGCCATGTCAGCTTGCAGCATTGCCCTGGTTTTCTTGGGACAGGGCTTTGATGCCTGCTTTGGTGGAGGGTGCATGGTCTCTTGATGTAGAGGGGCCTGGTATTGGCACTGTGGCCTGTGGAAATGATGACAGAGTCTCAGGGCTTTCCTTGTCTGAGAAAGCCGAGGTATAGGCCTCCGCCGGCGCCATTTTGGTTTTCTCTGGCCTACCTTGCTGGCGCAGTAACGTCCCGATATCTCGGGTCCGGATCTGCCTGGTGCTTCTTGGCTTTTATTCCCCATCGGTATAGGAGGGGAGGCCCATCGTAACCGGGTGTCTGGAACACTGTAAGGGGCAGGTAAGTGTCTATTTCTAGCTGGAGCTCGTGCTGTGTTTCTGGCTCAGTCAGGCGCTGGCTCCGCCCCCAATAGACATGATTTTAACATGAGAAAGGGTTAGTAGAGAATGCAATGTTGAATAATGAACGATAAACCACTAGATTTAAGCTCCTGAGAGCGGTGGAGCGTCATGTAAAGGCAAGTAGCAAAACCAAAATGAAATCAAAACTCAAAAAGAACTAGGCCTAGCAATCATGTGTACAAAAATAGGGCAACTCTTACAAACAACACGGGAACCCCTTGGTCGTACTGGTAAGTAGCCCATGAAGATATGGATTTGTTCAGCCAATTTTCTGGGTTGGGAGACGCAGGATTATTATCAGAAATTCACCGGATTGAGCGGCAAGACCGGAGCAAACTAGACCATCCCTCTAGGTCTGATCAAAGGCCCGTATTTCCGAGCCACGGAGGCTCCGAGAGTCCACATTTGTCCCTTTCGGTGTGCGCAGAGGGCCTTGGTGGAATCTCACCCCTTGTGTCTGCGGGTGATGCAGCGGGGATCTAACCCCTGGTGGCCCTCTGGTGGCCCTCTGGCTGTCTAATAGACAGCCACTAGAGGTGGAGTTAACCCTGCAAGGTAATTATTGCAGTTTATAAAAAACTGCAATAATTACACTTGCAGGGTTAAGAGTAGTGGGAGTTGGCACCCAGACCACTACAATGAGCAGAAGTGGTCTGGGTGCCTAGAGTGTTCCTTTAAAGATGGCTTGCACAGTGCATGCCCCCGCCTCTCTGCTTTCCTCTTTGTCTCCCGCCTGGCTTAGTGCTTATCTGGAAGGAAGGGACTGGATTTTGCTTCCTCCCAGTGCTGCCATTATTATTGGGCCGCAGCACATGACCAGGGCCCTGAGGCCACCTGATGGGCCCCCTCAGCGTGCTGGTCCAGATGCAGGCACACCGGTTGCACCACAGAAGATCCACCACTGGGGCCAGGGTACTACTGGCATCATAAATGCTACAGCATTTCATTTTTACTCTGTAGAATCCTCAATTCTAGAAGATTGTAAAATTCACTGCTAGGATAGCTTTGTAAAAGTTGATAATTATACTTTGTCGCATGCAAAATTACTCACCTCTGCATCCTCTCCAAAGAACCTGTATTTGTAGCCACATTCCACACATAATACTGCATCCTTGTTTTGTATTTTGATTTCCAAATATTGTTCTTCCAGTGGTGTATATATGCTTTTTGTTCTTCGATTGTGAGACTTTATTTCTGGATTTGTTGACTTTTCACGTGTTTTTGTAGAAGAAATCTTGACAAATCTTGATTTTTCCTCCTGTGACAAAATTACACATACGGTTTATCATATATAATTTAAGCATGTTTTTTTGTCATTACACTGAAAAGGTACTTTAGGCAAACATAATTACGTACAAAGTTGAACCTATGCATTAAAGAAACACTTCACTGAAAAAACATATACATTTTAACTATTTACTATACATACCCACAAAGATTACATGCATGTATTTTTTTCCTGCATGTTATCTCTGGGTGTATATAAAAACACAGCCGGCACAATGAATGGAATCTTACTACACTAACATGCTTTTTTTACTGTAATCCACCTATTCCCGTTTGATTGACCAATGATTCTGGCACTATTTGGTTCCTGAGCTCTACGAATCTGTTAACACCTGGTGACGAAAAACATGTACATTGAAACGTTAAGGAATTTTGCATGCTCTAACATACTAACTTTCCTTTCTGTAATACGAATATAACATGCATTGTGATTTGGCTTCTGCTCAAGCCTACACTGTAGTGCAGTCGCATCTCAGTTTCTGCAAAAATAAAGAATTAAAAAAAAAAAAAAAAAAAAAACACAGCTGGCAAATGCTACAGACCTGTCTGTCACCTGGCCTCCTCTTTATCCCCAGTGCAGACTGTGCCAGGGTACACTCCAATCAGTGGTTTCTCACCGAGAATCCTCTGTGCCGGAGAAATTAGAAAACGCAATCGCGGTTTTTCGATACAAGGGGTGGAAGGCCAGCATGCAGCGTAGTAGATATACCACTTCTGTTAGCTCCAGTTGTGAGATAAATAGGGTTTGTATCATTGAGACTTAAAACGAAGACTAACAATTTCAAGTCCTACACTACAAGCCACTTGCCTCTGCAAGCCTGAAGGATTCATAGCATAGTCATCATGATTGAATTTCTACTTGCCAGGGTTTAAATTTTTCACTAGGGTTCTACAGTTGGAATAAGTAGAATTGTTCTGTTGGTTTCCAATAGAAAATCTGTACCAGAAATGCTCTGTCTACATAACTCTTTTTGTGTTTCTCTGCTGGTGATGAGTGTGTGGAGTGAATATAAATGGAATACAGGATGACATGGAGAAGTAAAAGGACACAGCAAAGGGCATGACTATAATATTTAAAGAATTGTAGAATTTTTGGGTTTGTTTTTTATTTCCATTTTTTTTTTTTTTTTTTTTAAAGGGACACTCCAGGAACCCAGACCTCTTCTGCCCATTGGAGTGGTCTGGGTGCCAACTCCCACTATTCCTAACCCTGCAACTGTAATTATTGCAGTTTTTTTATAAACTGCAATAATTACATTGCAGGGTTAACTCCTCCTCTAGTGGCTGTCTACTAGACAGCCACTAAAGGGAACTTCCTGATTTCTAGCAAAGATTTTCTTTGCTAGAGCGCCGCTGGACGTCCTCACGCTATGTGAGGACCTCCAGCGTCGCTCATTTCCCCATAGGAAAGCATTGAAAATCTTTTTCAATGCTTTCTTATGGGGAGCGCTAATGCGCATGCGCATTAGGTCTCCTCGGCCGGTGGGCGGGATCAGTCTTGCCCACTGGCCGACGGAATCAGAAGGAGGAGCGGCGCAGAGGAGGAGACAGCGACGAGGGACATCGCCGCTGCCTCAGGTAAGTGACTGAAGGGGTTTTCACCCCTTCAGTAACCGGGGATTGGTGGGTGGGTGGGAGAGGGTACCTCCAGTGCCAGGAAAACTGATTGTTTTCCTGGCACTGGAGTTTCCCTTTAAGTCAGAAAAAAATAAATTCTAAATTATTTGGTTTCATTTTGTTTATGTACGTTCCATTAGACTTATGCAAAAAAAAAAAAATCTTCTGGCCAGTTCCGCTGAATAAAATTCAATTTAATCCACACCGGAATTAATCAAAAGCCTGGGATTTACCTGCAGAGTCTTTTTTTTTTGGTTTTATATACAAAAAAAATAAGAGTTAAAATATCATTACAGGAATTATGGCACACTAATCCATATCAACGAACATTACACATCCTTTACTTACCCCATGATTTGAGGAGGAATCTACATCTTGACTCACACTTTCCAGTTTAATGATCCCATCTCTAAATTCAGGCCAGGGGGCCAAGCATTCTTGCATCTTAAACTGATGACATGAACCATCTTCTCTCCCGGACTCACTGCAGAACTCTCTTAGTTTATTCAGGGTGTTATGGGAGATTACTGGTTTTTCACTATTTTGTCCTAAATAAACATAAACATAATCCTAAAATATTTATGTACCAACATTTAAATCAGAGATAAATTCTTATTGAACACCTAATTTTATTAAAGGACACAGAGGCTCATATTAGGCGTTATCTCTTTCTTTATTCCTCAGCAGCAAAGAAAGGATATTGATATTTTAATATAGCAATAACAAGAAAAAACACAGAATACCCTTAAGGTTGACTTTTAAGTTGACTTTTCACGTGTTTTTGTAGAAGAAATCTTGACAAATCTTGATTTTTCCTCCTGTGACAAAATTACACATACGGTTTATCATATAACATTCCAAACATATTAATCAATGGGATCAATCCTTGTTCTATGTCTCCTCGTGTGACCTAATCCACTTCCTCTTTCTTTACTGCTGCCTAAGCTAAGTACCTCATATTTTTTCATGCTCTGACACTATTCAAAGTGAGTTTTTTTTTCACCACTGACAGTTAGCCCCTGGGTCATAACTCATTGTAAGGGTATTTTGTTTTGCCCTGTGCCGTTTTCATTAGTCCAAAGTACCTTCCCCCAGCTGTCCCTCTGTAGTGCATCCTGACCAGTATGCAGTCCCCTGCTGACAAACAGGTTATTGCCCCCCCCCCCCCCCACCTCTGCAAAACCTAGCAGTCGCAATACCGCAGCCCTACCTATGGGCATTGCGGCCGTGGGGAGTGGGGAAGAAGCATCCCAGGACCACGTGAACTCAGAGGAGTTCCAGGCACTCCTGGATGCTACAATGAGCAAGTCAGTGACACAAGCCATTGTTAATGCCATGGGAGCAATGTCTGACACCTTGTCACACACTATCTCCTCCGCTATAATGGCATCTGGCAGAACCCCCAGCTCAGCCCCTGTAATCTGATAGTAAGCCGATGGTCCCTAGCGGCCTCCAGGCTACATGCAAAACGCACCATCTAACAGCTGCCTCCAAAACCAGTGTGACGGACAGGTTGCGCCCTGTTGAAACTGAGGACGTGGTGCTCCCACGTAAAAGAGCCCCCCGCCGGGCAAAAGCGGTGCGGAATTGGAAGAGGGCAAAAGCCCTACAAGATTCGCCCGACTCCGATTCGGACTCAGAGGAGGTGTCAGATGGGTCCGATGCCATCGACCCGGTTGATTTAGACAACTTGTCCCCTGAACGCAGCGAGTCTGTACTCCCAACGATAGACTGAGCAAGAGGCGGACGAATCCGCAGTTTTAGATCCCCAAGGGGAACCCCTCTTTGATCCGGATACCCTGCACAATCCGCGCTCAGCGGACTGGTATCCCATAACGCACGTGGCCATCTACATAGCCACCAGGGTAAGAAAACCCCTTGATAAGGCCACAAGGAGTAAGCTAAGGGCAGAATGCCCACGCCCCACGGTCCCGGACATGGCCTGTGTAACCCCAGAGGTGGACCCCAAGATCGCCCAGTTCATGGGCAAGTCGGGAAGAAGGCCAAAAAGGGACTGGACTACTCCCTCAAACTTTGCCAAGACAAGGTCCTAGACATTCTCGGGCCTATAGCAAAAAAATTTGATTTAGTCGAAACTGCTCTTACTGAGGGGACCTCTGTTGACTTACTGGCCATCAGGGGATGGATCCAGAGAGGCATTTGCCTAATTGGAAACGCCAATACCGCTTTGGCTACGGAACGGTGTAAAGCCATATTAATGAAAATTGAACCAAAGCTAATACATCTATCAATTTTAGAGCCTGGCATACAGGCAAAAGGTCTTCTATTCGGAGATGACTTTGTAAAATGGGAATGGGACGATGTCCAATGGGAAAAGACGATGTGGCGTTTCCGATGTCTCCCTTTCGGCCTGTCCTCAGCCCCGTGGTGTTTCACCAAACTGCTGAAACCGGTAGTCGCCCTTCTCCGCAGCAGAGGTGTACGTATGATCATGGCTCACGACACTCATCTACTCAACCAACATCTATCCTGGGCGTTGACCCTGCTGCAAAACCTGGGTTTCCTATTCAACTGGGACAAGTCAATCTTGCAACCTTCGGATGTCCTGTTTACTATTACCAGACCTATGAAATCGAAAATCACGTCAGTCTTCTATCCCTCCTTTCCTCACAATGCTAACCTCTGCCCGGTGGCATGCCTCCAGGAATACGAACGGCGGACACAGGCATTTCGGAACCCAACAACACACGACCTGTTCTTGGCGGTGAGGTGCTATGGCCTCTAAGGCATTCTCTATTAGCTGTAAATTGGAAGACCTTCTCCGCACAGCTGATTGGTCCCGGGAATCAACGTTCAAAGAATACTACTTCAGGCCAACAGAACATATCTCATCTATGGTTATATCACAGCTTTAAACTAGCCTAATATGAGCCTCCGTGTCCTTTAATAAAATTACCAGATTTTACTAATTACATGACGTAAAGTCATGATTTTATAAAGGACACGGAGGCGAGTATTAGCCCGCCCAATGACAGGTAAGTCGTACATGTTATTTTCCCACCCAATTACCAATAAACAGGTAGGAGTGAGTTAGATGTTCAAGTGATGTACTATATACTATAATGATTTGGTTTAAAACAATTTTTGGCTGGACCCAAATAATATTATGAGTTAAGATATAACGCTTCTTTAAAACCTTCTACAGTTTATATGTATGACAAGGAAATTGGAATATATTTCACCACATATCTCTCTGTTTCCTACAGCTTAACCCTGTAATGGAATGTTCAGGATCACCTTCTCCTGCCTATCTATACCAGAACAGACTGTCAGGATCGGGACAGGGATCCAACACGCAGAGTACAAACAGTAGAAAGGTACGTATACCGGACCTTAGAATGGCCGGACTAACGCACAGAAAGAGTAGAGAATGGTCAGAGACAAGCCGAGGTCGGGGGAACGAGAAGACAGGTAAGCGAGGAACAAGCCGGGTCAAAGGAATACAGATAAAGCAGAATAGTACGAACAAGCCGGGTCAAAACCAAAAGGATAGCAAGGATACAAAAGCACTGCGAGACTAGACTGGCTAGAACCACGACAGGGCAATGAGTAAATGAGAGGAACACTGTTAAATACCCTGGTTAGGGAGAGGAGACACGCCTCCGACGAGTCCTGATTCGTCTCCACAGAATTGAGTGACAGGCCGTTCCGGGTTGGCGTCATGACGTCGGCTTCCGGACGTCCTGCTATAAAAGGAAGTGACTCCCTCGCGGCCGGCGTTTGCAAGACCGGGTGAACCGCGAGGGACCGAGGAGACATGCCGTCCGGACGGATAAACTTCTAAGTCTCTACCTCTCTCAGAGGTAGAGACTTCAGGTACCCTGACACAGACTCACTGGAACCTCTACCTGAGACATTTCAAGTTCATTGTTTTACCCATTGATATGCTCAGCTTCGGTGTCAGCTAGAAAGAGGAAGTGGATTAGGTCACATGAGGAGACATAGAACAAGGATTGATCCCATTGGTTAATATGTTTGGATTGTTATATGTTAACCCTTAAGGGTATTCTGTGTTTTTTCTTGTTATTGCTATATTCAAATATCAATATCCTTTCTTTGCTGCTGAGGAATAAAGAAAGAGATAAAGCCTAATACTCGCCTCCGTGTCCTTTATAAAATCATGACTTTACGTCATGTAATTAGTCAAATCTGGTAATTTTGCACGCAGACGGGATAATAAGCCCTACAGGTAGAAAGGTTGCACCGTTACATATAGTCATACAGCTGAAAAGAGACTTGCGTCCATCAAGTTCAGCCTTCCTCACATTTGTTTTTTGCGGTTGATCCGAAAGAAGGAAAAAAAAAAAAAACAGTTTGATGCACTTTTGCAACAAGCTAGGAAAAAAAATTCCTTCTTGACCCCAGAATGGCAGTCAGATTTATCCTTGGACCAAGCAGCTATTACCCTACATTGAAAGATTATATCCTTGAATATTCTGTTTTTGCAAGTAAACGTGGTGAGATAAAACGTTTCCATAAACTTCCTTACAAAATAACCAGGTTGCATCAGATATATTAACCCTTTCTCCATTATATGAAGGGAGTGAGTAGGAGGGAGATTTGGGCGCTCTCCTTTTCATGGGGCTCATGTATTAATCTATAGAAACTCTCCATCTGAACGAATTATAAAACGGGTGACGAAGGGTGTGCAAAGTTTGAGAGATGACTAGAAAGAAATAAAAATCTGGGGTCTACAGCCCCCCTGCAAATCATAATAATCATATGTTGCACATGGTGTAATGGACTGGAGGTCTTACTGTGCAAGGTGCAAATTCTGAATGATTTGCGCTAGTAAGCATTCTTTTAGCGAACTCCACATGCATGAGGTTAGGAAAGTAGTTTATCCTGACGCTCTCAGGTTTGTTGGAATCTCAGGTTTCTGATAATTATTTTGTTACATGGAATGTCCATTATTATTGCTTCACTTCCTCCTATGGACTCGAGAAACAATTAGAATCAGCTGGAAAGCCAACACTCACACAAGCCATGCCTGCGATTGGAAGTAGAGCTGGCTTGGCGACCATTGAATAGGAGAACCAGCATTTAAAGGGGAGGAGAGATGGAGACAGGTTAGTTCCAATTAAAAAAGCCCAAGTGCTGTGCAAACTGCGCCTCGGAAATTTCAAGCAAGCCTGTGGACATTTATTTACAATTATTATCAAAATTATTCAACCCCCATTGAAAATCAGGATTATTGTCAATATTTACAGACTTTCAGCTGTTTGCAATGAACAAATGAAACAAAAGCAATTTAAATTATTATTATTTTATTATTTATATATCGCTAGCAAACTTCATAGTGGGAAGGTGTTGTCACCTTAGTACACACCAGCCATTGTGCCTTGAGCCTATCCTGTTTGACTTTAATATATGTAAATTCATCCCCTTATTTTATGAACCATTATTTAACACACATACTACACTATATGTCTATTTCTCCTTTGTTCCCATTATTTATAGAACTGGATTTTTCTGTATCCTAGTGCCTTTATAGGGCTATCTGTATATATTTTGTTTAGCACTCCCTTTTAAGGATAGGTGGTGGTTTCTACCCCCCAACCCCCTATTTTGTAATTTGCACGATATTCTGGTGGGCAGGAGAGATACCCACAATAGTGTACCAGCAGCTGGGTTACCGGTGTTTCCTGTAATATATCTTAAGCGCCTATTTGCACAGAGCACTTTTTATCACTTTGCATGATGTATCGGTGAGATATTCATGGATAGATAAGCTTGCTTCATTAATGGATTTCACACACAAGAAAAAACACACACACATTAAACAAGCTATTCTTCTAGTTCTTGAAATAATTGCAAAATAAGGGTTACATCCCAAAATTATTTTTTTAAAAACCTTTTCACCTGTAAGTTTACCTGTATGTTTTGCAGTAATCTCTTTACCTCCACTTCCTTCATGGCTCCTTGATATCTTTAAAACTGGTTCCTCGTGAGACTCTCTCAGCTGAAAACAAATGAAAATATTAATCCTGAAACCATCAAACACCTTCTGTGCAGTGGAAGCACTTCAAGTGGCTGTCAGTGGGACGGTCATTAGAGCTGAAATTTTAACCCTGCAATGTAAACAAAGTTTCTTAACCCCTTAACGCCGTTACGACGTTCTATGCCGTCGCGCTTTAAAGCCGATGCGACGGCATAGAACGCCGTAACGGCTTTGAGCCCTGGAGCGCCCGGTATACTTACCATACCGCCGCTCCGCTTCGGGAGGACTGCCTCACAGCCCAGGCAGCCCCCCCACGGCAAATCAGGCCCCCGGGGGCAATGTGATCGCTCTCAAAGAGCGATCACATGGCCCCCTATAGCTGGCTATGGATCTGCCAGCAGGGGGACTGTCTAAAATATCAGACAGTCCCCCTGCTGGTGGGATCTGTAAAAAAAAAATATTAAACATGTTTAAAAATAAAATAAATATAAATATATGTATATATTATATAATACATATGTATATTATATATATTTAACGTCATACATAGTGTATTTTAATACTAATATAAGTACATATATTAGTATTAAAATACACTTAGAATGACGTTACATATATAATATACATATATTATATATATATATATATATATAATAGATATATACACATATATTATATATATATATATATATATATAAATACGTATAATTACAATAATAAATAAATAAAATAATAAAATTAATAAATAAAATATTGAAACAAAATTTTATATAAATTATATATACATATGTAATTTAATTCTAACTGTATTTTGTTATTTATATATATATATATATATATATATATATTGGTAACAAAATACACTTAGAATGACATTCTATATATATATATATATATATATATATATATATATATATATATATATATATATATATATATATATATATATATATATATATATATATATATATATATATATATATATATATATATATATATATATATATATATATATATATATATATATATATATATATATATATATATAGATAAATACATATAATCAGGGGCGTATTAGCCGCGAGGCAAACAAGGCATTTGCCTTGGGCGGCATTTTCCAGGGGGCGGCAAAAAACGCCGCCCCCAAATGCCCAAGGCAAATGTCTTGTTAGCCTTGCGGCTAACAGACATGCTGGGCTGGTTGCTGGTTGCTGGGCGGCCGGCGAGGGAGCTCTTCCCCTGAGCTCTCTGCTCAGCTCCCTCGCGCGCCGCCCGCAGAGTGAGACTGGGAGCCGGAATATGACGTCATATTCCGGCTCCGCCTCCCAGCCTCACTCTGCGGGCGGCGCGCGAGGGAGCTGAGCAGAGAGCTCAGGGGAAGAGCTCCCTCGCCGGCCGCCCAGCCTGCCCGCCAGTGCCGCCCTGCAGCCACTGGACCACCAGGGAATTGGAGAACCCCCCCACCCCCAGCATTCCCAAAGGTAGGGAGGCGGGGGGGGGGGGAGTAAATAAAAAAAAAAAAATGTGTTAATGTGAGTGTGTGTGTGTCCGACAGTGTGTGTGTGTCCGACAGTGTGTGTGTGTCCGACAGTGTGTGTGTGTGTCCGACAGTGTGTGTGTGTGTCCGACAGTGTGTGTGTGTCCGACAGTGTGTGTGTGTCCGACAGTGTGTGTGTGTGTCCGACAGTGTGTGTGTGTGTCCGACAGTGTGTGTGTGTCCGACAGTGTGTGTGTGTCCGACAGTGTGTGTGTGTCCGACAGTGTGTGTGTGTCCGACAGTGTGTGTGTGTCCGACAGTGTGTGTGTGTCCGACAGTGTGTGTGTGTCCGACAGTGTGTGTGTGTCCGACAGTGTGTGTGTGTCCGACAGTGTGTGTGTGTCCGACAGTGTGTGTGTGTCCGACAGTGTGTGTGTGTCCGACAGTGTGTGTGTGTCCGACAGTGTGTGTGTGTCCGACAGTGTGTGTGTGTCCGACAGTGTGTGTGTGTCCGACAGTGTGTGTGTGTCCGACAGTGTGTGTGTGTCCGACAGTGTGTGTGTGTCCGACAGTGTGTGTGTGTCCGACAGTGTGTGTGTGTCCGACAGTGTGTGTGTGTCCGACAGTGTGTGTGTGTCCGACAGTGTGTGTGTGTCCGACAGTGTGTGTGTGTCCGACAGTGTGTGTGTGTCCGACAGTGTGTGTGTGTCCGACAGTGTGTGTGTGTCCGACAGTGTGTGTGTGTCCGACAGTGTGTGTGTGTCCGACAGTGTGTGTGTGTCCGACAGTGTGTGTGTGTCCGACAGTGTGTGTGTGTCCGACAGTGTGTGTGTGTCCGACAGTGTGTGTGTGTCCGACAGTGTGTGTGTGTCCGACAGTGTGTGTGTGTCCGACAGTGTGTGTGTGTCCGACAGTGTGTGTGTGTCCGACAGTGTGTGTGTGTCCGACAGTGTGTGTGTGTCCGACAGTGTGTGTGTGTCCGACAGTGTGTGTGTGTCCGACAGTGTGTGTGTGTCCGACAGTGTGTGTGTGTCCGACAGTGTGTGTGTGTCCGACAGTGTGTGTGTGTCCGACAGTGTGTGTGTGTCCGACAGTGTGTGTGTGTCCGACAGTGTGTGTGTGTCCGACAGTGTGTGTGTGTCCGACAGTGTGTGTGTGTCCGACAGTGTGTGTGTCCGACAGTGTGTGTGTCCGACAGTGTGTGTGTCCGACAGTGTGTGTGTCCGACAGTGTGTGTGTCCGACAGTGTGTGTGTCCGACAGTGTGTGTGTCCGACAGTGTGTGTGTCCGACAGTGTGTGTGTCCGACAGTGTGTGTGTCCGACAGTGTGTGTGTCCGACAGTGTGTGTGTCCGACAGTGTGTGTGTCCGACAGTGTGTGTCCGACAGTGTGTGTCCGACAGTGTGTGTCCGACAGTGTGTGTCCGACAGTGTGTGTCCGACAGTGTGTGTCTGTTAGTGTGTGTGTGTCTGTAAGTGTGTGTGTGTCTGTAAGTGTGTGTGTGTCTGTTAGTGTGTGTGTGTCTGTTAGTGTGTGTGTGTCTGTTAGTGTGTGTGTGTCTGTTAGTGTGTGTGTGTCTGTTAGTGTGTGTGTGTCTGTTAGTGTGTGTGTGTCTGTTAGTGTGTGTGTGTCTGTTAGTGCGTGTGTGTCTGTTAGTGTGTGTGTGTCTGTTAGTGTGTGTGTGTCTGTTAGTGTGTGTGTGTCTGTTAGTGTGTGTGTCTGTTAGTGTGTGTGTCTGTTAGTGTGTGTGTTTGTTAGTGTGTGTGTTTGTTAGTGTGTGTGTTTGTTAGTGTGTGTGTGTCAGACTGTGTGTGTCTGTTAGTGGGTGTGTCTGTTAGTGGGTGTGTCTGTTAGTGTGTGTCTGTTAGTGTGTGTGTGTGTCCGACTGTGTGTGTTTGTTAGTGTGTGTGTTTGTTAGTGTGTGTGTCTGACTGTGTGTGTCTGACTGTGTGTGTTTGTTAGTGTGTGTGTCTGTTAGTGTGTGTGTCCGACTGTGTGTGTGTGTCAGACTGTGTGTGTTTGTTAGTGTGTGTGTGTCCGACTGTGTGTGTTTGTTAGTGTGTGTGTCCGACTGTGTGTGTTTGTTAGTGTGTGTGTCTCACTGTGTGTGTCTGTTAGTGTGTGTGTGTCCGACTTTGTGTGTTTGTTAGTGTGTGTCCGACTGTGTGTGTTTGTCCGACTGTGTGTGTTAGCTAGTGTATGCGTATCTCTCAGTGAATGTGTGTGTATTTAGAAGGCGGGGCAGGGGGGAAGGGTTGGGTGGGGGTGGCGCGCGCGCGCGGGGGGAGGGGGGGTGTCTGAGTTTTGTCCTGCCTAGGGCAGCACAAAACCAAGATACACCACTGCATATAATTACATAAAAGATTACATTAGTATACACGTAGAATTTAAATACCTATAAATGCATATATATTAAATTTCTACGTGTATATTTAAGTAATCTTTTAACATAATTAGGTGATTTGATTAATTAAAATGTGATTGACATACCTGACAACACAGGGAGAAAGTGCAGAGAATTAAATTCGCAGGCACTATATTTGACCCTGTAACTCTCCAAGACAACATATAACCTGTACATGGGTGCTGTTTTACTCGGGAGACTTCGCTGAACTCAAATATTAGTGTTTCAAATTGGTAAATTGTATTACAACGATGATATTTTAAGTAAAAGTGAATTTTGTTGAATTTTTTACAAACGAACGGCACTTTTATGGACTATATTATTGTTGTAATATGTTTTACTGTTTTAAAACACTAGTATTTGTGTTTAGTGAAGTCTCCTGAGAATAACAGTACCCCCCATGTACAGGTTTCATTGTGTTTTGGAAAGTTAGAGAGTCACATATAAGGCTTGCATTTCATTTTTTTTACATTGAAATTTGCCAGATTGGTTATGTTGCCTTTGAGAGCGTATGGTAGCCAAGGAATGAGAATTACCCCCATGATGGCATACCATTTGCAAAAGTAGACAACCCAAGGTATTGCAAGTGGGGTATGCCCAGTCTTTCTTAGTAGCCACTTAGTCACAAACACTGGCCAAATATTCTTTTTTTGCTTTTTTAACACAAAAACAAATATGAACGCTAACTTTGGCCAGTGTTTGTGACTTAGTGGCTACTAAAAAAGACTAAACATACCCCACTTTCAATACCTTTGGTTGTCTACTTTTTCAAATGGTATGCCATTATGGGGGTAATTCTCATTGCTGGGCTACCCCACCGTCTCAAAGGTAACATTACCAATCTGGCAAATTTCTATTTGAAAATGGAACGTTCTATATTTGACCCTGTAACTTTCCAAAACACCATAAAACCTGTTAATGGGGGATACTGTTGTACTCGTGAGACATCGCTGATTACAAATATGTGCATTTTTGTGCAGTAAAACCTAAAAGTATTATGACATTAACAGCTAAAATGTCAGACGGAAATACAAATTTAAAAACAAATCTTATTTTCTCACATTTTTTTAATTTTATTCATAATGAATTATGTTCCATATATGAATAGTTAATGATAAATTAAAGCCCTGTTTCTCCTGAACAAAATTATATATAATAAGTGTGGGTGCATATAATATGAAAGAGGGGAACTACGGGTGAACAGACATATAGCGCAAATTCCAGTTTTTGTTTACGTTTTGATCAGAACGTGCACTATTGACTCCGTCCTGAAGGGGTTAATGTAGGGTTTTACATTGCAGGGTTAAATGGACAGGGCCACTGCACCCAGATTACTTCATTGAGATAGAGTTATCTAGGTGACTATAGTGTAACATTACTAAACTTAACCTAGCTAAGCTAACAAGAACTAACCCTACACGGTTCGCACATAGGACCCCAGGTAGAAAGATTTCTGTGAGAGGTATTAAAGGGAAATTATAGTGCCAAGAAAACAAACTCGTGGGGCAGAAACAGTTTTAAAAAAAAAAAAAAAAACTACTGACACTTTCCTGAGTCCAGCGCCAATGTCCCTCTGCGTGCGCTGGCTCAGGTCCGCCTTCGCTTCTCCCCCACTGGCAGACGTCACAATAGCTGTGCTCGCATTAGGATTTCCCTATAGTAAAGTATTATACAATGCTTGCCTATGGGGTTTTGGGTGATGCTGGATGTCCCCATGCATTGCATGATGAAGTCCAGCGTCAGGTGACCAAAAGTCGCCTAATAGCCCACAAATCCCTCTAGTGGCTGTCTGATAGACAGCCGCTAGAGGTGGAGTTAACCCTAACCGGTAAGTATTACCGGTAATGCACTAATTACCACTGCAGGGTTAAGGGACCTGGGACACTGCACCTAGACCACTTCAATGAGCTGAAGTGGTCTGAATGCCTATAGTGTCCTTGTTAACAGTGACGACTTTGGGATTGGCTACCAGGGTGATGGATTTCGAGACCTAGTCACACACAATTCCTAGCTTGGATCGCCAATCACAAGGTGTGTCGGTTAGAAAGACAGCGCAAGTCCTGCAAAATGGGCTAACGCAATAGAAATACTATAAATGCGTCCCAAAATACATATATATCAGAGTAACCTTACGAGGGCTACTGCCGGTCACCCTCCTAATGAGGAGTCCTGCAATAGGCGGGTCTTGACGTTTTCACTGAGAGCTGCAATTCTGAGTATTTATACAGCTCACGTCACTCACGCATATAAGGCGCCAACATATTCCGCAGCGCTGTACAATGTCCTAAAGTACAATAATCATGGCCATGTACAGGGGAGGTTTCGATCAGAAAGGGGCTCAGTAAATCTCTTTAACGGGAGCTTAAACAGCTTAAAGGACCACTCTAGGCACCCAGACCACTTCAGCTTAATGAAGTGGTCTGGGTGCCAGGTCCAGCTAGGGTTAACTAATTGTTTTATAAACATAGCAGTTTCAGAGAAACTGCTATGTTTATCAATTAGTTAAGCCTTCCCCCTAATTCTCTAGTGGCTGTCTCACTGACAGCCGCTAGAGGCGCTTGCGTGATTCTCACTGTGAAAATCACAGTGAGAGCACGCAAGCGTCCATAGGAAAGCATTATGAATGCTTTCCTATGTGACCGGCTGAATGCGCGCGCAGCTCTTGCCGCGCGTGCGCATTCAGCCGACGGGGAGGAACGGAGGCGGAGAGGAGGAGGAGAGCTCCCCGCCCAGCGCTGGAAAAAGGTAAGTTTTCACCCCTTTCCCCTCAGGGCACTCTAGTGCCAGGAAAACGAGTATGCTTTCCTGGCACTAGAGTGGTCCTTTAATGTAGTTGTTCAGGTATGATCTATAGCTCCCGGCAGGCAATCTAATGTAAACACTGTATTTTCAGAGAAAATACAGTATTTACATTGATTGATAGGAATACCTCCAGTGGCCGTCACTCAGACGGACACCAGAGGGACTTCCTATCATGCAGGGCCCTAAAAAGGCCCTGTACACGTCAGACGTATTAAAATACGTCTGACGTGTGCAGGAGAGAGAAGGCACTGTGTGCGCGCCTTCTCTCTCCAGCCTGTCAGCAGAGGAGGGGGGCGGGCAAAGACCGCGAGCTGAGCTGTCAGTCAGCTCAGCACGCGGCTGCGCACACCGCGTGCATGCGCGGTAGTGCGCTCAGGAATTCAGAGGGCGGCATGAATGCCGCCCACTGAAGTATATGCGAAGCCACGCATGCGCACAAGGGAGCAATGACGCTTCCAAATGGAAGCGTCTGATTGCTCGCTGCTCGCGCACGCCTATTTCGTCATTTCGACGAAATAGGGGGCACGGCTTCACGAGGCTCCTGGCGCTGGGACGAGGTAAGTAAAAGACTCTGCCTGGAGAGTCCCTTTAATAAGACCACATAACTTCCAAAATGCCATTGGAGGAAAACAGAAAGGGTCACAAGGAGGAATCCTGGCAAAGCATCATGGAAGTTGTAGTTCTCCAAGTTAGGGTTGTGCACTCTGTACACAATATCCGCCCACACAGCCCGTGGGTGACCCTCTCCTTACCTGCGGGGCGGCCTGGGGCAGGAAGAAGCGGCTGATGGAGGGCTGGTTGGCAGACGACCTCTTGCCCTGTCTGTGCCGCGGCATGGCTGGCAGTCCTCAGAGTGGCCGGCCGGAGGGGCGGGGCGCCGCAAAACGTCAGACGTACGGACACGCCCGCCTGTCAAATACCGAGCAGCCATTGGTTGTCACTTGAAAGCAGTGTTTGGCGCCCAGACAGGAAGCACGTGGGAGTTTACACTGTCAGGAGCCACGTGCTGGGGGAGGAGCTTCTCATATACTATAGCTGGTCCTGAAAGGAAAGCAGTTCAATGTGTTCAGCACAGACTATACCTGGGGGGGATTATAGATACCACTGCTCCCAGTAACTGTCTGTATGGGGGGGAGAGGGTGTCATGGATAACACTGCTCCCAGTAACTGTCTGTATGGGGGGAGAGGGTGTCATGGATAACACTGCTCCCAGTAACTGTCTGTATGGGGGGAGAGGGGGTCATGGATAACACTGCTCCCAGTAACTGTCTGTATGGGGGGAGAGGGGGTCATGGATAACACTGCTCCCAGTAACTGTCTGTATGGGGGGGAGAGGGTGTCATGGATAACACTGCTCCCAGTAACTGTCTGTATGGGGGGGAGAGGGGGTCATGGATAACACTCTGCTCCCAGTAACTGTCTGTGTGGGAGGGGGGAGAGGGGGTCATGGATAACACTGCTCCCAGTAACTGTCTGTATGGGGGGGAGAGGGGGTCATGGATAACACTCTGCTCCCAGTAACTGTCTGTGTGGGAGGGGGGAGAGGGGGTCATGGATAACACTGCTCCCAGTAACTGTCTGTATGGGGAGGAGAGGGGGTCATGGATAACACTGCTCCCAGTAACTGTCTGTATGGGGAGGAGAGGGGGTCATGGATAACACTGCTCCCAGTAACTGTCTGTATGGGGGGAGAGGGTGTCATGGATAACACTGCTCCCAGTAACTGTCTGTATGGGGGGGAGAGGGTGTCATGGATAACACTGCTCCCAGTAACTGTCTGTATGGGGGGAGAGGGTGTCATGGATAACACTGCTCCCAGTAACTGTCTGTATGGGGGGGAGAGGGTGTCATGGATAACACTGCTCCCAGTAACTGTCTGTATGGGGGGAGAGAGAGGGTCATGGATAACACTGCTCCCAGTAACTGTCTGTGTGGGGGGGGGAGAGGGGATCATGGATAACACTGCTCCCCGTAACTGTCTGTATGGGGGGGAGAGGGGGTCATGGATAACACTGCTCCCAGTAACTGTCTGTATGGGGAGGAGAGGGGGTCATGGATAACACTGCTCCCAGTAACTGTCTGTATGGGGGGAGAGGGTGTCATGGATAACACTGCTCCCAGTAACTGTCTCTATGGGGGGGACAGGGGGTCATGGATAACACCGCTTCCAGTAACTGTCTGTATGGGGGGAGAGGGTGTCATGGATAACACTGCTCCCAGTAACTGTCTGTATGGGGGGAGAGGGTGTCATGGATAACACTGCTCCCAGTAACTGTCTGTATGGGGGGGAGAGGGTGTCATGGATAACACTGCTCCCAGTAACTGTCTGTATGGGGGGAGAGGGTGTCATGGATAACACTGCTCCCAGTAACTGTCTGTATGGGGGGGGGGAGGGTGTCATGGATAACACTGCTCCCAGTAACTGTCTGTATGGGGGGAGAGAGAGGGTCATGGATAACACTGCTCCCAGTAACTGTCTGTGTGGGGGGGGAGAGGGGGTCATGGATAACACTGCTCCCCGTAACTGTCTGTATGGGGGGGAGAGGGGGGCATGGATAACACTGCTCCCAGTAACTGTCTGTATGGGGGGGAGAGGGGGGCATGGATAACACTGCTCCCAGTAACTGTCTGTGTGGGGGGGGGGAAGAGGGTGTCATGGATAACACTGCTCCCAGTAACTGTCTGTATGGGGGGGAGAGGGGGGCATGGATAACACTGCTCCCAGTAACTGTCTGTATGGGGGGGTGAGGGGGGCATGGATAACACTGCTCCCAGTAACTGTCTGTATGGGGGGGAGAGGGTGTCATGGATAACACTGCTCCCAGTAACTGTCTGTATGGGGGGAGAGAGAGGGTCATGGATAACACTGCTCCCAGTAACTGTCTGTGTGTGGGGGGGGGGGGGGGGAGGGTGTCATGGATAACACTGCTCCCCGTAACTGTCTGTATGGGGGGAGAGGGGGTCATGGATAACACTGCTCCGAGTAACTGTCTGTATTTTTTAATATGTTTTTCCCCTGAATGGATTGATTGTGAATATGTAATTTTTATGTGAATGTGATGTATGATTTTAGAGTTATGAAAGTTGGGTAGAAAGTATGTTTTAACTGTATGTGTAATTGAGTTTCCTCTCAGCATAAGGGGAGGGAATATGTGGGATGTAACTGTGATGTGATTGGTTGTTTTATACCTCCCTGTGGGCGGACCTGTATTTGCAACAACTGTAATAAAAACCAGGCTGGGTGTGCCAGCACCTGAGATTCTGCTTGACCCTCAAAACGAATTGTCGTCTCGTTATTGGGGGAATTGGATTGTATGCTCACTGCCAGGAGTGTAAGCGGATTGTATGCTTTTCCTGTTCAGCTATTCCAGGGTTTGTGTGTTTCCAGTTTGGGAGTTGGAAGATTCGTACAGTTTGCAGTTCGGGAGATTGGTGCTTGCAGTAGCTGTGGGTCTATGGGAAAGGGGATCATCGCCTAAACGGTTTTTATCCCCTTCTGAGCGAAACGGTCCGCAACAATTGGTGGCAGCTGTGGGATCCTTTCCACAGCCCAGAAGGACAGCTACAGGGCAACACCATTCTGTGGATTACAAATTGAGGGCAACGCTAGTACCCGTACTGCGACCCTATCTACAAAAGAATCAACTTCAGCAGAGCAAGCATGGCATATGACTACACCCAGGAGGAATTTGACAGAGAGGTTAATGAGGTGCTGTCTGGCAATGGATCCAACCCCCCGGAGAGAGCCGTGCAGCTTGCCAGGAAACTAGTAGGAGTACCTGCAATCCCTACTAGATTTGGCCAAAGAGGAAGCCCAAGGAAGCTGAAGGTGCAGTCCTTCCTCCCCAGTGGCAGTGTGTATCCCAGGGAGCTGAAGGTGTTGTCCTTCCTCCCCAGCGGCAGAGTAAGTCCCAGGGAGCTGAAGGTGCAGTCCTTCCTCCCCAGCGGCAGTGTGTAACCCAGGGAGCTGATGGTGTCGTCGGTCCTCCCCAGCGGCAGTGTGTAACCCAGGGAGCTGAAGGTGTCGTCCTTCCTCCCCAGCGGCAGTGTGTAACCCAGGGAGCTGATGATGTCGTCCGTCCTCCCCAGCGGCAGTGTGTGTCCCAGGGAGCAGAAGGCGCCGTCCTTCCTCCCCAGCGACAGTGTGTACCCCAGGGAGCAGAAGGTATCGTCCTTCCTCCCCAGCGGCAGTGTGTGTCCCAGGGAGCAGAAGGTATCGTCCTTCCTCCCCAGCGGCAGTGTGTATCCCAGGGAGATGAAGGTGCCGTCCTTCCTCCCCAGCGGCAGTGTGTGTCCCAGGGAGCAGACGGTATCGTCCTTCCTCCCCAGCGGCAGTGTGTATCCCAGGGAGATGAAGGTGCCGTCCTTCCTCCCCAGCGGCAGTGTGTATCCCAGGGAGATGAAGGTGCCGTCCTTCCTCCCCAGCGGCAGCGTGAGTCCCAGGGAGCTGAAGGTGTTGTCCTTCCTCCCCAGCGGCAGTGTGTAGCCCAGGGAGCTGAAGGTGTCGTCCTCCCTCCCCAGCGGCAGTGTGTGTCCCAGGGAGCAGAAGGTGCCATCCTTCCTCCCCAGCAGCAGTGTGTATCCCAGGGAGCTGAAGGTGCCGTCCTTCCTCCCCAGCGGCAGTGTGTACCCCAGGGAGCTGAAGGTGCCGTCCTTCCTCCCCAGCAGCAGAGTGTCCTGCAGGGGGCAGAGACCGTCAGTCTCATACCCCAACAGCAGTACAAAATAATGAAAGGGGAGACAGCTGGTCCCCCTCTCCACCAGCAGAGAGAGTGCCAGAGAGAGGAGCCTGCTAACCCCTCTCCCCAGCGGCAGTTTACCGTCCAGAGAGAGGAGCTTGTTACACCCTCTCTCCAGCGGCAGCCTAACCCACCAAGGGGTTAAGCCCCACAACTGTGCAGATGGGACCGTAGTCTCTGCACTTACAGCACAAGGGGTAGGGACGGTCGGTCCTGTCCCCCAGCCACAGAGCGGTGTATCCAGATATGAGACAGTCGGTCTCTCCCTCCCACAACCAGGCTCCAACCAGGCTACTTCCGCAGTAGTACTGGCACCAGGGCAGAGTACCGCTGGTCTCTGCCCACTCAGCAACCCACCAAGGCAGACTACCAGTCCCCCACACAGCCGTGGTGAGACACCTAGACCTGGACAAAGTTCTCCTCCACCCAGGTGTAGTAACCAGTTATGGTGGGTGGGCTGTACTGCGGTTTCTGCTTTGTGGGTGGATTGCTGGACTACCAGGGCACTGACCGTTAGGTACCCTGTTAGTCTAATTGGTAAAGGGGAGAAGTGTGTCGAAACCAACCTCGCCACTATGAACTGGAGAAGCCTGGTTGCCCGCCTGCTGCCTTTGGACTATGGCCCTGGGAGATTGGGCCCTTTAAAAAAAATGGATTTGGCCCTAACAGAGTGCATGTCACTCATTCTGGCCCTTTAAATACAGTGGGGTCATTCGGTACTTGCCCTGTGTGAGCGGTGATACCCCAGATAGCTATGCCAGGGAGCCCATTCATATAAAGAAAGACTATGGGAAAGACTTCGGCTCCATGGCAATTGAACTGTGTGAATAGGATCTGAGCGCTATTCGGTAGGTTTGTGCGCTCAGATCCCAGCTATCTGGGGATATGTGAAATGTCTGTGTTTTATGGATAAAAGGTGACTTTATGTATTTTAAAGTGTTTTACTGTCTTTGTGTCCCCATGTGCATAATGGAGTCTGGTCTCTGTCCTGGAAGGTAATTGGATTACTTCTCCATTGTCTCCAGGAGAGAGGGCTCTGTAAAACCGGTCTGAGCCAGATAGTCATGTGCCAGCCAGGGCCCAAAAGATATTTTACTAACTTTTGAACCCCTGGTCTGATTCATGCCATTTTTTAATATGTTGTTCCCCCGAATGGATTGATTGTGAATATGTAATTTTTATGTGAATGTGATGTATGATTTTAGAGTTATGAAAGTTGGGTAGAAAGTATGTTTTAACTGTATGTGTAATTGAGTTTCCTCTCAGCATAAGGGGAGGGAATATGTGGGATGTAACTGTGATGTGATTGGTTGTTTTATACCTCCCTGTGGGCGGACCTGTATTTGCAACAACTGTAATAAAAACCAGGCTGGGTGTGCCAGCACCTGAGATTCTGCTTGACCCTCAAAACGAAGTGTCGTCTCGTTATTGGGGGAATTGGATTGTATGCTCACTGCCAGGAGTGTAAGCGATTGTATGCTTTTCCTGTTCAGCTATTCCAGGATTCGTGTGTTTCCAGTTCGGGAGTTGGAAGATTCGTACAGTTTGCAGTTCAGGAGATTGGTGCTTGCAGTAGCTGTGGGTCTATGGGAAAGGGGATTATCGCCTAAACGGTTTTTATCCCCTTCTGAGCGAAACGGTCTGCAACAATAACACTCTGCTCCCAGTAACTCTCTCTGGGAGGGGGGGGTCATAGATAACACGGCTCCCAGTAACTTTCTGTATGGGGGAGGGTCGTGGATAACACTCTGCTCCCAGTAAGTCTCTCTGGGAGGGGGGGGGGGGGGGGCATGAATAACACTGCTCCCAGTAACTCTCTCTGGGGGGGGGTGGGGGCATGGATAACACTGCTCCCAGTAACTCTCTCTGGGAGGGGGTGGGGGCATGGATAACACTGCTCCCAGTAACTCTCTCTGGGAGGAAGGGGGGGTCATGGGTAACAGGGGGGGTTGTTATGGATAACATTGCTCCCAGTAACTCTCTCGGGGGGGGAGCGGCTCATGGATAACACTCTGCTCCCAATAACTCTCTCTGGGAGGGGGGCAGGGGGGGCAACGGGGCAATTGCCCCCCCCCCCCGAGATTCTCCTCTGCCGGCTAATGCAGGGCTGACATTGCCCAAGTTCCAGCCCTGCCATGTGCCTGCGGACCGGGGAGGGAGATCTCTGATCTCCCTCCCCGGTCTGCAGGCACATTGCTGACAGCCGGCAGGGGAGGGAGTGAGAGAGGACCCAGGAGCTCTTACCTGCAGCTCCTCCGGGTCCTCCTCTCGCGAGATTTGGAGCGTTGCCGCGGTAACCACGGCAACGCTCCAAATCTCGCGAGAGTGAACTCTAGCCCTGTAGCTGGGCTAGAGTTCACCTCACCACCACCGGACAACCAGGGAATCCCGCTGGACCACCAGGGAACGAAATATGTCCCCCCTCCTCATCAATAAAAGTAAGAAGGGAGGGGGGACATAAATATTAATTTTAATTAAATGTAAAAAAAAAAAAAAAGCCTCCCTACCCTCCTTAACCCCCATACACACGCTACCACACACTGCCCCCATACACACACTACCACACACTGCCCCAGAAACACTGCCCCCCATACACACACTACACACACTGGCCCCCATACACACACTACAAACACTGCCCCCCATACACACACTACCCCACAAACACTGCCCCATACACACACTACACACACTGGCCCACAAACACTGCCCCCATACACACACCGCCCCACACTGCCCCCATACACACACTACACACATTGCCCCACAAACACTGCCCCCATACACACACTACACACACTGCCCCCCTACACACACTGCCCCACAAACACTGCCCCCATTCACACACTACACACACTGCCCCACAAACACTGCCCCCATGCACACACTACACACACTGCCCCACAAACACTGCCCTCATACACACACTACACACACTGACCCACAAACACTGCTCCCAGTAACTGTCTGTATGGGGGGGGGGAGGGTGTCATGGATAACACTGCTCCCAGTAACTGTCTGTATGGGGGGAGAGAGAGGGTCATGGATAACACTGCTCCCAGTAACTGTCTGTGTGGGGGGGGAGAGGGGGTCATGGATAACACTGCTCCCCGTAACTGTCTGTATGGGGGGGAGAGGGGGGCATGGATAACACTGCTCCCAGTAACTGTCTGTATGGGGGGGAGAGGGGGGGCATGGATAACACTGCTCCCAGTAACTGTCTGTGTGGGGGGGGGAAGAGGGTGTCATGGATAACACTGCTCCCAGTAACTGTCTGTATGGGGGGGAGAGGGGGGCATGGATAACACTGCTCCCAGTAACTGTCTGTATGGGGGGGAGAGGGGGGCATGGATAACACTGCTCCCAGTAACTGTCTGTATGGGGGGGTGAGGGGGGCATGGATAACACTGCTCCCAGTAACTGTCTGTATGGGGGGGAGAGGGTGTCATGGATAACACTGCTCCCAGTAACTGTCTGTATGGGGGGAGAGAGAGGGTCATGGATAACACTGCTCCCAGTAACTGTCTGTGTGTGGGGGGGGGGGGGAGGGTGTCATGGATAACACTGCTCCCCGTAACTGTCTGTATGGGGGGAGAGGGGGTCATGGATAACACTGCTCCGAGTAACTGTCTGTATTTTTTAATATGTTTTTCCCCTGAATGGATTGATTGTGAATATGTAATTTTTATGTGAATGTGATGTATGATTTTAGAGTTATGAAAGTTGGGTAGAAAGTATGTTTTAACTGTATGTGTAATTGAGTTTCCTCTCAGCATAAGGGGAGGGAATATGTGGGATGTAACTGTGATGTGATTGGTTGTTTTATACCTCCCTGTGGGCGGACCTGTATTTGCAACAACTGTAATAAAAACCAGGCTGGGTGTGCCAGCACCTGAGATTCTGCTTGACCCTCAAAACGAATTGTCGTCTCGTTATTGGGGGAATTGGATTGTATGCTCACTGCCAGGAGTGTAAGCGGATTGTATGCTTTTCCTGTTCAGCTATTCCAGGGTTTGTGTGTTTCCAGTTTGGGAGTTGGAAGATTCGTACAGTTTGCAGTTCGGGAGATTGGTGCTTGCAGTAGCTGTGGGTCTATGGGAAAGGGGATCATCGCCTAAACGGTTTTTATCCCCTTCTGAGCGAAACGGTCCGCAACAATTGGTGGCAGCTGTGGGATCCTTTCCACAGCCCAGAAGGACAGCTACAGGGCAACACCATTCTGTGGATTACAAATTGAGGGCAACGCTAGTACCCGTACTGCGACCCTATCTACAAAAGAATCAACTTCAGCAGAGCAAGCATGGCATATGACTACACCCAGGAGGAATTTGACAGAGAGGTTAATGAGGTGCTGTCTGGCAATGGATCCAACCCCCCGGAGAGAGCCGTGCAGCTTGCCAGGAAACTAGTAGGAGTACCTGCAATCCCTACTAGATTTGGCCAAAGAGGAAGCCCAAGGAAGCTGAAGGTGCAGTCCTTCCTCCCCAGTGGCAGTGTGTATCCCAGGGAGCTGAAGGTGTTGTCCTTCCTCCCCAGCGGCAGAGTAAGTCCCAGGGAGCTGAAGGTGCAGTCCTTCCTCCCCAGCGGCAGTGTGTAACCCAGGGAGCTGATGGTGTCGTCGGTCCTCCCCAGCGGCAGTGTGTAACCCAGGGAGCTGAAGGTGTCGTCCTTCCTCCCCAGCGGCAGTGTGTAACCCAGGGAGCTGATGATGTCGTCCGTCCTCCCCAGCGGCAGTGTGTGTCCCAGGGAGCAGAAGGCGCCGTCCTTCCTCCCCAGCGACAGTGTGTACCCCAGGGAGCAGAAGGTATCGTCCTTCCTCCCCAGCGGCAGTGTGTGTCCCAGGGAGCAGAAGGTATCGTCCTTCCTCCCCAGCGGCAGTGTGTATCCCAGGGAGATGAAGGTGCCGTCCTTCCTCCCCAGCGGCAGTGTGTGTCCCAGGGAGCAGAAGGTATCGTCCTTCCTCCCCAGCGGCAGTGTGTATCCCAGGGAGATGAAGGTGCCGTCCTTCCTCCCCAGCGGCAGTGTGTATCCCAGGGAGATGAAGGTGCCGTCCTTCCTCCCCAGCGGCAGCGTGAGTCCCAGGGAGCTGAAGGTGTTGTCCTTCCTCCCCAGCGGCAGTGTGTAGCCCAGGGAGCTGAAGGTGTCGTCCTCCCTCCCCAGCGGCAGTGTGTGTCCCAGGGAGCAGAAGGTGCCATCCTTCCTCCCCAGCAGCAGTGTGTATCCCAGGGAGCTGAAGGTGCCGTCCTTCCTCCCCAGCGGCAGTGTGTACCCCAGGGAGCTGAAGGTGCCGTCCTTCCTCCCCAGCAGCAGAGTGTCCTGCAGGGGGCAGAGACCGTCAGTCTCATACCCCAACAGCAGTACAAAATAATGAA
This sequence comes from Pelobates fuscus, assembly GCF_036172605.1. NCBI lineage: Eukaryota > Metazoa > Chordata > Amphibia > Anura > Pelobatidae > Pelobates > Pelobates fuscus. Next base: position 39,753,211 of record NC_086321.1, on the reverse strand, counting down.
AGGGGAGACAGCTGGTCCCCCTCTCCACCAGCAGAGAGAGTGCCAGAGAGAGGAGCCTGCTAACCCCTCTCCCCAGCGGCAGTTTACCGTCCAGAGAGAGGAGCTTGTTACACCCTCTCTCCAGCGGCAGCCTAACCCACCAAGGGGTTAAGCCCCACAACTGTGCAGATGGGACCGTAGTCTCTGCACTTACAGCACAAGGGGTAGGGACGGTCGGTCCTGTCCCCCAGCCACAGAGCGGTGTATCCAGATAGGAGACAGTCGGTCTCTCCCTCCCACAACCAGGCTCCAACCAGGCTACTTCCGCAGTAGTACTGGCACCAGGGCAGAGTACCGCTGGTCTCTGCCCACTCAGCAACCCACCAAGGCAGACTACCAGTCCCCCACACAGCCGTGGTGAGACACCTAGACCTGGACAAAGTTCTCCTCCACCCAGGTGTAGTAACCAGTTATGGTGGGTGGGCTGTACTGCGGTTTCTGCTTTGTGGGTGGATTGCTGGACTACCAGGGCACTGACCGTTAGGTACCCTGTTAGTCTAATTGGTAAAGGGGAGAAGTGTGTCGAAACCAACCTCGCCACTATGAACTGGAGAAGCCTGGTTGCCCGCCTGCTGCCTTTGGACTATGGCCCTGGGAGATTGGGCCCTTTAAAAAAAAATGGATTTGGCCCTAACAGAGTGCATGTCACTCATTCTGGCCCTTTAAATACAGTGGGGTCATTCGGTACTTGCCCTGTGTGAGCGGTGATACCCCAGATAGCTATGCCATGGAGCCCATTCATATAAAGAAAGACTATGGGAAAGACTTCGGCTCCATGGCAATTGAACTGTGTGAATAGGATCTGAGCGCTATTCGGTAGGTTTGTGCGCTCAGATCCCAGCTATCTGGGGATATGTGAAATGTCTGTGTTTTATGGATAAAAGGTGACTTTATGTATTTTAAAGTGTTTTACTGTCTTTGTGTCCCCATGTGCATAATGGAGTCTGGTCTCTGTCCTGGAAGGTAATTGGATTACTTCTCCATTGTCTCCAGGAGAGAGGGCTCTGTAAAACCGGTCTGAGCCAGATAGTCATGTGCCAGCCAGGGCCCAAAAGATATTTTACTAACTTTTGAACCCCTGGTCTGATTCATGCCATTTTTTAATATGTTGTTCCCCCGAATGGATTGATTGTGAATATGTAATTTTTATGTGAATGTGATGTATGATTTTAGAGTTATGAAAGTTGGGTAGAAAGTATGTTTTAACTGTATGTGTAATTGAGTTTCCTCTCAGCATAAGGGGAGGGAATATGTGGGATGTAACTGTGATGTGATTGGTTGTTTTATACCTCCCTGTGGGCGGACCTGTATTTGCAACAACTGTAATAAAAACCAGGCTGGGTGTGCCAGCACCTGAGATTCTGCTTGACCCTCAAAACGAAGTGTCGTCTCGTTATTGGGGGAATTGGATTGTATGCTCACTGCCAGGAGTGTAAGCGATTGTATGCTTTTCCTGTTCAGCTATTCCAGGATTCGTGTGTTTCCAGTTCGGGAGTTGGAAGATTCGTACAGTTTGCAGTTCAGGAGATTGGTGCTTGCAGTAGCTGTGGGTCTATGGGAAAGGGGATTATCGCCTAAACGGTTTTTATCCCCTTCTGAGCGAAACGGTCTGCAACAATAACACTCTGCTCCCAGTAACTCTCTCTGGGAGGGGGGGGTCATAGATAACACGGCTCCCAGTAACTTTCTGTATGGGGGAGGGTCGTGGATAACACTCTGCTCCCAGTAAGTCTCTCTGGGAGGGGGGGGGGGGGGGGGGGCATGAATAACACTGCTCCCAGTAACTCTCTCTGGGGGGGGGTGGGGGCATGGATAACACTGCTCCCAGTAACTCTCTCTGGGAGGGGGTGGGGGCATGGATAACACTGCTCCCAGTAACTCTCTCTGGGAGGAAGGGGGGGTCATGGGTAACAGGGGGGGTTGTTATGGATAACATTGCTCCCAGTAACTCTCTCGGGGGGGGAGCGGCTCATGGATAACACTCTGCTCCCAATAACTCTCTCTGGGAGGGGGGCAGGGGGGGCAACGGGGCAATTGCCCCCCCCCCCCGAGATTCTCCTCTGCCGGCTAATGCAGGGCTGACATTGCCCAAGTGCCAGCCCTGCCATGTGCCTGCGGACCGGGGAGGGAGATCTCTGATCTCCCTCCCCGGTCTGCAGGCACATTGCTGACAGCCGGCAGGGGAGGGAGTGAGAGAGGACCCAGGAGCTCTTACCTGCAGCTCCTCCGGGTCCTCCTCTCGCGAGATTTGGAGCGTTGCCGCGGTAACCACGGCAACGCTCCAAATCTCGCGAGAGTGAACTCTAGCCCTGTAGCTGGGCTAGAGTTCACCTCACCACCACCGGACAACCAGGGAATCCCGCTGGACCACCAGGGAACGAAATATGTCCCCCCTCCTCATCAATAAAAGTAAGAAGGGAGGGGGGACATAAATATTAATTTTAATTAAATGTAAAAAAAAAAAAAAAGCCTCCCTACCCTCCTTAACCCCCATACACACGCTACCACACACTGCCCCCATACACACACTACCACACACTGCCCCAGAAACACTGCCCCCCATACACACACTACACACACTGGCCCCCATACACACACTACAAACACTGCCCCCCATACACACACTACCCCACAAACACTGCCCCATACACACACTACACACACTGGCCCACAAACACTGCCCCCATACACACACCGCCCCACACTGCCCCCATACACACACTACACACATTGCCCCACAAACACTGCCCCCATACACACACTACACACACTGCCCCCCTACACACACTGCCCCACAAACACTGCCCCCATTCACACACTACACACACTGCCCCACAAACACTGCCCCCATGCACACACTACACACACTGCCCCACAAACACTGCCCTCATACACACACTACACACACTGACCCACAAACACTGCTCCCAGTAACTGTCTGTATGGGGGGGGGGAGGGTGTCATGGATAACACTGCTCCCAGTAACTGTCTGTATGGGGGGAGAGAGAGGGTCATGGATAACACTGCTCCCAGTAACTGTCTGTGTGGGGGGGGAGAGGGGGTCATGGATAACACTGCTCCCCGTAACTGTCTGTATGGGGGGGAGAGGGGGGCATGGATAACACTGCTCCCAGTAACTGTCTGTATGGGGGGGAGAGGGGGGCATGGATAACACTGCTCCCAGTAACTGTCTGTGTGGGGGGGGGAAGAGGGTGTCATGGATAACACTGCTCCCAGTAACTGTCTGTATGGGGGGGAGAGGGGGGCATGGATAACACTGCTCCCAGTAACTGTCTGTATGGGGGGGAGAGGGGGGCATGGATAACACTGCTCCCAGTAACTGTCTGTATGGGGGGGTGAGGGGGGCATGGATAACACTGCTCCCAGTAACTGTCTGTATGGGGGGGAGAGGGTGTCATGGATAACACTGCTCCCAGTAACTGTCTGTATGGGGGGAGAGAGAGGGTCATGGATAACACTGCTCCCAGTAACTGTCTGTGTGTGGGGGGGGGGGGGGAGGGTGTCATGGATAACACTGCTCCCCGTAACTGTCTGTATGGGGGGAGAGGGGGTCATGGATAACACTGCTCCGAGTAACTGTCTGTATTTTTTAATATGTTTTTCCCCTGAATGGATTGATTGTGAATATGTAATTTTTATGTGAATGTGATGTATGATTTTAGAGTTATGAAAGTTGGGTAGAAAGTATGTTTTAACTGTATGTGTAATTGAGTTTCCTCTCAGCATAAGGGGAGGGAATATGTGGGATGTAACTGTGATGTGATTGGTTGTTTTATACCTCCCTGTGGGCGGACCTGTATTTGCAACAACTGTAATAAAAACCAGGCTGGGTGTGCCAGCACCTGAGATTCTGCTTGACCCTCAAAACGAATTGTCGTCTCGTTATTGGGGGAATTGGATTGTATGCTCACTGCCAGGAGTGTAAGCGGATTGTATGCTTTTCCTGTTCAGCTATTCCAGGGTTTGTGTGTTTCCAGTTTGGGAGTTGGAAGATTCGTACAGTTTGCAGTTCGGGAGATTGGTGCTTGCAGTAGCTGTGGGTCTATGGGAAAGGGGATCATCGCCTAAACGGTTTTTATCCCCTTCTGAGCGAAATGGTCCGCAACAATTGGTGGCAGCTGTGGGATCCTTTCCACAGCCCAGAAGGACAGCTACAGGGCAACACCATTCTGTGGATTACAAATTGAGGGCAACGCTAGTACCCGTACTGCGACCCTATCTACAAAAGAATCAACTTCAGCAGAGCAAGCATGGCATATGACTACACCCAGGAGGAATTTGACAGAGAGGTTAATGAGGTGCTGTCTGGCAATGGATCCAACCCCCCGGAGAGAGCCGTGCAGCTTGCCAGGAAACTAGTAGGAGTACCTGCAATCCCTACTAGATTTGGCCAAAGAGGAAGCCCAAGGAAGCTGAAGGTGCAGTCCTTCCTCCCCAGTGGCAGTGTGTATCCCAGGGAGCTGAAGGTGTTGTCCTTCCTCCCCAGCGGCAGAGTAAGTCCCAGGGAGCTGAAGGTGCAGTCCTTCCTCCCCAGCGGCAGTGTGTAACCCAGGGAGCTGATGGTGTCGTCGGTCCTCCCCAGCGGCAGTGTGTAACCCAGGGAGCTGAAGGTGTCGTCCTTCCTCCCCAGCGGCAGTGTGTAACCCAGGGAGCTGATGATGTCGTCCGTCCTCCCCAGCGGCAGTGTGTGTCCCAGGGAGCAGAAGGCGCCGTCCTTCCTCCCCAGCGACAGTGTGTACCCCAGGGAGCAGAAGGTATCGTCCTTCCTCCCCAGCGGCAGTGTGTGTCCCAGGGAGCAGAAGGTATCGTCCTTCCTCCCCAGCGGCAGTGTGTATCCCAGGGAGATGAAGGTGCCGTCCTTCCTCCCCAGCGGCAGTGTGTGTCCCAGGGAGCAGAAGGTATCGTCCTTCCTCCCCAGCGGCAGTGTGTATCCCAGGGAGATGAAGGTGCCGTCCTTCCTCCCCAGCGGCAGTGTGTATCCCAGGGAGATGAAGGTGCCGTCCTTCCTCCCCAGCGGCAGCGTGAGTCCCAGGGAGCTGAAGGTGTTGTCCTTCCTCCCCAGCGGCAGTGTGTAGCCCAGGGAGCTGAAGGTGTCGTCCTCCCTCCCCAGCGGCAGTGTGTGTCCCAGGGAGCAGAAGGTGCCATCCTTCCTCCCCAGCAGCAGTGTGTATCCCAGGGAGCTGAAGGTGCCGTCCTTCCTCCCCAGCGGCAGTGTGTACCCCAGGGAGCTGAAGGTGCCGTCCTTCCTCCCCAGCAGCAGAGTGTCCTGCAGGGGGCAGAGACCGTCAGTCTCATACCCCAACAGCAGTACAAAATAATGAAAGGGGAGACAGCTGGTCCCCCTCTCCACCAGCAGAGAGAGTGCCAGAGAGAGGAGCCTGCTAACCCCTCTCCCCAGCGGCAGTTTACCGTCCAGAGAGAGGAGCTTGTTACACCCTCTCTCCAGCGGCAGCCTAACCCACCAAGGGGTTAAGCCCCACAACTGTGCAGATGGGACCGTAGTCTCTGCACTTACAGCACAAGGGGTAGGGACGGTCGGTCCTGTCCCCCAGCCACAGAGCGGTGTATCCAGATAGGAGACAGTCGGTCTCTCCCTCCCACAACCAGGCTCCAACCAGGCTACTTCCGCAGTAGTACTGGCACCAGGGCAGAGTACCGCTGGTCTCTGCCCACTCAGCAACCCACCAAGGCAGACTACCAGTCCCCCACACAGCCGTGGTGAGACACCTGGACAAAGTTCTCCTCCACCCAGGTGTAGTAACCAGTTATGGTGGGTGGGCTGTACTGCGGTTTCTGCTTTGTGGGTGGATTGCTGGACTACCAGGGCACTGACCGTTAGGTACCCTGTTAGTCTAATTGGTAAAGGGGAGAAGTGTGTCGAAACCAACCTCGCCACTATGAACTGGAGAAGCCTGGTTGCCCGCCTGCTGCCTTTGGACTATGGCCCTGGGAGATTGGGCCCTTTAAAAAAAAATGGATTTGGCCCTAACAGAGTGCATGTCACTCATTCTGGCCCTTTAAATACAGTGGGGTCATTCGGTACTTGCCCTGTGTGAGCGGTGATACCCCAGATAGCTATGCCATGGAGCCCATTCATATAAAGAAAGACTATGGGAAAGACTTCGGCTCCATGGCAATTGAACTGTGTGAATAGGATCTGAGCGCTATTCGGTAGGTTTGTGCGCTCAGATCCCAGCTATCTGGGGATATGTGAAATGTCTGTGTTTTATGGATAAAAGGTGACTTTATGTATTTTAAAGTGTTTTACTGTCTTTGTGTCCCCATGTGCATAATGGAGTCTGGTCTCTGTCCTGGAAGGTAATTGGATTACTTCTCCATTGTCTCCAGGAGAGAGGGCTCTGTAAAACCGGTCTGAGCCAGATAGTCATGTGCCAGCCAGGGCCCAAAAGATATTTTACTAACTTTTGAACCCCTGGTCTGATTCATGCCATTTTTTAATATGTTGTTCCCCCGAATGGATTGATTGTGAATATGTAATTTTTATGTGAATGTGATGTATGATTTTAGAGTTATGAAAGTTGGGTAGAAAGTATGTTTTAACTGTATGTGTAATTGAGTTTCCTCTCAGCATAAGGGGAGGGAATATGTGGGATGTAACTGTGATGTGATTGGTTGTTTTATACCTCCCTGTGGGCGGACCTGTATTTGCAACAACTGTAATAAAAACCAGGCTGGGTGTGCCAGCACCTGAGATTCTGCTTGACCCTCAAAACGAAGTGTCGTCTCGTTATTGGGGGAATTGGATTGTATGCTCACTGCCAGGAGTGTAAGCGATTGTATGCTTTTCCTGTTCAGCTATTCCAGGATTCGTGTGTTTCCAGTTCGGGAGTTGGAAGATTCGTACAGTTTGCAGTTCAGGAGATTGGTGCTTGCAGTAGCTGTGGGTCTATGGGAAAGGGGATTATCGCCTAAACGGTTTTTATCCCCTTCTGAGCGAAACGGTCTGCAACAATAACACTCTGCTCCCAGTAACTCTCTCTGGGAGGGGGGGGTCATAGATAACACGGCTCCCAGTAACTTTCTGTATGGGGGAGGGTCGTGGATAACACTCTGCTCCCAGTAAGTCTCTCTGGGAGGGGGGGGGGGGGGGCATGAATAACACTGCTCCCAGTAACTCTCTCTGGGGGGGGGGTGGGGGCATGGATAACACTGCTCCCAGTAACTCTCTCTGGGAGGGGGTGGGGGCATGGATAACACTGCTCCCAGTAACTCTCTCTGGGAGGAAGGGGGGGTCATGGGTAACAGGGGGGGTTGTTATGGATAACATTGCTCCCAGTAACTCTCTCGGGGGGGGAGCGGCTCATGGATAACACTCTGCTCCCAATAACTCTCTCTGGGAGGGGGGCAGGGGGGGCAACGGGGCAATTGCCCCCCCCCCGAGATTCTCCTCTGCCGGCTAATGCAGGGCTGACATTGCCCAAGTGCCAGCCCTGCCATGTGCCTGCGGACCGGGGAGGGAGATCTCTGATCTCCCTCCCCGGTCTGCAGGCACATTGCTGACAGCCGGCAGGGGAGGGAGTGAGAGAGGACCCAGGAGCTCTTACCTGCAGCTCCTCCGGGTCCTCCTCTCGCGAGATCTGGAGCGTTGCCGCGGTAACCACGGCAACGCTCCAAATCTCGCGAGAGTGAACTCTAGCCCTGTAGCTGGGCTAGAGTTCACCTCACCACCACCGGACAACCAGGGAATCCCGCTGGACCACCAGGGAACGAAATATGTCCCCCCTCCTCATCAATAAAAGTAAGAAGGGAGGGGGGACATAAATATTAATTTTAATTAAATGTAAAAAAAAAAAAAAAGCCTCCCTACCCTCCTTAACCCCCATACACACGCTACCACACACTGCCCCCATACACACACTACCACACACTGCCCCAGAAACACTGCCCCCCATACACACACTACGCACACTGGCCCCCATACACACACTACAAACACTGCCCCCCATACACACACTACCCCACAAACACTGCCCCATACACACACTACACACACTGGCCCACAAACACTGCCCCCCATACACACACTACCACACACTGCCCCCATACACACACTACACACATTGCCCCACAAACACTGCCCCCATACACACACTACACACACTGCCCCCCTACACACACTGCCCCACAAACACTGCCCCCATTCACACACTACACACACTGCCCCACAAACACTGCCCCCATGCACACACTACACACACTGCCCCACAAACACTGCCCTCATACACACACTACACACACTGACCCACAAACACTGCCCCCATACACACACTGCCCCACAACACTGCCCCCATACACACACTACACACAGCCCCACACACACTGCCCCCATACACACACCGCCCCACAAACACTGCCCCCAATACACACACTGTCACCATACACACACTGCCCCACAAACACTGCCCCCCATACACACACCACCCCACACACACACACTGCAGCTCTCTCACACACACACTGCCCCACACATACTGCAACCCTGACATACACTGCCGCCCTCACACTTTACCACTCACACACACACTGCACCTTTCACACACACTTCACCCCTAACACATACCACTGCTCCTATGCCCAATATCCCAGCAGACCCCAGGTAAGTTGTCAAACTGCTCTTAAACGGTTTGACTACTTACTCTGGGATGGGATCCTGGCACTACTGGCGCCATAACTACTGCACTGAGCTGTAGTGGTTATTGTGCCTGGATTATTTCTTTAAATAATCTACAAGTGCTCCTCCCGAGATCAGGTTCTGGATCCGCCACTGGAGGGAGGGAGGGGAGGGTCATGGATAACACTCTGCTCCCAGAAACTCTCTCTGGGAGGGGGGTCATGGATAACACTGCTCCCAGAAACTCTCTCTGGGAGGGGGGGTCATGGATAACACTGCTCCCAGAAACTCTCTCTGGGAGGGGGAGTCATAGATAACACTGCTCCCAGTAACTCTCTCTGGGAGGGGGGGGGGGTCATGGATAACACTGCTCCCAGTAACTCTCTCTGGGGGGGGGGCTCATGGATGACACACTGCTCCCAGTAACTCTCTCTGGGGGGGGGGGGGGGGTCATGGATAACACTGCTCCCAGATACTCTCTCTGGGGGGGGGTCATGGATAACACTGCTCCCAGTAACTCTCTCTGGGGGGGGGCTCATGGATAACACACTGCTCCCAGTAACTCTCTCGGGGGGGGGGGGCTCATGGATAACACACTGCTCCCAGAAACTCTCTCTGGGAGGGGGGGTCATGGATAACACTGCTCCCAGATACTCTCTCTGGGGGGGGGGGGGGGGGCCTGGATAACACTGCTCCCAGTAACTCTCTGGGAGGAGGGGGTCATGGATACACTGCTCCCAGTAACTCTCTAGGAGGGGGGGTCAGGGATAACACTGCTCCCAGTAACTGTCTATGCGGGGTTATAACACCCAGCGCCAACTGGGGGTCATAGTTAAACCTCTGTTCCACAGCTTTTGCGGATGTGTCCACTGACTGTCCATCACTAAGAAACATAATCCAGCCCTGAGTGAAAGATATCCTCCATTATCGTAATAAAGCTGCAATAAACTAAACGACTGCTTAATCTGTTTTGCACATTGCCAATCTACATCTCTAGTATACTGTATAATATATATATATATATATATATATATATATATATATAAACACACAGTTATTACACAGTGTATAGTATGTGTACATAGCCTACAGTATATATACGCCAAAAATAATATATGTACACTGTCTATAGCCCAATAATACAGTATGTGTACACTGACTACTATTGCAAAGTTATACTGTATATTTATAATATCTATAGACTAGTTATACAGTATGTGTACACAGCCTATATTATATAGTATACAGGTTCTAGCCGTTACACAACATATAGTTTATACGGTGGTAGATATAGTTATGCAGTCTATGTGTAGTCTAGTTACACAGTATATAGTTTATTATAGTAAAGGTATCCATGCAGTCTATGTACAGTTTATAGTAGATATACCCATGCAGTCTGTGTATAGTTTATAGTAGATACATCCATGCAGTCTATATGTAGTCCAGTTGCACAGTATATAGTTCATATTAGTAAAGGTATGCATGCAGTCTGTGTATATTTTATATTAGTAAAGGTATCTATGCAGTCTGTGTATATTTTATATCAGTAAAGGTATCCATGCAGTCTGTGTATATTTTATATTAGTAAGGGTATCCATGCAGTATGTGTATATTTTATATTAGTAAGGGTATCCATGCAGTATGTGTATATTTTATATTAGTAAAGGTATCCATGCAGTCTGTGTATATTTTATATTAGTAAAGGTATTCATGCAGTCTGTGTAGATTTTATATCAGTAAAGGTATCCATGCAGTTTATGTGTACTCCAGTTGCATAGTATGTAGTAGTAAAGGTATCCATGCAGTTTGTGTGTACTCCAGTTGCATAGTATGTAGTAGTAAAGGTATCCATGCAGTCTGTGTATATTTTATATCAGTAAAGGTATCCATGCAGTCTGTGTATATTTTATATCAGTAAGGGTATCCATGCAGTCTGTATATATTTTATATCAGTAAGGGTATCCATGCAGTCTGTGTATATTTTATATCAGTAAGGGTATCCATGCAGTCTGTGTATATTTTATATCAGTAAAGGTATCCATGCAGTCTGTGTATAGTTTATTATAGTAAGGGTATCCATGCAGTCTGTGTTGTCCCCTCCCAGTAGGCCTCAGCCCATCCCCGGTCCCGCCCCGTGCTGGCTCCCGCGCTGGGTGAGCCTGGCTGGGGAGGAGCTGTACTCGGGTCACGCTGCTCTCTGCGACCCTTGTCCCTCTCTGCATTCCAGCTGGAGAGATGAGAAGCCGGGTGTTACACTCTATAGTGGCCGTGTGCCCGCCCGGAATGGGCATTGGCAAGGATGGCACCCTGCCATGGCCTTATCTCAGGTATGATGGGGATACGGGCCAGCAGCGGATGATGGGAGTTGTAGTCAACAAGTTGGATGGAACTTTAGAAGTTAGGCAGACCTAGCAGCCAAGGCATCGTAGAGATGGAAGTCATGCAATGTTCGATGTGTTACATACATACTGCGACAATGTATTGCCATAATAATAATAATATCTAGTTACTACTTCATTGAAGGGACCCTCAAAGCACCATATGGTGCCATGAGTGCGCGACACCCTTCTAAAGTGTCAAGCTATTTTAGAATAAGAGTTTTGGAAATGTAAAAAAACATTATTAAAAATCATTTACTTTTGAAAGGGACTAAAGGGGGGGGAGGGGGGGGTAGCAGCCCAATCTACTTGTCCTGACAAAATAATTTCCGTTTGGGGTACCTGACAGTAGTTCTTGACATTCATAGGGTTGTTCATTAACCCCTTAAGGACCAAACTTCTGGAATAAAATGGAATCATGACATGTCATGTGTCCTTAAGGGGTTAAACTCCTCTAGATATGAATAGAGTTACAGCCCACATGCTATCTGCATTCACGATTGGCACTATACTCCCTCCACACAAGTGTTTACTGAAATGAATTGGTTTTGATGTAAAAGCTTGTTCATGGATAGAACACTAGCCTTCGAAATGATACCGGAGAAACTGACGGAAGCCAAGCACAGAGAGATGGACACAGGTTTCTTCAGGAAGGAAGAGATTCTTTATTGGATCACCGATCCGGACTCAGCGGGACTAGCGTCACCAAAATACAGCAAAGTCTGAGTACTGAATACATAGAGTACATTCCTTATATAGCACTGTAGCTCCTCCCACAATTAACTACACCCACACATACCCTTAACCTATTTAATGAATAGAGTCTAAACTCATCCATCCGGTCTAACCACGTGGCTCATCTGATACAAAGGAGAGGGACGCGTAATTCCAGTTCTTACATTCCTGCACCTGGTCAGTACAGTGATGACAGTATCTTAGCTACGTGTTATTAACTAACTGATACTACAAACACATATACATACATATGCCTTGTGGCAATCTTAGCCTGCTAAACTTGTATTTTACTGGAATTACATCACATTCCCCCCTTTGATGCCTCTGATATTTCACAATTACTTGAGGCATCACTTAACCTTGGTTTGCATATACCTCAGGTTACCATGAACCAGACCAGACTTATCTTATGATGTGAATCTTCAACATTCATCTTCTTGCATTGGTTCTCCCTGATCTAGAGCCTTATACTTATATATCGCCATTATCTGTGCAGCAGCCTTCCTCTCTGCTATACTTCCTATCAGGCTTTGCACAGACCTAACTACTAAGGGTATAAGACACGGTAGGAGTAGACACAACAGTAAAATCAGTAGGACTCCACCTACCACTGCCTTAAGCCCTCCAAACCACTCATACCAGCTACCAAACCAACTACTTGGATTGTACCCTTTCCATACCTGAGTAGGCACATGCGCTAGTTTAACCATATGGCTAGTAAGCTCAGCTATTGCTTGCCCTTCGTCATCTATTTGAAGACAGCAATTACTTAGGTTAAACTTCCCACATACACCTCCCTCTACTGCCAAAAGGTAATCCAAGGCTAATCTATTTTGGTAGACTGCTGTCCTCATCCTGGTGTTATGCTTCGCTAGAAGATTGAGCGCTTGTGATGTCTCATTTGTGATAATCTCAACCACCGCCTGTAATCTTATAATACGGTTGAGCATACAAATAGGGGTTCTATAACCAAAGGTACCATCCTCAGCCCACGTGGCTGGCCCATAGTAATCTATAATACGCTGGGGAGGCCATTCATCATCTTCCCAGGTGCCTATCTCTATGGGTCCCCTTTTCTTCCTATGATTCACATCATACACTTTAACACCTAAAGTCTCACCTGTTTCAATCGGTAACAAGAAGAAGGATGGTTTGAGCATACCCAACACACATGCCCCTTCCCAGTCCTGTGGCAGCTCCGAATAGGCTTTCTTACCACAGATCCAGTACAAATTTGCTGGGGCTCTCCAAGTAGATGTGATGGATAGATCAAACCACACATCCTTTAAATTGGCATATCTAGCAAACGGGTTAGATGGTTCTGAGACATTTGAAGCCGACCACCAAGTTGTATTCTTTGTATCATCATCATAAGCTTTTTGCCCTAGACAAGTTAATTCTCCTACAGAAGTATTATACATTATTCCTTTCCTTGCTATGCAAACATAACCTATGATGGAGGTCTTTAATCTCCACTCAGATTTACCTCTAACACTCATATGATAATCGGCTTGTGTAGATATTAATTGGTCAACTGCCTCAGAACCGGACATTACCTCCTTTGCTTCCCAAGGCCATTGGTCTCCCATGTTAGTACCTCCACACACATAGCAGTTGGTAACATTAAGACTACCGGCAATACTTTCAGCTAAATCGATGAACAGGTTTTTAGCATTATGGGGGATCTTATTATCTATACTCATCTCTTCGTAAAAGGAATGGTATACTTGATGAGTCTGGGAGGATACCGTATCAGTCTCTATTCCTATAAACAATAATGTCCCAGGATCTAAACCCGTCCCGTATATTTGAAACCCAAATAAATTTCCATACTTATCTAAGAACTTGTCGGGGTTATTAATGAGTATATGGACTGGGTTGCATTCCATAGACTTACAATAAGGGCTAGTCGGCAACTTAGTCACTATCATGTCTTTGTCTACTGTCTGTCCCCAAGTTGCCCACCCCACACAAGACCAATATGGGCAAAAGTTATAATCTCTATTTGGGCATCTAGGACTTACATATTTATTTTTGCTACTGAGACAAATATATTTATCGTTAGACCCATACGTCCTCTCCCATCTAAGATCCCCACATACATTCCACGGCTTTCTACCACTCGATATCGCTTTACACGCATCAAATAGCAGAACACCCGAAGAATGTACGGATTCTAACACCGTTTTATTAATTAGGGTCCCCTGAGGATCTCCATTCCTGAGAGTCAACCAAATTGTACGAGGTTGATACTCCGGACTGAAGCACTTAGGTTCTCCTACTCCTAAATGGCACACACTATAATCTATATTTAAGTATCTACATCTCGATACATCTCCTTTACACTCGTATTGTGAATGCCAAATTAGGGTTTGGGAAATATGGTTACCTGTTCTCGTAGTCTTAATGCATACCTCACAGCTAGGAGTGTCGGTACCTCTACCTTCCTGAATATAAAAACACATATAAATAAACACTATCAAAAGCACATCTTTCGCCGTCATCCTCAGTCTTCGTCCGTGCGATGGCGCCTCAGCTTCCAGGATGTGAGGGGCTGCAGGGAATGGAGTTCTGCTCATCTTCACAGGTGTCCCTTCGAGACTTTCCTGGCTTATACACTATGTGATGGTAAGCGGACAGGCTTTATTATGGCCTTCTCACTCACACCTGTAACAATAAAATTTGTAATCCACAATAATTCCTCGTTACTCCGACTGAGTAGTGCGTTTTAACCGGATCTTGCAGGGATTCTCTGGATCTGCTGTAACTTGCCAAGAATCGACTGCTGCTGGTTTAACCCTGGAGTGATGTATCCACGGAGTCACTTCTGCTACTTTTATCGCTGTAGGGGTAGACAAAAGAACAACATAAGGACCTCTCCACTTGGGCCCTAACGGTACATTATTCCACTCTTTAATCCACACTTGATCTCCTGGATGATAACTATGAACAGGGGGATAAATATTCACAGGTAATCTATCTTGTACCCATTTCTGTACCTCCTCCATAGTCTTACCCAACTCTACAACCTGCTGCCGGGTAATTCCTTCTCCCAACTGACTCAAGTCCCCCCTTAAGTTACCAAGTACGGGAGGTGGTCGCCCATACATGATTTCAAAAGGAGAGAGGCCCATCCTTCTGGTAGGGGTACTGCGGATTCGCAATAAAGCTATGGGTAAGAGAACGTTCCACTTAAGTTGGGTTTCCTGACACATTTTAGCCAACTGGTTCTTTATAGTTCTATTCATTCTCTCTACCTTACCAGAACTCTGGGGTCTATATGCAGTATGAAGCCTCCACTTTATACCAAGCATATGAGTCAGTTGTTGTAGGCACTGGTGAACAAAAGCTGGACCATTGTCCGATCCTATAGAACAGGGTAGTCCATATCGGGGTATTATTTCTCGTAGCAGGAATCTCACAACTTCTCCTGCTTTCTCTGTACGAGTAGGACATGCTTCTACCCAGCCTGAATAGGTGCACACAATTACCAGCAGGTAACGATGTCCACCCGATTTAGGCATCACTGTAAAGTCTATTTGTAGATCGGACATGGGGAGTCCCCCCATAAACTGAACTCCTGGTGGCTTTACTGGTCCTTGTCTTGCATTATTCTTAGCACACGTTACACATCTGCGTACAATGGCCTGAGTCAAGTTGGACAATCTTGGTATGTAGAAATGTTTTCTAAGAGATTCTTCAGTACTGTCTCTCCCAGAATGTGTCCCGTTGTGATAATTTTGGACAATTTCTACCGCTAGCGATGCTGGTATAACTATTCTTCCATCTTCTAGCTGATACCACTTGTTCTCCAGATACTTTCCCGGTTCAGTCTTTAACCACTCCTCTTCTTGAGCTGTATAAACTGGAGTCCATTGGGACAGTGGAGTTGGTATAAGAGCAGCTATATGCCCTACATACTCCTGTCTTCCTGATTCAGCAGCACGCTTAGCTGCACTATCTGCCATCCGATTTCCCTTGGTTACATCACCATCTCCTCTCAGATGCGCTCGACAATGTATGATACCGACTTATTTCGGCTCCCACACTGCTTCCAATAGTTGTAGGATTTCAGCTGCGTACTTGATTTCTTTGCCTTCTGAATTCAGTAGTCCTCTTTCTTTATACAAAGCTCTGTGGGCATGAGTGGTTAAAAACGCATACTTAGAGTCCGTATAGATATTTACTCTTAAACCTTCAGCCAATTGTAACGCTCGTGTTAGTGCTATTAATTCTGCCTTTTGTGCTGATGTTCCTTTCGCCAGTGGCCGAGCTTCTATCACCTTGTCTATTGTTGTCACTGCATATCCTGCATAGCGGATCCCTTCTTTCACATAACTACTGCCGTCGGTGTAATATTGAACATCGGGGTTCTGGATGGGAAAATCACGAAGATCTGGTCTACTTGAGAATACTTCATCCATTACTTCCAAACAATCATGTTGACTTTCAGTAGGTTGTGGCAAAAGGGTAGCTGGATTTAAGGTGTTTACAGTCTCTAAATGCACTCTTGGGTTTTCACACAACATTGCTTGATACTTGGTCATACGGCTATTACTAAACCAATGATTTCCTTTGTAATCCAACAACGTCTGTACTGCATGTGGGACTCGTACATAAAGTTCTTGACCCAGAGTGAGTTTATCGGCTTCAGCTACTAGCAGGGCGGCTGCAGCTACGGCTCTTAGACAAGGTGGAAGTCCGCTGGCCACTGCATCCAATTGTTTAGACATGTAGGCAACAGGTCTTTGCCATGATCCCAAGTACTGTGTCAATACTCCCACAGCCATTATTCTTTGCTCGTGTACATACAGGTAGAATGGTCGTGTGTGATCAGGTAGACCTAATGCTGGGGCACTCATCAAAGCCTTCTTCACATCTTCAAATGCCGTTTGCTGTTCTTGGGTCCATAGGAAGGGGTCGTGCTCTGTACCTTTGATAGCTGCGTACAGAGGTTTTGCTAGTATCGCATAACTGGGAATCCATATCCTACAGAAGCCTGCTGCCCCCAAGAATTCTCGCACTTGTCTTCTATTCTTGGGTATTGGTATTTGGCAGACAGCTTCTTTTCTCTCTGGCCCCATAATTCTTTGACCTTCAGAGATATGGAATCCTAGATACTTGACAGTTGGCAAACACAACTGAGCCTTCTTTCTAGACACCTTGTATCCTGCCTTCCAGAGAATGTGTAGTAGATCGTGCGTTGCTTGCTGACAGATTTCTTTTGTAACTGCTGCTATCAACAAGTCATCTACATATTGTAACAATACACACTCTCCTGGGATGGACTCGAAATCCAATAGATCTTGACTTAGGGCTGAACCAAATAGGGTAGGTGAATTTTTAAACCCTTGGGGCAGTCTTGTCCAAGTCATTTGGCGTTTTGAGCCCGTTACAGCGTTCTCCCACTGGAAAGCGAAAATACATTGACTTTCTGCGGCAATTCGGAGGCAAAAGAAGGCATCTTTGAGATCTAAGACTGTGAAGTAAGTAGCCCCGCCCGGAATTAAAGCAAGCAGGTTATATGGATTGGGTACAACTGGATGTATACTAACAACCGCATCATTGACTGCTCTTAAGTCCTGCACAGGTCGATACTCATCTGTGCCGGGCTTTTGAACAGGCAGCAATGGGGTGTTCCAGGGGGAAGTACAGAATTTTAGGATACCATACCGTATGAACTTATCCAGATAGGATTGGATGTTCTTCTTAGCCTTCTGCGGAATGTGATATTGTCTTAGGCTCACTGGATAAACCCCATGTTTCAGTTCAATTTTTATTGGTGGAATATTGCGGGCCAGTCCTGGTGGGTTGTTCTCTGCCCAAACTCCTGGTATGTTAAACAATGTCTCATCACTCCTAGGGTTTTGGCTAGTCAACACTGTATAAAGTCGCCACTCTTCTTCCTTTGGTACGGATAAAGTCATAATACCTGAAGGTCCATTAAACTTTAAAGATGTTGTTCCATCTGGTAGGAACGTAATCTGCGCTTGTAATTTGGATAGCATATCACGTCCCAGCAATTGGACTGGACATTCAGGCATATAAAGGAATTGGTGTTTTACTACGTGGCCTCCCAATGTACAGAGTCGACTTTTAAGAACCGGTCTTTCAGCACTTCTTCCAGTTGCTCCTATCACAGTAATAGTCCTTCCAGATGGAGGAGCAACTAGATTAGTCACCACTGAATGTTCAGCACCAGTGTCGATCATGAACGCACTCCTTTTCCCCCCTATTGATACATCGACCATAGGCTCCGCTCGACCAAGGGGGATGGAGCCCGGTCGGTATCAATAGTCCTCCATGACCGTGTCAGCCAATCCTACGAAGTCCCTACCTTCTCTATCGCGGGACCTTTGCGCTGCTGGAATATACCTATCTTCCCTAACACTTCCTCTGTTCCCATTACTCCCTCTATACCCATTACTCCCTCCGGGGCCTCCTCTACCTCTCGCTCTGCCTCTAAAGTTTCCGTAGCCTGCCCTGGGTTGGTCTCTCTCGTACTGCTCTCTTTGCGGACATTCGTTCCTCCAATGCCCTTCTTCCTTGCAATACGCACACTGATCCCTACTCAAAGGCTCCCTACTCCATCTATTATTGCCTCTATCTGGGCCCCGTTTATCTACGCCTGCGATCGCTACCGCTAGCATATCAGCCTTTTTACGCATCTTGCGCTCCTCCTCTTTCTTGCTTTCTGTTTCCCTATTCATATAGACCTTATTAGCTACCTCCATTAGTTGGGAGATTGACATACCTGCAAACCCTTCTAACTTTTGTAGCTTGCGCTTAATATCTCCGTAAGCTTGGCTGACAAAGGCGGAGTTAACCATTCGGGAATTGTCTGCGTCTTCCGGATTAAAGGGGGTGTACAAGCGGTACGCCTCCAATAATCGGTCATAAAAGACACTGGGCGCTTCATCGCTTTTCTGGATCACCTCAACTGTCTTCGACATGTTAATGGCTTTCTTTCCTCCGGCTTTCATGCCAGCAATTATAGCGTCTCTATAGGCTCTGAGTTGAACCATATCAGCACCATTTACGTTCCAATCGGGATCAGTGTTGGGATAATGTGTTGCGGCCCATGCTGCTGGATTAGCTTGGTTCAAAGCACGGGCTCTATCCTCTAATGCTTTAATGGCTGCTTGATTTATTCTTGTCCTTTCCTCATTGTTAAATAAAGTCATTAATAACTGCTGGCAATCAGCCCATGTCGGATTATGCGTCTGTACTATTGAGGTGAACAGATCAGTCATGGCTTGTGGTTTCTCAGTATACGAGGAATTGTGGGTCTTCCAGTTTAAAAGATCGGTTGTAGTGAAGGGAACATATACGAAGACAGGGTCAGCTTGTGCCATTTGACCTGCGGCATTAATATAGGCTGACCCGGGATTCAGACGAAGAGGCATCTGATAGTGTCTCAATTGTTGGGCACCGGTCAACTGTCGGGTCTGTATGGGGCTACGTGGAGGGGCGTCAGTCATGGGTTCCGGTCGGGGAGAGATAGGGTATGGGGATGTGGGAGGTTGGTTTTGGGAAAAGGTGGTAAATAGAACACTTCGGGCCGAGCTAGATGAAGCTTGACCGGAAGTCTGAAGTGGCGCCAAATCAGGATATTCGTTTCTAATGGGGGTGGGTTCTGGTTCCGGAAGGGGAGATTTAGTACGAGGGGGGGTGGATCCTGTACTGGAGGAGGAAGCGGAAGTGGATGAGGGTAATGAGGGAAGGGTTACAGGACTTCCTGTATTTGCGTCACTTCCTCTTACCGGAAAGTAAGGGGGCGGCAAAGGGATCTCGGACTCAGGGGGCGTGTCCAAAATGGGCCTAACACCAGCCCTAGTGGACGAACAAGTCCTAGCTACCATGAGGCGACACTGTTCCTCGTGGCATGTCCGGAGCCATTTTGGCGAGTCATTTACGGCCTGTCTCCAACAATCAATATAAGGAAACTGGCCGTAAAGTTCAGGCCTACCTGATACAGCCACGTGTAAGCGCTGTACCAGAGTTGGATCCAAACTGCCACGTGGCGGCCATGCCGCAACCAAAGTAGGCCACTCCCTAGTGCACAAAGTGACCAAACGTACAGGGGACATCTTAACCCCAAAATCACAAACTTTGAATCCCTTTTTAAAATTCTTAACCATACATCCTAAGGGATCCGGAATCGTTGACTGCGACGCACCCATATTTAACAGTGGAACGTCGTCGACAACGATTACTATACACGCGTACTATTCAACAGTCACACCCGTTTCCTCTGGCAACAGCACCACGTGGTACGGTTACCAAGTGAAACGTACACAATAACAATAAACACTCAGGGAATTCCCATACACACACAGCTGCTACACCAGTCACTATATAATCAATATTATGCCCTTTGGCGTAACTACACAGTCACCCACGCTATAATTCTCTATATACGAATTACCCGTCTATAACACACCCCAGTAACATCGTCTTTTACAAATAGCGGTTACAGTACGGTTAGCATAGGTCAAAGCACAAGTTAAGGTCACAATACAATTATTAGTGGTTATGGTGTTAAACATGCAATGGACGACAATGATTAGTACTTATTATATAATGTCAGTAAATATACAGGGTTATGGTACCGTGCACTATAATACAGCAACACACTATTAACACTCTCGCTAGACGGCTGAGCTCGCGCTATCTAACAAGATATACACTTTACTAAAACAATCGTTAACACATTTACAATTCCCAACTAAACTATTGGCCAGTACCTTGAATGGACTACCTAAAACTATATACACCCGTTTTGGTTAGCCACACTGCCCAATCACCACATATACATAGCGAGCTAGAGATCCGAATTTACACAGGCGCCTCTTAGTCGCACTATACAACGAGCTAGAGATCCGAATTTACACAGGCGCCTCTTAGTCGTACTATCAAAAGTCTAGTGGGTTCCAAATTTACACGCCTTCCCACTTAGCCCAGATAGGATGAGAACTAGCGAACCGAATTTACACAGGCGCCGCTTAGTCTCCCGGTCCCTCCGACCTAGCGAACGTAATATACACCCTAGAACGCTAGTCTAGACAAGACACCGGTGTCCGGCTAGGGCTATCTTACACCAGGACCCCGCCTGACTAACCAAATCAAACGGTCTGACTAAAGAGCGTTCGATCGAGCGGTGCGCCTTCGCTCCTTCCCTCCGACAGAGGGGGCAGATACAGATTCAAAAACCCCTTTGGGCCTACCGCACAATCGGTATACCCCTAGCGGGTCCTGCCGTCTAAAACAGCAGTTATCTTACCTCCTCGTTCCTGAACCTGAGTTCACACTCATCGACGGGGACACCCCAGCACTTCTCACGTAGAGGCCGATGATCTCCTGGACAACAGACCAGTGGCGCCGAGACGAAGGGAGGTCCACGCAGAAGTTCAGGGGTGCAGCCGTAGAGAACGTGGGCAAAGATAGACCGTCTCACGCCTCTGCCTCTCAGCTACCGTTGAACGATGAGCTTCCCGGCCAATGCACCAAATGATACCGGAGAAACTGACGGAAGCCAAGCACAGAGAGATGGACACAGGTTTCTTCAGGAAGGAAGAGATTCTTTATTGGATCACCGATCGGGACTCAGAGGGACTAGCGTCACCAAAATACAGCAAAGTCTGAGTACTGAATACATAGAGTACATTCCTTATATAGCACTGTAGCTCCTCCCACAATTAACTACACCCACACATACCCTTAACCTATTTAATGAATAGAGTCTAAACTCATCCATCCGGTCTAACCACGTGGCTCATCTGATACAAAGGAGAGGGACGCGTAATTCCAGTTCTTACATTCCTGCACCTGGTCAGTACAGTGATGACAGTATCTTAGCTACGTGTTATTAACTAACTGATACTACAAACACATATACATACATATGCCTTGTGGCAATCTTAGCCTGCTAAACTTGTATTTTACTGGAATTACATCACAGAAATACATATCTGTGTTTCTAACACTAAAGTCCTGATGCCCCTTATCAATTAGGGTTCCTTCCCTGCATAAAATAAAAAAAAACAAATGAAAATAAAGTGAATTACTCACCATTTCTCCAGCATGGAGTCTACCTTGACGCTGCCGCAACCTCCTCCTTGGGTTACATGCCTCCAGGATGACGGGCCAAAGCATCCTCATAGAGGAGCATTGGGGAACTTAGACGAACGCACAGGACTCGTCGAAATGTGCCTAGGATTCTGCCACATAGAATCATTGAATACAAGCGTGACGGCACTGCATTTGTGGTGTTTCGATAAGAGAGTCGGGAAGTAAGGATACTGGCTCTCATAACATGAGGGCTTGGAAGCATGGCTTGAAGCTCTGCTTCCAAGCCCTCTAGTGAACAAAAACATTTTGGGAGTTAAAGGGAATCTCCAGTGCCAGGAAAACAATCAGTTTTTCCTGGCACTGGAGGTTCCCTCTCCCTCCCACGCCCCATTCCCCAGTTACTGAAGGGGTGAAAACCATTTCAGTCACTTACCTGAGGCAGCGACGATGTCCCTCGTCGCTGCCTCCTCCTCTGCGCCGCTCCTCCTCCTTACTCCATCGGCCAGTTGGCGAGACTGATCCCGCCCACCGGCCGAGGAGACCTAATGCGCATGCGCGGCAATGCCGCGCATGCGCATTAGGTCTCCCCATAGGAAAGCATTGAAAACGAATTTCAATGCTTTCCTATGGGGATTTGAGCGACGCTGGAGGTTCTCACACAGCGTGAGGACGTCCAGCAACACTCTAGCACAGATAATCTGTGCTATGAGTCAGGAAGTTCCCTCTAGTGGCTGTCTAGTAGAAAAACTTAAAGGGACACTGTAGGCACCCAGACCACTAAAGCTAATTGAAGTGGTCTGGGTCCTGTGACCGTTTGCACTTAGTGCTGCAATGTTTACATTGTCTACCAGGCAGTCACTGGGGGTGCTTCCGGAATCTAAACAGACTTTTGGTCCGTTATCTGACGCTGGACGTCCTCACATCCTCCAGGGTCAGATTTTACCCATAGGAAAGCATTGAATAATGCTTTCCTATGGGGAGGTCTAATGCGTGCCATTGCTGTGCATGCACATTAGGACGTCAGCTGTGGGGGGGACGGAGCGTGGGCGGGTTTTAACGCCTTCAGCCCCGCGGGGTCCTAATAAGCCTATAGTGCCAGAAAAACGGGTTTGTTTTCCTGGCACTATAGGATCCCTTTAATTTGTTTTATTTAGTAAAAAAAGGTGCATCAGAGGGCATGTGGATAGCACTGTGCAAATATATGCAGGGTAAGTACAAACTGCTGTGTGCTTACCTGTTCATTAGTAGGAATATACAATAGTCGGGAGGTCACCCATTGAGACAGCAGAGCACAGGGTTCTTTTCAGTGAGAACAATAAATATTTAGATTTCTCTACCTAATGGGATTTTCTGATTCTATAGATACTTTTAAAAAGACATGGATGCTTTTATCTAAACAGAGAATATTCAAGTATATTAAAATATATAATTCGAATGGATGTAGACAGGTTGTGGCTCCAAGGAGAAATCTGATTGCCATTATATAGTCAAGAAAGATCCTATGCCTTTTTGTGGCATAATTGGAAATGGCTTCAATTAGGGGAGGGGAGGTTCTTCTTTTGGATCAAAGAATGGATCTCAAGGTTGAACTTGATAGGCTTTAGTCTTTTTTCCAACCTAGATTACAATATTACAATAGCAACTTTGCTGCTTATTAAGACCTTGATAAAGTCCACTATAGGACTGAACTACCCAGGACATACTTAAAGGACCACTCTAGTGCCAGGAAAACATACTCGTTTTCCTGGCACTAGTGTCCTGAGGGTACCCCCACCCGCCCGGCTCTGGAAAGGGGAAAGTGTTTAAAACGTACCTTTTTCCAGCGGTGGGCGGAGAGCTCTCCTCCTCCGATTCTCCTCTTCTCCTCCCCGTCGGCTGAATGCGCACGCGCGGCACGAGCTGCGCGCGCATTCAGCCGGTCACATAGGAAAGCATTCATATTGCTTTCCTATGGACGCTTGCGTGCGCTCACTGTGAAAATCACAGTGAGAATCACGCAAGCGCCTCTAGCGGCTGTCAATGAGACAGCCACTAGAGGAAATAGGGGAAGGCTTAACCCATTCACAAACATAGCAGTTTCTCTGAAACTGCTATGTTTATGAAAAAATGGGTTAACCCTAGAAGGACCTGGCACCCAGACCACTTCATTAAGCTGAAGTGGTCTGGGTCCCTAGAGTGGTCCTTTAAAAAAACGAGAGAAATCTCAATGTATCTTTCCTGGTAAAAGATTTTATAAATAAATAAATATTGAACTTATTGCTGTGACACTGAATCTTCTTCATTGAATGCAGTAATAATTACCTGACATTCGTCCTGTGAGTGCTTTTTTCATTTGTTTGTTTTGTATACATAATATATATATAATCAAAATACACTTGGAATGGAATTTTATATATATTTAAAATATATATATTCGCATCACAAGTGCATATTATATGTATATTGATGTATATTATATATATAATATAATATATCATATTTTTGCCACAAGTTTTTGGTGGGGCCTGTTTGCCAGCCTCCTACCCTGTGACTATGGCCCCTGCAATAGACCTGGCTAAAATACTTTTACCCCTTAAGACCGCAGAGCGTTCTATGCCGTCCTTAAGGAAGCGTCTCTAAACGCCGCAGGGCGGCATAGAACGTCCCTGCTATCTTATGTACTTACCCGATCGCGGTATGGGGACTCACCTGGGAGCCAAGGGAGTCCCCCTCCTTCCTCTTCGGCCCCTCTGAGCCATGTGATTGCGAGGTCCTTGTGAGGACCTCACGATCACATGGATGGCATTGCCAGCAGGGGGAGTGCCTGTAATGACAGGTACTCCCCCTGCTTACTGAAAAAATAAAATAAAATATGTTAAAACAGTGTAAAATTAAATAATATATACTTAGATCATATACATATATATATATTAAATATTTATCTAAGTATATATATATACACACAAACACATATACACATAAATACACATACACTGTCAGTGTATTTAAATTTATATATATATTCATATCAAAGTACACGTACAATGATATTGACTAAATATATATAATTATCATTGTATATATATTTATATATAATATAAAATAAACAAATATGTAAATACATAAAAAAAATATATATATATACATGTGTAATTTCGTTCTAATTGTATTTTAAAATTAATATATATATATATATATATTGATATCAAAATACATGTAGAACGAAATAATACATATTTCTATATACATGTATATCACTATATATAAATAAAAATAATTTTAAAAAAATTATATACATATGTATATATCATTCTACGTATATATTTATGTAATAATTTTATATAATTAGGTCATTTTATTAATTACAATTTGCAGGACATGCCTGACAACCCAGGCCAAAAGAGAATTCAGAGAATTTAATTTGCTAGCACTATATTTAACCCTGTAAGTTTCCAAGACACCATAAAACCTGTACATGGGGGGTACTGTTTTACTCGGAAGACTTCGCTAAACGCAAATATTAGTGTTTCAAAACAGTAAAATGTATTACAACGATGATATCGTCAGTGAAAGTGACTTTTTTTCATTTTTAACACACAAATGGCACTTACACTGACGATATAATTGTTGTGATTTGTTTTACTGTTTTGAAACACTAATATTTGTGTTCAGCGAAGTCTTCCGAGTAAAACAGTACCCCTCAAGTACAGGTTTTATGGTGTTTTCAAAAGTTACAGCGTCAAATATAAGACATGCGTTTCAGTTTTTTCACATTGAAATTCACCAGGTTTGTTATGTTACCTTTGAGACCGTACGGTAGCCCAGGAATGAAAATTACCCCTATGATGGCATACTATTTGCAATAGTAGGCAACCCAAGGTATTGCAAATGGGTATGTTCAGTCTTTTTTAGTAGCCACTAAGTCACAAACACTGGGCAAAATTGGCGTTCAAATTAGTTTTTTGCATTTTCAAATATTAACACTAACTTTGGCCAGTGTTTGTGACCAAGTGACTACTAAAAAAGACTGGACATACCCCATTTGCAATACCTTGGGTTGTCTACCTTTGCAAATGGTATGCCATCATGGGGGTAATTCTCATTCATGGACTACCATACGGTCTTAAAGGCAACGTAACCAATCTGGCGAATTTCAATGTGAAAATACTGACAAATTTGACCCTGTAACTTCCCAAAACACCATAAAACCTGTACGTAGGGGGTACTATTTTACACATGAGAAATCGCTGAAAACAAATATGTGTATTTTATTGCAGTAAATGCAGACAGTATTTTGACATTCACAGTTAAAATGTCACGTAGAACTAAGAAAATTAAAAAAATATATTTTCTCCCATTTTTTTTTTTTTTTATTCATATTAAATTATGTTCCATACCTAAATATTTGATGTTCAATGAAAGCCCTGTTTCCCCTGAATAAAATTATACAGGGAGTGCAGAATTATTAGGCAAGTTGTATTTTTGAGGATTAATTGTATTATTGAACAACAACCATGTTCTCAATGAACCCAAAAAACTCATTAATATCAAAGCTGAATATTTTTGAAAGTAGTTTTTAGTTTGTTTTTAGTTATAGCTATTTTAGGGGGATATCTGTGTGTGCAGGTGACTATTACTGTGCATAATTATTAGGCAACTTAACAAAAAACAAATATATACCCATTTCAATTATTTATTTTTACCAGTGAAACCAATATAACATCTCAACATTCACAAATATACATTTCTGACATTCAAAAACATAAAAACAAATCAGTGACCAATATAGCCACCTTTCTTTGCAAGGACACTCAAAAGCCTGCCATCCATGGATTCTGTCAGTGTTTTGATCTGTTCACCATCAACATTGCGTGCAGCAGCAACCACAGCCTCCCAGACACTGTTCAGAGAGGTGTACTGTTTTCCCTCCTTGTAAATCTCACATTTGATGATGGACCACAGGTTCTCAATGGGGTTCAGATCAGGTGAACAAGGAGACCATGTCATTAGATTTTCTTCTTTTATACCCTTTCTTGCCAGCCACGCTGTGGAGTACTTGGACGCGTGTGATGGAGCATTGTCCTGCACGAAAATCATGTTTTTCTTGAAGGATGCAGACTTCTTCCTGTACCACTGCTTGAAGAAGGTGTCTTCAGAAACTGGCAGTAGGACTGGGAGTTGAGCTTGACTCCATCTTCAACCCGAAAAGGCCCCACAAGCTCATCTTTGATGATACCAGCCCAAACCAGTACTCCACCTCCACCTTGCTGGCGTCTGAGTCGGACTGGAGCTCTCTGCCCTTTACCAATCCATCCATCTGGCCCATCAAGACTCACTCTCATTTCATCAGTCCATAAAACCTTAGAAAAATCAGTCCTTGATTCTAAATGTCTTGACGGTGGCCAAGGTAGTTCTGGCAGGCAACTGGAAGAGCAAGCAAGCTCCCCAAATAGAAACTGTTATCGCCAAAATGGATGCAATTAGTGCATATGAAAAGATGGCTAGTAAGATGAAAGGTTGCCTTGACAAATATACCCGGGAATGGGAGTGTTGGCTGTAAAGTAGGGAAGACAAGAAAATGGCAAACGGCATACATTGAAAAACAAGGTTCAGAGGAGGGAACGCTAGGTTGCTGAGATGCTAATGTTAGTAATCAATGGAATGTACCCAGGGCATCCCCTTCCCCATCCCTTTTCTCTTCTGTACCCATCCCTTTCCCAGTTAGAAAATTCTGACAAGCAATGTCAATACGGTATGCATCACAGTTATTACCACCCAACAATGAATGGCCTTCTGTACAGGCGCAAAAGTTAATTCGAAGACGTCTCTACGTACTGTCTGCGCAGATGTACTGTATTGTACTGTGAAATGTTTATCGTGATATGTGATGTAAATTTTGCTCAATAAAAACGATAAATGGAAAAGAAAAATCAGTCTTGAGATATTTCTTGGCCCAGTCTTGACGTTTCTGCTTGTGTGTCTTGTTCAGTGGTGGTCGTCTTTCAGCCTTTCTTACCTTGGCCATGTCTCTGAGTATTGCACACCTTGTGCTTTTGGGCACTCCAGTGATGTTGCAGCTCTGAAATATGGCCAAACCGGTGGCAAGTGGCATCTTGGCAGCTGCACGCTTGACTTTTCTCAGTTCATGGGCAGTTATTTTGCGCCTTGGTTTCTCCACACGCTTCTTGCGACCCTGTTGACTATTTTGAATGAAACGCTTGATTGTTCGATGATCACGCTTCAGAAGCTTTGCAATTTTAAGAGTGCTGCATCCCTCTGCACGATATCTCACTATTTTTTACTTTTCTGAGCCTGTCAAGTCCTTCTTTTGACCCATTTTGCCAAAGGAAAGGAAGTTGCCTAATAATTATGCACACCTGATATAGGGTGTTGTCATTAGACCACACCCTTTCTCATTACAGAGATGCACATCACCTAATATGCTTAATTTGTAGTAGGCTTTCGAGCCTATACAGCTTGGAGTAAGACAGCATGCATAAAGAGGATGATGTGGTCAAAATACTCATTTGCCTAATAATTCTGCACTCCCTGTATATAAAAAGTGTGGGTGCATTTAATATGAAAGAGGTGAATTACGGTTGGACAGACATATAGCGCAAATGCCAGGTTTTGTTTACGTTTTGTTTTGATCACAACTTGTACATTTGGCTGCGGTCTTAAGGGGTTTAAAAGGCTCTGTTAATGTGAAGTATGTACTTTTGTACTCCAGACAGAGAGACCGACCGTTAGCACTAATTCTCTGGAACGGTTTTGGGCATGGGACCATGTGCACGATTGATCAAAATTAAGACTTTGGATATGTTGGTCACCCAGATCAGGGCTATCAGGGGATGTAACATTTGTGGGGTTTTATGTATTTTTGGGGTACTTTTTGGGTGTTTTTAAAAAAAGTGTGTTTTTTCTGTCCTTGGAGATAATTGGATTAGAATTAGTACAGTTACTGATCCAATTATCTCCCAAGTAGAGTGGAGGGATTGTGTGTGAGTGTCTTACATTGTAAATGTGTTATTATTGGTTTGTAAGTTTGTGTCCATGTGGGCGACTTGCTTAAAAGGCCAGTGTGGCTCACATTAAAGAGAGACTTCATGAAGTCTTGGCTCATGTTTGGGGGATTGGAGAATTACATTCACTGGGGATTGCTACATCACAATACTCCCCTGAGTATAATCACTAGCTCTTATAAGAGCTGTTCCTGCTACGCTCTCTGGACTAGGAGTGGTCTACCCACTGGAAGCTGGACCCTGGTCTCGGGTCCAGGGTGGGTGGAGGACGGCAAGACCCCAACCAAGCTGCGGCGGTTCGTGGGATCTATGGTGGTTATGGTGTTCCAGTATAGTGCTTATGGTGCTCGCAAGTACTAGGAAGCAGCGATTGACGGAGGTACCCGGTCGGGGTGCCAGGCGGTCCGTCACAATATGGGGAGGGAGAGGGGTTAAAATACATTGTTTTTATTAACATTGCTGTTCTCTAAGCAATCAAAAACATTTATTTAGTTTGTTTTTCATTTATAGTAATTATTTGTAACCATGTTGATTGTTTCAGGAATGAATTTAAACATTTTCAGAAGATGACCATGACACCAACAGTTGAAGGTAACTCATCCAACGCATTATAACTAGTTAAAATTCAAAAGTTAATAATACCTGATATGGAAAATTTCTATAACCACGTTATAGTCGCGGAGTCTCTTAGGCTAAATTTTGCCAGTCCGGTTTATATCATCTACATTCCAGACTTTCTGGTCCCTGTGTAAGAGACGAAGAAGCTACATCTGTGTAACTGTCTCAGGGCTTGGATCAGTAGTATTGCAGGACATTTTTATTATGCCCAGTGCTTCTTAGAAGCGAGCCATATGCTCAAGTGCCACAAGATGTCACTGTGGCAGCACTTCTGTTATGAATTGCTTCCAATGGAGCACTTCAAACACCATAACTTCTAGTTTATTGTAGAGTTTATGGTACTAGGAGACTGTGCAGCAATTTTCAAGCTATTTGACACAATCCAGGTTGAATACCCAGCACCCTAAGTTTACTTATTTGATATCCGTCAGATATATTTGATGGATAACAAAGAACTAAACTTGTAGAATGTGAGCCTATATTGTGTTCTTACATGCAGTGCAATGAGAGACTGTTATCTCTGGGGTTGAGCAGGAATTTAAAGCATTAAATGGGTTAAATGCAACTCTGCATGGCCGAATCCTTCTGTACCACAGTGCTCACATGTTCTTGCTTCCATGATGTAAGTACCATACACAATGGATGGTCATGCTTTACATACATTTTGGATGTATAATAAGGATTTGACTTCCATTTTGATGCTAACAGGGTGTACTTACTGTACCAAGGAATACTAACTTTTTAGTGAAATTGTTCAAAAAGGGTTATTTGGAGCTCTAGTGGATATGCTACTTGGATTGTCTCTGTTAACCTCTGATCTCTAATTCTTGTATTACTTTGTTTACATAGGCAAGCAAAATGTTGTGATAATGGGTAGAAAAACATGGTTTTCTATTCCGGAAAAGAATCGACCTTTAAAGAACAGAATCAACATAGTGCTAAGCAAAGAGCTAACGTAAGTCAAATTCTTTTGTTCGCAGCTTTTTGTTTAAGTAGAATATAGTTCATTTTAGGTTTTTGTGGTCTATGTCTTAAAAAGGTCTATGTGAAAGGTCTGGCAAACTATTAACAGAGCAGGAGATATGAAATTCTAAATTAAGCAGAATTTGCAATAAATGAAGTATAAACATTAGATCTCTCTTTACAGGAAGTCTTTAAGAAGGCTGTGCAAGTCACATGCAGGGATGTGTGACTAATGCTGCATAAACAACGTGATTTAACTCCTAAATGGCAGAGGATTGAGCAGTGAGGCTGCAGGGGCATGTTCTATACACCAAAACTGCTTCATTAAGCTAAAGTTGTTTGGTGACTGTAGTATTCCTTTAGTGCACGTTTTTACTAGGCTTTATTATTATGACAGCACTTGAAGGGCACCCAACTAACACAGAAGAAAAATCAAAGTGGAACTTGTAGTTTTTGGTTTCTTTGTTAGCTTGTTTTTGTTTTTAATATATATTTATACATAATATATATTTAGTCCAGGGCTCGACATATTCTGGGTCGCCATGGCAACTAGGAATTTTGTTCTGACACCTGGGATTTGTGAGCCCGTTCCCTCTGAGGTTGGGGGGGCATCAGGCTGCTCGTACTGGAGACAAACGGCGATCTTTCTGCTGCCGGAGCCGGAAAATGACGTCACTCTGGCCCAGCATCACTTAACAGCGCGTGAGGGAGCAAAACATGAAGATCACAGCTCCCTCGCCGCCTGCCTACAATACGCCCATGCGGCCACTCGTCTCCATTCTCCATTAGTTGGCTTCCTGCTGGACCCCAGGGTAAGCTGATCCACTTCAGCTCCTGGTAGGGAAACTGGGTGGACTTAAATTGAATTAAAGAAAAAAAGTTACCTGCGCTCTTTCCATATCCCCATGTATTTTTAAACAAAAGGGAGGTTTTTAGTTACCTCCAATGGCCATGAGAGGGTATGCCCACCTGCCACGTCAAGGCAGGTGGGTCCCAACTCCAACCATTCGCCTTGCTTCCCTGAGCTTCTGGCAAAAAATATCTCTAATGAGACAGAAAAGGGTATTTTTTATATACATCCCTACATGCTTATTAACCCTTAATAGGGAACACATGGGATGGGCAGCAGCATTGCAACCTAGCTGTGTGATACAAAAGTGAATACAAGAGGGGAGGGGCTGGGCCGCCGAGCCGAGCGGCAGCCACCCTTGCTGGCTCCGGCTACTAACAGCATCAAACAGCTTAAAAATACCACAATTGGACCCAAAATTGCTCCAACCATCCGAGGAAATGACAGGTAGTCGGATGGTGAGGAGCCAGAGAGCGGGAAGCTGCGGCACAAACCCGGCGAGCACCGCTAACGGAGCACATAAAGCCTGTCACAAGCCTCATGAGCGGGAACCGCAATACACAAGAGGCATGCAGGGGGTCGGATCCGGCCCCGCTCCCCCCCCACACGGCCGGGGGGGTGATCCCGGCCCAAGAGTCCGAGCTTCAGAGACTGGAGGAGGGGACCCATCCGGTGAGTGTTGTCCTCCCTCATGGAGCCAAAATGGCGGACGGATACCCCGCGCATGAAAAGCGATGGGGAGGGCACCTCACGCACACTATAGAAACCCAGACCAGGGCTCCTCGGCCCCCGGAACAGCGGGTCCCACAACTAGACTCCCCTGGGCGGCGAACTGACTGGCATGGAGCCGGCCCTGTTACTCGGGTTTGGTGGTGGCCCGGGAAAATGCCCCCAAATCTGCGAGCCCTGTGGAGCTGGGGTGCGCAGACCACCCGGTGGACCGGTGACCGGGGGGCTGCGTGCCGGCACCAAGTATGAGACCGGAGGAGGGTGAGGCAGGACGAGGCTGGAGCTCCAAAGAGGCCTTACCGATGCTGGGGAGGTGCAGGAGGCTGAAGCCCTGGTGGACTCTACAGGGGGGGGGACGCTGGACAGCTGTGGTCTCTGAGTGCCCACAGCATGGTGGACCTCACCGCGGGCACGTTCAACAGCATTGGGGGGGAAGGAAGGGGGCCTTCTGTGACTGGGGATGCCTGGGGGACTGGAAAAGGTACCGCATGGTGCGGCAAACCCGGAGAGAGGTACTGGGAGGTTCAGAACTCCGGACTCCATCTAGCCCCCTCCAGCGAAGTGACTCACTTTTTTTTTTTTTTTCTCTTCACAGTCAGCTGGAGAAGCTCAGTGGTCCCACAGCCACTCTCCAATCTGCTCTCGCCCCAAAACCAGAAAGACACCAGCAACATTGAGATCCTCTCTAAAGCTGACTAAGACAACTGTTTAGGATCCGAGTCGCATGGGGGATGGGAAAGTTGGACTCTCTAGCATCTGTATTTTGCTATAAGGTTTCTATATGTCCTAATGAGCATTCTACATAAGACTGCATGTTTCTTAATGCTACCGCACGCAAACTGACATACACGGTACCCGCATATGTCCTTTAAAAATCTGCATCTAAAAATATGCACCCTTACACAGTAACGATGCATTCACTCTGTTACGTAGTTTTTGAGTTTTAAAACAAAGTACGACAACAACTGCATACTTAAACGACTGTTAAGTATATTCTGATGTATACTATATACGATGAGAATTGCAAAGTTAGAACAGTGTACAATATCTTATTCGGTTATATACAAGTTAGGTAGATCTAATGTTTTAATACTGCCTAATTACTGCTTTGCATGTTATAACGACTAAGCAATCACACAACCTAACTAACACAAAGCACTGACACAAACCAGCTGCCATACAGCACTTGCATACACCAGACAACACAACGCAAATAAGCCACCCAGCTAACACAAACTAAAGACATACACCAGCTAACATAAGATAATAGCCCGAACAACTAGCGTAAAGCAACTACGCAACCAGCAAACGCACAACACTTGCACGCACCAGTTGACACAATACACTTATTTAACGCTCTAACTGACCTAATAGGGCGACACAGTTCATGAGACTATATAGCACAAAGCCACGTACCGTGAACGAAAATGTTAAGCTAAACTGTCCTCTGCGCAGGCAACCAAATGTCTACACTGTTTTAAACCAATGCTTAAGCCCCTGCGTGGGCAATCACTTGCCTTTCTATTTTAAAAAAATCAGTTTGATACATGCATTTATATTGTGAAAACAATAAAAATATTTAAAACAAAAGTGAATACAAATACAAAGAAACAAGTCCTGCGTTCAAACTCCCATTGCTCCTGGGCGGCCGCAACGACCATAGTACACATCAGCCAAAATACATATATTAAAAACCAAAGGAAAAAAGTTACCAGCGCTCTTTCCACATCCCTATGAACTCAGGGAAGCAAGGCGAATGGTTGGAGTTGGGACCCACCTGGGAGGTCTGCCTTGACGTGGCAGGTGGGCATACCCTCTCATGGCCATTGGAGGTAACTAAAAACCTCCATTTGTTTAAAAATACATAGGGATGTGGAAAGAGTGCAGGTAACTTTTTTCCTTTGGTTTTTACTACACCCTGTTCCAAATTATTATGCAAATTCTATTTAAGTGTCACAAAGATTAAATATTTTGTTTCTCAATTTAACTCATGGATGGCATTGTGTCTCAGGGCTCTTTTGATCACTGAAAACAATCTCGGACACCTGTGATAATTAGATTGCCAGGTGAGCCCAATTTAAGGAAAAACTACTAAAGGAGGGTGTTCCACATTATTAAGCAGAGCACCATTTTCATGCAATATGGGGAAGAAAAAGGATCTCTCTGCTGCGGAAAAGAGTGAAATAGTTGGACGAGGTATGAAAACATTAGATATTTCACGAAAAAACTTTAGCGTGATCACCGCACTTTTAAGAGATTTGTGGCTGATTCAGAGCACAGGCGGGTTTGTGCAGATAAAGGCACATTGAGGAAGATTTCTGCCAGATCCATGCATTGGATCAAGAGAGCAGCTGCTAAAATACCTTAATGTAGCAGCAAACAGATATTTGAAGCTGCTTGTGCCTCTGGAGTCCCACGGACATCAAGGTGTAGAGTCCTCTAGAGTCTTGCAACTGTGCATAAACCTTCTATTCGGCCACCACTAACCAATGCTCACAAGCAGAAACAGCTGCATTGGGCAGAAAAATACATGAAGACTAATTATCAAACAGTCCTGTTCACTGATGAGTGCCGTGCAACCCTGGATGGTCCAGATGGATGGAGTAGTGGATGGTTGGTGGACGGCCACCCTGTTCCAACAAGGCTGTGACGTCAGCAAAGCGGTGGTGGAGTCATGTTTTCGTCCGGAATCATGGGAAGAGAGCTGGTCGGCCACTTTAGGGTCCCCGAAGGTGTAAAGATGACCTCTGCAAAGTATGTGGAGTTTCTGACTGACCACCTTCGTCCATGGTACAGAAGGAAGAATTATGCTTTCCGTAATAAAATCATCTTCATGCATGACAATGCACCATCCCATGCTGCAAAGAATACCTCTGCATCAATGGCTGCTATGGGGATAAAAGGAGAGAAAGTCATGGTGTGGACTCCATCCTCCCCTGACCTCAATCCTATTGAGAACCTTTGGAGCATCCTCAAGCAAAAGATCTATGAGGGTGGGAGGCAGTTTACATCCAAACAGCAGCTCTGGCAGGCTATTCTGACATCTTGCAAACAAATTCAAGCAGAAACTGTCCAAAAAGTTCAATGGATGCAAGACTTGTGAAGCTGCTATCAAATAAGGGGTCCTATGTTAAAATGTAACGTGACCTGTTAAAATGTTTAAAAACTTAAAATGTTGTTGTTAGTTTGATTTCAGTAAATATGCTGCAAACACAACAAATCACAATTTTCAGTTCTTTACAATCTATAAAGTGTTTTGAAACTTACTGTGCGTAATAACAGTGCATTGTAAGTTTTTTTTTTTTTTTTTATGTTTAAAAAAAAAATACTGTTATCATTAGGTTTGTTCTATACAATTTAAATTGTACTCTTAATAGTTGATAACTTGAGAATTATGCTGACTGTTATTTACATCAATTATTTAGGTAAATGAGAAAAATATCATTTGCATAATAATTTGGAACAGGATGTATATGTATTTTGGCTGATGTGTACTATGGTCGTTGCTGCCGCCCAGGAGTAATGGAAGTTTGAGCACAGGACTTGTTTCTTTGTATTTAAATTGAACTAAAACATATAATAATTAGTGAGTGTGTGTCAGTGTGCGTGTCTGTCTGTTTTGATAGATGGTTTTGATGGGCCTATGTCTCATTTGTTCATCACAGCAGTTTTCCATTTGTGAAAGTAGACACTTAAGAGTATCTTATATGGTGTATATTGTGTCTTAACCTGCTGCCATTTGTTTACACAATACATTATTGCTGGACATTGTGTAAATTCATATGAGCCACTATGATCAAACACTTTAAATTATGCTCAGTAAACTCTCAACGGCACCTATTAAGGGGTTGGATATTTTAGTGTTGAAAGCCGAAAAAAAAAGGGCAAGTGAAAAAGATCTGAGTGACTCTGACAAGGGACCGATAGTGATGGCTAGACAACTGGGTCAGAGCATCTCCAAAATGGGAAGTCTTGTGGGGTGTTCCCAATATGCAGTGGTTAGTACCTACCAAAAGTGGTGCAAGGATGGAAAACAAATGCTTACCAAAGACTTGTTGATGCACATGGGGAGCGAAGGCTAGTCCGTCTGGTCCAATCACACAGAAGAGCTACTGTAGCTACAATTGCTGAAAAACTCTGAACCTGATAGAAAGGTGTCAAAACAAACGGTGCATCGCAGTTTGCTGTGTATGGGGCTGAGTAGCCACAGACCGGTCAGAGTGCCCATAAGACCCCTGTCCACCACTGAAAGAGCCTTCAATAGGGACATGAGTGTCAGAACAGGACCATGGAAATGTGGCGGAGACTGTTATAGTCTGGGCAATTTTCTGATGAGAAACCTTGGATCCTGGCATTCATGTAGTTGTGTTACTTTGACACATATCACCTATGTTAAGATTGTTGCAGACCACGTATACCCCTTCATGGCAATGGTGTTCCTTGACTGCTGTGGCCTCTTTAGCAGAATAATGCACTATGCCACACTACAAAAAATGTTCAGGAATGGTTTGAGGAACATGACAAAGAGTTCAAGGGGTTGGCTTGGCCTCCAAATTCCCCAGATCTCAATCGAATTGAGCATCTGTGAGAAGTGCTGGAACTACAATTCTGATCCGTGTCGGCCCCACTTCGCAACTTACAGGACTTAAAGGATCTGCTGCTAATGTCAGATACCACATGTTCAGCGGTCTTCTGGGGCCTATGCCTTGACACTTCAGAGCTCTTCTGGCAGCACGAGGAAACCGACACGATATAAGACAGGTGGTTTTAATGTTGTGGTTGATCAGTATTTAGTGTAGTGAACTATAATAAATACATTTATATATAAATACGATTTATATGTACGTGAATCGCATAAGAATCCCCGAACATGGGTAAATTTCAGCATATGAAGGTAAGAATAGGCAGAAAACCATCTTGCAGTGCAGGGAGTTGCAATTTTCATATGTAAAATATATAAAAAACAAAACAAAAAAAACCTCACAAATCAAGAAAAATATGTACAAAAACTGGAATTCCAGATCCCACGGTTCAGTCTGGTTGCTAACTTACTGATACCAAAAAGAACAGCCTCCAATAAAACAAACGCTTTGGCTTGGCATCTGCTACAGAGAGCCGTCCAATCAAATTTTGTTTAGCTCCCTCCCTACACACTATTGTATATGATGATTAAAACATGAGTAGAGATCCCAACTGTATCGTGTTATAGACAACCGTTTTATAGCTGCTTTAGTAAATATCATTTAAAAAAAGTTTTATTTTTTTTATTTTTTTGCAGAGTTACCCCACAAGGTGCTCACTATCTCGCCAAAAGTTTAGATGATGCTTTAGAGCTATTGGAGACTCCAGAACTGAAGGACCAAACTGATCTTGTATGGATTATTGGAGGAAGTTCTCTCTATAAGGTAAAATCCATTCTTTCAATGTAGCCTAGTGTCACTCCATGCACCATACATACCTAAGTGATTTGGAGTCTGTATGTGAAGCATTCAACTATGAAATTGAACTTTGTTTCTGGAATACACCACACCATGGACATACCTTCTAGCCAAACCACAAGACGACCTGTCAGCAAGAGAACAGAAACTAGTTAACAAATTGACCTTAGCAGCCAGAAGAGCACTGACCCAACAATGGCTCAGCCCTGACACCCCTCTTCTGAGTAAAGTAATACACAAAATACATGACAACTTTACCATGGACAAATTTACAGCGCAGGTACGGAACACCTTGGGCACCTTCTCAAAGGTGTGGCAACCATGGGAGGAATACCTAGATAGGATGGCACGCACACCATGAGATACACAAGTCAAACTAGGCGGTACACACCACCACACACACACACACACAGTAGACGCACCGGGTGAGTTCCCCTACCCCTCAACCCTCTGCCTCCCCACCCCCCCCTTTACCTTTCCTTAATTCACCCCCCTTTTTCTTTTCTTAAAAAAAAAAAAAAAAAAAGACGCACAGTATGGAGCGTAAAGCAAAGAAGTCTAAAGCTATAATACAATCCATGGACCAATAGTGCTAAAAAGGGCAAAATACGATGTCCCTGCCATGATTTTCAAAGAGAGGACTTACAGCCATGATAGAAGGTAGAGATGTATTTTATGATGGTGACACAAACGCATGTACTATATACCAACACTGTAAAATGCAAAGTGTAAACGAAACAACATCCAGTAACTTTATGACAACGTATTGTAATCACAAGTATTGCTCACGCAAGAATTGTAATGCTCAATTCCTGTACAAAAAAAAAAAGAAGAGCATTTAAGATAATTGTAATGTGACAAAACCCCATATCTGGACTTTGATACCAAATACTTTTGGCCCAATAATTCGGATGAGAGCCGAATATTTAAGTGCCCTGTTAGGTGGCCACCATTTAGATACTTGTTCGCCACCGCATTGGGCGCTCTGATACCAGCTATCCAGATATGTAAATTATGTGGGGGTTTGAACATGTTTATTATACATTATTAAATATTTTCATATTTCTATCATTTCCGCTGAGTCACGATAACTCAAGCTTTTCATGTGGGCGTGTTGTGGGAGTTCCCGTGGGTGTGTGTTATGTATAAAGACTTGCATAAAAACCGTCCCTTTGGCCCGAATAAAACATTCCTGTTGTACCCTTCATCTAGTTCCGACTGATGTTTGGGTATGCGATTGCTGTGTTGCGGTGTTTCTCTTGTGTGCTCACTAGGAGTTCGGTAACGGTCGACTCAGTGCTCCAGGCAAACAGGGCTATAATCACAAAGTCCCTAGCCGATTCGGGAGTGTCTGGAAGAACAGGTATTCGGGATACCAGAGTTCTTAACATGTTGGTTAATAACTTTTTTTCCTGCGTGTGTTTATAAAACTGCAATTTCAAAAGCTGTATTTGCACTAAGATTGGATAATGCTCTTCTGTGTTTTCTGTGAAAATATCTTTGTTGTTAATTATAATTTAACTTTTTCTGCCCTTTTTATTGCTTTATATATTTTTCTCAGTTCAATAGATTTGGGGATAAAAAAAAGGAGGCTAAAAGGTCAGTTTCTGCATGATATTTTTTTCATAAGCTCTTTCACGCTCCTTTTCACACTGAGCTTATTAGTTTTAGAGAAATGAAGCCTATGTGGGCTGCAAATAGAACGGAAACCAGAAGTGTGTTTCAAGAGTGATCCCTATTAAAATCAAAAGCATAAAATGAAAATAACTA
This sequence comes from Pelobates fuscus, assembly GCF_036172605.1. Taxonomy (NCBI): domain Eukaryota; kingdom Metazoa; phylum Chordata; class Amphibia; order Anura; family Pelobatidae; genus Pelobates; species Pelobates fuscus. Next base: position 39,713,966 of record NC_086321.1, on the reverse strand, counting down.
TTTGTGGGGAATTGTACTTATGTAGTAATCAGCTTGTTTAGATTAATATTTAAATTAAAGAAACTAATTTATTAGAGAGCTATGCAGATGACACCTATTGTTTTTAAAATACATAGGCTTGCAAGCACAAAATAGAACAACGCTTTAGTGTTTTCTTTGTGAGATTATATTTATAGCATGAGTTTTATGTATCTTTTTTTTATAGTATACTTTTTAACGGAAAAAAAAACACAATGAGCTTTAGTCACTGAAAGTCATGATTTGGAACAAGATTTTTTTATTTAATTTTTTTTTATTGCATGTTTTAAAATTGTAAGATGTCCTAAAGCAGCTCTCTCACCTGGAATCTTTGCATATTTTGAAAAGACCCAGGGGTGCCTTTTTGTGTGCACTGGCCACAGGGTACTGTGGAGGTAAGATATACTCCCCTAATGTTGTCCCTGTGAGTGTTGCTATCTTCTTTCATCAGCTCCTGCCACTTCACCTGCCAAGACCCCATGTCAGTGCTGTACACTCGCGCATGCATGAGAGCACAACACTGATGTCTATGGAGGAGACCGCCTGGAGTCCCCATAGACAATGCCTCTAGTGACGACTAGGGGAAATAACAAAACTTGACAGAGAGTCAGCCTTTTTCTTTTTAGATTTTGTCAAACGGAGGAAAAATACATAAGTCAAATTAGTTCCTACTTAGTCTTATATCTTTTGACTGCGTTGAAATTCCAACGCAGCAAATTATTATTTTATTATTTATGTAGCGCCCGAAAAATCCTTAGCGCTGTACAATGGTTGGACTAACAGACACGTAATTGTAACTAGACAAATGAACTCACAGGAACAGAGGGGTTGAGGGGCCTGCTCAATGAGCTTACATGCTAGAGGGAGTGGGGTATAGTGATACAAAGGGTATAAGTATCAGTAATCACTGAGAACTAAGTTTATTTTTGACAGTTGCAAGAGAGGAGTCATGGTGGAGGGGGAATGAAAACCAGCTAACAGTTTAAATGATATGATTTCCAGATGAAGTGTGTTTTAAAAATTTTTTTCAAGGAGTAGAGACTGGGTGAAAGTCTAACAGAGAAGGGAAGGGAGTTCCACAGAAAAGGTGCAGCCTTGGAGAAGTCTTGGAGGCGAGCATCAGATGTGGGAGTACGGCAGTGGATAGATGTAGGTCTTCGGCAGAGCGCAGGGGCCTCAATGAGACATATTTGTGTATTAGGGAGGATGGGTAGATTGGAGCAGCATTGTGTAGGGACTTGTAAACAAGCACCAGAATCTTAAATTGAATCTAACTGGAAGCCAAGGTAGGGACTGACAGAGGGGGAGGCGTGGGAGGTGCGGGAGGTGCGGGCGGACAGGAAAATGAGCCTTGCCACCGCATTCAATATAGATTGCAGTGGTGCAATCTGGGAACACGCAAGACCACTGAGAAGGGGATTGCAGTAGTCAAGGCGAGAGAGGACAGTGGCATGGACCAGCAACGTAGCCGCGTCTGGTGTTAAATAGGGGTGAATGCGAGCTATGTTTTTGAGATGGAAGCAGCAGGATTTGGCAATCAACTGGACATGAGGGGTTAAGGAGAGGTCGGAGTTAAAGAGAACACATAGGCAGGTGATGGTGGCGCTGTAGACTTGGGGGGGAGACGGACACTGGAGTAGCAACACTTGAGAGAGGAAAGACCAGAAGTTCTGTTTTGGACAGGTTGAGTTTTAGGAAGTGTGCAGCCATCCAATTGGAAATCGTCAAGATGGGCGGAGAGAGATGAGGACAGGACAGGTAGGTTTGTTTGTCATCTGCATATAAATGATAATGGAAGCCAAAGGAGCTGATGAGTTTACCAAGGGAGGCAGTATAGATAGAAAACATTAGGGGACCAAAGACAGAACCTTGGGGAACGCCAACAGAGAGTGGTTGGGGAGAAGAGGTAGAGCCAGAGAAAGAAACACTGAAAAAGCACTGGGAGAGGCAGGAGGAGAACCAGGAGAGAGCAGTATCTCGTAGACCAAGATTACGGAGAATGAGAAGAAATTGTTGATGATCAACAGTGTCAAAGGCAGCAGAAAGATCAAGGAGAATTAGGATAGAGTAATGGACGCAAGACTTAACAGCGATTAACCCCTTAAGGACACATGATATGTCATGATTCCCTTTTATTCCAGAAGTTTGGTCCTTAAGGGGTTAAATCGTTGGATACTTTGAACAGCTGTTTCAACAGAGTGACGAGTGCGGAAATATATTTTTTGATTGGTGATGTGGGGGATTTGACAGTCTGTTTAAAATATCCATGTTACGATGTGTGGATCGCAGCAAATTTAAAGGTACTTATGAGAACAGCATGTGTGAGAAATATAGGCACAAATGAGTGTTAAAATAAAATCTGTTGTAAATTTGGGGAAAAAGCATGATTCTTCTCAATTATTTATAATTTTATGTTTATTATTTATTTTGAGTGAGTTAAAATACTTACCTCATGTGTGACAATAAGCTGCTACTTTGCTTTGCGATGGTATGGAGGGTTCAAAATGTCAACTCTGACTTCCTTAATCTTTGTTGCTAAATCATCGCCTTTGTGGTAAAGACTAGACTCGTTATTTGTTTGAAAAAAATTCCTGATAATCGATATGAATGAATTCCAAATCAATCTTACTTGTACAGGTAAAACGATTCAAAATCGTTTCGTTCAACAATCACCGTGAATTTTATTTGGACGAACCTAGTCCTAGTTTAGTAGCGATTATAAATATGCAGCAAAACACGTTCTTAGCTTACTCCCACAGGCTTGAAATACTCAGATGATCTTCATGTCTTTCGGACAGTGTGCTGCCCTGTTTCCTCGAAGAGGTCATATAGTTGAAGGATATTAGCAATGTTAAATTACTTTTAGTCCTGATATATTGCTATGATTAGACCAACTGCTATTACAGTAAGCAATGGTAGAAGTCTGAAATTCACTATATGTCAGAGCTGGAAGGGGGAATTTATTTCATTAGAAAGGGTACTTCTAGAATGTTACTAACTTCCAAGTACCATCGGGCATCTGGCTGTTATTACCCAACTTAATGCTGCTTATATTATCATCCGTGGAAGTATGAAAGTCTGTACTGACCTTTCCAGGAATCTAAAATGTTCATCTAAGATGCAGCAGCTGTTCGCCTATTTAAACTGTCTTGTATGTACATGACACATAAGATGTTACATTTTGTAATTGCCAAACTGTACTCTCTAGTGTAGGTTTTACTATTGTCCTACTTGTTGTTTTTTTTTATATATATAATATCAAATCGGTAAACAGTGAATGGTTGCCATAAATAGAACTTATAACTCTTAGAATTGGACACTGTCCATATTTGGCGTATCCACCAACTAAGGCTCTGATTTAATTTTTTTCAATATGTTTTTAGAATGATTTCATATATTAAAACATATGTTAATATTTTGATATTATTTTTTTTTATATTTGTGTTTTTTGATAGTTTAATAGTTTAATATTTTTATTATAGTTTTTTTGTAATTCTTTATTTTTGACGTGCACAGATTAACAAATAGGCTTGTGATGCCACAACAGCGAAGCAAACACAATCAAACGTGAGCATGGCAAAGAAATAGAGGCACATTGTTTTTATAAACGGAGGTAACATATAGTTGTGAGAACCCACACATGGGTGGACCTGGTTTCTGTTTGTTATACCAGGGCAGATTCGGACGGTATCTGGTTCATGGCCTTTAAGAGTGTTTCTATGGCTATATGTGTCAGGTTGCAAACGGGTCTGAAGCCAAAACCTTGCGTGCCTGGTAAGTAGACCGCCATAGGTTATGCTATTTTAGTGTGGAGCCTAAGGCCAATGAGTAAGATAAGACAACCTAAGGGAGTGTATAATAGGTTCTCAAGCACCCATGTATAGGTCGCAATATATGTAGGATATTTGAGTTGCTTATCAAAGATTAAGAAGCTCCATATCCCTGGAGCTTAAGGGGGGGGGGGGAGGAGGGAATCAAAGAGCAGTTATATAAAGGGGTGAGGAGGCCAGCGGGACCAGTAGGTCATGGTATCCGATAGCGGTAAAACCACATACCTAGCTTGGTCTAAATCTTAATTTTCATAATGGTAAACAGTGCAAACATATAAGAAGAGAAACAACAAAAATTAAATAAAGTAGTGATGGTGAATTAAGCGCCCTTCTAGGTAGCTTCAACCCGGGGCGATGAGCCTGCTGGAGTAAAGACCGTCACATTAGCCACATCCCACTGATGTGTCAGTCTGGATGAGCTGTTTGCTATGGCAGGAGCAAAGAGTTCCAGTGAGTGCTGGAATATGTCCGCTTTAGATGTAGATGTCAGTCGATAGCATAGGCCATCTTTTTCAGCTATGAGGGCTCTCAGGTATCCCCAGTTGTAAGTGATGGCGGCTGACTGTAGCTGTGAGGTTCCCTCCATTCAGTGATGCGCGCCACTGCAACGTTGGGCGGCTGAGGTCTTGAAAAAAACGTAGGTGTTCCTCAAAAATATATGGCGTTGAGCCCCTGACTGCCTTCAGGAGTATTTCTTCATGAGACCTTGATTTGAAGTATAAAATTACATCTTTTTGCTGATTTTGGCACTAAGCTGCGCACACGTGTTGGTGACTTCCAGTAGTTGCGCTGCTGTCGAATCTTGTTTGATCCATATGTCATGAATATCTTCCTCTGTGACCCTTATACGTCCTGTCAGCGTGCCCAAGTCTTCCCTCAGCACCGCCATCTCTGAGAGGAAGAAGGCTTTGAGGTCTGTCATCATTGAGGTAAGATCTATTTTGGAAGCTAATGGAGGTTCGGGTCGTGGTTGTGCCCTACTTCTGACAGTTCGAGGTCCTCGTCATCCGAAGCCGAGAGAGTGTCTTGTGGCGAGTTGGGCCGTAACTCCGCCATCTTGGGCCTACATGGCTGTTATAAGAGCATGCCAATATCTCGAGTTTGGCTCTCGATATGCCCTCTGGATTTTTGGGAGTGCTTTCCTATGGTGTACTGGTGCCCAGTAAGCTGTTTCCAAGGCCCAGGTATGTGGCAAATCTGCTTTAAAGCAATGTTTAGCAGGAGCTGAGGTGACATGCGTCTGGTCTGATCGCTGGTTAGCTCCGTCCCCCCTGTATATAGTTTAATATTTTGAAGGGGAAAAAAATCACTATAAAAGTTTTATCCAAAAATTTAAAATTAAGGCCTAAGATTGATTTAATACTCCACAATTGAGTGAATATTTGATTTAAAGAGTTAAAAAAAAAAAAAAATGTGGATGACTTGAACGACATATGTTGGTTTATGCACAACCCAGCTGCTAACTAAAAATATTTCTTCATTGACATTGTGTGCTCAGGCTGTTGCTCTTACACATAATTTTCTTAAAGCAGCACTGTCGCTTTCCAGTATTTTTACCATTGTTTGTCCTCCATACACAGCAAATATATTTTTGTTAGGTCTGAAAGAATAAAATTCAAAATAGGTATTGAGTGCCTCAATTGTGGTTCACTGTCAGTTGTAGGTATAAGTACCCATAGAACATAGTTCGTGAGTAGGTGTGAAACAAACCGTTCTTCTGGTCTCATTTGCATTATGTGCCCTGGCTGTGTCTAGATTGGGCTGCATTGTGATGCCACTTGCTAAATACTGCGGCTACAAACATAACTTAAGTACTTTTGATAGATTTTGCTTTTTCTTCAATCAATGTTTCATCAATCTTTATGATCTCTGCAAATCCAGAGCTTTCCTATGGGAGGCTATTGCGCATGCATGACAACACCGCGCTGGCCAGTCAGCATCTCCCCGTAGAGGTGCAGTGAATCAATGCATCTCAATGGGGAACGTTCAGCGTCTCCTTTGAGAGCACAGAGACGCTGAATGTCAGTGCTGCACACTGTCCATCACTGGACTAGGAAGCACCTCTAGTAGCCATCTGAGTGACACTAGAGATGTTGCTGGGCAGTGTTTACATTAAAAAGCTTGTAGGGACAGGCTATACCGCCCAGAACCACTACATTACGGTGTAGTGTTTCTGATGACTGTAGTGTCCTTTAAACCATACCTCCAGTGGGGATTAGGGAGTGTCACCCAGTATTAAAAGACCCCTCCACACTGAAATTTGTGGGGAAAAATAGAATTAATGTGTAGTAGATACACCCCCAATTAATACATGTATGCATTATAGAGAATAAGTACTTTGAGAAGCTGGAAATCAAATAGAATGCTCCTCACCATATGAGTGTGGAGTGGTTCCTTAAACTTCTTGCAAATGGTTTAACAATGAATGGAGGGACAGCGCCAGGGGACTCAAAGCACTGTATGCTGTATACAGCTCAATGAGATGAAATGGTGTTAGTGCCTAACGTGTCTCTTTAATGAAGTAGCGATATGCTGCAGAAATGGATCATCTCAAGAATAAGACACTCTAACACAAGTTATGATTTTCTATGTCTTATTTAATGGTGTCGTTTCTGAAGAAGTGACACTTCTGCTTAAAATAGTGTTTGCGATGTGTCACTTCAGAGAAATGACCGCTCGGAAGGCTTCAGAATCCAGAATTGTACAGAAAATATTACAGTGCAAAGGTTTTTTGTTTTTCTTTCAAACCTGTATTTATCACTCTACTCAAAGATTGTACCAAAAGGTTTTTTTTGTTGTTTTCTCTTTAATACAAGACATTTCTGTCTACCTGAGAAACAACTTCTCCCAGTGCAGACATCCACAGTTTGAGACGCGTGGGTAGCTTCTTTTCCATGGATACAAACTACCTGCAGGGAGTTAAAAATGACTCACACGCAAACTCTCAATTCAGACTAACGTGAATTAATTTCTTTATATATCTTTTCTTCTAGTTACACGTTTGCCTTTGGGCTTTTGTCTAATTACATTTAAAGAAAAGAGAACAAAAACCTATTGCACTTCCTACTCTTATCTTGGTGTTAAATGAATCTAATACATGTACTGTAATTTTCATGTGTGTGGTTTTTTTTTTTTTTAAATGTATTTATTTTATTCAAACCGGTTGTTATGAAACCTCTTTTATTAGTATTATTGTACATTAGCAAATTGTTTATCATGCTGTCCCCGTTTTCAGGAAATGTAACTTTACTGATGTTTGGTTTTCAAGAAACACGGCAGAGTTATAAATACATACATTTATTTATAAAACTGGTATGTTGTGGGTATTACTTGGCACCCTTTGCTGTAAAATAACGAGTTTTTTTTTACTTGAGCAGTCAAAATATTTGTTTTATACATATAATGGAACATTATATTGTTAGGAATCCAAATATGTATTCCTAACGCTATAGTGCCCTAGTTTTCTATTAGCTGACTAGGCCAGTGCTGCCTCGGTTAAAAAAGGTGATTTGTTTACCTTTCAGCCCTCGCAGCGCCAGTCTCCTGCGTGTGGCTCCGCCTCTTTGGCGGAGCTAATCAGTTTTGCTATTCTCAGCCAATCCAAAGCTTTTACATGGCGCATGCATGGCAGAATGTCACACTGAGCCAATCAGAAACCGTCTGACTAAAATATTAGAATTTACTTTGATATCTTACAGAAGCACCTATAGTATCTGTCGTGTTGACGCAAGTTAACCCTGCAACAAAAGTATTGCCGTTCCTGCTGAATGGCAATGTTTACAACTGCAGGGTTGACAAGACAGGGGAGACGTGGTCCCAGAACACTTCATTAAGATGAATTGTTCTGGGTACTTATAGTGTTCCATTAATTTAATGTTTTTTTTACTGCTGTGTCAGTACCCAAATATGTCATATGAACAGGAAATTGTACATCAGGGACCTGCCATAGTTGTTTACTGATGTAGGCTTGCTTTCCCTTAGAGCTGACCCAATTGATAGGGGGAAGTCTGTCTCGGCTCTCAGCCAATCAGCGATGCCCTGCCCAGTGGCACTCCACGCTTCCTGATCTGAAAATCCAGAAGGCGGATGTCGCCTAGGGGGAGTGGACATCGCTGCTGGAGGCAACTTTCTCAGGCAGTTTAACCCCTTGAGGTAAGAGTGCCTCCAGGGGCATCCTGGAACCTCACCAACTTAATTTACAAGAAGTTGTTTTTGGTGAGTGTCTCTTTAAGCTAACCCCTTGAGGTAAGAGTGCCTCCAGGGGCATTCTGGAACCAGTTGTTTTGGTGCTTTGAGTACATTATAGTCCAAAATCTATTCAACATTAAATATGGATTAGTTACCAAGCATGAGGCTATATGTTCATGTAATATGTACATGTTTAGTAAATGAATTCCATTAATTCAAGTCAACTTGAACTTGTGTCTAGGGATAGCATGCACTTTTTCAAAGCAAAAAAAAAATATATATATATATAAAATAAGCATACAAAGTTCAGAAAAATATACAAGTCTGATTGTTATTCTGCAAGTCTATGTACACACAATGAAAACCTTTTCATTTACGTTTTTCTCCAGACCCGTGATTAACCCATTAAGCTGGAGATTGTACATTATCTATGTATTTCTAATGGTATACAACAAAGTCAGTGCTAAACTAACTGTTAAACTAATCGAACAAGGTTATAAATATTAAATATACATCTGTTTGCAAATATTAAAGATTATAATAACCAGCAAAAATGAGTCTTTACATTTAACAATTGTGAGTTAAACCAAGTCTTACTGACTATTGATTTAAATCAAATTCACTATGTTGGAATATCTTTGAAATTCCTTCATTTAAACACAATATTAAGATATACATCATATCAACTAATTAAGTATGTTGTCACCTTTAGGATTTGTTTGCAAAATGTGTTATTAATGGACAGGGCTTCTACTGCTGCCTTCTGTCATTTATTTCCCAGTACCCATTGGTCCAAAAGATGACCCATAGCATCAAATCTAGAACTGCTTAAAAGGACACTCTGAATCCCTAGAGCACTTTAGCTTCCCGAGATGCTTTATGTGTAAAGAGTGTGTGTGTATTTACTAAACATTGATTTATTTATTATTATTTTTGTATTTGGGCAGTGGAGTGTCCATTTAACAACTCTCACCCCCCGCGTATCACCATACATGCATACATATCACCTTGGTGTTTCTCTGCAAAAGATACAAACACCCCTCGAGTGATAGCACTACTTTGAGGTATTTTGCAACATTTATATTAATGTCAGTTATTTTATACATGGACACTGATTCAGTGAGCTTATTTTCCGATTAAAGAATGGGTCGCCCTTCATATAATCTGGGACCCTGGCAAAAAACGTTTTAAATACTAACACTGATTTAATCTGAACTGCTGTGTTTCACCAATTTTTCCATATAAAATGTTCTTTGGACTTGTCTGGAGATTGTGATGATTATTATTTATGTAGTACATATGCCACAGAGTTGTACAATAGGTAGACAAACACATTGTTGCAACAAGACAAGTTGGACACACCGCAATAAGAGGCTCGTTGTGGGACCAATCACACATAACCAACGTCTATTAATTATTATATTAAATCAGTACATTTATTTGTTTTTGTTTTTTCCCTTGCAATTTATAAATATAATATTGTATTACTTACCTGACTGGGTGTTCGGTTGTCATAAAACAGTTTTATCATTCTAGAATACGTAGAATTTGTCTAGGCCGGGCATTCCATTTAATGTGCAGTTCTAAACATTTAGAAGTGCTTACTGAATATGCATCTTAATCAATAAAGGAAAGTAAGCATGGTTGTTTTCTTCTTGTTTGTATTTTTTTTTTTATGCCCATAATTTCATTTTATTTTTATTGGCTCATAAGTAAAGGTCATTTTGTGAATTTTGGATTGGAGAATCTTATAGTGCGTGTAACCAAGCCTAACATGACATATTGTGAAATAACATGCTCAGTGTGCCACTGTAGTTCTCACAAATTAATATTTTGACCTTTAAAGTATTTGTACAGAGCAAGCGTATCACCTCTCCTGAGTAGAGCAGATATGAACAGCTGCCATCCTTTCAGCCTTTTATGGTTTGTATTCCATTTAGATGTAACTTTATCACACTCCCTTCTGTAAATTAATCTATGTTCCCATGTCCTCTCTGCATGATATATCCAGTTTTCAATGGGATACTAGGTTCTCCTAAGTTACTTAGCTTTTCCGTAAGTATGTTCATTTGTATGTCTATTAAATCAGTGTTCAGCAACCTTTTAGCACCCGAGGCCTGGCGAAAAGAGGAGAAATATTTTGCTGACAGGCATCAGCCAGAAATAAAAACCAATGGTGTGTGTGTGGGAGAATTATTTTGGGTAGATTAATAAATGTATATATTGTTTTAATTAAAAAATAAATAATTTTGATATTCCTCCTCCCTGCTTAGCTTTGCCTGGGATGGGGGACATTCCCTGCAACCCTGGTGGTCCAGGTGGATAGAGTGAATTCTAGCAGCCTCAGGCGCTACTAGAGTTCACTCTCGCGAGATTTTGAGTGTTGCCATGGTAACGGGGAAAGGCTCCGAGCTCGCGAGTGGAGAACCCGGTGGAGCTGTAGGTTTGAGAGGAAGGCACGGTTCCCGGTGCTATGATCACAAGCTCATAGCACCAGGGAAATATTTCACGGCAATTTATTGCCGGTCCACGAAAGCTTTCATCCAACAGTATAGTCGGGTGAAAGCTTTCGTGGACCGGCAATAAATTCTTGTGGACCGATGCCGGTCAGGCAACGGATCCTGTGTTGCTATTAAAACCTTTTAATGAACAGGGTTTGAACACACAGGTCTCCAAAAATACATCCATTTGTATATAAACGATGCTATAGTTACATGATAAAAAAAAGTAGTAGTAAGGGGTCAGCACTCTAAAATATTACAGGAAAAACAGCAGATAACAAGGCACCACACCTGTGCAGGCCTTACAAGTAGAGAAAGGGTGGGGGTTAGGCGGCGCCAATAAATAAGTACTATAAGTACTATAAACCGATAAAACACTTATATAGTATATAGAAATATAAAAAGTAAAAAATTCAATAAAATAAAAATAGAGTGTTCAGGAGAGTCTTTTGAAAATTAGATGTAAAGCCAACGATAATTCTGTGGATTGGAAGCCGTTTTATGAGATAGGGGTGTTCTTAAAGTCCTTATGTGGAGATAAAAGAAACAACTAGTGGTGCAATATATTCAACAAGCAGGTAGCAGCTGGTAAAAAGTCTGATATAATCCTACTCACGTGTTAAAGAGCTAAGGAACCAGCTCTTCTTTGAAGTGCGTACAGTGGTATAATCCCCACTTATTGGATATGTGAGATGGTGTCTTGTCTGAAGGAGGGTCATATGAAATATAAAAGGAACAGCAATAGTGCTCTCTAATTAAAAATCAGGAGTACGGAGATAAAATATAAAGTGGTTACTCACATTTACATGAGCAGGCGGACTGCTCAATGTATAGAGTTTGAGTGGTATAATCCCCACCTAGGATTCTTTGGAGTAATGTCTCACTGGAACAGAATAAAAACTCAGCCAGGCAAAAAAAAGTATTCAAATAAGATATATAAAAAAAAAAAGTAAAATGGCAACTCACAGAAAGGAAGTGACCAAAATACATTTAAAACAAACTTAGAATTTCCTATACACATATATGTTAAGAAACCGGAGTGTATGCATGTTTTGAATAAATAGGCGATGATGTAAAACGATGGTTTAAAAAAATATATCTATTATAAATGCAAAGAGGTTATGTGGTCGGCGTCTATTTTTGCTAAAGATACCACCCCTGTGAAACTAAGCACCACTGATACCTGCTGCCGATCCTTCATTAAACTGGCTTGCAAAAGGTAAGTTTTGTTGCAAGCCAGTTTACTAAATGGGGAATCACTGATTGGCTGACCGCTCTCAGCCAATCAGCGATGCCCCTGGCTGGCAGCACTCTGCGCTTCCTGCAACTGAAGTTTCAGAAGCTGGTTGCTGCAGGTGGGGGAAGCTGGGGAGACCAGCATTTGAGGCAACTTTATGGTTAAACTGTTAACTCCTTCAGGTAAGAGTGCCTCTTGGCACTACAACAACTTCATTTAGATGAAGTTATCTTGGTGCCTGGAGTGTTACTTTAAAATATAGAGTCTGGTTAGTAGATTATTAGTTCTGCTCAGAGTAAGTGTTTCTGGGATTTGTAGTGTAATTATCGTCTATTAGCTGAAGTGCAACTGATAGAAATCTTTGCTGTGCTTCCTAAATACGTGTTGTTGAATGCTGCAAGTTAGAATGGATGGACAAGGAGTTACACACGCAGGAACCAGAAAGAAACAGATATTTTATACTGGAGAGGGGGGGGGGATACAAAACTAACCATGCAAAAAAATACAGCATAAGCCTGAGTTATTTAATTAATAAAGATGGTCAGTGGAGTGCCCCATTAATGTCATATACCCCCTTCCATTTGTTAGAACCCTGCTTCTGTCTAAAATTGATGGTTTCCGAGCTTATTTGCCAAGTACTGCAATGCATTTCTATCATACTGTCTCGAAAACTACTCCTTGTTACACTCTGTTCTGATGCTGTGGCTCTGTCTGTATGAATGTACAATTGACTTGATGACATAATACGTGCATACTGAATACTCAAAAATAAAAAATATATATAATTTAGAAAAGAATTGATAGAAAAACTAATTAGCTGTGAGATACCCCATACAGAAAAGGGATCAGAAAGTCACCTCAAACAAATCATTCCTATAAAGGTTGCTATGGTTACATAAAGAACTCAAGATTAAGCATTAGAACATGTTTGGAGAATGGAGTTGAAGATCAAGTGTAGGTATAAGCACTTATGCACATTGTAGCATTTACAGAACATTAGTACTTGTGGTATAATAAATAAAGTTTATTTTGAACAGTCTTAATTGAAACACTTTTTTACACAAAAAAGTAAATAATTTGGTTGCCTCAAGGGGCACTCAAGGCACTACAGCTTTCAGTAGTGGTTCTTGGGCAAATTAATTGCCCCAGCAGGCTGAGCAGTGTTTGCTTATTTGCTTAAAGGGCACTATACGCACTCAGACCACTTAATCTCAATAAAGTGGTCTGGGTGCCATGGCCCAGACTTTTAAACCGTGCATTGTAAAACGTTGCCAATCTGCAGGAACATTGCAGGGTATAAATGCCTATAATGGCTGTCAATCCAACAGCCACTAGAGCAGGTGAGCCCAATAGGTAGATCCCCCAGATGTTGTAGAACTACAACTCCCATGATGCTTTGCCTGCCTTTTAAATGACAAAGCATCATGAAAGCTGTAATTTTAAAACATCTAGGGACCTATCCTTTTGGATACCTCTGCACTATGGGCACTTCTGTCAAAATAGCAACATAAACATAAAATGCAGCTATTTCAGTGGGATGATCTCAAATAGCCACTAGAGGGACCAATGACTGATGTTCAGCATCTCCAGAACCCCTCTAGAGATTAGAGCATTAAATTGGTGCATCTCAATGAGGAAATGCTGATTGGTGCAGCAGAGCGGCTGCACTATTCCCCAGTGCCTCAGTAAAGGGAAAGCATTGGATTGGCTTACATCATCACTATTGATGCTCTCAGCCAGTAAGGATGGGGCAGCTGTCACTAGAAAAGAAAAAAAAGTACGAGTTTTACTTACAATATTTAATATTTGGTAAGGGGGTCGTGTTGACCCTGCTGCACCCTTATGCTTGTGCATATTCCCAATAGTTTTGTTATATTTTTACACACAGGCAGACTCCATAGTTACTATTAGTTCTACCAAACGTTTTACATGTAATGATAATGATCTATAAGTTCAGAATGGAAATTGTTGCATTTGTGGACAACTTGGTGATCTTTGTCCTAAATTCTGCCAGGTTGATCAATTTAAGGTGGACTTATTCTCAACAAGATCAATGGATGACTGGACCAACTTCAGCAATGCAGAAAAAAAATGTAATCTATGCATTGTATGGATTAACCCCTTAACGACCGCGGACGTTCTAGATACGTCCGACAAAAAACGGTAGTTAAGGACGTCTGCTGCAAAAATGACCCCTACACTTACCTGGACTGGCAATCCTGGTCAGGGGGGTACTGCCAAAGACCCCAGCAGTCCCCCATAGCAGTTCTGACCCTCTAGGGCCATTTGATCTCCATGATCACATGACAGCAATAGGAGTCGATGGAGCTGCCTGCCATGATCTGTCACTAAATCAAATGATGATAATATATTATAAAATAATTAAAGCATTTTATAATATAATACATATATGATGCATATTTATGATTTCATTACAAGTGTACTTTGAGATATATTAACATATAACTCAAAATACACTAATGATGTCATCATATATATGCATTATATATGTATAATATATTATAAAATGCTTTACTTTTTTATGATATACATATATAGAAAATAAGTATGTATGTATATGTATATACATACATACACACGTATTATCTATATATTATCTATATTTAAAAAAAAAAAAAAACATTTTATTTATATTTCTATATACAGACAATCCTCACTTACCGACCGGGTTCCGTTCCTACGACCCGGTCGGTAAGTGAGGAGTTAAGGGATTCCCTGCTCTGCTGCGTTCTTCTATGTTCGGGAAAAATGTCCCTGAACATAGACAATGCAACAGAGCGGGGAATCCCTCATAGATAGAACCTAGATTAATGGATTCCCGCTCTGGTGTACATGTCTGTGTTCAGGGACATTTCACCGAACATAGACGAACACAGAAGAGCATGGAATCTCTCTAATCTATGATCGGGGAAATTTCCCCCAAAATAGATTAGAGGGATTCCCTGCTCTATTGCGTTCGTCTATGTTCGGGGAAATATCCCCGAACATAGAAGAACGCAGCAGAGCAGGGAATCCCTCAAATTCCAACGATGGCTCGCACTTACCACCCCACGAGAGAGCTGGCTGTAAGTGCGAGCCATCGTAAAGCAGGTAGGTTGTAAAACGAGGACCACCTGTATTTGTATGTGTGCATATATATATATATATATATATATATATATATATATATATATACACATTGTACATATATATTTAACTATTCATTTTACATTATTTTATTAATTATAATTTGAGGGACCTGCCTGACAACCCAGGCACACAGCCCAGAGAATTTAATTGACAAGCCCTATATTTAACCCTGTAACTTTTCAAAAAAACATAAAACCTTTACAGTATTGTTATACTCGAGACTTCGCTGAACACAAATATGTGTTTTTCAAAACAGTAAAACTTTTCACGACAACGATCTCACCAGTAAAAGTGCAGTTTTTGTTTTAAAAAATGCAAAGAACAAATAAAAACCATGATGGCATACCATTTTACAAAAGAAGACAACCAAGGTATTGCAAATAGGGTATGTCCAGTCTTTCTTAGTAGCCACTTAGTCACAAACACTGACCAGAGTTAGCGTTTGTAATTGTTTTTTGGATTTTTAACACACAGAAAATATACATGCTAACTTTGGCCAGTGTTTGTGACTTAGTGGCTACTAAAAAGACTGGACATACCCCATAATGAATATCCTGGGTTGTCTACTTTAAAAAAATAAAATAAAAAATGTACATGTGGGGTGTGATTCAGAGATTTATGACAGATAACAGTGTTACAATGTCACTATTGATACATTTTAAAATATATATATTTTGAAACAGCAATGTCCTACTTGTACTTATAGCCCTATAACTTGCAAAAAAAAAAAAGAAGCTAAGAACATGTTAGCATTGGGTATTTCTAAACTCAGGACAAAATTTAGAAACTATTTAGCACCAGTGTTTTTTGGCGGTTGTAGATGCGTAACAGATTTTGGGGGTCAAAGTTAGAAAAGGTGTGTCGGTTCTTTAGAAAGACCATTTGATGGCGAGAAAAACGGTATATAATATGTGTGGGTACAGTAAATGAGTAAGAGGAAAATTACAGCTAAACACAAACACCGCAGGAATGTAGAAACAGCCCTGGTCCTTAACATTAAGAAAATTGAAAAACGGTCTGGTCACTGAGGGGTTAAAAGATCTTTTATCTTGACGTTTGCTGTGGGTTCCCCAAGGTGTCCATGCAGCAGATGTGAGCATACAAATACAGCTTATACCAGACCATCCCAAACCAGGAAGATAATCTGCCAATCAGGAGCCTCTAATTCTGGTCCATGTATCTAATTTTGTGCATCTCTTTGTTACTTAGCAACGTGATACAGCTCAGTGATTGGCCATGGTTTCCTGTCAGGTCAGCCTCTGACTAAATTACACGTACATATAGATTATGTTTTGCCTTGAATTATTATGTATCTTCTCTTGGAGATTTACAGTTTACCATTTATTTTGTTTTTGTTTTAAGCGGCAGTGTAAATATCTGTTGATATAAAATCCAGCTATTTGGGATATTTGCTTATAAATCCTGTACTTTGTTTTATGTGGGGATTGTTGTACAATCAGCACATCCTCATAATATGTTGTGTACTTTTTTTTTAATTTTTTTTTTTTTTTACCATTTCTGTGTTTTGTCTTTTTTAAGTAAAAAATTTAACTAAAGATATTTTTACAATGCTGTAATTTTTAGTTTGCCTGTTCAAGGGCCGTCCCTGGGTTCTTTCTACTAAGGCATTGCTGTGTAAACAGGCAGATTGATGGGACTTAGTTAGAAAAATGATGAAGAGAAAAGGTCATCGTATGAGTCAGAGGACCGGTACAATGCATGTAAATATGAGAGGAGAGCTTTTAAGCTTCAAAGTTCCCCCTACATGCGCTCACTGATTTAAAAAGTCTGGGTTGAACAACCATTAAATTGTTCATTAACTGTTTCAGAGCCAATGGTATTTAAAATAAAATTAAATAAAAAGGTTAGTTTAGTCGTTAGTGAATATTTCAAAGGGTTAATGTTTTTTTGTTTTTTGTTTTTAAAAAGTTGCATTTCCGTAGTTTTAGTTAAAGATATATTTATTTTGGAAAGGCAGGCATTCACTCTAACATTGTAACATTATAAATATTTAAATATAACCTGTCAAGCAGGGTCCCTTTAATATGTTGTTAATTATTTTATACTTGTATAATTTATGTTGTTAATAGTGTTTAAAAACCAAAGTAAAGACAGATTCTAAGCACCACTATATCTGAGTGTAGTGATTTTGTTGCAAAGAGCCTGTCCTAGCGCTATCTTGTTTTGTAAACACTACTTTTTCTGTGAAAAGGCGGTCATTGCACGAAGCTGAAAGAACACCTCTAGCAGCTGTCACTCAGACAACCACTAGGTGCGCTTCCTCGGAGGCCTGCAGTTTTTAACAACATGCTCAGATGCAGTTTTCTAATGCAGAGTGCGAATTGTTCTCTTCATAGAGATTAGCGATAATGCATCTATATGGAGAGGTGCTGCTTGGAGCAGTGCGGCAATTGCTCTGCATTTACTGTAACACCCTTCCGACATATACCCAGAGAGTCATTGGATTGGCAGTGAGAGCAGAGCAGTGACAAGATTGATACTGCAATGATACTTGTAAAAGAGAAGCCTCTAAATGGGCGATAAGAAATCCTTACCGTTAGTATCCCTTTAAAGTATATTATCTGCAAATTGTAGAGCTCTGAGTTATGAGTTCAAGTAAACTGAGCATTATAATGTTACACTGCACAATTACACTTCTTCCTGCGTATGTTTAAATAATGACACACTCTGTCCAATGTGTTTATGGTTTTTAGACCATTCAACCTTTGTAATGAGATACAGCAAAACATAAGATATAAATGGGATCTATGAACTTGGTGAACATGGATGAAAATCCTACAATTACTAAACTACATATCCCTTATAGTTTATGCACAGAGCTCACATTGGAAAGAGGAAACCATTAGTGGCGGTCCTGCAACATCTTAATCCACACTTATAAAGCACTGACCAATTCTAGCCCCTCGTTTATCTCTTCACAGATCTGCAGATATGCCCCTTCTTGGTCTTTCCGCTCTGCCCATGACCTTCCCCTGTCTGCTTCTCGCACCCGTACGGCCAACTTGCGCTTGCAGGACTTCTTTCGGGTGGCTCCTTTTTTTTGGAATAGCCTGCCTACGACCGTCAAGCTCTCCCATAGTCTTCAAACTTTTAAAAAGTGCCTAAAAACCCATCTCTTTAGGAAAGCTTATGGCCTCACAGAGTGACCTCTACCTCACATACCTGTCCCTTGCTCTCTCCTAAAGGGCAGCGCTCTACTCTCTCCTCCAGCTCTGCTTCACTCCACCTTGTTTGATTGCTACCTCCTGTCCTGTTGTGTTTTACGCCCCACCTCCTATAGACTGTAAGCTGTTTTGAGCAGGGTGCTCTTCATCATATTGTTCCTGTAAGTTTTCTTGTAATGGTCTCATTTATTGTTAAATCTCACCCTTCGATGATCATGTAAAGCGCTGCGGACTATGCTGGCGCTATATAAATACCAGTAATAATTATTATAATAATAAGTTCTAAGTAATAGGTATGCTGACCAACCCTTAATGAGACCTGAGCTCCAAAGTTTGGCTTTGTATCTTCAAAAACAGAAGAAGTAGTAAAAATGGAAAACCTATGGCTAGGAGTTATTGCTGTACTCTACTGTGATATGTAACATACTGATTTCTCCAATTTTACATGATATTCCTTTTTATAGTTTGGATCATTCTACTTGAGGAGTAATGTATAGGATATTGGAAGGAAGCCATGACTGTCCTTGGCGGTCTGCTTACACCGCATGATGATGATATTGGTGTGCTGCGGTTATTATTGCAACTTGTTTCCTGTGTATTATTTTACATATTGCATAGCACATAAAATGATTGATACTGTACACAGCAATGTGATGCATACTTAGTTTAGGTTTAATTGTTTTTTGGTGGGGGGGTAGGGGGCTGATGATTATTTTTGTTATCACAGGATTATATCCATCCATTTCTTTTCATAAGTATGCTTTTTATTCATTCTTTATCTTTGAAGATAATTTGACGGTTTCCTTGGCTGTCTTTCTTTGCACACCTGTTTCTGATAAGTGCGTTCTCTGTGTGTGTTTACATGTCATTTCTGCCCGTGTCCATTATCTAATTGCAATCACAGCTTTTCTTGAATTACACCTGTCATTTATTCTTGTCAGAGCTAGTAAATATTCTTTGATCAAAGCGCCGAGAGGGAGAATGATCAGTATATTTATTTTCTCCAATGCTGATCAGTGGTGACTGAGCCATTCTAGCATTTTTCAAATGGCTTTGCAAAGATGCGGTACATGAAAGGAACCGTGCACATGTTCATATTCTGCTGTATATTTTTACTTCCCATTTGTAAGTCAAAACAGAGATGCACTGTCCCAGCATCAATAAATTAATTTTGCATTTAGTGTCAACTGTAACCCTTGCATATTTTACTACACTTTTTTTTACTATTTCCCATTAAAGGAGAACTGCCATTTTGCAATAGTTTTATTTATTATATATATATATATATATATATATAAAAAAACCAACGAATCTTGCACTCCACCTGTCCAGTAGTTCAATGCCCGGTGCTTGTCAGCCAAAATATACAGCAACTTCCAAAGATAGCACTCCAGGGTCTTGATAAAAATTAACTTTTATTTTCCTTACTAAAACGACAAAGTGTCAACGTTTCAGCCTGATCCCCTCAGGCTTTCGTCAGGACATACTGTGCAAATACAAAAACCCCACATTTAAATAAAATGTTAACTCACCACACTTGTGACACCTCTGACTCCATGGACGCCCGGACCGGGACTGCCGCGGGCTACCCGACGTACGTCCGCAGCCGCACGGCGTCACGCTCAATCACGCGGCCAAGGGTCATCACCATGGTGACCTATACTAACATCAACAAACCACATATGGGTCTCAAGTTAAAAGCAATACACATAGCTGATTCACGCTGGGGAAATGAAAACAATCATTTCGATCGAAAGACACCCCACTGGCAATACAGAATGCTGGCTACTGAACTAATGTCCACCTCCAAAAAGATACATAATAAGATCTTAAATCACTAAGCTGTGGAAGTAACAAACTTCAAAGTAACTTTGCAGATGCAAGATAAGAGCTTTTGCTTAAAGGAAATTAATGCCATAAACCTAGATAAATTAGGCATAATCATGACTATATCTGAACTGACCGTTATAAGAAAAAGGGGAAAATAACCAACTAGTTTGTTGAACATATTAGATTTTAGTTCACAAGGAACATAGTGAATGGGACTGAAAATTTAAATGGCGGTAACTCATAATAATCCCCAGTAGTATCAATAAGTTCCATCTTAAGTTAAGGAATCACCAATTACCTAAACCGCATAAACAGTACCCCACTTATTGCCAAGGTCTATCCGCTTATTAACATTCTATCAAAAATAGCATATCGTCATAGTGATGAAATAAAATTCAGGGATGAAGAACCAATGTCATAAACAAAATCAACAAATACAAATACAACACCATTTTTATGCCACCATGGGACCCAAGAGAGGATGCCTATCCCTCAGGGTGGGCATCTACTTCTCATCCCATATTTGTGGCTTCTTATGTGGGTAAACGTAGTATTTTAAAGAGAAACATAGGTGTATATGTCTAACCCCAAGAGTGGACACAACACACCCCATCTCATCCATACTACTTGGATAGTATCCCCATTGGATTTGTTATAGAAACAAACCGTCCTCCAACCGTACTTTCAAAAAAAAGAGAGAGCTTGTTATAAAAATGCAGATAAAGTATATTTCTCATTTAAACCTTCAGGATAAACTGTTCTCAAAGTCCTAATCCAAAATAGTTCACGTTGTAACAACATTTTCTTGCGATCCCCTCCTCTCCTAGGTGGTGGTACATGATCAATTGCCATGAGTTTTAAAGTCGGTAAAGTGTGGCCTTTCTCCAAAAAATGTTTGGCCACCGGCAAATCCGATTTCTGGTCTCTGTACGCCACTCGTATGCTGGATCTATGGTTACGAATGCGTTCTCTCAGGGGTAGGTCGGTCTTACCAATGTAGGTGAGCCCACAGGGACATGTTAGCCTGTATACTACATAATCCGTGGTACAAGTTAGTCGATGCCTGATGATATACTTTTTTCCTGTATGAGGATGAGAGAAGAATTTTCCCGATAGCATGTGTCCACACGTGTGACAGCCCAAACATTTATAACAACCCAGGTTCAAAGAGCCCTGTTTCTGCTCGTAACAGTGTATCGGGTCTGTCTTGACTAATAAGTCTTTCAAGTTCTTATTTCTCCTATAACACATCATGGGTCGCACACGGAATGGTTCTGGTAACGAAGTGTCATTTCCCAAAATTCTCCAATTTTTCTCAATCATCTGTTTAAATTTTGGGGAAGCTGTAGTATACGTGGTTGGAAAAACCAATCTTGTAGTTGATGAAGCCTCTGGCTCGACCTGTGTTGTATGGCACCTAACAAGGGCTTTACGTAGTATCTGATCACTGTAGCCCCGTTGATGAAACTTATCCCACATCATTTTTAATTGTTCCTCAGCTTTATTTGGATCCGAATTATTCCTCACCACCCTCAAAAATTGTGAATATGGTAGAGATTGTTTAAGGGCATTCGGATGGAAGCTATTCGCATGGAGTAAAGTATTGCGGTCAGTAGTTTTTGAGTAGAGTGTGTATGCCAACTTGGTGCCTTCTCTCATAACCCTTACATCTAAAAAATCTACTGTATATGGATCTACCGTCATGGTTAATTCTACATTCGATGTACATGAATTAATGTATTGGACCATGGATTCTGCAGTCCTGTTATCTCCCTTGATGATCATAAAGACATCATCGATGTAGCGGCCGTATAGTAAGATGATATCTTTAAACGGCTCCAATATGTATTGTGTTTCAAACTCAAACATGAATCCATTCGCATACATTGGAGCCATGGCCGCTCCCATAGATGTTCCTGCTGACTGTCTATACCAATCAAATTCAAAACGAAAGTAGTTCTGTGTCAAAACCAATTCCAGAATTTGCATGACGTATTCAATTGGAGGACCCATATACTTGTCCGAGGACGAAAGAATCCGTTCCATGGCCTGGACTCTACCCTTGGCTAAATGGCTCGACTTTTTATTTAAGGAAACGATCCAACATCTTCCAACATATATCAAGGATACGCCTAGTTTCATTGATATGATCTCTATGATTTCCTTACCAGCCGGGTTAATATCACTGGTGACATGTGATGTAAAAAATTTATATACTATCATACCCCATTCAGGGGGAGTCCAGGCCATGGAACGGATTCTTTCGTCCTCGGACAAGTATATGGGTCCTCCAATTGAATACGTCATGCAAATTCTGGAATTGGTTTTGACACAGAACTACTACTTTCGTTTTGAATTTGACCACGTATACTACAGCTTCCCCAAAATTTAAACAGATGATTGAGAAAAATTGGAGAATTTTGGGAAATGACACTTCGTTACCAGAACCATTCCGTGAGCGACCCATGATGTGTTATAGGAGAAATAAGAACTTGAAAGACTTATTAGTCAAGACAGACCCGATACACTGTTACGAGCAGAAACAGGGCTCTTTGAACCTGGGTTGTTATAAATGTTTGGGCTGTGTCACGTGTGGACACATGCTATCGGGAAAATTCTTCTCTCATCCTCATACAGGAAAAAAGTATATCATCAGGCATCGACTAACTTGTACCACGGATTATGTAGTATACAGGCTAACATGTCCCTGTGGGCTCACCTACATTGGTAAGACCGACCTGCCCCTGAGAGAACGCATTCGTAACCATAGATCCAGCATACGAGTGGCGTACAGAGACCAGAAATCGGATTTGCCGGTGGGCAAACATTTTTTTGGAGAAAGGCCACACTTTACCGACTTCAAAACTCATGGCAATTGATCATGTACCACCACCTAGGAGAGGAGGGGATCGCAAGAAAATGTTGTTACAACGTGAACTATTTTGGATTAGGACTTTGAGAACAGTTTATCCTGAAGGTTTAAATGTAATTACATTTTTTTTTTTTTTTTTACTTATCCTGTACACTTAGTAAATTTGAATTTGTCAGATCTGAATATTGAAAATTTTATTTAGGAATCCACACTGCTCTGTCTTGCAGTTGAGGCATGGAGTCCTGGTGAACAAACTGTGCGGTGAACGGTGTTAATAAATTGAAAGATCGTTACTGCCTCAAGACCCCCAGCTCCATATATCTCCCTCATTGCATATTATCCAGTCACGCAATTTGTTATTGTCACGTCGAAGAAGTGGCCAGAAGAACAAGCAGGTCTAGTCACATGAAAATGTATTTCCTTTAGAGTGACATTTGGCAAATTCTTTTTTTCTCATTTCTCATTTTTATTGAATACTTTTGAGTAATATTTGCAACACATATCATGGTAAACGGTTTACATTACATCTGCACAAGCATCATTTATAAGTAACATCGTCTTTTCTTCTGCGGCTAAACAGAATGGCAGAGCGTTAACAGGCGACATCGAATGTGATGCATATATCATTGAAACACTTTTTGTTAAATTTTCTAACTGGGTGGGGAATGGGGTACAGAAAAGAAAAGGGATGGGGGGAGGGGATTCCCTGGATTCACTCCGCAATCTAGCAGCAATAACATCTCATCAACCTAACGTCTTGGTCCCTTAAGTTTTTAGTTTCTAGTTTTTGTGTCTCAGTTTCTTTTCGTCATTAAGTAGCTACCCAACATGCCCATTCCTGGTCATATTTTTCCAGGCAACCTCTCATCTTGCTAGACATTTTCTCATATGCACTAATAACCTCCATTTTGTTGATGATAGTTTCTATCTGAGGAACCTGCTTGCTCTTCCAGTTGCCTGCTAGGGCTACTTTGGCCACCGTCATCAAGATATTTAAAATCACTTTTTTGTGAGGATGTATGTCTAGATTGGGTATAACGTGCAGTAGGTAATTATCTGGTTGCAGAGGAATGCATGTACCAGTCCCACTTGAGATCAAGGTTTGAACTTGCTTCCAAAAGTCGTTAAGCAGGGGACACGCCCAGAATATGTGGAGCATGGTGCCCGTATCTGACTCACATCTCCAGCATAGGTTCGCGACCCCGGAGTACATAGTCGCTAACCTCTGTGGCACCAGATACCACCTCATAGTTATCTTACTGTAGGCCTCCCATAGCGAGAGACTGCTCGATGCCTGTTTAGTTTGCTTCATTGCAAATTGCCACTCCTCTTGAGAGATTTGGCGACCTACGTCCATTTCCCATTTTGTCATGTACTGCAATTTATCTGGTGTGTTACTTGTGATGATTGCATTATAACATATGGAGAGTGGTTTCGCTAACCTATTCAAAGATAGTTGGCTCGGTTGGAGTGTTGGTGATTTGTTTCTAACAACTGTTTGCTTGCTACGAGTTAGTAATATATTTTTAATTCTCAGGTATAGAAACAGATCTCTAGGGTCTAATCCTAACTCCCTTTGCAAGTCAGCGAATTGTTTTACCTCGTCACCAGACATTAAGTCCCCCACTAGTCTCGCTCCTTTGCTCATCCATTTACCCACTTGTAGACCCGGAGAGTAGGCTGCTAATGCTGCGATTGGCGCTTTCCTAAAGAGTTGTGTCGGGTCTAGCACCAGCGGGCTCCAGACTTTCCACGCTTTGAGCATATTGATCGAGCACCGCATGATCGGGCCCGTAGATGTTTGAGGTACATTTGGCAAATTCTATCTTTAAAATGTATCCAAAAAGTATTCTGTTTACAAATGGAAGTAGGGTACACTGTGTTTCACTAACTCACCAGAATCTAGGAGTCCCGGACAAATGTTAGTAGCTAGACACAAATTTTATTTTCCTGGCTTTTACTTGAAAAATGTTTTTATTATTATTTATAAGTCTTATATTTCCATATTTCTGGAATATATGATTCTTATTCAGCACGTCAGATATATGCTTTGCAGATTTTATAGGAACCAGACTACAATAAGAAAACTTATTTTTAAACAAAACACACTGATAGTGATATAAAAGAAGCAATATGTCTGTAGTGGCAATTAGCAGTTTGCACCATAGTCAGATTAGTGAAACCCCTACCAGCATCACCTTCTCGTCACCCCCTCCGTAAAACAAAATAAAGAATATAGTAAAAACGTAACTCCATTTCAGCACCAAGACCAAATATGCACAAAATTGACACTAGTCTCCCTGGGACTCTAACTGCGAGTGGTAACAGTAGGGTTAAACTCCGTATGTGCAGCATTTCATAGTGAGACGGTGCGCATACACACTGCAGGCACCACTACCACTTAAAACCAACAAAGTGGTTATGGATGGAGCTTGAGGTAACCATTTCAATTTTAAAATCAGTTTTCTGGCCAATCCATGGCATGTTCCAGGATTAGTAAATAGTTTAGATGAGGGTGAGTATTACTGGAACTAGGCTTGTGCTGTAATGGTAGTGCAGATGATAGTATAAAAATGTGGTACTAGGTCCATCCTGCTATATTTGATATACCTTTTGAAATAATATTATTTGCAGTGTAGTAAAGGGACACTATAAGCATCAAAACCACTGCTCCTTAATGTAGTGGTCTTGGTGCAGAGATGCTGTTCATTTTTTCAGACAATGTAAAACGTTGACATTTGTGAGAAACATTTGTCTGAGAATATACCTCTAGTGTCCATCAGACTGAATGACCCTAAAGGCACTTTCTCCTTAGGACCTTGGATTTTTGAAGATCTTTACATTTGGTATAATCACGGACAGCGTGATAACACAGAATGCACCCAATGCTCATTATAGGCGGAGAGAAGCCACTTTTGGGCACCTTAGCTCCTCAGTGCTGCTGTATCAGAGATTACCTCTTGACTAGTATCTCTGACTGCCTCTCTGCTATTTCTAACTGGATGGAAGCGCCTTAAACTCAACTTGACCAAAACAGAAATTCTGGTCTTTCCTCCCTCAAGTGTTGTTACTCCTGTGTCTGTCTCCCTCCAAGTCAACGGGGCTACCTTTAGCTCCACCACACAGGCTTGCTGCCTAGGTGTTCTCTTTGACTCCGACCTCTCCTTCACGCCTCATGTTCAATCTATCGCCAAATCCTGTCGTTTCCATCTCAAAAACATTGCGTGCATCCGACCATACTTAAAGCCAGATGCGACTAAGGTGCTGGTCCATTCCACTGTCCTTTCTCACCTTGACTACTGTAATCCGCTTCTGAGTGGTCTTACGTGCTCCCAACTTGCGCCATTACAGTGTAATGAATGCGGCGGCCAGGCTCATCTTCCTGTCCGCCCACACCTCCCACGCTACATCCTTCTGTCAGTCCCTACATTGGCTTCCTGTAAGATATAGGGCTCAATTTAAAATTCTGGTTCTTGCTTTCAAATCTCTACATAATGATGCTCCCACCTATCTATCCTCCCTAATGCACAAATATGTCTAGGCCCTTACGCTCTGCTGAAGACTTATGTCTATCTTCTGTCACCCACCTCTGATGCGTCAAGACTTCTCGAGGGCTGCACCGTTTCTGTGGAACTCACTTCCCTCCTCCGTTAGATACTCACCCAGTCTCCACTCCTTCAAAAAAATCATTAAAAACCCACTTCTTCATAAAAGCGTATCAATGAAACTGTTAATAGCTCCCGACTGGTTCCTCTCTTGCAACTGTCATTAGTCTAATACTATCCTTACCTTTTGTGTGACTATACCCCACTCCCTCTAGCATTTAAGCTCATTGAGCAGGGCCCTCAACCCCTCTGTTCCTGTGTGTCCAACTTGTCTGGTTACAACTACATGTCTGTTAGTCCACCACCTGTAAAGCGCTGCGGAATTTGTTGGCGCTATATAAATACAATAATAATTACAGATTGGACCAGAAATCCCCAATGTTAATGATTTCGCAGTAGGCAGATTAAGCTGCTGTCATGAGCCTGTCTTCGAACTGGAACTATGGTATGTTTTATGGATTCTTTTGGTTTGTTTTTAACCTTTTAAGTCTACTGGGTACTAAAAGAGCCCTTTTTAAAGCACAAAAAAAGTCTATTGCAGTGTGCTCACAAAGCTTCTAGAAGCCCATTTGGTCAATCTATCTATAAATTTGATAGATACTCAGCCAGATGAATGGGTGTGCAAGGATACCCGTTATTTTGGAATTAAATGCTAGGTCAATTTAATTGGCATTGATGCTGAGACTGAGTGATTGGAGGCAGCACTGTGTGGGGCTTAGGGAAATGGGAGAAAACTATCATGGAGAACTGGTGATGTGGTCTTGGAAGCACTAGCTGAAAAAATGACTTTTTGTAAAATACAATGCCTGATGTTCCCTATGAAGCTCTCATGTGAGGGTCTATTAATGAAGGAGCAATGCATGTTTGTGGATAACATGATCAGATCGAAAGAGGTTCCAGTTAGGAGTTTAACCCCTTAAGGACACAACTTCTGGAATAAAAGGGAATCCTGACGGAATAGTTCCGTCATGTGTCCTTAAGGGGTAAAAAACAAAAATGTATATTTAACTTTCTCACAATTCTAACTGATTTTAAAAATGGATTTTACTTACACAAATATATTCAATAGAGGTATTTTTCTTAATGTTAATCTTCCTACATCACTTTGGAAGAGGATGTAATTTTAATTTTTTTTTTATTGCAATCCCCAGTTAAATATTTTTGGTAACAGAGCATCTGTTGTGATTAATCATTAAATTCTGTATTTGCAGTTTGAGATCACGTTTTGTAATGATTTAGCGATGCCAATAGCTGCTTCCTGTAATAACATTTTGTGCCAAGGGTTGGATATTTATTTCACTAATGCAGATGACCCTTTTTTTTCTTGTTTCTTCTTTTTAATTTGCAATTTTGTAGGACTGATTTCTCTGTCTCGCCCCCACCTCTCTCTCTCCTTCTCCTTCTCCTTCACTGAATGGGGCAAAACCATTTGCTGCTGTATGGGACCATACAGACTGCAAAATCTGGACATTGTTGATTGAAGTTTGTAAATCAGACCCGAAACCTGCCTGAATTTGGTCAGTTTATCAGCCGTACCAGATTCCGCTGCAATCCAGAGCGAATGAATTAAATCCGTGCCCAGATTTTTTAAAAAATCCAAACTATTTGCCCACTGGTTGCTTGTGCTGAGGCAGCTAGCTTACCCACAGAGGGGTGCTCTGTTCCTTTTGTGAGCCACGTGCAGTAGCCGTGGAGAGATGCTGCTGGAATAGTAGTTTACATTATGGATCTGCATTGATGCTTTAGGCCATGTCAGCACCCCCAGTTCTGTATAGTGCTACCCTATGCTTTCTTCTTTGTTTTGTTCATTGTTTTCTATCACATCATGCGTTGGTTCTCCATAGTGGACCATCAAGTAGTCGCAATACAGCTTTGTGGGTGTTCACTGGTTATATTGCTACAGTACGCTGTCCATTGACTCCCTAAACTAAACATTACTGCTGTGTTACAGTCATTTTAGAATGGCACAACAAATCTGCATTTTTTTTTTTCCTCTGTATTTCAGGAGTTATTGGACAAGCCAGTAAATCAGAGACTCTTCCTGACTAGAATTCTGAAAGAGTTTGAGTGTGATACATTCTTACCGGAAATTGACTTCCAGTCCTACAAACTCCTCCCTGAGTAAGTAAAACACAAATGGCGATACACATCATTCTGTTACAATCCATGCAAAAAGTAGTAAAGACGGATCTTTTCATTTATACATTCTATTCAGAGTTTCCATTTCAATAGGCTAAACATAAAATATCTGTATTTCTGCATCGGACAGTAGAAACAGTCTGAGAGGCAACAACCACGTTAAGGTGGTTTTAGTACTTGGTTTTCCCTTGCACTAATCAGGGAATAGCCTGTGTTAGGCCAAATAGCTGATGTGGAGGATTTTCTATAAATGAACCCTATAGTGTAAGGAATAATTGTATTTCTAACACACTATTGTGCACGCACGGACACACACACACTCTCTCTATATTAAACATATTAAGTAATAGATCGAACGTAATAGATCGAACGTTCCAGCATCAGTAGGCTCAGTGATGTATTCTCTCTGTATAGAGTATATGATTGTTAAAGATCATTGTCACCATGTATAACATCTTATTTGAGCAACTATTTAATTTTAATTTAATAAAAAAAAAAATAATAGATGTTAAAACTGTCCTGCCTCCTAAATTATAATCTCTACCAAATTATCTAATTGTGGTACACACAAGTGACTGTGTTCACATTTAAGTTTTGGTTGACACTTTGAAAATTTGCATAAATAATACCACATGAATCTAATTAGAATGGACACATTGACGTTTACATATAAATTACCAAATTTTCTGCCTCTCTAAACAGCAAACCTCTTTGCACAATCTGCAATATTGAATTACCCAAAATAAAGGAGAAAAGATCGTATTCAATGTTCGGGCTAAAAGCATCAAACTTGCTAATATAGCCTTTTCTTTTTAAAATTCTTAGCTTAAAGACTGAGTCAATAGAAGTTGATGAGGTAGCTTAGTGACTAGAGCTCCATCTTCTGTATTTTATTGTTGCAGGTTCAATTCCCAAGAATATTTTATAACTTTCCTAGGTCAATACAATGAGTACCATTGAGTTTAAAATAATATCTGGGCCCCAGGACCTTACTTGAAAAAAAAAATGGTGGAAGCATACCCTTCCTAGTTAAACATGTATATCATCATTGTAGCTCAGCTACAATTACAATTATTTGTATAGCATCACCTTATTCCATAGTGATGCTCAATAGAATTAAATGTCTTTTTTCCTAAAAAAAAAAAAAAAAAAAGTGTGACATATGGTAACTGTAGGTGATGGGGGCCCTGCCCAAACTGTGATATTTAATGAATCCTAGAGTGTTGTTTAAATATACTTGCCTTATTACAAAGTCATCCATTGAGACTTGAGAAGGAATGGGTTTTACAGGAACACTGTAGGCAGCAAAACAACTTTGGCTTAATGAAGCAGTTTTGGTGTATAGATTATGCCGCTGCAATCTAACTGCTGTTTTCTCTCATTTAGGAATTAAATTAATTTTGATTCTTAGCTAAGGTTGTTTTGGTGCCTAGAGTATCCCTTTAAAGTAAGAAAATTAAAGATGTTGAATTTGTTGTCTAGAGATGAGGTAATGCTAACGAAAAAAAAAGTACCTCCAAAATGGGAATAGATGGATTTCATTGCAGAGGGACACTTACAATATTTATAAGTGTAAGCATATTCTTTGATCTGGCAATATTAACAGGTAACTTTAAAACAATGTGTGTGATTTTATTTATTTTTTTTAAATAAAATTATTATGGACTTGTTTGCTACATAAAAAATATACGTATAAATATATAAATGTTTTTTAGGTACCCTGAAATACCTTCTGAGATCCAAGAAGAAAATGGTATTCAATACAAATTTGAAGTCTATGAAAAGAAAGTCACAGAAAATTGTTAAACACATTCCATTTTTATAGCCTGCTGTACATTTGCTTTAAAATAAATTTTGTTTAATTACCATCCACTGAGTGCTGTCAATTTATTTTTATTTATTTTTTGAACACGGAATATATTATAGATTATTTTATAGAGAGACGATTACAATTATCGTTGCTTACCCCCTTAATGGCACTATAGCATTATTAGGTGTGTGTGTCCCCCCTCCCGCTGGGAGGGAGGGGTTAAAGCCCCTTCAGCCACTTACCTTAATCCAGCGCCGGGCTCAGTCGGCACTGGTGACCTCTCCTCCCCCTGCCAACGTCCACTCCGAATGCACAAAAGCCACGCGCCCATTCAAGTCGCCCATAGGAAAGCATTACTCAATGCTTTCCTATGGACGTCAGCGTCATCTCAAGGGTATTTTCAGGTAGACAGCCACTAGAGGCTGGGTTAACCCTTAATGAAAACGTAGCAGTTTCTCTGAAACTGCTACGTTTTCAGCTGCATCGTTAAAACCAGGGGGACCTACACCCAGATTACGTAATTGAGCTGAAGTGGTCTGAGTGTCTATAGTGGTCCTTGATTATTATGTTATTATTTATATAGCGCCAACAAATTCCGCAGCTCTTTACAGTGGGTGGACAAACAGACATGTAGTTGTAACCAGACAAGTTGGGCACACAGAAACAGAGGGGTTGAGGGCCCTGCTCAATGATCTTACATGCTAGAGGGAGTGGGGTAAATTGACACAAAAGGTAAGGATAGTATTAGACTAATGAGAGTTTAATTGATACGCTTTTATGAAGAAGTGGGTTTTTATTGATTTTTTGAAGGAGTGGAGACTGGGTGAGCATCTAACGGAGGAGGGAAGTGAGTTCCACAGGAACGGTGCAGCCCTCGAGAAGTCTTGAAGGCGAGCATCAGAGGTGGGAATACGGACAGGAGATAGACGTGAGTCTTCAGCGGAGCATAAGGCCCTAGATGGAACATACTTGTTTTTTAGGGAGCAAAGATAGGTGGGAGCAGCATTATGTAGAGATTTGAAAGCAAGAACCAGAATTTTAAATTGAGTCTGTAACTGCACCTCCAGGCATAAAAGGGGTTAAAAGCCATTTAGGAGATATTCCCTTCCAGATTCACAGGCAGCTACTGCAGAACACCAATCTCCCGAACTGAAAACATACGAATGCTTCAAACTCCCGAACCGGAACCATACGAATGCTTCAAACTCCCGAATTGGAACCATATGAATACTGCGAACAGGAAAAACCATACGAACAGTTTACACTCCTGGCAATCGGTCTGAAGCAGCATACAGTAAATCCCCCCCAAGAACGAGACAAGGCTCCATGTTGCGGGTCAAGCAGTGGTCTGATTTAATGAGGCTACCTCATTAGGTCTTCCACCTGGTGGACACTCCCCTAGGGGACCAGATGGAAGACTGGGACACAAATGGTAAAATGACCAATCACCGGCATACATTGTTAAAACACTCCCACAGTACATTACAATCCCTCCCCTCTATCCTTGAGATAATTGGGAAGTAATCCAATTATCTCCAAGGACAGAGGCAAAACTCCATTAACCACATGGCAGTAAAAAGACATATAACTGCATAAAACAGGTACATTCA
The DNA here is from genome assembly GCF_036172605.1 of Pelobates fuscus. Taxonomy (NCBI): domain Eukaryota; kingdom Metazoa; phylum Chordata; class Amphibia; order Anura; family Pelobatidae; genus Pelobates; species Pelobates fuscus. Next base: position 39,681,991 of record NC_086321.1, on the reverse strand, counting down.
ACCTATCCCCAGATAGCTTAGATCTGAGCGCACATTATTAACAAAATGGCGCTCAGATAACATACATACAGTTCAATCGCCATGGAGCCAAAGTCTTTCACATAGTCTTTCGGTATATGAATAGGCTCCATGGCATAGCTATCTGGGGTAACACTGTTCACACATTAAAATACCGAATGGACCGGCGTTTGGCTAAACGACTGAAGGCAGGAGAAGGGAGGTCAGCCGCTCAGCGGTGTTCGTGCGTTTAACTGTCCATTTTGAGTTCCACAGGTTTGTAGCTGAACACCACTGGCCATTTGGGAGTTTAAGATGGCCGCTGCCACATGTTCGGCTATATGTACAGCGGCCACCCAACGTTCATCCATTAAGCTGCGGTTAACCGCAGCTTCTAGGAGGTAAATCACTGGCACACTCCTTACCCAGGTGGTCCGTTCATTCGTGAGTTGGTTCAGTAGATTCAATCTACCAAACACCCAGGCAGAAATGCACGAACAAGCCTTCTGCAGGGGAAAATACAAGCTTTTAACATGGGGCCATAGTCCAGAGGCAGCAGGCAAGCAACCAGGCTTCTCCAGAACATAGTGGCAAGGTTGGTTCTACCACAGAGCCCTATATCTTACAGGAAGCCAATGTAGGGACTGACAGCAGGGTGAGGCGTGGGCGGTGCGGGCAGACAAGAAGATGAGTCTGGCCACTGCATTCATTATGGACTGTAATGGTGCAAGTTGGGAGCACGTAAGACCACTAAGAAGCGGATTACAGTAGTCAAGGCGAGAAAGGACAGTGAAATGGATCAGCACCTTAGTCGCATCTGGTGTAAAGTAGGGTCGGACGCGTGCAATGTTTTTGAGATGGAACCGACAGGATTTGGCAATAGACTGAACATGAGGCGTGAAGGAGAGGTCAGAGTCAAAGAGAACACCTAGGCAGCGAGCCTGCCGGGTGGAGCTAATGATAGCACCGTTGACTTGGAGGGAGGCAGACACAGGAGTAACAACACTTGAGGGAGGAAAGACCAGAATTTCAGTTTTGGTCAAGTTGAGTTTAAGGAAGTGGGCAGCCATCTTGAAGGACGGAGGCAATTGTACAAGTTCTGACCAAAACATAACCTAGAATTTGAGCTATTTGTTTGTTCAACTATAATTTATCTAATTTCATATTGCACACGCCCTGATGGCATTAATGGGTTAACCCCTTAAGGACCAAACTTCTGGAATAAAAGGGAATCATGTCATGTGTCCTTAAGGGGTTAAGGGGTTAAAATAGTCTCCAAAACAACTTTAGCTTAATGAAGTGGTTTTGGTTTGTAGATCATGCCACTGCAGCCTCACTGCTCAATTCTCTTCCCAATAATAAGTTTAATCATGTTTGTTTATGCAACCCAAGCCACACCATTTTTTTCTGTAAGAGACAAAGCCTGCATTATAAACGGTTTAATTTTCAATCACATGGTAACATATTTTAAGCGTTTTTATCTCCTGCTCTATAAATTGACCTTTAATTGCATACAGGAGGCTCATGCAGGGTCTAGCAAGCTATTAACATAGCAGGAGATAGGCAATTCTAAATTAAATATAATTTGCAATAAAGGAAGTGTAAGCATTAGATGACTCACAGGAAGTGTATAGGAAGGCTGTGCAAGTCAAATGCAGGGAGGTGTGACTAGGGCTTCATAAACAAAGTGATTAAACTCCTAAATGGCATAAAATTGAGCAGTGAGACTGCAGGGGCATGTTCTATACACCAAAACCACTTCAATAAGCTAAAGTTGTTTTGGTGACTATAGTGTCCCTTTAAGTATTATTAAAATAACTTAACCCTTTAAGGACCGCTGACGGTTCAGGACCGTCAGCGGTAAAACGTGCGTTTGGACCGCTGACGGTCCTGAACCGTCATAACGGTTTTGGGCAACTTACCTGATCGCCGTCGGTCCCACGGCGGCGATCAGCTCTCCTCCCGGTCCAGGGGGACTGCCTGTCTGCCCGGGCAGTCCCCCCTCGGCAGATCAGGACCCCACGGCCATGTGATCACTCGATCACATGACCGCAATAGGTGTCTGTGTATCTGCCTGCAGGGGGACTGTCTGTGCTGACAGGCAGTCTCCCTGCAAGTGTAAAATCATAAAATAAAGTTAAAAAAAAAACAATCAGTGTAAAAAAAAATATAATATGTATATATATATATATGATATATATATACATGTATTATATCTATATATACCTATATATAATATATGTATATATATCATATATATAATGTCATACTAAGTGTATTTTTATATTTATATATACGTATATTAATATAAAAATACACTTATATTTAAATTACACACGAATATATACAAAATATATAATAACTATATATATGGTATATATATATTATTATAAAATACAAATAATATGTTAATAAAAATAAATAACAAAAAATAAAAATAATTTTTAATAATTAAAAAAAAAATTATATATATATATGCAATTTTATTCTAACAGTATTTTGATATTGATATATATATATTTATATCAAAATACACTTAGAATGTAATGATATATATATCTATGTATAAATAAATAAATAAAAATAATACGAAATATACATATGTCCACATACATAATTACATAAATAATTTCATAAATATACACGTAGACGTCAAATATATAAATATGTATATATATTAAAATTATACGTGCATATTTATGTAATATTTTTACCTAATTAAGTAATTTTAATGATTGCAATTCGAGGGACCTGCCTGCCAACCCAGGCCGAAAGTCCAGATAATTTAATTTGCTAGCACTGTGTTTAACCCTGTAACTTTCTATGACACCCTAAATCCTGTACATGGGGGTACTGTTTTACTCGGGAGACTTCGCTGAACACAAATATTAGTGTTTCAAAACAGTAAAACATATCACAGCGATGATATTGTCAGTGAAAGTGAAGTTTTTTGCATTTTTCACACACAAACAGCTCTTTCACTGAGGATATTATTGCTGTGATATATTTTACTGTTCTGATACACTCATATTTGTGTTCAGCTAAGTCTCCTGAGTATAACAGTACCCCACATGTAGATGTTTTATAGTGTTTGTGAAAGTTACAGGGTCAAATATAAGGCTTGATTTTACTTTTTTTTTTTTATTGAAATTTGTCAGATTGGTTAGGTTGCCTTTGAGAGCGTATGGTAGCCAAGGAATGAGAATTAGCCCCATGATGGCATACCATTTGCAAAAGAAGACAACCCAAGGTATTGCAAATGGGGTATGTTCAGCCTTTTTTAGTAGCCACCTAGTCACAAACACTGGCCAAAGTTAGCGTTTTTTGCATTTTTAACACACAAGCAAATATAAATGCTAACTTTGGCCAGTGTTTGTGACTAGGTGGCTACTAAAAAAGACTGGACATACCCCATTTTGAATACCCTGGGTTGTCTACTTTAAAAAAATATGTACATGTTAGGTGTGTTTCGGGCATTTATGACAGATAACGGTGTTACAATGTCACTATTGATACATTTAAAATATATATATTGAAACAGCAATTTCCTACTTGTATTTATAGGCCTATAACTTGCAAAAAAAGCAATAAAGCATGTAAACACTGGGTGTTTTTAAACTCGGGACAAAATTTTGAATCAATTTAGCAGTTTTTTTCATTAGCTTTTGTAGATAAGTAAAAGTCCAAAAACATGTTTTTTTTTTTACTTTTTCACCATATTTTTGTATTTTTTTTTAATACAATATATGACATAATACAAATAATGGTATGTAAAGAAAGCCCTTCTCGTCGTGAAAAAAACTATATATAACTTGTATGGGAACCGTAAATGAGAGAGCGGAAAATTACAGCTAAACACAAACACCACAAAAGTGTTAAAACTGCTCTGGTCCTTAACGTACAAACATCGCAAAAACAGGCCGGTCCTTAAGGGGTTAATTAGCATTCACTTGTTTGTTTTGGAAAATACATGTATACGCTATAATGCTATGAAGTATTATTAATAATATTTTGTAGATTTTACATCTTGTGAAATATCATACAGACCAGATAGAACATTTATGATCTGTTATTTAGTTATACAATTTTTGGTGCTAAAAAGTTATTCCAGTGAAGAGTTACTTCATTTGTAGTAATATATCTATTGGGCTGCATTCTAAACGTGAGAAATGCACTCTCCCAAAAATAGTAAAACAAATTTTTACAAGTCCGTAATGCTTAAATGTGTAAGTAAAAAATAGATCTAAACGGAGTGTGTTCAGTATATTCGGAATTATTGTGTACTAAAAATTAATTTAGAAAATTCAAGTCAAAATAGCAAAATTTTGCAATTCTGTTTTCAATTTGCTTAAATTCGCTGTTTGGTGAATAAACCCTTAAACCACTATGCAATTTTGTGAATTGTCCTCCAAAATGTTCTTCAGATAGCTTTAATAGCTTGCTAGACCTTCCAGGAGCCCCCTGTGTGTGATTAAAGTTACATTTACAGGGCAGGAGATAATAAACTTCTAAAGTATGTTAACATCTGATTGAAAATGCAACCATTTTGTTTTAATTCAGGCCGTGTCAGGAAAGGTGAAAGTAGGGCTGCATAAACAGAAACAAACGTGATTTAACTACAAAATGGCAGAGCATTGAGCACTGAGACTGCGAGAGCATTATCTATACAACAAAACTGCTACATTAAGCTAAAGTTGTTTTAATGTCTGTAGTGTCCCTTTAATATATGTCTTTGGTTTCCATTTTCTAACCTAATTTCTTTGCTGCCTATCATTTGAAAACTATTTCCCTTAAAATGAGCATCATGTGAGGCCTCAGCTCTGGCCAGTCTATAATAGCACAGATAAAATCCAGTTTCCCAATGTATTCCCTGCATAGTTTGCTAGTATTTGGATTCTATTTCTTTATCTGTCTGGTTTCTTGCAAATTTAAAGGGACACTACCAGTGGTTTTCTTTTAAATCTATCCATTAATTTATTTGTGCAAATAACAGAAGTACACAGGGTTTTAAATCGTTGCTATTGATTATTAGAGACAATCTGCAGTGTGTGACAATATGAAGCCCCCACATATTTAATACATCCTTAAAGGGACTCTCCATAGCCAGGAAAACATATTCGTTTTTCTGGCACTGCAGGACCCTGCAGTGCCCCTCTCCCACCCAGCGTCCCATGTTGCTGAAGGGATTAAAACCCATGTTCCAAGATGAACCTTTGCTGTCTACCCTGACCATTTGTTGTATCTGACCAACCTCTCCTTTATCCCACCTGTACTACGCGATAGAATACTTTATTAATTCACTCCTAAGCTGCTGATATCCTGTTTAGGGTTCCAGAGCTACCAATGCTGACAGCCATCCCTCCATGACCAATTCAGCTGATTAATTTTGTTACTGTAAGCCCCTAAATCAATGGATCACATCTTTTTTTTTTATACTGTGACACATTACAACAAGATAAAATCTAGTTCTCCAGCTCACCACAGTGGTAACTTGTTATTAAGAGGATCTAAAAAGGGTGATGGTCTTCATGAGGTCAGGGCAGCCTGGGAATCCTGTGCCTACATGCACTTAAGATACAAAAGTCCAACCCTTCATACAAATTTGAAGGTATTGATCGACTGTGATGAGCAGAAGACTGCACGTGGTGTTCATTCTGGGTTTGTAGTATAGACCTTCACTCAATCATTTCGTATGATATGACTTCTGCTACCCATTCTCTCGGGTGTCATAACCGCAGCATTTTGTGCGGGAGTAGTAACTCGAGAGCTCTGAGCTAAAGTGATTATATGTCTCTTATACAGACGCATGTTCTGGAGAGATTGATAGCTTGCTGATACACGTGAATTGTTGTCAAATGCTGATTTAAAAATCTTTTTTTTTTTTTTATCTGTGAGCTGTGATTGGCTACCGTATTTAATATTTTTGAAATTACCTAGTTTTCGTTTTTCTCTTTACAACACATTTGTCAGCTTGTGCACCAGGTGAAATCAATTTTCTCTCTGACAACATTTCATCTCCATTAGATCTCGCTTTTTTTTTTCCCAGCAGGATTTCAATGCTGGTTTGCTAAAAAAAAAAGCAAAGGCACTTGTGTGCAAAATTTTTGTAAAGGGAAAAAAAGTTGCCCCTGTTGAAAGCAAATCCGATAAAGTATATCTTATCTATTGATTTTAAATTAATTTAAGAAATGTTGAAATTGAAGATTGGAACTGTAACATGGGATGAAAACCAAAGGTGAAGAACAGATCGTTGTGATAAATCCTAGTTTATGTGGTTTTATATATGAATGTAGATGGGCTAGAGAAAGATGCCAAACAGAGTGAGAATGAGTAGGACCTTGGTCTGCTACGTTTTCCTGGACCAGTATCAAGTGGAGATGCTAGGGGAACAACATGAAAGCTGATTCTCTAAAAGTTATGTAGCATTCATATTCTGATGGAGAGTAATCCATCAAGGCAGACCTTGGTTACTTAACCCCTTAAGGACACATAACATGTGTGACATGTCATGATTCCCTTTTATTCCAAAAGTTTAGTCCTTAAGGGGTTAAAAGACACTAATGTTAGGAATGCAAACATGTAATCCTAATGTTAGTGTAATACTAGCTAGACAGATTGAACCTCCAGAAGTCCATGTGTGGCAATTGCCAGACTGCACCGATTAGCATCTTCTCATAGAGATTCATTGACTCAATGTCAAGCCGATGACCGTTGGCCATTTAATCTTTGCAGGACCGCAACAGGAATCAGTTTTTCTGTCACTGGTTTTCTGTAACAAATCCCCATTAGAAAGAACCGAACATTTACATTGAGAAAGTTTATCACCAGTTGTCCAGCCTTTTGATTCTGATGATTAGTAACACTTACAGCTCTTAGCGTTTACTAGGTTGGAGGTCTGTTATATTGACTATACTTTGTTTAACCCTTTAAGACCGGAGGGCGTACAATTACTTCCTTTTTTAAGCGGCTCTAAACGCCGCCGGGCGTAATTGTACGCCCTCCATTTTTTTTTACTTACCCGGTCGCCGGCGATCCACCGCAGCATGTCCACCCTCCAGCAGCCCCCCCGGCCATGTGAGTGAGGTGCTTGCTAGGACCTCACAATCACATGGCCGGTATAGCTGGCTCAGGCATTGCCAGTTAGTCCCCCTGCTGGCAATGCTGCAGCCAGCTATCCCGGCCATGTGATTGTGAGGTCCTCGCAAGGACCTCACTCTCACATGGCCCGGGGGGGGGGGGGGGCTGAAGAGGGCGGACGTGCCGCGGGGGGCTCCCTGGGAGTCCCCCCAACCGCGATCGCTGGCGACCGGGTAAGTAAAAAAAAAAACGGAGGCGTACAATTACGCCCGGCGGCGTTTAGAGCCGCTTTAAAAAGGACGTAATTGTATGCCCTCCGGTGTTAAGGGGTTAAACGTCTATTCTTATATTACAGCATTTAGAATTAATTGATGCCAGGTACTTATTTTGGTAAAATGTACTAGTGTTATAATGGTTTACTTCATTATTTCATCATGAGATGATTTATAATTTACCAGTAGATAATAGCTTTGTGCACAGTGGAACAATTTGGATAATCCACAAAAAATGTAAAAAAAAAAAAAGCAAACCTTTGTTTTTGGCATTTCAGAATTTTTCAGTTCAGACAAATCTCATCCATGCAATCATTTGAAGAAAAAAATTTCGGACGAATTTACTAGGCGTGTAGAATTGACCAATTAGTGTACGGCAAAGTATCAATATTATGTATGTATTTTGCAGTACTGTACACGAATAGCTGCATTTTCGAACCATTTGGTTCACAGAGTAAATAAGTGAAAAGAAACCAATAGAGTAAAAAAATCTTTATATTTATTAAATAGATATTTAATTTTTTTTCCCCTCTATCTATCTTCTTTCATCAATCTTATTTTTTTTTTCGCATCATGGACAAAACTCCAAATCGAATTAAACTGTTTTTGTACATTGTCGGTTTCATTTATAAACTGTTTCAGAATTTCTACCCTCTATATGTACTGAACTTTCCTCATAGAGGTGCATTGATACAATGCATCTCTATGAGGAGATGCTGATTGTCAAGCCTGGCATTTGGCTCTGCCCTCTGCCACACCTTCTTGGCAATCTTAGCCAATCCAATGTTTTACTATGGGAAATCATTGTGTTTGGCTCATCACTTCTGATAATGTCTGATAATGATCCGGGGAGCCAGCAGCAGACTGGAATAAAGGTAAGATTTTACTATATTTAAGGAGATCAGATGGTGTTTTTAACACTATAGGGTCAGGAATACATGTTTTGTGTTCGTGACCCTATAGTGTCCCTAAAACATCTGATTGAAAACGAAACATTTTGTTTTCATGCAGGCTGTATCATCACAGCCAGGGGAGGTGCAGTTAGAGCTGTATAAACAGAAATAAAAGTGATTTAACTTCTAAATGGCAAAAAAGTGAGCAGTGAGACTGCAGGGGCATGATCTATGCACAAAAAACTTAATTAAGCTAAAGTTGTTTTTAATGCCTATTGTATCCCTTTAATTTTGTTAATACAGCAACTGGGACATCATTTTGTAAAAAATATCAAAAAATACACAGATTAGTATAGAAATGAAGCATGTATATAAAATGGCTCTCGGTTTCTGATGGAACAGCATTATTTAATATAATTTTGTAGTACAATGTACCATCTTGACTTTTAATAAAGTGAAAAAAATGTTGAGGAAGTCTAGGAAACTGATTGGCTGTCACAGAACCCATCTGGTGTAATGATTTATTAATTGTGGGTAGTGATGTCCCGAACGGTTCGCTGGCGAACATCGCGTGTTCGCGTTCGCCACGGAAGGCGAACATATGCGATGTTCGGTCCACCTCCTATTCGTCATCATTGAGAAAACTTTGACCCTGTACCTCACAGTCAGCAGACACATTCCAGCCAATCAGCAGCAGACCCTCCCTCCCAGACCCTCCCACCTCCTGGACAGCATCCATTTTAGATTAATTCGGAAGCTGCATACATTTTATTTTATTTTTTTATTATTATTTTTTTTGTTAATTCTTTATTTTTGTAGTGCATGGAGGTATAACAAATGAGCATGTGGTACCCCAACAGCATTCCTCATGCTTTTCAAGTAACAATTGTAACAATAGGGTATATGTTAATACGTGCACATTTTATATGTTAAATTATTATGAGGTTTGTCAGTCAGATTCAACAACTTGGTAGTGTTTAGACAGGCTTAGACAATTTAAGAACATCTTTGAATTTAAACAGGCTTAAGCTTACGTCATAGTGAATACGTTATATTAAGCAGTGCGTGAGTATATATATCTACATTTAGATAGTTTAAGAACATCTTTGAATTTAAAGCGGCACTGTCATGCCGAATCCCGTTTTTTTTTTTTTAAACCCCCCTCCCGCCTCCACTACATCCAATTGACCCCTTAGTCACCCCCAAATGCCCCTAAGCCCCGCAGATTACCTATTTATTAATCTGTATTTTCTGCCCCGATCTATATTCAGGGCGCCGCCATCTTTGTGTGGGTAGGTGAAGTCCCTGTGGCCTTCCCCCGCCCTGCAGAGCCTAGTCTGCGTGGAACCCTCCATGGGTGAAGATTGATTTTTTTTTTTGCGCTCTGGTTTTTTCTTTTATTTTTAAGTTCGACGGGTATGATGGCTTTTTATTTGGCCTTTTTTGGGGCTGAAAAATTAAGATTTTAGAAAAAAGAAGACGTTGAATGGTAAGTTGAATTTTATTCCCCCCTCACTATTTTTTAGGGTGAGGGGGGTAGGTAGGGGCTTTTTTATTTGGGTGGGGGGGTGGGTGAATAGGGGCTTGGGGACCCCTAGTTACCTTTTGATGGGGGGGGGATTTTCATTTAGGGGGCCGGGGGGGGAGGACAGTAGGTCCCCCCCCATTATTCTTTTATAGGGCCCCCACCCGCAGCTCAGGGGTGGAGGCCGGGGGGAGGACAGTAGGTCCCCCCCTCTAATTGTAACTTAGGGCCCCCACCCGCCGCGCAGGGGTGGGGGGTGGGGGGGAGGACAGTAGGTGTCTCCCCCCATTTTTCTTTTATAGGACCCCCACCCGCAGCTCAGCAGCCATGTTACTCTGTATATAGAGGGAGCCGTGTTTACACGGTATATAGAGGGGAGCCATGTTACTCTTTATATAGAGGGAGCCATGTTACTCTGTATATAGAGGGGAGCCATGTTACTCTGTGTATAGAGGGGAGCCATGTTACTCTGTGTATAGAGGGGAGCCATGTTACTCTGTATATAGAGGGAGCCATGCTACTCTGTATATAGAGGGGAGCCATGTTACTCTGTATATAGGGGGAGCCATGTTACTCTGTATATAGAGAGGAGCCATGTTTACACTGTATATAGAGGGAGCCATGTTACTCTGTATATAGAGAGGAGCCATGCTTACACTGTATATAGAGGGAGCCATGTTACTCTGTATATAGAGAGGAGCCATGTTTACACTGTATATAGAGGGAGCCATGTTACTCTGTATATAGAGAGGACTGGGTACCGACTGGGTACCTCCGTTAATGGATGCTCCTAGCGTTACCTGAGGACTCCAAACACTCTGGCAGACACAACAATCACCAAACCGGATAAGCATATGAATACTCTCATGCATATGAATGCTGTATACAGCCGAATAGGAAAAAACATGCAAATAGGTTTACACTCCTAGCAGTCAAACTGGAACAGCATACAATAAATCCTCCCCCAATAATGAGACAACACTTCACTTTGAGGGTTAAACAGGAACTCCTAGATTTATTCACACACTGTCTTATAAAGGATTCTCCCATGCAACGGAGGGATTTACAATACACCAATCACACAATGGTTACATCCCACAGATTCCCTCCCCTTAGCCTGAGAGGTAATCCAATTATACATACAGTTTAAAACATACTTTTTAACCAACATTCATAACTCTAAAACCATACATACATTCACATAAAAATTACATATTCACAATCAATCCATTCAGGGGAACACCATATCAAAAAATGGCATGAATCAGACCAGGGGTTCAGAAGTTAGTAAAATATATTTTGGGCCCTGGCTGGCACATGGCTATCTGGCCCAGACCGGTTTCAGAGTCTTCTATCCTGGAGATAATTGAGAAGTAATTCAATTATCTCCCAGGACAGAGACAAGACTCCATTATGCACATGGTGAGCACAAAGCATTAAAATACTATAAAATACACAAAGTCACATTTTATACATAAAACACAGACATGTCACATATCCCCAGATAGCTGGGATCTGAGCGCACAAGACTACCGAATAGCGCTCAGATCCTATTCACACAGTTTAATTGCCATGGAGCCGAAGTCTTTAACTACACAAATGGGCTCCATGGCATAGCTATCTGGGTTAACACATTCACATAAAGTCGGGTCCATAGTCCAAAGGCAAGAGGAGGGCAAGCAGCCCCCTCCAAGGACACGTGGCGAGGTTGGTTTCGCCACACACGGTATATAGAGGGGAGCCATGTTACTCTGTATATAGAGAGGAGTCATGTTTACACTGTATATAGAGGGAGCCATGTTACTCTGTATATACAGAGGAGCCATGTTTACACTGTATATAGAGGGGAGCCATGTTACTCTGTATATAGAGGGAGCCATGTTTACACGGTATATAGAGGGAAGCCATGTTACTCTGTATATAGAGGGAGCCATGTTACTCTGTATATAGAGGGAGCCATGTTTACTCTGTATATAGAGGGAGCCATGTTACTATCTGAGGTGGCTAACTATGATTGGCCCTGGCATGTTTGTTAGTCTGGCCTGCATGGTTGTCTGGCATGAATAAAAGTAGCATGTTTCAACTATATTAGTAGTTAGACGAGTTTGCACTAAAATATGGAAGACATCCTAGTATAAATCGTGATCAACCGCTCTCAGAGACTATGCATTGCGACATGTATATGATGTGGAAAGGTTAACTGTTATGATTGTCTATAGACGTAGTGGCTTTAGCTGCACCTTAAGGATCACCTGTCCGTGGGTGCTGTATCTCTGCGACTGCTATTCAGGAGCCATCGATTGCCTGGTTTTGTTGCCAATGCTATTCAGGAGCCATAGATTGCCGGGTATTGTTGCCAATGCTATTCGGCGGGTGAGTCCTGTAGCCTCCTGGACTGTTTGCGGTTGTTTGCGGTGCGTTAAACGGGGAGTTTGGTCTGTCACTGTGAAGCGGGCGTAACCCTTACACTACCTGATCGATACAACATCATACCTGATGTTTTAAAGCACGTTATTCCAAACAATTTAGGAATGTTAGGTGATTTATGCCCTTTATGGATTAAAACCAGACTCTGCATCAACTATGTAATTTTCCATGGAAGTTTTGCCATGGATCCCCCTCCGGCATGCCACAGTCCAGGTGTTAGTCCCCTTGAAACAACTTTTCCATCACTATTGTGGCCAGAAAGAGTCCCTGTGGGTTTTAAAATTTGCCTGTCTATTGAAGTATATGGCGGTTCGCCCGTTCGCGAACATTTGCGGAAGTTCGCGTTCGCCGTTCGCGAACGAAAAATTTCATGTTCGCGACATCACTAATTGTGGGCTCTGTTGAGGAGATATGTTGTAGAGATAAGCCACCAGTACGATCAGGACATTCACAGACATTGCACTGGTAGACTGTAAGATTGTGAGTGACAGCGTAATTATCAGTTTCCAAGACAAGAGCAGCACAAATAAAATTCCACCTCCTTCATTTCTGTTTTCTGGACAAAATGTTCTAAGCAGGTTAAAACAGAAATAAACAATACAGTGATTACTCTAGCAAGATGACAAACACACTTATAAGAACTATACATTATGACACATCCTTGTCAATATAGAATTATGATTTTTTCTACTTTTACACAATGTAAATAACATTCCACATTGCAAGTTACCTTTCTAACCTTGAGGTTCTTTAAAAAATTTAGGAAACATGGCATTTATTTTTTTAGTGGCAAGAAATCTAGCATTTTGGTTAACTTTAGCATTATACGTCCATATTTAGCATCCTTATTTCTTGTAGTTTTGCATTTACCAAATAACTTTTTAATGATTATGTTTTTATGGAGATATTTATAGTTTAAAATGTTAAGCTGAAACTTGTAATATCGGCATTCTCATTACCTATCTGTGGTTTTGGTATAGGATTAAATGTATGTTAATGCTCAGACTTCTTGCTTGATAATGTTTATTAATAAATGTTCTATAACAGCATCACTGTCTGTGTATTAAACACTCCAATCCTGCATTTAACAAGAAATAGGACATTTCCAGCATTTCTAATTTGCTATATACATAATTAATGAAAAAAAATACATTTTATAAAAACCAAAATAAAAAGATAATCTTTTAAAGGGACACTTAAAGTGCCAAAACCACTTTAGTTTAATGAAACTGTATAGATAATGCATCTGCAGTCTCGCTGCTCAATTCTCTGCTATTTAGGAGTTAAATCTGTTTGTGCACGGGGAGAACTCTCCAAAAACTTACTCCCCACCCAGGACACCATTACCTCACCCCGATACCAGGCTCCGATACTTAGATTCCCCACTATATCATGACACACAAGCCCGAACACACGCAAACCCAAACTACAAAAGACGCTTGTGACTCAGGTCCAGAACTGACCCCATGAAACGAAAAACAGACTTTCTACACCATAACTCACGACGACCAACTGCATCTTCTCTGGGAACCGCAGAGGGAGACGCGGGAGGAGGGAGGGAGATAATAGAATGACTACTACCGGAACGCAACAAAGACTCCCTAGAAACCACAGAGACGCATCAAGCCATACGGGTGTACACTGGATAACGATGATATACACCAAGACAGCCAAGGTCCACCCACTATCGATATTGCCCCCCCTCCCCGCCACACTAACTCTCTCGCTCTCAACACCCCGTTGAGAGACCAAACCCTTCCCAACGATGCATAGTGACAACACATATGACGGACAAGCGGATGAATATACGGGAAAACTATTCAGAATGCTTGGGGGTGAAATATACACCACCAACCCTCCCCGAAATTCCCCACATGTTACCACACCCCCACTTATTTGGGATAATTACAGCAAAATCGAATAGGGCAACCGTACCCCCTCCCCTTCCTAGTTCTGTACCCTTCCCTAACCCTTAGAATCAAAGCAGCAACAAATGTTACATATGTAGTATAAACGTACTAACAAACATCTAATAATGTAACCAATGAAAGACCTTATCTTATAAGTATCTCATGTATGTCTGTCATTCACATGGTAATTAAGCTTTTTGATCTTTGTAATAATCATAATCTTATTCCCTTGTTTCCTTCTGTACCCCCACCCCAATGACAATGAACACGTTATAAAATATGACAAAAATAAAGAATTTTAAAAAAAAATTAAAAATGAGCAAACAGGGTACCCGTACCCCCTCCCCTTTCTATTTTTGTACCCCTCCCTAACCCTTAGAATCAGCACAGTAACAAATGTTGCATGGATAGCACAAAAGTACCAACATACGTATGATATTGCAACCAATGAAAGACCTTACCTTGCAAGTATATTATGTATGATTGTCATCACAATGGTAAATAAGCTATTTGACCTCTGTAACAATAATTTTATTCCCTTGTTCTTTTCTGTACCCCCACCCCATTGACATTGAAAACATTATAAAATATGACAAAAATAAAGAATTTAAAAAAAAAAAAAAAAATCTGTTTGTGCAGCCCTAGCCACACCTCCCTGCATGTGACTTAAACAGCCTTTGTAAACACGTCCTGTAAAGAGAGATCTATTGTTTGAACTATCTTTATTGCAAGGTATGTTTCATTTAGAACATATAGTTTCCTGCCCTGTAAATGGCCTGCTAGACGATGCAAAAGCCTCTTGTGTGTGATTAAAGTTCAATTTACAGAGCAAGAGATAACAACTCTAACCTAACTTTAGGATTAAAATGAAACCTTTTGCTACAAATCTCTATATACCACATAGGAACCGCACTTAATCCACATAAACTAAGGGTGCTAAACCAGATCATGGGCTAGCACAATCCCAAACTGAAATCTTGATAATTGAGAACAGGTTGAGGCACTCCTATAGCTTCACGCACATTTATTGGAACGCTGTGACGTTTCGACCCACAAATGGGTCTTCATCAAGCTACAAATCTCTGGTATTTGCTCCTATAATTAGCACACTTAGCTTATTTAAAAGAGTGTATTTTAGCACCCGCTAAAAGTATAAAACTACAGTGCAAATATTATTGCAATTTGGATTGTGTTACCTTTTATTCCCATGAAAAATTAATCATGTTGATTATCTGTTAAAACACATCTCTACAATTCCATATTGTGTACAGAGTAGTGTACCTGTGAGTATAAAGTGTTACACTTTGTTTCTTGGTAGTTGACCTGCACACAGTGGCGTACACATGACCCATGGGGCCCCGGTGCGAAAATTGATCCGTGCCCCCCCCCCTCGCGCTTACTCTGCGCGGGCCGGGGCAGCAACACATTGCGGCGGGCACCTGGTCGCAGGGGTTGCAGGGCTGCAACCGCGGTATGTACGCCAGTGCATGCAGATGCACACACACTTAAAGGACCACTACAGACACCCAGATCACATCAGCTCAATGAAGTGGTCTGGGTGTCAGGTCCCTCTAGTTTTAACCCTGCAGAGAAACTGCTATGTTTCACTGAGGGTTAATCCAGCCTCTAGTGGCTGTCTCACTGACAGCCGCTAGAGGAGCTTCCGCCATTTTAAGACACTGAACGTCCATAGGAAAGCAAGGAAAGCATAGGAAGCATAGGTAATGCTTTCCTGTGGGCGGTTTGAATGCGTGCGCGGCTCTTGCCGTGCATGCGCATTCGGAGCTGAGAGGCGGAGGGATCCCCAGCGCCATGGGAGTCCGGCGCTGGAGAAAGGTAAGTGCTGAAGACACACACACACTCTCACGAACAAATGCATACACACTAGCTAACAGACACACACATTTACTGACATAGACACACTCAGCGGCAGACATACATACACACTCACTTACAAAACATACACTCTCACTGACAAACACACACTCACTAACAGACATCAAACAGACTCACTAACACACACACACAAACACACTCAGTAACAGACACACACAGTAACACACTCACTGACACTCACTAGCAGACACACACACTCTAACACAAACACCAACACACACACTCACACTAACACACTCACACACACACTCACACTAACACACTCACACTAACACACACACACTAACACTCACACACTAACACTCACACACACACACACACACTTACACTCACACACACACACTTACACACACTCACACACACACACACACACTAACACTCACTCACACACACTAACACTCACTCACACACACTAACACTCACTCACACTCACTCACACTCACACACACTCACACACACACACTCACACACACACTCACACACACACACACTTACACTCACACTCACACACTTACACTCACACACTAACACTCACACACACTTACACATGTTTTTTTTTATTTAATCCCCCCAGCCTCCCTACCTTTTGGAGTGCTGAGGGGATTCCCTGGGGTCCAGTGGTGCTGCTGGGCTCCTAGGCGGGCAGTCAGGCTGGCCGGTGCGCGAGGGAGCACTCTTCCCTGAGTGCTTTCTCTTCAGCTCCCTCGCGCGCCGCGTACTGATACCGACGCCGGAAGATGACGTCATCTTCCGGTTCCGGTATCAGTGCGGTGCGCGAGGGAGCTGAAGAGGAAGCACTCAGGGGAGAGTGCTCCCTCGCGCACCGGCCAGCCTGCCTGCCCGCCGGGTGTAAGCAGGGCCAGCCTCGGGGGGCCCGGAGGTGGCCGGCTCCTGGGCCCCCCAGGAGAAGAGGCTGGCCCAGTGGGTACATACAGGGTTGCAGGGGCGACCCTGGTATGTACGCCACTGCCTGCACAAATAGTTCTACTACACAAGTTAACCCATGACTCGACAAATCCCAGGCGCCAGGTCACCATGGCGACTAGAAATTTTGCCCTGGCATCTGGGATTTGTCAGTCTTTTACCTAAAGTGGCCGGCTGGGCATACAAGGGAGCCGGCCGGCTGCCCGCCCACTCAGGGAGCTTTGTAGCCGGCCGCCCATGGGAGCATATTTGTGTATTAGTGAGGATAAGTAGGTGGGAGCAGCATTGTGTAAAGATTTGTAAGCAAGTGTCAGGATCCATAATTGAGCCCTACATCTTATGGGAAGCCAATGGCAAAGGGGGGAGGTGTGGGCGAACAGAAAGATGAGTCTTGCCACCGCATTCATTATAGACTGTAACGGGGCAAGTTGGGAACACGTAAGACCACTGAGAAGAGGATTGCAGTAGTCAAGGCAAGAGAGGACAGCAGCATGGACAAGCACCTTTGCCGTATCAGGTGTTAAATAGGGTTGGATGCGTGCAATGTTTTTGAGATGGAAGCTGCAGGATTTGGCAATTGATTGGACATGAGGGGTGAAGGAGAGGTCAGAGTCAAAGAGAACACCTAGGCAGCGAGTCTTAGAGGTAGAGCGCCATTCACTTGGAGGGACACAGACAAGGGAGTAGCAATACTTGAGAGAGGGAAGTTCTGTTTCGGACAGCTTCAGTTTAAAGAAATGAGTAGCCATCTAGTTGGAAATAGCAAAGAGGCAGTCAGAGACACGAGTCAAGAGGAATAGTGAGAAATCAGGGGACGACAGATACATTTGCGTGTCATCCTCTTAGAAATGATACTGGAAGCCGAAATAGCTGATGAGGTTAACAAGGGAGGCAGTGTAGATTGAGAACAATAGGGGACCAAGGACCCTTGGGGAATACCAACAGAGAGGGATTGGGGAGAAGAGGCAGAGCCAGAGAAAGAAACACTGAATGAGCGCTGGGAGCGGTAGGAAGAGCACCAGGAGAGAGCGGTATCAGGTTTGATTTCAGCCAGATCGGCACTATACGTATGACTTTTTGGTGATCTCTCTCCATCCATGCGTCTGACATCACGTGCTTCCCTTCAAAAGGAAGCCGCGACCGCATCCAAATTGCTCAATCAATGTTTCTTGTGTTTGATACTCTCGCATACTTGCTACCGTGTTGCCAATTTACCGATTGAGCTTCTAATTGATTTCCTGTGTACCGAACCTCTTGGATTGATCCTGACTACGCTCTACTCTCGACTCCCTGACTTGGAACAAGACTTCACTTCTGATTCGCTAACGAGGTGTGAAAACCACAAACCGCCAGAGAAGCATCGGCGGGTGTCGACCCCTGGATGGCCGCCTGTTCGTTAGACGAACGCCGTCCAGGGGGAGCATTCGTGGATTGCTTCTCATTTCATTTGGTTCCCGAACAAGGACCTCCCCAGTGCCCCTTGGAATGTTCACACTTCACGAGCGGAAGAGGTTCGCACTGGACACCGTTGTGAAGGTCCCTGAGACTGGTGGGGACATTTCTTGGGGACAATGGCGGCTTGGCGGGCTTTCTGTAGCTGTGAGCCACAGAGGCAGGAAGCTTTCCCGCGCTGGGACTCCCAGGTACCGAGGCTCATGGGATAAAGACCCCTGGGCACCAGAGGTGGGAAACCCTGGGGATGGGTGGCGGGAACTGGGGACAAAGGATCTAGAGTTCCTGTCACACGCACAGGCTCCTGGGATGGGATATTGTCTTTTTGTGTGTTCCACACCTTGCATGGGGAAAGTATAAAGCCGAGTGTGGCCAATAAAGTTGTTGTTGATGTACCCCTGGAACTGTTTGTCGTCCAGTTACTGGGGGAAAATGGGTCTCTTCATGTATTCATAGCGGAGGTAACCAGTCGGGTTACCCACGGGCCGCTACACTACCTAATAATCAGATTTTGTTGTCTTTTTTCAAAAGGATTGTATTGTTTCATACAACAGAAATCAACTGACCTGCTCTGTCAAACGTTATATTGAAGACTATGGACTGTATTGCTAATTAAGCATTTCCTTATTTTTTTATATGCTATATTCTTGTGATGCAATTTTGAAACAAGATTACAAATGCATTATTATTTCAAAAGCATATTGCTGCAGAAGGCTGCCAAAGTTAAATTACTTTATTTAAATAAATTATATTTTCTTAAAGTGACAGCTTCAAATTTATTTTGTTCACCTTCAGTTGAGTTCCCAAAAAATTTTTTCCCGAGAAGTTTTACACGTAGGATGAAAAGAAGGCAGAGCTAGAGAAGGAGACAAAGTGCGTATGAGATACGAGGGAACAGGTGGTGGGGCGGAGGAACGTAGCTTAGCAGAAACCTTCTGCTGTAGCGGGTGCAAATCAGCGTAGGACAGCTGATTAGGGTAAAAGTTGGTAGTGGATAGAGAGAGATGAGAGATCTCTTCCCTGACTGTAGAAATCTTCTCAGTGTAGTGAGTTGCAAAGTTTGTGGGGGTCAAGTTGGTAGGAGGAGGAGGAGGCAGCACAGGGCGAAGAAGAGTTCATTGCATGAAACAGTCGTTTGGGCTCGCGGGAGAGTGTGGTTATGAGTGTTTTTTTCAAGTAATTTTCTTTTGAAGAGGAAAGAGATTTACATAAATCTATCAAAAGTTGCACAAACAGCTGATCCGGAGATATTTTTATCCATGTATATATTGCATTATTGTCGGGCATTGTTTTGAACAATGTATTACATGTGAATGTATCTATGGAGGGCAGAGTGCATGAGCTCAGCTTTCGTAGGATCACTGTGTGTAAACATGTAGAAGGCAGGATTTGTACAATGCAAGATAAATCTCTGTATATACGGAGCGCAGAAGAGATGTCCACACAGTGAGGGGGGTAAGTATTTGATCCTCTGCTGATTCTAAACATTTCCTGACTGACAAATAAATGATCAGTCTATAATTTTAAATGGTAGGTGTATTTCAACAGTGAGAGACTGAATAACAAAAAAAAAAAAAATCCAGAAAAACGTATGTCAAAAAAATTACAACTTTATTTGCATGTCAATTTGTGAAATAAGTATCACCAAGATTTCTGGCTACCAGGTGTCTTTTATACAGATAACAAAAACAAGCTGAGCTTAGGAGCACTCTCTTAAAGGTAGTGCTCCTAATGTCAGCTTGTTACCTGTATAAAATACACCTGTTCACAGAACCAACCAACCAACCAATCAATCAGATTCCAAACTCTTCACCATGGACAAGACCAAAGAGCTGTCCAAGGATGTCAGGGACAATATTGTAGACCTACACAAGGCTGGAAAGGGCTACAAGACCAAGCAGCTTTGTGAGAAAGTTACAACAGTTGGTGCAATTGTTCACAAATGGAAGAAACACAAAATAACTGTCAGTCTCCCTCGGTCTGGTGCTCCAAGCAAGATCTCACCTTGTGGAATTTCAATAATCATGAGAACGGCAAGGAATCAGCCCAGAAATATATGGGAGGATCTTGTTACTGATCTCGAGGTAACTGGGACCATTGTCACCAAGAAAATAATTGGCAACACACCATGCCTGAAGGACTGAAATCCTGCAGTGCCCGCAAGGTCCCCCTGCTTAAGAAAGCACATGCACAGGCCCGTTTGAAGTTTGCCAATGAACATCTGAATGATTCAGAAGAGAACTGGATGAAAGTGTTGTGGTCAGATGAGACCAAAACCGAGCTCTTTGGCATCAACTCAACTCGCCGTGTTTGAAGGAGGAGGAATGTTGCCTACGACCCCAAGAACACCATCCTCACTGTCAAACATGAAGGTGGAAACACCTGCTTTGAGGGTGTTTTTCTGCTAATGGGACAGGACAACTGCACCGCTTAAAAGGGATGATGGACGGGGCCATGTACTATCAAATCTTGGGCGAGAACCTCCTTCCATCAGCTAGGGTATTCCAGCATGACAATGACCCAAATCACACAACCAAGGCAACAAAGGAGTGGCTCAAGAAGAAGAACATTAAGGTCCTGGAGTGGCCTAGCCAGTCTCCAGACCTTAATCCCATAGAAAATCTATGGAAGTGGCTGAAGGTTCGAGTTGCTAAACGTCAGCCTTGAAATCTTAATGACTTGGAGAGAATCTGCAAAGAGGAGTGGGACAAAATCCCTCCTGAGATGTGTGCAAACCTGGTGGCCAACTACAAGAAATGTCTGACTTCTGTGATTGCCAACAAGGGATTTGCCACCAAGTAAGGGTTTTGCCATCAAATACTTATTTCACTCATTGACATGCAAATCAATTCATAACTTTTTTGACATGCGTTTTTCTGGATTTTTTTTTTTTTTTTGTTATTCTGTCTCGCACTGTTAAATTACACCTACCATTAAAAATATAGACTGATCATTTCTTTGTCAGTGGGCAAACGTTCAAAATCAGCAGGGGATCAAATACTTTTTTTTCCTCACTGTAGATATATGAAGAAGACCATTATGCATTTTTGATGATGTATGTTTTTTGCAAATGTGGATGTCGGTGTATGTTTAAAAAAAAATTTAAAAAAATCATATTTACATGTATAAAGGGCAATAAGTGCCTCAGTTCGGGTCTTTGCAGTTTTGGAAGATGGCAAACACAACATGTGAGTTTTTACAGGCAGAGTAGGTACTTGTGGAGCCCTGTAATCAGGTGTCGATTCTGCCTAATGGTGTATCCGGCCTTGCGTTCATTTACATTTTTTCAATGAAGGCGTTTTTAGAACTAGGCTTTATAGGTTAAAGTTTACATAAGACATAAAGAGAGACGTGATTGTGTGCGTGTGAATCTGACAGGTGTATAATAATAATTAGAACAATTCATTGTCTGCTTAGCTTACATATAGGGCTACTGACTAACCTATTTAGATAAAGCAGTTTGTAAAGTGTATATGCATATTCTGCCAGTGACATTTAAATTCGTTAATAAAATGTAAGCCTTAAGAAGAACAGCTATTTCATTCATTTAATGGCAAAATACATGAATATTCCAAACTATAGTCACTGAGACATACTCTTAACATTTATACCAGGAAGGGACCGACCGCACAGCCATTTTAACTCGAACACCGCCGACCCGTACCATCGACTGCACTTCGACACTTCGACTAAAGTCGAAGTACCGAACACACTTCGAACGGGACTTAGTAGTTTTTATACCAGGAAGGGACCGACCGCACAGCCCAAATCCATGGAACTATTTTGGGCAAGAAAAGGTGCTTGCGGTCGGTCATAAAAGGACTTCCGTGTAACTTTTTATTGACTGAAGGGATTGGTATGATTTTTGAAAGTGTTTATGTTTAAAGTATGCTGAGTCTGAATATGTGGTTTTTATGTGGATGCGATGTATGGTTCCAAAGTTATGAGAGTTGTATAAAAGTATATTTGTAACTGTATGCCTAATGGGATTATGTGTCACACTAAGGGGAGGGGATGTGTGGGATGTAACATCTAAAGTCATTGGTTCTTTTATGCCTCCCCCTGGGTGTGGCCTGTATGTGTGAGTTGGAAATAAAAGCCAGGCTGGATGAGCCAGTCCTGAGTTCCTGTTTAACCCTCAAAATGAAGTGTCGTCTCGTTCTTGGGGGGAATTGGATTGTAAGCTGACTGCCAGGAGTGTAAGCGGATTGTATGCTTTTCTTGTTCAGCTGTTCCAGTTCGGAGTGTTATTTCGTATCCAGATCGGGAGTTTGGTGGTCTGCAGTAGCTGTGCCTGTCTCTCAAAAAGGGGATTATCGCCTAAACGGATTTTTCCCCTTTTATGCTGAAACGGTCCGCAACACTGCCTATCCCAACTAAAAAATATCTATGTCCCACCAGGCTTTACTTCTTTGCCAAAAAACGGTGCCTATCCCCTGCTTGCACTCACACCGGCTCCAACTATCACCCTCAAGACGTCGCTAAGGCTGAACCTTTCATATTGAACTTCCTTACCTATCCCACCAGATTCTAACCCAGGCTCCTCCATTCCTTCAAAAAATCGCTAAAACTCACTTCTTCAAAAAGACATATCAATTAAAGTGATAGCATCATTCATTCCCTCTCCGTACCCACACCTTACTCTAGCTCACTTAGATTCTTCTCCCCATCTGTGTAATTTACTATGTAATAATTCTCCCAATTGCAAACTCTCCCAGCAACCAGATTTACTAAATACGTAATACTTTTTACCTTTTACCTTCTGTGTAATAATAAACCCCACTCCCCTTACAATGCTGTTTTAGCAGGGCTCTCAGCACCATTTATTCCTGTACGCCCAACTTGCATGTTATTAGCAACACTTAGCTTGTTGCAACTAATTGCATGTTAATCCTTTTAACAAACCTTATAAATAATAATACTAAACCCTTGTTTCTGTTCTTTCTCCTTGATACTTTCTGCTGGACATTGATTATCTCTGCCTCCATGGAGATATCTGGAGCAAGTTGTGGCGAGGTCTCCATGCTGACTGACAGGTGAAGAGACTGTATTATTTCTAAATAAAAGAAAAACGCAGAGTTTATCACATCGATTGACAGGGAGCCAAGATTGAGACACTCCGATTCAGAACAGAGCATTTAATCATATTATTGAAACCTCAGGAACATCTGCTCAGGAAATATAGGAGATGTGTCAACACAATATAAAAAATTCTGGGACGTGACAGTTCCATTTTAAGAAATAAAAATAAACTGCTTGCAAAATATCACAATATATATTTATATATATATATATAACTTTTTTTTTTTTTTTTTAAGAGAGTCTCTTTAAAGTAGTAAATAAAAAAAATTACTTTGCAAATCCTGAAGTTTATGACAACAACTGAAAGTTGTTCCATTTACGTGTTACTAATGCGCAATTTAAAAAAAAATAAAAAATTTTATTGTCCACTTGAAAATGATTTCAGTTCAAAACACACCGTAGCTTGGAAGTGATGAAAACACAGCTCGAGCCACAGAAATTACTTTTATTGATTGAAGGATCGCAGAGAATAATTAAATGCCACGAGAGAATGAGATAGCTGATGTAAAATGATCACTGCTGTATTTATATTTACATTCAGGCTAAACAGTTCACGCCAGACCAAACCACACAGAAATGCTTTTTTTTTTTTTTTTGGCTAATGTCAGATGTGTTTACAGGCTTTTATTTTCCGTTATGTTACATTGCATGCGACTCTTAATGTATTTACTCTTAGATTTACAACCCATATCCTACTAGGCAAAAAAATCAGTGGATCAGTACTCCCAGTCCCAATTGACTTGTAATGCATCCCCATGACGATCAGAATCATTACAATGTGTGTTGTGCTGCATGCCAATATTTGTGGACCCACGAGAATATGCATTGTCACTTTTACAGAAGGTGACAAGTCTGTGGTGTATGATGCCTTAAGGGGAGAGGGGGAGGGAATGCATTTACATGCAATCCCTTCTTCTGGTCTCCTGTTCCTGAGTATAAAATTTGGGTCTACATGAGATACCACAAAATACTCCACAGCTCTTCTTGATCGTGCACAATGCGATGTTTTAGATATTTAATGTGAATTTATGTATACGGAGGTGTGCTGCATATCTGTATACATGAATTTGTTTATATCTCTATCTGTTTATGGGATTCCATGGATCTGAATATGTGGAAATGGGTTTATATGCCTACCTTAGCGCAGTAGCAGAAATAACTTAGAAACCTGGTGCGAGAAATTATTTTTGCCCCCCCCCCCCCATCGCAAGGATGGCCCACAGGTCGATCCCCATCTGTCGTACAACTCCCACAATACTTTGACAGCTGGGGTTCTACTATTTTTCCATGCTTGCCATGTTGTATTTGACACTAAGCAATGTTTGTCTGTTTAAATATATGATTGTGTGAATGTAGTGTTAGCTTTTGCATGCAAATGTTCATTTGTGTGTTGTGTGGTTTTTGAATGCATTGATGTGTTTATATATAATTTTCCTTTTTAATACAGATGTGTGTTTCTATGTAGTGCTGATGTCTGAATGCAGGGTTCTTTGTATGTAGTGTTGATGTTTTAATGCAGGGGTGTGTTTGTGTGTAGTGTTGGTGTTTGAATGATGAAGTGTATGTACATACACACAAACACTGCCACACACAGATAGACAGACACACTGACACATATGCAGATATACAGACACACAGCTAAGCAGATACAGATACTGACAACATACACACACACTGATATACATACTGACCCAAAGATACACACATATATACACACACTGACAAAAATACAGATAGACAGACACACAGATACAAACCCTGACACACATGCAGATACACATATACACACTAATATTCAGATACACACACTGACAGACATACAGATTTAAACACTGACACACATGGAGATACACAGATACACATACTGACAACATACAGATACACACTGACACACCCACAGATAAAAACTGACACACATACAGATACACAGATGCACACAATGAAAGACATACAGATACACTGACACACTGATACAGAGACACATACACTGACGGACATACAGATACACAGACACACACTGACACACACTGACAGACATACACACTCACTAACAGACTTAAAGACACACACGGGCACACACACACTGACAGACATACAGATACACAGACTGACAATCATGTATATATATACACACACACACACATTGGTCAAAACGTACGTTTCCTACCTTTTGCAGGAGGGTGGCTTCACTGAGGTTCATGAGCAGGTTAAGGCTTTTGGGAGTCAAGGGCTGGGCCGGGAGAGCCTCCCGCTGCTGCCGATAAGCAAGGGCCCTGGTCGCACTGTTAAAGGGCCACAGCGCTTGAACAGGCCCCTCATGACACATGTCCTAAGTGCATGGACCATCCAATGTGCCCCCTTAGGGTGCGGGCCCCAGTGCAGCCTCTCTGGCTGCATTGGTGGTAGCTCCGCCACTTCCTTAGTGTATGATATAAGAATGTGTATAGTGTATGTATCTGCATGGGTATTTGTATCTGTATGTGGATACCATACTCCATATTTTGGGTTGGTGTGGTGGAGATTTTGGGGAAATTGTGGAGGAGTGTAAATTATTTTAAATTTTTTTCTAATTTGGGTGTTTTTTATTTCACCTTGTATTCCTGACAAATATATATTGGATATTAAGGGACATTGGTTCGCCGGCAGAGAGGTCAAGGTTTTCGCATTTGCGGATGATGTTTTACTTACGATCAGAAACACATTGTGCACGTTACCTACAGTACAGACGGAAGTGGAGAAATCCGGAGCACTCTCGAATTTCAAGGTTAATACAGACAAGTGCGAGTTATTGGGGGTTTACGTACATACCAGACTGAAAGAGCAGATACAGAGAAAACATATATACAAGTGGACAGACACAAGTTTTACCTACATAGGGGTGCGGCTGACAGTACAACATTAAGAGCTATACAAACTAAATTATGGACCTCTTGTAGAAACCACACGGAAAGACCTTAAACAATGGGACATGCCCTTTTTCTCCATGATGAGCATAAAAATTATGGTACTTTCCAAAGTTCTCTATTTGTTTCAGACCCTGCCCATATCGGTGCCGGCAGAGTTTTTCCCTTGAATGTGGTCCTTGTTTATCAAAACCCCATGCATAGCTCACAACACATTAACATAGACAGAGGTGGACTGGGCCTTCTACACTTACATAGATACTATGTGGCTGTGTTGCTCACGCAAATAAGGGAGTGGACAGCCACGGATAAGAAAAAATCATGGTATGCTCTGGAGCAGAGCTTCGCAAAAGCCCCACTACATACACTCCCATGGCAAACATGCCAACTAAGTGTACTTTCACCTACTACACACCCGCTCACTCACCGTATCCTATAGACTTGGAGATGTTTCAAAGATGCCTGGGAATTGCCCCCCGGGATTATCCTTATAAATTATATTATATATATTTCTGGACAAGAGAGCCAGGCCTCATGAGATATAAGGTAAATGCTTTGGGCACATGAGTGCACTAGACTAGAATCTAGAGGCTAACCGCCATATTCGTAGAAACACGTAATAGGAAGTACCCCTCCTCCCCCCACCAACCTCCCCCTCCTTTTTCTCTCCCACATACTTGTTATTGATGATACAGATGTCATAGGTTATACCGCAGAGCAGTGATATCCACGGGGACATTCTATTTATGTACTTATGTGCTTGAAACAATGTGACTCATTGCTCATCCATATTGTTACCTACTGGATACCCTGTGATGTATGACGAATTTGCTCCCTTTTTCTTCTTTCTGTATCCGCATTTGTATGTGTTTTAATAAATAAAAAACATAAATAAAAATATATTGAATATTCATGACTATTGATATTCATAAATAGCACGGCTGAATATCCAGAAGAAAAAAAGCATGTGTGTTCCTTAACATATGTCTGGAAAGAGTTTATAACAGCAATATGGATTTTATTTTATTTTGTTTTTCAGATTTCACAAACACATATATGTTAAACATATAAATATCGTATTAAATAGTGATAGTCCCCTTTTTAAATTCTTTGTAGAGAGAGAGTTCTGCTGGTCAGTACCAGTCCAAATCCAACACACTGTAAATTCTAATCAACGTGCCTCCTGGGAAGCCATATGTTCGGTAATTTTCTTTGATCGTACCTTTAGATGTGCAAGGGGACTTTAAGGGACACTATAGCCACTTAAATAACTTTAGTTTAATAAAGCCGTTTTGGTGCATAGATCATACCCCTGCAATCTCACTGCTCAATTATCTGCCAGTTAGGAGTTAGACAACTTTTGTTAATGTCCATGCAGCCCTAGCCACACTTCCCCTGCCTGTGACTTGCACAGCCTGCATGAAAAATGGTTTCATTTTTAATCAGATCTTAACTTTCTTTACTCCTAACTCTGTAAATTCAATTTTAATCACACGCAGGAGGCTCCTGCAGGCTCCAGTAGGCTATTAACAGAGCAGATATAATAGATTGTAAATTAAACAGAATGTGCAATAAAGGAAGTTTAAACATTAGATCTCTCTTTACAGGAAGTGCTTAGGAAATCTGTGTAAGTCACATGCAAGTGTGACTATGGCTGCATAAACAAAGGATTTAACTCCTCAATGGCAGATAATTGAGCAGTGAGGCTACATGGGCATGATCTATACACCAAAACCGCTCCATTAAGCTAAAGTTGTTTTGGTGCCTATAGTGTCCCTTTAACCCCTTAAGGACACATGACATGTGTGACACGTCATGATTCCCTTTTATTCCAGAAGTTTGGTCCTTAAGGGGTTAAAGAGATATGATGCCCATAGTGGATTATGGAGCCACATTTCTGGCTGACCAATAAGGGTTAAAGAAACACTTCAAGGACAATAACCCCTATGACTCACTGGTTATGGTGCAAGGAGTTTCTTGGTGTCCACTTTGTAAATAGTCACACTGTTTTTGAATTTTTTGACTTCTCACCTGGGCTCTGACCAGTGCCACTCCCCACCTTCACTACTAATGCTGGAGAGCCTGAAGTTCCTAAAAAGGAACTTATGTTAGCTCTTCTTAGCATTAGCAGAGAGCCTCAACTTTCTCACAATCATTTATCAAGTAGAACAGAAGTCATGAAAAACCAAACACCTATTACTATCTCACACAAACACTTCATTTGACGGTGTCCTTGAACAAGGTCTATTTTTTTCTCACAGTCCTGATGATGTTATCCATAACAAATTCTGCCTGTATGATTCTTATCATCTCTGAAAAATATTACAACTGAGAGATGGTGCTTGACTTAGTCGATTATGTGTGTGATAAAACAGCAATAACACTATTATCTATAAAGTGTCAACAAGCTACGACACTGTGCATTATGATGTGTAAAGAATGAAGTTGATTTATAGTAATTTCTACAAGAAGAAGGTATCGGGAGTCATTCTTATGAGGAGTTGCAATCTAACAGAAGTTCACGCACAGACGGAACATGTGGATGAAAGATGGTCAGTAACAAATGGTTTGTGGTCGATTCAAGAAGTTGCAAGAGAAATCTTGCAAGACATGATGATAGGGATGAGTGTTTCATGAGCTTTTATATCAGTAGAGCAAGGAAGGGAATTCGGTAGACCAAAACGAAGACAAGAGAAGTCTTACAGATAATATTAGAGTTTGAAGAAGATATAATAAGACAAACCAAGGTCCAACCTAGACATAAGACATGGGGGTATGGAAGAACATAGGTGGGATGTGGAATAAGATGCATGGGAAACAGTTATTTATGGGCTTTTGAATCCAGTGTTAAAATGTATTGTCCACTGAAGAAAGAGCACCTACTAAAAAAAACGTAAAGGGAGACATGATTAAATGTTCTTCTGCTCTGTGACCATCCCCTGCCAGGCATCCATTATCTGGTTCAAACAGCAGTCTGCTAGCTAAACTGAACAACTTAAAATTTAAGAGCAAAGTGGAATTGGAGACCTTCTTAAAATAGCACAAATCTACAATTAATTTGGCTTGAAATTGACAACAAAGCCAGAAGTAAGGTCTCTCGACCGTCTACTGCTGCTTTAAAACTGACACTTACTGCGGTGAGCGGGTGAAACGCTTATTGAATCTTTCTACAAACGGATTATCAAAAAGATGAGTCACAGATATAAATTCCGAGCCTCTGTTAAATTGCTTCAGTAATTCTCTGCCTGCAAAGCCTTAACTAGTTCTTACAGCTATGTGGATTGAATTTGAATAGATGCATTGGCTGTTAATGCTATAATTTAACTTCAGTGCACGTTAGAAAATGAGTGTTATCTGGCAATAAAACACTACTATTGGGACTACATAATAGATCAGTCAACTGGTGGTTTCAAATGACACTAGATTACTGGTTTCTGTTAATAACTATGAAAGCCATTACACACCCCAGCTATCAGATACGTTGTATTTTTATATGTTAATCTTGTGTGTTGTCTTGTAAACATCAAAACGTTATAGGACCACATACATGTATCATACTTGTATTTACTGCGACATTATACTGATGCAGCAGCCCCAACTCTGGGGTAAAACCGTTGTCAAACAGTTTAACCCCGGAGGTAGAAAGGTAACGTGACACTCATGCCTATAATAATTTAGATAAGTTTAAGTTGTTATGTTGATGGGAGTGTTCTTTTTAATATAATCTTCCCTTATGAGCTGTATAGAGGTTTATTGTTATTATACTCACAAGAGCTTGATATACACATGTGTATGTTTCTTATTCATGTGTTTTGGAAATAATTTACTAGCCAAAAGATGGAAATTTTGACCACATGACAGGAGGCTTCGTATTTTGCATTTCTTTTTTTTTACTTAGCTCCATAGCAGCAAAAAAAAACGTATAGAAATAATATTGCGGATTGTGTCCCTTGATTGCTAGTATTTGCTTTATTTTCAACCTATTTTCTGTCCCCACCTTTCCCCGGAGCTCCAGGGCTCCATTATATATCTCTACCAGTTTTCTAGTTTATAGACACTTTATTACTCTTACCTGCCCCTCTTACACTAGAGTTATTCTATTACGCTAGGCCGTTACCAGCGTTTCACTGCTCCTTCCCTGTGCATTCGGTAACGTTGCCCCTTGCGCTCATTTTTCCCAGCGAGATCCACGGAGGATATCTTGGATTCACTTACCTGCTCTTAGTTTGCTGGAGAGACTCGAGGAACGTGGAAATCCTTCACATCCCTGCTAAAGTCTGTTACAGTCTGCTACATCCACTTCTGCTGCTGTTAACTCTGCTAAAAGGAGGCTACTAATGCAGATTATTCTGCTTGGGGCCATACTCAGGTCAATCACATCCTGCAGTATTTCATATTGTGACTTAAAGAGAGGGCAGTCTCTGCCCATCTTGTCACTGGCGTGAGCACTCACTGTTATTTGATTACATATTATTTGATGCTTATTGCAGTCTGCACTTCCAGCCTCCTATCCTGGGTGAGCCCCAGTTACATTGCCACTTACACAGCTTATGCTGTACTTTTTCTTGATAGATCCAACCAATCTGCTAACTTTGCTTTCCTGTTATTTCGGCAATATATTTAGCCATATGCCATGTGCCTGGCTAATATATTGCCTGCTGTATATGTTTAAATACCAAGTTCTGCCTGTATACATAAATTATTCTACCAACACATGGGCGGGAGTTTATTCACAGCCTACTAGCTAGGCTTATTCCTCTAGGTGATCACTAATATTACTTGTCAAGCTAGGGGTGCTATCCCTGTATAAAAGTGTATTCACAAATTCTACCCTTGGACTTCCAGTCCATGATCAATGCAGCGGTGGCTGTGGTCGAGAAAGCACTATCCAAGGTGTTTGTTCCTCGGACAGATCCAAGCTGGCGTAGTCCTACCACTAGGCACTCAAAATATAGAACTGACTCAGACTCCTCAACCAAACAACATTCCCACCTGGCCAAGCGCCACTTGAAAGTTGAGGGTGCTCAACCCAAGAGGTCTGAGGGTAAAGCACTGGCTAAATGTAGCAAGCCGACAGCGCCACCTGCCCCTACCTATGCCCTTAGTCATTCCTTAGGTGAGGACCATGACCTGCTCCAGTTGTTATCGGTACTGGACAAATGGCAGGCAGACAACTCAGCTTTGGAAGATGAGGCTCGGGAAGCTTGAGCAAGATATTAATTTGCCTTTGTAAGACAAACTATCCTGGGTGAGCCTCAGGTGGAGGAAGTTGGAAAGTGTGCGGACACACCTCCACCAACACAAGTTATTCTAGACCTTTTGGGTCAGCAGATGTTTGACCTGCACAATATCAGTCACCCCTGCTCAGGGGTTTCGACCCCTCCAGACCATCTGGCCAAGTTTATGCAAATGAGATGTCTGGAGAGGGAAATCCGTAACCGTTCACAGTCACGGTGCCCCACATTCATAATTTAGGACAAAATCCCCCAAATGCCAGAATTTATCTTTTGATAATGATGTTCATGGAGGGAATGAGATCATCACAAGGGCATTGAGAAGAGCTTTAATACAATACAGACACCTGGACACCATTAGACACCTATCACGCATCTTGTACCTTGCTGACGACGCCTTCTCAAGGGTGTAATCTTTTGATGTACACACTGTGAGCGAATTGGCCCATGTCTTCAGGGAATGGGCACAAAGATGTTTTTGTTTAATTGGAAACTCTAATTTAGCTCTCTTTTTAGAGAGGCACAAAGCAGCACTATTTTGAATATACTTGGGTTCAACAGAACTCGAATCTCAGGCACAGGGAAGACTGTTTGGAGAGGCATTCATCAAGAAGCTCCACTTACTTAAATGTGTTTACATCCCTCAACAAAGCTCAGGCCTCCATGAAAAATGTATTCAAAGGTGAACCAACCAGGGGTGTTTTTGGTAGAGCTGTCCAGCAGAGGGGACATGCCTCCAGCCGATTGTATCCGTCAGGTTCCTGCACAACTCAAACCCAACCATTCTACCCATATGCAGATGGACAACAGGGATTCCAATAGCAGCGTTCCATGGACAAAAGTCTCTGAGCATGCGATCAAGAATGCACAAGGTTCTCCACAGGTAAGAGTTCAAATGATTTCTCCTCACAATTGTTGTCAAATAGCGAACCATCTTTCCCATTTTGTCCAGAATTGGAAAGACCTGTCGTCAGATGCCTGGACTTTGCAAACCATCCAAGGGTATGTGATCGAGTTCTGCCTCATCTCATCCAGTTCTCAGGAGACGATGTCCGTCTCATCACCAAGGAATTGTGGTGGAATGGTGCCATTCAGCCCGTCATGGACTGCGGGGGCTCCTTCAGCAATATTTTCCTTGTCAGGAAAAAATACAGAGACTTCTGTCCTGTGATAAACCTGAGGGATCTCATGTTATATACCACCACTTCAAGATTGAAGGTATACATCTCTTAAGAGATCTTCTCCAGGAGTGTGTTTACATGCCTAGACTTTCCCATTCATCCATTTAGCTGCCTCTTTCTATGGTTTTGTTGGTGAGTAATCCCTTGGAAATTCACATGCCTTCACTTTGGCCTAAGCACAGCTACGTGGTGCTTCACCAAACTCATGAAACTCGTAGTCACTCAACTGCGAATTCAGGAAATTCGCTGTATAATCTATTTAGAAGATATCTTAATCTTCTGTTCAGAGGTTCTGAGACTGCAACAACAGACTAGTTTTACTGCAAACTTTCTCAAATCTCTTGGTATCATTGTGAACCAATACATGTCCGCTTTGATTCCTTCCCAGTCCAGTTCAGTTTAGTTCTTAGGATCAAAGATCAAATTGACTTGTGAACAAAAGCTTCAAAAGTCTTGATGATAAGCAGGGAGATTTGCAGGGTGCTCCATTGAACTTGCATTCCTCTTAGGGTGCTCAAGGTTTGTGGGGAATCTGTCATCCTCCATTCAAGCAATATTCCCAGGCCCATTACACTGCCTAGCAATTCAGCAGCTAAAGGCAAAATTCTAATGCAAAAATCCTACGTACGACCAATCTGTACTGATCACGGAAGAGGTTCAGATGGAACTCCAGTGGTGGCTGGACAGCATGCAGGCTTGAAACGAGCAATCCATCTTTGCTCCCAGCAGGGCTTCGTTCTGGAGTCAGTTGCCAGACTTTGGGGCTTGGGTGTGACAAGTGAGAATTTGTTTGATCAGTGCAAGAGCTTTCTCTCCACATCAATTGCTTGGAGCTCCTGACGGGATTAATCGCTATCCACAACCTGGCGAAAGGGAGATCCAACTGCTGCATTATGCTCAGGATAGACAACATGACCACAGGGGTTATATCAATTGACTCGTCAACATGCTATCAGAAATCATGAAAGACCTCTTCGACTTCTGTCTTCCTTGAAACATCTCGTTTAGGGTGGAATATTTCCCAGGGGAAACCAACCTCAGTGTGGATTGGTTAGAGAGACAGCAGAGACTGGATCCATCAGTGTTTGCCTTCTTCTGATCTTACTGAACCTGACTTCTTCAGCTGACTACCTGATCCAAAGAGCAAGGCAGTGGATGCTTTTCTTCAAACTTGGTTGGATTACAAAGCCTATGCATTTCCCCACTTTGCTATGATTATGAGGTTCATTTACGACATTCAGTCTTAACAGGTTACAATAACCCTGATTGCTCCACTCTAGCAGAGCCAGCCTTGGTTTCCAGATCTTCAGGAACTGTTGTGCGAAGACCTCCTTCTACTGCCCTCCTATTCTACTCTTTTCACTGACCCGCAAGAGAACCCTCACCCGCTGCTTCAGGATGACCAGCTTCCTCTGGTGGCCTGGACTTTTTCAGGGGATTGGAGAACTATTGCAATCTGCTAAGGACCTATTATGGGCCTCATGGGCTTCAGGGAAGAGACATTGTTACCTTTCTGTTGGTACTCCTGGACTAGTTGGTGTATGGAATGGGATTTTGATCCCTTTACAGCCCCTGTCTGCACAGTTATAAATTTTTTTTTTTTACCCTTTTTCCATATGGACATTCCTACCAATCCATTAGTATTTTACTATTCACGATCTTGGCTGCTTATGTCCCAGTTTAGGGTTTCCCTTTTGGCAAAATCCCTCTTGTTTGCTTTTTGATGTGGGGCATACGTCTCCAGCGATCCCAGGGACAAATATATACTCATTTATGGGACGTTTCTCTCATTTAACGTTTCTTATGCAACTGGCCGTACAATGCCATAAATGCCTTCTGTTTTTCCCCAGAACGTGTTTTTTGGGATTTCTTGATGAATAAAGTTGGACTCTGCAACCGTTCTCAACCTGTTTTTCAACTCTAAATCGAAGTTGTGTGGTTTCTACATTGCTCTGTTCCGCTAAGGTCACAACACCTCTGCAGTCTGCGCCTTAGTACCAACTACTCATACCCTACGTGCGTCCGTCTCTGTGAATACTATTGCCAGATGGATAAGATTGCTTCTGTCCCTAGCTGCCATTGATACTTCATTCTAAGCTCATTCCATTCGAGGCTCAGCAGCCTCTCCTGCTTTTTGTCGGGTGCTTAGACTGGTCGAAGGAGGATACTTTTTGAACTTTTTATTTCTGTCCATCTTCTAATGCCACTTTTCCTCTATTTTCTCAGCGTTAAAAGTGCAACATTTTAAGCCTCCTGTCATGTGGTAAAAACTTCAATTTTCAGCACTTGTTTCAGCACCACTCCCTTTACGAATTTGTACTCGAATTCCCTAGTTTGGCTATCGCTATTAGAACGTGGAACACCAATTATCAAGAGCCAAACTGCAAAGGAAACAATTATTAAATGCTCCCCTGGGTGGCCACCATTTAATGAAACCGAACGCACGTGGTCGAAAGAATGGATGCCGGCCATTTTGTCTCCCGAACGCAGACAGCGGTACGTGGTTGTCAAGTGCCTGGAACTCCTTTCGGCTAGGCACTCGCGAGAACACCGGTGAAGATGCAGCTGCTGCCCCTCCCAGTTCCCAACCAGCTATATAAACAGCATTCGGGAGATAGGAACTACCGACTGGGGGGAGCATTCGCTACTTGAAAGAATTCGACTATATTGTAATGGTGGCAATGGCTGGTCCGAACAGTGACCAGCCGTTGCCACCATTTCCCTGGAACTATTTTGGACTTCTAGTTCGTGGTCAGCTGGTCAAAGCTTTACCCCGGTGGTAATTCCATACCACTGAACTGATCGGATCTGATATGTTTGGATATGTTGGGCGCTCAGATCATGGCTATCCGGGGATGTGACTATTGTGGGGTTCCCATATATTTTAGGTGTACGTTTGGGGTGTTGTATAAACTATTATGTTTTTTCTGTTACTGGGAGTTAATTGAGTTATAGTTTCCTGACTCAATTATCTCTCAGGCACAGGGAGGAGCTTGCTGTATTTCTGTATGGAGACCCCCTGCTGGGGGTCTGTGTATAAATTGAGAGTGCTTGCCTGAAATAAACAGATCTACTCCCAGCATTCAGTCCCAACTAATGTATGGGGGGAAAGCTATAGTAGCTATATTCACTTTCATTACTTAATAGAGCTACTTCACACTGGGAAAGGGAGCCCGTGGCGGTGATATAATGGTGGTCCGCCACACCTACATTGAAAGAAACTAACAGAAGTAAACTATATAGGATTAATGGAGTGAATTGCACATGCTACCCAGGCTGATGTCGAAAGCTGGTCAAGGTATTATTTAAATTAGAGATTCTTCATAAACTCATTTTTATCTCATTGTGTTATTTTTTTAATTTGTTGTAAATTGGAAAAATATTGGTCCTACTAATTGGGAACCTTTAGGTGACATCTCCAACAAATGTATATTTCCTCTCCAGGAAGGTCATTGCTGTCCTCCTTTTAAACCAGTACTAGCAGTACCACCCTGTCCTCCATCGCCTCTTAATATGCGCCTGGCTTTATTTTTTATTGATATAAGAGAGCCTCAAAATTTGTTGATTTAAGACAGTTTGGAGATGGTCTTACTCAGTTCTGAGGTTCATCAATTTAGTGATGGTTGCCTCTTAAATGGACACTCAACACACCTAAAGCACTTTAGTTTGGGAAGTCTGTGATTGGCAGCCACAGAAAGTCTGGGCTGGGTTAAAAGGGGAAGGCTTGCAATGACTGCAGACAATAGATTTGCAGGTTTTACAAGCGGTTTGATTATTGTACGTATTATATAATAATTCTAAGTATATATTTTTGTAATAATTTTACATAATAGGGTCATTTTATTAATTACAATTTGCGGGACCTGCCTGACAACCCTGTACCTTTCCAAGACACCCTAAAACCTGTACATTGGGGGTTACTGTTTTACTCGCAAGACTTCCATGAACACAAATATTAGTGTTTCAAAACATTAAAATGTATTACAATGATGACATCGTCAGTGAAAGTGAAATTTATTGAATTTTTTGCACACAAATGGCACTTACACTGACGATATCATTGTTGTGATACGTTTTACTGTTTTGAAACACTAATATTTGTGTTCAGTGAAGTATCCCGAGTATAACAGAACCCTTCATGTACAGGTTTTATGGTGTGTTCAAAAGTTACAGCGTCAAATATAAGGCTTGCGTTTCAGTTTTTTCACATTGAAAATCGCCAGATTGGTTACGTTGTCTTTGAGACCGTATGGTAGCCCAGGAATGAGAATTACCCCCTTGATGGCATACCCAAGGTATTGCAAATGGGGTATGTCCAGTCTTTTTTAGAAGCCACTTAGTCACAAACAGTTGCCAAAATTGGCGTTCAAATTTGTTTTTTGCATTTTTCACACACAAACAAATATTAACACTAACTTTGGCCAGTGTTTGCGACCAAGTGGCTACTACAAAATACTAGACATACCCCATTTGCAATATCTTAGGTTACAAATGGTATGCCTTCATGGGGGTAATTCTCATTCCTGGACTACCATACGGTCTCAAAGGCAACGTAACCAATCTGGCGAATTTCAATGTGAAAAAAAATGAAAAATGTAACATGCTATATTTGACCCTGTAACTTCCCAAAACACCATAAAACCTGTACATAGGGGGTACTGTTTTACACGTGATGCATCGCTGAATACAAATACCGTATATACTCAAGTATAAGTCAACCCGAATATAAGTCGAGACCCCTAATTTTACCCCAAAAAAATGGGAAAACTTATTGACTCGAGTATAAGACTAGGGTGGGAAATGCAGCAGCTACTGGTAAATTTCTAAATAAAATTATATCCCAAAAAAATTATATTAATTGAATATTTATTTACAGTGTGTGTATATAATGAAGTGTGTGCGTGTGTATGAATGCAGCGTGTGTGTGTATATGAATATAGTGTGTGTGTGTATGAATGCAGTGTGTGCGTGTGTGTATGAGTGCAGTGTGTGTGTGTATGAATGCAGTGTGTGTGTGTATGAGTGCAGTGTGTGTATGAATGCAGTGTGCGTGTGTATGAATGCAGTGTGTGTGTGTATGAGTGCAGTGTGTGTATGAATGCAGTGTGTGTGTATGAGTGCACTGTGTGTGTATGAATGCAGTGTGTGTGTGTGTATGGATGCAGTGTGTGTGTGTATGAATACAGTGTGTGTATGAATGCAGTGTGTGTGTGTATGAATACAGTGTGTGTATGAATGCAGTCTGTGTGTGTGTATGAATGCAGTGTGTGTGTGTGTGAGTGCAGTGTGTCTATGAATGTAGTGCGTGTGTGTATGAATGCAGTGTGTGTGTGTATGTGATGCAGAGCCTTGGTGGGGGGTGGACATTTTTATTTTTTAATTATTATTATTATTTTAATATTTTTATTTTTTTGTTATATTAATATTTTATTTTTATATTATTATTATTATTATTATTATTATTTAAATTTGTATTTATTTATTTTTGTCCCCCCTCCCTGCTTGATACATGGCCAGGGAGGGAGCTATCATTCCCTGGTGGTCCAGTGGATGGGCTGTGTAGGAGGAGGGCTGGCAGCGAGCTGTAACTTACCTTTCCTGCAGCTCCTGTCAGCTCCCTTCTCTCTCCTCCGGTCCGGTCAGCTCCCCTGCAAGTCTTGCGCCGTGAGTGCCGCGCGGAGCGTTGCCACGGTAACCCCGCGGCTCTCGCGAGACATGCAGGGGAGCTGACAGGGGAGCTGACCGGACCGGAGGAGAGAGACGGGAGCTGACAGGGGCTGCAGGAAAGGTAAGTTACAGCTCGCTGCCAGCCCCAAACAGGACCGCCAGGCTTGTAATGAGCCCGGCGGTCCTGGTCTGTACTATGGCAATGTAGTTTGCCATAATACAGACACTGACTCGAGTATAAGTCGAGTGGGGGTTTTTCAGCACAAAAAATGTGCTGAAAAACTCGACTTATACTCGAGTATATACGGTATGTGTATGTTACTGCAGTAAAAGCAAACAGTATTATGACATTCACAGTTAAAATGTCATATAGAACTAAAAAAAAAAACATTTTATATTTTCTCCCATTTTTTTCATATTAAATTATGTTTCATAGCTAAATATTTGATACTAAATGAAAGCCCTGTTTCGGTTGAACAGACATGTAGCGCAAATGCCAGGTTTTGTTTACGTTTTCTTTTGATCACAACGTGTACATTTGGCTCAGTCCTTAAGGGGTTAAATGTATGTGCGTGTATAGTTTGTGTATAGCAATGTATAAGTATGTAGGTGAGTGTGTTAACAATGTCTGTATGTGTAATAGTTTGTATGTGGTAGTGTATGTGTGTGCAGTACTGTTTGTGTGTAGAAGTGGCTGTAGAGTGTATATGTATGTGTGTAGCATTGTATGTGTATGTAGCTGGATGATGGGTATACGGGGGTCCGGCCTTTAGGTTTATAAGGGCCTCCAAAAATTTTGACAGTGGCCATGACCTTACGCGGCTCTGAAGGTGACAGAGCTGCTGTAAAGTTTCCTCTTCTCTCTATTTCACATTTCTCTCTATTTCTCCTATATAGCAGCCCCCCATATCACAATGCCTGCACAATGGGCTTCCTACGCAAATCAAGCATTTATGGAAGTTGTAGTGTCATTATTAGGTTTTTACATATGAAAGCTGTTAGCTGAACTAAAATCTCAAAGGTGCATAGATCATGCCCCTGCAGTCTCACGGCTCAATTCTTAACCATTAAGGATTTAAATCACTTTGTTTATACAGCCCTAGTCACACCTCCCTTCATGTGACTTACACAGCCTTCCTAATACTTCCTGTAAAGAGTCATCTAATGTTTACACTTCCTTTATTGCAAATTCTGTTTAATGTAAAAAAAAAATGTTTTATCTACTTCGCTGTTTATTGCTTGCTAGACCCTACAGGAGCCTCCTGTGTGCAATTAAAGCTAAATTTACAGAGCAGGAGGTAAAAACATTTAAAATAAGTTACATCAGATTAAAAATGAAACCATTTTGTTTTCATGCAGGCTGTGTCAGTCACAGTCCGGGGTGCTGTGTCTAGGGCTGCATAAACAGAAACAAATTTAACTTCTAAATGGCAGAATATTGAACAGTGAGACTTCAAAGGCATGATCCATACACTAAAACTGCTTCATTAAGCTGAAGTTGTTTTGTCCCTTTAAGTCTTACTTGAAGCAGATGCAGTGTCCAAAAGTATCTACAAAACACCCATGTATAGTACTATAATACATTATACTAGTTCACTAAATGGTAGGTATTAATAATAAGCATTGCACAAAGCACTGCAACATATTTTTCGTTTGCACCAGCAATGTAGTGAATTTTTGTATTTCATTTTTATAATAATATACATTAAAGGCAATTGGAAATAGGTTTGAACATTGTGATCCAAAAAAAGATGCCAGTTCTCACAGGTCAGTCTGGTCAGAACAAGTATCCCACAGTGAAATACTGTATGAGCGATACTTATTGCAAAGCACCAAGTGTGCTTCTAATTCACATTCACATGGAACACTGTAATTGCCAAAATCCGAAATTGATTGTTTTGTATAGTGCCTGGAAGTACCTTCACTCAATTTCATTGCATTTTTTTTCACTAAATATTTTCTTAACCCCTTAAGGACACATGACATGTGTGACACGTCATGATTCCCTTTTATTCCAGAAGTTTGGTCCTTAAGGGGTTAAAGGAAGAGTCTAGTGTGAATCCATTTTAAGATAAAGTAATGCTTTGTGGCAAGGGATTCTGGGAGTTTTCGTTCAATGCTCAGCATTCTACTGCACAAAGCTTACAGCTGAACTACAACCCCTAGAAACCTAAGCCATGACATTATGTGCAGGAATGTATTTACAGAAATATTTGAGACACTGTAGATTGGAAGGGATGAACCCAAGGCTGGTCATATGGATCAAAACTTTTTTTTTTTTTTTTTTTTAAATTACCCCCCAAAAAATAAAATTTGAAATGAAGAAATTGAGTTTAAAAAAAGTTTGATTTCAGGCCCTAAAATAAAATGTCCTGTGTCAGCCCCACTGTAGGATTTTCTGCCATGATGTGTTCCTGTCATTTCCAGTTATTAAGTGAAAATTAGTTATTACATAATGTAATAACCGTGGTAAATAGGGATTTGCAGAGCTGTGGCACATAATTAGATTTTAAAACTCACTCACCAGGTCATGTTGGGAAACGGAAATACAGATTTAGACCACCCAGGTGCAGTGCAAATAAACAAAAAAGAATGTTGGGAAACAGGCGGGTCCAGTCTTTCTCTTTTTACCCATGCATTGTGTTATTAAAACTGACTGCACAGTCAGCTTTGTTTTTTTTTTTGTTTTTTATTATGATTTTTTTTATTATTATTATTATTATGATCTTTAATTAACTTGTTGGTCTACCTCTAAAAAACATATTTGATGATACATTGTTTGTAAGTTGTCTGACTCTAAATTATGTAAGGTTTATAAAAAAAATTTAAAATAGCCCTAAGAAATAAATTATTTCTCCCCTATGTGGGTCTTCTCCTAGCTCTCTCTAGAAATATAATTACTTTGGGGGGACGTGGACGACAGAACTCCAACGAAGACATCTTTTCCCTGAGCTCCGACCGGGCCTAGGGGAAACCCGAGACTTAGAGCCACAAAGAGTGGAACTTTTGCACCAAAACAGCACCCCCCACAAGCAGAGACAATGGGGCGGAAAAACAAGAAAAATGATAAAAGTCACCAGTCAGAGGTTCCCTGTCAGCCTGATATTTGGCTCTGCTTTGAGAGACCGCAGCTGTCTAAAATGGCGCCGGAACCACAAAACATGCTGGAGCTGTCAGAGGCCTCGCTGGAGGAAGAACATCCTCTCACCTCTCCCCGCTCAGGGGCTACGACCCCCACCTCAGATTCGGGCGAGGATGAATGTTAAGACACCTTTTGTCTTAATAAGTAAATCGCCGTTTAGTCCACCTTCCCCTCTCACCGTATCAAGTCTCTGTTCGTATAATGTGTAATCCACGAACCATAACCAGGGGAAGCGGTAATCTCCCGAACGGGATCCGTGAATGTACTCAGGTTCCCGAACCGAACTCCACGAACTGCCGCTAACAACCGAATGACGATATCCACCAAGCGGCATAAGTTTCCCGTAAATAGTCCTTAAGCGTGAATAAGAATCCCCCCAATAACGAGACTGAAGCTCCGTGTTGAGGGTCAAACAAGATCTGAGGACTGGAACACCCAGCCTGCTTTTTATTAGGAAAAGGCACACACAGGACACTCCCAGGGGGAGGATGAAAACAACCAATTATACACAGGGTAACACCCCCACGTCTCCTCCCCTCAGATAAACACATAACACAATTATAACGTACAATATTTTACCCCAGTTCTGGATGTACCCCAAAAACAGGGGGTACACCTTTAAGTCCAGCACCGCTTGAAAGGTCTTGGTTAGGGGAACAC
Source organism: Pelobates fuscus (assembly GCF_036172605.1). NCBI lineage: Eukaryota > Metazoa > Chordata > Amphibia > Anura > Pelobatidae > Pelobates > Pelobates fuscus. Next base: position 39,639,749 of record NC_086321.1, on the reverse strand, counting down.
TCTGTCCAAGTTTCAGCCCATTCGGTTGTGGGGTTCGGGAGTTATGGATGTTTGAAGTTTTGACCGACTGCACGGATTTTCTAGCCGAAAAGAGTTCCACAAGTTTTGGCCCTGCAGTCGGTCTCCGTTCGCCTGTTAAAACTATACGAAATTCTCATCATCCACAACTATCTCCGAGTTCGCTGGATTCCCCATAGCTGATTAAGTGTAACTACCGAATGGCCCGTCGTTCGGTAGTTCCAGCACGAATTTCTGGGCGCATGGAGGTCTCAGCGGTGTTCGCCTGTTTGTGTATCCATTTTTAGTTCCATGCGTTCACAGGCAAACACCGCTGTTCGCACGCAAGATGGCCGCGAACACGTGCAAAAGTCCCGAAATGGCGGCCACCTATATGTTATACATGGAGTTCGTGCGAAATGATGCGAACGGCTGGAAAACAGGCTGGAACGGTAAAACATGCTTCATAATATATGAAATCAGTCATTTAGACGGATGGCACAAAATAGCAGAATCCACCAAAGAAATAGACAGACGGATGGTTCTGTCACAATGAAGCACCCTCAACGAAAGGAGACTATAGGAGGCTCCTGGTTGACTTCCGGAGGGTCTGGAAAGAAGACCTCCAGGTGACCCAGGCAGAGATTGTTGCTGTCCACAAAAAGGAGAGAGAGCTGGAGGGGAGAGAGGCTGACAGGTACAAACACATACAAGACACAGCTGACAAACTAGGACTTACCGCTTAAATTCAGCACCACAGCAGAGGGGCATCCCAGTGCAAGTAAGTACAGAGACATTGCCTATGTTTATCAAAGACATGCTTACACACATGGGAATTGAAGACACCCCTGCAAGGCCTATGATAACTTCCGCGTTCAGAGTGAGGAAATCAGCAGCAGGGCCAAGTGGCGCAACCAGAGATATAATCGCGTTGACGAGAGATATCGCAGCGAGATCAGTGATTATGAGCTGCTTCAGGGAGATGGGGACGATACAGTATAAGGGGCACACTGTCGGATATGCCGTTCTCATTCCTGGTAGAGAAGAGGAAGCTGGCTCAGGTTGCTAGTCGACTAAGAGAACACTCCATGAAATACTGTAATAAAAAAGGAAAATCCACCTGTGAAGATGGGTCCAGAACATAGGAACCGTCTCACTGGTGGAAGAACACCTTAGTGGACACTCCAGTGGTGTCCTGGGGCTTAACCCCTACTGACTAGAGAACAAACAACATACTTAAGAGGCTGGAGTAAACCAGACTGGCTGAGTGTATTACTGGATATAATAAGGAGATAAATATATACAGTGTAATAGAAAGAACCAAATAATAATAAAAAAGAAAGTATATGGTAAATTACGTGAAAACTTGCCTAAATGGCTCACCTCTATAAAAGTTAGTAAACCCTAATACCTATACAACTCTGAAACAAACAACTGACTACTGACTTTATTAGGCAAAAAACAAAAGGTCAAGCCCAGAGTTAAGAGTGCATAGAGTAGGTAGATGTCAGGTAGCTGACATGGGTGTATAGGGAATAGGTCACTAAGGAGAACCTAAATGGTTCCTGTATGCCGTATGACTAGTTAATGTCTCTTGACCTGTAATAGTCTGTGTATAAACAGTTAACACCACTGTAGATAAATGAGTCATAAACCAATGCGGCATATGGGGCAATGTATAGCTATTATCCTGTATATATTAGACGAATCTAGCATTTAGGAGGGAATACAGAGTATCCCCCAGAATCTAGTGCCAGGTAACTGTAACGCCAAACAAATAATGGTTGCAGTGTATACAAGTTAGACCCCAGTCCAGTCTGTGGGAGTTTAACCTCAACAGACTGTTATGTAGTGACCAAAGGGAGAGGTGAAAAGACAGAGATTAAAGTGGCTCCATGTGCATCTCCATGCGCATCTCCATGCGCGTTTCGGTGCTTGCTTAGATGCACCATCGTCAGGGGCCCCTGACGAAGGTGCATCTAAGCAAGCACCGAAACGCGCGTCGGGCTCTATGGGCTCTCTTTTCACTCACTTTATTTTCACTTAGGACTATCTATCACCATGTGCAGGCAACCAACATCCTAAGTATGGTTCTGCACATGGAGCCACTTTAATCTCTGTCTTTTCACCTCTCCCTTTGGTCACTACATAACAGTCTGTTGAGGTTAAACTCCCACAGACTGGACTGGGGTCTAACTTGTATACACTGCAACCATTATTTGTTTGGCGTTACAGTTACCTGGCACTAGATTCTGGGGGATACTCTGTATTCCCTCCTAAATGCTAGATTCATCTAATATATACAGGATAATAGCTATACATTGCCCCATATGCCGCATTGGTTTATGACTCATTTATCTACAGTGGTGTTAACTGTTTATACACAGACTATTACAGGTCAAGAGACATTAACTAGTCATACGGCATACAGGAACCATTTAGGTTCTCCTTAGTGACCTATTCCCTATACACCCATGTCAGCTACCTGACATCTACCTACTCTATGCACTCTTAACTCTGGGCTTGACCTTTTGTTTTTTGCCTAATAAAGTCAGTAGTCAGTTGTTTGTTTCAGAGTTGTATAGGTATTAGGGTTTACTAACTTTTATAGAGGTGAGCCATTTAGGCAAGTTTTCACGTAATTTACCATATACTTTCTTTTTTATTATTATTTGGTTCTTTCTATTACACTGTATATATTTATCTCCTTATTATATCCAGTAATACACTCAGCCAGTCTGGTTTACTCCAGCCTCTTGAGTATTTTGTTTGTACTCCATGAAATACCGCTGGGAATTAGAGGGGTCCCTCTTGGTAGAGACTGAAGGAGAGGAGCGAAAGATCCAGAGCCGCTCCTGCAGGCACTGGGATTGTCCATCAACCCACGAGGAGCTTCTCGGAGGCAAAAAATAAAGACCGGGACCATGAAATTAGGAACAACAACGCGACTACACAACCACAACAGACCATACCCAAGAAAGTGCACCCACCAGCAAGAAGCCGGGACGCCGGCCTTGGCGCTTTGGGAACACTGACTAGCCCATACCATATCAGACGCCTCACTTGACCCGAGTCGGTTCCATGGATGCCGTGGTCCGGAGACCTGACTGTGAAAAACTGCCCTTTGCCACTGGGCATTGGAGAGGACTGATCGCTAGTCTCCTGCCCTGCGACTATGGCCCTGGAATGTATTGCCCTTTAGGAATTACATTTGGGCATAATGGATTTTTGAATGATGTTCCTGGCCCTTTAAATGCTTTGGAGCAGGGTTACAACTTTTAAACTGGCACTTCGAATGCAGTCGAAGTGCCGAAGTCGTGAAAGTGGCTGCCATTCGACAAATGAACATGTGGCGGCGGCCATTTTGTCTTATTCAAACGCGGTCAGCGGTGTGTGCAGCCAAATCTATGGAACTGTTTCCGGCTACCCAATTGCACAACACCGCTGACCCGTACCTATTTCTACACCACGGCTGGAGACTAAGTCCCGTTTGAAGATTCGAACGCTCGTTTGAATGGGACTTAGTCATTTTCTCAGTGTTAAATAGACCGACCGCACAGCCCAAATCTATGGAACTGTTTTGGGCATGAAAATGTGCTTGCGGTCGGTCATAAAGGACTTCCAGCTAACTCTTTAACCCCTGCATGGAATTGGCTGAATTTTGGCCATGTTTGTAAGTAAAGTGTGCTGATTAATAATATGTGACTTTTATTAATATTGGGTGTATAGTTTTGGAGTTATAAACATGTATAAAAAAATTTAAGTTTTAGCTTGGAGATAATTGAGGAGATACAGTAAGAAACTCAATTATCTCCCAAGCAGAGGGGAGGGAATCTGTGGGATGTAACCGTTATCTGGTTGGTTAATGCCTAATTGCCTGTGGGCGTCTCCCTTGCAGGGGAGCACTGCATAAAAGCAGAGTACCTGCCATTAAACATGAGTTCTACTTCACCCTCAATCTAGAGTCCTGTCTCTTATTGGGGGAATCACTATATCACTACAAGGGATTGCTATGATCTGCATATTCTCTTGGCTAATCACTTCTAAGCTCTTGTAAGAGCTTGTTCCTGCTTCACTCTCTTGGAGGAGAGGTTCACCTACTGGAACCTGGAGCCTGGTCGTAGGTCCAGGGTGGGTAGGAGACGGCGAGACCCCAACCAAGCTGCGGCGGTTCGTGGGGTCTACAGTGGTTGCGGTGTCTGGCGGAGCGCTTGGAGCCCTCTGTAAGCACTAGGAGTATCCTTCAACGGAGGTACCCAGTCGGGGTGCCAGGTGATCCGTTACACTGACCACCTCCTGCTCAGAGGCCGGTACTTACCTAGTACTTACTGATAACTTAGCCACTAGGTTCCAAACACCAAGTTTCCTAAGGTTGCCATACCTGTTGACCCCAAGAGACAGCCTATTCCTGTTATAACACCAACAGTTATGTTGTTATAGTCACTTCATATGTTGCTTACTATACGTTGTTCTTTTATCATAAATAATAAAAAGTTTGATGATGTCATTCACTTAATAAAAATAATTTAATTGAAAAAAAAAATACATATATATATATATATATATATATATATAATTACTTTAAAGACTGCCTTTGGATGATGAGGGTTGCAGTCTGCTGCACATGGAGTTTATTCTTATTAGTGCCTAATTAGCAGCACTAATTACAGCCATTTATATTTGGACTGGGGGGATTATTTAGTGCAGGTAGCCCCCCAGTTCTCATCCCAAACGGAAACATTGTATCACATATGTAAGTCCCATTGCAATGAGCTCTCTGTAGCCAGAACTGGGGGTGTCTCTCTGTCCCCCCACCCCCCTGCCTTTATTGCTGGCTCTGGCCGCCTCTGCCGCCCCCAGATCCCTGTTGCATCCCCAGGAGGGGGTGGAGGGGGAAGCTCTCCTTGGCACAGTCCTGGCTTGCCACTTGCTGCAGGTTCCTGGGCACAGGCTTGCAGAGGCGGTGGGTGGTGGAAGCGGAGGCGGCGCTGGGCTGCAGAACAGCTGCAGGAGACACACAGAGAGAGAGAGGCTCAGTATCTGCAATGCTAGGAGTCCTACATCAGCCACTGACCCCACTGGGAGACAGCCCTGCAAACCCCCAAAATCTGCTTCCAAACTGCCTCCCTCTGCCCTGCTAACAGGGGGAATAGCCAGCCTCCTAGAAACCCCAAATCACTTCTGGATCCTGGAAAAGAGAGCTCTGCACTGCTTGGGGACTGACATGGGATTTCCTCAACCCACACTGCATTGAGGGGCATTTAAATACCAGGTAAGGACACACAGACTGTACTTTATTCACTTTATGATGTGTGCAGCCTGACAGCACAAGGCTTGCCAAGGGGGAAGTTATTTTATTTAATTGTGGGAGTCAAAAGCAATAAACTGGTGTACGTCTGACATGCAAGCTGATTCTGTGTACTGTAACTCTCAGTATGCTCAGTCAGCCATGGTGTGGGGGGAGTTATACTGAGGAATGAGGAGGGATGCTAAATTGGCAAAACCAGACTTTAACCCAGACCAGATCTTAACCCCATGTTCTGTTTGGGTGTGAATGTTTTATGATTGTGTTGTGTTGTATGTGGTGTTATTTTTGTTTATGGCATGTTGTTTGGTCGTGTTGTGTTGTGTGTGTTGTGTTATTGTGGTTTATGGCATGTTGTTTGGTCGTGTTGAGTTTGGCTGCATTGTATCTGATTGCATTTTGTTTTGTTGCCCTGTAGTTTATGATGTTTGGTTATAATGTGGTTTATTGTGTTTTATTTGCTTGTGTGTTTTGCTGTATTGCTGTGTTTGGTCTTATTTTTCTTGCTTGCATTGCAATGTCAGTGTGGATGTATTGTAATGTATACTGTTTGGTTCTATTTACTTTGCTGTGTTATGTTTAGTTATATTGTGCTTTTTATGTGGCAGTAATGGACTTGACTTGTAGAAATGTAACCCTCTAGGTTCTACCTTCAAGTCTCTTAGAGCTAATCCCCATCCCTACACCAAAGGTGTGTGCAGATTGGGATTTCTGTGCAGGTTATAGGGATGTATGGCATTTAGTGCCTTTTATAATGAGAATCCCCATGTAAAACCCAGGCTGATAATCCCATCCTATCTGTTCAGTGTGAGTATGTGGGAGGGAAGCTGGTCACAATATTACCCTGTAGGTACTGACACCAACAGGTAGGAGCCGCAGCCATTCATTAATAATTAGAAGCATTTATTGTCTGCCTTTAGAATTACACCATTGAGTTTGAGTTTTATGATTTGGGTGGTGATACATTCCATATTGCTGTATAGAATCTGAGATGAAAGAAATTTATATACAATGCTTTAGTGATTGTCACTGCCATGGATTATGTAGGAGTCTCTCTAAGACAGGGGTGGCTAAAAGGTTGATCCCCCGGGTCGTGTCGCACCATAACTACAATGTTACCTTGGTACTCTGACTTCTCTGTGAAGTACTGCATGAGACTGGATTCCAAGGTCTTGGGGCTTCTTTTATGGAAAAGATATGTAGTGCAGGTTGTAGCAGACCCTGGGTAACCCGACTGGTTACCTCCGCTATTAATGAATGAAGAGACCTCTCTAAAAAGTCAGTGGTTACATTGAAAAGCCTGCAGGGACAGGCTATATACACCAGAACCACTACATTAACCTGTGTGTGTGTGTGTGTGCGCGCCTGCTAGTGAGTGAGCTTGTTTGCATGTGTGTGTGTGTGTGTGTGTGTGTGTGTGTGTGCCTGCTAGTGAGTGAGCTTGTGTTTTTATTTCAATGAGCTTATGTGAGCTTATGTAAAACAGTGAGACTGTTTGTCTATGAGGCTGTGTATCAGTGAGCTTGTGTGTGTCAGTGAGATTGTCTGTGTCTGCATGTGAGTATGCTTACTGTATAATTAAACGTTTATGACCAATATTTTATATTAGAAAAAGCAATATATATTTGATATATATATATATATATTTATTATTATTATTATGATATTTATATAGCGCCATCAAATTCTGCAGCACTTTACAATGGGTGGACGAACAGATAAGTAGTTGTAACCAGACAAGTTGGACACACAGGAACAGAGGGGTTGAGGGCCCTGCTCAATGAGCTTACATGCTAGAGGGAGTGGGGTAAAATGACACAAAAAGGTAAGGATAGTATTAGACTAGTGACAGTTGCAGAAGAGGAATCAGTCAGGAGCTATTAACAGTTTAATTGATACGCTTTTATGAAGAAGTTGGTTTTTAATGATTTTTTGAAGGAGTGGAGACTGGGTGAGCATCTAACAGAGGAGGGAAGCGAGGTCCACAGGAACGGTGCAGCCCTCAAGAAATCTTGAAGGCAAGCATCAGAGATGGGAGTACGGACAGAAGATAGTCATAAGTCTTCAGCAGATCGTAAGGGCCTAAACGGGACATACTTGTGTATAAGGGAGGATAGATAGGTGGGAGCAGCATTATGTAGAGATTTGAAAGCAAGAACCAGAATTTTAAATTGAGCTCTATATTTTATTGGAAGACAATGTAGGGACTGACAGAAAGGTGAGGCATGGGAGGTGCGGGCGGACAGGAAGATGAGCCTCGCTGCCGCATTCATTATGGACTGTAACGGCGCAAGTTGGGAGCACGTAAGACCACTGAGAAGCGGATTACAGTAGTCAAGGTGAGAAAGGACAGTGGAATGGACCAACATCTTAGTCGCATCTGGCGTTACTCAATCATCTGGGGTGGCAAGACATAGCCTTACATATTACATGTGACAATATATGGCGCAATGACTTATGTGGTTGGCATAGATTTTTTTTCCAGGGCTGCTTTGTATCCCCAGTCCAGCCCTGGCTGTAATAGTTATTGTGCCAGGAGTGCCCTTGTGCGTTCCAAGGTAAGAATTCAGACTGTTTGCTAATAGTTTTAACAGCTTACCTGGGACCTGCCAGGTGCCATCCACTTCCTCCATTGAGAGGCAGAAGCTCCTGTGTGGCTCCTGAACTAAACCCTGCCATGCAGCGCCAGCTCTTGACTGAGATTATCAGCTGATCCCTGCACCCGGCAGACCGCAGGTTAATTGTCAAACGTTTGCAAACTGCTTGACTACTTACATTGCGGTGTGCCAGAGTTCTACTGGCACCATCACCACTACAGTTCACTTGTAGTGTTCCTTTAAAGCTTGATTGAAAAAGGCATGCTATTAACAAGTTTAACCCGTTGATTGCCAGAGCTGTGACGATCAAAGGGTTAAATTGAAAGTGGATACTTTTTGATGGATTTATTTCTCTTTCATACATATTAAAGGCACCAAGACAAATTAATCTCAATGAAGCAGTCTGAGGACAGAGGCACTTTAGTTTTAAACCTGCAATCTGTAACTTCGCCGTTCAGTAGATACGGCAATGTTAATACACCTCCTTACAGCCGCTAGAGGAGCTTCCATTGAATTACTAAATCAGACTTTTTTATTCCATCAAATGCAGCTTATAGAGCGCATGTGATTGGCACAGCATGGCGTTTTACAGAGCACGTGCACTAGCTTCCCAATGCTTCCCTATAGAGAAACAATTGGATTGGCTGAGATCATCAAGAATGATAACCTCAGCCATGGAGGGGGAGCAGGGCAGAGACTGGCATGGCGATGGAATAAATGGCTTTACTTATTTCATTGAGGAGGGGAAGGGGGCAATAATCTGACTAGTTACCTGGACACTATAGCTTTAAGATTACATGTTTTTTTTCTTGATATGGTTCAGCTCCCCAGAGGTTTATATGGACATATAATTCAATATTGTAAAGTGCTGCAGGATAAGTTGCTTCTATGTAAATGCCGATAATAAAAATATAAGCTCATTATATTATCTTAATAACACAGGTTTGCTTTGTTTGTTTTTTACTAAACTCTGAATTATAGTGAATTCAAATCCAAAACTGAAGCTAAAAACCAAAACTATAGCTGAGTTAGAGATTCTTTTTCCAGACCAGCTACATTAGCCCGCAGTATTTGTATTTTAATTGCTACAATTCTGAGTTAAACAAAATCTATAGTGTTAGGAATACAAATCTGAATTCCTAATGCTATAGAGCCATCTGGTTACCCCCCTTGCCCCTGCCCCCCTCCCCCCCTTACCTAACCCTCTCTTTCCTCGCCCCGCAACTTACCCGATTCCAGTGCAGATTTCCCTTGGGACTTGGTTGGCACTCCGCCTTCAATAACCTCATCAAACGGTGGGGGGCATGCGCGGTGAGCGCTGTGAGCACATTAGGCCCTCCCCATAGGAAAACATTAAATGCTTTCCTATGGAGATTTTACTGACACTGGATATCCTTATGTCAGTTAGGGCAGTGTTCCCCAACCCCCGGGCCGCGGACCGGTACCGGTCCGTGGATCAAACGGTACCGGGCCGCCCAGGGGTGTGGGGTGTGCGAGCCTGCCGGCTAATGCAGGGCTGGCATTGCCCAAGTGCCAGCCCTGCAATGTGCCTGCGGACCGGAGGGGAGATCAGAGATCTCCCTCCCCGGTCTGCAGGCACTGTGCTGACAGCCGGCAGGGGAGAGAGAGAGGACCCAGGAGCTCTTACCTGCAGCTCCTCCGGGTCCTCCTCTCGCGAGATTTGGAGCGTTGCCGCGGTAACCACGGCAACGCTCCAAATCTCGCGAGAGTGAACTCTAGCCCTGTAACTGGGCTAGAGTTCATCTCACCACCACCGGACCACCAGGGAATCCCCACCGGACCACCAGGGACTAAGAAATGTCCCCCCTCCTCCCAGTAAAGGTAAGAAGGGAGGGGGGACATGAATATATTAATTTTAATTAAATAAATTTAAAAAAGCCTCCCTACCCTCCTTACTCCCCATACACACACTACACACACAGCCCTACACACACTGCCCCACAAACACTGCCCCATACACACACTACACACACTGCCCCACAAACACTGCCCCATACACACACTACACACACAGCCCCACAAACACTGCCCCATACACACACTACACACACAGCCCCACAAACACTGCCCCATACACACACTACACACACTGCCCCCATACACACACTACACACACTGCCCCCAAACACTGCCCCATACACACACTACACACACAGCCCCCATACACACACTACACACACTGCCCCCAAACACTGCCCCATACACACACTACACACACAGCCCCACAAACACTGCCCCATACACACACTACACACACTGCCCCCATACACACACTACACACACTGCCCCACAAACACTCCCCCATACACACACTACACACACTGCCCCCAAACACTGCCCCCATACACACACTACACACACTGCCCCCATACACACACTGCCCCCTACACACACTGCAAACACTGCCCCCATACACACACTACACACACTGCCCCACAAACACTGCCCCATACACACACTACACACACTGCCCCCAAACACTGCCCCATACACACACTACACACACTGCCCCGCAAACACTGCCCCCCATACACACACCGCCCCAAACACACACACACTGCAACTCTCACACACACTGCCACCCTCACATACACACTGCACCGCTCACACACACATACACACAATTTTGAGTCTATGTCTTTATGTGACTGTGTTTGTGATTTTCTGACTATGTATGTGTCTGCGTGTTTTTTTAATATATGTGACTGTTTTTTTTTTTTTGTCTTATTAAATCAAAACAAGCGGGCCACGGAAAAATTATCAAATGTTTACCGGTCCGCGGCGATAAAAAGGTTGGGGAGCACTGAGTTAGGGGACCAAATGTCAGTTACCCACCAGGAAGTGCTAGTTGACATCCTTAGTCGTGCAATGTAATTTATTGCAGTTTCTTCAAAACTGCACTGATTTAGATTACAGGACTAGGTGGGACTGGGAGAATGAGATTAAGTGGTATGGGTGCCTATAATGTCCCTTTGAGTGAAAAAAACCCAAATAGAAAACACTGGTCATACATACTATAAAGTATTTTTACTTCTTTAATTTATCAGTTTATTGAATAAATAATAAATAGCAAGTTGCCTACTGACTTGAAAAATTTAGCTTAAAACTGAAAATCTGGAAATAAAAAAAATAAGAAAGTGGGGAGGGGGGAGAAAGAGAGTGGGGAGGGGGAGAAAGAGAGTGGGGAGGGAGGGGGGGGAGAAAGAGAGTGACTGGGGAGGGAGGGGGAGAAAAACACACACACACACAATCATGCAACCCTTACACACACTCAATGCACCCCTTACAGACGCACACACTGCATCCCGTACATATACAGAAACACACCTTGCAGCCCTTACACATACAAACACAGATTCACACAATGCATTCCTTACACACATATCAGGACATCCCCTACACACTCCACCCCCTGTGAACAAACTCATTGGTGGAACATGAAGGTGGACCCTGAGCTGTGTAAAGGGCCCCCCAAAAAGGGAGCTGCTTCACGTTCTCCCAGAACACTGATTTTTGTGACCACAGTTACAAACAGCCTCCAGAGATCCTGTTCTACTCCAGACCAGTGGTGCCAGACTGCAGCTAGAGCCCATCATCATCCTCATCTGGTTGTAAGTAGGCAATCTAGTATATTATTCGTGGCACTAATCTCTAATTTACCTCACATTAAAGAAACACTATAGTCCCCAGAACCACTGCAGCTTAATGTAGTGGTTATGGTGTCTATAGCTTGTCCCTGCAGGCCTATTAATGTAAACACGGCGGCACTGCAGCACTGGCGTTAGTTAACATGGCAGATCATATGGGTGGGGCATTGTGATGTCACATGGGGGGGGGCGGCAAACTTTACTTTTGCCTAGGACGGCAAAAATCCTTGCACCGGCCCTGGGGCCAAATAATGCTCCCTCACCAGGATTGATAGGATATTTCTCCAAGGAGTAAGAAGAGGGGTCATGTAAAAGCGCCATTTTGTCTCATGCGGCCATTTGTGAGCTCGGCAGCAGATCTCCTACATCCCTGCTGTTAGAGCCTTTATTGACTCTTGCTTTTTGGATATGCGGCCTTATTAATTGCGAGGTGTGTCGTCGATTTCAAAGCCATTTAAACTAGTTAATCTTCATTATTATATTGACATACAAGCATCTAGAAACTATGGACAATTTTTGCTGCCTAATGTGTCTCTTTAATTCTGCAATGGAAACATTGCCGTTACTACAAAACTGCAATGTTCTACATTGCATGGCTAAAACTAAAGTCCGCTGCGTCCAAACCATGTCACTGAGATGAAGTATCTTTAGTGGTCCTTTACGCAATTTATGTTCCATACACAGTATTACAGGTGGGATGTGTATGGATGTCTGAAGTGTCAGTGTGTGTCACGGCCCCTCGGCTGGACCATTGGGGCATCCATCTCCTTCACACGTGGGATCCAAAATATCGCCGACCGCGAGGTCGCTTCCATTTGAAGCCCTGCTTCCAAAAATAATGCGTCACGATGTCAACGCACACACACGTTCTGGGGTCAGTGGCCAAGCTCAGACCAATCACAGCCCAAGGAGGGGTATTTAAACCCCAGAATACCTTAGCTCATTGCCCTGTCGTGGTTTCTGTTCCTGGTATCCGAGAGTGCGTTTTCATCATCTTGTTATTGATATTCCTGGTTTTTGACTTTGGCTATTCCTGACTATTCTAATTCCTGGTTTCCCTGACTTGGCTTTCTTATCGATCTTGTGTATTTCCGGCTCCCTTGGCCTCGGCTTTCCCTTGACTATTATCTATTCAACGTATTAACCCAGCCATTCTAAAGACCGGTTTACGTTCTGTCTGTTTTTCTATTCTATGTAGATGTTACATAGTTCTGTGTGTTGGATCATATAGTTGTCGTGATATAGCGTATTGTCAGTAAAAGTGTACTTGTGTATGTTTTACTTTTAAACTCTAGTGTGCGAATCCCCTAACTGCCTAACTGCACGTTAAATATATATATATACACCCACATACACACACTCACCGTACAAGAGAGTAGTTTATAATTATTATAACACAGAATCTGTTAATATGACCCATATTTATATAAGTGCCTGAATGTAATACTAAGCCACTTTCCGAAGATCAAGCATTACAAAGCAAATTAATTTAGCAATCAGAGTAAAGTAGATGATCAATAGAAGGTGATTATCAAGATGCTTGGATTAATTTCTTGCTTGAATCATTCCGTTCTCAAGCTTACATCTCAAACCATTGATTTTTACTTCAAGCTATAGATGGGAACGTCTGATTGCAAACTCTGTCATGGAGTAGCCTCTGTAATCATGATTTGCAAGAAAGCGTGCTTCATTCCTTCTAAACACAGCTTTTTCAAATCAAGGCTTCTTGCAGAATTTAAATTAATATAGTAGTATATATCTGCTATAGTTTGACTGGTTAAAGTGTACCTGTCATGGTACATGCTATGCTTAACTTAATATTTAACATATACATGTTGCTAGCAGAATTGCTAGAATTTTTTTATTTTGTTTTTTTAAGTGCCAATGCTTCCCCCTCTCCCCAAATGTCAGATGAAACTCAAGTGGCAGATTAAATTTAATGTAGATAAAGGTTAGGCACTTTGGGGTAAAGAATAAACAAGCAACTTACACCCTAAACGGTAGTGATTTAGGGATAATAACACACGAAAAGGATTTTGGAATTGTTATAGAGAACAAACTTGGCAAGAATAGGCAATGTCAATCAGCCGTTGCTAAGGCCAGTAAGGTATATGTATAAATAGGGGCATTAATTTCCATAGTAAGACCACACCTTGAATGTGCTGTGCAATTTTGGGCACATGTTCTAAAGAGGGATATTATGGCACTAGAAAAAGTGCAGATGCAGGCTACAAAATTAATTAATTTAGAAAAACAGTCTCTCAGATGGGATATGATAGCATTGTACAATACAATGGGAAATCTGTGATTGGACAGCCACAGAATGTCCGGGCTGGGGAAGAAGGGGAGGGCTTGCAAATGCTGCAGACAATAGATCTGCAGGTTTTGCATGCTGTTTATAGAAATACCACCAATGAATAAATGCATGGTGTGTTCATGGGTGTATATAGTGATTACATTTTTTTTTTTTTTTTTGGGCAGTACAGTGTACTAATAAAACCAGTGTGGCCTGAGAAGTCCAAGATATCAAATCAAATATTTGATTGGTGAACACCCAAACATTGTGCTGGATGGTTTAGTTTCCCCTCAGGCCTAGAGGCCACATGATTCTCTTCGATTGGACAATCGCTTTATCTACTTTCTTTCTTCCAAGTTCTCCATCCCTTCTGCCCATGAGAAACTGGAGCGCTGACCTTGTACACTGGATTTCCAAGGTTGTAGTCAAGCTGCTGGATCCACATTTATCATTAAATCTATCGGCTATTACATTTTTTCTCTGCTTAGCTGGACTGCCAATACCACTATGGCTCCATCAGCACGCAAATCCGGAAACCTGCCTTAATGTGCATCTCACATCGGCATTCTCTTTGGTAGTCCTTGTTGATAACGCTGACTATGATGCTCCAGAAGGGAACCCATGGAATGTTACGTACTCCATCTTTTTTATAAACACTTATGGGGACCACGTGGCCCTCCATGCCTGCATTCATTGGCAAGTACAAGCCCATGCCAGTGGTCTTAATTACTATCTTTCATCAATCAGATGCCATTGTCTTAATCATCTAACATCTACACCTGCTCAAATCTACCTATCCTGACTAAGTTTTTCTTTAGAGACAGCTCCCAAATCAATAAATAAATCAATAGCTACACAATGTATGGTTTTACCTCTATTGTAGGCTACTTTTCTTAGAGGCACTATAGTCACCAAAACAACTTTAGCTCAATGAAGACGTTTTTGTGTATGGATCAGCCCCTGAAGTCTCACTGCTCGGTATTCTGCCATTTAGAAGTTAAATCACTTTTGTTTCGGTTTATGCAGCCCTAGCCACACCTCCCCTGCCTGTGACTGACACAGTCTGCATGAAAACAAAATTATTTTATTTTCAATCAGATGTAACTTACTTTAAAAGTGTATATCTCCTGCTCTGCAAATTAAACTTTTAATTACATACAGTAAACTCCTGCAGGGTGTAGCAAGCTAGCAACAGAGGAGGAGATAAGAAATTCTAACTAAAACAGAATTTGCAATATAGGAAGTGTAAACATTAGATGACTCATTACAGGAAGTGTTTAGGAAAGCTGTTTAAGTCACATGCAGCAAGGTGTGCCTAGGGCTGCATAAACAAAGTGATTTAACTCCTAAATGGTGGAGAATTGAGCAGAGAGACTGCAGGGACATGATCTATTCACCAAAATGGCTTCATTAAGCTAAAGTTGTTGTGGTGACTGTGACGGTCCACTGGCACTCTGACCGAGTACCTCCGCCAATCGATGCTCCTAGTGCTTGCCGAGGACTCCAAGCACTCCACCAGACACCAAATGTGACGGTCCAACCCTCTCTGACCGTCTTGGGCTCCCTTTCTCCCAGTAGTTAGTGAATAATCCTTCCAGGCAGGGTGTTGACACAAGCATAGCATAACCCCTCACGCATGAGCAGAGGCTCAATGCTGAGGAGAGATCTGTTTAATGGCACACAAAGCAACAGTATTCATGCAGTATAACAACTCCTCCTCTGAGGAAAACAAAATGACAGTTATTGGGTCAGAAGGTGAGGAAAACAAAATTACAGTTATTGGGTCAGACGGTGTTTAGATGTAACAAGGTATTAAGGGTTTAACTGGTGTTCTAGGAGGGAGGGGGGAATAAAACAGTCGAACTAAGTCCATAAAACATGTTGGTTTTTTTACACACCCCAAGGGCCATAGTCACAGGGCAAGAGGCTGTCAAGCAGGCCTCTCCAAAACCCAGTGGTGAGGTTACTTTCGCCACAGTGACTATAGTGCCCCTTTAAACTAACTGAAAGTTTTTTAAAGTGTCTCTTTCACCTCAAACCTGCCTTTCTCCTATTGCTTCCTCTCTCAGAATCGGTTCTTCTTTTCTTAATTTCTGATCTATTTCTCTTTAAAACATAAGACAAAGAAGAGAATACTTTGTCTTATGCATTATTCCTACGCTTTACAATTGTGACAAAAGGGTGGAGCTTAAGGCAAGTTCAACTTCGTCTGTCGAGCTAACAAAGGGTGAAGCTTGCCTTAGGCTCCACCCTTTGTCAAGGTTTGCCAAGAGTAGGAAAATGCATAACTCAAAGTAGTCCCTACTTTGTCTTAAGTTTTAAAGAACAAATTAGATCAGAAAATAACAGGTTATAAAAAAGTAAGGGAAGATGAAACAATAAGAGAAAGGTAAGTCTGAGGTGACAGAGACACTTTAAATTTGAAAGGCATTCATATGTGAGCTCAAAATATAACTTTTATTATTTAGACTATAAATAATACAAAAAATAAAAAAGGGGGAAAATAAAAACTAAAACAACCAACATATTACAAATAACATAATAAAATAGATCTATCTTGCTATGTGGAAACACCCACTATATAATTATCCGAAGCTCTGCCTTGTATGTACCACCATCTTTGTTAGTTGCATTGCCAACAACTTCTGTGAGAATTGACAAAACGTGACAACAGAAGCTCCGCCTCCCATCAAGATAAAATAGTGCTTATATTATCTTATGATATCTCACCTTATCTATGTGTTGGGATTGCCATGAAATTCACACACTGTCGGTAAAAGTAGTAAAATATGCGTAAGTGGCAGTGTGGTGACAAAGGCCCTCTAATAGTGGGTCTGTACCACTAAAAAACTGGCACCATACCTACTGCGGTTGGCTGTAGTCTTTATGGTGCTTAATTACCCCCTTTAAATAATTAAAGGAACACTATTGTATATTTAATTAAATAATTAAAGGAACACTACTGCTTGATTCAAGGATAAATCTGACTGCCATTCTGGGGTCAATAAGGAATTTTTTGTCTTAGCTTGTTGCAAAATTGTGCTTCAAACGGGGTTTTTTTTTTTTTTTTCTCTTTTGGATCAACAGCAAAAAACAGGTGTGAGGAAGGCTGAACTTGATGGACGCAAGTCTCTTTTCAGCTATCTAACTATGTAACTATAGTCACCTGAACAACTTTAGCTTAATGAAGCAGTTTTGGTGTATAGAACATGCCCCTGCGGCCTCACTGCTCAATCCCCTGCCATTTAGGAGTTAAATCCCTTTTGTTTATGAACCCTAGTCACACCTCCCTGCATGTGACTTGCACAGCCTTCCATAAACACTTCCTGTAAAGAGAGCCCTATTTAGGCTTTCTTTATTGCAAGTTCTGTTTAATTAAGATTTTCTTATCCCCTGTTATGTTAATAGCTTGCTAGACCCTGCAAGAGCCTCCTGTATGTGATTAA
Organism: Pelobates fuscus; assembly: GCF_036172605.1. Taxonomy (NCBI): domain Eukaryota; kingdom Metazoa; phylum Chordata; class Amphibia; order Anura; family Pelobatidae; genus Pelobates; species Pelobates fuscus. Next base: position 39,622,440 of record NC_086321.1, on the reverse strand, counting down.
AGTTCAATTTAGAGATTGAGATACAATTATTTAAGGTAAATTACATCTGTTTGAAAGTGAAACCAGTTTTTTTTTTCATGCAGGCTCTGTCAATCATAGCCAGGGGAGGTGTGGCTAGGGCTGCATAAACAGAAACAAAGTGATTTAACTCCTAAATGACAGTGAATTGAGCAGTGAAATTGCAGGGGAATGATCTATACACTAAAACTGCTTTATTTAGTAATTTAGGTGACTATAGTGTTCTTTTAAGGCAAAAGTGATCTGAAATAACATCTTGCATATTTATTTATTACCCTATGCCGCATTGTGTGGATGCGGCAGTGGGGTGTCCTTTTTAATAGCCCCAAATATTTTTTCACTCACCTGACGTAAAACTTGAATGGTGGATTTCTGGATATATAACACGATGTAATAAAAAAAAAAAAAAAAAAATCATACGGCACAGACAAGACCATAGACGGACAGGATAGGAAACAGTACCCCCCCTCCCTCCCCCGGAGTGTCCACACTGTTGGTTCACTTTATGAAAATTTTGAAAAAGTCAAATAAAAATATATTCACAAAAAAACCCCAAATCATTTCCCATTCTCCCAATCTCAATAAACTCATCCAAAGCAAATTTTGAAGCTACAGGAATCCCATTTTTAATTGTTAGTGAAATTTTATGTTTTGAATGATACAGTCCCCACACAGATATTATGTGGTTATGGTATTTGTTAAAGAACCGAGGCAAAAAGCCAGTTGAGCCACTGTCAATACTTACTTTAGCAGCAGAATTGAGAACATTAATCCCTGCAGATATGACAATATTAGTTTTGATCAGTCTTATTATATACCGTATATACTCGAGTATAAGCCGAGTTTTTCAGCACATTTTTTGTGCTGAAAAACCCCATCTCGGCTTATACTCGAGTCAATGTCTGTATTATGGCAATTTACATTGCCATAATACAGACAGGGGGCTGGCAGCGAGCGCTTACCTCTCCTGCAGCTCCTGTCAGCTCCCTCCTCCTCCGCGCTCCGTCCAGCACCTCTGCCAGCTCCCAGTGTAAACCTCGCGAGAGCCGCGGGGTCATAGTGCAGGAGAGGTAAGTGCTCTCTGACAGCCCCCCTCCCCCCACTGAACTGCCAATGCCACTGGACCACCAGGGAGTGAGAGCCCCCCTCCCTGCCATGTATTAAGCAGGGAGGGGGGACGAAAAAATAAATAATAATAATAAAATAAAATATTAAAAATAATAATATTAAAAAAAATAATAATAAAAAAATAATATAACAAAAAAATTACAATTATTATAATTAAAAAATAATAATACAAATGCCCACCCCCCACCAAGGCTCTGCATCACACTCTGCATCACACACACACTGCACTCATACACACACACACTGCATTCACACACACACACACTGCACTCATATAAACACACTGCATTCACACACACACTGCACTCATATAAACACTGCACTCATATACACACTGCACTCATACACACACACACACACTGCATTCACACACACACACTGCATTCACACACACTGCACTCATATACACACTGCACTCATATACACACTGCACTCATACACACACACTGCATTCACACACACACACTGCACTCATATACACACTGCACTCATACACACACACTGCATTCATACATACACACTGCACTCATACACACACACTGCACTCATACACACACACTGCACTCATACACACACACTGCATTCATATACACACACACTGCATTCATTATATACACACACTGTAAATAAAAATGAAATTAATATAATTTTCTTAGGATCAAATTTTATTTAGAAATTTACCAGTAGCTGCTGCATTACCCACCCTAGTCTTATACTCGAGTCAATAAGTTTTCCCAGTTTTTTGGGGTAAAATTAGGGGCCTCGGCTTATATTCGAGTCGGCTTATACTCGAGTATATACAGTATCTAGCATAATAAGTGCAATGTTAAAGCACATTAAATTTAAATGTGTAGTGCTGCCTTAGTCGTTATAGTTTATAATAATACGGAACTGAAAGGCAACAATGTATTTTTAGTCTGTGGAATTCTAATGGACGTAGACTACTGAACACACATTTTAGGCGTGTTAAAAATAATATGAATCCAAAAATAATAAACCATGTATTTGTTAAACTTCATTACAATTCATTATATTTTATTTCTGTCTGCACTCTGTCAAGTCAAGTCTCAAACTATTAATCAGGCCTTAAAATATAGTTGCCAGTGGAGTATTCATGGCACCAATGGTGATATTCTACTGGCAAGGGCTGAATTTTCACTCGCCAATGGCTACCAATATTAAATGACATTGGGAGGGTTTCAAAGGAACACTATTGTGTTAGGAATTCAAAACTATATATTTAACACTACAGCATCACTGTGCCTCCGCATTTCCCCCTCCACCACCACCAACACGCGGCCAATGTAATGATTACAAACCCTTTTTTCACATACCTAAATCCAGCACCAAGGTAATTGGATTGAGGTCGTTCTCACGCGACGTCATGGCAATGGGGGGGAACCTAATGTGTGGCGAGGGCCGTGCACAAATTAGGTCATCACCATTGGAAAGTAATTAATCAATGCTGTCTTATGGGGATTTATAAGACGCTGGATGTCCTCATACAAAGCGTAAAGGCATCCAGCATTGTTTCATGGAGATAAACTTTGTGAACCTGCAGGAAGCGCCTCTAGTGGTTGCCTGGAAGACAGCCACTAGAAGCTATCTTAACCCTGCAATTTAAACATTGCAGTTTTTCTAGGGTTAAGGAGACATGGACAGTCCACCCAGTTCACATCAATTTAGATGAAGTGGTGTGGGCACCCACAGTGTCATTTTAATGAGTTTTGTGAATTGTGTTGAGCCATCCATAATCTCTAAGAACGTAGTACAAAGTTGGGGAATTAAAAAGTGATATTGCCTTACAGTGAAATGTCAATACATATTGACAATTTTTTTCCTTTTTTATGTCTTGTATAAATTTGCTGCAGGTTTTTATAATGACACAGAGAGTAGAGTATAGTTAAAGCCTTCAGGTTGCTTCCAATTATTTTAATGCTTTTGTCAGTCTGTTGAGAACCTAGAGCAGATGGATCTCCAGTAGTTAATCAGTAAATAACGTGAGTGGTGTAGGTACTTAATTAAAACTGTGTAAATGTAGGTGCTATAAAACTCTGCGGATATCCCTGTTTGCTGTAAATTTGAGTTTGATGTACCATACCTAGGAAGTATGCAGTGCACCATGACGCTGTCCCAGGTTCTTAGGCGTAACCCATTCACACACTCTATGGTTTGAAATGATTGGGATACCGAATGTGATCCACATGCTCTTTATTGATGTATACCTTGCAGACACTTGCTTTGTTACAAGTATCTAATTATGCAGAGAATTCTCCTAGTTATTGTATACGTCCCTTGACTTAGCAATGTACTCTCTGTTTTCACCCTATTTCTTCTAAAACCTTTGAACAAAACTTTCAATAAAATAAAACAAAAAAAAAAACACTCAACCCCGTATGTAAATGCACATAGGGTTGAAACATATAAAAGCATATCTTTATTTTACCACCACGTGGATTCTCCTTGCTGTTCCACTATCCAACATTCTACGGATCTTCTTCTGTGATGTAGCACTATGTGGGTTCTGATTTTATTAGATATTATAGAGACTATTTTACACTATTGTTGTTTTTTTCTTTCACATGTTTCTCCCCTTTTTCTATGTACATATGAAGTGTTTTATGGAGTGCTTGTAGTCTCATATAATGCTTAAATGAACACTATAGTCACCAGAACCATTACAGCTTAATGTAGTGATTTTGGTGTCTATAACCTGTCCCTGCAGCCTTTGCATTGTAAATCCTACCTTTATAGATCACCACCTCCAGTCACAGTCACACAGACCGCCACTAGAGGTGCTTCCGGGGTCAGTGCTGCACTAAGGTGCTGAACGCTTCCCACAGAGAAGCCTTGATTCGACTTGTGCTGATGGTAATAAAGTAAGTTAAATGGTTTATTAAAACTTTTTTTTTGGGGGTGGGAGGGGGAGATATCTAGGATGCCCAATATATGTCTATCATAAGGAATACAGGCATGTGTCCCTAATGTTAGATTGTTCCTTTAATCTCAGGCAGACCTGGAGATGTTTGTCATAGCTCTTACACAGTGTTCTATTAGAAACTATTGCACAGGTGACATCACCATCCATTCAGAAGGAGGTTCTAAAACATGACCTGCCTGTTGAAATAACAGTGAGTCTGTTAGAGTACTACAGGAGAGAATATATAGAAACATAGAATGTGACGGCAGATAAGAACCATTCGGCCCATCTAGTCTGCCCAGTTTTCTAAATACTTTCATTAGTCCCTGGCATTATCTTATAGTTAGGATAGCCTTATGCCTATCCCACGCATGCTTAAACTCCTTTACTGTGTTAACCTCTACCACTTCAGCTGGAAGGCTATTCCATGCATCCACTACCCTCTCTATGAATTATCATGGACTGTAACTAAATTCCAGTGATACAGAGAAAAGTGTATTTTTTGTATTGTATCATATTTAACACAAATGTACTGGTATCTTCCAAAATCAATCAATCTATCGATCGATCTATCTCATGCCATTTATGGCTTCTGTGGACATCATAATAAACTATTGGGCAGAAGTGAATTGATTAGAAATGATTGATCATGAAGGCTGTATTGATGCCAGAGATTTCATTGAGGTTTTTATAGATGGTAAGATTTGGAGAAGATGTTAAAATTTAGTATTTTAATGTTTAACTTGGTAAAATGTATCATATTAATTAATCAAAGCTAATGAATTGTCAAATTACACAAAAAGGGCAGATGCTGGTACATTTCGTAGACTTGTCGTCCAGATGGGAAATTTGTTTCCTTGCGCTGAGTCCACCAATTACAGAGCTATTTAATTGATTGTTTGGAACAATTTTTAGTTTATGGACTAAGTAATACTGTTATTTAATTTTAAGTATTGTCTAATATTTTCCAAGGGACATTCACCAGATAAAGTATATTTCAGTTTTTCGATTTAATTTCAAAAAAAGGTATATCTAAATAACTTTAAAAGGGGGAATGTCGTTTCTCTGGAATTTACCTCGTTGACTAAAACATTGCTAATCACCTAGAACTCGAGTTAACATTTTTCTTTATGCTTCATTTTCTTTTAAATCTAGTTCAGACCACGCATAGCCTCGTCAAAAAAAATGCTAATGACGAGGAAAATGTGAAACATTGTTTCAAATAAATATTTGTGTTAAATATAGGTGTCATGGCTCTGGAGGGCATTGAAACCCTTGTTGCACACTTTCACAAGCATGACCAATAGGAGGACATGGTGTTGATAATAGGTACAGGGGGTCAGTGGTGATATTGGGGTCTTTAACCCCTTAAGGACAAAACTTCTGGAATAAAAGGGAATCATGACATGTCACACATGTCGTGTGTCCTTAAGGGGTTAATGGGGCATAGGGAAAAGAGGACATGTCCAGGTGTCAAATCCAAGCAAAGGCATAGTCAGACAGATCAGAGCAAGCATACAGGTATTGCACACTTCTCAAACATCCCGATTTGGGCTGACAGTCCTGATTTTCTGGTCCTGTCCCGACATTCCCGACTTTGTTCCTTGGTGTCTCACTTTCGGGAACACCAGAAAACTGTCCCAAAAAAGTGCAGCAGGAGTGTATCATTAGGCGTGCTCCTGCCCTCAGTTGGCTGGCCTGCTTGATTGACAGGTAGCCTGGTGTACATTCACTCCAGGCTGACCTGCAAGTATTTTGTGTTGGACCTGCACCCTTTTCAGACAAGTTTGCCCTCTTGATGTAAAGCAAGGGATGCTATTGCTATTGCATCACTGGTGTCCCCCCCTTTGCCCTCCTCCATGGGCGTCCCGCTCCTCAGGACACCAATGTTGAGGGGTATGGCATTGTATTTCATTTAACAATATTGTCAAACGATATACCTAGAAGAAGTAGAGACTACCTTATCTTATATTTCCTGCGCCTGACAGAACTAATTGCTTGAAAAAGACATTAGGTTAAGAATTGTCTATGGAGGCTCCCGTGGTATTGCATGCGTGAGACTACAGCACTGGTAGAAGAAGCACCTGGAACTGAAGAGGATCCACTAGATGAAGATTGTGGCCACCACGAGGGACAGCTTCAGGTAAGTAATACTAACCTTTCCCTGCACTTCTGGGCCACCACACTACAGGTGGTCATGTTACTGTCGGTGGTCTTTGCAAAATATGCAAAGAACCCAGACAGTGCAGAGCAGCTTCAACATCAATCATAGCAAGCCAATAATCGTAATCATGATTTCAACATGTTGTATTTTTTATTTTTTTTATTAAGAATATATAACTCCCCTTTAAACAGACTATTACATTATGGTATTACTTAGCCTTTTAATAGGATGTTTAATATAGGAAATAATAAGGACACAGATATTGTTACACACTTTTTGCCGTATTATTAAAGTAAAATTGTTACAATAACTAAAAAGCTTACACATATATTGGAAAGGTTCAGTTATTTTATCGTCATTCACACAGACTGTATTTCATTGATCGTTTTATTTAGCTTTACCCTTTATTTTACTGGTGAAACATTTTTGATTGCTACACAGTTACACTGATTTTAATGTTAAATGTAGAGACTCGTTACTCATTAGAACACACCCCGATTGAATTTAAGCTGATAGAATTTCTTTTTTATTTTACGATCTACTATTTTATTCATAAACCATTTAAAGAGCACATTTTACTAAAGCAAATTACATGGAGGTGGGCAGAGTGTGAATTTAAAGTCTTTCTCTCTGGCAATAAAGTATAGGCTGTGCTTGTAGCTCGAACTGACTGTGAATAAAGTATTTAGGCTTCGATTAAGTTAGGAGGTTCACTGTAACTATGGGAACAGTACTAACTAATCATGGGTCATGTAAAAAAAACACAGGAATAATGTTTTAGCTAATACTGAATTATATTATCAATAAAATATTGTGGGAAGTAAGGTTTTATTCCTAACTTTCGTATGAGTTTTTTAATGTGTTTTTTTTTTTTTGTTAGCCAGTTACATAAAATTATATGAATAAAGAAGAAAGTTAAAGGAACACTACAGTTTTAGGAATCTAAACCTGTGTTCCTAACTCTATAGTGTACCTGTCCCTAGTGGTATTAAGGCATGCATGAAGAGCCTAGGTCAGCAATTGGATGTTCAGACATTAGTCAGTCTAAGGCGAAGGTGCAGACATGTTGCAAAGTCATGAAGAATCCAGAGTGATAATTAGATAACGAATGAGATTCAGGAACAAGCATCCTGGACCGGAGACAGCTTGGCCAATAACGTGCCTTGCATTAACTAGCGGGAGCCATGTGACTCCCATCTCCCTGTTTGGCAAGTGAAGAAGTGATGGGTGATATTAGCATGGATGCGGCTACAGAGGGATTGCCGGTGCACCAGAAAAGACAGCAGGAGTTATTAGCAAGTTCACCAATCAGGTCTCTTCTTTAAATAGTTTAAAGGAACACTGTGGGCACCATAACAACTTCAGCGTACCTTCAGGGGTTAAAGGTTTAATTAACAATTTAATCCCAAAGACCACTGTCCAGGGATGGTCATATCTGCCCCCTCCACGGGGCTTTAAACAATACTCCTCAGACTGGGCACACTGATACTCTCAGCCTATCAGAGGCGCCCAGTCCAAGGTTTTCCCTTTCAAGTCTCGGACTTAAACAGATGTTAAAGGGGCAGAGATGACCAGCGACGGACAGAAAACTTTTGGGTTAAGCCATTTGGAAATGGTGGGTAAGTTGGCGCCAGGGACCTTCTGGCAGCATAACAACTTAATTGCGACAAAGTAGATAAGAAATTTCCTTTAAGTATAGAATTCATGAAATTCTTTTTACATAGTATTATCAGAGGAAGAAAAGTGTAGATATTTTTATTTATTACAAATGTTTGCTTATTTGGGACGGTTTGTCCTAAAATAATCTTTTATAGACGGTAAGTTTTAATAAGACAAGTTCCCTAACTTACATTGGGACAGTGTGTGTCTCTAATTACGCAAGACATGCAGGCTATTAATATTTGTACATTTTCAATTAGTGTGTATAGAGGCACCTGTAGCCCATTTAAAGCCGACATATTTTTGTTTGTTACTAAGGAAATATCATCGCCATCCTTTGGCAAAGCATGCTTAGGTCGGTTGCCTAAGAGACTGGATTTCACATGAGAATTAGAATTACCATCTATATAAAAAAAAATTTTTTTCATAATCAATTAGTGTGACTGCAAGCCGTGAACATTAGTTAAAGCTTTATTTTTTTTTATTTTTTCCATGTATAGCAATTTAGCATTTTTATATGTTTTTGTGAGAACAATAAACGGAAAAACACAAATGTCCCATTACCTTACTTGACTGAATCAGATTCTATTAAAATGTTAATGAGGCAAAGCGCGTTGTTCATGATACATATAGTTGACTGTGGAGGTTGCTGTGACATTATAACCGTGGAGTCTGATGATGCATACACACAGGAGTAGGCTTTACACGTGGAAGGGAAAAGCGGCCTTTGACCTGCACATTGCTGTATTAAAAAGTTTCTATCTCGGGGGGCGTGGCCGGACCGTGCATGGAGTAGGTCGCATCTAACCGCAGCTCCATGGCCCCAGCACACTATAGCACCGATTTTCGAGCCGGAATCGACCCAAAATGGGTAAATCAAGAAAATTGAACACCCCTGGACCCTCCCAGACTGGCTCGCCAAGCCGAACCGCGGGACCCATGGACGGGTACCTCGGAACTCCGAGAGACTCACGGGCACACCAGGCCGCAGCCAAAATGGCGCCGACCTCGCCTGAACAGCGCACCACTGAGAGCCCCACGTGCAGCCCGGCCAGAGGGGAATCCCTCACTCAAATGGCGGCAGACATAGCCACGATCACAGCAAACATGATGTCCAAGTCGGACAAAGCTGATTTACTGGCAGAAATCCGTACTGCAATCAGAGAAGAGGTAATGGAGGTGAGGAGGGACCTGACAGCCCTGGAGCGCAGGGTGGAAGAGCTAGAGGCAGACAGAGCCCAAAACATACAGCGGCACCAAGCTACTGAAACAGCAGCCACCAGGCAGGGTAATGTCCTGCTGGAACTTAGGAGAAATCTAGAGGACCTGGACAACCGCGGACGCAGAAATAACATCCGCATACGCGGGCTGCCTGAGTCCGCCGGAGAGGCACTACCGGAACTTCTACGGGGTCTGTTCACTCTCATCCTTGGGGACAGGGCCCCTACGGACTTTGGCATTGAACGGGCCCACAGAGCGCGGCGCCCTGCATCCGCAGACGGCCCCCCAAGAGATGTCATCTGCTACCTGCTCTCCTACTCGTTGAAGGATGACATTATGAGGGAAGCGAGGAGTCGACAAAACCTCACCTACATGGAGGCCCACATCTCCCTATACCAAGATCTCTCTGTGCTCACATTAGAAGCGAGGAGGGCCCTGCGCCCACTCACCACCATGCTCCGAGATCAGCGGATACAATATAAATGGGGATTTCCCTTTAGCCTGCAGGCGAAGGTGGGCAACACATGGCACATTGTGCGCTGGCCAGCGGACGTCCCACGATTCTTACGGGCCGCAGGCCTCCCAGCAGTAACAGTATCTAATTGGATCCTTGAAAGACAACCAACGCGCCAGAGTGCACCACGTGAAAGACCGGGCACCGGCCTCACAGGAGTTGGATTCCGCCGGGGTGGCCCGGACAGCCATGAGGAATGAACTACCCTGGGGCCGAAACCCGACGAGGTGGGGAACCAGCTTTCGGCCCGACACCCCAGCCCTTTACAAGGACACTCCACCGCACCTAGACGGGCAGCCCTACCCCCCCCCGGGTCCACGTCGGAGACTGGCCTGCCTATCCAGCAACCATTTGATCCGGAGCTGCCGCAGACCCTCTGGGTATGTACTTGACCCCTTACTTTGGGCCCCTACTCCTATGGAACTGGCCAGAAGGGCATGATACTGTAACGGGAGGGAACCATACAACTGGGGCGGGGGGCTCTGATGGGTACACGGAACACCCGGGGAAGCATGAGGGAGAGGTCATACCACGCTATGCATGCCCAACAGTTAGCAATGTGCAGTGGCTCGGGACAGTTCCTGAACTCACCCCTACATGAGCCATTTCTCGCCTGGAGGCGCTGCCCCCCAGACCCTGCCAAACCCAGTGATAACCTAGTATGTAGGCAATACAGCCTGACCCATGGCCTACTGAATGATGTAAGGGTGGGAAAGAAGTGACCCCTGGGGAGGGGGGCTAAAGGGAAAATTGTATGTTGTAAAATGTTATACACCGCTCTAAGGTTTAAATTGTTTATAATGTTTATCAGTCTTAAACTGTATTTGACCGCACACGCACCCACACGGGAGGGAGGGACACCCTACAGCTCCCGTTGGTTGGGGGAGGGAGGGCCGGGACGGGAGCCCGGGGTGACATCTGGTCCCCATGGGGACCATAGGGCTACAACGCAATAACACGCACCTGCCAAGGGACCATTACAGCCCGGAGAGGCACTTAGGCGGATTACGGGGTACGACCCCAAACGAGTCCCCCGAAACGATGAGAACGATTCCGACTAATCCTGATTAGTGGGCTGGGATCCATGAGAGCAGGGTAACATCTACGGAGGCACACACCTGTACGGGCGACCCACGTGCCCCTTGTAACTGACTCGCGCAACACGACTATTCGGAGGCAACTCTGGTGACACACCCGGAGGGGACTTGACACCGGGGGGCGACTAACTCCGAAGCGAGTACCTGTTACCTACCAAACGGACTGACCCCCCCACTGACACCGAACCGACTTTACTTCCCACCCCCTCATATACCCTACCCCCCCCCCCCCCTACTTTGACGACCCTACCCCTCCCCAACCCCTATGCAGCCGGGGATGGGCCCCAAAGATGAACTGGCACCGCTCACCCTTTGGTCAAATAACGTTAGAGGCTTGAACGTGCCCGAGAAACGAACCCAAATACTACGCACCCTATGGTCGGAGCGTGTCTCGGTCGCGTTCCTGCAAGAGACCCATTTCAGGGGAGCGGACGCACCTACTATTAAGAACGGGAGATACCCCACGGGATTCTATTCGAACCATCCAGATGAAAAGAAAGCGGGTGTGGCGATCCTATTCTCCCATAATATCCCGTTCATATGTACTGAACAAAGACCAGACCCGGGGGGTAGGTACTTGTTTCTCAAGGGGACTATAGCACAACAATCTTACACGTTCGCCTGCCTTTATGCCCCGAATCGCAACCAACACGTCTTCCTCACCAAAACTCTTGCAAAACTAGACAAATTCAGGGAAGGACTCTTGGTTCTAGCAGGAGATCTTAACATGCCGCTAGACGCTAGATTAGACACCTCTAGAGGGGAAAGCTCGATACCAGGTCATTGTATACGCGCTGCCGGGAGGGCTCTGACTCGGTGTGGCCTAGTCGATTGCTGGAGGGCGGCAAATCCTGACTGCAGGGACTACTCCTATTACTCAGCCGTGCACCGGCGTTACAGCCGGATTGATTACATTTTTGTGGCACAAGAAGCCCTGCCACTGCTCCGTAAGGCGGCTATAGGCTTAATGGCGGGTTCAGACCACGCCCCGATTACTGTCCAGATACAATCACCACTGTACAAACCCACTGAAAGACAATGGAAGCTAAATGAGAACATGCTCCTACACCTAGGGGACACAGACCCGGCCAGACAAACACTACAACAGTACTTTGACACAAACACTACCCCAGATGTACAGCCGCTGATAGTGTGGGAAGCACACAAATGTGTCATACGGGGTCACTATATTAAGGTCTGCACACAGCGAAAGAAAGACAACGCACGCCGACTAAACACACTGAACTCACAAATCGCGACCCTAGAGCAAACCCACAAGCAAACTCAGGACGAGGATATATTCCTCCGACTGACGACGCTACGGAAACAAAGGAGGGACATACTGGCCCAGGGCCTCCTGCGTACCATCAGGAAATCGGCTAGGTTCTTTTATGAACACTCCGATAAGAGCGGGAGACTGCTGGCCCGCCAACTCCGAGACCGGAGGAGGGCGAGCCACATCCACAAAATTAGGCCCAAGGACGGGACGGAAACCCGTCTACCAGCCGGGATTCAGCGAGCGTTTGTAGACTACTACACAGAACTGTATAATATACCTCAAAATGCATCAGACGCTGCCCGTGCACTACGCTCGCGACGAATCACTGAGTTCCTAGAACGCAACATCGATGCAAAATTGACCGCGGAAATGCGAGAGGACCTGGAACGACCCCTGTCGGCGGTAGAGCTAGAGGCGGCCCTTAAGCTTTCCAAAGCCCACAAAGCCCCGGGCCCAGACGGCCTCCCCCTACAGTATTTACGCACGTTTAAAGAGGTTTTGCTACCACACCTTCTGCTGGGCCTCAACTCCATACTGGAGGGTGGCCGTTTCCCCACTGACACCCTAGCAGCCATAGTTACCGTGATACCTAAAGAAGGGAAAGACCCGGCGAACTGCGCGAGCTACCGCCCTATCTCTTTACTAAATTCAGACCTGAAGCTGTTTGCGAAAGCCATAGCCCTGAGAATCGCGAGCCACCTCCCACACCTCATACACCCGGACCAGGTCGGATTCATCCCGGGTAGGGAGGGGAGGGACAATACGATCAAGGCCCTGAACATTCTCCACTTAGCACGGTCGCAGCGTAGGGAACTCCTACTATTGTCGACCGATGCCGAAAAGGCCTTCGATCGGGTGGACTGGTCGTACCTGGAGAGCACCCTCTCGCACATGGGCTTCGGCCCCAACATGCTGTCCTGGGTGCTCTCCCTGTACACTAGTCCCACGGCGCGGATCCGTATCAATGGAGCACTGTCCGCCCCTTTCCAAATCAGGAATGGCACTCGGCAAGGATGTCCGCTTTCCCCCCTCCTGTTTGCCCTCTCCCTGGAACCATTCCTGGGGGCGGTCAGACGGAACGGGGGTATATCCGGCTTCTCCCGTGGTCGCCACGAATACAGAGTGGCAGCATACGCTGACGATATGCTGTTTTTCCTCACTCAGCCACTGATATCACTGCCCAACCTCCTCACAACATTCCAGGAATTCGGAACACTCTCCAACTTAAAACTCAATACAGATAAATCGGAGGCCCTCTACCTTCCCCCCCCGCGCGGCCCCCCACCTCACTTATACTCCCAATACCGCTTCAGATGGTGTGACACCAAACTGAAATATCTGGGAATCTGGCTGACCAAAGACACATCCCAATTATACCTACACAATTATCAACCATTACTGCACTCCCTGATGGTGGACATCAAGAAATGGTCCCCACACTATATCTCCTGGTTTGGACGCATAAATGCGATCAAAATGAACGTGTTGCCCAGGATACTATACCTTTTCCAAACAGTACCGATCACCGTGCCCAAAGCCTTTTTTAGCTCCCTGTCAACAGCTATTAGACAATTCGTTTGGAAAACCCGCCAGACCCGGATTAAAAAATCCACGCTAGAACTCCCAAAGCGGAAAGGAGGCACAGGTCTGCCCTCCATTGAGACCTACTACCGCGCCACACACTTGCATAGACTGGCAGACTGGCACGTACAACACCCCACAAAGCACTGGGTAACTCTCGAGCTGGATCAAGCAGACAGAAAAATCCCCTCCAGGCTGTGGCTACACACCGCCACATACGCGGACCTACGCACCGGTAACCCCCTAATTGATGCCTCGATCAGGGTATGGACAGCCGTACGCTACAGACTTAAGCTCACTACCTCCCCTAGCCCATTAACCCCCATCACCTATAACCCAGACGTGGCGGACGCACTGACACAACGTGATTTAGCTGGTCTCCAGCAGACGGACTGGATGTACCTGCACCAATGGTGTAATACGAGGGGACTTAAACCGCTCACGGAATTATGCCCAGACAGGCCTCCGACGCTACTCGAACGGTTCAGATACCACCAAATACACACCTACTATCACTCCCTACCTGGACGAGGGCACCTACTCAGACCCCTCACCAACTTTGAACTCCTATGCACACACAGACTACAGGTACACAGAGGTATCTCCACCATATATGCATGGCTCATGGCCCAGGCCAATGGGGATGTAGAGCTCAAGTTCAGGAGGCACTGGGAGACAGACTCAGGGGAAACACTCACCTCACAGGACTGGGACAAGATATACACTCTCACCCATAAATGCTCCATTAGCTCGAAGTATCAAGAGCTAAACTATAAAATCTTGACCCGCTGGTATAGAACCCCAGACATACTACACTCCATGGACAACAACACACCAGACACATGCTGGAGATGCGGCTCACACAGAGGCACATTTATCCACGTATGGTGGGAATGTCCCGACATCAACCCTTACTGGGAGAGAATCAGGGTGGAGATAAACAAAATTACAGGATCAGGGATGCGCTTAGACCCCCTAACGATGCTGCTACACCATACCCCCGCACCCATAAAGACCTATAAGAAGTCCTTAACTTTACCATTGCTTAATGCGGCTAAGGCCCTTCTCCCCGCAATGTGGAAGCGGGGAGGGGCGCCAACCCTCCAGCAATGGATAACGAAGGTGGAGGAAATCCACGCGATGGAGACCCTCACGGCGGACCTGTATGGCAGACAGGAACAGTGTGCATTGACCTGGTATCCCTGGGAGGTGTATCTGGCCAAAGGAACCACCAATTCACGCGGCATACCCCAAGGGCCATAAGGGAACAACCAAGAGCCAAGCTAATCTTGACCGGCTCCCCCCCCACACCCCCCATCCTTCACCCCTATCCCGGACTGGACGACAGACATCCCCCCTACGACTGACTCAGACAGACCCTTAGGAGAGACTCACTGACATATAAACACGAGACGCAGGACTTGAGGGACGATGTAGGGCATGGTGGACGTAAGCCCTGAGATCACCTGAACATCGCAATACTCCTGACTACCAACCCAGATCCCAGACCGGCTCGAGTCCCAAGGTGACGCTAGGGTACGAAACGCAAACATACCCCCAACCTAATCCTCACTCATGTCAAAAAAGAATGTAGAAAAAGTAAGCTTCCAGGGCCCTTGCTTACTCAACCTAGAGGTTAACACGGGGCGGTAATATGGGCACACATGAGTACTTCTTACCCCTGAAGTGTTCCCTGACAGGGCGGCTCAGCGATGAAGCCTGGCAATACTATGTTCCAAGGGCACACTGTTGATGTAGATAAACTAGCTGCCATTAGAAGTACCGAGGGGATACAGTACGACACACTAAGATTAATCGCAGGGGTATTACACCCACACTATTGTGACTCAGAGTCGTGTTAATATAGGGAACAAACAGCAGAAGTCACGGAGTGAGACCTAGTGATATCATTCAGGTGGAAAGAGTCACGCAGAACACCACCTGCGCTGCACTACACGCCTCACAGTCTATGCGAATTGTTGACACCGTTTGATTTATTATGTATATCTTACCAACCGATCTGACGAACATTTAGTATGTAACCGTTTAATGATTGTAAGTTGCAAATTACAACTGTACGTATGTTTCCTGACGTCTCTGTTCCGTACCTTGCTACCTACCATATGTGTAAAAAACTATTTGAAAAAATAAAGATTGTCTAAAAAAAAAAAAAAGTTTCTATCTCAGGCATGCAACTGTTACCATGCCAACTGTTGCTGGACTACAATGCATCTTATCGTCTGCTATCAGACGATATCTCTCTTGCCAAATCCGGGACAGTTTGTACATTCTTTTCCTAGTTTATTGAACCCATCATCGCTCTGCACTCAAAAAGAAAGATGGGGGAAAGGCTTGGTGACCCTAAGTGTTGGATGACACATGGGTGAAACTGATCAATGTAGCAACTTAAAGAAAATAGGTACTGTCTAGGCTAGGGTGTATACATTAAACTATGCAGTTTTCTCTAGGTAAAATCATAAACATGATTGGGCGGGCTATTAGTGGAATCCAGTACTATAGTGGTTATGGTGTTTGAAGTGTTCCTTTAAGGACCATATCCACCTTTGTTTTTAAGTGGTTGTGGTCTCCGGTGGCAATGGCTGCAACGTGTATCAGTTATGTTGCTAGGAAACTATTTCTGTAGGTTTGACAGAAAACAGAAGTTTCTTTGGCGCCCTAAGCTTAAGGGTGCCCTAACATGGTTTCGACCTTGGTGCCCGATTAGTATTTCTTGTATTGACCTCGGCTAGTTATTTGATATTCGTGTACCTGTAGTATTGTTTTTCCGGCTATCTATAATCCTGACTGTGGCCAGTTTCTAACTTTGTCTTTATCTGTTTATTACATTTAGGTGTCACTCCAGACCCCCAAAGCACTTTAGCCTGCTGAAAAGCTTTATGTGTGAAAGTGTTTGCTCTTTTTCTTTAATTCTGCAAAAAGGTTTCAGTACACAATTGACACATTTTATAAATTAATCTGGTTACACCCCATAAACTTTCAGGCAGACAACAGGTAATGCTACTTCCTGGTTTCGTTAGATCAGGGAAGGTAAACTCAATAGGCAGCAATTACTCAGAGCTCCCTGCTCCTGCCTTGCAAAGACTTCTCACCAAGGTGCATTGGAATCGTTGTGATAGGCCAACCCCCGGAGCGAATAGGGAGGGGGGAGCATGACTGCTGCCCTGAGGAGTTGGCATAGCAACCAAAAGGATACAGTTGGTTTTACAGTTGAAAGCATGGAATTCTGGGAAAAATGACCAGACTACTGGTGAACAATGCTGAGGGAGCCTGGCAGTGTCTTTCCTCCGGTAGTCTCTGTAAAAATGACTTTATTAAATTGAGTTTCCCTCCCTGAGGAAACCTGGCAGTGCTGTTTCTTCTTAAAAAAAAAAAAAAAAAAAGACAAATTACTTTTACCTTCTACTGGGAGTACAGGATGGCCCACAACCCTGCTGGGTCTAGGGAGGCCCTGCTTACCCTATTGCAGGCCTTCCAGCGGACCCACGGGGCTGAATCCTTCAACTCGCTGCTCCACAGTGCCCAGGGCGAGCAGGCTGCTTAGGAGGGGACGGTGAAGGAAGTGCAGACTAGGAGTGGACATCGGGCCCACCGTTCCAGACTGCATTCCAGACTGTCCCCTAGTCCAGTGCGGAGGTCCAAGGTCGAAGTACCACAAAAGGGTCCGGGGCCGAGTGAGGCTGGCTCCAGACGGCAGGATGCGGGCAGCGCGAGGCGGAGGAATGGCAGCAGGTGCTGCAGAAGTCAAGATGGCCGGGCTGGGCCTGGGCAGCAAGGTGGTGGTCCCCAAGATGGCGTCAGAGGCGAGGTCCCACAGTCCTCACCCTTCTCTTCCGGTGGCTGTGGAAGTGACGTTGGCGTGTGCGGACGCACGTAGGAAGAGGCGGAGCGCCTCTCGCCGGAACTCGGGGGGCGCGTACGTGACGTCTGCAAATCTTGCAACGCAGACGTCACAGGCCCCTGCAGAATCCGGAAATTCCCAGAGCTCCTTGGACTGGGGAATCGGAGGAGAAGCACAGCTGGCTCCCGGCAAGTGGGGCAGTCCAGCGGGTGGTGACGTGCTGGTGGAGGGTCTCACCAGCTTCTGGACCGGAGGCCAAGGAGCACCAGGGCGGGACGCAGGATTCCCCTCCACATGACTGGCATGGATGGACTGGAACTCCCTGGGGTGTGAGCCTCCGCTCCATTGGCAGAACAGCAGGTAGGCGGACTGCAGAACCCTCACAGCAAGAAGGACCGGAATTATAGCCTGGGATAGAGAGACCCCTTCTCCTGAACCGTGAGTTGGAGTGCGCTTGCGCTTGGCAGGAGTTGGGGGGACTAAGGGCTAGTGGGGAGGGTCAAGGAGAATTGCTGTAATTGCTGCGCTTATAGCTTGGCCGGTTGGCGCTTGCAGGGACCGTTGGGGCAGCAGACATGCGCAGGGCTCAGCACTTCCCTCTGGGGCTCCCCCTTCAGGTACAAGTGAGGTGAGTACTTCAGGGGGAACTGTCTGTGACATTGCACCCCTGGGGTTACATGTGTCTTTGGAGGTGAGAGAAAAGATACTTAAGGGTGTGTATGTGGACCTACTATCCTTGGTACCATTTGACAAGGAGTAGGCGGATAGACTGCGTCGGTGTGACGCAGCTGAGGGCGAAAAGGTAAGCAGATCCCCCATACCTCAGGGAATCTGTTGCATCCTATCCGCTAGGTTTCCGGAAAAGGCCCTGTCACGTTTTTTTGCATCTGGACTTGATTTGGGGGGCTTATAAGGTGTACAGGGGGCAATGCTGGTTTAAATACGACCAGCAGTTAAAATAAATAAATAAATAAAATAAAAAAAATAAAAAAATACGTCAGTTAGGCCAAACTTGGATTTCGGTGTGAAAGACGGAAACCTATGGTTGCTTCTCATTAATCCCTGTCGTCCGTCGGGTTCTTACTTTCCATTCCACTTCCGGAGGAGCATCGGCGGGTCACAAGAAGGGCATCTGTTGGCTCTTTAACGTTTAAGCACCCAGCCGTCCGTTGTTTTAAGAGGTGAAAACCCCACCCGATGTCGGAGTCCAAGGATTACGTTCCTTGGGGAGAGGACGCCATTGAGGGCAGAAAGACAGGTGCCGTGGCTCTCACTCTGTCTCAGGCGTTCCCATTTACTCCATCGGGGGAGGCGTCGTTGCGCCTTGCCTGTCCTCGGTTCGGGGTAAGGAGCTAGGGGAGGAGGTGGAGCTGTAGGAAATCTGTCTTATCCGTCGGGGTCCTCGGTTCATGATGGGATTTCAAAGGAGGACTGCCGGGTGCGATATGCTTCTTTTGATTGGGCTTTGGATTTGGTTTGTGGAGTAGTACCCGGGGGCCCTGTTGGTGACGTCTGATATCCAGTCGGCTTTTCGGGTGCTGCCAGGTCACCCAGATTGTTTTCATCTGTTGGGGTGTCAGTTTCAGGGTGATTTTTCTTCGACATGTGCCTTCTCATGGGTTGTTCGATTTCTTGTTTTTATATTTTACGTTTTTCAGTTCCTTGTTGGAATGGATCGTGGCGTGGGTGTCGGGCTGTTCTTCCCGCCTTCACTATCTCAACGACTTCTTGTTTGTCGGTTTTCTAATTCATCACAGTGTAGTGGTTTGTCCATCTCTTTCTGCACTAGTCGGATTCTCAGGTTTGTACGGACTTGTTGTTTCACTTTCATAGGGTTGTGGCGGATTTTGGGGTTCCAACTAGTACGATTTTTCTTCCTGGGGATCTATATACAGACTAAGCTTCAGGTTGTCATATCTCGTGTCATATCTAAGGGGCTCCCTATTGGGCTATTTGAATTCTGAAATCCCAACAGGGCCATTTGATTTTTGGCTGTAAGTCATGCCCATGGGGCGTGCTTTCAGTCATTTACTTTCCTTGACTGTGGTTGGTATTCATCTACCTTTTAACTTTACTTGCCTTTTGGGAGTTTGGAGTTTTGTTCCTCGTGGGTTACAATGGTCAGACATATCGGCGCAGTAAAACCGTGTCTAACTTGGCCTTTGAGCTGTTTACAGAGGCTGCAACTCAGTTGGTTTTGGTGCTTTTTTCTGAGGGCTATGATGTTGGCGTGGTCAGATTCCTTTTTGGTGCTATTCCCGATTGTAGTGTCGGCCAAGCTCTAGGTCTCAGCTTTGGCAAAAAACCTTAGTGTGGTTCATGTTGTTAGCCAGTTATCTTTGGGTTCTCTTCTGGGATGGGCTTTATTGCGACGGTTGGTTCTGCATTGCTTGGAATTTAATATTTGTTTGGGTGCAGGTGCCAGGTGTGTCTAATGTATTGCCGACTCTCTTTCTCGCTTCCTGAGGATAAATTTCAGGAGGTGACTCCAGAGGCAGAAGCTTGTGGAGGGCCCTGAATTCTTATGGGACCTCAGTTTTGAACTTGACTGACTTGATTGAGAGATCCCTGTCTCCTAAGTCTTAGGCAGCATACTTGACAATGTGGGATCAATTTGGTTGATCTTCTTCAGAAAGTAGGTTGTTATCCACTTAGCCTTTCTTTCTGACTTTCGGCATCGAGGGACATCCGGGTCAGTGGAACAGGGTATGTCAGCTCTTTCAATCTTAATGCACTTCATGTGAGGGGAAGACGTGACTAAAGCATTTGTGGTTCAGCGGGTATTGCACTGTTGGAGACATAAACTGGTGGCGGTCGTTCGGCATCCTGTATTTGTGCACTTTCTGGTAGACATAGGTGGGATTCTGCCTGCTATTTATGTTTTCCCATTGGAGGCAATTCTGTTTTGGGTAGCCTTGTCTGTGTGTTTTTATGCAACTCTATGCGTCGGCAGATTGGTGGAGTTCTAGAGCTCAGTCACCCCTTTTTAGAAAGGAGGTTCTTTCGTTTAAAAAATTATTGAAATTTCTAATTTGGCGATCTAATACTGATAAAGCGGGTAGTGGTAGAGTGATTAGGATTGGAGCGTCCATAATTGGAGATACGTTCCAGTGCATGCATATGGGTTATTATCCATTCACTAGAATGTTTATGTTGGTGTTGCGCTCGTTAGAAGTGGATTATACTGTATTGCGCTTGTTAGGAGTGGACTCCCAAACAAAAATAAAAAATGATAGTGGTTATTCAACTCATTCATTCCGCATTGGTCTGACTCTGCAGGCAAGCAGGTTAGGTCTGTCAGACTTTTCCATTTGGCTGCTGGGTCGGTGGGAATGTGCAGGTTTTCGATTGTATGTTCGGCCTTTAATAGGTGCCTGGGTATGGTTAATGTTCGGTTGATTTCTTTATTGCTAGATATTCTCTATATATTTGGATCCTTGGGCATTCTTTTATTTATTGGGCAGCTTGTGAGGTAGACCAGAGGTTGTATGATTACTCATCACCAGGTCAATGTTAGGTGGTGTGGGATCAGGGGGTTGCGCTGGCAGCAATTTTATCTGGAGAGATCGCTTCAGCGATATGTGACGGAACCAGTTATACTGCTGATTCTGCTGATCCACGCTGGTGGTTATTACCTAGGTCAAGAGTGCGTAACGCAAAAAGGGATATAATGAGGTGGATGTCGCTTCAACATGACAATATCACGATTCGTACAATGCTTGGGTGGATTGGTGATTCCTCATGTTGAACTAGAAGGAGATAACCATAATGCTATGGTAACGATAATGCTATGCATACTGATTTGGTACATCTTACTCATGATGGTTTGGACACATTTAAAATGTACGGTGGCGGGTTTCCTGCGCCAGCAAGTTTGGTAAATGAATAATGCCCGGACGGGCTTGGGGAGTCGCAGCCTGAATTTGGTTGATGACGAAGGACAGGCTGAAGAGGCTCTGGAAGAAGTTTAAAGTGTACCTGTCAGTATTTGGTTATGCTGGTTTAAATAAAGCTGTGTCCGTTGCCCTTACCCACTTAACATGGTGTTGCGTTACTTATTGGGAATGGAAGGGTAACGGGATTTGGTGATCGAAGGAGTCAGCAGTCAAGGCCAAACCCCGGAGCGAATAGGGAGGGGGAGCATGACTGCTGCCCTGAGGAGTTAGCATAGCAACCAAAAGGATACAGTTGGTTTTACAGTTGAAAGCAGGGAATTCTGGGAAAAATGACCAGACTACTGGTGAACAATGCTGAGGGAGCCTGGCAGTGTCTTTCCCCACCCACCCTCCCAAACTGTTCTGTTCTGGAATTGTTGTTTTGTGTTGTGTTTTCTTTGTTCTCATTTTGTCACAGCTGCGGGTTTCCTGCGCCAGCAAGTTTGGTAAATGAATAATGCCCGGACGGGCTTGGGGAGTCGCAGCCTGAATTTGGTTGATGACGAAGGACAGGCCGAAGAGGCTCTGGAAGAAGTTTAAAGTATACCTGTCTGCTGGGTAAAACCAGCAGCTGACAGTATTTGGTTATGCTGGTTTAAATAAAGCTGTGGCCGTTGCCCTTACCCACTTAACATGGTGTTGCGTTACTTATTGTAAATGGAAGGGTAACGGGATTTGGTGATCTAAGGAGTCAGCAGTCATGGACCATTAAAGAAAGTCTGGGTGGTGTTAAAGTGTTTGCAAAGACAGCAGACAAGATCAGTGCTCCTCAACCCTCTCCTCAAGGCACACCTAACAGTCCAGGATTTAGAGATTACCCAAATGTGTCTAAGGTGTTTATAAAAAGGAAACAAAACTGCTTTGAGTCTAATGTGCTTTTAGTTTTTTTTAACCACCTTAGACACACCTGGGCAATCCTTAAATCCTGGACTGTTAGGTGTACCTTGAGGAGAGGGTTGAGTAGCACTGGATAACAGCTTTGCAAGCTGTTTTATGTATACTCCCAATGAAAAAAATGCATAATTAAATGTATGCAAGTTTACATTTGGGCTTTATCTGTAAAATGACAGTTATTTTTTATTGATTTTGTATTTGGGCATTGGAGTGTCCCTTTAAGTCCAGCCACTCCAAGGCCCAGCAATATGTCTGCAATATGTCTTTTTTATTTCCCATATCGTGTGAGTTTGGGTATACTCCTTGTGACAAAATACCTCATTCATAACTTCTTAAAGATCACAAACTAGTCCTTTAAAAGACCACTCCACACACATAAAGCTCATCTCCCAACTTCTCTCCTCCACTTATCGGGATGTGTGGGCCGGATCCTGAAGGGGCGTCGCCAGTGAAGCAAGCCGTGTCACTAGCGACACCCAAAATGGGCAGTCTCATCTGAAAAGGGGGCAGGTCAGCCTGAAAAAGGCAGCCTGGCTGGCCCCTAGCTCTCCGGATCATGCAGGTCCTAGTGCCTTTTGCACACAGCAAGCACTTCTAATGATAGGCTCTCGATGTGCTGAATGGGGACAGACCTTTGTGTCCACAGATGTACCCCAGCATTCACCGTTCTATACAGCCCTGCATTTATTAAATAGTTATATCTTTAAAGGCTAGTTTGTTATGATGGGATTATTAGGGTTAACGAGCCTCTCCTCATACCCAGCATTATCATTAAAGACTCATCATGGAATTATAAAGCCACTCACACTCATCTCCCCAATAATCCTCACGTCTACATAATGACTTTTTATGAATTGAAAGCAAGCATCACAGTTCATCTAATTAATTTTTTGGCAACTCATTGCATGGTGCTGTAAAAATTAAAAAAAACTCTTAAAATGTATCAGTCTATTTTCAAGTTATATTTCGCACATTTGACAAAATATAAACTATAGGCTTTCAAAGTGACTTTAAGTGACAGAACAATATAACTTGAAAATAGACTGATACATTTTAAGAGTTTTTTTTAATTTTTACAGCACCATGCAATGAGTTGCCAAAAAATTATCTTTGATTAATTATGCATTGTGATTTTTTTTTTCTCAAATGGATTGTTTTATATGTTTTTTTTTCTATTTAGAATGTGTGCACAGCATATTTATAGAAAATATGCTAATTTAAATTTCACATAAACATCAGCTTTCGCACAAAAACAGACTTGATACAAAATGAATTTAGAACTTAGAAAACAATCTATACTTCACAGGACTGGTGGGTTAGACAATAGAGCAGTTGATGTCTTGGTGCACAACAATCTCAAGGGGTTCCTTTAAATACGCACATATGGATTATAGCTCCAGCAAACACACATATTTGCATCTACCTTGGCAACAAAACACATGTATTTGCATATTCCTATCAAGAGGCCATTAAACAGATACTCCAGGTAGGAGCTAACCATTTGTTTTATAATTTATACAAAAATATTAACTAAAAAAAGAATAAACACATTTTATAAACATATCTTCACATTTGAGATAACTAGATTTTTTACAAATCCAACTGTAACGGAGCTCCTAGTACTCCGACTAGGGCTCCAAGCGCTACTCCAGACACCATAAGCACTGCAGACCGAACCTCTCTTCCTGCAGAGAATGAAGCTGGAACAAGCTCTTAGAAGAGCTTAGTGAGCTAGGGGAGTATACAGAGTATAGCAATCCCCCAGTGTAGATGCAGTCGTATCCCCCCAATCATGAGACAAGGCTCTATGTTGAGGGTCAAACAGGAACAGCCAGAGCTGTGTTTTTATTGTTCTTATATACACATTAGTACCACCCACAGGGTGTTGTGGAACATCCAATCAAACACGTAATATACAGTAAAACACTCCCATTCATTCCAGCAAAATCCTCCCCTCTGCCTGTGATATAATTATTGAACACAATGGGCTAACGTAATTATCACAGGCAGGAAAATACACAGTTTTACACAATATTCATAACTTTAAAAGTATACATCACATTCACATAAAACTTACATTTTCAGAATCAGCATACTCCAAATACAAACATACTCAAATCAGACAATCAGACAATTCCCTCCAGTGGTTTAAAAGTTAGGTTGAAGTCCTTTGTGACCAACTGCAAGCATGGCTTTCCAGCCCAAACCAGTTCCACAGAGTTAGGCTGTGCGAGATAATTGGCTTAACTGGGTGTGGTAAGCCAATTATCTCCAGGTACAGAAAATATCTTGAATGTGGGGGTTCTGTTCAGTATGATAGGAGTTATGTATTTTTGAGTATTTTTGCTGTTCTTGTGAATAGAGATATTTTCTGTACCTGCCAATTATCTTTTAACCCCTTAAGGACCAAACTTCTGGAATAAAAGGGAATCACGACATGTCACACACGTCATGTGTCCTTAAGGGGTTAAAGGAATGTGCCAAGCACCATAACCACCACATTTTGTGGTCCTGACCTTTTAACCCTGCAATTTTTTTTTTCCAGAGACCGCAGTCTTTACATTGCAGGGTTAAATCCACCTCTAGTGGCTGACAGCCACGAGAGGCACGTACGCTGCACTGATCAAGTCAAAGTATGTCAAATGACGCGGTAACTGCTTTTGCTTGTCATGCATATGCATCAATATCCCCAGTGTTTCTCTCTGACCACGTCATGCCTTCTCTATGATGTCCATTGAGGCGGAGAGGTAAGCACCGCCAATGGAGTCTCGTGGCAAGTAAAAAGCTTATTTTTATTATTTTTATGGCAAAAGAAGGGACACCTAAATTTAACTAGATACAGGTTTGTATATCAAATGTTTTAGTGTTCCTTTAATACGTAAATAGTATAAACAATCCAATTCTTCGTTAAGTGATATAGTTTTTCTTTTTAAAAGTGGTTCTGTCACCCTTGAGAATCCTGTACAATTCAATAGCCAAATGAAAGCTAAGGGATGTGATCATTTTTTCACAAAATACTCCATCTTTTCATTTACTTTGATTGGCCTGTTCTTGGGGTACCAGTTGGATGAAGGAGGTGCCAGTACCTCGAAGTGCTGCAAAGTGGGTATAATTTATGTACAACTTTGATAAATGATTAGCAGTGTTGCCATTGACATATATGGGAATACTCAGGTGATAAGGTAACCTTTTCTCTGGTTGATCCGTACCTGAACAGATTGTCCCATGGAGAACATAATTTTATTACATCTTAGCAGGTGCATAAATTGATTGTACTGCTTTAAAAGTTCATTTTTAACCTTCAGTTGTGTGTTTTCTAAACCTCTTGCCACTGCAAATAATGAACCATTCCAGTAATTAATAAATAATATTGTTACAGAGCTGTTTATATGCTTGATAGATGAAGTTGTCATCCTGTATCCTTTAGCTCCAGATGCTACAGCTGTTCTTTGGTCTACAAATCCATTTATCACGCAGATATATTTCAGGGGAAGAGCCACCAAACCTGAAACCTGTTAAACAGAAATGGATGCTGTTTTTTTTAAAATACACAAAAAATATGATAGCTAAAATAAAGCTAATAAGCAATAACTGAATGGTTAGTGGGGTCATCACCTGAGAGCCAGAAAAAAAAAATATTTTTCCTACGCTTGACCCTACTTGACACAGTGCCTTGCTAAATCTTTTGTGGAAGCCGAATGATTTAATGTTGGTTCGGCACTGCCATATCTTGCATACCTGTTTTCAGTGGCGTACACACAACCCATGGGGCCCCGGTGCGAAAACTGATCCGTGGGCCTCCCCGTGCTCTTACTCTGCGCGGGCTGGGGCCGCAATACATGGCGACAGACACCTGGTTGCAGGGCTGCGACCCCTGCGACCGCGGTATGTACGCCATTGCATGCAGATGCACACACACTTAACCCCTTAAGGACACATGACATGTGTGACATGTCATGATTCCCTTTTGTTCCAGAAGTTTGGTCCTTAAGGGGTTAAAGGACCACTACAGACACCCAGATCACATCAGCTCAATGAAGTGGTCTGGGTGCCAGGTCCCTCTAGTTTTAAACATAGTAGTTTCAGAGAAACTGCTATGTTTCACTGAGGGTTAATCCAGCCTCTAGTGGCTGTCTCATTGACAGCCGCTAGAGGAGCTACCGCGATTCTCACTGTGAAAATCTCAGTGAGAAGACGCTGAACGTCCATAGGAAAGCACTGAGTAATGCTTTCCTATGGGCGGTTTGAATGCGCACGCGGCTCTTGCCACGCATTCGCATACGGAGCTGAGAGGTGGAGAGATCCCCAGGCGCGACCCCTGCGACCCCGGTATGTACGCCACTGCCTGTTTTGTTTGTTCTGAACTTTTTGGGAAGTACCTCTCTCTTTTCGTTTGCTGTTTATATGTTAACTGTTTGTAGACTGTTTGTATAGAACTGTTGATGTTTACCTCTAAAGTTTATCTATGATTTTAAAAAAAGGAAGAAAAGTGCATTGGAACGACTACATGCCAATTTTCCACAATGATTCCAGATAGAAACAAAACCAATTGAAATTCACTACTGAGAAAACATATTTTTCTTCCCTTGAGTTTGGATTTTTTTTTCTTTTTTTCAACTTTACTATTGTAGCCAACATTATGACAGCTCTATGTTTGTCAAAACGTCATTTATTGGAAAGACTTCTATCAGAATTATCCATTAAAGTGTGGATTTCTCACGAATAACACATTTTAGACATTCACTTTAAATTCCTGACTACGTACACGTTGGTGAATAATGCTAAATGTCTTCGATAGGTTCCTAACTCTCAAACATTTTATATAAATGTTCTATTATTAGTTACAGTCATGATATGACACGTTGACATCGTGTTCGTTTTCTTACTCACTGACTGTTTAAAAAATATATATATATTTTGAGTTATTCTATATCATAGAATATCACGAGTGATTCTATATTTATGTATTTTATATTTTGGTTGATTCGTGACAAAACTCAAAATATTTTCACAAATGCAAAGTAATTAACTTAAGTTGAAATGTCATGGTGTTTATTATTATTATTCTTAGCAGGACACCATTATATTGGCTTAAAGCAATCTACGTTAAAGAAAACTAGTCAATGTCATTCACAAAAGTCTTCGTGAATTAGCTGTAATGTTTGACACCGGTAAAACTAGAGCATCAAGCAGCAGCCATGTCAGTTTATAAGGAGTCACAATATATCTGTACACATGGAAACCAAATTGCGGGTACATTATTGATCAAATGTTATTCTCCTAATTGTTTTCTTGACTTTCTCTGGTTGTGTCAGCATTCCCTAGACCTACAATTCTCATGATAATACACCAGTCTTAAGTTTAGCAAAGCATCATGGGTGGTTTAACTCAAGAACTGTTGGGGGTCTCTCTATCTTATGGTCACCGTGGTTTAATCTTTACATGTGCAGGCTATTCTGGCAGTGCAGTGTATAGATTAAAGGAACACTGTAGGGTCAGGAACACAAACATGTATTCCTGACCCTATAATGTTAAAATCACGATCTAGTCCAACTGGCCCCCCCTTTCCACCCTAAATATAGTAAAAACTTTATTCCAGTCTGCTGGTGGTGGCTCTGTGCCTGATCTGCCTCCTTGGCTAACATAATCAGAAGTGATTATCTCAGCCAATCATAGGAAAGCCTTGTATTGGCTGTGATGATCAATTCTAATGATTGTAGCCAAGGAGTAGGGCTGGGGGCGGAGGTAAATGCCACCCTGGCCAATCAGCATCTCCTCAGAGAGATATGTTGAGCCAATCCATCTCTATGAGGTAAGTTCAGTGTCTCCATGCACAGGGTGGAGACACTGAATGTCAGTGTTGCACATTTTGCAGCACTGCCGCATGAAGCACCTCTAGTGGCCACCTGAGGAGTGGCCACTGGAGGTGTCCCTAGGCTGTAATGTAAAGGCAGTGTTTATAACAAAAAGCCTGCAGGGACTGACTATACACACCAGAACAACTAAATTAAGTTGTATTTGTTCTGGTGACTCTAGTGTCCCTTTAATCATAGTAAAAAAATTGGTATTATGTAATAATTCCACCTTTAAACTTCTGGGTTGACATGACTACAGAGGTTTTTCAATTTGTGTTAAAATTTACGACCGTCCAAAAACAGCTGAAGGATATTTTTTTTTTAACCTAAAAATCTTGTATTACTTGTGATGATAAAGACAACTGCACAAACTTCGTGTACTTCAAAATGTAATCCCTTTGGGAGCAATGACATTTTACCAGCCCCCACATCAGATTAATTATCTTTTATCGCGTCATCCTCCTGTAATGTACACAATGTACTTTTTGTAAACCCTGTAACCAGTCCAATAAATATGTCCCAAATGCTCTAAGCTCTGCCTAATGTGTGTTTACAAATGGGGTCACCTATCTGGATGGTCCCCCCCCCCAAATCTGGCAATGTTGGGCATATGCTTTTAAGTAATATTCCAAGCACAATAACCACTACAGAGTGCAAACGATTTAACAACACATTGCGGGGAGCATCAGGGTACTCCTGACATCATAACCACTGTAGCATGCTGCTGTGGTTATGGTGCTTGGAGTGTTCTGTTAAGTAGTTGATATCCTAGTAAATGATATTGTTTCTCAGTTATAGCAAATGCTGTTATGTATGTAAAATCCAAACCACAATCATTAGTTTCTATAAAAAAAAACAAAAAACAAAAAACACGGTATTTTATACCTAATGTATGCTATCATGAAATTGAAATATTTCTTATTGGTAATTGCAGGATCCTACAGCAGTATCCTCTAATTGCATTCAAATTACATTGGATTATATTCAAATCCATTTTAAACCACTCTATTAATTTTAATTTGAGTAGCGAGTTTCAAATGTCAGTTTCTAAATGCGTTTTCCTTTCAATATGTGCAGTATTATTTCAAGCTTGATATGTTTAATGGTCAAATAATTGAATCTGGAAATTTTGTTTATGCTGGGATTTTCCATTTCATCTTCTGAGATGTTTTAGGAGTGTCAATATTTTATTGTTAGAATGAATAATGATTTATTCTGAAGTCCCGCCAGTCGATTCTACCATTAGATTATTAGATGAATAAACCCTTAATATGAATTTGTTGACATCTGTATGATGGCCATTATCCTTCAACTTTCAGTTATGAAATTGGACCCTGAAGGCAATTTCAAACAAAACCCAATGTTTTTACTCTATAAAAGAGGTGAATTACAGATGACTACA
The DNA here is from genome assembly GCF_036172605.1 of Pelobates fuscus. NCBI lineage: Eukaryota > Metazoa > Chordata > Amphibia > Anura > Pelobatidae > Pelobates > Pelobates fuscus. The sequence continues at coordinate 39,592,914 of NC_086321.1, read as the reverse complement.
TGAATGGAGGGCCAAATTGGTCCACTGTATCTCTTCCAGTCCTCTCCAAGTTTTTGTGTTTATGTCACTGTCCTGGAAATCCCATTATACCCCTCTTATATCTACACTGTGCCTTTATGAAAACTTTTTATCTTTACAATCCATTAACGCCCACTGAGACTTGGCGTTGCTTGTGGAACACAAACCAAGGAAGTTATGGTGGGGAAAAAAGTGATTGAAAACCCCTTCAACTTAAAGAATACTCACCCTTCCTCTCTGTGCTTGCGTTGCTTCATTAGTTAGTATTAGTATATAAGGGAGATTGAAATCTCACTCCTGTCCCTATTTGCGAGTAAGGGCATGTCTACTAAACAGTAAGCAGGGGTGTATTAAACTAATCGTAGGACCTAGGTTCCCCACCAGCCCCCCCCCCATGAGTGGCGGGTGGGGGCCCTAAGTGACAAAGTGGATGACCTACTGCTTCCTCCCCCCGGCCCACACCCATTAACGGTGGTTGGGGGACATATGTGACAAAATGGAGGTAGAACCTACTGCCTCCCCTACCTATGAGCAGCTGGTGGGGGCCCTGAGTGACAACGGGGGGGATCTACTGCCCAGGGGCGTACCTAGAGCATTTGGCACCCGGGGCGGACCCTGAGTGTGGCACCCCCCCATAATAAAAATGTAAGAAAACACCCACATTTTTTTCAATGTTTTCAATAATATTTATTGCACAAATTTGTAAACTGCTTGTAACATTTGTAAAATGCGCCAGTTTTGTAGAAGGGGGAAGACCAGTGCTTTTGTAGAAAGGGGCTGGTGAGAACTGCCCTGCTCCTTTCTACAAAGCCCCTTGTCTCGCCCTTCATATAAAAACCCTGCACCCCGATCACATAAATTTCATACACTCCCTACACATAAAAACCCTGCACCCCGATCACATAAATGTCATTCACTCCCTACACATAAAAATCCTGCACACCCCTTAATAAAAAACCCTGCACACCCCCTTAATAAAAAACAAAAACGTGCACAACCCCTCTTAATAACAAAAAACCTGCACACCCCCCTTATAAAAACCCTGCACACCCCCCTTATAAAAACCCTGCACACCCCCTTAACAAAAAAAAAAATCTGCAGTGCACATCCTCCCTTAATAAATAGAATACTGCAACCCCCTTAATCAAAAAAACCCTGCACCCCCATTATTTAAACCTCCCCTTTTAATTCTTTAATCCACAGCCCCCTTTAATTAATCCACACCCCCCTTAATTAATACACCCCCCTTAATTAATCCACAACCCCCTTAATTAATACACCCCCATTAATTAATACACCCCCATTAATTAATCCACACACCCCTTAATACACCCCCCTTAATTAATACACCCCCCTTAATTAATACACCCCCCTTAATAAATCCTCACTGCCCCTTAATTAATACACCCCCTTTAATTAATCCACACCCCCCTTAATTAATACAGCCCCCTTAATTAATCCACACCCCCCTTAATTAATACACCCCCTTAATTAATACTCACTCCCCCCTTAATTAATACACCCCCCTTAATTAATCCACACCCCCCTTAATTAATACACCCCCTTAATTAATCCTCACTCCCCCCTTAATTAATACAGCCCCCTTAATTAATCCACACCCCCCTTAAAACACCCCCTTAATTAATCCTCACTGCCTTAATTAATACACCCCCCTTAATTAATCCTCACTCCCCCTTAATTAATACAGCCCCTTAATTAATCCACACCCCCCTTAATTAATACACCCCCTTAATTAATCCTCACTCCCCCCTTAATTAATACAGCCCCCTTAATTAATCCACACCCCCTTAAAACACCCCCTTAATTAATCCTCACTGCCTTAAATACACCCCCCTTAATTAATCCTCACTCCCCCTTAATTAATACAGCCCCCTTAATTAATCCACACCCCCCTTAATTAATACACCCCCTTAATTAATCCTCACTCCCCCCTTAATTAATACACCCTCCTTAATTAATCCACACCCCCCTTAATTAATACAACCCCCTTAATTAATCCACCACCCTTAAAACACCCCCTTAATTAATCTTCACCCCCTTAATTAATACACCCCCCATAATTAATCCTCACTCCCCCCTTAATTAATACAGCCCCCTTAATTAATCCACACCGCCCTTAATTAATCCACCCCTTAATTAATCCTCACTCCCCCCTTAATTAATACACCCCCCTTAATTAATCCACACCCCCCTTAATTAATACACCCCCTTAATTAATCCTCACTCCCCTCTTAATTAATACACCCCCCTTAATTAATCCACACCCCCCTTAATTAATACACCCCCTTAATTAATCCACACCCCCCTTAATTAATACACCCCCTTAATTAATCCTCACTCCCCCCTTAATTAATACAGCCCCCTTAATTAATCCACACCTCCCTTAAAACACCCCCTTAATTAATCCTAACTGCCTTAATTAATACACCCCCCTTAATTAATACACCCCCCTTAATTAATCCTCACTCCCCCCTTAATTAATACAGCCCCCTTAATTAATCCACACCGCCCTTAATTAATCCACCCCTTAATTAATCCTCACTCCCCCCTTAATTAATACACCCCCCTTAATTAATCCACACCCCCCTTAATTAATACACCCCCTTAATTAATCCTCACTCCCCTCTTAATTAATACACCCCCCTTAATTAATCCACACCCCCCTTAATTAATACACCCCCTTAATTAATCCACACCCCCCTTAATTAATACACCCCCTTAATTAATCCTCACTCCCCCCTTAATTAATACAGCCCCCTTAATTAATCCACACCTCCCTTAAAACACCCCCTTAATTAATCCTAACTGCCTTAATTAATACACCCCCCTTAATTAATACACCCCCCTTAATTAATCCTCACTCCCCCCTTAATTAATACAGCCCCCTTAATTAATCCACACCGCCCTTAATTAATCCACCCCCTTAATTAATCCACACCCCCCTTAATTAATCCACACCCCCCTTAATTAATCCACACCCCCCTTAATTAATACACCCCTTTAATTAATCCACACCCCCTTAATTAATACACCCCCTTAATTAATACACCCCCCTAAATTAATACACCCCCCCCTTAATTAATCCTCACTCCCCCCTTAATTAATACAGCCCCCTTAATTAATCCTCACTCCCCCCTTAATTAATACAGCCCCCTTAATTAACCCACACCCCCTTAATTAATACACCCCCTTAATTAATCCATACCCCTCATAATACCCCCTTAATTAATCCTCACTCCTCCTTAATTAATCCTCACTCCCCCTTAATTAATACAGCCCCCTTAATTAATTCACGCCCCCCTTAATACACCCCCTTAATTAATCCTCACTCCTTTAATTAAACCTCCCTCCCCTTTAATTCTTTAATGGCCATTATCCACCCCCCCTTTAATTAATTTAGCCCCATCACATAAAATGACTACTTACATTTTGATGATGCCTTGACCGACTGGGTGCCTCACCGCCCGGATATTGGATCCTTCCGCTGGATAGTTCCGTGAAGGCGGGCTGACGGCGCTGCGCACGACGTCATCACGTTGCGCGACGCCGCGGCCCACAACACTCCTCCCCCTTCTCATCCTGGAAGTAAGTCCTGCCGGGCCGCAAAGGTGCTGCGGCTGTGCGCAGCCGCCGCAGCGTAATGATGGGGGGTGACACATGACACTGGACGTCATGGCACCCCCCTAGTCAGTGGCACCCGGGGCGGGCCGCCCCCCCCTTAGTACGCCACTGCTACTGCCTCCTCCCCGCAGCTCATGGGTGGGGGCCCTAAGTGACAAAAGCGGGGAAACCTACAGTCTGCCTTGGCCCCCAACTGATGAGCAGCGGTTGGGGGGCCCTATGTAACAAAAGGGGGGAAAATAACCCACCCCAGATGACTAGGGGTCCCCAAGCCCCTAGTCACCCCCCTTATAAAATAAAACCCTGCCTTCCCCCCTCATTCTAAAAATAGTGAGGGGGGAGTAATAGACTAAAAACCTGTAAATTAAAAAGAATCAAACTTACTATCAGATGTCTTCTTTTTTTCTAAAACCTTTTTTTTTTAGCCCCAAAAAAGGCCAAATAAAAAGCCTTGAATCACATCAAACTTGGAACATAAAAAAAGACCAGATAAGAAAGAAATAAAATAAAATCCATCTTCACCCAGAAAGAGCTCCGCGCAGACTGAGCTTTTAAAGCCTTCCCACACCCGGTAATTTCTGATGGGTAAATCTTGAGCCAGTATTCAGTAAGCTCCCCCTATTGTCACTTAGGGCCCCCACCCGCCGTTTTATACGTCCCCTCGAACAATTGCAATTAAGGCAGAGCTTATTATATTACAGTCATGGAAATAAGGCTGGCAAATAATTTATGCATAAGTTAAAAAAGAGAGAAGCAGCTATAATGCTTCCATTCCTTTTTTATGCAGATAATATTAAACTTACAAATCCAATACATATTATAAATGAGCTAACTTCATACTCTGTATATTGTCCAGCCTACAAAGCACTGTAAATTTTGTCGACTAATAATTTTAGTCAGATTTTAGTCTACTAAAATGTTTGAGATTTAGTCGACTAAAACTAGACTAAAACAAAACAATTCAGATGACTAAAATATTACTAGAACTAAGATGGCTTTTCAGTCCAAAGAGTATGACTAGAACTAAATTGAGATTTAGTAGCACTGCTGCGAAGAAGTCTATATCTGTATTTCTGGAAGATGTTTCTCTTCCTCAACTTTCAGAGTCGCAGGAGCAAACTTTAAAATCTCCATTTACAAAAGAAGAAATAGAAATGATAAATTACAAAACTTACCAAAAAAACAAAACTCCAGGACCTGATGGCTTTTCCAATTTGTATTATCAAAAGTTTAATATAATTGAATAATTTCACTAAATGGGGTACTAATATCTCTTTAACCCCTTAAGGACCAAACTTCTGGAATAAAAGGGAATCATGACATGCCAGACATGTCATGTGCCCTTAAGGGGTTAAAGAGGTTGGAATAATACCAAGGGAAATGTTGGAAGCATCTATAATCACCTTGCCCAAACCAAAGAAACTGCCACACTACAGCTCCAACTTTCAGCTGAACTCTTTACTTAATAGAGATTTAAAAGTCTATGCGAAAGCATTGGCAAATAGACTATACTCCTATAAATAAATCCTATACTCCCTGGCATTATAGCAATAGAACAAGCAGAGTTTGTACAAGGAAGACAGCTATATAATAATACCAGGAGATATATTTATTTAATTTAAATAGCAAATAAACATCAGATACCCACATTATTCTTAGTGTTGGATGCTGAAAAGGCATTTGACCGGTTAGATTTGGATTACATGTATGCTACAATAAAAATATTAAATTTTCCACTTCAAATTTTGAAGGCAATAAGCATTTTTTATTAGGCTCTTTTGGCTCATGTTATGAATTCAGGTTTCCAATCACAACATTTTAACCTCCACAACAGCAATCGACAGGGATGTCCGCTATCCCCTCTTATATTTATTTTAGTGTTAGAGCCATTAGTCTACAAGTTTAAACAATAAAACAAAATAATGGGACTTTGTACATCTAAAGTTTCTAATAAATTAGCCTTATTTGCCGATGACATTTCTATTACCAACCCACAAACCTCACTCCCAGCTTTTATGGCCCTTCTGAAGGAGTATGGGGAGGTTTCTTTCTATAAAATAATCTAAGTAAGATACAGGCTATACAAATACAAAAAAACAAGTCCTGCACTCACTCCCACCACTCCTGGGTGGCAGCAACGACCATAGTACACATCAGCCCCAATACATACAGTAAAAAACAAAGAAAAAGTTACCTGCGCTCTCTCCTAAATCCCTATGTATATTTAAACAAATGGAGGTAATTAAGTTACTCCAATGGCCATTGGAGGGAAAGCCCGCCTGCCAACATCTAGCAGGGTCTGCCTTGATGTTGGCAGGCGGGCATTCCCTCCAATGGCCATTGGAGTAACTAAATGAACTCCATTTGTTTTAATATGCATAGGGATTTAGGAGAGAGTGCAGGTAACATTTTGTTTGGAAGATACAGGCTATGCCTATTGTTGGCAACCTCCTTGAGCTATTTGGGAATCAAGTTAACAAAATTGAATCAAATTATAATCATCAAAACCTTATTGCACTAATTAAATCCATATCAGAAAAATGTGGCTAGCTTGGAGTTGTCATGGATTGGGAGATTTAACTCCCTTAAAATGACTATTCTCCCTAAGATATTGTTTTTGTATCAACTAATACTTTGGCAGTCCCTCAAGCAATTATAATACAGTACAAGATGCTGGTTAAAAGTTGTGTATGGAGAAAACGGCCAACCAGGATATCCCATGAAACATGTTGGTTATTTAAAAATAAACAAGGTCTGGGTGCCCCAGATATACATAAATATTATATAGCTTCATCTGCAGCTCAATTAGTCAGGCTAGTATGTAACCCCTTGCGTCCTTTATGGGCATTTTTGGAAAGCAAATATTCCAAATTGTATGAATTTACACATTTGTTGTGGCCATCAATAAAGCCCTCTTTGAGGAAAATAGGAGGCCTCTCTATAATAAAATACTTAGTGGCATTATGGAGGAAATGGGTACCGAAGTTATTAGGGAAGTGTGGGGAAGTACTTAGTACTTAGGCTTGGTGGAATGTTGGGTCAAGAAAGGTGGCGGTATTAATTGATCAAACAGGGGTTAGACCTTTTGAAGATTTAAAGCAGAGCTATAATTTACCCTCAAATGAATAATTTGCATATTTAAGGCTTAACAATATAATTATTCAATTAAAAATACAATGTGTGAATACAGTTTTTATTAACAAGATTGAAAAAACCCTTCTCTCACAAAATAAGCAATCGAAATTATTATCTATTTGTTACAGAAGCTTACAAGAAGCATTAAACCCTTCCAAATTAGGTTATATGTTACAGTGGGAGAAAGAATTAAAATGCACTTTTCCGAAAGAAACTTGGCTTAGGGCGATCAGACAAATGGGTCAACTTTCAAGGTGTTTAGGATATTGGGAGAGAAATCATAAGGTACTTATGAAATAGGATCTTGTTCCACAGCGTTTAGCTTTAATATACCCAGATGCAGAACAGAGGTGTTGAAGATGTAAAAGAGCTCCAGGCACAATGCTACCAATATGTTGTGAATGTCCAAAATCCACTGTCTCCTCACTGTTTACTAGACAGGCCCATACTCGTGGCATAGGGCGTATGGGCGTATTCAGGAGATTTTAATCTCTCTTATGCTAATGTAGGGGTCATATTAAATAACAGGGGATATGGGGGGTTTAGGATTCGTTCTTTTGTTTGAAATTTCTATTCATTAATTCGTCTTTCTGATGAATTAACTAATAGCCGAAATTCCACCCGAATTTTGGACAATAACAAATGCCCAAGTGTACAACTGGACATGCACAGGAATTTCACAGCACTATCTAGTGTGGGCAGATGACGTTTCCCGCAGGGCCTTCATCTGCCTACACTGAGATGACGGCACCCAGGACCTAGGTATGGGCATTAAATAAACTGTTACAAAAATAGGTAAACTGATGGACCTAAGAGCATTTGGGGGTGACCAGGGTGACCATAAAATGTAGTGGAGTCGGGAGAGGGGGTTAAAAAAAAAAAACACTGACTCAGCCATGACTGCCGATTTGCACACACCAGTCAAGACTTGCTTTTCCAACATCTGTGTTTAACAATGTATTGACAATACACTGACTTCTGGTGTAAGGGGTTTTCAATTACCTTTTCCCCCCACCATAACTTTCTTGGTTTGTGCTCTGCAAGTACTGCCAAGCCTCACTAGCAGGTGCGGACTGAGAACCTGGGCCCCTGGGCTAAATAAATACAGGACCCCCGTCCAGGCCCCACCCATGTCATGCCTCCAGCCATGCCCATATCCCACCTTCAGCCATGCCCTACACAATCTTTAGACACAAGGAACAAAAATGCAATAAGTTATAAACAAATGCAAAAACCAAACAAGTGTGCAAAATAAATATCGAATGCACAAACCAAGACAAGTGCATTACCAATGATAGACAGACAAACCAAACCAGTGCATTACCAATGATACACAGACAAACCAAGACAAGTGCATTACCAATGACAGACAGACAAACCAAGACAAGTGCATTACCAATGACAGACAGACAAACCAAGACAAGTGCATTACCAATGATAAACAGACAAACCAAGACAAGTGCATTACCAATGATAGACAGACAAACCAAGACAAGTGCATTACCAATGATAGACAGACAAACCAAGACAAGTGCATTACCAATGATAGACAGACAAACCAAGACAAGTGCATTACCAATGATAGACAGACAAACCAAGACAAGTGCATTGCCAATGATAGACAGACAAACCAAGACAAGTGCATTACCAATGATAGACAGACAAACCAAGACAAGTGCATTACCAATGATAGACAGACAAACCAAGACAAGTGCATTACCAATGATAGACAGACAAACCAAGACAAGTGCATTACCAATGATAGACAGACAAACCAAGACAAGTGCATTACCAATGATAGACAGACAAACCAAGACAAGTGCATTACCAATGATAGACAGACAAACCAAGACAAGTGCATTACCAATGATAAATAGACAAAACCAGTGCATTACAAAATCATAAATAGACAAAACCAGAGTATTACAAATCATAAATAGACCATTTTATATATTTAAAAATTTACAATGCAAACAAAATCAGTGCAATACAAATAAAACAGAAGTGCCATCCAATTTTAGCTAAAAAAAATATATAGCATTGGCCAGTCTGCAGTTTAAAAGAGAAGCAGAAAGCGGAGTTCAGCAGATGTCTTGCCAAAATGGTCTATGGTTTTCTCTTTGTCTCTCATTCTCTGTTGCAATAAGAATCAATGTCTCCAGATTTTGCTGAATAAGCGTTGATCTAAGTCTTGAGTTGAGAATTTTCAACTTTGGAAAACATCGTTCACAGGAGCATTGCGTGGTGCATCAAGTACTTGTATGCCATATAAAGCTTTTCATAGGCTGAAGAACATAATCTATACTAAAATAGTAGCTTAAATGCACAGCAATGCGTTTTTTCATAGAAGGCTTACAAGCTGATGGCTCAGAGTCAGAGAAGTAAGACTCTTCATCTCCAGCAAAGCTCAATGTTTCATCATCACTGTCAAACAGTCCTTTGGAGAGATTTTTGTAACTTGATGCAAATGAAATCAATTCTTCACCAAGAACAAGGCCATCGATTTCAGGAACAGCTGTAGAAATGACATCAAGCTGTATTTTTTCAGGAGAAGCCAGTATTTCCTCAAACCGGTTTGGGTCAAGACATGCAATCTGCATGTAAAGTTTGCCATGAGTGGCAAACCGGGTTCTCATACTTTCCAAAACTGTATCACAGATGACATTGTAGCATGAAACTTCAAACTCTGTTGTTGATTTGCAGGAACTACACATCTTGTTGATCTAAGTTCTGTGAAAGATTTACTGATGTCAATGTCCTCTGCAGCTAGTTTTTCATTCAGGTGATCAATGAAAATCATTGCAGATCCATGGACTCCTGAAAAGTCTCTTGAAATTTTTACTAAACGGTTTGCAGCATCCTTAACCATTCGCCATGCCTGCATAATGTCCATGGCTGGTGACTGCAAGTAATCTGACACGGGAGTAGTAATGTCAAAAATTCTTATGAATGTAAAAGCTGCCAGGATGGTTTCAAATTTTCATACGTTTTCATTTAGTTTTAGTGCCTCATGACGAACAGAATTTCTAAAATCAGATTAACTACTTACATGCTTCAGAACAAGGGTGAGGTCAGAATATAATTCCTCAGAGTGGTTTTAATAGGTTCTGCAAAGTTTTCGAAGGGCTCTGGCTTTGCTTGACCACCTGGTATTTTATCAAGTCTTTTCAGTTTAGCACTTCCAGTCTTGGCTTTCAGTTGGTCTTCCCAAATTGTAATTCTTTTGTAGTACTCAGAGAAAAAGGTGGACAAGTTACTGAGAAGTTCAAACAGACTCACTGCCGGAACACATACAGTGCTCGCATCACATATAACAAGATTCAGGTGTGACAAACTCCCCTTTTTGAGGGAGTTTGCACTTAGCGGCGGGTGGGGGCCCTAAATAAAAAATTAACCCCCCCCCAAGGTGACTAAGGGTCCCCAAACCCCTAGTCACCCCCCTCCCCCAAATAACTAACCCCTACCTACCCCCCTCACCCTAAAAATAATGAGGGGGGACCATTAACTAAGTACCTGTAAAAAAAAAAAAATTACCATTTGATGTTTTCTTTCTTCTAAAATCTTCTTTTTCAGCCCCAAAAAAGGGCAAATAAAAAATCCATAATTATCGACGCACTTAAAAAAAAAAACGAGCGCAAAAAATAAATCCATCTTCACCCGCGCAGACTGAGCTCTGCAGGGTGGGGGAAGGCTTATAAAGCCTTGACCTGCCCTGCAATTAGGCTCAGAGCACTCTGATTGGTGGGTTTAAGCAGTCCAATCAGAGTGCTCTGACAGGTAAATGAAGAGACTGACAGGTAAGTCTCTACATTTACCTGTCACAGCACTCTGATTGGTTGGCTTGAAATCCACCAATCAGAGTGCTCTGTGTCATTTTACACAGCGTGGGAAAGTTCTTTGGAATTTTCCCACGCTGTGTAATTTGACCCATAACTCTCTGATTGGTTACTTTCAATCCACCAATAGGACCCCTTTTTTTTTTTTTTAACAGTGAGCAGCCACAGGCTGCTCACGGTTTAAAAGACATGCCCCTACTCACGGTATAGCGAGTAGGGGCATAATTTACTAATACTAAGTAATCTTTACTTAGTATTAGTAAATTTGGCTGAAAGACCAATTTAGGTCTTTCAGCCTTTTAGTAGATAGCTCTCTAATACCGTGGGAATTAGGGAGTTATCTACTTATTCATTCCTGTCATTACATTGACTTGCTAAGTAACTTACATTTTATATGAATGTATGTTACTTGATTGTTGTAAGTGTTGCAAATGCTTACAGCTGAATCCTGGCTACGTTTGTATACTTTTTATTTAAAATTGTATAAAGTGTAACATTCTTCATTCTTCCACTGGGTAAGTATATTAGACTTCGGCACATCGGCAACTTCGGCACTCAAATGGCAGATGAAATTTAATGTTGAAAAATGCAAAGTTATGCACTTCGGCGTAAAGAATACACAAGCAACGTATACCCCTAATGGAAGCGAATTAGGGATAACAACACACGAAAAGGACTTGGGAATTGTTATAGACAACAAACTATGCAACAATGTGCAATGTCAATCAGCAGTGGCCAAGGCCAGTAAGGTATTGTCATGCATGAAAAAGGGCATTCATTCTCGGGACGAGAATATCATTTTGCCTCTCTATAAATCACTGGTAAGACCACATATTGAATATGCTGTGCAATTTTGGGCACCTGTTCTAAAGAAGGATATCATGGCACTAGAAAAAGTGCAGAGGCGGGCTACAAAATTAATAAAAGGAATGGAACATATCAGCTATGAAGAAAGGTTAACAAATTTAAACCTATTTAGTTTAGAAAAACGTCGCCTGAGAGGGGATATGATAACATTATACAAATATATTCGGGGCCAATACAAACCATTGTGTGGAAATCTATTCACAAACCGGACTTTACATAGGTCACGAGGCCATGCGTTTAGACTGGAAGAAAGAAGATTTCTTCTAAGGCAAAGGAAAGGTTTTTTTACTGTAAGAACAATCAGGATGTGGAATTCTCTGCCTGAAGAAGTGGTTTTATCAGAGTCCATACAGATGTTCAAACAGCTACTAGATGCATACTTGCAAAGACAGAATATTCAAGGATATAATCTTTCAATGTAGGGTAACAACTGCTTGATTCAAGGATAAATCTGACTGCCATTCTGGGGTCAAGAAGGAATTTTTTGTCCTAGCTTGTTGCAAAATTGTGCTTCAAACTGGGGTTTTTTTTTTTGTTGTTTTTTTTTCTTTTGGATCAACAGCAAAAAACAGGTGTGAGGAAGGCTGAACTTGATGGACGCAAGTCTCTTTTCAGCTATCTAACTATGTAACTATGTAACTTTGGCAAGTTCGGAAATTCGTTAATTTCGGAACTTGGGGACTTCGACAATTCGGCAATTCATCTATTCGGACATTCGGAAGTACCCGAATGTCCGAATTTCCCGAAATTCGTCCGAATTCACATTCGGACCGAAACAAATTGCACATGTCTACTATATAACAAAATGGGGGAACTAGAGGCAATAGCATACACTAAATAATATGATATAATAGGCATAACAGAAACATGGTGGGATAAGACACATGACTTGGCAGTTAACCTAAATGGGTACACGTTATTTAGGAAGGATAGGAAAAACAAGAAGGGTGGTGGGGTATGTTTGTATGTCAACCGTGAGTTAAAGTCTAATCTTAGACATATGGAGTGTGACGAGGAAAACGTGGAAGCTTTATGGGTAGATATCTGCTTGGGGCAAACAAAGGGAATTCAATTATTCGTTGGGATATGTTATAAACCACCTAATGTAAATATTAATGAGGAAGAACAGCTGTTAGAGCAAATTGGGAAAGCTGCAAATCTGGGTAATACGTTAATTATTGGAGATTTGAATTACCCGGACATAAATTGGAATAGAGTGGCTAGTACTTCAGCAAGGGGAATCAGGTTTTTGAATGTGTTAAATGACACCTTTATGTCACAACTGGTACAAGCACCAACTAGAAAGGATGCTTGTCTGGATCTCGTTATAACAAACAATGTTGATCTTTTGACCAACATTCAAGTAGGGGAGCATTTGGGAAATAGTGATCACAATATGGTAATTTTTAAAATAAACTCAAAAAAGCAAAAGCACGTGGGGTTTACTAAAACGCCTAATTTTTAAAAAGCCAATTTCAATAAGATTAGGGCAGCTCTACAACATATTGACTGGCATAAACTCCTTAGTGAAAAAAACACTGAGGATAAATGGAAACTATTAAAACAAATATTAGAAAGGTACATTTCTCAGTATGTACCATTGGGTAATAAATATAAAAGAAACAAATTAAAACCAATGTGGCTTAGTAGAGAAGTAAAACGAGATTAAAAATAAGAAAAGGGCATTTAAAGCATTTAAATAGGACAATTCAGAGGCATCCTATATAAGATATAAGGAAGCCAATAATTCTTGCAAAAATGCAATTAAAGTGGCTAAACTAGTACATCAAGTACATCAATGTCATGGAGTAACACTTCCGGGTTCGGCACTCAGCGGTGAGGAGCCGGACCCCGCCCCCCTCTGACACAGCTCTGACGGTATTTAGGGAGACTGGGCCAGAGAGAGGGTGCTTGGTGATTGATTGTGTGAGCTAACATGTAAGCTGCCTCCGTGAGACCGCGGGCTCCACAGGCTCAGCTACTGGGAGCTACTTCCACCAGACTTACCTCTCCACAAGCTCAGACAAGCCGTTACAGCCTTTGAGCAAATGCAAGGATTGCTGCATGCCATAAAGGATTACTGGAGAACGGATACTTTGCTACTTTACAAGTGGACCATATCTCTGAACTATTGGAGGACAACCCATATTAACCTAAAGTATATCTTTCAGCTATTTGTCTGAAATATCATTTATTAATGAACTAATGCTTGCTTACTCAAATCTTCATTGCTACAAGTTACTAATCTCATGAAGGACAATTCCCATCATGCTTATTCACTATGAACTGTTCTTGCTTTGCAAATATCCTTAGCTACTTGATTATTGTTCCTTTTGAAGATTATTCTCATGAACTAATGTTACTTAATGCATCTCTGAAGAAATACTTAATAATGAACTTTGTGTTGTTGATTACTTACACTTCTTCTTATTGGATTATTGCCTAAATGCAATTCATTTAAGTTTAAAACTTATTAAAACTTTCGGTTGAATCAAGTTACCAGTGATTCTCTCTTTTCTTAAAGCTACAGTATTGATACTTAAGGATTCTCCATTTGTTCACTATTGTAATTAGGGAGATTACAAGCTGCAGTTGAGTTCCAATCCAAATCACCCCTAGTAGCGTAACAATCAATTCTAAAAAAACAAAAAATGAAAGTTGAGGTACACTGGAAACAGAGATGGGTCTGTTAACTAATAAAGACCAGGAAAGGCAGCAATTTTAAATCATTTTAAATAATTTTTTTAATTAATGAGGATCCTATGGCAAGAGATATGCAAATGATTGCTGCAAAAAACTTGCAGATAACTTGTGATTGGATGACTCGAGACAAGGTTAAAGAAAATTTAAAGCAAATAAAGCTCCAGGGCCTGACGGTATTCACCCATGAGTACTTAAGGATCTTGGTGGGGAAATAAGTGAACCTCTATATTTAATTTTTCAAGATTATTTTATTTCAGGTATTGTACCGGAGGATTGGAGGAAGGCAGATATCGTTCCTATATTTAAAAAGGGTTCAAAATCCTTGCCTGGATATTTTAGACCTGTGAGCTTAACTTCTGTGACTGGGAAAATATTTGAAGGGCTATTAAGGGATAATATTCAAGAATTCATTGGGAAGAACTTTATTAGCAATAATCAACGTGGTTTTATGAAACATAGGTCATGTCAAACTAACCTAATTGCATTCTACGAAGAAGTAAGTAGAAGTATAGATCAGGGTGTTGCAGTGGATGTGATCTACTTGGATTTTGCCAAGGCATTTGATATGGTTCCTCACAATAGGTTAGTCTTCAAACTAAAATAAATCAGTCTAGATGAATATTCTTGTTCTTGGGTAGAACATTGACTTAAGGATAGAGTACAACGAGTTGTCATTAATGGTACATTTTCAGGCTGGACAAAAGTGGTAAGTGGTGTCCCTCAGGGTTCTGTTTTGAGACCGCTTCTATTTAACATATTTATAAATGATCTTGAAATGGGCATCAAAAGCCATGTTTCAGTGTTTGCAGATGGCAGGTAAAAATGTTTTATCTCTTTAGTTTGGAAAAACAGTGCCTCAGAGTGGATATGATAACATTATACAAATATATTCGGGGCCAGTACAAACCATTATCTGGAAATCTATTCATAAACAGGGCTATACATAGGACACGAGGTCGCGCATTTAGGCTGCGGGCTGGCTGGCTGGCTGGCAGGCTGTGGCTCGCTGGATGGCTGGCCGACTGTGACTTGCTGGCAGGCTGTGGTTTGCTGGCTGGCTTGCTGTGGTTGTCTAGCAGGCTGGGCTTGCTGGCTGGCAGGCTTTGGTTGGCTGGCTGGCAGGCTTTGGTTGGCTGGCAGGCTTGGCTTGCTGGCAGGCTGGGCTTACTGGCTGGCAGACTGTACTTGCTGGCTGGCTGTAGCTAAAGATAGCCGAAAAATGTGTGGCCCAGCCCAGGCTTCTTTGTCTTTGTAAGGCAGTGTGCGGTAGAATCCTTCTGCACACTGTTTGCCTTACAATGAAATCCGTCCCGTGCAGGCGGCGCACGTTGATGCCAGTATGTGACGTCAACGCGACACACCTTCGCGCACAGCACTCATTCTTCACCAGGGCCCCTCCACTCAGGCTGAATAAGTAGTGCCGGCCGCCGGGCCCCGAGAGCCCGATGTTGTCTAAGACAACACCGTTGAAATTAAGTGTGCTAGCTCGGCGGTGGGCCCCATTCCTCAGCCGGGCCCCTGGACCATGTCTGAAGTGCCTGACCGTTTAGTCCGCCCCTGCTCACTAGCAAGCCAGTAACCGACCTCATGCTGATGAGAGCATTAACAACGAAACAGCTGTCCATGAGTGGTTCTTTGGCTTTGAATTTCTTAAGTTGTGTTTCAAAGCTGTTGTATACAACAAGCATAAACTCCAAGGAGTCCATGTTTAAAATTGAATAAGGCAAAAAGGTGATTCTTTGTTAAACTAATTTGCATATGCCCACCCAGAATCCGTTGCGGTAGTAACATCAATGCAAATTTAAGATTTCTGTGGGAAAAGCAAGTCTTATGGCTTGACTGGTGTGCAGATCTGTGTTTAACATTGTATTGAATATATGTGTGCTTATGTGTGTATATATATATATATATATATATATATATATATATATATATATATATATATATATATATATATATATGGAACATGGGGGGGGTGGTTGCACTCACCTGAACATGCTTAAATGGGGTGCTGCTGGGGGCCATATTATACAATAAACAATACACAAGATCCAGCGCACTCTCCTATCTACCAAACAGCAACTTCAATGTTGACAGATTTTATTTGTTTTTAAAAGGTTTTTTTTTAAAAAACACCTTATCTAGGCAAAAAATAATGGGGATTTAGTTACATTATATGATCATACATTGCATAAGCCTGCCACAACGTCAATGTACCCCATCTTTGGCAGGTCCTACTCTCACAGTCTAATGTCTGCTCTTATGAGATTAACCCACTTACTTGGGAAAAAAATTCCATCTGAGGCTCTCTGCAGTACAAGGCTAAATAGGGACCTGAGATGAGGCACCTGTGACAGGGAGGGGTGCAAAACCAAGGAGTTGGCTAGACTCCCAAATATATAGGAAACATGGGGGGATGGTTGCACTCACCTGAACATGCTTAAATGGGGTGCTGCTGGGGGCCATATTATACAATAAACAATACACAAGATCCAGCGCACTCTCCTATCTACCAAACAGCAACTTCAATGTTGACAGATTTTATTCGTTTTTAAAAGGTTTTTAAAAACTCAAAAAAAATCTCATAAGAGCAGACATTAGACTGTGAGAGTAGGACCTGCCAAAGATGGGGTACATTGACGTTGTGGCAGGCTTATGCAATGTATGATCATATAATGTAACTAAATCCCCATTATTTTTTGCCTAGATAAGGTGTTTTTTAAAAAAAACCTTTTAAAAACGAATAAAATCTGTCAACATTGAAGTTGCTGTTTGGTAGATAGGAGAGTGCGCTGGATCTTGTGTATTGTTTATTATATATATATATATATATATATATATATATACATTGTGGCCACAGAAAGCAGTTGCAAATGATTTTATTTATTTACTTATTTATGTGTGTGCTTGTCAAAATATGTAAAGAGACAGTTGGATTTACTCTCCAATTCCACCCACATCTGTCTCCATATTCTCAGGAAGTCAGATAAAATTGTTATTTATTAGAAATGAAACAAAATATATAGCAGAGGTAAGAATGAATCCCAATTAGACATGTTTGTTTCAGGATAATGCATTGATCATATACTGCTCAAGCTAACAAAAATTATATCCCAGATCGCAATATTTTTTCCATATACTCGGCCCCATACACACTATTTTCATGTCACAAAGAAAGATGACATTTCCTGATATCATCAGTTATTCAGATTTTCACGTGTTAGCTTGATATCACTTATATTTTATTTTCATTTTCTTACTGATGTTGTTTTTTTTTTTTTTTTAAAAGTCAGTCAGGGGAGCTGCTGGGTAGTTGGGGAACCTTGCCTGTGATAAAGCCCCAAATGGGGTCCTGAACATTCCCAAGTCTGATCACTTTTTATGCAGTGGGTGCAAGCAGGGCCATCTTTACTATTGATTGGACACTGGGCAAGCATTTGCTTGGGCCCCCTGGACCCACTCCCTGGCATGTAATCATGCCTTCCACCCCAACGCAGTGGTGGAACTAAAGTAGAAAGAGCCCTGGTTCAAGAATTTCATTGGGCCCCAATCGCAAGGTTGGAAAGAAGGTAGAACCCTATCTGTTATGCAACTCAAACAATGCTTTGACAGCTGGGGCTATACCAATTTCCCATGCTTGCAGGGTTGTATTTAGCACTGTGTTTGTGTGTTTGAATGTAAGCATGTTTTTGTATGGAGTATGTTTGTGTGAATGTGTTTGTATGTGGTGTTTGAAATGCAAGCGTGCATTTAAGTGTAGTGCTGGTTTTTGAATGTAGGGGTGTGTTTATAAATAATTTTAGTGTTTAACACAGAGGTGTGTTTGTATGAAGTGTTGACGTTTCAAAGCAGGAGTGTGTTTGTATGTAAAGTTTGAATGGAGGGGTGTATTTGTATTTAATGTTGGTCGTCAGATGCTTAGACACACAGGTTGACACACATGCAGATACACACACTGACTACATACAGATACGTACACAGACACATACAGATACACAGACAGATAAACTGAGACATACTGACACACACAAATACATACAATGATAGACATACCGAAACACACTGATACATACTATCACACAGGCACATACAATGACAAACATACAGATATATATACTGACACACACACAGGTACAAACACTGATAGACTATACGCTGTCTATCAGCGTATGTGGCTGTGTGTGTGTGCCTGTGTGTGTGTCAGTATGTATATGTGCCTGTGTGTGTGTGTCAGAATGTCTGTCAGTGTATGTATCTGTGTGTCAGTATGTTTGTCATTGTATGTACCTGTGTGTGTCAGTATGTCTATCAGTGTGCCTGTGTGTGTGTCCGTATGTCTGTATAAGTTCCTGTGTCAGTATGTATATCAGTGTATGTGCCTGACACACACATACACACACACAGGCACATACACTGGCAGACATACTGTCACACACAGACACATAAACTAATAGGCATACTGACACACCGGCACATACACTGTAAGACATACTGACACCACACACAGATACATACACTGTCAGACATTCTGACAAACACAGACCTACTGACACACACAGATACATACACTGTCAGACCTACTGACACACACAGATACATACACTGTCAGACCTACTGACACACACAGACCAACTGACACACACAGATACATACACTGTCAGACACACAAACACACACACACACAGACTTACTGACACACACAGACATACTGACACACACACACAGACTTACTGACACACACACACACACAGACATACATGTAAAATTTACATTTTGAAGCCCAACCTCCAGTTTCCTAGCTTTTGCTACAGGGTGGCATCCCTGAGGTCCAATGTGCTGCCTGAGGCTGTTGAGAGTGAGGAGCCATCCTCACTGCCACCTCCTCCTCCTCCTCCTCCTGTGCCGCTCCTTCTGCCCTCTCCCGCGCAGCAGCTCTCTTTATGGGAGGAAGTGACGCTCGGCTGTAACTTCCTCCCAGTGCTGCCAAAATAAGTAAGGGGCCCGGTCGCGCTGTTAAAGGGCCACAGCGCCCGACCGGGCCCCTGCTGGTACAAGCCCACTGGGTGGCCCTAAGTACCACCCGGTGGGACTCCTTACAGTGCGGGGCCCACCTTGATCGGCTGGGAAAATTTTTTTGTTTGTTTGAGGGCACCTGCCTAGGGCCCCCAAGAGTAATTGGGCCCCGGGGCAGCTGCCCAGTTTGCCCCGTGTTAAAGACGGCCCTGGGTGCAAGTTTAATGCTGCAAATTGGGGGGTTCGTGCTACAGATGACATGACAGCTAATACAGTAGTTGTCTGGTTAATACAGAAGGTTTGAAGACTGTAAATATAGGTTTATATATGATTCTGGATTTATTCAAAGATTTGGTGTCCTCCGTGTCATAATGTGTTTCTTATAACATGTTAGGATATTGGACAGGTATGGTATAGGGTGGGGTTCAGAGAGCAGATAATGCAGTATCTTTACTCACTCCTAGAACACATCCTTATCTTCTAGCTGCTCAGCGATGGGCCCATTACATTTACCCTTGGGCTGAAACCCCTGGTCTTTGCCATCATTGCAAGAGAAAGAGACAGTTTTAATCTTGGTTGCAGATTCCGACGGCTAGCTTTCAAAGCAGTGTGTGGGAGGGATAGGCACAAATACTGCAATCTTCAGCACAGTCTGTTGGTATACATTTTCTGTTAGTTTGGAAAGAATTCAGTGCGTTTTTGCCTTCCTGTTAAAGTGCAGTGTCTGTGCACACAGTATACATGTAAATACTTTATGTTTTATTTTGTAAACGGCGAAATTAAATCCTACGTGAACAACTTTCCATACAGATCAAAAGCTAACTAGATATAAAAGTGATGGGAGGCGTGGGTGGAATTGGTTAGTAAATATTGAAAGCTCTGTACGCATGGGAATCACTTTCATGAATGATATGTCATATTGAAGGCTAAATTGTTCCTCGCGAAGACATGCATGCTATGGCAATGGAGTCAACACACACTTTCCCTCTTTAACAACATTACATTATTACATTTATGTATATTTCCATATGGTTGAAGGACAATTCACATAGATACAATGTATATCATGTGTTGTATTATAGATAAAAACATACATGAGAACTTCCTACATGTCTGTAGAATGTCTGGAAATCTAAATCTTTTCTACTATGGCACTAAAAGGGCAAATTAAATATTTAATTTCCAAAAGGAACACAATCTATTTTCAAACATGCCTCCCAACTGATTTCAGGGACCTGTCCCGGTATCCCAGTTTCGTTCGTTTGTCCTGCATCTGAAGACATCAGGAAACTGTCCATGGACTGCACAGCATGAGTGCATCATTAGACACGCTTGTTCTGTACAGTGGGCACTAGGACCAAGCAGAGAGTGCTTCGGCACTGCTCTCTGCATGCTCCTGTATGTAGGGGGCCAGCCGGGAGGCTGTCTCCAATGCCAGGCTCACTCAACCCTTCAGTGGCTGGGCCCACCCGTTAGGTGTACCCTTCCCCCCCCCCCCCCCTTACCTCATTGAAAACTTGGGAGGTATTCTCAAAATTGGCTGATAATCATTTTGCGTCAGATTTGCATGGAGATTATAAAGAGAACTCATCCGACTTTAGCAGGACAAGCGAACGTTAACCCACAGGTTTTGCAATTAGCTGTGTCTCCTTCTCATGTATGTAATGAATTTGTGATGTTCTTAGCACTGAACGGAGAGCTTAATTGATGAGATTCTCTATGCAGCATCTCATTGTAGTGCAGTGAGTCTTTGGGTACCACATCTTGGCTTTTTGTCAAACAAATGTCTTGTCAAAAACTGGTGATCTTCCAAGTACCCAGTATCCCCCCTACCAACATTCGGATAATATGAATGTCATATTTCTGCTTTACCTCCAACCTTGGATGGCAAAAAAAAAAGGCTGGACAAGTGTTGCTAAACATTTAGGGACATACCTCAGAGCAATATTTTAACCACCACAACCCTAATGTCAGGATCCCGCGGGTGGCTGCGAGGGGAGGCTGCAGTCCGCTCGCGGCACTCACCCTCCAGCCGTCCGCGGTCCCCTTCTCGTCGTACGCTCCTCCCAGCCTCGGATGCCGCCCGCGTCTTCCTCTTCGACCCCAGCGGCAGCATGCATGACGCTGAAAGCTGGGAGACCGCCCTTTTTTGTAAACGCCGGGGTCAGCCACCTGACCAGGCGTTAAAGGCACAGTGCCTCAATCACAGTGGGAGGTAAAGATATCTCCCACGTGTGATTGTTAATTCTGATTGGAAATTATCCAATCAGAATTAATCAATGGGTTTAAATACTTATTTCTGTCTCTCTCTGCCCTGTTGTGGTCTTTGCTTTCTAGTATTGCTGTTCTACTTGTGTTTCTCTCTGGTTACGTACTCTCTGACTTGTTTATCCGACCTTGCGACTTTCTCCTACCCTTTGAACTCGGCTTGTCTCTCGTTATTCTGTCTTCTGGTTCCCCTTACTCAGCTTGTCTCCTGACTATTCTTTGTGTGCTTAGCCCGGCCACTCTAAGGTCCGGTACTGCACCTTTTCTGTGTGTGTGTTAGCGTGTTTGGTTCCCAGAATCGTGACATTACAACAGGGCCATAATGGAACCTGCTGACATTCCGCAGTTATTGGTTAATCAGGAAGCTAGAATGGATGGTTTAGACCACCGTATGGACCAATTTGCTCAGGCTTTACAAACCATACTGGCTCGTACTGCTCACTTGCAGCCTGGTATCCAAGAAGCAGTTACTACAACCAGGGGCGAGGCAAACAAGGCATTTGCCTTGGGCGGCATTTTCCAGGGGGCGGCAAAAAACGACACCCCCAAATGCCCAGGGCAAATGCCTTGTTAGCCTTGCGGCTAACTGACATGCCGTCTGGGCGGGCGGGCGGTCTGCTGGGCGGCGCTGGCAGGCAGCTGGCGAGGGAGCACTTCCTCTGAGCTGTCTGCTCAGCTCCCTCGCGCGCCGCAGAGTGAGGCTGGGAGCCGGAATATGACGTCATATTCCGGCTCCGCCTCCCAGCCTCACTGTGCGGCGCGCGAGGGAGCTCAGCAGACAGCTCAGAGGAAGTGCTCCCTCGCCAGCCGCCCGCCAGCGCCGCCCAGCAGCCACTGGTCCACCAGGGAGAAATAGGACCCCCATTCCCAAAGGTAAGGAGGCTGGGGGGGGGAATAAAAAAAAATGTGTTAAATATGTGAGTGAGTGAGTATGTGTTTGTCTGTTAGTGTGTGTGTGTGTGTATGTCTGTTAGTGTGTGTGTGTGTGTGTGTGTGTGTGTGTGTGTGTGTGTGTGTGTGAATGTCAGTGTGTGTGTGTGTGTGTGAGTGAATGTCTGTTAGTGTGTGTGTGTGTGTGTGTGTGTGTGTGTGTGTGTGTGTGTGTGAGTGAATGTCTGTTAGTGTGTGTGTGTGTGTGTGTGTGAATGTCTGTTAGTGTGTGTGTGTGTGTGTGTGTGAATGTCTGTTAGTGTGTGTGAATGTCTGTTAGTGGGTGTGTGTGTGTGAATGTCTGTTAGTGTGTGTGTGTGTTAGTGTGTGTGTGTGTGTATGTCTGTTAGTGTGTGTGTCTGTCTGTTAGTGTGTGTGTGTATGTCTGTTAGTGTGTGTCTGTCTGTTAGTGTGTGTGTCTGTCTGTTAGTGTGTGTGTGTCTGTCTGTTAGTGTGTGTGTGTGTGTGTCTGTCTGTTAGTGTGTGTGTGTGTGTGTGTGTGTCTGTTAGTGTGTGTGTGTGTGTGTGTGTCTGTTAGTGTGTGTGTGTCTGTCTGTTAGTGTGTCTGTGTATGTCTGTTAGTGTGTCTGTGTATGTCTGTTAGTGTGTCTGTGTGTATGTCTGTTAGTGTGTGTGTGAATGTCTGTTAGGGTGTCTGTATGTCAGTGTGTGTGTCTGTTAGTGTGTGTGTGTATGTCTGTTAGTGTGTGTGTGTGTGAATGTCTGTTAGTTTGTGTGTGTGAATGTATGTTAGTTTGTGTGTGTGAATGTCTGTTAGTGTGTCTGTGTATGTCTGTTAGTGTGTCTGTGTATGTCTGTTAGTGTGTGTGTGTGTATGTCTGTTAGTGTGTGTCTGTTAGTGTGTGTGTGTGTATGTTAGTGTGTGTCTGTTAGTGCATGTGTGTGTCTGTTAGTGTGAGTGTGTGTATCTGCTAGTGAGTGTGTGTCTGTGAGTGTGAGTGTGTCTGTAAGTGTGTGTGTGTTTCTGTTAGCGAGTGTGTGTTTCTGTTTGCTAGTGTATGCGTATCTGTAAGTGAATGTGTGTGTGTGTATTTAGAAGGCAGGGTGGGGGTGGTGCGGGCGGGGGGAAGGGTTGGATGGGGGTGGCGCGGGTGGGAGGGGGGCGCCTGAGTTTTGTCCTGCCTAGGGCAGCACAAAACCAGGATACACCACTGACTACAATGCCAGAACCCGTTCCCGAGCCAGTACCTGTGCCTGCTCATGTAGTGCATATGACGCCACCACAGCATTATAGTGGTGATCCGGCATTATATCGTGGTTTCCTCAACCAAATTGATATCCATTTGGTGATGAATCCTCGTTCCTATCCCACTGATAGAACTAAGATTGCTTTCCTTATTAACCATCTATCCTGGAAAGCTTTAGCATGGGCTAATCCCATATGGGAAAATACGTCCCCTAAATCCTTTGCTGAGTTTTTGACAGCCTTTAAATGTACTTTCGATCTACCCGGTAGGGTTGCTTCTGCTGGCAAAGCTCTGCTTAGGGTTCGACAAGGGAACAGATCGGTAGCGGATTACACTATTGAATTCCACACTTTAGCAGCTGAAGTGGTTTGGAATAATGACGCTCTCGTAACAGCATTCCAGGAGGGTTTGGCCGCTTACATCCTGGATGAAATAGCGTCCAGGGAATTGCCTGTGCTTCTGGATGATCTTATTGATTATATCATCCATATTGATAATCGTATTAGAGAGAGACGTTACCTGCTTTGCCCAATACTGCGCTACTAGCATTACCCCCTTCTAGCCAACCTCCCCCTGTACCCATGCAATTGGGTGCTACTGGGTTAACTGAGGTTGAAAAATCATATCGAAGAAGGGAAGGGTTATGCCTTTACTGTGGGAAAAGGGGACATCTTCTAAGAACCTGCCCTGAATTGCAGGGAAACTTCAGCACCTAAGGCCTATAGAGGGGTGGGCCTTGGGTGTTATGTCCTTTTCCCCTCATGTCCCCATTGCTAGACCGTTTATTATGGTTACCCTTTTAGTTAGGAATACTACTGTGACTACCAAAGCCTTGATAGATTCAGGGGCTGCTGAGTTTTGCTATAACCGCATCTTTGACTCTGATCCAAAAGGTTACTCCCTTGGCCGTGGAGGCCATAGACGGTAGACCACTGGAAAAACCTCTGGTGACCCATGAGACCCAAGAACTGGTTATGTCTGTAGGTGCCTTGCACAAGGAAAGGTTGTCCTTTCAAATAATCGACTCTCCTACAGCCTCTATCATTTTGGGCTTCCCCTGGTTGGTTAAACACAACCCAATAATTGATTGGGGTTGTTTGGAGATTCTCTCCTGGGGAAAATCTTGTCAAAGAGATTGTATGACCCGTGTTTGTCCTGTTAGCTTGCTTAATGTGCCCACAGCCAAACCACTTTCTGTTTCTGTCCCTCCTGTGTATGCAGACCTAGCAAAGGTTTTTGAAAAAAGGGAGGCAGATAAACTGCCTCCGCACCGTAAATATGATTGTGCCATAAACCTCTTACCGGGTACTATGCCACCTAGGGGGTAAGGTATATCCTCTTTCCGAAAAAGAGAACAAAGTCATGGAGGAGTACATACAGGATGCCTTAAGTAAAGCTTTTATCAGAAGGTCCTCCTCTCCTGCTGGGGCTGATTTGTTTTTCGTTGCCAAAAAGGAGGGTGACTTAAGGCCATGTATAGACTACAGGGGTCTGAACAATATAAATTAAAAACGCCTACCCTATCCCCCTCATCACTGAGTTGTTCGATCGTGTTAAAGGGTCTAAGTACTTTACTAAATTAGACCTCAGGGGGGCTTATAACCTTGTCCGTATCAAGGAGAATGACGAATGGAAGACAGCGTTTATTACGCGTAGTGGGCATTACAAATATCTGGTCATGCCTTTTGGACTGTGTAATGCTCCTGCTGTGTTTCAGGACCTCATAAATGATGTCCTTAGGGATCTATTGCATGTCTGTGCCGTGGTGTACCTTGGCAACATACTTGTATATTCTCCTGATTTGAAGTCACACCATAATCATGTTAGGATGGTGCTTAAAAAATTATTACAGAACGGACTTTATTGTAAGTTAGAAAAATGTTTGTTCGATCAGACCTCTGTGCAATTCCTAGGATATATAATTTCCGAACAGGGTTTCAGTATGGATCCTTATAAATTGGAAGCCATACTGTCCTGGCCACTTCCCCAAGGACTATCCAACGTTTTATAGGATTTGCCAACTATTATAGGAAATTCATAAAAAACTTTTCACCACTTATCTCCCCTATCACGAAGCTGAGTAAAAAAGGACTACACCCCAGGGTTTGGACGCCTGAAGCCCTTAAGGCCTTTGAAACTCTCAAGAAGGCATTTGCCTCTGCCCCAGTGCTACACCATCCTAATCCTTCTCTTCCCTTTGTTATGGAAGTAGACGCTTCTGAATCTGGTGTGGGAGCAGTACTGTCACAGAGGTTATCGTATGATGAACCCCTCCATCCCTGTTGTTACTTTTCAAAAAGGTTGTCTGATTCAGAAAAGAATTACAATGTTGGGAACAGGGAACTATTAGCTATTGTGTTAGCTTTTAAGGAATGGAGGTACTTATTAGAGGGTTCTAGACACAAAATTATGGTTATAACATATCATAAGAACCTCTCCTATATAGCTGATGCTAGAAGGTTGTCCGCCCGGCAGGCTAGATGGTCTCTATTTCTTTCGCGCTTCCAATACGTTATTACATATAGACCTGGTTGCCGTAATGCCAACGCTGACGCTATCTCTCAACAGTATGAACCTTTAGAATTTGTTAACCCCACTCCCGAACCCAGGGCCGGATTAAGAGCACACTGGGCCTGGTGCTGACAATTATGATGGGCCTAATTACGGAATCTTATCGACCAAAAACACTAAAACAGTCATACCTCCCAAGCGTCATGTATCTGATGCAGCTATAAGAAAACACATACTCTATGCTAATCTCTCTCTAATTTATGCTTTCATCTTTCAAGTAAATCCATACCAACTAACAGCAGTGTCTAGTGAAGCAGGAAGTCAATGGGCAGGGTAAAAGGGTGGGCCACTGGTGCGAATCACGTGACCAGACCTGCCAAAAGGGGGGAACATGCCCAAAAAGGGGGCATGTCTGTCCAAAGAATTTGAAGGACAGCCTGGCATGAATGCATGTCAGGCTGCCTGCCAATCATGCAGGCTGTCCAACTAAGGGCAAACCATGCAGGCAACACCCTGACCTTCACATAAATGCGTCTAATGATGCGCTCACTCCATCCTTTCTAAGGACTGTCCCCTAGCACTCACTGGTCCACTTGTCTCCTTACCTTCTTACTAGCAGGCAGAAGTTCCTGGTATATAGTCTGAGACAGATAAAGGGTGTATGTAGTGAGTGTAGAAGAATGGGGACATGCCACAGTGTTAGAGAGACCAACGTCTGCATTACCTAAACTAATTTTATTGTAAGTCAGTCTACACAAGGTTTGTTCCCATACATCCCTCTTAAGCTTCCAAACTTAAAGGGACACTATAGTCACCAGAACAACTACAGACTATTTTATTTGTTCTGGTAAGTAGAATCATTCCATTCAGGGCTTTTGCAGTAAACACTGTCTTTTCAGAGAAAATAACTCCACTGGCCACTCCTTAGATGGCTGCTAGAGGTGCTTCCTGGGGCAGTACTGCCTAGTGTGCAGCACTTCCATTCAGTATCTCCACCCTCGGCATGCAGACACTGAACTTTCCTCATAGAGATACATTGATTCAATTTATCTTTATGAGGAGATGCTGATTGGCCAGGGCTATGACTTGTGCTGGCTCTGCCCCTGATCTGCCTAGTTGACAGTCTCAGCCAATCCTATGGGGAAGTATTGTAATTTGCTCAGACCAACACTTCTGATGATGTTAGCAGACAGTCAGTTCAGAGGCAGAGCCAGCAGCTGCAGACTTGAATACAAATTATATTTTACTAGAAGGGGCCAGGGTGGTGGTTTTAACATAATAGGGTCAGAAATACATGATTGTGTTCCTGACCCTATAGTGCTACTTCAAGCAAGAGTATGTGAAGAGTAGTTAGTTTCTTGGAAAAAAATATCAGCCTTAATCATTTGTATAATCACAAGGAGTGGCATCAGAGAAAATTCTGTAAAATCACCAACAAACTACTCACAGTTTGATTCTGCTGTATAGATGGATTGCTCCCAGTGTCTCAGTCTCGCAAGTCACCCAGTGTCTCAGTGTCCCTATGTATCACAGTGTCTCAGTGTGTCCCCATGTCACTAGGATACTGGGGACACTGAGAGACATGGGGACACTGAGAGACATGGGGACACTGGGAGACATGGGGACACTGAGACATTTAGGGAAACTGGGATGAAATGGGGACACAGACACTAGGGACACAGACACTGGGAGACATGGGGACATTGAAACATTTGGGGACACTAAGACACTAGGGACACAGAGACATGGGAACACAGACACTGGGAGACTAGGGGACACTAGGGATACTGGCTGGTAGACAGACACTTGGGGACACTGGGAGACATGGGGACAGTTGTGGACATAGACATGGGGACACTGGGACAAATAGGAACACTGGGAGACACTAGGGACACAGACACTGGGAGACATGGGGACACTGAAACATTTGGGGACACTAAGACACTAGGGACACAGAGACATGGGAACACCGACACTGGGAGACTAGGGGACACAGAGACTAGGGGACACTGGCTGGGAGACAGACACTTGGGGACACTGGGAGACATGGGGACAGTTGTGGACATAGACATGGGGACACTGGGACATATAGGGACACTGGGACACATGGGGACACGGGGACACTAGGCACAGTGAGAGACATGGGACACAGACACTGGGAGACTTGGGGAAACTGATACACTAGCAACACTGGATGGGGGACATGGGGACACTCGGAGAAACAGCATCCCCATGTGTCCCAGCGTCCCCAGGTCTCCCAGTGTCTGTGTCCCCATGTGTCCCCTAGTGTCTCAGTGTCCCCATATGTTCCCTAGTGTCTCAGTGTCCTCATGTGTCTCAGTGTCCCTATGTGTCCCTGCTGCCTTTCCCCCCATCCCTCACTTACCTGAGCTGTAGAGCTGCTGTCTGGACTCTGTGCTGTGTTGCTGCTCCCCACGGATTAGTGAGTAGTAGAGAGAGGAAGGGATATGCATAGACATATAATACCTAGACGCCGCATTGACCGCTACTTCCTATTGGCGCTGATGAGCCGCGGGGCCGTCATCTTGGATCGGTCACAGTGTGATCTGCAGCATAGACATATATAGAACATATATGTCTATGATCTGCAGAGCAAGGTCCTCAAAGTAAACATGGTTAGTCTTAAAATCCACCAGGAGGGTGTATAGATCCAGTAGCATGATGTTTAATCCTGGGATATTAAATAAAATTAACTGACATTTGCTGCTTTAAGACCTCTGTGGTTATTTACGTTATCAACTAAGTTTACTCAATACATTGAAATTATTTGAATTTCCAGATTGAAACTATGCGTTGCATTTGGATTTAGGTTTGCTAAAATTAAAAGTTTAGTGAACTAACCCCACAATCTATCATCTTAATATACATGTTTTAAAATGGGACTGGATCTTTGCCTGATTTGTAATGTATTTACTTTTCACCTATTTTTTACTAATATGGATTTTGGAACTGTGCAAAATAAAATGTAAATATCTACAACTCTTTATTATTGTGAGCTCTGTCTTTTGCACTTTGAAGTCCGCATAGAGATAGCATAAAGAGAATAGGAGAAATCAAACAATCACATCACTATTTACTAAAGTGAGATTTGTCACTAAGTCAAAGTAAATTAAAAAAATTAGGGACAGAAGTCCTAATATATAGACATATAATACCACACCGGGTGACCGGCCCAAATGGCGCCCGCATTTCATGGCCCCCCGAGGTCAACACGGCGTCTAGGTATTATATGTCTATGGGGAGATGCTGTAACTTCCTATCCCTGCCTCTCTCCACACACAGTGACCCCTACTGGCCGGTGCTGGTATTGCAGAGTAATCTCCACTTATTCTGAGAAAAATACCTGCATTTGTATTGCCGTTATTACTGCAATACCGGCACGGCCAGGCAGCCTCAAATACCGGCTGTGTCAGTAAAATACCAGTCAGGTGGCAAACCTAAGAGTAGTGTGTGTGTAAAAAAAAAAAAAATTTTTTTTTTTTTTTTTTTTTTTTTAAATGGGCCTCTGCCATGGGCCTGGGCCTGGAGCTGCAGCTCCATCAGCCCCTATGTTAATCCGGCCCTGCCCGAACCTATTGTACCTGCGTCTCAGATAATCGCTGCTACCCGTTTGGTTATTTCGTCTCCTTTCCTTGATAGTATTAAGACATACCAATCTCAAGCACACCCTGAGACGCCTGTTGGTAAACTATACGTTAAAGTAAATGACAGAAAGTTGTTAACTGCTGGTCATCCGGGGGTTACCAAGACTTATAAGGGCCTCCTTCAACAGTTCTGGTGGCCTTCACTTAAGCGAGACGTGGTGGATTTTGTACAGGCTTGTCGGGTCTGTACGCAGTGTAAGTCTCCTAATGTGAGACAAACAAAAAATGATTTGCAAAAACAATGCAAAACAACCCTCGTGGCTATCAAACAGGGGAAAAATATAAAATATATAAATACCCCAATTAGGAAGTGCGAAGACTCCTCAATGTCTTCAAATATCGTAAATGTAAAACACTAAAAAGCACAACCTAAAATAGTACAAAGGGAGACCAAATAGTGCAGACAGAAAAATAAAAACACACAACACGAAAAAGACTAAAATGCACTCACAAACAAAAGGTGTAAAAGGGCAGGGTATAATCGGTCTTCTTTAAGATGCTTCTTCTCTTCTCAGTGGAGAGATGGAGGCTTAAAACAAAACAAAAAGGCAGACCATAGTGTATAGCTGTATAGTATTAAAATGTAGCTTTATTGGATACACTTACAATGTGACAGAAGTTAAAAGGCTCTTCAAATCAGACTCAATGTCTTCCACCAAAGCAAAATTTCGCCATCAGAATGTAAAGAAGTATGGAAACGAAAGAGATGAAGAGATCCACAGTAAAAAATATAAATATAAAATAAAGCTTGCCACCCTACGCGTTTCGTCAAAATGACTTCATCAGGGGCTTACAGCAACAAAATACACATAATACATACATAAATACACTTAAATACCCTGCCTTAAAACATAATCAGCCAATCCGGATAGTTTCTTCAGCTGAACACATCTGCACACAATCTCCTCCGTCGGATTTCATCCACTTTTCGCGCTTTCAAACAGCGTGTGCGTTCCAAGCCTCATTCTCGTATTACCGGAAGTCCCATTTAGTCCGTATTTGAAACGCATATGCGTTCCACGCTCACCGGAAGGCGGAAGCAAAAATCTGAAGTAGAACGCAGCAATGTAACAGTTCCTCCCGAACCGGAAACACAAAAAGAAATGGGAGGCAAAATGCGTTCCACTTCTTCTCCCAGGGGAAAAAAACGAAATCTATGGAAATGGAGCGGAGTACGCTCCGAGGAAAAAGGTTTCAGATATCAAATGAATACAAATAGATAAAAATATAAAACTCAATAAAACAATATAAACAGGAGCAAACATCATAAGGGATCCCAGTGAAAGATAATCATCTAAAAACATCTCCGGTGAGCGTGGAACGCATATGCGTTTCAAATACGGACTAAATGGGACACGTTTCACGCCTTACTTTTGAAGCCCTTGCTGTGTAACCGGTTCTCTCGTCCCCTCGGACGGCCCGTTTCCCCTCGCACTGTTTCTAGTGACATGTACGAAGTGGCTGCCCTCCTCGACTCTCGTGTTTCTAGGGGTCGGCTGCAATATCTGGTGGATTGGAAGGGGTACGGCCCTGAGGAGCGGTCTTGGGTTTCGAGCTCTGATTTGCACGCTCCCTCTTTGGTCGGTGCCCGGTTTCCTTTGAAGCCTTCTGCTTCCCGCCCTCTGGGCGGTCTTCGAGGGGGGGTTAATGTCAGGATCCCCCGGGCGGCTGCGAGGGGAGGCTGCAGTCCGCTCGCGGCACTCACCCTCCAGACGTCCGCGGTCTCCTTCTCGTCGTACGCTCGGCGAACGGCATCCTCCCAGCCTCGGATGCTGCCCGCGTCTTCCTCTTCGTCCCCCAGCGGCAGCATGCATGACGCTGCACGCTGGGAGACCGCCCATTTTTGTAAACGCTGGGGTCAGCCACCTGACCCAGCGTTAAAGGCACAGTGCCTCAATCACAGTGGGAGGTATAGATATCTCCCACGTGTGATTGTTAATTCTAATTGGAAATTATCCAATCAGAATTAATCAATGGGTTTAAATACTTACCTTTCCTGTCTCTCTCTGCCCTGTTGTGGTCTTTGCTTTCTAGTATTGCTGTTCTACTTGTGTTTCTCTCTGGTTACGTACTCTCTGGCTTGTTTATCCGACCTTGCGACTTTCTCCTACCCTTTGACCTCGGCTTGTCTCTCGTTATTCTGTCTTCTGGTTCCCCTTACTCGGCTTGTCTCCTGACTATTCTTTGTGTGCTTAGCCCGGCCACTCTAAGGTCCGGTACTGCACCTTTTCTGTGTGTGTGTTAGCGTGTTTGGTTCCCAGAATCGTGACACCTAAAGTATACTTTATGGCAATACTTTAGTATCCTTTATATTTTTCAAAAAGCTTCCCTAAAGCAAATTATGATATCGAATCCCTAAACTACACATATACAAGGATATGAAAGCTGAAAAATGCAGGTGTATCTAATTCCATCATTATATGCAGTTATTAATTGGATACTGCAGTCATATATAAAGCATGGTGTTCGTTTAACTAGCAGTGGGGCACAAAATAGAATAGTGGTAGATAAGGAGTCCTACTAAGTGGTATTGGGGGAACAGATGAATATGCCTTAATGTCCCACTGTCCTCTTTTAGCATTCCTTGGGTAAGCGGAATTAGTCTCTCTGTCCACAGGCCTGTACAAGGAGCTTTTTGGAAGGAGAAGGGCTAGAATTATTGTTGTGTTTT
This sequence comes from Pelobates fuscus, assembly GCF_036172605.1. Lineage (NCBI taxonomy): Eukaryota > Metazoa > Chordata > Amphibia > Anura > Pelobatidae > Pelobates > Pelobates fuscus. The sequence goes on along the minus strand of NC_086321.1, from coordinate 39,560,447 downwards.
GAATTAATACATAATCCGCCTCCCCACTCACTCTAGAACACATGTCCTTCTCTTCGCTAGCTGCTCTTTTTATTAGTTGTTCAGATCACATTCATTTAATTGTTATTTCTTACCCAATATATTCTCTCAGTCCACCACTCGTTGGTCACACCCTATCCTTTTCAGTTTTGTTTGGACCTTTACACAGCTCTTTCTCTATATATTCAATTCAGCTGTTCGTTCCTGCCTTTCCTAACTCTGTCACGTCTCTCCAATGCCCATTTCGTCTAGTTTCTATTCTGTTTCCCAACACTATTCACTGATTCCTCTCTCCTTCAGCTGCTCCCTAGTTTCTCCATTTTCCCACATCTAGTTACACTAGTTTCCACACATTTATTCAACTGTAGACATTTATTTTCCTGTCCTCTGACACAGCTTCTTCATAATCATTCTTTGTGCTTCTAGTTACCTTCCCTTTTTGAATTACTTTTTTTATTCACTAAGGTGGAAATAAAACAGAATTTAACCAATTACTCTTTTTTTTGTGTGGTGTTTTCTTTATGATTATAACTCATGTAAGGGCAATAGAAAAAAGATTGATAATGGTATTATGGAACTATGTTTTAATTTGGCTTATTCAACAAGGGACCCTGTGATATAGTATCCAAAAAAGGTTTATTTAAAAAAAAATCTTTGTCTGTTTGTCCATTATTTTTCCAATAAAAGAATATAAGATAAGATATCATGCTTGAGTATTATTCAAAGAAGAAACTCATTATGACATTCCCTGTGATCACAGGAGACAACTTAAATATTCCTCAAAACTGCTAATGCGTTTTTAATTACAAGTTTAAAAAAATAAATAAAAAGGATCATAACACACTAAATTAAATGTTATATTTAGAAATGAGTCATAAGATGTGATCAGTAGCCTTTTTACTTTACCAATGTCTTATTTCTCTCCAATAGGTTTTATTAAACAGAAGGGTGAAGCTACTAGATCAACCATGGATGAAACAGTAGATGTAACGACAGAAGGTAACTCTCTTATTAAAGCAGTTTATCAAAGTCGACTACGCCTTACAAGATTGTTGCTAGAAGGAGGAGCATACATCAATGAGAGCAATGATCGTGGAGAAACCCCACTGATGATCGCTTGCAAGACCAAGCATGTAGACCACCAAAGTGTGAGCAAAGTAAAAATGATAAAATATCTGTTGGAAAATAATGCAGATCCAAATATCCAAGATAAATTTGGAAAAACAGCCTTAATGCATGCATGCCTGGAAAATACTGGTGCTGAAGTGGTTTCTTTGCTTTTGGAAAGTGGGGCTGACCCCAGCATCCAAGACCAAACTGGGTTCTCTGCACTGGTTTATGCTGTGAATTCCGAGCACAAAGAGACTCTAAAGATTCTACTCAATGCTTGTAAAGCCAAAGGAAAAGAGGTCATTATTATCACAACAGATAAGTCTGCTTCTGGGCGGCAGACTACAAGACAATATCTAAACGTCCCACCATCTCCAGGTGCAGAACAATGCAATTCTCCCAGTCCATGTACATCACCATCAGAGATTGAGTTGAAAACCTCTCCCACACCAATTTCAACTGCTTGTGAAGCAGAAAAAGAACTCTTTAGTTTTAAAGAAGCTGATACATCTGGTGGATTTAAGGGTTCCTCCGAGCCAGGATCTCCAACAAGGAAACCTCATATATCACATGCTGGACCAAAGCTACCACTTCTCCAGCGTTTACACTCTGAACCTTGGCTGAAGATACCACCTTCACTGTTACACCAACATAAAGTATCCTCTTTGCATGAGGAGCTGCAAGATATCACACCAGAAGAGGAGCTCTCTCTTAAGATGAGCAACTCATTATTATCCAAGCGTTATTTCACAAGACACCAGAGCATTGATGTTAAAGATGCTGTCCATCTTTTGAAAACTCTTGAATCTGCAGGCCCAAGAAAGATGTCCTGTGACGAGATCCATTCACATTCGCTATATAATGAAAGCATACCCACCAAATCAGAGGTCCCAGTTGACCAAGACCCAGATTCAATGCAGGCAATGTCTGTTTCAAGCTTAAAAAGTATTGTTCAGAGACGAAATTTAGGAGCAAATCATTACAGCTCTGACTCTCAACTCACGACCCGGTTGGGACCAATTTCATCAGAGGACAGCAAATCTTTACTAGAAAAGAAGAAAATGTTTTCTCCACCTTCCATGCTGTTTGGCTCTCGAGAATCTTTAGAGAATGTTTCCGTAACAACATTAGGCAGACGGAATCATGCCATTTTAGAAAGGAGAGGTTCTGGAGCCTTACTCCTAGATCACATTGCTCAGACTAGGCCAGGGTTTCTTCCACCTCTTAATGTAAATCCACACCCACCCATCCCAGATATTAGTGGCCATGGCAAAATGATCAATGTTGTGTCTACAGCCACAAAACCTATGATTCCATCTGCACCCCTATTCCCAAAAGAATCAAAAAGCAAGAAAATGTTGCTTCGAAGGCATTCAATGCACACGGAACAAATTAAACAACTTGTAAACTTTGAAGAGATCCTTGGCTAGTACACCATCCAAAGTATGGCTTTTTAAAAATCCCCTTGGAAGGTCTCTTTCCAAATTGCACCTGCTGCACACCTGCTTCAGATCTTTTCTGTAAAGAAAAAGCATTCGTTCAGCTTATGCTGGATAAATTATTCAAGCAACCGAGTGCTTGTTATTTAGCAGTAATTACAATTTTTTTGCTACAATATAAATGATTTACTGCTTTATATTTTGCAGTTTTCATGATCCTAGTAGACAACATCAAAACGTTGCCTAGAAAGAATGAAGCTACGAAGACTCTGGCTCAGGGGCCACTGAGTATGACGGAACGAGTAATGGTCTAATTTCTACCGAAATTAGCCATTTGCCCACTAAAATACATATGATTTTTACTTAGACTGAAAATCTTGATGGTAATAAATCTTTTATAAGATTTCCAATTTTTGCACAGGACCCAGTTGGATTTGTTCTGTTTTTAACGCAGCCAGCACAGTATACACAGTTTAGGGTTTTTTTTTTTGTAAAAAAAACAAAAAATGGACTTCATATGAGCGTTATATTTCCTTATCACTGTTGTTCAGTATTTTAGTGTTGCTTTTGTTTGCTAGACTAGGGGCCACACTAAACTCCTTGAGTGCTGTTACTTGGATATAGATGCTCTATAGCATGTAGAGGCTACGTCCAGCACTATAGGCGCTGTTTGATAATTTTAGGAAATGTAATCAACAGTACCTGGATTTTTAGGTTGCCTAAAACTGATGGATAACCCTAGTCTGTTCTTAAGTTCTGTTCACGGATATAAATACTTGTACCCAGAGATGGCCTTATAGAAAGTTACATGTGTATATATACATATTAATGTGATGTTGTAGGTGATATTATTTACTTTAGAAAAGTTTACAAAACTGAGTTATTAATTAAGTTGAGACATATCGCTGGACAAAAAGACTAGGAGAGGAGGACGATCAATTATTTGTAATATCTGTGTAGTAAAGAGGTGTGTGCATTCATGTTTTGTTACGATTAGTAAGGTTTTGACAAAGTTATATTCATGATGTTTGCCCAACAACTGTCTTATGTTTTAATATAACTTGTTTTAGTTGGGATTCGTTAATGATTATCTTCTGAAATGGCAAATTGCCCATTTGCCAAACTGGCTACTTGTAATTGAAAGGTGTAAATCCTGAGGGGGCCGGGTTTGTGTCAGAAGTACAGATATGCTCCCATGTCAGGACAGAAGAGGAACAAAAATGCCCTTGCCTTGTCTCAGGCCAGATAGTTTCAACAATACTGTTGCTCTGCAGTAACTTAATGTCCTATTGGAGGTGAACCTCACATTGTGGAATGGTGCCCTGTAGTGAGTTAGTACAAGGGCTCTTTTATGGCGTGGTTTAGGACTGATTGACAGCACATGCTAATGTTTATGACAACATCACGTATCTTATAATGCCATATTCATCCAGACAACTTTGCTGTGAATACAACTGTTCACTCATGGCCAGGGCCGCAGTGGCAGAATACACCCTCAACGCTGCATTTTTTTCCCTAAATTGCTGTACTTCATTGGCCAACTGAGAACATATGGCGCAAAGGAAATTAAACCAAAGAGCAGCGTAACACTGGAAAATGTGTGTGTATGTGTAATTACACACACACACACACACAAACGTATTTATTTATTTATTTATTCATCTGAATACCAAATATTTAACAAATATATTATACCTAAAATAAAAAAAAAAGGACTAAAATAACTGGCATTCTGTGATATGTATATATCCATCAACACTTAATTTGCTATAGACTGCCTGCATTTTGAGTGGACTATAGACATGCACCTTCTACTTTTCGCTGATGCTAAACCTTTTTCAAACAAGTGTTTGGGAATAGAGATTGAAAGCAAGTTTGCTGTCCAGTGCATGAGCCATTTAATGACTAATTCTTGGATGGAACATTGCTCAGAGGGAACAATGCTGTTAAGAGGCTGTCTTGGTGGAGCTGGGACAAACAGTTTTAATTTCTAACAGTGGCAGTTGGCATGATACCACTTACTGTTTTACCGTTTTCTCTCCACCTAACTCTGCTTTTGAAGTTGAATATATCTAAAAGCTCCTATTTATTTATTTATTTATTTATTTATTTATTTTGCCTATGCCGTATTTATGGCTGAGCTATTCTGTACAGAATTAACATGGCCGTCTTTTTCTCGAAATTTATGCTGGCTACTTTTAGGTACAGTAACATTTATCTATTTATATATGTGTGTATTTATTATAGCATTTCATAAATGACCAAATATAATTTTATATATGAACTTATTTATTATAGTCCTGAAATATACTTGTAGAAAATAGAATTTACTATGAATCATAAATGACGAAAATAAATCGGATATTCGATTGGCTACGTGCAGGAATCTGTCTAATGAGCAGTGGAATGTTTGAAAAGAATGGAGAATTGTTAACAGGTTTGTTTTATATACAAGACTAGGAAAGTCTGTTTGCTCTTCTTGTGAACACGTGTAGTCTATCTACTGATGTATGTTGAGCTATGTCATTAAAATGGCCAGTCAATTGTGATGTTTTGTAAAGAATATTTTAATTAGCATAGGTTGTTTATTAACATACTGCTCTTATATGGTACATGTATGTATCAATGTGAAGCTATATTTTTATGTAAAATTATATTTATTGAGAAATTAAATATTTATATGATTGATGGACTGCTGTATTAAACATGCTGAAAGGTGATTTTCCCATTGTGTTAACCACTGTCAGACTGGAAATGGTTAATCTTCCTGTTATCTGAGTAATTCTGCAATCATTGTTCTTTTGTTTTGTTTTTTTATATATAAAAAAACATATATACAGTTTTTGTAGCACTTTATGGATTTTTTGCTCATTTGCAAAAGAAAAAAAAAATATTTAAATGTATCCTGTTAAAGTGCTTATCTTTAATGTCACCCATTATTTATGTGGGATTTAATAAATATTTGACAAAAGCATGTGTGTCTCATGAGGACAACTATACAGTGATTAGTAAGGGAGTGCTGCGTTGCAGTTCAATAATGAATAAAATGAAAATTAAAAATAGAATTTCAGCAGGATGCATTATAACTAGTACAAAGGGGGGAGAAAATTCTAGGCCACAACCAGCCTTAATTTGGTCAAATAGAAGGCTTCTATATCCCTTGTCATTTTCATCTAGATGTATAGGTCTATTTTTCACATTGAATAATCTATTTAAATGTGAATAATTACTATCCGGAAGAAAAATCTAAAGATTTTAAACCTAAAATTATTTTCTCATTTACCAAGACGCATCAAGATCAGGCCTAAACAACTTGTACACTTGTACTTGCTGTTGAATGACATTTCTAGTTCCTTAGAGGGACATCACTTGAGAATTTTTTTTAAACGAGCAAACAAACACTTGCAACTAAACAAATATATAAAGCAAAATAAACCAGAAACACCTTGAAAAGTATGTAATAAACATTTAAAAACGTACTATAAACCTGGTCAGATTGCATTGGGCATGCTTCTCAGCTCGGGAGGTCCTTCAGCCTCCCTCACCCCTTACCTACCCATCTTTCAGACCAGTCCACTAATGACAGAAACATGGCTTCATTGTTCTAATTACAAGCATTCCCAATGCACTTTTTCAGTATTCCTAGGGATAGGACACTGATTGGTTAGATCAGTTCCCCACCCGTGTCTTCCGCTCGCAAGAGTGGGTGTTGAAAGCATAAAAAGAAGCAGGTAGACAGGTAAAAAATATATATATTTGTACCTGGTTTTTTTACCACCTGCAGAGTTAGGAAACTGTCTCGTTCAAAAGCTAAAGCTCATAGTGATGCATGTCCCCTTTAAATCAAGGCAATATGTTATCCATTTTTCGGTGCATATCTAAAGATATCTATTCCTTTTATTTACTTGTTCTAAATCTGTTGTTGGTGTTCAGATTGTTTTGTGTTTTTGTTTTTTTAATAAAAATGCTAAAAACATTTTATCGGGTCTAATTAATGAAAAATGTCTTGTATTTGCATCTGGACAAAGATCGATTACATATCCTTTGATCATAATTTACAAAGTATTATAAATTATTCTGCTATAGGCTGTGCATTGATTGTGTTTATGACTATGTTCTGTTTTCTGTTTTACCTCAAATTCCTCTGAATGCTTTAAAAACAAGACACTATACGTTTCAGTACGTGGAATAAAAGGTTCCGCAAATACTGTGTATGTTAAAACAATGTCCAGAAATGAGCCACAATTCTCTCCCAAATTACGAAACCTTCTATCAGTTATCCTGCCCTTTGGCTTGCATGTGAATTTATATATTATTGTTAATTACTACAAACACATTAAAATGGTGGCACAAAACACATTACCTCTAGTTTTAGCAGCTCAAGATAACTCTCGCCACTACTTCGTAAATCCATTTTTATTTTGATAATGACCTCTGATTGCCCGAGGTTCATGTTCTACAACCTCTGATGAATTGGCCAATCAAAAATAAGCAATGTCCTGATTTCCTTTGTTGATTTTAGAGGTCGACTGGATTTCTAATAATTGTTTGAGTAGACATATATAAAAACAAATATAAAACACAGAAAGATATAAGTACCTCAGCAGGGATTAAAACGTAATCTTAAAACACTGTACCTGTCTTGCTGTTTGCAGAGAAACTGAAATAGCTGTGCTACTTTATCCTGTTCCGTAAACATGTAACATCACAATAACTAAAGCCAACATTCTCAGAAAAATTATATTTTGGTCCTTACCGAAAGTTTAGATGCTCACAGCAGGAATAAAGTTGCCACAATATCATGCAAGGTGTGAAACGGATAGCTCAGAATTCCCTGCTATCATAAAGCAGCGTGACACTTGCCTTATTGCTTTGAACCTAAAATAAGCAGGGTTTATCGCACAGTGTAGACTTTTAACTGCTTTTGGTCCGTTATTCTCTGCCAGGATTAGAAGCTTGTTCAAATAGGTCAACCAGGTGACATCAGAGGAATGTTCAAAGAATTCTGGCAGTTATTTAGGAATATGATGACAAAGTAATATAGTCATTGACTCTTTAGGTTGCATAAAGTCCATCAGGTTCAACATTGTCCATGTCCTGTTGGACTGCTAGTTCAAAAAAAAGCATTTCAAATCAGAATCCAGCTCTTGTTTTTTTCCAACAGAACCCGTCTTAAGCAGTAAATTCCATACATCATATGTGCATGGTCCTTGCTCATCTCCTACTGATGAGGACCATGTTCGTTTTACAGTACTGTACAACGAACAGGTCACCTGCAATCTGTTTGCCCTCACCCTGTTTATATTCATAGAATCGTATCATACAACTACTTCCTCAATGTAAACTAAACTTAAAATATATTCTATTCCCTCTATGGATAATGTAGACGTAAGCCAAAAATGTTCCTATGAATACTGCTGAATTTAGAATAGACTAAATAGTTTTTTGTTTTCTTTCTTTTCACACATGACATTTAGTTACTAGTCTTTTCCTAAATTTACACAAGATTGTGTGGTGAAAATGAGCATTTGCATAGAGGTGAAAGGTAGCGCCAAACAATTATAAAGTGTAGCATTAACACATTAATGTACATATACAATTAAAGAAACACTGTCATTTACATCACTTTGCGTTTCTTGTGTTAATAGAGGTCGGGACATATACTTGCCCAAAGCTCTTTAGCCTTGGCTCCTGACAACAAAAAGGAAATTTATATTTTTTCCAATGGCAGTTGTGGTTACAATCCTGCTATAGACCCATTTCTAACTTACCTCCTGGGTTACCTCCATAGCTCTTCCCTCAACCCACTTTTAATTTTTTACTCAATCCAACTTTCCACCAGTTATTCCTCATATCTTCACTTCTTGTTTACTCACTGCTAGTACAAAAGTTCTTATATTGGGTATCATAAGCCTGGATCTTGTAATATCCATGTGTCTTATTCCCTCACTCCCTGCCCCCAGCCCCTCCATGTGTCTTATTCCCTTGCCCCCAGCCCCTCCATGTGTCTCATTCATCCTCAGGCTCCCCATGTGTCTCATTCCCTCCATTCCAAGCCTCCCATACATCTCATTCCCTCCACCCCAGCACCTCCATGTGTCTCATTCTCCCCCCAGGCCACCCATGTGTCTCATTCCCTCCATTTCAGGCCCACCATGTGTCTCATTCCCTCCACTTCTAGCTCCCCATGTGTCTCATTCCCTCAACCCCAGCCCCTGAATAGTCTCATCCCCCATTAACTCCTTCAATGTGTCTCATTTCCTCCCCCCAGCCCCTCCATGTGTCTCATTTCCTACCCCCAAAAGCCCCTCCAGGTGTCTCATTTCCTAACCCCCAAAGCTTCTCCATGTGTCTCATTTCCTCCCCCCAGCCCCTCCATATGTTCCATTCCCTCTCACACCCACAAGCACCTCTTTGTGTATTTCCTCCCTCCCCTCCCCTCCTGTACCTCCTCGCCTCGGTCTTTCAGGAAGTGCTCACAGAGAGCACTTCCTGTCCGTCTACAGGAAGTGCTCTCTGACAGCACTTCCTGAAAGACCACTCAGCCACGCTACATACAGCGGAAGGAGGGAAGCAGCACAGTGCTCCCCTCTTGAAGGTAACCCGGGAGGTATTACCTATGGTAGAGATGCCACTGGGCAGAGATTTTAGAAGTTTGCTGAGTTGTAAAAGACCAGATAGTTCATTACATTTCTGCTTAACCCCTTAAGGACACATGACGTGTGACATGTCATGACTCCCTTTTATTCCAGAAGTTTGGTCCTTAGGGGGTTAAGCATGATGGACCAGTAAGATGGGCCTTACTTTCAGCGACATTAACGTTTTCAACTCAACTGGGGGCTGGCAGTGGGCTAAGGGGTTAAGATGGGCCTTACTTTCAGCGACATTAACGTTTTCAACTCAACTGGGGGCTGGCAGTGGGCTAAGGGGTTAAGCATGATGGACCAGTAAGATGGGCATTACTTTCAGTGACATTAACGTTTTCAACTCGACTGGGGGCTGGCAGTGGGCTTATTGCTTCCTTGCTGTTAAAGGGGAACCGTCTCTTCTCTGTAATTCCACACCATAGATTAAACATTGAAAATCACCTATGATTGTGTTGGCCTGTTTTCTATTAGATGTTCCATCTTATTTTTAATGTATTTTAATGATTTAGCTAATGATGACATAAACCAGTTCAGACAAGACCTTGCAAATGAAGAGGAGAAATAGAAAGAATGTTTAATTTCTCTTCTTCTCTGTATGAGTCTCTATGCTGACTGCCAGGTGAAAAGGACAGAGCTTATAACAATGATTAGTTGCAAGATAAAGAGGTGTGGAGTTCCCCTTTAAGATTCTAATATTTTAAATGACTTCACCACAGAAAGGAAAAAAAAAACAATCCGTTTTTTTTTTCTCAATAGACTTTTTACCTACTTGTTATATATATAAATGTTGGGGGGTTTTTTTGTTTCGTTTTTATGTGGGTTCACAGGCCATGTTTCACTAAACTAGGTCATGGGCAGTGAATTTTACATTCTAGGTCAAAATATATAGATTGGAAAAATCCAAACCTCTACTATTCTGACCTCAGACAATTCCCACATTGGTGAATTTACCCTGAGACAGCGTCCAGAACCTGAGGGTCTATATATCAATCAACTGATCATTGTATCCCTTCTGGGTAAGTAATAAGATATTATTATTGCTATATAAATTTTAGGAAATCTCTAATACTAATGACTGGCCTAGACTTTACTATAACTGACATACTGCCAGACTCCCCCTAGATGCCATGTACAAATGTCTATTTTTCGTTTTTGTTATGATTAGAAGTTATTTTGTGACTTGAATCTGGTTCAACAGGGCTGCATGCTTACTGTTCCTATAAAAACCAATAAGAGAAGATGGAATCTCACCACATACAGGAGGAATTGATCACATGACAAGCGATGTCCATTAGCCATCAATGTGGAAATTGTATTCACCAGGTCTTTAAAATGGCTGTCATCAAATATAAACTTTACCTAATCTGCTTCGTTCTAGCTCCTGGTGTCTGAATCTCTTTATTATTATTTTTTTTGAGCATTCTAATTTTTGTAAACGTACAGAAGGGAAAGAGACTACTTTTCCTTATGTATACCAATCAAGTTGACTTAACTTGACATCATTGACAGAGGACGACAAAATGGCTGCTTCCAGATATTGAAATCTAGTGCAAGAAAGAAAAGATAAATATAAATAAAGGCAAGTGGCGAGGAGAAGAGTCCAAGAATTAAAGGGAGACTGTAGACAAAATAACAACTTTAACTGATTGAAGTAGTTATTATTATTATTATTATTATTATTGCCATTTATATAGCGCCAACAGATTCCGTAGCGCTTTACAATATTTTGAGAGGGGGGGGATGTAACAATAAATAAGACAATTTCAAGAAAACTTACAGGAATAATAGGTTGAAGAGGACCCTGCTCAAATGAGCTTACAGTCTATAGGAGGTGGGGTATTAGAAACATGGAGGCCGTAGGCCCCCCGAGTTCCACATCAACATTAAACAGTTTACTCAACTTTAGCACGGCTTGGTCCGTGGCAGCCTGCAGTCCGGCCTCCAATGATGAAATGCCAAAGGCGGAACACTCAGCAGTGATAGTGCTTTAAAGTCAACTACTGCCCATATCCCTAGAATGAGATGGTATGGAGCTGGAAGCATAGCACAGATGCTGCCATATCATAATTAGGGGCCAGGCATCTAAAATCTATGCTAAACAGTGAGTAGACCGGTTAGCAAGTTCTGAGATAATCCAGGCACCATAACCACTTCAACTGTCGAAGTGGTTATGGATCCTACAGTGTTCCTTTAAGATGGGGGGAGGAGCGGGGGGCATAAGGAAAGTCAAACCAAAATAAAGTAAAACAATGCTGCTTAAAAGCACTGATGCCCTACATAATGTATTTTTATATCCATCCCCAGCTGGAGCTGTGAGAGAAACACAGTCAATCTATGTGTGGCCATTTTATAACATTTACAAAAAGGGAAGCATGCCAGAGTGATATACTACCAAAACTCCCGCTGTTCTGCGAATTGCTAGGCTTTATGAACAAACAGCTCATTTGTTTTAGGAGAGATATATGTACAATGGAGGAAAATGATATGTTCTTGTTTTTATATTCTTGTTTCAGCTAAACTATGTCAATAAATACGAATTAGCCAATGACTGATGTATCAGTACTCAAACTATATTTTTATCAGTCTGGCTTGACGCCTGTTCACTTCATAAATAAATTGTGTTTAGATTTACTTTGCTTTGTGGTATTGTGCGTTTGGTTCCTGACCATTTTGTATTTCTTCTGAATAAACTAAACTTTTAATTAATCAGTTATGGCAAAACAACAAGGGAAAATGATTTGTGTGAATAGTAATGACTAATAACTGACTAATAATTGTGATTACCTGTAAAACGCTGAATATACAAATACATTCAATAAAAAATATAAAAATGTATGGTATGATTTGGGGTTTTTCATTGTTGGAAGATAAATACAAAATTTACATAGTTTTTATTTTTTTTGTCAATTCTTTATTTTGGTGATGACAGTTACATTGCGACCGGTATGCATTGTGTGGCTTCCGCAGAAGCCCGATGGTGTCTTGGTAACCGTCTGATTTTTTTTTGTAACATGTATATCATGTATAAAAGACATACAAAAAACAAGCATAATAAATGTAATAAATGTAATAAACATACGTCACGTATTATTGTTGTATGAGAGTAAGTGATCCGTTTTGTGTGTTGCTGTGTGTGTGCGTCGGCTGTGTTCGTTTCGTATTGTACCCTTCTGCGTTGTGCTATATTTTGTCTCTGTGTTGGTCCTGCCTCAAAATGTACATAGTTTTTATGAGGAAGAAGACAAAAAAAAAAACCTTTCCAAGTACTTGTATTTGTTAATATACAAGATGATTTTCCATTTTACCTCAGTGGTATGACATCGTTACTTTTCAGATATTTCACAATTCCAGTAAATGCAAAAAACACGATGTTAGAAAAAAGAAGAAAAAATAGTAGACATTTTGACAGTGAAATAGAATTAAGGCCTTGATTTAATACGCGTTCCAAATGATTTGATAATGTTAGAATAACTTTATAAATAAGATTCTACTCTACAAAACTTCCCATAGATTGTATTAGTGACTTCTGTATATAAAGCTTTTGGAAGGTTTTTCGAACGTTATTGAATCATTTGGAAACGTACTAAATTGAGGCCCAAGTTAGGAGTAGGTTGACACTAGAACCCATGTTAATACTGGTGTTAAAGAGACACTCAAGGTTGAAAATTAGCCCAGTGTTAAACCCATTTGATGCCTTTTCCTGAAAAAACAAAAACAAATGACCTCATATCAAAATCTGCATTTCAATGCTTTAAAATTTGATGAAGGGAGGCTCTCCAGAAAGCTTATAGATCCAAAATGCTGCTAGTCCCATTCATAGGGTATTACAATATGCTATAAAAAACGGTTTTTGCTTTTGCTCTTATATACCATGACACGAAACAGCCGTATACCAGCAGAGCAAGTCAAATCAGCATACAGCATGGAGGATCTATTATATAGACAGGAGCACACGCAAATAGAAAAATGTGATTCTGTGTTATTCTGTACCAAGACATTCCACTAGAGGAATTTGTGGGTACATGCCATCAGGACAGGGACATCGGGACAATTATTAAGAGCAGAAGGTGGGGTGACACGAGCAGGGCCAGATTAAGAGCCCAGTGGGCCTGGTGCTGACAATTATGATGGGGCCTCATAACAGAATCTTATCGACCAAAAATAGTAAAACAGTCATACCTCTCAAGCGTCGTGTATCTGATGGAGATGGTGTTGGAAGGAAAGAATGCAGCTATAAGAAAACACATACTCTATGCTAATCTCTCTCTAATATGCTTTCATCTTTCAAGTGAATCCATACCCCCTAACAGCAGTGTCCAGTGAAGCAAGAAGTCAATGGGCAGGGTAAAAGGGTAGGCAACTGACGCGAATCACGTGACCAGAACTGCAAAAAGGGGCGAACATGCCCAAAAAGGGGGCATGTCTATCCAAAGAATTGGAAGGCCAGCCTGGCATCAGTGTCCCTATGTATCACAGAGTCGATGTCCCCGTGTCGCCCAGTCCCCTAGTCTCCCAGTGTCCCCATTTTTCCCATTGTCCCCATGTCTCAGTGTGTCCAGTGTTACAGTGAGACATGGGGACACTGAGAGACCCGGGGACACTGAGACACTTGGGGACACTGGGAGAAATGGGGACACAGACACAAGGAACACAGAGACATGGGGACACAGACGCTGGGAGATATTGTCATGATCTTGTGCAGGTCAGATAGGAGACTTATGCCAGGGTTGACTTCAGGTACTTTATTAGTGTTTTTAGACATATTATGAAACTTGAATGAAAACAGACTTTAGGCAATATGCCACCAAACAGAATACTTGCCATAGAACAGGTTACTTGCAAATATTGAATGTCTGTAATTTCCTGGTAACAAAGGCAGGCTGGTGACAGAGGCAGGCTGGTTTGAAGTATAGGTAATGGTGGAGCAGGTTATTGTTAGGAGCAGGTTTGAAGGTAAGTCTGAAGCAAGTTCACAGGAGCCAGGATATGAAGTCTTTCAATAAGAACATGTATTCAATGTAAAGGAGACTACAGGGTTAACCAACGTTCTAACAATCATTGCTGAAACTGTTTGCAAAACTGTTTCTTTCTTACTGCAATCAAGCTCCTGCATATCACCTGAAAAAAAGACTGAGACTATCTTACCTTCCAGGAAAAGCAGGAAACGAGAGCCGTTAACAAAGGAAGAAATACAAAAGAGACTTCAGTTCCTGGCTCCAGATTTACCTTCAAACCTGCTCCTAACAATAACCTGCTCCATCCTTAACTATACTCCAAACTAGCCTGCCTCTGTAACCAGCCTTCCATTGTAACCAGCCTGACTTTGTTATTATTTGCAAGTATCCTGTTTTGTGGCATATTACCTAAATTCTGTTTTGCCTCAAGTTTCATAATATGTCTAAAATCACTAATAAAGTACCTGAAATCAACCCTGGCATACGTCCCCTATCTGACCTGCACAAGATCATGACAGATAAAGGGACACTGAGACATTTGGGGACACTAAGACACTACTGACACTGAGAGACATGGGAACACAGACACTGGGAGACTAGGGGACACTGGGAGACATAGGGATACTGAGACACTAGGGACACTGGCTGGGAGACATGGGGACACTATGTCCCTAGTGTCTCAGCGTCCCAATGTGTATCCCAATGTCCATATGTCTCTCAGCGTCCCCATGTCTCACAGTGTCCCCTAGTGTCTCAGTGTCCCCAGGTCTCCCAGTGTCCCCTAGTGTCTCAGTGTCCCTTAGTGTCTCAATGTCCCCATGTCTCCCTGCTGCCTTTCCCCTCATCCCTCACTTCCCTGAGCTGTAGGCTGTAGGCTGAGCTGTAGACTTGGGAGAGTACACGTCATACCTTGATTGCCCCTGAGGAAGTCCCCATTTAGGACAAAACATGTGGAGAGACCAAGGCTACACCTATTACTTGATTTTATTGTTTCTGGCTTTATATATATATATATATTTTTTTGTGTATTATTTGTGTTCCTGCTGCATCAAATCTTCACACCCAGGAAGACTGCCACTGGAGCGTGACTCACCTTAGATTTTTTGATACGCTGGAATTTTACCTCATATCTTGTGAGTGCAACTTGAATAAATGTCTTTGTCATCTTTTTACACTGGTGCACTATGTCCTTTGTGTCTCTCCCTCTAAATTAAGGTTTAAAAAGAAAAGAATTGATCTTCATTGAATTTTAAAGAAACCTCTTTATGTCTGCAATTTAATCCCATCTTGTGAGTGCATTACATATTTGCGCACTTTACGGTGTTTCAAACATTCTACACCATCCTTTTGTTTTATCTACCTTTCTTGTAGATTGTATTTCTGTATATTCTATTAGAAGACTGAATGGATCTTCTTACAATCTCATCTGGGGTAAATTTTATTTACATTTGTTTACCCACTGGGGAGCATGTGTGTTATATTATATTCTATATTTTCCTGTATGATAAACACAGAAAAGCAGACACCGGACGCGTGTCGTCAGGGCCGGATTAACATAGGGGCTGATGGAGCTGCAGCTCCAGGCCCAGGCCCATGGAATAGGCCCATTAAAAAAAATATATATATATATTTTTTATTTTTTATTTTTTTTTTTATACACTACTCTTAGGTTTGCCACCTGACTGGTATTTTACCAGCACAGACGGTATTTGAGGCTGCCTGGCTGTGTAGTAATAACGGCAATACAAATGCAGATATTTTTCTCAGTATAAACCATTGGTCGTGTCGTCAACCTGGTCCCTACCGCCCACTAGTGGGTATTTCAGGATTCCAGGTGGGCGGTAGGGATTTCCTCATTTTGAGAGATTGGTCGGGCGGGCGGGTGCGAGCCAACGGTACCCCTGCGACCAGGTACCCGCCATCACCATTTGCGGCCCTGGCCTGCGCGGCAAACCGCCGGGGTCGCCGTCCAAGGAGTTCATCGGGTGGCCCATGCTGCCAGGGCCACCCGATGGTTATGGATTGTAAGGGGGCCCGGTCAGCGATGGGCGCTTTAACAGTGCGACCGGGCCCCCTGTGATTACATCACAGAGCTGGGAGGAAGTGACTGCACGTCACTTCTCCCAGCTAACACACAGACCGCGCAGGAGGAAGCAGAGGGAGTCAGAGTGGGAACTCTGACTCCCATCCACCTAAGCCACCACTGGACCCCAGGGAAAGTCACCCTCCTGCACCTAAAAGGTAGGAAACAGGAGGGTGACTAAAATATTTTGTGTGTGTTTGTCTGTGTGTATGTGTCTTTGTATGTATGTCTTGTGTGTGTGTGTGTGTCTGTCTGTATGTATGTCTTGTGTGTGTGTCTTTGTATGTATGTGTGTGTCTTTGTATGTATGTCTTGTATGTGTCTGTCTGTATGTATGTGTCTGTATGTATGTGTGTATGCATGGGTCTTTGTATGTATGTGTCTTTGTATGTATGTCTTGTGTGTGCCTGTCTGTATATGTGTGTGTGTATGTATGTGTGCCTTGTCTTTGTATGTGTGTTTTGTGTGTGTATGTGTCTTTGTATGTATGTGTGTCTTGTGTCTGTCTGTCTGTATGTGTGTATGTGTCTTTGTATGTATGTCTTATGTGTGTGTCTTTGTATGTGTGTGTCTGTATGTATGTGTCTGTATGTATGTGTGCACGTCTGTGTGTGTGTCTGTATGTATGTGTGTCTGTCTGTGTGTCTGTATGTATGTATGTGTCTTTGTATGTATGTGTGTCTTGTGTGTGTGTCTGTGTGTCTTGTGTGTCTGTATGTATGTATGTATGTGTGCCTGTCTGTTATAGTGGGCTATAGTAAGTAATAGTAAGTGGGCTACCTAGCTCAGCCTTCCTACTGGGCATTGCTAGAAAAAACTGAAAAAAGGAAAAAAAAGTGGGGTGGGGAATTGAGGAGGGAGAGGAGGGGAGCTGACGCACAGATGAGAAATCATATTATGCGCAAACAGAGAAATCGTCTGAATAGCACTGAAAGAGGAGACCTTCGTTTGTTGCTTACGAAAATCGAACCAGATATCAAATATTTAGTCTCGCAGCATCAACCTCAAGGATCTCATTAATCACTAGTAAAGGTCATTTCAATTTACTTTATTGTTTTCTCATTAAACTTTATAAAGTTAAAAACATTATAAACATGCATAAAGTAGAAATAAAAAGATAAATGTACGTGTTTTTTAAAACACCCTCCTTTCTAAAAAATATTCCACACTTTGGCGAAAACTGGTGGGCGGTAAGGAAATTTTTCCATCAAGAAAGATGCATTAGTGGGGGGTAGGTAGAAAAAGGTTGACTACCACTGGTATAAACAGAGATTACTCTGCAATAACAGCACCAGCCAGTAAGGGTCACTGTGTGTCGAGAGAGGCACAGATAGGAAGTTCCAGCATATCCCTCCCTGCCTCTCTCTACTCACTAATCCATGGGGGAGCAGCTACACAGCACAGAGAGTTCAGACAGCAGCTCCCGGTCTGTAGAGGCAGACTACAGTTCAGGGAAGTGAGGGATGAGAGAAAAGGCAGCAGGGAGACATGGGGACACTGAGACACAGACACTAGGGGACACTGTGAGACATGGGGATTCTGAGACACATTGGGACGCTGTGAGACATAGGGACATTGGGAGACACATTGGTGTCACGATACTGGGGAACCCAACACGCTAACACACACACAGACACACAGACAGAAAGTGTGCAGTACCGGTCCTTAGAGTGGCCGGGCTAAGCACACACAGAATAGTCAGGAGACAAGCCGAGTAAGGGGAACCAGAAAACAGAATAACGAGAAACAAGCCGAGGTCAAAGGGTAGGAGAAAGTTACAAAGTCAGTATAACAAGCCAGAGAGTACGTAACCAGAAAGCACACGTTCAGAATCAATACTATAAAGCAAAGACCACAACAGGGCACAGATAGACAGGAAAGGTAAGTATTTAAATCCTAGCCTGAATCCTGATTGGCTAACCACCAATCAGTATTAACAAACACACGTGGGGGATATCTATACCCCCCACTGTGTTTGTTGCACTGTAGCTTTAACGCCGGGTCACGTGAGTGACCCCGGCGCTTAGATAATAGTGCCGGCTCCCAGCGCGCAGCGTTAGACATGCTGCCGCTGGGAGGAGGAGAGGAGGACGCGAGCGGCGTGTCAAGAGGAGAGGACGCCGCTCGCTTATCGGTAAGGGGAGAGGGGACCGCGGGCGGCGACGGACCGAGGGTGAGTGCTGCGAGAGGATTGCAGCCTCCCCTCACCGCTGCCCGTGGAGCCCTGACAATTGGGACATGAAGACACTAGGGACACCGTGTCTCCATGTCTCCCAGTGTCCCCATGTCTCCCAGCCAGTGTCCCTAGTGTCTCAGTGTCCCTATGGCTTCCAGTGTCCACTAGTCTCCCAGTGTCTGTGTTCCCATGTCTCTCAGTGTCCCCAAATGTCTCAGTGTCCTCATGTCTCCCAGTGTCTGTGTCCCCATTTTTCTCAGTGTTTCCAAATATCTCAGTGTCCCCAGGTATCTCACTGTGTCCCCATGTCTCTCAGTGTCCCCTAGTATCCTAGTGACAAGGGAAACACTGATGTGACGAAACCAACCTCGCCACTGGGCATTGGAGAAGCCTGTTTGCCCGCCTCCTACCTGCTGACTATGGCCCCTGGAAAATTGGTACGTTTAGAGAACTATATTTGGGCATATTGTATTTTATTGTGCGACTGCTGGCCCTTTAAGCACAGTGAATGGTATTTTATTGTACTGCTGCTGGCCCTTTAAGAACTGTCTGGGGACATATTGAGACTTTGCTGAACAATGCTCCTTTAACTTTGACTATGTCCCCAGACCTGTAAAATAACTTGTTCCTGGCTTTCTCCCACTTGGTTCAGTAAATAGGGCTTACTGAACCAAGTACCACACAGGCGGACCACCCAGAAGTTAAAGTGTGCAGGCAATTTACCTCCCAGGCTGTGAGGTTACTGCAGGTTAATTGCCGACCACTGGGTGGCCGCAGTTCGTGCAAACGAACACGTGGCGGCGGCCATCTTTGTTCATTCAGATGCGGTCAGCGGTGTACGCTAAAGATTCTGTGGAACTGAAATCGGCTACACATTTTGCCGAACACCGCTGACCCTTACCTTCTCCATCATTTCGTTTTTCACCTCCAGAGACCGTTCGAAATGGGACTTAGTCGTTTTTCGGCATGAAATTGACCGGCCGCACAGCCCAAATCTATGGAACTGTTTTGGGCAGGAAAATGTGCTTGCGGTCGGTCATAAAGGGACCTCCAGCTAACTTTTGATCCACTGGGGGGATTTGGCTGATTTTTGGAAGGGTGTATGTTTAAAGTGTGCTGATTCTAAATATGTAATTGTTATGAATATTAGATATATGGTTTTAAAGTTATAGCACATGTATAAAAACTGTATTTTCCCTGGCTGTAATAATTATGTTAACTGGTTATCTGAGGGGAGGGAACCTGGGGGTTGTAACCAGTGGCGTACACATGACCCATGGGGCCCCGGTGCGAAAATTGATCCGTGCCCCCCCCCCCCCTCGCGCTTACTCTGCGCGGGCCGGGGCAGCAACACATGGCGGCGGGCACCTGGTCGCAGGGGTTGCGACCGCGGTATGTACGCCACTGCATGCAGATGCACACACACTTAAAGGACCACTACAGACACCCAGATCAATGAAGTTGTCTGGGTGTCAGGTCCCTCTAGTTTTAACCCTGCAGCTGAAAGCATAGCAGTTTCAGAGAAACTGTTATGTTTCACTGAGGGTTAATCCAGCCTCTAGTGGCTGTCTCACTGACAGCCGCTAGAGGCGCTTCCGCCATTTTAAGACACTGAACGTCCATAGGAAAGCATTGAGTAATGCTTTCCTATGGGCGGTTTGAATGCGTGCACGGCTCTTGCCGTGCATGCGCATTCGGAGCTGAGAGGCGGAGGGATCCCCAGCGCCATGGGAGTCCGGCGCTGGAGAAAGGTAAGTGCTGAAGACACACACACACTCTCACGAACAAATGCATACACACTAGCTAACAGACACACACATTTACTGACAAAGACACACTCAGCGGCAGACATACATACACACTCACTTACAAAACATACACTCTCACTGACAAACACACACTCACTAACAGACATCAAACAGACTCACTAACACACACACACACAAACACACTCAGTAACAGACACACACAGTAACACACTCACTGACACTCACTAGAACACACTCTAACATAAACACTCACACTAACACACACACACTAACGCTCACACACACACTAACACACACACACACACACACACTAACACTCACTCACACACACACTAACACACACACACACTAACACTCACACACACTAACACACTAACACTCACACACACTTACACTTACACATGTTTTTTTTTTTTTTATTTAATCCCCCCAGCCTCCTTACCTTTTGGAGTGCTGAGGGGATTCCCTGGGGTCCAGTGGTGCTGCTGGGCTCCTGGGGGGGCCGGTCACCCGGCGGGCTGGCTGGTCCTGCGGGCGCGCGAGGGAGCACTCTCCCCTGAGTGCTTCCTCTTCAGCTCCCTCGCGCGCCGCGTACTGATACCGGCGCCGGAAGATGACGTCATCTTCCGGCTCCGGTATCAGTGCGGTGCGCGAGGGAGCTGAAGAGGAAGCACTCAGGGGAGAGTGCTCCCTCGCGCACCATCCGGCCGCGGGTGTAAGCTGGGCCAGCCTCGGGGGGCCCGGAGGTGGCCGGCTCCTGGGCCCCCCAGGAGAAGAGGCTGGCCCAGAGCGTACATACCGGGTCGCAGGGGCGGCCGGGCCCCCTGGTGGGCCGGGCCCGGTCGCAGCCGCGACCCCTGCGACCCTGGTATGTACGCCACTGGTTGTAACCATTATGCTATTGGTTGTTTTGTCCCTCCCTGTGGGCGGTCTTATATGTGTAAGATGGAAATAAAAGCAGACTGGGTGTGCTAGCACCTCAGATCATCTTGTACCTTCATGAAGTTTCGGCTCATGTTTGGGGGATTGGAGAACTACACTCTGGGGATTGCTATAATCACTATACTCCCCAGGGTATAATCGCTGAGCTCTGCTAAGAGCTTGTTCCTGTTCCTGCTCTCTGGAATTCGGAGAGGTCCACCTACTGGAAGCTGGACCCTGGTCTTGGGTCCAGAGTGGGTGGAGTCGACGAGACCCCAACCAAGCTGCGGCGGTTCGTGGGGTCTGCAGTGGTTATGGTGTCAGGCAGAGTGCTTGGAGACCTCGGAAAGCACTAGGAGCATCCGTCAGCGGAGGGTACCCGGTCGGGGTGCCAGCGGTTCCGTTACAACTGACATGGGGACATGGGGAGAAATGAGGACACGGAGACACTGGGAGACTAGGGGACTGGGTGACGTGGTGACATGGACACTGTGACACATGGGGACACTGATGCCAGGCTGGCCTTCCAGTTCTTTGGGCAGACATGTCCCCTTTTTGGACATGTTCTCTCCTTGTGGCAGGTCTGGTCATGTGATTTGCATCAGTGGCCCACCCTTTTACCCTTCCCATTGGCTTCCTGCTTCACTGGACACTGCTGTTAGGGTGTATGGATTTACTTGAAATATGAAAGCATAAATTAGAGAGAGATTAGCATAGAGTATGTGTTTTCTTATAGCTGCATCCTTTGAGTTTCCCTCCAACATCATCTCTATCAGATACATGACGCTTGGGAGGTATGATTGTTTTAGTGTTTTTAGTCGATAAGATTCCGTAATTAGGCCCATCATAATTGTCAGCACCAGGCCTACTGGGCTCTTAATCTGGCCCTGCGTGTCGTAACTACACGTCTCCCTGTGAGTCCACTCCTTGTCATGCAGACCGCCTGGCTTCCTGCAGCTCAGCTCACTGGCCAGTGTTGGCAGTGTCTGACACTTGTTAGTGAGCTAATGATACTGCAGTCACACTGTGGGCACCACAACATACTCGCGTAGGTCGACAAAATACATGTGGCACACAAGCAATAGAGAATACAGCACCCATAGGCAACTAAATAGGACAAGTAGTTTATAGGAATCCTTACGGGTTTTGTCTGACATTTTATACTTTTGGAAAAGGTAACCAGATAGATGGGATAATTCACTTTTAGAATTATAATTCTATAGAACCTGTTTTTCCTTTACCATAGGATTTTATGGTAACTAGAACATGTATAGGCACCATGTCAATAACCTTTTCCACAGTTTAATTTTTTTTTTTTTTAATGGGGTTAAAACTCATAGTTGGTCGATAGAACACTGCACGCTGGCTGTAAGCAGGACACTCCTTCCTACACAGGCTGTTGCTTGACACTTCTATCTCACTCCTCTACCACAAAAAGCAACGCTGAAAATCATGGGAGTTATAGTTTATTAGAGCTTACACGATGCCGTTAGAAAAATGCAAGCTCAGGAAACCCAGTGTCAAATGAACACCATAAGCACCAAACCAACTCTAGAGAAATCTATTATTTACACTTCCTTTATTGCACAGTCTGTTCAAGTTAGAATTTTTTATCTCTTGCCCAGTTAATAGCTTGCTAGAACCTGTACGAGCCTCCTGTGTGTGATTAAAGTTGAATTTACAGAGCAGCAGATAAAAAATTCTAAATTAAACACACTGTGCTGATTGATAATGAATTATTATTTTTTTATGCAGTGCTGTGTCTGTCACAACCAGGGGAGGTGTGGTTATTTCTGCATTAAGCAAGGCAAAGGTGATTAAACTCCTAAATGGCAGATAATTGAGAAGTGAGACTGCAAGGGCTTGATAATATATATTTACTAAAACTGCTTATAAAGTAGATGTGGTGCTTAGCGCATGGCTTTAATCTGTAATCCAAGGTTTCCAAACATAGTTTGATCAAACACTTATTTCAAAGCTTAGTTTGCAGGTGCTGAGATGTCAGGCAGGTTAAATTGAACAGTAAGCACAGAGACTAATCCATTACAACAACAACAACACAGAGTTTGGTATTGAGACGGCTTGCTGGAGAGCCTGCAAAGAAATAGTTTTTTTGTTTTTTTTTAGGTTAGCTCCTGTGCAATGCTATTTCTCCTGAATGAAAAATAAAAAACATTATTGAAAAAAGAAAGCAAGGTACGATTATCTGCAAAGCTTTTAATGGCTACAATTGTATAAAATAGTTTCCTTTTACATACCGTTAATTATTTTATTTTCATATAATAGCCATAATTGATTATAATTGCAACATAATCTTCATTCATATTATGCCTTTCATTTCAGCAGCAGCCGTGGATGGGTTTTTAGTAATAAAATGTTGTTCTGTGACAGAAGCAGTGATGTTCCCAAAACAATGAACCATTTTAAGCAATGTGTCATTCACTCACCCCTCTGCTTCCATGTACGTAAGCTTGTCCGTGGGTATATCGTCAGGCTGTGGAGGAACTTATGTAGAGAGGGCCCTGGTGCAAGAATTGGTTTTTGGGCCCCTCTTTCACAAGTATGACCAAAAGCAGGGTGGACCCTAGGGTGCAGAAAATTTGTCCCGTCTTCCCTCCGATGTGGGTGTGGTTATCTTTACAAACTCCTCCCCTTTGTAGATGTCAAAACATGCATGTTTCTATAGCAACAACCCCACCTCAGACACACTCACTGAAGGTCACACATTCTCACTGAGAGAGACACACTGACAGACGCACACTGGCAAACATACAACTTCGCTGATTTGAAAAACACTGACTGACAGACATTATTTACATGTTTGCTTGTTTCCTGAAATATAAAATCACCCAAATAAACTTTGAAGGATCTTGTCAAGATATAAAATATATATAAACACCTCACAGTTTACGATTTTGAAGGTTAATGTCTTGCTTCCCCCCACCACTTAAGTTTGCCCATAACTATCACATGTATATTTTACATGAATAAAGAATGATGTAGGAAACAAATTACAAAATAAAGCAATAAGTTAAATGACCAAGATATAAAAAAGAAATGTACTTTATTTTATCCCAAAAGAACCAAAGAGCAATGCTAAACACCCAAAAATGTACCTCACATACACCAAATATATAGTAACAAAGGAGAAAATCTGTACTGTTGGTGCAGTACAGATTTTCTCCTTTGTTACTATAAGTTAAATGACGAACTATTAAAAATAAAAATAATCAAATCTATGTTAATACAATTAAAAAAAATCCTATTATTTTAAAATGTATTTCTTATTTATGATAGGATAAATGTATAGCTGTTCAGACATTGTTCAATAAGTATGAAGATATTTTAGTGACTCGGATTTGTAATTAATTGTCCTTGCAATGACAGACAAAATCTCACTAATTTGAAGCACGCTCACTGACATTCAAGACACACACTCTCTGACAGACAGACACACTCACTGATAAAAACACGCACTAAGAGACATACATACATACTGTCAGACACACACTCTCTAAAAGATAGACAGACACACACACACACATTTTTGCACACTCTCACAAATTAATTTTTTTTGAGGGGCATCCAGCCTCCCTACCTTTTCCTGGGGTCCAGTGTGGGGCTGAAATCCTCACTTCTTCTGCACGCTGTTTAGTAAGCCAGGGCCAGAATTGTGTCATATTATGGCTCCCAGCATCACAGAGGACACTGAGGAATGAGTGAAGAACTGCAAGATTTTTTTAAAAAATTTTTTCAATTTACATTTTATTGAAATTTTTCTTTAAAACAACTTTACCATTGTATGTGTATTTGATTCGTATTATGTTTTTTAACACGGTTTAACCGAGTATGGTGTTAGTAACATTATTTATAGAACTAGTATTAGATTAAGTAGGTCATGGGAGCATCATTGCATACAGTAACAATATTACATGAGTAAACAATAGTGCCTAAGTAAAACATTATGTCACAAAGAAAACATTATGTATAGGTATATGCATGGGTGGTGCCGAGCAGGGGAGAGCTGAGCTGCTGCACCGGCTTGGTTCTAGTCCCGCTTAGCAAGTCTCTGAATTTTGAGGTGCCCAACTGAGTGCCTGGGTGTGTTTATGCTCGCTTCTTTATTTCTCTGTGGAGGCTGTGCCTTGTGGCTCGAGGATGTAGCCTGCTGTAGGGATTCGAGGGTGTTGTTGGTCGTAGACTCCCGGTCTCTTTTGGGTGTCCCTAGGGGTGCCTCTGTTGTGTTTGCCCATGTGCGGGTCGGGATTCCGAGCTTCTGCATCAACGGTTCTGGGTTTTCTGCTGACGTCAGCGTTTCTGTCGTGTCTCTGTTGGTGATCACTAGGGATCCCCCCGGCCCCCAGCGGTATCGTATAGAATGCTCCCTGAGCTGCCTGGCCGTGGAGGTAAGCTTCCTCCTCTCCGCTAGGGCAGAGAATGGTATGTCTGCATAGATAGAGATCGTCTGGTCTTTGTATAGTATCAATCCCTGTTCTCTGGAGCGCTTCATAACCGCCGCCTTCACTGCAATATCGCGGGTCGTGGCAATTATGTCTCTGGGCGCGTCTTTTGGGGCTGCAGCTGATTTCACTCTGAATGCGGAGGTGATAATGGGGCGGGAGGCACTGTCCTTAGTGCATATGGTGTCTATTAGGTCCCTCACAAAGGTGAGTATCGTATCGTCAGGTATCTGTTCCGATATGCCCCTAAGGCGCAGGTTTTTTTGTCTGTGGCGTGTTTCCAGAGTAGTCACTTTTTGGGCCAGTAGTTGTACCTGAGAGGAGAGGCTGTCCATTCTGGGGTCAGTAGCTTGCATATGCTTGTTCCTGGAGGCCTCTCTGCTTTCCATCTCCTGCACTCTGTGGCGGATCTCTCCTATTTCTGCCTGGGCTGCTTGGAGGTCTTCCTTCCATACCTTTCGGAGGTCTGTCAGTAACCTCCTGATATCCCCTTTTGTGGAGGGTGTCGTGTCCTCATCTGTTTCTGACCGCTCTGACTCCACTCCCGAGCAGGGAGAGCTCATCGGGTCATCTTCTTCTTGGGAGGCCTCTGATGGTTCCGGCGTCCCATGCTCCTCCGGCACCATTTTAGGCAGATGCCGCGCCGCCGGCCTCTCAAATGAGAGCCGAATGTCTGGCTGCCGGGAAGTCTCTTGGAGGTGAGATTTTCTATGTTTGCGCCCCATGACTTCTATGCTTGGGGGGTGTCGTTTCGGTCGATGTGCTCGCTTGATTTGTGGCTTTTTTGTCTATATTTCTCCCGGCTCTAACGGAGCTTAAGGGAGATGCGTCCGTTCACTAGCGCTGTAGGCCACGCCCCCCAAGAACTGCAAGATTAATGATCCGTCGCAGCCGCCTGCCTCCCTTCTCTCCTCTCCACCCTCGACATATATCGGCAGAGTAAGCACCTGCCATCCAGTTGGCCACCTCCTGACAGGGTCCTCTCGACACCTCTTGTGCACCCGCCCAGGATCAGTCCTGACAAAAAGGTAAATCCCCATCTGTTGTACAACTCCTACAATGCTTTTCCAGCTGAGGAACTGCCATTCGCCTAATCTTGCAGAGCTGTATTTGTGAGCAGTGTTTGTGTTTGAATGTATATATGTATTTGTGTGTGGAGTTGGCTGTAACAAATCTCATGTATTTGGTATACTCAGTTCATTCGCACCCTCCCGAAAGCCTAGAGGCTAAAGTGATTATAGCCTGTTCGCATCGTACACTGATTCATACTCTCACGAATTCCTAAAAATAAATTGGTTCGCCGTTTGCATAACCAAACATCAGTCGAGACTTGATGAAGGGTACAATTGTAATGTTTTATTCTGGCCAAATAGCCCACTTATATACACAGACTCAAGCAAAGGCATAGTAAAACATGCTTAAAACACTCCCAGGAGTCTCTGTGTCTGGGAGATAATTTAGTGTACTTTGTTTAAACTAATTATCTCCCAGGCACTAGAGGTAAAAACATAAAATACCTCAAAATACATATAACACATATAGGAACCCCCACAAGTATTATAATCCCGGAATGCCTGGATCTGAGCGCCCAACATATCCAAATAGCGCACAGATCTCACGAACACAGCCAAATCGCCACCGGTGTAAAGTTTCGGGAGTTCCAAACCGAACAAAATGTCGAACGGTTCCCCTGGCTCATAGATAGCAACTGTTCACCTTGTTCATGCGAACAATCCTAACGAACAGAGCTCTCCTGGCTTGTCGTGGAAAGAAGCAGGCATTCATGGCAAATCACTAGTGTTTGCGAGTTCCAGACACTCAACGACCAGGTACCGCTGCCCGCTTTCGGGAGACAAGATGAACGCCATTTTCCAGCACACGTGTTGTTCCATTATAGGAATGGCGGCCACACAGAGAGAGCACTTAAGTTTTTGGTTTCTATGAAGTTAAATGAGCCAGGGGGTGGTCAGTGTTCGGAAGATTAGTCTACCGAACGCAGGGAGAAATAACTGGGACAAAGAAATATGGGGTTTTGTCACTGTTATGTATTGAGGTTTATGCAGTCCACATTCCAGTAGATGGCAGCATAGTGAAGTTATGCACTTGTTCTGTTGTGTTTAGTCTTTTTGGTGTTATGTTATTATGTGTGTGTACTGAAGTAAAGAGAAGTTCTGTTTTACTACAATGTCTGAGAGCCATTTGTAAATTTATAACATGCTAATACACTAAACTGGCGACGAGGATGGGATTCCAATAAATGGACACTGCAGAATATATATAAAGGAAATGAAATCAGCCTGAGTGAGGAAGTAAAACTTTTTTTTGGAATTCTTTTATCTACAAATATTTCCAGCATGGCTTCTCTGGGACACATGGAGGAATTTGATCTGGCTAATCCAGCCTCATGGGACTCATATGCTGACAGGTTAGTGTTTTTCCTGGAAGCTAATAAGGTGGTGGATGCTATTCAGAAGAGAGCTGTGTTACTGAGTGTTATTGGGTCCAAAACATTTGATATTGTCCGCTCACTGATATCTCCTGCTAAACCACAAGACTACTCATTTGAAGAAATACTGGCACTGTTAAAAAATCATTTAGCACCCACCCCATCTGAAACAGTGAGGCGTTTCCATTTCAATAGAAGAAATTAGAAACCAGGTGAAAGCATTGCAGCATACATTGCAGGACTGCGCAGGCTGTCTGAAAATTGCAATTTTGGTACCAGCTTAGAATCCTTGTTAAGGGACAGGCTTGTGTGTGGGGTGCAAGATGAAGCACTGCAGAGGAGACTGCTTGCAAGACAGAATTTAACTTTTATTATTGCACAAGAGGAAGCGCTTGCAAATGAGGCTGCATATGTCCATTCAAAAGAGATACAATCCTCCAGCAAAGATAACTCACCTGAAATAAATCTAGTGAAGAAGACTGATGTTAAATCAATACACTGTTCACCACACACTGATGTCACAGCTCCATTTAAAGGAACTTGTTATAGTTGCGGTGGAAAACACAGGCGTAATACATGTCGTTTTCGAAATGCAGTTTGCCACACATGTAAACGTACAGGTCACATACAGACAGTTTGCCAAAGTCAAGCCAGTGGAATTCAGACCAAATATAAGAATGTGAATAAAATACAAACCACAGCGCACTCTTTTAATACTCCACAAACCGTTTCAGATAGTGAAATGACTACAGGTGTTTACTCAAATGACTATGTGAATAAAGTGGAAAATTCACCATCAGGACTGAAGGTTTACACTGAAATTGTGCTTTAAGATGTTCCGTGCAAAATGGAAGTAGATTCTGGGTGCGCATATTCTTTGATTTCAGAAGAGACATTTACATTGTTATGGCCTCATAATTCTCCTTCAATAGTACCTTGTGATATTCATCTCGTGGACTACAACAAACAGGCTGTGGATGTTAAAGGGGCTTGTTTTATACCAGTAAAATATGGTAAATTCAGAGGACATTTACGTTTAATAATTACTAAGGGACAAAGAGCAAGTTTGCTAGGTAGAGAGTGATTTGAACCCTTAGGAATTTCATTAACTGGAGTTAATAATGTATCCACAGATATTCTACAGAATGTGATTGATAAATTTAGTGCAGTTTTTGAAGAAGGTCTTGGCATGTTTAAAGGCCCTCCTGTTTATTTTGTATTAGATTCAAAAGTACCCCCAATTCGTATGAAGCCTCGCAAAATTGCATTAGCTCTCAGACCAAAAATAGATGCTGAGATTACACGTCTTGTGGAACAAGGCATACTTGAACCCATAACACACCCAAAGTGGTGTACACCCATAGTTCCGGTCATGAAACCAAATGGGGATGTCAGAATCTGTGCTGACTACAAATGTACAATAAATAAAGCGTTGCAAGAGCATCCCTATCAAATTCCAGCTGTTAATCAAATTCTTACTACTTTGGCAAAAGGAAAAGTATTTGCCAAGTTGGATATGGCTCAAGCCTACCAGCAGTTACCTGTGGATGATGAGGCTGCTGATGCACAAACGATAATAACACACAAAGGAGCTTTCCGAGCAAGACGTTTGCAGTTTGGAGTTTCCATTGCTCCTGGCATATTCCAGAATTTAATGGAGGACCTCTTATCTGGACTTCCAGGTGTAGTGCCTTATTTTGATGACGTTCTTATTGGAGCAGATTCTATACAGTCATTGGCTGCACAGCTGCAACTTGTTTTACAACGTTTTCTTGATGCTGGTCTAAAACTTAAAAAAGAAAAGTGTGTTTTTGGTGTAAGCAGCGTAGATTTCCTTGGTTACCGAGTTGACGCACAGGGCATTCATCCAACTGATTCTAAGGTTGAAGCTATCCATAGAGCTCCGGTTCCAACAAACAAACAAGAACTGCAAGCTTTCCTAGGGTTGCTTAATTTTTACCATTCTTTTCTGCCTGATAAAGCCACTGTTGCTGAACCTCTGCATCGTCTACTAGATAAAGATGCTCCATGGAAGTGGACTGACGTTCATACTACTGCTTTCAGCGCTGCTAAAAAACTGTTGTCTTCTGACAGTTTGCTTGTACACTATGATTTGGAGAAACCGCTCAACCTCACCTGCGATGCTTCTCCGTATGGCATAGGGGCTGTATTAAGCCACACTTTGAGAAATGGGGTTGAGGCTCCTATTGCGTTTTATTCACGGACTTTATCTACTACAGAGAGGAATTACGCCCAAATTGACAAGGAGGTTTTAGCTATTGTGTCCGGTGTAAAAACGTTTTCATGACTATTTGTATGGGCGGAGGTTTACTATTATAACAGATCATAAACCTTTACTGGGTCTGTTCACCAGCAATACTCCCACTCCTCAAATAATTTCACCACACATGCTCAGGTGGTCCCTTCTGCTGAATGCCTATGATTGTGAGTTCAAGTATCGTCCTGGCAAGGATATCACACATGCTGATGGATTAAGCCGATTACCTTTGCCTTCTCCTGACTTCCTTGTTCCTCCTATGTCTGAGGTCCTCATGTTGGAATCCATTCCAAACCCTCCGTTACATGCAAGTGACATTGCTTGTATGTCTGCCAAGGATCCTTTGCTGTCCCGTGTGCTCAACTGGGTTTGGAGGGGGTGGCCAAAATCAAAAGTGGAAGACAAGTTCAAACCATTTGTAGTGCGCCAACATGAACTATCTGCCTATAAAGGGTGCCTATTATGGGGAAACAGAGTGGTAATTCCAAATGCAGGACAAGCTCGAGTATTGCATGCTCTTCATGAAGGACATCCTGGAATAGTTCGCATGAAAGCTTTAGCCAGAAGTTATGTTTGGTGGCCTAAAATGGATGAAGTTATTGAAAAGTGGGTGAAGAACTGTGTACCATGCCAATCTACTCGTCATGCTCCACCTAAAGCCTCAGTACATCCTTGGGAAGTGACTAGGTCACCTTGGTCCCGTTTACATATAGATTTTGCTGGCCCTTTTCACGGACAGATGTTTTTTTTAGTTGTTGACTCCTTTTCAAAATGGTTAGAAGTTGTTCCAGTTACATCTGCTACCTCAGTCACAGTCATAAAGATTCTAAGGAGGCTGTTTGCTACACATGGGTTACCAGATACAATTGTGTCTGATAATGGAACACAATTTACCTCATCAGAATTCAAAATGTTCATGGCAAGTAATCTTATTCGACATGTTACTATTGCACCATTTCACCCATCATCAAATGGTCAAGCTGAGCGTATGGTTCAGACTACCAAAGACTCATTAAAGAGAATTATTGAAGGAGATTGGAATCGTAGACTTGCAAATTTCCTTCTGCAACAACATGTGACACCTTGCTCAAGCACCGGTAGTAGTCCAGCAGAGCTCCTTATGAACCGGCGTCTTAAAACTAGTTTGGATCGTTTACATCCTGATTTGACAACAGAGTTACAAGAGAAGCAAGAATTGCAATTCAATAAGAACTATAATGCTTCTACTGTCAGAGTATTTGCACCTGACAGTGATGTCTATGTCAGGAACTATGTTTCTGGGCCTAAATGGATACCTGCAAAAGTACTTATGACAAAGGTCCTGTATACAAAGTACAAATTCCTGATGGTAGAATATTACGAAGGCATGTCGATCAGATTCGGGAACGGAGTGATGAGATTGTGCCTGCTGCCGGTCCCAGTCATACTGGGTTTTCTGTGATACCAGATGATGTGGAACCACTGGATGATACAGGTCTCAGTTCTCCAGGAGTTGTTATTGAAGAACCAGTTCTGTGTGGTCCATCTGACAGAGCACAGGAAGAAGGGATGGGCACAACTGAAGGTCCAGGTGAAGCAGTTCCAAACATGGTTTTGGGGCGCCCAAGACGAAATATTAAACCTCCCAGTTATCTCAAAGACTTTGAGGTCTAGGGGGGAGGAGTGTTATGTATTGAGGTTTATGCAGTCCACCTTCCAGTAGATGGCAGCATAGTGAAGTTATGCACTTGTTCTGTTGTGTTTAGTCTTTTTGGTGTTATGTTATTATGTGTGTGTACTGAAGTAAAGAGAAGTTCTGTTTTACTACAATGTCTGAGAGCCATTTGTAAATTTATAACATGCTAATACACTAAAGTCACATTGGCATTTGAATGCAGTTTAATATTTGTATGTACTGTTGCTATTTGAAAGCAGTGGTGTACTTGTGTTAAGTGTTTGTGTTTATATGTAGAGTTGATATTTGATTGATGGGATATATGCACATAGGCACATAAACACACTGACTCATACACACACAGTTCCTTACATAAACACTAATACGCAGATGCACACATGTAAATGCGCTGAAACACATATAACACATACACACAAATAAATTGGCAGATACACACCCAGATAACACATACACAGATACACACATATACACAGAAATAAAAAATACACTCACGCATCCCACACACACACAGATATACACAGAAAGATCACATTACATATTTTTAACCCCCTCTGCCCCACTTCCATACCTTTTTGGATCATGAAACTGCCTTCCCTGTGATCCAGTGGCATCTGGCTGAGTGTGATGGGAGTCTGGTCCAGGGTCTCACTCCTCTCTGGTCCTGGCTCTCAGTCTCCTTCCTCTCTGGTCCATACCTCTCGCACGTGCGGCTTTTTGGTATGCGGGGAGGAAGTGACTTGTACTTACGTCCTCTTGGCACCAAGGCTTTAACTAGACCAGGAGGCTTGGTCGTGTTGTTAAAGGGTCTTGGCACCTAACCAGGCGCCTTATTAAAGATTTCCATCAGGTGTCCCTAAGTGCATGGGCCACCCAAAAGGCCATCTGAGCTTGTGGTCGCAGGGGCAGCCGCACTGGCTGAAACAGTGATAGTTCCCCATTATGTCTTATAATGAACCATAGACATAATGGGGAGTTACCTTCCATTTTTATTCTATGGCTCTTCTTACAAGTCAGGAAAATCCTAACCTCTAGTCCAGGGGTAGGCAACCTTCTGCGCTCCTGATGTTGTGGACTACATGTCATTTGTTGCTTTGCCATCATTATGACTGTAATAGCATTATGGGAGATGTAGTCCACGTCTGGAGTGCCAAAGGTTGCCTACACCGGCTCTAGTTTGTTTTTGTTCCTAATAGGAAGTTGAATGGTCCTGAGAACAGGAATGCCCATATGACTCATGAAAGGGCAGTTGGAAATTCTGAAAACCATGGTAACTATTAGAGTTTAACCCCTTAAGGACCAAACGTCTGTAATAAAAGGGAATCATGACATGTCACACATGTCATGTGTCCTTAAGGGGTTAAAAAAGGTTATTAAAGGGCAGGTACACTACAGGAGAATATAATCTCCTCCAACCCTACAGTTCATTCCGAACATAACCATTGTTTTATCTCTGTGATACAATTTTAAATGACTGGTAGACCAGCTTGGAACATTTTGTAACTTGTTTCTTTGTCCATGAATGGAGATTGGTAGCTGAGGGATACCCCCAATTGTCCTCCTAATCTGATCCCACTATACAATTATTTAAATATTTTCCCCACAGAGTTAGATATTACATGTAACCCAAGCAGGACATTGTAGGGAAGTTGTAACTTGGAAATCCTCATCCACAATTAGTTTTTCAAATTAACTAAGGACTAACCATTTCATCTAATTGAACTGGTTACGCTGCCACTTTAAGGCTCCCAGTTTAGTTTCAGATAGAGAGGCAAAAAACTATTGCAATTTAACTTCCATAAGTAACAAAATCGTTCTGAAATAGTTTGGTAAAGTAGTGTAATGCAGAGCGTTTACCTTCCTTCAGAAGTACAGTTATACTGGTCGCTAAAAAATTAAAATCTCTTATAGTAAAGGTTTCAAAAAATCCATCAAAACCAGATATCTTGTTACTTTTAAGCAATTTGATAGCTACGAGTATCTCCCCCTATCCTATAGGCATTATTTAAAGCAACAGCATCTAAAAATGGGAGAGAAATCAAAGAAAGGTGTATGTTGGCCTGGACCTTAAAGGAACACTCCCTTGTAAAATGTATTGTGCCAGAGCCTTGACCAGTCAGAAGATTCTCATTTAGAATTGAGCACGGCTTTTCATTCCACCTCTCAATGAGCTGTAGTTCACCTCATTGAGATGCATTAGCAGTCAGTAGAAGAAACCTCCCAGTTGTCAGTCACTGAAAGGCTTCAGTGGTGATTTACAAATTGAAATGAGACACACTCTATTCACAAAGAGCACTTCAACCTCCTTAGAATGTCCTACAACAAGCTCAGTACTTGGCCATTTTATTTTATACGGTGAAATGAAAATTTTATAATAATTATTCACACTCTCACCATGCATGTGTATATAAATTAGTAACGAGACAAAGAATCATGTTTCATAGATTTAAATAGTTCTGGTGATCAGTAACTTTTATTTCACTCCTGATCTGAAATATGAACGGCAATAGACGTTTAGTTTCACACGATTTGCAATATTTCCTATCTCCCAGAAAGCCATATTTTGGAGTCATCATGTCTCCCTTTGGCCCTAACCTCCCCGTTCCTCTTTTCCAGATCAAGATCTCTTTTTTTCCCTAGGAAATAATTTTGTGTAGATAAGATATTTTGTTCATGTTTGATTTTCAGCTAAATATAATTGGCAAAAATGTGAAATTGTTATAAATTATCTGATTTGTCCTGATCTTGGTCATACCTCCATTAACGCAGTCTAAAATAAAAGAGTCCTTATTGGAAGTCCAATATCCGATTTTATTAGGATAAGCTCGTGAAGTGAACCAAATATTTAGAGGTGCGTAGGGAAGCTGTGAAGGGTTGTGTATATTATACAATGGAGCATTTTATCATTCAGTTATAGACGTAAATGATAGATGAGTATATAACCAAGGTCAATGTGACATGTTCACACATCCTTGGTATACAATAATGGGATTTAAAAATAAATGGTATCTGACGCAAGTACATTACTTGAAAAAAATATTTTATGTATTGCTACAACCACACTTTAGGCGTTTAGCCTTCTGAGAAGATACGCTTTTTCTCCCCCTTCAAATTATACAATTAATTTTTCAAGGTAAAAGCTATTAACAATACATAAAGCATGGCATTCTTTAAAAATCTGTTCTCTCATGTCCTCAATGTCTAATTTACTGTGAAAATTTTACCTTTTGAAATACATGAGAGATGCAGGCTAACTACATCACCTAAAGATTTCTGAAAGGTCCTGAAAATTTACTAATGTTTCGTGAGGTTGGCCAAGACTTAAAAAGCTTAACCCCTTAACACCGCAGCCAAATGTACAAGTTGTGAACGAAACAAAACGTAAACAAAACCTGGCATTTGCGCTATATGTCTGTCCAACCGTAATTCACCTCTTTCATATTAAATGC
The DNA here is from genome assembly GCF_036172605.1 of Pelobates fuscus. Classification (NCBI taxonomy): domain Eukaryota; kingdom Metazoa; phylum Chordata; class Amphibia; order Anura; family Pelobatidae; genus Pelobates; species Pelobates fuscus. Next base: position 39,525,024 of record NC_086321.1, on the reverse strand, counting down.
ACCCCCCCTTATTATATATCATTTTATTCAGGGGAAACAGGGCTTTCATTTAATATCAAATATTTAGCTATGAAACATAATTTAATATGAAAAAAATGGGAGAAAATAAGATTTTTTTTGATTTTTTTTGTTCTTCATGACATTTTAACTGTCAATGTCATAATACTGTTTGCTTTTACTGCAATAAAATACACATATTTGTATTCAGCAAAGTCTCACGTGTAAAACAGTACCCCCTATGTACAGGTTTTATGGTGTTTTGGGAAGTTACAGGGTCAAATATAGCGTGTTACATTTGAAATTGAAATTCGCCAGATTGGTTACGTTGCCTTTGAGACTGTATAGTAGCCCAGGAAATAAATTTACACCCATAATGGCATACCATTTGCAATAGTAGACGACCCAAGGTATTGCAAATAAGCGATGTCCAGTCTTTTTTAGTAGCCATTTGGTCACAAACACTGGCCAAAGTTAGCGTTTGTATTTGTTTGTGTGTGAAAAATGCAAAAAACGCCAATTTTGGCCAGTGTTTGTGACTAAGTGGCTACTAAAAAAGACTGGACATACCCCATTTGCAATACCTTTGGTTGTCTACTATTGCAAATGGTATGCCATCATAGGGGTAATTTTCATTCTTGGGCTACCATAGGGTCATAAAGGCAATGTAAGCAATCTGGCGAATTTTAATGTGAAAAAAATTAAACACAAGCCTTATATTTGACGCTGTAATTTTTGAAAACACCATAAAACCTGTACATGAGGGGTACTGTTGTACTCGGGAGACTTCGCTGAACACAAATATTTGTGTTTCAAAACAGTAAAAAGTATTGCAGCAATAATATCGTCCCTGTAAGTGCTGTTTGTGCGTGAAAAATGCAAAAACCGTCACTTTTACTGGCGATATCATGGTTGTAATACATTTTACTGTTTTGAAACACTAATATTTGTGTTCAGCGAAGTCTCCCGAGTAAAACAGTACCCCCCATGTACAGGTTTTATGGTGTCTTGGAAAGTTATAGGGTTAAATATAGTGCTAGCAAATTAAATTCCCTATACTTTCGGCATGGGTGGTCAGGCAGGTCCCGCTAATTGTAATTAATTAGGATACCTAATTATGTAAAATTATTACATAAATATATGTGTAGAATTAATATATGTATATATATACATATGTGTATATATACGTATATATATATATATTTTTTTTTAATATTTTTATTTATATATAGGTATATATATAGTGATATATACGTATATATTTATGTATATAGATATATATATTATTTCGTTATAAGTGTATTTTGATATAAATATATATATATTAATATCAGAATACAGTTAGAACGAAATAAAACACATCTATATATTTTTTAATATTTTATTTTTAATTATTTTTTTTATTTAATTTTTTTACGTATTTACATATTATTTTTTTTATATTATTTATAAATATATATATAACAATAATTATATATATATTTAATCAGTATCAGTCTACGTGTAATTTGATATAAATATATATATATAATTATATATATATTAATATTAAAATACACCTAGACGGTGTATGTGTGTGTATGTATATGTGTATATATATACTTAGATCATATATATATAATATATATATATGATCTAAGTATATAATTTTTTTTTTTTTTACACTGTTTTAACATTTTATTATTTGATTTTCAGCCAGCAGGGGGACCAACTGTCATTACAGTTGGTCCCCCTGCTGGCAATGCAGCAGGCAGCTATACCGGCCATGTGATTGTGAGGTCCTCGCAAGGACCTCACTCTCACATGGCCGGGAGGGCTCCTGGAGGGCGGACGTGCCGCGGGGGGCTCCCTGGGAGTCCCCCGAACCGCGATCGCCGGCGTGGGACCGCCAGCGACCGGGTAAGTTACTAAAAACCGGAGGGCGTACTATTACGTCCGGCGGCGTTTAGAGCCGCTTTTAAAAGGACGTAATAGTACGCCCTCCGGTCTTAAGGGGTTAAACATAATGACTTTGAATGCAAGTCCTTGTGTGACTGAATGGGTTGGTTTAGAAAAAAAAGTTGCCTCATATAGAACTTGTCAATATGTTAGGACAAAAGTAAAAAACTAGCCCCACAGCTGAAATAGTCCCAACAACCGTACAATTTTTGGGGATTTTGGGGGATTTGGAGTACTCCATCAAGAAAGCAAAAAAAAAAAAAAACAGTCTAAAGTGCTTCCAATTTTGCAACAAACTAGGAAAAAATCCCTTCTTGGCCCCAAAAATGGCAGTCAGATGTCTCCTTCGATCAAGCAGCTATTACCCCAATAATTAGAAATTATATCCCTGTATGTTATGTTTTTGGAAGTATTTATCCAATTGCAGTTTAGACATCTGTATGGACTCTGATAAAACTAGCCCTTCAGGCAGAGAATTTCATATCCTTATTGCTCTTACTGTAAAAAAAACATTTTCTTTGCCTTAGATGAAATCTCCTTTCTTCCAGCCTAAATGTGTGACCTCGTGTCCTATGTATAGCCCTGTTTATGAATAGATTTCCAGATAATGGTTTGTACTGGCCCCGAATATATTTGTATAATGTTATCATATCCCCTGTGAGGTGCTGTTTTTACAAACTAAAGAGATTTAATTTTTTGTAACTTTTCTTCGTAACTAAAATGCTCCATTCCTTTTATCAATTTTGTAGCTCGTCTCTGCACTTTTTCTAGTGCCATGATATCCTTCTTTAGAAAATGTGTCCACAGCATATTCAAGGTGTGGTCTTACCCGTGATTTATAAAGACGCAAAATTATATTTTCATCCCTATTCATACTTGACAAAACCTTACTGGCCTTAGCAACTGCAGATTGACGTTGCATATTGCTGCCTAATTTGTTGTCTATAACAATTCCCAAATCTTTCTCTTGTGTGGTTATCCCTAATTCACCACCATTTAGGGTGTAAGTTGCTTGTGCATTCTTGACCCCGAAGTGCATAACTTTGAATTTCTCTACATTACATTTCATCTGCCATTTTAGTGCCCAGTACCCCAATCTATCCAAATCCCTCTGCAGCAAAGCAATATCCTGCTCACATTGTATTAGTTTACAAAGTTTACCACTTTAGTCCAGCTTGAAAATTTACCATTAATGACAACTCATTGTACTCTATCCTTAAGCCAATGTTCTACCCAAGAACAAGAATATTTATCTAGATCTAGACCAATTTCTTTTAGTTTGAAGACTAACCTATGTGAGGAACCATATCAAATGCCTTGGCAAAATCCAAGTAGATCCCATTCACTGCAACACCCTGATCTATACTTCTACTTACTTCTTCGTAGAATGCAATCAGGTTAGTTTGGCATGACCTATGTTTTATAAAACCATGCTGATTATTGCTAATAACAAAGTTCTTCCCAATGAATTCCTGAATATTATTCCTTAATAGCCCTTCAAATATTTTCCCAGTCACAGAAGTTGTGCTCACATGTCTATAATTTATAGGATTTTGAACCTTTTTAAATATAGGAATGACATCTGCCTTCCTCCAATCCTCCGGTACGATACCTAAAATACCGTCAGGCCCCGGAGCTTTATTTACCTTAATTTTCTTTAACTGCTGTAGCACCATGTCTCAAGTCATCCAATCACAAGTTATCTGCAAGTTTTTGCAGCAATCATTTGCATATCTCTTGCCATTGGATCCTCAATATATACTGAAGAAAAATAGTTATTTAAAATGTCTGTCTTATTATTTAAAACGGTTTTGTGTCTTTCTTCATCATATCCAAAATGTTCTTCTTTTGCCACACTTTTTCCGTGCTTCACATTTCGCGTTGTGTGACAAACTCCCATTGTTAAGGGAGTTTGCCATGAGTTTATGGAGGGGCCTGCTTGCCCGCCTCCTACCCTGTTTACTATGGCCCCTGGATGTATTGCCCTTTAAAAACGCTATTTGGGCATATTGGATTTGAAAAGGCTGTTTCTGCCCCTTTAAACTCTACTGGAAAGGTTTTGCACTTTCGAAGTGGCACTTCGGAAACAGCCGAAGTAGTCAAAGCGTCCGCCATTCAACATACGAACACGTGGCGGCGGCCATTTTGTTTAGTCGAACGCTGTTCAGCGGTGTTTAGTCGTCGAGTTCATGAACTTTACCTTCTCTGAACTGCTACTCTTTGATTACAGTCAAACACCGTTCGACAATTAGAAAGGCACTTTAACATTGACATTTGCACGAACGGTTGCCGTTCGTCTATTTGAACTGCATTTAATATGGGAAATAGACTGGCCGCACAGTTCTCTGGAACTGTTTTAAGCATGAAAATGTGCGTGTGGTCGGTCAAATGTGACTTCCATGGAACTTTCATACCCCTGCTCTGATCTGAGTATATTGTTCACCCAGATCAGGGCTATCCAGGGATATAACATTTATTGTTTGTATAAATGTATGGTTTTTTTTCTGCCTGTGGATAATTAAGTTATTCCATTAGCTAGCTTAATTATATCACAGGCATAGAGGAGGGCTTGCTGACTGTATGTGGGAGTGTTTCGGTGTTAATTATTGTTTCTACTGGCTTTTGTAACTTTGTGTCCTGTGTTCCACAAGCTCCACTTGGGCGGTAACCTTGTGGGGGAAAAAACTGTATAAAAGAAGCAGCTGTATCATTAAACCTTCAGTTCTACTTCACCCTCAATTTAGAGTCCTGTCTCTTATTGGGGGAATCTGCTACAATAATCACTAAGCTCTTGTAAGAGCTTGTTCCTGTTCCTGTCCTGCTTCACTCTCTGGGGAAAGAGATGTTCACCGACTGGAACCTGGAGCATTGTCATAGGTCCAGGGTGGGTAGGAGGCGGCGAGATCCCAACCAAGCTGCGGCGGTTTGGGGGTCTGCGGTGGTTATGGTCTCTGGTGGAGTGCTTGGAGCCCTCAGGAAGCTCTAGGAGCATCCTTCAACAGAGGTACCCAGTCGGGGTGCCAGGTGATCCGTTACAATGTGTATAAGTCCTGTAGGCCATCAGTCCGCCCTTCCTTGCACCAGTCATGAGTTTATTGATTCACTGTACTGGGACTTTGCAAATTAATTGAAAGTCATAAACACATACTTAATATTTGCTCCAAGTGAGTGCTGCTGCTACCACTTTTGCGCTAACTACCCTATTACTGTCCAGGGCCGGCCCTTAGACCAGGTCTTAGAAGGAAAATTGAATATGAAGGACCGGGCTTCATAAAAATCATTCACATCTGGGAACCAAGGTTTTCTGAGGACAACTAGAAACAGCTCATTCAAGATCTTGATGAAAATATTTTCTTCCGAATGTATTTAAAGATCTGTGTTTTGCACTCCTGTCTTAACTTCTTTTCCGAGAACTTAGGAGTTATCGGTGATAGGCAAGAAGAAAGATTTCACCAGGATATCTGAACCATAGAAATACCAAGGCAGGTGGGATCCAGAAATAATTGGTGACTACTGATGGCTGGCTGGCTCAGAAGGAAGAAACCTCAGCACATAAAATAAAAAATTACTTCTAACTTCTGTAAAAGGTTCTTGTACGTTTTCTTTCTTTCTTTGCGTTTCAACATTATTTAATTTGTTGCTTTATATTTATTAGTCTATAATGATGTTCCTAATTTGTTTTAAGTTTAATCCTTTTTTTAATAAGTTTTAAGTTTCAATTTAATAGACATTTATGTTATGTAACATTTTCATTGATAAATGATTTAGGATAGGCATATATAGTCTGCAAATATGTATGAGTAATAGAAAGAGTAGTGACATAAAAAACTCAACACTACAGAAGAGGAAAAGTCGAGCATCACAATTTGAAATACAAAACATATACAACGTGTGGGGAGAGCATAAGACTATAGGGAGAGGGAGGTGAGTAAAGAAAAATTGGACAAAAAGCCCCTAAAGTGATATAGAAGTCACAATGCACACCAAGGGTGATTATTCCAGGGGCATGCGACTTGCACTGACACTACAAAGTCAAACTCGGGAGGAAGGGAGTCATAGGAGATGATAGAAGATTCCAAGAACCTTTCCCCTATAGAACCTACACATCGCCATAAGTATACTCTGGCCCTAAAAGACTCTATCAAAGGGATATCTTTGACCTCCACTAACCACTCTGAAATTGTAGGTGAGGATTCCAACTTCCAGTCTCTAGGAATGACCACATTAGCTGCATTAAGCAGGTGCTATAGAATAGATTTATTATTTATTTTGTTATATAGAGAAATAGGCATCCTAGTGTGGTGTAGGAAGATCGAGGCAGGTGAGGTGGAGGTCTTCCCTGCAAGACTTCTTTAATAAAAGCAAGTACACCCTTCAAAAACTCATTAAAGGACCACTATAGACACCCAGACCACTTCAGCTTAATGAAGTGGTCTGGGTGCCAGGTCCAGCTAGGGTTAACCCATTTTTTTTTATAAACATAGCAGTTTCAGAGAAACTGTTATGTTTATAAATGGGTTAATCCAGCCCTCAAATCCTCTAGTGGCTGTCTCACTGACAGGCGCTAGAGGCGCTTGCGTGATTCTCACTGTGAAAATCACAGTGAGAGCACGCAAGCGTCCATAGGAAAGCATTGATAATGCTTTCCTATGAGACTGGCTGAATGCGCGCGCAGCTCTTGCCGCGCGTGCACATTCAGCCGAATGGGAGGAGAGGAGGAGGATCGGAGGAGGAGAGCTCCCCGCCCGGCGCTGGAGAAAGGTACGTTTTAACCCCTTTTCTCTCCCCAGAGCCCGGCGGGAGGGGGTCCCTGAGGGTGGGGGCACCCTCAGGGCACTATAGTGCCAGGAAAACGAGTATGTTTTCCTGGCACTATAGTGGTCCTTTAACACAATGACAATGGAGCCATATGTGGGGGAAAGTTTGGCAAGCATATTGGTACCTCCAACACTTGTCGGTCATACGTGAAAAGTTTGAATGGAGTTTCAAAAGCATGTGGTACTATCTGGTAAGTATCTTATATTAGGCTTTCTGAAACTTCGATGTAAAGGCTTTCTGAAACTTCGATGTAAAGGAATAGTGTGAAATAATTTGACAAATGTCAACCACAAAAGGGATATTCGGATCTGATTCCCATTGCCTAATAATATATGGCTGGGAGGGTTCAGAGAATTTTGTGAGGGTTGTGTACACAGTGGACATGTTGAGTAGGTGCTGTATTTGTGCATACAATTTCAAAAAGAGTTAGGGATCTAAAGACAGAAGAGGAAGGGGTAATGGAATGGAGAAAGTGGGTTAGTTGGGCATACCTAAATTGTGTCATAGGGGACCCTCTTCATAATGAAAAGGTAAATTACATTATCAGAAGTGATATAGGTGATGCAAACTGGATTTGGGTGATAAAACTAGGTGGACAGTCAGGATTACCCAACAGGAGTACCATAGGGGACTGACCCTCACCATTCTCTATTCTGAAAGTAAGAGAGACAGACACATTTGTATTAATTTCATAAGTGTATTTATTGATATTTGAAGTACATAAATTAGTATTTAAAATTTTAAAAAACCTGTGCGTGCGCAATGCATTACGTGACAAACCTTTTGAACCCATGGGTGAATGTTCACTGAAGTTTTTGACTGTTAAAAAAACTCTTTACCTACATCCATTTGGTATAAGTTATTATATATTAGACCAGTGTTTGTTTATGTATTGTTGGTACCTGTCCAGCAGATGACTCTCTGTCCCCTGGGATCTCTAGTCTGGAGCTTTAAATTATACTGTATGTTGTAAAACTTCTAGGGGATCAATTGACATATGATTACCCAATGTCCCTTGATCAAATGATACCTGTCCGTTCAACTTTAGCTGGTTTGTAATTATTTGATGTCATATGAAATATCTGAGACCCGAGGACGGATCTCAGATATCTAACAGACGCCAGACTTGGTAACACAGTCTGGTTCGATCATTACCTCGTCGACTTCAAGCGGATCTCCACCCTACACAGACCTAGACAAAAACAATGGCGACTTAATGAGTCAGTATTCCCTGAGGCAGACCTAATTGGTCACATCAGGGAGGCAATAACACGATACTTCTCAGACAACACATAAAATAAAAACACATAACGGACCATCTGAAACAAATCAAAGAGCTCAATGCTAAACACAAACTCCACCAAGACCTTGGAACATACAAGGCCTTACTGGAAGACAACTGTGAACACTCCTGACCCAAAAGAACCATTTACAACAGAAAAGATTCTACGAAGAAAACAAATGTGGCCGCATGTTGGCCAGATTGCTGCAAAATTGTAAACAAAGATTGCATATCCCCAACATTAAAACACAGGGAAATAAAACAACCCCATTCCTGGCAGAAATCTCACAATCCTTCCATGCCTATTACACAGCTCTATACAAGCCAGCGGGGTCTCGAGAGGGGGATGTGTGCTAGGAGAGAGGCGGAGATGTTGGACAGGATCCGGAAACCCTTAATGCAGGAACAGACTGAAGTACTCGAGTTGAAATTCAAGATGGAAGAATTGCAGGTAGCTATACAGAAATCTAAAATAGGAAGAGTACCAGGCCCTGACTGGATTACCGACAAGTTTCGACATGAATGCATTTCGTGGTTTATCATTTAAACCAGTGCTTTCCAAGTGGTGGTCGGTAACATATATATTTATCGTAATTATATCTCCTTCAAGAGGGATCATTGATCATTCATATAATAATCTCATTAATATATGTTAAGCAATCCGCTATTATTAGCTTAGTAATACCCCTCATGCATTACCATCAAAACATCATTTTCTTCAATCACATTAATCAAATGCACTTCGATTCTCTTATAGGATTTGTATGAAACATATCAAATATTATGTTTTATACAAATAAATCTCTGCTCATATCATGGAACGGCTGAGTTTTCATTAACCCATTAAGGACACATGACATGTGTGACATGTCATGATCTCCCTTTTTTCCAGAAGTTTGGTCCTTAAGGGGTTAAAGGGACACTATAGTCACCTGAACAACTTTAGCTTAATGAAGCAGTTTTGGTGTATAGACCATGCCCCTGCAGCCTCACTGCTCAATCCTCTGCCATTTAGGAGTTAAATCCCTTTGTTTATGAACCCTAGTCACACCTCCCTGGATGTGACTTGCACAGCCTTCCATAAACACTTCCTGTAAAGAGAGCCCTATTTAGGCTTTCTTTATGGCAAGTTCTGTTTAATTAAGATTTGCTTATCCCCTGCTATGTTAATAGCTTGCTAGACCCTGCAAGAGCCTCCTGTATGTGATTAAAGTTCAATTTAGAGATTGAGATACAATTATTTAAGGTAAATTACATCTGTGTGAAAGTGAAACCAGTTTTTTTTTTCATGCAGGCTCTGTCAATCATAGCCAGGGGAGGTGTGGCTAGGGCTGCATAAAATAAAAACAAAGTGATTTAACTCCTAAATGACAGTGAATTGAGCAGTGAAATTGCAGGGGAATGATCTATACACCAAAACTGCTTTATTTAGCTAAAGTAATTTAGGTGACTATAGTGTTCCTTTAAGTCTAACGGATTCCAACTATCCAGTTTCAATGCTGTTTCAAGAGATACATCCTTGGGAAAAATCCGATGTCAAGGTTGGCACTTGTGAGACAACCTTGACATGTAATAGTTATCCCTCATTATGTCCACAATGCTAGTGAATATGGAATGTTGGTTGTGTGTGTCTTTAACAACAGAGGCATTTGATAAGAGATTGACCATCACAGAAACCTTTGCAGCTTCTATTGTGTAGAAAACAAGTACCTTGTATACATGTTTCCACACCTAATAAATAGCAAGATTTCTGCAACAAACAACACTCTCTATGGCTTTGACACCCTTTTTTCCCCCCAGCATGGCTTAATGTGTGAGACTACAATTTAGAACAGGGAATTTAGACATGATTATTTATACCTAGTTATGTCATATGTTCACAGTCTGTCCACAAATATCCTAACAAAGGACTACAGGCTCAAAAAGCCTCAAAAGCATTTTAGAAAATGGAAGCTATTTAGTTGGCTTACAGTTCTCAAGGTAAATCACTATCAGAAACAATTAATGCTCATTCCCCCAGAGCAATGACTAAATTGTCTACACCAGAAGCAATCTGTGGAGGGTCTACCTTAATTTCCCTTAACACATTTATTCGTAGACTCCTAGACCTCAGCAAAAGCATCACTTGGGTAAATAACATCTAATGAAGACAGGCCCCACTAGGGAGCTTGATTCAATGAAATTACTACAATTAAAATGTCACTTCGTTGGTAACTGAGAAAATCACATTAAAGCGGCACTGTCATGCCGAATCCCGTTTTTTTTTTAACCCCCCTCCCGCCTCCACTACATCCAATCGACCCCCTAGTCACCCCCAAATGCCCCTAAGCCCCCCACATTACCTCTTTTTAATTCTTTATCTTCTGCCCCGATCTTTATTCAGGGCGCCGCCATCTTTGTGTGGGTAGGTGAAGTCCCTGTGGGACACGTCATCTACCCACACTACACAGACTGTGAGATTCCCGCACATGCCCAGTGAAACATCTGGACATGCGAACGGGAATTTCATCTATTCATTCATTCATCAGACAGACGAATGAATGAATAGAAAAAATCAGATGAACAAACTAACACTGAGTATCAGTGTTAGTTTGTTCGTTCAGTTTATTACAAGGAGGGAGCTACCGGCGTGCAGCTCCCTCCTTGTAATATGTAACTATAGAAGCGGCAGGGAGCAGTGCTCCTCGCCACTTCCTAAGCCCCCCATGTCCCCCCTCACTCTATGGGGGTCAATATGACCCCCATAATAGGACAAGGGAGATTAAAATCTCCCCAATGCCCCTACTCGCTATACCGCGAGTAGGGGCATGTCCACTAAACAGTGAGCAGCCTGTGGCTGCTCACTGTAAAAAAAAAAAAAAAAATGGTAATAAGGGGGGGACCTACTGTCCCCCCGGCCCCCACCCCTGCGCGGTGGGTGGGGGCCCTAATAAAACAATAAGGGGAGGGGGACCTATTGTCCTCCCCCCCTGGCCCCCACCCCTGCGCGGTGGGTGGGGGCCCTAATAAAACAATAAGGGGGGGGACCTATTGTCCCCCCCCCTGGCCCCCACCCCTGCGCGGTGGGTGGGGGCCCTAATAAAACAATAAGGGGGGGGGACCTACTGTCCCCCCCCCCTGGCCCCCACCCCTGCGCGGTGGGTGGGGGCCCTAATAAAACAATAAGGGGGGGGGACCTACTGTCCTCCCCCCCGGCCCCCACCCCTGAGCGGTGGGTGGGGGCCCTAATAAAACAATAAGGGGGGGGACCTACTGTCCTCCCCCCCGGCCCCCACCCCTGAGCGGTGGGTGGGGGCCCTAATAAAACAATAAGGGGGGGGACCTACTGTCCCCCCCCCTGGCCCCCACCCCTGCGCGGTGGGTGGGGGCCCTAATAAAACAATAAGGGGGGGGGACCTACTGTCCTCCCCCCCGGCCCCCACCCCTGAGCGGTGGGTGGGGGCCCTAATAAAACAATAAGGGGGGGGACCTACTGTCCTCCCCCCCGGCCCCCACCCCTGAGCGGTGGGTGGGGGCCCTAATAAAACAATAAGGGGGGGGACCTACTGTCCCCCCCCCTGGCCCCCACCCCTGCGCGGTGGGTGGGGGCCCTAATAAAACAATAAGGGGGGGGACCTACTGTCCTCCCCCCCGGCCCCCACCCCTGAGCGGTGGGTGGGGGCCCTAATAAAACAATAAGGGGGGGGGACCTACTGTCCTCCCCCCCGGCCCCCACCCCTGAGCGGTGGGTGGGGGCCCTAATAAAACAATAAGGGGGGGGGGACCTACTGTCCTCCCCCCCTGGCCCCCACCCTTGCGCGGTGGGTGGGGGCCCTAAATGACCCCCCCCCATCAAGGTGACTAGGGGTCCCAAGCCCCTAGTCACCCCCCACCCAAAACAATCTATCCCCTACCTACCCCCCTCACCCTAAAAATAGTGAGGGGGGAATAAAATAACTAACCTGTAAAAAAAAAAAAAAATTAAACTTACCATTTGACGTCTTCTTTTTTCTAAATTCTTCTTACTTCAGCCCCCCAAAAGGCCAAATAAAAATCCATAAACCCGTCGCACTTTAAAAAAACAAAAAAAAAAAACCGAGCGCAAACAAAAATTAATCCATCTTCACCCATGGAGGGCACGCCGCGTACTGAGCTCCGCAGGGCGGGTCAAGGCTTATAAAGCCTTGCCCCGCCCTGCAATTAGGCTTAGAACACAATGATTGGTTGGTTTAAGCCAATCAGAGTGCTCTGTGTCATTTTACACAGCGTGGGAAAATTAAAAAGAACTTTCCCACGCTGTGTAAAATGACAGATCACTGTGATTGGATGGTTTTCAAGCCATCCAATCACAGTGCTCTGTGTCATTTTACAAGCGTGGGAAAATTCCAAAGAACTTTCCCACGCTTGTAAAATGACACAGAGCACTGTGATTGGATGGATTTCAAACCATCCAATCACAGTGCTCTGTGTCATTTTACACAGCGTGGGAAAGTTCAATTTTCCCACGCTGTGTAAAATGACACAGAGCACTGTGATTGGATGGCTTGAAATCCATCCAATCACACTGCTCTGTGTCATTTTACAAGCGTGGGAAAGTTCTTTGGAATTTTCCCACGCTTGTAAAATGACACAGAGCACTGTGATTGGATGGCTTGAAAACCATCCAATCACAGTGATCTGTCATTTTACACAGCGTGGGAAAGTTCTTTTTAATTTTCCCACGCTGTGTAAAATGACACAGAGCACTCTGATTGGCTTAAACCAACCAATCATTGTGTTCTAAGCCTAATTGCAGGGCGGGGCAAGGCTTTATAAGCCTTGACCCGCCCTGCGGAGCTCAGTACGCGGCGTGCCCTCCATGGGTGAAGAGGGATTAATTTTTGTTTGCGCTCGGTTTTTTTTTTTTTTTTTTTTTAAAGTGCGACGGGTTTATGGATTTTTATTTGGCCTTTTGGGGGGCTGAAGTAAGAAGAATTTAGAAAAAAGAAGACGTCAAATGGTAAGTTTAATTTTTTTTTTTTACAGGTTAGTTATTTTATTCCCCCCTCACTATTTTTAGGGTGAGGGGGGTAGGTAGGGGATAGAATGTTTTGGGTGGGGGGTGACTAGGGGCTTGGGACCCCTAGTCACCTTGATGGGGGGGGGTCATTTAGGGCCCCCACCCACCGCGCAAGGGTGGGGGCCAGGGGGGAGGACAGTAGGATCCCCCCCCCCTTATTGTTTGATTAGGGCCCCCACCCACCGCGCAGGGGTGGGGGCCAGGGGGGGAGGACAGTAGGTCCCCCCCCCTTATTGTTTTATTAGGGCCCCCACCCACCGCTCAGGGGTGGGGGCCAGGGGGGGAGGACAATAGGTCCCCCCCCCTTATTGTTTTATTAGGGCCCCCACCCACCGCGCAGGGGTGGGGGCCAGGGGGGGAGGACAGTAGGTCCCCCCCCCTTATTGTTTTATTAGGGCCCCCACCCACCGCGCAGGGGTGGGGGCCAGGGGGGAGGACAATAGGTCCCCCCCCCTTATTGTTTTATTAGGGCCCCCACCCACCGCGCAGGGGTGGGGGCCAGGGGGGGAGGACAATAGGTCCCCCCCCCCTTATTGTTTTATTAGGGTCCCCACCCACCGCGCAGGGGTGGGGGCCAGGGGGGGAGGACAATAGGTCCCCCCCCCTTATTGTTTTATTAGGGCCCCCACCCACCGCGCAGTGGTGGGGGCCAGGGGGGGAGGACAATAGGTCCCCCCCCCTTATTGTTTTATTAGGGCCCCCACCCACCGCGCAGGGGTGGGGGCCAGGGGGGGAGGACAATAGGTCCCCCCCCTTATTGTTTTATTAGGGCCCCCACCCACCGCGCAGGGGTGGGGGCCAGGGGGGGAGGACAGTAGGTCCCCCCCCTTATTGTTTTATTAGGGCCCCCACCCACCGCGCAGGGGTGGGGGCCGGGGGGGAGGACAGTAGGTCCCCCCCCCTTATTGTTTTATTAGGGCCCCCACCCACCGCGCAGGGGTGGGGGCCGGGGGGGGGGGACAGTAGGTCCCCCCCCCCCCATCTTTAACCCCCGCGCAGGGGAGGGGGGGTGTTTATTAGTTTTTTTTTGTTTTTTTTGTTTTTTTACAGTGAGCAGCCACAGGCTGCTCACTGCTTACTAGACATGCCCCTACTCGCGGTATAGCGAGTAGGGGCATATTATTTACTAATACTAAGTAATCTTTACTTAGTATTAGTAAATTTGGCTGAAAGACCAATTTAGGTCTTTCAGCCTTTTAGTAGATAGCTCCCTGATACCGTGGGAATTAGGGAGTTATCTACTAAGCGGCTGCAAGTTGCAGCCGCGGCAATGAATAGGATCGGAGTTTCATTCATTAGAATGAAATTCCGATACGAACAAAGTACCGAATTGCATCCTAACACCAATGGAGAATTCTGTTAGGATGCAATTCGGCAGTTTTGCCGGCGTTCTGTCTAAGTGACAGGACGTTCGGCAATACTGACAGGAAGCATTGTGGGAACAGGGAGGAAAGCTAGGGATCATGGGAAAATTGCTCTGACCAGCGGAAATGAAGCACACTTTGCTCCTCCGCTGGTCAGAGCTGGTCAAGCGGAGGAATCCCATAAGACAAAGAGTCCCTACTTTGTCTTATGGTTTTAAAGAAAACTAAAGAAGACAGGAAGAAAAGAAGAACAGATCCTGAGAGAGGGGGAGAAGAGGAAGAGATTGAGGAAAGGTAAGTTCGGCATGACAGTGCCGCTTTAATTAGGTTAAACATAAATAAAAGAAAAAAAAAGAGCATGAAGTGGGGGTGGGGCCTGACTCTCAAGCAGGCCAGACGTGTTTGCTTGGAGCTCCTGCAAAGAGTAAGCTTTAACCAGCTAAATCAACTGAAAAAACCCACAAAAAGCTCTAAACCAAGCACAGACCGCAACTAACAAAGAGGAGACATTAAGAATCCCCAAAACTTCTGCATGTACAAGCATAGTCTACAGTCTGGCCGAGTGACCTACCAGGATGGCAGGCCTGCGGCTTAGGAGAGGTGGCCAATCTCCAGCCAGGTGCCGAACATCCTGAATAGACTTCCTTGGTGCCCTGTCACCCCACCTCTTGACCGGTGGGGGATATCCCGGTCCCCAGTGGGATCACTACCAAAGCCCCTTGACTTTGCCGCTCATGAAGCTGCATGGAGACTCAAAGATGGCCGCCAGCCCGCCATTTCTGTTAAGTACAGCAAACCCAGAGACCAGGGACTGGGTACAAGACTTTGAGATGAGATTCGACAAGGTCTGCCAAGATTTCTGGACCCGCATAGCCCACCGCTCAGGCACCACTACCTTACCAGTCCGAGAACAGCAACGACGACCGAGCGTCCTCATGGCGGCTTCGCCCCAGCCTGACCCAACGCACCGCGGAACGAGGCAGAGCTATGTGATAACGGGTGCAGTTAATCTGTATGATCTGAATGCGGTGTCACATGTTTATCTATTTACTTTCCTTTTTTCTTCTAACAAGCTGAGTTATGAGATTATTTTGACTGGGTCTTGCCTCTAACAGTTAGACCTGTAAATTAGCCTGTTTCCATGTGCTGCCACCCAACTTCGCTGCTTGCACGATGGTACCTCCACTCATAGCTACTTATGATGAAAAATAGTCTTCATGTCATTTTACAAAAAAATGTGCATTACCTACTATGACTTCTATCACAAACTGACGTCAGCTCCCAAGTGGAGCCGAATGCGCGTGTGCGGCCAGAGCCATGCGCGCATTTAAACCGCCCATAGGAAAGCATTACTCAATGCTTTCCTATTGACGTTTTGCGTGCTCAATGCGATTTTTGTACTGAGCATCGGGTAAGTACCTCTAGCGGCTGTCTAGACAGCCACTAGAGGCTGGATTAACCCTGCAATGTAACATAGTAGTTTCTCTAAAATGGCTATGTTTAAAGCTGCAGGGTTAAAACCTGGGGGACCTGGCACCAAGACCACTTCATTGAGCTGAAGTGGTCTGGGTGACTATAGTGGTCCTTTAAAATATTGTATGGTTGGTCAAAATCAAGGCTAGGCTAAAATCTAGACATGAGACACTCAAAAGGTGTCAGTATATCAAATGAACGTATCACACACACCTTAAAAAACTCATAAGAGTTTTATCATAGCATCCCAACAAGGCAAAAACTCATGTTAAAAAGAAATAATCAGGGGCGGAGCTAGACCACCATGCGGACAAGTCGCAGCTAACCGGAGCTCTGATCAAGAGGCCGACAAATGCACCCAATTTGCAGCAATTCAGCCAAGTTAAACGAGTACTTCAACTACCCACCCTACGGAGCACCCAGTGGGAACGGGGCGAAGGCACTATGCACTTTCCGGGCGCACTTACCGAGGCACGTCCGACTTGGGACCTAGCAGTTGATGCGGGGCGGGAGATGCGGCCAGTCTCCCAGCCCCGAAGTCGTGCAGGACACCGCTGATCCTCCCCCCCCCCTTTGGACTGGCGGGGGTCATTCCAGTCCACCACGGCATCCACACAGCCCAGCATCTGCACACACGGGCCCTACCAGATGGGCAGGGCCGGGAGGCTGCAGAGACAATCCGCTCACCTAAGATGGCTGCGGCCACATGCAAAGCGGATCCCATATACTGCGGAGAGAAGCTGATAACATGCCTGGATAGTCTCTATACAGCACCCGAATGGCGGGAGCTGGAGAGCTCAGAAGCAACACCACTACAACAGCAGACCCCAGGGGGGCGAAAGCGGAAGGGAAAACCCCCTTCTCACTGACGGAAGGGAGAACACCGCAAGTGTTGGGGCAAGCACCGCTCACGAAAACAGGTCCAAAAAGCCAATGCACAGAACCAGCTGCCACACACCAACCCCAATTCAGCCACAACCTAGGACAGAAAGATCCAGCCTCAAGAGATGGAGTGGGGTGGAAAACGTGTACAGACCCTGAATGTATTATGATGAGTGTTTTTATCTATTAATATGTTGCAAGCTCTCAGCCACAGATCACCCCCTTATTTTTGCTCTTACCGCTCAGGGCTCCCTGTAGTGCAGTAGATAAGAACAAAGATGTTGTGGTTTGCCATGAATGTTGTACCCTAGCTGTGTAGATGTCTCAAGAAGCCTGTTCCTTAATCTTGTCTCCAAGCTAACGCATAATAAGCAAAATCAAACCTGCTACTTGTTTTAACACTATCTTATACCTATACTTACCATGTCTGATACAGCATAACTCAATATTTACCTCTCACTATAAAGCCTAGACATGAATTTAACGGGACTCTAAACTATGTTCTAAAAAAAAATGAAAAATGAAAAATGTGCAGCATACTCAAATGCCATACATATGTTAAGCTTTGTCTAATTGCTTGCTTGTCACTGCTGTTGGGGCATTGACAGGATGTCTGTAAATCAAATGCACACAAAAATAAATAATACAAAAAATAATTAAAAAAATAATCAAATTGACCTTTAAAATAGAGGTATCTAGCTAGGATAGACTCTCACAGCAAAACTGTTCTCGAAGATATTGAATAATGAGATAGATTCCAAAATTCCATTAATCAGAATACTATACATTCACTACAGCACCCGTGGCAGAAAAATGGAATAAAATCCAAATAATTTGTGATTGTAAATAATATTCACAATGATTGGTACACCCAATAAAAAGTTGTTGGTAGTTGGAAAGTTGCTACAATCAAAGTGAAGTGGTGAGTACTTAGATCTGATTAAGAGTTTAGGAAAATAGCTTAATTCTTATTTAAATAGAAAAAATTCAAAATTCAAAAACCACACTGTTACAAATCGCTATTTGTAACTGGCCCTTTAAATGAGAAATTGCCCTGCTTCCCTGGATTGTGGAGAAGCATGTTTGCCAGCCTCCTGCCTCATGACTATGGCCCCTGGAAGATTGTGCCCCTGAAAACTTATTAACATTTATTGGGTGTGTATGGCCCTTTAAGAACCGTCTGGGGACATATTGTGACTTTGCTGAACAATGTCCCTTTAAGACTATGTCCCCAGACCTGTAAAATAACTTGCCCCTGGCTTTCTCCCACTTGGTTCAGTAAATAGGGCTTACTGAACCAAGTACCACACAGGCGGACCACCCAGAAGCTAAAGTGTGCAGGCAATTTACCTCCCAGGCTGTGAGGTTACTGCAGGTTAATTGCCGAGCGCTGGGTGGCCGCCATTCGGCAGCCGAACACGTGGCGGTGGCCATTTTAGTCATTCGAATGCGGTCAGCGGTGTATGCTAAAGATTCTGTGGAACCAAAATCGGCTACACATTTTGCCGAACACCGCTGACCCTTACCTTCTCCCATACTAAACTTGCAGCTCCAGAGACTAAGTCCCGTTCGAAATGGGACTTAGTTGTTTTTCGGCATGAAATTGACCGGCCGCACAGCCCAAATCTATGGAACTGTTTTGGGCAGGAAATTGTGCTTGCGGTCGGTCATAAAGTACTTCCAGCTAACGTTTGATCCACTGGAGGGATTTGGCTGATTTTTGGAAGTGTTTATGTTTGATGTATGCTGAGTCTGAATATGCAACTTTTATTGAAATTGAATGTATGGTTTTAAAGTTACAGTATGGTTTTAAAGTTACTGTATTTTTATTGTATGTAATAATTGGTTTAACTGTTTATCTGAGGGGAGGGAATGTGTGGGCTGCACCAGATGTGTGATTGGTGATTTTATGCCTCCCCCTGGGAGTGTCCTATTTGCATGTAACCTCAATAAAAGCCAGGCTGGGTGTTCCAGCATCTGAGACCTCTTCTGACCCTCAATACGTAGCCTTGTCTCGTTATTGGAGGGAACTGCTATATCACACTGGGGATTGCTATGCTCTGCATATTCCCCTGAGCTCTTAATCACTTAGCTCTTTTAAGAGCTTGTTCCTGTTACGCTCTCCTGGAGGAGAGGTCTTTCCCACACGGTCCTGGAGGACAGAAGCCGATCCAGGGTGGACGGAAGACGGCGCGGCTCCAGTTAAGCTACGGCGGTTGTGGAGCCTGCGGTGGTTGTGGTGTCGTCTGCAGTGCTTGGAGTCCTCTGAGAGCGCTAGGAGCATCCATCAACGGAGGGTACTCGGTCGGAGTAAACGGAGCTCCGTTACACACACATTCCTTTAGTGAAGGTCTAAATTATGTAACGATTATTATTGCTGGGAAGACACCACCTTTGGAACAATTATTATTCCTGGGAAACACCACCTTTGGAACGATTATTATTGCTGGGAAGACACCACCTTTGGAACGATTATTATTGCTGGGAAGACACCACCTTTGGAACTATTATTATTCCTGGGAAGACACCACCTTTGGAACAATTATTATTGCTGGGAAGACATCACCTTTGGAATGAATATTATTCCTGGGAAGACACCACCTTTTGAATGATTATTATTGCTGGGAAGACACCACCTTTGGAACGATTATTATTGCTGGGAAGACACAACCTTTGGAATGATTATTATTCCTGGGAAGACACCACCTTTGGAACGATTATTATTGCTAGGAAGACACCACCTTTGGAACGATTATTATTGCTGGGAAGACACCACCTTTTGAATGATTATTATTGCTGGGAAGACACCACCTTTGGAACAATTATTATTCCTGGGAAACACCACCTTTGGAACGATTATTATTGCTGGGAAGACACCACCTTTGGAACGATTATTATTGCTGGGAAGACACCACCTTTGGAACTATTATTATTCCTGGGAAGACACCACCTTTGGAACAATTATTATTGCTGGGAAGACATCACCTTTGGAATGAATATTATTCCTGGGAAGACACCACCTTTTGAATGATTATTATTGCTGGGAAGACACCACCTTTGGAACGATTATTATTGCTGGGAAGACACAACCTTTGGAATGATTATTATTCCTGGGAAGACACCACCTTTGGAACGATTATTATTGCTGGGAAGACACCACCTTTGGAACGATTATTATTGCTGGGAAGACACCACCTTTTGAATGATTATTATTGCTGGGAAGACACCACCTTTGGAACAATTATTATTCCTGGGAAACACCACCTTTGGAACGATTATTATTGCTGGGAAGACACCACCTTTGGAACGATTATTATTGCTGGGAAGACACCACCTTTGGAACTATTATTATTCCTGGGAAGACACCACCTTTGGAACAATTATTATTGCTGGGAAGACATCACCTTTGGAATGAATATTATTCCTGGGAAGACACCACCTTTTGAATGATTATTATTGCTGGGAAGACACCACCTTTGGAACGATTATTATTGCTGGGAAGACACAACCTTTGGAATGATTATTATTCCTGGGAAGACACCACCTTTGGAACGATTATTATTGCTGGGAAGACACCACCTTTGGAACGATTATTATTGCTGGGAAGACACCACCTTTTGAACGATTATTATTCCTGGGAAGACACCACCTTTGGAATGATTATTATTCCTGGGAAGACACCACCATTGGAACGATTATTATTCCTTGGAAGACACCACCTTAAGAGACATGATTGTAAATGGAGATTTTAGCACAAAAATATATAGCCTCCCCTGTCCCCCCTCCTGTTTGCCCTCACCCTGGAACCTTTCTTGGAGGCGGTCAGACGGGATGGGGGTATAACGGGGGTTCGAATGGGCACGGAGGAACATAAGGTAGCGGCCTACGCCGATGATATGTTATTCTTTCTGGAACAGCCCTTGATCTCGGTACCCAACCTGCTACAGGCTTTCCACGGCTTCCGCCAAGTATCCAATCTGAAGCTCAACCTCGACAAGTCAGAAGCTATGCCGTTAATGGTGCGCTGGGAAGCTGCGATACCTTGGCACCTGGTTGCCGAAAGACCTGACACAGGTATACCAGCTAAACTTCCTACCTCTCTTCAGGAAAATACAACAGGACCTCCAACGCTGGACGACACACTACATCACCTGGTTCGGCCGTATTAACGCGGTCAGGATGAACGTGTTGCCGCGGTTGCTGTACCTCTTTGCCACCCTGCCAATATCAATCCCACAATCATTCTTCAAATTGGTAGATACGGCTGTACGCGGGTTCGTGCGGAACCATAGACCATCACGCATCCGTAGATTGGTCATGGAGCGACCCAAATGCAGTTGACGATAAGTGCACACACGTAGGCATAGGAACCAGAAGTCACACAGACAGGGGTCCTCGGACAAACCCAGACCCACAAACACAGCTAGCCGACCCGACACGGAACCCCACTAATACAAGACTCACAGGGGGCGACAAATATCCCCCCCCATTAATGAGCCTTTGACCAAACACGCTCCGCGAGGTATAGAGGCCAGTACCTAACGCTGTAACCCCCGCACGGACAGAGCTTGACCACAGACTAGCTTGACAAAGGCATCAAAGTACTAAGGAGATATCCTAGCAGAGACGAAACAAGAGCTTAGATGATGATAATAGGGGGGAGAGGGTTACATACCACCAATCAAAGGTGCACGCAATTGAGGCCAGGTAGACACCGACTGAGACCGACACGCAACAAAGGACAAGACGACCTAGCTAGAATTGGTTTCCTGAGAAACGTTCCTTAACAATGTTATAATTGCACACTTGAAGTAACCATGTTAGCACTTGTTACACACAAATCTCTGTCTGTCAATTAAGCTATGTGATATTGTTGATAATTTGGAAAATCAATAAAATATGATTGACAAAAAAAAAATATATATATATAGCCTCATATACTGAAGAAAATGCCAGGTATAGAATATAATATTTTGTCTTTGAATATTAAATAGAGTCCAATATATAATAGTATTTTCAATGTATCAACAATTTAACCATTTGAAGAAAATGTCAGCTATGGGATATATATAATTGCCTTTGAATATTCCCAATAATTAAAAAATATAATAAGATTTTAGATTAATCAACCATCCAGATATCTAATAAGAGGATGGGGCTAGATTTGTAAAGCAGTTCTAGGTAGGTACACTACAGTGGGATTGCCATTTGCAGAGTATAAAAAAGGTATAGGAAGAGGGTTATTAAAACCATGAGCTGTAGCTGGAAATTCTCGAGCATTATCCTGCTCCCCTGTACTACTTCAAGGCAGTCACGAATATTCACTGCATCCACACATACATACTGCCTCCTATGAATACATCAGTTAATGAAATTTAAAATCATATTATAAAGAAATGTATGAAATGAGAAAAAGCCACCAATATTAGTCAGAATAACAGTTTGTTTAATCAATTGTACAGTAACAATAGTTGGGGGGAGCGTGAATGTAGTTGTATCAAAGTTAAACAATTTCAATACTGGTCCAAACGGAATTTTGCCTAAAAAGAGAACTCAGGGAAAACAAAAATGAAAGGGATAGATCATAAACCAAAAATCCAAAAGGGATCCATAGACCAGAGTGCTGTATAATCCTAATTAAGCAAAATATAGAAGGAAAAAGAAAAGCCTTCATTTAAGTCAGGGGTGTCCAAACTTTTTTCAAAGAGGGCCAGATTTGATTGAGTGAACATGCGTGAGGGCCAACCATTTTGCCTGACATTCTTTGAACCATTAACATTTAATGCGAATGAACTATTTTATGCAAAGTTTATTGCAAACGGCATACTTTTCATTTCATCTCTTTATTCTGTCTCAGATCTCTTTCATTTTGTCTCTTTACTCTGTCCCTTCTCTCTTTATGTCCTTCTGTCCCCCTGCATTCTGCCAGTCTGCACCTCTGTACTCAGTCAGTATTCTGCCCCATCTTTTTTCTGTCAGTCTGTAATCTGCCCCTCTGTATTCTGACAGTATTTATTCTGCCCCTCTGTATTTTGCCAGTCTGCACCTCTGTACTGTCTGTATTCTGCCCCTCTTTATTCTGTACCTTTTTATTCTGTCGATTCTCTGCAGAGAGAAGGAACCAAATCCCGCGAATCCCATGATGTCCACAAGATCCCGTGACGTCCAAGAGATCGCAAGAACGAAGATTGAGGTCACGGCACGTCCATCTGCGTTCTTGCGATATCTTGGCCCCCCAGTGAATCCCCGTGCGCCACTCAGGGCCACGGCGTTCAAAGATCCAGAGATCCCAGGGGTCCTGAGCGGTGCTCGGGGATTCACTGGGGGCCACAATAGGTAGATTAGCCAAACTACCTGTGGGGCCGTATTAAACCATAACGCGGGCCGCAATTGGACCAGGGACCGGACTTTGGACATGACTGATTTAAGTGAAGGGTCATCAATCTATGGATCCATAGGCATTCACGTTGTCTCAGGAGTCTGTCAGTCTCTGCATCTCTCGACTCGTTTGACCAAATCCAGCCCACAAAAGCATAGCCCTTTTGAGTTCCCTTAATGGTGCACGCTCACATGTCTAGAAATAGGGGTCTTAAGACTGATTCTCTCTCTAAAGGGAAATAAAGTTTTTCCCACAATAGTTTTTTTCCCTTAGTATAAGCAGCAGTACATATATTCCCTCACTATATTTTGCAATGAAAATTTTATCCATGTTACTAATGTTTTATTTGATACAATCATTCATCCTTTTTCATTTCTCTGCCCGCTTTGAACTTTGAAATCCAGTAACAAGCTATATATTTTTTAAATATCTAAGAAACGATCATGCAAAAAAAATACAGCATGCATATTAATGAGCTTAAACCCGATCAAATGCATTAAACTGGTGTTGTCCAAAATACCCATTTAAGTATTTGGATTTACTTTGAGTTTTACTTTGAGTAGTGGCTCCCTGGAAGAGAAAGCTTATTTATTACTCGACAGTCCCAGGTTAAGCCAGACATGCCATCATAGCCCATTATCTCCCCTCTGCAAGTGACTTCTCTTTCTTACCCAAGCTGTCCTCCAATAGATGTCAAATGAGACCCACTGCAGCTCCACCTAAAGTGGTGAAGTCCATATGGCTTTCTGAAGCCCTAGCTACAGCACTACAGAACTTTTCAGCCCCCTTATTTCCCATTTCTATTCAGTTTCAAAACAACTAGCTAGGTATCTAGAGCTTACATTTAATTATTGTTGACATTCAATAAAACTTTGATTAATATAAAAAGGTAAGGTAGCCATCTCGTTGCAATCATTTGGTCGGATGGCTGCCTGTGTGGTACTGCAATAGTCAATGACTATTAAGCCATTTTTCTATATAAGATGCATAATATGGTGCTAAGCATTTTTCTCCCATTATCCAGGATGCTAAATCCCTGATACCCAACAAAAGTGATTTAATGAACATCAACCTATTCAAAACATCTTCCACAATCTCATTGAACACCAGATAATTTTTCAAAACTGGATTACTACGTTTTTAGGTGGTTTTGGAAGAAGGCGAGGTAAATTGGTACTTCCTGCTATCTGGAAAAAAAAAAAATGTAGTTTGTTTTCCTTCTGGAAAACTAGTGCACTATATGCCATTCAGGAACTGTACGGTGTCTCAAGATTACCGAACAAGTTTGGAAGACTAATGGTAGCCTTCAGATGAACATATATAAGTAGTTTCAATTGTTTGGACCATCACCATGAGACACGCAATATACACTGTATTTATACTATGTAAAAAACACTGTAATGGAATGTTTATATTGTGTATGATATATTATAGCTTCTCATTTAACCACATCACACCATTAGGAGGTGCAGTTGCACCCTAACTATACTGGCAGTTAGGATGCATTGACATGTCCTAATGTTTTGGTGTAAGCAGGGTTAAATCAGGGAGTACTAGATATTAAACAGTACCTCTGTCAGCTGGGGTTATTTTCAGTGGTCTCACACTGATAGATGAGCCGTATTTTGCGCTTAAAGCTAGCAATATATAAAGCCCTTTAAATGAGGATTTAAACCCCCACTGACTGCAATGCGGTTAGAGCAGGGTTTAGCTCTCACACTAGGAGACTACAATATCAATAGATGGGGGGGGGGGGGGGGGCATTTTAGTGGCCAGAGACTGACATACGCGCTGTATGCATAGTGCAAAGTAAGTGACGCTACAGCCATTAAAATTCAACGCTTGAAAGTTTGTGAGTAGGATTCAATCACTGCTCTCATAAGGGAGTCAAATGTATCATTAGATACTCAAACTGAGTGCTAAATAAAGCAATGAGAACGCCAATCGCGCTCATCAACAGCAATTCTAAGCTTGCAGCTCTTCAGTAGAACAGACAGGGTCATGTCATATATATCAGACAACTCTCTACAGTTGTAACCCTCTGCTATTATCAGTATTCATTGACAATTTTCTAAATGTTAGAGGTTGGGTTAGTGTTAGGGGTTAAAGTCAGTGTAGACTTGGTGTTATAGTGAGGGGGTTAAGGCTGGGTTAGGGATAGTGCAGGGTTATGGTTAGGGTAGTTATATGGTTAGAGTTGCTATAGCGTTCGGAGTGTTTGGTATAGGGTTTGAGTAAGCTACCAAAAATGTATTTAGCTCCTATGAGGCATTTACCAATCAGGACTGATTCATCAATCTATTCATTTAGTTCTACTTGATGTGTAGATATTATAATAAGCATAAATATGAAAAAAATAGAAATATATATTTATCCCCCCCCACATTTTTAACATGTTATTCACATGTAGTGTTGTGTTAGGTATACATACAGGATATTAAAAGAAAGACCAAAAAAAAAACCCAATATACAATATGTATGGGAGTCTTAAAGAGAAATCCTTAAACTACAATTAAACGAACATATAGTGCAAATTCCAGGTTTCAAGGGGTCAAAATATTCGTTTGTGCTGAGTACTTGTATACCAAAAAAACTCGCAATTATAGTAATATACATAATTCTTAGTTTGTTATGGTTTGTTCTTGTTCAGTTTCTTCCAGTGCTATAGCCCGTTTGAAATCACTATTTTGGGGTTCAAACACATCATAATAAATATTGAATTTGTCAGAATTCCGTCGAACATAGAGCAAGTCGTCCACCGAGTAGAAGTCATCTTTCCCTGCCCAGATGGTCAAGCGGTACCTGCAATGAGCACACAATTATTGACTGTAAATGCTGAAGCTGAGTTATTTGTACTGCCCTCTAAAAATAACTGCAGCTCAATAAGGCTTAATCTGAAATGCAATAAGTGTTCTAATCACACTACGGTCATCATTTTATACAGGTAAAAAAAATAAAAAAAGATTTTACTATATTTAGGGGGGGCAAGATAGTGTTTGTCTTCCTGGCCCTACAGTGTTCCTATAAAAATTACTGTGGTATGTTTACATTGCAGGGTTTATAGGCCTCTTTAGCGTGTCACTATATGAATAAAACCCTATGTTTGTATTCCTAACACCATAGTGTCCCTTTAAGATCACTCCCAATGCCATGAATACTGCTTTAAGTTTATCTGAGCATATCGCTTCTGCTCACAGTTTTAATATTGTTAATTTCTTAGTAAAAGATGGGCAACTTACCCTTCATGGCTCAGATTTGCATACAAGCTCCATAATCATGTTGCAGATAACTGGCCTATTGTCTTCCATACTGCGACTACTGCCATTGTCTGTTATTAAAGGGACACTCTAGCGTTGGGAAAGACTCCATTGGCTTTCACAGCCAAATGAACATGTGAGTACGGCTTTACATCCTTTCCTCTTGAAAGAAAAACCAGTGTACACGCATAAGATGTCCTGTACAATGGAGGGCAGGATTTGTTCTCATTGGTTACAAGTGGAAACGTAGTATTGCCTACTGTATCTCAGCTACTTCCTGGTTTTGGCTGAAACCTTATTATATTCTTGAAGGAGATACATTGTAAATCAAAGTGTTTCTTACCTATCAGATTTCTTCAGCAGCCAGTGTAATTGATCCCATGACTGGCGAACCAGGGCGGCCCTAACTGGGAATGTCACGGGTTGGCTCAGCGCCTTACAGATCTCCTCCATTTCTCTTACCATCTCCCAGCTGTAGCCTACAAAATGAGCACATTTACCAAAAAAGGTTACATTTTGCACTTATTGAGGTTCTATAAAAAGAGAAATTATTGTATGAAGTTCTACAAATTAAACGATCCCCATGGAATAAAGCACAAAAAAAAAATCTGTTGATTGCTCCACTGACCTACCACACAGAATTGTTACATTCACATAATCTACTATAAATATTGCACCTACCACTGTAAAAAAATAAATTCAATAAAACACATACAGAAAGCAACATCAATGGTCTAGCAAAGTTCAGCAAAAGTAGAAATGACAACGGTTTCCATGGTGATTGCTCCACTGTCAATATACTGCCCCAGGAAGAAGTCTGGCACATGGTGTAGTACGGTCACTGAAGGTTAGACACTTTCATCCTTCATAATGCAGGAGTGTAAATTTCTCTACACTGCGTGCAGAATTATTAGGCAAATGAGTATTTTGACCACATCATCCTCTTTATGCATGTTGTCTTACTCCAAGCTGTATAGGCTCGAAAGCCTACTACCAATTAAGCATATTAGGTGATGTGCATCTCTGTAATGAGAAGGGGTGTGGTCTAATGACATCAACACCCTATATCAGGTGTGCATAATTATTAGGCAACCTCCTTTCCTTTGGCAAAATGGGTCAAAAGAAGGACTTGACAGGCTCAGAAAAGTAAAAAATTGTGAGATATCTTGCAGAGGGATGCAGCACTCTTAAAATTGCAAAGCTTCTGAAGCGTGATCATTGAACAATCAAGCGTTTCAGTCAAAATAGTCAACAGGGTCGCAAGAAGCGTGTGGAGAAACCAAGACGCAAAATAACTGCCCATGAAATGAGAAAAGTCAAGCGTGCAGCTGCCAAGATGCCACTTGCCACCAGTTTGGCCATATTTCAGAGCCGCAACATCACCGGAGTGCCCGAAAGCACAAGGTGTGCAATACTCAGAGACATGGCCAAGGTAAGAAAGGCTGAAAGACGACCACCACTGAACAAGACACACAAGCTGAAACGTCAAGACTGGGCCAAGAAATATCTCAAGACTGATTTTTCTAAGGTTTTATGGACTGATGAAATGAGAGTGAGTCTTGATGGGCCAGATGGATGGATTGGTAAAGGGCAGAGAGCTCCAGTCTGACTCAGACGCCAGCAAGGTGGAGGTGGAGTACTGGTTTGGGCTGGTATCATCAAAGATGAGCTTGTGGGGCCTTTTTGGGTTGAGGATGGAGTCAAGCTCAACTCCCAGTTTCTGGAAGACACCTTCTTCAAGCAGTGGTACAGGAAGAAGTCTGCATCCTTCAAGAAAAACATGATTTTCATGCAGGACAATGCTCCATCACACGCGTCCAAGTACTCCACAGCGTGGCTGGCAAGAAAGGGTATAAAAGAAGAAAATCTAATGACATGGCCTCCTTGTTCACCTGATCTGAACCCCATTGAGAACCTGTGGTCCATCATCAAATGTGAGATTTACAAGGAGGGAAAACAGTACACCTCTCTGAACAGTGTCTGGGAGGCTGTGGTTGCTGCTGCACGCAATGTTGATGGTGAACAGATCAAAACACTGACAGAATCCATGGATGGCAGGCTTTTGAGTGTCCTTGCAAAGAAAGGTGGCTATATTGGTCACTGATTTGTTTTTGTTATGTTTTTGAATGTCAGAAATGTATATTTGTGAATGTTGAGATGTTATATTGGTTTCACTGGTAAAAATAAATAATTGAAATGGGTATATATTTGTTTTTTGTTAAGTTGCCTAATAATTATGCACAGTAATAGTCACCTGCACACACAGATATCCCCCTAAAATAGCTATAACTAAAAACAAACTAAAAACTACTTCCAAAAATATTCAGCTTTGATATTAATGAGTTTTTTGGGTTCATTGAGAACATGGTTGTTGTTCAATAATAAAATTAATCCTCAAAAATACAACTTGCCTAATAATTCTGCACTCCCTGTATAGTGGATAGAATTTGGGCTTTGCCAGACAGCTGCACAGGGCACAGGTTACGTAGCTGAGAGCACTAGTATTACCAGGCTGCCGAAGAGGGCGCTATCCTGGTTTCTGTCAACATGCCACCGCAGGAAATGTGGGAGGGGGGACAATTCACTATAATCACAATCGACTGTAAGGCCCAGGCAACAATGAATTTGCAGAAAATGTTGTGGTGGCTCGCCGTACATAGAAAACCACTGTTCTAGAATAATTTCTGAGCAGACGTGCTTCCTCTTGTTGCGTTCTGAAGCAACGTAGAGCTGGCTGCAAACTTGAAGATGGTGAATTTTGTTAATTACTCCAAAACTTTTTTTTAATTGGTTTGTGAATAACTCCCCAAATTAACCTTCAGAGTAAGAAAACCAAAAAAACAAAACAAAAAAAACACGCTGATTAATAAAGACATTTGTACAAGGGTCACTTAGAAGGTTCTGTAACTATTTTAAGCATGGTCCATTCGCAGACATCTCTAGTTTAACGGACTCTGTAGATTGACGTATTTAATAATGTAATATTAAACATATGACATGGAGGATAGGTAAACCAAAAGGACGCAATATAAAGAAATAGAAAAATAAATCTATCTTGACTGCTTTTATTTCCAATTGACGTGCATGCATTGCCATCACTATGTAAGCAACACACTTTGCAAGAATGAGAATGTCCTCCACAACATATTTGATAGGCGCCCTTTACAGTGTCAACAAGAACAGCAATTATAATACTTCAACCACATCAAGGACAACATTTGCCCTGTAGAAAAACAGAAAGAAAAGGAATATATAAAAAAATAAAAAAATAAAAAGGATGTGCATCTATCTACTTGTATTTATTCAGCGAATAACGTACACACTGGGGAAAGAAAATGAAAGTACAATTTGTTGTGGATTTATAAATTCTATAGAGGTCACATGACATAGCAAAGTATAAAATAAAATAAAAAAATGGAAACAAAGGGGGGAAAAAAAAGTCTAAAACCAGATAAAATAGGTAAAAGGAGTTCTCTAGTAAATACTACTCTGAAACGGATGTACAGGGATACCATATAAAAACAATATAGGCGTTATCTCAGATAAGAATCTAACTTGAACCATTGGCAAGTAGATGGTAAATTGGATCAATTGTACGACTTATTTCATATATAGTCACTGAAGGATCCCTGAAACAGATTAAACGTGTCCACTTCTAATAGTTCTTTAAATCAGATGTGGCACATCAGCCTAAAGATACATACACAAAAAATGCTACTTCCAGCAGTGACACAGACCACTAGAGAGTAACAGGGGCAATATGTAGTGTATCTAAAAAAAAATATCAAAAGAGATAGAAAACATCATGCTCTCCTTAAAATGTAACGTTTATTTTAAATGCAAGATTAAAAACATTTACAGGTTTTCTCTGCTAAGACTGTATATTAAGGAACTAAGCCCCTAGGTGTGGTGATTGCTCATCTGCTTACATTCTCCATCCCAGCCAGTGTGTGTAAACGGGAGTCTTTGATAAATCACTTACTTTAGGGATTCGCTTCCCAACTGGGGGTATGGGGTGCATCCCAAAATATTTAAAGGAACACTATGTTAAACATATTTTCAGTATTAGAATGTGTTCTTTTTCTCGTTTTGAATACTGCCCCTTTTTCTAAAATTAAATGAGGTGTGTTCTTTGACAGGTGGAAAAACGTTGCCATTTTGCATCAACAGAAATGTTTTACATTGTCGTAGTAAAGGGACAGCATATACACACCAAAACCACTGCATCATAAAGATAAACAATATATTTAGTTGGTTTTGCAGTTGTATATTTTATTATATCCTCTCCTGTGACATAACAGCTATTGTATGAGATTCTTGGGTGTTATGGGTTGTAACGCCCAACCTTCAGTTCAGCTTTTCTCTGATACGACTGACCTTGTGGACAATCCTCTCCCATAACCCTAACACTGTAGCTTCATTCAATTCCCATATTCCCTCAGCAAGTGTGAATCAAGTAGAGGAATATTGGTAATGGAAACGTGATCGCCAATGGAATAACTGTTAAAGCTACCGCACTCTATATGCATCTAACCTGAAGATTTTTGGGGAGTGGAGGAGGGTTGGGAAGATGCAGAAAGGAAAGGAAATATCATTAGATACAGGTTTTTTTTTCCGAGAATGGGACTGGAACTGTAGCTAACATAGGAAAAATGGAAAACAGGGCAATTAACTAGGAAATGATAATAAAAAACAAACAACCCCCCCCACCACCTCCCACAAATATATGTGTCAGTAGGAATGATACAACATAGGGGGGTTTAAGTTGAGGGGGTTTCAGGTAGAGGAATTAAAAGAAATTTAAGAATTACATTTAACCCGCATCCAAACCAGACAAGTAAAATTTACCAGAATAATGGGTAAAGCGGAAAAATCACTTTCCTCTATATTTGTGTCGACCAGAGGTCTCAGATTTTCGTAGCTCGATTTATTATTATTTTTAATAATAAGTACATTTGCATGCATTGCTGCTAGTGCAATGGATAAATGGCGCTTTTTGTATGTTTACATTAAGCTCCCATAATGTGTCCTATGACCGGTACACTATAAGCGAGTCATAATCACAAGTGATCTACTTTAAAAAGATAGCACTTGAGGGTAAACGTTTCCGCACCTTCATTATGTTTATCAGGATACCATTTGGTGGTCCAACCCAAAGATAAGGTGAAATCAGCGAAAAATGAGGTTACAGTATCTACGAATTCTTTGCTGTCCACTGGCTTTGCCCTTCCACCTGGTCCTTCAAGAATGTCAGCATTAATCCAAACTGGTTGCTTTATCTTCGGCTTTAAGGCTTGTAATATCTGCATTGATGGCAGCACAGATTCCAAACTCAAAAGAAGAAAAAAAAAAAAAACATTTTTTAAAAATTACAAAAAATAAAAATAAAATATAAATATATTGTCTAGTAGATTAAATTTATTTTGAAACGTAAGCTTTAATTGGGTACATTTATTTATTTTTATTTGATGCATCAGCTCTCCCACTCAATTCCGTGGATAGCTCTACCGAGTACTAGTAACTCCAGTGCTTTTTACTCTTAGTCTTAGAAGAATGTGGGCTGTAGTTTTGATCACAATTAAAACTTTAGAGAATATAGTGTTACATCATTTCTATTTAGAGTTTTAAGGCGATTTTCAAACAGATTAATTTCAAAAATGACATTTTTCTGTTTGACTGAAACTTTCACAAAAACACCTACAGTTTCTGCATCTCTCTCTGCAAAACGATTTCGTTCTGCCCACATATTCTTAAGTTAAGAAACCTGTCAACGGATTGAGATAATTTAAGAATAGAAGTAACAGTCTTTACAGCAATCGTCTCACCTTTGAATTTTCACAAAAAGCATTTGGATCAGATTTTATTTATTAAATAAGACTGCTGCCTAGTGGGATTTAAGAAGGTACGTATAAAAATGGAATGTACGAATGTACTTGGTAGTATGGATAGGAAATAAGAGGGTCTGTAAAGGTTAGTAAATTGCATGCTTACAGATAATAAGTTACTGAAAAGGCCATAACGCAGCAGCATAAATCCAAGCAATTTACCAACATTCACAGACCCTCTCATTTCCTCTCCTTACTATAGGAAAATACCAAGTACATTCGTACATTACATTTTTATATGAACCTTCTTCTTCACGATTATCAACATGAAAAAATATATTCTTTTAAATTCATTTTAATTCTGCGCTTTTGTTTTGGTCACGAAGAAAAAAAAAATATTTACTTAAAGGAACACTATAGTCACCTAAATGACTTTAGCTAAATAAAGCAGTTTTAGTGTATAGATCATTCCCCTGCAATTTCACTGCTCAATTCACTGTCATTTAGGAGTTAAATAACTTTGTTTCTGTTTGTGCAGCCCTAGCCACACCTCCCCTGGCTATGATTGACAGAGCCTGCATGAAAAAAAAAAACTGGTTTCACTTTCAATCAAATGTAATTTACCTTAAATAATTGTATCTCAATCTCTAAATTGAACTTTAATCACATACAGGAGGCTCTTACAGGGTCTAGCAAGCTATTAACATAGCAGGGGATAAGAAAATCTTAATTAAACAGAACTTGCAATAAAGAAAGCCTAAATAGGGCTCTCTTTACAGGAAGTGTTTATGGAAGGCTGTGCAAGTCACATGCAGGGAGGTGTGACTAGGGTTCATAAACAAAGGGATTTAACTCCTAAATGGCAGAGGATTGAGCAGTGAGGCTGCAGGGGCATGTTCTATACACCAAAACTGCTTCATTAAGCTAAAGTTGTTCAGGTGACTATAGTGTCCCTTTAAGTGTAAGCAACGTCTGAATTAGGATTTTTCATTTATCCTCTACAAAATTATGGGGAAAATGAAACACTGTAGTAGGTATACTTTACTTTTGCTCACATACAGTAGGCATAACAAAAATGGTTTAATGAATGGTCACCCTGCTGGTTGGTATTTGTAAGGGTCCTGATGTCATAACCACCAGTACAGCGTACTAAAAGTGAAAACACCATATAAAAAAAATAAATAAATAAAAATCAGCACTTGAGCATAATGCCTGCTTGCAGTAAATATAGGGGCACTTTAAGCACCAAAACAACTTCGTCTAAATTAAGTTGTTATGGTGCCAGGAGGCAGTCTTACCTCAACGTGTTAGACTGTTCTCGAACAATTTAATCCCATAGTTGCCTCCAGCAAACAAACAAACCAAAAAAAATATTTTCCAATTAAGCCATTTAAACTTCATTATAATTTTCCCCAATTCCACTTTCAGTGGATAAACCCAAACATTACTAAACACGACTGTAACTGTATGATCCAGAAACATGTTCCGTCAGGCAGACTGAGCATCATGGGATATGCAGTACACAGACCTCCGGAGTGCCATGATTAGCAGTCAGAGATCTAGATGTATATGTATGTTTACAAGCAATCGAACATTTTGAATGCTATATTTTAGTCTCCGTGAATGACTGGTGTTTTTTTCTATTTTAAATAAAGCTTCAAACCATATCTATCTAGATTTGTTTAGAGGAGTTACAAGCAAGTATTGGAGGCTACCGAATCACTGACCCTAGAGGGCTCAATAATTTAAGACTGACTGCGTTATGGAAATACACAAGGAGAGAAATTAGAGTACATTGCATATTCAAGTCAACTAAATTGCTACATTAAATATGTGACAGCTTGAAAGGTGGTTTCAAACAGTAATTTAATGAGAATTGTGAGAAGGTCATTGTGCCCTTATACTGTGCAAATTATGTGACCCTTTGCCATTAGGGGGTCAGAAAGAACAATTACTTTTTCAGACACATTCGGAAGACTCACATGACAGGAAAGAGTTTAATCAGCATACACTATTTGGCCCTGCTGCAGTTGCCGTGAGAACAGCCCAAAAGCATGGCTACATGATAAACTGAAGGGAAGCGTGTCATTTTTTTTTATATTTTGGAAATAAACTAGTTTAGAAAAAAATATATGTTTTTTTAATATTTGTTTCATAAGTGGAGTACAACAGTGCTGAAAAAAAATGCAATAAAAATAAATAAAGAGAGCGTGTTGTTTGGTATTATTAAATGGTTACTCCAAGCACCAAGACAACTACAGTGATCTGAATTGGTCATGGTGCCTGCAGTCTGTATGTGCGGCATTTCCATGAAATGCTGCACATGTTGAGTTTAGATCATATGCTTCTGTGGTGGGAGCCATAAAAATAATGAGGGGGGGACCTACTGTCCTCCCCCCCGGCCCCCACCTCTACGCGGTGGGTGGGGGCCATAAATCACAATGGGGGGGGACCTACTGTCCTCCCTCCCACCCCTACGCGGTGGGTGGGGGCCATAAAAATAATGAGGGGGGAACCTACTGTCCTCCCCCCGGCCCCCACCCCTGCGCGGTGGGTGGGGGCCATAAAAATAATACAGAGTGTCTGGAGGGAGTATCTGCAGTAACACAGTCTGGGGGGAGTATCTGCTTGTAACATTTATATGCACTGAAAAAATAAAATACAAAATAATAATAAAAAAATTGAAAAAAAAAATAAAAAATGAATGCAGCTTCCGAATGAATCTTAAATGGATGCTGTCCAGGAGGTGGGAGGGTCTGCTGCTGATTGGCTGGAATGTGTCTGCTGAATGTGAGGTACAGGGTCAAAGTTTACTCAATGATGACAAATAGGGGTCGGACCGAACATCGCATATGTTCGCCCGCCGCCGCGAACGCGAACACGCTATGTTCGCCAGGAACTATTCGCAGGCGAACCGTCCGGGACATCACTATTTACAGCTCACAGATGTCCCTCATTTGGAGCGACAGTCACAGTAAAGGTTCCATAAGGTGCTTAGAATATTTGGACGGTATCACAGAGCTGCACAGTAACAACACACATAGAAATGTGCATTTTGTGTAAGTATCACAGAGCTATTTATGTTTTGAGAGATCACCTTCCCCCCATCAGCAATGGCACTGCTGTATTCCATACAGTCTTGAAGCCAAGTATTCCGAAGTTGATTTACCTCCCAGCTGTTTTAAGATGATCCTTTAAATCATATTATATGCAGTTATGCACTAAAACCTTATAGATGACTCACTCATTATTGTGGCTTGCATTACTGTTCTTGTACAAGCGGCTCTTTTTTGGTTATTGATTTGATTGTTACCCGTGTCAAAATGTATAAACAAAATGTATAGTCATAAAGCTGTTCACTGGTCATATAATTAATCATGTTACTGCACGGCAAAAATTAAAAACAAACGTACACTTTGTACGGTTTTGTGGCATGTGGTGGTCATCTAATTAAAGGCTTATATGGTAACCCAACATTTAGCAAGAGAACTACATAAATATATATGTTTGGCAGCCCCATCTTTCAACTAAAGGTAATTCAAGAGGCAATCTAGCCAGGTGATTAACTGTGACCATCTTATACTTATAAATAAGAAATTAACAGTTTTGAGAGATATAAAAACATCACAAGAGCTATGTATATATCGAATTTAAAAGAACACAGAGCATCTTGTGAAAAAAGGATAACTCAAGTTATAGGCAATTTCCAATGTTCTATTTGATGGTGTAGATTCCAGAGAAGTGACAGTCCCTCATTATTATTATTATTATCATCGCCCTTTATATAGCGCCAACAGATTCCATAGCGCTTTACAATATTATGAGAGGTGGGATTTAACTATAAATAGGGCAATTAGAATAAATCTTACAGGAACGATAGATTGAAGTGGACCCTGCTCAAACGAGCTTACAGTCTATAGGATTATAAAAAAAGTTTTGAAACAAGGAATCAGTATCAGAAATTAGATCTTCACATTTTCTAATACTTAACTGTAAACTAAAAAAAAAAAAAAAAAAAAAACACTTAAAATGAGGGCATTGTTCGTGCACTACAGAAAGGGGTATCAACATGTAAGTTGGACTGGAAGCCCAAAAATGTAAAAATAACCTATTTTTATTATTTTCTCCAAGGTTATACCTTTTGAAATCAATCTTGATGCCTTTCTTAGTTGACGACACACCATCCAACCATTGCTGCAGAGTTATATCACTGTCCGTTTCCGGAGGATGAGCCATGATTGGTTCTTTGTTACCGGATCCACGCAGAATGACATCTGCTTCAATCATGTGAACGTCACCTGCGTAACAGTAAAACATTTTTTTTTTTAAATTTACAAATTTTTTAAAAAAAATTTTCAGGGCTCCTTTGAACTGGGAAATCCAATGACTCCACAACTTCACGTACTTTTGTAAGGATTTATGATAACTAGATGTTTAGAGGGCTCTAAAAACAACTTCTATTTGCAAAATGTATTTTCCATGTGTAGTTTCTTAAATTAGCCCAAATTCCAAATGCATATTTATAGCTTGGGTCTAAAAGATTTTTACCATCGTCGAACTAAGAGGAACATGAAAGTATACTTTTTTTTGCCTATAGCTCCATCTGCTGGACATTTGTGAACACTGTTTACTTGAAGGAATACTAAGAGCACCATTAACACTACAGCACGCTGTAGTGGTTATGGTGCCCCGATTCCCTCCTACTGTACATAGTCAAACTGTTTTGAATAATTTTACCGATTACCTGGGGTTGGCTGGCCGACACTCCTTACCGTACCACCACTACGGTTCTTGGTTGGATTATACCAGTAAGACGTGTTTGAACTCCTATGTTTATAATGCTCACCTCTGCGCCTCTCGGAAGCATGGCCTCCTTTGCGATGGTCTAATCCAACGTTCCTCAGAGAGGAGCATTGGGAACCTGATGTGCATGTGAGGCAAGTTTCCACGTCACTTAACGCGCCTCTAGTTGCCATCAGGAAGACAGACATTAGAGATGGATTTAACCCTGCAATTTAAACATATCAGCTTTTTAAAAGAACTGCAATAATTTAAACTGCAAGGTTATAAGAAAAGAGCCATATAAATGAAGTGGTCTGGGTAACTCTAGTGTCCCTTTAACTATACTAATACATGAATGCTGAAAGAAACGTGGTATAAACAGTTTGTTAGCTGCAGTTTGGCATCCTAACACCCACTAAATCACACATGAGGCGAACAGAGTTTTTCTAAAATTTACACCAGACATTCATTACTTCACCTGTGCTCCCGCTGGACCTCTACACAGGATGTGAAATAAATTAAAGGGAAAACCAATATCTGATGATGTGGCGGTATTGTTGTGGGGTGTGGAGCGGTGTGGCCACTTCAAATACATATTATTCAAAGTCTACAGTACGCATTACAATACTGGGGAAATCCTGTATACCTTCTTATGTGTTAACATGATACAAACAATCCAGTAAGTGTGCGGGGGGCAGGGTAACTTCTTCTGGCCGTTATGGGTCCGGGGGTCAGGGGACGGCCGCCGCCATCTCCCCCTTTTTTGTTTTTTCTCTTTCTGTCTCTCTTCTCATCTTCCCCTTCATATCTCTCCTCCTGTGCTGCCTTCCCTTTCCTCTCCCCTAAATTTATACTTAGGCTAGTGCTTTGAAGTAGGAACGTGGCAACTCTTATGACAATAGCCACAAATGGCCTCAAGATTAACTGATGAGTAAGAGAGGCATGATTGGTCGGGGCGACGTATAGGCAAACGTAGATGCACAGGACTTGTCTCCAACGACATCACCTGTGCATGCTGCCTACTTGATACGGCTGCCTGATACCTCCTAATATGCAGAAGATAAAGATCTAGTTGCCCAATGTTGATTGTTTGTCTATTCTAACACAACCCATGTATCTTGATTATCATTTTTACTTGCAATGCTGCATTATATTGTATATCTATCTTTTCTATGTAAAAAATAAAAACTAAAGATTGTCAAAACATTTTTAAAAAAATGATACAAACAAGGTCAAGTTAAAGGGTATTTTTTTTTGTTTTTGTAAAGGGCTGCAAACTGGAAAAAAATAGGAAATAAGTAAAAAAAAAAAAAAAAAAAAGAAAAAAAAAAAAAACTTACCCAACCAATACAATAACGGTTATAGCACAAACACACACATCAAGACCACTAAATTATGCTGTAAAGGTTTTGGTGCTTAGTGTCCCTTTAACCCCTTAAGGACACATGACATGTCTGACACGTCATGATTCCCTTTTATTCCAGAAGTTTGGTCCTTAAGGGGTTAAAAGAAGAGATTCTTAGACGAGACAGGCTACATTCTCCATATGGAAACTCCCTAGCCAACGTTGCTAGTACTGGCTAGGGAGTATAGTAACAGAACTTGCCCAACAATATTAAACAGAGGCCATGCTCAGATGTGAGGGCTCTTAAATTATTGAAGTGATCATAGTAAAACAATTTTAATATTTTAAAACAGGAGACAATCGTTATAAATATTCTACTTATTTATATTTCAGCATTTTCTGCTATATGCATCAACATTTCTTAGTAACAAAATAAAACCCTGGTCAAATATAGTTCTGTATGAATTGTCTGAAATTAACATTTCATATGATTAAAAAAAAAAAAAAAAGCATAGGTATTACAGATTTTGTTCCTTTTTGCAAACAGGATGAAGGCAAAGTGCAGGCAAAAGTAAATCTCAATTAATCTCTAATGCCACCGCTTCCTAGTCGAGACATAATGTAGTACATTTTTACTATTTTGGCAGAAGTGGCCAAAATAGTAAAAAAACAAAAGCTAGCATTTAGTAATTGTAAAAATAAATAAATGTAAAAAGAAAACACACAGAATGAGGAAGACAGACAGATCTATAAGATTAGGCAGAAAGAGGCTAAGCAAGTTATAAGAGCTTCCAAGTCACACACAGAAGAGAGAAACTTTTTTGAGATACATAAATGAGAAAAGGAAAGTATAACAAGGATTAGTTATATTAAAAACAAAAGAAGGAAGGTATGTAGAAGAGGTTAAAGGTCTAGCTGACTGCCTCAATGAATATTTATGATCAGTATTTACAGATGAAAATGAAGGAGAGGGATCTCAGTTTAAGGGACCCTCCAGGTACCCTCTTCCTCCCACCCCCCCCATCCCATGTTGCTGAAGGCATGAAAAACCCTTCAGTGACTTACCTGAGAACCCCAACCTATGTCTCTCGGCGGTGGTTTCAGGTCCGCCCACGCTCCTCTCCTAATGCGCATTAGACCTCTCCATAGGAAAGCATTGAAAATGCTTTCAATGTTTTCCTTTGGGGAACTGAGCGACGCTGGAGGTCCTCACAGAAAACCTGTGCTAGAAACCAGGAAGTGCCCTCTAGTAGACGGCCAGTAGCGGAAGAGTTAACCCTGCAATGTAATTATTGCAGTTTATGAAAACTGCAATATTTACAGTTGCAGGGTTAGGAGTAGTGGGAGTTGGCACCCAGACCACTCCAATGGACAGAAGTGGTCTGGGTGCCTGGAGTGTCCCTTTATGAAAAAAGACAAATGAATTTACAGAGGAAGAGGTTCTATTTCAACTGTGAAAAGTAAAGACAAATAATTTGATGGTGCCTGATGGGATACACCCAAAGCTATTAAAAAGCTTAGTGGTGTACTAGCAAAACCATTAACAGATGTATTTAACCAATCATTGTTAACAGGAGTAGTCCCAGACAATTGGAAGTTAGCAAATGCTGTGCCCATTCACAAGAAAGGTAGCAGCGAGGAGTCGGGCAACTATAGGCCAGTAAGCCTTACTTCAGTAGTGGGGAAAGTGATGGAAACCATGTTAAAGGATAGGATTGTTGAACATCTAAAAACACATGGATTTCAAGATCAGAGACAACATGGGTTTACTTCAGGGAGATCATGCCAAACTAATCTTATTGATTTTTTTGATTGGGTAACTAAAATTATAGATCAGGGTGGTGCAGTAGACATTGCTTACCTAGATTTCAGTAAGGCTTTTGACACTGTTGCACATAGAAGGCTTATCAATAAACTGCAATCTTTAAGTTTGGATTCCAATATTGTTGAATGGGTAAGGCAGTGGCTGAGTGACAGGTACAGAGGGTTGTAGTCAATGGAGTATATTCGAAGCAAAGTCGTTACTAGTGTGGTACCTCAGGGATCTGTACTTCTCTTTAATGTTTTTATTAGTGAAATTGCAGAAGGTCTTGGTGGTAAAGTATGTTTTTTTTTGCTGATGATACTAAGATATGTAACAGGGTTGATGTTCCAGGAGGGATAAGCCAAATGGCAAATGATTTAGGTAAACTAGAAAAATGGTCAGAGTTGTGGCAACTGACATTTAATGTGGATAAGTACAAGATAATGCATCTTGGACGTAAAAACCCAAGGGCAGAGTACAGAATATTTGATAGAGTCCTAACCTCAACATCTGAGGAAAGGGATTTAGGGGTGATTATTTCTGATGAATTAAAAGGTAGGCAGACAATGTAATAGAGCAGCTGGAAATCCTAGCAGAATGCTTGGTTGTATAAGGAGAGGTATTAGCAGTAGAAAGAGGGAAGTGCTCATGCCATTGTACAGAACACTGGTGAGACCTCACTTGGAGTATTGTACGCAGTACTGGAGACCGTATCTTCAGAAGGATATTGATACCTTAGAGAGTGTTCAGAGAAGG
Organism: Pelobates fuscus; assembly: GCF_036172605.1. Lineage (NCBI taxonomy): Eukaryota > Metazoa > Chordata > Amphibia > Anura > Pelobatidae > Pelobates > Pelobates fuscus. Next base: position 39,484,084 of record NC_086321.1, on the reverse strand, counting down.
GTTACTAAACTGGTTCATGGATTGCAGGATAAAACTTACCAGGAAAGGTTAAAGGATCTTAACATGCATAGCTTGGAGGAAAGACGAGATGGGGGATATGATAGAAACATTTAAATACATAAAGGGAATCAACACAGTAAAGGAGGAGACTATATTTAAAAGAAGAAAAACTACCACAACAAGAGGACATAGTCTTAAATTAGAGGGATAAAGGTTTAAAAATAATATCAGGAAGCATTACTTTACTGAGAGGGTAGTGGATGCATGGAATAGCCTTCCAGTTAAAGTGGTAGAGGTTAACACAGTGAGGGAGTTTAAGCATGCGTGAGATAGGCAAAAGGCTTTCCTAACTATAAGATAAGGCCAGGAACTAATTAAAGTATTTAGCAAATTGGGCAGACTAGATGGGCTGAATGGTTCCTATCTGCCTTCACATTCTATGTTTCCTTGTAAATGCAAATTGTACAAAATACAAATGTTGCGGTCTTCTGTCCAAAAGTGTTCACCTAATAGGGTGTAACTAGTGACTTAGAAAGGTGTATTGCTCCTATTTAAAAACTCGTGTGTGGGTTCTAACATATAAACGGTATACTCACTCTGTAAGGCTTCTTCTAATTTTGCCTTGCTGTTTGCTGCGTGATACCAAGTTATTTCTAAGCCATCTTTCTTTTTTATTAGCTTTTCACCAAGAAAATAGTCCAAAATGTTTTCACTCCATGAGCCTAAAAAAATAAAGATTGTATTTTATAATCTATACATTGCTTTATTTACAGTCAGATGCAGGTTATTATGTTGCCTTAATTACAAAATCTTATAGATAGAAAATAACGCAGCCATATGTCCCAAGTCTCCCGGATCTAGTAAGACAGTCTCAGTGCGGTACCCGACGTCTTGAGTTGTGGTGTAATTTCTTTAGTATTCCGCTTCTCAAGAACAACAGATACAATTCCATACCTCTACATGTATGCCCCCTGGAATCAAGCGGTTTTCCAATGATGTATAGATGCTGTTAATGCACATCGTCACTGAACTGAATAACGTTGCGGTTTCACTTCTGCATTATCAGTACAAATCAATCCAAATTTGGACAGGAAGGATAAGCTGAAAGCACTGGGCTATCCCTTCCCCATAGTCATAGTCACCCTTATTGTTCAGATTTGTACGGACTTTCTAACTAAAGAGACAATGAAGGCACTATAACTATTTGACCTAATTGAATTGTTTATGGTGCCTGGAGTCCCCTGGTACTGCCTCTGCTTCAGTGTTACATTATTTTCAGCAGTTTAACACAGAATAAGGGTCCATGACTTCCCATAGCTCTGCCCCCACTAGAGGTGTGGCTAAGACAAAGATTATACACTTCCTTCTTGCCATACCGAGTCATGCTAGCAATGCAAACTGTGATAGGCTGATTCTGGTCAGCTGACACTCTCAGCCAATCACAGCTACCCATTGCTGCTCAGGCTAACGCTTCCTCATTAGCCTAAGAAACGCAGGTGGTTGAGCTGCTGCAAAAACTTGTACTAGCACTAAAACACCCTAAATGGGAAATTGGTGCAAGGGGTCTCCAGACACTGCACCACTTAAAAAAAGAGATGAAGCAGTTGCAGTGTCCCTCTAATTGTATATTAAATTAAATTGTTCATATTAAAAGCAATGTTCTAGTTTTGGACTCCTCAGAACACAGTATTCGTAAGAGCACAGACTTATAGGAGTTCATTTATAAAGTGCCAATATGTTTCTCTGTGGTAATCCAGAAAATCATTTATGATACAACACACAAATGCACTTGATTGGTCCACTGAAAATTGGTCACTGTGGGGAAAAAAAAAAACACTGTCTTTTCAGGAGGTCTGTGGGTTCCTGGTGGCTACATTATAAACACTTGAAAACGTTAGTTCATAAAAGGGCTTAGCTCATTGGCTGAGGGTGTCAGCTGATCGATCTCAGCCAATAAGCGCTCAGGAACACAAGTTCCTGCTTAGGAACATCCGGCTCTGTGGAAGTAGTAGTGGAGACAGGAAAAGGCGCCCAGTGGACCCTGATAAGAAATCAAACTATTCAGCAATGGGGCACTACTGGCCGGCACCATGGCATCTACACAGTTTAACTGGTTTTGGTGCTCTGAGTGTTCCTTTAAATTGGAACGGCAACTGTCTGGGGACTTTGCTGTATTTGCAAAGACCCCCAATAGTGACATTTTCGCTGGGGGGGGGGGGGGGGGGGGAGGGGAGTCCGGTGAGATTTACCTTTCTCAATCTATGCCTTGTGAGCGCAGCCATCTTGATCCAGCGGATTCTCTTCCAGGTAGACGTTAGTGCTGTATTCTCGCGCATGCACAATAGTACAGCATGAGGTCTATGGAGGATCTTACAAGACTGCGGTATCCTCCATAATCATAACCAATTCTCTGCAGCAGTCACTGGTGGTGGCTGTCCGGTTTGACACTTAGTCAGGCGGAGGAGAAATACAGAGACAAAGTAATCCCTACTTTGTCTCTGTAGGTCTATTGACTGGGATGGAATTTCAGTGAAATTCCAACACAGTTAAAATACAGGTGATACTCGAAAAATTTGAATATCGTGCAAAAGCCATAATCAACGCACTTATGACAAATCACAGCTTGAACTATCTTGCTTTGCATGTAATGCGTCTATCTCATGAATTAGTTTCCCCTTTTACATTGCATTATTGAAATTTTGCACGATATTCAAATCACCTGTAAGTACTACAAAACTTGACAAAGACCTATTGTTGGGTTGAAACGATGCTGGCTTCACGGTGTTCCATATAAACGTGCCTTATTGAGCATTGGAGTGCCTGGACCTTCTTTCTTCTACTTGAATTCAACGGTTTAGGGTTTGCGCTAGCCCCTGGTCACATGAATGAGTGCAGTTTCTTTACTATTTTGTGTTATAAAAATTCTACCTTTATGAAATACTCATTTTTCAGCGTGTGGGGAGTGACAGTGCCGCTTTAACACTAGTTATAGGTGATTTCAGAGTTTTATTCCATAGTGTAAATGCCAGCGAAGAGACAGTTCTGTTTTAAAATGTTCTGCTATAGTCTGCTCCAAACGGTTATTGTCCTGCTACGCAGAAAAAAAAATAAACCTACACCTGCCTGAATTAAAGCGGCATCACAGAGACTATTAACATGGGATTCAATACAGCAGGATCCTGTTTACCTGTACACATATTTGGATGTGAATCATCAATGGGTGGAACTACACACATACTCCTGGTGCCATAATAACTGCATTAGACAATATAGTTTTATAGTCAGATCTCACAGCAAGATACATTAGAAACAATAAGTAGAAATACTACATTAGTTTCCCATTTAGCATCATGCCCCCATGAAACCCCATATTAATATATATATATATATATATATATATATATATATATTAATATGTGGCTATTTTTATCTTAAGTTTACTTTTAAGTTCATCCCATCAGTTAGGAAAATAAATCAACAGGATATCACAGAAAGGAATCTGCCAAACAGGAATAAGCCTATACATACACTACAACTCCCACGATGCTATGCCAGCATTAATGAAGCTAAGCATGCTGGTAGTGGTCATTGTAGAATATCTAGAAGGATTATATAACATTCTCTCCATGTGTTCTATAAAGTAAAGCAGCTAGTTACTAACAGATCCAGCTTACCCCGGGTCCCCTCCATAGCTCTGCCTTCCAGATCTACACTAATCAGTAAGAGAAGCACAAGCACTCCGACTGCAAGGCTCACAATCCCCAGGAAAGGCAGAGAGCAACGACTACAGCTCCTGAGCCGAACCATCCACACTGATACAAAGTAACAAGCGTGGAACACGTGATCCTCAGGAAGAGGGAGCAGGCAGAACCAATCGTGTGATGGGTTTCAGTGATTAATCCCATACCGACCAATCACAGCACGCGTTACAGTCTATAGGAATGAGAGGTGTGCAGGTAAATGTATTGTAAGCACAGTCACTATCACTGTGCTGTATGGGAGCAAACGGGCATGAATTATATTGACCTGCTTAGTGTGGGGTGTTTATTATATAGACCTGCTTAGTGTGGGGTGTTTATTATATAGACCTGCTTAGTGTATGTGGAGTGTAATTTATTATATAGACCTGCTTAGTGTGTGTGTAGTGTAATTTATTATATAGACCTGCTTAGTGTGGGGTGTTTATTATATAGACCTGCTTAGTGTATGTGGAGTGTAATTTATTATATAGACCTGCTTAGTGTGTGTGTAGTGTAATTTATTATATAGACCTGCTTAGTGTGGGGTGTTTATTATATAGACCTGCTTAGTGTAATTTATTATATAAACCTGCTTAGTGTGGGGTGTTTATTATATAGACCTGCTTAGTGTGTGTGTGTGTGTGTGTGTGTGTGGAGTGTAATTTATTATATAGACCTGCTTAGTGTGTGTGTGTGTGTGGAGTGTAATTTATTATATAGACCTGCTTAGTGTGGGGTGTTTATTATATAGACCTGCTTAGTGTATGTGGAGTGTAATTTATTATATAAACCTGCTTAGTGTGTGTGTGGAGTGTAATTTATTATATAGACCTGCTTAGTGTGTGTGTGTGTGGAGTGTAATTTATTATATAGACCTGCTTAGTGTGGGGTGTTTATTATATAGACCTGCTTAGTGTGTATGTGGAGTGTAATTTATTATATAAACCTGCTTAGTGTGTGTGGAGTGTAATTTATTATATAAACCTGCTTAGTGTGTGTGTGGAGTGTAATTTATTATATAGACCTGCTTAGTGTGTGTGTGGAGTGTAATTTATTATATAGACCTGCTTAGTGTGTGTGTGGAGTGTAATTTATTATATAGACCTGCTTAGTGTGTGTGTGGAGTGTAATTTATTATATAGACCTGCTTAGTGTGTGTGTGGAGTGTAATTTATTATATAGACCTGCTTAGTGTGTGTGTGGAGTGTAATTTATTATATAGACCTGCTTAGTGTGTGTATGTGTGTGTGAAGTGTAATTTATTATATAGACCTGCTTAGTGTGTGTGTGGAGTGTAATTTATTATATAGACCTGCTTAGTGTGTGTGTGGAGTGTAATTTATTATATAGACCTGCTTAGTGTGTGTGTGGAGTGTAATTTATTATATAAACCTGCTTAGTGTGTGTGTGGAGTGTAATTTATTATATAGACCTGCTTAGTGTGTGTGTGGAGTGTAATTTATTATATAGACCTGCTTAGTGTGTGTGTGTGTGTGTGAAGTGTAATTTATTATATAGACCTGCTTAGTGTGTGTGTGAAGTGTAATTTATTATATAGACCTGCTTAGTGTGTGTGTGGAGTGTAATTTATTATATAGACCTGCTTAGTGTGTGTGTGGAGTGTAATTTATTATATAGACCTGCTTAGTGTGTGTGTGGAGTGTAATTTATTATATAGACCTGCTTAGTGTGTGTGTGGAGTGTAATTTATTATATAAACCTGCTTAGTGTGTGTGTGGAGTGTAATTTATTATATAGACCTGCTTAGTGTGTGTAGAGTGTAATTTATTTTCCTGGCTAATCATGGCAGCATCACTTATGGGTAGCTCCGCCCCAATCAGGAACAGGACAGGAAAAAATCAATTAATCAGACCAGGCTGGGTATAAAAGGTCCCTCCTCCTTCTATCCCACAGTCTTTTTTCCTGTCCTTTCAGGACATTTTATTTTGGGCCACCTTCCCATGTGTACCATGGGCCTCCAGATGAAGTTCAGCCTCTCTTCATCTGAAGAACTCAGTAAACAGCCTGCACGGGCAGGACTAACTGAGTTTAGTACAGATTAGTATCTGTACTATATGGGAGAGATCTATATTAGGAGATTATGATGTGGGGTCGGCTGTTGCCTTAAAAATTTCCCCTTATGACATCCACCCCCCCCACCTGATCTGAGGTCAGTGTTTTGGAGAAGCCAGGGTAAGTTTTTTACTTGTATATCTCTTTCTTATATTCTTATGGACTGGGAGAACAAGATCTGAGTCTTGTTCTAAAATATTCTCGGATCATCTATCTGTTTCCTCGGTCAGTTTGTCCTTACCTTCATGCTTCATTCTGGGTATAGATTGACTGGCAGGGACTGTGTCTTTCTCCGATCCTGCTCTTCTGTGTTCGGATTGCTGGCGCATGCGCAGAGCGGCCGCCGGACGCCGACGGTACTGCGCATGCGCGGGATAGTTGCGCGCTTAAAGGTATATCGCGCCAAAAAAACGAAAATTCTGAAATCACTCAAAATTGATCCTTGCTTCTTCCCTGATCATCTGGTAACAAGGAAAGCTGCCCTTTTTCTCCAGAATCTGGTTTTTAAGGTAAAAATCCTACTTTATTTTATCTTTAATTTTCTCAGTTTATTTTAAAATTGGTTCTGCAATAAGCGTATTATTTTCTAGATGGCTTCTCCCTCTGCCTCAAGATCTCGCTCTAGAAGACATAGGTGAGCCGCATATATTCTTTTATAATAAGGGGGGAAAAGAGTGCCACTACAGGCCTATAATATGTTTCATATTGGCCTCTATTTCAGCCCAGAAAAATCTCAAGAATTATCTCCCAGAAAATATCGAGAAAAATCTAACCGATGTACAAACTGCAACCAAGTGGCTCCTCCAGGGAATAATTTGTGCAGATCTTGCCTGACGGAAGCAGCGAAAGACAGTTCCCCACAGACGGACTTAAAGAAATGGATATCGGAAGCTATTGCTGAAGGGTTTAAAGCCTCTAATAAGACGACTATCTCTAAACGTCCCAGAGTAGAAAACTATGTGGAATCTGAAGAAGAGTCTGATATGATGGAAGACTATTCCGAGGAAGAGGAGGATGAATATGACTCAAAATCGCTGGATTCCAGGTCTGTAGATAAACTGGTTTGTCTTATCAGAGACACGTTGAGAATCCCTGAAGAAAGCAAGGAGAAGAAGGAGTCCGACAGATACTTTGAAGATCTGAAGCCTAACAGACCCTCTTTTCCAGTTCATTCGGCCATCAAGGAAGTCATTGCTGAAGAATGGAATAGACCTGAGAGCAAGGTAACTCTAAAGAACAAAATTCCTAGACTATACCCGTATGCTCCTGAGGATTGCAAACCATGGATGTCGGTTCCGAAAATTGACGCAGCGGTCATTCACATGGCAAAAAGAACGACTCTTCCTATAGACTCAATGGCATATTTAAGGGAGCCAATGGAAAAGCGATTAGACGCCGACCTGATTAAGGCATACCTGGCATTGGGATCAGCATTACACCCAGCAATTGCCCTTACCACCTTGTCCAGAGCTCTTAAGATATGGGTGAATAATCTAGAAGAAGATATCTCTGGGGGAGTCCGTAGAGAACGCCTATTGGAGGGTCTTAATGATTTAAAACTGGCCACAGAATTCTGTTCTGAAGCTTCCCTGGATCTCACTAAAATGGTAGCCAAAAGTATGGCGCTGTCTGTAGCCTCCAGGAGAGCATTATGGCTTCACTCTTGGGGGGCAGATTACGCCTCTAAGGCCTCTCTATGTGCGCTCCCTTTTCAAGGCGACCTTCTTTTTGGCAAAGTACTGGAAGATGCTATCCATAAAGCAGCAGATGGAAGAAAGGCTTTTCTACCTCAAGGGAAAAGAAGATATGGGGCTTCCTACGGGAAGGATAAAAAATTCAGAGACCGATCCTTTCGAGACGTCAGAGCATACAGGCCCGGAAGAGAATACTCCAGGAACTCTAATTGGAGAAACTATCAGTCAACTTCATCTAAACCGGTCAGAGGAAGAGGATCTAGACCAGCTAATAAAAGCTTCTGAACGTTTGCTGGCCCAGCCAGATGTTATAGGAGGCAGACTTCGCTTCTTTTATCCGGTTTGGGCCAGAAGTATTCAAGATTCTTGGGTTCTTTCTATCCTCAAGGAAGGATACAAGATAGCATTCAAAGAATTCCCATCTCTAACCTCCTTTGTCCGTTCAAGAGTGGCAAAAGGAAGAAAAGAAGTTGCTCTGAACGACATTATTTTACAACTACTGCGGGATCAGGTCATAGAGGAAGTACCTTACGAAGAACTTTACAGAGGCCTCTACTCTACTATATTCTTGGCCCCAAAACCTCAAGGGAAGTGGCGGCTAATTCTGGACCTAAAAGTTCTGAACACTTATTTAGTTCCAAGAACGTTCAAGATGGAGTCCATTTCCACGATCCTGCCCAACATCAAGACAGGGACCTGGATGACTTCCATCGATCTCAAGGACGCCTACTATCAGATTCCGATTCACATCAGTCATCGCCGGTTTCTGAGGTTTTGGATTTCGGGCAATCATTTCCAGTTCAAGGGTCTTCCTTTCGGATTAAGCCTGGCTCCCAGAACGTTCACAAAAATTCTAGTTTCTCTGGTGGCCTTTATAAGAACGAAGAACATCGAGATTTTTCATTATCTGGACGATTTCTTAATCGTAGGTCCTTCCAGCCAGATAGTAGAGGTCCATACGGCAATGACCATCAAATGCCTTCAAGATCATGGCTGGCTGATAAACCCCAAGAAGAGCTATTTGGTGCCTTCTCAGAAGATGATATTCCTGGGAGCAAACATAGACTCAGTGAATGGCCTGGTATCTCTGTCTTCAGACAGAAAAGATCGTATAATAAAAAAGATCAGAAGCATGCGTCAAAAGTCCTTTGTCACAGCAAGGGAATTCATGAGCCTCTTAGGGTCCCTTACGTCCACGATTGGCCTAGTAAAATGGGCCCAATGGAGGATGCGACCCATTCAAAGACACTTCCTCCTACAGTTCAAGAAAAGCTCCGAGAATTGGGATCAGAAGATTAATTATCTCCCGAGGATTTCGAAAGAACTACACTGGTGGACAAGAGAAGAACACCTTCTTCATGGGTTTCCCCTGGAAGAGCCGGTCTGGATGACCATAACTACAGATGCCAGCCTCCTGGGATGGGGAGCACACTTGAACGACTCAAGGATTCAAGGAGCTTGGTCATGGAAGGAGTCAAAACTTCACTCAAACTTAAGAGAAATGAGAGCTGTTCTCAAGGCATTAATAGGGTTCCGTCCTCTAATAAGGCATGCCTGGGTAAGGATACATACAGACAACAGAGCTGTGGCATCCTACATAAATCATCAGGGAGGCACTCGAAGCTATTCTCTACTGATGGAATTATCCCCGATAATGAGGTTTGCCCAACTACGTTTACTAGGCCCAAAAGCGGTATATCTTCCAGGACCAGAGAATCTTTTGGCGGATTACCTCAGCAGAACAAGGATTCTCCAAGGAGAATGGAAACTGCACCCGGATTTGTTTCACTTAATCACCCTGAGGTGGGGTGTACCCCAGATCGACCTGATGGCTTCATACCGGAATACTCAGGTGAGGAGGTATTACTCCCTTCATGCAGATCACCGAGCTGTAGGACAGGATGCCCTGTCTCTTCCATGGGAATTCGATCTGGGGTACGCGTTCCCTCCCCTACCTATGATTTACCGGCTACTGAGGAAAGTATGGAAGGAAGGCCTCAAGGTCATTGCCATTATCCCAATCTGGCCTCGCAGACCTTGGTTTCCCCTTCTAAACAAGATGAGCCTGGAACCTCCTTGGCCTCTCCCTCTCAGCCCAAACATCCTGACTCAGGGACCAGCAGTTCATCCCAACCCCAGCCAGCTGAAATTGGGGGCATGGCTCTTGAAAAGGAGAGACTTCTAGCTCAAGGGATCTCAGAAGCTGTGGCGTCTACGCTCCTTAAATCCAGAAAGGTATCAACCTCTTCCTGCTACCATAGGATATGGGAAGTATTCCGTTCCTGGTCTCAAGTTAATAGTGTGGATTTTCTTCAACCGTCTAACATCGATATTCTACACTTTCTTCATACAGGTCTGGATAAGGGACTGAGTCTTAGCACTCTTAAAGTCCAAGCTTCGGCTTTATCTGCTCTCTGCTACAAGTCCTGGGCATCTGATCCTCTAATTGCCAGATTCTTTAAAGCTACCATCCGCATAAGGCCTCCAAATAGGAACTACTCTCCTCCGTGGAATTTACCTATGGTACTGGAGGCGTTGTCTGAAAACCCCTTTGCTCCATTAGATCAGCTGGGTCTAGCCTTATTAACATATAAGACATTATTTCTGGTGGCTGTCACTACGGCAAAGCGCATGTCTGAAATTCATGCATTTTCCTGCGATGAAAATCACTTTCAAGTGTTCCACGACAGGGTGATCTTGAGACCTAGACAAGAGTTTCTACCTAAAGTCGTCTTGAATTTCCACATCTTACAGGAAATTGTTATTCCTTCCTTTTATCCTTCTCCTTCTACGCCAGAGGAAGTGAAACTTCATGATTTGGATGTCAGGCAGTGCCTGCTTAAGTACATAGAAGCTTCTAGTCAGTTTCGGAGGTCTCAACAGCTATTTGTTCTACCGATTGGATCCAGGAGAGGGGAGGCAGCCTCTACTTCCACCTTGAGACGTTGGATTTCCAATACCATAGTCAAGGCTTATCAGTCGAAAGACCTGGTTCCTCCTAGTAGGATCAAATCACACTCTACGAGGGCCTTAGCAACGTCATGGGCTAACTGGGCAGAGGTTCCATCTGAAGACATCTGTAAGGCAGCTACGTGGTCTTCTCCTCTCACTTTCATCAAACACTATAAACTGGATTTGGCTTCTTCCTCTACGTCCTTTGGTAGAGGTTTTCTGTCCTCTGTTGAATCTATCTAGAATAAACTTATTTCAGCATCATCTGGTTGGATGTGTTTGTTTTGTTTTTCTCCCACCCTATGGTGAAGCTTGGGTATTACCCATAAGTGATGCTGCCATGATTAGCCAGGAATACGGAAAATTTTATCATACTTGCCGTAATTTTCTTTTCCTAGCTATTATTCATGGCAGCATCAGCGAACCCCCCCTTGTTTTTGTTATTAGCTTTGGGACTAGACTGTGGGATAGAAGGAGGAGGGACCTGTTATACCCAGCCTGGTCTGATTAATTGATTTTGTCCTGTCCTGTTCCTGATTGGGGCGGAGCTACCCATAAGTGATGCTGCCATGAATAATAGCCAGGAAAAGAAAATTACGGCAAGTATGATAAAATTTTCCGTAATATAGACCTGCTTAGTGTGTGTGGAGTGTAATTTATTTTATAAACCTGCTTAGTGTGTGTGGAGTGTAATTTATTATATAGACCTGCTTAGTGTGTGTGGAGTGTAATTTATTATATAGACCTGCTTAGTGTGTGTGGAGTGTAATTTATTATATAGACCTGCTTAGTGTGTGTGTGGAGTGTAATTTATTATATAGACCTGCTTAGTGTGTGTGTGGAGTGTAATTTATTATATAGACCTGCTTAGTGTGTGTGTGGAGTGTAATTTATTATATAGACCTGCTTAGTGTGTGTGTGGAGTGTAATTTATTATATAGACCTGCTTAGTGTGTGTGTGGAGTGTAATTTATTATATAGACCTGCTTAGTGTGTGTGTGGAGTGTAATTTATTATATAGACCTGCTTAGTGTGTGTGTGTGTGTGGAGTGTAATTTATTATATAGACCTGCTTAGTGTGTGTGTGTGTGGAGTGTAATTTATTATATAGACCTGCTTAGTGTGTGTGTGTGTGTGTGGAGTGTAATTTATTATATAGACCTGCTTAGTGTGTGTGTGTGTGTGGAGTGTAATTTATTATATAGACCTGCTTAGTGTGTGTGGAGTGTAATTAATTATATAAACCTGCTTAGTGTGTGTGTGTGTGTGTGTGTGGAGTATAATTTATTATATAGACCTGCTTAGTGTGTGTGTGTGGAATGTAATTTATTATATAAACCTGCTTAGTGTGTGTGTGTGTGTGTGTGTGGAGTGTAATTTATTATATAGACCTGCTTAGTGTGTGTGTGTGTGTGTGGAGTGTAATTTATTATATAAACCTGCTTAGTGTGTGTGTGTGTGTGTGTGTGTGGAGTGTAATTTATTATATAGACCTGCTTAGTGTGTGTGTGTGGAATGTAATTTATTATATAAACCTGCTTAGTGTGTGTGTGTGGAGTGTAATTTATTATAAAGACCTGCTTAGTGTGTGTGTGGAGTGTAATTTATTATATAGACCTGCTTAGTGTGTGTGTGTGTGTGTGTGGAATGTAATTTATTATATAGACCTGCTTAGTGTGTGTGTGTGGAATGTAATTTATTATATAGACCTGCTTAGTGTGTGTGTGTGGAATGTAATTTATTATATAAACCTGCTTAGTGTGTGTGTGTGTGTGTGTGTGTGTGGAATGTAATTTATTATATAGACCTGCTTAGTGTGTGTGTGTGGAATGTAATTTATTATATAAACCTGCTTAGTGTGTGTGTGTGGAGTGTAATTTATTATATAAACCTGCTTAGTGTGTGTGTGTGGAATGTAATTTATTATATAAACCTGCTTAATGTGTGTGTGTGTGTGTGTGTGTGTGGAGTGTAATTTATTATATAGACCCGCTTAGTGTGTGTGGAGTGTAATTTATTATAAAGACCTGCTTAGTGTGTGTGTCGAGTGTAATTTATGATATAGACCTGCTTAGTGTGTGTGTGTGTGTAATGTAATTTATTATATAAACCTGCTTAGTGTGTGTGTGTGTGTGTGTGTGTGTGTGGAGTGTAATTTATTATATAAACCTGCTTAGTGTGTGTGTGGAGTGTAATTTATTATAAAGACCTGCTTAGTGTGTGTGTGTGTGGAGTGTAATTTATTATAAAGACCTGCTTAGTGTGTGTGTGTGTGGAGTGTAATTTATTATATAGACCTGCTTAGTGTGTGTGGAGTGTAATTTATTATATAGACCCGCTTAGTGTGTGTGTGGAGTGTAATTTATTATATTATTATTTATTTATTTATTTATAAAATATTTTACCAGGAAAGATACATTGAGATTTCTCTCGTTTTCAAGTATGTCCTGGGTCCACAAATCATTGCATTGTTACAGTTAGTGTACAATAAAATGCAAAATTAATATACAATATATACAACATTTATAAACATTTATAAAAACATAAACATTTATCATATATAAACCTGCTTAGTGTGTGTGTGTGTGTGGAGTGTAATTTATTATATAGACCTGCTTAGTGTGTGTGTGGAGTGTAATTTATTATATAGACCCGCTTAGTGTGTGTGTGGAGTGTAATTTATTATATAAACCTGCTTAGTGTGTGTGGAGTGTATTTTATTATATAGACCTGCTTAGTGTGTGTGTGGAGTGTAATTTATTATATTATTATTTATTTATTTATTTATAAAATATTTTACCAGGAAAGATACATTGAGATTTCTCTCGTTTTCAAGTATGTCCTGGGTCCACAAATCATTGCATTGTTACAGTTAGTGTACAATAAAATGCAAAATTAATATACAATATATACAACATTTATAAACATTTATAAAAACATAAACATTTATCATATATAAACCTGCTTAGTGTGTGTGTGTGTGTGGAGTGTAATTTATTATATAGACCTGCTTAGTGTGTGTGTGGAGTGTAATTTATTATATAGACCCGCTTAGTGTGTGTGTGGAGTGTAATTTATTATATAGACCTGCTGTGTGGAGTGTAATTTATTATATAGACCTGCTTAGTGTGTGTGTGGAGTGTAATTTATTATATAGACCTGCTGTGTGGAGTGTAATTTATTATATAGACCTGCTTAGTGTGTGTGTGGAGTGTAATTTATTATATAAACCTGCTTAGTGTGTGTGCGTGAAGTGTAATTTATTATATAAACCTGCTTAGTGTGTATGTGGAGTGTAATTTATTATATAAACCTTCTTAGTGTGTGTGTGGAGTGTAATTTATTATATAAACCTGCTTAGTGTGTGTGGAGTGTAATTTATTATATAGACCTGCTTAGTGTGTGTGTGGAGTGTAATTTATTATATAAACCTGCTTAGTGTGTGTGTGGATCGTAATTTATTATATAGACCTGCTTAGTGTGTGTGTGTGTGTGTGTGTGTGTGTGTGGAGTGTAATTTATTATATAAACCTGCTTAGTGTGTGTGTGTGTGTGTGTGTGTGTGTGTGTGGATCGTAATTTATTATATAGACCTGCTTAGTGTGTGTGTGTGTGTGGAGTGTAATTTATTATATAGACCTGCTTAGTGTGTGTGTGTGTGTGGAATGTAATTTATTATATAAACCTGCTTAGTGTGTGTGTGTGTGTGTGTGTGTGTGTGTGTGGAGTGTAATTTATTATATAGACCTGCTTTGTGTGTGTGTGTGTGTGTGTGGAGTGTAATTTATTATATAGACCTGCTTAGTGTGTGTGTGTGTGGAGTGTAATTTATTATATAGACCTGCTTTGTGTGTGTGTGTGTGTGGGGAGTGTAATTTATTATATAGACCTGCTTAGTGTGTGTGTGTGTGGAGTGTAATTTATTATATAGACCTGCTTAGTGTGTGTGTGTGTGTGGAATGTAATTTATTATATAAACCTGCTTAGTGTGTGTGTGTGTGTGTGTGGAGTGTAATTTATTATATAGACCTGCTTTGTGTGTGTGTGTGTGTGTGTGTGGAGTGTAATTTATTATATAGACCTGCTTAGTGTGTGTGTGTGTGTGGAGTGTAATTTATTATATAGACCTGCTTTGTGTGTGTGTGTGTGTGTGTGTGGGGAGTGTAATTTATTATATAGACCTGCTTAGTGTGTGTGTGTGTGTGTGTGTGTGTGTGTGTGGAGTGTAATTTATTATATAGACCTGCTTAGTGTGTGTGTGTGGAGTGTAATTTTATTTTCCTGTCTAATCATGGCAGCATATACACATGGGTTAGCTCCTCCCCTACAGCCGATAGGACAGGAAAACCACCAAGGTTTTAAAAGGAGGCTCCATCCCTAAGGTCCTTAGTCTTTTTCCTGTCCTACAGCCCTTAGGACGTGAGCAATTTGCTCCCTTTACTTACGGACATGTATGTTTTTTATCTTCATTACTTTATTTGCCTGTTTCACTGTAGTACATTAAGCAGTTGTGCTTTTATGCTGTGATGCATTTAAGCTTTGATATCTTTAAACTAGTGCATTATACAGCTGTACCTTATTTTTAAGATTGTGGTACATTATGCGGTTGTGCTTTTACTAGGAAGCATTTAGGCTGTGTTGCATTCATTTAAATTTGCATTTATTACTGTTTCATGTAATGCCGCAAGTCATTGGAAACTGCAGTACATTTGGGAAACTGCAGTGCATTTGAAGACTGATATATTGATACCGGAGAAACTGACGGAAGCCAAGCACAGAGAGATGGACACAGGTTTCTTCAGGAAGGAAGAGATTCTTTATTGGATCACCGATCGGGACTCAGAGGGACTAGCGTCACCAAAATACAGCAAGTTCTGAGCCCCGGACAATAGTGCAGGCTCCTTATATAGGCACATAACTCCTCCCATATTAAGCTCCACCCGCACATTCTCTTAACCAATCAACACAATAAGAATTAACTTCCTGCTTGACCGCATGGCTTGTCCAGCACAATGGAGGAGGGGAATACTATATCCTGTATTCTTGCACATGCTCCGTACACTACTGATCGTATCTTGCCTCGTGCAACCAACTGATCGATACGTCAGCATATGCACGTACACATGCCACGTGGTAATCTCGGCCTACTAAATTTATTTTTACCGAGATTCCACCACATTCCCCCCTTTGATGCCTCTTGATATTTTACAATTACTTGAGGCATCACTTAACCTTAGTTTTGCTTACACCGCAAGTTACCTTGAACCAGACCAGACTTATCTTATGATGTGAATCTTCAACATTCATCTTCTTGCATTGGTTCTCCTTGATCTAGAGCCTTATACTTATATATCGCCATTATCTGTGCAGCAGCCTTCCTCTCTGATATACTTCCTATCAGGCTTTGCACAGACCTAACTACTAAGGGTATAAGACACGGTAGGAGTAGACACAACAGTAAAATCAGTAGGACTCCACCTACCACTGCCTTAAGCCCTCCAAACCACTCATACCAGCTACCAAACCAACTACTTGGATTGTACCCTTTCCATACCTGAGTAGGCACATGCGCTAGTTTAACCATATGGCTAGTAAGCTCAGCTATTGCTTGCCCTTCGTCGTCTATTTGAAGACAGCAATTGCTTAGGTTAAACTTCCCACATACACCTCCCTCTACTGCCAAAAGGTAATCCAAGGCTAATCTATTTTGGTAGACTGCTGTCCTCATCCTGGTGTTATGCTTCGCTAGAAGATTGAGCGCTTGTGATGTTTCATTTGTGATAATCTCAACCACCGCCTGTAATCTTATAATACGGTTGAGCATATAAATAGGGGTTCTATAACCAAAGGTACCATCCTCAGCCCACGTGGCTGGCCCATAATAGTCTATGATACGCTGGGGAGGCCATTCATTATCTTCCCAGGTACCTATCTCTATGGGTCCCCTTTTCTTCCTATGATTCACATCATACACTTTAACACCTAAAGTCTCACCTGTTTCAATCGGTAACAAGAAGAAGGATGGTTTGAGCATACCCAACACACATGCCCCTTCCCAGTCCTGTGGCAGCTCCGAATAGGCTTTCTTACCACAGATCCAGTACAAATTTGCTGGGGCTCTCCAGGTAGATGTGATAGATCAAACCACACGTCCTTTAAATTGGCGTATCTAGCAAACGGGTTAGATGGTTCTGAGACATTTGAAGCCGACCACCAAGTTGTATTCTTTGTATCATCATCATAAGCTTTTTGCCCTAGACAAGTTAATTCTCCTACAGAAGTATTATACATTATTCCTTTCCTTGCTATGCAAACATAACCTATGATGGAGGTCTTTAATCTCCACTCAGATTTACCTCTAACACTCATATGATAATCGGCTTGTGTAGATATTAATTGGTCAACTGCCTCAGAACCGGACATTACCTCCTTTGCTTCCCAAGGCCATTGGTCTCCCATGTTAGTACCTCCACACACATAGCAGTTGGTAACATTGACTACCGGCAATACTTTCAGCTAGGTCAATGAACAGGTTTTTAGCATTATGGGGGATCTTGTTATCTATACTCATCTCTTCATAAAAGGAATGGTATACTTGATGAGTCTGGGAGGATACCGTATCAGTCTCTATCCCTATAAACAATAATGTCCCAGGATCTAAACCCGTCCCGTATATCTGAAACCCAAATATATTTCCATACTTATCTAGGAACTTGTCGGGGTTATTAATAAGTATATGGACTGGGTTGCATTCCATAGACTTACAATATGGGCTAGTCGGCAACTTAGTTACTATCATGTCTTTATCTACTGTCTGTCCCCAAGTCGCCCACCCCACACAAGACCAATATGGACAAAAGTTATAGTCTTTATTTGGGCATCTAGGACTCACATATTTATTTTTACTACTGGGACAAATGTATTTATCGTTAGACCCATACGTCCTCTCCCATCTAAGATCCCCACATACATTCCACGGCTTTCTACCACTCGATATCGCTTTACACGCATCAAATAGCAGAACACCCGAAGAATGTACGGATTCTAACACCGTCTTATTAATTAGGGTCCCCTGAGGATCTCCATTCCTGAGAGTCAACCAAATTGTACGAGGTTGATACTCTGGACTGAAGCACTTAGGTTCTCCTACTCCTAAATGGCACACACTATAATCTATATTTAAGTATCTACATCTCGATACATCTCCTTTACACTCGTATTGTGAATGCCAAATTAGGGTTTGGGAAATATGGTTACCTGTTCTCGTAGTCTTAATGCATACCTCACAGCTAGGAGTGTCGGTACCTCTACCTTCCTGAATATAAAAACACATATAAATAAACACAATCAAAAGCACATCTTTCGCCGTCATCCTCAGTCTTCGTCCGTGCGATGGAGCCTCAGCTTCCAGGATGTGAGGGCTGCAGGGAATGGAGTTCTGCTCGTCTTCACAGGTGTCCCTTCGAGACTTTCCTGGCTTATACACTATGTGATGGTAAGCGGACAGGCTTTATTATGGCCTTCTCACTCACACCTGTAACAATAAAATTTATAATCCACAATAATTCCTCGTTACTCCGACTGAGTAGTGCGTTTCAACCGGATCTTGCAGGGATTCTCTGGGTCTGCTGTAACTTGCCAAGAATCAACTGCTGCTGGTTTAACCCTGGAGTGATGTATCCACGGAGTCACTTCTGCTACTTTTATCGCTGTAGGGGTAGACAAAAGAACAACATAAGGACCTCTCCACTTGGGCCCTAACGGTACATTATTCCACTCTTTAATCCACACTTGGTCTCCTGGATGATAACTATGAACAGGGGGATATATATTCACAGGTAATCTATCTTGTACCCATTTCTGTACCTCCTCCATAGTCTTACCCAACTCTACAACCTGCTGCCGGGTAATTCCTTCTCCCAACTGACTCAGTACGGGAGGTGGTCGCCCATACATGATTTCAAAAGGAGAGAGGCCCATCCTTCTGGTAGGGGTACTGCGGATTCGCAATAGAGCTATAGGTAAGAGAACGTTCCACTTAAGTTGGGTTTCCTGACACATTTTAGCCAACTGGTTCTTTATAGTTCTATTCATTCTCTCTACCTTACCAGAACTCTGGGGTCTATATGCAGTATGAAGCCTCCACTTTATACCAAGCATATGAGTCAGTTGTTGTAGGCACTGATGAACAAAAGCTGGACCATTGTCCGATCCTATAGAACAGGGTAGTCCATATCGGGGTATTATTTCTCGTAGCAGGAATCTTACAACTTCTCCTGCTTTCTCTGTACGAGTAGGACATGCTTCTACCCAGCCTGAATAAGTGCACACAATTACCAGCAGGTAACGATGTCCACCCGATTTAGGCATCACGGTAAAGTCTATTTGTAGATCGGACATGGGGAGTCCCCCCATAAACTGGACTCCTGGTGGTTTTACTGGTCCTTGTCTTGCATTATTTTTAGCACACGTCACACATCTGCGTACAATGGCCTGAGTCAAGTTGGACAATCTTGGTATGTAGAAATGTTTCCTGAGAGATTCTTCAGTACTGTCTCTCCCAGAATGTGTCCCGTTATGATAATTTTGGACAATTTCTACCGCTAGCGATGCTGGTATAACTATTCTTCCATCTTCTAGCTGATACCACTTGTTCTCCAAATACTTTCCCGGTTCAGTCTTTAACCACTCCTCTTCTTGAGCTGTATAAACTGGAGTCCATTGGGACAGTGGAGTTGGTATAAGAGCAGCTATATGCCCCACATACTCCTGTCTTCCTGATTCAGCAGCACGCTTAGCTGCACTATCTGCCATCCGATTTCCCTTGGTTACATCACCATCTCCTCTCAGATGCGCTCGACAATGTATGATACCGACTTCTTTCGGCTCCCACACTGCTTCCAATAGTTGTAGGATTTCAGCTGCGTATTTGATTTCTTTGCCTTCTGAATTCAGTAGTCCTCTTTCTTTATACAAAGCTCCGTGGGCATGAGTGGTTAAGAACGCATACTTAGAGTCCGTATAGATATTCACTCTTAAACCTTCAGCCAATTGTAACGCTCGTGTTAGTGCTATTAACTCTGCCTTTTGTGCTGATGTTCCTTTCGCCAGTGGCCGAGCTTCTATCACCTTGTCTAT
This sequence comes from Pelobates fuscus, assembly GCF_036172605.1. NCBI lineage: Eukaryota > Metazoa > Chordata > Amphibia > Anura > Pelobatidae > Pelobates > Pelobates fuscus. The sequence goes on along the minus strand of NC_086321.1, from coordinate 39,464,487 downwards.
TGTTGTTACTGCATATCCTGCATAGCGGATCCCTTCTTTCACATAACTACTGCCGTCGGTGTAATATTGAACATCGGGGTTCTGGATGGGAAAATCACGAAGATCTGGTCTACTTGAAAATACTTCATCCATTACTTCCAAACAATCATGTTGACTTTCAGTAGGTTGTGGCAAAAGGGTAGCTGGATTTAAGGTGTTTACAGTCTCTAAATGCACTCTTGGGTTTTCACACAACATTGCTTGATACTTGGTCATACGGCTATTACTAAACCAATGATTTCCTTTGTAATCCAACAACGTCTGTACTGCATGTGGGACTCGTACATAAAGTTCTTGACCCAGAGTGAGTTTATCGGCTTCAGCTACTAGCAGGGCGGCTGCAGCTACGGCTCTTAGACAAGGTGGAAGTCCGCTGGCCACTGCATCCAGTTGCTTAGACATGTAGGCAACAGGTCTTTGCCATGATCCCAAGTACTGTGTCAATACTCCCACAGCCATTCTTCTCTGCTCGTGTACATATAAGTAGAATGGTCGTGTGTGATCAGGTAGACCTAATGCTGGGGCACTCATCAAAGCCTTCTTTACATCTTCAAATGCCGTTTGCTGTTCTTGGGTCCATAAGAAGGGGTCGTGCTCTGTACCTTTGATGGCTGCGTACAGAGGTTTTGCTAGTATCGCATAGCTGGGAATCCATATCCTACAGAAGCCTGCTGCCCCCAAGAATTCTCGCACTTGTCTTCTATTCTTGGGTATTGGTATTTGGCAGACAGCTTCTTTTCTCTCTGGCCCCATAATCCTTTGACCTTCAGAGATATGGAATCCCAGATACTTGACAGTTGGCAAACACAACTGAGCCTTCTTTCTAGACACCTTGTATCCTGCCTTCCAGAGAATGTGTAGTAGATCGTGCGTTGCTTGCTGACAGATTTCTTTTGTAACTGCTGCTATCAACAAGTCATCTACATACTGTAACAATACACACTCTCCTGGGATGGACTCGAAATCCAGTAGATCTTGACTTAGGGCTGAACCAAATAGGGTAGGTGAATTTTTAAACCCTTGGGGCAGTCTTGTCCAAGTCATTTGGCGTTTTGAGCCCGTTACAGCATTCTCCCATTGGAAAGCGAAAATACATTGACTTTCTGCGGCAATTCGGAGGCAAAAGAAGGCATCTTTGAGATCTAAGACTGTGAAGTAAGTAGCCCCGCCCGGAATTAAAGCAAGCAGGTTATATGGATTGGGTACAACTGGATGTATACTAACAACCGCATCATTGACTGCTCTTAAGTCCTGCACAGGTCGATACTCATCTGTACCGGGCTTTTGAACAGGCAGCAATGGGGTGTTCCAGGGGGAAGTACAGAATTTTAGGATACCATACCGTATGAACTTATCCAGATAGGATTGGATGTTCTTCTTAGCCTTCTGCGGGATGTGGTATTGTCTTAGGCTTACTGGATAAACCCCAAGTTTCAGTTCAATTTTTATAGGTGGAATATTGCGGGCCAGTCCTGGTGGGTTGTTCTCTGCCCAAACTCCTGGTATGTTAAACAATGTCTCATCACTCCTAGGGTTTTGGCTAGTCAACACTGTATAAAGTCGCCACTCTTCTTCCTTTGGTACGGATAAAGTCATAATACCTGAAGGTCCATTAAACTTTAAAGATGTTGTTCCATTTGGTAGGAACGTAATCTGCGCTTGTAATTTTGATAGCATATCACGTCCCAGCAATTGGACTGGACATTCAGGCATATAAAGGAATTGGTGTTTTACTACGTGGCCTCCCAATGTACAGAGTCGACTTTTAAGAACCGGTCTTTCAGCACTTCTTCCAGTTGCTCCTATCACAGTAATAGTCCTTCCAGATGGAGGAGCAACCAGATTAGTCACCACTGAATGTTCAGCACCAGTGTCGATCATGAACGCACTCCTTTTCCCCCCTATTGATACATCGACCATAGGCTCCGCTCGACCAAGGGGGATGGAGCCCGGTCGGTATCAATAGTCCTCCATGACCGTGTCAGCCAATCCTACGAAGTCCCTACCTTCTCTATCGCGGGACCTTTGCGCTGCTGGAATATACCTGTCTTCCCTAACACTTCCTCTGTTCCCATTACTCCCTCTATAACCATTACTCCCTCCGGGGCCTCCTCTACCTCTCGCTCTGCCTCTAAAATTTCCGTAGCCTGCCCTGGGTTGGTCTCTCTCGTACTGCTCTCTTTGCGGACATTCGTTCCTCCAATGCCCTTCTTCCTTGCAATACGCGCACTGATCCCTACTCAAAGGCTCCCTACTCCATCTATTATTGCCTCTATCTGGGCCCCGTTTATCTACGCCTGCGATCGCTACCGCTAGCATATCAGCCTTTTTACGCATCTTGCGCTCTTCCTCTTTCTTACTTTCTGTATCCCTGTTCATATAGACCTTATTTGCTACTTCCATTAGTTGGGTGATGGACATACCTGCAAACCCTTCTAACTTTTGTAGCTTGCGCTTAATATCTCCGTATGCTTGGCTGACAAAGGCGGAGTTAACCATTCGGGAATTGTCTGCGTCTTCCGGATTAAAGGGGGTATACAAGCGGTATGCCTCCAATAATCGGTCATAAAAGACACTGGGCGCTTCATCGCTTTTCTGAATCACCTCAACTGTCTTCGACATGTTAATGGCTTTCTTTCCTCCGGCTTTCATGCCAGCAATTATAGCGTCTCTATAGGCTCTGAGTTGAACCATATCAGCACCATTTACGTTCCAATCGGGATCAGTGTTGGGATAATGTGTTGCGGCCCATGCTGCTGGATTAGCTTGGTTCAAAGCACGGGCTCTATCTTCTAATGCTTTAATGGCTGCTTGATTTATTCTTGTCCTTTCCTCATTGTTAAATAAAGTCATTAGTAACTGCTGGCAATCAGCCCATGTCGGATTATGCGTCTGTACTATTGAGGTGAACAGATCAGTCATGGCTTGTGGTTTCTCAGTATACGAGGAATTATGGGTCTTCCAGTTTAAAAGGTCGGTAGTGGTAAATGGGACATATACGAAGACTGGGTCAGCGTGTGCCATTTGACCTGCGGCATCGATATAAGCTGACCCGGGATTTAGGCGAAGAGGCATCTGATAGTGCTTTAATTGTTGGGCACCAGTCAACTGTCGGGTTTGGATAGGGCTACGTAGAGAGGCGTCAGTCATGGGTTCCGGTCGGGGAGAGATAGGGTATGGGGATGTGGGAGGTTGGTTTTGGGAAAAGGTCGTAAATAAAACACTTCGAGCCGAGCTAGATGAAGCTTGACCGGAAGTCTGAAGTGGCGCCAAATCAGGATATTCGTTTTTAATGGGGGTGGGTTCTGGTTCCGGAAGGGGAGATTTAGTACGAGGGGGGGTGGATCCTGTACTGGAGGAGGAAGCGGAAGTGGATGAGGGTAATGAGGGGAGGGGTGCAGGACTTCCTGCGTTTGCGTCACTTCCTCTTAACGGAAAGTAAGGGGGCGGCAAAGGGATCTCGGACTCAGGGGGCGTGTCCAAAATGGGCCTAACACCGGTCCTAGTGGACGAACAAGTCCTAGCTACCATGAGGCGACACTGCTCCTCGTGGCATGTCTGGAGCCATTTTGGCGAGTCATTTACGGCCTGTCTCCAACAGTCAATATAAGGAAACTGGCCGTAAAGTTCAGGCCTACCTGATACAGCCACGTGTAAGCGCTGTACCAGAGTTGGATCCAAACTGCCACGTGGTGGCCATGCCGCAACCAAAGTAGGCCACTCCCTAGTACACAAAGTGACCAAACGTACAGGAGACATCTTTACCCCAAAATCACAAACTTTGAATCCCTTTTTAAAATTCTTAACCATACATCCTAAGGGATCCGGAATCGTTGACTGCGACGCACCCATATTAAACAATGGAACGTCGTCGACAACGATTACTATACACGCGTACTATTCAACAACCACACCCGTTTCCTCTGGCAACAGCGCCACGTGGTACGGTTACCAAGTGAAACGTACACAATAACAATAAACACTCAGGGAATTCCCGTACACACACAGCTGTTACACCAGTCACTATATAATCAATATTATGCCCTTTGGCGTAACTATACAGTCACCCACGCTATAATTCTCTATATACGAATTACCCGTCTATAACACACCCCAGTAACATCGTCTTTTACAAATAGCGGTTACAGTACGGTTAGCATAGGTCAAAGCACAAGTTAAGGTCACAATACAATTATTAGTGGTTATGGTGTTAAACATGCAATGGACGACAATGATTAGTACTTATTATACAATGTCAGTAAATATACAGGGTTATGGTACCGTGCACTATAATACAGCAACACACTATTAACACTCTCGCTAGACGGCTGAGCTCGCGCTATCTAACAAGATATACACTTTACTAAACAATCGCTAACACATTTACAATTCCCAACTAAACTATTGGCCAGTACCTTGAATGGACTACCTAAAACTATATACACCCGTTTTGGTTAGCCACACTGCCCAATCACCACATATATAGCGAGCTAGAGAACCGAATTTACACAGGCGCCTCTTAGTCGCACTATACAACGAGCTAGAGAACCGAATTTACACAGGCGCCTCTTAGTCGTACTATCAAAAGTCTAGTGGGTTCCAAATTTACACGCCTTCCCACTTAGCCCAGATAGGATGAGAACTAGCGAACCGAATTTACACAGGCGCCGCTTAGTCTCCCGGTCCCTCCGACCTAGCGAACGTAATATACACCCTAGAACGCTAGTCTAGACAAGACACCGGTGTCCGGCTAGGGCTTATTTTACACCAGAGCGCCCTGCCTGACTAACCAAATCAAACGGTCTGACTAAAGAGCGTTCGATCGAGCGGTGCGCCTTCGCTCCTTCCCTCCGACAGAGGGGGCAGATACAGATTCAAAAACCCCTTTGGGCCTACCGCACAATCGGTATACCCCTAGCGGGTCCTGCCGTCTAAAACAGCAGTTGTCTTACCTCCTCGTTCCTGAACCTGAGTTCACACTCATCGACGGGGACACCCCAGCACTTATCACGTAGAGGCCGATGATCTCCTGGACAACAGACCAGTGGCGCCGAGACGAAGGGAGGTCCACGCAGAAGTTCAGGGGTGCAGCCGTAGAGAACGTGGGCAAAGATAGACCGTCTCACGCCTCTGCCTCTCAGCTACCGTTGAACGATGAGCTTCCCGGCCAATGCACCAAATGATACCGGAGAAACTGACGGAAGCCAAGCACAGAGAGATGGACACAGGTTTCTTCAGGAAGGAAGAGATTCTTTATTGGATCACCGATCGGGACTCAGAGGGACTAGCGTCACCAAAATACAGCAAGTTCTGAGCCCCGGACAATAGTGCAGGCTCCTTATATAGGCACATAACTCCTCCCATATTAAGCTCCACCCGCACATTCTCTTAACCAATCAACACAATAAGAATTAACTTCCTGCTTGACCGCATGGCTTGTCCAGCACAATGGAGGAGGGGAATACTATATCCTGTATTCTTGCACATGCTCCGTACACTACTGATCGTATCTTGCCTCGTGCAACCAACTGATCGATACGTCAGCATATGTACGTACACATGCCACGTGGTAATCTCGGCCTACTAAATTGATTTTTACCGAGATTCCACCACAATATTTTAAAAACTGTTAATTTGGAAACTGCGATACATGTTTTACCTTGAGGCCTTTAGACTGTGGTGCCTTTAGCCCCTTAAGGACACATGACATGTGTGACATGTCACGATTCCCTTTTATTCCAGAAGTTTGGTCCTTAAGGGGTTAAATTTTGACTTTTTGCACCTGGTTGCCTTTTAAACTTCCTTGCAGGTTTTTTTGTTATCTATTTTGCTCCCCCTCGGTCCCAGTGATTTATTCCCAGTTCCCTGGGTGTTCAGGGGCCATGTAGGCTTCAGACAGTGTCCTTTCCCTGGTCTCTAAACGGCAAACACACTCGGAATAGGCCCACATGTATGCAGTTTGTGCCTTAATGGGCCTAATACAGATGACTTGCATTGTGGGAAGACAAGTTGTGGCAGACCTGTTTAGTGTGTGTGGCAGAGGATCTGCACAGACCGGCGCGGAGGAGAAGGGAGCTGACAGGAGCTGCAAGAGAGGTAAGTGCTCTCTGACAGCCCCTGCACACGCTGCACTCATACACACACGCGCACACACGCTGCACACACACACACACACGCAGACACGCTGCACTCATACACACACGCACACACGCTGCACTCATATACACACACACACACACACACACACACACACACACACTGTAAATAAATATTCAATTAATATAATTTTTTTTAGGATCTAATTTTATTTAGAAATTTACTAGTAGCTACTGCATTTCCCACCCTAGTCTTATACTCGAGTCAATACGTTTTCCCAGTTTTTTGGGGTAAAATTAGGGGCCTCGGCTTATATTCGGGTCGGCTTATACTCGAGTATATACGGTATTTAGTTATTGTTATTTGTCAGATGTCTGATTCTACACCAGGATCTGGTTATGAGGAGAAAACAGTGGAAGGAATCGGTTATGCACTGACTTGCTCCAGAAGGTTGTCGCTTCAGCATGACCTATCACTGTGCAGCCACATGACATGCGGGCAGGGCTTACAAAGTAAGTTCCAGAGGCCTTAGGGGTAAGAAAAGAGACCAGGCTTTACCCTGTGGAGTAAGTTATTTCCAACCCCAGAACTACACCACCTAAGTTGCACACTTATGGAACATAGGTGGACGCAGACCTGTCCAAAATTTTACGCCTACCATTGCAGGAGGCCAGCCAGCTGTGACTTCCGCTGCTGTTTCTCTACAAACATGAAATATGTGATTAAAGATCTAAAGGCTACTATGGAGAGAGATATGAAAAGCAAAGATTGAAGAGGCAGTCTAAAGTCTTCATGTTACAACTGACTTCTTCACAGAAACTTCCCTAGATGTAACTAGGATATTCTCTGGATCAAATGGCTTTATCTATAGCAGCTAAGAAAGCATTATGGTTCTATTTCTGGGATGATGACTCATCCTCCAAGTCTGCCCTCTACACCATTCTATTTAAAGGGGTGGTGCTGTTTGGGGAAACGTTGGATAATTCCATTGAAAAGGCGAATGAGGGCTGCAAGATATTGGTACCTTAGGATGGAAGTTCCAAGGATCCCAGCTCCTCATAGTCTGACCGGAGAACCTCCAGTGACCAGTATTTCTGAGATACATGGAGCTACTGGCCCTGCAGGGAATACTCCAGAGGTGACTCATGGCAGTTGGTAAACCTGCCTTTCAAGGTTCTAATGGAGCTTTAAAGCAGTCGTTTTGCTCTTCAGCAATGAACATATCTCCTCCAGTACGAGGAGCCTCATTTTTCTGATCACACATACCTGGGCTCGTCATACTCTGGAGGCTTGAGTGGTATCCAGGGTCCAGATTGATATAGACTGGAGTTTTTTCTTCAGGCACAGGAGTCTCCATACCACCAGGAGTATTAAGACCAATGAATCAAAAGGTAAAGCACTGAAGGAAGACTCCTTCTGGATGAAGAGGTGATTTTTTTTTTTTTTGGTCCCTGTAGAATATTGCATATTCTGTATATTCCTATTCAAATACATATTAAGGTGTGGCTGTATAATGGGTAAAACAGATGGTGTTTCCTATTCTGTACCATGAGGTCTCTGGAATTTGCTGTATAAGAGATTTGGGGTGGTCTTTATATGGAGAATTTCCTTATATGGCTATTCTAAACTACATGTTATGACGTAATTTGGGCTATAAAGGGCAGAGGACAAAGGACCACGCTCTCTTGCCTTTCCTGTTTTGATCTACTCTCTGCTATGCTGAATTGCTGATACTAAGACGACTCTCTGTAACTCCATTAAGACATACCATCTGTTAAGTATATTATGATTTGCTATTGAAGTAGAATAAATACTTATTTTTTATAAAGAACGTCAGATTGCGTATTAATACTTTTCAATAATATAGACATATATTATTGTGGCGAGCATTTGGCCCAAGACTATATATATATATATATATATATATATATATATATATATATATATATATATATATATATATATATGACTTACTAAACTAAATAAACACACAGGCAGTTATTACAGTCCCAGAACAAGAGCAGTTCCAGGGACAAGTTTCGCCTCTCTTCTGGTGCTAAGAGGAAAAGCACATGAAAGCCTACACTGGACCTAAGAGGGGCCAACAAGAGGCTGAATGTCAGAGTTTTCGGGATGGAGTCAATCAGATCCATATCTCAAGCAATCTGGAAGGATAATTTCCTTACCTCTATATATCTCAAGGATGCTTACTTTCAGTCCAATCTGCAGAAGAAATCTTCTGCATTAGCTCAGAAGAGAACTTCCTTGTTAGTGCCCTACCATTTGGCCTCAATCCGGCCTCAAGACTCTTTATATGTGCTTATAGTGTTATTGAGAGTCCAGAACTCCACCTGGTTCCATTATCTGGAGGATCTACTTCTGATGGCCTTAGACCCTCAGAAGGCAAGCACACATAGGTATATAGTTCTTTCATAACTCCTAAAGTTTGGCTGCTTGATGAATATCAAGAAAGCCGTTTCACACCAGCTCAGTGGTTGACATTCCCGAGTGGAAAATTCTATGCTCTGCTTTTCCCTATCTCGGGAACAGTTCCACAGATTGTAAAGGTTTTCTCTCCCAGTTTCTTCATTTCTGCTTGGTAACAGCAAGAAAATAGATGCAACTACTAGGAATCCTGGCTTCCACCAGCAGACTTGTCAGATGGGCCCAATGGCATCTCTGGATTCCTTACAGATCCTTCCTATCTTGATCTAACAAGAGAGAGATTATTGGAGCCAGCCACTTACTATGTCCCCATCAGTGGAGTTACACCTTACCGTGGCAGCTGAAAGAGGGATTAGATCTCTGAGTTTCCAGTGAACAGAACCTCATTGGTCAATTATTAGCTCAAATTCCATTTTTTATAAGATTGGTTGCACAGTGTTTGGACCATGTTGCACAATATTTCCATTCATTTGTATGGAATGAAGTCATTTTCAAGGCTCTTCTTCACTTCAGAGGCTTGCTGAAGAACGAGTGGGTCCAAATTTGCTCAGATATTAATGCAACTGTATCCTATATCCTATCAAGATGGGTCTCACTGATACGTATTGATGGAATTCCAGCCCATAATGATCAGGGCACAGAAGAAAAAACAGTGGCTCAGAATACAATGGCTGTTTGCTGGAGCCGAATAACTGTGGACAAGATGGATTGGCAACCATGTCCTGACGTATCCTCGGGGTTGACTCAGATTGTCTGATACCCTACGTAGATCTGATGGCCATTTCTTGGAACTACCAGGTCCAGAAGTATTTTTTACATGCTAGGACCAGAATGCTCAGGTTCAGGATACATTGACTCAAATTTAGAATTTTAGCCTGATGTACATATTTTCCTGTTTTCGACTTTCCTAAAAAGGCAATGCAAAAGGTGACAGTGGAAGACCGTGTCGACTCTAATTCCTATGATGAATAAGATGATTCTGGAACCTCCAAGGGAAATTCCAGTACGTCCAGATCTATTACAAGGCACCATGACACACCAGGATCCTCAAGTTCTGTTGTTGATGCAGGAGTTCATATTAGTATAGGCATCCCTGAGACGGTCATTGAGATCCTCTTACAATCCTTACAGGCTTTACTAAGCTTGACATGCTTTTGTCTGTTGGAATAACTCCTCGTTCAGGCCTTGAAAGGTTCTGTGTTATAACACTCTAGAGGAGCACTTAGCTGCACGTCTTGTCTCATGGGTACGTCTCATTGTGCTCCTGGGACAGGGGGGGAGTGGGGGTTGCGTGCGTGGGTTGTTCTATGTGGCTTCATGTCCCATTACTGTTGTGTCAGTAGTGGGTTATGGGTGGTTGGAATTGCCGGGGAGAAGGCATGTGGGGGGTAGTGAAGGACAGGGGTGTGAAAGGTGGAGGAGGGGGGGGTTAGACGCGGGGTGAGGTGTGAAGGGTTAGGGGCATTGGCGGATCCAGGGGGGGGGCAACGGGGCAATTGCCCCCCCCGAGAAAATATTGCTGCCTGAGGCTCTCCCCTGCCGGCCCACGTAGGGCTGGTGCTATCCAAGCACCAGCCCTGCTGATTGCCTGAACGGACCGGAGATCAGTGATCTCCCTCCCCGGCCCACACAGGCAGATTGCTGGGCGGCCGGCAGGGGAGGGAGTGAGAGAGAGAACCCGGGGGAGCTCTTACCTGCAGCTCCGCCGGGTTCTCCTCTCGCGAGCACGGAGCGTTACCATGGCAACGCTCCGTTCTCGCGAGAGTGAACTCTAGCCTGAGCTGCAGGTTAGAGTTCACTCCCCCACTAGAACCACCAGGGAATGGAAGAGAAAGCAATGTCTCCCCCTCCCTCAGCAAAGGTAAGAAGGGAGGGGGGACATTAGCTTTATTTATTTAATTATTATTTAATAATGAAAACAAAAATATATATATTTTATCTGCCCCCCTATCCCCTCACACACTGCACCACACAGCCCCCCCTTTACCTACACAGCCCCCCCCTTACCTACACAGCCCCCCCTTACCTACACAGCCCCCCCTTACCTACACAGCCCCCCCTTACCTACACAGCCCCCCCTTACCTACACAGCCCCCCCTTACCTACACAGCCCCCCCTTACCTACACAGCCCCCCCTTACCTACACAGCCCCCCCTTACCTACACAGCCCCCTCCTTACCTACACAGCCCCCCCCTTACCTACACAGCCCCCCCCTTACCTACACAGCCCCCCCCTTACCTACACAGCCCCTCCTTACCTACACAGCCCCCCCTTACATACACAGCCCCCCTTACATACACAGCCCCCCTTACATACACAGCCCCCCTTACATACACAGCCCCCCTTACCTACACAGTCCCCCTTACCTACACAGTCCCCCCCCTACATACACAGTCCCCCCTTACATAAACAGTCCCCCCCCTTACCCACACCCCCCTTACATACACAGCCCCCCCTTACATACACAGCCCCCCCTTACACACACAGCCCCCCCTTACACACACAGCCCCCCCTTACACACACAGCCCCCCCTTACACACACAGCCCCCCCCCTTACACACACAGCTCCCCCTTACATGCATAGCCCCCCTTACACACACACACAGCCCCCCTTACACATATCCCCCAATACACTCACTGCCCCCCATACACACACACAGCACCCCTCACACAAAAACACACTGCGCCACTCACGCACAAACACACTGCTCCCAATACACACACTGCACCATTTACACACAAACACACTGCTCCCAATATACATATTGCTACCCCATACATACACTGCACCCCTCTCACACACGCACTACCCCTTCATACACATACTGCGACCCTCACACACACTGCACCCCTCACACACATACACACTACAACCCCTATCCCGGCAGACATGGGTAAGTTATCAAAAAATTTTTAAACAGTTTGACTACTTACTCTGGGAGGGCGCCACAGCAACTCCTGGCACCAAAACCACTACAGAGAGCTGTAGTGGTTATTGTGCCTGGATTGTTTCTTAAAATAATCTGCCAGTGCCCCTCCCGAGATTAGCTTCTGGATCCGCCACTGGTTAGGGGTAGATGAAGGGGGTCCAAACCCAGGTCCCCATCCTAGCTCCCCACACCCCCAGGCGTGGTGTTTCGTTGTCGGTTCCCATCGGGGCCAAGACCCTCCTGGCTTCTCCGGGGGATTGTGTGTCTCCCATACTCGCAGAGGGGGAGGCGAGCCACTGGAGCCAGTGGTACAAAGTGTCATGATAGCGCTGTATGTGCCCTGCCGCTGAGAGGATTAGCTCCTCAATGCGTCTGATGTCATCCATTCTCGTAATGTCGGGGACGTGGATCGTTTCCAGTGTCCCGGGATAAGGCTACGTGCCACGTTTAGTAGGTGCGGAATCACTGATTTTTTAAATCTGTTTATGGTAATTGTGGTTAGTTGGAGCAGGTAGGTTTCAGGTGTGAGTTGTAGGTTCGCATCCGTCGCTAGCACTGCGTGGATTGCTGCCCAGAAGGGTTTAATGAGTGGGCATAACCACCAGATATGGAAGAGGGAGCTTTGTGTGAGTGTAAACACTTTGGTCCATTGTTCGGCTGAGAGTCCTAGGTCCCTTTCCCAGTATCTAGTGAAGTAAGGGAGAGGTGCATCAGTGTGAGGTGTGGTTTGCAAGTGTTAGAGAAACAATATTGCGTGCGGTGGGGCTTGGGGGTTCGTGCAGATGGCCCTGAAAGTATAGAGTGCTCGTGATGCGGAGTCAAGGCAGGATATGTTCTTCAGAAATCTCGTCAATTGGTGGTATCTGAAGCCAGGTGTGTGGGGTGTGGGGTATTCGGCACTAGTTCTCCAAGAGGCGTGATCGTGCCCTGTTTGTACACGTCCTTCAGCCTACAGGGGGATGGTAATCCCAGGGCCGTGGCGTAACGGGTGTCCGTCGCTGAGGGAAATCGTGGGTTATGTGATAAGGGGCATAGAGGTGATAGCTCCAGGGCTATGTCCTCGTGCAACGCCATTCTCCTCCAGACAGTCATTGTGGCTGGCACTACCTTCTATACCTACCATTCTCTGGTTCCAGGGAAGTTCTAGCAGCCATATTACAAGCGCTGATACATTCCAACCCCCACTTACACACACACACACACACACACACACACACATACATATATTCCAGGTAGATACATGCACAGTGACACACACATACAGGGCCGGGCTGGGATGAAAATTCAACCCGGGCAGTTAGTGGCAGAGCAGCCCACAGTGAGGGGCGGGGGCCAAAACATGGGCGTGTTAATAGTGTGTGTATAGAGTAGTTTGTGTATAGAGTGTGTTAATGTATAGAGGTGTGGCGTGTATAAAGGGATATAGTGTATAGAGTGTGAGTGCAGGGCGTGTAGTGTATGTTTAGGGGATATAGAGTTTGCACTTTGTGTATGTGAGTGAAGTGTGTGTGGTGTGTGTGTATAAGGGTTATGGAGTATGTGTAATGTATTTGTGTGTAAGTGCAGGGGTTTAGTGTGTGTTTTTAAAGGGGGACCGAGTGTGCGTAGTGTGTTTGTGAGTGCAGGGGGGGTGTGTTGTGTAAGTGCAGGGGGTGTAGTGTGTCAAGGGGAGCATGCTGATGACGATCCCTGGTGGTCCAGCCAGTAGGTTATTCGGTCTATATCTACACAGGGTACGGAGCATGCTTCTCCCTCTCACGGGCGCTGGTATTACCGAGCGCTGCCACGGGTTACCATGGCAACGCTCTGATAATATCTGAGCTCGCGAGAGACAGACAGTTAGGATGCACGGATTCACAAATCTTTCCTCCGGCCCGTGAAGGGATAGTGAACCCTCCTAGGGCCAGTGCAGCTCTGCATGGGCCAGCAGGGAAGATCCTGTGATCTTCCCTGTCGGCCTCGGCCTATGCCCATCGCGACCCACCGGGCATTTGCCTGGTTTGCCCGACGGCCAGTCTAGGCCTGCGACACATAGATATGTAAACACACACAGAAATAGGCAAAACCTATATCTAGCTATCTTCTTAAGGGCCCATAGGCAGCTATACTGGCTACGTCACTAGTAGTTCTGTATTTTTGCAGGGATAGGAGTCTAAAATCTTGGCACTGTCCAAGCAAATTCAGGACAGTTGGCAACTATGGATCTTGCCAATGTATTTTACATTGAATAAATACTGCAGAAAAGAGCAGCAAATTAAAACAAAACTTATTTTTGGATGAGTAATATGACCTTTATTACAAATAAAATAGTTTTATTATACAATGATTACATTTTACAAAATGTCTAAACCCCTCCTTTCCCCCCCAAAGATATTAAGCCTAATAACTATTCACACTGCAGTTAGCCCTAATCCTTAAGGCAAAGTACTTAACCAGAGACAGAAGAGTACAGCATGTCCAACATGGTAAAAGTTGGTTTGTTTCCGTTTGAGTGGATACATTTGGGACGATGGAGATATGTTTTAATTTGTAATCTGTCCTAGCGCTCTCAGCCAACCATTGCCAAAAAGAAATGGACAGGACACAGAGGAAGAGAAACAAGGCTGTTTGAAATAGCCTTGGCGATAGGGTAGCAAGAACGTGTCATACTATCAGTAAACTAAAACAAAAGAAAGTAATACTCGAGTGCCAACAACAGAATTCACTGTTAAAATAAAATAAATTTTTAAAAATAACAGCAGGATAATTTTCACTAATTTAGGTCAAAATATGCAATACTTTTGTCAATTCTTCACAAGCTGTGAATACAGTCTATTGGGTACATTTAAAGTACAGTACTTAAATATTGACAATTATGGAGCATTTAACACATGACTCTTATCATACTGTGCTGCCTTTTACCAGACATGCAGATAACGAAGCCATCTACTTATTTCATGGTTTTTCAGACAAAAAAAAAAAGAAGCATTTAAAGAAACCATCATCTGTCAGAACTTTTCAACATAATAAATTGTTCAAAGCAATGACCAATCCTAATCAAGAATACAAAGAAATGTAATGACTTGCAATGACAATTAAGAATGGTGTAACACTGTTAACTAAGAAAACAATGGAACAGGTTTGGCAAATACACCCGTAGGGTCTATTACAATCTAATGCATTCTCCTGCATTCAAATTGTGAAAAGTCCTCTTTGGCTCACTGTATTGGGTCACAGTAATACAGTAGATCAATTCTATTATTAAATGGATCTCATTGCTGTGGTGAGATGTATTTCAGAATCGCTGTTCTCAACACAGAACTCAAACCAAATTGCAGCTGAATTAGAATTTCCCTGATACAAAAAGAACACAAATGTAAGTAAATGATTTTTTTATTTGTGTGAGTTGTTAGGGTTGAATTATTCTTATAGGGTTAAGAGGATGGGGGGATTGGGGAAACATTAGGGTGACTTGAGATTACAAAGGTTTATAGGGATATTCACTGAAGTGAGAATTGTCAACAATTAAAATTCAATTTAAAATGGAACGTAAAATCAGGCAAACTACAAGCATAACTGCCTAGAAATTTGTTTTATTTTACCTAAATTTGAAATGTACCGTGAATTCACTTTAAATTTCCAACCATTCCCACTTTAGTTAATAACCCTATTTTATGTACAAATCTCTTGGTCTGTATGAGGGGGGATTGGAACATCTGAATGAAGGCAATTTGTTGTTTTTGTGTGTGAATAGTCTCATCTCCGACATCATATAAAGATTTAGCCAATTTAAACAGACAACGGAACTGCTGTCACATGGAAGAGCAAATTTGGATGAAGCCGTGTTTGTCTTGTGTAAATAACTAAATATTTTAAAACAGTCAAACTGTGTCAACCGAACACCTTTTTGGTTGCTGCTTAGCGTTTAGTGAGTAGATCTCAAACGTGTTTAGACAGGAGAAACATTTAAAACTTAGTATGGCCATTGTATTTCAGACACACTAAGGCAGCGGTTCCCAAAGTGTGGGTCGCGACCCACTGGTGGGTCGCGCTGACCCACACATCCAGGGCCGCCGGGGAGTCAGGCAAGCAGACCGACACCAGGAGGGAGCCCGGCGGCTTGCCCTGTATGCCGCCGGGCTCCCTCCAATCAGTCTGCCCAGCAGCTCCGGTCTGCAGCTCCGCCGGGTGCAGAGCTGCAGACCGTGTGATAGAAGTCTCGCGAGCTCCCAGAGCGTTACCATGGCAACACTGGGAGCTCGCGAGACTTTTATTACATGGTCTGCAGCTCAGCACCCGGCGGAGCTCAGACCGGAGACCCACCAGACCACCAGGGAGACACTGGACCACCAGGGATGTCTAATGAAGGTAGGGCACAGAGCCCAAACAATGCCCCCACCCCACCCCAATGAAACCCCTTCTCTACCTAACCTCCCCACTGTAACCCCTTCTGTGTGCCAGTGTATGTATGTGTGGATGCCAGTGTGCATGTGTGCCAGTGTATGTATGTATGTGTGTATGTGTGCCAGTGTATGTATGCCAGTGTATGTATGTGTGTATGCCAGTGTATGTATGTATGTTAGTGTTTGTGTGCCAGTGTGTGTATGCCAGTGTGTGTGTGTGTATGCCAGTGTATGTATGCCAGTGTGCCAGTGTATATGTATGTATGTATGCCAGTGTATGTATGCCAGTGCATGTGTGTATGCCAGTGTGCCTGTGTATGCCAGTGTGCCAGTGTATGTATGTGTGTATGCCAGTGTATGTATGTGTGTATGCTTGAAGGGGGGCCCAGACCTTGAGCTGTGTTAGGGGCCCCAAAATTTCTGATGGCGGCCCTGCCCCCACTGTAACCCCTTCTCTGCCTACCCCCCTACTGTAACCCCTTCTCTCCCTGTATGCATCTAAAGCAGATTGCCATTGTATGCCAATTGTATGCATCTAAAGCAGATTGCCATGGTATGCCAATTGTATGCATCTAAAGCAGATTGCCATTGTATGCATCTAAAGCAGATTGCCATGGTATGCCAATTGTATGCATCTAAAGCGGATTGCCATGGTGTGCCAATTGTATGCATCTAAAGCGGATTTCCATGGTGTGCCAATTGTATGCCTCTGAAGCCGATTGCCATGGTGTTCACTTTTTAAAATACGCATTAAAAGTAAGTGGGTCTCGAAAAATTACCGTTTTTGAAAAGTGGGTCTCTGCCCATAAAAGTTTGGGAAGACCTGCACTAAGGCATTCATTACTAAAGCCTGGTATCCTTTAGAGTTCGTGAAACAACTTAAAAACAGATACAATGTATACATGACATATTAGATGACAATGCACATATAAATGAGGTATATGATGTATAGTATTAACCCTTTCCTGATGTTATGGCGTGCTATGCCGTCTTACAAAAGGAGGGTTTTAATGCTGTAAGGACATACTTACCATCCCAGTCAGATCCAACTGGGTTGTCAGGCAGATCACCAACATAAAATTAATGAAATAACTTAATTATGTATAAATCATAAATAAATATACACTTAGAATATATATAATTTCCAAGTGTATAATTTGTTTTATTAATTTTACATAAGTTTGTGATTTTATTACTTATGTATTCGGGAACCTGCTTGATAACCCAGGCAAAAAGCAGAGAGAATTTAATTTGCATGCCCTGTATATTTGACTCCGTACATCCTGTACATGGGGTGGGAGGGGCATCTATTGGACACGAGACAACGCTGAACTCAAATACTAGTGTTTCAGAGCAGTAAAATGTATAGTAACAATATTATCAGTGAAAGTGCAGTTTGTGTGAAAAATGCAAACAAAACAAAAACCCATAAAATATGAACACTTACTTTGGCCAGGGTTTGTGACTACCCTGGGTTGCCTACTTTTGCAAATGGTATGCCATGATGGGGGGGGGGTACGATCTTAAAGGTAACATAGGCCCAGAAAACGAATCTGGCAAATTTCAATGTGTATAAACTGAAAAGAGGAATGTACTATATTGGACCCTGTAACTTTCCAAAATCCTATAAAACCTGTACATGGGGGATACTGTTGTACTTGTGAGACAGTGCTTCAAGGGACACTATAGGCACCCAGACCACTTCAGCTCATTGAAGTGTCCTGGGTACAGTGTCACTATTGCACTCAGTGCTGCAATGTAAAACATTGCAGTTTTAGGGAAACCACAGAGCTTCTGAAATGTTACCGGACTTTTGGTCTGCTGACACTGAACGCATGAGGACACCCAGTGTCAGCTATTTCCCTATAGGGAAGCATTGATTAATGGGGGGGCGGCCTAATGCGCGTGCAGATCCTGCCACGCATGCGCGTTATCATCCCCTTGTCAAGTGATGTCGGAGAAGGTAGAGCCACAACCCAGTGCAGAGATACATTGGCGCTGGGATGAGGTAAGTAAAAGGGTTTTAACCCTTTACTCTCTGTGGCAGGGGGTGCAAGGGAGGGGGGCCTCAGAGGGAGCTATGGTATTCCTGGCACTATATTATCATTTTAACACAAATCTGTCTATTTTACTACAGTAATAGCATACAGTATTTTTACATTCACAGTTAAAATGCCAAGCAGAACCTGGAAATTAACATTTAAATTCTCACACTTTTTTTTTTTTTTTAGGGGTTGTCCCCCTGCAGTCAATCTAGTATTTCATATTAAATTGCGTTCCAAATAAAAAATATTTGATGTGATATGAAAGCCCTGTTTGTCCTGAACAAAATGATATATAATAAGTGTGGGTGCACTTAACCCCTTAAGGACCCATGACATGTGTGACATGTCATGATTCCCTTTTATTCCAGAAGTTTGGTCCTTAAGGGGTTAATATGAAAGAGGTACATTATGGTTTAACAGACATATAGCTCACATTCTAGGTTTTGTTTGGGTTCAGAACAGACAATTGACTCTGTCCTTAAGGGGTTAAATTCAGTGAATATCTAGCATTTACTGTGATACAAGAGGAATTTAAACATCAGTCATGTTTTTCAGAAAACCGACTTGCTAACGCTTGTCCATTGCGAACATATCGATTCCACAGAAAAGGGATATACACATAAGATTATGTGGTACCTATGGGTATATGCCTTTTATATTGTGTGTGTATGTGTTTATAGAGGTATGACAAGCAAAAACATTATTTTAAGCTTACATTTGAATGCAAAGTATAATCATATTAATACAGTCAATAAAGTACCATAATAAGCAAAGATCTTGGTGAAACCCATTGCAAGAAATACTAATCCCACAGCTTCACCTAGTGGACAGGTAGAGCAACTGCCTTGCAACTATTTTGCTTAGATACAGTTTATAACTAGTTTGAACAACAGAGGAGGGAAGCAATATCAAGACACACCCAATACACATTTCTGAACAATTGGGGAAACCTAGATAAAAAAAAAATGGTGAACACGCTAAAAAAAAAACTTCCAACCTAATGAAAACATGCATTTTTTTTATTGGGAGTATATATAAAAAAGGCTTAAAAGGCTGAAGATCTGCAGCCTTTGCAAACACTACCCTACTTCCCCAGCCCATGGTTTCTGTGGCTGTCCAGTCACACACTTCCCAGTTAGCAGTCATTTGCCTGCCGGAGTTTAGCTCCACTAAGCTTAGTAATCAGGAAAGCACAAAACCAGTTGTCTTTTTACAGGCATTGTGGTGTAACAAGTTGAATTTATAAAAGAGACATTTTCTATTAAAATCTGTATTTATTTATTTTTTAGTAAAAATTAAGAAAAAAAAAAAGCTAAAATATTTTAAGGTGTTTGAAGGGTTCCTTTAAGTTCCGAAGAGGAACCAAGAATGAGGTTATACAGAATTCCTCTATTTTCCCTTAAGTGGAATATTAATTTCTCAACTGGTTGGACAGACTGATAGTGATGTATGAGAAACTAATTTAAAAAGGTACATATGATCAATGTTTGATACTTATGTCTCAAATTAATAAAATGTATCATGTCACAATTATCATGTGGCATAACTGATACTAGATTGTTTGGAATATTGTTTTGCCATAGTTATGTTAATGTGTGATTTGAAACAAGAAATTGGTGTGTACTTTGAAATGTTGGGTGTAGCATATTTAATGGTAGCTGGTTGAGGCTTGTGAAAACCCCATACTTGCATTTTGGTATTTTTCTATATAAACATATAAATATTACTGGTTGGTGTTTTGTTATAATAAATTATAATTTTGAATTTATAATATGTTAGTGGACTGTCATCATTGTTGCAATTATACTGAGCTGGGGTAAAATAACAATTTTTTCACGTCCCGAGGAAGCCGGGTATCCGGAGAAACGCGTAGACGTTGGCACCGGGGGGGAGGGGCAAACTGCGCCTTGCACAAACACGCTGGATTCCAGCTCTGGGAAGCCTGCACTTCGGCTCCAGCCACATCCTTTGAGGACAGCCACCCCAGCACTTTATTGATTACGAGCCTAGCAGTGAGTAATGGCGGAAGCCGTGCCTTACTCACAACTCTTTTGTGCAAGAGTCAGTTTGTTAGCAGTTCTAGCTATGTGTTTTTGTAAACTTGCTTCTATGTATTTGTATTGCATGTTTTAATTATCTGAGCTGATAAATCCTTTACCTAAAGTTTGTTAGAATTAAGACACTGCTTTATGGTATTTCCTTAGCTCTCTTTGTTTGGGGTATAATATCTGGGAATACATTTAATACAATCTGCACTATTATTTGCTCTTTTTATGTTTTTTTCCTACATGCTTTGAGAGATCTGTGTATGGAAGACTCTTTCCCGGAGATTAAGTATTGCTTTTTGTTTTACTTAAACCTTTCTACAGCTGTAGAGATTCAGGGGGAGATTGCCTAAATGGTCACTTTTCAACAAATTGCTCCACTCTTATTCCTCTTTTTCCTTGTTCAGAAAAAGGTTAATGATGATGGCCTTAATTTCCTCTGATAATGCACCTTAGCATTGTGTATCATAGTACTTTTCTTTTTAACTAGTGACCAGAGGAGAGTAAAGGCAGGTGGGCAAGGGAGGGAGTTGGAATATGATGTCACTTCAGCCTCAGCCTCACTAAACGGTGTGCGAGGGAGCACGGCAAGAAGATCACAGGAAGGTGACAGCAGCTACACTGTACCCCATCAAAAGGATCCATTCCAGAGGCTGGGTGGACTTAAATTAAAGCCAAATAATTCTAATTTGTGAGTGTGTGTTACCGAGTGCGAGTCAGTCACTGAGTGTGTCTGTTTAGGGGGCTGCTCCCCCTCCAATAGCATGTGAAAGGTGTTTTTACTCATCTATTTTTCCACATCATGACGGTCTCGCCCTGGCTGGTCCCACCTCCATTGGTGGAGAAAAATACTGATCCTCTCAGCCAATCCAATGCATTCCCATAGGAAAGTGAATAAACAGTTTGGTGAGAGCATACAAAGTAGTGTATAACAACACACACACATGTAAGTTACCATATAACAGGATACAACCTAAAAACAAAGGAAAACAAATCATAGTATAACCTGTATAAGTAACTGAAAAAAATAAAAAATAAAATGGTCCCACACGTGGTGCTGAGCTGTATATTCCCATAGGAAAGCATTGGGAGGTTATTAAGAATGCACAGCTAAACGCCGTACTGCACCAATCAGCATCTCCTCCTGAGATACATTGATTTATTTATTTAGCTCCTGACTGATTCCTCTTCTGCAACAGTCACTAGTCTGATACTATCCTTACCTTTTGTGTCGTTTTACCCCACTCCCTCTAGCATGTAAGCTCATTGAGCAGGGCCCTCAACCCCTCTGTTCCTGTGAGTCAAACTTGTCTGGTTACAACTACATGTATGTTCGTCCACCCACTGTAAAGCGCTGCGGAATTTGATGGTGCTATGTAAATAACATAATAATGATAGTTTAATGCATCTCTATGAGGAACATTCAGCGCCTGGGCTAGGAACCATCTCTAGTGGCCACCTGAGTGACTGCCACTAGCGGTAGTTCTAGAAACCAATGTAAACTCCGTCTATTCTCTTAAAAGTTACAGACACCAGAACCAGTACATTAAGCACTAGTGGTTCTGGAGACTATAGTGTCAATTTAAGAATGGTATTTTTATCGTTGAAAATAGCTGTTTGTTTTAAAAAAAATCCTGGCTCCTAGATTTAAGCCCTGCTTTAAGGTTTCTTTTATCTTAGGGCAGCTCTGGGTTATATGATCATACTGCATCATTTTCAATGTATTTATATAACTATTAAGATTTAAGTTTTATTGAAGAAGCTAGATAGAACTTTAGCAGAGAAAACCTGGAAAATTTGTAGTGCATCAAGTTGCCCAAAGTTCTTCCTAACACTTAATGTTAGCTAGTCTTTTGACTTAGGAAGTTTCTAGAGAATGCAGCTGATCTCTCCAGACTCCAATGATGCATTTTTGATTTTGTAAAGCTGCCTTCACTGTCAGGCTCCAGAATTTTTTACTTTTTTTGCCAGTTGTCCTATTTCATTCTTATTTTTTCCAAGATAGAATATTAGATAAATAGCTGCGTTTAAAAAAATTACGAGCTATGAATTTTCAGAAGACAGGTTTGATGCCATAAAGCGCACATATTTGCACTTATTAGTATTGCCATTTATATAGTGCCAACAGATTCCGTAGCGCTTTACAATATTATAAGAGGGGGGATTTAACTATTAATAGGACAATTACAAGAAAACAGGAACGATAGGTTGAAGAGGACCCTGCTCAAACGCGCTACCAGTCTATAGGTGACACTATTAACTCAAATGTATTAATTATTAAAGTGCTATCTAGCTTAAAGAACACAGGAACCTTCAAGATCAACCACATATTCATAAATTCAATCAATATGTACAGGATGGAGGTAAATATCAAATTGGAGGAAGATGAAAGTCCCACCATTCTGGGTATTCATGGGAAGCAATGCATGCACAATCATTTTTACAAATCTTCATCATGAAAAATGAGAATTAAGTTGCTGTATCAGCCCTAAACCGTCCACAGCTCAGCTACGTTAAACTGTTGACCTCACATCAATGGAGATCGCTTACAAATCTGGACTTGGGCAGTTCATTCACATTTATAACATTAATATAAGAGTTAGGGTTCAGTAACAAAAATGGCTTCCTGAGTGAAATGGAAACAATAAAAAAAAATACTTAACAGCTGGAATTCAAAACCAAATACAACTGGAAAACTCTCCTAGCAGAACACAAGTTAATTATCAAATAAGTTAAATGAATCAGTGATTGCACATCTTTGCTCAGCTTTTACAATTTAATGAGGAGAGGGAAAGTAGTGCTTTTTTGCTGATGTAAGAGTCATGCTACCATAATGTTGGCTGAGCGTTGTTAGGGGGCTATTCAATAAATAGAGAGTTGGCTTTAGTACATTTTGTCCTTTTTTTTTATTTTTTAACTAACTTCTCTTTAATTCCTCTGTTTGTTTTATTCACCATTAATAGAACTTAGGCCACATTGAACAGACTGGATCTCTGCTAATCTGAAATAGATCTCACTAAAGCAGTGACATTTCTTTAAGAATTACTTCACCTAAAGGGTAAATGTACAGGAACCGAACGTCAGCCAAACTTCTCTACAGTGATTTAAATGTTTTTTTTTTTTTTTTTAATAAGAGTGTATGTTTGTGTTAGGGATCGACAGATTATCGGTTTTACCGATCTTAAATCGGCCTATATTCGGTATAGTATCGGATACCGATACTGCCAATAATACCTCCTGAGACCGCCGGGCTCATTACAAGCCCCCCGGTCCTCGGAGGGGGGGGCAGCAAGCTGTGACTTATCTTTCCAGCAGCTCCTGCAGCTCCCTGTATAAATCTCACAAGTCCCACGGGTTACCATGGCAACGCCGTACGCAGACCGCAAGATTTACACTGGGGTGCTGCTGTGAAAGGTAAGTCACAGATTGCTGTTGCCCCCCCCCCCCCCCCCCCCACTGCTCAGTCCATGCCACTGGACCACCAGGGAATGACATCGCACGCGCGCGCCCCCCCCCCCCCCCCCCCGCCAAGTAACAAGTAGGGAGGGGGACCCCCAAAAAATGTAAATATATAGAACATATAAATATTAGAAATTATAATTAAAAATGCCCCATTTTACACAAATTACTTCTATTTAGAAACACACTATATAATGCAGTGTTTTTGTGTAGTGTATATAATGCAGAGTGTGTGTATTTAATACACAAACACTCTGCATGCATTATATACACAATATACAAACACACACACACACTGCATTCATTATATATATACACACACACACACACACACACACACTACAAACACTCTGTATTCATTATATACACACTATACAAACACACACACACACTCTGCATTCATAATACACACACACACTCAATTCATTCATATTATACACACACTCTGCATTCATTATATACACCATATACAAACACACACTCCGCATTCATAATATACACACACTATACAAACACACACTGCATTCACTTTACGCACACTACACACTGCATTCACTTTACGCACACTACACACTACATTCACTATATATACACACTACACAAACACACACAGCTCCCCTGTCTAAACACACTGCATCCACTACATGTGGCATGTATATTTTGTGCATTTACCTTTAGAAATAGCTTATTTTTTCCAAATGGTAAATGTACAGAATATCGGCGAGTTATCGGCTATCGGCCTGAAGGTTGACAGATTATCGCTATCGTCTCTAAAAACAAATCAATATCGGTCGATCCCTAGTTTGTGTAAAAGTAAGGTGTGAGAGGGATTTACGGTTGGATAATCATCATAGTGCAGTGAGGTGCAGTATAGGGTTACTTAGAGTTGGATCGGCTTAACTTTATGGGTGTATTACGCTCAGTCAGTGTCAGAGGAATTCGATTAAATGAATTAAGGATATTAGGCTGCAATTGGGCTGTTTGTGAATAGCCAGATTATAAACCGGGTTATTCACAAAAGTGAGAGTTGCTAGGAATTCAAATGTAAAGCCAAAATAGCACAATTAAAGCATAGCTGACATGGCAATTTTTTTCAAGTTTGGCATCTCTCGTATAACAATTCTCACCTTAGTTATTATTATGATATTTATATAGCGCCATCAAATTCCGCAGCGCTTTACAATGGGTGGACGAACAGACATGTAGTTGTAACCAGACAAGTTGGACACACAGGAACAGAGGGGTTGAGGGCCCTGCTCAAGGAGCTTACATGCTAGAGGGAGTGGGGTAAAATGACACAAAAAGGTAAAGTGGCCAATAATGAAATAGATTTGGCAGATTATAACAATTAACCTAATGGAAGTGCATGCACAGCTGAAATAACCTAACTTGCAGATCTCCTGAATTTTTAGTGTTCTGTTACTTTCTGTTCCAGCTACAGAGAAAATACATTTGAAAACCAATTATTACATATATAAAATTCTACAAATCTCAAAAACTGCTTTTGAATAAACAAAGTGTGCTGCAACTGTGCTTGACACGGAACACTGGATAATCTGGAACTAAAACAATTCTTCTAGGTTCCCTTCTGACAAATGATTACACATGAAAATGTGTGTCCTATTCAGTATTTTATATAACCAAAAACCAAGCACAATATATACATGACAGTCTGTATTCATACAGCCATCTCAGAAAAGCATATAAAAGTACTCAGAAATCAATCACTTTCATTTTATTTTTACATGTGGATATTTCCAACCTAGACATGATGAGCAGAATACATAATATTTAAATCTAATACAAAAATAGATGCCCTTTTCTAAATTATTGCTTACACAATTATAAATATAAAGTAACACAGTCATCTATTCCAAACAAACAGATGTATTGTGTTTTGCATATAAAGTTATTAAAATGCACCCTTTGGCTCAGAGATCTGTTATTCTGTGGTTTTGAAGGAATATAATATATATAATCCCGTCCAGACAGTTAGATTGCACATAAATAGCGATATATATAAAGTGGCGATCAGAACTGCAAATCAAATGAAAATCCTTATAGCCAAAAATCAAAAAAACGCAATACATGTACAGATGCAGCTATAAATAAATATCTGTATTTATATCTTTAATAATTATAAATCACAGGAAGCACTTACCACTTGAGTGTGTAAGAGATGCTTTAAATGGGTTCAACATTTTAAATAGTAGGGATTTTAAGTTGCACTTTCATTGTAAGGAGTTGCCTAACTATAAAGATTTCATTCAAACTCTTTGCGTGCCTTAGTTGTGGTCAGCATTTACAAAGCAATGAAATGGGAACAGCTCTGGTACTAAGAGCATTCATGGTACCAGGAGACTGTCATTATGAAAATATATACATATCAGACTAGGGGGATGGTATATTATGCTGTTAAATGTGTGCCATTCCTATAATCATTGTGATCATCAGCCATTTAGGTCCTACTGCAATGCATTATATGCAGTAATAAAATTAGTGTTGCATTGGATTCAAATTATATATCACATCTAGTCGTTTTCTGGATGTTTATATCACAATTGCAATGGGAATATTATTTTAAAAAGTATCTAAATGTCAAGAATGGTACTTTTTTTTTCTTAATTTACTAATCCATTACATGTTTTTATTTTTAGATAAGGCAATATTTGGTTCTGATATTGGTGCCCCATTGATTGTTTAGCTATTGTAGGTGTTTATCAGTAATAAAGATGTAACTGGAATACAAACATTACAGACTTAACCACTTGTATTATAAGAATGAAGCCTATTTCAGACTTTCAATCAAGTAGAATATCAGTTCCATCACCAGAGGCAAAATACTGGTATCGGATGTTCTGTTGTGAATAACTGGGATGAGGGCACTGTCAAGGTCGTTCAAGTAAACCTGAGGGAGAAGTTGACCACCTGAGCCAGCACGATATTCCACCTAGGTAGGGAAGAAATCACAAGAGAAAAATATGTATTCTATAAAACAGTCATGGAATACATTCTATATGGATCCATCAAGTACAAATGTAAATATGACAAGGCTCACTACTTGATTAAATTATCATTTAAACTATTAATCTTCTATATTAGGATTCATCATGATGTCTTCAGAAGTCCAAAAGGTCATGTTCCTCTTTAAGTTATACTTATCCAGATCTGTCAAAAAACCCTGAGAATTACACTGCAAGGTCACAATCAATATCGGGAGGGGAGGAAGCTGGGGCAAAGAATTGTACTTTTAGGTCTCCAAATCTCCCACTAATCTCAGGCAATCCAGAACTTTTACATCCCTGTGCTGCTCTGAGATTATACTCCTACAATGTCCGTCAAACTGTGAATTACGGGAGACCAAAACAAAAAGATATAGGCTATACAACAAGGGCAGTGAAAACGGACTCATTTATTGAAGTGTAGAGGAGATTCACCATTCAAAACAAATTTTGGATGTCTTTTTAATCATGCATAGGGAACAACCACTGGCATTTCCTTATAGAGCAGAACACCTTCATGAGTGAATGGTTTACTAACATTACATCCAGTGTGCAATGGAACATGATCCACTATGCAGTACAGGCTTTGAAACCATAATGTACGCATATAAAGAATGAACACACACGCATTGGCTTTGGACTTCCTTATTGACCTCCGCTGGGGCCAAAGGAATAGTAGTGGAAACCCACTTCCAAGTGGCCAGGTCTCCCAAGGCACCAAAGGATATTCCTCGAGACCTCTTAATGCTGTTCCACGCAGAGGCGTACAAGGCCACTGTGATGGCCGCAGCTTGGGCCTCTCCAACATATGTATTTTAGGACTTTCCTTCTATAGGGACTTCTCACAATCTACTATTGTCTGGAGGCAAACGCTTTTAAGGGAAACCATCATTGTCTACAGATGGGGACCCGAATGCAGGTTAACTGTCCCTCATGGCAGCAAATAACTCCAGATCTCTGTTATTTCAGGAGCAAATGCCTTTGTCACTGCTTGGGACTTTTTTTGTCTAACTACTGCCTCCTCACTGTGTAGCCGCAGTATCAGCAGGACACAGCAGGATGTCCAGCCATTCTACCTTGCAAAAAAATACCCTACTTCAACAGAGAAACAAGCTTAGGCCGTTACCTGAGCTTGAGGTTTTGAGACCCTATTTTAAGCTGCTTTTCTTACCCAAAGTTTGTTTTTACTTTTTAGTTTGAATGCTTTTCTTTTATATTATTATTGTTGTTCAAATGGGCGTGCATTATATTTGAAGGACAGTCAGAGCCTAATCTTACCTGTTCTGCTTCTCCTACAGGAGCAAGCCCTCTTCCCCACTACCCTGCATCTGACTGAGCTTTGAGGAGAGACGATTATATTTTATACAAAATACAACGTGCTATTAATTCTGTATGTTGTAAAAAGCATTATGGCTAGCTTATCATACTCTCGCACATATGCTAAAGATTGTGTTTAAATGTATGTATTGCATATGATTCTCTAACCGTATATGTCCTCATAATACAATAAAAATAAATATGGCTTAAATGAACCTACATCAAGGTTCCTTTTCAGGAAGTGTTTAGTAAAGCTGTGCAAGTCACATGCAGGGAGGTGTGACTAGGACTGCTTAAACAAAGTGTTTTAACTCCTAAATGGCAGAGAATTGAGCAGTGAGACTGCTATACACCAAAATTGCTTCATAAAGCTAAAGTTGTTTGGTGCCTATATAATCCCTTTAATGGGAGCAGTAGTTCTACAAAACCTTTTGGCCACACCTGTACATATATAGACCCATAATATAGTATTTTATTATTTATATAGCGCCATCAGATTCCGTAGCGCTGTACAATGGTATGGCCCGTTCATATAGTTGCTTCGTTCCAGGAAGACCTATAGCTATAGCAGTCACCACTTAACTTCTACATGAACTTTTAAACCTCTGCTAAAATACTGCATTCTAGAACACCTATACAGTAACACTGTCCCTTTTTGGTATTTCAGAAAAATAAATGCTCATATTGATTGACAGTTTAAATATATCATAAAACAAAGTAAGGACAACTCTGTATTATGGGCAGAGCCAATGTTAAAACAAGAAGCTGCTACCACTAATTTTGGTAAATTCCCAGCAGCCGTTGCAGTAGATGTCTGAGGAAAAAGACATCTCACAGGCTACACATATAATGTGTACATGTGCAAAAGTACAACAGTCACAAGGACGAAGCATCAGAAGGTCTCCATACAGAATACGGCCGCACCCACGAGGGAGAATTTGAGATAAAGTGCCTGTTTGCTTTTCCCCTGGGCCACTGTACAAACAAGGGAGCATTTCACCAAGTGTGGGTCTTTTTTTCAAAATGACAAACCTACTTTTAAAGAAATCAGTGGTCTTTTCCAAGTGAGAGGAGGAGGTAAGAGGAGTTAAACATTGCATAAACAAGCTTAGAGAAGCACTATAGGGTAGAAATACAAACATGTATTCCTGACCTTAGTGTGTTAAAAACACTGTTTTGCCCCCTTAAGTAAGTTGTTTACTCACTTTTATTCCAGCGCTGCTTCATCCCCAATCCGCCTCCTTGGCTGTCAATTCTGTTGATCTCAATCTCCATGCTTTCCAACTCTGGACAATCAACATCTCCTCATAGAGATGCATTAAATCACTGCATCTTTATGAAGAATGTTCAGTGTCTCACGTCCGTGCACACTGACCCATGAAGCACCTCTAGTGGCCGTCTGATTGACTGCCACTGGAGGCGTCCCAGGGCAGCAATGTAAACAGTGCCTTTTCTCTGCTGTGTTTACAGCAAAAAGTCTACAGGGACATGCTGTAGACAACAGAACAACTATATTAAACTGGTGACTATAGTGTCAGTTTAAGATTAAAAATAAACAAAAAGTTATTTCCTCCTGTCACTGCTAGACGGAATCCTGTTTGTTTTGCATGTCATATAAATTACCATATCAATATCCATGGAAACTCTCAGGCCTATCTTATACATCCCAGTGTTCTTCAAGGTCTTAATGTGTGGGCAGAGGGCAGCACCACAGGCAGTGGCTACTTCCTTCGCAAACTGTGAATGTGCCACCACACTGGTCGATTCACGCTCCCTTAGTAGATAGAAGACCTAGATTGAAGAAAAAAGTGGGTACAGGAGACATTCAGACGATTAACAAAGAAAGTGATAACAATAAAATACAATTCACAAACATCAAAAATACTTTTCTACTTAAGGCAAGGAATATAAAATACATTATAAAAAGCAGCATAATAAAAATAAATATATAAAATAATCTATGAACCCAATCATTTCATTAAGACAAAGTGGTTTTAATGTTTAGACGATCTCTTTAAATTAAATGAAAAATACTGTTACTTATCAAATACTATACAAAACTTGGTTTAAACACAACTTCTACTATGCCAGTATGTATATATATTTTAACTTTTATACTTTTAGTCGAACAATGCAAATACAATCGTATACATCAATTTAAACTGATAATTGTTACCTCTGTGCATTTGACAATTTTATTGTGGGCTTCGAAGTCTGTTTCCTGACATATCCTTTCACTGGGAATGCCTTCCATTGGTTGTCCATCAATCGGACTTATGACTCTACAAATTTAGAAAGAAAACAATGTAGTGAGCTGTAGCTTGCATGTCTGATAGCTTTTGTATTGCTGATCACCGACATTCTGATGTTTCCCCTAAACCGGTTATTAGAAGCCAAGTAGTTAACAGACATTTAAATAAATCCAAAAATTTCATTAACAAACATTAGCAAAGATATAGACAGACATATTCGAAGCAGGATCATAGAATGGAAGCCAGAGCACACATAGCTGCTACTAATGTAATCCATAATCTAAAGTTAAGATTTCTATAAAAAAAAATTCCACAGATCTGTTATAGCAACTTTAGAAAGACAGTTTCTGATTAGCTACGTCATGAGGTATGCAATAAGTGTTCATTATTACCCTTTGTTTTGTTTATCGTCTGTGTCTGCCCAACAAATAAACACCTCTTCTGTCAAGTCTCCACAATCGATTTTTCCACATGCTATTCGGAAATCCTTCTGGTCTCTCAGAGCTTGTCGCAAAGCTTCCATAGTGTCCTGCGTTATTTGTACCATCAATCCATCTAATAAATGCATCGAATTTTGAGCATGTAAGAAAATAAATGTAAACTTGAAAATTAGCCAAATCCATTCCTATTTTTCCTCATCAAAATGGCACTCATGAGAGTTTATACTCCAACCAAAAACATTCATTTTAAAGTGGTTTATAAACCAACATTTCCAGTACAGTGTAATGCTGGGAGCTAATGTGCAAATCACGGACTCTGAATGTCTGTCATCACATGGTCTCTGCAGTTTTTTTTTGTTTTTTTAAATCAGAAATCATTTACTGTTACCAAGGCTTTCACATTGTGATACAAAACAAAAATCACTGCCTCCATTCTGAAACACTGGCAGATCTTACGGTTTTAAACCAAATTATGCAAAGATATTTAGAGACAGTGAAGTAACAGATCAGGACAATCCCACAAACACATTGATAACTCAGACCAGCCTTGTCTGCAGCCCTTTTCTTGCACAGTTTACAATCCGTACTCCTCACAGTTCTTGCCATCTACCAGGACACGCTTGATGCAAACTGCACTGGACAACTGAAGGTACTTAATGTTATTCCTACCATGTCCCCTGTAACGTACTGGAAATGTGTTGAAGCTGGGGGCAAACCTGGTGACCTATGCACGGGGAATGTTTCTGAAACCTGACAAAAAGCTGGAGACGTTGGGTAGGCAAAATTAAAGTAGCACAGTCATTTGTTGGGTGTATGGGTCTTTAAACAGACCCTTCAGATAGACATGTAAAATCGCATGGGGACATATAGGGAGGAAGGGTTATGGGAATATCATTATCTGTCAGGAATTAAAGATGTATTTGGACTGGAAGATATAGTGCTAAATTAATGTGTAGATTAATCTGTATGGTCCTCAATAGATATCCTCCTATATATACACAATGGGATAGCAGACATCCCAAATGACAATTGATGGCAAATGGTAGGACGCGACAGGAAATGTCTGAAGTTCCAACGTTCATTACAGTAAAAAATAAATCAGCTTGTCCAAAAGATAACGTAGGCTTTACACTACTTTACATTACAGTTTGATTGCATTGAAGTTTCTACATAAGTTCTTCATAAAGTGCCACTTTAAATGGCTAGATGTGACAGCCATTGTAATTGTAATAAAGCAGCTTTTTGCTCAGTTGGCACATTTTACAACACGCTTACTATTCCCACTGTAGATTTTAAAATAGTCTACAATGTTCATTATGAATCCAGAGATGTCTGTTTGTCCATAGTTCCCAGTGCACTGTGGCTGCTTGGAAACATTACAATCAGCAGATATTTGTACCATGGGAAGACTTCAGCACACTAGTAGCCGGTAAAAGCCTGTGGGTCCAGCTTCTAACTGGAACGGTTTGCCCTGCCTGGTAGTGATCTAACTCCCTGTACCCCCCTCCCCCCAAAAAATAAACAAAAACACAACTGAAGTGCAATGCTCTAAGTTTTTCATTTTTTGTAATTCAAGTTGGACAAAACAAGACATTATCTCATTCTAAAGCAAACTTTCAGCAAAGTGTATAGACCAGGCAATTAACAGAGCTACAATTCCCATAAAATGATCTTCAGCTGGCAATGGTAGGACAGATGTTGGTACATCACACTGTGATACATTCTACAAGCTTGGCACTCCATGGTCTATTGTTCCAGCACTAAAAATCACATTAAAAGCAAAATGCCAGAGCAATCATGCATTATAAATATATATATTTCTTTAAGATGAAAATTTCTTGCAACTCCAGTTAGTAATACAAAGTGTGCATATACAAATACAATGGTTTAAACAGTCTTACCTTCAACAATACTGGATTTTGCAAGAAATCCAGAAGAAGTCTTCAGGGCTCCATTGAAAACAACAAAGCTTGCTCCGGTAACTAGGGGATAAACATAAAATCACATTTTCTGGTTACAGGTAGGTCATTCTCTACAACATTGGAGAACACCAACGCAGTATGGGAACTTCTCAATAACAGCACTGGCTGCATGAGGTCGGGTAAATGGTATGAGCTCCACAGAACCTCTAAATTCACAGAGGACTTCAATTTTAAGGGTAAACCAGCACAAAGTATGGCATTAGAGAATAAACTGATTTCTAAAACCATTTAAGGCACATAAAATGTTATTTTCTCCAATTGCTGATTTATGGAATTATTGAGAACATGTATACATTAACCATAGCATATCAAGGTCCAGTGACTCACCTTTTCTGGTCTTCCCGGCGGCACAGTTTGCTTGCGTTTGATATACCCCATCACTGTTTTGCACACAGACCAAGTGAGAATCCGCTTCAAGACTGAAGCTAGCACCAATACTTATGACGTGTTCATTTGATGCATGGATAACTTTAAGTATCTAGAAAGAGAATAACAGTAAGATGGTTTTGTGTTTTCATTTGGGTTCCATGTAATGAAGAATGACTTAGAATTTAATTTGACCTAAATAATTACCATTATGAACTAAGCAGCTTTGTATGATAAATGCCATAGATTTCCTCAATATATAAAATGTTAAGTTCAACATTAGAGCAGCTATGAGATGTGCAGCAATTTCTGACCAAATACTAGGAATTGGGAGATAGCTTGTCTGCCATGTCTAGCCTTCTCATTATTCTCAATGGGATGTGATCAGCCGCTTATGGGATATATGGCTCAGCACTGAGCAGCATTTTTCGTCCATCACAGAATGTGAATGATCAAGTAGCCCAGTGCATTGTATCTGCATTGCTTCTACTGTAAGGAGAGCTTGATGTATCACTTTAACAATAATAAAATAAAAAAAATAATACTTTCAATGAGAAAAACCGACAAAAAAAAATAAAAAAATCTTCCATAGCTCACGTGCATGCGCAATAATGCCATAGGTATCTAATGTGCATCGACTCAGAATATGCCTGGTGCAATTTATCATTGCAAGTGTTGGCTTATGGGAAATGGCAAGATGCAACAGACAGAACATCATTCTGCCCAGAACAATCTGAGACACAGCCATTCTTTTGTCTAATCTTGAATTTAACATAGATATGAAGGCAGCAAAAACATTTTTCATTTTTTCCTTAACATTTTTTATACACCTCAAAAATTGCCGGTGCTGCTTTAAATTGTTGACTATTTTGCCATAGCCTAGTTTAAAATAAAGTTATGATGTAATTTATTAGTAATTAGAACACTACTGTGTTTCAAAGGCTGAATTAACATCTAACATGCGACAGTCTTACTTCGTTATGTCTCTTTGACGGGATCTTTATGCAAGTCTTGCCCATTTCCATATGAATCACTAGGCCATCAACGTGTGGTATGGTGTATTGGTAATTCCTAAGGTCCTGCAAAGTCCGGAAGAACATTGCTCAATTAAATACAAGGCCTACAATACACTTAAAAGTATATATTTGTGGATGAAAGCATTTTGTAATTCATTATTTTGAGGTTAATACAAGTTTTCTGGCTTAACTACTGTAAGTAGGAAAAAGGTAGAAAATAATGGTAAAATACAAAATGTTATCATTCGAAGCAAAAACCTTTCTGAACAAAAGTCAAATAATAATTTTTAAAAAGATTTTTAAAAGCGTTGCAAAGTTCGCAAAATGTAGAATTATAATTGATCCTTTGGATTTTACTGGTTTCCACACTAATTGCGATGATTCTTATACCAGGATGATGCATCTTCATGTCTACTTAATGCTATCAACATTTCCAACGAAAAACACGCAAGTTCAGTATAGTGATCAAGTTACATTTTTTTTTTTTTTTTTTTAACTCTACATTTATTTTAGCCTCTATGCAAATCATTGGGTAAGGCTTACATATAAACACATTTTCCCAGAACGTCTTTTTGGAAGCTTTGTGTATCTAACCAAAGAACATGCAACTAATCGGGAGCTAGTGCGGATTCAATGATCCTGAAGTTGTTCGCAGACATCAAGGTATCGAAAAACCATTCTTTCAGCATTCACAAACGGCTGGTTTTCAATCAGATACATGTTGCTTCTTATCAAATATTACATAAAAATAGCTGCTCCAATGGAGCAAGTACAAACCAGGAGTTCAATGAAAAGTAGGTATTTACTTACATGCATACATTACAAGATGATGTATTTCCCTTAATTTACACACAGGATATAACAAAAAACATTTTTTTTTAGAAAGAGAAGAATAATTACACACAGTACACAAGGTGCTAAAGTGATATGGATTTAAAAAGAAACTGGAATAATTACCGTCAGTAAATTAATTATAGTATGTCCTATTTCGCCAAATACAGCCTTCCGATTTCTTTGACTTGTCACAGGAGTAGGATATACTATAGGGTTACGAAAACAAAATATATACACAAATAAGTCAACAATAAAAGGGAACAGAATAAAAAGACATCTGTTAATATAATTTTTATGGACACATACTAAACATGGTAACAAGTACATGTGGGCGAAACCAACTTCGCCACTGTGAACTGGAGAAGCCTGGTTGCTCGCCTGCTGCCTTTAGAATATGGACCGGCAGCTAAAAGGGTTAATTTTGCTGTGCAGAAGGATTTATTTCTCCCTTTCTGCACAGCAGTTCGGTAGATTCCATCTACCGAACAAACAGCCGTTTTTCAACCTCCCCAGAGCCGTGGGAAGCCGGCCGGCGTTGTTAATGGGCCACCCAGAAGCTGGCGTGTGCCTCCTATTGACCTCCCTGAAGCCGTGGTTAACCGCGGCTTAACAAGCGTGTGCCGGCAATTGACCACCCTGTAGCTGTGGTTAACCGCAGCCTAATTGATTGTGGCTGGGTGGTCGCGGTTACATTCAACCGCCACACGATGGCGGTGTTCTGGAGCTCCCCGGGCAGCCAGCGCTTGCCTGCCCGGCTTTCATGTACCAAACCCGGACACTTTTGCGTGCAGGCACCGCTGAACTTCCAACCCCTGGTTCTATTCGTATGGATTGGGCGAATGCATGGAAATTCGGTAGTTTGTTTTATATGAATGCTTTAACCCAGATAGCAATGCCATGGAGCCTGTTCGTGTAATTAAAGACTTTGGCTCCATGGCAATTAAACTGTATTTGTGTGGTCTGAGTGCCATTCACCTAATAATGTGCACTCAGACCTGAGCTATCTGGGGATATGTTACATGTGTGTATTTTCTGTGCCATTCATCCTACTGTATATTTTAAAGTAAAATACTGTATTTGTATCACCATGTGCATAATGGAGTCTTGCCTTTGTCCTGGGAGATAATTGAATTACTTCTCTAATTATCTCCAGGACAGAGGGGAGGAAGCCAGGATGCATTGTGGGAAAGTATTGTGGCTGTATGTACTAAAGTGATGCATGTCTGTCTGCTGTTTCAGTCTCCCATTTGGTCCCTTAGGGGAGTGTCCACCAGATGGGAGACCTGCATAAATACTGGGCAGGTAGCCCTCAGTAAATCAGTTCCTGCTTAACCCTCAAAGAGATGTGTCGTCTCGTTCTTTGGGGGGGAATTGGATTGTATGCTGACTGCCAGGAGTGTAAGCGGATTATATGCTTTTCCTGTTCGGCTGATTCCAGGGTTCGTGTGTTTCCAGTTCGGGAGTTGGAAGATTCGTACAGTTTGGAGTTCGGGAGATTGGGGATTGCAGTAGCTGCTGGTCTATGGGAAAGGGGATTATCGCCTAAACTGGGTTTTATCCTCTTGTGTGCAAAACGGTCCGCAACAGTACATTCAAAAAATGTTCCTCATTCGCCGGAGTCAAGAGCACGAACCTATCTAACCTGGATCCCTCAACGATCCCTGTATTCAAGCCTCGACCACCTCCAGGACACTCGTCCAACATAGTGGTCACCTGATTGACCTACAACAATTCTAGCAGCGTGACTGTCGTTCCCTATGCTATATACAGTTATTCATTTTTCTTTACACTGTTGATTTGAAATGTTCTTTTCATGTGCAGAATCCCCATACAATTGCCAACTTTAACAGAGCCCCACATGCAGACACTAGTGGGTTTCATCAATCTCCTCTCCTCCCCCCCCCCCCACCATCCGATCCCATATTCACTAAAAGTATTCACAAGCTACGTTCACCAGGGTGGGGGTAATCTCCCATGGGGCACTTCGCAGCCCCACAGAACATACCATTTACTTCCAGGCAAGTCAACCTGTTTCCTCACTAGCTATATTCTTACATCAATCAGCGATCAGCCAGACTGGGTGCTGTTTACTTTTCACTACTTTACGTCTGAACCACATCCACACGTCTATTAACCTCCAAACACTTAATCTTTCACTACTAATACAGTTATAGACATGTCGGTTTATCTGTTTGTTTGTTGTTTTTTTTTTTTTAAATTGCAGATTTAGGCCATTATGCTTTTCTTTTCACACTCATTGTGTCGCTGTTGTGGCGATTAATGCTGGCTTGTCATTACTTGCACAACTAAAATAAAGAATTACAAAAAGAAAAAGAAAAAGTATGCTCATGGACCGAAATAAGTGAAAATAGCTGTGCAAACTTGATCTAAAATTACAATATAAATTTTATAAAAAATATGGAATAGAAAATAAATTTGAAAAAAACGCTCAAAGTATAGCAAATATTACCCAATCCACAAACAAATGATTAAAATAAAAATATATGCATGAAGATAGGAAGTGAGAGAGGCTCACCACCATATTCTGCTCCCAGCCTTAACATCAGACGAATAGGAAACACTTTGGCCCAAGGAACCTCTGTTTTCAGGATGATAACTCCACACAGGAAGGGGTTATTTGGTAAAGGGAGTCCACTGAGATCCTGAAATGTAGGCGTGAAAAACAGGAATCCTCCATGATCTTTGCTACCCAGAAAGCTTTCAGTAAAGGTTATGTTTTCCAGATTGCCCACATACTTTCCTGAAAAAAAAAACAAAAAAAAACAAACAAACAAAAGAGGTTAAAATAACATGTCTAATTGTAGTTCATGAATTTGAGATTTACACAGACATACACTCAACTAAATTGAAATAAGGTCAAGTTATGTTTATTAGTATTTGTAATTATTTCATTTCACAGTTAGTCGTCACAAGTTTTCAACATTATGGGGTACTTGTGTTCATTATTATTAAAAGGACACTGCAGTCACTCAATCCACCTCATCTCAATGAAGAGGTCTGAGTGCAGGGGCCCTATCATTGTCTAAACACGGAACCAACAAAAACTAAACAGAAGTAGGTATAACTACCAAACGCTTTATTCCAATGCAGATGGACAAAGGGTGTGCTAAAATACTTAAATTTCATTGTAAGAGATAATAAATGCTCATCTTTGCATGAGTGTTTTCTTTTAACATTAATAGGTTTCGCTTTACCTTTCAGTGCATCCTTGTAGATGTTTATATAAAGTTTGAAGATGTCCTTTGGCACGGTGTCTTCGTTAGCTAAGCAGGTCAATAGGACAATGATTTCTGCCTGTCCTACGCTGTGCAATCCATTGGATGCAAAGAACCAGCATTTTTCTGATGAATCTAATCGATAAACATTTTTTTTTTTTTAAAAAGCCACTTAAAACCATAGACAAGAAAACCTATAAGCAAGCATTAAGGCACAGGAACGACTTCTCATGATATAACAAAGTATACAAAGCCTGACGGGTAAAAACAGCATGCACTTCATATGTAAAGCGGTCTTGTAGCGCTGTACACTATCAGGTCAGTTATTAAATGATCTGCGTTCACAATGTATTTACAGAGTGGACAAATACAAAATAAAATCAATGTGGAATCAAATATGCATTTACACGTGTCTAGATTATAGTCAAAACTTATGTTGCAGATGCATTTTTAGTTTCTTTCTTCACACATCAAGATAGGTAACCAGCACCAGAAAAGTGGTTTTCATGACCAATTAGATACAATACTATTAAAAAGATATTGTACCAAGGAGTTTGTGACCGGGATGGTGTGATAGTGAAAGATGCACACAGAAACAGCATTAGCGGGTTAGCCAGTGACCAATACCACTGCTTAGTAAATAGTTCCTCATTTCCATGTGTTAAAACATAATTGGGAAAGAGACACGGATGCTTCTCTCTCTATGCTTTTTTTTTTGCAGATTTTATCTATCTACATCTAAATGAAAACAGAAAATTCCATCATACAAGCTAAGTTTGTATGAGGAGCCATATAACTGATAGCATGCACAATTAGTGGCAAGCATTCTCTAATTTATTAGGGGAAAAAAATGAAAGAACCATTTGAGCCAATTAGACTGCTGCTTCGAGCATTGTTAAGTCTGTTTATTAGATTATTTTTTCCAGCTAGAATTATGCAGCCAGTAAAGGAGTTGCAACCCAGGCACACAGATTCACTGTTGGAGTTTGGAGGTATTACAGTTGATCAGTGGAGCATATTTGAGCAAATACATTAAATTCAAGCAAGTTATTTTACCAAGCACTTTACAGGTACTGTGCGTTGATGTTGTCCAGGTGCCCGGAGTGTGCTTCTTGAAATGTGAGTTAAAACAGTGCAAGAAAATTTAAAAAATATAAAGTATCTAAATGTGTGCTTCTAAGGAATGGAATACCTTGAAGCATTACAGAAAGGAATGAAGGAGTAGTTTAAA
Source organism: Pelobates fuscus (assembly GCF_036172605.1). Classification (NCBI taxonomy): domain Eukaryota; kingdom Metazoa; phylum Chordata; class Amphibia; order Anura; family Pelobatidae; genus Pelobates; species Pelobates fuscus. Next base: position 39,425,369 of record NC_086321.1, on the reverse strand, counting down.
GATACTTACAAGACGTGATCGTAACATTCACAAGTAGGTTTGCATTGAGGATGAATGTTAGAGGATTAGGTACACTGTCTGCCAGAAGGAACATGACCTCAGTATTAGTGGAATTTTCATTCACTAGAGGATCTGAAACTAGAAAAACGTAAAGAGATTTCATAGCAGAAATGCAAGAATTGCTTAATAAAACCTGAGCCAAAATTATGTTTATTTTTGTGGTGTTGTATTGGACAACAGTTTGATACTCATTGCTTGTTTCAATTTGGGCAATGTTTGTTACATGCTTAATAGAAAAACAATATATAGGCACTAAATATGCCCCAAAAAGTGAAAATTAATACTTATCTCAGAGATATAGTGCGACAGCCTCCCAGGTCACTACCCAGAAAGTGACCTTTACACAGCAAGAATACAAGACAACAAAGGAATTTGGGATACGGCTGTAAATATAAAACAAACAAAACAGCTTTTCAAGTTTGTCATTGTTTTGTGATTATTATTTTATTCTAACGTCCCTGAGGAAGTTCACATATAGTGAACGAAACGCATAGGACCTATTGGTATTTTATATTTTATAATTATTTGGTGGAATTTTTTTCACCTTATCAATGAAGCTGCTATTGTTTCACCATCACTGGAGTCCTGCATTGTGTATCCATCGGTGAACAACAGAAGGGATCACTTGGCCCCCCACTGCTATCGGGGGAGGCACCCTAGAGCGCTATTTTCACGAATCTTGTGAGTGCATTACATTTATACAATTTGTTTTTTTTAAATTGTATTACACTATGTATGCGTTTTGTTTGTTTTAGATTTACAGCCGTATCCCAAATTCCTTTGTTGTCTTGTATTCTTGTTACATGCTTAACCCTGCACAATAAATTCTAATTAGAAAAATTACCTCCACCCTCTCCAGATGCCAACAGGAGAGGTGGCAGACCATGGTCATCGTCTGGCAGGAGATTCACCTCTCTGCTCACGCACTTCTCGATCCCGCAGAGCATTGCGTAATCTGCAGCAGAGGACACTTGGAATGCAGTAGATGCTGCTATATTCAAAGGCGCCTGCCCGGACACAATTTCTGCAGATGCCTCTGTTGCAGGTACATCAGATACTTTTACTTTCTCCAGTGATGGTGAGGCAGTCTGTATGCAAAATCAAATTTTAAATAAAGAATTGATCTTCTGACACTGCTGACCTCTGCTGCCCTGACCTAAGTTGATTTCATGACTGTCTCCAGTCTCTTTTCCATCCAAGTAAGTTTAAACCGTTCTGTTCTGTTGAAAGGCTTTAAGACTCCATCCTATTTTATAACAATCAAAGTTGGGTCATTGAATTCACCACAGTTAAAACGTTGTGCCCAGCTGTGCAGCTTTGAGTCTTTGATGCAAATGGTTACTTCTTGAAATAACCAAATGCATCACAACACTCTAGGTCTGTTATCAGGGCCGGAGCGTCCATAAGGCGGCACAGGCGGCCGGCCGCCTTAGGGTGCAAAAATCTGAATCCCGTGCCTGTGGCTGAGGACTCTGATTTTTCACATTACCTCACTCTCCCTGCAGCCTGCACCTATCACACAGCAGATGGGAAGTCGGCCGGCCTCTCCTGATGATGTCAGGAGGAGGGGCGTGACATAGAAACATAGAATGTGACGGCATATAAGAACCATTCGGCCCATCTAGTCTGCCCAGTTTTCTAAATACTTTCATTAGTCCCTGGCATTATCTTATAGTTAGGATAGCCTTATGCCTATCCCACGCATGCTTAAACTCCTTTACTGTGTTAACCTCTACCACTTCAGCTGGAAGGCTATTCCATGCATCCACTACCCTCTCAGTAAAGTAATACTTCCTGAAATTATTTTTAAACCTTTGTCCCTCTAATTTTAGACTAGGTCCTCTTGTTGTGGTAGTTTTTCTTCTTTTAAATATAGTTTCCTCCTTTACTGTGTTGATTCCCTTTATGTATTTAAATGTTTCTATCATATCCCCCTGTCTCGTCTTTCCACCAAGCTATACATGTTAAGATCCTTTAACCTTTCCTGGTAAGTTTTATCCTGCAATCCATGAACCAGTTTAGTAGCCCTTCTTTGAACTCTCTCTAAGGTATCAATATCCTTCTGAAGATATGGTCTCCAGTACTGTGTACAGTACTCCAAGTGAGGTCTCACCAGTGTTCTGTACAATGGCATGAGCACGTCCCTCTTTCTACTGCTAATACCTCTCCCTATACAACCAAGCATTCTGCTAGCATTTCCTGCTGCTCTAATACATTGTCTGCCTACCTTTAAGTCCTCAGAAATAATCACCCCTAAATCCCTTTCCTCAGATGTTGAGGTTAGGACTCTATCAAATATTCTGTACTCTGCCCTTGGGTTTTTACGTCCAAGATGCATTATCTTGCACTTATCCACATTAAATGTCAGTTGCCACAACTCTGACCATTTTTCTAGTTTACCTAAATCATTTGCCATTTGGCTTATCCCTCCTGGAACATCAACCCTGTTACATATCTTAGTATCATCCGCAAAGACACACCTTACCATCAAGACCTTCTGCAATATCACTAATAAAAATATTAAAGAGAATGGGTCCAAGTACAGATCCCTGAGGTACCCCACTGGTGACAAGCCCAAGCTTCGAATATACTCCATTGACCACAACCCTCTGTTGCCTGTCACTCAGCCACTGCCTTACCCATTCAACAATATTGGAATCCAAACTCAAAGATTGCAGTTTATTGATAAGCCTTCTATGTGCAACAGTGTCAAAAGCCTTACTGAAATCTAGGTAAGCTCTTCTACAGACTCCCCAGCGGTCCTGGGAGAAGAGCAGTGAAAGTCATGCCCCCTCCTCCTGACATCAGGAGAGGCCGGCCGACTCCCCTGGCTGCTCGGTGCGGTCTGCAGGCTTCTGCTCCAGGCTCAGGGGTGGGTGGGTGGGGAGATTTTTAATTTATTTTTTCTTAGCCCATGCTCCCATCTACAGCCCCTGCCCACCTCTTCTATAGCACCTATACCCCTCTCAAGCCCATGTTCCCCTTTCAATAGCCCCTGTGCCCCTTTTACAGCCCCTACGCCCTCCCTTCTACAGTCCCTGCCTACCCCTTCTATTGCCCATGCGCCCCTTCCCACCCCTGCTATAGCCCGTGTCCCCCACCACAGCCCATTCTCACCACTCTACAGCCCATGCTCCCCCTTTTATGCCCCTGCCCCACTTCTATAGCCCGTTCCCCTCTTTACATCCCTTGCCCTCTCTCAGCCCGTGTCCCGTCCCCCTCTACAGCCACTGTGTCCTGTCCCCCCCCCCCAGCCCCTGCCCGCCCCAGAACTTGTCCCCCCTTGTACATACCCTATCCCCTACAACAGTCCATGACCCCCTTCTAGAGCCCCTGTGTCCCCATCTACAGCCCCTTTCCACTGAAAAGCTTTGCACCGGCCCTGTCTGTAATGGTTCCACCCATCGGTATATGATAATATTCACGGCATGACGCTCACCGTGGGTGTGCAAGGTGAGATAGGAGTAACTGGACTGGCATCTAGTGAGTGTCGTTTGCCAATACTGGCAAGCTTACTAGTGTCCGCAACTTCACCATTGGGGAGGAGACCATCTGCAAACCAAACTCTTTTTTGCTCTTTCTGGCCAGTTCCTGTAGGGATTGAGAAACTGTTATTAATTTTGACTGGTTGCACAAGCACTAGCATTTTTAGCAAAAATGCAACATTTTATTAGATTCACATTTGGTCTCAAACTACTCCTTGATTACCTAGAATCCTGAACACAGGATTATGTACACAGTATTCTGGGCTAGTTATAAAAAAAAAAAAAAATGATATATTAATATGTAAAGTGGTTCTAGTTTGGTCTTAAAGCAGGATAAGATGTTCAGCAGGACTCCAGCTGTCTTCCATAACACCCACCAGTGTGTGAATAGATTAAGCATCAGAAATGCTACTTAATAAAATAAACTGTACAATATGCTACATCCTTGCCAGAGTCTGCTATAAGCCTGTAAGAGTAATAACAAACACAAATTATTGAAACCTTAGGAAGGTGGTAGGTTGTGGGAAATGTTTTCCCATTAAGAGTGTGCAACCATTAGAGACCAATTATAAAATAAATAAATAAAACATACCTACACAGGGAGACTGATACTTTTTTGTATTGTTATACGCACTGTTCTTACATTGCTTGCCAACGGATTGTAGTATAGTATAATGCAGTAGGAATATGGTGTAATTTGTGTTTTAGGTTTGCCCCATATTGCTGTATACACTGCCTAGATTGAACCAGGTATGTTGACCTTACAGATAATGTTGGATAAAGCCACACATTTTAAGAGAACCTAGATAAAGTCAAAAAGGAGAGGTAAAAGTCAACATGTCATTTCCAGCAGATCAACCCCAGCAGAGGTTTTAAGACATTTTAAAGGACCACTATAGGCACCCAGACCACTTCAGCTTAATGACGTGGTCTGGGTGCCAGGTCCAGCTAGGATTAACCCTTTTTTCTAGAGAAACTGCTATGTTTATAATAGGGTTAATCCAGCCTCTAGTGGCTGTCTCATTGACAGCCGCTAGAGGACTTCCGCGCTTCTCACTGTGATTTTCACAGTGAGAAGACGCCAGCGTCCATAGGAAAGCATTGTGAATGCTTTCCTATGGACTGGCTGAATGCGCATTCAGCCGAGGAGGAGGAGAGTCCCCCGCCCGGCGCTGGAGAAAGAGGTAAGTTTAACCCCTTCCTCTCCATCCAGCCCGGTGGGAGTGGGACCCTGAGGGCACTATAGTGCCAAGAAAACGAGTATGTTTTCCTGGCACTATAGTGGTCCTTTAAGGTCTGTACAGAATTTAAAGGGACACTATAGTCACCAGAACAACTACAGCTTATTGCATTTGTTCTGATGAGTAGAATCATTCCCTTTAGGCTTTTTGCTGTGAACACTGTCATTTCAGAGAAAAATGCATGCAGTGTTTACATTACAGCCTAATGATAACTCCACTGGCCACTGCTCAAATTAGGTGCTTCCCGGGGCAGTGCTACACAGTGAGCAGCACTGCCATTCATTGTCTCCACCCTCTGCATGGAGACACTGAACTTTCCTCATACAGATGCATTGATTCAATTCATCTCTATGAGGAGATGCTGATTGGCCAAGGCGGTTTGACTTGTGCTGGCTCTGCCCCTGATCTGCCTACTTGACAGTATCAGCCAATCCTATGGGGAAGCACTGTGATTGGCTCAGACCACCATTTCTGATGATGTCAGCAGACAGGTCAGAGGCAGACAGGGGCACAGCCAGCAGCTGCAGACTTGAATAAGTAAGATTTTACTATATTTAGGAAGGCAAAGGGGGGCCGTATGGTTTTAACACTATAGGGTCAGGAATACATGTTTGTGTCCCTGACCTATAGTATTCCATTAAATTGTAAAAGTAACTTGATAGACTAAATGCAGCAAGACAATAAAACGATTTCAGCTTTTCATCAAATACTCTGACACTGCAGCACTGTGTGGCACAGCTCATGACAACATTTGGAGCTTTACTATAAAGTGTAATATTGAAATTTTCAGTATAATCTGCACTTTCTTGGACTATTATTCTATTTTATGGGGGCAGGAACAACCTATTTAACACATCAGAAGTGTATTCCTTTGTAAGCTTAAAAAGGACAATATAAGCACAAAAATCACTTTACCTTGACGTTACCCCTGCATCTTTGAAACCCTTCAGTTTCTGAGAAATGCCACAGTTTACATTTTCCAATTCCAATATCTGTAGTGGTTGTGAATCAAACCACAAGAGGCATCAGACTAAAACGGATTCAATCATTTCAACTGAATGTATTCTAGTCTGATGCCTGAATTCAATATTTTACATCAGGCATCAGCATGCGAAGTATGCAAATTCCAGATGCTGTGAGTGTGTGCAATGTTTACCATTGAAATGCATTGGACAAATGGATTGCGGCAGCTGCATTAATTGCAGTTTTTGCCCCATTTAAAAATGGTGGACCAATAACTGTAAACACAAAGGCAAAAAAAAAAAGTGTGTTCCTTTAGATATACTTGGGAAAAATTCATACTTATAACAACAGAAGTAGCAAGAATAATCAGACATTTTTGATTCCAAAATTGTATGTTCTAGCCACTTAGAATGTTCGCTGGATTTACCTTCAGCTCTTGGTTTTATAAGTACTGAGCCAGACACCAAAACACTAGGTGGAGAAGAATTAATTAAATCTGCCCCCTGTGCCTGCATCAGAGGAGGGATGGTAGGACAGGATACAGAGGGGGCATTGGGATTTAGGATAAGTGCAGTTGGGCTCATCATCCTTTGAAAAGCCTGTACTAAAGGAAGGAGAACAAAATAAAAGAAGGAGAAAGAAAAAAATATATACCGACTAAGCGACACGTAGCTTTTCCACTAATGCGATTACAGAAAAAAGGGGAAAGGAGGAAGCAAAGTGGAATAAAAAGAGACCACAGACGCAATGGAATCGAGTCTATGGGTTCATATTAATAACTTGTATGTGCTTACTATTACAGTAAAGGCTGATTTCTATGGACACGGTTTGCAGGACCATTTCAACACTAGTAAGTTAATAAGTAAATTGTGAGTTACCAGGAATTTAAATACTTCTTCCAGTGTGGCCTATAATTTGAAATTCGCTTTGAATTATCGGCAGGTCACACTTCGTTGGTATTCTTAGAATCAGTGTCATGGTGACCTCATTCACCTGTGTTTTTGCTCACATAAGAGACTCATAATTACAAATGCTGGGTGGTGGTTTGAAAGCTCATAATTTTGAAATAAGAAAACAGAATCAATCTGTGACAATTCATTTGGAAAGGATAAAGGGGGGTGGGGGAGGGAACCACGCGTACAAACCGGCACACCTGGTCTAAAGGACAGTGGTGTGGAAAAAGAAAAAAGAAAAAGAACTATTGAAATTTTCAAGTGCTATTTTTATTATGTTCCATTTCATTTAAATGATGTATACTGAAATATGTTAATTTCCCTGCCTTCCTGAAAGCCTCTCCCCTCTTCCCACCTTTCAGTTTTCTTTGCTCAAATGACTCATTCATATAACTGAACTTAGTGGTACGAGACGAAAGATGGAAGGTGAACGTGGGGAGACTTTTAGGCAGGGAAAATATTTAAAATATTTAAATACACATAAAGCAATGCAAAATAAAACACAAAGATTTCAGTGCGTAATTATTTTCCATGTCAGCTGTTCTTTAATAAATGTGTGTGGAATTGGGCTTTGATGGATAAACAGGTTTGACATGGGATCCTGGGAATAAGTCCATTAAGCTTCCATGTGAAATCTTAGATGTTACCAGCTAAATTCAGTACTATGACTGCAATATTATACTACACATACAAGCTTAAAATCACATTAAATTGGAATCATACTACAATTAAAATCAGATGATTTGTTTCGTGCCCTTTAAGGGGAAGTTCTACAGAAATCTAAAAATGAGTGTATAGGAAAACATGTTTTAAAAAAAAAAAAAAAACATCAGGCAAAAACATTGATAATCAGTGATTGATAGTCGTACTGTATTGTAGAGCGGTATAGTACCAGGGCCATTACCGTTCCTTACTGAATCAGATTACTTAGAAAATCAGTAAGTGAATACACCTCCATGTGGTCTAAAGCAAGACATATTATTAAAATGATGCTGTTGTAAATTGACTGGGATATGGTGCTGTTATTGTGAGCATTATAGCAATCTCTCTCTCTCTATATCTATATCTATATGACACATTCCAAGGATCACTAACAGTTTGTGTCTGGGAATGTTTCTATGATGCAATGAGATTCGATTGGCTTGGTAGCATTAGGTTACAAATTTCAATTCTGAATTCACCATGTTTTGAGATGTGAATGCAAACATTTCTGTGAAACTTGCCCCTTTAATTGTCTCTATTAGAAGATAATGATTAAATCAGGATAGTCCGACATTAGAAAAGCCAAAGAGGTTGATGTAAAAATCTGTAGATCAGCTAACTGGTGTGAGGTGTACGCTTAAAGGGACACTCCAAGCTGGAATGGACTCCCCATTCTTTAAGATTCCCAAAGAAAATTCATAACAAAACATATGAATAATAAAATAAATAAAATACCAACCTGCAGAATTTCACTATCTTCATTCTTTCTGTTAGCAGCAACAAGAATCCAGAAAATCAACTGGCAGCCAATAGTTGTTCTCAACAGAACAAAAACATGTAACATAGTGACTGCATGTGATTTCCTACAGGCAGTGCCAGGAGTATTGGTGCTGACTTCAGTGCCAGCCCTCTCAACACTACAATGCATGAATCTGAAAACTTCTACTTATAGAAGCATTTCACGTCCTGTTGGAAATCAAACCTGAATCTGGTGCTAAATTCTGCACGTTTTACCGTATTGTATTTTCCTTTTGTTTCAAAAACTGGAAAAAAAAAAGGTACAGCAGCATTTTAAAGAGGCACCATGTTCAGTACAGCTCATTGAACTTGTTGTAACATAAATAAGCTGTAGGCGCCATCTCTCTGCAATGGGTCAAAAAAAAAAAAAAAAGTTATCCTAGAGTCCTACAATCAGACCCTTCAGCTAACCCCCACTAACCAACCAACTTTCAGTCCGTCAGAAATACCCACTAGAAGGAATGCCAATGTGGAAGCCAGCCTCTGCATTATTCAATCAGCAGTGGGACTCTGCTGTGAGCACAGTTTAAGTCCCACGTTTTGACAAATTGCTCAAAACAGGGAGAGGTCCCTCACAGACTTTGTTCCATACAATCTAAAACAAGCTATAGTGGCTCTGATGCTCAGAGTGCCTCAATACGACTTATCTCACATTAAGTTTGAATATGCATACAAGTTGTCCAGGTGTCTGGAGTGTCCCTTTAATTTTCAAGAAGTATAAGTGCACAGGCAACATTTGGCAGAAAATTCCCATATTCCATAGCCACATCAGACAGCCGCAGTAATTGCTGAGAGAGTGAACGATGGTTTACCATTGATTTAGTTGTGCTCCACTGACTCAATAGGACAGAGTGCTCATAAAGTTATGAAAGCCAGAATAAAAACAAGAAACGAATGGTGGTATTCATGAAATATATTGAAAGAAAGAGAGCATCCTACCTTTTGTTATAATGTAATAGCAAACCACGCACACTCTTGCCTCTTTTTCCATGTATTGCAATTTACATCTCTGACTGCAACACACAGCACAGAAAACCTAGACAGAAATGGAAGATACAGGGGAAATGCCAATGAAACACATATTTGGTTAAAAAAATACAGGCTGATAAGAATTTTTTTCTTTTCCTTCTTACTTTTGTTTAAGACCCTAGAAAAATCAAGGACACAATCCAACTTGAGAATCGCAGGTCATGTAATTAGTATTTTTTTCCAATATACAACTACCCTTATTTACTATGAATGATAATGAATAATTAAAAATTGGAGGAAAAAAAAAAGTTTTACCTGTAATTTGTACAGGGCAAGCACAGATTAAATAAATGTGTTGGTTTAGATTAATTAGTAACCATCAGTGTTATCTACAAGAGTGAGAATTACAGGAATTAAAAGTGAATTTCAAAATAGCAAATTTAGACAATTATCCAAGTCAATTCTGTTTATGGTTTGGATATTTTGGCCTTAAATGGTTACGCCAAGTCTGCTGTACAGGTTATGAAGTGATAAGTACCCCAGCCAGGTTTCTCTGGTAATGGGTCCCGCTGGCTTTAAGGCTTCCACCAGTCGATGCTGCAGGCTGACCACTCTCAGACAATAAATTACATTCTGTGCAATGAAATTTGCATGTAATTTCCAATTTCATGTTGACTTTCCAGTAATTCTCACTTTAGTAATTATCAACTCTGTATGTGTGATAAGAGGACTAAAAAAAACAAACAAAAAAAAAAAAAAAAAAAAACATGCTTAGTCAACTTACCTTTCCACAAGCTCGACAATGATGTCTTCGTTTTGTAAATGTGAATTTAACTTTGCAATACATGCAGCTAGGAGCCTCTGAATCAGGAATCCATGTAGGCTCACACTGTCCAAGGGTAGAATTTGGATTTGTCTCTTCTTCCAACCTGCCCATTTTTCTGTTGATGTTTAATATTGAGTTGTCATTTAAAGTCAGATTTGTTGGCTTTTTCAAAACGCCGGAACTATTGCTATTTGCAGTCTCTGCTTCTGGCAAATATGGCAAGTTTACGGGACTTGAATCAGTGATTGGTTGCTCTACCATGTCCTCCTTTGAGCCCTTGTTTGCCAACTTTTCAGATGGTTGATGAAAGAGCTGTTTGGGTCTGGCACCTCCTACGGGTAATACCACATTAGCATCTGGAAGATGTCTTTCTGTTTCAGACAAATGAGGAGGCATGTCTGAACTGGCTGTACTTTGTGATTGGGCCGCGAGAGTGTTACCTTCTACTCTGTAAATATGGTGTTCAGGATGAAGTTCTGTGCTAGCCACAATCGTGCCGAATGTCTCAGAGGACGGACCTTTACTGTAAACGTCAGTGCAAGTTCTAACAGAAGCATCCATATTGCCAACATTACTTGTGAAGTCAGGTTCCAAGGTACTATCCTTGCTAAGATCATCAGTCTTTCCACTAAGAAATGCATCAAGTTCAGCATCACTGATGTAGGAGCTGGCCAACAGCAGGTCACTTGGGTCAGTCAGTAGATTTTGGTCAATGACATCATGCAAAATAGCTTCTTCAAAGTCAGTGCTATTAATATTTTTAAGGGTTGGGTCACTTGAATCAACATACTTTTCAACAACAGGCAATATGTGTGTTGCCTGATGTTCTGGATGATTTGTCTCTACATAATCAGACGTATTTTGGTACACTTCAGAATTATCAGTTGCAACAGTGGTCAGATATCCATCTTGCAAAAATTCATCTTTTTCTTGTTCATTGCTAGTTACGGTCAATGGCAAGTTTTCAACATGCGCTGAAGTTATTCTGTGGCTATCTTCATTCAGGTTATCAACTTCCTGTACATATATTCTAGATCCTTCAGTACCTGAAGATTCTATAGCATTGCACGTCAAATCATCCTTTGGCATGGAATATTCAGTTTGTTTAACGTCTTCAAATTTTGAAGATTCTGTAAAAATATTTGACGTCATCTCATTTGCATTCTCTGAGGTGTCAAAATTTTCACACAAGGGCTTTTCAGTTTCTAAAGAGTATTCGTCTTTGCAACAATCTGAATCACTGTCATCTACAGCTTTTCCTTCTTCACCTATACCCAGTGTAGAAGCTCCACCAGTAGATTCCGGACAAGACATTGCTAACATTTCTGTGTGTTCAGAAGATGGCTTGTCAATATTTTCACCTTCTTTTGATACCATGCATGCAATGTCTTGATTCAATGTATCATATGGGAGATCCTCACTTACATATCCATCAGTACTTGATGTATTTGAACTGCTTAAGGTATCAGTGCTCGATGAACTAATGGAAGCTTCTTTATCTTGATAGAACTCATCATTGAGACACAGTACTGCTTGACTATTTATCCCTTCATCTTCTGGATGTCCACCTGTAAATACGGACTCATTCTCGGGTAACAAATCAGAATCTCCAAGAGTTACACACTCTTGCTTTAATTCACAGAGGTTTGAAGACATGTACGGTTCTACAGTTGGCAGGGTGGGAAATCCAGGTTCATCAAGTGACTCAAGGTCAGAAACAACATTTTCAACCAAATGGGAGGAATCAGGCATAAAGGACTCACGGTTACTTCCCACATGTATTAAGCTGCCTGTGTCACTAATAAGATCACAAACAGGAACACCAGTCCTCCCCGCACTAAACACATCTTCATTTGATGTTCCTCCATCCACAGAAGATAGAAGATCTAGGCCAGCTACATTTTTTTCCGGATTTAATGTTGTCACATCTATCTCCTTGTCCGTAGAGCTAACAAGTGACAAACATGACTGCTGAGGACTGTTATCGTCACTGGATAATTTCAGAGGAGCAGGAAAGTCTGGTTGCAGGTAAAAGTCACCCGATGAGACCACATGTGGGTTTGGGTTGAGAGAAGCTAAAGATGATGGGCAGGTTTCCAACTCATCTGTGAGTAACAAGCAAAATATTGTAAGATATATTGTCATTCTTTCACTTTCTATATATAAAAATATATGAAACCAAGAGGGCTGCACTCTAAACAAGCATAAATTATAAGGTTGTTGCCTATGCAGGTACCTCATTTTAAGGCCCTATTTAACCTTGTACTGCAGAGAGCCCCAAGAGGAAGGATTTTCCAAGTAAGTGGATTAATCTTATAAGAGTAGGCATTAGCTTGCCAAAAATGGGTACATTTTCATTGTGACATGCTCATGCAATGTATGGTCATATAATATAACTAACCCCCATTATTTTGTATGTGTATATATCCATAAATAAAAAAATTAAAAAAAACTCCCCTGCACTCACGCTTTAACTCCTTCACTGCCTGGTACATAAGCCTGAAAAAAGTCTGTCAAGGACTGAAACGTCGACACTTCTTTGTATTACTTGATTCTTGAATAAACAGCACGATTAGAAATATTATTGAGTCCTGTGAGTGCACTTCAACAAGAACCTATATATACTTATGGTCGGAGTTTGCACCGAGGCATTTACAAGACCGGGAGCAGCGAGTGCGGGACACGTGGAAAGTTTTATATATATATATATATATATATATATATATATATATATATATATATATATCCACAACAACGTACATTCTGTGGGCTTTGCAGTTGCTGTTAAGTGAATAAGTGTATATACACACACACTTATTTTTCGCAAATATTCTACTGTGACAGAGTCGGGACCGTGTGTATATCAGTCAGATTACAAATGGCAGACTTTTGCTGTGAATGGGGGGTTTAAATACTTTCTAGTTCAGACAGACCCCCTGTTGCTGGCTAATTAAAGTAATATTTAACAATATTTTTTCCCATTGGCGGTGTATCTAAAAACTGCTTACAAAGCCTGCCACTCGCTTGTCTACAATCTTTATAAGCCCTTCCCTTCAAACCCTGCACAGTTGTTGTGTGACTGTCTAGTCACAGACTTCCCAATACAGCACAATGAGAAGTCTTTGCAAGGCAGGTGCTCTGGGCAATTGCTGCCTCTTGAGTTTAACTTCACAGAGCTAAACAAAGTAGGAAGTGAAAGGACAAGTAATAGTTGTCTACTTAAAAGCCAAGTGTGTGTAACCAGGTTAATGGATAAAAGTGCCAGTTTCTATTGAAATCTGCATTTTTTTCAAATTGAAAAAAAGAAGACAGTCTTTACGCAAAAAGCACATTAGGGGTCTGGAGTGTCCCTTTAACCCAGAAGCCTTGTAGAAGCACAGAGAGCAGTGGTGGGTCTCAGAACCAGGCTGCATGTGGAGGGTATGGACGGAACCCCGAGAGTATGTCAGTGACAGCAAAACTTTGGTGAAAAACTCTTCTGTGCTCATATTACTTGGTTTGTGTTGACTGGAAACCAGAATAGTAGCTGGTCTAGTTGCCAGTAGCGAGGGAAACCACTGTCAGCCTCCTATGAGGAGTAGACCGTTCCATTTACATTCTTTTATGTTGCAGGAAACAATTTGGCTAAAAGGGCAGCACACCCTCATGTCTAAGAGATTGTTTGTTAAATAATACTCCACTTGAAACTATTTCCTGACTATGTATTGCCCAATGACTTGGGCAAGGTTTTTTTGTTACCTGTGCTGGCTGATAATGAAGTAGAGGGCCGGGTGCAGACCTTAGAGTGCATGCTGGGAATCCTGCCGGCTACAGTCTCAAACTCACATATCTAAGACGATCCACTGGAAATGCCAAGCAGCAGGAGGAGGTGCAGAGCACCACACAAATTAAATACAGCCAGCCCACACAACACACATTACATACAGCCAGCACAGATCTCACACACACACACACACACACACACACACAAATTACATTCAACCAACAGGCATAATACACAACGCCTAGTCAGACACCACACACTATGGGGAGAACAAAGGGCAAAACACAAAATTTAAAATTTTCACAAATTAAATCCGAATAGCAAAAAGGAGGCAAAAAATAGCCAGTTGGGACTATAGCCGAGTTGGAGAATTTTTCCAGATCAGCTATCTCAGTTGTTTCCATTCTGAATTAATAACTTTCTAATTTGAAATTATTTTGTGTGGGAACAAGTAGATTGGGCTACCACTTTAGTCCCTTGGACATATAGATTTTAGAGGGGGGAAAAATAAATTTAAAAAAAAAAAAAACCCACACACTAACCAATAATTAAGAATTTAACTCTAGAGGTTCTTCCATAATACCAATATATATATATATATATATATATATATATATATATACACACATACATACACACACATATATACATACACTACACAGTGTTATTTGTTAAATTGTAAATTCAATGTTGATTTTTAATTTCAAATCAAATGAGAAAAACATTTGCCCTTTTGGCATAAAATCAGAAATTCAAATTTGAATTGCTGGCCATTCACATTTTAGTAAAGAACTAATCATTGAACCTCAAAACTGATGGGCCTTGTTAAGAGAATTGCAAACACCAAAACAGTCAAGCAGCAACTGGTCCATTTTGACATTGACAGCAGGAATGAAATACCTGCCGTTGTCTGGAGGAATTGCAAGTCAGGTACAGTTTCATTCTTGTGAAATAAAGCAAAGCTCAATAGTTTCATTGATCACTAAAACGGTCTGGTGCTTAAGTTAGGCTAGGTTCCAAATGGTCAGAAAAACTACAGATTGACGTCGTTTTGGGGCAAAGAGATAATCCCTACATTCTCTCATTTGTAAACATTCCCACTTTCGTGAACAGGTAGTGTTTACATTTGTCCTCAAGGACAGTCATTACAGGTGCTTGCTATTAGAATTCCTGCAATCCTTGCAGGACTTACATTTAGTGCCTGCATGCTCTGCATGAAGAGGTTGAATGCAACTCTATAAGAAGATGCTCGTTGGACAAGCATGGCGATGGCACAGTTGGTCCCCCGATGCTTCCTTATGAAGAAACACAGGGTTAGAGTTCTAGCCATGGCTAGACCAGGACAATATGGGATGAAAGGTAATCTTTATTTCAGGCTGCACAGAGTGGGGATGTTTGTATGTCTAACATAAGAGAGCTCCTTTAATAATAGACTGGTATATGTTGGAGTCCATTGGAATGTGGACAAAACAAGTTACATGGCGTCTTGACTCAAGACCAATATAGTGCTTTTGTTGCTTCATGTTTAAATAAAGCTTACCTTTTACAGACTCGAAAAAAAGCTTTGAATTAGCAATTCCTATTCAGAGTGCCATGAATTCATTTCTGCGGCTTCAGACAGCTTGACGATTTCTTATTATCTGCCAACTGGACTTGAGTGAAGGATCTCTTTTCATGTTGTGCCACCTTTTCCCATTTTATTTTCTAACAATTGCAATCTTATAAGATTATTCACTTAAAATGTGAAAATTCAAAGTGATTTTCAAATTTCAGGCCAAAACAGCCTAACTGAAAAACTGCTGACATTTCCGATTTAAATCGCTGTTAGCCTAAAATGTGAAGTCCAATTTGAATTCCAGACAATTCACACTTTAGTGAATCCCTTTTTGCTGCTCATCTAGATTAGTATAAACTGAAAGATATATATACAGCCTGGTGGAGACAATCCTAGACAGGGAGTATAGAGAGGGTTACGGAGATCAGAAAGGGCTTAACCCTAATAAATATGCACAGAGAAAAAGAAAGTAAAGAGGAAGGCAGGCTCCCTAGCTAGAGAAAAGCCGTCTCCTCAATACTGAGACCTCCTATAAATTATAAGTCAATATAAAAAGACTTGCAGAAAAACAAAAACTTTATTAATCATCAAAACTAAAATCTAAACAAACATCCACCCACCCTATGTGGTGTTCATGTAGAACATAGATTAAAAAATAAGGTAGAATAAACTACAGCCGGTCTAGATGCTTATAATCAAGGTTACAGCCCTGTCCCAGTATGGCAACAAAGTTGCAAATATGTAACTTTAAACATCAATAGTATCGCACTGTAACAAAATAGTGACTCCTTGAGTTATAAAAACCCCATTAATGTAGACATGTCAGTAAGGCAGAATATATAAGCATCAACCTATTGTCGAATGGTCCGTTAGACCTATAAATAGACCGGTCTAGTATATGTATACGCGTGTTTCGGCAATACACCCGCCTTTCTCAAGGGAAAAAATAAATAAAAAAATCAGTCAAATAGGTCACCTATTTGACTGATTTTTTTGCCCTTGAGAAAGGCGGGTGTACTGCCGAAACACACGTCGGGCTACCGATGCACACTTTTTGTTTTAATTTTGTAGAACATATGATTAGGTCCGTTATCAGTATGGGGGATGTGGGAGCCGGCTATATCCCTCCTACACTTCTTTATCCTATATAGACGTAGGAGATCTCCTTTGGAGTTGTTACAATAGAATCCAGATCTCCCTTTGTATATACTCCTTTTTTTTCCCCCCTCTACTCTTGTCTCCCTATCCTTTCGATTTATATGCCTTTTTATGATGATCACGGAGGGTGGTTAAATTTTCATATATTCCTCCTGCTCAGGGTTGAGAGGATTTGTGTTTAGTCACGATTAGTTACTTGTTAGAGTGGACCCTTTTCTGTCTTTTGTAGAAGGGTCCGCTCATATAACTACTTTATGGAGGATGTGGTTCGTATGAGTTACAGACTTCTGTGTATATATTTTTGAGGATCAGATTTAGGGAGATCTTATTCATGGACATATACTAGACCGGTCTATTTATAGGTCTAAAGGACCATTCGACAATAGGTTGATGCTTATATATTCTGCCTTACTGACATGTCTACATTAATGGGTTTTTTTTTATAACTCAAGGAGTCACTATTTTGTTACAGTGCGATACTATTGATGTTTAAAGTGACATATTTGCAACTTTGTTGCCATACCGGGACAGGGCTGTAACCTTGATTATAAGCATCTAGACCTGCTTTAGTTTATTCCACCTTATTTTTAATCTATGTTCTACATTAACACCACATAGGGTGGGTGGATGTTTGTTTAGATTTTAGTTTTGATGATTAAAGTAGATTGGTAATTTATTTATTTTTTAATATTGGACTGCATCAGGTTCCTCCCCCTTAGTTGCCCCCACACCCATTTATTTTGAAATATGCTTTATTTCAAGTTTTACATCAAAAAGTACTTTGTTTGGCATGGTTACAAAAAGATTCCTGGCATGCTTAATCATTGATATTTCAATAAATAGATTACAATTCAGATATACTCTACCTGTGTTCTGCTCAAAATCATCTAGAAGCTTATCCAAGTCCACAACCGCTGCTTTAAAATAATTATCCATCTTCTAATGGAGTCACAAATCTTTTTCTTTTGCACCTAAAGAAAAAACACAAAAAATAAAAAGCTAAATATATAAAATGATATCAGAAAACCAAACATATGTAAAATATATTAAATGATTCACAAATAGGCCTATATTTGCACAGAATTCCATATATATTGATTTATATGTCTAGAGAAGGATCTTCTAATCTAGGAGGATAAAAGATGAAGAAAGTTAAGAATGGTTGATATAATCTCCAACTCTACTTTTACCCATCTCAAACCTCACCTGTCCTAGTTCTGCAATTCCACCCTCTCCTCTCAACTAGACATCATGGCACCTCCCACATTTAAACGCAGCAAGCGCCCCCAACAACAACCTTGGCACACCAAGCTGACTTGATACCTCCAAAAAATGCTCCAGAACTGCGTGTCTGACTTTCTCCAGTATAAATTTATGCTGCGCTCATACAGCTTTGCTTATTCCTCTGCAAAAGTAAATTACTTCAATTCATAACGACACTCTCCCACCAACCCAAACGACTATTTCACACATTTAACTTTCTTCTTCACCCTATTGTTCCTCCT